>NW_022681469.1:129468352-131868352 GCF_009764315.1 Trachypithecus francoisi | reverse complement strand
AAAAAAAAAAAAAAAAAAAAAAAGAAATATTTGCTGAACTCTTTATGTAGTGCCAATCTCTATGCCTAGCAGTCTCAAATCTAATGCTACCTCATTTAAGCAACCCCATGGAGCAGGTATTATCATCTCCATTTTACAGAAGAGGATGTTAGGGATTTTGTCTTTAAATAAGTGGCTTTAGATGAAGGTCAGGTATATTGCTTGCTAGAGTTGGGTATTTGGAATGCTGTGTCAAGTAACTCTTTCTTGGTTTAACTATGCCCTTCAATGAGTTAGAAGAATAAGTAAGGAGAGATGTCCTTTGGGAAGCCACCAAATGTTTAATAGGGGTCCTTTGACTAAGTTCCCAAACCCTGGAGTCATTGATACAATCCCTAAATTCCCCTCATCATCAGGGGCAAGAAAAGTTCCTAAACAAGTTACTCTGAAAGGTCATTGACAGCCAATTCAGTTTCTGGAGGGAAAGAGAACCAGGCTGTGATTTCTGAGGGTATCAGGCCCAGGCTGGGGGCTCCAAGGCAAAAGCATCTTAAGTCACCCCTGGTGCGTCAGACTCTGTTCCCTCCCGAGGATCTAACACACTTCTACTCTCAACCTGTTCTCTGCCCTCACTCCTTTCTCCATCCCCCGTGTCTCTAACCACAAGTCAATCCAATATTGGAACTCTGTATTAAGAAAAGACATTAGCAATAACAGTAGCATTCAATTACTGAGCCAGGTGATTTTCATGGATTTGGTTGTCAAATCCCCACACGTACCCGTGAAGCACTGTTATTATATCCACCTTCCAGATTAGAAAACTAAAACATTTGGAGGATACTTTGATAAGCAGATGGTGAAAGACAAGAGCTGGGGTGGGAACCCAACCAGTGGAATACTGCTGCTTTCGAGACTATTTCAGTGATTTTTAAAAAGATCATTGTATTCTGGAAAAGCCTAAGCATCTAGGAAGTTCACAGCTGAAAATGAGGCCATCGACGTGGCTAGAAAGTCAAGTCATTTGTTCAGCCTAGATTGGATTACGAACGGAAACAGTGGTAAGTCCTCACCCACAACAAGCACTGCCTTAAAAATAAAAGTAAAATAAAAATAAAAGTAAAAAAAAAATTAGTAAAAATAAGAATTAGGGATGGAACCGAAAGCCAGAGCCCCAACATGTAACTCCAGACCCGCTTTGACACTGTAACGAGAGCCACTGTGTGTGATGTGAGCATCTACTGCAGGGAACTGAGCTAGGTCTTTAGACCATCTCCTCCGTGGAGGCTTCCAACACCCCTGAGAAGGAGGAGCTTGCTAGAGGCCAGTGAGAAGGCAAACTGGGTTCTAAGAGTTTTTCTGCAGGAGGCCAGATCTTGAGTTCTGAGCCACTTGCTGTGTGATTAAGAAGTCTCAGATAGAAAGTAGTTTGCAGCTGTTTAGGGGCCATGCTGATGGAGCTAAGGTTGGGAGCTCAGAATCAGGCTAAGCGAGCAAAGGATATTGGCTCCAGTCCGGAGGTGGGCCACTCACTAGCAGAGCATAAATAAGTGGGCATCACTTTGCCAGCTTTATAAGGACCCATGCAAACAGACCTCCATCCTCAGCAAGACCACTCCAGGTGGACATCTGACCAAAACCAACTAAAGACACCTCTTGACTTATGTAACGAGGTAGTTCACACTATAATTATATAAATTACCTAGTCTTAGTAAACCAGAGTGGAAATATAAGAGTTATGCTTATAAATCTAGTTTTAAATAAAAATGTTCTCTATAACTTGACTTTGATTCCTGTGAGCCAGTTTATTGTCATCTAAATGGATAAGAGTTGACTGTATTCTGAGAAATAACACCTTGAATATTTTAACACGAGTTTTTTGCTCTAATGGTTTATTCAGCCACTAAGCATTTATTAAGTCACTACAACTCAATCGTAAATGTCATAATAAGAAAGCATAATATTAAGTGGGTATAAAACTGTTAAATAAACAGCAAAATAAAATCTTGTAGAAGCAGCAGATGGACTCTCTTAAGCCTAGCTGTTGTGTGGGAGGGGTATCTTGACAGTCTAGTGTGGTAAGCAACCCCAGTCAGGGTCCTTCAGAGACCAAGGCAGGGAAGTGACTCTTCCAAACAAGAACTTTTTCTCTTCCCACCAAAGTCTGTTAAAACTACTGAACTCCCCCAGTACTGCCAGAACCAACAGTGAGAAGATCACTATGTTTGCTGTTTATTTAAACAGCTAGTAGATTTACAGAATGAGAAGGTCTCTCCAGCAATTGCACAGACTTGCCAAGAGCAAACAGGAACATAGGCAGCTAGAGCATTAGAAATGCAGCAGATAATGACTCTGTGACTTTAAGTGTGAACTCACAGCCCCCTCAGGGAAGGCAACTAAAGTAATCAGTCCAGATGCCAGGAGACCCCCATGGAGGATTCTGCTGTGAGTGGGACCTAGAGATAAACCAGGTGGCGGTGGGAGGTTCCATGAGCATTTCCCAGTACTCCACTAGGCTGGCGAGGAGGTAGCTAGCTGCTCAATGGTCCTGGCAGTACACCAACATTAACTGGCTTTCTTTTTGTTGCTTGGTTGTTGGCTATACCTGTGCTTAGTAGAAGGAATACACTGTGGTTTCCGTTTGTCTCAACTAATCCTTTTGCTGGTTCTACCAATCACGGTTTAGAAGACCCTCAGGCATCTTTCAAGAAGCTTTACCTAAATGGAGTAGACCTGAGGGACAATTATTGTCCTAATCCCAGGGTTGCAAGGGGTAAACAGCTACCTTTAGGTCGTAAGGTTTCAGGCAAAGGGTGAGATAATGGCAGATACCTGGGGCTCAAGATCTTGGGGGTCAGGCATACTAAAGTTAACTGATAGGTGACCACTTCATGCATGAGATGAACAGTGAGCAAGGGCCGTCTTCCTAATCCCTGGAAAATTTCTTAATGTTTTAAAAGACGAGAAACTGCACTGGAAGAAATTGGTTCGTAAGGACATAGATCCAATGAACCTCTGGAGCCCAAAGGGATAGGGTCAAACCAGGCTCCACCACATGCTAGTTGCAGGTCCTTGTGTAATTTACTTCTTCTGTGCTTATTTTGAGTCACAGCAAGTTTGTTTTTGGTTTGTTTTTGTTTTTTTGGTTTTTTGATAGTCACGCTCTGCCTCCTAGGCTGGAGTGCAGTGGCTCAATCTCAGGGCTTACTGCAATCTCCGCCTCCTGGGTTCAAGCAACTCTCCTGCTTCAGCCTCCCGAGTAGCTGGGATTACACGCATGGACCACCACACTTGGCTAATTTTTTGTATTTTTTGTAGAGATGAGTTTTCACCATGTTGGCCAGGCTGTTCTCGAACTCCTGGCCTCAAGTGATCCACCCACCTCAGCCTCCCATAGTGCTGGGAATACAGGCGTGAGCCACCGCATCCGGCCAAGTCACAGCATTTTAACAGGGAAGCACATTGCCGGGATTTGCTACACTGCTGCTCTCTCATTTTGTCACTTTGTTCTTGCTAACTCCCTCTCTCCTCCTTCATGTGCTTGTCCCAAAACTCTTCCATACTCCTTTGTTCATCTCCTCTCATTGCTACCTATATATTCTTATAGTATTTCATTATGAGTTTTAAAAATAAAATTTGATCACAAAATGACAAATACCGTATGATTCCTCTTACGTGAGGTACTTGGAGCATTCAACCACGTACAGACAGAAAGCAAACCGGCTAGGGGAAGGGTGGGAAGGGGGAGTTTGTGTTCAATGGATAGAGTTTCACTTTTGCAAGATGAAAAAACATTGGTGGTGATGGTTTCCCAATAAGGTGAGTAGACTTAATGTCACTGAACGGTATAGTTCAAAATGGCTAAAATGAAGGCTTTTGTGTCTTATTTTGTCCCAATTTTAAAAAATAGAAAACTTACAAAGCACCACTTGACTCACCTGCATCATATTTACCTACAAGATTCACCAGAAAAGAAGTACTTGTCATACCCAGATCACCTCAACACTGTCCTGTAGAAAGAACTGAGGTGGACTAAAAGGACTACAATACCCAGCAGAGGGCAGAAGGGAGTCGAGGTGGCATTTTCCCCTAAATTTTGTATTTGTGATTATTCTTTCTTCCTCTCATTTGCTGTCTTAGTTTAATGTTCTCTTTCAAAGTGTACGTCTTTCCAAGACAGCCATGTTAGAGAACAGAGGATAAATGATTCTCTCGCAGAGCAAGTTTGTTAAATTATTGCATAATTTAAATCACCACATAAAAATAATTGCTCCGTGGAGCCAGGTTTGTTGGTCGTAATAAGAGTTCCAAACTAGGCTTTTTCGCTTTATTCTGGCTGTATATTATTGACCCAGATCATTTTGCAAAGTACTCCACAAATAATTGTATTGATGTTCCCGCAAAAGGATATTAAAAACCCTGCTAAGTCTCAGTGGAAACCCTATGGAAATATTATTGTAAAATTATGGGATTCAGGTTTTAGGTGTTCTTCCTTCCAGCTGAGCCATGTTGCCATGACCAAATGCTATGAAAGTGCTGCTGTTTGCATCGGCCTTAACTGATGAAATACCTATTTTTCCTTTAATTTTCTCTTTGTCTCGATTTCCTAGAGCATATTTGCAAGTTATCCTTGATGCACTATAATTATTTTGAGGAGACTGCTTTTTGGCTTAAAAGGATATTGCCGTTTTATTATTTTAGAACACCAAGGGAGTCAGATTCAAGGAAGAGACGAGCATTTTAATGCTGGGCTTCCCTCTCGAAGGAAACCAAACTCTTCACCGATTATTTTTTGACTTCTGGTTCAAATAGCCTAGGAGGTACAAGGGTAGCATGTGGATTCACGTGGAAAGTTTTCTTTAAGGCAATGAGCATTAGTTCTCTGTCTGTCTTCTCCCAGGACTGCCACTCAGAATGGAGTTAAAACAGTGACAGCAGCAGCAGCAACAGCAATATCTGCCCAGGCAGTTCTGGTTCTTCCATTTACTCAAATAATTTGGATGCAGATGGCTTTTCTCCTTCATGCATTGAATATGATTTCAAGCCCCAACCATCCATTATTACTTCACCTGCCTTGAAACGAGAATTGTAAGCACTCTGATAAATGATTTGAAAGACTGTCTAATTTCCTCAAATATCCCTGTCTGCTGTTAACTTGCAATTTTATAAAATATAAAATGTTCTGAAATTCCTGTGTGCTGCATAGTCCCGAGTTGACAGCACGTGCCCCCTTCATCAATGCTACAAAAATAAGGGGGAAGGGGACACTATTTTTCTCTTTCCTGGGCAGTGGAAGAATACTGCTCTCTGAGCCCTGCATGTGTGAACAATGAGTCTTTCCTATATGCATGATGGCGGAGCTCCTAGGAATACACGTTAGGATAGGCTTGATTCATTTAATTTCTGTCTCCAAAAACACAGCCTCTTCCTTCCTAAGAATCCAGGTGAGGACAATGGGGGTAGAGATAGAAAGATAGGAGGTCAAAAAAGAACAACTGAACAACAGAACAGCCTTGTGTTGTTTCAGTGTCTGAAAAGCCTGAGTTGCTGAACCCTGTGTTGTGCATTATGTGACTATCTGTTGCAAGATAGGTGGACGCCCGCTCTAAGCTCCATTACCCTCTGTGCATGGTGATCCATTGACAATAAGCTTCAAGAAAGCCAGTTTTCATGTGGAGCTCACCACATTTAGGAGCTCTGTAAGAGTTACTTTCACCGCCCTAAAATCAGAATTTCCATGAGGAGAATCTAAACAAACTGTACAGACTAAATAAACATCATTTGGAGGAAGGGAAGTCTTCAATATGGAAATCACAGTGACACATACGTTGGCAGGGCTTGCATGCTGCAGTGGATTAAGACATAAACAACCTTCCTTGATAGAAAATTCCATACAGAAAATCGAATCCCGCTGTTGATTTTAGATCTCATAACAACAACGTGTCTCTGGACTGAGCAATAGAGCTGAGTAAGGCAGAGCAGGGACACTGTGTTTATTCCATCTACATGGAGGAGAGGAAGAAAGAACTTGCCCGTGTGGAGCTCCATTGTGAAAGGCGGGGGCAGCTCCCCAGAGGCAAATTCCACTCAGCTCAGGCTCTCCGCAGGATTTGTTTCCGTGGGTCCTGCCTAAATTCATCTTAATGGAGACTATGCTCTTCAGCTTCTGATGAGGGCCGTGGAAAAGAATCCATATCTGTGTGTAGTGTTCCCTATGTGCCTTGCACTGTCTCTGTTAGTTAAAAACAAAAACAAAGTATGGAAAATCATGTAACATGCACTGTCTCCAGAACCACACGTCAACGTATTTTTATGCTTGCTTCAGATCTCTTTGAATTTGAATAAAAGACACTAACTATCTCAGTTAAAATTAAAGCTCCTTTTGCTACCTGTCTCTGTCCCATTCTCCTTCCTTCCTCCTGCAGAGAAGCTACCATCCTGAATTTGGTGTGTATCATCTGTTGTGGATACTTTACCATGTCATCTCATTTAGTCCTTCTGACAACTACTTTGAAATGGATATTATGCCCATATTATAGATTAGGAAATTGAGATGCAGGGAGATCAGTATTTGCCCAAGATCACATAGAGAGTAGGTAAAAGAGTCGAGGTCCACAGTCAGCTTTCTCTTATTCAAAACCTGGGACCTTTTCACTGCATCTTACATACAGAAGAGCTGGTCCTCTTCCTCGTGGCACTGAAGACTTCAAATACTTTTCCCAGCCAAATCATTTCATCTCATTGTATCCTGACTTACGAGCTTTACTTTCTGATTATTTAATGGCAGCTCTCTTCTGAACCATTTTCAAATTTTTGCCCAGACATGGAAAGCTCAGCACGATCCTGACTGGAGAGGGATAAAATGGGAGAACTGCATGCCTTGCTGCATGCATTTGGGCATCCTATCTGTCTTTAAATATGCAAAGGTGCATGGTTGCCTCCCTGAGTACCAACAGTGCATTCCATGCTCCGCTGCTCCTATGTCATTAAGGAGCTATCTGTAAAGTGGTTTCTTAAACTTCCCTATAAATATTTACACTTTGTTTTATTAGCCATAACTCTCTGAAAAGGTTTTAGGAGAAAGGCAGAACGTAAACAAAGTATAACTTAGATTCAACAGTGGCTGCAGTACAAATTGAAAAGCCACTTTTGCAAAGCAATTTAGAAATATATATCAAGGACAGTAAAACTATCCATAACAATTGACTCTAAGAACTACATTCTGAGAATCTATCCTAAGGAAGTAACCTAAATAGTGGGAAATGCTGCCTTCAAAACCCTTCTCAGTTCTGACATTTATTATAGCAAAAACCTGGAATTAAACTAATGGTCTAACAAATGTGTTAGCTATACTTTAGAAGGGCCCCTTGATTGAATCCTATATTGTCATTACGCTGGTAATTTGGATGAAAAGCAAAGCTCACATCCTCTCTTTGCTAATTCACTATTAAATTTGGCAAGCTAGCTAACCATTTTGAATTTCACGTTTTTCATTTACAAAATGCAAAATGCTGATGTCTACTTTAAAGAGTCGAGAAAATTGAGTGAAGAAAATACGAGCGTAGCAAATTGAGTGAGAAAATATGAAACAGCTTATCCCAGTTACTGAAACCAGATAGTGGTCAATAAATTATCTATGAAATATCTATGAAAAAGATACAGACATATTACAGTCACCAGGGAATATGTCAACAAAAGAGTCTAGATTCAGATATACAGAAATGAAAAGAATCTAATCTATGTTATGTATTTCTTCCCACAATAAAAAAAAAGTAAGAACCTGATTGGGGTAATAGCACTAAAACATTTTTCCCTATATAGTAAACAATCTTGCTGTAATTTTGTTAGGGAGATTTTATAAAGTTTTTAAATAAAGTGATCTTTCTAAGCTGTTACTGTGTAAACTGAGACAAAGGAAAGACTTTTTCAAACCAAGAGAAAAACATTCTAGCACTGTCTAGATTCAGAGACCGTTGTAATGGTGGAAACAGCCCTGGACTTATAGCCCCAAGACCTCTGGTCATGTCATAGGAGCAGCTTTCGGCTGCTGTGTTCCGCCACCCAAGGGACTGGGATCTAGTGGTCCTCAGTTTTCTCACCTGTAAAATGAGGATGGTAATAATGCCTAGCTCACAGATTTCTTACAAAGAACTGGATAAGATCCATGTAGGTTGAAAATTCATTTGGTTTGTAAAGGCTCATTTATGTTAGATTAAGTCATTTTAAAAGTGTGATCTTATGGTGACTTTGTATTCACTTAAATCAATGGAAAGCATTGGTGATTAAACTTGAAAACTTGAAAAATATATATATGTACTCATCTCCAGGGCCAAGCTGACATTCACCCTTGGTCACTCTAGTAGCTACAGCTTACGTCAATGCTGTTGTTTTAGAGACAAACCTGTTTTTAAAAACTGGAGTCAAGTAGGAGCCAGAGACCTTTCTGAAATAAAACAATAGCTACTTAAGGATGTCCTTGAGCATGGTGACCTTGCAAAATGCAATTATTATTACAGAACATTATGCTCTCAATACTTTGGCCTTCCTATTTTCACAGCTGAAACCAGAAATGTCAATTTATCCTAGAGTTTTTGGCATATTTGTGGACAGAAATTAGCTGACGGTTCATTTTTGGTCAGGTAATCTTCAGTTAGACATAACATTTATCTGCTAACTTAGCCAACATTTCCTCAGAAAGTTCCCTTCCCCCCTTGTTGATGCACACACATAAAAAACTATCTTTTATAAAGAGTTTTCCCCAACCTCATAGTCTTACCGGGGAAAAAGTTAAGCAATCCATCAATGCAGCTACTAACTTCAAAACTGTTGTAATAAGGTCCAAGTGAATATAAACAGCAGAATAAAGTATTCTATGCACAGAGATTCTTTCATAATGTGCTTCTAAAAATTAAGCTTTTCATGTAGAAATTGTCAAATAACTAGCTATGCTCATTTTGGAAGAGATAAATAGCGACAGGATTTCATTATGTTACAAATTTTCAAATGAATTGGTTAAAAATCCCATCTGGCTAGCAGCCCCTGACACATCCTCCTATTTCCCACTACAATACACATAGTTTTTTTTTTTTTTTTTTTAAACGAGTCATAATACAATTTGTTTAAAAAAAAAAAAAAAAGAATGCTTGCCAGAATCTGGGAGAAATTTTTCTATAACACTAACTCCAAAGTCAACCCATTGACAAAAACAATAGATGACTAATTGGTGCTTTCCTCCGAAAATAATAGAGGTTTCCATTCTAAAATACAAACAGATGTGCTTCCTCCTCTCCCAGCTTCAACCTCCTGATTCAGAGTCTTCCATTCAGCCATTTTTCTAATGCTTGGATAGAGGTTTTTGTGTACTGTTAGTCTTTTCCCAGGGTGCCTCTCCTCTCTCCATCTAGTCATAAACTGCAACATCCAGAACAATGGCAGTTTATTGCATTCTGGGAGCCACCATCCACCAAAGAGCTAAAGACAAGAACAGAGGACCCACATAGGTAACAGGACAGCCTAGGGATTGCAGGTTTTTAATTTTCTCCATTCGCTCAGAGTATCAGGAATCTCAAGGCAGCAGAAACACCCTGGATGAAAGTCCACTGAAGCTGAAGAAGTCTGCCATAAAACTACATGAAATGTGAGGAAGAACTCATATAGATACAAAATAGGGCCATGGGTATTGCACATACAGTGTTAACAGCCACCCCACCATGCCACTTTTTTTTGTTTGTTTGTTTTTGAGTGAAACTCCATCTCAAAAAGGAAAAAAAGAAAAGGGGGAAGAGGGTAGTAATGGTAGTAACAGCAGTGGTGGGGTGGTGATGGTGGCAATGTTTGCAGTGGCATGGGTGGATAACTAGACACCCAGTTTTATATACATTCCTATGGCTAAAGAATATACCTGGGTTAACAGATGATGAATGGATTACTAAACTGCTCTCCAGTTTAGTGACAAAAATTGAAACAGTAATTTCAATTTCTATTGCCACCAAAAATGAGTGAGCCTGCTTTTCAACAATCCAACACCCTCACAAATGGAGTAATTATGTACTTAATGTAATGTACTTAAACAATGGGATTCTACTTATATCTATAAAACTTAAATACATATAAATCTTAAAAACTTTAATGTGTTTAAGTTTAAAGACAAAAGTAGAATCCCATTGTTGTTTTAATCTACATCATCTCTTTAATCAGTACATGCTTACTGACTGTACTTTCTCCTCCATGAAACACCTTTTCATATCCTTAACCCATGTTTTCATTGGGTTTTTGTTCTTTTTCATTAATAATCATTCTAACATATTAAATCCAGCATCACTTTTTAATAGAGACTGAAAATATTTTCCTGAGTTTATCATTTGTCTTTTACTTTTTTGTTTATAGTTGTTTAAAAGCACAGAAGTTTTAACATTTTTGGACATCTAATGTCCTTTACCTTTTATATTTCATCTGGAATTTGTTTTTAAATAAGTACATGCCACTTTGTGACAAATATCCATAAAATTTTCAACTCTAACCAATGCATTCTCTTCATCCCCATCCCAATTTGAAAGGCTTAATGTATCATATATATGTATAAGCACACACACATCACATAAATATACATACACACTCACACACAAATATACATACATGTGTTTGTTTTCACTCTTCTACTTATTCATTTTTCTGTGGTTTAAAAGTAAAAAAAGGTACTTATTGTGAGTGGATTACATAAATTACATTATTTCTAAACTAGTAAATCTTAGGAAACTCTACAACATGGCAAATACGCATGAAAAAAATGTGTATTCAGGGAAGTGTGTACCATAGACAGCAATGGGTAACAACCTCTTCATCCATCAAACTGGAATTCAACACGTATGATGGTTTAGCCACACAATGGAGTTTTACACAACCATTAAGGCTCATAAAGGTCCAGGGGCAGGAACTCAATGTAAAAAATAAATAAGTAATAAAAATATTTATTTTAAAATAGCAAAAAATAATTATGAAACTGTGTTTGACATTAATAAATGTCCATGAGCTAGTTAACCTTAGAAGCAATTAAACATACTGTACTGCATTTTTCTTTAATGTGGTTTCAAGTTTAAGAATACAAAGACAATATATATGAAATGATATGTACCAAATATATTCATAGTACATAGAATATATGTTAGTGGAATATTTAGTAGACTAATAAGCTGTAAGTGGAAGAATAACTCCCCTCAAAATACTACACAAGGGGACACAACAGCTGGACTATAGGGAGCTCCAGGGTCAGAATGGGAGACAGTATTCCTGTGGGAGAGGAATGGATGTGGCTGGGGGAGACTAAACCTTGTCACCAAGATGGAATCTCCTTAAGAGACAGTGCAAAGTCACAGAACAAAGGCTCAAAGAGGAAGGTATTCTCAGGCAAGAGCAGAGCCCTGTGGATGTGGAAGTCAGGAACTCAGGGTTCCTGTAAGAGGCCTACAAGAGTGTTCATGTCATGGGCTCAGGGGATATTCACACTAAAGGCAAAGTTTTCAATTCTTTCCCTTATATGTTGAAATTCCCTTTAATCCTTCTGACCCTTTAACCAACTTTGCGTCAGGTCACCACCTCCAATTCCCAACATAACCCATCAGTCTGCCACCAGGGACCTGTGAAGTGAGGGTCACAGCACCAGTGGATTCCAGGCCAGAATGGGAATGCGATGAAATGTCACCCACTGTGGCATGGAATAGATGCCACAGAGGAGCAGGGCTCAAGTGGAGGACTCGGGGTGCTTGGAAGACCATCTCCATCCCTCCCCAAATAGGAACAGGAAAGGACGTCTCATGTCATGAGAGAAGGTGACACTTGATATTAGCAATGCTGAGACAAGCTGTGTATGGTTTGTATTTCTGGCTCTGCCACTTATGAGCTATGTGATACTAGTCAAGTTACCTAACCTTTCTGGGCCTCTGTTGTATCATCTATAAGTCAGGGATGAGAACACCACATTCCATAGACGTGTTAAAAGGATAAAACATATTAATATTTATAGAACCTTAGCAGTGTCTAGAACTTGTAAACAATGAATGAGGCTGGGTATGGTGGCTCACACCTATAATCTCAACATTTTGGGAGGCCAAAGCAGGTGGATTGCTTGAGCCCAAGAGTTTTGAAACCAGCCTGAGCAACATAGTAAGACTCTGTCTCTACAAAAAAGTAGCTGAGTGTCATGGCATATGTTTGTAGTCCCAGCTACTTGGGAGCCCGGGAGTTAGAGGCTGCACTCAGCCGAGATTGTGCCACTGCTCTCCAGCCTGGGCAACACAGTGAGACCCTGTCTCAAAATAAAAATAAGAAATAAATTTAAAACAATGAATGTGTTAGCTATTGTATTTATATAATTATAACTAAAAATTTTTGTATTATCTAAATCTTTTTAAAGAGCATATACTTGTACTAAAAACAAATTTATAAAAATACATACTTATCTTTGTTAAGCACCTACTATGTTCTAGCCTTTGATTATACAATATTATGAACATATTAAATGCCACTGAATTCTTTACTTAAAAACAGCGATATTGGTAAAATACACACACATTACATAAAATTCACCACTTAAATCATTTTAAAATACAGAACTCAGTGACATTTAACACATTCACACTGTTGTGCAGTCTTCACCACTGTCTAGCTCCAGAACATTTTCAGTGCCCCAAAAGGTAACCCTGTTTTAAGCATCGTTTGTCATTACTGTTTCCCTCAGCTTCTGGTAACTGCTAGTCTGTTTTCTGTCCCTGTTTCCCTATTTTGGACATTGCATGTAAATTGAATTATACCGTATGTGGCCTTTCATGTCTGACTTTCAAAATTTACTATCATTTTCTTCAGATTCAGCCTGTCCATGTTGTAGCATGTGTCCGTATTTTATTCTTTCTTATAACTGAATAATATTTCATCATACGGACATACACATTTTGTTAATCACTTCATCTGTCCATGGATGTCTGTTGTTTCTACCTCCGGGCTGTTGTGAATAGAGCTTCTATGACCATGCATGTGCGTGTTATTTGTTTAACTGTTTTCAATTCTTTGGGGTATACACATAGGAATGGAATTGCTGGGTCACATGGAAATTCTATGTTTAACCTATTAAGGATGCAAAGTATATTTTTAAGAAAATAATTGCATAATAATATGAGAGGCAATAGAGAGTAATGGAGCCACATAGCAAGGGTTCGAATCCTGGATTCATCACTTACTAGTTGCATCACCTTAGAAAACTTAAGTCCTCATTTTCCCATCTGTCAATTGGCAGTAATACTAACCCCTATCCCACCAAGTTGTTACAAAAATTAAGGGAATTAATAAATGTAGTACAACTGGAACAATGCACATGATGTTACTTATTTTGGTTTAGTTCTCTTTGCATGCCTGAGTATAGACTATATACATAATTGTTTAAATCAAACAATTAAGACTGGTTGCCTTTGGGAATTGGATTTGAAGGATAAAAGACAGAGCCTGGTCAGCCAGGCATGGTGGCTCACGCCTGTAATCCCAGCACTTTGGGAGGCCGAGGCAGGCAGATCATTTGACGACAGGAGTTCAAGACCAGCCTGGCCAACATGGTGAAACCTCCCCCTGTCTCTACTAAAAATACCGAACAATTAGCCAGGCATGGTGGCGGGCACCTGTAATCTCAGCTACTCAGGAGGCTGAGGCAGGAAAATCACTCAAACCCAGGAGGTGGAGGTTGCAGTGAGCCGAGATCATGCCATTGTAATCCAGCCTGGGCAACAAGAGTGGAACTCTGTCTCTAAAAAAAAAAAAAGACAGGGCCCTGTCCTCTTTTTATTTTGTTTGTGCATTTCTCTCTGTAATGAGCATATATTAGTCTTCACGGTATTTTGAATCAATGAGGTTTTCTTTTCAAGATACATAGTGACTCATTCAATGACTCAAAACCCTTCCATGATCCTATAGCAGTGGTTCCCAAAGGCCTTCATGCTGGCTGGACATATAAAATCACTTAAAGAACTTATCCAAAATACAGATCACCCTACTCATCATTTGGCCTTATTGAATGACAAGTTTTGGTTGATTCTAATGTGTCATGATGTTTGAGAACCAGAATGTCTGCACTCTTTCCATGACCAGGTCTCTCAGTGTCTTGCAGTCTCATCTTCCCCTCTTCCTTCCTAATAAAGCTTCCTGGCCAGGCGCAGTGGCTCACGCATGTAATCCCAGCACTTTGGGAGGCCAAGGTGGGCAGATCACTTGAGGTCGGGAGTTCGAGACCAGCCTGACCAACATGGAAAAACCCCGTTTCTACTAAAAATACAAAAATTAGCCAGGCATGGTGGCACATGCCTGTAATTCCAGCTACTTGAGAGGCCGAGGCAGAAGAATCGCTCGAACCCAGAAGGCAGAGGTTGCAGTGAGCCGAGATCACACCATTGCACTCCAGCCTGGGTAACAAGAGTGAAACTCTGTCTCAAAAAAAGAAAAACAAAAAAAAAAACTTCCCACCTATTACTTGACATGCTCTTCTATGCCTCAGGATGTGTCTTGCCTGGAATGCAAGCCCCATTTAACTTCATTCTTTGAATTACTAACCCCTATTATTCTTCAGTACTCAGTTCAAGCATTGTCTTCTCCGAGATCCACTACTATCAAATGAAGTATGTCCAACATATGAAATACTTAGTCTGTCCGAAAATGAAGTAAACGTCCTCTCTCTTGGTCTTCCAGAACATTCTTTAGCAGTAGCTCGAAAGCATCTTCTCCACATACACTGAAACTGTTTTTTCCCATGTCTGTTTTTGCTCCCACCCAACCGAGGTCTTGAGGGCAGAAAGCATGTGCTGTTTAGTGATTCTTAACTAAAGATTTCACCATGAAATGAATAGTTCATTTTTATAATAAATACCTAAGTATATATATGTGTGTATTTATACATATATAATTAGAAATGTATAATTCACAGTAAACTATGTAGTAAATTACAGGGCACAGAGAACACTGGCCCAGTTTTTCCAAATTCGTATTTAATATATGCATGCAGATATTTGTGCATGTGCATGGGAATACTTCTGAGATAATATAACCTCTTAAGTCAATGTTTCCTAAAGCCAGTTTCTAGAAACACTAGAGTCAGGAGCTCCTCAGGGAGAAGAAAGGATTTCACTGATAATGAAATTAAACACTCTACGATAGCCTACACTAAGAGCATTTCTGGTCATGTTATTTGACCACAACACTATTTCAAATACATCTATGAGCATTCAGAGAAAGTAAAGTTCTATGGACCCACAGTTTTAGAAATGCTGCATAATGTACTTAACCAGTTCTTTTTCTGAAGGGACAGAGTGGTCACACTTATTTGTGGCATGGTGAGGAACGATTTCCATTGGAGTAGGCCACGCTCTTACTATGCTCTTACCACCACCAGAAACAAAAGACACTTTCCAAGTGGCAGTCTATTTCGGGACAATCTATTTTATCTTTTCCACCACTGAGAATTCCACTCTGCTTTCACAGGCAGTTCTTTCAACTGAATGAATCGTGTTTTCTCCTTTGGGGGCGTGTGTAAATGAATTGCTAACCGTTTTGAATAGCACCCATCTGTGACAACAGTCATGCTTATGGGTGGCAGTTAATTAAGACAACTTGGAAGATGATGATGTCTTACAAACAAGAAAGGAAGAGAAGAGGACGGTCTTTTTTACAGTCATATTTATAATATATTTATTGTATGTATTTATAGTATTATATTTATTGCTTGTATTCTATTTTCTTAAGGTATAGTTTTGGGAGTGTGTATCAAAATGCACTCCTGATTTATAATGTTGCATGGGACAAGGACAGAACTTGGCTTCTCCTATTTTACTCCTGAAATCTTAGAACAGGAAACCCTACACTACCCATTTATGTTTGTGGCTTTGCATTCAGCATAAAATTAAATTTTCTCTGGCATCGTTTGTCAAGAATGCTTTTGAAGCAGTGATTTCCCTGAGTTCCTTATGTAAGCAGCCCGTCTTTATTTTATTTTTTTGAGACGGAGTTTCACTCCGTCACCAGGCTAGAGTGCAGTGGCACGATCTCGGCTCACTGCAGCCTCTGCCTCCCAGGTTCCAGCGATTCTCCTGCCTCAACCTCCCTGGTAGCTAGGATTACAGCCATGCACCACCATGCCCAGCTAATTTTTGTATTTGTAGCAGAGATGGGGTTTCACCATGTTGGCCAGGCTGGTCTCAAACTCCTGAGCTTAGGAGATTTGCCCACCTCGGTCTCGCAAAGTGCTAGGATTACAGGCATGAGTCACCATGCCCAGCCTGGTAGCCCATCTTTAAAACCACCAACATCACCCAACAAGTGTGGGACATCACCCAGCAAGTTATATCTAAGGATAAGGAACAACGTGAAAGTTGAGAGTTTGAAAGCTGACCGATTTCAGAACCAACCATCTCTCTAACAAACATCTTATTACAAAAGCAGAGACTCAACTGTAAACTCTGGTAATAATTTAGAAGATTTAACACTCTGCCCTAAATCCCACAAAATAGGCATAACTAAATTATACACAAACCTATAGATGTGGCTGGGCAAGGTAATTCACACTTGTAATCCCACCACTTTGAGAGGCTGAGGCAGACAGATCACTTGAGTCCAGGAGTTCAAGACCAGCCTGGGCTGGTGAAATCCATCTCTACAAAAAAATACAAAAAAAAATTAGCCGTGAGTGGTGGTGTGTGCCTGTAGTCCCAGCTACTTGGGAGGCTGAAGCAGGAGGATCATTTGAGGCCGTGAGGTCCAGGCTGCAGGGATCTATGATCACACCTCTGCACTCCAGCCTGAGCAACAGAGCAACACCCTGTCTCAAAACAAACAGGCTGGGCGCGGTCGTTCACGCCTGTAATCCCGGCACTTTGGGAGGCTGAGGCGGGTGGATCACTTGAGGTCAGGAGTTCAAGACCGGCCTGAACAACATGGTGAAACCCCATCTCTATTAAAATACAAAAAAAAAAAAAATTAGCTGGGAATGGTGGCAGGTGCCTGTAATCTCAGCCACTCGAGAGGCTGAGGCAGGAGAATTGCTTGAACCCAGGTGGTGGAGGTTGCAGTTAGCCAAGATCGTGCCACTGTAGTCCAGTCTGGGTAACAGAACAAGACTCCCTCTCAAACAGTAACAGTAATGGAAGAAACAAACTGAACATAGTAACTATACAAAGGTGCCCAATGTACTATAAAATATACGTGTATCATATCAAAAATGAAATGCCAGTCTAAATCTTTCTGAAAGTTTACCCTAAACAAAATACTTATTCCAGCAATAATTTTAAGTATGTTATTAAATATATTTTTGCTAAGTGCTTAAGATTTAATGATACCTTGGGGAAATTATAGCTCATTCACATCTCCTGGAAATGTTGGACAAAAAAATCTGATTGCCAAATCTCCCTAGAGTCATGGAAACATTCAAAACATTCTTCGTTTTCGAAAGAACCTGCAATTACCCCTCTTCCCGCTAGGTGGTATACCCAAGGCCAAGAAAGCTATCAAAGGGATGAATATGTTCTTTTTCAACAAGGTCAAAAAAAAAAAGGATAATTTTTTTAATGTAGTTTTTTAAAATTTATTTTTCCATTTCAATAGGTTTTAGGGGAACACGTGTTGTCTGGTTACATAAGTTCTTTAGCGGTGATTTCTGAGATTTTGGTGCACCCATCGCCCAAGCAGTGTTCACTGTACCTAATGTGTAGTTTTTTATCCCTCACCTTCTCTCCCACCCTTTCCCCCGAGTCCCCAAAGTCCATTGTGTAATTCTTACACCTTTGTGTCCTCGTAGTTTAGCTCCCACTCATGAGTGACGATATAGGATGTTTGGTTTTTCATTCCTGAGTTACTTCACTTAGAATAATAATCTCCAATCGAGAGGACAAATTTTAAGTTTGAAGAGGTGACTATCTTATATCTGAATTCCAAAGTGTTTGATGAAAAAAACAGAGACATTAAGAGAGAGAAGGAAAGGTCTGCTCAAATAGCCAGGGCCCTTCAAAGAGTGAGTCACCTACCACCAGGAATGACAATTAAAATTAGGCAAGGCCACCAGCCTCCAGCATTATTGTATCAGAGTGGTGGGGACAAAGTGGGGACCTCAATTTGCTTTTACAGCATGTACTTGGCTTGACTGTTATGCAAAATTCTGAGAACTAAATTTAGATTGCTCTCAATCTTTCTAGTAGTCAGAAACCACAATTGGTTCATGTTTGTGATGTTCTGAAACTTTTTTCTGCTTCCTATATAGCTTGTATCGTGAAGGTCAGGGACTATAGATTTCACTGCAAAATCTCCAGATGAGATTTTGCTAGGTTACTATCTCTCCAGGGAAATTCAGAGTGGCAGATTCAACTCTGTGTAACAAGGTATTTGGAAAGCATGTTCAGCTTTGCAGAAGGGGAAAAATGTATTTTATGGAGTGTAATGAAAATGAATCTATTCTGGAAAGAATGGGTGATGTTTACAATAGATATTCAAACGGTGAATCACATTGATCTTTTAATTACATTGATCTCTGGAGTTGAAAGAAACGTATTGCTTACTCCCTGTGGATATTTTCAAACTTTTTTTTTTTTTAAGCAAAGCAGTTTATTTTGTTTTCCCTAGTTTGAGACACATACTATCTTCCTGAAGTTCAGCTAATTATTGCATAGGAATGTGTGTATGAATGTGCATGTGTGTATACCGCAGGTATGCGTGTGTACGTATGCGTGTGTGGTGTTCGTGCGCATGCTCTCTAGGACCCTCTGAAATGGATTTTTGTTGTTTTAAACCAGTTTTTTGTAGAATCACAACTTGCTTCTTTTTTTTTTTTTTTTTTTTTTTTTTGAGGCAGAGTCTCGCTCTGTCGCCAGGGCTGGAGTGCAGTGGCCGGATCTCAGCTCACTGCAAGCTCCGCCTCCCGGGCTTACGCCATTCTCCTGCCTCAGCCTCCCGAGTAACTGGGACTACAGGCGCCCGCCACTTCGCCCGGCTAGTTTTTGTATTTTTAGTAGAGACAGGGTTTCACCGTGTTAGCCAGGATGGTCTCGATCTCCTGACCTCGTGATCCGCCCATCTCGGCCTCCCAAAGTGCTGGGATTACAGGCTTGAGCCACCGCGCCCGGCCACAACTTTGCTTCTTTAAACTCACTTGTTTTAAAATATTTCAAATGGACAATAGTCTAAAATATATTCCCCACTACTCTTAATTTCAACTGAGAAAATGTAACCGTTTCATTACAACTTGGCACAGTAAGTGTGAAAATTGATTCGTGGGTAGTGTTTGAAAGCGGCAGTGTCTTCAGGATCCGCCGAGGTCCTAAAGACCTGTTTGTCCCTAGACTACATGAACCCAGGCAACTCTGCTCTGGGAATTGTTGCCTCTCCCTGGTACAGTTTTCTTACTTTTCCCCCTTACTTTCAATTGTTATTTTGTGTTGCTACCAACGTACCAAGGCAGCAGGGAGGGCCCCTTCTATTTCTAACCTGCAGAGGCCTTGGAAGGATGAGAGTCGTGTTTTGTTAAGAACGTGCATAGCGCAAGTGGGAGAGCGAGGCCCGTTACGCAAGGGACTGCTCCATGACGACAGTGGTGCATACCGTGCCGTGTCTAGTCTGGCTGTTTTATTTTCTTGCTCTTGGTTTTTCTCACAAAAGGTGAAACTGCATGTGGTTGAATCGTGGGTAGTTGAGCTGTTGTTTCAAATAAATCCTTCTAATCTATTTTTACTTGTGGCTAGAATCATAACATTTATAAAAAAGCTTTGTGTGGGTCCCTCAAGTTATATAAATCTTATGTATTTTATTTTTCATGTGCTAATAGCATAGTGTATTTTAACAAAAATGTCTAAATGTGCTTCAGGGCTTTCATTTATCAAAAAGCATACCTGCATTATTGCTTGTGTGTATATACAGATACATATAAACACATACATATATATATATAATACATGCTGAGTATGTGCTTATTATGAGGCACGTTGACCAAGGGGAGCTCATTATTTTCCTTTGGGAAAAGACTTTATTTCAATCTGTTTTCCTTGAGTTATTTTTAACAATTATCTTTATCAAGGTCATTAAATGGAAAAAATGCTAACAAGAAGGCTAGTGATACTTTACAAAGGAACAGTACAGGAGAGCTGTAACTGCTCGTCTGTTCTTTCTTCGGTAAAGTTGTGGGAGTTGGACAAAAGCAACAGTTTCCAAAAACAATGGCATTCTCTGTGACCTGCAGCACAGCTGGCAACCCTGGGTTCTCAAACATCTACGATCTATGCTAAGTATTTCCTCCAGCCACGTCTAACCATGCCAACATCTCACACACATAGAAAGCATTGCTTTTTCCTTTTGGTTTTAAAAAACAATCCCTCTAGTGAACAAAAACAGCGCTTAATATTTTTCACTGAAAAGTGGCTACAATAGATTACAAATGTTAAACCCGGGAAGGCCTGAGCTCATTTCTTGAGGCTTCGATCTGGAATTACAAAATACTCACCAGCTGTAAACTATATGCAGGTCTTCCAAGCATGGCGTAGTCCCTGGTACATGGTAGGCCCACAGTAAACATTCCCAATGGACAGATGAACCAGTTACAAACTCACTTGTGGGTAAAGACTGAGTTTACCACACACAAGAACAAGTCAGATTGTGACTGGAATTCGTGGGTTCTTGGTCTCACTGACTTCAAGAATGATGCTACAGACCCTGGAGGTGAGTTTTACAGTTCTTAAAGATGGGTGTCTTCGGAGTTTTTTCCTTCTGGTCGGTTCGTGGTCGGTTCAGGCCTCAGGAGTGAGGCTGCCGACCTTCGCAGTGAGTGGTAGAGTTAATTAAGACAGCGCGTTCAACATTGTTCATGCCTCCCAGGGAGGGTTCCTAGTCTCGCTGGCTTCAGGAGCGGACCTACAGACCTTCGCTGTGAGTGTTACAACTCATAAAGGCATCGCAGACGCACAGCTGACAGCAAAAAGATGTATTGCAAAGAACAAAACAACCCTTACACACCTTGTAAAGAAGACCGAATCAGATTGGCACGTCTGGCTGGCGTGACCTGCGTTTATTCGCTTATTTGGCCCCACCCACATCCAGTTGATTGGTCTGCTTTACAGAGAGCTGATTGGTCCGCTTTACAGAGAGCTGATTGGCCTGTTTTGACAGAGTGCTGATTGGCACGTTTACGTATCTTTAGCTAGATACAGAGTGCTGATTACTGTGTTTACAATCCTGTAGCTAGACTCAAAAGTTCTCTAAGTCACCATCCTTCCCAGAAGCCCAGCTGGCTTCAACTGTCGTTTTCACTGACAGGGGATTTTGCGGCACCTAGCCCAGGCACTCCGTGAGCCCAGGGGGGCTTATCCCAGACATTCAAGGGGAAAAGAGGAGAAGTGAGAAAGAGATGGAGACCTGCTATGGTGGCCAACCATCCCGCAAAGAGGGAACGGCAGTCCACGCACTGGATTCAGACTCCCATCAAACCCAGCAGGCGCCTGCCTGCCACGCAGAGTGTGGGCCCGCCGAGCCCGCACCCACCCAGAATCCGTGCTGTCCAGGAGCACCGCGTGCAGCCCCGGCTCCTGCCCGCACCTCTCCCTCCACACCTCCCCGGGAGCAGCGGGAGCCGGCTCCGGCCTCAGCCAGCCCCAGAGAGAGGGGCCCCACAGCGCAGTGGCGGGCTGAAGGGCTCCCCCAGTGGGTCCAGAGTGGACGCGGAGGCGGAGGAGGCACCAAGAGCGAGCGAGGGCTGCTGGAACGTTGTCACCTCTCAAGATCATGATATAAAGGTGTTTTTATTTGTGTCCCCTACAGATTTCTTTAGTCTTTTTTTTCCTCCTACTTCTTGGAAAACACGTCACATTGTATGAGGAACACTATGCCTTCTCAAATCTTTTCTGAATTCATATTTTATCTTAATTGTAGAAAAAGTAAGGTAGGTTCATTGTAGAAAAAAAAAAGCACATGGAAGTATATTTTTTTAAATCCTCATAATCTCACTCCCCAGAAATAACAGCTACTAAAATGTTGTGGTTTCTTTCCATTTTTTTCTATATTTTTGGCTTTAAATTATACCTGTGTTCACATATATAAATGCTTTTTTCATATTTTGCTTTTTAAGTTTCTTTCTTAAACATACACGTCAATTAAAACTTCTTTAAAAAAACATAATTTTAGGCCGAGCATGGTGGATCACGCCTGTAATCCCAGCACTTTGGGAGGTCGAGGCAGGCAGATCACCTTAGGTCAGGAGTTCAAGACCAGCTTGGCCAACATGGGGAAACACCATCTCTACTACTGGGTGGGGCGTGGTGGCGCACACCTGTAATCCCAGCTACTTGGGGGGCTGAGGCTGAGGCAGGAGAACTGCATGAACCTGGGAAGTGGAGGTTGCAGCATGCCAAGATAGTGCCATTGCACTACAGCCTGGGCGACAGGAGTGAAACTCTGTCTCAAAAACAAACATAATTTTAATAGCCATGCTGTGTTCCACTATAGATATGCCCAATAATCAATTACCTACTGTTGAACATTTACATCATTTGAAATGTATCTTTATGGCCATCTTTATATATAATATTTAAGCATATAATGTTAGTGACTTACATGGAACAGTTTCCTAGAAATAGACTTGAATATTTTTAAGGCTTTTGATTAAGTATTGTCATGTCACCTTCTAGTATTGCTACAGTTTGTGGATTAAGGTCTACCAGCATTGTTTGATAACTATAAGAATAGCAGACAGCAGCTATCTTTTTTTTCTTTTTTTTTTTTTTTTTTGATGTCTTATGGCCAGGCACCATGCTAAATGTTTTGTTTGTGTTATCTCATTTAACTTTATTCATAACAATATGAAATAGGCATTCTTTATATTCATTTTACAGAGGATAAACTGAGGCAAGGACAGGTTATGTAGTTTTCTCCCAAGGTCGTACAATCAAGTTGTAGACACATAATTTAACTCCAGAGCCCTGGTCCCCGCTATACTGAAAGAATCTTTGTCAGCATTGAAAGGTTCAGGATATATCCAGTATTTTAAATTTTTGCTAATTTGATAGAAAAAAAGACTCTCATTTTTGTTTTTAAGTTTATTATTTTAATATTAGCTCCTTTATGTGCTTTCCTGATATAGTTATCAGCCAGTTGTGTTTCTTCTAATGTGAATCATCTGTTTCCATCATTTGCCGTTTAGTAACTCTTATTATATAAACTTGTCAAACATTAAAAAATTTTATCCTTTGGGCCTATTGGTAGCTAAATATTGTTCTTGTTTGGCATTTAATTGTATTTATGTTTTGAACACATGAAATCTCTTCATTTCTATGCAAATATATTGACATTTCTGTTTGAATGTTTTCATGCTCTGAAAGTCATCCCATATCTAGAGATCAGATCAATATTAAATTTTCTGCTAAACACTGTCTTTCCCTGTGTTGATCAATCTACTTTACCCAGAAAGTCTTGCTGACAGCCATGGATTTCTTCAATTTGTCTTAGATGGCAGTGTTATCAAAGTGGAAACAAATATTTTCTAATATTTCTGGTACTCTAAAAACACAATTCATAGAAATTTCAAAGCAGCAACTTTGTCCTTCCCACAGCTAATAACAAAAAGGGAAAACAAAGGAAGCATAGTTGTGCATTGCTAATGACAATTGGAACCACAGGACTGGAATTTGGTCCTGGGCATCTGATTTGGTGTCAGGAATACAAGTCCTTTCTTTCCAGCACTGTCATTCACTGGGTTGCTTCTCAGAATAAGAATCCGAAAGAGTTACTCATGAAGTGTTACCTTTGAAATTTCAACTCTGAAGGGAAATGTTGCCAATCAGCGATATCTGCCTTCTGTGCTAGATTACAGCAGAATAGTCTGTTTACAAAGCTCCACATTATCTTATTATCTGGCAACAAAACTTCCAACTGCCACAATTAGGGCTCTTTCCATTTTATCAAGGCTACTTGCTGATAATTCTCCATATAAAAGCTTTGCAATAAACCATTTTTTAAAAATTCTAATTTGTACCATCATAATTGGAGACGTAATATTCTGCTTTAAAAGAAGAATAAACATGTTTTAGGAAAACCTCCATCCACTCTAAAATCTAAGCGTAAAATTATTTACATGCAATTTTCAGTGATTTATTAATTATTGACTAAAGTGGGGCTGATGGGCCGGGCGCGGTGGCTCAAGCCTGTAATCCCAGCACTTTGGGAGGCCGAGACGGGCGGATCACGAGGTCAGGAGATCGAGACCATCCTGGCTAACACGGTGAAACCTCGTCTCTACTAAAAGAATACAAAAAAACTAGCCGGGCGAGGTAGCGGGCGCCTGTAGTCCCAGCTACTCGGGAGGCTGAGGCAGGAGAATAGCGTAAACCCGGGAGGCGGAGCTTGCAGTGAGCTGAGATCCGGCCATTGCACTCCAGCCTGGGTGGCAGAGCGAGACTCCGTCTCAAAAAAAAAAAAAAATAAAAAAAAAAAAAATAAAGTAGGGCTGATGTTGGATTTTTTTTTCTTTTTTTTTTTTTTTTTTTGCTACTCGTTACTAAACTACTCTTCAGCTGCTAAAAAAAAGAAAACCTACAATTATAAACAAGACATAAGCAACTCTGGTAACAGATCCACCTTTTATAACAAAAATTTTTCAAAAACAATTAATGTTCCTTCACATGTAGTATATGTTTGACTGATTGTTACAAGCAATTCCAATGGCCTCTGTTTATATTTTTGAGGAAATTAATGTCCAGGTAACTGTGGATCTAGGTCCATTAACTTTAGACTAGTCATATGAGCCTAGATTGTATTCATTTTAGACCTTAAAATCTTGTACTTGTTTTTGATCCAATTTTAGACTGTTTTATGATACAAGTAACTTATCAGCAGTTAATAATCTGCAAGTTATGCAATTTATAATATAGGATATTGAGCAATTGTTATTTAAAAATAATAACTGTAATAACAATGGTTCTCAAAATATAATGAGTAGTCACTACCTACTTTTCATACCACAAGGATAGAAGATGTTTTTGAAGTCATCTGCACCAGCATTGAAAATACAACCAAGAAACTGAATGGAATAACAATTACTTGACAGAATACTCTGATCAGAGATGATTATGCATAACAACAGTGAAAATTTACAAATGCTTACTATATGCATTAAAGTTCCTAATCAATTAACATTTATTTCTGTAGAAAGTAGAAAAGTTCCTCTTCAAAGTTCTGCTTGGTTTAAAAATAAAATAAGAGACACTGGGAATAATAGCTCCTTACTCTAAAGCCTCCTATCAATTATTAGTTCTTACATTTTAGCCCAATTAGTTGCTTTGGCTTACTCAGGCATGCCTGGACAGGCCCAGGCAAGTCTTAGCTCATAGCTTATGCCTCTTCCTTATTTGGAATGTTATTGCTTCCTTAAACCTTTTGTAAGCAACTTCCTCTTCTTCTTTGTTCTCCCTTGCACTTAGCTATTTAGGAAAGTTTTAGGTTATTAGCAAATCACATATCAGTTTAAAACTGTGAGGTCCAGCTCCAGCCAATGGATGCAGGACACAGCAGTAAGGATGACCAAAATGCATAAGGGATAACTATGTCTGCTTTTCCTTTGTTCAGGTGTGCTCTCGCCATTGTTCCATCTGCGAGGGACACCCTTTCTGCAGAAAGTAAAGATTGCCTTGCTGAGAGATCCTTTGTCTCCGTGCTGACATTTCTTTGTGGCACCGATGATCTGTTTCTAACAATTTCTCATGTGCTATAGTTGTCCTTATATTATGGATAAGCAAATTGAGACTTAGAGCAGTAAAGTAACTTGTGGTCAACATTCTGGTCAGGGACAAGGCTGGAGATTAAACCAGACCTGTCTGAATTCAGGATCTAAGCTCTTAACTCTTACATTATAATAAATGTTGACCACACTTTTTTTTTTTTAATAAACCTAAGTACACAACTTTTAATAAAGCTGGCTCTTCCTTCATCCTAAGGTTCATTCAGACAACATAGTATTCAAAATATCTAGAGAACTGTATCTTACAAGAAGATACCAGGAGTGACCAGATGAACCAAGAACACCTATTAATTTTTTTTTTTTTTTTTTGAGACAGAGTCTCACTCTGTTACCAGGCTGGAGTGCAGTGATGTGATCTTGGCTCACTGCAACCTCCACCTCCCGGGTTCAAGCAATTCTCCTGCCTCAGCCTCATGAGTAGCTGGGACTACAGGCACGCGCCACAACGCCCAGGTAATTTTTTTTTTTTTTTTTTGTATTTTTAGTAGAGATAGGGTTTCACCATGTTGGCCAGAATGGTCTCCATCACTTGATCTCATGATCTGCCTGCCTCAGTCTCCCAAAGTGCTGGGATTACAGGCATGCTACTGTGCTCGGCCAGAACACCTATTTTATGTTACTAAGATTCTTTGTAGGTCCCTTATTTGTGCCAACTCCCCTGTCTGAATAACTCACCACATTTTGCATAGTAGGAATGGAATCCAGCATGATCTGGAATGGCTTTAACTGGGACTGTGTGTGTGTGTGTGTGTGTGTGTGTAGCCCAAAAAGTCCATGTATGACTCATTTAAAACCATTCTTTAAGCAACTAGTGAAACAGAACTCTGACTATTAGGTGTGCATCTGGCTTTCTGGTATCTATTCTTTCTGGCCATAAAAATGTTGCCAATGCCCTGATTGTGTTGATGTACTGTATTATATAAAATGTTACCATTGGGGAACACTGAGTGATGGAAACATGGAACCTCTCTGTACTATTTTTGAAATTTCTCATGAGACTATAATCATTTCAAAATAAAAGTTTTAAACTACCATCAAATTTCATTTTGCCCAGGAAATGAACTTCTGACTTTTGCAGTTAGTAATTTACAACCAATCAAGGTTCTTCTTGGGGAATTTGCCATCAATTTGATAAAGTACACCTGGGCTGGATGTGGTGGGTGGCACATGCCTGTAATCCCAACACTTTGGGAAGCTGAGTCAAGAGGATCATTTGAGCCAGGAGTTTAAGACCAGACTGGGCAACATGATGAAATTTCATCTCTACAAAAACATAAAAAATAAAAATTTTAAATTAGCTGGGCATATTGGCACACAGCTGTTGTTCCAGCTACTTGGAAGGATGAGATGGGAGGATTACTTAAGCCTGAGAGGTTGAGGCTGCAGTGAGCCTGCAGTGAGCCATGTTGGCGCCACTGCACTCCAACCTCGCCAGCAGAGTGATACCTTGTCTCAAAATAAAATAAAATGAAATAAAAAGAATGGTGATTCCTCAGAGACCTAAAGACAGAAATACCATTCAACCAAGTAAACCCATTACTGGCCATGTATCCAAAGGAATAAAAATCATTCTGTTATAAAGACACATGCATGTGTACGATCATTGCAACACTATTCATAATAGCAAAGACATGGAATCAACACAAATGCCCATCAGTGAAAGACTGGATAAAGAAAATGTGGTACATATACACCATGAAATACTACGCAGCTATAAAAAGAACAAGATCATCTCCTTTGCAGGGATGGAGTTGGAAGCCATTATCCTCAGTAAACTAATGAACTAATGCAGGAACAGAAAACCAAATACTGCATGTTCTCACAAGTGGGAGCCAAATGATGAGGCCACATGGACACACAGAGGGAAATCCCACATGATGGAGCCTATTGGAGGGTGGGGCATGGGAGGAAGGAGAGGATCAGGAGAAATAACTAATGGGTACTAGGCTTAATACCTGGGTGATGAAATGATCTGTACAACAAACCCCTGTGACACAAGTTTACCTGTGTAACAAGCCTACACATGCACCCCTGAACTTAAAAAAAAGAAGCACTCATGTATGAGATAGGCACTATCCTGTGTAACAAACACATACATGTACCCCTGAATTTAAAATAAAAATTTTAAAAAAAATTCATGTGTGAGATGGGCACTATTTGTTATTGTACAAGAAACACAGAACAACATCCATACATTTGTGACTTGCATCAGAGGGCCAACCACTTGCCTTCTTCCTGGTGTCTATCTAAAGTCCAAGGTGACTCAGAAATCCTCATTAGAACCAAAGTTAGACTGTTGAAGAAGAATCCCATATGCATCTGGAGGCGCGACTCCCCCTGAACAAGAGGAATTCGCCAGGTGACAGGATGAGACCTTCAGCAAGCGGGAAGGACTTAGCTGTGCTCCCCATCACACCACTGGCTCTGCATAGTTAGTGATACCATATGTATCATTGCCAAATCCTGACAGGGAAAGATGATAGCAATGCTGGGTTCCAGGAAGGGAGCAGCAATAGACAGAAAAGCAAAGAAAGCAACCTTGTGCAGATGAACAAGGCCGACCCAGAGCACGGCCCCTAGAGCACACAGGTGCCTTGTCTTCAGGCACAGTGCTCCAGGAAATCTCCACCTTGAGCAACTGGAAAAAGTCCCCGAAATAAGACACTGATTGAAAACACTGGGGAAGGTAAAAAGGAAAAACATGAACGATTTGTTCAGAAGGCACCTATATAAAATGCAATCTTTAGTTTTTGTTTCTCCTCCAAGGGGACCGGAGGGGGACTCCAAGGACTCCATAGTTTTGCCTAGTTAATGACGCTGATTGTGGAAGTTCATGGAACTCACTCCAGTTCATACAGACCAGAAATGCTGTGCCAATGTTTGTTCACAGTTACTACTCAGAGGAACCTGTTACAGTTCATATTAGGAGAAAAGTGGAAACTTTGAAAAGATAGAGCCGTGCGCATAGCATGAATTCCGAGGTGGAAGAAGATCTGCTAACAGAATTTAGGAAGGAAAAAGGACGCGGCAGGGAATGCAAGGAACTCTCACACAAGCCATTTATTTCATAGACTGCCCCAGAAGTGCCCATTCGTCGTCTGACATCAACCAACCCAAAACCCTGTTGGCCCCTCTGGAAATAGATAGCTAAATAAGTCTACATTTTTTTCATTTGTAAAATGGTGAGTCAAAAAGGCAGAAGATTTATCTCATGCCTCTAAAGATCGTTTACAATGTGGCTAAGTGGCCCAGGATAAAACCACCACAATCAAGGTGATTCATGCAGGAAACTCATTCTGTTGAGATATAAATGAAAATCCACATTAAATTACAGTCTATTCTGTGCATGGGAGAATTGCAGTGAGCCAGCTCAGTGGATTCCCAGGCCCATTGAAGGCTGAATACAATTGTTCTTCTAAAATGTTGAAATCAGACTCCTTCGAAGTGAGAGTGCAGCCTCTAGTTCTGAGAGCAGGGGTGAGCAGCCAGTGGCCCTGCCAAGCAGGCATCTGGAACTATATTCCCAGATGGCAGCCAGCCTGGGGATCTATTCAATTACTGCAAGTTCCTTGCCAGGAGGTTTTCACCATTTCCACTATTTATCAAGACAATTGGACCCAGTACAAAAACCACCTTTGCAAATTGCCATTAAAGGGGCTATCTATGTGACTGAACTAGGGATGCTCGCTGCCTGTTGGCATTTTAACTCAGTGGTACAGTTATCATATTTTCTTCTGGCTTTTAATACCTGAAAAAGGTGTAATCTCCTCTCTTCACCTTCCCTTCTTGCCTCAAAGGTCTCAAGTATTAGGGAATGACGTAAGTACAGGAGCAGGTTCATTGAGCAGTGGCCCATGGTCTATTATTTTGCTCATGACCTGTTTTTTTGTGTGTGACATTAAAGTCCTTTCAGCTTCTCTCCCTTCCTCCAGCTGTCACCACATTTCTTGACTTTTTCTTCTGATATCTGTCAGTCTCCACTCTAGAAAACAAAGGTTGGGCTCCAGGCATTGGCAATGGCCAAGTGAAATGCTTTGTGAGCTCAAATCCTCACATCTTAGTGCTTTTCAGTGAGAAGTTGACTGATGTTGTATCCAAAGACCTCCAATTTTATTGTAAATTAACCAAAACTGTAGAAACCTCTGATTTATATTTTCTTTTTCTCCAGTGGTTCCTTTCTTTGCATCAGTCTTCATTCATATATTGATGTTGCAACTTAAAATACAGAACAAACATAAAGAACAATATCTAATGCCACATGGAGCAAGCTGGTTGACAACCAGGAAATCTGAAAGGGAGGCAATCCATTAACTACATACACATCAGTTTGGCACTTGCCATAAATCATTGGCCCTCATCTGTTGTCTTAACGATAGCTGACAATGGGCATTGTGAGCCATTCTAAAGGGTGGTCTAAGCAGCATGTCCAGAACTGCAATAAAGGTAGGAATTCCATCCACAATGGGTTTTGCAAAGGCACAACCTCATCAGAGTAAACCCCTTCCTTGAAAATAAGTACAATCTGTTAACATATTACACTTTTATCAGAAGTGTTTGTGTCCTTGGAGGCAATGGTAAATTATCTTGTCTATTGACAAAACACTTGAAAACTGCATTTCTGTAAGAATCTTTGCCTTTCTTCAAAACTACCTCATGGCCTATGTTTATGCATAAAAGAGATGCACTGCAAATAGCAATGAAGAAGGCTTATTTTATGGCAAATGCAATCTGATAGATTATAGAAAGAAGACCAATGTTGTTTAGTAGTACAAATCTTTGGTAAGCATGAACTCTGAATGCATCCTACTGTATTTTTCCTACAAAACTACTTCTTTTCTTCATAGAGTCTGTATTTTATTGTGTTGCCCTTTTAAAGACTAAGAGAAAAGATATGCTCCCAGTAACTGACTGCTTCTCATCACACTGTATGGGGAGAATTAATTTAATGGAGAGTTTCTTTTTAGAAAGAAACTGTAAGAGAAGAGGACAACAATTGGAGTTTCCACCAGGCAGGCTGGTGTTTTATGTGCTAGAGAAGCAGTTGGAAATCTGAATGACAGTTTTGAAAGATGAATGATAAAGGAAAGGCCAGCAAAATTGAAATGGTGGATGTGAGTGTGGAATAGGCCAGGGTAGCATAGCAAAACTGAATCATCTCATCTGTATCAAAGCTTTTAAGAAATTTTTTCTTTTTGCATCAAACAGCTTGCTATTCTCTCTGGTGACTGACTGTCCCATGAAAGCATAGATGATTTGCTTTTTTTTTTTTCTTCCATCCCAATCAATTCTAATGGCAATTTCAAAATTTGGTTTCTACAGTAAAGGATGTTTCCATAAGACTTGAATTAAATTCTGAATGTGTGTCTTCTGCGTATTATGGTTTTTGTTTTTGTTTTTAGTAAATGTTTGTTCTCCACCTTAAAAACAATATGAGTATTTATGAAACTAACAAAAACACTGTAGCTTGGAAAATTCCTTTGGCACAGACAGACAGGAGTGTTCAGTCACAAATGCTCCTGACTTAAAAGCTGAACCAAATAAAATTTGACAGCAAAGCGAAATATGTTATAGGCAAAGTGGCATTTTATAATAATAGAATAATAAATGCAGAAGGGAAAAATGAACCAAGCCTGAAATATCATCTCAAATCCCGTGGATACTAAAGGGAGGGGAATCTCAGCTAGACTTTTCCTGTTTTTATTACACTAATAATTATGTCTATGACTAAAGCACTCTTAAACTCAGAGAACTCCAGTATTTCTAATCACGTCGTCACCTATCTCCAATCACTTATCTATATGAGATCCAGACGACGCCTTGGTAGCATGCTGAAGTAGATAGATGCAGAAAGAAAGTAGTGGAAAAATCACAGGACCACTTTATCAAGCACTTCAATTTGGAACCGAATCAAGCAATGTGTTAAATCATTCTGATGAACACAATCCAACCCCAAACAACCTACAACTTGACATTAAATCAGATTACCAATGGAATTAATAAAGACCAAATCAGTTTACTTGCCTACCTTCATCTTCCAACCCCCTCCACTCAGCAACCAAAGTTAATTTAGGCCAGTTTCAGATAATAATCAGCAAGGGCCTGTTAATCACCCTTCTATTCCAGAGGACAACAATTGTATAGAGGGTAAGAAGCACTGGATGTTTAGCTCTGGAAAAAGAGAAACTGCTAAGGCTTGTCTTAACACATGGTTTGGATTAGGACGAAATGACAGCCAGGTTTGCAAGGACAGAAAACTTGGTATGTGCATTCTCCTCAGTGCCAGAAGATATGCATTTGCCTCCTGCAAGTCCTAGTAAAATGCTCTTTGGGTTCATAGTGGACTCCTGACTGGGAAAAGCTCATCAGTCCTTATTTTCATCACTCAGAAACAGACATTTGCACAGAAGGATGGTCGTGGTATAATACAGAAGGAATAAACCAAGGCAACGAGGAACTCAAATCAGTAGATTAAAAAATGATTTAGATAGCACATTAATTGTTCATTTGACAGATATTTATTGATACCTACTTTATTCAAGATAGTAAGTGAGGTTCTGGAGAACAATCAGAAATCTCATTTCTGGACATGCAGTTTCATTTGGTTTGGAGTGGGATGTAGAAACAGGCCTTTTTTTTTTTTTTTTTAACTCCTGAGATGAGCCTAAGGATCAACATGTTTGGAGCCCACTGATCTGAAACAGTGAACCTGAATTTCTATGTTGCCTAGTAGATTCAGAGAGGGAGCAGTAGAGTGGAATTAGAGTTAATGCGTAGAGAATTGATAATAACTCCAGTCTCTGTGTCTGCAGGATGGCATCAACAAGGCATATTGCCAGGGCAAATAACTTTTGAACCAAATACTATGTCACTGCTTAGAAGCTGAGTGACCATGAGCAAGTCACTACACTCCACCAAAGGACAATTAACCCACCTTTCAGAATTGTTTAAATACTCAAAGGGGATCATAACAAGGCCTCTGCCCAAGGCTGGGTCCATCATAACTGCTATGTTAGGCTCACCCTCCATCCTTCGTTCCTCTCACTTGGTGTGCTCTCCTTTTTTTCCCCTTTTACATTTAAAAATTGTTTTCATTCTCCACAGCCCACATTCTCCATGAAGGCTTCCCAACGCCCTCCACTCCCACCAGCAAGGCTCACTAACCTCGCTTCTCTGTCACATTCAGGATCACATTCAGGATCTTTGGCCCTCACATTCAGGATCACACAACCTGACACTTAATTGTTCTCCCATGACCACATGAGAATGGCTTTGCTTTTCCTGTCTGGATTCTTCCTGAGCACTCTGAGAATGTTTTCTTCCATAGAGGTGCAAAAGAATTACTTGTTGGTTAGTCAGATTTCCTGTTGGGCTGGTACCATAAAAGACGCCTATAGAGGAGGGGAGCCTCCCTTTTCTGTGGGCATAATACAGAAGAGACCAGCCAACCCAACACTGCCACCGCCTATGGCAGGCATTAGTATTCTGAAAAAATCATCAGAATGCCAGTCTCCTTCCACCCCCACTCACTTATTTTGCTGGAAAAATGCAAAACCTGCAGTTTTCCATGAACCAGATCTCACTCTATGCGCGGAGTGAATGCAGTGCCTGTGTTTAGCATCCCAATGTGATAATTATGCATTATGCTTACTCTGTAGCTAAATCTTACATTTTTATCCTAAAATACAAAGAAATGACTAAATACTCCAGGGTGTTATGTTGCCCTTCCTCTCCATTATGATTTTTTCTTATTTTCCAGATTAATCCCTGCTGAAATGAGCCTGTGAAAATAACTTGAAAGGTGAATGATGAGAAGAGGTGAATTGCAGAAACATCCGTGCCAGCCAACACATGAGCATATGGGGAGAGGCCGCACTGTGTGTCTATGTGTGTGTGAATGCTGTGTGCCTGTGGAGAAAGCAGATTTTTTTTAATGGGGAACAAAAGCTGGGTTATGTAAGCAACACTGTTTGAAGCAGCATTTATAGCAAGAATGGAAACAAGATATGAATATTCATAACTAACATGGAAGAAGTGTTCATTGCAAGGAAGAAGTGGAGATAGGATTCTGAATATTGTTTAACCACAATATTATACGGGAGGCATTAGATATGTAGACCACATAATATATTACACAAACACAAAATTAACTAGCTTTACTGCCTACATTTTCCCTTCTTCAACACGCCAATAGCCAGTTTATTAATATTTTCACATGTTATTTGGTCAATTTGTTTTAAACAAATTTGACTCTTTCAGTCTCTCAGGACCTAAAAATGAAAGAAGAAATGACAAAAATAAAAACCATATACAAAAATTAACTTCAAATGAATCAAAGACCTAAATGTAAAAGACAAGACTATGAATCTCTTACAAGAAAACATAAAGGTAAATTTTTGTGACCTTGGATTTCGCAATGGATTCATAATCAATGACACCAAAAGCATAAGCAACATTAGAAAAATATAGATAAGTTGAACTTAATCAAAATTCTTTTGTGCTTCAAAGGACACTACCGAGAAAATGAAAACCCAGAGAATGGGAGAAAATATTTGCAAATAATTTATCTGATAAGGGCCTTGCATCTAGAATATATAAAGAACCCTTGAAACTCAGTAATAAAAAGAGATAAATAACCCAATTTTAAAATTCACAAAGGACCTCTATAGACATTTCCAAGAAAAGATATACAAATGGCCAGTGAGCACGTGAAAAGACGTTCAATATTATTAGTCATGACAAAAATGCAAATCAAAACTACAATGAGATACCACTTCATACCCACAAAAATAACCATAACAAAAAAGTCCAATCATAACAAGTGTTGGTGAGGATGTAGAGAGATTGAAATCTTCGTGCACTACTGGTGGGAATGTAAAATGGTACAGCCACTTTGGAAAACAGTCCAACAGTTCCTCAGATCGTTAAAATAGAATTAACATTTTACTCAGCCATTCCACTTCTAGGTATATACCCAAGAGAAGTGAAAACATATGACCACAGCAAAACTTATACACAAGTGTTCATAGCAGCATTATTTATAATAGCTAAAAGGTAGAAACCAAATATTCACCAACTGATGAATGGATAAACAAAACACATTCTATCCATACAATGGAATATTATAATACAGTAAAAAATGAATGAAATACTGACACATGCTAAAACATGGATAAATCTGAAAAACGTTATGCCAAGTGAAAGAAGCCAGTCGCCAAAGACCACACGTCATATGATTCCTTTCATGTGAAGTGTCCAGAATAGGCAAATCTGTAGAGATAGAAAGTAGATTAATGGTTGCGTATGGCTGTGGATGTTACAAGACTGTCATAGCTAAAGCATATGAGATTTTTCTTTGAGGTGACGAAAAATGTTCTAAAATTGACTGTGGTGGGTGCATAACTCTGAACATACCAAAAGTTATTGAATTTTAGACTTTAAAAGGGCAAATTGTGTTATGTATACTATATCTCAATGAGCCTGTTGAAAATGAAAAAGGAAACTAGGAGGGAGAAAAAAAAAAAAAGGAAGAAAGCAAACTCCAGGCTCTTGGACTCTTAGAAAACACAAACTATTTATCAATTGAAATTCTATCAATGAAATCATCAATGAAATGAATGCTATGAAAGAATAAGTCGAAAATGATCAAGTGAAACTCCTATCTCAACCTCAAATCCAAGCTTGTTCAACCCACAGCCTGTTGGCCACACAAATTTGTAAACTTTCTGAAAACATTAGATTTTTTTGCAATTTTTTTTAGCTTATCAGTGATCATTAGTATTAGTATCTCTATGTGTGGCCCAAGACAATTCTTCCAATGTGGCTCAGGGAAGCCAAAAGATTAAACATCCCTGCTTCCATTCCACAAGTCTCATTCACCACGATGTGACATATTAATGGTGAGTTTTACATAAGTGAGATTTTCTTTTTCAGACATTTCTTTTATTGATACACAAAAAGCTGTATATATTTAATATGTACACCTTAATAAGTTTGAAGATAGGTATAAACCTAAGAAGCCATTGCCACAATTAACGCCATAATCATATCCCTCACCTCTAAAAGTTTCCTCCTGCTTATTTATTTATTTTCTGATTGGTTGATTGTGATAACACAACATAAGATCTACCTTCTTAGCCAATTTTTAAATACCACAATATTGTTAACTATAAGTGATATGTTGCACAGTAGCTCTCTGAAACTTACTCATCTCAGATAGAAATTTGATCCTCTGCACATTTGCTTTGAAAACCAGAAGCCTGCCCAGTAAAGTTGATGGCAAATGGCAAACTAAGGAGTAGCATTTGTCACAGTAATCAATCTCTTCAGAGCTTAAATTGACAGTATTTTCTCTTCTGCACGAAGCCAAGAATACAGGTAGAATGATCTTCCAAAATTTAGTTACGCAATCAGCAGATCTTGAAAATGAGATCAAATGATCACATTTTAGCTTTGGAGTCAGGCATAGCAAGGACAAAGACTAGATCTGTTTTAACATATTCACAGTATTTAGAAAATTAGCCCAGAATGAGTCCTAAACCAGTTGTTTTCAGACTGTCCTGCAGGCTCCTGTGGGGAGCTCCAGTGTAAACACATAACAGATTTTCTGGCTCTTGGGGGAAAAAAATCTCTTGCCTTAGGTCAGAGATAAAGTTAGATTTTTTTCATCGTGTAGCATTAGATTATAGATTTCAACGTGTTCCAGTTCCTCCTCTCTGTTGCAACCACTGAAGCTCCACTTCTACTTGGTTTAAATGCAAAGTTTCTGCTTACAGAAGGAATTCTGTAGCTAAAAAAATGTTGAAACCTGTACAACTAGACCACTTTAATTCACAGAGCATCCTAAGTTATTCCAGTCTCACAAGAATTTCTGCAAAAAAAAAAATTAAAAATGAGTTGCAATAAAGGCCAAATTTTATCCACAGAGGAAACATCACCAATTCACAGAAGACCTGCTTCCTATAAAGAACTCCCCACCCCAATATTTCTGGAAGTTTCCTGGAAGTGTTTTGCATAAGCTCAAGGATGAATCACCATTTATTCATTCAAAAACATAGACTCTAAGTGGCACAACACAAGTGTCAACTGGGCTTTGGGTAAGGATGTCCAACTGTGTCCTCACCCTTGACCTTCACTGTTTTGTCAGCAAGATCTCCACCTCCAAGCATGAGGGAGAGGGCATCTTTCTAGTCACTTGTGACCAGTGATTGTTTAAAAAATGCCTTTACCCCTTTGCTAGAGGGAACATGATTCTCCCTAATTTTCCCAATGTTAACACATAACAGATCTTCTGCCTCTTGGGGAAAAAATATTCTGTATTGCCTTAGGTCAGAGACAAAGTTAGATTTTTTTCATGATGTAGCATTAGATTATGGATTTCAAATTAATGACATTTCACCTGTTTGCAGAAGACACAGGCTTTAAAAATCTGGCTTTCAAAATGAGCCATTGCTGGTTTCATATGGCATCTAAGTAGCAGTTTAGATGCTAGTGGAAACTGGTCTCTCCCAACTTTCCCCTGAAACACCCATGGAGACTCAGAGAACAATGAACCCTCAGACAGACTGTCTGTCTAATGCCAGAGCATGTACAGCAGTTGCATTAACTCATGAGAGAAGTTCAATATTTGTGAATCTGAAACCAGGTTTGGTGGTACCAAGGCAACATTTTGTGATAGAAAAAGCTGCAACCCTCCTACCCTGCCTCATGGACCTAAGCCTCTTCCAGCCATAACTTGAAAAGGTATTCCTCTGCCTTGCTCATTCTGGGCAACAAAGTGTTAGAGTAAACCAGCCTTTTCAGAAGGGACCTAGGTAGAAAAAACTGAATATTTAGATTTTTAATCCCTATATTTGTATGTTTGGCCATATGGCTTCTACATGTTTTTGGCCAATATTATGGTGAAAATTATCCTAAGTTTAAATTATGACAGAAGGAACTCCATTTTGCTCACTGATGCATACCCAGTACCTAGAATAGTGTCTGGCACATAGTAGACAATTAATATTCATTGTTTGGATGTTGTACATAATTAGTTTTTTAAAATCAGTAGGGTTACATTTGGCTTCTGGTCACATGTGCACCTTAATTTTTGAAAGAAATTTAGGCACAGAATTCTTTAATAATTGCCATATAAATCATTTCATCAAAATTTTGTTATGAAATTCATCAAAAACTTAGAATAATAAAAGCAAGAATTTGTTGCTAGAGGGAATAGTGCATTTAATAAGAAAGAAACAAAAATAGCTTTTGTTGGTTGGTAACCTTCAGGATTCATCCCCTAGTCCTCTCCCCTCTCACCCAAACAAGTGCTAACAAGCTGGCTCATTTGCCAGGGCAGAGCTGCACACTGTCAATGCTGCTGACACTTCGAGGAAGAAGAAATACTTACTTTTTAGAGCTATGCATTAATTTAAGCATTTGAGAAAATTCAATTTGTAAAAACTAAAGAACAAAATGGGAACCCCCCACTGATGGTTAATACTGAGTGTCAACTTGACTGGATTGAAGGATGTAAAGTATTGATCCTGGGTGTGTCTGTGAGAATGTTGCCCAAGGAAATTAACATTTGAGTCAGTGGGCTGGGAAAGGCAGGCCTACCCTCTCTCTGGGTGGGCGTCATCTAATCAACTGCTAGTGCAGCTAGAATATAAAGCAGGCAGAAAAACGTGAAAAGACTAGACTGGAGTAGCCTCCCAGCCTACATCTTTCTCCTGTGCTGGATGCTTCCTGGCCTCGAACATCAGACTTCAAGTTCTTCAGTTTTGGGACTCAGACTGGCTCTCCTTGTTCATCAGCTTGCAGACACCCTATTGTGGGACCTTGTGATCATGTGAGTTAATACTTTAAATAAACTCCTCTTTATATGTATCCTATTAGTTCTATCCCTCTAGAGAACCCTGACTAATACACCCCCAAAAATAATGTTTAATATCAGGGTAGAAAGTATAGAGATTAAGATTTGGTAAACAGAACAGTGTGTGGAAAGATGGTGAGATAAAACCTGGAAAAAAGGCCAATTGTACAGTGCTGTGTGGCCAGCATACACTGGGTTCTCTACCCAGGAAAGGGGCTATTGCACTTCACACACCTTTTACCACATGTTTTCCTCTATCCAGAAAAGGTGGGAAATGCTCACTAACTTTCTAGTGCTGATTCTAAAGGAAATAACTTACTTGTTTTAGGAAGGTGGTTGGAGGCTTAAATGTACATGGAGGCCTGGCATCATGCTTCATGCCTGTAATCCCAGTGCTTTAGAAGTCCAAGGAGGGAGGGGAGCTTGAGGCCAGGAGTTAGAGACCAGCCTGGGCAACCCAACCTGACTCTACAAAAAAAATTAAAAATTAGCCAAGCATGGTGTCGCACAACCTGTAGTCCCAGCTACTCGGGAGGCTGAGATAGGAGGATCACTTCAGCCCAGGAGGTTAAGAACTCTGTGAGCTATGATTGTGCCACTGCACTCTAGTCTGGGTGACAGAGCAAGACCCTGTCTCTAGAATAAAAATTAAAAGTAAATGCACAAGGAGTTAGAGGTAGCTCTGGGGACTTATCTTTCTCTTTTCTCCCTGCACCAACTCCCATTATTCTTATGTCTAAATTGCTTTATTCCTTCACTCTCACAGCTCTGAAAGACAACCATAAAGAAGTAACCTAAAACAGGTTTAATTCCTCTACTTAAAAACCCTTGCCTAGGTCCAGCTTGCCAAATTAGTAAACCAATCATTTCATGCAGTGACTTCCGTCCCAGCACAGACCTCCAGTTACCAGAAGACCAGGCTACCTACAAATTCCAAACCCAGAAAAAGGGTCTCATGTGAATGTGAGGAAACAGCTGCTATGGCCTGGAACCATCTGCATCCTGGTCTTGGGGGTTTGCCCTCTCTGAGTGCTAAGAAAATTATTGGTGGAGAAGGAAGCATTCAGCTTTACTGCTGAGCATTAACTCATCACGTGATAAAAAAAGGGTGGCCTCAGACTGCTGATGGCAGCAGGGAAGTTATCTATCCTATGGTGAAAATCCAACCCTACCAAATCCACAATCCTACCATGTCTTGGTAGAAGCTCTTATACCTCAATACAAGTTCAGAGCTTTGGAAAAATGAATTTTCTGAACATCATTTCATGGAGGAGAAAAAAATGACAGCAGGTTATTGTCCCCCAAAGTGGCTTTTCCTGACTTCCAAAAATAAAATACAAATGAAAATGTGAGAAGAAAGGGGAATATTCAACCACATCAAAAACTAAGTTTTTCTACCACCCTATTACTGGAGTTTGGAAAGAGTGTTCTCTAATTCTAAAGTTGATGGGTTTGGATTGGAAAATGCAATCTGTGCCTTACTTAGGGGTGCTGGTTTGCCACGAAATGAGAAGAGCTTGCCTTCTTGTTGATCTGTTTACGCCTGATTGCTGAAACCCCAAATTTGGAGCTATCTAGCTTTATCTTCCCCTGAGATGAATAGGCAAACAAAACCAAAACAGAAATAAAATATGCCCATGAAAAAAACTACTACCAGAGGGTAAAGAACACCAAACATGATGCAGAAAACAGGAAAAACAAGCCTCCAAAATTGATTTCCTTCAGAAAGCAAAGAAAATTATTACAAACTGTCAACCTCAACAGGAGAGAAGAAGCAGGAAAAATAGAGAATAAAAGATTCTAAGATGAGAGAGAGATGAATGAGATGAGAAAGGCCTTTAAGAAAACTGAACATCTAACAGCAGAACTCAAAATGACAACAATTACGAGAAAAAATAAAAACTTCACAAAATCAAATCTGTGATCAGAAAGACAACATTAAAAAAACTCTCAGGAACACACAGAGAAAGAGAATGAAGAAATGAAAAAATGATAAGAAGTAAGATGATGAATGTTTAGGACAGAGATTAGAGAGTTCACCGAGTAATTATTTGGTATTCCTAAGGAAGAAAATGGAAGAACAGATCAAGAACAAGAATGAAACATGAATGTAGAATACTTTTCTAGACCAAAAAAATACTGAGGAATCCAACTCAATAAGTTACATCACATTCCTAGAAAAATTAGATTACATTCTGACAAATGCTTAATTTATGAGAACTACAAAGAAAGAGAAAACCCAAGCCTATGAGTAGAAAAGTGGGTTACCTGCAAAGAAGAAAAATTCAGGCAGATCTCAGTCATTTCTCTGTGACACTAAAGAGTAAAAACAAAATATTAGCAGAGTTTTGGGGAAAATTGTAACACAAGAATTTTATCACGTGTAAGAAGCTCTTCTTGCAGTGTGAAGTCAACATAAGCATAGTTCCAGATTTGTATTGATTCTGAAAATATATTAATCCTTTACATCTGTTTTAAAAGGTATATATACCACCTAATGAGAGAGAAGGTTAAATGAAAAACTCAAGAGTGTAAGTTTTATGGTGTCAAAAAGTCAGGCAGTAACAACTGATAACTATTAGTTTAAATAACTGTTTAAAATTTATCTAATGATATGAAAAGCAAATCTCAATGTTATATATAAAAAAGATAGAGACTATAAATGTGATTTAATGAAAATCTTAGTGGAAAACTTAAAATTATATTATGAAACCCAGGAATGAAATTGGTTATGATAGAGAAAAGGTTTTTAAATTTCACAGTTCTTTTTTTGTTTTGTTTTGTTTTGTTCTGAGACAATTTTACTCTTGTAGCCCAGGCTGGAGTGCAACGGCGCAATCTCGGCTCACTGCAACCTCCACCTCCCAGGTTCAAGCGATTCTCTTGCCTCAGACTCCCAAGTGGCTGGGACTACAGGCCCATGCCACCACACCCAGCTAATTTTTGTATTTTTAGTAGAGATGGGTTTTCACCATGTTGGCCAGGCTGGTCTGGAACTCCTGACCTCAGGTGATTCACCCACCTCAGCCTTCCGAAGTGCTGAGGTTACAGGTGTGAGCCACTGCGCCTGGCCCCACAGTTCTTATAATAAGGTAGACTCAAACAATTGCTCTCATTCTTGGTTTTGATGGAAGACAATAATAATTTTTATTTAAAAATTTTAAAGATAATAGCAAAATAAAATACACTATATATGACCTTCAAATCAGTGAAGATGAATGCAAACACATCATGATATGATCTTACTTTTAGTTTTTAAAATGCCTATTAAAATTCTGTATATAACATGTGAAACGTATTTTTTAAAATTTTCAATGTTTTCTAAAATAAGAGTATATTAATTTTAAGTACAAAAAATTTTTGAGATGTGGCTCATGCATAAATGCAAAAAAATTGCATTGACATTTTCCAATCAATTGCCAGTGACTGACATTTGTTTTGCTATCTGAAACTCACCATCTGAACTGTCCTGTGCAGGCTCAAACAACCCATGAGAAAATGGCTTTGTGTAAACTTGCAGCAGTCTTTGAAAAATGTAATTCATGTGGTCTTAAACAACTATGTACACATTTACTGAGGTTACGTAGAGGGTTCTTTTTTTGAATTCTAGAATGGCAATTGTTCCTGTATCCATGTTTTTATTAGGTATGGGTTCTTAGAGGCTCGAGATTATTACTTTTTAATTTCCACTACCTCGTCCAGAGCCTAGGTATATGTTTGCTGAATTTAAGTGAAATGAATTGCTGTAAATAAGATTATTTTGCCAGAGGGTTGTTGCCATCAGCATGTTCATTCCCATTATTGGTCAAAAAGCATTAACATCACAACCTCGTGTTTCTTTAGTTGCCTCTTGAGCCATTTTAAACAATTCTTCCCTCTGTATTTTTTTGACTTTATTCACACCTGCAAAGCCCAGGTGGTGTTTGTTACTATATATGCTTTTAATTACCCATAGCTTAAATGAGCCATACTCATGAAACTGCATTTTCTGCTCAAATTTAAAACTCTTTCTCCATCACCTGCATTTATTTAGGTTCTGACTTTTCCGCTCAAGTTCTATGGATCTGCATTACTTTTAATTTCTTTGGAAAATTTGCTTAAGCAAACAGTTTAAACATGGCATGCTTTTCCCACACTTTCAGGTCTTTGCTCCTGCTGTTCACTTGGCCCAAGCATCCATTCCCCAGCATGTGTGTACTCATCTGAATGCAGCTGCTGCCTCCTCAGTGCAGCTTCTCCTTCATCTGTGGCTTTCCATTGTACATTGCACAGTCATTATGACAATGCTTATCAGGTAGGGCAGGACCTGTGTCTCCTTCATCCCCAGTCCCCTTGCTTAGAACACTATGACCCACCTGCATTCAGTAAACCAGTATTTACCGAGAGCTGACTGTGGCCCTCTGCCAGACCTCCAAGATATAGAAATGAACAGGTAAACACGGTACTATCCTCATGGAGTTCCCAAGCTTACCTAATAAATAAGGTAACAGTTTGGGTTTTAAAATATAAACATTTGTTATCTCACATGGTATTTAAAAAGAAAAAAATTTGAGATGGGTCTCATTCTGTCATCTAGGCTAGAGTGCAGTTGGCACAATCACAGATCACTGCAGCCTTGAACTCCTAGGCTCAAGCAATCCTCCCAGCTCAGCTTTCAGGGTAGCTAGGGCTACTGCAGGCATGCACCACCATACCAGGTGAACTTTTTTTACTTTTTGTAGAGACAGGATCTCGCCTTGTTGCCCAGACTGGTCACAAACTCCTTGTTTCAAGCAATCCTCCTGCCTTGGCCTCCAAGAATGCTAGGATTACAGACACGACCTCTGCACCCAGCATTAAGGTTTCGACAGAACAGTGGCCAAAATAAATGGAGTGGTATCCATGAGTTGTGGGAGGGTCTGCTTCAGATAGGGTGGTCAAGGTAGGGCTACTTCAGGAGAAGTTAGGCCAAGGTCTGAAGTACAAGAAGGAACCAGCCATGTGGAAAGCTAGGTAACTTTGCATCCCAGACAGAAAGAAGAGTGTGTGTGAAGGCCCTGAGGATGGCATGGGCTTTCTGTGTTCAAAGACAATAAACATAGTCAGTGTGGCTGAACCAGAGGGTAAGAGTCCTCAACAAGAGAGAAGAGTAACATGAGCTAGTCAGTTATGCAGGGGACCCAGAAAATGCGGCCTGGCAGTCAGTGGGGAGTTTTGTAGTAGGCAGGGAAGCCATTAGCCATAGGTTCAAATTTAAGGTTTTTAAATACGAACGTGATATGACCTCATTTCTGTTTTTAAAAGATCACTATGGAAGTGGATTGACATGAGATGTATTTTCCTTGGACAGTGGTGCCATTTACTAAAATGGGGAAGAAGGAGGAGCATGGGTGTATTCATCTGTTTTCACAATGCTAATAAAGACATACCTAAGACTGGGTAATTTACAAAAAATAAGAAGTTTAATGGACTCACAGTTCCACATGGCTTGGGAGACCTCACAATCATGGCAGAAGGTGAAGGAGAAGCAAAGGCACATCTTACATGGCAGCAGGCAAGAAAACATGTGGAGCGGAGCTGTCCTTTAGAAAGCCGTCAGATCTCATGAGACTTACTCACTAGCAGGAGAACAGCATGGGAAAAACCCACTCCTATGATTCAATTATCTCTTACCAGGTCCCTCCCATGACACATGGAAATTATGGGAGCTACAATTCAAGATGAGATTTGGGTGGGGACGTAGCCAAACCATATCAATGGGCTTTGGAGATAGCTAAGTTTTGGACACCACATGTTTGAACATGGAAATCTCAAATAGACAGGTGGGTAAGCAAGCTTAAGTTTCATGGGAAGTGTCTAGCTCAGAGATTTAATTTGGGTGATATTTGCATATATATGCATTTAAGATTATGAGAGAAGAACAGATCATTTAGAAAAGAATGGAATAGGACCCAGGCCACTTCCTGGGGCACTCAAACATTTGTAGGTGTGATGGAGGAAGGAAAACTGGCAAACGAGCCCAAGAAGGAGGGCCTAGTAAGGTGGGGAACTGTGACTTGGAAGAAAACAAAAGTAGAGTATTTCGGAAGGAGTAAACAACTCACTGAGTGGAATTCTGCTGGGAAGGTGAGCAAATCGGGGTGGAAGGGTTCTTCTGAGCTGGTCAATGGGAGGTTGTTGGTGGCCTTGTCAAAGCAGTTTCAATGCCATGGTGGAAGCAAAAGTAAGAGTGAATGGATTGCAGAGGGGGCTGGAGGTGAGGAAAGAAAGAAAAGGGAATTGGCCCTGGAGAGAAATTTTGCTGCCTAGGAGGGTGGAGAAATAATTTCCTCCACATATCCACAAGGCATGCAAAACAAGTTTGTTTTTGTTTTGTTTTTTAGATGGAGTCTTTCTCTGCCGCCCAGATTGGAGTTCAGTGGTGCGATCTTGGCTCACTGCAACCTCTACCTCCCAGACTCATGTGATTCTCATGCCTCAGCCTCCCAAGTAGCTGGGACTACAGGCATGCGCCACCATGCCTGGTTAATTTTTGTTTTTTAGTAGAGATGGGGTTTCACCATGTAGGCCAGATTAGTCTTGAACTCTGGACCTCAGGTGATCCACTTGCTTCCACCTCCCAAAGTGCTGGGATTACAGGCATGAGCCACTGCACCCAGCCAAAACATAGGTTTCGAACATACTGTAGTATTTCTTTTTCAAGTGCACTTAAAATTTATGAGGAATCAACTGACCAAATAGCAATACTTATAATAACTGGTTTGAGTGTGGGAGAACGCTTCTGTTAATTACACTATTTTTTGTACTCTCCTATATAGCTAAATTAATAATGGCTGACATTCTGTGAGTAATTAAAATTTGCCAATCAAAATATACTATTTTAATACCATACTCAAAACTGCCTGTGATGCAGGTACTCTGTCTATCCAACTTTATATACAAGGATCCAAGTGTCGGAGAGTTAAGAGACTGTACAAGATAACATAATAAGTACCACTTGTTACAGGCAGCATAGAGACCCAAGTTCTGACTTCAGAGTCTGCCATTCCTAACCCCTGAGAAGTAAGAGTTGGAGAAAATAAAGGAAGTATGAATGACATAAGATAAACACTAGAATGTTTACCATCCCCATCAAAGAAAAGTGGTCTTTCCCAATTCATTAATAATTTTAGTAACAAGATGCAACTCCTTGTTGAATAACCTTCAGCAGTAATTTAAATAATTCTGCTGGTAGTTGAGAAGAAATGAATGGAGGCAGTAGGTGTGATCTTTTTTTTTCTTCATGCAAGTGGGAAAGGAACTTAGGAAATGCCATCCACCTCCCACTAAATCTGGAATATTTAAGATGAAATGTTCTAAATATGAGTGTCTAAATATGCCTAAGACATTCTAAGGGAACTGTCTCAGTGGAAGTAGTCTATTAAGGTTTACTGAATTTATAACTATGTGCTTATGTCAATAGTTTCTAGGCACATTTTTTTAAAAAGTAGATTTTCTAAACACTAGACTAACCAGAGCCCTGCATTTCATCAGCGTTGAAGGCAAAGTTCTAGGAGAAAAACTGAGTCTCGTCCTCTGCCTAAGAGATCACTAAATGTGTACACATCAGGAAAAGATAAAGAAACATGGAACATGAGTCCTCACAGGACAGAGGGACCACAAGATAGAACACTCTTGGCTTTCTGTACCAATAGCTGCTTTGCCCATTCTGAGAGGAAAGAGATACGACTCAACTCTCTGGAGTGTTTCCGGCAGCCAGCCATTCGCTCATCTATGCATTTAGTCATCTTGAAAGTGATTTCAAGTGTTTGCAAAGTGCACAGCATTGCAAAAGAAGCAGTCCTAGCTCTTGGTTTTACAAACTTCAAAAGGAAATGGTTTCCTTTGCTTATTTGCCAAGTCGCATAGGAGTGATAGACACTAAAACAGGAGGGTGAGAGAACCCAAAAGACAGAAGTGACATCATATGCAATACTTCATATCAACAGCATAGCACAAATGGTGTCTTATCTTTGAAATTTTAAGGCAGGTATGTGCCCACTGTTTAAATTACAAAGAAAATAAATAAATAATTCGCTCAGAGAGCACTGGTATTCCTGGGTATACATATATACAGTTGAGATATAATATACAGACAAATTTCCCTTTTTTCATTCAATATCTTGTGTTTTGTACCACATTATGTACTTTCTCACGTTATTAAAAATTCTTCTTATATACAGACCATTTTTTTTCTAAATAGTAACTTTTAAAAATAAAAAAATCAGCTCATTACAATGACTTTTTCTTTTCTTTTCTTTTTTCAGGAATAACTTTCTTAGATCTTCACCCTCCCTTTTGGCTAGAGCCTTAACAAGAAGTGGCAGATGAACATCTGAGATGCAGAGAGACCCTAAGTTCCCAACATGTCCAGCCTCTGAGTCACAGAGGTCATATAAAAAAGTAAGAGAGACACCCAAATGTCCATCTGTGACAGACTGGATTAAGAAAATGTGGCACATATACACCATGGAATACTATGCAGCCATAAAAAAGGATGAGTTTGCGTCCTTTGTAGGGACATGGATGCAGCTGGAAACCATCATTCTTAGCAAACTATCACAAGAACAGAAAACCAAACACCGCATGTTCTCACTCATAGGTGGGAACTGAACAATGAGATCACTTGGACTCGGGAAGGGGAACATCACACACTGGGGCCTATCAGGGGGAGGGGGGAGGAGGGAGGGATTGCTTTGGGGAGTTATACATGATATAAACATCATGCACATGTACCCTAGAACTTAAAGTATAATAATAAAAAAAAAAAAAGTAAGAGAGAGAGAACTGTGAGAGATAGGCTGCCCTAAGAGTGGAAGGCTTTGAATGTTACACAGAGTTTGGAGTCATTTGCAGACAATGGGTAATAACCTTTAGTTTTAGTCATGAATAAATAGCTTATTGGGAATATTAGCCTGGTAATGTGCAGTAAGGATTAAAAAGAGAAAGAGAACAGAAACAGAAGGCATTTATGAGTTTATTGCTTTGGCACATTTCCAGAGGACAATTCAGTGATATATACCAACATGTACCACAGATTCATCTTTTGACCCAACTTCTTCACTCTTAGGAATTGTGTTTAAAGATGTATGTGCAAGGGTGTTCATTTTAAATAACAATATTTAAAATATTTATTTAAAATAGAGAAAATACTTTTAAATCAAATATCCAACAATAATTAATTCACTTCTATGACTGCAAAGGCATTTCCCCCAAATCCAATTAGTCATCTGATAGTCTTTGAATTTTTTTTTTTTTTTTTTTTTGAGGCACAGTCTCTCTCGCTTTCACCCAGTCTTGAGTGCAGTGGCGCGATCTCGGCTCACTGCAAGCTCCGCCTCCCGGGTTCATGTCATTCTCCTGCCTCAGCCTCCTGAGTAGCTGGGACTACAGGCCACCGCCACGCACGGCTAATTTTTTGTATTTTCAGGAGAGATGGGGTTTTACCGTGTTAGCCAGAATGGTCTCGATCTCCTGACCTTGTGATCCACCTGCCTTGGCCTCCCAAAGTGCTGGGATTACAGGTGTGAGCCACCGTGCCTGGCCAGTCTTTAAATTTAAGTTCTCAATAGTCCCCATAAAATCAAATGCAGAGTTGTGGTATGGATTTTTGACATAGCAGAACAATTGTGAGCTCTGGAGTGAAAAATCTGCTTTCAGTCCTAATCTGCCATTTGATAGGTGTGTGAATTTGGCAAGCCATTTGATGTGGTTTGGCTGTGCCACCACACAAATCTCATCTTGAATTTCCATGTGTCATGGGAGGGACCTGCTGGGAGGCAATTGAATTATGGGGGCAGGTCTTTCTCGTGCTGTTCTAGTGATAGTGATAGTGATAGTGATAGTGATAGTGATAGTGATAAAGTCTCATGGGATCTAATGGTTTTAAAAATGGGAGTCTCCCTGCACAAGCTCTCTCTCTTCTCTTGTCTGCCACTATGTGAGACATGCCTTTCACCCTCTGCCATGATTGTGAGGCCTCCCCAGCCATGTGGAACTGTAAGTCCAGTAAATCTCTTTCTTTTATAAATGGCCCAGTCTTGTGTATGTCTTTGTCAGCAGCATGACGACACTGACTTAACCACTGACTTAATACACCACTTAACCTCTTTAACTTTGTTTCATCTGTAAAATAGGAATAATACGATATTTTTTGTTTGGTTATTGTGGAATTGAACAAAAATAAAAGGCCTTTCTTTACTTAATTTTTACCTCACCAGATTAGGAATTTCAGATAAGGAATATCAGTACTTCAAATAGATTATTTACCTTAATGAAATAGGAACATACCGACAATCTACTGCCTAAGACGCCAAATTTTTTTTTTTAATTTATTAGTCTCTTTGGAATAAACCATAGAATCGTTTTTTCCAATATTATAAAGCTTTCCAATTTTCATAAATGCATATACAAATTAAAGAGGATCTCACTTCAATTATGAGTACTTAAGATAACGTAATTATGTTATTCATGTGACCTACCTTGATCTTATATTCAAATCCATGGTGTATTTTCCAAAAAAGAAGGCCTAACTTCTTTAGTTTCATCTAAAACATTTTGCTATTTAACATTTTTGCCTTCAGGCAAAGAAATAGGGAATCCTATTTGCCTTTTACTGTCCTCATTCATGCCCTAAATATTAGACTCATTAGGGAAACAAATTCACACGCTTGGAAGCAAGTAACTACTGTGCTTGGTAATAAATGCTATTTTATTATCATGAGATTTAATGTTATTCCTCCAAATTTTATCCAAATATGTAGCAAAACTCTTTCTTTTTTTTTTTTTCTATAAGATTTAAGGACCATTACAAGCCTAAAGACTCTAAATTGGCAATAGTAAAATTACTACACACTCCATCTTTTCCTTTCACATTTAATTCTCTCTCTCACTTATTTTCCTGTGAAGATAAAAAAAAACAGATAAGGTTATGTTTGGGGACAAATAACATAAGGTGTTGACAATAAATTGTAAAAACTGGGACGTGGATCTTAAGATAAAATTGGTGTTATGGTGGATCTTTGAGAGTTGAAAATAACCTTTCATCAATCTGAGACCTACATCTAAAAAATAGTGCACATAGAATTATGGATGAGCTAAATTTTTCTAGGTGTATATGTCTTCAGAGGGGTCAAGCTGGTGGATCAACTCAGTTGTGCTGACTCCTTGAGTGTGTATGGTGACCCAGGAGGGGCCGTTGGAAAATGTGGCTGTGATTCTTGGAGAGGTAATGAATAAGGGGAAAGCTGGAAGAGCTAAATGGCTCACAGTGCCTGATGATTGTGCCACATGCCTGGGAGAAAAGGTAACAGTGTTTCAAAAAAATTCTGAGTGGTCTCTGGAGGGTGCAACTGAGTGAGTGTTCTACAGACTGAAAAAAGACATTCAAAAAAAAAAAAGTTGAAAGTGGCATAATTTACATACAATACAATGCACCTTTTGAAAAATTAAACTGTTTTTGAGATAATTGTATATTCACATGCAGTTGTAAGAAATAAAACAGAAAGATTCTATGTACCATTTACTCAATTTCTCCCAATGGTAAAATAGTACAATATTGCGGTATCACAACCATGATATCGACATTGACGCAGTCAAGATAAAGAGCAGCTCTATTACCACAAGGTTCCCTCATGTAGCCTCTATATAGACACATACCCCATACCTCTCCCCACTTCCTCACTCTCACTCTCTCTGATGCCTGACAACCACTAATCTGTTCTCCATTTCCATACTTTTTTTCATTTCAGGAATGCTATTTAAGTGGAATCATATAGCATGTGATATTTTAGGCTAGAGCTTTTCATCCAGCATAATTCCCTGAAAATTAAGCAGTTGTAGCAACAGTTCATTCTTTTTTATTGCTGAGTAGTTTTTCATGGTAGGAATGCATCACAGTTTGCTTAAGCAATCACCCACTGGAAGACAAAATATGTGAATTTTAAGGTTACATTTTTGATGAGTTTTGACAAATTGATACACCCATGGAATCATCACCACAATCAAGGAAAAGGACATTTACCCGAGGTCAATGAAAATGTATATCCGGCCGGGCGCGGTGGCTCAAGCCTGTAATCCCAGCACTTTGGGAGGCCGAGACGGGCGGATCACGAGGTCAGGAGATCGAGACCATCCTGGCTAACACGGTGAAACCCCGTCTCTACTAAAAATACAAAAAACTAGCCGGCGAGGTGGCGGGCGCCTGTAGTCCCAGCTACTCGGGAGGCTGAGGCAGGAGAATGGCGTAAACCCGGGAGGCGGAGCTTGCAGTGAGCTGAGATCCGGCCACTGCACTCCAGTCCGGGCAACAGAGCGAGACTCCGCCTCAAAAAAAAAAAAAAAAAAAAAAAAAAAGAAAATGTATATCCACATACAAATGAAGCAGGTGCTTGTAGCAGTTTAATTCATAATACCTAAAAATTAGAAACAGGCCGGGCGCGGTGGCTCAAGCCTGTAATCCCAGCACTTTGGGAGGCCTAGATGGGCGGATCACAAGGTCAGGAGATCGAGACCATCCTGGCTAACACGGTGAAACCCCGTCTCTACCAAAAAATACAAAAAACTAGCCGGGCGAGGTGGCGGGCGCCTGTAGTCCCAGCTACTGGGGAGGCTGAGGCAGGAGAATGGTGGGAACCCGGGAGGCGGAGCTTGCAGTGAGCTGAGATCCGGCCACTGCACTCCAGCCTGGGTGACAGAGCGAGACTCCGTCTAAAAAAAAAAAGAAAAAAAAAATTAGAAACAATCCAAATGTCCAACCACAGATAAATAAATATGTAAACAAACCAATTATGATATATTTACACGATACAATACTACCAGCAGTAAAAATCAATGACCTTCTGATACACACAACACGGATTCATCTCAACAACATCACAGTGAAAAAAAGCAAGACATAAAAGAGCAATATGCTCTGTGCTTCCATTCATGTGGATTTCTGGAAAAGGTCAGACCTATTGTGTCAGAAAACACGTCAGTGATTGCCTAGGGCTGGGTGAGATGAGGGGTGGAGGTATTGGCTGCAAAGGAGCACATTATTTTTTTGTAGTTTAAGAAAACGTTTCTGGGTTGGGTGCGGTGGCGTAATCCCAATCCTTTTTGGTAGGCCAAAATCAGGAGTTTGAGACCAGCCTGGCCAACATGGTGAAACCTTGTCTGTACTAACATTACAAAAATTAGCCACGCGTGGTGATAGGTCCTGTAATCCCAGCTACTTGGGAGGCTGAGGCATGAGAATCGCTTGAACCTGGGAGGCAGAGGTTGCAGTAAGCCGAGATCACGCCATTGCACTGCAGCCTGGGTGACAGAGTGAGACCTTGTATTAAAAAAAGAAAGAAGAAAGGAAGGAAGGAAGGAAGGAAGGAAGGAAGGAAGGAAGGAAGGAAGGGAGGGAGACATTTTTGAACTCTAAATTTGGGGAGATTCTGTTGCTTAGAATATAAGGGCCTTACTTTCTCAGCAAACAAGGAACTGGTGGAAAAAAAATTTGTTTATGGAGGATAGAAAACCTCTATAGAGGTTTAAGGAACCAAAGAATGGAAGACTAATGAAGCCCAAAAGTGAAAATAGAGGAAATTTAGAAGAAACCAATCAAAGCTTCAAACAGCAGAAAGCTGATTGGAGCAATATAACACCAGAGTCATGACCTATTTGATGTCAAGTATGTAATATGTGAATCCCTCCTTCCTGGTTTGTGATCTTTACACAGCCATGTGCACCATTGCTCTTTGAGCTTGCGGGAGAACTTAGCCCAGGAAACACAGAAGGAAAGAGCACTGAGATGGCAGGGGAGGTCTTTGACAGGAAAATTCTCTAACTATCTGATTCCACAAATTGGCAAGACACAAAATTACTTCTACTAGCAGAAAACAAAAAAGGAACAATTACCTTGTTTTCCTTTGGACTCTTCTATGACAAAATATATTGTGACATTTTCCACTGTGTTTTCCACTGCTTGGAGCCCTCTCTATACCTCCAGAAAGTATTAGTGTTGATATAGTAAATGGTATGCTCTGGTAGAAAGAAGCTCTTTTAGCACAGTATGTATGCCCACATCCCTGCCATGCCTAAGGAGACAGTACTAACCTGAGTTATAGAGAGAGAGACACTGGAGCAAAAACAATGAAAGACGGCAGGACTGGAAACATTAGCTGAGTCTGAAAGAGAACAAAAGAAGATAAGTTCAAAGCCAGCTGACAGTAAGACTGAACACCAATTCCAGGGGACCTGGAGGTAGGTGTGAAGTGAGATATGGTTACTGGAAGTCAGAAGTAGGGGAATATATTAAAGAAACTGGGAAGAAAGCTGGAAGAAAATTGCAGTTGGAGAGAATTATCGGTAGATGTGAAAATTACTGGGTCAAATGTGGTTCTAGAATAGGATATTGGCGCAATGTAAAGTATCCCTCCATACATTGCTTATTATTTGTAAGTGAAAAATGTACCTTTTCACTGGAAAGCCTTGGTAGTGATGACAACGTTACCAAGTGTTTAAAGTTAGCACCATCATAGTGGACAGATTGACAAGGATGTGATGCATCTGATATTGATGTGATGCAATGTGAAGTCTCCATATCACCCATGAAGTGTTCTTGCCAAAAATGTTCAGCCTAAATCTCATGAAACCTAGTTTTTATGGAAACGCAAAGGACAGCAGAATAATACAATGACACCATAGGAAAAACCAGACAAATCTAAAGTGTAAGATACTCCATAAGAGACTATGCCTGGACCTCACAAATAATTAGTAATAGTGATTGTAATTCATTGATAGATAGAAAGAAAGGAAGTATTTTACCTCTTAATACTGTAAGGCATAGGAAGAGTTAATGAACAAGTTAGAACCTGGATGACTAAAGAAGAAACTCCAGACAGACTCTTACCCAATTGCTTAATGAGAAAAAAATCAGAGATTAAGACCAGTGCCTCAGCCAGGCAGTGGGGCTCATACCTGTAATCCCAGCACTTTGGGAGGCCAAGGTGGGAAGATTGCTTGAACCCAGGAGTTTGAGACTAGCCTGGATTTACAGACCAACCTTGTCTCTCTCTATATATAAAAAATTACAGAAATTGGTTGGACATGGTGGCAGGCGCCTCTAGTCCTAGCAACTCAGGAGGCTGAGATGGGAGGATTGCTAGAGCCTGGGATGTTGAGGCTACAATGAGCTGTGATGGCGCTACTGCACTCCAGCCTGGGTGACAGAGTGAGACCCTGTCTCAAAAAACAAAACAAAACAAAACAAAAAAACAAAAACAAAAAACAACAAAAAAACAGAGACACAGTATGTAGCATGTATGAAATAGAATTAAGCATAAGTTAACTAAACAAAGACATAAGTTTTTATTAAACATAAGAATTCATTCATTTTCAACTCATCTTTTTGTGGTCCTTAAAAAATCTCACATAAGACAATCCTTTAAATATTCTTGTAGCTTACCCCTCCCCTCAAAACACGTGGTAGATCTCAACTCATTCCAGTGAACAAGATTCTGAGGCTCAGAGAGAGCACCTTACAGAAAAATCTGTTAATTCAATTTAATTGGCCCGTGTATTCTGCCACTGTGGGCAAACCTCGAGTACCAGGTGTCTTTTGATGAAATAACTCAGGACTGCTCCCTCGAATGAGCACAATTTTGACTTCAATGTTTTATTAACAAAATTTAAAAATACACAGAAAAGTTAAAAGAATACTTCAGAGAACGCCTGTGTACCCTCCTCTTAGGTTCAAGAATTGTTAACATTTTGCCAAATTTGATTTATATAGTTGTATTGGAAAATTCCCTTCCATAAGCATACTATAATTTTTATATCTAAGAAAGTAAGACTAATTCTATAATATCATATAATCTCCAATGAATATTTAAGTTTCTCCAACTGACACAACTAACATATTTATAGGTTTCCCCCCGGAGTCAGGTTCTTATCAAGACTTATTCAATGCATTCTTTATGTGTGAATTCATGTCTTTCATCCCTTTACTCTGGATTTGTCTTTTCACTTCTGCTTATTGTCTTTTCTTTTAGAAATCTTCATGAAGTTGACATATTGAAAAATCCAGGTAAGCTGCACTGCCCGTAAGGAGAAGGCTGGGCTGCATGGAAGCACCAAGGCTTTGGTAACCACAACAAGTGAGGCCCCCACAGCCACCTGTGGCTGAGAGTGAGTAGTGTCTACCCCCAACATGAAGGGTCTATCATGATGAGGCCCAGAACAAAGAGATTTATTTTGCTGTCACCTATAAACAGCCCAGTTCACTCCTATAATCATAGAGAGGGTGATAACCCCATAAAATTGACAGAGATTGGATCTCCAGTCAACTCAGCCAGTGGATGCCAAGTTAGGTTCAAGTGATTTAGAAAATTAAGGGAGGTTTGCATCGAAGATGGTGGCCTGAGCATCTGTGTCTTCTCACTTACTTCCAGAAATCCCACTGAAGTAACAAAACAGACAGAGGGGATCAATAGGAAACCACAGGGAGAACAGAAAGGGAGGAACACAGTCCGGAGCTCTCAGGAATTTGTGGAGTTTAGAGAGCAAATGGGATCTTAGTGAGTGTCAACCCGAGTGGAGGGAGCTGTTACTTGGAAGAGACATAGAAGGTTGCTATAAAGGTGTAGGAGCAAATCTGTCCAGGAGACCCCGTGCTGGCTTCAAGTTCAGAGCCTGCATGCATTGGGAACAAGAATGGACTGTGGTGACAGGAATAGGGTATGGAAAAGCTGGGCCAGTGGATTCCATCTATGTTTAGAAAGTGACCGGGAGCTGTTCTGTTTACCACTGATTAACAAATGGAGAGCTGCTGTCTGCAGAGGTGGAAGATTTGCCTAGAAAAGGCTGGAGCTGCAAGTTTGTAATTGACATCCCCAAGACTGGGAGCAGTGAGCTGAGGGGATGAGAGCATGCCTGCCAGTTCTGTGTACGGACACCCTAAAGACAGAACTGCTGGTGTCCCCTATCCACAGGGCTCACAGGTGGTCCTCACAGTCTGGGGAGAAGCCTGCTGGGGAAATCAGATTTCATAACAGCTGAAAACAGTGATCTGTGTTCACAGACATAAATATTAGGAATATAAACTAATGATTACTAAACTATCAGAAAAAAACATCAGTGCCTGAGTTAAGAATCAAGGCCAAGACAATCGTTAAAAAATCAGGAAACAACAGGTGCTGGAGAGGATGTGGAGAAATAGGAACACTTTTACACTGTTGGTGGGACTGTAAACTAGTTCAACCATTGTGGAAAACAGTGTGGCGATTCCTCAAGGATCTACAACTAGAAATACCATTTGACCCAGCCATCCCATTACTGGGTATATACCCAAAGGATTATAAATCATGCTGCTATAAAGACACATGCACACGTATGTTTATTGCGGCACTATTCACAATAGCAAAGACTTGGAATCAACCCAAATGTCCATCAGTGACAGAATGGATTAAGAAAATGTGGCACATATACACCATGGAATACTATGCAGCCATAAAAAAGGATGAATTTGTGTCCTTTGTAGGGACATGGATGCAGCTGGAAACCATCATTCTCAGCAAACTATTGCAGGAACAGAAAACCAAACACCATATGTTCTCACTCATAGGTGGGAATTGAACAATGAGATCACTTGGACACAGGAAGGGGAACATCACACACCAGGGCCTATTGTGGGGAAGAGACAGTGGGGAGGGATAGCATTAAGAGATATACCTAATATAAATGATGAGTTAATGGGTACAGCACACCAACATGGCACATGTATACATATGTAACAAACCTGCACGTTGTGCACATGTACCCTAGAACTTAAAGTATTAAAAAAAAAAAAAAAAGAATCAAGGCCAAGAAACAGAAAAAAATGGACCCCAGCTTAACAGATAACTCAGGAAACAAAGAGAATTTTAAAAAGAAAACCCAATAACTTTTAATCAAACTGTCATCAGAGATTTGAGAAAATATTATGTCCTTAAAAGAGAAATGGGCTGCCATTAAAAAAAAAAGGAATAATTAGAAATACTAAAGCACATGATGGCTGATGCTAAAAGAATTCAATATAAGCGTCAGAGGATAAAGTCAAAGACAACTTTCAGAACAGCACTGAGCAAACAAAGGAAGAAAGGTAGCAGATGACTGGGCACAGTGGCTCATGCCTATGATCCCAGCACTTTGGGAGGCCGAAGCGGGTGGATCATGAGGTCAGGAGATCTGAGACCATCCTTGCTAACACGGTGAAATCCCATCGCCACTAAAAATACAAAAAATTAGCTGGGCGTGGTGGCATGCGCTTGTAGTCCCAGTTACTCGGGGGGGTGAGGCAGGAGAATAGCTTGAACCTGGGAGGCAGAGGTTGCAGTGAACTGAGATCAAGCCACTGCACTCCAGCCTGGGCGACAGAGCGAGACTTCATCTCAAAAAAAAAAAAAAAGAAAGATAGGAGACAAAAAGAGTTAATACAGAAGGTCCAACACTGACTTACATAGAACTTCTAGGAAGGAGATTACAGAAAATAGGGTGAAAATTTTTTTAAAATGGGGAAAAATTCCTTAGGCTGAAGAGAGACAAGTCTGTAGATTGGAACTGCCTAAGTAGTGCCAATTGGGAAAAGTGATAAAATATTCACACCCGTCTCCATCCTGGTAACAGTTCAGAATGGCAAGAATAAAGAGAAGATTCTAAATGCTTCTAGAAATGAGAACATATAGGCACATACACACACACATGAGGTATACCACAAAAGAAGATCACCTGGGCCTCAGATTTCTTATCAGCTTGAAGATAGGAACAATGTTTTTAATAATTCTGATGAAAAACATTTTGATATTTGTGATCTGATAACTAAATAAACAATCAATCAAATGTAACTGCAAAACAAAGATGTTTACTGACATGCAGCTTCTCAGAAAAGTTTACCTTCCATTTATACTTTCTGGAAAAAAATTACAAGATGCTTATGCACTTCAGAGGAGAAAGAAGTCTTTGAAAGCAGCAGACAAGGTATTCAAAAAACAGTGGAAATGACCAGAGAATAATGAGAAGAAACCCTTGGCAAACAGCAGGAAAGTGGGCCAAACTGGGACAAAATCTGTTTTCCAAAACTTCTGGTGTGTTTTTTCCTTCCTCCCTTTCTACCTTTTTCCCCTTCTTTTTTCTTTCTTCCTTTTCCTAGTGTGGCTATGGCATCTTCTTTTTATATCTTTTCTTTTGTGGGGCTTGGTGCTAGAAGGGTAGATATGCATCATGAGGACACTAGATTTCCACACTTAATATTACGTTTACATCATGGATGTTTACTACATTTACATTCTGCTACCTTCTATCTTGACACTATAATTGAAGCTTGTCTATGGGTTTATTCTAAAAATTGAAAAACAGAATTTACAGCATTGTAATTATGCAATATTAGTCATAGCAGAGCCAAAGAGCAAGACTGGACCTGAAGAGAAGGGGTATAATCCTTAGACATGGAGGAGGATTTCAACAGAAAAGTGGATTCCATTTTATTTTTTATTTATTTATTTTTTTGAGATGGAGTTTCGCTCTTGTTGCCCAGGCTGGAGGGCATGATCTTGGTTCACTGCAACCTCTGCCTCCCCGATTCAAGCGATTCTCCTGCATCAGCCTCCTCAGTAGCTGGGATTACAGGCGCGTGCCACCATGCCCAGCTAAATTTTTTTGTATTTTTAGTAGAGACAGGGTTTCATCATGTTGGCCAGACTGGTCTCGAACTCCTGACCTCAGGTGATCCACCCTCCTCGGCCTCCCAAAGTGCTGGGATTACAGGTGTGAGCCACCACACCTGGCGGAAAGTGGATTTCATTTTTTACAACATAGAAGACTTCCATGTGTTTCACCAATTTAAAACTCCAATGAGAGCAAAACACGAAGAAAGGCATGGTATCTCTATAAAGTATATTGAATTATATCAACATTTGGGGCAATCGAGAGAATGTCAAAAGAGAGAATCTGTTTGATCTTGACCGTTGATACATTCTTCCTCAAAGGTGACAGGTTTAATGATGTAGTACTAGATCAGAGACTGAGGAGATTAAAATGGAAGGAAACCACAGCCCCAAATCTTTTTCTTTTCTTTCTTTTTTTTTGAGATGGATTCTTGCTCTGTCACCCAGGCTGGAGTGCAGTGGTACCATCTCGGCTCACTGCAACCTCCATCTCCCAGGTTCAAGCAATTCTCCTGCCTCAGTCTCCCGAGTAGCTGGGATTAGAGGCGCGTGCCTCCAATTTTTGTGTTTTTGGTGGAGACGGGGTTTCACCATGTTGGCCAGGCTGGTCTCGAACTCCTGACCTTAGGTGATCCACCTGCCTCAGCCTCCCAAAGTGCTGGGATTACAGGTGTGAGCCACCATGCCCAGCACCACAGCCCCAAATCTAAGCTGAAAATTACTACTACAACAGTAGAAGTCATTTGGTTCAAGTGTGCTCTGAGTCTGGCATAAACACACCACAGACAGGAGAGTGTCCAAGGGCACTGATTAATTGTGGGACTGCTCTCTCTCTTCTGTGCCCCAACTATCACTTTTTGCAGAGGAGCTCACAGCCTTACCATTCCTTCCCCATAGGGCAGTGAATGTGAGCAACTGGGTTGAAACGGAGGGGCTCCACGTATCCTCTCATCTCCCGGAGAGGGAGTGCTACCACACACTGGAAATAAACTACCAGCATCTCCACCCGGCAATCCATTTCTTCTTCTCCAGGATCACCAGTTGCAAGCTGCAGAAAATAGAAACAGCTGGAACGGAGAATCATATTAGTAAAGTTCAGCATGCAAACAAGGAGACATCCAACTTAAACTGAGTAACTGTAACCTAGGAAAGTAGAGATAATAGAGTAAATTTAAAAAATAACAATTTGAAAGAAATACTAATATCCTCACAGCAATAAGAGAGGCTATTATATCCGTAAAACAAGAGCAGGTGATGTCTTAGGTCAGGTTGTCCAGGACAAATACTCTGAGACTGAGGTTTGCTTACTGGAGGGTGACTTTGGAGTACCCTTGAGATCCACACTCGAGAAAAACTGAGGTAAGCAGGACTGAGCAGAGGAAGAAGTTGAGATGCAATGTAGTCACAACAGAGGACCCAGCCAACTTCATGGGGAGCTCTGGAGCTGTATTCATGCATCAACCATCAGCTGTGTGATTGGATGATGGAGCACCTTGGTCCTGAGCCGGGGTATGAGTGGGTGTGCCCACAGCGCCCACTAGAGGTAATTATTTAAAAGTGCCAATGAGAAAATTAAGACATTAAATTATGATCATTAAAAAACTAAAAACCGCTGAACTATATAAATAGAAAGAATAGACAAAGCTAAAGACTGACTTAATGAATTGGAAGACAGAGCCAGAGGATTGTCCCAGAGGGCAGTACTAAGACTCATAAGGAATAGAAACAATGAGAGAAAAGTTAAGTGACATGAATGAGAATATCAGAAGGCCCATGAGATAGAAAATTTATCAATAAAAAAACAGAATACTCTTATACAATCAAGGAAATAATAGAAGAATTAGGAAAGAGAGGTAAGTAAACAAAAGTTATAAAAACTTTTCAGAGGAGGGAGTTAATAAATACTGTCTGAAGTTGGTCAAACAAAATAGTACAAACAGTTAGAAGCATGGTGTGAATTACCAAAAAATTCAAAAAAGAAAAAACTCAGTGTGTTGACCTCTAGGGACTAACTAGGACTGTGAGTGTATATATTCATTATATTATCTATAAATTAGTAAATATTTGCTTACTAATAATGTTTATTAATAATAGTAAATGGACATATATTTATTTAAAACATTTTGAAGACAAAGTAAAGAATATTGATGCTTTCACCTGACTGTCATGCAATCTGTTAATAACCGTTAGAAGTGTATAGTGGTTAGCATTCATGTTGGCTCCATTTATTGAGTGTTCAGTATGTGCTAGGCACTGTCTGAAAGAAGTATCATTATCCCAACGTCCATGTTTTATAGGCTTAGAGAAAAATAAGTTAAGTGGCTACTAAGAAGTAGAGCTAGGATTTTCACATCTGTAGACTTCAAAGCATGAACATTTAAATACTCTGTAAATTTTGCTCTCATAAGACTATTGAGTCAATCCTCTTGTCAGTATTTATTGTAATATTGGATGGATTCCTTGAGTTACTGATAAATACTATTTCTTTGGCTATTGTTCATTGGACACTGGGTGGTAGACAATGGATATAGATCTAAGAAGTCTTGATAAATCTACCCAGAAAATCTCAAAACAGGAGAAGACATCCGGTTAACAGATGACTTAGAAGTTCATGGAGATATTTTTTGTTCGGAATGGCTGGAGCAGAGGGGTACTGGTGCAGACCATAAATTTTGCATTTTTGAGTGGATGTTCTTCACCAATGGACAGTAATATAGTGATTAAGAAATGGGAGAGCCCACAGCTGAGGTCCAATAGGGAAAGCAGCGGGGGCGGTGCAGAGGCGAACGACTCTGTCTGACAGCTTTGGGGAGAGCCGTGGATCTCCCAACGCGGAGGTTGAGATCCGAGAACGGACAGACTGCCTGCTCAGGTGGGTCCCTCACCGCTGAGTAGCCTAGCTGGGAGACATCCCCCACTAGGGGCAGTCTGACACCCCACACCTCACAGGGTGGAGTCATCCCTGAGAGGAAACTTCCAAAGGAAGAATCAGACAGGTACACTCGCTGCTCAGCAATATTCTATCTTTGGCAACCTCTGCTGCTGATACCCAGGCAAACAGGGTCTGGAGTGGACCTCAAGCAATCTCCAACAGACCAACAGACAGTCCTTCTGACTGTCAGACGGAAAACTATCAAACAGGAAGGACACCTATACCAAAACCCCATCAGTACGTCACCATCATCAAAGACCAGAGACAGATAAAACCACAAAGATGGGGAAAAAGCAGGGCAGAAAAGCTGGAAATTCAAAAAATAAGAGCGCATCTCCCCCTGCAAAGGAGCGCAGCCCATCGCCAGCAACGGATCAAAGCTGGTCAGAGAATGACTTTGACGAGATGAGAGAAGAAGGCTTCAGTCCATCAAACTTCTCAGAGCTAAAGGAGGAATTACGTACCCAGCGCAAAGAAACTAAAAATCTTGAAAAAAAAGTGGAAGAATTGACAGCTAGACTAATTAATGCAGAGAAGATCATAAACGAAATGACAGAGATGAAAACCATGACACGAGAAATACGTGACAAATGCACAAGCTTCAGTAACCGACTCGATCAACTGGAAGAAAGAGTATCAGCGATTGAGGATCAAATGAATGAAATGAAGCGAGAAGAGAAACCAAAAGAAAAAAGAAGAAAAAGAATGAACAAAGCCTGCAAGAAGTATGGGATTATGTAAAAAGACCAAATCTACGTCTGATTGGGGTGCCTGAAAGTGAGGGGGAAAATGGAACCAAGTTGGAAAACACTCTTCAGGATATCATCCAGGAGAACTTCCCCAACCTAGTAGGGCAGGCCAACATTCAAATTCAGGAAATACAGAGAACGCCACAAAGATACTCCTCCAGAAGAGCAACTCCAAGACACATAATTGCCAGATTCACCAAAGTTGAAATGAAGGAAAAAATCTTAAGGGCAGCCAGAGAGAAAGGTCGGGTTACCCACAAAGGGAAGCCCATCAGACTAACAGCAGATCTCTCGGCAGAAACTCTACAAGCCAGAAGAGAGTGGGGGCCAATATTCAACGTTCTTAAAGAAAAGAATTTTCAACCCAGAATTTCATATCCAGCCAAACTAAGTTTCATCAGTGAAGGAGAAATAAAATCCTTTACAGATAAGCAAATGCTTAGAGATTTTGTCACCACCAGGCCTGCCTTACAAGAGACCCTGAAGGAAGCCCTAAACATGGAAAGGAACAACCGGTACCAGCCATTGCAAAAACATGCCAAAATGTAAAGACCATCGAGGCTAGGAAGAAACTGCATCAACTAATGAGCAAAATAACCAGTTAATATCATAATGACAGGATCAAGTTCACACATAACAATATTAACCTTAAATGTCAATGGACTAAATGCTCCAATTAAAAGACACAGACTGGCAAACTGGATAAAGAGTCAAGACCCATCAGTCTGCTGTATTCAGGAGACCCATCTCACATGCAGAGACATACATAGGCTCAAAATAAAGGGATGGAGAAAGATCTACCAAGCAAATGGAGAACAAAAAAAAGCAGGGGTTGCAATCCTAGTCTCTGATAAAACAGACTTTAAACCATCAAAGATCAAAAGAGACAAAGAAGGCCATTACATAATGGTAAAGGGATCAATTCAACAGGAAGAGCTAACTCTCCTAAATATATATGCACCCAATACAGGAGCACCCAGATTCATAAAGCAAGTCCTTAGAGACCTACAAAGAGACTTAGACTCCCATACAATAATAATGGGAGATTTCAACACTCCACTGTCAACATTAGACAGATCAACGAGACAGAAAGTTAACAAGATATCCAGGAATTGAACTCATCTCTGCACCAAGCGGACCTAATAGACATCTATAGAACTCTCCACCCCAAATCAACAGAATATACATTCTTCTCAGCACCACATCGCACTTATTCCAAATTGACCACATAATTGGAAGTAAAGCACTCCTCAGCAAATGTACAAGAACAGAAATTATAACAAACTGTCTCTCAGACCACAGTGCAATCAAACTAGAACTCAGGACTAAGAAACTCAATCAAAACCGCTCATCTACATGGAAACTGAATAACCTGCTCCTGAATGACTACTGGGTACATAACGAAATGAAAGCAGAAATAAAGATGTTCTTTGAAACCAATGAGAACAAAGATACAACATACCAGAATCTCTGGGACACATTTAAAGCAGTGTGTAGAGGGAAATTTATAGCACTAAATGCCCACAAGAGAAAGCAGGAAAGATCTAAAATTGACACTTTAACATCACAATTAAAAGAACTAGAGAGGCAAGAGCAAACACATTCAAAAGCTAGCAGAAGGCAAGAAATAACTAAGATCAGAGCAGAACTGAAGGAGATAGAGTCACAAAAAACCCTCCAAAAATCAATGAATCCAGGAGTTGGTTTTTTGAAAAGATCAACAAAATTGACAGACCGCTAGCAAGACTAATAAAGAAGAAAAGAGAGAGGAATCAAATAGACGCAATAAAAAATGATAAAGGGGATATCACCACCGACCCCACAGAAATACAAACAACCATCAGAGAATACTATAAATGCCTCTACGCAAATCGACTAGAAAATCTAGAAGAAATGGATAATTCCTGGACACTTACACTCTCCCAAGTCTGAACCAGGAAGAAGTTGAATCCCTGAATAGACCAATAACAGGCTCTGAAATTGAGGCAACAATTAATAGCCTACCCACGAAAAAAAGTCCAGGACCAGATGGATTCACAGCTGAATTCTACCAGACGTACAAGGAGGAGCTGGTACCATTCCTTCTGAAACTATTCCAATCAATAGAAAAAGAGGGAATCCTCCCTAACTCATTTTATGAGGCCAACATCATCCTGATACCAAAGCCTGGCAGAGACACAACAAAAAAGAGAATTTTAGACCAATATCCCTGATGAACATCGATGCAAAAATTCTCAATAAAATACTGGCAAACCGGATTCAGCAGCACATCAAAAAGCTTATCCACCATGATCAAGTGGGCTTCATCCCTGGGATGCAAGGCTGGTTCAACATTCGCAAATCAATAAACGTAATCCAGCATATAACAGAACCAAAGACAAGAACCACATGATTATCTCAATAGATGCAGAAAAGGCTTTTGACAAAATTCAACAGCCCTTTATGCTAAAAACGCTCAATAAATTCGGTGTTGATGGAACGTACCTCAAAATAATAAGAGCTATTTACGACAAACCCACAGCTAATATCATACTGAATGGGCAAAAACTGGAAAAATTCCCTTTGAAAACTGGCACAAGACAGGGATGCCCTCTCTCACCACTCCTATTCAACATAGTGTTGGAAGTTCTGGCTAGGGCAATCAGGCAAGAGAAAGAAATCAAGGGTATCCAGTTAGGAAAAGAAGAAGTCAAATTGTCCCTGTTTGCAGATGACATGATTGTATATTTAGAAAAACCCATCGTCTCAGCCCAAAATCTCCTTAAGCTGATAAGCAACTTCAGCAAAGTCTCAGGATACAAAATTAATGTGCAAAAATCACAAGCATTCTTATACACCAGTAACAGACAAGCAGAGAGCCAAGTCAGGAATGAACTTCCATTCACAATTGCTTCAAAGAGAATAAAATACCTAGGAATCCAGCTTACAAGGGATGTAAAGGACCTCTTCAAGGAGAACTACAAACCACTGCTCAGTGAAATCAAAGAGGACACAAACAAATGGAAGAACATACCATGCTCATGGATAGGAAGAATCAATATCGTGAAAATGGCCATACTGCCCAAGGTTATTTATAGATTCAATGCCATCCCCATCAAGCTACCAATGAGTTTCTTCACAGAATTGGAAAAAACTGCTTTAAAGTTCATATGGAACCAAAAAAGAGCCCGCATTGCCAAGACAATCCTAGGTCAAAAGGACAAAGCTGGAGGCATCACGCTACCTGACTTCAAACTATACTACAAGGCTACAGTAACCAAAACAGCATGGTACTGGTACCACAACAGAGAAATAGACCAGTGGAACAGAACAGAGTCCTCAGAAATAATACCACACATCTACAGCCATCTGATCTTTGACAAACCTGACAAAAACAAGAAATGGGGAAAGGATTCCCTATTTAATAAATGGTGCTGGAAAATTGGCTAGCCACAAGTAGAAAGCTGAAACTGGATCCTTTCCTTACCCCTTATACGAAAATTAATTCAAGATGGATTAGAGACTTAAATGTTAGACCTAATACCATAAAAACCCTAGAAGAAAATCTAGGTAGTACCATTCAGGACATAGGCATGGGCAAGGACTTCATGTCTAAAACACCAAAAGCAACGGCAGCAAAAGCCAAAATTGACAAATGGGATCTCATTAAACTAAAGAGCTTTTGCACAGCAAAAGAAACTACCATCAGAGTGAACAGGCAACCTACAGAATGGAGAAAATTTTTGCAACCTACTCATCTGACAAAGGGCTAATATCCAGAATCTACAAAGAACTCAAACAAATATACAAGAAAAAAACAAACAACCCCATCAAAAAGTGGGGAAGGATATGAACAGACATTTCTCAAAAGAAGACATCCATACAGCCAACAGACACATGAAAAAATGCTCGTCATCACTCGCCATCAGAGAAATGCAAATCAAAACCACAATGAGATACCATCTCACACCAGTTAGAATGGCAATCATTAAGAAGTCAGGAAACAATAGATGTTGGAGAGGATGTGGAGAAATAGGAACACTTTTACACTGTTGGTGGGATTGTAAACTAGTTCAACCATTATGGAAAACAGTATGGCGATTCCTCAAGGATCTAGAACTAGATGTACCATATGACCCAGCCATCCCACTACTGGGTATATACCCAAAGGATTATAAATTACTCTACTACAAAGACACATGCACACGTATGTTTATTGCGGCACTATTCACAATAGCAAAGACTTGGAATCAACCCAATGTCCATCTGTGACAGACTGGATTAAGAAAATGTGGCACATATACACCATGGAATACTATGCAGCCATCAAAAAGGATGAGTTTGCGTCCTTTGTAGGGACATGGATGCAGCTGGAAACCATCATTCTTAGCAAACTATCACAAGAAGAGAAAACCAAACACCACATGTTCTCACTCATAGGTGGGAACTGAACAATGAGATCACTTGGACTCGGGAGGGGAACATCACACACTGGGGCCTATCATGGGGAGGGGGGAGGAGGGAGGGATTACATTGGGGAGTTATACATGATATAAACGTTATGCACATGTACCCTAGAACTTCAAGTATAATAAAAAAAATAAATAAATAAATAAATAAATAAAAATAAAAAAAAAAAAAGAAATGGGAACACACTGGAGATGAACGCAAGGTAATGATGTCACTAAAAGTCAAACAAGAGGGGGGTCATCCCTTTTATATCTTGAGTCTGTCCTTGACCTGGGAATAAATGTTGTAGGTGATATTGTTTTGGATACTAGGCTACAAGAAAGCTAAGCAAGTTTAGTGTTTGGTTGAGCCAATGAAGGAAGACAAAAGCAAATTGATAGTTTGAGAGCTTCCCCAACCAGGGTGAACATCAGTTCTTTGTGTCCTCTACGGCAAACATAACTAACACTTGAATTTCTCTAGTTCTCCTCAGTTTCTCCATTAATGCATGACTTAGGCTCCCATCTCTGACCTCAATGCAGTAATTCCTTATCTGTTGGTTATGAATTGAATGCTTGTTCTCCCCCAAAATTCTTATGCTGAAGCCCTCACCACCAATGTGATAGTATGTGGAGATGGGGCTTTGAAAAGTAATTAGGTTGAGATGAGGCCTTGAGTGTGGTGACCTCCTGCTGGGACTAGTGCCCTTATAAGAAGAGATACATGAGAGCTTTCTCTTGCTCTTTCTGCCATGCAAGGATATAGTAAGAAGGCAGCAGTCTGCGGGCCAGGAAGTGAGCCCTCATCAGAAGCCGACCATGTCAGCACTCTGATCTCAGACTTCCAGCCTTCAGGAGCGTGAGAAAATAAATTTCTTTTGTTTAAGCCACCCAGTCCATGGAATTTTGTTATGGCAGAATGAGCAGACTAAGACACTATTCTTCCCACATGCATTTTTGTCTCCCCATTAATTCATTCACTATTTAGTAGGATGACCTTTAAAACAACAACTGACCACAACAATCAGTTGCTTAAAACATTTCAGTGGAAAACAAACCAAATCAAAACTTATTAGGCCTTTCCATCATCCTTAATACATCCAAATTCTGTAATATGACTCTCAAGGGCTTCCAAATTTTGTCTTTTGCCCATTGCTTTTAGATTTAATTTTGGTACTTTCAGACTTGGGCCAAATAGACTTTTTAAGGTTCCTCCCACACTGTGATTTCTCCAGGGGTGTCCAATTGTTTGGCTTCCCTCGGACACATTGGAAGAAGAAGAAGAATTGTCTTGGGCCACACATAAAATACACTAGCACTAATGATGAGCTTAAAAAAATCACAAAACTCATCATGTTTTAAGAAAGTTCACAGTTTTGTGTTGGATTGCATTCAAAGTCGTCCTGGGCTGCATGCGGCCTGTGGGCCATGGGTGGGACAAGCTTGCTGTGAACCTTCATACAAAGTTAACTGTTTTTGCTTAGAATCCTTCCTCATTACCAATCCACTTCCTTTTGTCTTTTTGTCCTGGATAACACCTCTTCACTCACCCTTCAGGTTTCAAATCAACAGAACTTTCCCAGGAGGCTTTTCCTGACTTACAGATGATGTTAGTATTTCTGTCTCCATACAGTCCTGCAACGTCCTTCTCCTAATATTATACTCCTCACTTGTTTTTAATGGCCATTTAAAATCTGTCTTCTGAGCTAGAATGGAAGTGCCAAACGGGGGCAAGCTGTGTTTCTCTCGTTCATGATTGTACTCTCCCTTTCTCCCTTTTAAACTCACACTTAAGGCATTCACTGCACGTTGAATTAATGAATGATCAAGTAAAGGAATGCCCTCTCCCAGCAACCCTCCGTGTCATTCTGCTTGTTCCAGGGCTGACCCTGGTGGCTGTAAATTGCAGGTGTCTGCCTGCTGCCCAGATCTCATTATCCCTGGTGTAGCAGCTTCCTGGAGCTGAGGCAACTCTCTATGCCCCCAGAGCTGTTTGAAGACTGGAGGCAAACCAGCATGAGCCTGATTCTAACACAAGAAAAGGGAATAGATTTGTCAAACTGTAGATCAAGGAATTGGGTGCTGATTTGGAGCAGAAATTTGAAGCAAATTACTGAATGTATTATTAAATGCACAGGATCCATTTAGAATCCAATAAGTTTAAAAAATAAATTAGAAATTAATATTTATGAGCACTTAGGAAGAAGTTGATCAATGTGAGTCATCATTGATTAAAAATACAACAGGCCATTATTTCAGTTTGGGGTTTCATGGTGACACTTTGCATGGTGACATTTTGATAGGGTCTCAATCCTCCTAGTTTGGAATTTTGTACACACAAGGAAAGATAAAGATAAAGGAAACACAAGATCAAAGTATTTAAATCTGAGAAACTGCCCCAAATACCTCTCTGTCCATTAACAATGCAAAGCTTTCTTATAAAAACACAGTGGGGGAATGAAGCTTAGACTTGAGGCTTAAGTGATTTTGAATTTCCAGCCATCTGTCCCTACCCTGCTCTCTTTTCCTCTACTTATCCTGAAACTAAGATGGATGGTTCTACAGAGGAGATCCTGAATCCGTCTCCCTAATCACTTGAGACGTGGATGAGGCTGGCCTGTCTGCACAAAGGTATAGGCTCTGCCCAGGTGGGTTTACCAGAAGTGAAAGTGAGGGGATGCACTTGGATTCTGTTCCTTGCTATAAAATGGCCCTCCTCTCTGCTAAAGCATGACCTAATGATTGAATGGTCCAAGCTGTGACCAGGAACTGAGACGGGAAAGTGGTAACAGCTCTTTCTCACCATTATGGGTGGAGACTGACAAAGAAGGAATGGATGTTGTTCTTTTACTTTTTGAGTCTGTTAATATGAATTGTCCATTGAAGAACTGTTGTAGATAATAATAGCTAACATTCAGTGAGTGTTTCTATGTGTCAGGTCCTGTTCTAAGAATTTTTCATGAATTAACTCATTTAATCTTCACTCAACCCTATCTGGTAGGCACGGTTTCAATCTTATGAGTTAAGAGTAATGCAGCCAGTAAATGGTAATGGTGGGATTTATACACAACAACCAGGTGCAAAGATGGAGCCCACATACATGACAACACCACATATTCCGCTCTATTGTATCCACTGCTGACCACCAGCAGAGCCCAGGGAGGAGGCGGGTTCCTCTAATACACTTGACAACACTTCTAAGATGTCTTTATGAATAGAATAGAAAGTTGAAGTTTGGCAATTGCACTGTTAAGCATGTTATTAATAACCAGTGAACCAAAGAATGCTATCCTCCCAGCTTAGCGGAGGGAGCTCCTTAGTGGGATGTCATGTGGCATCTTAATATGTTTATGTAATCTGTGGATACGGAGAGACACTGGATGCCTGAATCCAATCCTAAGGGACTTAGAGAAAGTGGATCAGGAACTTTGGTTCCAAAGATCAACTCCATGTTCATGTGCATGGCCTAAGCATAACACTGTAAACAATTTCCAGTCTTCTCCTTGTACTCCTATCAACATTGAGATGTATTTGAGAAAAAACAAAAAGAGAGAGAGAGAGAGAGAGAAAAGATCGCAGGCTGTACTGTGTTTGCTAATGGTTAATTAGGTAATTAATCTATAAGACAACTTTTTTTTATCCTTTTTTTTTTTTTTAAGGGCAGAGACACATACCCTTCCAGGAGAAGATGGCTCAGATGAGAGAGACTTCAAGCCATATCACATGAAGAAGAGTCACAGTAATTGAAGATGATTAATCCTCAAAAGAGAGTGTTTAGGTAAAATTTGAGGGCTATCTTCAAAGATCTGAAAGACTACTTCATGGAGGAAAGATGTGAAGACCCGGGACCAAAGATTACAGGGGAGTGGATTTGCGTAATTGCTGTGCAAGGAGGGAACAATTATGACAGCGAATGTTTACTGAGTGCTCACCATGCATGCACTAAAGTTAAGGTCTTTATATGCCTTAGCTACAAGGTTGTAGATCAAATTCATACTCATCACTACAAGCATCTCAAGAGCATTGTTAGTAAAGGCTCCATTTATTGACTACTTATTAAATTACCTCATTTAATAGTTGTGCTATTGACTTTTGTTATTATATCATTACTGTTTTTTAGATGAGGAAATACAGAAGTTAAGTTGCTTTCCTGCAGTCACCCTAGTTACTGGCAGGAGGGAAGAGGGTTGCAGGCGAAACACCTGTCCTCCCCCAATTCAGAAATACCTACATTGGCTCTACCGGAAAAGTCAAAGGCAGTTAGGCATTTTCTTCTAATTGGCAAAGGAAATAAGTTGGGGGCTGGGAGGCATCAGAATCAAGGTGGAAAACTAAGCTCCCTTTTAAGATCCTCCCCCTCAAGAGCCATCTGGATCCAGGCACTCTTGATACTAATACTGCCTCCCAGAGTCATGCGTGTAATAAGGAGTTAGATCAGAGCTGTTCATTAAAAAATAAGGTGAGCCACTAATGAGAGCCTATGTATAGCCTTACATTTTCTAGTAGCCACATCAGAAAATGTAAAAAGAAACTGGTTAAATTAATTTTATGTATGCTTATATGTTAACCCAATACATGATGAACCCAATGGACTTATTACATCAAACTATTCTCATGTATTGCAATAATGTCATCAACATAAAAATACTTAAGTTAGTTTACGTTCATTTTAAAACTACTAAATTGTATGTCTGTTTTACAGTTACAGAACATCTCAGGGCTAGCCACATTTCAAGTGCTCAACAGCTGCCTGTGGCTCTTGAGGGGGAGGATCTTAAAAGGGAGCTTAGTTTTCCACCTTGATTCTGATGCCTCCCAGCCCCCAACTTATTTCCTTTGCCAATTAGAAGAAAATGCCTAACCGCCTTTGACTTTTCCGGTAGAGCCAATGTAGGTATTTCTGAATTGGGGGAGGACAGGTGTTTCGCCTGCAACCCTCTTCCCTCCTGCCAGCTAGGCTGGGAGTTAACGTTTTTGATTTCTGCTTTGAAAATGATTTAAGTAGGTTGCATGAATTAAGTAATTTATTCTAAATACCAAATTAGGGGTAGAACGTCTTGCGTTATGCAAAATTAGGAAGTCCCTGGCTTAATTGGTTAGAAATACGTCTTGTAGCTTCAATTGCAGTGTTAGTAAATACATAGATGTCGACGGAGAGGGAGGAAATGTTTTGTTATTTTTGCCACTCTGTCCAAGGGTAGAGGCACAGCGTCAAAACGAACACGTCTTAAAGTAGCGTTCAAACAGCCCACCGAAGTTTCCCCTTAATATCCGGAACCGGTTGCCAAAAATGAAAAAAAGATGTGAAAAGATTCTACTCGCTTTTGGCCTCCCGGAGGTGGCGCTATGAAGGTGACGGAGTTAATTAGTGCTTCCAAACGCCGTGTGTGAGCTCATCGAAGTCATGCTCTGCACACATATTATTTATAGCAGATCTGAGGCATGCATGGTGTTTGACATTTCTGTCTTTATAAGTAGGGGGACTTCAAAAAGTCGTGGGCATTTCCCTAGGCAAAGTGCAGTGGGCAGGGACCAGGGTGCGGGCGCAAGGCGAACGCGCAGACCACGAGTGTCCTGGCGCAGGTGCCAGGGGCGGCGGCTGCAACTCCGCAGCGTCCGCTCGGGAGGAGAGTTCGCGGCTGATCTCCGGATGCCTTGCAGATGCAAAATGTGTCTCTGGCCAGCAGGAGGAAGGAAGAGGAAGTGAGAGCAGCGGCAGCCGGCGGTGCAGCAGCCGGCCGACCCAGAGTGTAAGTGCGTGTGCTGGGGCGAGCGGGAGCGGGCGAGAATGGGCACAAGATAGAGGTAGAGCCACCCACGCCGCCGCGGCCCCACGCTGGGCCACAGAGCCTCCAGTTCCCCTTCAATGGTGGCGGGTTGCCGCAGCTCTGATCGCCGGGAACCCTTGCCGCTGCTGTCCTGCGACCCCTAGCAGGTTCGTAAAGTTTCCTGGGCTGGCGCCGCGCCCCGACTTCCTGACCTCGGCGCGGCAGGGGAGGGGGCCGGGACTGGGGCCGGGAGGAGGCGTCCTGCTCCGGGGGACTCCGGGCGCCGCGGAGACACTTTTGTTTCCTCCCTGGGGGCGCCGCGGCTCGGGCAGGGGTGGCCGCCGCGCTCGGCAGGGTGAAGGCTGCGGGCGCGTCGGGGCGCTCTGCAATTGGGGAAGTCTGAGCTCGGGGGATGGTGGGAGTGGGAGTGGGAGCGGAGGGAGGGGGCGCTGGAGGTGAGGCGCCGGGGGATGAAGCGCAGGGCCCGGGGCCCGGGAGCCCGCCGAGACGTTTCGACCAGGGTCTGCGGGAGGGGGACGCCGGAGGGTTGCGACGCTGGCGCGGGTTTGTTGGGGAAGGGGGATGTGGGGCTGGGACCTTGGAGTCAAGATTCCTATAGAGCCAGAGAAGCGGCTGGCGGCTCGGACTCTGCGTCTTCTCCTGCACTCAGGGATGGGAGGGAATCCCCCGGCGAGTGCGCTCGTGGGAGGAGGCGGTGATGGGCGAGAGGGATGGGGGCCAGGAGGGCCGGAGAGGGCGGTCTGGGCAGCCGGGAGCCCCGGAGGCTCCGGTTGTAAATACTCTCCTCCCAGGGACACACCGGGGTCTCCGCTGAGACCGGGAGAGGCGGCGGGGGGCTTTGTGGAGCTTCGCGGAAATCTCGGCTTCGGAGAGGGGATGCACCGGGCGCGCCTTCAGAGAAGGGGGCGGCGGTATGCCGGGGGCCGGGGAATCGGAGCGGAGAGTGGCGACCGCGATCGCCGGAGTATCTTTGAGGAAGAGGAAATACAGAACTCAGCTGTCCCGGGGGTGCGCGCGTGTGTTTGGGATTGGGAAGTCGGTGCTGTGCCGCGCGCGCGCGCGAGGTGGCGTGAGTGTGTGTGTGTGTGTGTGTGTGTGTGGTGTGTGTGCGCGCGCGCGCGCGCTCGTGTGTGTGCGCGCGCGTATGTATGTGTGTGTGGTGTGTCGTCGGTGTAAGTGTGTGTGTGGGGTGGGTATTGGTGTGGGGGGGTGTTGTCGGTGTGTGTGTGTGAGTGTTACCGCACAGCCAGGAACTACCCGCCCAGTGACCCTCTCCAGCCTAGGGGGCGATTTGAAGTTGGAGACGGGACGGGACCTGCCTTGACCTAAAGGACCAGGCTCAGGCTTGGTCCCAGGTAGTGACCCAGCTCTGAGAGCCCCTGGACAGCCCCGAGACCCAGTGAACGTATTTGGGATGCCCCTTGCGCTGGATCATGGGCTTCCCAACAGCGCTGGCCCTGAATGATTCGGGCCTAATTCGTTATGATTAAGACTTCAGATAACCTAAGGCAGGGGTTGGGGCCTCAAGAAGCGAAGGCTCCCTGTTGGGCGCGGCCGGTGACTTGGGGATGAGGCTATGGGAGAATATCTGAGTGTTTCTTTTTTGCTTCTATAAAGGTAATTAATGACCTGTATTTACATACCAAAACCCTGCGAGCAACTTTGGGACATAGAGGGATATAATCCTTCTCAGAATCACTTTGAGATTGCAAAGACTGGCAGCAGCTCTTATTGGGGTCTCCTCTGGCCCCATATTATCTCTGGGTTCTCAGGTTCTCCTCTGGGTTCTCATATTATCTCACCTCCATGCCTACTTTCCAAGGTTGTTTCAAGGATTATTGTCCCCCAATTTATAGATCTAGGGGAAAATAATGGTAAGTTAGGAGGCGAGATCCCCTGCAGACACATCGCATACATTTAATTTTTCTTATAGCTGACCTTTTGAAGCTTTACTCTTTACTGTTGTATATTTCCTATCTCTGGAAGGCTGTGGTTAAATGTGGGTGCTGCCTTTTTTCTACTCTGTTTTGTTTGTTTGTTTTTATTAGGTTGGTAAATTGTGAGGAAATGACCTGGACTGCTGGGACTCTTGGGGAGGGGTTGTGTCAGGAGGGTACTGAACTGGAGAACAAGAAGCATGGTAGGTATCAGGGAGGGGCAGGCTGGGAGGCAGACCCGGCTAGGAGGCAGACCGGGCTGGGAGGCAGACCCGGATGGGAGTCTGGGGAAACTCAGGGCCTGGAGCAGTCATTGGGCAAGAAGATGGGCAGTTCTAGTGATGGCCATGCTTACTGTCCTTGGTAACTGCAGGCACCCTCACCGTCTTACGTTCTTCTTTTTCACTGAGTTCTCTCCCTAGGGCCTTTGCGCATGAAATTACAGGAGGAGATATTCTCCCACATGTCCAGATGACTGACTTCCCCTGCTTCCTTCAGGTGTCTGCCCAGCTGTCAGCTTATAGCGGGCCTTCCCTGGCTACCCCATATAAAATAGCAGCCAGACACTCCCTGGGCCTCTTATGTTACTCAGTTTTTTGTCTTAGTACCTTTTACTCCCTGGCATTATACAGTCATTTGTGTATTTGAGTATTGTCTCTCTCCCTGTTAGAGCAGAAGTTCAATGAGGGTAGTGATTACCTTGTCTTGTTTACAGCTCCAGAACTTAGATGGATTCTTAGCATGACTTCAATGCTCAATAAGTGTTTGTAGACTGACTAAAGGAGAGGTAGCTATATTGGGAGACATCCACCAGGGAAATATACCAGGAAAATGTTGCAGCATTAGTGCAAGTGAGAAGCCCACGTAATGGGCTTTTGTTTTTTCCCCCGTCCTTTCCCCCATGCCAAGCCACTCTTCTTTTAGACCCTGTTCTGCCTCGAGTAGACTCCTCCCTTTTTCAGCCTGAAGAAAGGAACAGAGGGATGATTCCTTGAGAGATTAGACAACCAGTGCACTTAATAACACATAACCAGCTGGGCGTGGTGGCTCACGCCTGTAATCCCAGCACTTTGGGAGGCTGAGGTGGGTGGATTGAGATTGAGACCATCCTGGCTTACATGGTGAAACCCAGTCTCTACTAAGCAAAATACAAAAAATTAGCCAGGGCTGGTGGTGAGTGCCTGTAGTCCCAACTACTCAGGAGGCTGAGGCAGGAGAATGGTGTGAACCCTGGAGGCAGAGCTTGTAGTGAGCCCAGATCTTGCCGCTGCACTCCAACCTGGGCGACAGAGCGAGACTCTATCTCAAAAAAAAAAAAAAAAAAAAAACCCACAAAAACAAAAACAAACAAAGCAAAAAACCCCCACATAACCATTCCAGATCTGGTGTTTCATCACTCTCCTTGGAGAAGGTCTTTTAAAGAAGTCTGTGTTAGGGCCGGACACGGTGGCTCAAGCCTGTAATCCCAGCACTTTGGGAGGCCGAGGTGGGCGAATCATGAGGTCAGGAGATCGAGACCATCCTGGCTAACATGGTGAAACCCCGTCTCTACTGAAAATACAAAAAACTACCTGGGCGAGGTGGCAGGCGCCTGTAGTCCCAGCTACTCAGGAGGCTGAGGCAGGAGAATGGTGTAAACCCAGGAGGCGGAGCTTGCAGTGAGCCGAGATCACGCCACTGCACTGCAGCCTGGGTGACAGAGCAAGATTCCGTCTCAAAAAAAAAAAAAAAAAAAAAAAGTCTGTGTTGCTTTAGCCTGGGAGGAAGGGCATTATTGTAAGGGGATTGAAGTCAGAGGCATCTGCTGTATCCCATTCTGCTCTCCTAGGATATGGAGGTGAAGACAGGAGGCTGTAAGGGAGACTGTGTGGCAGATGCAGGGGAGATGAGAAATGCCTAGGAGAAGAAAAATGAAAGTGAGGAAACATGAAGGTCTTCTGCAGGTGCAGCTAAGTCTTGAACATTGACTAAATTACTGTATTGAAAAGAAGGTAATACTTGAGTGTTTCAAAGTAATTTACCCCCTTTGGGTGTCTGGTGTGAGTGGGTGGGGAGGGTGGGGAAAGGGCTTTGAAGTCTTTGCCAGAGGATGTGGCTGGGGGTGAGGCAAGGAGCTCACTTTGCTTACTTCATCATCTTGCCTAATGCTCAAGGGTTAAAGGTGATCGTTCCTATGAAGGTAACATATGCCTTCTAGATCTAAGACAGTGGATACCATTAAGGTTCGTAGCTCAAGCTTGTAAACACTTTTTGGTGCCTGAAACCATCCAAGTAGATAATTTGGTTTATAAGACATTCTGTTGAATTTGGAAAATGTGGTGGATTAATAAACCTTCTCTGCATCACAAAGCCTGGAGTGTTTGCTACTAATTGTGCAACTCTAGTTCTGGTTCCTTCTAATCAACCAGAGAAGTATTTTTTAAGCTTAGGGTTGTAACCCATGAGTGGACCATGGTATCACTTTAGTAGGCCAAGACCAGCAGTTTAAAACATGAAAGAGAAAAGTGTGGAAAACAGAATTTCGTAAAACAGACACCCAGTCTTCATGTCAAAGTATTTCTCAATGTGGCTAATGATTTTTAAAGTCTGTTTCAATAATTCTGGGGAAAACTACATCTGTAACTAACTTGCCAGGGATTCTGATGAAGATGTTCTAGAGGGCTATCCTTTTAAGAAATACTTAGCGATCTCCTTTAAACCAAATACTGTTAAACCAAATACTGTTGGTTTAATCCCCCTGCAAGAGATGCTATTTCCAAATGTTGAACCAGATGCAGTTCTGTCAGCTGTTGACTTAACTTTTAAAAATGCTACTATTTGTAGAACTTACCAGTGTGCTAGGCCCTGATGCTGACATCTTGGAGGAACTAGAAACTCAAGTGACATGCTTTTCACTTTAGTGATGCAGAGAGGCAGTAGCTCCCTTTGCAATAACTCTTTAACCTTACTTAGAATAAAATCGACAGGATATCCCCTTTACTCACCAAGTTTTAGTTTAGAACTTTTGAGGTCTTTGGAAATTTACTCTGCTCAACTTCTCCCTTCATATTTTACATCTAGTGTTCCCCATATGAATGATTCGAATTACGAAGACAGCTGTAATCTCTTCTGGTGGCAGCCACAATGCTGGGATGCATGATTAGATGAAGCATTTTAGCTGACCTGGGCTTGGATTGGCTGTCGAAGGAAGAAAGTCAAAGGCTGACAACTCAGCCTGCACAACATAGCGAGACCACATCTCTCAGAAAGTTAAAAAATTAGCTGGGTACAATGGCATGCACCTGTAGTCCCAGCTACTTGATAGGCTGAGGCAAGAGAGTGGCTTGAGTCCAGGAGTCTGAGGCTGCAGTGAGCTGTGATTGCACCACAGTGCTCCAGGTTGGTTGACAAAGAGTTAAGAGATGGGTAATCCCATCTCTTAAAAAAAAAAAAAGTCTGAGAACTTCTGCACTGCCCACAATGAAAGGATCATGAAGGACAGTCATTCCACAGGGTGTGGCTCCCAGGACCATGTGTGTGGCCACGAAAGCCTTCCAGTATGCCAGCACAGCGTTTTTAGGTTTGGCAAAGCCAGCCTGCATGTACAATGCACACACTGGTTGCAATGCTCAGTTCCCTGGATACTTTGGGTTGTCTGAGTGTGAACAATTGGAACTTATCTATATTAGCCAGAACTAAAGCCTGCAAAGCCATATCAGGATTCCTGATTACATTAACTACTTGTGTGTTAGTGCTATGTTTTCTAACCTGTTGCAATATAAGTGCAGGTATGGTATGAGCAGAATTTGGTCACTGGCCTGAGGTGGGATGAACAGTTAAGTATCAGATAGGACTATGTGTGGGAGAAGAAATGCTAGCTCATCAAACGGAATTAACTACAGTAACAAACGGGCATAGTGCTGAGTCGAGAAATTAGTCACATGTATAAATAGAAGGAGATGATTCTCAGTGTTCCGGGCCCCCACAAACACTGATTTCCAGAATCTGAACAGAACTATTATTGGAACTTCAATTTTAGGAATTGAGGCTACAGTTTTGACTGCTTTAGTTCTAACAGTTAAGGTAGGAAACAAAACTTTCATCAGTAGAAAACACTGGAAAGGCACAACTTGCTAGACTATAGGACTGCGATGTGTTCAGTGGGTTGTACTCTGCATAAGGAATGGTGGTTTGAGGGAATGATAATCAGGTAAGCCCTACATGGCATTCTCTGGGTGGAGCTGGAGTCACAGGATCAAGGCAACATGTTTCTCTGTGCCCTGACACACCCTTCCTCTGGGGTTGCTGTTTTGGAAATGATGGGGAACAATCAGAATAGTATTGTTATCCCATTTTACAGATGTGGCTTGAAGAATGAAATGTCACAAGGATACTTAAAGAGTGCATCTGAGCCTTAAACCCATTTTTTCTGACTCATTTTACTGTGTTGCTTCTTTCTGCTGCACCATGATGTCTGTGCTGGTTAGTCCCTTCTTTTGTTGGTTCCCTGGACTTGCCAGCCTCTGAGGCCAGGATCCCATGTGGAGCTATGCTTCAGTGGCGTCCCGAGAGGCTCTTCACTCCTGTGTATCCTGCACATGGATGTGCCCTGGGTTGCCGTGGTATCCAGGGATGTCTCTGCTGCCACTGAGTCCTAGTTCTTCAGAGTCAATCCCTCTCTTTGGGTATCTCATTCTAAAGTTGACCTTAATTTTGAGAGTCAATGGATTCTTCTCTCAGGGACAGTATGCCCATCAACCGACTTCATGATATTGAAGCGTATGAGCCAGAATGCAATTTATTAATAAAAAATGAGAACAGTATTTGCCAAGAAGAATGGGCATCTATTCTTCAGCCAATATTTTTCCTCTCTGGATGAGTCATGGTAAAGGCAAAAGCATGGAACCACCTGGGAAGGAACCAATTGGAAGGGAAATATACTTGACAGTGTTTTCCAGCTTATTGTAACTTTTGCTCATTCTCTTGTTGATGGATTCATACCAACTAAGGAAACCAGAGACAGGAGTCCTTTGACTGGGATGGTTTCTCCTTTGGACGAGGCTGAGGCTAATTGTACAGTTCTTTTTCTACTTGTAGGCTGTTGGCCATTTTACTAACCCATTATTTCAGGCAGTGTCAGTCTCAGTGCTGTTGACATTTCGGGCTGGATGATCCTTTGTTGTAAGGGCTGTCCTGTGTACTGTCGAATGTTTACTGTCTTCCCTGGTCGCTGTTCACTAATGCTAGTAGCATTACTCGTTTGTGACAACCCCAGATGTCTCCAGGTATTGCAAATTGTCCTGTCAACTCTCCTGTCCCCAAGCTGAGAACCGCTGCTTTGTCTTCCTGAGTTAGCAAGACCAGTTGTGTGTTATCAGATAGTCCAGACTTTCAACAGCAGTTATAAGTGCCCTGGTTTTCTACTTACTGGTTATTCCTTAGAGTCTAAGGTGGTGTATTAACAAATGAGAGGGCTCACTCTTTACGTTCATTTCTTTCCTCCAGCTCTCCAAGTTTCCTTTCTAGCTCTCTTCCCTCCCATATTGCAATTGTTCCTCTAATCCAAATGCTTTTCAAGTTTCATTTGCAGGTATGTTTCTTCCTAGTACCTGTGACTGAAAAACACTGTAGCTGGTGAGTTTTTGTCTCAGTTTCTTAACAAGGGTTTAAATTCTGACCACTAGTTACTGCCTTGACTTTACATAATGGCAATAAGATAAAGGAAATGAGGAAGGTGGGTAGCAAAGCTCAGCTTGGCTTGCTCAGAGGCCTTTGTCACAAGACAAAGGAAATGTCTGTGTGGGAATGAGTTAAGTGAGTTCAATGCCTCCTCCTTTGCTTGTCAAATCCACCTTGACTAGTTGGATAGTAACAGATATTGATATTCCATTAGTGTGACCAGGACATTGTAGCAGGTCAGGGAGAAGCCTTCACGGTACTGCTTTATGCGAAGTCCTTTCCCACTTTGTCCATTAGATTTCTGTCCTAATCTTGCCACGTTAATTTTCTTATGTAATTATCTGTCAGCCTTTTATTCACCTTCTCTGCTTGGCTGCTATCGTAGGCCAGAATACCATCGAGTGGCTTAAGTGCCATAGAAATATTGCTGGGTTATAGACTAGCTGTGACTCCCCAAGGCAGCTGCCTTCTTACAAGTCACCAGCCCTATACCAACCCTCCACCCTTCCTTCCGCCCTTTGTGCCTTTTTTTTTTTTTTTCCAGTTCAGAATTGCACTTAGAGCACCGGAGTTTTGTGCTGTGGGGTTCAGTGGCAGAGCTAGATGAGCTGTATTTTCCAGGCTGCTACGCACAATTACCCTTAATTTTGAAGAGTAATCCATTTCAAAATAATTTTTTTTTTCTGTTTTTGGCCTCTTTAGCCCAAATGCATAACCACAGCTGACTTTACCCTTGGCCCTCAGAAAGCATGTGGCTTGGGAGGTAGAGCTAGTGGAGGAGTTTGGTCAGATTGCTCATTTTTGGTCAAGTGAGGAGTGAATTCCAATAATGCTCAGTCAGGCTGGTTTTTACTTGACTCCTGTCCATCCCCCAACTCGCCCCACCCCACAGATTCCTAGATTTTTTTTTTTTTTTGAGATGGTGTCTCACTCTGTCGCCTAGGCTGGAGTGCAGTGGCGCGATCTTGGCTTTCTGCAAACTCTGCCTCCTGAGTTCAAGCGATTCTCCTGCCTCAGCCTCCTGAGTAGCTGAGATTACAGGTGCCCGCCACCATGCCTGGCTAATTTTTGTATTTTTAGTAGAGACAGGGTTTCACCATGTTCGTCATGCTGGTCTCGAACTCCTGACCTCGTGATCCTGAACTCCCCGCCTCTCCCTCCCAAAGTGCTGGGATTACAGGCGTGAGCTACTGCGCCCAGCCTCTTTTTTTTGTTTTTTTGTTTTTGAGATAGAATCTCCCTCTGTTGTCCAGGTTGGAGTGCAGTGGCATGATCTTGGCTCACTGTAACCTCCACCTCCTGGGTTCAAGTGATTCTCCTGCCTCAGCCTCCTGAGTAGCTAGGACTACAGGTGCCTGCCACCACGCCCGGCTAATTTTTGTATTTTTAGTAGAGACGGCATTTCACTATATTGGCCAGGCTGGTCTCAAACTCCTGACCTTGTGATTGGCCCACCTTGGCCTCCCAAAGTGTTGTGATTACAGACGTGAGCCACTGTGCCTGCCCCCTAGATTTCTTTATAGTGGACCTGTGCCTCATTTATTCCAATTGTGGACCACTCTGGGAAGTGACCACTAATCAAAAATTTTGATATATTAAATAATAAATGTCCTGTACATATGTGTGTGTGAGAGAGAAAGATACACACACACACACACACACACACACACACCCATGCAGCTCTCCTAATAATGAAAGGCCTTTAGAAGCAAAGAAACAGTTATATCAGCTGCTAAATCCTGTTTTCTCCAGTGCTGTCACTTTTTTTTTTTTTTTTTTTTTTTTTTGAGACGGAGTCTCGCTCTGTCGCCCAGGCTAGAGTGCAGTGGCCGGATCTCAGCTCACTGCAAGCTCCACCTCCCGGGTTCACGCCATTCTCCTGCCTCAGCCTCCCGAGTAGCTGGGACTACAGGCACCCACCACCTCGCCCGGCTAGTTTTTTATATTTTTTAGTAGAGACGGGGTTTCACCGTGTTAGCCAGGATGGTCTCGATCTCCTGACCTTGTGATCCGCCCGTCTTGGCCTCCCAAAGTGCTGGGATTACAGGCTTGAGCCACCGCGCCCGGCCAGTGCTGTCACTTGTATAGTAAGTCAGCACAAATCACATGAAATTAAACATTTTGTCAAGGAATGAATATGTTTCCATCATCTCTAGGCTTACTGCACTGCCAGGAAGCGACTTCGACTCATTAGAACTACTTTCTCAGCCGGGCGCAGTGGCTCAAGCCTGTAATCCCTGCACTTTGGGAGGCTGAGACGGGAGGATCACGAGGTCAGGAGATCGAGACCATCCTGGCTACACGGTGAAACCCCGTCTCTACTAAAAAATACAAAAAAAAAAAAAAAACTAGCAGGGCGAGGTGGCGGGCGCCCGTAGTCCCAGCTACTCGGGAGGCTGAGGCAGGAGAATGGCGTAAAGCCGGGAGGCGGAGCTTGCAGTGAGCTGAGATCCGGCCACTGTACTCCAGCCTGGGCGGCAGAGCGAGACTCTGTCTCCAAAATAAAAAATAAAAAAAAAAATAAAATAAAATAAAAAGAACTACTTTCTCAATTACTGTCCATTCTCCAGCTGAAGGTTTTTGAGAAACATTTGCTTGGGTTTATATGAGAGAAGCACAGTAAAGCTTTATTTTTTAATTGTAATATATTTTAAAAACAGATTTTGGGTTTATCCTTGAAACGTATATAAATATTTTCAAGCCAAACTATTGCTGCGCTTATAGCCCTGATCATAATGCTTCATTCAGTCATTCAGTCAGTCTACAGCCATTTTGCTTGCAATTTGTATGCTGTAGCCTGGGCACTCCATATGTGGAGAAGGGGTAGGGAGGGTTGTAACAGGCAGATCTGTTAAGAGACAGTCATAACAGTATGCTAAAGGTATGTTTACCATGATTGCAGATCACAGAGGTAGGTGTTTACAAATGAAGTGACTTTTGAGAAAGATCTGGAAAGCTGAGTATTAAAAGAAAGAATATGATATGTCCAGGGAATATAGCAATCAGGGTGGTGGAGGACAGTCTGGAAGGGGCTTTACATCAGCAATCCCAGGAGCTGGGCATTTGGATTGAGCAGAAATGAAAGCCAAAGGGTTTTAGGCAAGGAAAAGATGCAGTGGGATTCCAGTGAGAGCAACCTGGAGGATAGATTAGATGATACAGCTGGAGGGAGGGGCAGAGGAAAGATGGGAGCTCCTGCTAGGCCTGCCTAAGTAAATACATGTTCTTGGTCAGATGAATAAATAAACAAAGCAGTGTGCTTGCTGTGCCAATGAAACTTGGAGACAGGTTGCCCAGCCCCCACCTTCCAGCCTGAGCCCCTCAGCGGGTGCCAGCCAGAGTCTGAGCAGAGGGAAAGGAGGGCAGGCCTGCACACACCGTGTTTGCCTGTAGATATTGATGATAACATTAAATGATTTGCTAACTGATTGGATTTGGGAAAAAGGAAAAGCAGTCTTTGTGGTTTAAAGCGACTTAAGCACATACTTGTTAATGGAGGGTTCAGATCTCCTGTTGAGTACACAGCTGGGTGACTTCAGGTAAGTTAGTGACCTTCCTTGGCCTGGTTTTCACATCTTTCAAATATAGGTAATGTAAGTCCCTGCCTCTTCAAGTAGCTGAGATGATTAAATGCAATCATGATTGTAAAGTAGCGTACCCTAAAAGCATGGGGTTGGGTTTGCTATTATTATTGAGGTTATTATCACTGATTCAGTAGTTTCTATTCAGGCTCTTTATTAAGCTATCTTGCTAAAATCATATAAAAACATGCATTTTGTATTTAATTTTCTTCAAGTGACCTAGGTAACTCCTCCTAAAGTCTTGACTAGAATTAGTTTGCTTAATATGTCTTTTCTTCAAGAAAACAAGAAGAAAGTTGGGGTTGGCAGGGAAAGAAGAGATGTTGGTCAAAGCCAGATAGAAAGTTTCAGTTGGATGTTGGTCAAAGCCAGATAGAAAGTTTCAGTTAGCCAGGAGGAATAAGTTCTGGTGATTTTATTACACAACATGGTGGCAATAGTTAATAATTACATATTGTATATTTCAAAACAGCTAAAAGAGGGGATTTTAAATGTTCCCACCACAAAGGAATGCTAAATATTTGAAGTGATAGATATGTTAATTCGCCTGATTTGATCATTCCTTAGGTATGCATGTATCAATACATCCAATCGTACCTCATAAATATGAATGATTACTATTTGTTAAATAAAAATGAAACTTAAACCAGTACAGGAGAAGTACCAACTGTTAAAATACAGACTGGGATGAGTTATGATTGACTGTGAATTAAAATAACTGATGTAATGACTCAAGTTAGCAATTTAGGGTCCTCAAGTGAAAGCTCTTCTAAATAGATATATGTCCAGTTCAATTTGAACTAACCTGAGATTTTACTGTTTTATTGTATTATTAATTTTTTTTACTTTGGGGGGAGAGAATGGAGATGGCTCCACTGGAGCTCTTTCCCCTTTCTTGATTCCAGCTTTTGGGGCTGTTTGCATTTGTCCAAGTGTGCACAGGGGCCCTGGGAGAAACCCCATGTCACTGGAGTAACAGTGAAGGAGCAATTGGCAGGACTTTCATTCAGTTGAACTGGGTTTCATATGATTATGTTACATGTAAAAGAGGGTCAGTGGGTCCAATAATGTTTTGGAAATGTCCCTTTTTGAATCATTAGGAACCTTCCACCAAGTAGGGACTGCTGAAATGTTCATTGGCAGATGGGTGGTTGTAAAGTATTACATTTTCTTCTTTAATCTGAGCCAGATGATCAAGCTGCCAACCAGATTAGAAATTATCCTGGGGTTAAAGTAGAAAAATAAAAGAAGAATGTCTATAGTCCCAAGTGTATAGACCCAGTGTGGCCCCATTGTCCCAGCACATTCAATTACAGCAGCTTTCACTTTCAGCGTGCCCTGGATTGGACAATTCATTTTATGGCCACCTAAGTAGAAGCCACCTGCTTCCATTTCCAATCATTGTCTCTGGCTATGGCTGGTTTGTTTGGGTGCTTTTTCCACTTATTGCTTCTTCAGGAAGGCAGCAACTAGCTTACAGGCACACCAGCTCATTAAGTAGTAGCTCACGTACCCATTAAACAGTCACTTAGTAACAGCTTTTAAGGAGTGGGTTGAAAAGAGAGAAACCTTAATCTAGACACTAAAATGCCCTGGATAGAAGTAGGGGTGTCAGACAGCCATGTGCCAAACAGAAACTGCTTCTCCAAATTAGTGCTTTGAAAATGATGTCTTTTGGTCTCCACCTTGACTTCCATTACTATAGTCATGAAAATCACTTGTCTAATGACTGTATGCAAATCTTTATTGGACCTGACAAATACACAGTCTTCAGTGTGAAAAAATTCTGGTCACTTTCTTTTACCTAGGAGAGTGGTAAACATGGGTTATTCAGCAGCTAGAGTGTCCACTGTGTAGCAACGCCTCTTTTCTATATATCAGGATTGGTGTGTACCTTGAAATAGAATCCAGTGGTAAATATATGTTTAAAGACCCATAAGAAGACTTTGGTAATGAAATATGATCTACAGTAACTCCCTGGAGAGTTATGTTCATACCAAAATATCTAGCAGCTTAAGAGTGATTTCAAACATGTACCCATTTTACAGATGAGGGAATTCAGGTGTCTGGGAAGCTGGCTGCCCAACTTCACATAGACTCAAAACCATACCCTCTTCTCGGCAGCATACCATATGGTACATACCCCTGCTGCCAAGTTTTCGTCACTTTTGCCTCAGTTGAACCGGTTACACTGGATCATTATGTTGAGTTGAGCTACTTGGTGAAGGATGGTGAACAATTTGCTGCCTCAGGAGCATGTAAAAGAGCGTGATCGGGGCAGCAAACCATTACCCCAGCTGTAGCTGACTGCCTGAGGATGGTAGAGAGAAGAGCGCGTAATAGAGATTCCTTTATATACCCAGTGAGACAACCTTCCACAGTCACAAGCATTGTCATCTAATTATTGTCAACTGGCATAGGGCCATGTTGAATCTTTTCAAATGTGTTGCTAACAATTCTAGCATGTGCAAGTGTGTAATGAAACAGTCTGAGACTCGGCGTCTGGACCTGGGAATGATAAGACGGGCAGATGAGGGTGTCTGAAAATACAAGAAGTTGTGAAAATTCTCAGATTTGTTTTTATCTCAACATATATCTTTAAGACAATTTTTCATGACTAGATCAAAGCAAGGCCCAGAGAAATGGCATACCAGTAGTTTTAATGTTGAGTTTCACCTTTTCGAAACCCAGAAGTTGTATTAGGAATAGTTGGGTCCATCCTTTAGAAGTGATAAGTGCTTTGAAGAGTATTGGATCATATGCAGGGGGAGGGAAACCACCACAGGACTTTAATCTTTGGCTGGGGAGAGACTGCTGCCTTTAACTTTCGGGAAAGGGATCAGAGTATTTTAAATTCTTAATTGCTACTGTGTGCCTGAATTTGTTCCAGCATTTGATTCGGAAATACTCTTTATTTTCCTCCTTTTTCTTTTTCAAGGCTAGTCAAGTGAAGCAGTGGTAGTGGAGAAGGAACAAAGCAATCTGTAACTGGTTATGATCAATTAGTTGTAAACACCTCGGCACTTGGACCAAATGGAAATATTCATTTGTTAATTCACAGGTATTTATTGAGCACCTGCTGTGTACTGTGTGGTGTACTAGGTGATACGTAAACAATGGTGAGCCTCCTTCCGAGAGAAAAATAGGCCTGTTGTTGATTTCAACAACAGCTGGGCTGCTTACACACTAGAGGAGGAAGTATGCATTGATCAAAGGATCACACGAATAAGTGTGATGTTTGAACTCTGCTAAGGGCTGTTGAAGGGGGAAGTTACTGATGCTGGGGGAGCCTACAACAGGGAGACTAATGTAGTCAGGGAGGTCAGGAAAGAGGGTGAAAGAATGTTACTGGGTACAGACAACTAGCACATGAAGGCTGTGTAAAAGGCTGACCTTGGATGTTGCAGGAACTGGGGAGCAGAGTGCCTGAGGCAGGGAGCACTCCAGCCGTGGATTAGACTGGAGAGGAGGGCTGATTGGGATCGTGGGGCTGAGCTTTTATCAAAAGGGCAAAGGGAAGTCACTGAAGAGTTTTACCCAAGGGAGTGACGTGATCAGATTTATGCTTTGAAAAGATCCTTCTGGCTTCAATGTGTACATTTTACATCATTTAAAATTGGTCACAATGTGACTGTACAATCACTCCTGTTAGAATCTAACCATTTCTAAAAGAATCAATGTAGCCACTAGTGTCTTCTTTAAATTTTAAATAGCAATTTAAAAGAGTGATTTAGCATGGGTAATGCAACCACTTAGGAATGATGAAGTACCTAGTTCTGTGGTTCTCAGACTTCAGAATGCTTCAGAATCACTGGGGACCTAGGAAACCACATTTTTAGCAGCCTCTCAGGTGATGCAAGTGCACGTGGTCCCAGACTTCACTTTTCTCTTCTTTCAAAAAGCATCATCCTAGAAAGTGATGAGTAAAAAGAAGTTATAAACCTCAAGGTACCACCTAATCAGGCAGCTAGAAGAGGATGGAACCTCCTTAGAACCTCCTATTGCCCAGGTTTGAACCTGGATCTGTTCTCCCAATCCTGGGGGCATTTTCTTCCAGTGCACCTGAATGGATTCTAAATCCTTTCAGTTACTTTTTTCATTTATTTTCTAATCCTTTCATATGCAGCTGTTTTCTCAGATCTGTGGCTCACTCTCTGTGCGTCTCTGATATTTTACTTTTCATCTTTGTCGCCATTTAATAAAAATCTTGTTCCGTAAGTCCCAGATGAGATTTGGGGGCAGGCAGGGGTTCTGAGGGGGTGGGTTAGCCTGGCCTGATGAGGAGGGGAGATGAGAAGCCCCTCTGTGGATGTTACTTATTTTGCCCCCTGCAGCAGGAGACAGGGCATGTATAGGGGAGACTCGTTCATGATTGCCAAAATAGGGAATTGTTTTCAGAGACATAAAGACTCAGGGACACCAGGAGAATTCGCTTTTGAGGGGCTTTCCTTGAGGCACCCTGCTCTCTGGGTCTTCAAATAGTGCCCGTCTTCAAATACTGCTCAGAAGCCATCAGTGAGGGATGAGATGGGCTCATGATCTTCCCTTGCAAGTGAGCATAAGACCCCAGAATTCCTAATCAGGTGAAATCAGGTTGAAATGAATATTAAGGGGGAACACCAAGCAAAAGAGAAGTCATGCCAGAGGTGTCCGGCAGTTTGGTGGGCTGGGAGAGAAAGGGCCCCTGGCTTCCTTTGTGAGTGAAGTGCCTGGATCACATGATATGAGTGGATGGTCACCTCCTCTGGGAACCTTCCGTGACTTCTGGCATTTGCTCCTTGGACACGTGAAGTGCTTCCCTGTGCTGGCATTGATCGTGCTGTTTCACACTCTGTTTCATGTCCTTCTCCCTGAGTAGCCTGGAGGGCTTATGGCAGGTGTTCCCAGGCTGAGCCCATAAGAAGTACTCAGTAAATGTCTGTAGACAGAAGCACTATTTTTCATGCATGTGAGCACTGCGTCCTTTTCACAGTCCTTTAAAATGGTTTCTTCGTCTCTGAGTAAGGGCCCTGGGGATACTCTATTTAGGGATGTCCGGCATGTAACTCTCGCTGTCCCCAATTTTGCTGAAGACCCAAGGTCACTGATTGAGGAGCCTCTGGGTGTTGGAGAGGTACATGGCCGTGCAATGCCCTAACCCTAGGAGGCAACAGTTACTGCCTTAGTGTCATTCCACTGTGCCAAAATCCACTCTAGATAAAATGAACATTACAGAAGAAGAAACCAACATTTTGTCATTGTGTTACTCTCTGCAGAAGTATTCTTACTTGCTTGTCTACTTACAATTCTCTCCTAGTCACCCAAGAGCCTACAGGGCATAGACATTTGAAGACCATAACTGGAAAGAACATAGCAAACATTTCTTGGCTTTTCATCCTTTCATCCACGGTTCAGCCAGTGTTGAATGTGAAGCGTCTGTTTCTTCCTTCCTCCCTCTCCAGCGCTTGTGGGTGACTAGGCATCTGTGATACACATTGGGGCTGGGATTTTTACCACATGTGTGGTTACCCACATTTCATTTATTACATTCTGAGAGCACCGTGGCCTTGATAATTTACGTTTCTAGGCTATAATTGCATATTATTTTTCTAGCAGCTATCAAGGGTTTCAGCTAGCAATTGAAACTTGATAGAGTCTTGGCTCTTCATTGCTGGAACAATTTATCCTGATATTCAAGTGCAGAGCTGAGCCCGTTTCTTATAAGCCAAGTGGCACACACATGGTAAACTCCCAACGTAAGTGTTCTCAGTTCACTCTGGAAATGGAGCATATTCAGGCCTTTGGAGCCGCATTCTCAGACCTTTTACATTCCCTTTCTCCTTCAGTACAATAACCAAACAACTCCTTGCTTCCCCATTGTGGAGAAGTTGCTAAGCATGCCTATCCCAATTATGCATTCCAGAACTTAAGAGATGACCACAGGATGAGGTGTGGGACCCACTGGGTCCACTGTGAGGTGGACCTGAACTAAAACTTCATAGATCAGGCCAGGTGCGGTGGCTCACACCTGTAATCCCAACACTTTGGGAGGCTGAGGTAGGCAAATCACCTGAGGTCATGAGTTCGAGACCAGCCTGACCAACATGGAGAAATCCCATCTCTACAAAAAAGACAAAACTATCCAGGCGTGGTGGCGTATGCCTGTAATCCCAGATACTCGGGAGGCTGAGGCAGGAGAATCGCTTGAACCTGGGAGGCAGAGGCTGTGGTGAACCGAGATTGCACCATTGCACCCCAGCCTGGGCAACGAGAGTGAAACTCCGTGTCAAAAACACCAAAAAACAAAAAACAAACAAACAAAAAAAGAAACAAAGAAACTTCATAGATCACCTGGCCTCCATAAGTCCCTACTAACTGAGGCCACAGTGATGTTTTGAGTATTCTGGAATCAGTGTGCATTCAGAGCCATTGTCCGTTAGTTCCCAAAACGTCTGATTTTTCCTTTTTTCCCAGTGCGCAGTTACCCTGGTAAAAGGTTGTACATAGGTCTTCTTGGGGAAGGCTGGGAGAAAGATTAATGAATACACTTTTGACAGTGTACCAGGATCCTATTTCAAAGGGACCCAGCCTTCCTTTCATTCTAGTTGAGCCCGTATAAACTCACTGTAAACTGACTCTCAAGTCTGAGGATTGGTTGAGGGACCATGACTGTTTTTGTGATTCAGATTAGACTTTTGTTCACTTGACCTAGAACTTTTCCACTTATACACATGAAGTAGAAATTTAGTAGGCTTCTCATCTATTCCCACTTTTTGAAACACTATGATCATCCAGCCAATAGTATAGCCCTGTGCAAGTTAGACTATTCTTTTTTTAATTAATTATTATTATTATTTTTTAGAGATACGGTCTTGCTCTGTCACCCAGGCTGGAGTAGAGTGGCATAGTCATAACTCACTGCAGCCTTGAACTCCTGGGCTCAGGCCATCCTCTCACCTCAGCCTCCTGAGTAACTAGAGTTATAGACACGCACCACCATGCCCGGCTAATCTTTTTATTTTCTGTAGAGATGAGGTCTTCCTGTGTTGCCCATGCTGGTCTGAAACTCCTGGCCTCAAGTTAGCCTCCTGCTTTGGCCTCCCAAAGCACTGGAATTACTGGAATGAGCCACTGCACCTGGCCAAGGTACGCTATTCTGATTGCTGTGTTGACCTTGCTGCCCATTAAGGTGACTATGCCACACTAGAAAGTGCTCAGTTAGGCTCTGTGCCTGTTCTGAGGCTTTGTCCCATTTATTCCCTTAGATACTTCCGTGAGCTGCCTTGTGGGATCCAGACCCACACAGATCCAGGTTGAAATTAATCACCACTCACTTGCTCTGTGACTTGGGGGAAATTTATTAAGTTCTCATAGCTTCTGTTTCCTCTTGTATAGATGGAAATGATGCCAGTGTGTGGTTGTCAAGATAAAATGAAAAAATATAATCAACAAACAGCAGAGTTCTTTGGCCTCGGCCGGCACACAGTAGATGTGAGAGGATGTATGAGTTTTGAACCTCTGCTCCAAAATTCTGTGGCCAGAGGCCGTCGCTGGTTGAAAGGGATGGAATTAGGAGTCACCGGTGAGCTCACAGAGCACACTGTTCCTGTCTGGCTTCTTGTACCCTTCAAGTTTGCTGACAATCTGAAACAGATGCTTGATTTCAGCTTTTGTAGAAAAAAATGTCATTTCATTTGAACAGGTTGTGTCTGCAAAAAAATTTCACAGCATTTTCTGTCCTTTGCATTAAGACTTAAATTTCAAGTTTGCTGTGTTTTTCAGTACCGCAGTTTGATTTCTGGATTTTGGTTTTTTTGTCTGTTCAGAGAAAATAAGGTCTGTCTGGGAGAGGCGACCTTTTTTATACTTCCCATAGCCTCTGAGGAGTGCCTTTTGTGAGCCCTATTTGTGGACTTCATTCATTAACTCATTCTTTGAGCACTTGAGGCCAGGAAATGATGATACATGTGGAGTGCCTTTGCTCTCTGCAGGGGAAGATGAGGTTGCAATGGGCACAGCTGTAATGTGTGGCTGATACTCTCATGCAGGCAGAAACCAGGTGAGGATGGCAGAAGAGGCCTGTGTCCTGTTGGCCAAAGACCTGCTTCATGGAAAATGATGTTCCTGGTGGAGCTCTTCGGGGACTGGTGGTCCAGACACTGAATTTGGAATCAAGAGGCCAGGGGCCTATTCTTGGGACTGACCCTGACTATCATCTGTGCTCTCCTTCAATGCCAAATTTTTCTCAGCTATTTATAAATGTGGAGGGAGGGTGCTAGATGTGATTGATGGATCCCAAACACAGATCTGTAGGTCAGTCAGCTGCATCCAGAATCATCTCAGCAGCTTGCAAAAACTAGAATCTGGGATCTCATCACCAGAAATTCGGATTCTGGAGTAATTTCCTAAAATCTCTGTTTATACAAAGACTCTCTGCACCAGGTAATTGTGGTCTGAAGCCTCCTTAGGGATGCCCTGAATGTCTTCTATGTGCCCCTTCCCTCTAGTTCATTCCTCATCCTTCACATCCTAATGCCATCTTAAATGGCTCTTTCAGAAAACCTTCTTGGCCTCTAACTGAGCAGCCTTCCATAGGGGATTATTAGTTCATGCCTCTGTGCAAGAAAGAAAAACAAACACAAAATGCATCAGTTCATTCACTTCTCCCATCTCCCCTGCTGGCCTGAGAGCACCTGAACATAGTGATGGTACCGTAGCCAGTCATCTGTGCATCCTGTGTGCTCTGCCCACTGCCTGACATGTAGAATATGCCCAGGAGGGGATTTTCAGAGCTGACCAGATGGGAGAGCGGTAAAACTGAAGATCAGCCCTTTTCCCTGCCTGTTAGCACCTCTAGGAAAGATTTAAGAGATGTTTCAAACAAATCACTCCAACGTATTTGGGATTGCTCATTGTGATGCCTGGTCTGTGCCAGCCTCTTCCTACCACATCCATGACTGTTACAGAGGTAACTGTTCCATCTCTTAATCTGCAGCACCCAGAATGGATGTGAAATCACTGAAGGAGGTAAGCGGGGAAGAAGACAAGTTGGATCCTGACAGTTTAAACCCAGGTGTTTTGCAAATCCTTCCAAAATATCACTTGGCTTTTCCTCTCTATACCTCCTCCCTTGCCCAGTTGGAAAAACAAAAAACAAAAAAAAAACCCTGCAGTACGTGTGCCCACATCCTCTTCTGGATGAAATAGAGTTGCACAGAGAAAGGGAAAGTTGATTTCCTAGTTATTCTCCCACACACAGAGTTCTGGGTGGCACCATCCCACACTATTTGCATCACTGAGGTACACACTCTGCCAAGACTGCATCTTAAATTTAAACACATTTTGATGAAAATAGAGAAAGGCTGAGGAAGAAAGGTTAACACTTCCCCATAAGAGGTGCGTAAGCACTATACATCGTATGTTTTTCTTCTGGCTCTTGGATTAAGGACAGAATGTTAATTAAAAAGTAAAAAGCTGATCTTCTGAGCAGCAATTAATTTCAGGATTGCTCTTTCATCTGTTGGGTCTTTGCATTTCTGAAGGTGTGGTGGAAAATATTTCCTAGGGGTCTTTCTAATACACATTTTCATTTGATTGTTTTGATCTTTAGGCTACATGTTGACTTAAAGAAAAGCCAATATTACAAAAAGAAATGTCATCGCAAGGTTCTGGATTCTGATTGTCGCTCTGGTGACACAGATGAGATTGGCTCCAGGCATGTACACATTGGTTAGCTGGTTCTGCCCAATCCCTGTCAGGAGTCAAATGTTCCATTTAGTCAAGACTGCTAAGCAGCAACATAAACTGGATTCATTAGCTCGAGTTCTGAAAGCTCCTCTTAAAAGCTATTTTTGTAGGCCGGGCGCGGTGGCTCACGCCTGTAATCCCAGCAGTTTGGGAGGCCGAGGCGGGCGGATCACGAGGTCAGGAGATCGAGACCATCCTGGCTAACATGGTGAAACCCCGTCTCTACTAAAAATACAAAAAATTAGCCGGGCGTGGTGGTACGCGCCTGTAGTCCCAGCTACTTGGAGGCTGAGGCAGGAGAATGGCGTGAACCTGGGAGGCGGAGCTTGCAGTGAGCCGAGATCGTGCCACTGCACTCCAGCCTGGGCGACAAAGCGAGACTCCGTCTCAGAAAAAAAAAAAAAGCTATTTTTGTATTCGTGCTACTTTAATATTTAGGGACAGGCTGCACCATTTTCTAGGTGCCAAAAGTGATCACTCAGTTTTTTTTTTTATTAGGTACTATTTTAGATTCGAAAATATTTTATTTTTTATGGACTGTCTTGTGCCTTTGACCTAGCTCTCTTTTCCCTGGGTTGTGTGTCCTAAGAGGATGAGGTTTATGATATTAATAATACCTGCATTATTAATTCCTTTCAAATGAAACCAGCTGTCTCTGATCCCCTCCAACATGTGTGCGTGCACACATGCACCCCCACACACACAGACACGTACACACACCCCCAGCATACATCCTTCATGTAGATAAAAAGATAAAATGCCTTTGGGGTATCTATGGGGATAACTTATTTTTCTCCCCTATTGATCAGAATGCATGGAGGCCTGGGAAACTCTGCTGGAGTACCCAAAGCCTCCAAGCTGGCAGACTGGAGCACTATTGTCTTTACTGCTTCTTTTAGCAGGATTTTCCTGGGGATGGTGAATGTGCCATAAAGTGGGGCCCACAGGCCTTGCAGAAATGGAGGAGCATGCCATTCACAGAAGAAATGAGCTGTCAGCTCCCTTCTCCTCTTACTATAATTTGCTACAGCCTAGAAATGAATAAGTGACAGCTATTAAAAGGGCTTAGGAATAATTGCAGTTAAAAGCAAAAATAACGATATTATCCATTGCCACTTAGGCTCACTTTTACTTTTGAAAAGGCTTAATGTTTGGAGTCCATAAAATGTTTGCAGAATATCATCCTGAGTCATTTTGTTTATGACTAATCTAAAATATTTTTATAGGTTTTCAGCCATCCAATAGTGGTGTTGGTTTTGGTGGCATCTGAAGGACGGTGATATTCCTATTGGGGTGATCTGTGACACGTTTCAGTGCTGGTCACTGCTGACCCAGACTGAGGTGACAGGATTCTTCCATGCAGAGCTACAAGAGGTCTACAGCAGGTGTTTTTCCTGGAGGGAGAGCAATGACTTTTTGTGAATTTTAGTTTTAGAATTTGAAAAAGTCTCAGCCTGAAACATATCTTTAAAAACGTCTCCTCATATCTCAGCTAATGTAGCACATCACAGAGATGTCACTGTATTCTGGAAGTTGATGTCATTCTTTCTTTGGAAAGCCATCGAGTCATCTCCACACCTTCTGTGATCTCTGATGTTCAGATGTTTAGTTTAGCAACTAAATTTGAATCTAGTTTCTAAAGAAGACCCCCTTGTGGTCTGAACTACTGTATTGCCTTAGGAGGCTCAGGTTAGTGTTTGCAAAGGTTAGTTTGTGTTTTTTTTTCAGGAAAAAAAGATGTAGAATCTTTTTAGTAGAAGGATCTTGGATGAAAATCCTGAGTAAATGTTTCTTGGTGTATGGCAATGAAAATGAGTTAGGTATAATGCTGGCTTTTAAGAAGTATTTAAATAGTTTTTTATTCATTTTCATATGTCTTGGAAAAAGAATAACAAGGACATCAAACCTGTGATTTCCTAGATTTCTTTGTTTAGGATGAGACTAACATGCAATAATTGTAAGAGAAATACTGAGTAAAATAGGGCTGGGAAATGGTCTTTGAAGAACTAGAGTTTGGGAAACACTGATGTAAACCAAAACCTGGATTTTGTCTGTGCCACTTCTGAGGCAAGACAAGGACTGACTTGCCAAAGTTTACCTGTTGGTGACTTTGAAACTGGAATCCAGATGAAATGCTGGTATGTTTGTGAATAATAACAAGGAGAGCTGACCTTTCAGAGCGTCTCCTGTGAATGGTACCAAGTGATTTATATATGCTATCTCATTTAGTTCTCACTACAGGCCTTTTTTGAATTAATTACTACTAGTATTTTATTTTATAGCAAATACAAGATGGGTGTGGTGGCTCACGCCTGTAACCCAGCACTTTGAGAGGCCAAGAGGGCGGATCACCTGAGGTCAGGAGTTTGAGACCAGCCTGGCCAATATGGTGAAACCTTGTCTCTTCTAAAAATAAAAAAAATTAGCTGGGCTTGGTGGTGGGCACCAGTAATCCCAGCTACTTCAGAGGCTGAGGCAGGAGAATCGCTTGAGCTTGGGAAACGGAGGTTGCAGTGACCCAAGATTGTGCCACTGTATTCCAACCTGGGTGATTGCTGAGAATCCATCTCAGCAAAAAAAAAAAAAAAAAAAAAAAAAAACAGAGAGAGAAGACAACTTTAAGTTTAGAGAGGTTGAGTAACTTGCCCAGGGCCATAGAGCCAGAAAGAGCTGAGGTGAAGGAGGGACCACACTTTTGTCCATCTTAGCTCCCTGAGAATAGTTCACATCAAAGAAAATGTTGAAGAATGGATCCTTTTGTTGGTGCTAAACTGCTAGGCATGAGGGTCCAGAGCCTTGTTCTGGAGACTTGCAAATGATGATTTTTATAGCCTCATTAGAGAGGGGGACTCTGCCTAGGACATCCCCTGAGAAGTTCTCAGTATATCAGCATATTACAGATGGAGAAGACTCAGTTAGAAATCAGCTTTCTTCTGTAATATTGATGATTTTCAAAATCACTTAACCACAGGTTCCCTTTTTCTCCAATAAAACCCATTACATTTTGCAGAACCAATACTCTGTGGAGCACCTATTTGGGGGAACCTAACGTTTTAAACTCATTTTACACATGGGAAATCTGAGGTTTGTGATTACTTGGCCAAAGCCAAAACTAGCTGTTGGCAGAGCTTATGTCATTAATTAATTTATTCATTCAACAGATAGACATGCAGTGCCTCCCATGTGCCAAGCATGCTGGGAATTGGTGGTATAGCATTGAACCAGTAGACAAGACACAGATAATAGGAGCCACATGTAAATAATTTTGGATAACAATCATCATGGACTGAATGTTTGTGCCCACACCCCGACCCCTCCAAATTCTTATGTTGAAATCCTCATACCCAATATGATGGTATTAGAAAGTAGGGTCTTTGGGAGGGCCTTAGGTTCTGAGGGTGGAGCCCTCTGGCATTAGTGCCCTTATAAAAAGGACCCAAGAGAGCTCTCTGCTACTCTTTCTACCATGTGAGACATAATGGGAAGTTGGCAGTTCACAGCCCAGAAGAGCATCCTCACCAGAACCCAACCCTGCTGGCACTCTGATCTCACATTTTCAGCCTCTAGAACTATGAGAAATAAATTTCTGTTGTTGATAAGCCACCTAGTCTATGGTACTTTGTTAGAGCATCCTGAATTGACTAAGGAAACCATTAATCTATGAAGACTGGAAACCCTAGCATTTCCTGGGTCTTCTCAAGGCAGAGGGCTTGCCTTTTTCATCTTTCATCTTTGTTTTCCCAGTTTCTAGTATGAGGCAGCAATAACACAGGCTCAATAAATATTCATTGAATAAGCTGTTGATGGATTGGAATCTTTCCCATTCTATAACAAAATGGTTTATTATTACTATTATTAAAAATAATAATATGATAATTATTAGTTCTGGTGTGTATTACCCTTTGGGAAGTTTAAAACAAAATGTTCCGAGAGGTCCCCAGATTGAAATAGGTCTCTTGGTCAGCCTTGCTAAGAAACCTGGTTCTGAACAGCATTGACCTCGAATGCTCATTACAGGACAGATTATTTGTGAAATGAGTAATGTTTGAAAATCATCTCTGTAGGTTTTTCGGCATTCCTAAATTGTGTCATTGGCTGGAATTTTCAGATCACAACCATATTTTGATTCCCAGGCTTTTGGCCATTTTGCTAATGTGCCAGACTCTCTAAGGCCTAGCCCAATTGCTAATATTGATGAATTCTTAGGAGTATATATAGTTTGTTCAGATGCAAAACGGATGGGATTCAGAATCTTATCAGCTCATACCTGTGGGTGTGGGGCAATCCATCCATCTGCCAATTTTCTAAACTATGTAGCCTACTGTGAGATACTGAATCCCTGCCCATGAGTACTGAGAAGGACTCACGGAAGGATGATAGCTTTCTTGGCATTATTTGATTCTAGCATAAGAAAACTGGCTAATATTCGTACAGTATGAGAAGTTTTTAGTCCACTGGACTGGACGTTTGGAGCTGCCCAGGTGGTCAGTGCTGGCAGGAAAGGTAAAGAAGATCAAAGCATATGCTTTTCTACTTGCCTATCTTTTCCTTGAAAGAATTTGTGGCTGATGAAGACCGTTTTGCTCTGGCGAAAATGATGATCTGTTGGTGGCATGTCCTGGCCTCTTAGTTCTCTTTGTTGTCCTGGGAAGTGGGCAAGTGCCCCACTGGACCTTGATCTCTATTCCACAGGGGACTCCCTGCTTTAGAAAGACCCTTACCCATGAGGTCCAAGGATGACCACCCAGTGTAGCCCCCAGCAAGTACTGACACACACTTCATCCAGAGAGATCATTTAGTTTAAGGGAAGGGCATCATCACTCTCAGAGATGGGTATTTTAGTGATTAGAAATGTGGCTTCTCTGGTAGAGGGCATTCATTTTTTTAAAAAAGAGAAAGGAAAATGAATCGGACACTATCTGTCAAATTCTTTGCTGGGTTTCTTGTGGAAACCTAAGTTTTCCCAAGGCAGTATGTCCCTGAAAAGAAATTGATTTTGGTATGATCCATAAAGCCATGCAGAGTGAAATAAACTACTGGCAGAAAAGGGACAAACACATATATAAAAAAATAGGAATCAATGTTTCAAAAATGAAATACAGTAGAACACTGTGAGGTTTTTGTTTGTGTGTGTGTTTGTTTGTTTGTTTTCTTTGAGACGGGATCTGGCTCTGTCATCCAGGCTGGAGTGCAGTGGCACGATCTCAGCTCACTGCAACCTCCGCCTCCCAGGTTCAAGCGATTCTCCTGCCTCAGCTTCCCAGGTAGCTAGTATTACAGGCACCCGCCACTGCGCCTGGCTAATTTTTGTATTTTTAGTAGAGACGGGCTTTCGCCATGTTGACCAGGCTGGTCTCAAACTCCTGACCTCAGGTGATCCTCCCAGCTTGGCCTCCCAAAGTGCTGGGGTTACAGGCGTGAGCCACCGCGCCTGGCCAGCTGTGAGTTTTATTTAGCCTCAGAAGTATCTTTAGACATTAGGTAAAGAGATACAGGCTTAATCATATCTGTAGTTTACTGTAGGTTATAAGAGGAATATTTGATGAAATTATGACATATGTTACTGAAGGGAAATGGTGCCATGTTTTTCCCTATATATTTTAGAGTGATAACCTGTAACACGGAAGACGTTGGTGCCTCACTAAGAGCATGGCACCAGGAGCCTGAAGGAATGGGACCTGAATCCCATTTTTTTCGTTTACCAGATACGAAAATTTAAACAAGTTAGTAATGCTTTTGAATCTCAATTCCCATCTGTAAAATGGGGGTAACAATACAGATCTCTAGAGTTTGCTGTGCAGACTTAACAGGCTTGACTCATGGGATGTGGCCAATAAATGGTAGCTTTTGTTATGAACTATAGGTAGAAAAGTATCTAAATGGTTTTCCCCAAGCCCAGAGAGTCTGAAATGGCCTTTGGAGGTATCTTCAGACATCATGACTTCATTTGGTGTGGCATCATGCTTGTCTGATTTTTAGATTTCCAAAGAAGTCTTGCAGTGCGTCACTACTGGAAAACGTTTTGGAGTTTACACAATCAGTAAATGAATTTTAAAACCGTTTTTTTTCTAAGTAGGAAGGTAAGTGTTGCCCGCTTCATCTATCTACTTGTAGACCTGTCTAAGTGTTTTAAAATCCATCACAACATTTAAAATTATGAAAGCCATTTGCTTCATGACTAAACAAAATTCGCTGAAAGTCTTGTATATTCCTGCGACCAGCTGAATCCTCTAAGAGAAGCAGGAAAACCACACAAGCTTCTCTATTAATGTTGCTGATGTGTTGTGACTTGTACCAGGTCCCTTAGGCCAAAGTGAAGCACAGATTTTTTTGGGGAAAAAAAAAGCTGATGAATTAAGCCAATAACTCCAACCTCTTGGCCAGAGAAATGTAAATTCTTTTTCTAAACTCACAGAAATAAGACTCTTCCAGGGCTGGAAAAGACTGATGAATAATGCAGGCTCATTTCCCCCATTGAATTTATTCCTCAATGCTATGCATATAATGGATAATCAATAAATATTGTTTGCCTGCTTTGTGTAGCTGTTTCAAATTGGGATGAGGATGAGTCTGTGGTGTTGAAGTAGAGGAAAGCTAATTTTCTTATCCTGGGATAGGCTTTAATCTTGTTAGCCAGATGTTCTAAGCATGAGAGCTAACCAGTCAGACGAGACCACAAATATCTCAGTTGCACAATGCCATTGGCTTGGGAACTGCATTCTTTAAAGGTCATCCTTTGTATGGGGACAGAGGCACCCCTTGTCTACATTTTGGGAGGATAGGTTGGCTTCCTGGTCCCACTCAGGTCAAAAACACCACTGCCCGTCACTTTTGGCCCCAGCTCCTTGTGGTTAAGTCCCACTGCATTGTAAACTCCAAGCAGAGGGGCCAGTTTTGACCAATGAGAATGGTTAACGCTTCTGGCCAGCCCTCTTCTGCTGAAGTCTATAATGCATGGCTGTTTTTATCCCTGTCTGTTGGAAGAATATTCAGAAATCCTTTGCAATCTCGTTTTGATAAAGCCTTTAATTTTCCACCCCTTCCTTTTGCAACTTCATCCATTTGCTGCATATTCAGCCCCTAAGAATCCAGGAATGAATTGATGTGCTGGCTTCAAAACAGCCTGGCATTTAGAAGTTTTGATTATATTCGAGAATCTCCAGGCTTGACTGTTCTTAGCTTTGATATCATGAGGACTATCCTCACAGGGAAAGATTTATAGTATCTGGGGTGAGAACATTAATTGTGGCCCAAAGGAACATGTGATATTTTGGTAAGGTGCTTGAGGAAGTTGTTGGATATACAGCAGAATGTATTTCGGAAGGGTGCAAGCAATTTTGAGGCCTTCTGGCTGAGCATTGCAAAATGGGTGAGCACTGGGAGATCGCAAAATATGTGGTGGGCAAGGTAAAAAGAATGTCAAACTGGATGAAGAAAGAAAACGGGGGAAAGCTATTTGAGAGGAAACTTGGCATATACTTAGTATTTGTGTCTGTTTTTCTCTTGAAATGGGCTGATGTGCTGGCAGAGGCTTCTGGCTGTTGTCAGAGGCTTCTGGCTGTTGTCAGAGATATGAACATCTGTGCTCCTTTGCAGAAAACTCAGGATTCTAAAGTGTTTGGTGGAAATTGTTTAACTCTGCCACTTGCTGCGTCTCCTCATTAGGAAGAGCTTAGTCTGTACTGCTCAGAGTGTACTTTTAAGAGGAAGATGTGGCTTAGGGTTCTGGGCTTCGCTTTTACATACTGCGTGGCAGAAGCAGGTTTCCAGCAATGAAATCTGAGGCCATCAGATACAAGTGTGCACACTTGGTGTAGATCAGTTTGCTTGCTTGAGTTGGAAGTAAGAATTAAAGATGCCAAATTAGTAAGGCAGTTGTGATACAGACATCCAAAGAGAGCCAGCAGGATGGACAGGTCATTTGTGGCTAAGTTTTGGAAGGCTTTGCTTTAGTCACTGTAGTTAATGCTAAAAGCTGTTATAAATGACCCCAAAATTTCAGTGACAATACAATAAGAGTGTAGTTTTTGATCACTTTAAAGTACATTCTCCTTTTCCCCTAATTAACTCTGCTGTTCACCAAGTACTCTAACAAAGTGGTGAGTGGAGTTACACAGGGCATCAATGTCTAGCCAGTATGCCACCTTCCTTTAGCCAGAACCTAATCCCAGCTGTGGCACATGCAGGAAAGGCCGGGCAATGTGATTTAGCTCTGTGCTTGTGGAAAGTGTCACTGGTTTATTGAACACAGCCTCGAATGTTCTTCCTAGACAGTGATGGATCCATCCACGTTTTGTGGAGCCCACTTTATGAAAATAACACAAAATTAGGTACTAAAGTGAATGGTGTATTTAGAATGAGAATGGGCAGGGCTCAGTCAAGTGAAAGGCTCTGAAGATTATGATTTCTTAGCTTCATGGTGATATATCTCTGCTCCTAATGGCCAAATATAAAATGTGATTTTCCCCTTCTTACAACCTAATAAAACCATCTTTGCTAGGTGCCCCCATGGAGCACTCTGTGCCGTTGAAGTGTGCCAGGGCAGCTATTCTCACATTGCCCTTGGAGTGAACAGTGCTGCAACATTGCTGGGAGGCAGTTTGGCTATCGGTACTGAGAGCACGAGACCCGTCCTGTGCTTTGACTCAGGGGCCTTACCTCTCAGCCTCGGAAAGCCCCAGTGATTTATGTTAGGTATGTGTAAATCATGAAAACATCCTCATTCTCCAAAGACAGGTAAATGGTTGAATTATATCACCATGCAATGGAATATTGCAGCAATTACAAATGATGATAAGATGTTTTGTGCAAGGGAAAATGCATATAAGTGAAAACAGCATGATGTGAAATAGTGTGAACTCAATCGTGTAAAAATACGTAAACTAAAAAATACTGAAATGAATGATATGAAAATGTTATACTGGTCATCTCTGGATGATCGACATATGACCAAACTTTATTCATCTTTATAGTACTTTTTTCTTCAACTCCATTTCCCCGCATTTACAATACAGACAAGGCGCACACAAGGCCTGGCCTGAGGTGCACATGGTATAGGTTTACTCTGCTTCCTCTTTCTCTGCTTTAGTCAGTGTAAGAATACAGCCTTGGTAAGCACCAGGAGATCTCATCGTTTTAGTTTTCTGCATCCAGGTAATTGTATACAATTATTTAAATAATGATAGTTCTGACCCTTCCATGTAAATGGCAATATTGCAGCCTTAATTTGCCCTAACATTTTACTGTTTCCAAAGTGTTATCACATATTCTCATATCATATTTTACAACAACCCTGAGAGGACAACAAAGAAAAAAAAAATCATACATTTTTAATAGAAAACAGATTAAACAAAACAAACCTATCCAACCACAAACAACCCATGAATATATTGACATTTCCCGATAGCATCTCCGCCTTCTTCCTCCTGTTCCCCTAATTAATTCTACTGTTCACCAAGGACTCTAACAAAGGTAAAAAATACTACTCTCTTCTCAATTAGCATAGTTTTCTATTTAGATTTTTAATTACAAATATTTTAAGAATATTATTTTGGGTTTTCTCCGAGCTTGGAAACCTAGCCTTGTTCTACCAGAAAATGCCTTCTGCATTTCAGCTCAGGCATTTAGAAGTCCACACTGGGTCAGAGCCTGCCTGCATCCTGAGCGGCTCTTTCTGTTCTCCCTGCTACATCCTCCTCTGAGGGCTCAGCCCTGGGGGGTAGGGGTGGGGTAGTTGGGGGAGTCTCTAGGACCCTGGGACCCAGTCCTGGAGAGATCTCAATCACGCTGGTGCTCTTTTTCCCTCGACTCATGTTCCATAGCTGCTTAGTCTTGTTACAAGTGCCTGAATCCTAGCCTCTGCAGCACCCTGAGACCTGGGCACTCGACTCTTACCATCCTCGTCTTGCCTCACTGGCCCCTTCACTGCAGAAGCTGCAGTTTGCTCCCACGCTTAACCTAGTGGCTGACACCTCCTTATAATACCTGCAAGGTGACTTCTCTGATTCTGCCTGCCTGCACCTGTGTGTTTCTGGATTTTCCGTCTCCATGCTTGGCCCTGCCTGAGACTGCTGCAGGTCAGCATCTGACTGGCAGATGCTGGCCAGGTTATCCGAACTGACTCTGATGCATCCATGGTGTTGCTATTCACCAGATACAGAGTTCCACTGGCACAGCACACTCTGTTCCCACTCCTGAAGCTCTCTCTCCTTGCCAGAGGTCTTGCGTTCCCCTGGGGCCTGGGCAGATCCAGTTCCAGATTCTGGAATCTCCCTACGGGCCTTACCTTATTGCAGTGTACTGGGCCAGGCCACCAGGTACTGCCTTTGAAAATTTGTTTTGAAGTTGCAAACTGCTTGGAGTACTGTGGTGCTGCAGGCAGCTGTCAGGGGTAGAGGTATGGGGAGCAGAGATGCCTGAGCTGATCTAGAAAATACTTAGGGGTAGAATGCTCTAATGTGAAAATTAATTTTAAAAAACACACTGCTAAAGACAGTTCAAAATGTGCTGAACTTTCTATCTGTAGCAATCTTGAGTCCAAAAAAAGAATGTGGAGGCCGGGCGCCGTGGCTCAAGCCTGTAATCCCAGCACTTTGGGAGGCCGAGATGGGCGGATCACGAGGTCAGGAGATCAAGACCATCCTGGTTAACGCGGTGAAACCCCATCTCTACTAAAAAATGCAAAAAAACTAGCTGGGCGAGGTGGCGGGCGCCTGTAGTCCCAGCTACTCGGGAGGCTGAGGCAGGAGAATGGCGTAAACCCGGGAGGCGGAGCTTGCAGTGAGCTGAGATCTGGCCACTGCACTCCAGCCTGGGCGACAGAGCGAGACTCCGTCTCAAAAAAAAAAAAAAAAAGAATGTGGAATGAAAGTTTTGGTTTCTGTCTCTTGGCAGATAGATCAGGTCAAGTGGACAAAAGAAGGAGGCAGGAAAGAGTAGCTGGGGAGAGCCTGCAATGCCGATTTTGTTTCCTGAGGTTCCCTTAACATCTTTTGATGATCTGCATGGCTTAAAACCATGCAGATTTGTTCTCGCACAGCTCTAGAAACTAGCAGTCCAAAATCAAGGAGTTGGCCTGAAGGTTCCAGGGGAAGGTCTTTCCTTGCCCCTTCCAGCTTCTGGTGGCCCCAGGTGGTGCTTGACTTGTGTAATATCACTCCAGGCTGTGCCTCCATCTTCATATGGCTGCCTCCTTGTGTGTCTGTCTTTGCATGACATTTTCTTCTTTTTTTTGAGACAGAGTCTTGCTGTGTCATCCAGACTGGAGTGCAATGGCACCGTCTCGACTCACTGCAACCTCTGCCTCACAAGTTCAAGCGATTCTCCTGCCTCAGCCTCCCGATTAACTGGGACTATGGGTGTGTGCCACCACACCCGGCTAATTTTTGCATTTTTTTGGTAGACATCTTCCTCTTTTTATAAAGATACCGGTCCTAGTGGGTTAGCACCTGCCCAAATGACCTTATTTTAATTTGATTATATCTGCAGAGACCTATTTCCAAATAAGGTCACATTCACAGATAGCAGGAAAAGACTTCAACGTGTCTTTCTCAGGGGACACCTTTCCATGCATAACAGCTGCCTCTGGTCCAGTCTTTCTATCCCCTCTTCAGTGGTGTGTCCACCAGCAAAACTTCTATGCCTCAGTTTCCTTGACTGTAAAACGGTGCCCTCTTCTAGGATCGTTGAGAGAATTAAACGAAATCATGCTTGGCAGAGTATCCTGCTCATAGAAAGTGCTCAGTAGGGGTTTAGCTTTTATGGCTGGGCTTGCAGTCATTTGATTTCATAAGCTAGGTTTGTGGAGAAATTGAAGAAGTGAGTGAGCCAAACACAAAAGTAAACACTGTTGATAGGACAGGTGGTTAACTCTTTCAGTGCCACAAACACATTCTGACTCACCTGCACACAAATTTTGCTTACAAGGTTGTTGTCAGCACTAATTTTGCTCCAAGTATTTGCTTGATTAAAATCTCGTAGGCTACTCTTTGCAGCTGACCTATAACAGAAATAAATGAACTAACTAGAGATACTTTCTTCGCTGGGCTTCCATCTAGAGCTAAGCTTTACTTAGGCTTTCAAATTGTAAGCAAATGCAAAGTAACTCTCTTGGGAAAATTCCAGAGAATCTAGGCCTTGAACTGTTCTAAGCAAATGTGACCCTCCTTTTAGGGTGGAAATCTAAGAAATGGAGATTATGCATTGCCCAGTTCCAGGGGCACCATTCATACTGTGGTCTGTGCGTGTGTGTGGGTAAGCCTGCTCTTCTGGGTGAGGTGGCCATGGGTCCTTTATGGGGTTCAGTAAGTTCTAACAGTGGCATTGTCATGGTGTGAAACTTCTTATTCTCCTAGTTTAATTATTCAATGAGAATGGGATTCCTGAGATTCTAAACCATATTCCATAACTTTGGAAAATATATGTGCATATAAAATTTTTCATAAAATGAAAAACTGAGAGTGGACTGCAAGTCAAATTGCTATTTTCTTCCCTGCTTCATCTTTGTGAACTTCGTTTTGTCAGTTTTCCTGACAGTTGACAAAAGTGGACAGTTTTGGTGGCATATCTGATTTAGGAAGTAAGTGCAACAATTTGAAAGCCTAAGTAAAGCTTAGCTTTAGATGGAAGCCCAGTAAAGGAATTATCTCTAGTTAGTTCATTTATTTCCGTTATAGGTCAGCTGCAAATCTGAAAACACAGTTTTGAATTTGTGTGCTCATTTAATGATACTGATCATCTGAAATGCTGGTTTTTAAAATTGTAGATTTCATTATGGAATAAGTTTTTAACTTAATTTGTATATGGGTCAATCAATGTTTTGGGAATTTCGTTCTAAGACATGTTGAAGCTGTGCTGTAGTTACTGGGTTTATGAGTTGTTGGGGTATTATTTATTTTTAATGTACTCTGTTCTTTCCTCTTCCCAAAGCAAATAATCAAGAATTAATGTTTAACTTTAAGTTGGATCCACTCACTTTATATTGAGAGTTATTATTACTTTAATTCACATTTCTTTTCCCTGAAGCCCTGATATATCTTTGGGAAGATACATTTTTTCATGCATTAATTATTTTCCTTTTCAGCATCAATTGCAGGTATTACAATCACAGCAAGAAACATCTGTTGTACATTTATTATGTGTCAGGCACTGTGTTGCCTGCTTTAGATGAATTATTATTACAATCATTTGATTTTTATATCCACACTAGACTTGACATACTGTCTGTCATAACTCACATTTTATAATAAGGACCTGAGACTGGGGAAATAAACTTGCCAAGTCGACACATTTAAAAGTGGAGGAGCCAAGAGTTGAACTTACATAGTATCTGACTCTGGAACTATGCTCTTAAACCCTACACTCTTGATACTGAAGATATAGGGACATCTTTGCATTTGAGGACAGAAATGCACATATAGCCCAGAACTTTTCAGTGGTTCCAAAGACCTCTGTATTTTCATGTAACGTAACTTTGGGGGCCACGGATTCACTTTGCTCAATCTGTTTTGTTCAGGAGTACATGCATGCTAATTTGCTCGGGCAGCAGCTGAAAGCAGTGGGAGATATTTCAACAAGGCTCCAGATTGCAAGAGAAATTAGTGTGGATTTAAAAAGTAATAGGCTTTGTATGCATATAACGAAGAATCAACTTAATTGCCATGAAGATGAATACTATGGCCCCAAAGTATGTATGTCAGAAGGTAGGATATTACTTGGTTTTGTGTAATTAGTAATACCAAGGTCAAATCAACTTAGATAACCGGTTTAAACTGTTAAATAGCTTTTTTGGCTTTAGATATTTCTCAAGATTTTTAATGCATGCTATGTGCATTGCAGTCTACAGGAAAAAAAAAAAAAAAAAAAGGATTATTAGTGTTTTTGCAATGTTCCTGCCCAGTGTTTACTTGTTTATTTGATCTTGTTTTATTCCCACAAGGAAAGGTTCATTGTAATGCACCCAGGGATGTGTGGTAGATTTTTCCAATGCAGCAGGTAGGATGACTTTGATGGTAAGGAACAGAAAATTGAATGCTGACTGGCTTAAACAATAAAAGCTTATATAATTGAAGAGATTAGAGGTATGGTGAGCTACAGAATTAGACTGATTCAGCCACTCTCTGGGTCATTTAGGGTTTCTTTTTTTTTCTGTCTCTGTCAAACAGGATTGGACTTTGGAGCTGGCCACAGGGCAGATTCCCCCAACACACCAGCAGGGTGGAGATCAGAGAATACCAGAACAAACATTAGATAATTTTTAAGAAGAGTGACTTGGGCCGGGCGCGGTGGCTCAAGCCTGTAATCCCAGCACTTTGGGAGGCCGAGACGGGCGGATCACGAGGTCAGAAGATCGAGGCCATCCTGGCTAACACGGTGAAACCCCGTCTCTACTAAAAACTACAAAAAAAAAACTAGCCGGGCGAGGTGGCGGCGCCTGTAGTCCCAGCTACTCGGGAGGCTGAGGCAGGAGAATGGCGTGAACCCGGGAGGCGGAACTTGCAGTGAGCTGAGATCCGGCCACTGCACTCCAGCCTGGGTGACAGCGTGAGACTCCGTCTCAAAAAAAAAAAAAAAAAGAAGAAGAGTGACTTGGGGTATGCGTGCCCCAACAAGTATCCGCCATAGCCAGTGACCTGGATATGCTTAATTTAGATTAATGAACTTATCCATCCTCTCTCTTCTCCACCTTGTAGGTGTTAATATTCTACATGTAACGGATAGGGGTTTTCCCCCTCAGATAGTTTTGGTGAATATTTCTGTAGTTGTCCCTTAGCATAGAAAGATTTTCCAGCAGGATACTAAGAGGTACTGTTTAGCATATTTCAGTTTCCCATTACCAATCCCATAGACCTGATAAGATGTGGATGTTAACTGCTAACATCAAAGAATGTTTTCTAATTTTCTTTTTTTTTTTTTTGAGACGGAGTCTCGCTCTGTCGCCCAGGCTGGAGTGCAGTGGCCGGATCTCAGCTCACTGCAAGCTCCGCCTCCCGGGTTTATGCCATTCTCCTGCCTCAGCCTCCCGTGTAGCTGGGACTACAGGCGCCCACCACCTCGCCCGGCTAGTTTTTCTTCGTATTTTTAGTAGAGACGGGGTTTCACCGCATTAGCCAGGATGGTCTCGATCTCCTGACCTTGTGATCCGCCCGTCTCGGCCTCCCAAAGTGCTGGGATTACAGGCTTGAGCCACCGCGCCCGGCCTGTTTTCTAATTTTCTTAGTGGAAAATGAATGGAATGAATCATTCAAATGAATTCCATGATTCATTATGGAATCATTCACTTAATACTATTTTGATATTAAATTAATTATATTAAAATATCATTATTTTGATATTAAAGTGGAGGTAAATGGACTGTCATATACCTTTTCACTTTGCTACTTCACAGTTTCCCTGTGTTCTTGGCGTGCTGAAGTGGCCTGGTACAGTGGCTCACATCTCTAATCCCAACACTCTGGGAGGCCGAGGCGGGCAGATCACTTGAGACCAGGAGTTCCAGACCAGACTAGGCAACATGACAAAACCTTGTCTCTACTAAAAATACAAAAATTAACCAGACATGGTGGTGCACGTCTGTAATCCCTGTTATTCGCGAGGTGGAGGCACAAGAATTGCTTGAACCCAGGAGGCAGAGGTTGCAGTGAGCTGAGATCACGCCACTGCGCTTTAGCTTTGGCGACAGAGTGAGACTCTTTATCCCACCCACCGCCCCCCAAAAAGGAAAGTGCTAAAGGGTGTTTTCTTGAGTGACAGGCTGGAACTTTAGACGGCAAGCAAAAGAGAGCTAAGGGCATACTTTGCATGTTACATGGACGCTCATTTTTGGCCAAGGGGATTTCTTCTGAGAAGTGAAAAATATCTTCAGACAGGTTGGTTCATTTGGTGATTGTCCTGCTTGTCAGGTTGCACCAACTGATACTCTCTTCTTTTGTTCAGTAGATCAACCAAAGGCCGCTATGTGTAAGGTATTTTCTGTGGATTCAAAGTTGAACAAGACTTCCTTAGCCTTCCTGGTCTTTCAGTCTGATCAGGGAGATGAGACAGGCACACAAATAACCACAATACAAAGGACCAAGAGGAAAGCTAGGCTCGGAAAAAGGGCTGTTGGGCTTGGAGGAGGGAAGGAAAGATTCCTGGAGAGATGAAGAAAGTCCTTGTGTGCAAGGGGAAGGGAGAAGAGGGGGGATTTCAGACAGAGCAAGTATTAAGAATTTCAAGCCTAAATGTTGTGAAGCAGTTAAAATACAAAAAAATAAAATAAAATAAAATAAACAAATTGGTCCAGTTACGTCTCATATTAGTGACTTATTATTGTTTAACAAATCACCACAAAACTTAGTGGCTTGACTCAACAAGAATCATTTATTCTCTTTCATAATTTTCGTGGTTGAGGAACCCAGGAGCAGCTTAGCCAGGTGGTTCTGGCTAAGGGTCCCTTGTGAAGTGGTGGTCAGATGTCAGCTGGGGCTGCAGTCATCTGAAGGCTGGACTGGGGCTGGAGGACTTGTTCCAAGATGGTGTGCTCCTGTGACTGACAAGCTGCTGCTGGCTGTGGATGTCTCTTAGGGCTGCTTGAGTGTCCTTATGACATGGCATCTGGCCTCCCCCAGAGTGAAAGTTTCAGGCAGAGACAATCATGTGGCATCTTTTTTCTCTGACCTAGCCTTTGAAATCACATAGCATAGCTTCCCACATACTCTGCGTGTTAGAGAAGAGTCACTAAGGTGGGTCTAGGGGGAGAGGATTCACCTTTTAAAGGGAGGAGCATCCAAGGATATGCACCCATGTTTTAAAACCAATACCATTCTTGAAAAAAAAAGACAAGCAAAAATGATAGTTGTATTAGTTTTTCTTTAGTTGGTGTGTCTGCACAGTGTTTAACTATATTAGTTGGCACACTGTAGTTTTTTGATTGGTAAACTATGGTATATATAATGTCTTCATCTGTTAAACTAGTCATTTAAAGTAGAAACTGGCAGTTTATCCAAGAGACATCTTACCACAGAAGCCTCTTATAGAAGACAGATAAAGTAGAAGTCAGGGGCTCAGGCTAAGGTGGTGGTGAAGGGGACTGGCACAGCCTTTCCTCAGTGTCCAGGAGGACACCACTAACACCCTGGCTCCTGAGAATAGAACTCTCCAGAAGCCATTTCATGGACCCATCCACTCCTTCCTGTGATTTTTTCTTTTGGAGTTCAGTTGTTCCTTTGAAGAAAGAACAAAATTTCATGTTGTTTTGCAAAATATAATTGTAAGAATTATTTTCTGTATTATAAACACATAGTTTGAAAGATGATGTGTAGTACTGAATGATGGTTAGTACCATTTCTTCTAAAAACATTGTGTGTGTGTGTCTGTGTGTGTGTGTGTGTGTGTGTGTGTGTGTGCATGCGCGCACGCACTTGTGGGCAGAGATAGGAAGCAGTTGAGAGTGAGGAAGGGACTTCAATTTGAACAGAATTTTCTCCTCTGTGGAGCATATTAGTTAAATATGTACTTGGACTGAACCATAACACTGTGTTTAAAGCAGTGAAAGACATGAGCCACCATTCTCAGCAATATCAAAGCTGAAGCCCTCCGTGACCATGTGATCTCACACCATCATGAGGTTCCTGCTGGAGTGGGAGGCAGAGTTCTGAGAAGTGGAGAGTGTGAGTGCTTTTTTTTTTTTTTCACAGGGAGAATTGTACTTTATTGTAGCCATAGGGCAAACTGCTGGAGACAGACCCATGGGCCCTGACCATTTCCACCACCCTAGAAACCTGCCCTGCGCGTGGTATCACCGACAAACAAATCACAAGCACACAAATCTCTGATGAGTTCCAGAAATCTGATGAGTGCCAGGTGGAGTGCACATTTGGGAAGATGCCCCCGCGTGGCTCTGAAGGCTCTTCTGGGGAAGGCCTGCTCTCAGCTGCCTGCTCCTTCTGGAATTCAAACCCCAGGCAAAGGCAGCTGGCCCCAGGCCAGATAGGTCCTGGCTTCCCAACCTTGAGCTGTGCAGTCATTACCTAGGTGCAGGCTGGGCTACAGGGACAGCCAAGCTGAGAAGGGACAGGTCCTCACAGCCTAGGCTGGGACACCGCTTGGTTCTTGGTCTCACTCCCCGCTGTGCCGCGCTTTGCCTGTCAGACGGTGGTGCTGGGCCTTGCTGGTACGAGTGGCCCTTGGGGGCTTCTTGGAGTCCTGGGTCCATGGGGATGTTTCCTCTTGACCTTTTTGCGGCTGTGTGCATGCAGTGAGGCGGTGAGAGAGGAGATCCGCTGAGAGAGCAGGGGGTCTCTGGACTTCCTGGGCAAGGCTTTGATTGGCTTCTCCATGGATGACGCCTCCTCCTCAGACCCGTCTCCAGACCCTCCCTCAGGTGGGGTCAGCCCGAGCAGCCGGGCCCCTGAGAGGTCCAGGTCACTGATGGTGGTCACAGTGACTGTGTGGTTGGGGTGGTCATACTGCACTGACTCTGTCTTTGCTGTCACTCACCGGTCCAGCTCATCTGCCTCCTCCAGCGCCTCTTCTCTCTCTGCCAGCATCTTCAAGTATTCCTGGTGGCGCTCCTCCCGAAGCTTCCTCTGCTCCTCTTTCAGCCGCTGCTTAATCTCCTCAATGGCTGCCTTCTCTGCTCCACCTTCCACTTGTGGAAGCCTGTCAGGTACTCCCGCCTCTTCTCCTCGTCAAAGCTGAGAACGTCACCATCTCTCCTCTTCTTCTTGTTGCGGCCCATAGCCGTGAGTGCTTTTAAATTAAGTGTCTTTGATAATTACCAGAATAATGGAAAAAGTTTATGAACCAGATCAGGAAAAATATGCTCATTAGTCATATGAATATTAGTTTTCTCAGCATAACCATACACTTCTGAGGTTCCCCCTTCTTCCTTGGCCCCCCCCCACACATAAAATGCCATTTGTGTCGACTGTATGGCCATTTCTGTAGAGTGTATGAAAAGAGACCCTCTAATACAATAGAGAAGTTGGAAAAGCTGAATACATTTTCTCTCTCTAACTTAGCACACATAAAAGGCAAGAGCCAAAAAATTAAATTTTATTTAAAGAATTTTGAGGATGAAAAGCATAACGATATTAATTTTTCTCCACTGTCACTTTCCACTTTCATCACTGCTACAATTTATTGTATCCACTTGTTCCTGGAAAAGAAAGAGCATAATAGCTTGTTACAGTAATTTCTTTTTAAAATAAAGTGTTGTAGGATGTTGAAAAACTAGAAGAAACCAATGGCTAGTGGTAAATGAAAGAGAGGGAACTTTGCAAAGATGTGGACAGGGAATAATATTGCTCCTTGAATTTATCCACTAACAAGCCAGTATTAATGTCTGTGGGACTTGCCATTTAGAATATTGGTAAGGTAGAATTAGTTGCTGCATCTCCATAATTATTTCTTAAAATGGTTTTCTGAGAACCAGGAAAACGTTATACTACTTCTTGTTCCTACTTCCTATTCTAGCTGTTCCAGGTTTTATTAGGAAAATGTGTGGGAGTAAAAGCCAAGCTCTTACTTAACAGAGTGCGTGGTGTGCAGTAAACATTAATTCTCTTCCTCCTTCTCTATCCTTATGCCTTCTGCACTGACCCCAGGATCCACACACGAGGGTGACAAAAAGTGTCACAGCAGACAGCTCATGAATTGCATCCTTTTCATTAGTTAGCTAAAAACTCTTTCCACTCCTGTCTTCTTCCCTTTGCAGTTTTTTTTTTTTTTTTCCTCCAACAGGAAACCCACTGTTTTTTTGTTTCTCTACCAAAATGTGTCAGGTTGCCTTCCTTTAGGGCTAGGCCAGCAGGCTCTATGATGGGATCTAGTTTTTCTCATTGTATTAGTTTTCCCTTGTTTGAATGAAGAAAGTGATTATAAACCTGGATTACTATTCATTTCATTTTCATCCATGTATGTCATTTATTCATTCATTTGTTCATTATAACATTTGTAGAAGACCCACTGTGTAGGGCTGTGTATGTGTTAAGGGGTGGGAGGGACTAGAGCAGAAGGTTATTGGAACTGAGGCATCTGACCCTCTGTCGCTGCTTTTTAGTGGCTCACAGTCTGGGGTTGTGGGGAGGGTAGGAGAGAAAGACAGGAAGACAAGTAGATACATTTCAAATAAGCATTTACTGAACCCTTGCTGTGATCAAGGAACTGAGTCAAGTTATATGTGGATACCAGGTTTTCCTAAACTTGTTTTTTTCTTTCAAGGAGATAATACTTTAGTAGAGGAGAGAAGACACATCTAATGTAGCAGAACTTTAGGGAGCTTTCTATGTGTCAGTCACCAAACCGCAATAGTACTGGGGAGTTCATTTATTTTCATGTCAATTACATAAAATAATCCTTACTATGCAAAGAAGGTAGAGTAGAGACTCTCTGAGCTAGAGTAATTACAGCAGGAATTGTAGAGGAAGTTTGGAGCAAAATAGTCATAGTAGTTAAGGGTTCTGACTTGGGAGTCAGATATATCTGGTTTTGGATCCTGGCTTGGTTACTTAATAGCTATGTGACTTTGGGGGAAGGAGGGAGATAATTACCTTTTCAAGATTCAGTTTTCCTGCTTGTAAATTGGGGATTATATTGATACTATTTACTGTGGTAGATTGTGTTTTCCAAAATGGTCATATCAGTATCTTTTATCATACATGATCTTACCATATCCCTGTGAAATTCCTGCCGTCTAGCAATAGGGTTTATGTTCCTCCATTTGGTCTTGAGTGGAATGCTGTGACAGCTTTGACCAACAGAGCATAGCAGAAGTGATACTATATGGCTTGCAAGGCTACATCATAAAAATGTTATTCACCTCCATCTTGCTCTGCAGTGTATCTCTTGGAACCCAGCCACCATGCTGGTAGGAAGCCCAAGCAGCCCATGGAGAGTCTCAAGTGGGAGGAATTGAGGCCTCTGGCCCACGGGCCTAGCTGAGTTCCCATCCAACAGTTAGCCTAAACTTTCCAGCCATATGAGTAACCATCTTACGAGTGGATCCCCCAGCAAGCCCCAGTTGAGTTGCCCTGGCTGACTGTGCATGGAGCATAGATGAACCATACCTACCCAACCCTGCCCAAATTGTAGTTTCATGGGAAAAATAAAGTGATTGTTGTTGTGTGAAGCCAATAAGTCTGGAGATGGCTTGTTATACAGCAGTACACAACCAGGACGCTTGCCACATAAAGTTGCTAAGAGGAGTCAATGAAATGATACATATAAATCAGCATAAAACTAGTGACTAGTTTTGATATTAATGATAGCTCTCTTCATTATTATCACTAGTTAAGATAAGTTATTTAATAGATGTCAGCATTAGTTCAAAGCAAGGTCACAACCTAAAAAGCTACCTATGAACTTTTGGCATCCAGTAGGTTTTAGGAAACTAATTGTGTTCACTTTTTTTTTTTTTTTTTTTCACTTGCAAAACCCTGCTATGTGTCAGCTTCTGGATCACCTTTCTGCTGATATTGTGCTGAGTTTGTTCTGAACTCTGTGTTCTCTGTTGTTTCAGAGTTTTACTTAGGCTTTCTGTGCCATGGCCTGATGTGTAAACAATGTTTAAACTTCCAGATTATTTTGTGAAAGTCATGCTCAAGGCTGTTATTTTATTAAAAAAATTTTTTTGTGTGTGTGGTAAAAAGCAACACAAAATTGACAACTTTACCATTTTAAGCATACAGTACAATAGCATTAACTATGTGCATATTCTTATACAACAGATCTCCAGAGCTTTTTCACTGTGAGTGACTGGAACTCTATACCCACTGATAAACAACCTAGCCTTTCCCTTCTCCCCAGCCCCTGGCAACTACCATTGTACTTTATGTTTCTAAGAGGTTGACTACTTTAAATAATCCCTATCAGCGTAATCATGCAGTATGGCTCTTTTTGTGGCTGACTTATCTCACTTAGTATCATGTCCTCAAAGTTCATCTGAGTTGTAGCACATGACAAGATCTCCTTCTGCTTTAGGCTGAATAATATTCCATTGTATGTATATTCCTACGGTTTCTTTATCCCTTCATCTATTAATTAACATTCAGGCTGCTTCTCCCTCCTGGCTATTGTGACTAATGCGGCAGTGTACAGGGTAGTGCAAATGTCGCTCTGCTGTTATTTTTTCCACTTCCTACCAATAGCAGAATCTCATTGAAATGCATTGGAAAGACAGATAGTAGAGGCTTATCTGAGTTCTTTGCCATCTTTTTTCCAACGTATCTTAGAGAGTGATACATAATCAGGTAGCCAGACTGCCCAGATTCTTCCTGGGGGTTTCAACTTCATTATGTATATCTATTGTGTAACCGGATGTGATTAGAATTAAACCTCTGCTGGGATTTCTATTACTTTCAGAGCAGTTTCACAAGCATTATTTTATTGAACCCTTGTTGCATGATAGCTATTTCTTTAGTATGGAGAACACAAGGGTACAAATATGGTGTGGATATAAACTCCAATGTATATATTTATTGTGGTATTCAATGTTCTTTACCAATGTAAAATTCACTTATAGACTTGACACAGTTTTTTGAAATTACTATTTTTAAAATTAATAAATATTTTAAAAATTAATCAATTTTTTTCTAAGATAAATTTTAGGTTTATAGAAAAATTGGGCACAGGCCGGGCGCGGTGGCTCAAGCCTGTAATCCCAGCACTTTGGGAGGCCGAGACGGGCGGATCACGAGGTCAGGAGATCGAGACCATCCTGGCTAACACGGTGAAACCCCGTCTCTACTAAAAAAATACAAAAAACTAGCCGGGCGAGGTGGCGGGCGCCTGTAGTCCCAGCTACTCGGGAGGCTGAGGCAGGAGAATGGCGTAAACCCGGGAGGCGGAGCTTGCAGTGAGCTGAGATCCGGCCACTGCACTCCAGCCCGGGCGACAGAGCGAGACTCCGTCTCAAAAAAAAAAAAAAAAAAAAAGAAAAATTGGGCACAAAGTACAGAGTTTCCATATCCTCTCTTTCCCCAACAGGGCTTCCCTTTTATTAACATTTGTTACAAGCAATGAGCCAATATTGATACATTATTATTCATTGAAGTTCATAGTTTACCTTAGGGTTTACTTTTTGTTTTTTACAGTTCTGTGAGATTGAACAAATGCATAATGCCATTTATCCACCATTATCCTATCATACAGAAGAATTTTACTATCCTAAAAATCCCCTGCAGTCCACGAATGTATCTCTCTCTCACTGCATGTTGCTGGCAACTACCGATGTTTTTATTGTCTCAATAGTTTTGCCTTTTCCAGAATGGCATATAGTTGGAATCAAACAATCTGTGGCCTTTTTAGACTGGCTTCCTTCACTTAGAAATAGCATTTAAGATTCATCCATGTTCTTTTTTTTTTGAGATAGGGTTTCCCTCTTTTGCCCAGGCTGGAGTGCAGTGGCCCAGTCTCAGCTCACTGCAACCTCTGCCTTCTGGTTTCAAGTGATTCTTCTGCCTCAGCCTCCTGTGTAGCTGGAATTACAGGCATCCACCATCACGCCTGGCTCATTTTTGTGTTTTTAGTAGAGACAGGGTTTCAGCATGTTGGCCAGGCTGGTCTTGAACTCCTGACCTCGTGATCTGCCCACCTCAGCCTCCCAAAGTGCTGGCATTACAGGCATGAACCACCGCGCCCACCCCTCATCCATGTTCTTTCATGGCATGATAATTCATTTCTTTTTATCTCCCAATACTGTATCATTGTATGGACGTACCATTGTTTATTCACTGATCTACTGAAGGACATCTTAGTTGCTTCTGAGTTTTGTCAAGTATAAGTTAGGCTACTGTAAACATGCATGTGCAGAATTTGTATAGACATAAGTTTTTTTAAACTCTATTATAAATTACCAAAGTGTTCTCCACACAGGCTGTATGAATTTACACTCCCATTCAGCAGTGTATGTGATTCTGTTTACTACAAATCCTTACTGACAGTTAATACTGATGAATTCTTTCATCTTTGCCCAACTGAAGAGTGAATGTGGGTATCTATCTTACTGTTATTTTACTTTATATTTCCTGATTATCAGTGAATCATCCCATTTTAATCTTGGAAGGAACTTTGAGATCTTCTAGTTAATGCTATATTTTAAAGATGCAAGAAACAAGACTAAGAGTATTTTCTTGGCTGGGCGCGGTGGCTCACGCCTGTAGTTCCAGCACTTTGGGAGGCCGAGGCGGGCAGATCACAAGGTGAGGAGTTTGAGACCATCCTGCCTAACATGGTGAAACTCTATCTCTGCTAAAAAAAAAAAAAAAAAAAAAAAAAAATACAAAAACCTAGCCGGGCGAGGTGGCGGGCGCCTGTAGTCTCAGCTGCTCCGGAGGCTGAGGCAGGTGAATGGCGTGAACCCAGGAGGTGGGGCTTGCAGTGAGCTGAGATTGCGCCACTGCACTCCAGCCTGGGCAACACAGCGAGACTCCCTCTCAAAAAAAAAAAAATTTTTTTTCTTACTTCTTCACTTTCATTTTTCTTTCCTAAGAATATGTTTTTAGTCTCATTGCTTTATGCCTCTCATTGTTGTGGCTATTGAATTCAGTATCTCATCCCATGGAAATCTTTCACATTTGCCATGTGGGTGGAATATATACAAAGAGAGGGAAAAAAATGAAAGAGTAATACCACGTATTTCTCCCTTGCACCAACTGCAGATTTCTCCCTTACACCATCTTTATTTTCACTAACAAGAAGATTCTGTTTCCCAAACTAATTATATTTGACACAGGGCCTGAACCAGCGTGGGTCCTCAAGCGTTCCCATGAATGACAGAATGAACCCTAAGATGCAAGGAGTGGGAGATGAGGTCCGCTTAACGGTTTGAAAATACCCCTAGATCCCAGTGGTATCTCAGCTCTGCAGCTTGAGCTTGACTTCCGATTCTGCCTGTAGCTGCAGTGGACTGGGAATTACTGATGAGGGAAGCAAGTGTTGACATTTTCCATATTAGGATGGGTTCTCCAGGGAATTCTGACCCAGGCTTTCGTGGTCAGCTCTCTTGAGGCCAGCTTCCCAGAGGCTAGCTTTTGGGACCAGCAGAGTTGACCTCTGGGGCAGGGCAGCCTATGCACTGTCCTCTGAGGCTAGTGAGTTCAAGACACTCTGGTTTCCCCTGGAAAGCCTTTGGCGTATTGGAGGAGGACTGGCTGGGCTGTGATCCAGCCAGTCTGTGTTTTAACTGCCAGGGAATGAATAAGCCTATCTTCCTGACTCCCTGTTTCCCGTTAAGAAGCCTGACACCGGCCGGGCGCGATGGCTCAAGCCTGTAATCCCAGCACTTTGGGAGGCCGAGACGGGTGGATCACGAGGTCAGGAGATCGAGACCATCCTGGCTAACACGGTGAAACCCCGTCTCTACTAAAAATACAAAAAACTAGCCGGGCGAGGTGGCGGGCGCCTGTAGTCCCAGCTACTCGGGAGGCTGAGGCAGGAGAATGGCGTAAAACCCGGGAGGCGGAGCTTGCAGTGAGCTGAGATCCGGCCACTGCACTCCAGCCCGGGCGAAAGAGCAAGACTCCGTCTCAAAAAAAAAAAAAAAAAGAAGCCTGACACCTTGAGTCCCAGGAAGCATGCCACACATGACTTCAGTGCCCCGTGCACACACAAGTTTAATTGCTTTGTGATTGCCTAAAATGTGAAATGAAGGAACACATTGCCTATAAGGATAGCATTTGCGATTCTGTGCATTTCATTTCATCACACCTATTTGTGTCAGTTAAAGCAACATGGAAGTGTGTTTGCTCCTATCCTGATATTGTGTTTCTCTGTGATTTGGAAGAATAACTGCAGATAAGCAAGCTCTGGGTGTGACAGACATGGGGGCAGAGGTGAGACAAGGTGGAGGCTGGGGCGTGGGGAGGGGGTCGGAAACATTGGGCATTCCAGAAGGAGGGAGCAATATGTGCAAGGGCTGGGACCTGCAATAAAGCCTGACATTTTTGGAGGAATTCTTAGATTTTTTTTCCCCATTGTTGTTTTGGAAGTATAAAAAACACCCATGCCTTATTCTTGGGAAAGATTCATTCAGATAAAATCCTATTGTCACTCAAAGTTATGCTTTCTCACACAACCATTTCAGTCCCCCAGTACTGGTGGCCCACATTACCACTGCTTCATTGGTCTGGCCACAGTGAATTCTCTCCTGGAAGTGTTTGCTCAGCAAATGCCTTATTCCGGCAAATTTCAGAGCCCGTAGTTTCAATGAACACTCCTGATCATGTGCTGTTTGCATTTTATTCAGAAAAAAATAAAAAATGGGGGGAAGAAAGAGGGGAAGGGATGTGAGCCAAGCAATAGCTGAATTTTTTAAAAAACTAGATGTTTTGTTTTTCATCAAGTAACAATTACCCAGTTGCGACCACCATCTATTTAGAACTAAAAAATTTAAGCCAGCCTTCCAAGCCCCAAAGAAAACTATGGAAAAAAAAGATCCAGGAAACTTTGAGTACTGGGATGTAGTATCTCCTTTTCCTGCTAAGTTTGCAAACCTTGCTACATTGCCACAAGGAGGAGGAACATTTCAACACTGATTAGCATCTAGGCCTCGCAGATGGGGTGTGTTTGTTTGAACAGTGTCTTGGTTATAGGAGAAGCTTTATTGGAACAACCGGAAGGGCTCAAGGAATTTATTATATACCAGGTTGTTACTTCCATTAACATGGAGAAGCATCTAAAGGATACATTGTTTGTCACATATATCAATATCAAAGGTTAAAAATAGGGATGCACCAGAAAGCTGTGCCAATGGTGAGGATTGGCTGTGATAGGACCAGATGAGAAAGAGCACAAGATACCCATGGAAATCATGGTGCACAGTCACCTGCATGGGGCGGCATGCAGTGTGCATGGGAGAGACCTGCCACATGGAGTGAAGGTGGAAGGGGGAGCCACTTACACATTCAGAGATGGGTCTTGATGGGATAGGAGAGGGCGTGAACCAGTGAGGATGGAAAGTGCTGACCCAAACCGTCCCATGCATGCCTTAAAATGAATTTCTGGACTGATGGGAGAGAAAAAATGATTACAATGTTATGGATTCTCTTTCCCACCCCTCATTTTCTCTTGCTTTTTTTCCCCATTAATATATTTTATTTTTTAGAAGTTTTAGATTTACTGAAAAATTGACTAGATAGCACAGTATGTTCCAATATACACCTGCTATCCACAGTTTTCCCTATTATCAACATCTTGCATTAGTGTGGTACATTTGTTATAATTAAGCTAGTATCCATTATTATGAATGAACAACAACAGTTCATTAAGGTTCACTCTATGTGTTGGATGTTCTATGAGTTTTGATAGTTGCATAATGGGCTGGGCATGGTGGCTCATGCCTGTAATCCGAGCACTTTGGGAGGCTGAGATAAGAGGATCACTTGAGGCCAGGAGTTCGAGACCAGCCTGGGAAACACAGTGAGACCCCCATCTCTACAAAAAATAAAAGAATATCTGGGTGTGGTAATGTGTGACTGTAGTCCGAGCTACTCTGGAGGTTGAGGTGTAAGGATTGCTTGAGGCCAGGAGGTCAAGGCTACAGTGAGCTGTGATCGTGTCACTGCACTCCAGCCTGGGTGACAGAGTGAGACCCTGTCTTAAAAAAAATAAAAAATAAAAAAGACAGTTGCACGATGTCACGTGTCTACTGTTACAACGTCATACGGAATAATTTCACTGCCTTAAAAATCCACGATGCTTCACCTATGCACCACCCCTACCATCCTCCTGGCCTCCAAACCCCTGGCAACCAGTGATTTTTTTTCAGAGATTGAGGGGGTTTCACTATGTTGCCCAGGCTGTTCTCAACCCCTTGGCTTCAAGTGATCCTCCTACCTCACCCTCCCAAAGTGTTGGGATTACAGGTGTGAGCCACTGTGCCAGACAAACCATTGAACTTTTGACTGTCCTTATAGTTTTGCCTTTTCTAGAATGTTATATAATTGGAATCATATAAGTATGTAGCCTTTTCAGACTGGCTTCCTTCACTTAGAAATATGCATTTAAAACTTATCCATGTCTTTTTGTGGCCTAATAGCTCACTTAAAAAATTGCTGAGTAATATTCTATTGTGTATCTATACTACAGTTTATTCATTCATCTACGGAAGGACATCAGGATTGCTTGCAAGTTTTGGCAAATAGGAAGAACAGTGCTGTAAACATTTGAGTGCAGGTTTTTGTGTGGACATACATTTTCAACTTGTTTAGGTAAATTATTGCCGGATTGCATGACAAGATTATGTTTAACTCTGTAAGAAGGTACCAAACTATCTTCAAAGGTGGTTACACCATTGCCCCTTGCTTTTTGATTTTCCATGTGACTTTAGTTTGGGGACAGAAATTAACGACAATATGTGGAAAAATGCAGGTACTACTTTTAAGGTGTAATACCCTGATTCCGAAATATCCAGAGAAGCGTGTTGTGCTGGGTGAGATAAAGACTTTAACAGTATCCTTCAGTATAAGGATATTAATTGTTTACTTAACCAGAAGTTAGGGATCAGATGGCTTCAGATTCATTAAATAGCTCAAGACTGTCCTCAAGGATCCAGACTCTCTCCCTCTACTCTTCCGTAAGTATGTTGGCTTTCTGTCTTCTGCTCATACTTCATGGTCTTAAGATGGTGGCTGTAGCACCAGGCAGCATGTCCCCAAACACTTAGGAAGAAAGAGGAAGGGGAAACACCAAGAGCTGTCCTTCCATTTTGTCCCTTTTATCAGAAAAATGAACACCCCCAACCCAATGAAAAACCCAGCAGATTTTCTCTGATGTTTTACGAACCCCAAATGGGTTCTGTAGTCACTCTAGCTACATGCAGGCCAGGAAACAGTAATTTGGAGTCTCTCTAATTTCTGCTGTTGGTTTCTTCCTGTAATGATATTCTCACTCACAGCCTGGCCTCATCCATTTATCAAGCAGAATATTGCTGGAGCCACTTGTAACTTTTTGTCCCTGTATGGGAGGGGAAATAGCTTCTTCCCATGCATCATCAGGTCCATGACTGAGGCCCCTACAACAAAAAACAGATTGACAATAGAAAAGGATTTGAGGTAAGTTTTATGTGCCACAGGAGCCTTTGTAGGAAGGAAAGACCTGAAGAAGCAGGTAAACCTGTGTATTTTTATGCTTAGGTTTGGTGAAGAGTAGACAGTCTTAGAGATGTATGATTGGACAAAGAAAGGGACTATCTATGATCTAATTGTAACGAACTGTGGGAAATTTAGCAAGCCTGTTTGATCAGATTCTCCTTGTCACTTCTATATCTTCAGCTCCCTTCCTTTGGGTGTAGGGAAGGAGTCTCTCTCATATCGTTTGGCTGTATCCCCACCCAAATCTCATCTTCAATTGTAGTTCCTATAATCCCCACAGGTCGTGCGAGGGACCTGGTGGGAGGTAATTGAATCGTGTGGGTGGTTACCCTCATGCTGTTCTCATGATAGTGAGTGTATTCTCACAAGATCTGATGGTTTTATAAGGGATTTTCCCCTGTTTTGCTTGAATTCTTCTCCTTCATGCTGCCTTGTGAAGAAGGACATGTTTGCTTCCCCTTCTGCCATGATGATAAGTTTCCTGAGGCCTCCCTAGCCATGCTGAACTGTAAATCAATTAAACTTCTTTCCTTTATAAATTACCCAGTCTTGGGTATGTTGTTATAGCAGTGTGAGAACAGACTAATACACTCTCTCATGAGGCTCTTATGAAGTGCTTTAAAGAAAAATCAGAGGCCGGTCGCAGTGGCTCAAGCCTGTAATCCCAGCAGTTTGGGAGGCCGAGACAGGTGGATCACGAGGTCAGGAGATCGAGACCATCCTGGCTAACACGGTGAAACCCCGTCTCTACTAAAAAATACAAAAAAGCTAGCCTGGCGAGGTGGCGGGCGCCTGTAGTCCCAGCTACTCGGGAGGCTGAGGCAGGAGAATGGCGTAAACCCGGGAGGCGGAGCTTGCAGTGAGCTGAGATCCGGCCACTGCACTCCAGCCTGGGCGACAGAGTGAGACTCCGTCTCAAAAAAAAAAAAAAAGAAAAGTCAGAAAATCCTTCCTCGATTTTATGACCTGCTTTAGGAGAAAAGGGGTGACGGGAAAGTAAGAGTGACATTCCTGCTTCTGTTGTTTTCTCAAATGCCAAGGTGCCATGTTTTGGGGTAGCAGGTCCTGAACCCATTACTTCAATGTTCTTATTTTATCTGTGCATGAGGGCTGAATTATTCCATCACTTTCAAACTGTGTTTTATGGAGCCCCATATTTCTGACATGAGTGTAGGGGTCTCTGCAGGGAGAGTGAACAGAATTTGAGAGGGCAGGGCTCCAGCTTCCCTCTTCTTCCTAGATAGCACACCTTCATTTACTTAAGCTTCCCTCTTCTTCCTAGACAAGCATACCTTCATTTACTTAAGCTTCCTCCCAGGGTAGAGTTCCTAGGGGTCTTCCTTTGAATTAAACTTCTGCAGCTAAAATTAAGGGTGAAAGCATTCAGTTAGGTGGATGTCTCTTTCAATTCTAAGAGTCAGACTTTTGGACCAAGATGAGACAAGGCTATTAGTCTTGTCCTAAGTCCTTTGCAAAATCCCTAGGATTTTTTGCCTTGAAAACTTTACCAAATACCCATATTGTGCACAGGTTGGAAGAAAATTGTTTTGTCTTCTGTCCTCAAGGAAAAGGAATTTCTTTGTCATTTAAAAAGTGGCTTAAATCTTAGCTCTTGCTTGTCAAGTTGATGGTCTGGAGGGGGAAGATAAGAGGATGGCCATCAGTCTAAGTGTTATTCCTAAAAAGTAGAAGTTTTGATCTTTCCTGGTATCTCCAAATGGAATTTATCAAAGATTCTGGAGTAACTGAAAGGGGTGATCTGTATTCTCTTCCACTGTTTCCTAAATCTCTCACACGTTTGTGTGAAATTTGCAGACTTTTCAGATGGGCATTTAATATATGATATAGTATTAATCTGGGTTGGAAAATGTTCTGGGCTTTTAAAGTATATCTTAGTTAAAATGCTTTGTAATTTGCATATATGCCCTGAAGTAATTTTATGGAATAGAAAAATACATGAAAACAAAAACAGAAACTAGGTCTATGCTGAATTTGCTGTTGGGTGAAACTGGCTTTTTTTTTTTTTTAATTTTGAAATAACTCCAGTGGTTTCATGGTCCACACAGCACATTGTGATCTATGGACAGTGTACTGATGCAGATTCTGCCTGTCTGATCCTGGAAGGTACACTGGCTTTCCAGGCTTGTTGGTGCAGTATTTAAATAAATGAGCCCTGCTGTGTGTGAGACAAAGGGCCTCTGTACTAACTGAGCATATGCTATCTGATGTTCTATATTTACATGTGTCATCTCATTAACAATGTATTCTCCCATTTTGCTGCGGAAGACAGTGACACATCAAACTTGTACCATATTAAATAGCTAGGAAGTGTCAAAGTTGGAGCTAAAGTCTCCCAGAAGCCTGTATATTTGTTACTAAATCCGTGACTCTGCTTCACTAAAATTAATTGGCATTCTTCACATAAATGCAGGGGGAAGGGAACTAGTAAATTTTGGAATGCATTTTTGTGCCAGATAATTTGCACATTTCAAATTGTTTAATCCTCACAACAACCCTGGGGGAAGGGGGTTTATGCCGTGTGTGGAACGGAAACTATAGCATTACTCCCACTTCAGGTCACAGGAAATTGAGGATTGAAATTATGGAGGAAATGGGCCCTTGAAGAGCACGTAATCTCCCCTAAAGATGTAGCAGTAATGATGCTGCAGATGACTTTAGGTGGTGGAACTTCTGGCCTCTTTATGAATTTGTAAAATTCCCACCAAAACAGAGTTACTCAGCGTATTCTGAATACTGGAGGCTGATGTCATGCATTATCCAAAAGCATGATGAATGTTTATCTACCCAAAGAATAAGATGAAAGGTTTTGATTTTCCTCCTTCTCCACATACTTGACAGCAGCTAGTGGGCAAATACTTGGCTTCCCTATCCTGTGTGTGCTGGGCTCTTGTTGGGCTGAGGTCAAGGAATAGCATGTGCCTGGTGCAAAGTGGCTATGCCCAGGGCTTCCTGAGAGTGGGTTTGTGCCCTGGCCATGGTAGAATGCAAAATTGGTGGTCCCTTCAGTGAGAACTCACTGGCAGAAAATCCTCACACAAAACCTAAAACTTAGATTGATTGGCAACAAAATTGTTTAGGAACCCACTGCCTCCACTCCAGTCCTGGGAGAGATTTGCTCCCATCTCTGTCTCCATTCTGCAAGAGTTTGTTGGATGTGGTCTCAGCCCTCATGGGCGTTTCCTGGCAGAGGCTGGGCAGGCTATGACATCACGGCAGGAGGCAGATCAAGGAGGAGCCAGAACCTGGAACCCCTGTGCCTCTGGATCCAGGTGGCTCCTAGATGGGAAGGCAGAAACTCAGCGGGAGAGTGAGGATCGCCATTCGCCCAAGAGGCAGGATGTGGACTCTGACTAGAGGGCTCAGCGACAGGTACCAGGCAGGCATTGGCTCATTGGGCTGGTACAGGTAGATAAGCATACATATGGGATACTGCTCCATGCCCTACTAAGCTGTAATGTTCATGGAGCTGGGTTTGGCCTGCAGGAACAGGGTGCCTTGAAAGAAGCCTTCCTGTGCTTCTTGGGGGCGAAGGAGGGACTCACGTTGTAGATGCAGACCTGGCTTATGAGTCTAGCAGGGGGCCGAGTCTAGCAGAAGGGTCGAAGTGCTGCCCCAGCTGAAGTTATCCTTCTCTCCATTTTCCGAGAGGAATTAATCAGTGTCGGTGCAGCAGAAAACTTAGGATAAGATGATAGCAGCAGTGCACACGAGCAGGGGGTGTCCTCCCATCCCACATTCTTCCTTGTCATTTCCTTAGGGAAGGAAATCTCATCCCTTTAGTTTCCTTGCATAGAAAGGTTGACTTTTGTTTCAAGTGTCCAGGAATCTAACATCAGGAGGTAAATACAATCCTGGAAACAAAGCAGAAAGATAAACAAGGTTAGTGAATCCATCCCTTTCTGGTTCCTCCCTGAGTTGCCTTGTCTTTTTTCTTGAATGGAGCAGTGAAGAGGGCTTCAGAAGAAAGACAATAATGATTAATCGACTGTTTACATTTCCATGAATATATGGATTGGGTTTTTGTTTGAAGGAAACTTTGATGTTTTTGAACATAGGAAGGGAAAATAAAAACCAAAAATAGTAACCCCCTTACTTTCTAGGTGATGAGAATAGAGTTCAAAAGCCCTTTACTGCTTTTTCATGTATTTATACAATAAAAAAAAAATAACCCTGGGGGCAGAAAAAGGTAGTACCTCTTTACTAGCATCTATTATGTGTCAGGGAGGCTCTGTGCTAGAGCTCTGTGAGCTCATTTAATTCTCACAGCAGTCCTAATGAAATGTGTATTATTGGCCGTCTTTTATTAAATTTAAATTTAAATCTTAAGTTCTGGGATACCTGTGCAGGATGTGCAGGTTTGTTATATAGGTAAACGTGTGTCATGGTGGTTTGCTGCACCTATCAACCCATCACCTAGGTATTGAACCCAGCATACATTAGCTATTTTTCCTAATGCTCTCATTAGCTATTTTTGCTAATGCTCTCCCTCCCTGTATCCCACCTGCTGACAGGTATGTTGTTGTGTGTGTTGTTCTTTGTCCGTGTGTTCTCATTGTTCAGCTCCTGCTTGTAAGTGAGAATATGCAGTATTTGGTGTTCTGTTCCTGTGTTAGTTTTCTGAAGATAATGGCTTCCAGCTCCATCCAGGTTCCTGCAAAGGACATAATCTCATTCCTTTTTATGGCTGCATAGTATGGTGTATATGTACTACATTTTCTTTATCCAGTCTATTGTTGATGGGCATTTGGGTTGGTTCCATGCCTTTGTTATTGTGAATAGTGCTGCAGTGAACATATGCATGCATGTATTTTTCTAATAGAATGATTTATATTCCTTTGGGTATATACCCAGTAATGGGGTTGCTGGGTCAAATGGTATTTCTGGTTCTAGATCTTTGAGGAATCGTATTATCCATCTTGATGAGGAAAGTGAGGTGCACAGAGGTGATACTGCCCAAAAGGAAATCACGGGCAAACAGATCTGAGGGGTCCAGCTTCATCTTCACAGGCATGCGGTCCATAACGCCTTTTGTGCATGGATGCTGCCCAATGGGGCTGTCGTACAGATGCCTTTTATGACCTATACATTTACCCTATGTATTCCTCATAGAGTTGATCCAAAGATGGGCTTGAGCCTACTCTCAATTTTCTGTCAAACCTTTGAGAACTAAATATTTTGCTTTTGAGCATGAGATATTTTAAGTGTTGTTATTCAAAACAGAAGAAAGGGAAATGACAAATAAAATTAACAAAGGCTAATTTGAGAGATCATGAAACAAGTGTTAAGTTTTTTTTGTGGGTCTTATGTTGTTTCTTGCCTTGATATATAAGTAAATTAAGTAAGGTTCAGTTGACTATATATTTTGCAGACATTCTAACCTGTTCATTACAGTTTACTACTGTGGTTGTCTATATTCCAGCCAGTTTCTTTCTGTCTGAGAAAAGTTCCTTTCTTCAGTCTACCATAGTCTCTCTTTGGGTTCAGCTACCAGGTAGACAGGTAGTCTTTTATAATGCAATATAGTCATATTTAATGTTCTTCTTTTTCTTACTCAGTGGAAGCACTTGATGCCACCAATTGTCCTCTTATCACTCCTTTGCCAACGTCCTATGGAATTTCATGTATAGTAATTTCAGAATAGCTAATTTCTGGCTAACACTTATTGAACTTCTGTGATATTGTAGCGTAAAGGAAAAATATATACATCTAACACTTGGAAATAGGCAAATAGGTAAAAGTATAACTGCATGTCCCTTCAATGTCATACTGAATTATTGCCCCCACTCAAGAGTATCCAATTCTCTAGGAGTAGGTGGCTTTCTCTGCTATTGTTTAATTTACTATTTGCTGTTGGTTAGGATATTGTACCATCCGTAAGGGTACATGAATACCTATAGAAAATGGACAGTGATGCAAAGGATTTCTGTGTGATAGCAGTGTGAATGATTCTTGCCCATTAGAAAAGATAGCCCCAAAGTACCATTTTGACATCCTATAAAGCATTACTTAGGTTTTTAATCTACTTCAGCAATCTTATTTTATCATTTTTTTTTCTTTAATGGACTATATTAGTGGCTCTGACATACATCATACATTTTACTTTTTTCCTTTTTTGTTTTGTTTTATAGAGACAGAGTCTCGCTATGTTGCCCAGGGGTCTTGAACTCCTGGACTCAAGCAATCCTCCCATCTTGACCTCCCAGAGTAGTGGGATTACAGGCATGAGCCACTGTGCCAGGCTGCTTTATGCAACTTAATCTTCATGTAAATCCTCTTAGGTGAGCTTATCATTATGTCTACTGTGCTTAGAAAGAAAGGAAGCTCAAAGGTGTTTAAGTGGCCTGATACAGGATGGATGGCTTAGTAATTTGGAGCCACCAAGGGAGCAAAGGTTTATCTGAATAAGGTCCACTGTTGAATACACTTTGTGATGTCACCGTGAAAACCCACATTATTCTCACCAAGGACTGCAATGATGAAGTGCAGCTGAGGATGACTCAATAAGGTGCACAAAAGAATGTAGATTAATAAAAGGAAGAAATAAGTAAAGGCAAAAAGGCTGAGACTACCTACAAAAAACTATGATGCTATTGCATTTTTTTCTCACCATTAATCAGAAATAAAGTGTGCAAAATGTCTGTGCACTTGTTTTTATTCATCGTAGCACTACACAGATTTTACTTGGAAAGTCCCTATCTCCTACCTCAGCCCTGAATATTTGCTTAAGGTGTGTATATAGAGAAGTGGTTTAAAATAAGAAGTAGCAGAGGTGCTTGCTTTACATTAACAAAGCAAAACATACAAGACGTTGAGAGAGAAGAAGAGCCATAATTGCTTCTAGACTCTAGCCAAACCCTGGGTTTTCATCTTTCAACATGTAAATGTACAGTTTCTAAATTCAGCTTTTTATCACTCTGGGGTGTTTTCACTTTTTCTTAAGGATCTCATCAAGTTCTGAAAACAAAATTGGTTATAACTTACTTTCCTTAAAAGGAAATAGATGAAGTGTGTGCTATGAAATTAAGTCAACAATGGGCTGCCCTAATTCTAGAATTACTGGAAATGATTAGGGAAGCATACATGGTAGGTGGCAGTGAGAGAGGAAGGATGAGCAACTCTTTTTTTTTTTTTTTGAGATGGAGTTTCACTCTTGTTGCCCAGGCTGGAGTGCAATGGTGTGATCTTGGCTCACCGCAACCTCCGCCTCCCAGGTTCAAGCGGTTCTCCTGCCTCAGCCTCCCGAGTAGCTGGGATTACAGGCGTGACCCACTGCGCCTGGCCTAGGATGAGCAACTCTTAAAACACAGCTCTCTCTCTCTTTCTAGTACTGTAAAACTACTCCCAGCTATGCTCATGATAATTACTGCAGGAGGTAACACTGGGAACTAAAATGTAATTAAACTACTCAGCCTGCCATGATATTCATCCATGACTGCAAACTTTGGCCTTGAAGCATTCCAGTAATCAGACTCAGTGAAAATTTGCTGGGGTCTCAAGTTTAAGATATTGGGAAATTGGTTTTGTGTCTAGAGGTGCTGAGTTACCAACACCTACTCTTCTCATCTGCATCCTGATCAAAGGCACCCCCACTGCCATGCACTTAATCCAGAAGCCCCCCAGGCCCTCCTGATAACTCTCAGCCCTTCACTTCTCACATTCCTGCAAAATTCTGCAGATCTGGTGTTTCTATGGAATCTGGTCTCTGTTTCCTCCACACTGTTCCTGCCCTAGATGAACCCTCATCAGCCTCTGTGCTCTGGAAGACACTTCCATTGTCTCCTCATGTATATTCTTATGCACCTCGCTTCCCTTCTGTTCCCCAATTATTCTCCTTCTGCAGATGGGTTCCTTAGGTTGTTGTAAGAATGTGCATGATCTTGGCACTTGGCTTCCAAACCTTTAGAGATTCATGTTTCTTATCAGCTCTGGTGTAGGCTCTTGCTGAGTGTCTGAGGCCTGTCTGATCTAGCTCCTGTCTCCTTGCTCTCTAGTCTCCCCCCACCTGTCACTCAGCTTAGCTCACAGTCTGACTGAGGCCCTATTTACATCTTCTTTCAGGTTTTTGAACATGCCAGACCATGTTGAGCTGCTCCTTGGTGCTGGACTACTTCCCCCTCCACCTGGTCAAGCATCTCCTTCTCACTGATTTCCTGTAGCTTTCTAGTAATAGTATTCTGTAAGAGACCATTTTCTCCTTTGGGGCAGGGCATTGTCCAACATATATTAGTGTCCCCGGGCCTAACAGGGAGAGGCTCCCCGTAAATATAAGTGGTATGAATGAATGAATGAGTAAAAAGAGGTATTTCTTGCATCAAAAAGTTAAGGCAGCTTACCTCTACTTAGCCATGGAAAAATTGTGTGAGTAGGACTTAAGGTATTCTTCTATTTTCCATAAAGCATATCATCTCTCCTTTCCACCACTTTATCCTATCTAGGGGCCACAGCAGGGAGCACTTCTACCATAGAAGGCAGAAAAGTTACAGATCAAGATATGCCCAAGGCCCTTCTAATTCAGCCTCTCTTTGGAGTATGTAGGCCAATCTTTATGGACTTGAGCATAAAAAAGGGGATCTGAGCATAAAAAAGCAAGCTGAGGAACAAATGAACAGTGATTTTGGTTTTGGATAAACCAAAACCAGGCACCACTTGACAGCAGGCAAGGGAAAGGCTGCAGCTTCACCTTTCTGTGATATTCCCACCAAAAATGCATAACCTGAATCTAATCAGTAGCAGCACCAGACAAATCCAAATTGAGGAACAAAATAACCAGTCCATAGTCTTCAAAAGGGTTAAGGTCAGAAAAATCAAGGGAAAACTGAGGGAAGCACTTTAGAATGAAGAGACTGAAGAGACACAACAGCTTAAAGCAGTGTGGGATTCTGAACTGGATTTTCTTTTTTAAGTAATATACTATAAAGTACTGTTATTGGGACATTTGGTGAAATAATGTACTATAAAGTACATTATTGGGACATTTGGTGAAATTTGAACGAGGTCACAAGAGCAAATATTATGAAATGTTAATTTTCTGATTTGAAAGGTTGTGTGGTGGTTATATAGGAGAATGTCATTGTTTGTTGGAAATCTACACTAAGGTATTAGTGGGTGGTGAGCCATTGGGTTGGCAAGTTATTCTCAAGTGGTTCAGGAAGAAAGAAATTTATTTGTATTATAGCTTCAATTTTTTGTGAGTTGGAGATTGATTCAAAATAAAAAGTGTTTAAAAAGAAAAAAAATTAATGAACAAGCTTAGACTTTTCCCCGTGGACAAGTTGCCCAGGAAAGATGTTTTGTATTATGTCCTGATGGAAATGTGCGCAGCAGTGACCTTGGTAGACCTTGGAATGAGTTGGGGGTGGGGAGGTGGTGAAGCCAAGGGGCACACCCAAGAGAACACCTGCATCCTTTCTCAGCAACCCTCAGGAGGTGGCCTTAAGTGCAGACAGGCTCAGAAGACAGCAGACTCCAGGGGAGCACAGTTACCTCCCAGGGCAGGTGCAACTAGCAGGTTTTTAGTGACTGGGAAGCAAGAGGCCAATTTGATGATTTACTGTAGGAAATGTCATCAAGAGCACTGGTACTCAGACTAGCAGATTTCCTCCCTGTAGGCAGATGTCGAGGGAAGGAGTTGTAATCAGGAGAATGTTTGGTAAATGTAGAATCACAGTGAGAAGAGCTAGCCAGTGTGATCAGAAAGTCCAGAGGCCTCCAGAGCCAGGACAGCTCCATCCCCCCATTCTGTAGGGAGGCCTCACACCTGGCAGCAGATGTGGAACAGAGAGGCTAGAGTGGGGCCACCCTCCCTTGTATAGAGCTGGGGTAGCCTGGTAGTGCCAATTTGCTCAGATTTCATGGTTGGCCACCTCTGCTTCTGACTGATGTCCTCTTGCTTTAGATATGCGAATGGCCTCAGCTAGGTTGTTACCAAGTTCTGCCAACTGCAAAGCCCCATGGACTGTTGAATGGCTTTGCAGATCTGAGGTCTTGTGTTAATTCTTTCTGGATTGGTTTTATACGTTAACTGTCAGAGGCATATGCCACTTTATTCAGGTTCCTTAGAGCTTTTCCTTGCCACCCTGTACTTCCTCGGAGACCACTGGCCATGTGGGAACTTGAGTTAGAGAGATGCTGACCTCTAGAGTAGCAACTTCCCTCTTTCTGTTTTGTTTTGCTTTGTTTTGAAGTCTGGAGCCACATCAGAGGAAAGAAAGATTATTTAAAAAAAAAAAAAAATGTTTACCATCCTGGAATATTTTATTATCTCTAGAATTCTTTAACTTCCCTGGGTTGCAGACTTCCTTTCGAAATTTAGCCAGAATATCTATATTTCTCATTTGAGAACAGTGTGTCTCCCCTTCTGGAAACTCAAGTTCTTCAATTTCAGGGTGCGAAGTCCATGCGGGGCCATCGCATGTGTGTGGAGATTACAGCTCTCTTTCTACAACTGAATGCTGTCTTAGGGTGGAACACACACTTCCCCTACAGGCTTTGCTGCTCTTTCTTGCACAGGTGGCCACTTCTCCTCCTGCAGGCCTTCTGGGTACTTAGCCCTGGAACCTGTGGTCCCAAATGGTTCCTTGTATAAAAGCCATCTCTTCCCTGGTGAGCGTTACCTGGGGGCTTGCCCAAATCTTGACGCTCTTGAGTAGCAGAGGCTGTTTCTGAAGAGGTTCCTGAAATCAGGAACGTGGCATGCAAGTCGGCCCCCAGCTGGGGGTTCTGGACGGCTCGGGGGTTAGAGACCCACCATGAAGGTGTGGGTCCTTCTATGAGTCACGAAGGCCCTGTGCACCTCCTGGAATAAACGCTGTTTTCTTCAAAGAATTTTTAGAGAAGAAGTACATATACAGACTGGCTCACACTGGTCCAACCTAAGAGTCCTCAACTTACTGTAATTTTATATTTTGTTTTATCTTTTGTCATAATATTATAAGGCCTTGCACACAAATGCCTTTATAAATAACTACTTCTGGGCTGGGTGTGGTGGCTCGTGCCTGTAATCCCAGCACTTTGGAGTGCTGAGGCTGGCAGATCACTTGAGGTCAGGAGTTCAAGACCGGCCTGGGCAACATGGTGAAACCCCGTCTCTACTGAAAATACAAAAATTAGCCAGGCATGTTGGCGGGCACCTGTAATTCCAGCTACTCAGGAGACTGAGTCAGGAGAACCACTTAAATCCAGGAGGTGCAGGTTGCAGTGAGCTGAGATCAAGCCACTATGTTCCAGCCTGGACGATAGAGCAAGACTCCATCTCAAAAATAAAAAAGAAAGAAAGAAGAAAGAGCTGTGGGGGACGAAGGGAGGGAGTGAGGAAGGAAGGAAGGAAAGAAGACAGGAAGGAAGGAAAGAAGGAAGGAAGGAAGGAAGGAAAGAAGAAAGGAAGGAAGGAAAGAAGGAAGGAAGGAAGGAAGGAAGGAAAGAAGGAAGGAAGGAAGGAAGGAAGGAAAGAAGGAAGGAAGGAAGGAAAGAAGGAAGGAAGGAAGGAAGGAAGAAGGAAGGAAGGAAGGAAAGAAGGAAGGAAGGAAGGAGGAAAGAAGAAAGGAAGGAAGGAAGAAGAAGGAAGGAGGAAAGAAGGAAGAAGGAAGGAAGGAAGGAAGAGGAAGGAAGGAAGGAAGGAAGGAAGGAAAGAAGGAAGGAAAGGAAAGAAGGAAGGAAGGAAAGAAGGAAGGAAGGAAGGAAGGAAAGAAGGAAGGAAGGAAGGAAGGAAAGAAGGAAGGAAGGAAGAAAAGAAGGAAGGAAGGAAGGAAAGAGGAAGGAAGGAAAGAAGGAAGGAGGAAGGAAAGAAGGAAGGAAGGAAGGAAGGAAAGAAGGAAGGAAGGAAAGAAGGAAGGAAAGAAGGAAGGAAGGAAGGAAAGAAGGAAGGAAGGAAGGAAGGAAAGAAGGAAGGAAGGAAGGAAAGAAGGAAGGATTGAAGGAAGGAAGGAAGGAAAGAAGAAGGAAGGAAGAAGGAAGGAAGGAAGGAAAGAAGGAAGGAAGGAAGGAAAGAAGGAAGGAAAGAAGGAAGGAAGGAAAGAAGGAAGAGGAAGGAAGGAAGGAAGGAAGGAAGGAAGGAAGGAAGGAGGAAAGAAGGAAGGAAGGAAGGAAGGAAGGAAGGAAAGAAGGAAGGAAGGAAAGAAGAAAGGAAGGAAGAAGAAGGAAGAAGGAAGGAAGGAAGGAAGGAAAGAAGGAAGGAAGGAAAGAAGAAAGGAAGGAAGGAAGGAAAGAAGGAAGGAAGGAAAGAAGGAAGGAAGGAAGGAAGGAAAGAAGAAGGAAGAAGGAAGGAAAGGAAGGAAGGAAGGAAGGAAGGAAGGAAGGAAGAAAAGAAGGAAGGAAGGAAGGAAGGGAGGGAGGGAGGGAGGGAGGGAGGGACTACTTTCTCAGAATATGCCTGATTTGGGTTTGATTAGAACGTTGAACCACTTCCCTCTGTCACATATTCAGTTGGGGATGGAAAACAGTGTCTACAGGGTCACCAGGTCAATTTGGTGTCCTGCCCTGGCCACCTGTGTGCCCTGGCCGTTGTCTATAACCAGATTGTCCTCTCATCTAAAAGTGCAAACTCCTGATAAGCTCATGGCCCTCAACACCTGGTAGATAGAAGCAATAGCATGAGGCCGGGGGATGGTGGTGGTAGTGGGTCCTAAGCGCCTATAAGTCTCAAAGAGCAGAGACTTGATTTCCATTTTCAAACAAACCAAAACAAACCCATAAGCCCCATATGCGCTCTGCCATTAGTCTGTGACATCTGTTTGATTTTTTTACTGGGTCAGGGACGGTGATGAGTCCTAAACTATGGGGACCATGAAAAGGATTAGGAATAGAATCACTGGAAACACATGCTATTCAAAACAGGTGGGGCCTGAGGTCTGCTTAGGAACCTGTAGCTTTTGCTTTTTATCTGTCCTGGGCCACTGTGTTCTGGGAATCAGAAAAAAAAAAAAAAAAAAAAAAGGCAGAGTGTAATAAGAAATTTGCTCCTTGGGGCACCCTACTGACCTGTGTCTTTGTCAGTCAGATTCCCTGTTTGATGGGGGGAGTTCTGCCACCCTGCACTCTGCGAGACCTTCCCTTGCACAGTGAGTGCGGGCTTCATGTGAAACCGTTCGTACTCCATGCGAGTGGCGCAAGCCTGACAGCTGTGAAGGAATGCTTCTTGGGTTCCTGCTCAGTGAAGGGGCTGACTTTATGTTCATAGTGACAGCTGCAAAATACAGATTTAGGGTGGGGGCACTAGCTCTAAATTCCTGTTACCATTTGTGTTTTTAAAAAGTCTGCATTTTTATGTCTATGGTGCAGCTTTACAACTTGCTGCTGCGATAGCCTATACACAGCCATTTCTTGTTCTTTTGATTTTTTAACCAAGTGATTTCTGGAACCAGAGCATGGGTGACTTCTCGGGGGATGAAAGCACTAGGGAATCTGAATTTCAAGAGGTAGGATAGGGAAGGCGATGAGATTTTGGAAGTTGGGCAACATGAGAGAGACTGTGGGAAGCATGCCTTTCTGCTTACGGTGATTCATTTTTGTTTCAAAGAGCAGCTCTCCGTCATGAGGGTTGCACACGCTGGAGAATTAGTAAGAATCTTGGGGGATGCCTGCGCTTCATTCTTTGCGCATACCCCTAGGTGGAGGTGGAAGTATTTGGTTCCCCTACACTCTTGACAGACTCTTCCCTATGGTTAAAGGAGAACTGAATTTCCCAGCAAAAGCTGGATATCAGGGTCTGGAGACTCCTATGTCTCCCTACTACCTGTGCCCAGGCTATTATTCCTGCCTCTTCATGCTCCACAAGGTGGCAGGATGGAAGGTTTGTCTTCCACCTGGACAGTTCCTGACTCTTGGAGACTCTCGCATGCCTGAGATGCTTTAGCAGTGGACTGAAGTGTGCAGATTTCAGGTGACAACTTCATTGCTTCCGCTAGAGGAAATAGACATGTTGGTCTACATGCGCATCAACACGATGGAGGAAAAAATGCTCAATGTTTTAAAATAGGCTTTTAAAAACATTACCGAGACTGTTTAGTGCCTTAAAAAAAAAATCCTTTTGAACGTTGACAGTCCTTTCCTCCATATATAAAGGAAAGGTTTTATGTGGCTGTTTTGCTTAATGTGGGCTGGTTTTATTTTGGACTCTTTGAAACCCAGCGTGAAGGCTAAAATTCTGCTCTGTGGAAAAGTAAAAATGAAAGGAACTGCCCGGTTTGGGTTGTGCCAAATTAAAGTGACAAGGTACAGATGACAGGGCACAGCCATGCCCACAAATTAGTCCTCTCTAATTTGCTGCTGTGGAAAGTAGTGCTTTGGTGTTGCATTGCTCTTTCTTTCCTTGAATTAAAGTTTAAAAAAGAAAGCCTAATTTGCTCAAAAGAGAAAACTAGAAAAATGTAAGCCCATCAATATTGAAACAGCCCATGGTTCCCTGTGTTCAGGGAATTGTTTGAGGAAGTTCTGCTTCAAAAACATGTAAATTACGTGGTTTTATTTTTAGAAGCCGCACTTCTAAAATGTGTATTGGATTATTTTGTGTGCTACTTAAAGGTAACCCTTCCAAAGCTCTTGTTGACATGCAGAACGTCTTTTGTGTGGGTCAGGTGATGGTGGTATTTTTATTTTAAAAACTTTTTTAAAGACATGGTCTCTCTCTATTGCCCAGGCTGGAGGGAAATGGCACAATCATAGCTCACTGTAACCTCTATCTCCTGGGTTCAAGAGATCCTCCTGCTCAGCCTCCCAAAGCACTGGGACTATAGGCATGAGCCATGCCCAGCTGGTGGCAGTCTTTTATGTGGTTTTTTTTTGCACGTGATGTGCCTTGGCATCACGGAGTGAGTGCAGCATCTTTCTCCATGATGTTATTGGGATCCAGGAGGACATGTGGTTTTCCCAGTCAGTGTGCCCTGCTCCAAATTATAATACTCCTCTTCCCTGATTACAACTTCTCAGAAAGCTGAAATGTCATTCTTTGAAATGTGGTGGCACATGATTATAATATTACCAAAAAAAAAAAAATCAGATACATACATTGTGTAATAAAAGTCAGGATTACTTATTACAACACCGTACCAAAAAATTATTTCAGTCCTGGTAAGTCTTGTTTTGTTCTTAGTATCTGTGTATGTTAAGGGGAGACCTGTTGTCTCTGTATCGAGTTGTCTGCTCCTCTGGTGGTGAGCACTTTCACATTCATAGGAGGCTTTCATTCATCTGTCTGGGTAATAATGGCTCATTTCACACTCTGACTTTTAAGGCAGTGTTTCTCAAAGTGTGTTCCACAGATTGTTACTAGATGGTGATGTTTAAAGGGTTCTTTGCACTTTGGAAGGCCAAGGCTGGAGGATTGCTTGGGGAGACCAGTTTGGGCAACATAGAGAGATCCTATCTCTACAACAAAATGTAAAAAATTAGCCAGGCGTGGTGGCCATGTACCTGTAGTCCCAGCTACTCGGGAGGCTGAGGCGGGAGGAACTCTTGAGCCCAGGAGGTCGAGGCTGCAGTGAGCTGTGATTGTACCACTGCACTTCAGCCTGGGTGACAGAGTAAGGGCCTGTCTCAAGATAAAGTAAAGGGTCCCATGGTTGAATAAATTTTAGAGACACTAGGATAAATCAAGCCAAACAGATAGATTTCCTGAAGGAGTTTTCTGAGCCTTTTCTATACAAAAGTACACCATGACTTTTCAGGACAGCGAGTGGAATAGACATCTGCTTTCCCACATGTCTAAGCGCCTGCTTGGAAAACACGAGTTCGGCTCTATATGCCTGTCTGGTGTGAATCGTGTCCCCTAGAAAGACAGTGTATTCGAGTCCTAACCCCCCAGGCCCTTAGAATGTTTCCTTGTTTGGAAATAGGGTGGTGTTAGATGCAGTTAGCTAAGAGGAGATCATACTGGAGTAGGGTAGGCCCCTAATCCAATATGACTGGTCCTTGTAAAAAGGGGACATTTAGAGATAGAAGCACATACAAGAAGAACACGGCGTGAAGATTGGAGGGTTGCTGCCATAAGCCAAGGAACTACCAGGAGCTAGGAGGGAGACCTGGAACAGATGCTTCCCTAGTGCTTTCAGAGGGAGCAGGGTCCTGTTGACACCTTGGCCATGTCACTTCTGGCCTCCGCGACTGTGAGACACTTTGTGACGCTTTGTTAAGGCAGCACTCGGAACTAATCCACTGGCACTCTTGGGTCGAGTTTAGTACCTCAGACTTCTTTTCAGGAGGGGCCAGAGCCATATCCCTTGTGCTAGAAGCTGCATACTCAAGTGCCTCTCTGGTTCTTTCTTTTCTATGGATTTATTCTTTATGCTATTTGTGATGTTTTCACTGGGGCCCACCCTTACTTCCCATTGATCTGGAACAGAGGTTTTTTACTCTTGCTATATATTAAAGTCATTTGGGGAACAGGAACAAAACAAAACAAACAAAACAACTGTCTGGGCCTCACCCCAGGGCAATTAATTGAGACTCTCTGGGAGTGAAGATCAAGTATTTTATTAAAAACTCTCAGTCAATTACAATGTGCATGCGAGACTAATAACCACTGAAGGAAGCAGACACGAGGCCGTGTGCAGGGATGGGCTGGGGGAGGAGGCTCCAACCAAAATTTGGCAGGGAATGGGAGGCTCTTTGTTGAAACCAAGAACACTTGGGCTGCATGCCTGACTGACCTGAGTGTGGACCCTGGATCTCTACTTACCTGACCTGAGTGTGGGCTGTGCATCTCTACTAACCCGAACTGAGTGTGGACCCTGCATCTCGACTAACCTGACCTGAGTGTGGACCCTGCATCTCTACTTACGTGCTGGGACCAGGTGCAGGTAGTTTAGCTGCTCTCTCCTGTGGTGTCCTGATTTAACACTTAGGGATAATAATGACTTCCTAGGAAGGCTGTCGTGAGGGTCTGTGGGAGGCTGTGTATAAGGGCAGTGAGTCCAGGGCTGTAAGTACTATGGGGAGACAAACTGGGCTACCCCTCTCCAGCCCCCACCCCCTTTTCTCAGTGGTCTCCCTAGGTAGGAACCATCTACCTCCATCACCTTCTGCCCATTTTCCAAACCTAGTCCTTGATTCCTGCCTCCAGCCCTCCCTCCCCAGCTACCTGCTTAAAACAATTGCAATATCCGATAGGCTTCCAAATCCAAGGCGACTTTCTGTCTGCACACCGTTTCTTCACAAAGAAAACACATTTGTTGAGGAAGTATGCTGATTCCTCAAGGAACCAGCTCCAGGGCCAGGCATGAAATCACTATGGCTTGCACCACTGTGGGTTGCAGGCACTTCCTTAAAGGTGAAGTCATTCTGGGTAAAAGGCAGGCAGCTAACACACAGCATCTGAAAGACTGCCCTGGAGCTCTCCAGTTGAGGAAGGGCCTAGATCTTGGTGAAGTTTCTGGCTCCTGCCTGGATCACAGTCAGCTGTGGAGCACATAACACTAGGGACTTCCTGGGGAATCGGCATCTCCGGAAGCTGGGTCTGGCACTGGTAGTTTCCAAAGTTCTTCAGGCAGTTCCTCAAAAGCTCTAGGGGCGGTTCTGCCTCTGTGAAGGCAGATTGGCCACCCCTTCGTATTTTGTGTGTGTGCATGCATTTTGCCATGTGGGAAGCTAGGCGCTCGCTCAGCTGTTCACTCAACAAATGCTTATTAGGTGGCAATACCTACCAGACCCTCTTCTAGACACGGGATACAGTGGGAAACCATACACTCCTGCTTGCATGAAGCTTCTTTTCTATTCAGGGATCCACAAAATAAATAAGCAAACAAATGTCTGAGATGATTTCAGACCCTGAGAAGTGCCATCAAGAAAATAAAACGAGGGAGTGGAGTGGGAAGGAGAGGGAACACCATTTTAGTTAGTAGCCAAGTCATGCTTCTCTAAGGACACTTGAATGGAAACCAGAGTGAAGAAAGGGAGTGAGCCACAGGGCAGTTCGGGAAATGTTGTGGGCAGCTGAATAGCCCTGTGCTTGTCCTGCTGGGGAACAGCAGGGCCAGTGTGGCTGGAGGGGAGGGGAAGATGGAATGAGGAACAGAAAAGGGGCCAGAGGCCAGACCATAGAGGCAGATGGGCCATAGCTAGGGCTTCGAATGTTTTTCTAAATGTGATAGGGTGCCTCTGAAGGTTTTGAGTAGGGCTGCCGCATGAGCTGACTTAGGTCTCAAATGGATCATTCTAGAACATCAACTACTGTGGGCAAGAGTAGAGTCAGAGAGATCAGCTAGAGGTGGACATTTTAGCACTGTCCAGGGAGCAGCTAGGAGAGGTTCATGCATAGGCGGCAGGTAGAATATTACAGCAAGGCTTCAAAGTAATTGCTAGACAGTGTTTACTATTCTTAGAACTTCAGAGCAAAGTATGGAACATATACTTTTTGCATATTGTCAGATAATTCTGCATATTTTCAAATGTGATTCTTACAGTGTTATCTGAACGTGGTCACAGGCTCAAACGAATTTGTGTGCATTTTTATTCATGTCTTTTGTGTGTGCAACCGTTGCTAGTTTTATTACAGATTAGAGTGAAAGAAGTAATTTTTTGAGGTCAGATTTCTGAGGCAGCCTCTCAAGTAGATCTAGAACTTACTGTTTTCTTGACAAATAAACAAACTAGAAACTTCTAATTTTTCTTCAATCTAATTATTTTGCTCACTCTTGTTTATAAATGTTGTGCCTTTTCTAATGGCTTGCACTTTTTATTGATATCTATAACACCTCATTAATCTTGTTTGAGTCCAGGTAATTACATGTGCATATTATCATCTTAATTTTGTCATTTGTTTTCAGTCTGTGTTACTAAAAGAGGTAATAATCTGTATTATCAGTGTAGATATGACTAAAATAGAATTCAATAGACTGTCTAAGCAACACATTTTATACCATAAGTAAAATATAGAAACCATCAAAACCTATATATTTCGGCTGGGCACAGTGGCTAACGCCTGCAATCCCAGCACTCTGGGAGGCTGAGGTGGCCGGATCATGAGGTCAGGAGATCAAGACCATCCTGGCTAACACGGTGAAACCCCATCTCTACTAAAAATACAAAAAATTAGCCAGGCGTGGTGGTGGATCCCTGTAGTCCCAGTTACTTGGGAGGCTGAGGCAGGAGAATGGAGTGAACCCAGGAGGCGGAGCTTGCAGTGAGCTGAGATCGCGCCACTGCACTCCAGCCTGAGCAACAGAGTGAGACTCCGTCTCAAAAAACAACAATAACAACAAAAAACCTGTATGTTTTGAAATTTACCTAAAACACGTATCCTTTTAAATGTTGCCTAAAATAATCTATGATTAGACTCTTTTCCCATAACACAGTGACAACATTAAAAGGAAATGTGTTAGAAATATTATACCCAATAATAAAAGGAATAATTAAATGGGCAGAAATTAAAGATGAATCCCCAAATAAAATTTCCAAAAATGTAACAAAATATGTAAGCAGTAGATACTTATATAAGTGTGCTCATTTGTGGAATGTTTTGAGATTTTTTTGTCTCAAATGCCATGTAACATAAACGACAAGTAAAATTTCATTACCTCACCAGGAAGATAACAATTTTAACCAAGTGGTCAAAGTTACCATCTCTATTAATGGGACAAACCAACTACATATGCCCTCTGATAAAACATCACTCCTGTGATAGGTCTGCCAAAAATGCATAACCTGACTCTCATTGTGAGGAGAGATGTTAGATAAACTTTTGTAGATTTTGTCTGTACTCTTAAAAAATGTCAGGGTCATGAAAGGCAAAGAGTGAAGAACTATCCCAGACTAAAGGAGATTAAAGACAGAAAAACTCAATGCCCTAAGCAATCTTGGATTGGCTTTTAGACCAGGGAAGCAAATTCATTTTTCTTTTATAATAAAGAATGTTACTGGGATAATTAGTGAAATTTAAAGAGGGCTTGTAGATTATATAATAGTGTGTGTCAGGCTTCTAAGCCAAAGCTAAGCCATAGTATCCCCTGTGACCTGCATGTACACATCCAGATGGCCAGTTCCTGCCTTAACTGTTGACATTACCTTGTGAAATTCCTTTTCCTGGCTCATCCTGGCTCAAAAGCTCCCCCGTTGAGCACCTTGTGACCCCCCCACCCCTGCCCACCAGAGAACAACCCCTTTTGACTGTAATTTTCCTTTAACTTCCAAATCCTATAAAACAGCCCCACCCCTATCTCCGTCGCTGACTCTCTTTTCGGACTCAGCCCACCTGCACCCAGGTGATTAAAAAGCTTTATTGCTGATACAAAGCCTGTTTGGTGGTCTCTTCACAGGGATGTGCATGATACTGTGTATCAATGTTAATTTCCTGATTTTGATAATTGTGCTGTGATTATCTAAAAGGGTGTTCTTGTTCTTTAGAAATATACATTGAAGTATGGAGGGGAAAAGTGGTATCACATCTGCAACTTACTCATAATACAATTGAAGGGGAAGGAGAACTATTCTATTGTCTTTACCCTCTTAGATTCTGGGTCTGGGGCCCTGCAAATTAGACTGACAAAAGACAGATTAACAAGAGATAGCAAACAGAAGTTTATTAGTACATGCAGCATGCATACACCTGGGAGAAACTCAGTGATGAGTATCTCTACAGGGTGGTTAGAACTTGGGCTTATCTAGTATCTTAACAAATAACAATAAATTTGCAGGGAAGTGATAAGACAAAGGAAAAGGGTTTTAGGCTTCCCAGGGTGGCAGACTATGGGAAGGTAAATACATGGGGAATACTAATGGCAGATAAGGGTTAATTTAGTAAGGTTTGTTTCTGCAGGTCCATCCTGATGCAGTCTCATCTCAGGTGATAAGGTTGTTATCCCCTTCCTGGTATGGGATGGTGGGGACACCTTTTCAAGAATTTATCTTCTGCTTTCAGGCAGATAGTGAGAGGGCCAAGAGCATGTCCTGTTTCTGCTTTTTAAAAAATTACTTTCAGCTCAAAATAATTCTTATGCCAAAGTGGTGTATTTTTGAATGGCACACTCTGAACCCCTTCACGGTTCAGAAAAAAATAATAATACAAGAAAAAGTGACATAAAGTTACTGTGATAAAATGTTGTTATTTGGGAAATATGGGTGAAAGGTATACTTTACATTCATCTTGGAACTTTTATGTATGTCTGAAATTATTTTGAATGATCAACTCTAAATTGGGCTTAGGAGAGAACATTTTGTTTTCTCCAAAATTGCAGAACACCCTTTATCCTAGTGGTTTCCAAGTAGTAGGAAGGAAACTTTTCTTTTATAAAGGTAAGGCAAGTATTTCTGAGGTTGCCTTAAATGTATATAAAATAGCTAAAATATTTCAAAATTATCTTTTATCCAGAGAGTCTTGACATACCAGAAGAGCCAGTTAGAATGAAATGGACCAATAGGAAGTATTTTTCTAATGTATAGATTGCTGAATTCTTAAAGAAAGCTAATATATACTTTTTCTTTTTGGCTCCTTAAGAGTCAACTTGAAAATATATAATTTAAAATATTTTATTCCCACTGTTCATAAACTTGCAGAAGGATCCCAACCTTATTGAATGTGTTTTAGAAGAGGAAATGAACTTTTACTAAGAAATGAGAAATTCACCATAGAAGGGATTTTTGGAATGATGAAAGTGATCAATCATGGAACCCTGTTGAAGACTCTCTCCTTCCCTATGGACTGGGAAGAGGTGTGGACACTGGATTTCTCATGTTCTACAGATAAATTTCCCTCACCATTGGTTTGTGGAGGGTTCAAGCTTTAACTCTGAAAAATTTTATTTTTCCATAAGTTTACATTTATGTTAATCTTATGGTCTACATTCCGTCATGAAACCACCCATTGTTATTGTAAGTACTCTGGGATTGCCTTGTGAATTATCACTTCAGAGGTAGTAGCCAGTTCCCAGTGGTTTTACTCTTCATTAGTGCAGGGTTGTAGATTACTGACTACTTTGGTACAGAATTAAGTTCACGTCATGAAGTTCTGCTTCTCGAAGTTCTGCTTCTCAAACTCTGCCTTTGGTACTGGAACTTTGGTAAACCAGTAATCAAGGGGTTTAAATAATTATGGTCACCCAGATTAGAGAAACGGTACTCTGAGAAAGGTTGGTTCTTTTCTTAGTAACGGTTGTCTTACGAATGACACGGACCGTGAAGTTGGACGTTATCTGGGATCTGTTCTCACTCTACAGCAGCTGGGTAATCTTAGACAAGCTATCTGTGCTATGGCCGGATTCTGTATTTGAGAATCTAGTTACTTGCTAGTATCTATTTGTAACGCCCAAATCAGTGCTTATGGCACTTTTGTGGTCATTTGTGGATGAGCAGAGCAGTGAAAACTTTGAGTCGCCTGATGGGCATGTTTCTAGGCCTGTCTTCTTGTTTCATTTCTCAGGCTGTAAACAAGCACTCTTTTTGTGGTCTATTTAATGCCACATTTTTCACATTTTTGTGCTTTCTGTTGGTGATTTAGCTGTTTAAAATGGCCCTAGGGGTGGTACTGGTGTGCTGTCTAACGTTCCTAAGCACAAGAAGGCTGTATGTGCCTTGTGGAGGAAATACGAGTGTTAGATGAGCTTCGTTGAGGCATGAGTCACCGTGCTGTTGTCCATGGGTTCGAGGTTAATGAATCAATACTATGTATCAAAGAAAGTATCTTTAAATAGAAACACACATAAAATAAAGTTGCACATTGATTTGTTGACAACGATGTCGTGACATTACTCTCAGAGGGACCTAACTCCGTATTTTCCTTCAGGAGCAATCATTTAATGTTGGCAAATTCAGTGTTTGTGGTGACTTTATAGAACACAACTACTTCTAATAGTGAGAATGGATTGTATTCAATCCATTTCGAAGCTTTCTGACTCTCAGCTTCGAAAAGTAACATTGAGACATTATCAGTCATTATGCCAGGGCAACACACATTTAAACAAGGGCTATGTCAAGCAAACTGGGTCATACGGCGGTCATCCTATCCTGGGTAAAATGGGTATTAAAATACCTCCTTTCAGTAGCATTCAGCAAATAATTGTCCATCCCCTATGGAGCCAGATACTATATTGGGAAATGGGTATCAGTGATAAACAAAACCAACATGTCCTCTTTCTGCATGGTGTTTATAGTGTATTGGAACAGGAAGACACAAAATGAATAAGCATACAAATAATCATATTGTCTGTCATTCAGAAAGTCACCAGGATAGCTAAATAGTAGAAAGGAGAGCTTTATTAGTAATATGGGTTTGCAAGCCAGGAAGAGGAAGTCTGTACGTAGACTGAAGGTGCTCTGTCTTGGAAGAGGGGAAGGACAACTTGGATTTTATGCCTCACAGGATTCATATTACACAAGAGTCATGCATATTCAACAGGTTTGGGGGAAAAGCTGTACATATTTATGAGAGGATCCAAGTGCATGCACAATGGGTAAACGTATATGCAACACACATCCCACGTTCACTTTGGGGGCACAGTTTTAAAATTAAAATGAGTTGGAAAAGGCTCTTTACATCCAAAGGTGAACTATAGGACACAAAGACAGTTTGTATGCATCCTCTATAAGCTGCTGAAACTGGCCTAAGGTCTGCAGTACCTTATCCAAAAAGAATGTTTGTGAGGCCCATCCTCTGTCCAATCAGAGTTGCAGTGGCCTGGGTTGTAAATCAGATTTAGAAGGAGTCTGGTATCTCCTATTGTTATGAAGTTTAGAGCCATAGGAATTTGGAAATTTGCTATGCCAGCTGGGTCCTGACACCTCAACACATAAAAAACTTTCTTTTCTTAACTTTAGAGTCCATCTTAGTTGATAAAGGGGTATCTATTTTGATCTCTCAGATCACAAGTTATAGATTATGACCAGTTCTATGAAGGATAACAATAAGCTGTTTTTGACAAGAATTAAGTATCGAATTGGAAAGTTGGAATGGTGAGGCATAGAAGGCCTCTTTGAAAAGATGAAATTTAAAGCAAGATGGGTAGATGAGCTTCATTTTACCAGCTGAAGAGCTTTCCAGGTGGAGAATGAGGCAGTCTAGAGCCCGACCCCTTCAAGAAAGACCTTAGTGGCTGAAAAGTAATGAACAAGAAGAATGTGATGCAAGATAAAGTCCTGTTAAGAATTCTAGGAGCAATGGGGATCCACTGAAGGATTCCGAGCAGGGAAGTAATAAGGTATTTTATAGTTCTCTGGAGTGTATGGAATTGGAAGTGGAAGGAAGAGCAAGTGAATGCAAAGGACCAGTTAGGAGGCTACTGTAGGGGTCCAAGCAAAAGTGATGGTGGCAGTAGAGGTGAAAGGAGAAGACAGGTTTGGAAGAGATACTCACAAGGTCAGATCTGTTGGTTTTGAATATGAATGTTTAAGATTAAAAAAAAAAATCAGGAATGATTTTCAGGTTGTTTGAACAGAGGTACCATTTTCTGAAAGGGGAAATGTTGAAGGAGAAGTAGATCATGGGGCACGGAGTCAAGAATATAGCAAATTAAAGTGCATTTACATAGAAGACCATCTGTAAATATTAGTTTTTTTTTTTTTTTTCATTTATACCCTGGCAGTAGGAATTTTTAAAAAGACATTTGTTCCTTTCATCTCCCTCTTTTTCTGGAGGGAGATTTGTAGATTTGTGTTTTTCAGAGTCCAAATTTGGTAACCCCTCTTTCTATTTTCGTATCAGTTTTCTGGACATTCTTTTGCATGCATTAGGTGGAAAGTCGGTTAATAGTCATCTCCTCAGTTCTGCCTCTCTCCACAAACTTCTGTGGTTTCCCTGGTGCAGGTTTCAGATCTGCTTCAGGATGCCAGGAAGAGAGAGAACGGGGAGTGTTATCTGCTCTAAATTATTGTACAGGCCGCACAGTGCCCCAGCATTGGCCTTCTGAGGCTACAGCTTTTCAGTTCACTCCCAAGCTCAGCTGCTGTCCCAGGGCAGAGTCTCCATCCCAGCATGCTGGGACTGTAGAAACTTCAGTGGCAGCCATGCCATCAGCTGGACCAACCTATCCATAGGGACTTCCGGATTTTGTTTCTGAACTTGGGTTGGACTTCTGACTCCTCCCATCTTTGGGAATTGTCTTGGGAAGAAAACTTTTCCTCTTAGGGTTGCATGGTCTGAGGGATGGGGGCTGTGCATTAACTGTCAATAGACAGACTAAAAGGAGAAAAGACAAGGTTGATTTCCATATACTGAAGTACTCTTTGATGAGTGCTGCACAGACAGGTAAATTTATATACCAATTTAACAAATAAGAGTAGTGCAGAGCTTCACTGGGGAAGTAGAGCAGGCCCTGTTGTGCTTTTTGATGCTTATGGCAACTGATTTTGTACTTCCTGGTGCCAAGGGGCAGGCTTCTCCCACATAGCAAACACCCTTTGAGGGGGTTCAATGGTGGCTGGATTTCCCGGAGGTTCTGCTTAAATTCAGAATACTACTTTGGTGGGCTGTTCATCCCTTCAGACCCTAAATTTCCTTTCCTCTCAGAAGAATCCTGGCCCATCAGAGAGTCTAAATTGAATGCCAGGAGAAAAGGGCTCCTGGAAGTGTCTCCCATCCGCACGCAAGTATATCTACCTTCTCCCAGGTGACCTGCTCTGTCTACCAAAGAGCATTGAGAGGGGTGACCCTCCTCTGGTCACAAAAAGGTGGTATTCCCCATTCTACCATCGTTGGTGGTACTGGCGCATTCCGTTTACATTACTGTGTGAGGCCACTGTGTTGACTCATCCTTGAACCCAGAAGATCTGCCTCAAATGACTTTTCACTTTGGCTCCCCCGAGACACATGGCCTGGCAGCTTCACTTTCCTGAAACCAGGTAAGATATGCCACATCCTGTGGATATAGAGATTTTTAACTACAGATGGTCCCTGACTTCAACTTAAGATTTTTGGGGGTTCAGTGGTGCAAAAGCAACAAGCATTCAGTAGAAACCGTACTTCAAATTTTGAATTTTGATATTTTTCTGAGCTAGCAATATGAGGTATAATACTCTCCAAAACTTGCAGTCAGCCATGAGATCACACAATTTTGCCCAACTGTAGGCTAATGTAAGTGTTCTGAGCTCCTTTAAAGTAGACTAGGCTAAGCTATAATGAATGTCCTGGAGGTTAGGTATATTAAATGCATTTTTCACTTACGATCTTTTCAACTTCACAGGATAAAACTCCATTGAAAGTCAAGGAGCATTGGTAATGGATAATTAAGGGATGATGTGAGTTACCAGTTCACAGATTTCTTGCAATTTTTTAATCTCTGATAAATGAAAATATTACACCCCAGTGGGTTTTTCTTGCCTGCTACACAGATAAAGCCAATACACTGAGATGGCAGTGTTGACATAGAGAATGAGTTTAGTTATCACAAGGCAGCCGAGCAGAAGGACGGAAGACATTTCTCAAATCTGCCTCTCTGAGAGCTTGGAGGCGAGCGTTTTTTAAGGACAATTCGGTGGTCAAGAAGCTAGGGAATGAGTGCTGCTGACTGGTTGTAGATGAACTCATAGGAGTGTGGAAAACTGTCTTCCTGCGCTGAGTCAGTTTCTGGGTGGGGGTTACGGTACTAATTGAATCAGCTCCTTGAGATGAGTCAGGTCCCTGAGGTGGCAGTCAGTTCACCAGAATGCAAAAAATCTGAAACATATGTCAAAGACCAATCTTAGGTTTTACAATCATGATGTTGTCTATAAAAACAATTAGAGAAGTTACAAATCTTTTAACTTCTGGCAACATGACTCCTGAGCAGTAAGCAAGCTAGGGAACAATAACTGGTTATCACTCACCTACGCAGGTCTTAGCAGAATTCAGGCCCCTCCCATAGTTAGCCTTGTTTATGCCTAGGAATGAGGAAGGGCTGTTTGAAGCAAGATGGAGTCAGGTATGTCAGATTTCTTTCACTGTCATAGTTTTTTGCAAAGGTGGTTTAGAAAAATGTTTAAAAACAGTGGGCACTAGGTCAGGTCTGTGATCAAAGGTATAATTCTAAACCTTGCTAACTGAATTGGTTCATCGCTTCCTTCAAGGGCTGTAAGAATCAGTGTTTTTTGTTTGTTTGTTTGTTCATTTCTTTAAAGTTTTTTTTGGCTGTAAGTTTATTCAATGCAAAATAACCCTCTCCAGTTTTACTGAGGTGGCTGACCATGTTCACAGCCAAATCCTCCTCTAAACTGGAATTCGGTTGCTGATCCAGCCCCAGCCTCCGCTTTCTTGTCGGCACCAGGTGGCACAGCACTATGTCTGCAGGTATTTCTGTCAGCTTCCCCTCTTGTGAGTCTTGCAGGTTGCTCAGTCTCCAGACCTTTAGGCCGAGGCCTGCCAGTCTCTGGACAGCTGTGGCATAGAGTGGCAGGCCCAGTCTCCAGGGGCAGATGAAGGTAATCATGGAGATACTGGATACCCTCATGGGTAAGGTACCAGTAGAAATGTCTCCAGGCAAACTGTTCCTTCACGCAGCCTCGGGACTTGAGAGACTGCACGGCCTTCATGACCTGAAGGTTGGGCACATTCTTGTCTGCCAGCTCCCGGTGCTTACGCATGTGGACATCCTTCTTGGCCACCATGACTCCCTCCTTAAAAAGGAGTTCATAAATGGCAATCTGGCTCTTCTTAGGCATCAACATCTTGGTGGCTATAGGGTCCGGGACCAGGGCTCAAATCATACCTGACTCCATCTCGCTTCGAACCTCACGAATTCACTGCCCTTGCTATTCCTGGGCATAGACAAGGCTAACTATGGGAGGGGCCCGAATTCTGCTAAGACCTGCATAGGTGAGTGATGACCAGCTATTATTCCCTAGCTTGTTTACTGCTCAGGAGTCATGTTGCCAGAATCAGGTTTTTGGTTAGGAATCATTTAATATTTGTTGACTAGATTATAAAAACAGAAATATTTTCTTTTTCTTTTTTCAGTTACCAAGTGTTTAGCAAGGGAAATGTAACCTGCTACAGCATGATTATGCCTTCTCTTGAGTGCTGCATTGCTTCTAGGGAGAAGAAATATTAGAATAATCAGGAAGATGGAAACAAAGAGCAAAAAAATTACTTTGTGGAGTTAAGAGATTTTTTCTTTCTTTATTTTTTTCTTTTTTTCTTTTGAAAGAGTCTTGCTCTGTCACCCAGGCTGGAGTGGAGTGGTATGATCTAAGCTCACTGCAACCTCTACCTCCCGGGTTCAAGCAATTCTCCGCCTCAGCTTCCCAAGTAGCTGGGATTACAGGCATGCACCAGCACACCTGGCTAATTTTTGTATTTTTAGTAGAGATGAGGTTTCACCACCTTGGCTACCCCGGTCTTGAATTCCTGACCTCATGATCCACCCACCTTGGCCTCCCAAAGTACTGAGATTACAGGCGTGAGCCACTGCACCCAGCCAAGATATTTATTTATTTATTTATTTATTTATTTATTTATTTATTTATTTTGAGATGGAGTCTTGCTCTGTCCCCCAGGCTGGAGTGCAGTGGTGCAATCTTGGCTCACTGCAATCTCCGCCTCCTGGGTTCAAGCGATTCTCCTGCCTCAGCTTCCCGAGTAGATGGGACTACAAGTGCATGCCACCACACCTGGATAATTTTTTGTATTTTTAGTTCAGATGGAATTTCGCCGTATTAGCCAGGATGGTCTTGATCTCTTGACCTCGTGATCCACCCGCCTCGGCCTCCCAAAGTGCTGGGATTACAGGCATGAGCCACCGCGCCGGTGCCAAGGAATTTTTTTAAACAACTAACTAATGTTCTTTTTTATCTGGCAAGCAGTAATGATGCATTGGATATAGCATATATAGGTTTTAGCAAGATTTCAAAAAAATCATTAGTTCTCGGACAACATGGAGAAATGAGAGCTGGATACTAATATAGTTACACACGATGGTTGCATAACAACAGCAAAGCCTCAGCCTCCCCTCTCCTTCTTTCCCTGTGGGTACTTAGGTGACCCTGAGCTAGGACTCATTGGCATACTGGTGTTAGGACCCGCATTCATTCCGATGGATCATTGTGCATCCTGTATTGTTGTTAAATATTTTAAATATGCTCTCAGGGTATAATAAACTAGAGCTCTTGGGAAAAGCAGACGGAAGCTGGGTCATGGCCACGTTAGCTCTTTGGAAACGTCATGCATCATGCCCACACCCTACCTCTAGTTAAAATGAGAAACAACAATAAAACAAGTATGAAAATCCAACACTGTACTTTTTCCCCATAATGATGACTTCAGTACATCTTTAGAAATAGGAAGTAACGGCCGGGCGCGGTGGCTCAAGCCTGTAATCCCAGCACTTTGGGAGGCCGAGACGGGAGGATCACAAGGTCAGGAGATAGAGACCATCCTGGCTAACACGGTGAAATCCCGTCTCTACTAAAAAATACAAAAAACTAGCCGGGTGAGGTGGCGGGCACCTGTAGTCCCAGCCACTCGGGAGGCTGAGGCAGGAGAATGGCGTGAACCTGGGAGGCGGAGCTTGCAGTGAGCGGAGATCCGGCCAGTGCACTCCAGCCTGGGCGACAGAGCGAGACTCCGTCTCAAAAAAAAAAAGAAATAGGAAGTAACAAATTATGTTTTATTTTCTCATTGATTGGGTGCTCCTGCTTTGCTGGTGCCTTCAACATGAGACTTTGGTGAGCTCAGAGTAGGCCTCCCTGAGGCAGCAGGGGGAGGAGAGAACTGAGAATTAAGGATTGGTTCTGTTTAGACTTTGAGCTTCCATTGGTAGTTGTGTTGGCTTAAAGTGAGTGCAAATTGTTTGCACAACCATTAAACGTTTATAATAATGTATTGAGTTATTTAAAATAAAAGCACTGCTAAAATTAAAAAATTAAAATAGCACCATAAACAAATAAGTCTTGGATTTTTTTTTTATTTTTTGGGATGGAGTCTCCCTCTATCATCCAGGCTGTAGTGCAGTGGGATGATCTCAGCTCACCGCAACCCCCACCTCCTGGGTTCGAGCTATTCTCCTGCCTCAGCCTCCTGAATAGCTGGGATTACAGGCATGTGTCACCACACCCAGCTAATTTTTTAAAAATTATTTTTAGTAGAGACGGGGTTTCAACATGTTGGCCAGGCTGCTCTCAAACTCCCGACCTCGGGTGATCCGCCCCCGTCAAGGTCCCGAAGTGCTGGGATTACAGACGTGAGCCACCGTGCCCAGCTACCTTGTAATTCTTTTAATGAAAAAATAAAGCAAAATACTTAACAGAGAGGGATTTACTACAAAAGTGTAAATTGATTAAACTACCACTTTTGCATGTTGGTGAAATGATTTGCTTTTCACGTTAGGGTAAGTGTACCTTTCCCAGAACCGACCTCTGCTAGTGCCGTCTTCAGTGTTAACGCCTGATTCCATCTCCTGCTGCATCATGAAATGCTGACTCTCAAGGCAGACAATGGACAGGATTTCAGACAGAACCATTTACCTGTCTGTGTGATGTTTCCCTATAGGTGACACAGCACGGGTGCCACCTCTGTAGTAGCTGTGGAAGTCTGGCTCTTCCTTTAGTAGCCTTAGGATACAGGGCTGGTTCTGGCTTCATTTACCATCATTAAGAGCCTGTTTGACTGGAAGAGATGTTATCTCATGATAATTGTTCCCTTCTGCTCCTTGCCAGGTTGGAAAAATAAATAATGATGAAAAAGTGTGCTGAGAAGCACCAATTGCCAGATCCCCTAATGTGTGAGGGATTAATCTAGAAATATAGTGGAAAATTTCCTTTAAATATGTAAACTACACTGAAGGGACTGGCAGAAAGTAGGGTGACAGTTGTTTGTTTATGAAATTATTGCATTTTTATTAGTTTGAAATACACTTGCATATGTTTCTGTTAGCCCTGGGGAAGAGAGAAAATTTTATTAATGTAATTCAAAGTTATAAACAGCACTCATTGTTAAATTGCTATAACTTTAAAAATGAGATGTGTAAGTTAGGAGGGATAACAATGTAAATTCCTGGAAAATTTTATTTTGACCTGCTTGAAAATAATAATGATCATTTATTGAACACGTATTATGTGCCAGGGACTCATTGCAATCATTTAATCATCATAGCAACCCTATGAGTTATAGCATTATCATTCCCATTTTACAAATGGGGAAACTGAGGCCTGTCAAGCTTAACCGACTTACCCAGAATCACCCCCCGGCTGTTTAGTGATAGATCCAGGGTTCCATCCCAGGCCCTCTGACCTCAGAGGTTATGGTCTTCATTCTTCATATTTTAAATGCCTCAGTTACTTAACTTTTTTGGGTTAGTTTCCTTATTTTTAAAACGTGGGGGCAAGACTAGATTCTTTATAACAAATTAGAGTTTTGGAACTGTGCTATCTTTTTTTAACCAAAACTGAGCAGAGGCGATGTTCATCACATACTCACTGCAAAAGGTCAAGAGAATGACTTAAAGGGTAATTACCAGCAGTATTTGTAGCAATTTAAGTCATTTCAGGATTTTACCTTCGACAGTTATTAGTTATTAGTTTTAGTAACAGGGGACTGAGAGAAGGTATTTCTTAGTCTACATCTCAGTTGCTTCCTGATTTCTCTCTGAACCAACCTCCTCCAACCCCATCATCTCCCAGGAGCTGCTAAATAATCACACTGCAAGGAAGGGCAATCAGCTGCTCTTTGCAATTCATGGAGAGAGTGACTATTAAATGCAGGGGATGAGTGAGAAGAGGAAATTCAGGCAACGAATAAGAAACAGTTCACTAATTAGGAGAACCAGGAGAGACTGCTGTTATCCTGTGCTATTCAATCTGGAAGTTACTAAACTCTACCTTAATAGAAAATGTGCGCCTGACTTCTTTAGGAAAGAAAAGAAGCGTTCATTAGCAGATTGTAGATTCCTCTACGTTGCTTGGAGTTTCCAAAGACATAGCCAACTGGAATATATTTTCATATTTATTACTGAAGGAACCCCCCCGTTTTGTTACCGTGCTTAAGTGTGGTGTTTCACATAAGTAAGTTTTCCAAATAAATGAAAGCTAAAACTAAATGTTTCATGATAGATTATAATGAAATGTTAAACCTTTATTAAGTATACGATATAAGCAAATGATGCATTAGAGCATCTATGTATTGTTTAGTGAAGAATTATAAGATAAGGCCGGGCGCGGTGGCTCAAGCCTGTAATCCCAGCACTTTGGGAGGCCGAGACGGGCGGATCACGAGGTCAGGGGATTGAGACCATCCTGGCTAATATGGTGAAACCCCGTCTCTACTAAAAAATACAAAAAACTAGCCGGGCGAGGTGGCGGGCGCCTGTAGTCCCAGCTACTCGGGAGGCTGAGGCAGGAGAATGGCGTAAACCCGGGGGGCGGAGCTTGCAGTGAGCTGAGATCCGGCCACTGCACTCCAGCCTTGGCGACACAGCGAGACTCCATCTCAAAAAAAAAAAAAAAAAAAAGAAATATAATGCTAGCAGTACTTTTCAAGCCTGGATCCCATTCTCTTCCCTAACTCAAGTAAAGATTGTCCTGAATATTTTATTAGTAATTTCTTTGTTTTATTTTGGGATTACATAAACATTAATAATATGTTTTTTGCAACTTTATAAAAGTGGAATGATTCTCTCTGAGTTTTTCAGTGGCTTGTTCAATATTAACATTATGTTTCCGAGATTCAACTATGAGAGTGTAGTTCACCCATGTAGATGTAGTTCATTTTTATTCTTCAGAGTATATTCCATTTTATGAATATGGGACAGTTAACTTTTCTCAGGAGAGATAGACATTTATTTGAGTTGTTTCCATTTTCTCGCTATTAGGAGGATATTGTGAATATTTTTGTCCATCTCTCTTAGTGTAGATGAGCAAGAGTTTTTCCAGGATGTATACCCAGGAGAGGAGATGCTGTGTTGAAGACTACACACACCTAAAGTTTTACTGGGCAATGCCAACTTGTTTCCAAAGTAATTGTGCCAACTTTAATTCTCACCAGGAGTACATGAAAGTTCTTGTTGCTCCACATACTTGCGAAAACTTGGGGGCTGTCAGATTATATACATTTTCTAGCCTTTTGGGTGTAAAATGGTGTCAGTATGGGGGTCTCTGCATTCCTCTGATTACTAATGAGGTTGAACATCTTTTTATAGGTTTATTGACCTTCTTGTTTTTTCATTAAATGCCTGGATATGCCTTTTGGGTTGCTTGTCCTTTTCATATTGATTCATTGGAGTTCTTTATATATTTTGTGTACCAAATCTTTGTTCATTATAGATGTTACTGTAGAGGCAGGAAGGTGGTGATCCCTTTTCTCCCCACCATAAGAGTTACAGCCCACACCTTTATAACAAAATATAGATCAACAAGAGAAAAACACAACAAACTCATTAATGTACTTCAACACTGGAGCCATGCAAAATATATGAAAACTCAAGAAAGGACCAGATGGTTGATGCTTAAATATCCTTTTCACTGGGGAGAAGGAGGTGGAGAGCCAAACATGAATGGGCCCAAAAAACCACACCAGTGATTTGTAAATGATTCTCTTTGGACTCTGAATGGGACCTAAGGACAAATAGTAGCTGCAGACAAGTTACAGGAAGGTAAGGGCAGAGCTGCATTGTGAACAAAGGTCTTATTATGCAGATAACAGTCTTCCAGGTCTTCCCTTGGAATTTCCCTCAGGAGAGCAGCTGCGGAGGCTGACTGGGCATGGTGTCCTGAGCATAGAGACTTCTAGTCTCTTCTCTGGTGGTTAAGGTTTCCTGGTTATTTAATGAGATTCCTAGGGAAGGGGTTTTGAGGCAATTGCATTTCTTTTAGAAGTTTTCTCAATCAGATAAGGGAATTTACAGAGAGAGCCAGTCCTGGTGCTTTGAATAGTAAGGAGGATCAGAGGGAGTAGGGGGAGGTCAGATGGAGACCTTCAGGCTGCTTCATTAGTTCAGCATGTCAAGGCACCATATTTCAGGGCATTTTCTGAGCCCCAATATTAAAGATATCTTCTTTCAATATGTGGTTTCTATTTTTTTCTTATTAAATTTTTTTTGATTTATTTTTTTCTTATCAAACATTTTAATAAGCAGGTATTCTTAATTATATTGTAGATGAATTGGTCAGTCTCTTTTTTTTATGTTTTGGGCTATATACAGCTTGCTTAAGAAATCCTTCTTACCTGTTGGTTATTAGGTTATTCTTGTATCCTAAGATTTTCTGAGATGTCTGTTTTTCTTTTTCATTCAAATAGTTAATCTCTGGAATTGTTTTGTTTAATGTACATTGTAAAGTAGAGGCTGATTTTATTTTGCCCCCACATTGTCCCAATGCCACTTATTAAGTACAGGTTGAGTATCACTCATCTGAAAATCCAAAATCTGAAATGCTTCAAGATGCAAAGCTTGTTGAGTGCTGACATGACACTCAAAGAAAATGCTCATGGAAGCATTTTAAATTTCAGATTTTTGGATTAGGGGTGTTCAGCCAGCAGGTATAATGCAAATACTACAAAACCTGAAAGAATCTGAAATCTGAAACACTTCTGGTCACAAGTATTTCAGATGAGGGATTTTCATCCCTCCCGTCTTCACCAGTCACTGGTCTGCGCTGTCACTTTTGGCACATATCAAGCCTCTATATGGGTGAAAGTCCTTCTCCAGACTATAAATGTTACATAACCTTGTTGACATCTTTATAATATTGGGCTCTCTTAATCTTAAACTTTGTATGTTTATCCATTTATTTTGGTGTTCTTTAATATTTTTCAATAACTTTTATTGCTTTATACAGAAATGTCTTGTAAAATTTTGTTTCATATATTCCTTTTTTTTTTTTTTTTTTTTGAGACGGAGTCTCGCTCTGTCGCCCGGGCTGGAGTGCAGTGGCCGGATCTCAGCTCACTGCAAGCTCCGCCTCCCGGGTTTACGCCATTCTCCTGCCTCAGCCTCCCGAGTAGCTGGGACTACAGGCTCCCGCCACCTCGCCCGGCTAGCTTTTTTGTATTTTTTAGTAGAGACGGGGTTTCACCATATTAGCCAGGATGGTCTCGATCTCCTGACCTCGTGATCCGCCCGTCTCGGCCTCCCAAAGTGCTGGGATTACAGGCTTGAGCCACCGCGCCCGGCCTGTTTCATATATTACTAAGTGTTGCAGCGGCCAAGAGGGAACGCTTCTCCCCTTCATCTCCTGAAGGCTTGCTGAAAATATACTGACAAAAGGCCAATGAAAAGGAGAGAAAGGCATACAATGTATTTAATGTGCACAATGCAGGAAATCACATGAGAATGATTTACCAATTGCCCAGTGTAGTCCAGATGCTTATATACCCTTCCATTTATGGGAGAGAGGGGATAGAGAATGGGCAAGTACGTAATAAGTTCCCCTGAGCTCTGAGGGGGGTGTCAGGAAGGTGAGCGATGGAACTTCACTGTGAGCAAAGGTCGTCTTATGCAGATAAAGCCTCCCAGGTAATCTATGAGAGCTGCCCTTAGGAGAATAGATGAAAAGCCTGTCCGGATGTGGTGATGACTTACAGTCTCTTCTCTTCTTTTCCTGGGTGGTTGATCTTTTTGGGCTATTTGATGAAATTCCTAAGGAGTGGGGTCTTAAGAAATTCCAAAGAGAGTCCCTCCCGGTGCTTTGGGAAAGAAGATCAGAGACAGGGAGGTGGAAGCAGGTCAGAGAGAAACCTTGGTTCTGAGGCTTATTTCTGAGGCTTTTCACTTTTCAAAGCACTTAGCATGCCAACGCTCTGTATTGTGAAGAATCATTTTCTGCACTCCAACACTATCTTCTTGTTTTATTATTATCATGAAATGTATATTTAAGAAATAGTTCTTTCTGATGCTTTGTTCCTGGTGTATAGAAATGCTAGTCACTTTAATATATTGATTTATACTAAGAAACCTTGATAAAGCCTTATTAATCCTAATAGTTTCTGATAGACAACAATATTATCTGAATAATGAAAAATTTGCCACTCCCGTTCTTAAAGTGTTTAGAATGAGATCTCCAGTACAATATCGAGTAGAGGTAGTGATATTTGACTTCCTCTCCTTGTTTTTGATTTTAAAGGAAAAGCTTGATGGTTCACAGTTGGGCATGATGATTGCTATAGAGTTTCTGTAGACATCCTTTAGGAAGGAAGCTTTCTGCCACTCCTAATTTGCCTACTTTCCTAAGATGCTTTAAAAAATTATGATTGACTTGTGTATTGGTCCTGTTTGGTGGTAGCAGAAAGGAGTTACATTTATTATCCGTGATTTTTTTTTTTTTTTTTGAGATGGAGTCTTGCTCTGTCGCCCAGGCTGGAGTGCAGTGGCCGGATCTCAGCTCACTGCAAACTCCGCCTCCCGGGTTTATGCCATTCTCCTGCCTCAGCCTCCCAAGTAGCTGGGACTACAGGCGCCCGCCACCTCGCCCGGCTAGTTTTTTGTGTTTTTTATAGAGATGGGGTTTCACCGTGTTAGCCAGGATGGTCTCGATCTCCTGACCTCCTGATCCACCCGTCTGGGCCTCCCAAAGTGCTGGGATTACAGGCTTGAGCCACTGCGCCTGGCCCATGATTGTTTTTGATGTCTGCAGTGGAAATTAGTGGGGAGGGAAAGATAGGAGGAGGTAATATATGCTTGCTATATACTTATTTTCTGATTGCTTTATATGCTATAAAATAATTTCATACAAATTACCTCATTTGGGTTATTGTTTCCAGTGTCTTTTGTTTGCTTGTTTGTTTGTTTCTGGTAGGGACCTAGAGCATTCTGATTCCATAACTGTGGCTGGTCTTAGGCCCACCAGTTTTTCCTGCTACACATTGGTGATAGTCAATTTGCACTGTGCTTAACTAACCTATTCTTTCTTCCTTAGTCTTCTCTAGTCTTCCATGTCACACACGTAGCGAGTTGCACCTGTAGCCTGTTATTTTTCACTGTACTCCTGAAGAATTTTCTTAAAGTGTCTAAGAAATCAGTGGTGTCCTTCCAATCTGATCCTTGTCTTCCTTCATTCACTTATTCACTCACCAGATATTCATTGATAGCATACTATGTGACCACAGGTAAAATGGTGAAGAAAACATCCCTGCCCTCATAGAGTTGACTCTCCAGAGTGGAATCGGGACAATAAACACATAGGCCAGTGTGTAGCATTGCAAGGTAGTGATACGGTGAGTGAAGGAGTGAGTGGGAGAGAGAAACAGAGGGAGGGATGACTGGGAATGTGTGTGTGCCCATTTTACTGGCATTAGGTTACCTAGGAAAGGCTGCCCTGAGGAGATGACCTTTGGTCTGAGCCCCAAATACAGTGAGCAAGTCAGCTGCGGGAAGTTCAGGAACAGCAGATGAATGACAGTGTGGTGAGTCTGGGGAACTTGAAGGAGTCAGGTGTGGTCACAAGAGAGCAAGCCAGGAGAAACTGGTAGGTGACAGAGAAAGAGACAGAGGCCAGGAAATGCTGGACTTGCAAGATCCTCATTAGAGAGATTTTGCTTTTATTGATGTGATGAAACTGTGTAAGTATATTTTAGAGGCACGTAATATTTTTGTTTACTTTCTCAAAGAATTCATCAGTCTGTTATCTGATTTCTGGGAATAAGAATGCATCCTGGTCTTCACTGTTGTCTCAGAATCTCCAAACTCAGTGATTGATGGGAAGAAGCTTGTTGTTAATATTCTTGAAATGAATACAGAATCTCTCTTTCTCCCTTAGAGGAGTTTGGAGAATGCTATTGCTGAAGTTGGCCTGGCTCACTGCACCACGTTGGGAGGTGATGCTACCAGGGGGAGATTACAGAGGAATAAGCCAGCATTGAGTTTCCTCTGTGGTAGAGGCTCATTATGTGAGGACGGGAGATTCTCAGTCTGACTTCCTTCTCCAGGTAGAAACATCTAACTTAACCAAGTGTAAATGATTCATGTGTGACTCCAGAACTTTGTCTTGCTTGTGCTCCTGTTCTAAACTCTAGGTGTTGGGAGATTGGAATGGATCTCATTTTGAACTGGATCTTAACTTCTTTGCTTCAATCCCCTGTTGATAAAATGATATTATAGGGCAATATTTGCTGACCTTCCTCACAGAGACCCTATGTGTGATGAAGTGATTTAGATGTTGAAAGGGTGGTTTGTTTTCTTAATGTATGAGAAATAGTTAATGCTACAGTCTGATATAAAATGATTATTCATAATAATTTTTATTTTTATTGTATGTAATGTAATTTAACTCTGAAGAAAAAAAAAATGCTGGATATTCTTTTGAGACCACTGAAAGGATATGGCGATAGTTTCTTCCTTTGTCTTGCAGAAGAATACATGCTATAGAAATCAAGGAGTAAAAGTCAGGGCATTCTTTCTGAATTTTCTTTCTCATCTTTTAGCCCCTTTGAATATGATGTGATTTTAGAAACAACTTAGAATTTAGAAACAACTTCTAAGTCATTTTAATAAACTTGGGAACCTTGTTAGTGGAGAGGTCCCTGTAAGTGGTAAATGGAAGTGAAATCTTATCTTGGGCGTTCATCTATCAGATATTTTCTTATCAATGTAGTGGCTGTACTCTCCAGTAGGTTCTACAATTCATATTAGCCATTTTACATGTTCATACCTGTGAAGCTTAAAAACACTGCACACATTTGGTACTATGACAGTACAGGAGGGAGAAAGGCGCTTATGATAATACTTTAGTATGTCTCTGCCTTGAAAAAGTAAGTAGTGAGCTGGAAAAATTGTTCAAGTGATGGAGAGAAAGGAACTACTATTCAGGAAAGAAGAATTTTCAGATTGTCTGCATTGATTAATGCATTGGTTAGTTCTTCAACTCCCCACTTTACCTCAGAAGCCACATTTTTTCCTGTGTTGTTTTCACCCTGGGTTTGAGCTGCTATGATGGCTGAAATCAAAGTTTTGGTCATAAGAAAGAATGACTGAGATGAGTAGTTGGTGTTTGAGAGCTGGTGCTTCACCCATGCTGGGTAGAAGGCTTCTTTTCTGCTTTTTCCAGCGGGAGAGCTTCCTCAGATCCACTGTTGAGCAGGTGTTCTGCTGCCCATTCTGTCCTGCGGTGACTTTGGTGTTGGTCCACACCAACCAGAGGGAGCTTGGGTACAGGGTTGACTCTGTGGAGCTCGGAAGCTCCTGGGTCTACTCTTATCTTGGCCATCCTTCAGTAGGATCTCCTGCAGCCAGCTGGGGAATTGATCAGTGCTCAGCAAAACAACCTCTTTTATTTTCCGGTGTCCTTTTGAAAGACCCTTCACTCTGAAGTTTCACAGCCTTTGATTACTGCAAGAATTTAGGATCACATCATAGAATTTAAAACACAAAGTGGAAAGGTGGCCTGGTGTTAGAAGTTATTTCCGTAAGAGGGGATGGCTGTGTTTTCCATTTGGTGGGAACGGACAGGAAAACTACCGTTGTGTTCCCATTCTCGGCAGGCTCAGATGGAAACGTGTCGGGGTGAGGAACTTTCTGTTTGATAAAAACTAAAAAGCCCACTCACATTTCTAACCTTTCAAGTTATGACAGTCATTCACAACTGTCAAATATAATGGCATTTTGGACATCATCCAGGAATCGTTAACAGCTACCAAGTGCCTTGACACAAAGAGTTTATGAAAACATTCTGAGTTTTGTTAAGAAGATGCTTCTGACCCACCTTCAATAGGATTCACTTTTTGTGTTATCTTTCTATCAATGGTGATAGAAAAGCCAATATCCTTAGCTGTCTGGTGCCTGAAAAACAGGATGTGTCCACAAAAGCACTTGAGTTTGCACTCCTTCCTTAAGCAAAATTTGCCAAATTTTAAGATGGTGAATTGAGAAGAAAAAGAAATTTGGTTTTGAGTTGAATTTTCCCTATCTTAATTACAGAAGGTAAATATTCTGAAAAAAAAAAAAATTAAGCCAGAATTAAAGCATTAAAGCATGCCTTCTAGAACCTACAAGTTATTTTCCTATGTGTTAAAAGTTTTGAAAACAAGTGAAGAAGTCTCTTTCTCCCATTGGATGAACATTTAGGTATTTAGGTGAAAGCAAAAATGATCAAGTGTGAATAAAACTCTTCAGGAGATCTCTAGTTTAAGAATAAATATGTTTCAATATTCTTGCTTGTTGTCTGAAACTGGGAACAATTTTAGTCATAGATTTAACATCATATTTGGCAGAATACATATTTGGCAGAATACACTCAACCATGGGAGGATCCCCTGTGTCTCTCTGGAGTCTCATTTTATATTAATAAAGGCATAGATGAAAACTGCTTAGAGTCTTTGGTTCTGAGGGAAACCCTGATTGAGGATTGAAGTTTGGCCTGCTGAGAGCATGTCAGCCTTTGCCCCTATATTGGCCAAGGGATGGGGTATGGGTGGGGGGTATTGTCTGACTTCTTTGGGGAGAGGACTCCTTTATATCGGAGAGGCCTAAGGCCTTCTTAGAGTGTTAGTCAGAATTGAATGGAGAGAGGGATTCCGGAGGGATTTGCATTAGTCAAATGAAGAAGCATAGGTGAGAGTGGGTGGTGGTGGCTGTGGGGACGCAGAGTCCTTCCAGGCCTAGGGTGTGATTTTCTACTGAACCCTTCCCTGGCTTCTTTGGTTTTCTAGTCACTTGGTTTAATTTCTGTCCCCTGATTCCTAAGCCCTGGAGGTGTCTTCCTTCTCTTTCAACTCCTACCAATGTTTAGATCTTATGGTCACGTGATTTCTGAGAATTTAACTTCATAGCTCATCCTCTTGTCTTCTGACTCAAAGGCAAGCACATTCAAGATTTATTTTCCCCTTTCCAGCAAAAAATGAAAGGGGAGAAGTGAAAGGAGGTAGGTGTGCTTTAGAGTGATTTCAAGTAACTGGGGGTAGAAAGGAAAAATGGAGGGGAAGAGAGACTGCATTTCATGGTAGGAGCTTGGCATGTTTGGGCAACTGAGAGAGGGCTGGAGCCACTGACGGGGGATGGGGATAGGAGAGAGGAATGGGGTGAGGGAGAGAGAGATGGATGGATGCCCAGGATGAGGTCAGGACAGGTGGGCCCTGGTTAGATCACACAGGCCTTTGTGGGCCATGTTAAAGACTTTGGATTTGAGCTTGAGAGCAGTGGGGAGCCATTGAAGAGATTTAAACAGAGGAGGTGTTTGAAAGTCTTTGTGATTTCGACTTTGGAGGCTATGTGGAGAATAGATCTAAGGGCTCTTGCAAGAGCCCAGGTGGGAAATGTTGGTTTGGCCTAGGGAATGTTTGTGAGGGTTGAGTTGGTGGTAGCTGGGACATGGAGGGGAGGGAGAAGGAGTTTGAAGAAGGACTCCTTGGTCTGGCACAAGCACCTGAAGTTGTCAGAGGGCCCTGAAGTCCTCAGAGGAGGCTAGTTCATGCTGTGTCAACAGCAGCTTCAACATTTCAGGCCACGGCAACGGAGTTTGCAGTCTTGCAAAATCTGCTATAAGTCCAAGTAACCCTCCAGAGCAGCTGTCCTCAAACTCAGTGGTCTAATCTGCCTTCCATATCAGTTCAGGTTCTACCAAATTCACTGTGGCAAGGGAAGAGAGAACCTGGCTCTCCAGTGCCTCTGTCACTTCCACTCACATGTCTTTAGCCACAAGAGTCATGTATAGGCTGTGGCCTTATCCTGCAAGAGGGCTAGAAGCGCAGTTCCCTAGAGTGCTTTGAAGAGGGAAAGCAGGAAATCTGGTGTAAAGGTGTACCACAAAGCCATTTTCTAATGTGAGGAATCTGAAGGAAAAATAGCTTCTGTAGGAAAGAGTTCAGTTTTTGATATGTTAAATGTGAGATGCTTGTGAGATACCCAAGCAGCTATGTCAAGTAGGCAGTTGGCTATTTGAGGGAGGGAGAGAGGGAGGAAGGGAGGAAGGGAGGAAGGAAGGAAGGAAGGAAGGAAGGAAGGTAGGTTGGTTGGCTTGGGTTCAGGATATACATTTAAAATGTATCTATGGTATTGGATGAGACTACCTAGAGACAATGTCTGGAGAAAGACAAGGACTCAGAAATGAGCCCTGTATTAGTTAGTCTAGGCTAAACTCTGTCGTGGATCCAAGCAATCTTAAAAGTCCCAGTGGCTTATCACAGGCTTTACCCATGCCAGATGTCCACTGGGGGACAGTGGGAGGCCCCATCAAATTATAACTGTACCATCTGAGCAGAAACTTTGTGTTTTGTGTTCAATGTCTTGTGCCCAATACCTGGCAGGGGGTAGTACCTGGCAATACCTGGCACAAGGATGTCATGGAGAAATTATATATATATATATATATATATGTATATAATATACATTTCTGTTGAGGTACAATAAAATCAATTTTCATTTAGTGATTTTGACCAATGTATGTAGTCATGTAACCATCACAACACAGTCAAGAAACAGACCATTTTAAAGCTTTATTTTATTTTTTTATTTTCTTCATGCTACCTTGTATAAGAGAAATAGACCAGTTTCATCACCCTAAAAAGTTCCCTTGTGCCCCCTTGCAGACTCTGCTCCCACCTCACCCCTGGCAACCACTGATAGGCTTTCTTTTTGTGTGTGTGACTGGATCTCTGTCTCCCAGGCTGGAGTGTGGTGGTGCAACCTCTGCTCACTGCAACCTCCACCTCCTGGGCTCAAGAGGTCCTCCTACCTCAGCCTCCCAAGTAGGTGGGACTTACAGGTGTGTGCTACCACGCCTGGCTAATTTTTTTGTATTTTTTATAGAGACAGGGTTTCTACATGTTGCCCAGGCTGGTTTCGAACTCCTGAGCTCAAGCTGTCCGCCGGCCTTGGCCTCCCAAAGTGCTGGAATTACAGGTGTGAACCACCGTGCCCAGATGATATGCTTTCTATCAATATAATTTTGCCTTTTCTAGAATTGTCTAGAAATGGAATCATATAGTATGTGGTCTTTTATAACTGACTTCTTTTATTTAGCGTAGAGATTGGTAAATATTTTCTATAAAGATTCAGATAGTAAATATTTTAGGCTTACAGGTGGTATGGTCTTTGTAGGATCTACCTACTCAGCTCTGCTGTTGGTAGTATGAAATGTGGACTGAATGGGTGTAGCTTTGTTCCAATAAAACTTTGAGAGGGCTGAATTTGGCCCATAAGCTAGAGTGTGCCAGTATCCGACTCAGCATAATTCACTCCGGATTTACTTCTATTGTTATGTGTATCAGGAGTTTATTCTTTTTTATTGCTGAGTAGTCTTCCATTGTATGGATGACGTTTTGTTTTTTCATCGATTGATGGACATTTGAGTTGTTTTGAGCTTTTGGCTTTTATGAATAAAGTTGTTACGAACATTCATACACCTATCTTTGTTTGCATTTCTCTTAGGTAAATCCCTAAGCGTAGAATTGCTGTGTCATATGATAAATGTGTATTTGATATTATTAAAAATGGACCAAACTGTTTTTCAAAGTCTTAGTATTTATCAGCAATGTATGAGAATTCTAGTTGTTCTAAGTTTTTGTCATCATAATGAGTGTGTACTGAAGTAAATACTTATTAATATTCAAATGTCAATGGATGTAAACGAATCATTGAAAATATGTTGTGAATATTGTCCAGTGTCACTCGTATTTTAATGTGATTTTTAAAAAATGACTCTTATTCTATCTCATAGTTTTGCCATACATTATTAAACTATTTTCTATTCTTTAATCTTAAGGTTTTTATAACATTTTCCTGAGAACAATGTAGACACCACCTTTGTGGATGGCAGTTAATTCAGTGTTAGACTTACTGATAAGGGGGCAGAGCACAGTTTCTCGTTACACGTTGCAGTTACTGAAAACCACATAGACCTTACTACTCAGTTGGGCTGAGTACTGGGTTGAAATCTTTGAAATGTGAGGAGCCTCATTTAATCCCACCTCTGAATAGGCAGCCACTTCAGCTCCTCCTGGGTGTACCAAAGCCAACCCACAGGCAGATTCTGGATTTTTCTCCAAAAAGTTATGTATCTGTTGGACCCCTAGAGTTTTGTCTTTTAAGGGTGTGGCTGAACTAATTTTTACCTAGAAAAACGTTATGTAGATGTTTGAAATGTCAACCTTTTTTTTTTTTTAATCTCAGTTAAGTTCCATGAACTTTCACTTTAAGCCATGTCCCAGTGAACTCTCTTGTACCTGAGTGAATTGATTTGCTATGTAGGTTCTTTGCCACAATAAGCTCATTAAATGCTGGGGCCTGTTACCAAAAAGTGATTCTTTCAGTTTTGAGTACTTGTTCTGAGGCTGTGTTCTGACAGAGCAAGATGTCAATTAAGATTATTCCTTGTTAGTGGAAATAAAATCACGTTATCTGCTTATAAAAGAATCTCTCTGTTCTTTCTCTAAGGGGAGGGAGAGTGTATTCAACTCACACAAAGTTTATCCATTCATGAAGTGAAAAAGGTAAAAGCTTGTAGGTCACGAAGAGATCCCCGTTTTACCAGACCGGAAATTATGATCCGAGCCAGGGGGTATTTTTCCTGCAGAGCTGACTCTCAGAGGTAGTGTCAAATTGCAGCTTCTATCACAACATCAAGAATGGAGTCTTTGTGGAGCCTGAAAATCTCAGGCCATAACTGATTCCTGTCCACAGAGTCAAAGTCAGAAGCAAGTTCACTGTGTCGCAGTCAGTATTACACAAGTACAAGGTGGAAAGGTGTGACCATGATCACTAATGGAAAAGTGCATAAAGCTTTTGTCTTCCTTGTGAACCAGCCGGGATGTGACTTTCAGAGTCAGGGATAATGTTGGCTGGCTCTTACTCAGTGCCAGGCGCTGTTCTAAGCATTGTGCATATTAAGGTCCAAGGACGTTTAGGGTAACGGTTCAGAACACTGCGGATGGGCTAGATTGCTGACTAGCCAAATGAGTGACCGGTTTCCTCAGTGACTCCATCTACCCATGTTTAGGGTGGGGATTATGATAGTGCCTTTGTCACAGGGCTGTTGTGAGGACTGAATGTGTTAATTTATATTAACTGTTTAATAGGGTACCTGGCACAGGGTAAGTTACATGGCTATTACAGTTATTTTAGTACTCATCCTAAGAAACTGTTGACATAGGTGCTGTGGTTTTCTCCATTTTACAGTTGAGTAAACTGAGGCACAGAGAAGAATTTTCCCTAAGCCACAAGGCTAGGAGGTAGTGAAACTAGGATTACAATACAGACAGTCAGAGTCCAATCAGTGGCTGTTAACTGCTGTACTCTGCTGCCTTCCTGCTTATTAGGAGAAAATGGCTGTGCATTTTTATATGTGATCTGCAGTAAAGCAGATATCTAGTCCTGCAAGGAAGAAGTGAGTAGGAAGGTTGTATTTGGCACTGACAGCTTGGACTTTACCACTGATTCCTCCAGATGAATCTCTACACCCATTGCCTTGTTACTGGTCAACAAATTGGCCGAGAGTCCATCTTCTATTTGGAGTAGTCCTATCTCAGAAATGACATCACCACCTATTCTGTTACAGAAGTCATAATCCTGGGTCATCAATGACTCCAGCTTCTCCCTGTTTGTCTATTATCAATTGTTTTGATTTTTTAAATAGCTTATAAATCCATCACCTTTTCTGTCTCCACGACCACCCCAGCCCAAGTCACTGCCATCAGTCACTTTCTTACCAACCTACCCCTGTCATCCTTGCCCCATGCCAGTCTGTTCTTCATGCAGGCAAAGGTAAAATGCAAATCCGGTCAGCTTGTGGCCGGGCTTAACACATTACCTGCTTTTACATTCCAATCCAGGTCTGTCTGCCTCCAAATCCTGTTCTTTTTTTTTCCCCCATCTTTCCTCTGTAAAGTTTGTAGGAGTTGACCTTGATTTGAAAGGCCAAGAAAAGTAAGATTCTTAGGTGTCCAGTGGAATCTGGTTTTCTTTAACCATACTCATCAAATTCACACCTCAGATAATTGGGCCCCAGAATCTGTACCCATTACTAGACTTGTCAGCAGAACTCAAGTGTTCCACATGGGTTTATAATATCTGGTATTTTTCTGGGCAAGGCAAAGTATATTGTAGTAGTAAAATGATAAGTTGCAAGATGGCCTTCTCTCATTTTTTTCACAATTGCCTTCATCACTCTAGCTAGGGGTTTGTGTGTCAGTGTTTGTGTACTTGTTTTTATTGTCATTAGTTTGGTTATGGCACAATAGAGTCCTTGTCAAAGTGGATATTAGCAAGTTGAGTTCCAAGTTTGCTAGGACTGAATGCAGATACAAAGCATTTGAAATTATCAGCATCCTGTTAATGGAGGCTAGAGGAGAAATCAAAGTAAATTTTCAGAACTATGAAATTAGCAAACTGCCAACACAGGGTTGGAAGTTTTTCCGTTTTCCTCTTATCAGCTTTTAATCTGATCATTTCCCAGGGAGTGCAGACAGGCTGTGGGGAAGCTCTCTGCCCAGGCTAACTTGAGGGGAAAATGAACACGAAAAAAACAATTCATTCAGAATGTTATCCTTGGGATACCAGTGAACAGATCAGCAATACTAGGATGTAATCAATAATACTGGTTTTCAGAATAGAACCACATACCACTTTCCCCCCAAATATGCACCATGGACTGTCATATAACACCTCAGATCTTACTTATCTATGCATTTGAGCAGGCACAAGTCTCCTTGTTCTTAAGCTTGGCCCACTGGCTCCACTGTCATCTTGATGTTTGTGTGAAAAGCTCTCACAGTGTGGCCGTATGGCCATGCTGATAGTATGTGCCCTGACTGTTTTATCTTAAATCAAACTGCAACAAACTTGTGAGGGAGCTCAGAAAAAAACTAGAAGGAAGAGATTTGTATCATAAAATCCAGGGAGTTTTGGTAGAGCCTCCTAAGGTGAAAGAGATGAGAAGGAAAAAAATCTATAGGTTTGTTTGTCTTACTAGTGAGGGTAGGGTTGTGGCTAATAACTAGAGAGGTAAAATATCTACAACCCTGAAATGGGGGAAATTTGTTTTTTAACTGCATCTTTCCTGAGAAACATTTGAGGCTCTGCCGTTTAGAGCCATGATAAGACAACCCTAGGAATGAAGCTGAGTAATCACTGTGTCTCCACTAAAACCACCGCTTCGGGGGGGCAGCTGGGCTGAGGTCTTGCCAGCATAGCTCATGAGGCCCCAGGTGGATCATGCCTACTATCAGTGTGTGATAGTGTGATGCCTGTGTTCAACCATCATATGTGCCACTGTTGACACTCCTGAAACCAAAGACAGGTTAGCAAGTGAAAAGCATCACACATTTATTTAATCAAAGTTTTATATGACATGAGAGCCTTCAGAAATGAAGACCCAAAGCCCCAGAAATGAAGACCCAAAGCCCCATAGCTATTCTTATGCTTAGGCTTGATATAGAACGGACAGCCATGTAGAACTATGGTTGGACAAATGGTGTGACCTAATGGCAGTATGACCGAGGAGGGACCTCAGCAAGGGCTGTTGGTTCAGATTCTTGTTGGCCTTTCTGTGTAGCATTTCTTCCTCCTGGATATAGGGTAGGATCCCTCTGGAAAAAGGGTCTTTGGGGAGAAGGAAGAGAGTGACCTTCCTAGGTTTCATGGTTTACTTTGGGGGAGAGAGGTTCTAGTTTCTATGACCTACCTTGTGGAGGAGGAATTTTTTTTTTTTTGTATTTATTATTCTTTTATTAAGATAAGTTAATGCTTAAAGGAATTTTGTGTATTTGTCTTCCTATCCCTTGATCATTTTTCTTTTCTTTTCTTTTCTTTTTTAAAATTCTACTTTAGGTTCTGGGATACACGTGCAGAATGTGCAGGTTTGTTACATAGGTATACACGTGCCATGGTGGTGTGCTGCTCCCATCAACCCCTTATCTATGTTAGGTATTTATCCTAATGCCATCCCTGCCCTATCACACAGGCCCTGGTGTGTGATGTTCCCCTCCCTGTGTCCATGTGTTCTCATTGTTCATCTCCCACTTATGAGTGAGAACATGCGGTGTTTGGCTTTCTGTTCCTGTGTTAGTTTGCTGAGAATAATGGTTTCCATCTTCTTCCATGTCCCTGCAAACAACATGAACTCATCCTTTGGAGAAATAGGAACACTTTTACACTATTGGTGGGAGTGTAAATTAGTTCAACCACTGTGGAAGACAGTGTGGTGATTCGTCAAGGATCTGGAGCCAGAAATGGTATATACCCATTACTGGGTATATACCCAAAGGATTATAAATCAATCTACTATAAAGACACATGCACATGTATGTTTATTGCAGCACTATTCACAATAAAAAAGACTTGGAACCAACCCAAATGCCCATCAATGATAGACTGGATTAAGAAAATGTGGCACATAGACACCATGGAATTTTGTTTTTTATGAGTTGCTTCAGGGGTGAAAGAGAGATGGGAGAAAGGAGAGCAGTAGAGGTCAGAGAGGCCTTGGTTCTGACACCTTCCAGTCTTCTTTATTCAGAGTACTCAGCATGTCAAAGCTCCATATTTTGGGGTATTGATTGTTTTCTTAGCCCCACACTACCCTCTGTCTATTTGCTGGGAGGGTCAGACAGAAAAGGATAGATGTCACTCTGCAAGGCTGGAAGAACATACAGTTGGGGAAGTTGTGCAGTAATAGGGGAGCAGATCCCCCTCTGTGCAGAGGCTCCCCTGTAGGCCCTCTTAAAGCACTCAGCTGCCTCATAACTCAAGATGACATCCGGTTCTCCTTGGGGAGAAAGGATTTAGAACAAGTTGAATCCCTGTCACCTTCGTGTACTCAGAGAACTTTCCTAGAGGACTTGACCTGTGGTCAGGAGAGAAAATAGTTCTCTTATTTTCCATGAGGGCATCTGCTCAGGCAATTCTCTGTGACTTCCTGCCTTTGCAATGTAGGTCAATCCTTCCAGAGTCTTACCCTGACTTTCCCCTCTCCCATTTCTGTCAGCACAATCATTCACCTGGAATCTTTTGTACGCCCTCGAAACTTCAAATCTAAAAAACTCCCTGAACTTAAGGCGAAGTTATTATTTCCTTTCTAGTACCATAGCTGTTTGTCCAATTCGGTTATGATGTTTACAGCAAAAGGAATTCTCATGCAGTGTGGCTTGTGTATGTTTCATGAGACTGGACTACAGATGTGTTTCCTCAGTTTTATGTATCCAGCTACCCCATGTCTGGCAAATAATAATACCAGGTCAGGCACTACTCTAATTGCTTTATAGATAATTTATCTTCATAATAATCCTATGAGAAAGGTACCACTGTCATTCCAGTTTCACAGATGAGGATACTGAGAGGGTCAGCATGTTGTGTAACTTGTCCAGAGTCACAGCGTTTTCTATTTTGTTTTTTTTTTTTTTTGAGACGGAGTTTAGCTCTTGTTGCCCAGGCTGGAGTGCAATGGCACGATCTCGGCTTACCGCAACCTCTGCCCCCCAGGTTCAAGCGATTCTCCTGCCTCATCCTCCCTAGTAGCTGGGATTACAGGCATGTGCCACTACGCCCGGCTAATTTTGTAGTTTTAGTAGAGACAGGGTTTCTCCATGTTGGTCAGGCTGGTCTCAAACTCCCGACCTCAGGTCATCTGCCCATCTCAGCCTCCCAAAGTGCTGGGATTATAGATGTGAGCCACCGTGCCCGGCCTGAGTCACAGCGTTTTCAATGTGAGTGAACCAGGATTAACACCCAGGCCAACAACTGACCCCAGAGACCTCATACAAGTCTGTGCTCTTCTGGGAATAAGGACCCTAGCCCGGGAGAAAAAGGCCGAGCCTAATGGTATTCTGTGTGAGGCAGCCATGCGGCATTGCATTATGCATCAGAATGACTAATTCTGTGTATGAGGGTTGTCAGGTGAAACCCAGTGGAGGCACAGCCCAGAGTTCTGCAGGGGCCTTCACTGATAATATGATGCAATCACATTTCTTAGGAGTAGCAGTTAGAGCTCTGCTGTTGCTGGAGAGAGGGCTGGAGAAAGAAGTTTCACATATTGTTTTTTGATCAGCAGATTTGGAAACTTTGAATGTTTGGCTCACAGGATGATGGAAATGCTCCAGCACTTCCTGTGACCTCGAGTCTGGGTTCTGCGATAGGGAACTGAGCTCGAGCCTTGCCTCCTCCACTGGGGACTGTGCACACATCACGGAGTGACAGGGCTTGCTGGGAGGAAGGGAGCAGCCACTGGCATTACAACAGCTGAAAAGGAATTTGAAAAGCAAATATCCAGAAAACCAGAACAAGGGAGGAAGTGTGTGCATTAGTTTGCAAAATGATGAACTTTCCAGTTGAAATGCAGATTCCCAAAGTGCAAGAGAGCTTGGAGTGAAGGGAAGAGAGTGAGTGGCTCAGCTCAGGTCTCATCCTGTTTTTGAAAGATTTTTTCCAGGAGGAAAAGGAATCTGGAGTAGACCGTGCTCTCACCTCTCAGCAGCTCCCTTTCTATTTCTGTCCAGTGGGAACAAATGAATAGCTGCTGCTTGAAGAAATGCCGGAAGGTTTTCTGTGCAAGGAATTCTGGATTTTAAAAATGCATCACTGGCTTGAGTAATCCTTCACATTTGTAATTTTAATCTCTGAATTTGGTTTTAAGGAAGGAGTGGTTCATTTATTAATTCACTTGTCTGAAAAATATTGAGCTGCTCTTTACCATGCTGTCTGATCAGGTCTGGAGCAACAGAGATGAATAACATATGAGGCCTACCCTCAGGGAACTCATATAAACAAATAAGATAAGGTGTGGAAAAGTGCTCTGGTAAGTCATTGTAACCACCTAAGAAGACAGATTCAGGGCAGTTACTTCTAGCATGGGAGGCTGTGAGGTAAGGGAAATCTTTAATAGGAGCTGGCACGTGAGATAGGCATTTAAATCTAGGTGGGAATTTTTGAAGCAGACCCAAAGGAAGGAAAGGACATTGGAGGTAGAGAGAACATTATGAACAAAGACAGGGTGAAAGCCAGAGGTGAAGCCGGCTGGGCTTCTGGGTCGAGTGGTTACTTGGAGAACTTTTGAGTCCAGCTAAAGGATTGTAAATGCACCAATCAGCACTGTCAAAACGGACCAATCAGCTTTCTGTAAAATGGACCAATCAGAGCTCTGTAAAATGGACCAATCAGCTCTCTGTAAAAGGGACCGATCAGCAGGATGTGGGTGGGGCCAGATAAGGGAATAAAAGCAGGCCACGCGCGTTAGCAGCTGCAACTGGGGTCCCATTTTGCTGTATGGAGGTGTTAGTCTTTTGCTCTTTACAGTAAATCTTGCCGCTGCTCGCTGTTTGGGTTCGCACTGCTTCTATAGGCTGTGATACTCACGGTGAAGGTCTGCAGCTTCTCTCCTGAAGCCACCGAGACCACTGGAGGAAAGAAGAACTCTGGACGTGCCACCTTTAAGAGCTATAGCAGTCACGGGGAAGGTGTGCAGCTTCACTCCCGAAGCCAGCAAGACCGCGAACCCACCAGAAGGAAGAAACTCCAGACACATCTGAACAGCTGAAGGAACAAACTCTGGAAATAACATCTTTAAGAACTATAACACTGACCGCGAGGGTGTGCGGCTTCATTTTTGAAGTCAGCGAGACCAAGAACCCACCAATTCTGGACACAGAGGACCTTGGCAGGCTCAGGAAATGGCAAGCCATTTATGAATTGGGAAGAGATACTGCAAACATTTGTCTCAAGTTCTCTAGTCCTTCACCCAGACCATAGCTAGCTGGAGGATGATCCTGATTTAGTCTGGGGGTTCCTTCTTCACGCAGTGCCACCGGCAGCCGCCGCAAATTGATCAGTGACAGTCTTAAGGTAGAACCAGTTTTCCAAACACGCACAAAACCATTGCAAGTGCGTGGGGTTTGGGGAGCAGGGACTCGTTGGGTGGGGGAAGATGCACCGGTGGTACCTGGATGCAGGCTGAAAAGGTTTATATCCTACAGGTCCCAAGTCACCATCTCCAGATGTAAAGCAGGAAATGAGATGTTCAAATGATTACAAATGCAAGTATTCTGTTTCTTTTTACTATTTATCATTCTGTTGCTTTGCACAGTAGAAGCTGCAGTTAGTAGAATTTTTAGTGTTCTCTGTGAGTTGGAAAGAGTTACTCAAAAGAATTGGGCTACTTTCCTGGAGACAAGCCCATAGATGCAGGTGATGATAATTCAATACGGGACTAACGGAAAGTTTTCTCTGCCACTTTCCATTACATTCCTGGCTAAGTCTATTCAGTGATTCTCTTTCTTTCTGAGCAGCCGAGGAGGCAAATAGTCTCCAAGTACGGCTTATGAGAACGCTGTGCCACAAGATATTTTATTAAAAAAAAAGTTTCCTGGACAGATACATTTGGGAAATATTGTAGATTGCATATGGACATTTCACAGAACACGTGTTACATTAAAGTCCCTGAGAAGTCCTGCAGTAAGGGAAACTATTTCAAAAGAATGGCATAGAGCCCAGCTTAGCCTGCAATCCCAGTACTTTGGGAGGCTGCAGCAAGAAGTATCGCTTAAGTTCAGGAGTTCAAGACCCGGTAACATAGTGAGACGTCGTCTCTATTAAAAGAAAATGGCATAGTTGTTATAAACATGAGCTTATCAAATCAGACATGTAGATTATATTCTGGCTGGGTTCCATATGTGGATGTGAGACTTTGGGCAAGATACCTAATGTCTTTACATCTTGGTTTGCTTGTCTGTGAAACAGGCTGGTAATGGTACCTAATTCATAAAATTGTCTTGGAAAGTATATAGTACATGAACTAGTTATTAGATATTATTCCGTTCCGTGTTTTCCAAGAATCCTCTTTTTGCATTGCGTTTATAAATAACTCAGAGAAGCGGTGCTGTGTGGGAAATGCCAGAGTAAAACTAGTGCAGTCCATGTGTGACTTCTGGTAGCAGTCCCACAGAGGAAAGGCAGCCCCTAGGTGCTGAGCGCTAGGTCACAGATGTGGACTTGCAGCTATATGAAGCTCTAGAATTGGGGAGTGAAAGATCATTTCCTCTTGATTGCAAGGTTAGAGTGTGTAACTTCAGTCTGTTTTGCCTTCCAGTCATTTAATGACAAGTTTGGCACTCAGGGCAGTAAACAGATATGGTTAGGTTGATGTATTAGGAGTTTTTCAATTGTAAGTGACAGAAACTGAACTCAAGCTTACTTAGCATAATGAGGAATGTATTAGTTTGTCTAGGGAGGATATTAGGGTACTTCAGAGAACTGAAGGAAAAGTGTTAGGAAACTCGACGGAAACTGAACATAGCTAGGCATCCTGTCCTTGTTCCCTTTTGAATGTTTTCCTCTTGACTTGTCTTAGCTTCTCCTTGCCTCATTCTTTCGTGTTGCGGATGACTTTCCCCATGGAGCATGGCTGCAACTTCAGCTTCATCCCCAGCAGAGCAAGAACTCTTGGCCTCGAGTGATCCCCCCGCCTCGTCCCCACAAAGTGCTAGGGTTACAGGCGCGAGCGACTGTGCCCAGCTAAGAAATAAATTTATGAGGCCGTGCGCGGTGGCTCAAGCCTGTAATCCCAGCACTTTGGGAGGCCGAGACGGGCGGATCACGAGGTCAGGAGATCGAGACCATCCTGGCTAACACGGTGAAACCCCGTCTCTACTAAAAAAATACAAAAAATTAGCCGGGCGAGATGGCGGGCGCCTGTAGTCCCAGCTACTCGGGAGGCTGAGGCGAGAGAATGGCGTAAACCCGGGAGGCGGAGCTTGCAGTGAGCTGAGATCCGGCCACTGCACTCCAGCCTGGGCGACAGCGAGACTCCGTCTCAAAAAAAAAAAAGAAATAAATTTATGAGATCCTTATTAAGAGTGTTTATACTAGGTTGGATCACGTTTATTGCAATTTTTTTTTCAGATTGTTATTCGTCTTTAAATTTTCAAAATAAATACTTTAATAGATAAAAATTACACAGGGGTCACACTAATCCTCTCTGTTGTTCCAGTTTTAGTATATATGCTGCTGAAGCGAGCACTGTCTCAATTTTTATGAAGGTTTTTGGAATTCAGAAGTTTTTAAGCTTCTTCGTATCAAATCATCAGGCTCTTCTTTGATGCATTCTGTCTTTGGTGGTTTATTAGATTGCTAGGGCTGCCATTAAAAAGTACCAGAGTGGGGGGAGCTTAACTAACAGAAAAGGGTTTTCTCACTGTTCTGGAAGCTGGAAGTCAGAGATTAAGGTGTTATCCGTGTTGGTTCCTTCTGAGGGCTTTCTCCTTGGCTGACAGATGGCTGTCTTCTCCCTGTGTCCTCAGATGGTCTTCCTTCTGTACCTCCTGCGTTCAGATTTATTCCTCTTATAAGGATAACAGACAAACACACGGTGTTAAGGCCCGGCCTGAAGACCTCATTTTTCATTTTACCTTATTACTTTCAGGGTCCGGTCTCCAAATACAGCCACATTCTGAGGTACTGGGGGTTAGGATTTGAACATACAAATTTTGAGGGGGGACACAATTCACCTTTAACAGTTCTCATACTGAAGAGGCGTCTATCGCCCTGAGAGGGTTTAAGGATTTGAAGGAAGTCATTTAAACTAGCTAATATTTAGTATCTTCATTAATTTACTGCAAATAACACCTGTCAGTCAGGGCCGTGAAGAAGAGTGAGTAAAGTGTGTGTCTACGGTGCCCGGCCGCATGCCTGCTCTGGGCTCCTGCCCGCCACTCCTTCTGGCAGCTGTCCCCTAGCCTTCATGATGTCAATGCCAGACACTGGGAAAGCAAAGATTTTTCTCTGCAAGTTTCCATTATGTTGCAAGCCAACCGTAGCTAATAGCACATTTCCCCACCTGTCAAATCAATGGGCTGAATTGTTGCTAAGATTAGCATACATGGCTTTTGTCAACAGCGTATACAGAAAATGAAATACTGAGCCTCACACGCGATTCCATTCTCTGTTTATTCTCTTTCTGCTGAGTGCTTGTATGTTCTGTTCTGAACACACCGTGTTCCCTCATTTCTGAAGCTGCAAACTTCCTCTTTGGCCCCGGGCTGTTTTCAGAATGGCCGTCAGGTCCCTGATACAGGAACCTGAAATGACACCCGCACCATGTACCCATCCATCCAGACCCTCCAGTATAGGGCAGGTTGGGGGACATGTGCCCACCACTGCTGCTCGCATGGGAAACAGAGACTGGCTTCAGCAAACCTGGACGCTCGTAACATCCTGAATGTCAACTGACAGCACCATTGGCTTCATGTATTCTTTGACCTAAACACCAAAGGTATTGAGAATTTCAGTCTGTTTGGCATAAGAAGGATGGTAGCACAAAGAAGAGAAGAGCAAAACTTTTACCCAAAGCCTCTTTCAGTGGCCCCTGCTGAGGTTCAGTGTACCATGCAGGGCAGTGTTGTCAAAAGTGAAGACTAGGCTGGGTGCGGTGGCTCATGCCTGTGATCCCAGTACTTTGGAAGGCCGAGGCAGGTGAATCACCTGAGGTCAGGAGTTCGAGACCAGCTTGGCCAACATGGTGAAACCCCGTCTCTACTAAAAATACAAAAATTAGCTGGGCAGGGTGGTGCCTGCTTGTAATCTCAACTACTCGGGAGGCTGAGGCAGGAGAATTGCTTGAACCCGGGGAGCGGAGGTTGCAGTGAGCTGAGATTGCGCCACTGCACTCCAGCCTGGGCGATAGAGTGAGACTTTGTCTCAAAAAAAAAAAAAAAAAAAAATAGTGAAGAGTAGAGGGCTCTAGGAAGACAGCAGGACCAAGAGGGAAGGCTGCTTTCAGTGGATGCGCCTCCTGAAGCCCTTTCCCTTTCTGCCTAACCTAATGCAAGGGGAAAATGTGGTTTATGTCTTTTTCTATCAGAGACAACTCAACATTAAAAATGTGAGATGAACAGCTCCCTTCCCACTATCCCCATCATCATTATAAACCCATTATCCATCATCAGTGGATAATGACTGTTAGCGGGGCAGAGGACAGCTTTCCTGGGGAGGAAGGAAGGGGCTGAGGAGTGGAAGCAGATCGTTTCTCCAGCTGTTTGGTGTTTATCACCCATTGATCTGCCCTGGCCTCCACTGGCCCATCTGTTGGGCTTCTGAGTGCAGTGGGGGAGGGGACAGACGGTTCACCAGGGCAAGTGTGTTCGTTTCCCCAACATACAGCTTCTGCAGGAATGGCCTTACAGGCTTAATTTTTTTCTCAGTAGGGTTCACTGTGCAACAGAAAGACTAGAAAGAGCATTAAAGGGTTCAGAGCCATTGCAGGCACCCAAAACTAAAACCAAATGGGAAATTCAGAAAAAACAAAAGTGATCAGATATTTGGGAGCTTTGTGGAACCCAAAGAATTAATTATGCTGTATGGAAAAACCTGTAGACATGTAACATCTTTAAGAGACTACAGCAAGAGGTGTGTTGAACTTTGGGCATAGAACAATGTGTAGAGAGATGAGTTTCTAGGTGGGAGTCAAAGCGATTTCTCTCCGTTGTCTTCAAAATGCCACCCAAAGCTAGGGAGACATTTAGTAGAAGAGTGGGCTTGTTCATGGGTGATAGAGTCAGATGTTAACTGCTATGCAGACTTCAGTACCTAACTTTAGAAGAAGAAGTGATTCCTCTTTCTCATTTAATTCACTCAACTATAAACATGCCATTTAACGTGCATATCGAGGTGATAGAATCTTAGTATTAAACACGGAACAATTCTCATATTTTTGGAATGGAATAAAGTCAAGCCAGCAGGCAAGCAGGAACAGTATAGCATTCTCTGCCCATTCTTTACCCACCCCCTGGGATTTGATAGTGACTTTGGAAGGCATAATGATTAGAATGTCTAGCCACCTGCCTAGACTTCCCTTTTGTTTCTCCCTTTAATGGTTCTTAAATTTTAGTTTTTATAAGCATTATTATACCCGGCTGTCTACACAACTTCTTGTAACTTGTATTTTACTGGGCAATTTAAGTAATACTAGGTTATCTACTTTGGTAATTTTGACAACACTAGGCCCAGTTGTACTGCTGGTAGCTCTAATGAGATGTTCATTGAGGAGGGGATGCATTCATACAACACCCATGTATTAAAATGCCTGCCTACTGTGGCCCTGAATCTGTAACTGAATGTGATGTGGACTTTGCCCTTGGAGTACTCCAGATGTAGTGGGGAGAAGTTGACAGAGGGAGTCTGGTAACCCCAGAGTTGTGCTAGGGGAAACATAGGACACCAGGACGCTCACTTTGTTGGCTGAAGATTTTAGAATGTATTTCCTTCTCAGTTATGTCTCACGAAGAGTTGGGCTTGTGCGTTGATCTTTCCTGGAAAGCCCGATGAGACCGTGTGCCTTGTGTCCAGTTCAAGGATGGGATGGGTTGCCCTGATCGTCAGTAATCCGCCTAGAGGATTTGCTAGCTTGCCACCTATTAGTCCGTTTGCATGCTGCTAATAAAGACATACCAGAGACTGGGTAATTTATAAAGAAAGGGGTTTAATGGACTCACAGTTTCATGTGGATGAAGGGGCATCACAATCATGGCAGAAGGCTCTTACATGGCAGCAGACGAGAGAATGAGAACCAAGCGAGAGGGTGTTCGCCTTGTAAAACCATTAGATCTCGTGAGACTTATTTACTACCATAAGAACAGTATGGGGGAAACTTCCCCTGTAATTTAGTTACCTCCCACCGGGTCCCTTCTACAACACGTGAACATTTGTCGAGACTGAGGGGAAGGGCCTGTTGACCTCTAGAGGGCAGAGGCCAGGGATGCTGCCAGCCATCTTGCAATGCTCAGGGCAGCTCCTACAGCAAGGAAGTATGGCCCCAGCTGCTAATTGTGCCAGGAATGAGAAAGCCCAGGCTAGAACCTTTCTTCCCTAAATTTCATCAGAAGTAACACTGATTACATATAGAAGCCTTAGGTGCTGTTTCCTAGTGAAGATATAAATGTAAGAGGATAAGGTGTGCACTTCTGATGATAAAATGTGAACTAGATCATCCATTTTGCAACTGTGCACCTGGCTGTACCCCCAGAGTAGCCTTGCTGTGTCCCCCTCCCTTTCCCTTGTGGTTTGTTAATGTTGGGGAAAACTGGTGAGGTCTAATTGAGCTTGGTTAAATGAATTCCCAAGGGGAAGCCTCCTTGCTCCTTTGCTTTCTCAGTGGCTGCTTTGTGTACAGCTCCCCTCTGACTCTCCACTGGAGCCAACGTTATTGTGTTCTCACCTGTTCAACGGGTTTTTCCTGAACGGCCTTTGAGAAATAAATACCAGTTAAAAAGGTAGAAAAACAAGCGTGGCCTTTGATTCCTAAAAGGTTAGATGACCTCTTTTGCTGTAATTCTAGATGATTTTATGAACAGGTGGGGGCAAGGTGCTTAAAATGCATTCTTATTTTTATTATTTACTGTCTTAAGCCCCAAGATGGTGAATGCTTTCTTTTGAATAGTGTTACCTAAAATTCACACAGAGTCTCTTTGCACATTAGAGCCTGCTTTCTTAATTCTTATTCTAGGGTATGTAATTGAACTTGGATCTTGAATTGAAGTAATGTAGCACAGATATAATGCATTGTTCTTAGAGCTCTCAAGTATTCAAAGAGCATACAGACTATGGAGAGGAAGTTGGGAGTACAGATTGTTTGCTTGCATTTGCACATAGCAGACACTGTAATTACTTAACAAGTCCCCATTGTCAAATATTCAATTGTTTTCAAGTTTCGAGAATTATAAACAAAGCAGAAATTGGCATTGCTGTGGTTAATAATTATTTCTTGAGGATAACATTCTAGGAAATTGAAATTACTCAAAGAGGATGCAAAATTTTAAGGCTTTTCGTATAGTTTGCCAAAGGCCCTCTGGAAGGCTGTGCTGATTTACACTCTGAATAGGTGTGCAGGGACACACAGCTTCCTTCTTTAGAAGTCACAAACCAAGAGGTGTGGTGGAAGTTGTCCAGGAGGTCAGGAGTATGGTAAACTGAACCTACCAAGGATAACCCCACCATTCTCTGAACACATTCTCTTCCTATTCTTGCCCTTCACTTCAGCAAGTACCCTGTTTCAGGAACATAACAGGGCATGCTCCTCCCTTGGGGCCTTTGCTCTTGCCGTTGTTTTGCCTAGAACCTGATTTCTCCAGATGTCCACAGGTCTCCCATCCTCACCTCTCAGATGTCTTTTTTTTTTTTTTTTTTGAGACAGAGTCTCGGTCTGTTGCCCAAGCTCGTGTGCAGTGGTGCGATCTCGCCCCCTTGCAACCTCTGCCTTCTGGGTTCAAACGATTCTCTTGCCACAGTCTCCCGAGTAGCTGGGATTACAAGCACCACCACGCCTGGCTAATTTTTGTATTTTTTTTAGAGATGAGGTTTCACCATGTTGGCCAGGCTGGTCTTGAACTCCTGACCACAAGTGATCCACCCGCCTCAGTGTCTCAAAGTGCTGAGATTACAGGCGTGAATCACCACATCTGTCCTCAGATGTCTTTACTGCCTTCTCTGTGAAACTTTCCCTGATTTTCCTGTTTAAAATTGTATTCCTGCCCCTCCCACACTGGCAGAGGCACAGGCTTCAGTTTCCTTCCCTGCTTGATTTTTCTTCATATCCTTTGTTGCTAACTCCCAGATTTGTTGCTCTATACCCCCAGCACGGGGAATAGACCTGGCACTGAGCAGAGGCTCAATAATTATTTGTTGAATGAGTGACTAAACCAGTGCTTTGTAGATTTGCTCTTGCTGGTTACCACTGATTAGCTTCTCAGCAGGCTTCCCTAATCGTCTTTGGTCAAAGGAGTAGCGGTTTTGTTTTGGTTCATTTCCTTTACTTGTCAGCTGCACTGAAGTTAGTTATTTATGTAACTGCTGGTGGTGGTGAGGATTCTATTAACTCTGCTATCTCTGTCGTCTCAGTCATGTCCAGCTACTGCTGAGATCTGGGATAGTAACTGACAAGGCTTACTCTGGTCTGATAAAGGACCAAATGCACATGTTTAAGATCTTCATTACAGATACCGATTTCTCAAAAAAGACAAGAGAACCCAATAGAAAAGAGGCAAAGGTTTGGACTGTTCACAAAGAGGGAGCATGTGTCTTTTACTCTTTATGTTCAACCTCACAATAAGAGAAATAGAATTTAAAAATACATTAAGATTTTATTTTTCAACCTGTCAGGTTTGCAAAAATTCATTCTGTTGGTGAGGCTGGGTATAAATAGGCAACATCATACAAGTCCAATGGAGAGAAATTTGGAAATGGCTATCAATATTAACTGTATCTGTGCTTTGACCCAGCAGTTTTGCTTCTGTGAATCTATTGTAAGGATGTACCTGCATATGTGCAAAATTAGTTAGACATACGTTTATGGATCATAGTTTGGTTTATGATAAGTAAACTTGAGAAATCACCCAATGGTCCACAGCAGGGGACTGGTTCATCAACTAGGACACATCCACACAATGAACTACTGTGTAACTGTAAAAAGAATCAGGATGCTCTCTTTGTACTAACATAGAAGGATTTAGAAAATATACTCAAAGAAACAAAAAGAATGCTCCCTTTTGGCCAGGCACGATGGCTCACGCCTGCAATCCCAGCACTTTGGGAGGCTGAGGAGGGTGGATCACCTGAGGTCAGTAGTTTGAGATCAGCCTGGCCAACATGGTGAAATGCTATCTCTACTAAAAATACAAAAATCAGCCATGTGTGGTGGTGTGCGCCTGTAATCCCAGCTACTTGGGAGACTGAGACGGGAGAATCGCTTAAATTTGGGAGGTGGAGGTTGTCTTGAGTCAAGATCATGCCCCTATACTCCAGCCTGGGCAATAGAGGGAGACTGTCTCAAAAAAAAAAAAAAAAAAAAAAAAAATGCTGCCTTTTATATAAAGAAAGTGGAAATGCAATAATGTATTTTTGTATTTGCCTTCTATACTTGAAGAAATTCTGGAGGGATACCTAATGACTTTGGATAACTGGAAGGATAAGGAGTGAAAGCAGATATTGGGTCGGCGGGTGACACTGGGAGAAGAGACTCTACACTGTACATCTTTGTACACACAAACATACAAGTTTGTATCACATGATTGTTAACAAAAAAAACTAACTTTAAAAAGAAATGGGGCGAGGCCAGGTGGCTCACACCTGTAATCCCAGCACTTTGGGAGGCCGAGGTGGGCAGATCACCCAGAGTTCAAGACCAGCCTGGCCAACATGGCGAAACCCTGTCTCTACTAAACATACAAAAATTAGCCAGGCATGGTGGTGGGCCCCTGTTACCCTAGCTACTCAAGAGGCTGAGGCAGGAGAATTGCTTGAATTTTGCAGTGGGCCAAAATTGTGCCACTGGGCAACAGAACCAGACTGTGTCTCAAAAAAACAACAACAACAAAAAAACCAAAAAATGGGCTAGCCTGGGAAGAGGCCGCAGAGGATAATGGTTGCCTCCTTTGTGTAAGAAGCATGATTCATTCAAGTGAGAAATCAGAGTCTGTTCTGAATGCCATCCAATCCACATTTGTACATTTTCTGCCCCGCCCCCCTCCCCCCCACCGAAGGTGCATTGTGGGAACTGACCTTGGGGAGGGAGTATGAGTGTGCATGTGTGTGTGCTCTCAGGGTGTTTCTCCTTCATGATATCCTGGTTGCTATATTGCGGAGATCTATTTGTGACACGCAGAAAACACTTTAAAGAAACACTGCTTCCTGACCATGACTTCCTGGTCAATCTGTCCTTCCGGAGACTGTTGAGCGCCAGACGTTTACATGCATGTCTGGACAGAGAGTGAGCCTGGCTCATTCAGACCCTGGGCACCATTCAGAGCAGAACTCAGTGGTAAGGAACAGCTTTCTTTCCACTGAAGATTCGCGCAAGCCATGCCCCACAGGGCAGCGTCTCCTGGCGGCTTTGACTCAAGGGCGTTGGCACGGGCACCCCCATCTTTCTTCTTTCCTCAGGAGCCCGTCGTACCGTTGGCTGTGCCCCTCACCTCCAGCACCCGGGCACAAAGGGGAGCCGTTTTTCGTACCAAACCACCATGAAAACAGGAAGTGATGAAGCAGAATTCACCCTGCGTCTGCACTGAGTGACTTCTCTTTCTTTTTCTGTCATTCCTCATTAGGTATAGACACGTGTGGCCGTTTACACTGTAGGATCCCCAGTCCCACTGGCTTTGAACATTTTGGAGGCTTACAATGCCGCCACCCGCGGACATCGTCAAGGTGGCCATCGAATGGCCGGGCGCCTACCCCAAACTCATGGAAATTGATCAGGTTAGTAACGTGACAGCCTTGGGTGTTTATTTTCAGTTTTCCTTTCTATATGGGAATTTTCATAGACTTTGGATAGTTCGCTCTTCTCCCTTTCTTCTTCTAGCTGTGTTGAAAAATCTGTGCAGTAATAGTTGCAATGTAGCTTGATCTCTGTAGCACATATAATAGTGATGGATGGGGTTTTTATACTCTTCCAGCATCCACTTGGATTGTGTCAATGCAGGATTTGTGTCTGAAGCCGGGAAGGAGGTGGGAGGGACAAGTGGATCGGGCCCTGGGCAGTTGACACAGTGGAGGCTGTCCCATCCCTGCCTTGCCATGACACATGAATATGTGCAGATTGTTGGAACACAGGCAAGACAAAACTTAATTTTTAAAATCACCTTTTTCTTCATTTTTTGCAGAAGCAACGAAATGCACTGATACTTTGTTACATTAATAGTTTTATAATGAAATTAGTATAGAGGGGTTCAGTCTTGGATTTCAGCCAATTGTAATTTTTATTTTTAGTGTAAAATTCACTATGTGTCTAGCATATTGTCTGCCATGAAGTAAATACTCAACAAAAGTTTATCGAATTAAAAAATATCAAGAAGACTTATAAAAGTGGTTTGACCCATAAAGGCATCCTTTAACTTGAGTCTTGAGAATTGTATGGTGTGATTCTCATGCACTATTTGATTATAGGCTATCTCGGAATGGTTCATTTTGTCCTCACTTTACTGTAGTCATTCAAGAGCAAATGATTTAAGAAATACAAGGTTGAGACCTAATATATACTTACAGGTTTTATAATGTATATAATATAGGGTTCTAGATGGCCTTCTACATTTTCAAAATTATAATACCATGGCAACTCCAGTCTCTATGTTCTCTATGCTATTTTACGATTATGATTTACAATTTTTTTCCTGTTCAGATTTTATTATCTGGTGGCAGATCAATGCAAGAGTTATATGGAATTGTGTGAATCCAAAAGAATCATTAAAATGAATTATATGGGTCAGATCAGAATTAACTGAACTTAAACTTAAATGTAAGAAAGGGTAAATTTTTGGGATTTTTGTCAAAAAAGCTGTCATCAGACCACACATCATTGTCATTTTAACTGCTCTCTGAGGTAGTTTTCTAGTGATTCAAGAAGCAACCTATACAAATAGAGAAGAGTAGAGATGCCTAATAGTTTCGGATACTTTTGAGTCAGGCAACAGATGCTTATCAGCTTTCATGTGTGGTTTGAGATGCTAGTTAAAATTTACCTTTAGAAAATGTTTGGAGATACTTGGTGCAGACTAAATGTAGTTTGGATTAGGTTTGGCCACAGCCTAAGAGACCAATGGCTTCAGTGAGATAGAAGTTGGTCTCACACACGTGTAGAGGTCCTGGATGCCCTGCAGTGGCATGCACTCGGTCCCCTCTGTGTTGTTGCATTGCCCTTCTCAGTCTGTGGGGCTTTGGATCACATGCTTGGGCATCACCTGAAAGCACATTAGAAATGCAGAATCTCTGGTCTTATTCCAGACCTCCTGACCCGAGTCTGCATTTTAACAAGATCCCCAGGGTATCTCTGTGCGTAGTTCAATCTGAGACGTGCTGAGCTGGATACCTGGTGCCCAAGCCCGGGTACTCATCAGAACTACCCAGGCACTTACCCGAAATAACTGTTTTCAGTGGTCCCATCCCAAGAGACTCTAATTTAGTGGTTCTGGTAAACTATTTAATTTTGATTGTGCCATGGTCAGTGCAGTTTGGGAACCTCTGCTTTAAGACAGCAGCTCTTAATAGACAGTCCTCCTTACCTGTGAGGTTAGTGTAGTGTTCTCTGCCTTTGGAGGTGGCCTTTGCTATGTGTGTGTTTTAATATATATATTTTAAATTATCTGTTTATTTTGGAATAATTTTAGATTGACAGAAAGCTACAAAGATTGTATATGCTTACATTTATACCCTTTTTCCAGTTTCCCCTCATGTTAATATGTTAATCTTGTTACATTAGTCAAAACTAAGAAATTGACGTTGGTACATTACATTAACATAACTACCAACTTTATTTGGATTTCACCAGATTTTCCACTAATGTCCTTATTCTGTTCGAGGATCCAATCCAGGGATACCAATTGTCATGTTTCCTCAGTCTCCTTCCATTTTGGACAATTTCTCAGTCTTTCCTTGTTTTTCATGGCCTGATAGCTTTGACAAGTACTTTTATGTTGATACAATTTTAAACACACAAAAATTGCAAGGATAGTACAAAGAACTCTGTACCTACTTTTCCGGAACCATTTGATGGAGCCTTGGAAGCGCCATCCCCCTTCACCCCTGAACACTCAGTGTGTATGTCCTAATATTGTAACCATTCCCTTACATAATAATCACAGTACATTTCTAAAACCAGAAATAAATTGAATAGTGGTATAATGCTATCATCAAATTCACAGTTCGTAATCCATATTCAAATTCCATCAGTTGTCCCAATAAGGTCCTCTATGGGGCCTTATTTTCTCTATGGTGTAATATCCTGTCCAGGATCATGTAGTGTGTTTATTGTCAGGTCTCTCTGATCTCCACTGATCTCTAGAAATTTCTCAGTCTTTATCTTTTGTGACCTTGACATTTTTGTAGAGTACAGGACAGCTATTTTAGAAAAAGTCTTCAGTTTGGGGTTCTCTTACATATCCTACTGATCAGATTCGAGTTTTGTATTTTTGGCAGAAATGTAGAGAAGCGATGTGTCTTTTTTGGCTCATCATATCAAGAGGTACGTGATATTGCGTTGTCTGATTCTTGGTGATTATTCTGATTTTACAGATGACAAGTGTAAACAATTGCTTAAATTGTAGGCCTCCTATTAATCACATATGGAAACCTAGACAGACAGTTAGGAACCCACACTCTTGCCCTGCAGTTGCTGGAATTACAATGAGACTTATGAAAGTGTTGCTGTCAGATGTTGTTTCTTGATTGAGTCAGAAGTTGGCATGAGAATTAGAAGTGTGTTTTCACATGCAATGAAGAGTAGAAGAAATGACCATTACTTGGGTTTTCTCTTTACCTTCTACCTTGTTCAGTAAAGATCACATAACCTACCTCTCTCTCTCTCTCATAGCATGTTAGCTTCATTCAGAAAGCTCTTTGCTTCTTCTTAGCCTGGATAGCTGCTGTTTCACTAAAAGCCGTTTCCAAAAGTTGGGTTAAGCACTGCTGCTCTATTGTCTCCCAAAAGTTTGGGTGCCTCTCCACTTACCACATTGTGTTGTGCTTGTCTATCAACTGAACCCAGTGGTCCTCAACCTTGAGTGTGTACAAGAAGCACCCAGTGAACTTACACAATATGCATATACCACCTTATGCAAAATGCAGCCCCAGCTGCAGAGATCGTGATTCTGTTGGCCAGGGGCAGGGCCTTTCTTCTGCATCTGTGATAAGCACCAGATGAATCTAATCCAAGGGCTTCCACAGTTTGAGAAGCAGTCATTAGACTGGGAACTGCCTGTCTTTGAGTGTGGTTTCTCCTTGCCTGGTGAACAGTCCTTAAAATGAAAAGATACTTCATGAATGAATCACTGGGAGGAGGCGCTTCCTGAGTAGTGATTATCTTATCAGGTACTCAGTTCTGCTCAGCCACCCTCCATCAGTGCCTGGAGTTTTCAGAGGGACGTCTGCCCATGATGGACTTGTTTCTCTTCTTTCTAAATATTTAGGAGAAAATTCTGTGTTTCCACTCAGCAGGAAAACCCCCCAGGAGCTTCTTACACATGGACTTTGCTGTATCACGGGAAGGTCTCAAAAGAATTACCAGCCCACTGGTTCCTGACTCCTACTCTTGCCTTCACAATGTATTGTTGAATTTCAAGCTCAGGGGGCCGCTTGAGGCTGAGGATGCTTGTTTGGATATATCAAGGCTCCTGCATCCACTGTTCTTGTTAACTTATTATGTCCTGTATAATGTATTTGTTTCTCAGTCAAGAGTCTGGAATCCCAAGCACTTCGATCAGCAGCATCTAGTAAGAGGCAGTGTGGCAAAAGGGGAAAGTATAGGCTCCAAGGACATTTAAACCTGGATGTGAGCACTTGTTTTAGTTCCTTCAGCTGTTATAACAAAGTACCTTAAACTGGGCAATTTACGAACAACAGAAATTTATTGCTCACAGTTCTGGAGGCTGGGAAGTCGAGATCAAGGCACAGTGGATGTGTGTATGATGAGGGCTTGTTCCTCATAGATGGTGCCTTGTATGTTTCCCCACAGGCAGAAGGGGCAAACAGGCTCTGTCAAGCATGTTTTTATACCACTACCATAGGAGCCAGGTTTCAAACAGGTGACTTTTGGGGAGACACAAACATTCAGACCATAGCAGTCCTGGAGCCCTGCTTTCTGTGAAAGTCTCAGTTAGCCTTGTTGAGCCTTTGATGGTCCTTGTGAAGATTAAAGAAAACATGTGAAAAGAATGTAGCATGTTGCATAGTTTAGCGTGATTCCTTAATAAAGGCAGCCATTATTGCTGTTAGTTTAAGCAAATTCTCATTGGATTAGAAAATTAGGTACTCTGGTTTTCCTTCTCACCTGCAGTTCCATGTGAACAGTTGCCCTCTGTTCTCATTCTTTCCCTGACTAACTTTTTACATGTTTAGGAAGGAGACAAAATTAAAAGATAAGTGGGAGGCACCCTCTGGTAATAAAGTGGAGTCCCGACTGGACACATAGCCAGTTTGTGCTGTGGAATATTCACTGGCTCCCTAGTACTCTGTGATTTTTTTTCCATCTTGGCTACTCACCATTTCTAAGCAGCAGCTTTTCTGTTCCCTGCATAAAGTCTTCAAGCCTCCAGTATTTCCTGTCCCTGCCCTGCCCCCTCAGGCCTTGCTTTTCAAGGAAAACACAGACCAGAAAGCCACCACTTCTCTCTTTGCCTTAGAACTTCTCTGCCTGCATATTTGCATGGCACCACAGACTACCTGATGCCTTTGTCTCATGCCTTCCTGTTTTGTTTTGCTTCTTCTACTGCCAGCAGAGGAGGGAAGAGGTGGTCCCAATTTGTTTCCAGTGCTTTCAGCTTATCTCAATCCCCAATGCTCCACATAGGTTTTAGCCCATCCTTTCCACCTTACCTGGAGCTTTGTCCCATCCATGTTCTCTTCTCTTGTTCTTTTCTTCTTCTCTGCCTTCAACAGTGAACTCTTCTGTTCTTACCTTGGAAAATCCTCCCCTTGACCTAGTAACTCTCTTTTGGTAGTATTTTATTCTCTGTTTTTCCATTCCAGGCTTATTTAAATGTTTCCAGTATGCCATCGATGTTGTTCCGTGCTTATTTTAATCTTTGCATGAACAACAGTTTACCTCTTTACAGGGCTCCCCTTTTTGGTGGCACCTGTGCCTTGCTTGTCCTCATCCTCTCGGTTATACTCGGCAAAGCTGCTCATTCTCATCTTCTTGAAACTCTCCCTCCCATCCTCTAGCTTCAGTGCCTGAGATTCTTCCTCCTTATTTGATTCATCTGGGATTGTTTCCTTCCTGGTTCCTCTTCTTTCTAGATCAGTTCCAGCCTCAGTGCTAAGCCCTCTGGTCTGTGTGTTCACTGTCGACACTTTTTGTCTTAGAGTCCATGTTCACTCATGATGTTTAAGTTTCACCTCTGCCTACATACATAACAACAGTTCCCGTCACCAGCGTGGCCTGCCAGCTAACCACTAGTTTCATTTCTTTGTTGGGTGGATATATGATTCCCCTCTCTAACTTCAGTTGTCTACAGAAGAGACACATGGTTAGTGCAACTGCCCATATGTTAACCTGAAGAAAGGAGTCTCACAGGTATTACCAACTTTTGGAGGTTATATCATGTAGAGGAGGGACCGTTAGATATGTTCTTTTTTTTTTTTTTTTCCTTGATGCAGGGTCTCACTGTGTCACCCAGGCTGGAGTACAAGGGTTCAGTCAGAGCTCACTGCAACCTCTAATTCTAGGCTCAAGAGATCCTCCTGCCTCAGCCTCTTGAGTAGCTGGGATTACAGGTGTGCACCACCATGACTGGCTCATCTTTGTATTTTTAGTAGTGATGGGGTTTTGCCATGTTGCCCAGGCTGGTCTCGAACTCCTGGACTTAAACGATTCTCCCACCTCAGCCTCCCAAAATGCTGGGATTACAGTCCATTAGCCACCACACCCTGCCTAGATGTGTTCTTCGTGGCCCAAGTGTAGGAACTCCATCCTATTTGTACTAGGAGAGAGATTCCACTTTTGTTCAAGAAAAGCCAGCACGGGCCATCTCAGCAGGTGAGGGGATCCATCATCTCTATTAAGTGTGCATCAGAAAAATGCTTGGAGAAGAGATTGTGAGCATATCCAGGCCCAAAAAAGCGATGGGAAGAGATACATAGTTTTCAACCTTAGTTCTGCTTCTCAAATGGCTTGGGGCAGATGGACGGCTGCCGAGGGCTTCTGGGCACTCCTCACTCACTCCTGCTGCAGTACCTTAGTATTGTCCCATTTTCATTTGTGGATGATTTGGGGAAAGATTCTGTTTGAAAAAAGTTTATCAGTTTTAAAAAATAGACATGGATGATTCTTGAGCTTTCTGGTGTTCTGAGACTTTAGTCAGATTCTGTAGGGTGACTTTGTATCCTTCCGTATATTTCATAAGCGTTACCCCCGGACCAAGGTTGGGTCTGCAAGCACTGTATGTGATTCCCAGGTACTCTTCCATTTTGTAGAAGCTGCTCCTTTAGACGCTTGTTCCCGCACATCCACGGTCTTTTTTCATTTCTTGCCGTTTCCTTCTAAAAGTATGCCACCTTTAATGCCCCCTGCCTTCTCCCAGCTGTCCACTGCTTTAAATCCTGGCTTTGCTAAGCACTGCAGAGAGCCTCCTTTGTACTCAAACCTTTTCTGATCACATTATAATGCAGTCTTTTCTCCAGCTTTCTAATTTCTTATACCATTTTCTTTGCCTGTAGCTTTTATTTGCAGTTAATACATTTCACACATAACGTAATTCACATTTTTCTTTTCTTGTGCTCACTTCTCTTGAAATAGATTATAAGCTCTTGGAGGTCATCCTGTGGCTTACATACATTGGTATCCTTTGGTTCATCACATTGATCTCCATTACTGTGTGTCTACAATAGGTTTTAATTCTGAACAGTGAAGATAATAATAAAACACTGGTCCTCATTCTCCAAACAGAAAAATTGTAACATCTCCCCTACCCCAGTATATTGGGAGAGGGTTAGTTCCCTAAAAGAAACACAGATGCATGTGTTTTAGGTAAGTGCGATTGCCTGCAGTTTTTCAACTACCATATTTCTATTGCATATTTAAGATATAATTCCATATGCATAAATTTGATTTACATGAGACTTTGAAAAGCTCATTGAGTAAAACTCATTTGAGTTTTTGTATTTACATGGAGTTTTGCTCATTAGTAGTAGTAATAATAACAGCGCCACACACTGTGTGGCAGGCGGCAGAAGGCCTTGCACGTGGTATTTCATCACCTTACTACAGCCTTCAAGATCGACTTAGGCTCCCTACTTCATGATTATTCAAAGGTTCATTAACTTGCCCAAGATTACTCAGTTAGGAAGGTACTGATTTGAATCTAGCACTGTATGACACTAAAACCCAGGGAGGTTTTTGGTTTTATTCTTGTTGTTGAGGCAGAGTTTTGCTCTTATTGCCCCGGCTGGAGTTCTATGGTGCAATTCTGGCTCACTGCAACCTCTGTCTCCTGGGTTCAAGCAATTCTCCTGCCTCAGCCTCCTAAGTAGCTGGGATTACAGGTGCCCGCCACCATGCCTGGCTAATTTTTGTATTTTTAGTAGAGTCACGGTTTCATCATGTTGGCCAGGCTTAGACATTGCCAAATGTCTCTTGGGCGGTGGACAAGAGTCTCCTCCTGTTGACAATGGACTAGGTCAGGGTCTCCTGAGCTTACTTCTGTATCAGAATCACTTATGAAACATGTTGAAAATACACAGAGGATCATTGTATAGTGATCCAAGGTTCAGGGATCCTTGTTTTTGTGAAGCTCCCCTGGTGATGCTCATGCTGTTGGAACTGCATCTGAAAACATTGCCGTGAAGGCCTTGAAATTTCTCCCTCTCCCTGCAGGAGCTACCTTTGGCTCCTGCAGTAACTTTTAGTGAGTCGTTTAAAGGTAGTGCCTCCATTTCTCCATGAGGGAAATGGTCCTAAAAATGTTTAGTCTCTCCTTACTTTACAGAGAGTACAAACATAGCTTTAAGAGCTCATTTTGCTCCAGTTGAGAAAGATGTAAGAAAGACTGTGTGGTACTGTACCACTGCTTTCATACTGTCATAATAGGTGAAAAGATATTGGTAGAGGAATAGTCATCCTTCATCTAATTTTTGCAACTTTTGGATTTGGTAATGTAACAGTTATTTCTTAAACTTCCTTTAAAATAAAGTGACTGGGGTACTTCCTTTTCTGGTTTTAGTGAGAGAGTCTATATAATAACCTTATAAAATCTTAAAAATTTGCCGTGTTTATGAAGAAAAACACAGCAAACATACCTCTCCCTTTAACTGAGCTGAGTTTAATTGAGCAAGAATGAACTCTTCCTTTCTCCTTTTCCTTCTGCAGATGAAATGCAGATTTTTAGTTTGCTCTGTAGGTGGTTGCTGGTGGGGTTCTCTTCTGTCCTACTTCCTTCCACAACACTGTCACTCTGAGAAGTTTGGGCAACTCAGAACACACCTATTAACTATGTTTTCTTAAGACTTCGTGACTGAGACTGCTGACATTTCTAGAACCTTTTGTGAATGTTACACTTTGTGCTTATTTTCCTGTTAGGTCAGCAGGTTAATTGTGGCAGAGTATCTAAATATGTGAATTTCAATGCTGAGAAGGAACTCTGGGTACCCAGGAACACGACAGCTTGTACTTTAGGAGTACATAGACCAATGTGCAGTGTGTCCAGAACTCCAAGGAAACGAGAGCAGCCTCTGGCAAATAAAATATGTGCTTTTCTAGTTTCTTGTTCCTAGCCTTCTATCAAATGCATTCAGGGGTCAATGGCATCACCATCATGCTTGACTCCCACCCCCACATTCTCCACAGCCTCTCAAATAGCAAGTCCTGTAGAATCAGCCTCCTAAGTGGGCTTGAGTCCATCCATCCTTTTTCCATCCTAGCTGCCACTGCTCTAGCTTATTTCCCGTAGGTGGCTTCAGTAGCATCACAGCTGGCTGCCAGGCCACGCTTCTTCCTTCCCCTCCAATCCGTTCCCCTAGGCCTAACATTCTGTACTGGCTTCCATTGCACCTAGAATAGAATCCAGACGTCCTTGCTGTGGTTGGCGGGGCCCCGGGCTGCCCCCAACTCTTACCAGTGCACTGCCTTGCTTAGTGCCACTGTGGAGTTCCCCACCACCACCGTCTGAGTTCTCATCATATGCAAACATTTTCTCCTTTCACAAACACAAATTTATTACCACTTCCAAGTCTTTAAAAATGTGATTTTCTCTTAACTAGAAATTACCCTCCTCAGTTCTCTGCATGCCTAACACCTGTTTATTCCATCCCAGATGAAGTGTAAGTTCCTTAGACCTTTCTCTAAGGCCTTTTCTGACTCTTCAGACTGGATGAGGGCGCTTGCTGTGTAGAACTTACAACATCCCACAGGGCTCCACTTGTCAGCATTGTAATCACTGTGTGATGCTCTGCATGGGCCAAGTGTGTCCCTGGCGCCAGCAGAGGGCCTGCACGTGGTAAACTCATAAAGGAGTGTTTGTTGAGTAAAGGAAATAAGTGATATTTATACTTTTTCTGTCTATTGATACAGACAATAATACGTGAACAGGAATGGCTGTGGTGAAGACATTCCTTGCCTCGTTTGCACCACGTATTCTAAATACATTATTACATTTTATAAATTGACTTTAGGAAAATCTTTGTGTGTCTTTCCATCAAAGCCATCTGTAATTAAAAGACAATCAGTGACTTTGAGACAAACTATCTCAAAATGATGATGGATGAATCCTTACTCTGGGACAAGTTGGTGGTGATCTATTTGGATTGATCAGCCTCACCATCATGAGATGCTCATAATTTCCGGCTGTCATTTCTTCCTTGACCACCCTGACCTATATAAACAACCATCCATCTGCCTCTCTGCCTTGCTCATCTGCATGGCTCCTGTACCTCAAACTCAGCATATTCAAAACAGTCCTTGTTCCTCCTGGCTCAAACCCATACAGTTTTGCTTTTCTTCATGTTTTCCTTTTCTTGGTGACAGATGTGAACTACACTCAGTGTGCTCAAGCTGACACCATGTGTCTTTTGGACTCTTTTTTTCTCCCTTATCTTTGTTGTCCAATCAGTCATCACAGAAAACTTGTCTGCATTTTCTGGTTTTGGTCACATCTGCTGCTGCCACCCTCTCTGGACCTCTTCCTTCTGGTCAGTGTGGAAGAGTACAGAGAGCAGGAGAGAGCTTAACATCAGTGTGTGTTGAGTATCCTCAAAGACATCTCTTCAAAAGACAGAGCATAATATCTACACAAACAGGAGATTATGAGAACAAAGCAAATGGGTATAAATTGTGAACAGGTGTACATGAGAAAGAGCCAACTAGACACCTTATAAGTGAAAAATGCAGTAGTTGCTGTTGGCACGGTGGCTCATGCCTATAATCCCAGCACTTTGGGACGCTGAAGCGGGCAGATCACAAACAAGGTCAGGAGATTGAGACCATCCTGGCTAACACGGTGAAACCAATCTCTACTAAAAATACAAAAAAAAAAAAAAAAAAAGCCGGGCATGGTGGCGGGTGCCTGTAGTCCCAGCTGCTTGGGAGGCTGAGGCAGGAGAATGGCATGAACCCAGGAGGTGGAGCTTGCAGTGAGCCGAGATCATGCCCCTGCACTCCAGCCTGGGCAACAGAGCGAGACTCTGTCTCAAAAAAAAAGAAAAAACCAGAAAAATGCAGTAGTCTTTCCCGTATCTGTGGGTTTGCTTTCCCCAACCAACTACCCTCTGAAATGTTAAATGGAAAATTCCAGAAGTAAACAACTCATAAGTTTTAAATTGTGCACTGTTCAGAGTACTGTGATAAAATTTTGCACAGTCCCTCCAGGACTTGCAGCACCCCTTTTTCCAGCATATGCATGCTGTAGACACTTCCCATTTGTTAGTCACTTAGTAGCCATTTCAGTTATCAGATCAACTGTCATGGTATGGCAGCACTTGTGTCCAGGTGGCCCTTATTTTACTTAATAATGGCTTCAAAATGTAAGACTAGTGATGCTGGCATTTCAGATATACCCAAGAGAAGCTTCCTTTAAGTGAAAAGGTGAAAGATCTAGATTTACTAGAGAAAGGAAGAAAAAAAATCAGTTGCTAAGACATATGGTAAGAATGAATCTTCTATCTGTGAAATTGTGAGGAAGAAAAACAATTCCTGCTAGTTTTGCTCTCAAACCTCAAACTGCAAAAGTTATGGCCACAGTGTATGATAAATGCTTACTTAAGATCAAGAGGCATAAAATTTGGGGGTGGAAGGTATGAAGAGAAACATGTTCTGATTGATGGCAGTCGGGTTCAATACTATCTGAAGTTTCAGGCATACACTGGAAGTCTTGGAACATATGCCCCTCAAATAAAAGAGGGATTACTGTATATGTTAATAAAATGTAAAAAGAAAAAACAAAAAACCAACAGCAGAAAGATAAAACAATAAAACACAGAGTAACTCTAGAGTGGATTCGGCTAAAGAGAGAATTGGTAAATTGAAGGTTCAAAATGAGGAATTCATTCAGAACATGGCTCGAAAGAGAAAGGAATGAAAAATATTAATACAAATTCTAAGCTGTATTGAAAAGGATAAATTAAGAAGCTATAATCTATGTCTAATTGGCAGTTCCACTAATAAGGAAATGTATGTTGGAGACAAAATATTTAAAGAGCTTCTGGCTAATATCATGCTTCTCTGGAATTAAAGGGAAATCTGATAGTGAGAAAGAACAGAGACTCTGGATTTGGCCACTTGGGTCTGTGAGACTCTCCCATCAGAAGCCATGTGGACTTAATACCCTGTCCAAGGAAGATGGAAGTTGTCTAAGCAGGGGAGTGACATAGTTAGTTGTACTTTTAGAAGATGTTTCTGGGGGCAAAATGAGAGGCTAGATTGCTCTTGCAGTAGCCCAATCAAGAAACAACTATGCCGTGAACTGGGACAGAGATAGGGAGATAGAAGTTAGGTATGTGTCCCATTGCGACATATGGAAAGACTACTTTGACAGAAAATTGATGATTGATTATGGGTGTGGGGTAAGGCAAAGTAAAGTGCTAAGGGCAGTTCTGAGATTTCTGGTATTAACAACTGAAAGGATCTTGGTGACATCTGCCAAGATAGAAAACATCTGTAAAGGACTGTTTAGGTGGACTAACGTTCCTCATGGACAACTTACAAAGGGGTACAGGAAATTGTTTAGGTGTCAGCATATCTCCTTTCATATTTCCTTTGGGTTTTGATACACTGGCCAGTTTTCCCGTTTTAACTTCTCTCAACCCCAGTACAATCCCTTATCATTTGAGAATGCACACCTGATTATGCTACTTCCCTGTCTAAAAACCCACATGGGTCCAAACCTTTAAGAGTTGTCATATTTCAGAATCACTAAAAGAATTGTAAATATTCTCACCACAAAGAAATGATAAATATTTGAGATGATGGGTGTGCTAATTACTCTGATTTGATCATTCCACAAGGTATACATGTATCACAATATCACTTTATACCCCATAAATATGCAGTTATTATTTGTCAATTATAAGTAAAAACTAAAAGAGTTGTCTATGGGAATTAGGCATTTTTTTTCTCTATCTTGCCTTTTGAGCCACTGTCTCATCTTTCATTTGTGCGACATTGTCAGCTCCTCCGTATGCGAAGAGGTCATCCATTTCGCTCTGCCTTTGCATTTGCCCAAATGCAAATTCAACCCAAAATGCCTTAGGCAATCCAAATAGCACTGTCTTGTATTTGCTTCCCTGTACCCACAGGCAGAATAAAGAGGACAGCTTTGAGAGTCACCCAGGATTGCATTGGCAGGACAGAAAACAAACAACAATATGAAGGAGAGAGGGAAGATGTAGTGTTGATTCCAAGTTTATATTCTGACAAACTAGAAGAAGATGAATAAAAGTTGAAAACTGGGAAAGACAATTTTGGGGTAAGATTTGAGTTTGAGGTTATGAAAGGATGTACGTTCAAGTTGAAATGGTCTGAGACAGAAAGGACTACAAAGAAGTGGGGGTTGGAGATGGTGATTTGGGCATCCAGAGTGAGCTTGAGCAGAGAGACTCTTCTGGTTGGTATCGAATGTTCCAGTGGTAATTTAGGATTTTATAATTTATGCGTGAGGAAGGATCATTTACTATTCATATGGTGATGCTAAAACATTGCACTTCAAATAACATTTGTCCTGAACTTCCTATGTGCCAGGAACCAAGGCACCCAGCTCCAGCACCCACTCCATAGGTGTTAGCTCTGAGCACTTGGGCTTGTTGTTCATGGTTTTGAGGACTTGGTAGATTTGGGATGGAGTTAAAGGGTAAGGATTCTGGAATTGTACAGGTCAGGTCTGGGTTCAAATTCTGACTCTGTCCCATGTGTTATGAGGCTTTCAGCAAGTTATATAGCATCTTTTTTTCTTTTTTTTTTTGAGGCAGAGCCTTCCTCTGTTGCCCAGAGCTGGAGTGCAGTGGTATAATCCTGGCTCACTGCAGCCTTGACCTTCTGGGTTCAAGTGATCCTCCCACTTCAGCCTGCCAAGTAGCTGGGACTGTGGGCATGCACCACTATCCTTGGCTAATTTTTGTACTTTTTGTAGAGATGGGGTTTCGCCATGTGGCCCAGGCTGGTCTCGAACTCTTGAGCTCAAGTGATTGTGCACCTAGGCCTCCCGAAGTGTTGAGATTACAGACATGAACCACTGTGCCTGGCCAAATTACTTAACAATTTAACATCCCTCATATGGTCTGCTCATTAGTGAAATACACTTAGTAATATTATCTGGTAGGGAGTGTATGGTAGTCACTCAAAAAACAGTAGCTGTTGCTACACCGTATCATAATTAGAAGGGCTGGCCAAGTGATTATAGTAAAAGAAGATAGTAAAGTCTGGGTTGATGCTATACTGAAGGTAGGGGTGGAGAAAGAGTGTGAAATTGTCATAATTGTTTGCATAGTTTAGACCTTTCCTGAAAAGCCTGTGTTACTATTCTTCAGCACTGTAGGTTCTGCCTCAGATTGCCACCATTAACTTATTGGAACATTTTTTGAGACTCAGAAGCCACATCCCTCCACTACCTGCTGGCGGATGTCTCATGTCCATTGCCACTCAAGAAAGGAGGATGAATTGCCATTAGTGCATCCACTCGCAAACACACAGAACAACTAGTAGCATAGAGAGACAAAAAATACAAGAAAAAAAAAACTAGGCCGGGCACGGTGGCTCAAGCCTGTAATCCCAGTACTTTGGGAGGCCGAGATGGGCGGATCACGAGGTCAGGAGATCGAGACCATCCTGGCTAACATGGTGAAACCCCATCTCTACTAAAAATACAAAAAAAAAACTAGCCGGGCGAGGTGGCGGGCGCCTGTAGTCCCAGCTACTCGGGAGGCTGAGGCAGGAGAATGGCGTGAACCCGGGAGGCGGAGCTTGCAGTGAGCAGAGATTGCGCCACTGCACTCCAGTCTGGGTGACAGAGCGAGACTCCGCCTCAAAAAAAAAAAAAAAAAAAAAAAACTAAATGAGAAACATGAACTCATTTCATACTTTTTTGGTCATTTGTTCCTTTCAGTGTTCTTTTGACCGCTGTCTTACTTTCAATTGCCATTGATAAACCTTCATCATCCTGTGTGGAGATTGAGCCTGAACCCTACTTTGCCTTCAGGGCTTATTGGCTTTCTCATGTCTACTCTCCTAGCCTGATAACATCCTATCCATTAGCGCTGACAGTCATTTCTGTTTATCCTACTGAATCTCTCTGAATTTTTATTTTTAAGCTATGCACATAAATACAGTTAACTTTCCAAAGGTGAACTTGACACACATAAATAAATTATTTCACATGGGTGAAGGTAAGCAGACCATAAGGCCTGAATTGATTCTCCGTGTGAATCATTCATTTCCACATAAAAGGGAACACTTGATTGCCAAGGCATGGTGGAGTGCAGTGGCCTTCTGTGGGTCTAGAGTCATCTGGAAGTACTTGGAAAAGACTGATATTAAGGAAATTTGAAGACAATATAGGAATTAGGACAGTGGTTGTTGTGGCTGTCAGAGATAAGGAAATTTGGGAAAAACATGGTTCTTGATATCTATAGCAACATTGATATGTAACAATATTTACTAAAATAATCACGAACTAGGAGGAGAATCACAAAAGATTATGATTGATCTAAGTAGTCCTTTATGTTTGCATTGTTCATGTCTATAGTTCTGTCATTTTATAAAGTTGCAGATTCCCTTCTAATTGAAGGGAAATACAGTGCCGAGCAGAAGCATGTTAGAATGTCTAAAGGAGAATGTAGGTCTGCTTGTCTTTAACCCATTAATACATTCAACATAATTATTTCTGTCTTTGTTTATCTTCATAGTTTAGTGATTTTTATGACACAAAGACTGTACTTTATCTTGGTAAAATCTAATACCTAATTTGTTTCATGAAGCTTGAAACAAGTCACTTTTGGTAAATCATTTAACCATTTTTTTTAAATGAATCATCATTTGTCAAGAAAAAGTTGGCAGAGCCTATCTTCTTTCAGTTTTTTTGTTTTTGTTTTGAGACGTAGTCTTGCTCCAGCCTGGAGTGCAGTGGTGCGATCTTGGCTCACTGCAGCCTCTGCCTCCCGGGTTCCAGTGATTTTCCTGCCTCAGCTCTCTGGGTAGCTGGGATTGCAGGCGCACGCCACAACGCCCAGCTAATTTTTGTATTTTTGGTAAAGATGTAGTTTCACCACGTTGGCCAGGCTGGTCTCGAACTCCCGACCTCAGGTGATCCACCTGCCTCGGCCTTCCAAAGTGCTGGGATTACAGGTGTGAGCCACTGTGCCCGGCCCATCTTTCAGTTTTTAAAATTAATGTGATCCATGGTTTTACGACTGTGAAGAGGTTGCTGTAAGCCCCGTGTCATATTTGATAATTGCTTGAATCTCGTGTCTGTTATTCACACTGCAACTGTTGTCAGAATACTTGTTTTCCAAGAGCCAGCTGAATTTGCCTCAGGAAAGTGTGGCTTTGTCATTATTATTCAGATTCATCAGGCTGTTATTAGGAAGATAGGGTATGGACACAGCCTTTTCAGAGCACATCCAATTCCTCCATGAAAAAGTAGATGGCTCAGAAGCATGGAGAGTGATCGTAGGATCATCGGAAGAAGAGTAAAACTGTTGTGAAGTGATTGGTGTCATTGACACAATGTCACGAGGTGCCTCTGGGAGCTGGATGGCTTATTGTACATTAAAGTTCCTTCAAGTCACATTGTACGCTTCATAGTCAACATGCTATCCTCTCTCAGTGGCGTCCTGACATTTGGAAGCTGGATTTCTTTTCTTTCTGGGCCAACATTACTAATAACTGCTGAGCAGAATGTGTTCAATGGATTTCTACCTATAAAAGCAAAGTAAAATCCCAAGTGCTGTGCTATACCACCTCAAACTGTTAGACTAAAGCATCTGTCAGGTTTTTCTTTTCTTTGTTTTGTGCACTGGAGAAATGCTTTTTAATAGTCTAGGATCAAAAACTTTAAGTCTTTGTGGAAAAGCATTTTGCAGTTAGAGGGCCATGAGACTATCGCTGAACGGAAGGGTGGAGGAGCAGTGGGCACTGGGGACCACTTCTGTCTTCCGCTTGCTGTGATCCATCTTTAGCTGCTCCCCTGAGCCTCCATGGCACAAAAAAAGAGAAAGAAGCTAAAAGTCTGGAAACAGAAGATGGGTTTTAAATCAATGTTCGTTAACTGCATGCCTTTCCAGGCCCAGCAGCCACGCACCTGGAAGGGGACAGTGTCCCGGAGGCAGTCTCTGCCGCCAAAGTAAGTGCCATGCAGGTGGCAAAACACAAGAAGATGAATTTAAGAATAACCAGCAGGATGCGGCAAGTGCCAAAGGCAGCATCGGGCTGGAGTCACTTTAAGGAAGAAGGAAAAATTGGATTTTCATTTGTTTATTCACTCAATTTTTTTTTTCATTTTTTTTTTTAAGTGTGTGTGAAGCATCCAAACAAGGGATATAAGTAAATAAAAGAAGCTATCTATAGATAACATTATGTAATGCCCTACTATGTACCAGGTGCTGTTTCAAGGATTTTACACCATTATCTCAATTTATCTTCATAACAGGAAGAGAAAACAGAAGTGTTGAGAGAAGTAACAAGCCCAAGTTCCAAAGCCAGGGACTGCAGAAGCCGGGATTCAATTTCAATCCCAGGAAGTCCTCTAAAGTCTTTGATGGCCAGGTGTGGTGCTCACGCCTGTAATCCCAGCACTTTGGAAGGCCAAGGTTGGAGGATTGCTTGAGACTAGGAGTTCAAGAACAGCCTGGGTAATATAGCGAGACCCTGTCTCTACAAAAAGTAAACCAGCCAGGTGTGGTGGTGCACACCTCTAGTCCCAGCTACTCAGGAGGCTAAGACAAGAGAATCCCTTAAGCCCAGGAGGTTGAGGCTGCAGTGAGCCAAGATCATACCACTGCACTCCAGCCTTGGTGACAGAGTGAGACCCTGTCTCAAATAAATAAATAATAAAGTCATCCAAGAGCTCATAGTTGGGGGGAAGAGAGAGAAAAACACGTAGTCAATAAAAATTCATCATTCTAAAAGCTTTTCTGGTATCTATTCACTTGATACTACCTCATGAACATTTTCCCCATATCATTAGAAACATTCAAAATGAATAAACCTGATGGAAGCAGCCTTTTTTTTTTTTTTTCCTGGGTGATGCCCATTTTGAGGCAGGCAGAGGCCTGAGAAGTGGATGTCAGAGCTGAGAACGGCAGCCCACACTCCATAGTGGCTAAAACAGGTGTGTGGGCACATTGGCTGGGGGTGCTGCCAGCCTCAGCAGGCCGGTGTCAAGGCAGAAATGTGGGCAGCAATAGACTTTTGAGCTCTCCAAGGTGAGCTTTTGGGCTTAGTAAAGTCCCTAAGCCAGGTGCCTTGGCCAATAGGAACAGGTGGCTGCGCAGCCAGGGCCTGCCAGTGCTCATCAGAGGCGGGGCAGGGAGGGGCTCTGATGAGGGCTGACAGCTGGCAGGGGGTCTCCTGGGAAAGTGCCTCCAGGAAGGCTGGACTGGCCACCTCCTAAATAAACAGCCAAGGACTCCCCAGGTGGCTGGGTCTCCAGTGCCTTAAAGGAACATGTACTCTGAGTGAGAGAGTGATCATATTTTTTAAGAGATCAAAAAGAGGCAAAAGGAGAATTGTTTAGTAAGAAAGAAAGAGGTGTTTAATTTAAAAGGGTGGCAGGGCATCCTTGTGATCCATGGATCTGCATAACGGGTTATGCAGGACTAAACCTAGAAGATGGCTCAGAGGGGAGACGTGGATTTAGGAATTAGTGGTACCAGCATTATATTACAGGCAAAGGAAAAAATATAGAGAGGAAAGCAAAAGACCAATACCCACTTTAAGGAATAGAGAGAGATATAGATTGAAAATCAGCTGGTAGAGAATTTGGCCATTTTCAATAATCTAGCTTTTTTTTTTTTTCCTCTGCCTCCTGGTTCCAAGCAATTCTACCTCAGCCTCCCTAGTAGCTGGGATTACAGGTGCCTGCCACACCCAGCTAGTTTTTGTAATTTAGTAGAGACAGTTTCACTGTGTTGCTCAGCCTGGTCTCAAAAGTCTTGACCTCAAGTGATCCACCCGGCTCCGCCTCCCAAAGTGCTAGGATTACAGGCATGAGCCATTGCGTCCAGCCTTAAATCTAACTTATTTTACAAAAATTGGCAATAAATCTTCTTGTGTAGGAAATTTGCTTTGTGGACTTACTCTCTTTAGTAAATTAAGTTAATGAAAGAACTCTTTTAGAGAAAGAATTAAGATAAAAAGAGAGGAATACACCCTTAATAAGAAAAACTACTCCTTGAGTGTAGCTATTGACACATGGTACTTTACCAGTCAAATTCATATGGAAATGCATACTTCATCTACCAAATAACAATATTTTAAAATTTCCCCAGAATATACTATAAAGTGAAGAAAGACTTTCATATGCTGCAAGATGACCTCACTGTTGGGAAGGGGAATGGGGAAAAGAATGTGGGGTCAGGGCCTCTGTGCTTATGGGCCTTAATCCCCGCACATAGAAATGTGGTAACTGCCTAATATTCCAGGTTATTCTGAAAAAATTCCTGCTCTTGTTTTTCAGCTGTCTGTTGAGTCTGAGAAGGCAGTTTTGATCATCCAAACAAAAAGCTTAAGACATTTAGTGATGATTTGTATAAATTAGGGAAACATACTGAAGCAGTTAAAATAATTTGGCCTCAATATTCTAAAACCAATTTTTTTTGAGACAGAGTCTGGCTCTGTCACCCAGGCTGGAGTGCAGTGGTACTATCTCGGCACAGTGGTACTATCTCGGCTCACTGCAACCTCTGCCTCCTGGGCTCAAGCAGCCCTCCCACCTCAGCCTCCCAAGTAGCTGTTACTGTAGGCACATGCCACCATGCCTGGCTAATTTTTGTATTTTTGTACTTTTTTTTTTTGGACAGAGTGTGTTACTCTTATTGTCCAGGCTGGAGTGCACTGGCGCTGTCTCAGCTCACTGCAACCTCTGCCTCCCAGATTCAAACAATTCTCCTGCCTCAGCTTCCTGAATAGATGGGATTACAGGCTCCTGCCACCATGCCCAGCTAATTTTTGTATTTTTAGTAGAGATGGGGTTTCACCATGTTGGCCAGGCTGGTCTCGAACTCCTGACCTCAGGTGATTCATTTGCCTCGGCCTCCCAAAGTGTTGGGATTACAGGCATGAGCCCCTGCATCCAGCCTTTAGTTTTTATATTTTTTGTAGAGATGAAGTTTTGCCATGTTGCCTAGGCTGGTCTCAAACTTCTGAGCTCAAGCTATCCACCTGCCTTGGCCTCCCAAAGTGCTGGGATAACAGGCATGAGCCACCATGGCCAGCCCAAATATTTTCCAATAGGGTACAGAAGTTAATTTTTAGGGCCAGGTGTGGTGGCTCACGCCTGTAATCCCAGCACTTTGGAAGGCCAAGGCGGGCGGATCGCGAGGTCAGGAGTTCGAGACCAACCTGGCCAACATAGTGAAACCCCGTCTCTACTAAAAATACAAAAATTAGCCAGGCATGGTGGTACACGCCTGTAGTCCCAGCTACCAGGCAGGCTGAGGCAGGAGAATTGCTTGAACTTGGGAGGTGGGGAGGTTACAGCGAGCCGAGATCATGCCGCTGCACACCAACGCGGGTGACAATGTGAGACTCCATCTACAAAAAAAAAAGGAGTTCCTTTTTAGTTCCTGTAGGGTTTATGGAGTTATAGGGAGAAGAATCAAGCAGTTTCATCATTTTGAACTACATTAATTTCTCCCCTGGGGCTTTTCTTTCAATGAAATGAAAAGCAGATTATTCAGTAGGTCTACAGAAAGCTATTAATGTATTATTCATATCACTCTACTCCCAGGTCTTGGAGAATTGGATAGATAGACAGGCATACCTTACGCAACCTTTTGGGCAAAAGTTAACTAAAAAGTCCAAAAGGCAGGGCTGGCGTTTGGCTTGGAATTTACTGATCAGGCAATGAGCTCACATCAAACAGGGCTTTCTATAGGAAATGAGAAAAGCGATGATACCAGGCTAGTGTTGTCAAAATAGTTGGGGTGTCTTGGTCAGTCTTGTCTGCTTATGGGAGTATAAGGCTCACCTCTTTGGTCATGCTTACTGAGGGTGACACTTGTTTGATTGGTATCTGATTTATCTGTTGAATTACATTCTTTATCAGCTGGTGCTCAGTGCTCTTCCAAGCCATGAATTGCCTAATTCCTACATGAATGATTCTGCACAGGGAGTAGTGACAGCTTTCAGTGTTTAACAGCTTATGGCCAGCAGCTGCTCAGTCACCCAGCAGTGGTAGGAAATGGGAAATGTGCTGGTTAATCCAGGCTATCATTAAAAATAGTTGGTTTTTTGTTGTTGTTTTTTAAAGGAAAGTTTGTGAATGTATAGATTTTTTTCATTTATCAGAGGTGTATTGAGTCTCCTATTAGATCCCGTTAATACCTACATACTGTGGTAACTAGTACTGAGGGGTGGGGAAGGCTACAGAGATGAATTAAGATGCCTTGGTCTCAAGGGATGGGGAGATAAGATAGATATGCAGTCCTCAGAAGTGATTCATTTAATCTGCTAAGTACACAGAGGGAGTAATTACATCTATTTAGGGAGATAAGGGGGCATCTGGTTAGTGGGAGTGGCTTTGACATAGACATTAAATGGTAGGTAAGAGTTCCTTGTTAGAGTTGGAACAGAAAGAAGGAGAGGGCCATTTCAACAAAGCAAATGGCATGAGTGGAAGTGTGGAGATGGGATTTTTGTTTGTTTGTTTGTTTTTGGTGGCTCACCATCAAGATCCAGAAGCATGGGGAACGTGTACAGAATAGTAGAATTATGGAGACCAGATTGTGGATGGCTTTGGGTGACAAGCTAAGGGACTGACTTTTTTTTTTTTTTTTTGAGACGGAGTCTTGCTCTGTCACCAGGCTGGAGTGCAGTGGCGTGATCTCGGCTCACTGCAACCTCCACCTCCTGGATTCAAGTAATTCTCCTGCCTCAGGCATGCGCCACCACGTTCAGCTAATTTTTTTTTTTTTTTTTTGTATTTTGGTAGAGACAGTTTCAGCATATTTGGCCAGAATCGTCTCAATCTCCTGCCCTCATGATCTGCCCACCTCCGCCTCCCAAAGTGCTGGCATTACAGGTGTGAGCCACCGCGTCTAGCTGGGACTGACACGTTTATTGGAGCAAACAAGTGATATGAGCAAAGTTTGTAGGGCAGGTCTAATTTTGTGTATTTATAGTTGACATGGGGATTGGAGAAAAAGAAATTGGAGATGTGGAGATTTACCTGCAGGGACCTGGTGATGGGATCTTTAGAACAAAGGTGGTAGGAAACGGCTGGAAAGATTAAAGGAAGAGAGGTTGTGGAAGTAATGATGAGACTTAGTGTCTTGCAAATGTGTATGTCACAGAACATATTAGGGAAGAAAGAGAAGACAAGGGCAAGTTGGCTAGAAATGTGCCTCAAAGAACTGCTGAAAGTAGACAAGTTGAGTGTAGGAACTGATGGAAGATACGATTTGGGGTTGATTTTCTAGGGAAGCAGTTGATTGGAAATTCATGGCAAATAGTTATTAATGATGGGCTGGTACTCAGGAAAGGTGGTGGGCCAGAAGAAGCAGAATTAAGGGTGATGAGATTGGGGCATACACTCAAAGATCTATTTGATGGCAGGAGTTGGAATGAGGAGAGTCAGGAGTTCAGAAGAAGAGTTAGGCTGTGAGAAGCAATGCTGTGGACATCACAGAGGAAACATCTACATAACCTGTTAGCACCTTATGTCTGAAGAGTGAAGACATAAAGGTTAACAAGACTCCTGGGCAATGGTGGTGCCATAATGAGGGCAGAGAAGTCGTGGCAGCATCGGGTGTGGGATCTGAGGGGCGTGCGCTACCATTGGGTAGATTGAGGGGTAGGGAATGTGAAAGTGGTGATTTTTGTTTCCACTTTTAATAAGATCCCTGCAGGAGAGTTAAAATGTTCCGTCTAAGAGACTGTCAAAGATTTGCAAGAAAATATTTGGGACTACAACTGTAGACTTAGGACAATTGAATAGAATGAGATCCATGAGGAACTGACTGACTAAATAAAAGCAGAAAAGACGAGAAAAAAAATCTGGAGTTAGAGAGCTACAGGTAAAAGAGCAACTATGAAGGATTTCTTGGACTTCATTGAAGGATTAGTTGTATGTGTAGGAGAATGAAGAAAATATGGTGCTATATCATAGCTCTGGAAAGGGGGTTTCAAAAAGAAGAAAGTAGTAACCGTGTCAAGTAAGGCAGACAGGAAAAGGAAAGTAAGAACAGTGAAAAGGTTATTGGAATTAATTTTTGGGTGGTGAGGGCTAACGTTTGATTGAGGTAGATGGGAGAATGGAGGGGCCCACCATTATGTAACACTCATTTTAATTGGCTAGGCTACCCTATGGGTGTTCACTCAACTATAATTCCTTTTCCTCTGTGGTTTACAGTTTTTCTTTCATCTTTCTCTATTAAGTCTCTAAGCTTTGTGCATCTGTGGTCTTTATTCCTTTCATATATCCAACTTCATTATGTTCTAGGTATAATAGTACCCTAGAGACCTCTGTCTTTTAAAACTCGATTCTCTATGAATCAGACCTGAATTGAAATCCAAGTCATTCCTCTAAGAGACTTCAGTCGCTAAGTCTAAATCTGGGAACAGTTGCTTTTGATGCCTTCTGCTACCTCAACAATACCTTCTTGACCTGACTTTTTGTTTCAGTGTTATTTAAGACTAAAACCTGGCTCTGTTATTTGTGTTTCAGTTTTGAGGGTGCATGAAGTGAGATTTGGGGAGATTCTCTGATAAGTCATCACAAATTGATAGCGTAGAGGGATCTCTGGCAGCTGGAAGGGCAAAATTCTTGTCTTATGGAAAAAAGTTTTGTTTCTGAAGTTCCTTAGTCATTTGGTTGAGAGAACACATTTGTTCCTCAGCTCACAGCAAGAGCCATTAACAGTGGACAGCTTCTTGCAAAGGCCTAGGACTTGTGTAACATGTAACTACAGTAGAACCCAATTGCCATTGTCATCTTATTCTAGAGGACAGATGCAGGATATAAGGAATACCCCCACCGTCTTTCTGATCCTCAGTAATTCTAGGTTTCCCTTTCTCTCCAACTGTGTTTATTCATTTTTTAACTTTTGTGGGTACATAGTAGGTATATGTATTTGTGGGGTACACGAAATGTTTTGATACAAGCATGCAATATATAATAATTTTATTGTGGAAAATGGGGTGTCTATCCCATCAAGCATTTATCCTTTGTGTTACGAACAATCCAGTTATACTCTTTTATTTTAAAATGTACAATTAAATTATTGGCTATAGTCACCCTGTTGTGCTATCAAATACTAGGTCTTGTCATTCTTTATTTTTCTTTGGAACTCATTAACCATCTCCACCTCTCCCACAAACCCTGCCGCTGCCCTCCCCAGCTTCTGGTAACCATTCTTCTACTCTCTCTCTCCATGAGTTCAATTGTTTTGATTTTTAGATCCCACAAATAAATGGGAACATGTGATGTTTGTCTTTCTGTGCCTGGCTTATTTCACTTAATATAATGGCTTCCAGTTCCATCCATGTTATTGCAAATGACAGGATCGCATTCTTTTAATGGCTGAATACTTCACTGTGTAAATGTACCACATTTTCTTTATCCATTCATCTGTTGATAGACTCTTAGATTGCTTTCAAATCTTGGCTATTGTGAATAGTGCTGCAACGAACACCTCCAACCGTGTTTATAGTTGTAGGCAAAGACATATTCTTTTGCACACATAGTAGTGAATGTGCTCATAGAGGATGGAGCTCCAGTGGGAGAGAGTTCCTTGGAGGGACACTGCACGCTGAATTGGGCCTTTAGCAGGGGTTAGGGAGGCCCTTGGAGAGGACTATGCAAATGGTGTTCAGAATTCACCAATAGGGCAGGCATAGTGTCACGTCCAAGGGTGAGGATGCAAGGAGGAAATGGAGCCCTTTCAGGAGTCCTAATCCTTTTTTGAAGTCTTTTGCCCTTTGTATTAATTTAAAAATATAATTTATATAGTTTAATTTTTGTTACAGCTTGAGGGGTAGGTAGAACCTATTTCCATTTTACAGATAAACTAACTGGGGTTCAGCAAATGAAGAAAATTGCAGGTTACTTAAACAGTAAACAGGTTGATAGAGCCTGGATTTGAACTGATCTCTTGGATTTAGAATCTCTTTGCAGATACCACATTTCCTTTCATATAGACAGGAGTAAAACTTGCTTATATGTAGACAGCATTTTTATGGTTGTATCTGAAAACCCAGGACCATGTATTGTACTTCTCTGATTTCTCATCTTCTCTTCCTCTCTTCCCCATTCATTTCTTGTCTGTGATTGTTCTTTGGGTTGACATGATACTCGCCATCCTAGAGACAGGGTCTTGTTTGCATCCAAAACAGGAAGAGTTTCCACATCTCTAGGAGAGCTGGTGTGTCTCTCTGCTGCATTCCTTCTATCTTGGGGGCAGGCGGAGCACAAGTGTGGCTGTTAGGCCCAAGAGCACAGCTGTAGTCACCCGCCAGTTGACCCCAGGGCACATGGTGTCATGGTCGCATTACTGGAGTGTATCTGGCTCAAGCTGCTGCATGATTGGCATTTATCGGGGCCATCGTCAGGGGAAGAATTCTATGTACTTTGTAAGAACCATTTCGTAACACTTCATATTCCATTTGCCACATGTTCTCATAAAAATATCATCAATCCACGATTTTTGCATAAAGCCAAACTGCAGCTTGCCTGATTCATGTACTACTCCTGAGGGATTCTGGTTTTGACTTGGCCTCATGGGCTTCCGTTGTCTGTGAGATCTTTGAACAAAGCTGTATTTTCACCCTAATTTCAGTGTGGCTAGATTAAATACGATGCATGTTTTGTTCAACTAATAATGCTAAGTATAGAAAAAAGGACCACAGGGGTAATAAATCATTAATACATTTGGTGGTAACAGCTGGTAGATTGTTACCTTGAGAAAAATAAGAGGCTCATTGACAACTAAGAATAGCAAATGTAAATTCTGTTTGCTTAGATATCCTTTTATGAAGCTTCTTCTTTTTTTAAATTTAAAATGATGAAATGAAACTAACAAAGTATTTCCTTTTTTGTTATTTTGCAGAAAAAACCACTGTCTGCAATAATAAAGGAAGTCTGTGATGGGTAAGTGTTACTCAGGATTTATCTAAGGCATTCTAGTTGATAAATTGACAAGCAAATAATGTATTTCCAGTAGGATAGTAAAATATTATTCATAAGTCACCCACTGACTTGCTCAAAGTCACTAAGAATTAGTCTGTAGGAGTATCACACCCTTTTCCACCAGAATTTACCATTAGTCCTCATAGAGCAGAAAGTGTGAAATGACTGTTATGTGCACAGTGGGGTTGGCTTTATTTATTTTAGGAAGTTGTGTTCCTTTTGTCCTACCCAGCAGGGAGTACTCTAAAGGTTTTTGAGGGCACAGTACACACTTGATCTGGTATAAACTGAGAGGGCCACTCAGGTCCTCATAGAGGATGAAAGAACTGAACAGAAACAGGCAAGGCAGTGGGTAATTGTACTGCCCCACGGGATCTCACAATGATAGGACTTTCCTACTTTCTTGTGGCTGCTCTAAACAATACAAAGGAAATGCATATATGGTAGCTGCATGAGTTTTTTTTTTTTTTTTTTCTTTTAAACCAGAACTGTGAAAATAGTTGTGTTAACTGAAATTTGTGTAAGGCCTAGAGTACTTAATTGGAGTGTTTCAGTCTGTAACAACTATACTGATAGGGGATTGTAGAATACAGAGACAATTAAAATGTGCCAAATATCCAAAACTTAAATTGCATTTATTTTCTTTCTTTGCTTCAATCCCTTAAAATCAGTAGAATTGTAAAGATTTGTATTTAAATCTGCCACAGCAAGCCTTGAAGATGAAATGCTTAAAGGTGAGCAGCAGGCCTAGCATAAGGTCTAGACAGTCCACACATGAAATGTTTGGTCTCAGGGTATGGAAGGTAGGCTAAAGTCATTTTGCTTTAGGAACTGCATTGTGATATATTTTGGGATTGACCCAGTTCCAATCACAGGGTGCTTAGTTCATCCAACACTAAAAAATTACACAAATGAAAATGGCCACTTTCATTTTTCTAATCAGTATATGCTTGTATTTTTAAGGTGGTCTCTTCCCAACCATGAATATTTTGCACTGCAGCATGCCGATAGTTCAAACTTCTATATCACAGAAAAGGTAGGTCAACCACATTATTTAATATGGGACACATGTTGAAGGAAAGTAAATCATGATGATGTTTCCTCTGTTCAGGACTAGACATGCTGGTCTAAATTTTACGTCTCTACTATCCATGAAAATAGGGTCTGTAAAGCAAATAACTGCTACTTTAGCATCCACAAGATGATATTTAGCAGCTCAAGAGTAAAGACCAAATTATGTTTCGTGTCTTGTTCAGCAACTGCAGTTGCCTTTGAAGAGTGAATATGTTATCTTTCTTTCTTACTGCTTGGTTAAAGAATTTATTTGATACTTAATGACTTAGTTGGGTTTTCCTTTCTCAGATTTTGTTTTTCCAAAATACCCTCTAACCCTTGCTTAAAGTACATGAAATAATGACAAGAAACCTTTTCAAATGTGGCATTAGGTATCTGGGCACTAAGAGTGTTCTATGGGAACCTAGCTCTCTTCTTGGGTGATTTTAACTCTTTTTAGCAAGTTTAAAGGAGAAGGAGGGATTTGTGAAGACAGCAATGGCCCTGGGAGCAAGTAAAATTAGTATGTACAAGATCCCTGATAGAGGAAGGGCACACTGGAATTTACTGAATGCATACTGTGTGCCAGGAACTGAGCCATGCACGTTACATCTGTTCACAGATTTCTTCCTTAAGACTAACCTGGGCTATAAAAATACTGGCTTTGGGTAACAAGTATGAAACTGAATCATTGAGGATGAATGGTTAGACTAATGCTTCACACTTGATTCTACAAGAAGCAAGTTTAGATTTTTGTGCTTCTTTGATTTTTGTCTTTTGGAATTTCCACAATAGTTTTGCGTTCAACATTTTAGGCTGAGCTCACTGAAATGCATATGAGCCAGTTTTGTCTTCATGAAACTGATCTTGTGGGGTCAGCAGGGAGGGAAGGAACACCCCTGTGAAAAGCTGTCATTATAACAAGGTGGCCAGTGCTGAAACAGAAGTGAGTACAAAGTGCTCTTGAGGGAGAGAGAATCGGGTGGCCTCAGGCTTCAGTGTCTTGCAGGCTTTGTTTGTCCCAGTCAGTAGTCCCTAGAGTGACTGTAATTTTACCCATGAATCAGGTGGTGGTAGAAGGTGGAGGCAGTAACAAGGGTCCTACTTCCACTGATGACTCCCTTGCTCTACCCCAAAGACGGAGGGAGGGATTCAGTTCAGCAGCAGAGAGGCCGCAAAGGCCCGAATACGTCTCAGAAATTGTGTCGTTCTTCCCAGATGGACACTGGGAATTTTGTAACTGATGCTGTTTTCTTCTTCACGTTGATTGCTAGAAAGCTGAGAAAGGGGCCAGGTACGGTGGCTCACGTCTGTAATCCCAGAACTTTGGGAGGCCAAGGAGGGTAGATCACTTGAGGTCAGGAGTTCGAGATCAGCCTGGCCAACATGGTGAAACCCCATCTCTACTACAAATACAAAAATGAGCTGGGTAGTGCCTGTAATCCCAGCTATTCGGGAAGCTGAGGTGGTGGGAGGATCGCTTGCTCCTGGGAGGCGGAGGTTGCGGTGAGCGGAGATTGTGCCACTGCACTCCAGCCTGAGCGACAGAGCGAGACTCCATCTTGAGAGAAAAAGACGAAACAAAGCCGGGAGTTAACAAGTGAACTCAGTTTCCTGCCATGCCTTGTATTAAGTTTACCTTTGATTCCTTCGAATTCTTCCATATAAACGTTTAGTTTCCTGTCTTTATTTTCCCTTTGCTTCAGTTTCTTAATATTTTTCCTTTATTTTATACTGCATCTATATAATTTGCATGCTATTCTTTGTGAGATTAAAGAAGTTATATAGAAATACAAGTTAAATGATAGCAGTTGAAGGCATCACCATGGTTTCATTCATAGCAGTTACTGGGTAGTGAAATCAGTTCAGTTAGTTACCAGAGCATTAAACACTGGAACATAGTAAATTAGGTCAGAGTATATCTCCTGTGTTGCTTGTGAAATATTTGTTCCTCCTACCCACATGTATAATACATGCAGATTACACTGGTGATTTACCCTCGGTTGTGGTAAAAAAGCTCTTGAGTCATGAATAGTTCTGGCTCTGAGTAATCTGTGCTGGCAGATGGCCCCCAGTGGCATCCTGTCTTCTGTCACCATTGTCTGGAGACCTCAGTGTAGTGAAGATCACTACAGATGAGGTTCTTAGACTTCAGAGAGAACATAAGCATGGCACAGAGAACCTTAGAAAAAAAAACGCGGGGCTTTAGATCCCAATCCCAGAGACTCAGAGTGAGTGGGACTTGGATATGGCCTGGGAGTTTTCATTTTTAAAGCACCCTCTGGGCGGTCTGATGCTGGATACCTGGAACCACCGGGAGAAACAGCCTTGGGGCCTATTTTCTAAAGAACTGGAACACACGTGTACAGGACATTATGCCTTCTGTCCAAAAGTTGAGCACAAAGTTCAATTCAGGAATGTAGGCTGGGCGCGTGGTTCACACCTGTAATCCCAGCACTTTGGGAGGCCAATGCGGGTGGGTCACCTGAGGTCAGGAGTTCGAGACCAGCCTGATCAACATGGCAAAACCGCATCTCTACTAAAAATACAAAAGTTGACGAGTGTGGTGGCTCACGCCTGTAATCCCAGCACTTCGGGAGGCCAAGGTGGGTGGATCATGAGGTCAAGAGATAGAGACCATCCTGGCTAACACTGTGAAACCCTGTCTCTACTAAAAATACAAAAAAAATCAGCTGGGTATGATGGCACGCGCCTGTTGTCTCATCTAATCAGGAGGCTGAGGCAGGAGAATCGCTTGAACCCAGGAGGCAGAGGTTGCAGTCAGCTGAGATCGTGCCACTGCACTCCAGCCTCAGTGACAGAGCGAGACTCCATCACAAAAAAAAAAAAAAAAAAAAAGGTTGGGTGTGGTGGCACATGCCTGTAGTCCCACTCAGGAGGCTGAGGCAGGAGAATCACTTGAACCTGGGAGGTGGGGGTTGCGGTGAGCCAAGATTGCACCACTGCACTCCAGCCTAGGTGACAGAGCAAGACTCCATGTCGAAAACAAAAAGAACAACAACAAAAAAACAAAGTATGTAGGAATGTGTTTGTGTGCTGCCATTTCTTGGCATAATTTGAAAATTATTAACATCATATAATGGTTATGCTTTTTTTCTAATTAAAATTCATGTATATGCAGAACATTCAAACTGTAGAGAAAGGGAGAAATTATTATTTTATGGTGCATCTTAGTGATTTTCTGGGAATCTAGTTTTGCCTGAGGGCATTCTTGAAACTGAGTTTATAAAGGACTGGCCACCAAGTCTGTTATGTGGAGTTTTTCATCTTCCGTGGGCTGTAGCAGAGATTATTCTTTTATGAAGAGTTTAGGGAGTGAGAAGACTCATCTTCCCTATCATAGTTCTTTGTTTGTAAATACAATGTCGTCGCTCTTCTTCATGCAGCTGTCACTGGGCACAGCTGTGGGTGTGCATGTGTCACGGAGCTCTGCACGGACAGAGCAGGAGATGATGGTGACTCCTGGCTCCACAGGGTTGATCCTGGGCTGCCTTCAGTCTGCTGCTTAGGTCCAGCTAGTTCCTTGCAAGTATTCCTAAAAATACAGACATTTTTTCCCATTTTAAAAATAATGTACGTAGCATCATCTTGGTTACTTACAGCCCAGTGAGTTGTTAGGTAATATTTGCATCACCATGGTAACCGGTGACTCGTTATTGAAACTTGTGTGTGCTGTTAGTTACTGATTTTCCCTTATATATGAGATGGTCTCTGTCTTTTCGCTGAAGATGAAAATCACCTGTCGTTTCAGAAAAAAAGTTCTCTAGCTGGCCACTCAATCCAATAGAAATAGAGGTTGATGGGTGCTTGTGATTCTCTTCTAAGATCCTCCAGAAGGCACTTTCCCTGCTTTTCTCATGTTCTCCAAGCCTATTTTTTGAACTAGTCTTCCCTTGCTTATTAAACCATTAACTGAGGTTTTTTGGTGCAGTGGGGGAAAATGTCATGTTAAGTAGCATTCAACAGAAGCATCACTTGGAAATGCCTCAGAGAAAGTTAAGATTCAGTGATTCACAAGTTAAAATTCTGCTCCAGAAACTTAACTATTTCATGGTGATGTCCAGGAGAGAGAGAGAGAGAGAGAGAGAGAGAGAGAATAAAAAATGTTAAGTGAAGCGTATGTTTAAGTGGAATGTGTCTTTTGAATAAGAATTCTATTGAGACAGCACTAAGCACTGTTTGTTTATGATTGTCATCACCGTGCAATGATGCAGGTATTGGTCTCTTCATTTTACGAGAAAAGTGAGACTGAGAGAGGTTACTCAACAACTTGTGTGGGTCGTACAGATTGGAAGTGGTCAAGCCGAGACTTGGACCCCGGTAGGTCTGATCCCAGAGCTCTCTATGTTGTCTCTGAAAACCCTTCTGTACCATTGCCTCAGCCCCAATTTGTTTATGATGCCCTTTCTTTGGGCATCACTGTCATCAAGCCAGTGATCCTGATGGTAACTGTCCCCAAAACAATAAATACAGGAAGTTACAGATTATGAACGTTGCTTACCAGCTTCAGTCTGTGGCTTCCTTATTCCTTCTGAGAGTAACTTGGAGGAAGTTGTAACAGGTAGTCTTCCACTTACTAGAGTGTCACAAAGTGCATTTATATTTGCCTTTGGTATGGATCGTATGACTGCCTAAGACAGTGCGATTGCATGAATACCATTCTTTTTAGACAAACAGGAAAATTGCCTTGTCATCCCTAATCGTAAGCATGTATGGAGGTGAGTCTCCAGAAAGCATAGGGCACAGTGGGAAGCCATGAGGAGGTTGGGTTGTGTGCTTGTGGATAATTGAGGTTTTATTTTGATTGTAGGATGATACTTATTTCCTCCCTATTGAGACCTACTCTAGCATGTATGAAGTATAGTGATGTATCACTTAATGTCTTATTTAGATAAATTCCTTATCTTGTAATCACAGAAATAAGCTAAGCCTCATTCAGGCCCTCTCTGCAAAGCTGGCCCCAGGCACCTTTGGTGAGGAAGTAGGGTTGTTTGGGGGGCACCCCCTTCTTTGTCTTTCCCACTTCCTAAGTGCCGTGGGTTCTCAGACAGCTCCCGAGCCTCCCAGAATCCTGGCAGCCAGAATTGTGCACTCCTTTGGATTTGTGCATTTCATTCTGGTCAGGAGATGACTCTACTGTTTTGCAGAATTCAGTTCAACTATCATGCTTCGGTAGATCCAACTGTAAGTAAGCAGAGTAATCCCAGTCTCCAGAAAGGATTGAGACTTAGAGGTAAGCAAGGATGAAGGCCTGGGAGGGAATCAAAGGAGATGGACAGGGAGAAGCCTGCAGTCCTGATTTCCAGCTCTGGTTTCTGTGCTTCCTGTCTTTGCATCCTTGTGATGCAAAGAACTGCTGTGGCTTTTCGGTTCCTGCCCCTTTCCTTAAATCACTTTATGCTTGTCTTTGTTACTCTCAATCAAAGAACTTTCTCTAGGGCAGGCATTTTAATTTGAGCAAACACATGCCCAGGAAAGCTGTAAATTTCCGAAACCAGCCAAATACCCTATGCAACATTCCCTTTCTTGCTGCCTTTGGTGAAGGATTCTGTTTGATCAACAGAAGTCACTGTGGCTGCCTCAGCAAGACACACCAGCAGCCCTGGGCTAGCTCCTCTTGGGCCAGTCCATAGGCAGTAATGGGTGGAGAAAAATGTTTCTGCCTGATATGGTTTGGCTGTGTCCCCACCCAAATCTCATCTTGAATTGCAGCTCTCATAATCCCACGTATTGTGGGTGGGACCTGGTGGGAGATAATTGAATCATGGGGGAGATTTTCTCCATACTGTTCTCGTGATAGTGAGTAAGTCTCTCAAGAGCTGATGGCTCTGTAAGGGGAAACTCCTTTCTCTTGATTTTTCATTCTTGCCTGCTGCCATGTAAAATGTGCTTTTCGCCTTCCACCATGATTGTGAGGCCTCCCCAGCCACATGGAACTGTGAGTCCGTTAAGTCTCTTTTCCTTTATAAATTACCCAGTCTCAGGTATATCTTCATTAGCAGCGTGAGAACGGACTATTAACACTGCTTTTAATAGTGTTTGGCCTGTCCCTTTACCTCTTCAGGGTTTCCTGACTCCAAGCAATTCTCCTGTGCTGTCTCTTCTTCCTGTTCTGAGACCCTGCTGCCTACTGTCTCCTCTGTTAAACCTTTGTGTTGCTACCCAATTCTTTCCTTTTTGCCTGATGACCAAACTGATTTCTGCTACGGATGCTGTGTGGATGCCCAAAGGCTGCTTGTATTCTTGTCCCCAGCCTTTGGCAACACTGGACTCTCCTAGACAGGCTGCTTGTCTGGACTCCGACTCATCATTTGGGCAGCCAGAGACAAATGGCCATGGTGGGAGGAAAGAAGCCACATACGAACACACCCAATAGAGAAAACTAGAAGTGACTCCCCAGTGTGTGCCAGGTACTGTGCTAAACCCTGGGGATATCTCTAACCTTCCTGATTCTCACAGACAGAATAAATCTTTACCTGAAATTAACCAGCTACAGTGACAATGAGTGCCACAAAGGATAAATGTGAATGTCTGGGCCTAATTAAGCCTCGAGGAAGTGACATTTAGGCAGAGATCTAGGAAGAAAGGAGGGAGGATAAATGGGAACCTCTTAAAGTGGGCCAGATTCATGGTGTGCAGAGAAATAGTGGTAAAGCCAGTGTAGGACCATCCAGATGTGTCTGGAAAGTTTTGCATATGCCCTGATTTTCAAGACTTTTTAAGGTCATCTTAAAGATCTTGAGCTTCATCCTAAGATCATTGGGAAGCCTTGAGATGGTTTTCAGCTGGACTTGATGACAAATGATTGGATTGCAGACTCCCTTGTGATTACACTGAGTACACTCTGTTGGAAGAATCATCAACCTATGGCAGAAACAATGAGAAAACTGTTGACTTGGAGAGGAAAAGAATGCATGGGTGTTTTGTTTTTTTTATTATTTATTTATTTATTTATTTACTTATTTGAGACAGAGTCTTGCTCTGTCTGGCAGGCTGGAGTGCAGTGGTGCAATCTTGGCTCACTGTAACCTCCATCTCCCGGGCTCAAGCAATTATCCTGCCTCATCTTCCCGAGTGGCTGGGATTACAGGCATGTGCCACCATGCCTGGCTAATTTTTGTATTTTCAGTAGAGACAGGGTTTCACCATGTTGGCCAGGCTGGTCTTGAACTCCTGACCTCAGGTAATCCACCCCCCTCGGCCTCCCAAAGTGCTGGGATTACAGGTGTGAGCCACCATGCCTGGCTGCATGAGTGTTTTAAAATACGCATAGAGATTGACAACAAATGTTGGGTAGCACTTTGATTCCAAGGAAAACATAGAGCAAGACGATAGTCTTAAATATCTGCCTTCAAAGAGTTTACTATCTATTATCTCCTTGACAACTTGGCTGAGGGTAGTAATGATACACTGCAGTTGAATAAAACTGCTCATTTTATTTATTTCCAAAGTGATCTATTCTTGATAAATTTGTCTATTTGCACAGCCTGATAAAATGTTAATATTCAGTTACCTGATGTATTCGTTCATGTCATTTCTCATGCTGCTATAAGGACATACCTGAGACAGGGTAATTTATAAAGGAAAGAGGTTTAATTGACTCACAGTTCCACAGGGCTGGGTAGGCCTCAGGAAATTGACAGTCACGGTGGAAGGGGAAGCTAACATGTCCTTCTTCACATGGCAGCAGCAAGAAGAAGTGCAGAGTGAAGCGGGGAAAGCCCCTTATAAAACCATCAGATCTGTGAGAACAGAATGGAGGTAACCACTCCCATGATTCAATTACCTCCCATTGGCATGTGGGGATTATGGGAACTACAGTTCAAGGTGAGATTTGGGTGGAGACACAGCCAAAACATGTCACCTGACTAATTTATACCAAATTTTAACTTGTCCTTTGGACACCTAATTTAGGATTCAGACGCTCCTAGCGTAGGACTATAAGAAGGAGAAATGAATTTGCCCAGATTTGACAGTTAATGTGCTGCGATGAGAATGATAATTAAGGTACAGTCCTTGTCTCCACAGAGTTTTCAATCTAGAGGAAGATTGGACTGATAACAATTCCAGTCATTGGGGTGATTAAAAGGGGTCCTGCTTGAAAAGATTATTAGGAATATGATTTTCAAGTCACTTAGGTTTATAATTTGACCATATGATTCTGTGTACCTTAAAAAATATTTTGACTAGGATATGAACTCCTCTACTATTTTTTTACATCATAATTGAGGTAAGATTTATACACCCTGGAATTTGCCCATGTAAAGTGTACAATACAATGGTTTTTAGTATATTTATAGAGTTCTGCAATGCTTTATTTTTTCGATAGCAAAGCTGTGATATTTCCACCTCCAGTATTTTCATCTTCCAAAGCAGTAACTCTCAGCCTTAAATGTAGATTTTGGTTCCAAATTTAGAGATTCGGATTCCGTAGCTCAAGGCTAAGGTTCAGGCATCTTTAACAAGTACAGCTGGTCCTAGTGCTAAGCTGACTTTCCAGTGGAAGTGTGAGCAGCCTCTGGATCTTTCCGCTATTCCTGCATGGGATGAAAAACCGTATTTTGAATTCATATTGGCTTGTAGGCATGGACTCCCCATGTATTCCCTGAGCTGGGGATGTCATTCTGATTGGTTTCCACTGTTGCCAACAGAGAATGAAGTCCAACCTCCTTTCTTAAGCCAGATGTCAGGGTGCATCACAAGTCAACATTTTCAATTTTATTCTTTCTCTTATTCCCTCAATTTTAGCCAAACTGCTGTAGTGTTCTCTAAATATATCTTGATTTGTCTCCTTTGTGTAGCTTTACTAACCTGAAATTCAGTTCTCTTTATCTCTCTCCCAGTATTTCAGGTACTAGATTAGGTGCTGAAGATAAAGAGCTGAAATGACATACTCCTTGCTTCGAGAGCTGAATCTTAGAAACACACACACACCTAGGAGCAATGTCATTTAAATGACTGCCATTTCAGGACAACAGTTCATCCTCTTCCTACCAATCCTAAATTGTTTGAGCTGGAAGAAACCCTGGCTTCTTGCCTAACATAACTGTAGCCCCACTTTTGGAGATTCATCTCTTAATTCAGTCCTCTAATAAATCTCTACCCTTCTTCTCTGCTGCTATAGGTATTGTTGTCTACTAGTCCTTTTTCTCTCAGTTGTCTGTATTAGCTGATCAGGACCTACATTGCTTTATTGTTGCCTTGAGCTGTTGTTTAACTATTTCTGTGCTGATTTATGTTTTCCTCTCAGCAAGATTCCATGTGCTTTACATAAAAAACTGTATGTTCCAGCTGTGTGTCTCACATGGTTCTGTGAGATAATATGTAGGTGTTGGAAGGTTGTAGGTTTTATGTTACATAGTTTTCTTTGTAAGATAAAAGTACAATTAGTGCTTAATAAATTATGTATGATGTTGGTTAATTCAATTACCAGAAGATGCACATACACCTTAAGATTATTCACAGTGGAGAAATTGTAGGTGAATAAATGAATCTTAATGTTCCTCTTAGAGTCTTAAAATGGTATTGAAAGTTTAGTTTGGCTTTCAGTCTGCAACAAATGATTAATTACCTTTTTCAAAGAAATATGTACATTCACACACACACACACACACACACACACAATATCTGTACTGTGCTGGATATTGACCACAAATTCTTAAAAGATTCATGAGATTTCACAAAATGATACTCAGCAGGACATAAATTTACAAAATTCTCTTGTTACCTCTCTACCAGGAATGACAAGGTAGAGAACCCATAGATCAATAGATAAATTGACTTGTATTCCCCCCCTCCAAAAAACAACCAGTTTGAAAAACCCATGGATTTAGAATATATGAGCTATTTATTTAGAATCCCCAATTTAGAATGATCGATCTATTTCAGAGAACTTAGTCAGCTCTAGGAATTTATCTCCAGTTTACAGCAATAGGGAGAGGGAGGGAAATAAGGAACAGAGACTCTCTGGTACCTTATAATATACAAATAAACCATCACTATGCAGATCACCAAACAGAAATATAATTTCAAAGTATTATCAGTTTTGTTCTCATTATAGCAAATAACATCCTCTAAGAACCAAGTGGTGTTTGTGAGAGATAATGTACTCAAAATTATGTTGTTCAATTTTGAGAAAGTGAGTTTTAGTTGATTTCACCCCAGGCTAACATCCATTAATATTCACGTGGCTCACCCGTTTTCAGTTCTTCAGTTCAGGCGGTTAACTCTGTGTGAGCAGTGTCACAGAAGATAGATAGAATTGTTGGCTTACATACATACAAAACTTTAGAGTTTCTGGGAAGGAAAATACGGCCACTGACTTAGAAACCTTGCTGATACTCTCTCCCCTACCCCCCACATGCTTTTTCATTAAATAAAGGAAAAGTTTTGCACAGTCACACTCTACTGTGGTGACCTATTTTTCAATAACCAAGGAACAATTGAATGCAACTGTTTACAGTCAGAATTCTCTATACATAGGTGAAAACAAGCTGCTTAAAACAAAAGTTGGAGCAACAATTTTGGCAAACAGGAAAAATACTGAAATATGCCATCTTCTAGTTTGCTTTTTTTTTTTTCTTTTTGGAGATGGAATCTCGCTCTGTCGCCCAGGCTGGAGTGCAGTGGCTTGATCTCGGCTCACTGCAACCTCCACCTCCTGGGTTTGAGCGATTCTCCTGCCTTAGCCTCCTGAGTAGCTGGGATTACAGGTGCATGCCACCACGCCCAGCTAATGTTCTTATTTTTAGTAGAGACAGGGTTTCACCATGTTGGTCAGGCTGGGCTTGACCTCAGGTGATCCACCCTCCTTGGCCTCCCAAGGTGCTGGAATTACAGGCGTGAGTCACCACGCCCGGCCCGAGTGTTTTACTTTCTTCCTGTCCCCACCCCACTACATTTCAGGTTTCTCCAAGTCAGGAGGCCAGAAGATTATTAATAGTATTAACATCTACTTTAAGAACAAATTGGATATTTTCCAATTCAGTAGATACAGCAAGGTTGAGGCAAGGGCAGGGTGATGGTCGTGGGTCATGCCTGGGCATTTGGTTTCTGGGATGTTGATTAGGAGAGAGAGGGAATGGTAGGTACTACTCTTAGACTCCCTCTGCCCTTTCATTTCAGTTTGTTTTGAGATGGAGTCTCACTCTGTTGCCCAGGCTGGAGTGCAGGGGTGTGATCTTGGCTCACTGCAACCTCCACCTCCCAGGTTCAAGAAATTGTCCTGCCTCAGCCTCCTGAGTAGCTGGGATTACAGGCAAGCAGTACCATGCTTGGCTAATATATATATATACATATATATATATATATAAAATATTTATTTATTTATTTATTTTTAGTAGAGACGGGATTTCACCATGTTGGCTAGGCTGGTCTTGAACTCCTGACCTCTAGTGATCCACCTGCTCGGCCTCCCAAAGTGCTGGAATTACAGGCATGAGCCACCGAGGCTGGCCTCCTCCACCCTTTCTCAATTCATTAATCACAACTTGTGAAAATTGAAGTGCATGTTTACACACAAACACACACACAGACACACACACCCTCCTCAGATTGTCCTAACTTCCCCTAGGAGCTATCCAGCGCTGGCATTGGGCTTCAGCCAGTCATTCCTCTTTCCATCAACGTCACCCCTCTTTTGCTCTGGTGTCTTTGCTTATGGTGACTCAAACTAAATTGGCAGTAGACTTTCTGAAGTTGTCTCTAAAAACATGTTTGGGTGGTTTTAGACTTTTCTAATTAGAGTTTGGGAACTGGATGGGAGCTATCATTTTAAATCATTTGGTATGTTTCCTCTAGAGAGGACTTGGAAGCGTATATACTTATTTCAGGATGAAGAAAAAAGAAACCAGCCTAAGTTGAGTCACCTAAATGAGAGGGAGCTTGGAAGAGCAGGGCAGCGACCGCCACCAGCATTACTCAGATGTCGGTGGGTTTTATGACATGTTATTTAATGTTTACCACTGACTGTTGGATAGAGGCTATAACAAGATGATGACACAGGCAGCTAACTTTGTAGCTTAGGCTCCCTAGCTTATGCTTGGTAAGATGCAACTGCCTCTAGAATTGCAGGCAAAGACAAATGCCAGAGGTCATGATAATTCCATGTTCTCCAGTTCAGCTATTAAACTAATGAATAGATTGACTCAAGTACTGAAACATTTAACTGTGTAATGCTCAGCTGGAGAATGAGTGACACGTGGGTTTCCTCCAAACAGACACTTCTTTACCAAAAATCACCCTAAAAACACCAGAGCACTTTTTCCAAACAAAGCTAACTATAGTGAAAAGCAAAAACCATTATTAGTAGAGAACATTAGCTCCAATCATTTGTTTCCAGGTCAGAAACGTAATCGCAAATCTTCTAAGCACACTCCTGTTCATATTTTTTATACTTCTAAAATGAGATTTCTTTTTGAACAGCAATCAGATTATGTTTCTCAAAGTTTGGAAATACACATTGTATATTTTTTTTGTGTTTGTGTGTCATGGGTAAATAAAATATCCATGAAAAAATAGTGACCTTACTACTTGGAATACCTTTTTGTTGTTGTTTTTAGTCTGTTTTCTGTTTTTAAAATATTTGTTAGAACTCATCAGGATGATTTTATGACTACTGATGGCTGTGCTCCACAGATGGAAAAACATTTCATTATACTCTCTGCTCTACGAGGTCAGACACAAAGCTAGGTTTCCTCACTTTGGTTATCCCAGTGTCTAGTGCAGTACTCTCTAAATATTTGTTTAATGGAATAATGAACACCTACTATGAAAATAAACTGGTGACCCAAGGGCAGGCATGGGGTCAGGCATGAAAAAGACCAAAAAGAAAAGCAGAAATAGAAGAAAGGTAGAAAGTTAGTCAAAAAGTCTGGGGAGAGATAAGAGGAAGGTGAACTTATCTCCACCCAGGAAAGGTAGTGTGCCTGCGACTCTTTTCTGGAGATGACACTCAGTGACATTAGGGTCCTGGATTGCCCATTCTTTCCACTGTGATTAGAATCAAGTTACAATAATTTATTGTCTGATTGTTTCTTTCTGATCCCTGTGGTTCTGGTTATCTATTGACGCCTTAAAAAACAACCCAAATTTAGTAACAAAGCAAAAATTCATTCTCAGTAGAAATGATTAGTTACACTCACGGATTCTCCAGGCCAGGATTTGGACATGACATCTTTCCATCCTTATGATGTCTTGTCTCTTCTTGATGCCTGGAATCACAACTGGGAAGACGTGAATAGCTGGGGACTAGCAGCATTCGGAAGCCTCTTCTTCACTCACGTCTGGCTTCTGGGCTTGGATGCCTCAAAGACTGGGCTCATTTGGGATGGTAAACTGGAGTGCCTTACTTATGTCCTTTCCATGCAGCTTAGGCTTCCCCACAGCATGGTGGCAGTGTTCTGAAAAGGAGTTCCAACAAGAGGGCACTTCCAGAGAGCAAGTGTTGTAAGAGAACCAAGCAGAAGCTGCATGGCTCATTATGACCTAGCCCTAGAGGTTTACAGGATCACTTCTGCTGTACTCTATGGCTCCAAGCAGTCACAAGCCTGCCCTGATTAGAGGGGATGAGACATAGCCTGGTGCATGGCGCACACCTGTTGTCCCAGCTATGGGGACTGAGGTGTCTGCAGGCTGTGGTGAACTATGATTGTACCTGTGAATAGCCACTGCACTTCAGCCTGGGCAATATAGCTAGACTCTGTCTTTAAAAAAAAGAGGGGAGTGGAGGTGGGACCTAGACCCCTCCTTTCCATGGAAGGAGTGGCAAAGAACCTGGGGGCTTTTTAATTAAACCATCCATCATGTCTTTACATTTCTTTTTCAGGGAAAGTTGTCAGATAGGTATACTATTCTCCAGAAGTTATCCAAAGATGAAACCGTGTCTTTTGCTTTTGCAATTATTTAACTTTTTAAACCAAGAGGAAGAACAAAAAGATAAAGTTAGAAAAACAGAAGAAAGTATGCATCATACAAACACAGAGCAGCAAGAATGCGGCAATTTTCTCTGTTGATAAATGGTACAGATTTATTGCTTCTTTTAAGCGTGGGGAGGGGGAACAATAATCGTGTAAACCAAGAAATTTAGAGGAAATTTATTTGGCACTTTGATATTTACACCTTCTTTTGAGCACAACTTTGGGAGAAATTGGATTCACTGCCTTTACCATATCTGAAGATTAAAGTCAAAAAATAAAAGTGCTTTGTTGCCATCAACTGCACTTGTAAAGCAGTAACGATTCTTTATTTTTCCAAGGCAGTCTTATACTTGGTGCTTTGACTGAGAGAAAGGGCTGGAGAGGGGTGGGTGGGTGTGTGAATTGCAGCTCTTTCCTGTCTCTGGGAATGGCGTAAGTTAAGGCAACCTTGGTCATCAAGTACAGTTCATTTGCTTTGAACTCCTATGGGGGAGAAATAGTACAAAACACAAACTTTAAAAGTGATTCATTGTGATCTTGTCTGAGATTTTTCATTTCATTAGGAGATAAATAGGAGAGGATAACTTCCTCTTCCAATTGTGTTTTTCTCCCGATATATTTGTTCTCATTTCTCATTTTTTCTCTACTCCCTAATACTTATTTTTCTTTCTCCTCTGGCCCTTTTTCTTGTGATTGTTTTTCCTTCCTTTCCTTCTCTCCATCCTTCATTCTTATTTTGCTCCCTCTCTTTCTCACTACCTTCTCCTTTATTGGGTTATTAGCCATCTTTTTACAAACTTCCTAGTCTCTGTCCACCTACTTTTAGTCCACCTTTTTTATGTTCAAATCCCCTCTTGCAGCTTTAGACTTGTCAACACTGTAGTTAGGTTTAGATTTTTAGATGTTAAAAAATGAGCTGCCACTTTACTGATTTAATACAACTAGTATAAAGCATTCTTTTTTCAGTGCCTGCTGCTCTGAAGCAAGCAGATACAAAATCTCAAGTATCTTTAAAAAACGTTTATACAGATTAGGCATATTGAGACATCTTAGAAGAAAAAAAGGTAAATTTAAAAAAAGGATCAGAATCCTATTAGAGAAAACCAGTGGCATTCTACTATATCTGCTTCAAGCATATTTAAGTCTAGAAGTATATTTGTATTTTACAAGTGTGGAAAATACTATACACATTGTTTCACAGCTCTAGACTTAATATATAGCAGCCATCATAACACAGTGGTTAATATACTCTGCCTACTTTATTATATAATGAGGATTAAACAAGGTAAAGCCAGCAACACAGTTTGCAAGGCGCTTAGCCCATAGTCATTCCTCAGTGAGTCATATTTCCTATTTATTTGTCAAACTTTCCTAATGGCTGAAAAGAATTCAACTCAATTCTTGAAGTCAGTTCTTTGTTTTTGGACTTTTAAATTGTTTATCTTCCTCTCTCTCTCTCTCTGTCTCTTTTTTTTCAAACAGTGCTAACGGGGTTGCTCTTTAAAGTAAGTCTATATGTAATTCCTTAACTATTTCCTTATAAAATATTGATAAAAGTTGAATGATGAGTCAAAAAAATTGTGTCATCTAGGTATATGTGGCCAGCATTTACGAAGGACCCTCTAGGTGCCAGGCACTTTCATGGGTTATTTCATTCAAACTTTTAGGATTCACAGTAGTCTTAGACATTTGAGAGTTTTAGGTCACATAGCTTCTGAATGCCAGAATTGGAACTGAAATAAGATCTTTTATATTATTGTGAAGAAAGTTCCATTTCAGCGACTTTTCAGAGGTGCTTCGGGAATTGCAGAAGGAGTTGACTTATACAACCTTTAAACATATTGTTTTATATGATTTAAACATGAGAAAAACAATCAACATAAACTCTGATAATGGATAGGAGCACAGTGAAAGCAAGCTTCATTATTATTATAGCTTAAGCTGCCAGGCTAAGTTGATTTTGAGAGGGTCTCAATATAAAGCATTTTATTTCCTCCTCTCCCTGTGCATATATTTACACTTCTTATAAAGTGTGTCGTTGACTGGGAAGATTGCTTTTATCTTAAATCAGGCATGAATCCACCCACTCAAGAAAAATCATCTCAGCAAGTTCACTGCTGCTGCACCTGTGTCCTTGGCTCATGGAAAGTCAGGGATAGTTCAGGCCTATTGGCTTGGGAGCATGTCAGGTGTCTAATAAAAGTGAAAACCTAATTTTCCTCTTTTCTGTAAGTTTTGAGTACTTTCCCCCGATTTCTAGTATTTATTCAAAGAAACAAAAGTTGAGATTAGATGTTATTTATACAAATTTACATTATAAATACATATCCAAGTATCTGGAAAGATTCCTGAGATTTCAAGATAAGCTCTTAAAAGCAATTTCCAGCTAATGCTCTATGTTGACAGATAATGCCTTGTGTATGGTAAGTGGAATTCTGAGATGGCCCCAAAATTCCCACACCCTTAGTGGTATGCACCCATCTAATCCCTGCCTCTTGAGTGTGATCTGGGCCTGTGAATAAGGGGGGCTATCACTTCTGTGATTGTGTCACAGTGTATGGCAACAAGGATTTTGTAGGTGTCATTAAGGTCTTTAAACTGGTGATTTGGGAGTAATCAAAAGGGAGAATATCTTGGTGGCCCTAACCTAATCAGATAGACTTTAAAAAGAAGATGAAGCATTAACGAGATGTCTTCCTGTTGGCCCCGAGAAATAGCGAACTGCCTTGTTGTGGAGAGGGGCGCAGAGAAAGGCCCTAAGACCAACCTCTCAGAGCTGAGAGTGGTCCCTGGCCAACAGCTAGTGGGAAATAGAGGGAAGAGGGATCCTGGTTGTGTAATCGCAAGAAACGAATTCTGCAACAACCTGAGTGAGTGTGGAAGAGGGCTCTGAATTTCAAATGAGGACCCAGCTGACTGACACCTTGATTTTACCCCTCACAGACACCCAGCTAAAAGCTGCTAGACTCTTGATCCATAGAAATTGTGGAGATAAATATATCTGTGCTGTTTAAACTCCTAGGTTTATGGTAATTTGTTATACAGCAATGGAAAACTGGCAAATACACGGTGGGAATGTATTCACATTTCCTCCACGTTAAGTAAGACAACAACACACGAAAAGCACATTGAATGTGGAAACTTGCTATATTATTATAATGATCACTTATAAATCAGAGATTGAGTTTTTATGTTAATAAAAAAGCCTCATTATTCCTGCCTATTACCTTAATGAAATATACATTGACAAACCTAAGCTCAAAAAACATATTAATGTTGATACAATATCTCTTTTTCTATTTGGGCGCTGAGGCATTATCTGAACTTTTTTTCCTCCTTCTAGAACAAAAGGGTTCCATTATTTGAAAACCACTGTCTTGACTAATAGGCACTTTTTAAAAAGACTGCATTTTGGTTGTTGTAAGAATGTAACTGTTGGCAGGGAAAGGAAAAGCAAGATTGTGCAAGGCTAATTTATATTCAGTACGTTGTTTCAAAGTGTATGTTTATCTTTAATTCTTCTCTCATTATAAAGTAATGCATAGATGTAAGAAATCCAGCCATCCTTTCAGATAGATGAGTTTTGTGCTAGTGATACTGTTTTTTGAAATCAGAATTCATTTAAGTAGTAATTTTAAAACTTTTAAATCATACGATATTTCAAACATATCAAAAACCTACAAAAAGTGATATAACTGACACTTGTACAGCCCACCGTCTGGATGTTGATAGATGTTAACATTTTGTCTACTGTTTTGAATCACCTTTAAAAAAACTTCCAAGCATAGCTAAAACCTTACCCTGTCATTTTTTCTGCCTCTCCTTCTATTCCTTTCTGCCCAGAGGTAAGTACTAGCCTGAAACTGATATATATCATTCTCATGAATGTTTTATAGGTTTTCTACATATGTATGTGTTTATGAATAATATCAAGAATTGTTTTATGTTTTAAAATTTAAAGCATTGATATCCTACTGTAGGTAACTTTTGCATTTAATTTTTTCACTCAGAGTAGTATTTTTTGAGATGAATTATGTATGTAATATATTTGAGATGAATTTGTGATATCCCATGACATAAAACACAGTTGATTTATCCATTTTTGTAACCAATAATCAGTTGTTTCCCCAATTTTGGTATCACAAAGAATACTATGCATGTATTTATGTGGGACTGTTTAAAAGTTTCTGTAGAATAGAATGTAGAAAGTTTTTGGATTACAGGAAACATCATTCTCACCTTTACTGCTTTTCAAAGTAGTTCTGCTAGCTTGCAGTCCCATCCACAAGTTACCAGCTTTTCTGTTCCCCTCACTCCAACCAGTGCTTGTTGGCATAGCCTGGCTAATGTTAGCCAACTGACTGGGGCACCATGGGACTTCTCCTGTCTTTTTTTCTTTTTTTTTTTTTCTAAACAGAGTCTCGCTCTGTCACCCAGGCTGGAGTGCAGTGGCAGGATCTTGGCTCACTGAAACCTCCGCCTCCCGGGTTCAAGGGATTCTCCTGTCTGAGCCTCCCGAGTAACTGGGATTATAGGTGCAAAGAAAGAGAAAACCCAAGCCTATGAATAGATAAGTGGGTTATGTGCAAAGTAAACATCAGGCAGACCTCAGGATCTTGCAGTGTGAAGTCAACATAAACATACTTCCAGATTTGTATTGATTCTGAAAATATATTAATCTTTTACCTCTATTTTAAAAGGTATATGCCATGTGAATGAGAGAAAACATGAGATATCAAATTCAAGAGTGTAAGTCGTATGGTGTCAAAAAGTCGGACAGTAACAACTGATAACTCTTAGTTCAAATAACTGTATAAAATTTACTTAACGACACCAAAAGCAAATCTCATCTTTATATATAAAGAAGAAGATACAAACTACAGAAGATATTTAATTAAAATCTTAGTGGAAAATTTAAAATTATACTCTGAAACCCAGGAATAAAATTTGTTATGATAGAAAAAATGGTTTTTAAATTTAACAATATTTTTTAAAATTTTTTGATACTGAGTTTCACTCTCGTAGCCCAGTCTGGAGTGCCGTGGCATGATCTCCGCTCACTGCAACCTCCGCCTCCCAGATTCAAGCTATTCTTCTGGCTCAGCCTCCTGAGTAGCTGGGACTACAGGCGCCCACCACCATGCCCTGCTTATTTTTGTATTTTTGGTAGAGATGGGGTTTCACCATGTTGGACAGGCTGGTCTCGAACTCCTGACCTCAGGTGACCCCCTCGGCCTTCCAAAGTGCTGGGATTACAGGCATGAGCCACCACACCCGGCCTACGTGTCTTTAATTTGCATTTCTCAACTGCGGAGGCTGAGCTTATTTTTCTGTGTTTACTATCCAGTCAGTTTTCCCTTCTATAAACTGCCTATACATTCTTTGTCCAATAATGGGTTTGGAGTGTTTCATTGTCATGGATTTACAGGAGTTGTTTGTATGTTGTGGAAACAAATTCTTTTTCCTAAGTTTCCACCCAGTCCATAGGTGTTTTAACTTTTCTATTGTGTCTTTTGTCAAACAGAGGTTTGTAAGACCATTTTAGTCTATCAGATTTGTCCTTTTTTTTCCCCTTTGTTACCTGGGGTTTTTGCATTTTATTTAAAAGCTTTCTCTGTATATTTTAAAGAGATACTCTTGTGTTTTCTTTCAAAAGTTAGAAAGTTTTGATTTTCTTATAGGTCATCCATCTATTTTGAAAGTGTGTGTAGGGCGGTATTATATGGAGATCTAATTTTATCTTTTTATGGAGACAGCCAGTTGTCTTACCACTGTTTATTGCATTATTCATTGTCTATCTCCCACTTCCATGATTTGCATTGTCACTTCTGTCATTTGTTAAGGTTTTGTGAATATAGGGGTCTCTGTGGCTCTCTATTTTGTTCCATTACTATACAGCTTTGATAGCTTGCAACTGAGTAACAAGACTAGATTTCTAGTAGAATGAATCTCTGTGCCTTTTTCTTCCTCTTTCTCTTCTCTTCTTCAGTGTCATCATCTTCTTCTTGTTCTTCTTTTTCTCTTCCTCTCTTCTTACTCTTCTCCATCATCATCATCATCATCATCATCAAAATCACCCTGCTTCTACCTTTTACTCCTCCATATGAATTTTAGTATATGCTTGTCAAATCCCATTAAAATTTTGATTAAAATTGAATTGAATTTATGGGCTAATTTTGGGGGAAATTTGCTTTCTTTAAGATATTGACTATCCCATCTATGAAAACAACATATCGTTTTATTTATTAGAATATTCTTTAACATTTTCAGTAAAGCTTAAACCTTTTTCCCCTTAAAATTTTTGTATGTATATTTAGTAAGATATATGCCTAGGTACCTCAGAATTTTGCATCCATCATAAATTGTACCTGTTTTAAGCACTTCCATTGTTTATAGCTATTTATGTACCTCTTGTTGAGTGGTTACTGTGCATAGCAAATTCTGTTGAACTTAATTAATTTCTGCAAATACACTGAGATGTATTTATCATGTTTTAAAGATTAACAAAATTAAGTATCAGAGATTACATAATTTAAATATGATTGTATATGACCAGTGTACAGCCTGGATTTGAACTTAGTTTTATCTAAATCTTTACCTTTTTCTAAGAGCCTTTCCTTTTAAATCAGCTAATGTTTCTCCGACGTATGTTATCTTGTTTAGCAGGATTTTTTTAATACTAAAAAACCAAAATCTCATTACAGAGCCTGTATGTGAAAGAGGCACTTAATTCACCCAGTATGTCTCTTAATATCAATTAATTAATTCATCTGGATAGCCACATTCATGGCAGAAAGTCTATAAAATAAATGCTTTTTCTGGTCATTATCTTTGGATCAGCTCTTAAGGAAAACACCCATCCTAATTGAATTAGTGTGGCTTTCCTAATTGCTTACTGCCCTACTTATGCTTAGGCCTGTGTTGTGTTAGTCCCTCCCAACAGCTCTGGAGGCAAGGCCTAGAGCATAGTGTGGGTGGTCCAGGGCCAAAGGAGAAGAGCTAATGTGGTAAGGTAAGATGAAGACAAGTTTTTAATGCTTTTAATGTTTGAAATGTTTAACTCTCTCCTCTGACACCTAGTATCCCTACTAACTCCTCCAAAAAAGCCTTAGATTTTAACTTCACCCCTGACAAAAAAAAAAAGGGAAAATAGAATAGAGGAAAAAATCTCGAATACAATGCAAGGGCAATTTCTCAGGTGTGTGCTGCTGGCTTGTTTGCTTCCAGCTCTCAGTCCAGATCCCATTTGTCTGGAGTTTCTTTCTGGCATCCTCTCTCCATCTCATACTAGGCCCTTCCTCTTAGGGCTGGAGCAGGTGCATTTCTGGGAATGGTCCTGGACAGCTTTTTGAGCCTCAGAGCACAGTAGTTATAGATGTCTGGGCTGTTTATAACTTTGTTTCAGTGTTGAGGCTACCTGGTGCTGTGGTGTCAGTGAACAGCTGATGGCAGATGGTTCATTTCTGTGCAGGACGTGTTGCAGACATGTGGATTGGTAGTGGAACCTGAGCAAATATATCTCAACTCTCTCTTTTAAAAAATGCTTAATAATAAGTGTGCTCATAGTAAGTATGAAATAAGCATCCACTGGTTGACTGAAGGTTATAGAATAGGGAAGGAAAGGAAGAATGGTTTGAAATTTATTTGCATTGGTGGGGGGGGAGGGGATTACTACCAGTGAACTTTAGTTTATAGATATTTTCACTATTGTTCCAGACTCTGTTATAATATTCATTCCATTCATTCAAAAAGCATTTGTTGAACACGTTTGATATACCAGGCACCATTCTAGGCACTGGTGATGAACAAAACATGGAGATACCCATTCTTCTTGGGCATTTGTTCTTTTGGGTGCGGAAACTGACAGGAAAGGTTTAGAAAAAGAACAAGGCAATTAATTTTAGATTGAGATAAGTGCTATGAGGAAAATAGAGTAGGAGAGCCCCCAAAAAAGACATGGGGGCAGAGTGTGGTGGGTATTGCTCCTTTGGTTTGGTCTGCTGGCTTGGCCATAGAATATAGGTTCAAGAATGACCCAGAAATGTGACTTGCCTGAGTTCATGTTTATAAACAACCAGATTTCAAAAAAAATAAGACTACATGTGGGTGGACATGGTTTCCAGAACTGAGGGCTTAAGGCCCTTCATCCTCCAACCATATGAGTGTTGAGAAACAAAGCTATACACTAAGGCAGTCATTCTGCCATGAAGATCTGTGCTAACCAAGGTTAATGTCTGGGTTCTCCATCTTTGCAGTGTGGTTGTGCCAGCTTGGGGCAATCTGCCTCACTCTGCAAGGCCCTGGTTGTCCATCTGTAGGCCTTGGCCAAGATTGCTTTAAGGCATCAGGGAAGGTCTTTTTAAAGAGGTGGCACAAGGCGGGGTATGGTGGCTCATGCCTGTAATCCCAGCACTTTGGGAGGATGAGGTGGGCAGATCACCTGAGGTGGAGAGTTCGAGACCAGCCTGACCAACATGGAGAAACCCTGTCTCTATTAATAATACAAAAATTAGCTGGGCGTGGTGGTGCATGCCTGTAATTCCAGCTACTTGGGAGGCTGAGGCAGGAGAATCGCTTGAACTCAGGAGGCAGAGGTTGCAGTGAGCTGAGATCATGCCGTTGCACTCCAGCCTGGGGAACAAGAGCACAACTCCGTCTCAAAAAAAAAAGAGGTGACACACTTTGGGAAGCCAAGGCTGGCAGATCACCTGAGGTTAGGAGTTTGAGACCCACCTGGCCAACATGGTGAAACCCTGTCTCTACTAAAAATACAAAAATGAGTCGTGTGTGGTGGTGTGCACCTGTAATCCGAGCTACCCAGGAGGCTGAGGCAGAAGAATTACTTGGCCCCAGGAGGTGGAGATCTCCACGAGCTGAGATCGCACCACTGCACTCCAGCCTGGGCAACAGAGCGAGATTCTGTCTCAAACAAACAATCAAACAAAGAGATGACATTTGAGCCAAGACTGGAGGATAACAGGGAGCCAGACCCTAGCATTCCAGGAAGAGGAACAGCTAGCACAAACGTCCTGCAGCATGAAAGAGCTTGGTGTGTTAGAGAACAAAAGGGAACAGGATAGTGAGCTGGGAGTGAGAGGGGGTACCAGATAAATTGTAGATGTTGACCAGGGCTGCATCACAGTGTCTTCTAAACTATAGTAGGAATTTGGATGTCCTTCCAAGTACAATGCAAAGCTATTTTATCCTGGGGTTCATGAACTTGTGTAGGAGAAACATTACAATCGTATAAATATGTAAACTTTTCATGGCTTGAATCACAAATGTCAGCAACAAGCCATGATAGGATAAGCAGTATCTGCACCTTTATTACCAATAGAAATTAAAGATACATCCATTTATTACTGTTATCACAGTTATCTCTAAATATCATTTATCATCTTATGCCTAATTAGAAATCATGGTCGTTATTAGACCTTACAATAGATCTTGTTATTTAATGCTTTAATACAGGGGTCAGCAACTATAGCCTGTGGACCGTGTCCAAGCTGCCACCTGTTTTTGTACATAAAACTTACTGGAACACAGCCATACCCATTTATTTACATTTAACAGTTGCAGCAGAGATGTTCTAGCCTGCAATGCTTAAAATGCTTACTGTCTGGCTGGAAAAAGATTGCTGATACGTGCATTGATAAAGCAGCATATATATTACTATGATACAATTTTTTTTTTTTTTTTTTTGGGAAGGAGTCTCACTCTGTCACTCACACTGGAGTGCAGTGGCGTGATCTTGGCTTACTGCAACCTCCACCTCCCGAGTTCAAGCAATCCTTCTGTCTCAGCCTCTCAAATAGCTGGGACTATAGGCACATGCCACCATGCCTGGCTAATTTTTGTATTTTTAGTACAGATGGGATTTCACCATATTGGCCAGGCTGCTGTCAAACTCCTGACCTCGTGATCCACCCGCCTCCACCTCCCAAAGTGCTGGGATTACAGGCATGAGCCACCGCGCCCGGCCTATGATACAATTTTAAAAATATTTGGATAACTGTTTGGTTTCTTTGCAAGCTTATTTATTTTATTTTATGCATTTAAAAACATTATTCTGAAAAGAAGATCCATAGGCTTCACCAGAGTTCTCTAAGACATCCATGACTAGGAAAAAAAGAGAAAGAAAAAGAATTCCTGTATTTCACTGTCTTAGGCTGGAGATCCAAATGGGTGGACTTGTATTTATTTCCTCTGCTGAGATTCTCTCCCTTCTCTCCCTCCTTCTTTGGCAGATTTTCCATTTCATTTGGAGTGTGGTACTGAAGCGGTCTCCTTTTTATGAATAACATATTGGATCCTACACATTTACTGAATGAGCCAAGCAGAGGCTTTATTAGCACTGTTCAAAGTAATGCCCATAATAACACTGTGTAGTATGGATCTGACCATCTTCATGTAGCACTGTGGAAAGGGAGGCCCCAAAACATTGTCTGGTCCATCATTCATTTATCCTGTATTCACTGAGCACCTATTATGTGCCAGGGGCTGTGCCAAACTCCCAGGTGACAGAGCTGTTAGGGTAAAGCCAAGTTTGGGTCAGGCTCATCTGACACTAGTGTCTGGGTGGCTCATGCCACAGCAGGTTATGTTCAGGATGTCACATGACACCCTGATGCCTCAGCTTGGCCACTGCTCCATCCCTCGTGTTTCCAACCACATTGTGCCTTGGCTGTGAGCTGTAAAGGGTTTTATCTCATCCTCTCTCCACAGACCACTATTTGCATTGTTTTGCCTAGAACAGGCCATGGAGTCAGTATTTTCCCAGCTGTAGTAGCATCTTCGGTGATCCCTGCTCATGCCACTGGAATGGCCCTTTAAAAATGTATTATTTATTTATTTATTTATTTTGCAAGCACGAGTTTCTTTCCTATAAGTGCAACTCTTTTTTCTTGTCTCTGTAGCACTTTGTGGCTTTCTGAGACCACAGGCTCTAACTTGCCCATTGCAACCCATGTTTAAGCATTTGCACATGGCATTTGATTGAGGTGTAAGTTAAAACTGCTGGCAATGGGAGGGGCTGGCAGTCAGGTCTCTTATCTCAAGTGGATGGAAAGACTGTTCAACGTGGTTCGCTCAACTCATACAGGTCCCTTCTGTCCAAAACCAGGGAGATTGCTTCTCCCTTGGAAACACGGGCACTCCTCATTGGCTGGGTCAGGCTAATACCCACACTATTAGGCATTTTCCCTGCTTTTTTCCCCTTCTTTTCCATGTTGCAAGTGATGTTAATGTACATGGGATTATCCAACTGGTCACCAGTACTTTCTCAGTGCATGAACACACATTATATTCTACATGTTTGGTGCAGTTTTGCTATTTTGCATCCTGCTTTTGTCACCACAATGCAGTGTCCCAGGGTCCCATATTACTGAACATTCTTTCATAGCAGCACTTCGATGGCTACATGGTATATCTTTGGCCTGCCTTACCATAATTTACTTCAGGTTTTCTTTGTGTTAGGGGACATTTGCAAGACTTTGTGTATCAGCCAGCATCTAATCAGGATACAGAAACCATACTGTTATTTAAACAGGGGATATTCCAGTGTAAATCATTGACAGCTAGTAGAAGCTGGTTAGTTGTGAGTAAAAGAGAATTTCTATGGGTCCAGAAGAAGCAGTTGCAGAAAAGAAACTATGGCCTTCAGTTTGAGGAAGAGTGGGCAATTGAGGAACTAAAGACCAAGAGGGGGCATTGCTCATCCCCCAGGGTTCTTCAAAGAGGGCATGAACACCACAGGGACGTCACGACCCACGGGTGGTACAGAGACTTGTCAGAGGAAAGCAGCTGGCTGTGTGGCACTATAGATGTGTCTCTGTCGTCAGAAGCTTGGGTAGGCAGAGCTGCTTTGAAGCAGTCCCTGGTAGGGAGAGCAGAGCCCGGGTACAGGACGCTTGAGGACTTGCCCATGGAATAGTAATGGTGGATCCCAAAGGGACTGTGCTTTCCCCAGGCAGAATCGCTCCAGTGCCCTCTATTGGTGAAGTGTCACATTGCCGCAACTGGCAACCTGTCAGAAAGCAGGGCCAAGAATGGTTTTGAGTTGAGAGACAATAAATAAATAACTGGAATATTTGGGCTTGCTTTTAGCCTTTTTTTCTGTAAACAGTGTTGTAGCAAACATCTTTCATAAAATGTTTATTGCATCTCTGATGTGTTGGTAGGATAAATTCATAGAATTTGAACATTTCGAAGGCCTTAGTCATAATGTTACAAAATCATCCTGTTGACTCTACTGGGTGCTGTGTATGGGAGCAAAGGCATATAGCCTTGTTTTAGAACTTGTTCCTCCTTTACCTTTCGAATCTTGGCTTTGTCTGCTGGGTTGTTAACTCTTAGGCTGAGAGATGCTCAGAGCCGGCGATGCCAAGGTTGGAGCCTGCAGTGTGATGTAATAAGGGCCAAGCTCTGCTGTGGTGGGAGGGAGTAGCGTGTTGCTGAAGTCCTCCCTCACCTTGCTCAGTCTACTGAACGCATTCCCCTCCCATTTCATTAGCTGCTTCAACAAATTCATTTCCCTAAAACATCCCCTTCATCCTATCAGTAGTCTCTCTCAAAAGCTGTAAATGTTTCCTCTTTGTTTATGGCAGTGCAAATGAAAGAGAAGAGGAGAGAACTGACCAATGGCCCTGGGTCCCTTGCCTCCATTCTGTTGATGAGGGACTGAAGCAAAATGACATGCCCAAGGTCACATGGGAAGTGAGCTGGTCAGGCCCAACCAGGGCTTCCTTCCTCCCAGTCCTCTGTTTCTTGCAGTTGCCAGACCACTGTGGCTCCATCACCCTAACTCCTCGTTGTTCTCCCAGCACAGCACCTGTCCCGCGAGAGGTTTTATTAATGCGTATCACACTCCTCTAGTGCTCACACTATGCCCTTGCTGGGGCTGCCCCACTGTCTGAAATGCCAAGATGGCCCCCCTCAGCTGCTGTGCTCAAGGGGACTGCCTATACCTAACTTCAAGGCCAAGTCCAAGATTCACATCTACATAATTATATTCCATTACTGTTTAACAGATTAGAGTCAGTAATTCTTATCCTACAGTATTAGAGATGTGGACATGAACTGGGTTCTACCCTAAGCTTTTAGTCCCAGCCTGGACACTAGGCAAAAGTAGGTATGTGCTGGCTTCTATCATGTGAAATTGACTAAGGAAGCAAGCAACTTCATGTCTTTGAACAAGGGTCTGCTTTTTTGTTTGTTTGTTTGTTTTGCAATCATGGACATCTGATAGTGCATGTTCCTTTAAAGCGAGTTTGTCATCTCCAGAAAAGCATGTTGTTCTTTCTTTCTATCTTCCACAAGTCCTTGGTTAAAACCCTGAAGGGGACAGGCAGTCTCCTGTCCTTTCCCTCAGGCTTGCCATGTCCTGACAGATTCCCTTGGCTCCTGGAAGCTGTCTACCCACCTCTGTCTGCTCCTTCTGACCCAGATCTTATTACAGGTATAGAGAGAGCAAACCATTTATTGCAGAACAGGCCCTTCACCTTCATGTTCTGTGTTTACAGACCACAAATAGGTAGTTAATAGATATCTCTTAATACTTGTCTTGTTCTTTCTTTTTTCGGCTTTGGGAGTTGGGTACAGTATATCTGGGTCCTGTGGAAAGTGAAATGATTGGAGAAAAAGACAACAGCTGAAAATGGAATTCTCACTTAGGAGCGTGAATAAGGAGTAGAAAAGAAGTCAGACCACAAATTCTTCAAATTAATGGGTGGGAACGAAGTGCTCCCACTCTAATGGGGTGGCGGGGTTGCCGTTTCTGATGGTGAGCAGCCCCTGGAAGGCTGGAGCCTCAGTTATGGGGAATGGGCATTTACAGCAGCTGACCACTTTTTCTTCCTTATGCTTCTTCCTCATCCCCAACTCTTTGCCTTTTTTCCTGTGTGTTTTTTTTTTGGCGGGGGGTGGGTGGTGTCTGGATTTTATTTTAGGGTATTTCTAACATGCTTCCTTAACGATCAGATCCGTAGTCCTGTCTGGAGACATTGCTCTGTAACTTAGCAACCAGCGTATCATCTATTGCCCTCAGTTGTTTCATTAGCCTGAAGATGTGAACAGCAAAAAAATGGACACACAGTGGACAAAAGCGATCAGGCTTGCATGCAGAAACAGTCTCTGTGATGATTAAGAAATAGACCTGAACAACTGCATTATTTTACAGTAACATATCCAAAGTAAGGGCCTCCTCACATCTGGAGAAAGAGACAGACACAGACAAGGATGGAGAGGGAGTGAGAAGAGATGGAGCCAGGGAAGATGCTGGAGCTTCCTGCCCACCACAGGGCCTGAATGCAGGGGATCGGAAGCCTTCCTCCCTGTGGACCTCCTGTTGTCCTTGCTAAAAGACAGGAAGGAGAATAGAATTGGGATTTTTCAGTAGGCAAAATTCTTAATTTATCTGACTAAGTAGAAAGTTGGCATACTGAGAAAAACAGATTTCAGAGGGAAACATATGACAACAGTGACATTTTTCTGTGCCATCTTATTACCCAATCTGCATAGAGGCTGAGTCGATGAACTAGTAAAGACACAAAGACATCCTATCGAGATGCCTGTGAATGGCAGGGGCTGGTACAGTCTGGAACTGCTGGGCATTGGTAAATATGACAGCAGGGCTTTGGCTGACTTTCACTGGGCCACTTGTCATTCTCCTCATACATTGTGTTCAGTCAGGACATTTCCCTGTAGAAATGTTCTTTCTGCTGGTTTTCTCATTTTTGAGAAGCTGGCATGAGTTTTGTTTGCTTCAAACTTTGTTATTTATTACCTCAAAATTCAGAATATTTATTCCAAATGTCATGTGTAGTCTTAACGAAAGTTTAGACTGTGATGATTCTAAACGTCATTTTGCATCAGAGTTACTTGGGATCATAGTGAAAATGCAGCAAACCAGGCCCCTGATTCATGGGCTGTGGAGAGGAATCCCCAGAAATCTGCATCCTAACACTCACCCATGGTGATTCTAAAACAGATGGTCTGAAGATCATAGGAGAAATGAAAGATGAAAGACTCATTTTCCAGAGAGGGCATGTGGCAATTTCTTGGCACTGTGAGTTGATAGATACATTCTTTGCTTTCATGGAATCCCTTTCCCTGTTTGTCGGGGGTATTGCCTCACTGTTTTTTTCTTCTTCACACACTATTTATTTCCCGTAAGTTATTGGGGTACAGGTGGTATTTGGTTACATGAGTAAGTTCTTTAGTGGTGATTTGTGAGATTTCGGTACACCTATCACCCGAGCAGTATACACTGCACCATGTTTGTAATCTTTTATCCCTCGCCCCCCTCCCGCTCTTCCCCCCAAGTCCCCACAGTCCATTGTATCATTCTTACGCCTTTGTGTCCTCATAGCTTTGCTCCCATATATCAGTGAGGACATATGACGTTTGGTTTTTCATTCCTAATTTACTTCACTTAGAATAATAGTCTCCAGTCTCATCTAAGTTGCTGAAAATGCTGTTAACTCCTTTTTATGGCTGTGTAGTATTCCATCTCATATATAGATGTGTATGTGTGTGTGTATATGTGTGTGTGTGTATATATGTGTCCACCAGAAGTGTAGAAGTGTTCCCTGTTTACCACATCCATGCCAACGTTTACTGTTTTATAAATTTTTTTGATTATGGCCATTCTTACAGGAGTAAGGTGGTATAGCATTGTGGTTTTGATTTGCATTTCCCTGATCATTAGGGATGTTGAACATTTTTTTATATGTTTCTTGGCCATTTGTATATCCTTTTTTGAGAATTGTCTGTTCATGTCCTTAGCTCACTTTTTGATGGGATTTTTTTTTTTTTTTCTTACTGATCTGTTGGAGTTCGTTGTAGATTTTGGATATCAGTCCTTTTTCAAATGTAGAGATTGTGAAGATTTTCTCCCACTCTGTGGGTTGTCTGTTTACTCTGCTGACTGTTCCTTTTGCTATGCAAAAAGCTCTTTAGTTTATGTCCCAGGTATTTATCTTTGTTTTCATTGCATTTGCTTTTGGCTTCTTGGTCATGAAATCCTTGTCTAAGCCAATGTCTGAAAGGGTTCTTCCAATGTTATCTTCTAGAATTTTTATAGTTTCAGGTCTTATGTTTAAGTCCTTAATTCATCTTGAGTTGATTTTTCTAAAAGGTGAGAGATGAGGATCCAGTTTCATTCTCCTACCTATGGCTTGCCAATTATCCCAGCATCATTTGTTGAAAAAGGTGTCCTCTCCCCACTTTATGTTTTTGTTTGCTTTGTTGAAGATCAGTTGGTTATAAGCATTTTGGTTTATGTCTGTATTCTCTATTCTGTTCCATTGATCTATGTGCCTGTTTTTATACCACTACCATGCTGTTTTGGTGACTATGGACTTATAGTGTAGTTTGAAATCGGGTAGTGTGATGTCTCCAGGATTATGGCTGCCTCTGTTGAGTCATGCAGGTTGTCAGGGAAGTGGGGGAAGGCCATCAGTGACAGGCTTCATCCAGCTCCCACGCTAACTGAAGGGCCAGTCTCACTCCCACCATACAAAGTTCGGCTACAGATATCCTTCTCTCTGTGGAGTTATACCTGCTGCTCCACTGGCCACCCTCCCGTTGGATCCCTGTGGTGCCCGGCGGTAATGGCCTGCTAGGCGACTTAGCGAGCTCCCAGGACCTTTCTGCTGCTTCCTCTACCTTGTATTTCTCTCGGTTCTCTAAGTTGGCTGAGCTCCAGGTAAGGTTGGAAACTTCTCCCGCAAACAGACCTTCAGCTTCTCTAGTGGGGGTGTTTTCAGAGAGGAGGGTCTCCCTTTTCTACTTCCACAGTTGGGGCACTCACAGTATTTGGGGTGTCTCCCGGGTATTGCGGGAGCCAGTCTGCTTCCTTCAGAGGGTCTGTGGGTCCTCTCGGGATTACTGGTTTGCCATTGCAGTCTATCTGGAGCTAAAATCCACAATGCAAACTTCTGCACGCTGCACTATCTGGAGCTGCAATCTAGTCCTGCCTCTCGTCCGCCATGATGATCCCCTTCCCATTTGCCACTTTAAAGCCTTAGAGCCAAGTCTCCCCACTCAGTTGCAATGCCCCAGTGAGATAGTAGCCCTCACATACTTTTTTTTTTTTTCTCTTGAGACAGAGTTTCACTCTTGCTGCCTGGGCTGGAGTGCAGTGGCGCGATCTCCACTCACTGCAACCTCCACCCCCAGTTTCAAGCAATTCTCCTGCCTCAGCCTCCTGAGTAGCTGGGATTACAAGTGCCCGTCACTGCGCCCGGCTAATTTTTTTGTATTTTTATTAGAGACTGGGTTTCACCATGTTGCCCAGGCTGCTTTCGAACTCCTGACCTCATGACCCACCTGCCTTGGCCTCCCCAAGTGCTGGGATTGCAGGCTTGAGCCACTGCGCCTGGCCCTTCACACACTTTCATATGTCATTTGATGCGGTTTCTTTGGCCTGAGAAAAGTGACCTTGCCTCAGTTGAATGTTGCTTGGGTTGACCCTGTCAAAAGATGGCTCCCAAGTGTCACCCATACCACTTGCTGATAAGACAGAGATGACCTTGTTGCTCACCTTGTTGAGGGAGAACATCAGCATGCAACGCTTTGTCAGTGTCTCAGGCAGAGGTGAATTCGTCAGGACTCCACTAGAGATGCAGCACCAGTAGGAGATGTACTGGAACTGATTGCAAGGAATTACCTCGTGAGATTATGGGAGCTGGTTAGGAAAACACAAAATCCACAGGGCAGGCTGGAATTCTGAGACACAGACTAAATCTGCTATCTACTGTCCACAGATAGAATTTGTTCCTTCAAGGAACCCTCAGCTCTGTTTTATTGTTAGTGTTTTGTTTTGTCTTGTTTTGAAGAGACAGGGTCTTGCTCTGTGGCCTACGTTGGAGTGCAGTAGTGGGATCATAGATAACTGCAGCCTTGACCTTCTGGGCTCAAGCAATCATCCCACCTCAGCCTCCCAATTAGCTGGGACCACAGGCATGAGCCACTATGCCCCGCTAAACAACTCTGTTTTTAAGGCCTTTCAATTTATTGAAGCAGGCCCATTGAGATTATCTAGGATAATCTCTCTTACTTAAAGTCAAGTGATTATAGACTTTCATCACATCTACAAAATACCTTATAGCAACATGTAGATTAGTATTCGCATAACTGGAAACTGTATTCTAGTCAAGTTGACACATCAAAAAGGCCACCCAGTACCACACCACCCCCAGCCCTACCAAAAAACAAAAAAAAGGAAAAAAAAAAAAAAAAAGGCTATCACAGAAAGTAAAGTCAGAATTTGTTGAGAATTGGAAGTTTGGTTTAGTTGGGTCTTTCAAAGCATGTATGGGTTATGATACAACAGTTCGGATTGGTGGAAATTGCAGGTTTCGAGGCAAGGGATTCAAAGAACCTTAGAGGACAAACAGTTGATGTTTTTCATTTGAGTTTCTGGGTCTTTCAGAAAGTTCCTGTAATGAGCAGTCATGCCATCTGCCTAAGCAGGACACTTCTGGAAGAATAAAGTTATGCCAGTGAAGACAGAGGAAGCATACAAAGTGCTGTTACTGCAGACATTGGAAGGTGTGCATTCTCAGTGACCAGCTGAGTGTGGGGGTGAGGTAGATGGTTTCTATTCTCAGCCCAGAGGCTCTGGAATCCTTTCTCATGAAGCGGCCACATGACCCTTGTTCCCAAAGCCTGAGCTTTGCAATTCTCCTTCTCAGGAGAATATTTGTGGACAGATATGACTGCCATATTGCCCAGCTGGCTCCTCAAGAGAGAGATGACACGTTTGCTAACAGCAAATCAGAGCTGGAGCGCCACCCCTTACTCCTGCTTCTCCGTCTTCTTAAATGGTGCAAGATCAGTCTACCTTTCAAGTGTCCCGTCTTCCTTTTCTTCCTGCATCTCCAGCTCTAAGCGACCACACAGGACTTTTCTCTGTTCCATGAGGATGCCTTGTCCTTTCGTGCCTCAGAACTTTGAGATGTGCTGTTTCTGCCTCTCTCCTGGGAAATCCTGCCTGTGTGCAGAGGGCCATCTTGAATGTCATCTCCTCTAAAAGCCTTTGCTGCACACCGTGTTCTTCCCCTCTCCTCGCATCACATCTATGTGCTGATGCAGCGTTGGTCACCCCCAGGTCTCTGCCATGGTACAGATATAGTTATTACATGTCAGTTTCTCTCACTGACCAATTCCCAGCAGACAGGAATTAGTCCTATTTAACTTTGTATCTGCCTTGGTGCCTCATCTGTGCCTGGCATAGAGTAGTTTAGCCATTTATTCAACAGATAGTTTTTGAGTGCCGGCATGTGCCAGGTCATAGGTGTCCACTGTTCTTGATGGGAGTGATATACACATAATAAACTATCTGCTCTCATGGAGGTGACATCTTAGGGGTGAGGGAGACAGCCAATGAACAAAAAAGATGAATAAGTAAAAGCACATAGACAGCACTTATTGATGCTTAGAGGGCTGCTCGCTCTGAAACAGACTGAGGGCTGAATAGGATAAAAAAAGTGGGTGAGAGATTCCCTGCCTCCAATACGAAGCATGCTTGTGAGACAGAATTCCTCCTTAGACATGCTGGTCAACTTACAGAAGAGGTATGCGTTTGCTAATATTTGTTATCCTGCTGGGTAGATGTTTCTGTCCTTGGTGTAACATAGATTGTATTATTATTTTTATTTATTATTTACGTATAGGGTCTAGCTAAAAACAAGTAAGAGTATAGCAGTGTGCTTTTTACGTATTATTTTTGTGCTTAATAATAAACAGTGAACTCTCTCCCTTTCTCTCTCTGTCTCTCTCATGTCTTTTTAGCATTTGCAATGTGCCAGGCACCGTTTTAAGGACATTAAATGGGTTATCTCACTTGGTCCTCAGAATAACCTTAGGAAATAGGTAATATCCTCATTTTCCATGTGAGGAAGCCGGGGACATGAGAAAGCTGGGAGCATAAGGACAGCCATGCCACTTGCACCAGGTTTTCCCGCTTGGAAGTGAAATGTGTGTCCAATCTGGGTGGCCCCATCACTTTTAAGCTATGCACTATGCCTCCTGTGTGTGATTTATGAAATCAGAACAATGACAAGTCTCTTCCTTTGTTAATGAAGTTTACATCCCAAGTTAGGCCTTTCTTACAGAGCCAAAGGTGTCATCAGCACATGGTGAAAAAGCTGTAATCCAGTTGACTTTCTGGATAGAATATGCAGTGGTCTACCATTGCCTTTGTTTCTGAGTTTGCTCTGCCTTTCTGTCAGGACCTTAAATTTTTAATGCATATTTTATTTGTTCTTCTACATATCTCCTTTTCATTTAAAGTACAAGACACTGACTTAAAAGCATGGGGGAAGGAAAGGAGAGAAGATAAATGTAATTGTTGACTGAGAAGGGACAGGCAGAAGGTGCTGCTGTCTGTGGGACAGCAGGAATTGCTCCCATTCTTCAGCCAGTTCGAGTCTAGATGCAGTGCCTATGCCCGTTTCCTCTTGTTCTTATTCACCTCTAACAGTGCATTGTTTTTCCCACTTTTGGGAAGAGAACTTAGGTCTGAGGAATTAAGTAGCTTGTACTGAGTCCACTCAGCTGTTGGGAAGCAGAGCAGGAATTGAGCCCAACTTTATCAGAGGATTGAATCATGCTTTGCTCTAAAACAAACAATCATCAAGACCCTTTCTGGAAAGCAGTCTTGCTTGGGTTCCAAAAAGGAAGCAGTGAACCTTGAAGGAGTGCCTGAGGGAGCCTAGAGGCCAATGAGGAACTTCTCCCAGCCCTCCTCCCACCCAGCACCCAGTATGTCGCCTTGGGTGTGGTGGGGAAGCCCTGGGACTCTGGGGAGCATTCCTTAGCACTTAGGAATCCAGTCTTGATTATTTGCTGTCATGTATGTTGAGCGACTGATGAACTCTCTCCTCTGAAGGTAAATGCAAGGTCTGGGTCTTGCCTTTGTCAGGCAGACAGAGCACAGCCTTTGTTGTCAGATTACCTGGGTTTGAGTCCTCTCATCCCCTCCATGATGTTGGGCAAATAACTTATCCTCTCAGCAGCTTTGCTTTCTTATCTTTAACGTGGGCATAGAGGTGTAATGTTGGTTACATAAGCTAAGCATGAGAAACGAAAACTCCCAGCCCAGTTCCTTTCAATAAATGTTAGTTTATTGCTTTTGTTAGGAATGCCTCATCACAACTCCAAACTTCCATGATTATTAGAAAGATTATTTCTGGGCCAGGTGTGGTGGTGTACATCTATAATCCCAACACTTTGGGAGGCCGAGATGGGCGGATCACAAGGTCAGGAGTTCGAGACCAGCTTGCCCAATATGGTGAAACCTCATCTCTACTAAAAATACAAAAATTAGCTGGGCATGGTGGTGGGCGACTATAGTCCCAGCTACTTGAGAGGCTGAGGCAGGAGAATCGCTTGAACTCGGGGGGCGGAGGTTACAGTGAGCTGAGATTGTGCCACTCTACTCCAGCCTGGGTGACAGAGTGAGACTCCTTCTGGGAAAAAAAAAAAACAAAAAAAACCACAAAGATTGTTTCTAAACCCTCCTGGCCTTTTTATACCCCCTTCCTGTTTGGAAAATTTGGTAAGAATAAATTAGACCTCTTTCCTCTTAAGAAGGGACCTGCCTTAAGCCTTACATGAACAGGTGTGCCTGACCCAAGGGTTCAGTCAGCACGTCTGCTGGCTCACTCTGAGACTTGTTCTTCATAGTCACTAATACAAAGGATTTTTCATTCTCCATCTTATTTTCTCAAGTTATTTAGAGCTTGAGCAAAGAAAGGGTATGTTACGTATTCGACTTCCTTAGAACTCTGTTGTTAGTATTTGCCATCTTCCTTTTCATTTCTCACAGAGTCATAGAATTTTAGAGTTGAAAAGAGATTTTAAAAATGACTTGAATTCATTTCCCCATCTCCTATCTCAGCCTGCCTGCCAAGAGGCATTCAGTACCATGCTTGCATGCTTCCGGTAATGACGAGCTGGCTCTCTCTAGAGGTGACCCAGTGCATCAGGGGATGCTCTACACTGGGGTGAATTGCACACATAGGGCCTGAATCTGGTGGTGTTGGGTTTTTGGGCCTGCCTGTACTTGGTGTGAAATGTTCAGATCTGCTTTTCTGTGGGAGGGAATTCTGGCCTGAAGGCTGCCCCCTTTTGGGTGGTTCTTTTAGAAAATTTCATTGTCCAAAAGATCATCAGAATTGGCTGAGGAAGCAAGCAATTTTATATGTCTTTGGCATCTCATCAAGAAATTTCCTACGACCTCAGTGTGTCTACTGAGTCCTGAGCAAACTCCAACTTATGGCTTGATCTTAAATTATGCAAGGTAGTGATCCTGAAGGCAGATTTATTAACCCCCAACTTCAGCATACCAGGTAGGGCATGCAACCATGGTGAGTCCTGGAAAGCCTCCTCCTGGAAAGTGGGTGTGGTGTATACTCTACTGGAAGAAAATAAAACCACCAATGAAATTCTCTCTTCAATGTCAAAGATGCTGTATTAATCTGTTCTTACACTGCTATAAACAACTACCTGAGACTAGGTAATTTATAAAGAAAAGAGAGTTTAATTGACTCACAGTTCTGCATGGCTGGGGAGGCCTCAAAAAACTTACAGTCATGGTGGAAAGGTAAGCAGGCACGTCTTACATGGCAGCAGGTGAGAGAGTGTGTGAAAGAAGCAAAGGGGAAAGAGCCCCTTATAAAACCATCAGATCTCGTGAGAACTCACTCACTCTCATGAGAACGGCATGGGGGAAACTGCCCCTGTGATCCGATTGCCTTCCCCCAGGTTCCTCTCTCAACACATGGGGATTATAATTGAAGATGAGAGTTTGGTGGGGACACAAAGCCAAACCACATCAGATGCTAAGTGATAGCTTCATAACACTCACTTCAAATATACTTGCCACATGGAGGCAGGCTGATTGGAGAGCTGCTTATTTATGCTATTTGTTCTTAACTTCAAGGCAACATACAAAAGAAACCAGCAAATGTTAAGAAACCAAGCTCCTTAATAACCCTTTTAAAGAAACAGCGTTACTGAGACAGATGTCACAATGATCCACCTTTTAAAGGGGGTGTTTAATGCATTCACAGTGTTGTGCGGCCATCATCAATCTAGTTCCAAAACATTTGCATCACCCCAAAAGAAAACACTGAATCCATGGAGCAGTCATTCCCATTCCTTCCCTCCCCCAGCCTTAGGCAACCATTTATCCTAATGCCTGATTCTATTGATTTGCCCGTCCTGGACATTTCATGCAAATGCAATCATGTAACATGAAGCCTTTATGTCTGGCATCTTTCACTTAGTGTAGTGTTTTCTTTTTTTTTTTTTTTTTTTTTGAGACGGAGTCTCGCTCTGTCGCCCAGACTGGAGTGCAGTGGCCGGATCTCAGCTCACTGCAAGCTCCGCCTCCCGGGTTTCCGCCATTCTCCTGCCTCAGCCTCCCGAGTAGCTGGGACTACAGGCGCCCGCCACCTCGCCCGGCTAGTTTTTTGTATTTTTTAGTAGAGACGGGGTTTCACCATGTTAGCCAGGATGGTCTCGATCTCCTGACCTCGTTTTCAAGGTTCATCCATGTTGTAGCATGTATTGGTACTTTATTCCTTTTTTTAATTTTAAGAACAAGTTTCACTCTTGTTGTCTAGGCTGGAGTGTAGTGGTGCGATCTCAGCTCACTGCAACCTCTGCCTCCTGGGTTCAAGCAATTCTCCTGTCTCAGCCTCCTGAGTAGCTGGGATTACAGGCACCCGCCACCATGCCTAGCTAATTTTTTTTTTTTTTTTTTGTATTTTTAGTAGAGACGAGGTTTCATCATGTTGGCCAAGCTGGTCTCGAACTCCTGACCTCAGGTGATCGGCCTGCCTTGGCCTTCCAAAGTGCTGGGATTACAGGTGTGAGCCACCACGCCCAGCCTTTCATTCTTTTTTTTATGACTTACTGATTTTCTTCGGAATGAATGGAACACATTTTGCTTATCCATTTATCAAGGAATGGACATATGTATTGTTTCTACTTTTTGGCTCTTACAGATGATGTTTCTGTGAACATTAGTGCACACATTTTTGTGTGGACACATGCTTTCAGTTCTATTGGGTAAATATGTTAAGAGTGTAATTGTAGGAGTCAGGAATTGTAGAAATGTAGGAGTCAGGTCATATGCCCCTAAAAACCTTTTAAAATTACTTTTTTTGTTTGCTATACTTGGGACCCATATTCCTTTTCTTTGGGTTTATATTCACTTCCTTTGTACTGAATATTGTCAGATAGAAAATTAACAGCCTTTCTAGAAATAATTAAAAATTATTCAAGTGAGAATAAACTGAATGCCTGTTTTATCTGCTAGATTATATTTGCCTTTGTTCTCTTCTTTACCAAGCTTCTACTTGAAGATTTACAAAGATTTTTTATTTCTTTTCCAGAACCGCAATGAGATAAAAAATGGCACTATCCTTCGATTAACCAAATCTCCAGTAAGTCGATCTCAGCTTCTAACTTCCCAGTAAATTCTTTGCTCTGTGTTTCCGCTATATGTGAGATATTAATTTTTGAGGATGACTTTAGTGCAAAGCAAAAGGCTTCCAGAATGTCCTGACACGCAGATGCTGAATTAGCAGGAATGCCCCTCCATAGATTTCCCACTGCAGAGGAGGAAGACCTTACTCCAAGCGAAGTGCAAGCTTGTCTGACCTGTGGCCCAGGATAGCTTTGAATTCACAAATTCGTAAACTGTCTTAAAACATTCTGAGTTTTTTTGTATTTTATTTAGTTCATCAGCAATCATTAGTGTATTTTATGTGTGGCCCAAGACATTCTTCTTCTTGTGGTCCAAGGAAGCCAAAAGAGTGGACACCTCTGCTTTAAGGTTTGAGTTTGGAGGTCATCTTAACAACTTCCGTGTTACAACTGGGGTCACTCACCTGTACCAACTGGTTTTACCCACTTGGTCACACAGCCACCTAATGCCATCTGAGCAAATTCAGACAACAAACAAAAGCAAAGTCGGTTATTTCCCTTTAAAGTCAGTGTGTGTGTGTGTGTGTGTGTGTGTGAAAGAGTTTAAGTACTTTGTAGCTTTAATGGGTTATTACGACAGTTCATAAACATAATTTAGAAATGTTGGCCACTTCACTGTTCCATTGACAGCTGATTCTACATAAAGAACGTTAGAGTCTTCTAAATTAAAGCTGCTAAACAAGATGCTACAGTATATTTAGACTATTGTCGTCGATGATGCGATGATATCTCTTTTCTTGATCTTTCCTACTTGCTTGGAGATACTTTAGGTAGTAACATTAGCATATTTAACTATATTATTTTACAGTGCATTTCATTTTTTTCTTAAAAATCTGCCCCAAATACACCACGTGTTACTATTTTCACTCTGCATATGTGATGAAAACTGTGTCTAACTATCATTTTCGGTTTCCACTGAAGCCATGTGGTAGGCTAAAAATAAATTTAAAAATTGGGAAAAGCATCTGGCTAAAATTAAGCTGTGGGTACTATAACTACCATAAATTCTTATTGTTGAAAATTACATTAGAGCGCCTTAGAAACTCCTAAACATTTTACCCAATAACATCCTGAACTTGAAAACAGTGATGAGCTCGGTGGAGTGAGTTGCTACAGTTGGCAGAACTGTCTTTGATGCCTGCTTTGCTACTTAATGGAAATTATAATCTTTACTCATTTTTCAGTGGCTACATGATGAGCTGAGGCATTTTTGTCTGACTTTGCATTGGTCTTCTTACTCAAGTCAGCATGAATGAATGTTAATTTGACCTTTAGACCATTGTTTTGTTTGTTTTTTGTAGTTTCTATTTATCCTGCTAAATGTAATCATCTGCTTGCTGGACAGAAAAAGTAGACCTTTCCTTTTATTTCCTTTTAGAGTCTAAAAGACAGGTTTTTAATCAAAGCCTTCTCTAAGGCAAAGAAGGAGTTAGTTTCATTTTTTTATTGCTGCGGATTCATGAACAAAATTTCCACAATCTAAGTCACTCCTTGAAAGAAGGCTAGATATTAGGGTGAAGTTTTTCAGCATCCCAAAGGAAACTTAGGATGACTTGTCATCAGGGAGAATGGAATTTGTATTCTTGAGAGAATGATCCTCACATTCCCAGCTTAGTGAATGGAAAGATGTGAAAGCCTCTGTAAGAAGCACTGTTAAAGATGGGAGCCCACCTACAAGAGACTGTCTTACGGTTTCCAAAAAGCAGTGGTCCCCAAACCTGGATCAGCTGTGAAACTTTGAAAATGCTGATATCTGGTGCCTTAATAGAGAGGGTGGATTACAGTATTTGGGAATTGGCCCCAGGAATCTGCATTTTTAAGCAACCACGTTGTGTTGTGGCTGTGGCCACAGGGTCTAGAATTGGGAAGTTACTCTATAAGCAAGACATTTTCGATCTGTGAACTTTAAATAGGTTGTTTTTTATAATTTTGCATTTAGCTGAAAAATACAGATTGCATGTACTCGTTCATTTTTACATACACAATAAAAATATGTTTTAAAAAAAAACACCTATTAAGCTACCATAAAGAAGCCAGCAGATGGTGTTATACTAGCTTTTGAAGTTCCTTCTGCCTCAGCTGAACTCTCCCTGAAGCCAGATAAGGACATCTCAACACCCACACGGATATACATACGCACGCATGTGCACACACAACACACACACACACACACACACACACACACTCCTGTTTTTATGTAATGTGTAGCTATGCTGAGTTTTACCTCCACTCTGTCAAAGGTGGTCTTTTTGTTGATTGATGAATTTGTTTTCTGTCTCCATTTATCACAGAACAGTCCCTTCTGGATTGTTCCTAGAGAATTAGGTCACTGATACTAGAGGATCTAAACAACCTGCACTGTTTAATTTGTAATAGGCCTTGTACATGGCTGCTGCTTCTCCACTGCATGGTACATCTTTAGACAGTCTCTCTAGTGGCCGTGTTAAACAATTGTATCTTTCTAGTGCGGTGTGTTTATCCATCTCCTGTTACCATAAAAATATAGGCCGGGTGCGGTGGCACACACCTGTAATCCTAGCACTTTAGGAAGCCAAGGCGGGTGGATCACGAGGTCAAGAGTTCAAGACCAGCCTGGCCAAGATGGGGAAACCCCGTCATTACTAAAAATACAAAAATTAACCGGGCATGGTGGTGGGCGCCTGTAATCCCAGCTACTCAGATGGCTGAGGCAGAGAATTGCTTGAACCCAGGTGTCGAGGGTTACAGTGAGCTGAGACCACTCCACTGCACTCCAGCCTGGGCGACAGAGTAATATATATATAAATATATATAGAAAGAGAGAGAGAGAGAGAGAGAGAGAGAGCGAGTGAGTGTGTGTGCATGCCAGGAACACACCCAGAGAATGTGTGCAAATGTGTGTGACCTTTGGAGCAGTCAGGGTTTGGGGAACTTCTGAGTGCAGAGCTGAATAGTGTGTCCTACCTGCCATGATCATAGTAGCTGTGGGCATGGAGTCTGAGGTCCTCTGTTGCATACAGCATATTTTAAAATCAGCTTTGGCTATTGTTCTTATCAGAAGAAGCTTGGCTTGCCAGACCGTTGTTACTTTTCTGAAATTTTTGTTTTAAGAGGTGCTTACGGCGACTATATTTGTAGTCTTGAAGTGGAGAGAAACTTCTAAATAGAACACAAAACACAGAAGCCATAAAGAAAAAGATCAATAAATTTGACTACCAAAAAATTAAAACAACCCCACAAAATTTTGTGTTTGGAAAGAATTCCAGAAGTATGTATGTGTCTGTCTATCTATCTATCTATCTATCTATCTATCTATCTATCTATCTATGAAGAACTTCAGTCTCTCTTACAGATGAAAATCTACAGTCCTAGATAATCAAAGTGTGAGGAAAAGATGCTGTGGGGTCAGGATTTTGAAAATTTGAAGTAGAGTCTATTTGTGTGCCCTCTTTGGAGGGCAATTTAGTGATTCACCCAAGTTTAAAATACATATACCTTTGTCTTAACAGTACTGCTGCTGGGAATTTATATAATAAATAGACTCACGAAAGCATTGCAGGATGAACACACACACACACACACACACACACACACACACACACATGCCCAAGCATGGCTATATGCATCATTGTTTTTAGTGATCAAAAACTGGGAACCTGTTATATGTCTATCAGTTGGACTAGGTAAGTGCTGCAGGTAATTTTTATGTTGCAGAATACTGTGTAGTTGTTAGTAAGAATGTGATACGTGCTGCCGAGGAGGTATCTCTAAAGCATGTTATTAACACAAAAGCAGGTTGCAGAACATCCTGTATAGAAGGATACCTGTTATGTATGTGGAAAGGAGGTGTGTGTATATACAGATAAAGGGATACAATGTTTCTCAAGGGATATCTACAAGAAACTTAACTTTGGGCTAACTTTATTTTTTTATTTGATAACTTCCAGTAGCACGCTGTGTGTGTGTGTGTGTGTGTGTGTGTGTGTGTATTCTTATTATTTTTTTGAGATGGAGTCTTGCTCTGTTGCCCAGGCTGGAGTATAGTGGAACGATTGTGGCTCACTGAAACCTCCGTCTCCTGGGTTCAAGTGATTCTCCTGCCTCTGCCTCCCGAGTAGCTGGGACTACAGGTGTGCACCACCATGCTTGGCTAATTTTTATATTTTTAGTAGAGACGGGGTTTCCCCATGTTGGCAAGGCTGGTCTCGAACTCCTGACCTCAAGTTATTCTCCTGCCTCAGCCTCCCAAAGTGCTGGGATTACAGGCGTGAGCCACCGCACCCAGCTATATTCATATATTTCTACCTGTCTCATTTGCTGTTACTATTTTTAATTATAAAGCCATTATAGTACAAAAGAGGCGAATCATAATGTCCCACGCTAAAAACATGTCAGGATTGCAAACTATGAGATTTTTTGTGAACACTATTATATGCGAACTGAATTATTGCCCATTATGCCTTCTTTTGGCCTGTGTGGACGTATTACAGAAAGCAGAACTGCTTATCAAGTCCCTAGTGTTGCTTTGTCAGCTGTAAGCATAATCTTCACTTTCTGCTCTTTCTGGTTTAGGGAGCTGGTATCAGCATTATCTAGGTCAGAGGGCCTGTCATAATGATTTTGGGGTCTTATTCCCTCTGGTAATAAGAAAAATGGTATTATCTCAGTCACTGTGTGGATTCAGGTTATCGGAGATTCTTAATAAGCCCATTAATGCCTTTTTTTTTTTTTAATTCCATTTTTCAATTCAGGTTTTCCATTTTTCTCTCCTGGTTTGAGAAACTAATAAAGAATTGTAAAACGACTTAAATTCTGTTTCTTGCCATCACTTTCGGCAGCCTGGCTCATGGGAGAAGAAGCCAGTGGAGGCTGGCAGGCAGAGGAGTCACAGGATGCCCAGGCTGCTGCCCAAGGACAGATTGCAATGGTGGCCAGGGCACAGGGTCAGAGTTTCTTGCAGGTTCAAGAGATGCAGGGGACTTGGGCTACCTGCCTTGTAGGGAATTGGAGAGTTGGAAGGAGTGTTGTGGAGGGCGAGCCCCAGAGCTTCAGGATGTGGTGCTCTTTGAGCTAGGATGTCCTGTTCCTCCTGGTGCTCTGGCAAAATTAACTGCGTGCTGTTTACTGGAATAGAAACGTGGAGAGGATGAAAAGTTTGAGATGCTCATTATGTGTCCATGAGGATATGTCATCAACTAGGAAGCCTGGAGAGATGCAGGTGTGCCAGCCACCCCCGTAGAAATGTCATTTAAAGCTGTGGGCTGGAAGAAGTCACCATGGGGAAAGTAGAGGAGAGGGCTCAGCACAGAGCCCTGGGGACACTCTAAGGTTTAGAGGAGGAGCCGAGCAAGAAACCAGGTGAGCCAAGTGTTTCAAGGAGGAGGGAGTATTTAGGTATGTTGGAGGCTGCTCAGGTAATAAGGAAGATGAGATGAGGGTGGTTCCTGGGCTGCCATCTAGAGGTATTAATAGCATCGTAGAGACTCTCCGTGCAGGGCTGGACAGGGGCGCCTCATAAGAGCGGGGGGAATAGGAGGTAGAATGGAGGCAACACTTTAGAGCTACTCGCTCTTCCAAAACTTTTGCTGAAAATGCAAGCAGAGAAATGAGGAAGCTGTAGGGAAATTGGGTCAATGGCTGTTTTTACCTTTCTGTTTATTTTTTTTTAAAGATGGGAGATTTTGGAGACATTTGCAGTTGGAAATGATCCACTACAGAGAGAGAGCTGATGATACAGAAGAAAGGGAGATAAATATGAAGTAGAATACTTTAGAAGGCCAGGGGAGAGGAGATCCAGAGCTGAGGGGAAGAGTTGACTTTTGATAGGAAACAGGATCCCTGCCACACAGCATCTATCAGGAGGAAGCAGAGCTTGAGGGTAGAGATGCCAGCAGCTGGTGCTGTTAGAAGTAGGAAGATGAAGGAACTCCTGGCTGATTGCTTTGATTTCCTCAATGAAATGATCACCAATGGAAGGGAGGCAGCAGAAAGGCATAGAGGGGGTTTAAGGAGAGAAGAAAAGATGTGGAGGAGTTATTCTGAAAGGGCATAGCAAACATTCCAGGAAAATATTGGATTGCTGGGCAACATTGACCATACATTTGAAGATATCTATTAAACTGTTGAACCTAAGGATGTTTTTAGACTACTCTTTAATTGGCATCGTGGATCCAGAGTTATGCTAGCAGTTTCTTGGGGATGATTTTAACTTGTGTCTTCGGGAGAGAGATGTTAAATGCTTGACACGCACACACTACCAGTACCCTTTCCTGTGCCCACGGCTAATCCTTTATGAGCTGTTTCCTCCCTTGGAGTCTGGAGTCTGAGTTCCAGAACCCTTTCCTATCTGGGACATGAGGTAGCCACATCTAGCTGTTTCAATGGCCCAAAGTAAAACTTTTTTTCTGTCCTTAGAACAATACCAGAAAATACAACTTGCTGTCTGATACAGAGATCTATATGACTATGAGATTCTTTTCATGTTTGCTGGTTGCTTGAAAAATCAGATGTAAGGCTATCTTATTTTTTTAATAATGTTGACTCTTTCCTCCCAAATATAAAAATGGTGCAGATTCGTTATGGAAAATGCAAAAACTAAGGCTTCCTGCAAAGAAAACTGTTTAGAATAATACAATTCATAAATAAGCACAGGTCACATCTACTTGCTTTCTTTGATCATTTGTATGCAAATGCACGAATACATATGTGTGCATACATGAATGTATATTCGTTTATAGGTTCATATATAGATTCATTTAGACGTTCATATATATATATGTATTCATTTGTACATTCATTTAGTGAAATGTGTTTTGAACTCATGGTAAATGCCAGACACACGTCTCTGTGTTGGGTGACACTACATTCTAGCAGGTGCACACACTCCACAGCAAATATTCCCACCTCCCGCAAACAATAAAATATGTTTGCATCCTGGCTGTTTCTCGTAATATTGCCTCATGAGGATGTTCTCACTATTTTACATTCTCTAAAAGTTCCATATGTAGTTCCATATAATATTTCATCCTATGACCATATCATGTCTATTTCACCATTGTCCTATTGGTAAACACGATGGCTGCTCAATGTTTGGCTATGAATGCTGTTTTAAGGGCTCCAAATGTACCACACATTCATCTCAGATACATGCATCCATTCAGGGAAGCACATCACCACCAGGGAGTCCTTCAGCTCTGCATGCTCATGAACATCCTAGGCTACGTTGCCTGCCGCTTCCACACCCTCACTTCCCTCCACACCCCCTGGCCTGCAGACCCCAGACACATCAGTCCTCTCCTTTCTCTCCCTCCAGACAGACCAGGCTTGTTCCACCTGAATCAGGGTTTTGACACTAACCATTGATGCTGCCCAGAATGTTCCACTCCTCGATGTGGTGGGGTCCTTCTTGTCAGTCAGATCTTTCCTTGGATGTCACTACTTTAGGTTGCTTGTCCCTGAAAACCACTCCATCTAAAGAAGCCATCAGTCACTCTCTAATGCAAACCCTCCACTTTAGGTTTTGCTATAAAACATCAATATTTGATTTTTTATTGTTAATTTTAAAAGTTATCCACCTGCCACACCAAGCTTGGGTGAGCCCCAGGAGGGTGAGAACTTTGGCTGTCTTATTTGTTGCTGTATCCTAAATGTGGAGAACAATGTCAAGCTTTTCAGAAGTATATGTTGAACCAGTGAATGAGGATCCTGAGGATTTTGAAGGGACATTCCTTTCCACTGGATAACTGGAAAGACTTGTCTGAGAAGAGGCTAAGCAAATTTATATACAGAGTGATCTGCAGTAACTAATATCCAAAACCAAAATTTCCTTACAAAACTCCAATCTTTTAAGAATAAAACCTTTGATTCCCACTGTTTTTGTATAATAAAAGCATATTTCCAGATTATTTAGAAATTAGAGAAGATAAAAAGAAGGTATATCGCTGCCTGTTCTGGATTCAGTTGGAAAAATATTGCATTAAAAGAGTCCCACCAGTTTGACATAACATTTTGATTGGCGGTCACTTGTGGGACTCACCTTTGTGGATCACCTTTTCCTAGCAGACTCCATGATGAGGGTTACCGCCCAGCTGAGATGCAATGTGTCACACTGTGGGTGGAAGGGAACCTTAAACGTGATTTCATCACAGTTCCTCGGTGTACCTACCGATGGGGAAAATGAGGCCAAGAGAAGTGAAGAGAGAAGTTCACTGTGGCTGCAGAGATAGCCAGTGAAAGAGATGTAAGTGGCCCTGCTTCTGACTCCTGGCTCATGGAGCTTTCCATCATGGTCCCCTCACCTCCTGGCTTGCCACACTCCTCCCCTCTTTAGTGACGTATCTCCTCCAGTTGTTCACCTATGTCCTAGGTTGAAGAGGGAAATTTACCCCAAAGCAAACATTGTGGGAACTGCACTTTTTAAAGAACAGCTGTCTCCTTAGATATGGGTACCAAGGGAAGGAGCAAGGCCTGCAGGGAGTTAAGAACAGCCCCATGCCAATAGAACACATCATTCTCAGGCGCTGGGCTGAGTGCAGGAGAGGGGTGAATAGTTCTATAGGAACTTTCCAGGCCATTGAGTCTATGAGCTTTGTTGTAGTGTGGCAGTTTGGAGAAGGCTTTACTGCTATTATGGGAGTGACTCCTTGGCTAAGATCCCAACAAGTTAGGATATTGCTTTGCTATTCTTACATATGACCATCTTGGTAAAATATTTTCAATTTCTATAGCAGCAACCCATGAGCGGTTGTGGGATTTGGGAGGACTCCACAGTCTTGACTCCTCTGCCTGGGACACTTGTCCTTTTCAGGTTTCCGTTCTCTCTTCACTTCATTTTAAAATTTATTTATTTATTTACTTTTAAGTAGGTAAGTATGAAGGCATGTAAATGAAGTAGGAAGAATAGATATAATAAATTATATATTAATAAGTGTAGGTATAATAAATTCCATCTACTTAGCTTCCACATTATTGACTTTTTCTTTGTTTTCTTAGCAAAGGTTCTTCCTTAAAAGCGCACAGCTTTTAGAAGGGCAAGCACATTTTCTTTAAGTACTGTAAACCAGGAGGGCCTCCTTGTGTTACAGCTGGGGAAGATCAGGTGGTAGTTGAAAAACACAATCAGCTGGGCGCGGTGGCGCACACTTGTAATCCCAGCACTTTGGGAGGCCGAGGCAGGTGGATCATCTGAGGTCAGGAGTTCAAGACCAGCCTGGCCAACACGGTGAAACCCTGTGTCTACTAAAAATACAAAAATTAGCCAGGCATTTGTAATCCCAGCTACTCAGGAGGCTGAGACAGGAGAACCGCTTGAACCGGGAGGCAGAGGTTGCAGTGAGCCGAGATTGTGCCAGTGCACTGCAGCCTGGGTGACAGCAAGACTCCGTCTCAAAAAAAAAAAAAAAGAAAAAGAAAAAGAAAAAGAAAAGAAAAAAGAAAGAAAGAAAACCACCACAATCAGAGCTGCTTATTCTGTAATCACGGAGAGATGCAGCATCCTGAGTGATTTAGAGCAGTGGTCCTCAGTGTGTGATTCCCAGGCCAGCAGCAGCAACACCCAGGGTCTTGTTAAACACAATTTTTGGGACCCCACCCCAGGCCTTTAGAACCAGAAACTGTAGGGGTGGCCCATGGTCTGTGTTTTAAGAAGTCATCCAGGTGATTCTTACACAGGCAACAATTTGAGAGCCACTGTTTACAGTGTGTTTTCTGGAGTCCAGCTGCCCAGGTTCTATTTTAACTTCAGCACTGATAAGCTGTGTGACCTTGGGCAAGTTACCTAACTTCCCTGAACTTCAATTTCCTTTGTCAAAGACTATGATAGGACCTACCTGGTGGGACTATTGTGCAGATTAAATGAAGGTATTTAGAATAGTGGCTTATAAAAAGTGCTAGGTTACTGTTGGCCTTTTTTCATATTGGTATCAACTACATCAAACACTATTAGTTAGCATTAATAATGACAATGAAATAATTTTTGGGTACTCATTATTGTCATAACCTAGATAGTAAATGCAAACATCCTTCTTGGAGAAAAAATACACGTTTCAAGGAATTTGAAATGATTTGTTTGGGTTAACTATTATATGTTCATGTGAATGCTGTATATGCATTTGAAAATTTTGGAAAATACTATATCCCTGAACAATCTTAAGAAATAAATAATTCTCACCCAGCTCTCCACTCTCCCTTTTAGCATTTGAGTGATGTGTGGGTTATCTGTAGATCAGTGACTAGATAAGTAGGGAGGGCTCTTGTTTTCCTCCCTGCTCTCTTCCTTCTTTTATAATTTCTGATGCAAAGCGTCTGTTTTTGGTTTTAATTAAATGGGAGACCGGAGCACATCTGTGACCAAGTGATGGGGGCGTGGGTTCTATCCCTGTCTCGGGTCCTAAAGAATTGGATCAGTTCCCCTGTTGAATCCTTTTCTCTTCTTGAGGGCTGCTTCCAGGTGACAGTGGAGGGGGAGCTGGGCAGGGAGGGAGGGCTCTGTGGCTGTGGACCTGCTGGGGTGGAGTCCTTCCGCTCTTAGGACCTGCGTGGATTCCCTCCCCCATTCCAGGCAGGGTCTGTGGCCAGCATTGGTTTTGCCTTCAATACCTATGTGGTTCTCCTGCCTCCACTCTGCAACCTTAACCTGTGATAGTTCACAGGGGGTTCCTGAGAGAGTTGTAACCAGTGTCTGTTGAGGAGAGATACCTCATTAATGTGGTCAGCACCCTATCTTCTCCCTCTCTAAAATATAACACGGTTTCAAAAGAGAAAGCAAGTACCTGAGAAGAATATGATGATGGCGTAGTGCTTCAACCACAGTGATTTTGAGTTAAATAAAACCACGACAGATACTCAGTTATCTGTATGAAGCAAAAACACAGGCAGAACATTGTATTCCTTTGTGTTTCTTACTGCTTGCCTCAGCTGAAAGGTAGATAAGAAAACCTCACCTGGATGACTAAGACATCTGGACTATAAATTATTACCCAGAAGTTCAGCTTCTCTAATATATTTCGATTCCTCTGTGTCCTGCATGTAGAAGCCAAGTGTAAATGCCTTGAAAGTAATTCTAGGCATAGCTGTTAATTTGGTTTCCTAATTATTTAGTTTTAAATTCACACAAGTAGCCAATGCATGTGAAACACATGTTGTTGAAAATGGAAATTTACAAGCATCGTTGTGGAGTGCTGGAAGATTTGCAGTAACCTAGAAAGATCATTTGGGTGGCTAATGAAGCTTCCGAACACGTTGTAGGCAGTTATTACTCACAGTATTGACTGAACAGGTGAGTGTGCTGTATAAATTTGTGTAATTGCTTAGCTGAGCAAATACCTTTCAGTCACTTTTACATAATTTTACTTAAAGGGTAAATACTTCCCCTTTCCTCCCTCCTTTCTGCCACATCCTGTACAGTTTCTAGGGCTTTAATATTCTTGTACTCTTGCTCTTGGTCTTTTCCTCGAAATGGAAATCCAACTCCTTTGAGAGGAACGCAACTGTTTCCTGTCCTGACATGAGCGGACCTCGCTCTGAAGGTGGAGTGTTGGGGTTGAAAGCCTTGAAGCCTGTCCTTGAGATGCCCACTCTGTAATATGCAGATAGTCTTGTGCTTTTGGCCTTTGTAGCTCTGTTTCTCATTTAAACATAAATCTGTTTTGCTGTTGTGGTTTCCTTTGTCAACACTCTTCCCTTTGCTTTTGCCCTGGAAGGCTCAGAACGCCCAGCAGCTCCATGAACGAATCCAGTCCTCGAGTATGGATGCCAAACTGGAAGCCCTGAAGGACTTGGCCAGCCTCTCCCGGGATGTCACATTTGCCCAGGAGTTTATAAACCTGGATGGCATCTCTCTCCTCACGCAGATGGTGGAGAGCGGCACTGAGTAAGCGTCTTTTTTTCCTAACTTCCACAGTTGTCCTATGTGTCTCAGCATTTTGAATATTATTACATTCCTTACACTTGCAAACTGTTTTAAAGACCAGAGCATTGGTTAGACTCAGGAACAAAATAGTTTTTAAGATAGTGGCAAGGCAGTGGGTTTGTAATTTCAGGAGTTCTCCATCCTTTGCCCACCAACATCTAGTATCTGAGACAAAATAGAAATCCATCAAGTGCTAGAAATTTCAGATTTATGTGGAAAATATCATGTCATTATCTCAGAGGGCCTTGCCAACAATGAAATTATAACTCGACAAAACATTAATCCCTCATATTCCTTGCCTATCCCTAAGAAAAATTTTCCATCCCTTAATCCATTAAAAAATTAGATTACCTAATTATGTTTCTTTCTTTATTGACAGCTCAAGCTAATTCAAGTTATGTTTCAAAGTATAAAACCAGGTCAAGATATCATCCCTGAAGTAATTTTAAAACTTCATACTTGAATGATTAAATACTTGTCATTAATTACTTGAAATTAAATGCAGTCAGCATGTATTAACGACCTACTGTGTGCATGCAAAAGAGTTGAACATGGGAAAATTTTTTCTTTTTTTTGTTTTTTTTTTGAGACGGAGTCTCGCTCTGTCACCCAGGCTGGAGTGCAGTGACCGGATCTCGGCTCACTGCAAGCTCTGCCTCCTGGGTTCACGCCATTCTCCTGCCTCAGCCTCCTGAGTAGCTGGGACTACAGGTGCCCGCCACCTCACCTGGCTAGTTTTTTTGTATTTTTTTAGTAGAGACAGGGTTTCACCGTGTTAGCCAGGATGGTCTTGATCTCCTGACCTCGTGATCCGCCTGTCTCGGCCTCCCAAAGTGCTGGGATTACAGGCTTGAGCCACCGTGCCCGGCCTGGGAAAATTTTTTCATATGAGCCTTGCCTTCCAGAAATTGATGGAGACTATTATATGGGCAGAATTCTATTGTGTATAATTCCTCTTGAGAGCCAGGAGTCTAGATGGCGGACCCATTATCCCATTCTCTCTCTTTTTTTTAAATTTGAGATGGAGTCTTTGTTGCCCAGGCTGGAGTGCAGTGGTGCAATTTCTGTTCACTGCAACCTCCACCTCCTGGGTTCAAGTGATCCTCCCGCCTCAGCCTCCTAAGTAGCTGGGATTTCAGGCATGTGCCACCACACCAGCTAAGGTTTTTTTTTTTTTTGGGGGGGGGGTGCAGGGGGAGACAGAGTCTCACTCTGTACCAAGCTGGAATGTAGTGGCACGATCTCGGTTCATTGCAAGCTCTGCCTCCTGGGTTCAAGCGATTCTCCTTCCTCAGACTCTCGAGTAGCTGGGACTACAGGTATGTGCCACCACACCCAGCTGATTTTTGTATTTTTAGTAGAGATGGGATTTCACCATGTCCGCCAGTATGGTCTCGATCTCTTGACTTGGTGATCCACCCGCCTCGGCCTCCCAAGGTATTGGGATTACAGGCGTGAGCCACCGCGCCCGGCCTAATTTTTGTATTTTTAGTAGAGATGGAGTTTCATTCACCACGTTGACCAGGCTGGTCTCGAACTCCTGACCTCAAATGATCCACCTGCGTCTGCCTCCCAAAGTGCTGGGACTACAGGCATGTGACACCACACCCAGCTGGTTTTTGTGTTTTTAGTAGAGACGAGGTTTCACCATGTCAGCCAGGATGGTCTCGATCTCCTGATGTCATGATCCACCTGCCTTGGCCGCCCAAGGTGTTGGGATTACAGGTGTGAACCACTGCGCCCAGCCTAATTTTTGTATTTTTAGTAGAAATGGGGTTTCACCACGTTGGCCATGTTGGTCTCGAACTCCTGACCTCAAGTGGTCTGCTTGCCTCTGCCTCCCAGAGTGCTGGGACTACAGGCGTGTGACACCACACCCAGCTAATTTTTGTGTTTTTAGTAGAGACAGGGTTTCACCGTGTCAGCCAGGATGGTCTCGATCTCTTGACCTCACGATCTGCCCGCCTCAGCCTCCCAAAGTATTGGGATTACAGGTGGGAGCCCCCACGCCCGGCCTAATTTTTGTATTTTTAGTAGAGACGGGGTTTCACCATGTTCACCAGGCTGGTCTCAAACTCCTGACCTCAAGTGATCTGCCTGCCTCTGCCTCCCAAAGTGCTGGGATTCCAGGCGTGAGCCACTATGCCTGGCTGGAACCCATTATATCTCAAAGAGCCTCACAGAGGAGAGGAGTGCCAACTGTCCTTGAGGGAGCTGGAGTTCCATCGCAGGGAGGAAGGAATGTGCCTTCCTGCTGGGGAGCTCCCCTTCTCAGCGAAGGCTTGGGTTCTCTGGTGTGAGGGTGGAGCATCAGGAACCAGGCAGAACTGATGCTATGTGTGTGCCTTGTCAACATTCTTTTTCTCAGTGCTGTGGCCTTACTTTATGACACATCTTCACCTGCAGAACAGCCCAAAAGATTCACCATTCCTCAGACCTAGGATGGGGAACAGCAGTTCTGAATTGTCTCCATGCTCCGCATGTATTATACAATGTGAGAGAATGCCAATATTGAACGTATTTTATGTGAACTAAAGCAACTGAATGCCTTTCGTAAAAAAAGGAGTATCATGCTCATTAATATCTTAACTACAGTTGCGCACTGCATAAGAACATTTCCATCAGTGGTGGACCACAAATATAATGATGGTCTCATGAGATTATAATGGAGCTGCGGTATACAGCTATACTATTTTTTATCTTTTATGCCATGGTTTTACTATACCTTTTCTCTGTTTGCATACATGAATATTTGCTGTTGTGTTACCATTGCCTGCACTACTCAGCATAGTAACATGCTGTACAGGTTTGTAGCCTAGAAGCAATAAGCTGTGCCACATAGCCTAGGTGTGTCGTAGGCTATACCATGTGTGTTTATGTAAGTACACTCTATGATGTTCACACAACAAAATCACCTAATGATGCATTTCTTAGCATGTATCCCATTGTTAAGCAACACATGACTGTATTTATAATAATCAGTAAGCTGTCCTAGCTTGATACATACAGCCCGGTTTCGGACAGATAAACAGAGCTTAAGGCCAGGTGTTAGGTGAATTCTCTTTTGCATTTGTCTCTTACACTTTCCCATCACACTATGTTTGTGGGAAGGAATGATCTCTCTCTGGGTCACCTTTGTGGCCTCCTTCCTGTTTTATGTAAGTTCAAAGTTACGCTACTTTCGGGGATGGAGGAAGGAGGGACCGGAGTTGCAAGGCCTACTGCCATCCTTCCGCTGGTCCTGCATCTCACGCTCAGAGGTGGCTTATTTAATCCACAGCAAATTTTTCAGATCTTTTGCTAAGATTAAAAAGAAAAGAGTCATTTTTCTTATAAGAAATCCTGGCTTCTCTGTTAAACTTAGAGCAAGACTTCAATTAATTAACAGGAAATCTTTGGGATAGTAACCACACAAATTAAATAGGTCCTGCAATTTGGAAGGCATTTAGTCATGACTCCTGGGCAAGGTTCCAGCTGAAGAAGGTGGTGGTTTCCTAAGCAGGACCCGTGGAAATTTTTGTAAACATTGAAGAAATTGTTGCTAGAATTTTTCACCTTACTTTTAGGAATAATGAGATTCAGAGATGACTTGCCTCCTCCTCATTATCCAAGGCTGGGCTTTTTTTTTTTTTTTTTGTACACTTGATAAGTTGTTGGATACATGTGCAGCATGTGCAGGTTTGCTACATAGGTATACACATGCCATGGTGGTTTGCTGTACCCATCAACCCGTTAGATATTTCTCCTAATGCATTAGATATTTCTCCTAATGTTATCCCTCCCCTAGCCTCTCACCCCTGACAGGCCCCAGTGTGTGATGTTCCCCTCCCTGTGTCTATGTGTTCTCATTGTTCAACTTCCACTTATGAGTGAGAACATATGGTGTTTGGTTTTCTGCTCTTGTGTTAGTTTGCTGATAATGACGTTTTCCAGCTTCGTCCATGTCCCTGCAAAGTACATGATCTCATCCTTTTTTATGGCTGTATAGTATTCCGTGGTGTATATGTGCCACATTTTCTTTATCCAGTCTATCATTGATGGACATTTGGGTTGATTCCAAGTCTTTGCTGATGTGAACAGTGCTGCAGTAAACATACGTGTGCATGTGTCTTTATAGTAGAATGATTTATAATCCTTTGTGTATATACCCAGTAATGGGATTGCTGGATCAAATGTTATTTCTGGTTCTAGATCCTTGAGGAATCACCAGACTGTCTTCCACAATGGTTGAACTAATTTACACTCCCACCAACATGTAAAAGCATTCCTATTTCTCCACATCCTCTCCAGCATCTGTTGTTTCCTGACTTTTTAATGATCACCATTCTAACTGGCATGAGATGGCATCTCATTGTGGTTTTGATTTGCATTTCTCTAATGACCAGTGATGATGAACTTTTTTTCATATGTTTTTTGGCCACATAAATGTCTTCTTTTGAGAATTGTCTGTTTTTATCCTTGACCCACTTTTTGATAGGGTTGTTTGTTTTTTTCTTGTAAATTTGTTTAAGCTCCTTGTTGATTCTGTATATTAGCGCTTTGTCAGATGGATATATTGCAAAAATTTTCTCCCATTCTGTAAGTTGCCTTTTCACTCTGATGATAGTTTCTTTTGCTGTGCAGAAGCTCTTTAGTTTAATTAGATCCCATTTGTCGATTTTGGCTTTTGTTGCCATTGCTTTTGGTGTTTTAGTCATGAAGTCTTTGTGCATGCCTATGTCCTGAATGGTATTCCTAGGTTTTCTTCTAGGGTTTTTATGGTTTTAGGTCTTATGTTTAAGTCTTTAATCCATCTTGAGTTAATTTGTGTATAAGGTGAAAGGAAGGGGCCCAGTTTTAGTTTTCTGCATATGGCTAGCCAGTTTTCCCAGGACCATTTATTAAATAGGGAATCCTTTCCCCATTGCTTGTTTTTGTCAGGTTTGTCAAAGATCAGATGGTTGTAGATGTGTGTGGCATTATTTCTGAGGCCTCTGTTCTGTTCCATTGGTGTATGTATCTGTTTTGGTACCAGTACTTTGGTGTTCTGGTCACTGTAGCCTTGTAGTATAGATTGAAGTCAGGTAGCGTAACGCCTCCAGTTTTGTTCTTTTTGCTTAGGAATGTCTTGATTATATGGGCTCTTTTTTGGTTCCTTGTAAAATTCGAAGTATTTTTTTTCTAATTCTGTGAAGAAAGTCAATGGTAGCTTGATGGGGATGGAACAGAATCTATAAATTACTTTGGGCAGTATGGCCATTTTCATTTGTTTGTGTCCTCTTTCCTTGAGCAGTGGTTTGTAGTTCTCCTTGAAGAGGTCCTTCACATCCCTTGTAAGTTCTATTCCTAGGTATTTTATTCTCTTTGTAGCAATTGTGAATGGGAGTTCACTCATGGTTTGGCTCTCTGTTATTGGTGTATAGGAATGCTTGTGATTTTTGCACATTGATTTTGTATCCTGAGACTTTGCTGAAGTTGCTTATCAGCTTAAGGAGATTTTGCGCTGAGATGATGGGGTTTTCTTTTTTTTTTTTTTGGGGGGCGGAGTCTCGCTCTGTCGCCGGGGCTAGAGTGCAGTGGCCGGATCTCAGCTCACTGCAAGCTCCGCCTCCCGGGTTCACGCCATTCTCCTACCTCAGCCTCCCAAGTAGGTGGGACTACAGACGCCCACCACCTCGCCCGGCTAGTTTTTTTTTTTTGTATTTTTAGTAGAGACGGGGTTTCGCCCTGTTAGCCAGGATGGTCTCGATCTCCTGACCTCGTGATCCGCCCGTCTCGGCCTCCCAAAGTGCTGGGATTACAGGCTTGAGCCACCGTGCCCGGCCGATGATGGGATTTTCTAATTTTGCAATCATATCATCTGCAAACAATTTGACTTCTTCTCTTCCAATTTGAATACCCTTTATTTCTTTCTCTTGCCTGATTGCCCTAGTCAGACCTTCCAATACTATGTTGAAATAGGAGTGGTGAGAGAGGGCATCCTTGTCTTGTGCCTGTTTTCAAAGGGAATGCTTCCGGCTTTTGCTCATTCAGTATGATATTGGCTGTGGGTTTGTCAGAAATAGCTCTTATTATTTTGAGATGTTCATAAGTGAAGAAGAAATAAAATCCTTTGCAGGCAAGCAAATGGTGAGAGATTTTGCCACCATAGGGCTGGGCTTTTAAAAGGTCTCTCTCCAGCTGGTACTGGGTGGGGCCGTGGAGCAAAGTCAGTAACAGAGGAACAATGAGGAAGTGTCATTTTGACAGAGCATGAGCACGGTGTTTAAAACCTGAGTTTAATTGTTCTATCCATCGTGGGGTTTTGAAATTTCATTCCTAAGTTCTGCTTGAAACATAGATGTGAAAGCGAATACAGCTGTGGGGAAACATGTTGTCCCAGCCCGAGCAACATAAGGAATATTGAGGAATGGACAGTGTTTCCAGAGACAAATATCAAAAAGATGGATATCAAAACATTTCTCAGAAATTTTTATTTTATTTTATTTGAAAGAAGAAAAATTGTATCCACAACTCTAAGTCCAATGTCATAAAAAATACTGCTCTTCTTTGGGTGTTAATAAAACACCACAGTCTTTGTCCATGCCTCTGTGCACACAAGACAATGAGACAGCCTACTTCTATGTCCTTCCACTGTTAGTCAGTCATCACTAGGGGCAGAAAAACAGGGGAAACATTTCCAAGAATGAAAGGGCAGGGTACTTACAGTTTCCTTCCCACTTGGCAATGTGATGGGAAAATTACGCTGCTGGAATATGAGTAAGCTGTAACACCACCCTGGGCAGGACAGTCAACTGCGAGCAAAAGTTAAATTCGTGTATTTATGATGAACTTGGAAAGTTTCTTTGTTTTTTTTTTTTCCTTTTTGAGATGGAGTCTCGCTTTGTCGCCCAGGCTGGAGTGCAGTGGCGCAATCTCGGCTCATTGCAAGCTCTGCCTCCCGGGTTCACGCCATTCTCCTGCCTCAGCCTCCCCAGTAGCTGGGACTACAGGAGCCCGCCACCTCACCTGGCTAGTTTTTTGTATTTTCAGTAGAGACAGGCTTTCACCGTGTTAACCAGAATGGTCTCTATCTCCTTACCTCGTGATCTGCCCACCTTGACCTCTCAAAGTGCTGGGATGGAAAGTTTTTTTAAATTAACTTTCTTTTCTTATGAAAAATTATTATCTGTCATTTGAAAAGTATATAAATAAGCAGAAGGAAAAAATAAGAATCATTTGTAGTGTGCCTTTCCACAGACAACAATTTTTAATATCTTGATGAATATCCTTTTTTATATATTTTAGATACACACATATGCACAGGCTTTATAAAAGTAGAATTATAATACTCATGTTTTTATAACCTATTTTGTAGCTAACAATATTTCCATGTGACAAATATTATTCTCCTGTCATTTTTGTTGCCTGCATACTGTTTCATTTTTGCAGCTTTATAGCTTATTATGTGTAATTAATATATAATAATTTCAGGAATGTGCATAGTATGGTTAACTGTTTCCATATTGTAGGACATTTATATTGTTTTCAAGGTTTTTCTCTGAAATTTTATTTTATTTTATCTTACTTTTTTTGAGTCAGAGTCTTGCTCTGTTGCCCAGGCTGGAGTGCAGTGGCACAGTCATAGCTCACTGCCTTGACCTCCAGGGCTTAAGCAGTCCTCCTGCCTCAGCCCCCTGAGTAGGTAGGGACTGCAGGTGCCACCACACCTGGCTAATTTTTAAATATTTTTTATAGAGACAAGATCTCTCTGTGTTGCCCAGGCTGGTGTTGAATTCCTGGTCTCAAGTAATCCTCCTGCCTTGGCCTCCCAAAGTGCTGGGATTATAGGTGTGAGCTGCCAGGCCTGGCTTTCTGAATATTTTAAAATCAGCTTTTCTTTTCGCAAAATCTTTGTGGATGTTTAATTTATTTTGTTGGACTAAAATTACTGACTCAGAGAATATATACATTTTAAAGCTGTTTTAAAATGAGAATAGCCCAATAGCTTGCAGAAATGTTCTAATTTATACTTTACCATTCTTGTGGGAGTATGTCTATTTCCAATACCTTGGTCAATACTGGGCTGGTTTTCTGGTTTTCCTCAGAAAGATAGCAGTGGTGTTTGTGGAGTTCTAACTAATCTGGGGAATTTATAAGTGCTGTTTTATTTGTTTCATTGAGGTCATTTCTCCAAAATCTGGCTGCAGTATTAGAAACATTGGAAGGAGTCCCATAGTTATTTTAGTGATATATAAAGTTCTTACGTAATTGTCTTAAAAAGACACATTAATTGTATAAATTATTAGTCCCCTCTGTACTGTGTCATACATATGACACAGATGGAAAAGTCTATTGCTGTGTGTATATGTGACATATATATAACAATTGTCATTGTTGCATTAATACAAGAACAGTCTTAAAACAGGTTCCCTCCATCTCATATTAACCTTTTGCTATTCAAATTCTTTTTATCTTGCCTGAATCAGAGCTGTTTTCATTTTCTGGGTGTTGTGAAAACTGAGGTATGACTTGAATTATATACTTTGCTTTGATGTTCCCTAGCACCCACACTTGAGATGGATTTGTATGTTTTATTCCCTTAGCGAAATGCATATTACTGAGTGCTGAACCATACTCCTGACACTGGGTTAGGCATGTGAGGGGTAACAGGAGGTGCATGGAGGATAACACAAAGATGTATATGACAGTTTTCCGTTATATGTGACCTTTTCTGGAATTTTGCCTTCACACAAAAGATAAATGTCTTTTTTGAAACTTTGTTAACCTCCAAGGACACAGATGATCAGCTCTAACTTACGCCATTGACTCTGAGAACTTGGTGTCTCTTAGAAGCCTTGGCTGTTCTGGAAGTTCCAGTGCAGGCCAAAGTGATTCATCTACTCACTGCCTTGCAGCCAAGGCCAGCTGACACCATGCACGTTTTGCACTTTACCTCCTCAGAGACCACAGACCCAGCCAGAAAGAAGCTGCTCCTGTGGTCTCTGCAGTCAACCCCAGCTGTGAAGGCTGCCACATCTTCCCAATGCTGTCTGCTGTTTTCTCGGAGCCTGCAGTGCACTCTGCATTGCTCAGGGAGCTCCAATGGAACAGCTCTTGAGGGCTCTGCCAGAAATTTGCATCACAAAGGCCAAAGAGGCCAACCTTCTTGGGGTTTGTCAGAGATTGTGTGGCAGAAAATTCCCTAAACAGGATCTGCCCCCTCCTCACTCCTTTTGCTTTCTCTGTGCGTCTTTGTCCTTCACTCTGGCAATGGAAATGAGAAGGGGTCACACAGCCCATTTGAAGAAGAGATTATCTTCTGCTGGTGAAAAAAAAAAAGAAAAGATGCTATTCCTTGGGCTGAGGTGAGAGGTTTCTGGCCACTGTGAAACATCAACCTTTCCAGAGTAATTTCTCTTCTAGTCACGTTTCTCTAAAAAAAAAAAAATGGGTATACTGAGAGAAAGCGAGAGAGACAGACAGACACACACACACAGACACAAAATCCCACTTAAGGCAGTAGACAGACGTTGCAACAACAGTTTCTCTTCTCCTTATGCGTAATCTGAAGGCAAAGTGAGGATGCAAATTTGAGGAGTAAGAAGCACTGTGACTCAGCACTGAGTTATGTCTGTGCTGTGGTCAGGGAGAGCTCTCCAAGGTCATGGATACTGGAGGAGGCGGAACTCGTATAAAAACTATAAGCATGCTCAGGCCCCAGGCCAGAAAGTTATTTTAAAACTTTACAGCGACTGCTTTATGTATTACACACACACACGCGCGCGCACGCACATTTTATTTCAAAACCTTTTTAAACTTAAAACTTGCGAGAACAGAGCAGAAAATCCCCACTTGCTCTTTTCCCGGAGACCCCATTTAAATTTCACCCGTTGTCCCAGCTCTGTCCTTTAATGGAAAGAATCTAGCTCCAGGTGGCACCTTGCACCCAAGTGGCCCATCTCCTCCTAGTCCCCTCCGATCTGGGATTGTTCTTCACTCGCTCCTTTTCTTTCATGACTTTGGTGTTTTCAAATTATAGGTTAGCCATTTTATAGAATATCCTCTACTTTGGATTTGTTAAAGGGTAATTTGTTAAAGGTAATTTTCATGGGAAAGTAAAATCATAACTCTCATACAGATGTGAACATTGATTATACAAATTGGGTAATTCTTGTCACACCCAACTAAGTCACAGTTGAGGAACGGAGGCAAAAAGCACATGGGCACATGGCGCACCTACTCCAAGAATTGAATTGTCTGCAAGCCCAGCTGCTAAGGTGGCCTGATGTAACCCTAAGACCAGTTTAATCTAGTAGCTGCTGAAATGACCTGCTGTGACGCTAGAACTGGTTTTACCTACCACTATCACTCACCAATTAGAGCTTAGCAGCTCTCAAAAATTCTTGTGCCTATAAACTTCCTTTCAAAGCCATAGGTAACATTCCTATTTCTAATAAAAATCCCGTTTTCTTTGTTCCCCAGACATACCAAAGGCTACCGGTCTATGTGTATGCTTCAAATTGCAATTCTGTGATTCCCCAGTAAAATGTTTAATTTAGAGGTTTCCCTCTATATTACATTTTGACTTCAGATATACAAATAAACGTGTGTTAAAATAATTTATTTTACTCATATGGTATGGTGAAACCAGGCAGATATTGTAACTTTAAAGGAAAAGTCAAAAGAGCACAAATTTATATGAAGGAAAGGAATGTTGAGATGAATTGCAAATGGAGACAAAACTGGTTTTCCCACCAGTGGAAAGGAAGTCAATTAAATCACTGCGAGACAGGATATATATATGTATATACACACATATCAGTTACCTACACCTTACAAAGAATTGTAAAATAACTCAAAGCCAACAGGCCTAGAATCTCATAGCCCAAAGAATATGTTGTAGGCACTGCTTAGTTTTTTACTGAAACACAGAATTTTGTTTTCTACACATTTATCCAGTGTTCTCTCATCACAACAAACATTACAACAAAAATTTCCCTTCTCCTTATGGAGACGCATATTGTATGTCTTTGGCTGGAATACAACAGATGGTTGTGATTTTTTTTTTTCCCATTTTGTCCTGTTGATGGCACATGGTATCTCTTTGTTTTATTACTGATGGTAACTTTGACTGCTTCATTAAGATAGCATCTTCCAGATGTCTCCACTGTAATACTTCCTCCCTCCCTTAGCAGCTAATTCATGAAAAGTTTGCAGGGAGACACAGTGAAACTATGTAAAGCCTCATTGCTCACCCCAATTTCACCCATCAGTTTTGGCATTGACATTTCTTATCTGAATTAATTATTGCTCTGATGATTTCCAGAGGGGAATTTTCTAATATTATTATTTCTTCTACACGTATTAGTTGGTTTTGTTTGGTAGTAAGAGCTCTGTTTTATCCCTATGTATTTATTCACCTACATGTTTATCTCCCATGGGGAGCTCATACTGGTTCCTGAGAGCCACTTTCGTACAATTCTGTTCCGCTCTGCGTTCGTTGATCTCATGTTGGTTCTTTAAGTTGGCCATAGTGAGAGTTGTTACACCGTGGAAATTGGAAAATAATATCAAGCAGATTTGTGTGTTTTTCCCCAGAGATCTGGTGTTTCATCATCAGCACATCACTCTATAACAATGTGGACTCGGCCGAGCGCGGTGGCTCAAGCCTGTAATCCCAGCACTTTGGGAGGCCGAGATGGGCGGATCACGAGGTCAGGAGATCGAGACCATCCTGGCTAACATGGTGAAACCCCGTCTCTACTAAAAAATACAAAAAAAAAAAAACTAGCCGGGCGACATGGCGGGCGCCTGTAGTCCCAGCTACTTGGGAGGCTGAGGCAGGAGAATGGCGTAAACCCGGGAGGCGGAGCTTGCAGTGAGCTGAGATCCCGCCACTGCACTCCAGCCTGGGCGGCAGAGCGAGACTCCATCTCAAAAACAAAAACAAACAAACAAAAAACAATGTGGACTCATTCATTCCTGTTTTATTCAGTGGGCTTAATCTATCACTATTATTGATTTTGATGCTCAACATGTCCCTGATTTGGCCTGTGGGAGCTTTTCCAAGGTGACTTCTGTGTCCTTTTGACCTGTATTTCATTATGTTTTGAGCATTTCTTTACTTTCTGGCTCAACAAGATGTTCCAGAATTATCTAGATCTCCTTGCCCCACCCCCTAACATGAGCCACTTCCCCAAGGAGCCCCAGTTCCTTTTAGTGGAGAGTAGCCTCTGGCCCTTGCGTGCTGCCAACTTCTGCTCAGGCGTGCTTCCCCTTCTCCCCCTTTCACCCTGCCCAGTTCTTTTTTGATGAAGGAAGGATGGGAAATAGTAAATATTTTTTAAAAGAAAGACAGGTAGAGGAGGGAGATCAGAAGAGGAAGAAAAAGATCTCTTTATATACATTTTTAATCCTCCTCCTGCAAATTTTACCAGAGACTAAATTTAGTCTTCACCTGGTGACTTGAGTTTCTGAAGTGGGTACATTTTATGTGGTTGAGAATGTGAACATTTCTGAAGAGTAAAATCATTTGTCAGCCATGTCAGTCCCTACTCTGGATGTGCCTCACATTACACTATTGCCACAGTGCAGAGCCCCCAGCCTTCAAGCAACTAGAAGGACAGTGAGATGTCCTGAGGCTTATAGCTGATGTGTCCTCAGGGCCTGTGGCCTGTAGATGCAGGCACTGCCTATGCTATCTGAGAAAGAAATCAGAAGTCAGAGAGACTTCCCAGAGGAGCCTAGAATGAGATGAGTTTGGGGGTGGGACTTAGTGAGTTGGGCAAAGAGGGGATGGATGTTTCATATAGAGGGAAGATCATACTTAAAGCCAGAGAGATTTGACAGACTTGAGGAATGGGAGATGGTTTGGGCAGTTTAGAAACACTTATGTCTTCATATTCTTGAGCCTAGTTTAAAACAAAAAACAAAACAAAACAAAACATAATTACCCTTTCTTGTAACCAGATTTGCCTATTCTAAGCCACCAGCCCGGAGTTCCAGTTTTGGAGTTCAATACTAGTGCAATGTCTTATTGCAAAGAGGTTGATTTGCAACGTCTTCCCGCAGAAGAAGCTACCTGAGGGAGAACAGAGAAAGTAAAATTAGTGGACATTCTACCAAAGAAAGATAATAAATTATTTCTTTATAGTCTAGTGCTTTTTGGCTCAATGTTTTTTTTCATTGAAAATTTATCAATTCCTGGCCGGGCGCAGTGGCTCAAGCCTGTAATCCCAGCACTTTGGGAGGCCGAGATGGGTGGATCACAAGGTCAGGAGATCGAGATCATCCTGGGTAACACAGTGAAACCTCATCTTTACTAAAAACACAAAAAATTAGCCGGATGTGGTGGCGGGTGCCTGTAGTCCCAGCTACTTGAGAGGCTGAGGCAGGAGAATGGCCTAAACCCAGGAGGCGGAGCTTGCAGTGAGCTGAGATCCGGCCACTGCACTCCAGCCTGGGCGACAGAGCGAGACTCTGTCTCAAAAAAAAAACAAAAAATAAAAAAAAAAAAAGAAAATTTATCAATTCCTATCGCTGTGTGTACCCCCTGCTCCATTGAACACAGACCCATTCTGATCTAAATGGACGGTTCTGGATGCCTTTACTCCTAAGCAAATGCAACTGGTTGATGACAGTAGTTTAATGCTGATCTTTTGATTGACTGTTTCTGATCATTAAAGAACACCAGTTTATTACTTTGAATGATGTCTTGAAATGGATAAAGTTCTTTTACTTCATGGTAGTTAAATCTGTCCTAAATCGAATCCTGAGTTTTCTTCAAGATAGGTTCTTTATGTAAAAATCGTTGCTTTTAAGTATGCTCCTCACATGGTTGTTTTTAAATTTTGCAGGCGATACCAGAAATTGCAGAAGATCATGAAGCCTTGGTAAGAATATATGATCCATGGATATTGTTGATTTAACCCTTCCTACTTTCCTGCATAATTGAACCCTGTCTTGTGACTGATTGTATAACTATGCATCTAGTATTTTGAATAAGTGATTTCTTATTGTTTTTGTTTTCTGTTTGATGTTCTTTTTAAACAGCTTCTTCAAAAATGTATTTTCCCCCCTTTTTTGCTTTGGAGTAGAAAGAGTATTTTATGTATATAACCAGTAAGTGATGCTATAACCACAGAAAGATTGCTACCCTCCTTCTGGAGCAGTGCTAAGCATAAATTTGTATTACTTGAAACAAAACTTTCTTTTTTGTGGCCCGTGTGATGTTCAAAGTCAAAAGTCTTTGATTTTCTTCAATGGCTCAGAAAGAAAAAGGATTCACATTTTAAAAACTATCCAGGATTGAAGGATGCAATGAACATTATTTACTTTTCATTGTAAATGAATGCTCAATCACCTACCTATGAAGTAAATTGGATAATTGTGTCTGAAGATAGGAAACTTCTTTCTTAGAGTTTTCCATTCTAAATTTCTTTCTTAACCATTAAACAGGGTGAGTCCATATATGGTCTAACAAACTCTTTGAAGTAAGCTAGACAGATTTTCATGGTGCCAAGCCATTAAGCAGATAATGTCAGTTTGAGAAGGAACACTGACCAGCATCTCAAAGGTGAACCTTATTTTGTAAGCTCTCAGAGAAAATCCTCATCACCTTCAAGGTACTGTAATATTATGCTGGTCTCAAATCATTCATCTTCTTCTACCCCTCACACACAGAAAAGTATGAGTTGCAGGAACTCTTCTGTTTATTAAATTCTAATAGAGTAGAAAGCAATATTGAGCTTCTAGGGTAAAGCTTCTTACGTTTCATTTTGATATATTTAATACAGTAGGAGCACTTAATGGTAATGGCAGCAGAAGCCACTTTTTATGAGACTTTATCCTGGGCATCGTCTCAGTGTTTACACTCATTACTCCAAATCCACACTTATATTTAACTTACAAGCTTGGTATTTCCTTGGTGCAGAAGTTAAAATCAGGTGGAGGAGCTGGGATTCAAACTTACTTTCTCCCCATCTACTTAATAGAATTTGCAAATATGGAGGAATTTGGGGTCCTGAAGCCAAAATAATTTCTTTGAAATTTATTGGCCAGTAGTTTTAATCTTTTGGTGTGTAGATATGCTGGACAGTTTGTAGTTCATGATTTTTATTGATTAATCATAGACAGAAATCAGTAGTCAAGGCTCTCGTTCTGATAATGGCACAGTGGCACAATCAGACTAACACAGATAGCAATTATGAAATCCGGACAAAATATGATAAACAAAACATCTAAAACCAGCTATATGAAGGCACTGGACAGCAACCCAAAACAGGCAGAAGGTAGAGGGAAGTTAACCCTTGAGAGACCAGATGGGTCTTTGATGGGATTTGTGTGTTTGAAGCTTTTCCCCTGAGAACACCTACTTATCCAGGCAGCATGGGGTGACAGGAAGCCTCAGTCTTAGTAAGTTACTAAGAAGATATACTTTGGGACTGCAGAGCAGCTAATTAGAGGGAATCTATGAAAGAAGAGAAGCTCAGAGAGTGGGAGACTCCACATCCACATATAAACCCTGTCCCAGTCCACTGCTGATCATTGAAGTGTGAATGCACACTTTAGTGGTAAAAACAGCAACTGGAAACTAAAAGATTTGAGCAAAGATATCAGCTGTCACTCACTGCATAGTTTAGACTTTTACTTCCTGCTAGAACAAAAATCATCACTCTTCAGAGGAACAAAACTGAATTCTGAATATTGACAGTGTTTTGTTCACAATGTCCAGTATATGATAAAAATTTACTAGGTATGTAAGGAAATAGGAAAAGATGACCTACAGTTAAGAAAAAATGTAGGTAGTAAAAACTGACCCTGAGATGACCCAGTTGTTGGAATTAGCAGATGAAGGTTTTTACAAAACGTTCATAAATATGTTAAAAACTAAAGAAAAGTGTGAGTGTAATGAATGCACAGATGGGGAGTCTTAATAGAGAAATTTAAACCATAAAAATAACCAGATGTCAGTTATAAAATTGAAAAGCACAGTAAAGTGAAAATTTTACTGTATGAGGTTGAAGATATCAGAAGAAGAGACAGTAGTAGCCTTGGACATAAATCAGTGTAAGTTACCCAATCTGAAAAGTAGGTAAAATGAATAATGAGTACCTGACCTGTGAGATAATAAGTGATCTGAAATACATTTAATTGGAGTCCCAAAAGGAGAGGAAAAAGAATGGGGAAGACAAATATTTGAGGAAATAATTACAGAAGAAAATAACGATGGAGGTATATGAAGCAAGTTCTTCAGAGTGGTGAGACATGATACTAGATAGGTATTCAGATCTGTAGGAAAATATGAAGAACAACAGAAATAGTAAATATGTGGGTAATATAAAAAGACAAAATATAATTTTACTTTCCTTTAAATTTCTTTCAAAGGCTATAACTATCTAAAGCAAAAATTATAATACTGTTTGGTAGGGTTTATGACATATGTAGATGCAATATGTATGACAATGAGAGCACAAAGGATGGAGGTATAAGAGAAACTATACTATAGCAAGCTTCCTAGTGTGTAATCTTCCCTTTAAGTAGACATTAGTATATTAATGGTGCACATTGTAATCCACAGAGTCACAACTAAAAACAGTGCAAGGAAGCATAGGCCAAAATACAAAGGAGGAATTAAATCAGACTCCTAAAAAATTTTTTGATTAATTCAAAAGAAGGTAAGAAAAGAGAAGTAGAATAAAATATAGTTGAGACAAATAGAAAACAAATAAGTTGGTTGATTTCAATCTAATCATATCAATACATTACATGTAAATAGACTAAGCAGCCCAATGAAAAGGTTTAGATTGTCAGATGAAATTTTTAAAGAAGCATGGCCCAGCTCTATGCTGTTTATAAGAGATGTACTATAAAGACAAGGACACATGTACATTGAAAATAAAAGGATGGAAAAACATATACCATGCAAATGCTAATAATAACAAAACAATGGTTTTATTAATATCAGGAAAGGTAAGACTTGGAAGCAATATATTATCAGAGTTAAAGAAAGGTAACTAGTAATAAAAATGGTCACCTCATTAAGATTTAATCCTCCTTTGTATTTTAAATGTGTGTGCTCACTTAAAATTATTATACATGTGTATAATAAGGTTTTAAAATACACGAAGCAAAAAAGGACTACTAAAGAGAAAAAGAGGCAAACCCATTAGCATAGCTGAAGGTTTTAAAACCAGTGTTTCCTAACTGGTATGAAAGCTAGGCAAAATAGTAAGGATATGGATGATTTGATCAACACTATCAAAGGTCTTGCCTTAATTGTCATTTATAAAGCATCCGACTCAACAACAGCAGGATATGCATTATTTTCAAATACACATGGAATGTTCACAAGATAGTCCATAGTAAGGCTGAAGAATTTTCAAATGATTAAAATTACACAGATTATGTTCTTTGATCTCAAGGAAATTAAATTAGAAGTCAGTAACAATAAAATAACCGAAAAGCCTCAGATGTTTGGAAATTAGAAAACACCCTTTCATACTATCCAAGAATCAAGGAATAACCCAGTTGAAATTATGAAATATTCAGTAATGAATTTCATTGCTATTCAGTAATGAATTTCATTGCTATTCAGTAATGAATATACAATATACCCAAATTTGTGAATGCAGCTCAAGCTGTGTTTAGAGGGAAATTTTTAGCTTTAACTATCTATGTTGAAAAGGAAGGATGGTTTTTAAAAAAATCAGTGGTTTCAGTTTCTACTTAAGAAGCCTTAAAAATGTGAAGTAAGGAGAAAAAAAAGAATAATAATACCAATCAATGAAATAGAAAAGAGACAAATAATAGAGAAAATTAAAGCCAAATATTTATTAGGAAAAAAAAAGAAAAGAGAAATCCAATATCAACACCAGGGATAAAAGAGGGAATATCACTACAAATCATGCTGACATCAAAAATAAAATAAAGGAATATTGCAAATAATTTTATATTAATACATTTAACATTTTAGCACTTGGGGAGGCCAAGGCAGGTGGATCACTTGAGCCCAGCAGTTCAAGACCAGCCTGGGTAACGTGGCAAAAACCTATCTCTACAACAAAGTTCAAAAATCAGCTGGGTGTGATGGCTTGTGCCTGTAGTCCCAGCTAATCAGTAGGCTGAGCGGGGATTGCTTGAGCTAGGGAGACAGAGGTTGCAATGAGCCAAGATGATGCCACTGCACTTCAGCCTGGGCAACAGAGCGAGATTCTGTCTTTAAAAAAAAAAGAAAAAAGAAAATTTAGGATGAAATAGACAAATGCCATGGAAAACAGATTTACCAAATATGTTAGCCATGGAAATGCATGGCTTTGATTTCCTTTCAGGAAAGAACTTGCCAAGAAGGGTGCAATTAGCTGATAGTTTTCAGTTATCACACATTCCAGATTCATGGCAGCTTTCAGTAGTCTCCCAAGGCAGTCTTTAGTTATTGAACATGGTGGGGATACCAGAGCCTGGTCATTTCTACCCATTATGGGATTCCTCTAAGAGGCAGTGTTTGTTCTACAGCGTCTCACTGAGTTGGCTGAGACATTTTCAGATCTGCATTTGCTTCCTGTTCCCCTTCCTTTCACAGGTGTCAGATCTGTTTCATGGTCCCAAGGCTTTCTTTTTTTTTTTTTTTTTGAGACGGAGTCTCGCTCTGCCGCCCAGGCTAGAGTGCAGTGGCCAGATCTCGGCTCACTGCAAGCTCCGCCTCCCGGGTTCCCGCCATTCTCCTGCCTCAGTCTCCCGAGTAGCTGGGACTACAGGCGCCCGCCACCTCGCCCGGCTAGTTTTTTGTATTTTTTTTTTTTTAGTAGAGACGGGGTTTTACCCTGTTAGCCAGGATGGTCTCGATCTCCTGACCTCGTGATCCGCCCGACTCGGCCTCCCAAAGTGCTGGGATTACAGGCTTGAGCCACCGCGCCCGGCCGGTCCCAAGGCTTTCTGTACCCAATCCTACTCTCTGCCTGCTTTGTCTTCCACAGGCATTGCCCAAACTCCCACTCAATCTCTGTTCTCATAACTCAGTCTCAGCATCTGCTTCCCAGAGGACTAAAACTGACACATCAAAACTGACTCACGATGAAATAGAAAATTTGGACGCCCATAGTTATTAAAAAATTGAAATTGGCCGGGCGCGTTGGCTCATGCCTGTAATTCCAGCACTTTGGGAGGCAATGAGCCAATATCGTGCCACTGCAATCCAGCCTAGGCGACAGAGCGAGACTATCTTGGGAAAAAAAATTGAAATCATTTCTCGAAAACTTTCATACAACAATAACTGGTTACACTGGCGAATTCTATATTATATATTGTAGAAGAAATACCAAATCTAAGCACATGCTTTCAGAAAATAGAGGAGAAGGGACCAGTTCTCATTATTTTATGATACCAGTATCACTCTGATACCAAAACCTGGCAAAGACAATACAGGAAATAAAAATTATAGATCAGATGCAAAAATCTCCAGAGGCATATTAATAAATATAATCAAGCAATATATTAAAGGGATAATACCTTGTGACCAATAAGGGCTTATCTCAGAAATAGTTTAACATTTGAAAATCAATCAAGCAGCTCAGCATTTTATGAAATAAAGGAGAAAACCTAAAGAGAAAAATCATCTTAATGGAGAGAAAGCATTTCATAAATCTAATGTCTATTAATAATAAAAATTCTCAGCAAGTTGGGAATAGAGGGAACTTCCTCATCTTGATAAAGTCATCTACAAGAACCCCATCATACTTAATGTTGAAAGACTAAATGTTTTCTATCCTACATAAGGCAAATATGTTTGTTTTCTGCAGTTCTGTTCAACCTTGTGTAGGAGTTCTTAGCTATTGCAATAAGTCAATAAAGAAACTTAAAAGCGTAATGTAAGAAAGGAAGATGTAAAACCATCTCTATTCATAGAAAACATGATTATTTAGAAAATTCTTAGGAATCTACAAAGAAACTGCTAGATATAATTGAATTTAGCAAGGTTTCAGGATACAATGTCAATATATAAAAGTGAATGTATTTTTATATGTTAGCAACCATTGGAAAATGACATTTTAAAATGTTCACTTATAAAGTATCAAAATCATAATTTATTTGTGGAAATAGATCTTAAGTTATTTTTAGGGATAAATTTATCGATAGTCATGCAATATCTATTTATTTGCTAAAAATAAATGAGAAAAGAAGATCTAAACAAGTGGAGGGATAGATTTCATGGGTTGGAAGACACAATATTATTAGATGGCAGTTCTTTTCTGACATCCTTTGGCAGGGACACAGAGCCAAAGCATATCATCTTCAAACTATAGCTTCAGTGCTATATAAGTTATTTTTTAAAAGAATTACAAGTCAATCCTAAAAACCAATGGTAATGCATGGGACCTAGAATAGCCAAAATGATCAACAATAAAGTTGAAGAGTTTCGTTGACTGATTTCAATACTTACTGTAAGGTTAGCTGTCAAGATGGTCTGATACTGATATAAGGGGATAAACAGATCAATATAGTAGAATAGAGTCCAGAATCAGCCTGCACTGAAATTTTTAACAAAGGAGCTAGAAGAATGTTTGCTGACGTAAGTCATGCGTTCTGAAGGTAAGTCATGCTTTCTAAAGGATGACTTATAAATCCATACCTTTAAATGTATATACATTTTACTTCCTCAAGGAGGAAAACAGATGGAAAACCTCAGAGGGCAGGGCAGAACTATGGCCATTAACCTTGACAATTAATGATCTATTGAGTACAATTTGTTATAGCTTTAAAAGTGACCTTTCTTTTCATCTTTTTTCAAATTCTGTATTGGGGCCAGGCATGGTGGCCCACGCCTATAATCCCAGCACTTTGGGAGGCTGAGGCGGGCAGATCACCTGAGGTTAGGAGTTTGAGACTAGCCTGGACAACATGGCGAAACTCCATCTCTACTAAAATTACAAAAATTAGCTGGGCATGGTGGTGTGTGCACCTGTAATCCCAGCTACTTGGGAGGCTGAGGCAGGAGAATCGCTTCACCCTGGGAGGTGGAGGTTGCAAAGAGCTGAGATCACACTATTGCACTCCAGCCTAGGCAAAAGAGTAAGACTGTCTCACAAAAACTAAATAAATAAAAATAAAAAAAATTCTATTGGGCTTGCCACTCTATGGAAACATTCAGAAGCACTATTGTTTTATAAAATTAGTAGCAGAAATTTACATGCTTGTTCTGAGATTGGCTGAATTTTGTTGGAATGAAGATGGTGTCTACTAAGTTGATGAGAAACATTTATTTGAATCGTTCCAGCACACATGGTGTGTTGGCTGTGACAGTGGCTTTCCACCAGCATGTAAAATTTGCAGTTGACTTAATTTGTGGCTGTCAGTACTGCACATACTTTAGCCTAACACTTACAAAATACAAATAATCCAAACAAATAAAAATGTTCCCGGATATGCCATGTGGTTGCTTTTTATCTGTAATTCTTTTAGCCCTGACTCTGTACCCAGCACTGATTACAGAGGTAGAACTTGCCTTCTACTTTCCCTGTTTGGAGCCTGAATTACTCCTTTAGGAGTGGGAATAAGCACCTATGTCAAGGTTCAGTAAGAGCTTTTATAGCCACCTCACTTGAAAGAGGTGATTGAATCCCTTGATTTGGAATGTAATAAAATTTTAGCATGGCCATCGTTTCTTTGCGACTGAGAGTTTGAAGTTGAATTTGGAAAAAGTTATTCCGTATGGGAACTTACTATGTCACCCAGCAACCAGTCCCATGAATTATATATGTTATATACAGAATATGTATGTAATACAGAATATTATGTAATATGTATATATTATATACCTATGTGTACTTTACATAAATATTATATACTAGTAATATGTAAAATAAGTCCTATTATATATTCCTATCTGTCTCTCCCTATCTGTCATGTCATTAGATAGACCAGGAGAACTATCCTTCCTCTGAGTACCTTGACTGGTGTATGCTGTGAAAAAGCTTTACTCTCATTTACCAATCATTCCCACTAATGGATAGTTGAGAAGCACAGATAGCTCTATTTGCAGTCTCAGAAATGGTGCTCCACCTTCTTAACAGCCATAGAGATTGAAATCTTGACTCCCAAACAAGCACGGATGTGGAAATCAAATGATACCCTTTTTCCTTCTCTTCAGCCTTTTTTCCCCAAAGTCCTTGCAGTCTGTTCTGTCTGAGGAGTCTGTAGACAGAGCTCTGGAGTGTATTTTTGGAATGATTGACTGTACCAGATGTTACTAAGATCATTTGGATTAGGGTTCTATTGAGCAGGTAGCTAGGGAGCAGAGTCATGTTGCTTTCATATATTAGAGAGCATAAATATACTTTATCTTTTGCTTTTAAAGGAGCTACTGAAGACTAATGTCATCTAGTTTCCTCATCTTATCTGAGTGCTGTCTAGCTAATGGGAGTGCAGAGAAGAGGTTTTTTTTTGTTGTTGTTAGTTTTATTTTTTCTTCGAGACAGAGTCACTCTGTTACCCAGGCTGGAGTACAATGGCATGATCTTGGCTCACTGCAGCCTCTGCCTCCTGGGTTCAACCTTCCGAGAAGAGTAGCTGGGACTACAGGTGCCCGCCACCATGACCGGCTAATTTTTGTATTTTTAGCGGAGACAGGGTTTCACCATGTTGGCCAGGCTGCTCTCGAACTCCTGACCTCAGGTGATCCGCCCGCCTCAGCCTCCCAGAGTGCTGGGATTACAGGCATGAGCGACGACGGCACCAGGCCAAGAGTTTGATTCAATAGTGTGTATGTTTCTCTGCCACTGCCTGTTCCATTGCCTGTGCTGCCGTTGATGTCACTGAGGCAGGTTTTTTGCCTTCTAGAGATGCTGTGAATGCTGTCCTCCTGTGGTGTGTATAGGGGATTTTTTTTTTTTTTTTTAACATTTGAGGTCTTTTAGTATGCTGGGTATGACCAAATGTCCACTATTAGTTATCATTTGGTTCTTGTTTTTCCTCTTTTTAAGTAAATAAAATAAATGAGCTAATATTGCTTACTGCTAATGCTGTATGTTACTATATAATAATGTTTTCACAGTACTACTAATGCCTACCCAGTCTGTTAATAAATCTTACTAATTGCTTTTATTTCCTGGCTCTTATTTTCCTGAGGCAGTCTTTTTACTTTCCTTTCTGTGTGTGTGTGTGTTTTTTTTTTTCTTTTGCAGTCGGATATTTGGATTTTCGTGTGACCCACTGTCTGTAGAAAGAGTCATTCTGGAATTTTTATTGAACCTTTCTCACTACTCTCTTCAGCTCAGTATTCCACCTGTCTTTGTAATGTTCTGTTCTGTTCTTCAAATGAGTTTGTGTTGTCTGGTTTGGAATTTCTTTTTGAGGCATGATCCTTTGATGCCACCTAGGGGACACCTGTAAGATCGAGGTTGCCCTGTGCAGCTCTGAAAAGCCAGAGGTGTTAGCTGCTTTTCTATCTGGTCTGAATGGTTTGGCTTTCCTTGCATTGCTGTTTTTGCTTTCATTTTCTAGTTCGAAGAGCAGAGAATCCTTAACACAGGGTGAAACATTTGAAAATCTTGTGCTTCATTTACCTTTTAAAAATTTCACTTTTGCATAGTGAGAATGTAGTAACACTCACGCGCTACTTACTATTCACTGCACAGCATTTGGAGGGCTTTCAGCATGTTTGCTTGTTTTCATGTCTCCAAAATTCTGTGAGCTAGGTGTGACTACCACTGCCATCATCATCCCCATTTTTAATAAATGAGGAAACAGAAGCATGGGATGGTGCATAACTTGCCCACTTAGGGCTGGAGGGAGAACCCCTGTTGTCTGACTCCAGAAACTACCTGCTTAGCCGTTTTCGTTTAGCTGGTTGCATCCCCTCTGTTTTCCCTGGTCTCCGGCAGCTTTGGATCTTTGTCTTTCCCTGAGAACCACTTCCCCTTTTATAGGTTCCGTTTAGCATTACATCTTCTGCGGTGGTGCAGAATTTCAAAGGTCGTTTTTGAGGCTGGGCCGAATAGAACAGTAGGAAGAAGGGAAATTGAGAAGCTGTTTCGAAAGAAATGTTACCTGTTTTCTATTCTACTAGTTGGAAATAAGTGGGAAGGTTCACTCTAAATATATTACGAGACTTTGTAGGGTATCAATAATGGTATGCATGAGCCTACAAATGAAAAATCTATATAACCAACTTAATTTTTTAAAAAATTGAGCCTAGGAATCAGTGCTGTTGCATAATACAGTGTACAGATATTGATTGGCATAATTCAATGTACTCAAAGAAAGAATATTTATCATAAAGGTGTTAATATTTATGAAGATGATAATTTACAATAAAGGTTAATATCTGGAAAAGATTCTGTGCAGCTAAATCTCTGCTAAAGTGTTGTTTTGAAAGCTCTAGAAACCAGGATATTGTCTAATAAGGGTCCTAGGTGGAACTGCATTTGCCTGAGCCTAATCTCTGTTTGGATTTTCAAACCACATATTAGACCCACCTTATGGCCTGCTGAATCTCAGCAAGTCTTTGTTAGCAAACCCATTATGTGGAGTGATTATCTCCATCGATATGCCAGAAAAGTTATTAACTAAAGACGAAATGCTGGCCAACATCAAAATGAGTATGTTTACTTGCATATATGTTTGTGTCTGTGTGTCCACACAGGGATGTGTAGACCACTTAAAAAAAAAAAAAGTACTAATTCTCTTAATAGAAGTATTTTTAATTTTCTCTTTTGATGTGCATGGGTAATAAAGGAAGCACATTGCCCTCCCTAAGCGACTCCAAATTTCATTAGCCAAGAAGCTTTTCTTTAAGTCATCATTGACTAAGTATGTATATGCTACACACTTTATTAAGTAAGTATCTCTGTGGCTAAATACATATCACCACCCAGTTTTTCAGCTGAAGAAATAGAGGCTCAGACAGGGTCAGTGAATTGCCCAAAACAACATAGCTCACCAGAGCAAGAGTTGGTGTGAGCCCGGGTCTGTTGGATGCTAAAGCCCTGGTTGACCTCAGCAAGGCCATCCTACCCCTTCTTGTCACTCATGTTAGTGAGAAAGTCACCTGTGGTCCTGCTGTGTATCTTTTAAAATTCTGCTTGTATTCACTTTCCCAGAACTTTCTTGCTTCTGTGTCTTTGCTCACCTTTGGGGCTCTTGACTCTTGTGCCTCCCTGTCTTTTTCAGCTTTGGAGACATGCTGTCCTTCACCCTGACGGCCTTCGTTGAGCTGATGGACCATGGCATAGTGTCCTGGGATACATTTTCGGTGGCATTCATTAAGAAGGTAAGGCGGACTCTGCCTCTTCAGGCTTTCCTTGCTGTCTTCTTTCATAGCTATTTTTCTCTGCTTTGAGGATATTTCATAATTGTCTTTCATTTAGTTCTTTTATATATGAAAATGGGTATGATTTTTTATAATATGTATGTGGGTGTCAGGAAACCCAAATTCTGTATAAAAATGATTGTAAGAGATTATAAGGGACTGCATGTACACAGCCATAGCTCAGGCCAAATCAGTATGTCACACTGTTAATAACTGCACAAGTGTCTGTTGATTCCCTGTGTGTGACTCTGTTGGTTTCAAGTCCTAAACAGAGTTCCTACTATTGTCCTTCTTGAGCCTTTAATCCCCAGCCTGCTGTCCAGGGAAAAGGAAAGGGGCAAAGTATACCAATGACCTGCACACCTAGGTTTGAAGCAGGGATGTATGAAAAGGAGGGGCTACCTGAGTCCATGTGTCTTAAGCAGAGTGAGTCTGCTTACTTGTAATCGTGGTTCAATGAGTATCTCAGACATCACCCAGTTCTACCAATTCTTCCTTTTGGAGGAAGCAAATGAAGATGGACCTGGTGCAGGGAGAGGGTGCAGAAGAGCCCCACCATTCCTTGCAATTGAAGTATAGCACATTTGCAACTCTGTTTCCATTCTTCTGACTAAAAATAAGCAGTCTTGATCTTGTTACTCTCAAATGTAGATTAAATCACGGACAATTATCATTTATTGATTTTATTTTTTCCTTTCTTTGTATTTGCGAAATGGTTTCTAAATTCATTGGCATATCTCCTCCCTACTATTGTATTAGGAATAAAGAGATGTTTGGAATTCATAACTTTATTTCATAAGTATCAGTTACTAGAAAGAGAATTTCAGTGAATCTGTGCAAGCCAGAAAATCAGAGCAAAATCTGGTAAGAGTCACTTGAAGTTTTTAAGCCTTTTATTTTAAACTAATAGTAGACTTAAAGAAAAGTTGCAATAAATTGGACTTTCGGAGGCCAACGCAGGTGGATCATTTGAGGTCAGGAGTTCAAGACCAGCCTGGCCAACATGGTAAAACCTCGTTTCTATGAAAACTACAAAAATTAGCCAGGCATGGTGGCACGTGCCTGTAATCCCAGCTACTCAGGAGGCTGAGGTAGGAGAATCACTTGAGCCTGGGAGGCAGAGGTTGCAGTGAGCCAACATTGTACCACCACACTCCAGTCTGGGTGACAGAGTGAGACCCTGTCTCAAAAAGAAAAAAAAAAATTAGTACAGAATGTTCCTATAAGCCCTTCATCCAGCCTCTCCTAAAGTTAAGATTTTGCATAATGACAGTACGGTTGTCAAAATTAATAAATAAGCTGTGGTGCAATGCTGGCATTTGATTTCACCTGTTTTTCTATGAATGCCTTTCTCTGGTTGAGGATCTCATCCAAGATCCCACATTGAATTTGGTTGTCATGCCTCCTTAGTTTCCCCGAGTCTGTGACAGTCCCTCAGCCTTTTTGTGTGTCATTTGTGACTTTGACACTTTTGAAAGGTACCAGTCAGATATTTTGTAGAACGTTCCTCAATTTGGATTTGTCTGATATTTCCCTCATGGTTCAATTAAAGAGGGTTATGCATTTTTGGCAAGAATGCTACAGAAGTTATGGTGCATCCTTCTCAGTGCATCCTTTCATGGGCATATGATGTCACTGTCCTCTGACTGGTGATGTTACCCTGGATTACATGGTTAGGTGGCATCTGTTGGATCTCCCCACTGTAAATGTGCCGCTTTTTTTTGGAAATTAATCGTTATCTTAGGGGAGATGCTGCCTTGAATCAAAGGGCATGGAATGGCCCTAATCTGTTGAATGAGGGGGGTAGGATCAGAGGCCCCACAGGTGTCATGCCCACACTGTTTTATGTTCATTTAAGACCAGAGCTGATGGAAACCCAGGGCCTTCTTGACACACCTCAGAATCCACTCTCTTTCGTTATGTAAATCCATAAAGCCAAAGGGGAAGAGCAAAAGGAACCCTGTGTAGAAAATGCACAGAGAAGGAAGAGGCCCCTTGCTGCCTGTATTTGTCAGTGGTATGAATTGCTATAAAGGAAAGGAACGTTAGAATTGCCATTAAGAGTAATGCAAAAGCCGCAATTACCTTTGCACCAACCTGATAGCTAAAGAAGCCAAAGAAATCCCGATGTGTTATGAAGTACCTTCCTGCCACCTTTGGTGGTGGCAGGGAACGTAAGCATTAGATTATGAGAGGAGAAAATACATTGCACTATTTTGCCTCTCTAAGATCAGTTCTAGAGAAGCAGTTCCAAATCTGAAGATGTGGAAATATCATTGATTTTTTAATATTCAACAAACATTTTAATGTTTTGAATTTACAGCAGACTTTTTTTCTACCTCCAGAGTGCCTGGCTTGTCTGTTATGAGAGCCCCTTTTGCTATAGAATGTAACAACAATGTTGTACTGAATGTGAATTCCTTGAAATGATGTTCTACTTTCACCAACATTAGCTCTTTTGATTCCACACAGCAATCCTTTCCAGAACAGAACAGATAGTCTTGTTATTTCTGGTTAGGAGGCAGGGATGCAGTGGCTTGCCGAGGTTGAATGAGGTCACATAGTGAGTGGGCGTCCTTGGTCACATGGTCAGGGCGCTTCTCCTCATCATCATGCACCTGTGCTTTCCAAGTGGTAGAAGGCATCGTTCCCGGAGCCTCGCTTAACCAGCCTGTCTCTTACATATTCCTCCGTGACCTTACTGCTAGAGTTAAGTGATTTCTTCTGCTCTCTATTCCCCTGGGATCTCCTGAATGCCCCTGTTCCATTTCGGTGCATTTTTTGTTCATTTGACAGCCTTTCCCAATAGAGTATTACCTCGGGAAGGCAGAAACACAGCTTTCTTCATGACTTTATCCTCGGGGCCTGGCACAGAGTAAGGTCTTAATACATTTCTGTGAAATGGATGAATAAAATTTGCTTGGAAGCATTAAAAATACCCATAGAATTTGAAGAAGAGAAGGGAAAAAAGTGGTACCATATTTAAATATATTTTAAGTAAAATTTCGGTTATGGGTGAAAAGGAATTAGAAAGCTGTGTTTCTTGTGAGCAGTGGCCAGAGAGAATGACAGTCATTTAGTTTTCTAACAACTTAAGAAAATATTTTTCATTCATTGAAATTAATTCAAAAATCATAGTAAATGTAAGAAAGTAAAGACTGACAGTCTCGGTGGTTTAAATAAAAAAGTAAGTATTTTTAAAAAGCAACACATTTAATCTATTTCATGTTCTCATTCCCAGTCATATTTTCTTTACATTGCTACTTAGAGATGTGTTACATGAATCTGAAAAATAGTCATCAAAAAATTACTTACTTTTCTGTAAGGTTAACTTTTTTATTCATTAGCTGGACCAAATTCAGCACTTTGACAACCCAGGAATTGTATGCAGGCAACTGTCTTTTAAATGGAGCTTTATCTCAACAAAAATCGACTAGGAAATGGGCTGACAAAAGATGCCTATCTCTGTGGTCTAGAGTTGGCTTCCTATTAATGCCAAATTCATACCACTTCGGAGAAATATTTTTTTTCCCTGCCAGCTTCTGTCTCCTTCTCTGTTACTTTATCTGTTTTGTTATGTGTGAATCTAGATTCTGGTTTACAAATTTTGGCTGCAATAAATAGCATCATTTCATAAACAGCTCTGAAACTTGGAATTCCTTGATACCAATATATAATGTTGTTGCTTTTTAAAGACTCGGCTACTTAGGGACAGAGTAAGAAAACATGGAGTAGAAAGAAAAGAAAAAAAACTTTATATGTTATGAGTTGGTTTTTCCCTAGCCAATTATAGCATCAGTGCCTTCTTTTGGAAGGAAGGTTTCATATAAATGCTCCAGAAAACCTTAGCTGTGCAGGAGAACCTGGCTCACCCCACAAATGTTTTCAGCACCTGGACAAACATCCCACCATATTGGTTTAGAGACCCGGTAATTTTTGCCTCTTAAAAATTTGAGAGATTTACAGGCCTCTACCTAGATAATTTTAAATACAGCAGTGGAGCTTCATGTTCGCCATGGTTGTTTTTTTTTGTTTTGTTTTGCTTTTGAAACAGAGTCTCACTCTGTCACCCAGGCTGGAGTGCAGTGGCGCAATCTCGGCTCACTGCAACCTCTACCTCCTGGGTTCACGCCATTCTCCTGCCTCAGCCTCCTGAGTAGCTGGGACTACGGGCGCCCGCCACCACGCTTGGCTAATTTTTTGTATTTTTAGTAGAAACAGGGTTTCACCATGTTAGCCAGGATGGTCTTGATCTCCTGACCTCGTGATGTACCCATCTCAGCCTCCCAAAGTGCTGGGATTACAGACGTGAGCCACTGTGCCGGCCCTCCATGGTTCTTTTAGGTTTTGATAACAGGAGAATTTTAAGATCTCATTCTAAGTGATTCTAAGAAGTAATTATTGGATTGTTGATTCATACACTATAATGCCCCTTAGCTTCTTAAAAGTTACATAAATATTTCTCTTTTATTTAGCTAAGATTTTCAAATGAATGAGCAGTACAAGGAGCTAGTGTATGTAAAATTACTGCTGACTCCTCTTACTACTACTTCCTTATAACACGGGCCTACTTTTGAGAAGCTGGACTGTGGCTGGCTTGGGTTGGCTCACTTGTGTCACCCAAAAGTGCAGTGATGGAGCTGGGATAAATTGAAAGGCAGAGGGAATCATTATTACTCTTCTGTGGGATAAAGGAAATGAAAATTTAAATAGGCATGAATAACCTCTAGCTATACGAAGATCTGTAGTTTTCAAACTGGACATACAGACATTGTCCATTAACTGATTTATACGTTCAGTTATAAGGAGTTGGTCTCAAGTTCCCTGGAGGATGATAGTTATTACTTTCACTTGGATCAGCCCTGATGCCTTGGTTATTAATGCTCATTGAGTGAAATTAGGTCATTTGAATATCTGGCTAAAACCAGTGACAAATAAGACAAAAGAAAGAAGTTAAGTTTCAGAAAACTATTAGCGTGTACTTCAGACTTGTACACAGGACTCTAGTGCATTGAGTGCCCCAGGTGTGTTACACAAAATGCTCATTACGTAGCATGCTTTAGGATTGCTGAAATGGTTAGGTTCTTTATGTCAAGGAAGAAATGAATTACTAGAAAAATGAATTTTAAAGAATACTTTCATGAAAGTAAGGGATTCATTTCTTAGGAGAAAAATATGTAGAAATAACTAATGGAAATGGAATATGTATGTGGGATATAAATATGCCTGAATTAAAACAAAGACAGCAGATTAGTTTTACCACCATTGAGCAAGCCCACTGGGAGCAGGGAAGAGTTAATGATTCATAGAGAACTTTAAAACCCTTTATGAGAAAGTATACTTCCTATCAGAAAACACTGAGAGTAGGCTGGGTGCCATGGCTCACACCTGTAATCCCAGCACTTTGGGAGGCCGAGGCAGGTGGATCACTTGAGGTCAGGAGTTCAAGATCAGCCTGGCCAATCTGGTGAAACGTCGTCTCTACTAAAAATAAAAAAATTAGCTTGGTGTGGTGGTGCACACCTGTAATCCCAGCTACTCAAGAGGCTGAGGTGAGAGAACTGCTTGAACCAGAGAGGTGGAGGTTGCAGTGAACTGAGATCACACCACTGCACTCCAGCCTGGGCAACAGAGCAAGATTCCATCTCAAAAATAAATAAATAAATAAATAAACAGAAGAAAACACTGAGAGTTCTGATTGAATATTTCAAGAAAGGAAATACATATTTATGGAAGTAGGGGAATAATTCAGGGGGTAAATTTCCATTTGATGGAAAACTTGAACATAAAAGAACATGCAGAAGACTGTGTTTTAGTAACCCAGCAGTGAGTTAGACCACAGGGCCAGTGTTATGTATGTACTATGTATCAAAACGGAGATATGTCAGATGTATCCCAGAGATGTAAAATAGGGAGCTGGAAAGATGAATCACTAATGATTATGGATTCTTAGAAAAGAGTGATAATTGGGAAGACAGGAGTATGAAGACAATGAGATTGATATTCCCTCCATTTCATTTTTTGCTTTTTTGGAATATCCAAATGGTGGCATCCTTTTGGATGCCAAGAATAGGCCCTCAGTGTACTTCATGGTAAATGCCTTTTTGTCTGTCTGTAGTAGGCTGTAAGATCCTTGAAATTTGTTTGTTATTTTCATCTTTGTATTTCCAGCTCTGTGGGACAGGGCAAGCCTGTTGTATAGCACACAAGCAATGCATGTTACTGAAATGGGTCAATTATTGATGAGTAAATATTGGCTGAATGAAAAGAGTGCATGAAGATGGAGGTGGAGGGTGCTTGACAATATCAGCAACAGCTTCTCAGGCAGAAGCCTCCATGCAGCCTTAAGGCACATCCAAATTTAATAAATAGAGACAAGCAGGGGAAGCTGGGAATGAGGAGAAAATTAGTTGCACGAAAATCTGAAAATTATTGTCAATGAATTTCTTTATGAGTTCTTCAGTTTCCTAATCAAGAATTATGCCGAGAGCATGAAAAATGGTTTGGTGGGGTAAGGGAGGAGTCAGAGAATTTATTCTCTGTTTAGAAGATGTCTTAAGTTAAGCATTAAACCCTAAACACAGTGTAACAGTAATTGGATTTTTGTCAGAGAAAGATGGCCCTAGGGAAAGAAGGGTGGCCTTAGTATGGTAGATTTGGTAGATTGGAGCAGACTGCGAGGAGTAAGTGAAGGGCTTGCCAAGGATAGTAAACATGTTGGAGAAGTTTATTAGCCATGAAAAGAGCTGAAGCAGTCTTTTGAGAACCTTAAAATTTCCATACTCTTCCTGAAGTTTGTATTTTAAAATAATAGCTTTTCAGAATGTAAAATCATAATGTCACCGCACTTCTTCACATTATTCATTTCCCACCCCTGAGATCCAGATGTAGCTTGGGTAGGCAGAGTGTTGCGATCTGCATATCCCACCCCTCTTTTCACCTGGACATCAGTGGACTAGGGACAATTCCGATAGTACCTGGGAACTGCCATGGTGCACTGTGCATTTATCATGTGCAAGGATGGAGAGGAGATGAGGCGAGTGATCTCTGGGGCAGCAAAAAGGGAGAAATTAGTGTTGACAGGGAAACAGCAAGTGTTTACTTGTTGTGGAACCAAGTTATTTAGCTTTTAAGAAAGCAGTCATTATACTGATGTAATAATGGCTTTTTATTGTGAGTTGTCAACAGACAGTAATAACTTTTAATGAGGCCTCTAAAATAAGCCCTTTATGGTACCCATGTGTTTGGATTACTGTGATCCATTATTCTAACCTCTATTTTTATTTTCCTCTTACATTGTGATTTATTATGTTTGGGGATTTAGTGATTAATTCCTTAGAGAGTCTAATTTGGAGCTTAAACTAGTGTTTTAACTTTTATTACTGCTCATTTAAATGATTTCCTGTTTGCTAAATTTGGGAGAGATGAAAAGAACTTATTTTAACCATCAGAAATTGGAAGAAAGGAGTAATGAGTTTTTCATTTAAGAGAGTGGTCAGTGACTGAGAAGTTGCCAGTTGAATTGTGTTGACAAGTGAGATTTGTGCGAGTCCCCTAAGAATGCAACAAGAACATAATAAGCATATAAAAGCCATGGATTGTGTGGATGAAGGAGTAGTCTGGGAATGCAAGAGGAATGGCAGTTAATCTATGTTGAAATTACTGTCCCAGAGAAACACAGGCATCCTTACAATATATGTGTTGAAATAGTCTGCCCCTAAAAGATGAAACTCAGGAGAATAGTCCTGGGAGATACAGAAAGAATAATCTTTGGAAGTATGTCTTTTTGAAAAAATTTGCTTATCAGTGAATTATAAAGATGTGATAAATCATGCTTTGTAATGATATCATGAACAATCCCTGGTTCGATGGGTTTCTGGCTATTTTGCTGTAATTCCAGGTCATCCTCAGTGCCTGGTGTTTCTTAAATGAGTTTCCGATTTGCTTCATTTGTTCCCTTCTCCACGTCTCTGCTCTACTTACCACGAGCAGTCAATTGTGTCCCACTTGGATTTTCAGATAGCAAGTTTTGTGAACAAGTCAGCCATAGACATCTCGATCCTGCAGCGGTCCTTGGCCATTTTGGAGTCGATGGTGCTCAATAGCCATGACCTCTACCAGAAAGTGGCGCAGGAGATCACCATCGGCCAGCTCATTCCACACCTGCAAGGGTAAGCATGCTGAGATGCTCTGGGGAGGAGAAATGCTTCAGGAAGATGGCCACGGTGATGCACTGGGAAACATTTTGTGTTTGTATAGTTTGGTTAAATGTATAGAAAAAAAAAAATCTCAATTTGGCATATAACCAAACCGTGTGTCACACTGGAATGGCATGGTTACTTTCCCTTGGCCCCTGTCCCTCACTGAACTCCAGGCTGGTTCTTGGCACTGCCTGTCCCCACACCTGGCCCTTGGTAAGCTCTCAATTTTAATGCATATTGGTAGATATTGGCAGAGTTTTACTTTTAAGAAGGTAAAACAGGATGATTTGTTCTCGTAAGTTCTCTTTCCTAAACCATCTAAGTTAATGTTTTCTGTGATATAACGAGTATTTTCATAGTTAATTAGAAATGTAATGTTATGCCTTTTTGCTAGGAATTTTTAAAGGCAGGCTTCTTTCTTAGTTATGCTCAAGGTGATTCTAGTGAGCTGCTTCTTTTGTATTTTATAATAAAATAAAGGTTTTTTTTTTTTTTCTAGTGGCTTGAGCTATAAAATGGAAGTAAGATAGCTGCCTCTGCAGCCTGCAGTCTTTGAGGCATTTTTCCCCTTCTTTCCTCCCTTAGGTAACTAGGAAGCTTGTCTCTGAGACCACCAACCTGAGGAGGACTCTATTGTACAGTGCTACTTTAGAAATTAAAGTATTTTGGCTTGCAGTGATAATAAACATTGTGAGCTCGCTCACACAGGAAAGTAGGTTATTGGAACAATACTGGGGTACCTTGTAGAATCCAGAAGTGACATAAGTAGCTAAGCCTTGAGAAGGAGAGAAACCATGGCTTCCCTGGAGTCCTCAGCAGATGGCCTTTTCTCTAGCATTTTGGTTGGCACTACAATGACCCAACTCCCACTAACTCTTGCCCCTGGTCCATTAGGTCACAGTTCTCAAGAGGAAACCCAATTGGCCCATTTGGGTTGGTGGTGCAGGGTGGGAATGGTTCTCTGAAATGTTAACAGTTGTGTTTATAATATAAACTACCAAAGTAGATTATATTAGATATTTTTTTCATTTGGAGGTGGGAGGATGACCAGCATTTAAAATTTAAGTCACAGAAGCTGAGGATTGTGGTGGCCTCAGTGATTGTGACCTCAGAATCATAATTCTTCAAAATGATGATAATGTAGATAGCTTCTCTAGAAATAAGAGCAGTTTCACATTTCCTTTGAGTGTGAACTGTATTAATTTATATACTTTGTCTTTTCTGGGAATCTCAAAGGCACACATCTTCATCCCGAAGCACATTACCAAAGTGAAGAGTTTATTCTCCAAGTACTGTGCTAAGGATTTTATATGCATAATCTCATTTTATCGTCACAGCAATCCCATGAAATAAGTGTGTCTAACCCCACGTTGTAGATGAGGTAACTGTGCCTTGGGGGTTACCCATGAACTTGTCCAAGGTCTCAGCCAGCCTGTGATGAACTGGGCTTTGCACCCTATGCTGGCCTGGTTCGAAGTTCCACTTCTGTCTCACTGGCCTGATAAGTTATTCCTAAATGTAGCTCATAAGTCACTCTTTGTTTATGCTTAGAGTCTTCCTTATTTACTGTTGACCACATGCCTTACATTAGAGCTTTGTTTCATTTATGATTTCTGGTTGCTTTCCAGTGAAAATGAGATTTATAAACAAACACCCATTCTTTTTGTTATTTAAATGTTTATATTTGGAAATCGATTTTTAGAATATGTAATAGAGCCACCCAATTAGCCCAAGAATGTAGACACATCTGAAGCTACTCCCTGATATATTTCTTGTATCAGACAGAAAATTACACATATGTACACACACACACATACATACATACATACAAACAACTATTACTAGTAGTACATCAATTACAACATTCCCTAGGTTTATGCTTTTAATCTGAATGAGAGAGAAGGCTGCCTGTATTTCTGGGCATTCTGCACTGACCAGGGTACTGTCAGCTAGTAATAGTAGTTGTATATTTACCGCCTTGTGATGTTTGAAATGCATTCTCAGTGCTAAATGCATTTTCTGGGTCCCATCTTTGTCTCTCACTTGTTTTTGGGAGAGGAGGCTGATTTTGAGGCTTTTCATGGTTTGACCCAGGGCTAGTCTCTTCTAACTTTGTGTTCTGATTTTCTGAATTGTTCTGTATCTTTACAGGTCAGATCAAGAAATCCAAACCTATACTATTGCAGTGATTAATGCACTTTTTCTGAAGGCTCCTGATGACAGGAGGCAGGTAAGTTGCATTTCTTTAGTCTAATGGCTGTGTCAGGGCTAGGAACTTTGTGTGCAGAGAACGCCCTCTCCTTCCATCCGGGAACTCATTGGGCCACTCTGCTGTCCTGGCTGCATATGGACTCTCCACAGCAGCTATGTTCTGCTGCACAGCTGGCCCGCTGGGGTCCTTCCCAAGTCCAGGGGCAAGTGGGTAGAGACGGGTAAGCCCTTGACTGACGAGGGATGCTAGGAGCGTTCCAGCGATAGAGCCTTTTCATGAAATAAAATGCAACCTGGAAGACCAGATGTACAAAGGTGAAAAGGCTGCTGCTGTGGTGGAAGTGGAGTTAGGAGTCCCCGCGACCTTCTGTCCTCTCATGGGATGCTCACTAGGGTGAGGGAAGTGCAGTCCTCATTTTCTGGATCAGGAAAGGGAGACCCTGAGAGATGCCATGTTTTTCCCAGGGAGGCAGGCGATAGAAGGTGAGAGGACAGGAGGGATAATATGCAGATGGCTGCTCCTGGTGGATATAACTGCATTCACATGTCAGATGGGCTCCTTGCTTGGTGAGATTACTTATTTCTGTGTGTGGATGTGGCAGGGAAAATGGAGCCATCTCTTTCCCCTCCTCTGCATAAAAAAAAAAACCAGGCGCAGTGGCTCACACCTGTAGTCCCAGCCCTTTGGAAAGCCAAGGTAGGCAGATCATTTGAGGTCAGGAAGCTGAGACTAGCTTTGTCAATATGGCAAAACCCCATCTCTACTAAATATACAAAAATTAGCCGGGCTGTTTTACAGCCGTGATAGTACACGCCGGTAATCCCAGCTACTTGGTAGGCTGAGGCAGGAGAATCACTTGAACCCGGGAGGCAGAGGTTGCAATGAGCTGACATCACACTACTGCACTCCAGCTTGGGCGACAGAGCGAGACTGTCTTTAAAAAAAAAAAAGGGGGAAGGAACACCTTAATGTACATACATAGAACCTCTCCTTTGATGGTGTCCTTTGTCTGTAGATCCTTTATTTCTTCACGAAGGAAAGGAGCATTACAGAGGGGACGTGAAGAAGTAGAATTTTGCCTTGTCTTAGAATTTAGCTCACACCTCAAAATCCATTCATGTTTTTTTCAATCAATGTGTCATGTAATATGTTACCCTGGTCACAGTTTCCTTCCTTAAAAAAGATGGGTGGAAATATGAGCTCTTTTCACCCACTTAGAAACTATGCTGGGGAGCTCGATGGCAGTTGCCACTGAGTTCGTTTAGAAGAAATTAGAAAGCGAACCTGCTACTGAACCATGACAAGAATTTTTGGATTTTATTTTAGTTTTTCATTGCCACGGATTTTAAACCTCAGTGACTAAACATGACGGGTTCTGGTTTGTTTTGCATTTAGAATTTCTTACTCATCCTCGGGGGGCTGTGTCTGCACAAGGAGTGGTGTCACTTAATAGTTTCCCGGATGTTTGATTTGGTGTTCGCTGGAACTAGGTGGAGGTGCCTGCCCTCCACAAGCCTGTGGTGGGGACGCTGTTACCCTGGCTGGATTTTTAGGAGTGGCTTTGCAGATCTGAGGTGAAATCATGGATAGGGCTGCTTCTGTGATATTTTAGTCTATATACCGAACTCATCATAACTCCCAAGCAGCCCGGAAGTTGTCTGGAAGCTCTCGCTGTGTATATCCACAAGCTTGACGTGGGCATTGGAGGAACCGGGTCCTTCTGCTGGCCAGACCAGGGACTTCTGGCCCAGCCACATGGTAGCTGAGTGTAGCGTGTGGGGTCAGGAAGGCTGCATTCTGATTTCAACTCTTGGAAGTTTCCTTTCCTTTCTCCATCTGTGAAAGAAGAAGATGGATTAGAGGAGGTGAAAGTTCATGCCCACTCAAAAGGCTGTTTCACTTGGATCTCTGAATCTAGACATGAATAAAATGCATACTGCATCTTATTTTATACCAAGCACTACTGTTCATTTGTTAAATTGGACTCTCATGACCATGGACAAATAGGGAATTTCAGGACATTGCTGATAATGGTAATATAATGGAATGTCGACTTAAGATTAGGTTTGGATTTTGTGAACCAAGTCTTTCTTTGAAAACTATGCAACATAGGCTGACAGGAAACAGTTTGGCTATATATTATTCTATTAAACTACCGCAAAGAGTAATAAACCACCTCAAAGAGTAGTCTAATGACCTTAAACCGTTTAAGAAAAGATTCCAACTAAGAAAGACTGTATATAATTCAGCAGAAATTTATGAAGTATTATATGACTCAAGCAAGCTCTAAAAATAGCTACAAGGTATTTAATTGACTTGCCCATGGAAAAGTGATGTGGAGTTCATAAACTATAAACTCTTGAAATTAAGAGTGTTGTTCATCAAAATAAAGGGAGTATCATGATTTTTAAATTTAAAAAAAATTCAGTCAGTAGCGAGATAGCTCTAAAAAGGGATTTCAGGTTCATAATGAAGAAAAGTTTGTTGGATATTATTTTCAGAAGGTCAGTAGAGGCCTGTAAAGCAGAAGACTGAGCTAACTGGTAATATCACATAGGTTGCTGTGGATTTATATTAACAGCTGAGCGTGTACACCTTAGTCTGGGCTCTATATTCTAAGTTTCAGCTGGTCTGAATTTGACATTGGCATTGTTGGCATATGTTCTGAAAAATTAAAAGTTCTGAATTTTTGGCAAATAGAAAAATTGACCAAAGTCAGCCATCAATGATAATATTATTGAGAGTCTGGCATGTGCCAGGCAGTGCTCAGTATTTTGTATTACATTATTTCATTTTATTCTCATATTCAGAGAAAGCCACATTATTTCTGTTTTATAAGTAAGGAAATTGAGACTCAAAGGGAGTAAAGAACTTGACCAGGTTACTGAGTGGGTAAGAATCAGAGTTCAAGTCCCAACCTTATCCCTGCTTTTACCTGCAAAGTATCCCATCCAACACCTGTCAAAGAGATGTCACTCACAGAATTCCCCTGTGTTTGCCAAGTAAACAGCTTCCCGAAGCCTGGATAACACCAAGCCCATTTTCTCACTCCAATTAGATTGAAATGTAATCTAAACATGTATTTACTGCATTTGCAGGAACACTATTTTTTGTTTGTTTTTGTTGGTTTTGTTTTGTTTTATCTGTTTAAAGCCTTAGAACCATTGCTTTTTTTGAGGGTGCCTGATTCTACTTCAGTCAAATACTTTTTTAAAATTTCATCTTCTTTTTTTGACTTGGGCCAGACACATTCATAGGACTCCATTATCTGGCTTTTCTTGGAATTTGGAATGCTTTTAAACACTTATACCCTATTTCTGCTGCTACTGAAAAAAATGCCCCCACTGTCAGAAGGACCTGTGCTATTTTTTCCTTTGCATCCGTGAAGTAGGCCTTACTGAGAGAGGCCTGTGCTGGGACCTAGGGTAAAGCTTCTTCCTCTGGAGAAGGGTTCCGGAGGGTCTAGGGTTCCCCCAGGGGTGGAGGCCTTGCTTTCCCCTGCCTCTGGGATGTAGGAGATTTTCTGTTTCCTGGCACAAATGGAGGGAAGGGCTGTGCTAGTTTTGTCGGGGAGGGGGTTGCTGTTAGGTGGGCAAATGCATCTTTTTGTTTACAACTTTCACCATTATTCAGTTCACTGTTTCAATGGCAAATACGTTGGTGAGATCCCTTCCAAATTTCTCTACAAATATTTATATACTTTGGATAAGCACTATTTAAAAAACTTGTTAGTTAAAAGATTTGGTAGAAAAATCAGAAAATACTAACACAAAAGGAAGAAGTTTGAAAGATTCCTGTAATTATATTCCCAGAGGCAAAACCACTGCAATTATTTACAACTCTTGTGACTTTCATGGTGCTACTTCCCTGTTTGTTCTGTGTAAAAATTCTCCTAATACATCATTTTTTTTCCCCACCAAATGTGAGCATACTACATGCAGTGTAGTTTTTCTAAACTGCTTTTGAAACTAAACAATATTTTGTGGACATCTTTCCGTGTCAGTATATCTGGATTCATATTTGTATCTATCTATATACTTTTACATAATTTTAATACTATAAAATATTCCCCATGGATTCTCACATTTACTCCAACAATTCCTTACTATTAGACTAAGAAATGGAGGCATGGATATTTCTATTTTCTTTTTGACCAAGCTGCTGTTCCTTAGGAGAACAGTGTAAAATATTTATTTGTTATTTTATCAAGCATTTATTGTCTTCTAGGTGTTAGACATTGTTCTTTGGGCTTGGAATACAAAAAAGAAAGTTTCTGCTCATGAGGGACCCACAGCTTATGCAGACAATAAACATTGTAAACAGATAACCACAATGATTTCTTTAGTAGAAATTGGACATACATTGTCCTTTCTAACTTTAAATTTTATAAACTGATAGGCAAACATAGGAACAGAAATTTTTGTTTCTGTTTTTATTTATGAGCAATAATTTCATGTTTTAAAGAAATTAAAACAGCTATAGGATCCTTTGAAGCTTTTACTTGACATCTGGCCTAGAAGAAACAAAAAAACCACCACCAGTGGGCCTTTCTATGAAGATTGGGAAGAAAGCACTGCTTTCTATGCCTAGTGGAAGGGAAGGTTCCTTCTAGGTTACCATTTGACTTGTTTCTCAATGCGTCATTGCTCCTGCTTTCTTGTTTTCAAGAGCATGGAAGAAGACCTAGTATTGGATTTTGACTTGAGGGCCATCTAGCTTTTTTGTCACCTTACGGTATTTAAGCACTTTTCAATGCAGTGGGTCAGCAGGGGCATTCAAATAAAGTGGTCAACCTCTAACAGAGTCCTCTGAATTTCCATCCCTTCTTCTCTCCTGCTTGCTTTCCTTTCTGTGGTGGCGATGACGCCGTTAGGTTGATGTAGAGAGCAATGTTGACATCCTTGATTGTCCTCTGACTGTAAGTCACCCACGTTCCCTTTGTCAGCGTAAAGTGGGCCCTGCTCTCCCGTGCTGCTCCCGTCTACCCCTGCTTGTATGCCCCCCTCAGAAATCTCCCCCACCCCCATGTTCTTGGTTTTCTTTGCTTTCTGCAAATTTGTTTTCACCTTGGTAGAAATCATGGTTCTGTTTTTAAACCGTAGCTTAGTTTCTTCTCTACTCAGTAAGAGTGGCAACACCAAAAACACCCCCTACCACCAAACAACAATCAAATGTCTTCCTGAATATGAGCAGTATTTTTTACTTTAAAATGTGTGCTCCAAGACTGTGCTTAATATGTTATTTTCCCTTAGCCTCTACTTGTCAATATTTATAAAAGGAGTCTGTGCATCATTTCCTTTAATAAAATCACCCTTGAATCCTCCATGCCACTCAGGAGATGCCAAGGCATGAAACACAACCTGTAGAAATCAGGCCTTGCAGAGCTCAGTGAGTGTAGACTCTAGAGCTTTGCATCACCCAGATATTTGCCCTTCACTTAAACTCCACTCAGATCACTTATGTAGCCTGGTATATGTATTACTCACTCTTGGGTTTTGCACAGATGAAGATGAAATGACTTTTAGAAGATACTGGAATCTCCTTGCTACAGGCATGTGTTGCCTAATAAAACCTTTCTGCACATACGTAGTCTAATAAAAGATGATGAGGCTTTCTAATAGAGAACGATTGCTTGGAGTGCCTGATTTTTATTTAGCACCCACCTTTTTCTGGAAGGAAGAAATTCCTAAAGAAGAGAATTTTGCAGGTGCCAGATATATTTTCTTTGCTTTTGGACATGGCTTTTACATTCTAAATGGAACAGTCAAAAAAAAAAAATAATTTGAATACTGCTGCCTGTTTGAGTTCATTATTTCATACGAAATACTGCTGATATACAGTTACGAAGCACACCCCAGGGTAAAGTCATTTTTGGCCATGTCGAAATGTAGCTTTCTAACCTAAGCCTTTGTGTGGGCGTGTTTTTCTTCCACAGGAGATGGCGAATATTTTGGCTCAGAAGCAATTGCGTTCCATCATTTTAACAGTGAGTACCTAGGTGCTATGACCTCTTTGTGGGGGAGGAGTGGCCTGGTGCATTTATTAATCTCTTCTTTTGGCTTCAATCTGTGGTTTGTTCTGTGACTTGCTTCTGTGGTGAAGCAGTAGGAACTCTAAAGAAGGAAAAAGTGAGCTTTTGGAATTGAAGTAAATAAAGTCTTTCCCACAGGAATTGCCTCACTGGATCAGAGGGAGGGGTTTCTGGAACTGCTCTGGAGAGAGAGGAAGGGGGAGGCATTCTGGCAGGAAGGATTGGATAGCTCTCTCAGTGGGGCAGGTTAGGGCAATCAGGGCTTAAAAGATTCACCCTGATGAGGTTTTGCTCTTTTAATGAGAAAGCTAGCTGTAAACATATCAGGTACCAAGAGAAGTCCTGAGATGTTGAACATCAGTTTTGGGGACCCCTGGCAAGAGAGAGGAAGGAAAGATAAAGATGGGAGCCACTCATTCGCTGCAATGCAAAATGACCTTAAACATTGGTGGGAAAAAAAGCCCTAAGGTGTCACCTTATAAATGTTCAGAAATAAACCAAGTAACAAGATTTCCTGAGGCCTTACCCGCTATTTGACTTAACAGCTACTTGAAAGAAGCAGGTTGATTGATTGCCCTGCTTACAAAAAAGAAAAAAAAAAAAAAAAGGAAAAGAAAAGAAAGAAAAAGAAGAATTTCTTTTTGTGTGATTCCGAAGAGCAGTACAGCAAGCTTACAGTTAAAAACACTTGGTCCTCAAATGCAGGTTTTAGCATTATTTGGGTATGGTGAGGCCAACAGATCAGGAGGTGGCTGGCATTGAAAAGAAAAGTTTGTTAATTATAGTTCCCCAAAGGAGGGGGCATGCCGTGCCACTGGGGGATTGTGGGGGGCGGGGAAGCTCCTGAGTCGGGAGGCAGGGAAGGCCCAAGGAGATCTGGACGAGAGCCCTTCCTGTGGTTTTTGAGGGAAGGGACAAGTGAGGCCAGGTAAGCTGGCTGAGCAGGTTTAGGATTGGCTAGTTTGAATAATTTCAGTGGGCTGTGGAGTTTATGGGCTGTCTCTAGTTGTCTGGTACCTGGCCCTGGGTGGTTAGGGCAGGAGAATAGTGATCCTAAGAGTAGGAGCCAGAGCTTGTAGAGGAGTGGGGTGTGGTTGCCAAGGCTCTGGACTGGTTCATTTGCATATGAAAGGAGTTGTTTATTATCTCTAGGAATTGGCTAGATCTGGGAGGGGCAGTCTCTCCAGGGTCAACAAGGTCCCAGATGTCAAAACACCAAAAACAAGTGGCTTATACACACACACACACACACACACACACACTATCCACCCCCCCCCCGCCCCACCTATGCAAGTAAGCCATCAAAAATTAATGTTGAAAGTAAGTGTTCTAGATCCCAAAGCCAGTGGTAATGACTGCAGTTTGTGACCAAGTTAGTTCGATTTTAAACTTCCTGGCTGTCAAGGATGACATGAAACATATGAGTATAATTTTCATTGTTTGATAAAAAGAGGTCCCCCAGTTCTTCGGGAAACATAAAACTTTTCCCTCTGGAACTGAAATCTGAAATGAATCTTGGGAGAGCATCTTAATACATCTAGGTCCAACTGTGGTTTTGGAAGTGCAGAAGTATTCGTAATTGTTGTCCTTCTTTATATTGGCTCTCAATAAATGTAGAAGCTGCAGCATCAATGTATAGCTCAGTGTCTTCATATTACCTTGATGTGGCACTCAGGGTTAGAATGCCCTGAGAAATGAGTGACATTAATGACTGTGGCCACCCTGTCTCAAAAATCAACATCTCTTCTTTTATGAGATGTTGATGGCTGAAGTTCGAGGTTGGTACTCTCCTGCAAGAACTTGCAGTGCAGTACTTTCGAGTTGCTAAGAAAAGAGATACCCACACACTTTGGATACTAAGTGTGTGCTATGAGTTAACATACTATTCTGAAGATTGGAGGATAAGGGGTTTGATTTGCTCCTAACCATCCTGTTGTCTAGTTTCCCTGCTTCCCATAATTTTGGTTCGGTGACTTGGTATTCTCTGATTTCTCCCTGTCCTCTTTCTTCTACTCCTCAATCTTCTCTCACCCCTCCTTCTTTAACTGGCTATTTCAACATGGCCCTAACAGCTAGGGTGTGGATTGCAGGTGGATGCCAGGTTGAGAGGCACCCAGGCAGCACTCTAAGGACCTAGACTTCCTCCAGTCCTGGAGGAAGATCATTTTTCTCTACAGTGGGGAACTTTGTCATTTACTGAATAGCCACTTAGAAGTTGGTTTGCAGCAGTCTACCCAGGAGCGAGTATAGATTTCCAAGAGAATTGGTCTTCCAGATAGCAAGGCGTGACTGGGGCTAACATTTGAAATAACTGATGTGATGGATTGTTTCACCACATTGATCCGTTGTTTGGCATTTTTAATGTACAGCCAGAATCTGTGTTGAAAAGGCTGTGTGTTAGTCCCAAATGCTGAATGTTCAGTTGGTGGCAGCTGTCCCATTTCTGGGCGGGGGTGAGGGGGTTGGGGGTGGACCTATCTAGTCTTCCTGTCCTGCCACTCCTTGTATGTTCTGTTTTCAGTTCTGTTTCTATGGGGAAGAGTCATTTTATCTTTCATTTAGTTGTTAACAGTGAGTAAAGTAATTCACGAGCTTTTGCTGTCTGCTTTTGATGGTAGACATCCTTATGTAGCTCCCACAGTGGATTAAGACTTGATGGGTATTTTGCTTTTGTGTGTTCCTTGTGACACTTTTCCCCGTTTTGAAGTGGGCTCACCTGTCAGACAGTCATAGGGTAAGATAATGGCAAGATTGCTTCCTATGGGTATGCACCATGGGTTTTTCTGCTGTATGTGACAGATGCTTCCATTATAGAAATCCACAGTTGTCTTGGAGACACCCCCATTGCAAGCACACCTTCTCTTGACTTATATGGCTGCCGTCACCCGTCCTTTTCCAGCGCTTTTCCCCTTCCACTCACGCCTGCCCACAGTAGGTTTTTCCTGGACCTTGACCTGAAGATCAAGAACCTTCCTGGGCTCTGAAATGTAAAGGAAAGCTCTGAAATTCCCTGTGCCCTCACCTACCTTTTCCATTCCTTGTACCTCCCAATAAAGACTGTGAGAGCCTACTTGAGGGTTAATTTTTGTTGTTTCCTTTTACTGTGAGAGCCTACTTGAGGGTTAATTCTTGTTGTTTCCTTTTCTTTCTTTTTTAAAAAATTTCATTTGTGAACCATCTCCCTAGAATGTCATCCGAGCCCAAAGGGCCATCAACAATGAGATGGCGCATCAGCTGTATGTTCTGCAAGTGCTCACCTTTAACCTCCTGGAAGACAGGATGATGACCAAAATGGACCCCCAGGACCAGGTGAGTGCTCACTGGACAGCAGTTAAAGCACAAGACGGACAAAAAGTGACATTAAAAGTCTTTTTTTGAGGTACCCTGCAACTAGGGAGTTTCACAGCTTGAGGTGATGTCGTTTTATTATCATCTCAGAACATAGGGGCATGGCTTCAAAATTAGGTGAATCCAGGATCAGAAAATATACTCAATGCATTCTTCCATTAGGCTCCAAACATGCATCTTCTGCCTTTATTGAATAAGAAAGTTTGATGTCACGTGACCACACACCTTAGCCCCGGCCCCAAGTACGTTTAATGGTAGTAGCTTTCGAGTCAAGTTCCCAGACAACTAGGGTCTCTTGGTGACTCTATGTGGCATTGATTCTACGGGGTTGAGGCAGCAATTTTCATCCTCTAGAGATCAGTGCCAAGAGCAGGGTCCCAGATTAAACCTGATTTCTGGGCCAGCATTTCTGTTGGTTGGCTGTTGGCTGTAGCTCTCTGCTAGGTCTCTTGTTGTGCATGAAAAGTTATATCTCCATTCAGAAGCCTTTGGGGACTTTTGCTGTGTGAGGGTGGGGTGAGAGGAAACAGCTGCGAGCCCTGCCATAGCACATTTTCAGCTTAAACAGTGCTGCAGCTTTGGAAAGGAAAACACTCATTATTGGCACGTGAGGGCCTGATCTGTTGCAGATGTCAACTGCGTATGTGAAGTGTGTAGCCACCGCGGCACTTCATTCATGGAGCAAGGCCATGCAGTTAAGAATGATGGAGAGGCTTTGAGAGGCAGTGAATGTGCCCCCACGTTTTTGGCAAGGTGTGGTCATCCCAGGTTGAGGAGACTGTCATCTTATCACTTCTAGTGACAGAGAGCAATGCATCTTAATACTAAATGACGCTCTTTGCTTGGAAACCCTTTTAAAAATGTATTTATATGTTTATTTTATAGTGGTGGGATATGTATAACATAAAGTTTACTATTTTAACCATTCTTAAGTGTACAGTTTAGTGGCATTAAGTACATTCACATTGTTATGAAACTATCACCACCATTCATCTCCAGAACTCTTTTCATCTTGCAGAACTGAAACTCTGTACCCATTAAACACTATCTCCCCATTCCCCTGTCCTCTTAGCCCCTGGTAACCACCATTCTACTTTCTGTCTATGAATTTGACTACTCCAGAGACCTCATATAATTGGAATTGGACAATATGCATATTTCTGTGTCTGGTTTATTTCACTCAGCGTAGTATCTTCAAAGCTCATCCATATTGTAGCATCTATTGGGAATGCCATCTTTCAAAGGCTGGATAGTATCCCATTGGATGTCCATGCCACATTTTGTTCATCCATTTACCCTTGGATGGACACTTGGGTTGTTTGCACCTTTGACCCTTTCTTTCTTTTTTGTCCTGTGTTTATTTCCATGAAGTAACTTAGTGGTGTGAGGCACTTTGGGTACCTCTTACTTTGTTCCCAACTGTACGGTATCCCCAGTTTCTCTAGCTTAGCTTTCTCCAATCACGACCCTTCCATCATATCTGGGCCTCTCAGTTAAGACTGCACTGGACCATCAATATTCGTGCTCCAGATGACTACTTGGCTAAGAGGACCACTGTGGAATACAGCCAGACCTGACCAGCAGGGAGACTGACGGGGGAAGACCAGTCTGCAAAGCTGTAACTTAGAACATTGGTTCTCTTTTATCTGTTTTTATTTTGCCTGAATGCAGTGATTCATTTAGACCCCAGGGAAAGAGGGAGTATATGTAATGTCATACAATGAAAGCAGCTTTTTTCCCCTCCCTTTTCTTTCTACTCCCTGATTCCTTCAGGCTCAGAGGGACATCATATTTGAACTTCGAAGAATTGCTTTTGATGCCGAGTCTGAACCTAATAACAGCAGTGGCAGCATGGAGAAACGCAAGTCCATGTACACGCGAGATTATAAGAAACTTGGCTTCATTGTAAGTAAGCTATCTCCAGTATGCACTCCCCCTCCAGCCTCCGCGGGCCTGACCTCAGCCACATAACTGATGTCTCTTCCGAGCGTGTGGTCCTCTTGCGCTTTACAGAATAGTTTCCACATTTCCAGATGTTTAGCTGGTTTAAGCAGGATCACATGAAAATCTCTTCTGGCTTCAGTGAAATGGAATAACTTGCACAAGTGTGACTAATACTGAGTTTGTTTATTCAGTTCTGATTAAGTGTAACCAAGAGTAGTTCGGCCGGGATGCATCTCGACTTCATTAAATCTACTTCACAAGACGCTTAAGATTTGTGTTTGACTTAAGTGAATGATGGCAGCTGTGGGATGGATCTTATTATTGGGTTAGTGAGTGGATTACTTACATACATCAATTTTATATCAAAGTCAAATTGAAAGTCTCCTGAAATTTAATCATGATGACATTAACACAATTTATGTTTGCTTAAAAGGCCTCTCTTGCTATGAATTTTAATAGGTTGTCTCCTAGATTTTTTTTTTCAGTTTGCAAATCAGAACACAGCTTGTCCCAAATATAATCCATTGTTTTTATTTCTATTTGCATTATATTCTTGATTTTATCCCCATGAAGTCTCTGAGTGACCTTAAGCTAATATCAAATTCTGCAGGTGTAAAATTGGATTTCCATTTTAATTCCCATCATAAATGGCATTACTGAGATTTTGGCTTCGGTGATTAGAAATCACCAGGCATTATTTTATAGTTTCAAATACTCTTTCCTTGGAAAAAAATATATATGCTATATATATGTGTGTGTATATATATAATGCATATGTTTTATATATATGTATTTGTGCATATACATATACACAGACACACCCAAATATATGTATATACACACAATGTATATATCTGTATATATACACACTACTAATATTTATACGTAATTTGACAAATGGTTCGTGCTTTATGTGTTATTTGAGAAGCCTTGTCTTTCATGGGAATATTCTTTGAAAATGTTTTCATATTACTTAACATGTACTGTGTTTCATTACTGATTTGTTTTTCATTATTTAGATGTAATACAATGTATTTAACCAAGCCCTTTTACGAAATGATTCAATGCTTTGAAATTACCATAAGTCTATAATTAATATCTTCAGCCTAGAATATATGCACACCTATGCTCACATTACTAGGATAAATGTGTGGAACTGTACTTTGTATAAGATGTTTTCAAGGCTCTTGATACTGTCAAATTGCTTTCCAAACACAGAAAGTCATGCCCATTTTAACCAGCAGTGGGTCAGACTGATCATTTTTTTTAACTCTCTCCAGTAGTGTCTCTTAAACTAAAAATGCCTAAAAACCTAAAAAACTAACACTCTTAACAAGTTATTGTTTTTCTAGTGATAGTTTTAATATGACATTTTAAATAAGAATACTTATTGAATATTCAGCTTTGCAGCTTGCCTTACAGAGGTATTCTGAAATTATTTTTGTGTCATCATATTTTGTATTTCGACCTTGGCATTCCACTTTATCTTTTAGTTGAATAAGTTTTTTAAATTTTTAGCAAAAAGTGTCATGACTGGTGGAGCGAGTGAGTTTCCTGTACTTGTGTGTGTATGACTAAAAGCTCCAGGGTGGCAGTGACCTTGCTGGCAGAGCCACTCTGCCAGAGCAATGGTCCAGGGAAGGTGGATGGGGCTCACTTTCTGCCTCGCCCTCAATTCCTTCCAAGTTTTACTTTTATGTGGTAAGCAAGACGTATCGAGGTCACTTGGGAAGCTTTGCGAAATCACCCAATCTCTCTTACCCTCAAGTCATATCAAAATTACCAACGAAGAATCAGGGCATGTACATTTGGAAAATACTCTTAATTGATTCCTCTCCTGAAGGAGAGCCTGGTTCTAAGGTGCTCCTGTGACTGCAATTTTATCGTCGTCCTCCTGCCAGTGCCTGGATTTCTTCTGAGCTATGTAGAAAGTCCAAAACCTGCATTCTTTCCATGTGCTGTCCCGGGATGCATGTGTTTCCGTCCCAGCAGTGGTTTTCCTCCGGGGTAGTTGGATCCCAGAATGCACAGTACGGAGGGACTGAGGAGAGAGGGAGGTTGTGGGATGACCACATGGAGGAAATAGGATTACTGTAGAATCTGGGTCCCTGTGAGGGGTATCTGGAATGGGAGTGTGTGCTATGAAGCATCTCCTTTTTATTTTCAGGCCCTGTTCTTACGTGAGATGACCAGGGTATTCCATGAGCCAAAATCGGAGTAAATTTGCTCAATGTAGCTCCATCTGTCTAAACATTCTTGTTAATTCCTTGTACAGTTTAGTCTTGGTATATCTCTGTCTTAGTTTTCCCTGCCTGGGGAGTGTTCTGCTTCATGAGTACAGAATAATAGTTTTTTTTTTTTTTTAAACAATGTTAATTGGAGGTGGTTTTAAGACCTTTAGCACTTATGAGGACTTGAAAAGTCATCCTAGAAAAAGCAAAGACCCTGAACAGAGAATAATCATAAGAAAGTGTTGGTTTTCTTTATTTTTCCATGGTGCTTTTTTTAGTTTTTGATTTTAGTTCTTCCCCTGCAACTTCTCCCAGGCCACAGTCTTGCATCAGAGAGTTAAGAAGTTGGAATGACTATTTAGTAATGATTTTGAATGCTGGAAATGATCCAACAACTTTTGACAAGCAGATATTTTCACTTTGAGTACCCAGTCAGCCAGAAATAGACAGGCCTCGGTAAACAGAACCGCATGGTCATTGCACCACCTAGAGATGGTCTTGCGAAAATGCTGAAAGCTAGCTGATGATACCAGGGTCTGGCTGCAAAATCTCTAGATGCTGTAAGCAGTCCCATGCAGAATTCTCTCTGTACTTCCCAAAGAGGAATCATCTTGCCTGTTAAACTACTTGCTAAACTTTAAGGATTAATTTGAGGTTGGGATCATCTTTTGGATCACTTTGAAGAAAAGTTCAGTTCATAAGATGAAGACTGCTATTTCTCATTTTTCTGCTCCCAAGTGGGCAATGCCCAGGAAGCATCACACGACAAGATTTTGGAGTTCACTGGGCCTAGATTTAATTTTAGCTTTCCTGCTTTTGAGCCATGGGCCAGTGGTTCAGTCATTTAACCTGTTTGGGCATGGGTTTTCTCAGCTGTGAAACTGGGCAGCATCTTTTCCATTTTGAGGTTATGGGAGGGCCCCACAGGACCGTCTGCCCACGACTAGCACAGCAGCTGGAACCGAGGTGCACTCAGCCAGTGCTACTTCCCTTTCTTCCTTTTGGAGAGAACACATCATAGAAATCATCTGCAGTCTTTTAAGTTTTCCAAGGTAAAAGGGGCCATTGCTCCAACAAGGCAAGAAGAACAGTTTATTAAAGGATAATAAACCACAGCACCTTTGAGGAGGCAGATGGGCATCACATTCCTTCTCAGCACAACATCCCAGTGGAGCAGGTTTTTCTGATAAAATAATTCTAAAGTCACAATCTAGGTGGCTGAGTGGCTTGTAAGGTTAGTCATAACACAGAAAAGGTGCTTCGTCTTCTTTCTGAGAGCTCGTTTTGCTTTTTGTTTTTTGTTTTTTAGGTAGAGTTTTCCTCTCGTCAGGTGCTCAACACCACGCCCAGCTAATTTTTTTTTATTTTTAGTAGAGACGGGTTTCACCATGTTGGTCAGGCTGGTCTCAAACTCCTCACCTCAGGTGATCTGCCCATCTCAGCCTCTCAAAGTGCTAGGATTACAAGCATGAGGCACTACCCCAACTATCTTCTAAGATCTCTGTTACTGATTTCTCTGGTTTCAAAATGGACAAGCCTTTGTAGGGTCCCTGGTGGGAAGAGACAGAGTTGTCTGCGATAATGCTGTTTTTGTTTTTTTTTTGAGACAGAGACTCGCTCTGTCACCCAGGCTGGAGTGCAGTGGCACAGTCTCTGCTCTCTGTAACCTCCACCTCCCAGGTTCAAGTGATTCTCCTGCCTCAGCATCCTGAATACCTAGGACTACAGGAGTGTGCCACCATGCCCAGCTAATTTTTGTATTTTTAGTAGAGACGGGGTTTCGCCATGTTGGCCAGGCTGTGCTCGAACTTCTGATCCCAGGTGAACCACCCACTTTGGACTCCCAAAGTGCTGGGATTACAGGTGTGAGCCACTGTGCCCTGCCAGGATAATGCTGTTTTAGTGGAACTTCTAAGAAAGGGCACATGGATTCCTGAGAGTAATGGAAAGCAGACCCTCACCTCTAGGATGACTTCATTTTGAGAACAGGGGAAATGCTATCTACAAACTTGTCTCTCTTGATTGTAGCCACCAAGACCTGTGCACCATGGCTTTCACACTCTGCAAAGTGTTATGTTCATGGCTAGAGCCCTTTCAGAGTTTGTCTCTGGTTTGATTTCCAGTTTGTAGCCTATTTGTGAATTTTTCCTTGTTCAGTCTAGTGGACGAGCATGAAAAAGGAGATGTCTGTAGTTCATCTTTCTGATCCCTTCTGAATCAAAGCAGATATTAAAATCAGACAAGCCTTTTTTTTCCCCCCCTAGCTGCTTTGTTTTCTTTTCCTTTATATTGAGTGGGGAGAAAATAAGCTGTTTTTTTTTAAAAAAAATTGTTTCTAAACGATGTAATGTGTTTTAACATGAAACATTTTACAAAAGTTTTTCATAATATTTCAGGATCATCCTGGAGGGAAAAATGACTAAAATGTGAAGGTGGAAGTGGTTATGGGTAATGGTAAAAACATTATTTCAGAATTAAGGTTCATGTTCAAATTTTTAAGAGGATTTTCTACCTTCTTGGGTGATAGAAAATAATTACCTGTAGTTACACAAGTATAATTACACAAAATTACATATGCAGGGGTTGGTGTAATCTTAATGCAGTTTTTCACCAAATAGAGATGGCAGGGAATTAAATGAACTGCATATTTATATTTTTCGTTCTCTATCTCTGTCTCCATCCTAATACTAAGGAATGAAACATCTTTGTCTCAATGCTACTAGGCGTCAATAGTCATTGTGAGACATCTTTTCCATTTTGAGGTTATGGGAGGGCCCCACAGGACCGTCTGCCCACGACTAGCACAGCAGCTGGAACCGAGGTGCACTCAGCCAGTGCTACTTCCCTTTCTTCCTTTTGGAGAGAACACATCATAGAAATCATCTGCAGTCTTTTAAGTTTTCCAAGGTAAAAGGGGCCATTGCTCCAACAAGGCAAGAAGAACAGTTTATTAAAGGATAATAAACCACAGCACCTTGGAGGAGGCTGCTCTTAAATGGTAATGAGAGGTGAAGCCAGCTGGGTTTGTGGGTCAGGTGAGAACTCTGTGTCTAGCTAAAGGATTGTAAACGCACCAGTAAGCACTCTGTGTCTAGTTAAAGGTTTGTAAATGCACCAATCAGCACTCTGTGTCTAGCTAATTGGGTAGGGGACTTGGAGAACTTTTCTGTCTAGCTAAAGGATTGTAAGTGCACCAGTCAGCACTCTGTGTCTAGCTAAAGGTTTGTAAATGCACCAATCAATGCAGAGTAACATTGTGAATAAGCTTGGGCTGTAGATTTGGGTTGCTGACATCGATTTCTGACTCTTCCATTCACAGGCTGAGTGACTTGGGCAAGGTACTTGACATTTTCATGTCTCTTTTTTATTCTTTAAAATGAGGGGTAGTAATTTTCTCTATCAATACGTGTGTTGTGTAGATTAAATTAGTAGACACTTATAAGTTGTTCAGAGCAGTTCCTGCTACATAGTCTGTGAGTCTAGATGCTATTATTACGATGTTATGATTGCTATTAATATTGGAATGGCACCCAGTGCTCTGACACCATGATGGATTGTGATGGCAGAATGTGAGAGCTGTAGGTTGTCCCAGGAGGGTAGTGTGAAATGCATGGTGAAAGTAACAGTTAAAGGCAAAAGAACACTGGGTGCTTGGGAAACTGCAGGTCATTTATCACGGCCAGGCCAGCATTTATGTTGCAAACAGAGACGGAAGTCGAGTTGGCTTTAGGAGTGAGGGAAAGGTTATAGAAGAATTTTAAATTCAAAGGGCTTTGCAATATACAGTCCTCATTATTCATGGATTCCATATTTGCAAATTTGCCTATTTGCTAAAATTTATTTGTAACGCCCAAATCAATATTCAAGGTGCTTTTTTAGATCATTCTTGGACAAATGCATAGTGGCAAAAAAATTTGAGTTGCCCAACTCAGATGTTCCAGCTGAAGTTGAACAAGACAACAAGCCACCGTCCTGCCTTCCTGCTTCAGCTTTCATGCTTCAAACAGGTGTCCCTTTCCCAGTCTGTCTAGGCCACTTTTTTCTCACTTTTGTGCTTCCTGCTTTCTGATGGTAATTTCAGTTTCATATGGCCCTTGAATGTAGTGCTGAAGTGCTGTTTTAGTGTTTTGAAGTGTAAGAAGGCTGTGACGTGCCACGCAGAAAAAATACAAAAATATACGGGTTTGTTAAGCTTTGTTGAGGCAGTATAGAACTGTTGGCTGAGCATTCAATGTTAATGAATCAACAACGTATACTAAATAGGGTGTCTTTAAACAGAAACACATAAAACAAGGTTATATATTCACTGGTTGGCAAAAACGTTATGGTCAAAGGCTCACAGAAACAATTCTATATTGTTCCTAGGAGCAATGGTTCAGTAGTTAACTTACTTGCAGCAATATTCTAGGACACAACTACTGCAAATAAGAAGAGTCTACTCTACTGGGAAGTCCCCAGGGAGATTTTGGGCAGAAGTAAACTATAGAGAGGAGAATCCCAGAGGCCCCCCATCTGTGATAAGTGGGGAGGAGAAAGTCTGCTCTTAAATGGTAATGAGAGGTGAAGCCAGCTGGGCTTGTGGGTCAGGTGAGAACTCTGTGTCTAGCTAAAGGATTGTAAACGCACCAGTAAGCACTCTGTCTAGTTAAAGGTTTGTAAATGCACCAAGCAGCACTCTGTGTCTAGCTAATTGGGTAGGGGACTTGGAGAACTTTTCTGTCTAGCTAAAGGATTGTAAGTGCACCAGTCAGCACTCTGTGTCTAGCTAAAGGTCTGTAAATGCACCAATCAACACTCTGTCAAAACAGACCAATCAGCACTCTGTAAAACGGACCAATCAGCATTCTGTAAAATGGACCAATCTGTTCTCTGTAAAGTGGATCAATTGGCACTATGTGGGTGGGGCCAAATAAGGGAATAAAAGCAGGCCACCTGAGCCAGAAGTGGCAACCAGCTGGGGTCCCCATCCGTGCTGTGGAAGCTTTGTTCTTTCGCTCTTTGCAATAAATCTTACTGCTGCTCACTCCTTGGGTCCGTGCCGCCTTTATGAGCTGTAACTCACTGCAAAGGTCTGCAGCTTCACTCCTGAAGTCAGCGAGACCATGAACCCACCAGAAGGAAGAAATTCTGGACACATCCAAACATTAGAAGAAATAAACTCCGGACACACCATCTTTAAGAACTGTAACACTCACTGTGAGGGTCTGTGGCTTCATTCTTGAAGTCAGTGAGACCAAGATCCCAGCAATTCTGGACACATTTTGGTGACCCAGATGGGACCATCACCTGTCGCCAAGTGGTGAGAGCATTGCCTATCGCCAAGCGGTGAGCACCATTGGACCCCTTTCGCTTGCTATTCTGTCCTATTTTTCCTTAGAATCCAGGGGCTAAATACCAGGCACCTGTTGTCCAGTTAAAAGCAACTAACATGGCCACTGGACTAAAGACACAGCTGTCAGGCTTTCTGGGAAAGGGTTCTCTAGCAACCCCTGACTCTTCAGAGTTGGGAATATTGGTTTGCCTGGAACCAGCTCCCGCTTTTCCTGTACTTCTGGGCTGAGCCAAGGGTCAACAGAGAGGAAAGCCATGCAGCTTTGAGATCCCAACAGCAAGTTGGTCGACCCTGCGGCCATGAGCAGAACTCTCAAAGGCATATCGCCCAAGCGAGAATCTCCCATCTATCCTGTCTATCCTGACCCTTGCCCCCTAGGTCCTAACGCCTGCCAGATAAACTTCCTGTCACCTCTCTTCTCCGAGGCAAGTCCCACGTCTGAAAAACCACTGTCTCTGGTGCTTTTCTACTTTCTCGTATAAGAATGATTTCTAGTATAAACTCCAGGACTCTGTTACCTTCTTTAGGCACCTGGGCTTACCAGTCAGGAGGACATAATTTTTGCACAAATCCCCATTGTAGAGGGGGCTATCTGGAATTTTAGGCCTAACAGAAGCTATTCCCGAAGCTAGGATATGGGGAGCCTCAGAAATTGTATCTTTCCTGTTCATATAAGTGAGGACAAAAGGCATCACTCTTCCAACTCTGGAGAGCCCTTCCCTCCCTCAGGGTATGGCCGTCCACTTCATTTTGGGGGCATAACATCTTTATAGGACATGGGTAATGTCCCAATACTAACAGAGGAATGCTTAGGACTTTAACAAGTTTTCGAGAACGCATTGGTAAGGGCCACTAAATCCGACTTTTGTTGGTCCTCCTTGTGATCTGGGAGGAAAACTAGTGTTTCTGCTGCTGCGTTGGTGAGTACAACTGTTCCAATCAGCGGGATCCAGGGACCATTGTGGGTTCTTGGGCAGGGAGTGTTTCTGCTGCATCGGTGAGTGCGACTATTCCAATCAGCAGGGCCCAGGGACTGTTGAGGATTCTTGGGCAGGGGGAGAAACAAAGCAAACCAAAACGCGGGCGATTTTGTCTTTCAGATGGGAAACACTCAGGCATCAACAGGCTCACCCTTGAAATGAATCCTAAGCCATTGGGACCAATTTGACCCACAAACCCTGAAAAAGAGGCGACTCATTTTTTTCTGCACTATGGCCTGGCCCCAATATTCTCTCTCTGATGGGGAAAAATGGCCACCTGAGGGAAGTATAAATTACAGTAAGAAGGAAAAGTTAAATAATTTCTGGAAATCATTCAGTACTACTCAGTACCATGTTGGAATTCACAGGGAAAGTATTATAACTTACTATTCATTTATTTTAAATTCATTTATTTTAAAGCCAGAAACTGCCCTGAAATGCCTGCTATACCAAAATACTGCATCCCTGAAACCTGATGAATTCTCAGAAAAATCATTCTGGATGAAGAGAACCCAGTCCACAGTGGACTTGGGTTGTATTTCAGCACTGATCCCAATGTGATTTTACCATAGGCTTTCATCACTAAGAATATGGTGCAGTCTCTTGGAGTACAAGGACAGCATTAGTAAGAATCTAGAATACATTTGTGGGAATAGCAGAAATTAAATTTTGACATTCTCTTAATTTTTGTGATATTCTCTTTTTGAAACAGGGCATCTCTGGAAAGCACAAGATAATGCAGGTTTTTGTCCATCGAATCACTTTTCCCTATATCCCATATTAATAACTGGGGTAGTATTCTGAAACAAGCACTTTGCTTTCAAATACATTTTAGATCTAACCCATAAACCTCAAAGTAAAAGGACAGTATATTTAAAAACACATTTCCTGAAATCGTGTATGGTTATAGCTATATAGAATGCAGGAGGTCCCGGGGTGCTCTGCAGCGAAGCTCTGCCAGTCCTAGCCAGTCCACCAGCCCCAGTCAGCCCCTTTCCCCTGAGGGATGCTTGGGGGACATGGGTAAAGGGTTTACCCAGGATGGTTCGGGCTGCATGAACTCACGCAGATGTGCCTGTTCCTCAGGGACCATATCTTATACTCTCTGCCTCCTTGACACTTGGATCAGATCAGAGACTCTCTTTTTCCTATCTGAAATGCTGCAGACCCCAGTCCTAATAACTTCTGAGGCATCCCTGGCCTCAACAAGCCAGGAAATTCCTTAGTGAACCAGAGCAGAAATAGCCACCAGGTGGCGCAAATACACAGCCATTGGCTCTCAGCCAGCCCCCTGAACTCTGGCTGACCAGCTGCTGGGACATTTCTGTTACATTGCAACCCTGCTTATAAGCCTGAAGGGTTTGAAGTTGCTTGAAGTTTAAAGGCTAAGACGGGTTCTCAGGTTCTCGGGGTCGCCTTAGAGGGCTCTAAAGCTTTCATCAGGGCCCAGCGGGAACTAGAAGCATTCTTGGATGTGCAACTGGCCTCCGTATTAAATGGGATTTGCCTGATGTTCATGGCAGATGGGCTTTTCCCCAGTACCCGAGTCTCCCAACTCTCATTCCCAGTTATTTTTCCTTATTCTACCGTGAAAGTATTTTAAGTAGGGCAGGCAACCTATACAAGTAATTTTTGCTTTCTGCTTTAACATGGAAGTACAGGAAAGAATGCACTGGAAATGGAAAATCTCTATGAATATTGGCTGTAAAAACAATAATAATGTATTTGGGGGTTGAAAGTAATAATGTGAAGAGGGCAGGATAGTAAAGGGTATTAAAGTGAACCAACGTTGGTGGGGAGTTACGCAAAGCTGTCTGGGGAAGTTTGATCTGACTCTTGACATGTGGTTCTCAGGTAAATAGAATCTTTTAGAATCATTTTTCAATCTTTTAAACAGTAGCCACCTCTGGAACTGTATGTTTAGAGGTACTGTTGAGATTTCTGTTTTAATGGTGGGGAGCATTCGAGCCTCTTGAGCATTCTTTTCATCTCTAACTTTTCCTTCCTCACTCCTACAAATATTAAGGGGAATTTATTTTTATTTGCTTTTTTTTTTTTAATTGAGACAGGATCTCACTTTGTCACCCAGGCTGGAGTGCAGTGGTGCAATCTTGGCTCACTTCCACCTCTGCTTCCTCGGCTCCAGCTATCCTCCCACCTCAGCCTCCTGAGTAGCTGGGACCACAGGCACTTACCACCAGGCCCAGCTATTTTTTTGTATTTTTGATAGAGACAGCATTTCACCATATTGCCCAGGCTGGTCTCAAACTCTTGAGCTCAAGCAACCCACCTGCCTTGGCCTCCCAAGGTACTGGGATTACAGGTGTGAGCCATGGTGCCTGGCCATAAAGGAGAATTTTAAAAGGGAAGAGAAGCCAAAGTGAGCGGCCGATGGGTCGGGAAAAAACTGTCAGGGAGTTCCATTGCACACTTCATTGATTGGCAGGTGGGCATCCTTTTCAGTGGCTCGTTTGTTACAGGTGAAGAGAGGATTGTCAGCACCCTGCCCGTACATGTTCAGGGTTGCCTCTGTGCTGTGTTTCTTGGATGCTGTTGGTCAAATGACAGAGAGAATGGCATGCACTGTCTTCATGTTTAATTTTATATGCAGAGACCATAGTTGTCTTAAGGTTGTAGCTGCTAGTTGGGTGCAGTGGCTCACTCCTATAATTCCAGCAGTTTGGGAGGCAGAGGAGGGAGGATCACTTGAGGCTAGGAGTTCAAGACCAGCCTGGGCAATTAAGTGAGACTCTGTCTCTACAAAACAGAAAAGTTTCTTTAATTAGCTTGGCATGGTGGCACGTGTCTGTAGCCCCAGCTGCTTGGGAGGCTGAGGCAGGAGGATCCCTTGAGCCTGGAAGGTCAAGGCTGCAGCACGCTATGATTACATCACTGAATTCCAGCCTGGGCAACAGAGCGAGACCCTGTCTGTCTGTGAGGGGATGAAAAACAAGTTGTAGCTGCACATGTAGGAAAGAAAAAGTTCGCTTTGGAAAGCTCTCTTGAAAAACCGAAGAAGATCAAATTTATTTCCTGTCATTGAACCAAGCTAACCAAGCACATTAAGTCACGGGGGCAGGGCCTCTGCACAATGGGCTCTTCTCAGATAACTCAAGGTCTCGTGGGGCCATTTCCACTTCAGTGTTAGCATCATCATACCTCCTAGGGGTGCAGAGAGATCGAGAAGTCCCTCTTAGAATACTTGCAGATCTTTCTTCTGTGACCCACCTTTGCCGTCAGCTGCAAATGAGAAAGGGCATCCGAACTGGTGCAGTGGGGCCCCTAGGGGCAGTCGTAACACAAGCTCTCTGTCACTGTCTCGGGTGAAGAGTCGGCCCATGTTTTGCTCTTGCTGCAGGGCATGTGCTGTTGCCACTGTTTCCATCTGTTTGGTGACTTTCATATGTAGTATGTTACTCCCTTCTTCCTACCCCAGCATGGGGAGGGAACAGGGAGGAGTACTGATTGCTGGGAATAGTTTAATTTCAGAAGCACCCATGACCTGTGGACTCCATCTGAAAAGGGGATGCGTGAATAATGGGACTTTTAAAGCTTTGGTTTGGTTTGGTTTTGAGACAGGGTCTTGTTCTTTTGCCCAGGCTGGAGTGCAGTGACGTCATCATGGCTCACTGCAACCTCCACCTTCCAGGGCTCAAGTGATCATCCCACCTCAGCCTCCCAAAATGCTGGGATTACAGTTGTGAGCCACCATGTTCAGCCTGTTTTCATATTTTTAAAGGAACTGTTTTAAGGGAAAACTTTTAAAAACAGACGATCTATGATTCATTGCCATGATAATACTTGACCTTCGTTCTTCTTACTTTTTATGGTAATTAACTTTAACTCCAGACACAATTTCTCAGGGATGGTTATTGAACACCAGGTGAAGAGACAGGTTTCTTCCACTCCTGTTTTTCCAAACTCCTTTCCTATTTAGCATGCACTGCTATGCCTTAGGAAGGACATTTGTGGGCGGTTAGAGTTGAATCTGTTCTCTGGCCACTAGGGGGCGCACCTATCAAAGGCATGTGTGTGAGAAACTCCACAGACTGATGGCACTTCGATAAAGAGCAGCTCTGATGTGTTTATGAGGTGGAGAACTTAGTGGGGGCTAAGTTCAGCAGGTTCAGAAGAATGCTTTTCCAGCCAGAATCTTCCTCCTTCCCCCTTGTAGCACAAAATCTCCAATAACTCTGTCTCCTGGCTGTGGCAGAAGGAGAGGCAACATATTAAACAGTGTCAATCCTTCGTCTCTGAGGGTACCGTGCAAACTTCCTTGGCATCCTTTCTTTGCACATGGGGCATTAGAGCAAAAGGGCACCATCCAGCAGGTGCAAGGGTGACACACAGGGAACCAAGGGCAAGGAAACTTCAGGGTCTCGTGATATATAAGCAAGTCAATTCTGTGTGAGGCTAATAACACATAGCTTTTATGAGTGCAGCCTTTGGTGTCAGACTGCCTGGTTTTGCATCCCAGCTTCATTGCTCATTAGCTGTGTGACCTTGGACAATTTACCTAACCTTCCTTGCCTAATTAGTAAGTTGGATATAGTAGTATCTCCCACCCAGGCTTGTTATGGACATTAATGAGTTAATTGATGTTAAGTTCTGAGAAGCCTTGGCATGGAGCCAGTTTTAGTAAGTTTTTACAATTGATGATTGTCATTTGGATCTGATGGTGGAAATGAGTCTGCAGAATGCATTTACATCCCAGATGACTGGGGACGTTCTTCAACGTGGCTTCAAAAACAGTTAATCCTGAGGAGTGGCATATCCCAAAGTCCACGAATCCTAGAGAATTTTCATAAGAGTGCTTAGCAGTGCAGGAGTTTTATACCCCTCAAAGAGCCTCTTTAGTGAAGGAAGAGGTGGATTTTTTGCTCTGCATTTTTGCTACTCAGGAATTAGCATGTAGGCACATGGCCGAGGATGTCCATAATTATGGTGCCTGCTCTTGTGCAGATTTTCAAAAGCAGGTAAGGCTCAAAACCACAATATACATTGAATCAATGTTACTGTCCACGACAGGAAGCACTTTTCTATCCATGATACTCTTTGGAGAGTGCCTTGGACCTAGGCTAGGCACTGCTAGGACAGAGGACCAGCAGAATCTGGCAGTGCTGAGTGGTGAGAGGATCCTGGTACCTGGGATGAGTAGTTATAGGCATCCGGCACCTCTTCCTCCAGTGATTTTCTGTAGGTGCCTGTACTCGTGCCTTTGCCTCTAGTAGGATCATATCAAACACCCCTGAGAATCACGCTGGTTATTCTGGGGTACAGGCAAGAGAGGGAAGGAATGACCAGTTAAGAGTCCCATGATCCACTTACGTGCTTCCCATTGACCCTGCTTTTGATGGCCATTGAACAGCTCCACGCGAAGCTAGCATGCCTTCTATCTTTATCCTTTCTCCTGAGACAGTGTGCTGTTGTGATACTTTTTATTTTGTTTTCTGTTTTTCCAAGTGGTGACTTTGTCACAGTGTCCTTCCTACCTCTGAAATCAGTGCGACGTGACCTCGGGAGAGGAGATGTGAGCACGATGTCCAGACTCGGACATGTCTGTTTCACGTCTGCCGGGAAGTAATTTTTTTGCTGGGAGCCGGCTTCGTGGCGTGGGATTCTAATTCTGGGGATGGCATTTTGTATGTGTAGGAAGACTGTCAAAACCTTTCCAATGGGAAGGGACAAGAACCAATTTGAGAATCACATGGTTACATAAGAACTGGCCCTGTGCGGGCATCTCTGCACACTTCCTGTACTTGTTCATTCTGAAGACGAGAGAAAGAGGAGCAGGAAGAATCTTCCATGAACTCTGCAAACCTACAAACTTTCCAATGAGAAGTGGTGCACACCCCCCAGATGGTGCTTGGGACAACATGGTTAAAAGGGTAAGGGGTATTTATTAACCCTTTGCTTTCTTGTTATTCCTGTCCCTCCTCTTTAAATGTTTACATTACCAAACTGGCTAGACTGCTGAGAATCTATCATTTTTAAGTGGCCTGTTAGGGTATCCACTGGTCTTATCCCAGCAAATAACTGCAGAAAATAGCTGCAACAGCCACACCCAGCAGCAGTAGCATCGAGGGGACTCTGGGACCTGAGCCAGGAAGTTCCCATATGCGGTATCTCATTCTGTCTCCACAAGACACAAGACACAAGGATTATTATGTCTATTTTAGAGATGAAGAAAAAGAGGCTTATAGCTTCAGAAGATTTGAAACCTGCCCACAGTAGCTACAGTGTTTGAGCAGGACAAGGAGACATATGCAGACTTAATTTTTGTTTTCCAAGTTGTTTAGTCACCGGTGCAGACACTCAGGGGAGCAAGGCAGTGAAACAGATGAAAGTAGCAGATCTCAGTGAAGCTTTATTTCTAGCCTCCCATGCCAAAGACACCCTCCATTCCCTTGGAGTCCTTGAGGAAGCCACCAAATGCTTGTCTCACTGTGGCCTTTCCATACTTAGCATGGTATTCCCATTAATGAAGACCACACACCAACCATCCACTTGCTGCTTCTTAAGGGAACATGCGCAACGCATTGTCCTTCCTGGATCTCAAGCTAAACCCAGCAGGAGCAAGGCCACGTTACTCTCTGGGGGTTGAAAGCAAAATCATGCTTCCAGTTTTCCAGGGATGCTGTAAATCCTTCCCAAATGCTCACAGCCAGCAAGTGGCAGGGCCAGCATTTGGCCCCATTCACCCTGATGCCAGTCCTCCACCACCTCAGCCTTGAGGCTGTGCTGTCTTGCTATTTAAGGAAAAGGGAACGTGCTGGCTACAAGGTCTCAGTGTCTCTTTACATTCAATTCAGATAAATCCAGGAGGCCTTGTCTCCATTCTTGGCTTATTGAGCCTTTGCCTGCTTTCTTGTTGTTCATTTGTTGATGACCTTGTTGCATAGCCAGAGCAAAGCAGTGAGGGAAAGCAAGTGTTTTCATGACTGAGGTCCTGAGTGCTCATCTTCCTGTCTCATGATAACCCAGAAATTGGCCTGCATTTTTTGCCTTCTGTTGTTCATGGATAGAGCCTGAAGTTAGCAGTTTTGAATTTGGTTCTCTCCGCCCCCCCCAGCCCTTTTATATATTTATCTGCGATGTCATATACTAAAGCCTTTCCTTATGTTTCTCAAAGAGTTCTCCCGCATTCTCACTGCAGTCTTTCCTGTCACTCATGAGGATTAGGGCAAAGGGAAAGGGCTGGAAAATGGGGACCAGGAAGAGGGAGGCCTCTGCCGTATAGCTTTTACAGTTCAGGGACATCTGCCGGAGATGGTCCGTCTGGGACCAGGTCTGTCAGGAGAAGAGCCATGCCAGCTTTTGCAGATAGGAAAGCTGTGGGGAGGAGGCCCAGTTCTTCCTCACTTTGGGGAAGCGTCACAGATTCCTGCAACTGCTGCTCAGTGCAGGGAGCCCCGCCTCCAGCCAGCTGGGCGAGGCTGGGCATCCAAACAGGCATCCAAGGCGTGGGACAGGGGCCTGTGGATATCCTCCGTCTATCTGGGTGGCTCACTGAAGGATGGCATCCCATCGGTCATGTGTAGGGCACCTTGATAGTAACGGATCATGCCATGGAACAGGGTCATGTTGGAGTTTAGACTAAAAATAAGAGACTAAGGTGTTGATTCATTTGTTGGTACAACCAACATTTATGAGCATTTATGATATTTAAGGCAGTGTGCGGACTCTAGTCACAAAGATGAATCAGGGAGAAGCCAAGGCCTTCATGGAATTGATTGTTGAGTGAACTCCCTGTCACTCTGGACCTCGTGTGTTGTTCTCTCTCCTGGCACTCTCATCCCCTCTCCTCTACAATTCTTAGTTAAGAACTGAGTGTGTTGCATTCTTAGACTAGACAGGGGGAGCCTGCTGGGAGCTCTCCCAGTCCAGGTCCTACCCCTGTTTCAGCACGTAGTTTGTACCTCCTTACTAACCTGATGTCCCACCAGAGGGATAGGACCTTGTCTACTTAGCACACCTTTGCATCTCTTGCACCCAGCACAGTTCCTGCCACTGGATACGCATATGGTAAGTGTGTGTTGAATGAATGAATGGATGATCAGTTAAGGATTCTACCATTCAAGAAGGGAGACACACGTTTACTTATAGGTAGAAGTTGATATATACTATGAGAATCATACAAATAGACTATAAAGTGCTTCTGAAATTCCAAAAAGGAATAAGGAGAATTTGTTTGAGGACTCCATGAGATTTTACAGTGGAGAGGACAGTGAACATGAATCTTAAAGAATAGGGAGCATTTGGATGTGAGTGAGCTGTGGAGGAGGAGGAGCGTGGGTGACCAACAAGGAGTGGAAAGTGGAAAAATGTGAAATTTCCTTCAATTTCTGCTCCTTTGAGGCTGGGCCATAAAATATTATGTACTGTGGTGTTTGGATGATATTTGATAATTTGTAAGTTAGGAAATAATGCAGTTAAAGCCGAGGATTTCACTTTGGTGGTAGTAAAAAGATGGCAGGAAGTTGGAAGAGGCTGGAGGTGATATTGGCCGAAACTAGAAATAGAAGGGGAATAGAAAGGGAAAAAACAAATGTGAAAGAAAAGGTGTGGAGCACAGGGCTTGATAAGAGATTGGATATGGGGAGTGTTGCACAGCTTGTGTGGCCAGGAAGCTGGGGTGCTCTTTCTGCTGATAGGAGACGCGGCTTTGGGAAGGGGCTGGCTTGTTGCATTTAGGATAAAGGATATTTGAATTACTGTCAGGACTTTCAGCTGGGGATAGCTAGAAGACCAATGGGAATAAAAATACCTAGCACAAGTTAACATTTGCTTGAGATTTACAGTAACCTGGCAAGTGTTTTGTTAGCCTAATTTAATGAAAGGGGATCTGGGAAACTATAGAACAGAGAATAAAGTGGCCAGGACATACATCGAGTGTGTGACGCCTAGGACTCCTGCCTTCATGTGTCAAGTACCGCGCTTGTTCTGGAGAATTTCTCCAGGAGAGCCAGGGCTTTCCAGAGCATTCTGGATGAGAAGTGCCAATGAGATGTATTTAGAGGGACAGGTTGCTGAGGCAGCACCAGGTGAGATCATTTGCTGAAGCCTACAGTGGGTTCTTCTAAGTGTGTACTAGAGTCACCTGTTTATGTGTATGTACATGTATGTACGTGTGTGTGCACAAGTGTGTGTGCATGTGTGTGCTCATCTGCCAGCAGGAGAGAAAACGGTGATAAGAGAAAACTGGAAAGCGGATGGCCTGTCACGCAGGGCTTCTGATTTGTTTGTAAGAGTTGGGAAACACAGTTGATACTCCTTCCGTAGCAGGCCATTCGTGCAGTCGTATTTTCGCTGTTTCCTAGTGACTAACACTGTATAGATAGTGCTGCCTTATTTTTAGTGCAGAGTATGAGTGTGCTGCGGAAGGCTGCCGGTTACCAAGGAGGCTGCACCTCTAAGCTCCTTCAGGGAGCCCCCTGAGTAGTGACTCCAGCCTCCGTGTCACTCTCTGATAACCCCTGGCAGAGAACATCCTCAACCCAAGGGATGACCGCTCTGTGCTGCCTTCCCTCCATCGCTGCTTATATAATGGCTTTTTGTTCTTACTCAGTTTACATGTTAGAAAAAATTACCTCCGTCTTAAAGGAGAGTTCCGTGAAAACATTAGGCAGATCATAGAGAGCCGGGGGCCTCGGTTGGATACAGTCACTGTGCGGGTTGGGCAGTATAGCCCGACCCGGTACAGGGGTTTTGAGTCAGCGTGGCCTCTTTGAGCCTCCCCTCTCACCAAGAATCCAGAGGGAAAGTGGTCCAAGCACTCACAAAGTTCTCAGCATTTTTTGCTTTACAAAGTAATACAGACCCAGCGAAGGGGTAATTAATCAGGTTGAATTCTTTAAATCCTTCACAAAAATTCCACTTTTGGGTCTGGGTACACATCTGCAATGTTTTGTTTTGTATTTTGATTTCATGAACTTTTTCTTTCCACTCTTTAAAAAATGTATCTCCTATATATATATAATATATATGTATCTATATATATGTGTGGTTTTTTTTGAGACTGAGTCTCGTTCTGTCACCCAGGCTGGAGAGCGGTGGTGTAATCTCGGCTCACTGCAACCTCTGCCTCCCAGGCTCAAGCTATCCTCCCACCTTAGCCTCCTGAGTAGCTGGGATTACAGGAGTGCACTACCCTGCCTGGCTAATTTTTATGGTTTTTGTAGAGATGGGGCTTCACCATGTTGCCCAGGCCGGTCTCGAACTCCTGACCTTAAGTGAGCTGCCCTCCTTGGCTTCCCAAATTGCTGGATTATGGGTGTGAACCACCGCACCTGGCCCAGTTTTTTTTTTAGATGGAGTCTTGCTCTGTCGCCAGGCTGGGTTCAGTGGCACGATCTCAGCACTGCAACCTCCTCCTCCTGGGTTCAAGCGATTCTCCTGCCTCAGCCTCCCGAGTAGCTGGGACTACAGGTGCCCGCCACCACATCCAGCTAATTTTTGTATTTTTAGTAGAGATGGGATTTCACCATGTTGGCGAGGGTGGTCTTGATCTCTTGACTTTGTAATCAACCTGCATCAGCCTCCCAAAGTGCTGGGATTACAGGCATGAGCCACTGCACCTGGCCCCGGCCCACTTTTTACTGGTATTTCTTTCTGCTAATCCGTGAGACACATCCCTATGAGGAAAACTTGGGAGAGGAAATTGTGAAAAACATACACAAGAAAACACTCATAGTCTCACCTTCCGCAGGCAAACACTGCTACTGTCAGCGTCTTTCTTCTTCCTCTGTAAACTCTGTCCTTCACACAGTGGAGACTGACCTCTGTGTTTGATTTCCTAACATTTCCGTGTGTCCTCAGTATACCTTGATAAACATCACATGCAGAGGCCAGGTAAGTTGTTTTTTCTTCTTCTTCTTCTTCTTTTTTTTTTTTTGAGATGGAGCCTCCCTCTTTCACCCAGGCTGTAGTACACTGGTGTGATCTTGGCTCACTGCAACCTCCAACTCCCTGCTTCAAGCGATTCTCCTGCCTCAGCCTCCCAAGTAGCTGGGATTACAGGCTGGTGCTACCACGGCCAGCTAATTTTTTGTATTTTTAGTAGAGACGGGGTGTCACCATGTTGGCCGGTATGGTCTTGATCTCCTGACCTCGTGATCCACCTACCCTGGCCTCTCAAAGTGCTGGGATTACAGGTGTGAGCCACCGTGCCCAGCCAAGACCAGATAACATTTTATGAAGTGGTTGAACCAAAATTTATCTAAACATTCTCCTATATATTTACAATTTTTTTACATTACAAAAAGGGGTTCCATGAACATATGCGAATAACTGTTCTTCCACATTGAGGATTATTTCCTTAGAACGGATTGTTAGATTCTTGGGTCAAAATGTAAGAACATTTTTGACATAATTATTTTTGATATTTATTTGTACCTTCTATCTTTAAGTACTTCTTCCTTCTTTCCATGAGGTGAATTTTTGTTTATGTGTTTTTTAACTACTTTGATTTAGTTGGTTTTTAAAAAACTATTCTAATTCTGAAAGCAGGATGGGCTTACCACAGAAATTCAGAAATGTAGATAATCAAAATCATTTAGATAAAAATCAGCTGTATTTCTACATATGTAAATGAAACATTGTTATAGGTTTGATATTTATCTTTCCAGATATTTTCTGTGCTTGTATAAGAAAGTATGGTTTCATGAAAATATGATCATATAGGTTTTTGAAATATGTTTTCAAAATGAATTTTTAAAATAAAATTTCTGACCGGGTGCGGTGGCTCATGCTTGTAATCCCAGCACTTTGGGAGGCCAAGGTGGGCAGATCACCTGAGGTCAGGAGTTTGAGACCAGCCTGGCCAACATGGTGAAACCTCATCTCTACTAAAAATACAAAAGTTAGATGGGCGTGATTGGCGGGGCACCTGTAATCGCAGCTACTCGAGAAGCTAAGGCAGGAGAATCACTTGAATTGTGGAGGCGGAGGTTGCAGTGAGCCAAAATCATGCTAGGGCACTCCAGCCTGGGCGACAGAGTGAGACTCTGTCTCTAAATAAATAAATAAATAAAATAACATTTGTATGTGAAAACCTAGAGTAGGATAGTTTATGATGCCATCTTTGTATATACTTAGCTTCATCTGATAGACCGTAATGAAACATTTTCTTCATGTTTTAGGTACAAAACTTTGATTAAAAAACATATCCCTGTAGAAAGCATGTTGAGACTTCTCTCCACATCACTCTGGGATTATTGAATGATAATTATTACGATTAATATCCATGCAACCTTCAGAACAAGTGAAACTTGCTGCCCTAAAGTAAAGCAATTTTTAGTAATCAGTAGTCTGTCAGCATAATGTTCATTTTATGTCTTCCTAAACTTTTTATCACTTGCATTGTGGCTTATAAATATTGACCTTTTGATAAAGAGCCTTTGCTGCTACTCTTCATTCAGTATAAGAATTTCTGCTAAATACCATTTCTTCTTTTTTTTTTGGCTAGGGATAGAACAATAAAGTGTCTCTAGAAATCTGATGATTTGGCATGGTTTGTAGAGAGATTTGTAGTCCAGGATTATTTAGCCACACAGATTCTTCAGGGTTTTCTAGAGGTTTACATTCTGGTGCATCCATAAAAACCAACTGATAATGTCATTTTTTAGATAAAAATGTAGGATGATAATATTTTATTCAGCATTGTGACTTGGGACTGACATAGGCTTTATAAATTATTGAATGATGTGGTGAATATGTACTTCATTTGTGTCACAAAAATCTGCTGCCATTTATTTTACTTTTTTTGTTTTTCAAGTTTTAGCGACAGTTTATTATGCAAGATTCCCTGAATTCTTCCCTGGAAATGTGTCTCTCATTCTTTTGGGAAATCATTGCTTAAGCTAGGACAATCTGATTTCACGGAGGGAGTTAGAGCTTATGTCTTTGAATAATCACAATTACATTCCCATGCAGCCCCAAGAGAGTGGCCTTCTCTCCTTCCCAGAGGTCTTAGTGCTCATTATGTCTTTCCTTGGGTTCCCATGAACTATCCTGTGTCTTTCTTCAGTTACATAGCCTATGCTATATACACTCATTTTTCATTAGCTTCAGAGTTCAAGCAAATGTCATCTTTGCATAAGCCACTTGGATCTCCTTCGGAAGGCCTTGCAGAACCCGGTGTTTCTCAAAAGGATTCTCTTCTTCCCTGCTTCACATTAGAATCTGCATCTGTTGATGGAGGCTGAAAGTCTGATTCTTCTAAGGATGCATGTTATGCCTGCACTGTGTGTCCATCATATATAGTTTTTAAATTCCTTTTGTCCCATGGCAGTGCAGTTTGAATCTCTTTCACGTACATAAACATTCAAACATCATGATTAAAAATGGTGTTCCATACACAATTACCAAATTCTTTTAAACAATTTCTTAATTTTGAATGTATATGTTGTTACCAGTTTAAAAATTATTGTATACAGTGCCACAGCAAATAGACCTACAACTTAATCTCTAGTAGTACAGGTCCTAGGTTAAGGATTGGGCATATCTTATAACGTAAATGTAATTCAGCAGGAAAAGGACTAAAATAGTGATTGTCAGAAAGTTAAATGAAAATCTCAGACACACATGAGCTAAAGCTGCAGCAATGATGAAACTTGTCTTTTCTGCATATTCTCATAGAAGCTTTTCATGGAAGGCTCAGTCATGGGGTTGACTGTGGGGGACACATCCAAGCATTTCATACCCTAATCCCCAGCAAGATTTAGTGGTCCTTGGGTTGTGTTTTTGAAGATTTCCATCCATAATACCAAAATTCCAGAACTGGTGACAATTTATACCCCTACCATTAGTCTTAGAAAGTGGCTGTTTCTAAGCCTTTGTAGGCTGTTTCATAACTCTGAAGATTTTCTTTTATCTTTACTAATTTAACAGTTTCAAAAAAAAAAAAACTCTTAAGATGCCTTTTCTCTAAATCCCCACAGCCACGTTTCCTATCTCCCTATTATAGTCTTCTCTTGCTCTTAGTTATTGTTATTATTATTATTATTATTATTTCAACCTTCCTCCAGTGGCATGTGAATGTGTGTGTGTGTGTGTATATGCGTTTTAACATGAAGCACAGTCTGTATGTTAAGCACTAGCCCCTGCCTTTGAATAAATGACCGTAAGGTACAACTTCATTTAACCAAGGATAATGGAGTAATCCAGTTCTACAAAAACGTCTCATCAGTAAGTGTCATTTGGAACCTAAGGATTGGGGTTCGTTTCCTGCAGCTCTTCCTGATTGGTTTTGGGCAAATCATTATTTTTTTAACCTCAGCTAATTGATTTGCAAAGTCGTGATGGTGCTTTTAAACACCTCTCTTTAAAAAGTTATTAGAGATCAAGAAGACCTGGTGTAGAAGTCTGTAATTTCTGAACCACGGTAAAAGTGATTATGATTGCCACTGAAGACAAGATTTTGATGCTCCCCCCGCCCTTTTTTTAAACTCTGTGAATGGAGATTCTTGTCACAAGGTAATAGAAATGATTCGACAAAGAAGACCTACTGGCATTGACTAATTGGAGTCCTTCAGATTCCCCAGTTTGGGCTGGGATAGGAATTTCTAGAAATGGAATATTCAGGGAGTTCCCTTGAAGAAGGACCTTGTGTTGTTATTTTCTTTTCACTGTGCTGTGTCAGTCACTGTGAATTCAAGTGTTTAACAGTTTTTAGTCTACACAAAAATTAGCTAAGGCATTCTTTAATTGAAATAGTCAAATTATCACATTTCAGTGCACCTATGGCCTCGTATTTACAGTAATACAGTTTACTACAGTTTACCTGCATGGTCCTTTTTCTTTACTATCAGAATTCATTTGCAGTAAATGATAATAAAAAACTGGTTATAATAATATCTATAGTAAGCAAAGTTAGTAAATGTAGTACACTAAAAGCATAATATGTTATTAGAAGAATGGGGTGAATTGCAAAGTTTTATTTAAACACTTTTACAAAACTTGTAAAACTGAGAACATAACTCATATTTTAACAGTTTTATTGATATATAATTTATAGACCATATGATTCACTCATTTAAAATGTACAGTTCAGTGCTTTTAGTATATTTACAGGGTTGTACAGCCATCACCAAAGTCCATTTTAGAGCATTTTCATTATCCCAACAAGACCCATTAGCTGTCACCCCAATCTGCTCATCCTCCCCAGCCCCAGGCAACCATTAGTCTATGCTCTCTATAGATTTGTCTATTCTGGATGTTTCATATAAATGAAATAATGCAATACATAGTCTCTTGTTACTGGCTTCTTTCACTTAGCATGATGTTTTCAAGGTTCATCTGTGTTGTCTCATGTATCCGTTCTTTGTTTCTTTTTTATTGTCTGATTTTATTCTCTCATACACACACATCCCACATTTTATTTATCTGTTTATCAGTTGAGCATTTGGGTTGTTTCTAGTTTTAGTTATGATGACTAAAGCTGCTATAAACACTTGTGTAAAAGTTTTTTGTAGGTGTATGTTTGCATTTCTCTTTGTTCTATACTTTTTTTTATTATACTTTAAGTTCTAGGGTACATGTGCATAACGTGCAGGTTTGTCACATATGTATACTTGTGCCATGTTGGTGTGCTGCACCCATCAACTCATCATTTACATCAGGTATAACTCCCAATGCCATCCCTCCCCCCTCCCCCCTCCCCATGATAGGTCCCGGTGTGTGATATTCCCCTTCCTGTGTCCAAGTGATCTCATTGTTCAGTTCCCACCTATGAGTGAGAATATGTGGTGTTTGGTTTTCTGTTCTTGCGATAGTTTGCTGAGAATGATGGTTTCCAGCTTCATCCATGTCCCTACAAAGGACACAAAGTCATCCTTTTTTATGGCTGCATAGTATTCCATGGTGTATATGTGCCACATTTTCTTAATCCAGTCTGTCACTGATGGACATTTGGGTTGATTCCAAGTCTTTGCTATTGTGAATAATGCCGCAATAAAGATACGTGTGCATGTGTCTTTATAGCAGCATGATTTATAATCCTTTGGGTATATACCCAGTAATGGGATGGCTGGGTCATATGGTACTTCCAGTTCTAGGTCCTTGAGGAATTGCCATACTGTTTTCCATAATGCTTGAACTAGTTTACAATCCCACCAACAGTGTAAAAGTGTTCCTATTTCTCAACATCCTCTCCAGCATTTGTTATTTCCTGACTTTTTAATGATTGCCATTCTAACTGGTGTGAGATGGTATCTCATTGTGGTTTTGATTTCCATTTCTCTGATGGCCAGTGATGATGAGCATTTTTTCATGTGTCTGTTGGCTGTATGAATGTCTTCTTTTGAGAAATGCCTGTTCATATCCTTTGCCCACTTTTTGATGGGGTTGTTTGTTTTTTTCTTGTAAACTTGTTTGAGTTCTTTGTAGGTTCTGGATATTAGCCCTTTGTCTGATGAGTAGATTGCAAAAATTTTCTCCCATTCTGTAGGTTGCCTGTTCACTCTGATGGTAGTTTCTTTTGCTGTGCAGAGCTCTTCAGTTTAATTAGATCCCATTTGTCAATTTTGGCTTTTGTTGCCGTTGCTTTTGGTGTTTTAGACATGAAGTCCTTGCCCAAGCCTGTGTCCTGAAGGGTATTGCCTAGGTTTTCTTCTAGGGTTTTTATGGTATTAAGTCTAACATTTAAGTCTCTAATCCATCTTGAATTAATTTTCGTATAAGGAGTAAGGAAAGGATCCAGTTTTAGCTTTCTACTTATGGCTAGCCAATTTTCCCAGCACCATTTATTAAATAGGGAATCCTTTCCCTATTTCTTGTTTTTCTCAGGTTTATCAAAGATCAGATGGCTGTTGATGTGTGGTATTATTTCTGAGGACTCTGTTCTGTTCCAATGGTCTATATCTGTGTTTTGGTAACAGTACCATGCTGTTTTGGTTATTGTAGCCTTGTAGTATAGTTTGAAGTCAGGTAGCGTGATGCCTCCAGCTTTGTTCTTTTGACTTAGGATTGTCTTGGCAATGTGGGCTCTTTTTTGGTTCCCTATGAACTTTTAAGCAGTTTTTCCAATTCTGTGAAGAAACTCATTGTTAGCTTGATGGGGATGGCATTGAATCTATAAATGACCTTGGGCAGTATGGCCATTTTCACGATATTGATTCTTCCTATCCATGAGCATGGTATGTTCTTCCATTTGTTTGTGTCCTCTTTGATTTCACTGAGCAGTGGTTTGTAGTTCTCCTTGAAGAGGTCCTTGCCATCCCTTGTAAGTTGGATTCCTAGGTATTTTATTCTCTTTGAAGCAATTGTGAATGGAAGTTCATTCCTGATTTGGCTCTCTGCTTGTCTGTTACTGGTGTATAAGAATGCTTGTGATTTTTGCACATTAATTTTGTGTCCTGAGACTTTGCTGAAGTTTCTTATCAGCTTAAGGAGATTTTGGGCTGAGACAATGGGGTTTTCTAAATATACAATCATGTCATCTGCAAACAGGGACAATTTGACTTCTTTTCCTAACTGAATACCCTTGATTTCTTTCTCTTGCCTGATTGCCCTAGCCAGAACTTCCAACACTATGTTGAATAGGAGTGGTGAGAGAGGGCATCCCTGTCTTGTGCCAGTTTTCAAAGGGAATTTTTCCAGTTTTTGCCCATTCAGTATGATATTGGCTGTGGGTTTGTCTTAAATAGCTCTTATTATTTTGAGATACGTTCCATCAATACCGAATTTATTGAGCGTTTTTAGCATGAGGGGCTGTTGAATCTTGTCAAAGGCCTTTTCTGCATCTATTGAGAGAATCATGTGGTTCTTGTCTTTGGTTCTGTTTATATGCTGGATTACGTTTATTGATTTGCAAATGTTGAACCAGCCTTGCATCCCAGGGATGGAGCCCACTTGATCATGGTGGATAAGCTTTTTGATGTACTGCTGGATCCGGTTTGCCAGTATTTTATTGAGGATTTTTGCATTGATGTTCATCAGGGATATTGGTGTAAAATTCTCTTTTTTTGTTGTGTCTCTGCCAGGCTTTGGTATCACGATGACGCTGGCCTCATAAAATGAGTTAGGGAGGATTCCCTCTTTTTCTATTGATTGGAATAGTTTCAGAAGGAATGGTATCAGCTTCTCCTTGTACCTCTGGTAGAATTCAGCTGTGAATCCATCTGGTCCTGGACTTTTTTTGGTTGGTAGGCTATTAATTATTGCCTCAATTTCAGAGCCTGCTCTTGGTCTATTCAGGGATTCAGCTTCTTCCTTGTTTAGTCTTGGGAGAGTGTAGGTGTCCAAGAAATTATCCATTTCTTCTAGATTTTCTAGTTTATTTGCGTAGAGGTGTTTATAGTATTCTCTGATGGTAGTTTGTATTTCTGTGGGGTCGGTGGTGATATCCCCTTTATCATTTTTTATTGTGTCTATTTGATTCTTCTCTCTTTTCTTCTTTATTAGTCTTGCTAGCGGTCTATCAATTTTGTAGATCTTTTCAAAAAACCAACTCCTGGATTCATTGATTTTTTTGGAGGGTGTTTTGTGTCTCTATCTCCTTCAGTACTGCTCTGATCTTAATTATTTCTTGCCTTCTGCTAGGTTTTGAATGTATTTGCTCTTGCTTCTCTAGTTCTTTTAATTGTGATGTTAGAGTGTCCATTTTAGATCTTTCCAGCTTTCTCTTGTGGGCATTTAGTGCTATAAATTTCCCTCTACACACTGCTTTAAATGTGTCCCAGAGATTCTGGTATGTTGTATCTTTGTTCTCATTGGTTTCAAAGAACATCTTTATTTCTGCCTTCATTTCTTATGTACCCAGTAGTCATTCAGGAGCAGGTTATTCAGTTTCCACGTAGTTGAGCGGTTTTGATTGAGTTTCTTAGTCCTGAGTTCTAGTTTGATTGCACTGTGGTCTGAGAGACAGTTTGTTATAATTTCTGTTCTTGTACATTTGCTGAGGAGTGCTTTACTTCCAATTATGTGGTCAATTTTGGAATAAGTGTGATGTGGTGCTGAGAAGAATGTATATTCTGTTGATTTGGGGTGGAGAGTTGTGTACATGTCTATTAGGTCTGCTTGCTGCAGAGATGAGTTCAATTCCTGGATATCCTTGTTAACTTTCTGTCTCGTTGATCTATCTAATGTTGACAGTGCGGTGTTGAAGTCTCCCATTATTATTGTATGGGAGTCTAAGTCTCTTTGTAAGTCTCTAAGGACTTGCTTTATGAATCTGGGTGCTCCTGTATTGGGTGCATATATATTTAGGAGAGTTAGCTCTTCCTGTTGAATTGATCCCTTTACCATTATGTAATGGCCTTCTTTGTCTCTTTTGATCTTTGATGGTTTAATGTCTGTTTTATCAGAGACTAGGATTGCAACCCCTGCTTTTTTTTGTTCTCCATTTGTTTGGTGGATCTTCCTCCATCCCTTTATTTTGAGCCTATGTATGTCTCTGCATGTGAGATGGGTCTCCTGAATACAGCAGACTGATGGGTCTTGACTCTTTATCCAGTTTGCCAGTCTGTGTCTTTTAATTGGAGCATTTAGTCCATTTACATTTAAGGTTAATATTGTTATGTGTGAACCTGATCCTGCCATTATGATATTAACTGGTTATTTTGCTCATTAGTTGATGCAGTTTCTTCCTAGCCTCGATGGTCTTTACATTTTGGCATGTTTTTGCAATGGCTGGTACTGGTTGTTCCTTTCCATGTTTAGTGCTTCCTTCAGGGTCTCTTGTAAGGCAGGCCTGGTGGTGACAAAATCTCTAAGCATTTGCTTATCTGTAAAGGATTTTATTTCTCCTTCACTGATGAAACTTAGTTTGGCTGGATATGAAATTCTGGGTTGAAAATTCTTTTCTTTAAGAACATTGAATATTGGCCCCCACTCTTTTCTGGCTTGTAGAGTTTCTGCTGAGAGATCTGCTGTTAGTCTGATGGGCTTCCCTTTGTGGGTAACCCGACCTTTCTCTCTGGCTGCCCTTAAGATTTTTTCCTTCATTTCAACTTTGGTGAATCTGGCAATTGTGTGTCTTGGAGTAGCTCTTTTCGAGGAGTATCTTTGTGGTGTTCTCTGTATTTCCTGAATTTGAATGTTGGCCTGCCCTAGTAGCTTGGGGAAGTTCTCCTGGATCATATCCTGAAGAGTGTTTTCCAACTTGATTCCATTTTCTCCCTCACTTTCAGGCACCCCAATCAGACGTAGATTTGGTCTTTTTACATAATCCCAATCCCATACTTCTTGCAGGCTTTGTTCATTTCTTTTTGTTCTTTTTTCTTTAGACTTCTCTTCTCGCTTCATTTCATTCATTTGATCCTCACTCGCTGATACTCTTTCTTCCAGTTGATCGAGTCGGTTACTGAAGCTTGTGCATTTGTCACGTATTTCTTGTGTCATGGTTTTCATCTCTGTCAGTTCATTTATGGCCTTCTCTGCATTAATTATTCTGGTTATCAATTCTTCCACTCTTTTTTCAAGATTTTTAGTTTCTTTGCACTGGGTACGTAATTCCTCCTTTAGCTCTGAGACGTTTGATGGTCTGAAGCCTTCTTCTCTCATCTCGTCAAAGTCATTCTCTGTCCACCTTTGATCCGTTGCTGGCAATGAGCTGCGTTCCTTTGGAGGGGGAGATGTGCTCTTATTTTTTGAATTTCCAGCTTTTCTGCCCTGCTTTTTCCCCATCTTTATGGTTTTATCTGCCTCTGGTCATTGATTATGGTGACGTACTGATTGGGTTTTGGTGTGGGTGTCCTTCCTGTTTGTTAGTTTTCCTTCTAACAGTCAGGACCCTCAGCTGTAGGTCTGCTGGAGATTGCTTGAGGTCCACTCCAGACCCTGTTTGCCTGGGTGTCAGCAGCAGAGGCTGCAGAAGATAGAATACTGCTGAACAGTGAGTGTACCTGTCTGATTCTTGCTTTGGAAGCTTCCTCTCAGGGGTGTACTCCACCGTATGAGGTGTGGGGTGTCGGTCTGCCCCTAGTGGAGGATGTCTCCCAGTTAGGCTACTCAGGGGTCAGGGACCCACTTGAGCAGGCAGTTTGTCCGTTCTCAAATCTCAACCTCCATGTTGGGAGATCCACTGCTCTCTTCAAAGCTGTCAGACAGAGTCGTTTGCGTCTGCAGAGGTTTCTGCTGCTTTTTGTTGTTGTTGTTGTTGTTGTTTAGCTGTGCCCTGTCCCCAGAGGTGGAGTCTACAGAGACTGGCAGGCCTCCTTGAGCTGCTGTGAGCTCCACCCAGTTCGATCTTCCCAGGGCTTTGTTTACCTACGTAAGCCTCAGCAATGGTGGGCGCCCCTCCCCCAGCCTCGCTGCTGCCTTGCAGTTAGATCACAGACTGCTGTGCTAGCAATGAGGAAGACTCCGTGGGCATAGGACCCTTCCGGCCAGGTGTGGGATATATTCTCCTGGTGTGCCCGTTTGCTTAAAGCGCAGTATTGGGGTGGGAGTTACCCGATTTTCCAGGTGTTATGTGTCTCAGTTCCCCTGACTAGGAAAAGGGATTCCCTTCCCCCTTGCGCTTCCCAGGTGAGACGATGCCTCGCCCTGCTTCAGCTCTCGCTGGTTGGGCTGCAACAGCCGACCAGCACCGATTGTCTGGCACTCCCTAGTGAGATAAACCCAGTACCTCAGTTGAAAATGCAGAAATCACCTCTCTTCTGTGTCGCTCACGCTGGGAGCTGGAGACTGGAGCTGTTCCTATTCGGCCATCTTGCTCCTCCCCCACTTTGTTCTATACTTAAAAGCACAATGATTTGTATCACATACTGACTCTATGTTTAACCATTTGAGGAAATGCCAAACTTTTCCAAAGTGCTTGCACCAATGTATATGCTCACCAGTAGCTTATGAAGATTTCAATTTTTTCAGGTCCTCATCAACACTTGTTATTATCTGACTTTTTGCTGATAGCCATCCTAATGAGAGGGAAGTGGTATCTCATTGTGGTTTTGATTTGTATTTACCAGATGGCTAATAATATTTGAGCATCTTTTCTTGTGCTTATTGGTCATTTTTATAACTTCTTTGGGGAAATGTGTATTCAGATCCTTTGCTTGTTTGTTAATTGGGTAGTTTATCTTTTAATCACTGAGTTGTAATAGTTCTGTATGTTCTAGATACAAGTCCTTTATCAGATATGACTTGCAAAAACTTTCTCACATTCTGTGGATTGCCTTGTCACTCTCTTGAGAGTGTCTTTTGAAGCCTAAAAGTTTTTAAATTTGATTTTTATTTTGATACATACCTAGTTTGTTTTTTATTTTTATTGCTTATGCCTTTGGTGTCATAACTAAGAAATCATTATTCCATTCAAGGCCATGAAGATGTATACCTACATTTTTTTCTAATCGTTTTATAATTTTCACCCTTATATTTAGTTCTTTGATCCATTTTGAGTTAATTGTGTATGGCGTAAGGAAGGGGTCTAACTTCATTTTTGCATGTGGATATCTAGTTTTCCTAGCATGATTTGCTGAAAACTGTTCTCTCTTCATTGAATTTTCTTGGCACCCTTGTCAAAAATCAATTAACTATACATGTGAAGGCTTATTTCTGGATTCTTAATCCTGTTCCATTGCTATATGTTTATTCTTATGTCAAGTCCACGCTGTCTTGATTACGGAAACTTTGTAGTAAGTTTTGAAATCAGAAAGTGTGTGTTCTCCAAATTTGTTCTTTTTCAAGATAATTTTGGCTAGTAAAGGTCTCTTGAATTTCCACATGAATTTTAGGATTGTCTTGTTAATTTCTACACAGAAATCAGCTGAGTTACGATGGGGATTGCATTGAATCTGTAGATCAATTTGGGAAGAGCATTGCCATCCCAGCTTAACAATATAAAGCCTTCTAATTCATGAACATGGGGTGCCCATTGATTTTTTTCAGGTCATCTTTAATTTCTTTCTACAGTGTTGTGTAGTAGTTTTCAGAGTATAAATTTTGTACTCTTATCTTTTAAATTTATTTGTATTTCATTCTTTTGTATGCTATTATCAATAGACCTATAGAAATGATCCCTAAGAAGTGTACTTCAAATTGTCTGGATCAAAAATCTTGTCTGACTTGAGCCCCGTAACCACCTTGGCACAAGGATTATGTGGTCCTTCCACATTATATATATGGTATGTATATATATACAGAACCATTTTTCCAACAAAAGCTTGAATCTAGGGTGATATGAGTGGGTTTACCATGCCCACTATGACCCCCTGCCCAGAAAGTGGACCTTTACTTGGAACTCAGATATCACATAAATACTTATTTATTATTTTTCAACTCTGTTCATTTACTTTAAGAAAATTGAAGTACAGTGTTATTTTAACAACTAGTAAATGGAAAGAATGAGTAATATTAAAGCTTTCATCTCTATAAATGATACTATTTAGACCTCCCTATTAAATATTCTGGGCTCAGTATCAAATTCTATTGTAATATCAGCGTAGAAGTGGTTTCTAATTTAAAACTCTAGTTAGCTGCTGCTCTGCTAAGAATAAAGATTGGCCACAAATTCAACATAATCTGTAGATTCTTTGCCTTTAGGCTATCATATTTGATTCACAATAACTCTGCTCTTTAAGACAGTTTTTAATGACATGATGGGAGAGGAAATGCAAAATGTTTTACATTAGCCTGTACTCTATTTGTCCATCTAGTTATAACTATAGACAGACTCGTTATAAATTATGAGTTCCTATTTAATAGATATGAAGATTAGTCAAATATGTAGAACAAGAGAAAAAAGGATAGCAATGAAGTAATTTGTGATGGACTATTTTTTTTCTTTTGAGACAGGATCTCACTTTTTTGTCCCGGCTGGCGTGCTGTGGCATGATCATGGCTTACTGTAGACTCACCCTCCTGGGGTCAAGTGATCCTTCCAACTCAGCCTCCTGAGTAACATGCCACCACACCAGGGCTAATTTTTGTCTTTTTTGGGGGGTAGAGATGGGGTTTTGCTGTATTACCCAGGCCAATCTCAAACTCCCAGGCTCAGGCGATCTGCCCACCTCTACTTTCCAAAGTGCTGAGATTATAGGTGTGAGCCACCATGCTGTGATGGACTTCATAAACATAGTAAAAGGTTTCAGCCAAAGCAGTTTGATTTAAATGGATATTTTAACCCTTGGCTTGCAATAATTTTGTCCTCTGGAAAGTGTGGTTTTCCAGGCAACATATTCATTTTTGGCCTTGACCGTGTAGAGCAATTATAGGAGCCCATATCAACAAGTGTCTTCAGTTGTTGCATTAGTGCCTGGAACCAGACCACAAAGGTGGCCAGAGAGGGTACCCCTAAACTGTATCGCCCAACATCTCTGACTCTGAACCACACATGCATAGAGCCTACTCAAAGCACCCTAGCTATGGACAGAAGATCTCATTAAAACCAGAGTTGTAGCCCTAGAAACAGTTTGCAGTTTGTGCACAGACAAGAGAACTATCTGCTAAAACAAAGGAAGCAACACTCGTTGGAAAAAAAAATCCAGAATTTTCACCACCTAACATTTATAATATCTGGAAAAGAATACAAAATTCCCAGATCATGGAGAATGAGGACAAAAGAAAATCAATCAGCTCCAGCTCCCAGATGAAGCAGATGTTGAAACTAACAGACAAAAGGTCTAAAACGACTGTAATAACTATCCCCAGTGAGAAAAACAAACCATGTTTTCAATGAATGAGAATCTTAGCAGAGAACAGGTGTTGGTAGAGAAATGGAAATGGTAGGAAGTGCCCAAATGGAAATTCTAGAAACAAAAAATAAAATATCTGAAGTTGTACATAATAATATATAATAGATCTTTTATAAATGTTAGCTATTACTATATAAGGGTGAAGATAAAGTATTTTGCCTTTATTTTATTATACTTTTACCAGTGAAATAGAAGCAGATAGGACAATTCTGTCCACCTTTTCATCTTCTAAAACTTATTCTCTTTGGCCTTGAGAAAAAAAAAATAAGTCTGGAATGAAGTACTTAGTGAAGTCAGAAAGTTGAGGGAGTTGGGGGACGTAGACTGTGACCCTTCCCTCTTTCCTGCTGCTTCTGTCCTGCTGTGAGCACATCTGTGCTGTTGTGCTTTATAGAGAAAATTCCAATTTACCTCCTTTTCTCTCCTTTGCTGGGTCCTGAGTAACAGGAGGTCAGCTTCTAGGCCTTTCTTATCTCTTTCCCTGATAAAAGTTGGATTCATGTGTAGTGTATGAACAAATAAAGCTCTGGGGCCCTGGGTCCGTCCTCTTCTCCCCCTGCCTCTTCCTCCTTATTGTCACATCCTCATTGTAAATGCTTGAGGGGCGGTTTATAAAAAATGACATTAATTACTGAAATAATATCATTTACCCAGTACACTGGCAGAATGTTTACTATTTACAGCTGGGTTTTATTTTTGTTTGATGTATTTAGTTGCTGTGAAAATGAACATGTTACTCACTCTCGTTGAACCTGTTCTTCCTCCTCCTTCTTCTGTGCCAGATCGTCCTCCTCTTCAGCAGCTTCCCTTCCTTCATTAGGCCTTCTGGGCAGTTTTTAGGATGTCTGCTCCTAAACTTATATTTCTGTTTAAAATTGTTCCATAATAATGTGTCAACACACCAATCACTTTGACTCCATGCAGGTTGGTGTCTGCATTTCAAACCTATTTTCCTTGTGTTAGTCCTTTTTGACATTTTTATAGGGTTTCTCCAGAAAAAAAAAAGAGCATAGCAAAGGTATGAGCCGTCCTTATGGAGTGCCTGCCTAGAGGGAAAGAGGAACTAAACATTGTTTGCATACTTACCACATATGAGGGCCCCTCCACCGTGTTTGACACACTCTTCTCACAGCTAACTGGTGAAAGTGGTTTTATATCTAAAAATACTATACTGAAGTTGAGTAACCTGCCCAGAGTCTCACACAGGATAAGAAGGGACACCAAAATTCAGTGATAATTGTATCGTTCCTAAGCCTCTGGGCTTTTAAAATTTATTTACTCTAAACCATACTGCACCACTTGCACCACTCTAAGTAAAAGGTTAAGAGAACTCAGGAATGCAAATGCAAAAGTGCCTGTCAAAGGAGAGAGAGAGAGAGGAGGGGGAGGAAAAAAGAGAGAGAGAGAGGAGGGGGTGGAAGAGAGAGACAGAAGGGAGGAGAGAAAGGAGAGAGAGAGAGAGAGAGAGAAGGGAGGGGAGAAAGGAGAGAGAGAGCAAGAGCACTCCTGATCTATTTACCTTCCTATGTTGTCATTTTTAGCCTTTTCCCACCTTTTATGTGCTGAGAGCTGTTCCGCTGCCATTTTCTCTCCCTGCCTCAAGAGTACATTTAAGTGCAAGTGAATGGGGTGGGATTGTGATTGTTACAGTGATTGCTTAGAATCTGCCCTACCATATCTGCCAGTGTATGAAACTCTGCCAATGTTACCAAACTCTGAGAGGGTGTGAAGCTCTAGTCTTCCCTGTACTGAGCTGATTACCTCATGTCGTCACCAGGGGGCAGCACCTTCCTATGCCTTTGGACTTAGGCGTCTGGGAGGGTGGGAAGCTCACACCAAACCTCATCCCTTAGCTGGTCACCTCTTACCTTCCAAGCCTGATCATCGAAGTTTGGGCAAAACGGATGTAAACGTGTTTTTAATTTTTTTTCTTATTTGAGAGGGGGCAATTGGAGAGGGGAAATACAGCTTATATGTTGGTATACACATTTGAAATATCTGGTACTTTACAAGCAGGTATTTTATGTGTATTCTGTGTTTTCTCTACAGAGAAAATAACTCTTTCCTTTACTAGGGATGCAGTGCTCAGCAGTGCCTGTTGCAACCGTAAGTTACACCATATTCTCTCAAAGAAAGATGGTAGTAATCGGAGGTCACTGTTCAAAGTACTGACTTTAGTTTGCTGACCTTCAATCAAACCTCAGTTTAGGCACTTTCTAGCTGTGACTCTGGGCAAAATACTTAACCTCTCTGAGCATCCCATACTCGTCTGTGATGTGAGGGCTGCAATACATTCCTGCTTTCTTTTTTCGACAAATATTTATTGAGAATTTCTTTACTTGTGGAACGTGGTATTATGTCCTGTGTATAATGGTCTTTATATGTATCTCCCAGTTCAATTTCATATAAGTTGGCCTCTTGTTTCTGTAACTAGGATTGCATTTCTGTCGAAAGTCTTGGCTTATACAGGGACACTCAAAGGCCATTCAGTCTGAAAATACAAGACAGAGCTGCCTCAGGAAGTGCCCGATGATTTAATTAAAATGTGAAGAGTAGCCTACAGAGGCGCAGGTGTGGTGAACACCCACCCTGCAGGGGTGAGGCGGGCATCCTCCTTCTCGGTGACGTAGCCTGGATCTGGGATGAGTAGAGGCTTGGAGTAGGTTCAGAGATGGTTCTCAGGACAAAAAGTTGACCCCTGTTTTAGGGAGGCTGACTTGTGGCCACTGGGCATGCTGAGGGTTTGCCATCTAACACTTTATGCCTGTCACTTGTCCCTATTTTGAGTCCAAGCAACTGTGGCCACTGGAATTACGGAGAGTCTCTTGGGACTCTTCGTTATTATTTTTATATACTGAGGTGAAGTTCACATAACATAAAATTAAACATGTTAAAGTAGACAGTTCATTTGGTACATTTATAATACTGCACAATCACCCTCTAGTTCCAAAAATCATTATTTTTTTAAGTTTCTATTTCGATGAGATTTTAAACTAGGAAAAAAATTACAAGAATGGTACAAGGAACTCTGCATAACCTTCAGCCAGACACATTCACTGTTTACGTTTTGCCTCATTTTCTCCCTGGTGTTCGCTTTCTCTGTGTGTGCGCATGTATGTGTGCGTGTGTGCATATGTGTGTGTATGTGCATGTGTGTGTGTGTATACATACATTTTCCCCCCAAAAACACTGTAGAGCCTGATGGAGACATTGTGCCCCTTTAGCACTAAATACTTTAGTAGGTATGTATTTCCTAATATGGCCCTATAGTGCAATTATAAAAACCTGAACATGTAACATTCTTGCAGTTCCATTATCTAATCCACAGTCATGACTCAAAATTCATCAAATTTTCTGTACACTTTTTCTTTCCTAGACCAGGATGCAGTCCTCCGTTCTGTGTCGATTTAGCTGTCTTCCTTTGTGCTCTCCTTTGATCTGGAATAGCGCTTTGCCTTTCTGTGTGTTCTTTGACCTTGACATTTCTGGGAGAGTACAGACCATGGTTTTGTGCATCATCTCTCGCAATTTGGATTTAGCTAATGCTTTTCATGATTAGATTCAAGTTCTTATATATCATCGCCCTCCTAAGGGAAAACGGGTCCTGATTTCCACATGCTAAACTTAGGAACATTGATTATCCTATTACCCCTACAAACACCAGTGATGGCAGTTTTTAGCCTTACATTGTAAAGCTGTCCCAATTCTGTGGGCTATAGTGATAGGAGGGCCAGTTTCCTGAAGACCGTGGAAAATCTGACGCTATTCCTTTAGTTTCGGGCATCATCGAATGGGAGGTTTATGGCTTCAAGACTAGAAGATGGTGATGCAGAAGCACACTGTGCAGCCGTTTGGGTTCAAATCATTCTTTCATATAGTTGACCAAATGGAATTTGCTATATGTTCATTCACTGTCAGATGCTGAGTGAGAAAATGACAATTTACAACGTACATTCTTAAGATAATTAAGTCAGTCTTCTGTGGCATGGTGAAAAATTCCCCAGGCCACCTGCTGGGCTCCTGCACACTTTGCCTGGAAGGATGAATCCTTTTCTTTACCTCGCTGTGTAACTTCCTCTGCCAAGCAAAAGCACCTTGTTACCTTGAGAATAAATTGACAGTCTCAATGTTGATATGTTGCTGATTTCTTTTGAGTACATTATTAAGAATTTAGAGCTAATCTTAGCAGTAGATCCAAGGAAGTGATTATCTACCTTTCCACTGTTTTCTTTCATCCGTGTAGCCAGCCTTGCCCAAGTCTTTGTTCCTCTTTCCCCATTCACATGTATTTGATAATTCAGCTTTTCCTAAAATATTTTGCCTTTTGTTTTTAAAGTTGAAAGAGCTATATGCAAGGCCGGGCATGGTGGCTCACGTCTGTAATTCCAGCACTTTAGGAGGCCGAAGCAGGTGGATCACAAGGTCAGGAGGTCGAGACCAACCTGGCCAACGTAGTGAAGCCCCATCTGTACTAAAAATACAAAAAATTAGCCGGTCATGGTGGTGGACGCCTATAATCCCAGATACTCAGAAGGCTGAGGCAGGAGAATCACTTGAACCCTTGAGGCGGAGGTTGCAGTGAGCCAAGATTGTGCCACTGCACTCCAGCCTGGGAGACAGTGTGAGATTCCATCTCAAAAAAAAAAAAAAAAAAAAAAAAAAAAGCTGTCTGCAAACATTCAGATGAAATTTGGATTACTTTTAAGCCACGTGAACAAAATTCCTCTTGCCAGTCTGTTCCCTCTAAAAAAAAAAAACTTATCTATTGCATTTTTTTCTTAAGCTATCTATTTGGAAATAATCTGGGGTTGACTGAACCGTTGGAACCATAGTATAGAGTGTTACCCTGTTGCCTTTACCTAGCTTCCAGCAATGCTAATATCATACACATTATGTCTTACACAAAGTACATTTATCAAAACCAAATATTAACAGTGTATGATCCTGTTAACCAAACAGCAGAGTGTTTTCAGGATTTCACCAGGTTTTTCCCTGTTGTCCTTTTTCTTTCCTCGGATCCCAGATAGCATTTAGTTGTCATAGCTTCGTTCAACCTGCGACAGCTTCTCAGTCTTTCCTTGTTTTTAATGGCCTTGATGTTTCCTAGGAAGTCTGGTCATGTGTTTTATAGACTATTCTTCAATTTGGGTTTGTCTGATATTTCTCATATTTCTCATGGTTAGACCGGGGTTATAGGTTTTTGGAGAGAAGCTTACAGAGGCAAAGTGCCTTTGCCACATCGTATAAGGAGGTACATCTCTCCCGACTTTTACAGTTTTTATTCTCTTATATTGTGTAGTTTCAAATATCTTTCTGTGGTGCTAATACTGTTTTTTTTTTACATTAAAAAAAATTTTGAGACAGGGTCTGGCTCTGTTGCCCAGGCTGGAGTGCAGTGGTGTGATCTCAGCTCACTGCAAGTTCTGCCTCCTGGGCTCAAGCGATCCTCCCACCTCAGCCTCCTGAGTAGCTGGGACTACAGGCGCCACCATGCCTAGCTAATTTTTTCTTTATTTTTTTCTCTTTTTGAAGAGATGGATTTTTGGATTTTTTGTTTTTGTTTTGAGACAGAGAGTTTCACTCTTGTTGCCCAGGCTGAAGTGCAATGGTGCGATCTCAGGTCACTGCAACCTCCACCTCCTGGGTTTAAGTGATTCTCCTGCCTCTGCCTCCCGAGTAGCTGGGATTACAGGCGTGCACCACCACGCCCGGCTAATTTTTTGTATTTTTAGTAGAGATGGGGTTTCACCATAGCCAGGCTGGTCTTGAACTCCTGACCTCAGGTGATCTGCCCGCCTCGGCCTCCCAGAGTGCTGAGATCACGGGTGTCAGCCACTGCACCCAGCCAGAGATGGGGGTTTTTCCATGTTGCCCAGGCTGTTCTCGAACTCCTAGGCTCAAGCAATTATCCTACCTTAGCCTCCCAACGTGCTTGGATTATAGATGTGAGCACCACACCTGGCCTGTACTGCTTTTTAAAGTGGAATGATGTGGATCGGTTACTTGTTTTTTCATGCAAAATCCTTAGAACCTGCTTAAGTTATCTGTATAGAATGGGATATCCCCATCAAAGAATATCAACTCAGAACATTGCTTTCTCTATCCTAAGTACTTTCTTCAACTCCACTTGAAAAGCATGGGTGTATCACTTTGTAAAATGTTATACACTGGAAGAAATAATGCAAGAGAAAAAGTGATTGAATGAGTGTATTCGTCAAGGTTCTTCAGAGAAACAGAACCAGTAAGATATATACACACACAGACACACACACACACACACACACACACACACACACACACACACAGGAAAGCCAGTGGAGAGCTGGAGATCAGAGAGCTGCTGGTATGGATTCCAGGCTGGTCTGAAGGCCTGAGAACCAGGAGGACCAAAGGCAGAAGATTGGTGTTCCAGCTCAGGCAGTCAGGTAGAGAGTGAATTCCATCTTCCTACACCTTATTTGAGCCCTCAGTGGACAGGATGGTGCCTTTCCACACTGGGGAACCATCTGCATGATTCAGTTCACCAATTCAAATGCTAACTGATACAGTTTGGCTGTGTCCTCACCCACATCTCCTCGAGAATTGTAGCTCCCATAATCCCCACGTGTTATGGGAGCAACCCAATGAGAGATAATTGAATCATGGGGGGCAGTTTCCCGCATGCTGTTCTCGTGATAGTGAATAAGTCATACGAGATCTGATGGTTTTGCAAGATGTTTCCCCTTTTGTTTGGTTCTCATTCTCTCCTTGCCTATTGCCATGGAAGATGTGCCTTTCACCTTCTGCCATGATTGTGAGGCCTCCCTAGCCATGTGGAACTGAGAGTCCATTAAACCTCTTTTTCTTTGTAGGATACCCAGTCTCGGGTATGTCTTTATCAGCAGCATGAAAATGGACTAATATACTACTCATCTCTCACAGAAATAGTCACAGACACACCGAGATAATACTTCACCAGCTATCTGGGTGTTCCTTGGCCCAGGCAAGTGGACATGTAAAATTAACCATCACAGGAAGTTCCCCAGTGCCTGACTCACTCCTGAATCATGCATTGGCTGTCTTGAGTTTTGGGGAAGGGCATTTATTCGGTTTGATGGATCTGTGGATATTTTAGAAAGCTGATTTCAATCTATAATGTAAACCTCCCCTTCAAATACAAAGAAAAATATAGATACAGATTTTATCCAATTTCCTTTCACTTATGATCTCTCTAGGTTCCAGTATATACCACATAGTAAACAGTGAGTCAAGGAAAAGAAGGGCCAGAGTAATCCACAAACCTTAATCAATCCATGACCACCCGGCAGCTGGAGCAATCACTCTCTAGCTTTCTCTCATTAGGTACACACTAAATTAGAAATCTTTTAAGTAGTGTTCTCTTGAACACAGAGTGACAGGAATGAAATGTGGCACATAACAGAGTAAAACAAATACAAATAGTTTTAAAAATAAAGCCAGTCTTTAGAAGGAAGGTCACTTTTGCTTATTTCCTAAGATTTAATTCAAATTCTCAAAATACATTTTAAATTATTGTGCTGTAACTTGAATATCCCTAATTACTATGCTTGCAATTGGAGAAAACAAATAAATTTAATTAGCTCTGAAGTTTGAGAACTATTGAAAGAAGCACTATTCCCATGCCACTTCTTTGCACTTTCTTGTGCTCATGATGTTTTTAATTGCATTTTTTGTTTTGTGTGTGAATGTGTTTGGCAACCATTGCCACAGAGTATTGTGTCTGGAATTGGTGGGTCCTTGGTCTCAGTGACTTCAGAATGAAGCCGCAGACCCTCATGGTGAGTGTTACAGTTCTTAAAGATGGTGTGTCCGGAGTTTGTTCCTTCAGATGTTCAGATGGGTCTGGAGTTTCTTCCTTCTGGTGGGTTCGTGGTCTCGCTGACTTCAGGAGTGAAGCTGCAGATGTTTGCAGTGTTACAGCTCATAAAGGTGACATGGACCCAAGAGTGAGCAGCAGTGATCCCAAGCGGGTTGTTGCTACTGACTCAGGTAGTCTGCTTTTATTCCCTAATCTGGCCCCACCCACATCCTGCTGATTGGTCCATTTTACAGAGAGCTGATTGGTCCATTTTACAGATAGCTGATTGGTTCATTTTGACAGGGTGCTGATTGGTGCATTTACAATCCCTAAGCTAGACACAGGGTGCTGATTGGCACATTTACAATCCTCTAGCTAGACATAAAAGTTCTCCAAGTCCCCACCCGACTCAGGAGCCCAGTTGGCCTTGCCAAGTGGATCACACGCTGGGGCCGCAGGCAGAGGTGCCCGCCAGTCCTGCACCGTGTGCCCGCACCTTGGGCAGTCGATGGGACCAGGCACCACGGAGCAGGGGGCCGCGCCTGTCTGGGAGGCTCAAGTCATGTGGGAGCCCATGTGGGGAGTGGGGGGTGGGGTGGCTGGGGCATTGGGGGCTGCAGGTCCTGAGCCCTGCCCTGCAGGGAGGTGGCTGAGGCCCGACTAGAATTCGAGCGTGGCGCGGCAGGCCAGCACTGCTGAGGGACTGGGTGCACCCTCCACAGCTGCTGGCCCAGGTGGTAAGTCTCTCACGTCCTGGGCCAGTGGCGCTGGACAGCCACTTGGAGTGCAGGCCCAGCGAGGCTGCGCCCACTCAGAACTCGTGCTGACCCTGGAGCTCTGTGCTTAGCTCCAGTTCTCGCCCACGCCTCTCCTTCCACACCTCCGTGCAAGCAGAGGGAGCCGACTCCGGCCTCAGCCAGCCCAGAGAGGGGCTCCTATAGTGCAGGGGCAGGCTGAAGGGCTCCTCAGGCGGGCCAGAGTGGACTCCGAGGCTTGAGAAGGCGCTGAGAGTGAGGGCTGCGAGCACATTGTCACCTGTCAGTATCATGAGTTTTATAAGTCACTATGTGCAGAAACTTTTCTTGATAGGGCGGAGAAAGTAAAATCTCAGATTTGCTTTATCTGACAATCTTCTGCTAGAACATACTATGATTAGAGTTCTCACTCTGAGTATCTAATTGGAAAAGTGATCTTCTTTAATTCCCTGAAGCTCTTAATTTCAGTTCCACTGGAAACTCTTCCTCCTACCTTTTATCCAGTTTGTAACGTACAATGTCCATCTCTGCATGGGTCACTTTTCCCACTGGAAGATACATCTACAGACCTTCCTAAGCATTTTTAATGGCTACACCATATCCGTATTTTCTCATTGAGCTGTGTCTTCCATATTGGTCTATGCCAGTATTGTGTGACTTTGATTGTATAGTCTTCTAAAAGCTATAACTGTGTTTTCCTTTTCCCTTCTTTACTTGATCTTCTTTTTTTTTTTTTTTTTGAGGGGGAGTCTCGCTCTGTCGCCCAGGCTGGAGTGCAGTGGCCGGATCTCAGCTCACTGCAAGCTCCGCCTCCCGAGTTTACGCCATTCTCCTGCCTCAGCCTCCCGAGTAGCTGGGACTACAGGCGCCCGCCACCTCACCCGGCTAGTTTTTGTATTTTTAGTAGAGACGGGGTTTCGCCGTGTTAGCCAGGAGGGTCTCGATCTCCTGACCTCGTGATCCGCCCGTCTCGGCCTCCCAAAGTGCTGGGATTACAGGCTTGAGCCACTGCGCCCGGCCATACTTGATCTTCTAACTTTCATTTACTGCAACCAATATCAGAATAAAAGTAATACAGAAATAAAAGAAAATCAGTTCCATGCTTCCATTACAGTGCATCTGTTATTTTTGTTTTCTGTTTCCTTCCAGTTTTTGGTCATTTTGTAAACGGTGAAATAGTTGTAATAGGAGGGAAGAGAGTATTCTATGTTTCATTTGAAGCGTTATCTCACAAGCACTTTTTCATATTGTTATACCACAATTACTTTTATGGCTGTTCATTCCATTGAGTTGATGCTTTGTATATATTTTGATATTTTTAATTACTGGATATTCAATGTTCAAGTATTTTTGCAAGGAATATTGTGCATTTTTATTCTTACAGCTTTCTCTTTCTTTTTCAGTTATCTCACTGCAATAGATCAAAGTATTTGGAGACTTTCATGGTGGTTAGGCTATATGTTCCTTTTTTTTTGTTTTATTTGTAACTATTTTTAGCACATTGTCATTTATAAGAAAGTGCTTTGTCAATGCATAGGGAGGAGGTGACAATAAGGAAGCTGTCCTTTTCATGAAAGTATTGTTAGGATTCTGAGGAAGCTCTTCTAGGAAATGACAGTGAACAGTGAAACTATAACAGTCGATGAGTCTTTGGGGAGCTTGGGAAATTGTTGGGATGTTAAAGGCCATTCTGAAATTAATTTGTCTAGCTCATTGTAGGCTTTACTGAAATTATCTCTAGTAAATGACAATATATTCTCAGTTATATCCAAAGACTATTGTAGAACCGGCCATGATCTCCTGTATATCATTGAAAGTTCTTTCTTACATCTAATCTGAATCCTATGCTGCTGTGAAAATCATTTTCAAGTATTGCGGTTCAACTTGGAACTAAAAGTAACTATGTTCTTCTACACTGAGAACAGAGACACTGTCCATTCTAAAGTGATCACGAGTCTTTTTTTTTTTTTTTTTTTTTTTTTGAGACAGAATCTCACTCTGTCACCCAGGCTGGAGTGCAGTGGTACAATCTGGGCTCACTGCAATCTCTGCTTCCTGGGTTCAAGTGATTCTGGTGCCTCGGCCTCCTGAGTAGCTGGGATAACAGGTGCGCACCGTCACACCCAGCTAATTTTTTGTATGTTTAGTAGAGACGAGGTTTCACCATGTTTCCTAGGCTGGTCTTGAACTCCTGAGCTCAGGCAATCTGCCTGCCTTGGCCTCCCCAAGTGCTGGGATTACAGGCGTGAGCCACAGTGCCTGGCCTGTTGAGTTTTGAGTTGGGCATGGGGAAGAGTGAAAGCCAGGTGTCCCCAGAGGGTTAAGAAACCTGTTGGAAGGTGACCCTGGGTGTAACTCCATGGTGGGCCTCCCGTCTCAACTGCTGTTTGGTTTCAGCTGTCCTAAAGGGAGGAATGACTCTGTGACCTGACAGTGCCTTCTGTGATGCGTTACTGTTGTCATGCCATTCCAACTGGACATTGAAAATTGGCAGAGAAATGTAAAGAGATTTGGTAGTGACTAATTTGCATTGCACAAGGTGTTGATAGTAGTGAACAGCTTGCTCTGAAGCCAGTATTCAAAATTTGGAAGGAACAAACACTATGGATATGCTCATCTCACCACTACCCAACCTATTTTTCTTTCACTCCTTTGCTTTGTCTCTTTATTATTCTGCTGATCTTTGTCTCCGCAGTGTTTTAAATGCTGTTTCTCTTTACTTTTCCCACCTTCCTTTTTTCCCTCCCACTCCTTTTTTCTGTATCACCTTTCTCTCTGCTCCCTCCACTTCATCTTAGATTCCACTTCCCCTTTTATTTTTTACCATTCTTGACCCCTTTCCTCTTTTATTGGGAAAATAGGCTTTAAATTTGGAGTGTGCTAAGAAAATGTCGCTTTATGCTAAAAAACTGCAGGATTCAGGGACTGTATTTGGGGTGTGGCTTATTGATAGAAGAGAGGCTATGGAAGCTAGTGCTTACAAGTGATTTAAGGGTGATGGCTCAGTGTCTCAGGTGGACATGATTATGTTGTGGGACAGCTGGGTTCCATTTTAGCCTGATATTGACCTCCCCTTGCCGTGTAATTAACAGTGTGCCAGCCACAGATCATAAAGTGAGTGCTGTTCAATGAATAACATCACGTACTGGTGCCTGGAGTTTGTTGTACCCATGGGACCTAGTGGGCATGGGGCATGCCTGGATATCTAGCCAGGAGTGACATTTAAGCTCAATTGCTGGATGCTGGATTACAAGAGCTCTGACATGCATCCTCAGATAGCTGTTCGATACAGATGGCTGATGAGTTCTGAAGCTTCACACTGACGTGTCCAGGAGCCCAGGGGCAAACTGACCCTTTCCTCTTTAGGCACAGTGCCTGCGTCGGCTGTTTAGAAATCATCAGAAAACATTTTAATATATCAGGTGAATCTTAGGGGGCTCAATTTTTGGTGATTAAACTAGACTCCTAAATAGAGTTCTCTAAACCCCAAACACAATGAACAGAGATTCATAGTGAAGTAGGTTTGCCTCTCGGAATGAGAGTTGCAGGGAATCCAGTCCTTTTCTTGGCTTTGGTGTTGTGTAGTGATTAACAAAAATGTGAGATGACTTCTGGGCACCTTTATAGGAAAAAGGAAGGGGGAGGGTATTAAGCATAGAATGGATACTCCCATTTGTTTGAGATGTGTAAAATAAGTTGAGGTAGAATAGGGAGGGGCACAAGACTAAAGATTTAAACCCCCCAATCATGGTTTCATTTAGTACGTTAAGGAATTTGATGAGGTAATTGGACAGAGTCAGGGCAGAGAGAGAGCAAAGCTGAGTATCAGTGATCTTCAGATAGTCACTAAGGTATTATTCAGGACACAAGCCAGATGACGTTAGCTTCACCAGAAGATGGGCTGATGTGGCCATAGATTCAGGTGAGGCTTGGGGCAGCCACCACCATGTGGTTTATCTTTGTCTAACTTCACTGTAGCCAACTGAGCAGACACTGTCTGTTTTGGGCTTTCAGGTTTGGGGTGGTGGTTCTTAGTGGAGCCTGAAGGGGAAAGAGAGGCCTTTTAAAAATAAAATATTTCTTTTCTCTTCTCTACATAAGTTTTGAGCTTAACAGGCTTTGATCAAGAAGGATTTCACGTTGGGTTTATGTTTTGAGTTACATCTGCTCAAGACGCTGCCGTGGGGCTGGAGGAGAAGGTCAGAGAGAGGGAAAACTTGGACTGTGCTGAAATCCCTTCAGGCTCACTTATTTAGTTATTCACTCAGAAACAGCAGCATGGACTAAGAGCTATCTGTGCTTTTGCAGTGTAGCTTCACTACTTAATTTGAAATAAATTCCCTTATAATAGGTCCAATGTATAATCCAAGGCAGATTTGAAGTAACATTCAAAGAGTTTTTGGCCATCCACTCTGCTGTTTCCTTCCATCAGTGGGGATCTCTGTGACGTGGCTTGTGCTCTCAGTGGTCCTTTTTCTTGAAACCTCACGAGGTAACTTGGGGCCAGAAGATGGTGTAGCATGAACAAGAAGAGGTGGCCTGCAGTCCTAGGTGCTGGTCTATGCTGGCCAGGACAGAGAATACTGGATATCACATAGTCTCTAAATCCAATTTCAAAGAGTGCATCTCTAGAGTTAAATGAGTTTGCCTTAAATTCTGTACGGTTGCAGATGATGTAATCCTTTTATAAACATTTTATTAGGCAGGTTAAATTAAGATACAGGAAATGCTATTTCACATTTTGTTGAAGAGGAAGGTCAAGTCTTGTGAACGTTGTTTACTATAACGGAAGGTTCTTACATATCCATCTCAACTTAATTTTCTCATTGTTTCAGCATCCGAATTCCCTGCTGCCTTCTACTCTTTGCGCAGTAAAAAGTCAATCTGTGAGCAGCTTGCTGAGATGAGTAAGAGCTGTCTGCTAGTGAAGGGAAATTTGGACTCAATGAAAATAGTCAATGGAAACCTCTGTTTGCTGTATCAAGCATGCAGTACTTATATGCGTACATGGAACAAATTTTTTTTTCAGCTTCAGTGTTGTAACGAAGATGGCAATTTTCCTTCTCAGTATAACATATAAATGCACTGCTTGGTAACTGAGTAGTTGTCTTGAGTTCTATTTCTGGTATTGTTGGCAGTGTACTTGCCTAAGACAAGCCCTTTGACCACCAGCTATAGACTCTTAATATCCTAATCAAAGCTAGTAGTACTTTCAGATAGCAGCTTAGCTCCTCCCTTTACATCAAATCTTACTTTTTCTGCATTCAGCTGATGAAGTCTGTGAAAGAATAGGAATCATATAATAAGCTAGTTTGGTGTTTTGGCCTTTTGGATAGGAATGCAGGGAGGAAACGAAATGAGGGATGCCTTGAAATGTCTCACTTAGACTTTCTTATGTTCAGAGAAATACAGAGAGAACATTTCCTAGATAATGAGAGTAAATTTCTTTTCTTGAACCTATCAAGTGCCTCAGAAGAGGACTTCAGGTTGAGATGACTTTTTTTTTTTTTAATGTAAGCATGGACAATTCTCTTTCCACCCTCAACCCTTTACAGAATTTCTGAGAACAGTGAATTTCAAAGAAGGGGAGGAACAGAAATGAAGCCGACAAGAGAAGCCATCTAAAATTAAAACTCTCCATATGGAATTGCTTTTTCTTTTCCCCTAGAACGTGTACTCACTCTAAGTCGTGGAAACTCAGCTCTGTCTTTGAAAATTTTCTTACAGTGTAGTCATTGGAGGCTCTAATAACGCCTAGCTTCTATTATTGTCCAGCTTGTATCTTCTAAATGTCAAAACTATGTTCTTCCAAATGACAAGTTTTTATTTTTAAAATATTTTTACTAACTTTACTTATATATTGAGCAGATAATAGTACAAAATTCAAAAACAAAAGACCCAACATGGTGAATATTGTTGATTTTAGTCTTTGGATTGATCTGATTGTGTTTAGAAGTTGATGGGGGGATAAGTAGCTCTCTAAGCTAGATTCTTTATTGCTTCCCATCAGTCTAAAATGTATTAGAAAAGAAAGTAAGGCCTGGTTGCAAGAATAAACTAATGGATTATTTTTACTTAATGGGAAGTTTACTTAGAAATCAGATATTTAAATATTGCTGCTGTATCTATATTTGTATGTCCATATGTTATTGCCCACGATGCCACTGATTGGTGGATACACATTTTATGTACAACTGAGAAAAAGAAACCTAGCCAGTTAAACTATTTCCCAGCACCTCCCATTATTGAAATGATCTTTTAGGAAGGAATTGAGTGTATCTAATATATTTTAAAAATATATTTATTGAAAGAACTCCTCTGGAATTAATGATATATAGGTATTTATCACTGAACATTCTTATAAACATATAAAAAATACAAGAAAAATACATCAGGTAACTTTTACTCCTGACACTTCTGCACAAGAAAATATAAGTCTTCTGAATCACTTTCGACTCAACTCTTCAGTGTCTAAACTTTGCTACACGATTTGCCCTTTGTGCTATAAAGAATATTGGTGAAATAGTTTTAAAAGAATTTTTATTTTGATTTATTTTGAATTAACACTTTCTACAAAGTTTCTGGAAAAAAGAAATTTTTAAAATGAAAGTTCAGGCAGGCATGGTGGCGCATACCTGTAATCCCACCACTTTGGGAAGCCAAGGTGGGTAGAACACTTGAGGCCATGAGTTTGAGACTAGCTTATCCAACATGATGAAACCCCATCTCTACTAAAAATACAAAAATTAGCCCAGCGAGGTGGCACATGCCTGTAATACCAGCTACTTGGGAGGCTGAGGCACAAGAATTGCTTGAACCCAGGAGGCAGAGACTGCAGTGAGCTGAGACAGCGCCACTGTACTCCTGCCTGGGTGACAGAATGAGACTCTGTCAAAGAAAAAAAAGAAGGAAGGAGAAAGAGAAAGAAAAAAGGAAAGAAAAGAAAGAGAAAGGAAGGAAGGAAGAAAAGAAAGGAAGAAAGGGTAAGTTAGTTCACTGATGCTGAGTTCTTAAGCTGTTTACCACTGCAGTTTTGTCATGTTAACACAATTCTGACTGTTGCTGGGCTGGGAATGTAAAGGAACAGATCCCAGCACTTCCAACAACCATTTGGTGCCTAGGGTTAGTAACTGCTTTGGTATATCTCAGGGTTTTCATTACAGTTGCTGAGACCCATTCTGCTAATTCAATTCAATGCTGAATTTTTAAATATTCACATATGAAAGTTGCTTTGCAACTGCTGTCCATCAGACTGCGATTGAAAGATGCCATTCATTGTGAAATTGTACCCAAATTTAGAGTTGGTAATAGATGAAAATAAATGTGCATCTGGGCTGGACCAGGCATGGTGGCTCATGCCTGTAATCCCAGCACTTTGGGAGGCCAAGGTCAGTGGATCACCTGACGTCAGGAGTTCAAGACCAGCCTGGCCAACATGGTGAAACCCTGTCTTTACTAAAAACACAAAAACATTAGCCGGGCGTGATGGCGTGTGCTTGTAATCTCAGCTACTTGGGAGGCTGAGGCAGGAGAATTGCTTGAACCCGGGAGGTAGAGGTTGTAGTGAGCCGAGATCGTGCTATTGCACTCCAGCCTGGGCGACAAGAGTAAGACTCTGTCTCAAAAAAAAGGAAAAAGGTGTGCATTTTAGAGTTAATGAAAGATAATGATTAAATATAATTTCTAGAATTTTTAATGTTTCAGATGAGAATTGTGGACTTTTACTGAGCTCATAAACCAAAATGCTAAGTCAAAAGTAAAAGCTATTCCTGTTGGTTCCTAAGCGTGATGATTGGGTTTTCACATTCACATGTGACATATGCCTCCCTCAAATCTTGTGATGATGTCATCACATGACCCATCTGACATGGGAAGAAAAGTGAAAAAGTAAAAAAAAAAAAAAAAAAAAGCAAAAACTTGAGATTTTGAAATGTCTTAATTTCTTAGCGTGATTCTCCCCTTCCTTAGAATGCTCACAAATATTAACAATACATTTTTTTTCAAGACATCTAAAGTGATTCAATTTGAACATTTAAGTGGCAGGTTAAGAAAACTTTTTCCCCTAATAATTCAAATATTTGCTTTACTGTGAGAAATTCAGAAATCTGATTTAAGGATGACCTTCTTATTGAAAAGAGGAAAAGCAATGGAAAGATATCTGTATTTGTAACTGAAACTGGCTCAAATCATAGCTGTATTCTCCTCTCTTTGAAATGTGTAGAATTATAGCCAATGGGTTAAGAAAAACTATTTAAAACTTGGAAATAAGGCAAAAAAGTAGAGGAGCATATCCTTTCAATGTCACATTGGAACATTTTTTAAATAAATAAACCTGACCAAAGATTATTTAATTATTCAGGAGAACTTCCTTATGTTTAACTTTTGTTTTTCACTCTTAATTGGAATCTATAGACACTGGGAAGTTGTGTGTTAAGGTATAGATTTTTGGCAATAGCTGTCTAGTGAAAGAAAGAACCCTATGTTTTGTGCGTTTTAGGACATTAACCAGCTTTGCAGGTAACCTAGCAATTTTCTACTAACATTTTCAAAGGCTAGAAAGACATTCTCCATCAGTCCTCTTTGGATCAGCCTTATTAACTTGATGGTTTCTTCATTATTGAGTTGAGTAAATCTTGACATATATTTATTCTATATTTTTATGAGTCCTGTTTTAAACTTCAAAAAAAATTTCATTTTGTCGAGATTTAAACCTCTCAAGTGAAATAGTTACTACTCATCCTTATGTTATATATTTATAGGTTGACAAGTGCTCTTGGTAGTAGTTCATAGTGACCTGCAGAGATGAAAATGCCTGTTTATGAGGTTTAAAACTAGATTGCTGAACCTGTGCATGAGTTAGATTTCATTAAGGGACTCCCCTGTGATGAGCACATGATTCTCCTTGTGTGGATGGAAGTTTCAGGGGCCGGAGCTGGGCTTGTGCAAGGAATCTAGCCAGAACATTTCAGAAGAGCCTGCGGATACAGGGGTGCCCCACGAGGCAGCTGTTCATCTTTGCTCCTCCAGCACCTGGTGTGGGGTTTTTCTAAGCTCTCAACAATGTGTGTGGTGGTTTCCTGGAGTTACTATCCTTGTCTTTCAGGGGATTTGAGGAGATTCTTCTGTTTTCAGAGACTTCAGAAACACATGGTTGGGTCTTCAGAATGATCTCTTCAGAATCAATTGAGTGTATCAGACATTAAATTTACTTGGTTCCAGTTTACCCCCACCCTGCACTTTCTCTTACCTCCCTCCCTCTTGCATTCATCCCATTTTTCTCCCTACTTTCCTTCCCTCCTCCCCTTTTATTCTGTTGACCTATCTGTTTACAAACCCTCTCTCACTTGAAATGGTGTGGAAGATGACATCACGCTTAACTGAGACATGTATTTATTTGATTACCTGAAGGCTTTCTACAATGTCTTAGTGGAAGCCTTTATGGTAAACGCCAATCAATGAAACATACACACATCAGGGAGTAGAAATTTCCTGTGTATTTGAATGTTGCACTGATCACCTTATCTAGCGTACCTAGCCATTTTCTTAAGGTAGTAATGAAAGTGTTTCAAACTTGAAGTGGTTTAGGGTCATGAATTTTGAATTGACAGAATACTCACAGTACAGTGCTGTATTTTCTTATGTAGTCAGTCAGCATTCAAAAGTCAGATAAGATGTTGCCAAAAGTATAAATGAGTGGAAAACAAGAAAGGCTATTAAATTCTTTGCCAGAGAAATCTTCATAAATAGAACAAGTGACCATACGGGTAGGAGACTGAAAATGTCCATTCCTTAATTCACTGAGATAGAGAAGGTAGAATATCCCCACAATATTTTGGGGGGCTTTTGCTTCTTTAATTAGTTGTCTGATTATGTTGATAAAACCCTGGGGATGGAGGTGTGTACAGTTCAACAGTCTCAGGAAGGAGGCTCCTTTAGTACAATGTTTACGGGATTCAAGGTAAGTGTAGGCTCAGAATGGCGTCGGGAATCAGAATCCTGGAGCCAGTGAGAAAGCCAAACTTCACATGAATGACATCTGAAGTCTAGTAAGAGCTCAAGGTCAGTTGATGTCTTGAAGGGAACCAGGCATGGTGTAAGAACCAGGATTTCTTCAAGAGGGAACTTAGAAGAATGTAGTGGAGAATGCTGATGCCACTCCAGACTGGAGGCTCATAGTTGACAGCTGCCACCTCGCCAGGGCCCACCTGGTTCTGGGTTCTGTTCAGAGCATTTTCTGGGCATCATGTCATTTAACCCTCACACCAGGCCAGTGAGAGAGTAGTACCTCTGTAGTGTTATAGGGGAAGAAGTGGCTTTAGAGAGGTGAACTTTCTAAGAGTATCAACTGATGCTGAAGATTGCATTGGAACCCAGGTTGGTCTCTCTCCACCTCTGTGCTGCCAATCATGACGTTGTGCTGCGCCCATGTCTGCTCCTCCCACCTGTTGCAAGTAGCCAGCCTCTTACCTGATAAAGACCATCAGACCCGAAGGACCAGACTCTTTTGCTCCTGCAGAAAGCCAGTTTGGGGTGGGACATCTGGACAGGCAGAAGTCATGTGACTGGTGGACACAGGATTCCCAGGCACCTGTTCTCTCAAGGGTGGGCTCTTCTGGGGACATTTAGGGGCTGCTCATGATTCCGTTGAACTGTCCTTTGACTTAGTCCTTCCAACCTCCAACATACAGGGCCACTGAGAGAAGCAGTACCTATGGCAGTTTTAAACTGCCCTGCTCCTCTGCTGTTCTGATAGCGTGTGAAGCCAGCAAAAGCTTCTTCGCATCAGGTGCCAGTGGGGAAATAGGAGGAAAAAGGGGGAATAGGAAGGAAAATCATGCTATTTTGTAGACAGGGGAGGATTTCATAAAAATATGTTCAGAATGGTTTTACAAAGACTGTGCATATATGCTCCAGGTCTGTTCAGGAAAGTTTCATTTGTGGAGGATTGAAATGTTCCATTAACATTCCTTATCTAAGAGAAGCAGAGGCATCTACTGAATTTCACAAGATGTAATATAAAAACTGATCTCCAAGGGTCACTTTTAATATTTTACTTCCTTCTTCATTGTTGAAAATATATTTCAGCTCTCTTTTACATACAGCAGAGGGAGAAGATAGCATAATCACTGCAAAAGTATTATCAAATGCAAGCACGCATTTGCATTTTTGGCAAACAACCACTTTTGATTTTACATTGTATTATTCCATAATATTTAAAGCAAGCACAAAGTCCTGAAATTATCAAACCTACTTGAGTTTGTGATAGTCAGATACTAGTTTCATTGTGCTTTTAATTAATAAAATGTAGATTTTCTAAATTAAAATTTTCATTATGAAATGTTTTTACCATAAGGGAAAAACAGAATCAAATGGTATTCATATATGTACCTACCACTCAGATTATACAGATACTAACTTTCTGCTGTGTTTTCTTCAAACGTGACTTTATGTTGTGACTATTAATAAAATGGCACATTACAGATACAGTTGTTGTACAGCCCCCTTCATATCCTCTCTTCCTCTTTCTCCTTTCATGAGGCTGATGTATGTTATTCCCCTGAATTTTTCTTTTTTTTTTTTCTGAGACAGAGTCTCGCTCTGTCACCCTGGCTGGAGTGCAGTGCCATGATCTTGGCTCACAGCAACCTCTGCCTCCCGGTTCAAGTGATTCTCTTGCCTCAGCCTCCCGAGTAGCTGGGACTATAGGTGCATGCCATCACACCTGGCTAATTTTTGTATTTTAGTAGAGATGGAGTTTTGCCATGTTGGTCAGGCTGGTCTTGAACTCCTGACCTCAGATGATCCACCCACCTCAGCCTCCCAAAGTGCTGGGATTACAGGCGTGAGCCACTGTGCCAGCCCCCTGAACGTTTTTATGCTTTGACAACATGGTTGTGAAAATACTAAGTGAAAGTTTCTTCAGAGCTGTATTTTGAAGTAATATTCTCAATTTAGAGCCATAAGTCTATTATTATTATACTTTAAAGTTGTAGGGTACATGTGCACAACATGCAGGATTGCTACATAGGTATACATGTACCGTGTTGGTTTGCCGTACCCATCAACTCATCATTTACATTAGGCGTTTCTCCTAATGCTATCCCTCCTCCAGCACCCCACCCCCTGACAGCCCCAGTGTGTGATGTTCCCCTCCCTGTGTCCATGTGTTCTCATTGCTCAACTCCCACTTATGAGTGAGAACATGCAGTGTTTGGTTTTCTGTCCTTATAATATTTTGCTAAGAATGATGGTTTCCAGCCTCATCCATGTCCCTGCAAAGGACATAAACTCATCCTTTTTTATGACTGCATAGTATTCCATGGTGTATACATGCCACATTTTCTTTACCCAGTCTATTATTGATGGACATTTGGGTTGGTTCCAAGTCTTTGCTATTGTGAATGGTGCCCCGGTAAACACGTGTGTGCATGTGTCTTTAGAGTAGCATGACTTATAATCCTTTGGGTATATACCCAGTAATGGGATCACTGGGTCAAATGGTATTTCTAGTTCTGGATCCCTGAGGAATTGCCACACTGTCTTCCACAATGGTTGAACTAATTTATACTCCCACCAACAGTGTAAAAGCATTCCTATTTCTCCACGTCCTCTCCAGCATCTGTTGTTTCCTGATTTTTTAATGATGGCCATTTTAACAGGCATGAGATGACATCTCATTGTGGTTTTGATTTGCATTTCTGTGATGACCAGTGATGACGAGCATTTTTTCATATGTCTGTTGGCTGTATAAATGGCTTCTTTGGAGAAGTGTCTGTTTATATCCTTTGCCCACTTTTTGATGGGTTTGTTTTTTTCTTATAAATTTGTTTAAGTTCTTTGTCGATTCTGGATATTAGCCCTTTGTCAGAAGGGATAGATGGCAAAATTTTTCTCCCATTCTGTAGATTGCCTGTTCACTCTGATGATAGTTACTTTTGCTGTGCAGAAGCTCTTTACTTTAATTAGGTTCCATTTGTCTATTTTGGCTTTTGTTGCCATTGCTTTTGGTGTTTCAGTCGTGAAGTCTTTGCCCATGCCTATGTCCTGAATGATATTGCCTAGGTTTTCTTCTAGGGTTTGTATGGTGCTATGTCTTACATTGAAGTCTTTAATCCATCTTGAGTTAATTTTTGTATAAGGTGTAAGGAAGGGATCCAGTTTCAGCTTTCTACATATGGCTAGCCAGTTTTCCCAGCACCATTTATTAAATAGGGAATCCTTTCCCTATTTCTTGTTTTTGTCAGGATTGTCAAAGATCAGATGGTTGTAGATGTGTGGTGTTATTTCTGAGACCTCTGTTCTGTTCCATTGGTCTGTATATCTGTTTTGGTACCAGTACCATGCTGTTTTGATTACTGTAGCCTTGTAGTATAGTTTGAAGTCAGGTAGCATGATGCCTCCAGCTTTGTTCTTTTGCTTAGGATTGTCTTGGCTATGTAGGCTCTTTTTTGGTTCCATAACAAATTTAAAGTAGTTTTTTCCAATTCCGTGAAGAAAGTCAGTGGTAGCTTGATGGGGATAGTATTGAATCTATAAAAATCTTTGGGCAGTATGGCTATTTTCACAATATTGATTCTTCCTATCCATGAGCATGGAATGTTTTTCTATTTGTTTGTGTCCTCTTTTATTTGGTTGAGCAGTAGTTGGTAGTTCTCCTTGAAGAGGTCCTTCACATCCCTTTAAGTTGGATTCCTAGGTATTTCATTCTCCTTGTAGTAATTATGAATGGGAGTTCACTCATGATTTGGCTCTCTGTCTGTCCTTGGCACATAGCAATGCTTGTGATTTTTGTGCATTGATTTTGTATCCTGAGACTTTGCTGAAGTTGCTCATCAGCTTAAGAAGATTTTGGGCTGAGATGATGGGGTTTTCTAAATATACAATCATGTCATCTGCAAACAGAGACAATTTGACTTCATCTTTTCCTAATTGAATAGACTTTCTTTCTTTCTCTTGCCGGATTGCTGTGTCCAGAACTTCCAATACTGTGTTGAATAGGAGTGGTGAGAGAGGGCATCCTTGTCTCGTGCTGGTTTTCAAAGGGAATGCTTCCCATTTTTGCCCATTCAGTATGATATTGGCTGTGGGTTTGTCATAAATGGTTATTATTTTGAGATACTTTCTGTCAATACCTAGTTTATTGAGAGTTTTTAGCATGAAAGGCTGTTGAATTTTGTCAAAGGCCTTTTCTGCATCTATTGAGATAATCGTGGTTTTTGTTGTTGGTTCTGTTTGTGTGTTGGGTTATGTTTATTGATTTGTGTATGTTGAACCAGCCTTGCATCCCAGGGATGAAGCAGACTTGCTCGTGGTGGATAAGCTTTTTGATGTGCTGCTGGACTCGTTTTGCCAGTATTTTATTGAGGATTTTCATGTCAATGTTCATCAGGGATATTGGCCTAAAATTCTCTTTTTTTGTTGTGTCTCTGTGAGGCTTTGGTATCAGGATGATGTTGGCCTAATAAAATGAGTTAGGGAGGATTCCCTCTTTTTCTATTGATTGGAATAGTTTCAGAAGGAATGGTACCAGCTTCTCTTTGTACCTCTGGTAGAATTCGGCTGTGAATCTTTCTGGTCCTGGAATTTTTTTGGTTGGTAGGCTATTACTGCCTAAATTTCAGAGCCTGTTATTGGCCTATTCAGAGATTCAACTGCTTCCTGGTTTAGTCTTGGGAGGGTGTATGTGTCCAGGAATTTATCCATTTCTTCTAGATTTTCTAGTTTATTTGCATAGAGGTTTTTATAATATTCTCTGATGGTAGTTTGTATTTCTGTGAGATCAGTGGTGATATCCCCTTTATCATTTTTTATTGCATCCACTTGATTTTTCTCTCTATTCTTCTTTAGTATTCTTGCTAGTGGTCTATTTTGTTGATCTTTTCAAAAAACCAGCTCTTGGATTCATTGAATTTTTTGAAGGAATTTTTGTGTCTCTATCTCCTTCAGTTCTGCTCTGATCTTAGTTATTTCTTGTCTTCTGCTAGCTTTTGAATTTGTTTGCTCTTGCTTCTCTAGTTCTTTTAATTGTGATGTTAGGATGTTGATTTTAGATCATTCCTGCTTTGTCTTGTGGACATTTAGTGCTATACATTTCCCTCTACACATTGCTTTAAATGTGTCCCAGAGATTCTGGTACATGGTGTCTTTGTTCTCATTGGTTTCAAAGAACATCTTTATTTCTACTTTAATTTAGTTATTTTTTATTTATTCATTTATTTTTGAGACGGAGTCTTTCTCTGTCACCCAGGCTGGAGTGCAGTGGCATGATCTTGGCTCACTGCAAGCTCCGCCTCCTGGGCTCATGCCATTTTCCTGCCTCAGCCTCCCAAGTAGCTGGGACTACAGGTGCCCACCACCACACCTGGCTAATTTTTTGTATTTCTTTTTGTAGTAGAGACGGAGTTTCACTGTGTTAGCCTGGATGGTCTTTATCTCCTGACCTTGTGATCCACTCGCCTCGGCCTCCCTAAGTGCTGGGATTACTTGCGTGAGCCACTGTGCTCGGCCTCAATTTATTATGTACCTCGTAGTCATTCAGGAGCAGGTTCAGTTTCCATGTAGTTGTGCAGTTTTGAGTGAATTTCTTAATCCTGAGTTCTAATTTGATTGCACTGTGGTGTGAGAGACAGTTTGTTTTGATTTCTGTTCTTTTACATTTGCTGAGGAGTGTTTTACTTCCAATTATGTGGTCAATTTTAGAATAAGTGTGACGTGGTACTGAGGAGAATGTATATTCTGTTAATTTGGGGCAGAGAGTTCTGTAGATGTCTATTAGTTTTGCTTGGTCCAGAGCTGAGTTCGAGTCCTGGATATCCTTGTTAATTTTCTGTCTCATTAAGCTGTCTAATATTGACAGTGGGGTGTTAAAATCTCCTATTATTATTGTGTGGGAGTCTACGTCTCTTTGTAGGTCTCTAAGAACTTGCTTTATGAATCTGGGTGCTCCTGTATTGGGTGCATATATATTTAGGATAGTTAGCTCTTCTTGTTGAATTGATCCCTTTACCATTATGTAATGGCCTTCTTTGTCTCTTTTGATTTTTTTGGTTTAAAGTCTGTTTTTATCAGAGATAAGGATTGCAGCCCCTGCTTTCTTTTTGCTTTCCATTTGTTTGGTAGATCTTCCTCCATCCCTTTATTTTGAGCCTATATGTGTCTTTGCACATGAGATGGGTCTCCTGAATACAGCACACCAATGGGTCTTGACTCTGTATCCAGTTTACCAGTCTGTGTCTTTTAATTGGAGCATTTAGCCCATTTACATTTAAGGTTAATATTGTTATGTATGAATTTGATCCTGTCATTATGATACTAGCTGGTTATGTCGCCCATTAATTGATGCAGTTTCTACCTAGCATCGATGGTCTTTACAATTTGCCATGTTTTTGCAGTGGCTCATACCGTTTGTTCCTATCCATGTTTAGTGCTTCCTTCAGGAGCTCTTGTAAGGCAGGCCTGGTGGTGTCACAATCTCTCAGCATTTGCTTGTCTATAAAGAATTTTATTTCTCCTTCACTTACGAAGCTTAGTTTGGCTGGATATGACATTCTGGGGTGAAAATTCTTTTCTTTAAGCATGGTGAATATTGACCCCTACTCTCTTCTGGCTTGTAAGGTTTCTGCAGAAAGATCCGCTGTTAGTCTGATGGGCTTCCCTTTGTGGGTAACCCGACCTTTCCCTCTGGCTGCCCTTAACATTTTTTCCTTTATTTCAACCTTGGTAAATCTGACAATTATGTGTCTTGGGGTTGCTCTTCTCAAGGACTATCTTTGTGGTGTTCTCTGTATTTCCTGAATTTGAATGCTGGCCTGTGTTGCTAGGTTGGGGAAGCCCTCCTGGATAATATCCTGAAGAGTGTTTTCTAACTTGTTTCCATTCTCCCCATCACTTTCAGGTACACCAATCAAACGTAGATGTGGTCTTTTCACATAGTCCCATATTTCTTGGAGGCTTTGTTTGTTCCTTTTCACTCTTTTTTCTCTGATCTTGTCTTCTTGCTTTTTTTCATTAATTTGATCTTCAATCACTGATATCCTTTCTTGTGCTTGATTGAATCAGCTATAGAAGCTTGTGTATGCTTCATGCAGTTCTTGTACTGTGGTTTTCAGCTCCATTAGGTCTTGTAAGCTCTTCTCTACACTGGTTGTTCTAGTTAGCTACTCATCTAACCTTTTTTCAGGGTTTTTGGCTTCCTTGTGATGGGTTAGAACATGCTCCTTTAGCTCAGAGAAGTTTGTTATTACCGACCTTCTGAAGCCTACTTCTGTCAGCTTGTGAAACTCATTCTCCGTCCAGTTTTGTTCCCCTGCTGTTGAGGAGCGGCAGTCCTTTGGAGGAGAAGACATGCTCTGGTTTTTGAATTTTCAGCCTTTCTCTTCTGGTTTCTCCCCATCTTTCTGGTTTTATCTAACTTTGGTCTTTGATGTTGGTGACCTACAGATAGGGTTTTGGTATGGATGTCCTTTTTGTTGATGTTGATGCTATTCTTTTCTGTTTGTTAGTTTTCCTTCTAACAGACGGTTCCCTCAGCTGCAGGTCTGTTGCAGTTTGCTGGAGGTCCACTCCATACCCTGTTTGCCTGGGTAACACCCGGAGGCTGCAGAACAGCAAATATTGCTGCCTGATCCTTCCTCTGGAAGCTTCGTCCCAGAGGGGCACCCGCCTGTATGAGTTGTCTGTCTGCCCCTACTGGGAGGTGTCTCCCAGTCAGGCTACTCGGGGGTCAGGGACCCACTTGAGGAGGCAGTCTGTTTGTTATTGGATCTTGAACGCTGTGCTAGGAGAACCACTGCTCTCTTCAGAGCTGTCTGGCAGAGACGTTTAAGTCTGCAGAAGCTGTCTGCTGCCTTTTGTTCAAATACACCCTGCCCCTAGAAGTGGAATCTAGAGAGGCAGTAGGCCTTGCTGAACTGCGGTGGGCTCTGCCCAGTTTGAGCTTCCCTGCAGCTTTGTTTACACTGTGAGCATAGAACCACCTACTCAAGCCTCAGCAGTGGCAGATGCCCATCCCCCTGCCAACCTCCAGCAACCCAGGTTGATCTCAGACTACTGCGCTAGCAGCCCAAGGCTTTGTGGGTGTGGGACCCACCGAGCCAGGCACGGGAGGGAATCTCCTGGTCTGCCAATTACGAAGACCATAGGAAAAGCCCAGTATTTTGGCAGGAGTGTACCGTTCCTCCAGGTAGGGTCACTCACAGCTTCCCTTGGCTAGGAAAGGGAAATCCCTGGACCCCTTGTGCTTCCTGGATGAGGTGATGCCCCACCCTGCTTTGGCTTGCCCTCCATAGGTTGCACCCACTGTCCAATCAGTCCCAATGAGATGAACCAGGTACCTCAGTTGGAAATGTAGAAATCACCTGTATTCTGCATCAGTATCACTGGGAGCTGTAGACCGGAGCTGTTCCTATTTGGCCATCTTGGAAGTAACCCGTATGTCTATTTTTAAAGTCATTTTTCTGTGAAGTATAATTCCTGAAGTGTCTACTTGTTGGAGGAGGTTGAGGTTAGTATAATTACTATCAAAAAATAGACTTTCAGAAATTGATTCCAGCTTTTCCTGCCCCTCACTACTTCTCTGAGGAGCCTGGTAGATCCTTCCCCACATGTGTCCCTTATAGGTGTCCACTCCGGCAGATACTGCTTGGAGACATATGCAGAGAACTACCATTCGTTTGGGTTTTGCCCCAACACAACCAGCTTATACACATTACACAAAAACTTGCTTTTTTATTTCTCAATTCATCATGGACATGCTCACATCTAAGTAGATGAACAATCTGGTGCTTTCTAATATAGTTACATAGAAGTTTGTATCACAAATTTCTGTTCCTTTCATTTTCTTCTTTTTTGAACCATAGCCTTTTCTCCTTAACTTCACTAAATGATGCTCCCTGTCTTGTTTGCAGCCTCCCTTCTTTCCAGTGCTGTGTGTTAACCATCTCAGTGTATGCTTTCCGACATTTCTAAATGCTTTTATGATCATGTGTATACATGTGCACATGCACGCACACACTCCTCCGCACACATGCACACATAGGTATATTTGATCATTTCTGTACACAAACGGGATCACACTTGGTACTTCTATGTACTAAGTGGCTGTTACTGTTGAGATTTGAAAACATCAAAAAAAAAAAAAAAAAAAAAAGCCCAAACAGCAAAATGTTTTTACAAAGAGAGAGCCTTGCTCAAGGTGCCAGAACATACCTGGGAGATCCAAACCTCTCACCCAGGTCTTCTCAGACAAAGTCACTTTCTCTGCACCCAACTTCAAATGAAGACCACTCCCACACAGCCCTGGCAGCTCAGGGCAGCGTTCATGTGCCAGGCCTTCCCTACCTCTTCTGCGGGTTTGCAGGAGGATGGCCACCTGCTGCCATCCAGATTTCAGGCACAGCTTCCTCTGATATCCAAGGTCACGTCAGACTGTACCGGGAACCATGACTGTATGAGGTTCACAAGGACACCAAAGCTTTATTTTTTATTTTTTAACATAGTAGTTTTTGACTCCGTCTAATCTGTTTGCTAAGGTTAGGGGCAATGTGGCATTCACATGCTATTTACCTAACATTTCCAATACTCTCCTCCTCCCTCAAGGTTATTACTTCTCTGGTTGGCGATGGACTCAAATCCTCATTCTCAAAAGCTTGTTCTCAGGGCTGGGAAAGGCACAGTTGCTCTGTTGGCAGGTGGGCAGATTTCCATGGGCTAAAATAAAACTAAAGCAGAAGTCACTGTATAGCTGCTGCTTCTGACCCTTAATAGAGAAAGAGAGTGGAAAATTTCTCCTTGGTATTTGCTGGCTTTATCGTGGGGTGTCACACGATGCATTTGAAACAAGTTAATTTACAATTTTAATTTCAACACTGATTTTTAAACCAGAATTACGTCCATCTCTCTTGTCTTTTTATCCTCAGCTCTGGTTGACTCCTGCTGGAATTAGTTCCAATATGTTCTCCAGAAAACCATCTCCTTTCAGAAACTGTCAGGATCACGGGGCCATTTACGTCTGTTTAGCTATTAGGTTGAATCATATGATTAACATTACATTTTTGTAGTTCAAAAATGGCCAGATATTGTCACTTCAGTGGTTCAACCCACTGTGTTTTCCCTGAATATTTACAGTTGGGAAGGCTTGGGAGCCAGGAGGCCCCGTGGGGATTCTATTACCCAGTTCTCAAGGTTTACAGGGGACCACCTGGGGCCAGCCTCATTGCCCAGTTGATGAGGAATTGATTCACCTGTGCTGAAGCCGTCTCCTCGAATGCCCCTGACGAAATGTGAAGTGTGGTGTGAACGGTCAGGCTCCAGGAGGTGCAGGCTTCCAGGATCACAATAAAGGATGGGGATCCTTTAAAGCCCAGAGGGCCATTCCCTGGCAGGAAAGGAAAATTAGGCAAACACCCTGGAGAGGCCCAAGCCTGAGAGACCTCAGGACCTGAGATTGCCCCTGACTCTCTGAGGATTCAAATCAGACAGATCCTCTTCCTGGCCTCTTGTATCCACACTCGAGTTTCCCCACACTGTTTGAAATGCTGTGGGCAGAATGCAGGCCGCTTGCCCTGACCGCAGAGGACTGACTTGGGCAGGTGGGCATGAGCCTTTTTGCCCAGCGTGAATTCCTCTTCCACAGCTGGATGCTGACCTGCAGGGCGGTGCTTCAGTGAGTACTTGAGCAGGGTCCAGGATGAGAAGCCAAACTGTTTCTCATGTTCTCCTGCAAAATGAATTTATTTCCTTGTTAGAGAAGAGTGGACACACCCCTAGTCAAATATAAGTGAAAATCAATACATCTTTATTAGAAAAAGTTAGAAAGATATGGACATAAAAAAAAAATTAACCATCTTCCCACCAGTACAAATCATTATTACTGCTACTTTGGCAAATTTCCTTCCAGATTTTAATGCATTCAAAAAAATACGTAATTATGATACTGCTGATCCATGTATAGTTTATATAATAAGAATATATAGAAAATATTCTATATAAAATATACATTGACCAGGACTATATGCTACTATAGAGATTGTATACAAAATACAACTGGCTGCATTTTATATCCCAACCCTTTTCATTCATCCTAAGTAAATACGCTATGCACATAAATGTTGCATAGTGTTCCCTAAAGTCGATTTTCCATCATGTAGTTAACAAATTTTCCTTTTAGTGTAGTAAAGTACATGGACTCTGGATGGTTTGGTTCAAATATCAACACGCTGATTGTGTGAATGTGCGCAAGATGCTTAATCTCTCTTTGTCTCTGTCTGTTAAACTTTAAAATTGGCGTAAGAGTTGTATGTAGCCTGTTAAAGAAAAAAAAAAGAATTATGCATAACCTGTTGCAGAAAAGAAACCAAAGTCTCCAGATGTTGCCATTTATAAGAAGTACACTGAAGGGAGGTAAGCTATGTTACCAGCCATGGCTCAGATCCCTAGCATGTCAAAATTAGATGTTGTCTTTTATGTCTGAATATATATCAAAGGCCCTATTTGAGGTTTGCCTTTAAACAAAAGAGGAGAAGGGGCCCTAAGACACAGAGGTTGGGCATTGAGTCACTGTGACACTAGCTGGCAGGGGAATGGGAACCTTCTAGCCATGAGCTAAGGTTCCTGAAAACATTCCTTTCAACATAACATTTGCAGGACAGAGAATTTGTTGAGTGAAACATTTGGGAGTCTATAAAATCATTGTAGTATTTATCCAGGGGAGCAAAACATTAAACATTTACAAAGGGGCCACTGTGTTGTTCAGGGAGCAAAATATTAGCATTTCTTTGTTAAGATATTGAACTTTTGATGAAGGAGTTTTTAACTCTGGACAAGGACTGATTTTCTGATTAATTCATGGGTCGCTGGGAGGATCAAACACTTAGAATAAGAGTCTGCAAGTGTTTCCTATAAAGGGCCAGGTAGTAAATATTTTAAGTTTTGTGAGCCCTATGCAAGGCTCTGTCACAGCTTCCGGATGTCTCAGCTCCCCGGTGTGAAAGCAGCCACAGACAATATGCAAATCAATAAGTATGACTGAGTTCCAGTATGACTTTTGTTGTGGATGCTGAAATTAGAATTTCATGTCATTTTCGTATCACAGATTTTTTTGTCTTTTGATTAAAAAGAGCTATTTAAAAACATAAAAGAAAAAATATTTTAGACTCTCAACTGTACAAAAACCATTTGGCCCCTGGGCTGTAGGTGGCTAACCCCTGACTTAGAGCAGTACTTGGCATTAGTGACTGCTAAGTATGTGTTAGCTCCTACCCCCACGGTCACAGCTGTTGTTACCACCGTCGTCACCATCTACATCCTTCTGCTATTGTAAATAAAGCACTGAAGAACATCTTCAGGGAGAAAGATTTTTATCCCTCCCCTGCTTTTGCAGTTACTAACTGTGCTGCAGCCCTATGCTAGGGCCAGACAGTTCTAGGCTCTGGAGAAATCTCTGCATCTCTTTGACTTCCTGGGAGTCCATTTGTAGCAGCTGCAGCTTGATCAGCTCCTTGCTTCACCATGGCAGAGAGGTTTCATGCTGGTGGTGGTTCCTCACCAGAGGCTGCCTGGAGAGCTGTGCTGGGCTCAAGGAGAATGGGCTTCATGACGGATTATCAAGGCCCAGGAGTGCTGTTTGCACATGTGCTGTGTTCTTTGTTGGACATCATAGCCTGTGCTCTCCCTGGGGATGAATGAAAAGGGGAGACAGAGATGCCCACTGTACATGACATGTATTTATCCCTTGTTTTAAAGTGACAAGAGGTGGGAGAAAGGGGTTCATAAAAGGAGTGATAGAAGGAGGAGCTGGGAGGTAAGGAAAGAAAGAATAGGGGTACTATTGCTAGAATGAGCCGTGATATCTGGATTGTTCCAAATTCCCCGTGTGCTCAGCTGAGTAGAAAAGTTGCAGATATCTTTATGAAGCTTGACAGCACTATTTCATTATTCATAAAGACTTTTTAAAAAATCATAACCAGCTTAATTTTTAAAGGAAATGTATCCCCAAAGCATCTTTTAATTGAGTTTTTATGGTAATTCTTTGTATTGACTGTTGAATCAACATACCAAATAAAATATGCTCCAGTGTTTTCTTTCATTCAGGAAGTCTCAGTTCTGCTTCTTCAAAATAATGAAGTGAGAGTCAATTTAGATTTTCATGAATTTACATACCTGGCAGTACATGGCCTTTTCTAAGAGTAAACATAAGAGAGTATTTTTTAACTAGGAAAGTTTGCCTTAAATCCAGAATCTTTGGTGTATGATCTTTCATTGTTTGTGTCTGCATAATTTATGAGTGTGTGTGTCTTGCTGTATTATTAAGGCTTTTAATAACTCACTTCTGAAATAGAAGTTCCTTGAAGGCAGGTACTATTTTTGTTTTAAACTCATCTTTGGATGAAATGTATAATTTCTGTCTTGCACAGTGCCTTGCATAGTAGTGGACGTCCAAAATTGTGTGATGAGAAGAAGGAGCTCAGGGTTGCAAGCCATGTAATGGTCATTTGCCTTTCCCTTCCCTAGACAGTGTCCCTGCTGCACATCCCACCCTGACCACAGTATTGCTCAGGACAAAATCTTTTCTGCTATTCCTGTTTGTGTAGTGGCACAGCATACTGTCAGTACCCTTTCAGATGCCTGAAGACAGTGTTAGTCCAACCTACAACTTCCATCTCAGTTAATCATCATACCTCACACACCTTTCTAATTTTCCCTGGGCTAACTAACTAGTTTTTTTTTTTTTTTTCCAACTTTTCTGGCATGCTTCTCTGTTCTGACATTTCTGCTTCTTTCCGGCCACTCGTGTGCACAATTTCTTATGTGTCAGGAACTGGGTTACGTTGTGACCCCCAGATTGTGCATCATATCCAGATGTGACTGGGCAGGGCCCAGTCCAGTGGAAACTTTTCTGTTCTTGTTGTGCTCCTATTAATAAAACCCAACACGGCAGAGCCTTCTGGTTGCCACATGAACTTGACTCCTCTTGGACTTGCTGCCAACTTCAATTCTTAGCTGATAATTTGAACAGTCATAGACTCTGCTTGGTTTCAGAACATTTTCAGGGAGGAGATTCCCTTAGTGACACTTGGAGGTGGTCTTAGAGCTTCGTTGAACCTGGGGTATCACACCAGGGGTACAGTTGTGGAGTTGCCCAGCCCAGAGAAGCAGAGCCAAGGTTGGGGCCAGGAGGTAGCGGTAGCAGGTGGGTGAACAGAATGAGAGAGATGAGCGGAAGTGTTAAGGAGGCCAGGCAAAGAGAAGAGGATGTACATCAGAGAGGGAGGTACACTGGGGAATCCAGGGGGCTTAGAATCTATTGGCCTAGATCCCTAGCATCTTCCTAGGTGTTTCTTTCAGGAGGCAACTTTGTGCCTCACCTTAAAGAAATGATGAGGAGCTGGGATCTCATGAATTATTCATGAGCCAGGTTTCCCTTAATCTGTACGCATGTGCTTGAATTTCTAAAAATCTTTTTTAAGGGACTTTATATTTCTCTGATTAAATTTCTTCTTGCTAATGGACCCCGTATTCCTAGTCACCAAAGACCTTTTGAACCCCATTGTCTTTCCCAAGTTGCAAGTTCTGACCTCATCCATAGGATGAGAATCATAATAGGCACCTCGTCACTTGTTTTGATGGGTGATCAGGAAGATAATTGGAATTTTGCATTTGGAGTGCCGGGTGTGAAGCCCATCAGTATCAGTGCCAACACCTTGTCGCAGTTATTTTTCTGCTCTCAGGGTATTCACCATGTCTCCCTCTTAGGTCAGTGTTGATGGACTGTCTTCCCTGTTTTCGTTCAATCTATTGATTCTTATGAATAGCTTCCTATTACATATGGAGAGGGATCAACAGCAGAATCTGAAGATTCCTAGAGGCTACTTGTAAGGATCTTTGGGACACTGGTCCATGTTGGGGGTTACAAAGTCAGAGGCCTTCAACAACCTCGTTATACAAATGTGTAAGCAACCAGGCGAGGAGAGAGTGGTGGGGCCCATGTCAACTCAGAGAATGTATGTCCCATCTAAAGCAGTCATTTCACTAAGAGTCACTGCCCAATCCAACACCTGGTACAGGGGGAGTCAAGGGCACCAGCTCCATGGGCTGCTATGAATAGCTCCCTAACATGCGCTTGCATTTGGTTAATGTGGCTTTGGAGCAGTGGTTCTTATAGTATGGTCCAGAAGCCATCGGCAGCACCTAGGAACTTGTATGAATGCAAATTCTTGGCTCCACTCCAGACCTACTGAATCAGAAGCTCTGGAGGTGGGGCCCAGCAACCTGGGGTGTCACAGGCCCTCTAGGAGATTCTGATGTTCTTGAGAATGATTTGGAAAGTGGTTCTCAACCTTGGAAGGACACTGGAATCAATGTTCTGGGGAGCTTTAAAAATCCAACCATCTGGCTCCCAACCACAGAGCTTCTCATTGAGCTGATTTGGACTAGAACCTGGACACCAGGAATTTTTTTTAAAGCTCCCCCGGGGATTTTCAGGTGCATCTAAGACAGAGAACTGCTGTTCTCAGGAGCTTATTGAAACATCCACATACTCATTTCTCCTGGGTGAAGAGGTGAGGAGAGGGAGGCATGTATCATTTGACAGAGGTCCTAGATGACCTCTCTTCCCCTTAGAGAACGTGACCTTGAACCACCAGCTCAAGAAATAGCCTCAAATAGGGCTTTTCATAGATTAAATGAATATTCACTCAATGTGACTTGTTTTAAAGGTTGCTTTTAATGCTATATTTGTTCAGCAAATGTAGGCACTCATATAACACAAATATTAACTCCTAAGTCCTCAAAGGCTTTCCCCATGATACGCCATCTGGCAAGCATTATTATCATCATCTCTTTATTATCCACACTAATAAAGGACTAGCATGGCACTGGTAATTGAAAAACACGTATCATTTAAAAATCATTCAGGCTAGTACCAGTACTGTTTTCCAAGCCAGGAAGTATTCAAGAGTAGAAATATTGACTGATTACAGTTTGCTGCTTCCCTGTGGAGGTGCTAATACATATTATTTTAGTGAGAAATTTGAGCCATTGGAGTGAGAAGCTTCTAAATTATAATTCCTGTTTCTGAATAAGGGGGTTTGTTTTATTGACGAGAGTCCTGAGCACAGAGACAAGGAACAGCAAGTATATTTAAAATGCATATGCCCCTGGGAACCAGTGGATTAAAGCATGGTATAATATAGAAGCTGCATGGGGATTTGAGGAATGGTGGATCTGGATTCTAGATCTCCTGATATTACCTGTGTCATTTGAGATGAACCATCCTCTCTACCAGTGGGTCTCAAAGAGTCCTCAACTAGCAACAGCTGTATTACCTGGCGATTTATTAAAGATGCAGTTCTTGGGCCTTACCCCATGCCTACTGGATCAGATTCAGGGTGGGGCCAGCAATCAGTGCTTTAACAAGTCCTCCAAGAAATTTAGATGCCTGCTCAAGTTAAAGCACTGCTACTGTCCACCAGGAGCTCAGTTTTTTTGTCTATAAAATAAGAGGACCAGCCTAGATTATATTTAAGGTTTACTCTAGCTCTCCAATGGCCATGGTGTGTGGGCACAGAATAGGTTTAGAGATTCTCTGTCTTAGAGCTTATACCTTCCCTTGGATGTGTGATTGAAATCATTCGGCTGAAAAACTGACAGGCAGGCAACAGAAAAGAAACTGATTTCCAGGAACTAGATACTCAGACTAGATACCCAAACGGCACCTTGGGTGCTCACTACAAAATAACTCATAATATCTTCAGCTGGTTGGTACTACTTTCCCAAAGTAAAAAACTCCGGTGTTTTGGAAAGGGAAGCAGCCATCTCCTTTTTCTCTAGGGGCTGAGAGCTGTCTGCTGTGATTCACAGAGCAGCATTTCAACAGGAACTAACAAATGGCATTTCAGAAGAATGTACCAGAGGTACACAGGCTTTGCAGTAAAACAAGGGAAAATTTCAAGCCATTTATCAAAGCTCCTGCAGCTTCCATTTCAAGACAGGTGGAAAAAAATAACATGGAACAAGAAAAGAAAATAAATCTGTATCCAGAGCATCTCGTAAATAAGAAAGGAGTGGGGGAGTTGCTGGCCTTGGTGGGATCTCAGTATTTTTGTCACAGTACAAAAAGCTTTTAAATGTTTTGGCGTGAAATTCTTTTCCTTTTCCTGTTATTAAAATTTGTGGTTGTAAAATTATTTCACTGGCTATTGAAACCCCAAAAAAAAGAAAGCTGAGAAAATGATACCTGGAGTGAGAGAGAGAGAATGAGAACATAGTTCACTCTCTACCCCAAAATATTTTTTATTTTTATCTAAAATGTAGTGATGCTCCATAACTTAGGGTAAGTCATTGAAAATCAAAGGCAATTTTCTAATTGGCTTTTGTTCAGTAAGAGCCTATTTGCTATAGACAAGTAGGGATGTGGTTTATTGAACATGAGAGAGACATGGGTCTGTTATAATGTCTGAGGGGGTGGAGAAATTATAACTTTTATTAAAAAGATAGGCCAGTAGTGGTGGCTCACGCCTGTAATCCCAGCACTTTGGGAGGCTGAGGCGGGTGGATTACCTGAGATCAGGAGTTTGAGACCAGCCTGGCCAACATGAGGAAACCCTGTCTCTACTAAAAATACAAAACTTAACCAGGCGTGGTGACACATGCCTGTAATCCCAGCTACTTGGGAGGCTGAGACAGGACAGTTGCTAGAACCCGGGGGGCAGAGGCTGCAGTGAGCCCAGATCATGCCATTGCACTCCAGCCTGGATGATAGAATGAGACTACATCTCAAAAAAAAAAAAAAAAAAAAAAAAAAAAATCCACCAGCTGTAGTGGCTTACTCCTGTAATCCTAGCACTTTGGGAGGCCAAGGCTGGCAGATCACTTCAGGTCAGGAGTTCGAAATCAGCCTGGCCAGCATGGTGAAACCTCGTCTTTACCAAAAATACAAAAATTAGCCGGGCGTGGTGGTGGGTGCCTGTAATCCCAGCTACTCAGGAAGCTGAGGCAAGAGAATCGCTTGAACCTGGGAGGCAAAAGTTGCAGTGAGCCAAGATTCCACCAGTGCACTCCAGCTTGGGTGACAGAGCAAGATTTGGTCGCAAAAAAAATAAAAATAAATAATAAATAAAAAGATGGATCTCAGGCCCACTCTGCCAGACAGAATAACGTTGATTGAGGAGAACCTGCATTGGATTTCTTTGTGAAATTCCCAGCAATGTTAGGTTGTTGATCAACCTGGTTAAAAGCCCATGCTCTGAGTTCACAGTCTGGCTTTGCCACATAACTGGCTCTGAAACTTTGGGCAAGCTACCCAATTGTCAGTGCTTTGGTTTCCTTCAGGGGATAATGACAGTATCTACCTAGTGGGATTTTTGTGAGGATTAAGAACACCATGTGCAAGACACTTTGCGCAATGCCTGGTGCATAGCAGGCATTCTTTTATTGAGATTATTTGCTAATTAGTCATATAGTTCTTTAAAGGAACTCTAAAACTCAATTACATTGTTTTTTAACTATAAGGATTTTTTGAAAGTAGCAAATGAATGCCTGCAGAGGGGTGTGATTGATGAAAGGAGGTTTGAAGGACATATGGGGTGCAAAATTCAAAGAAGATTGATAACTCTTGAGCCATGGGATCTTCTCTTCCATCAGCTTCATTAACATAGCTTTGGGGAGTTGTTAGAATTAGATTTAGAGATACTAATGTTTTTCCACTAGATTTCCTTTTTTATGTATTTATTTTTGAAACTCATATAGCAACACTAGAAATAGGTCTGAACTAAATATCATGTGTTTCTCTTTTACATTTGGCTCCCCTCCTGTGTTGGCTGACCTATGCTGCACAGTGGCTGCTGTGAATGCCACTATTTCATTTTATTTTACGGCTGAGTAATATTCTATGGTGTATATAAATATGCCACATTTTCTTTATCCACTCATTGATTGATGGGCATTTGGGCTGGTTCCATATTTTCGCAACTGCAAATTGTACTGCTGTATGCATGCGTGTGCAAGTATCTTTTTCATATAATGACTTCTTTTCCTCTGGGTAGATACCTATTATTGGGATTGCTGGATCAAACAGTGGACCTACTTTTAGTTCTTTGAAGAACCTCTACACTGTTTTCTATAGTGTATTTCTCTTGTCTGACTGCTCTGTCTAGGACTTCCAGTACTATGTTGAATAGGGGTGAAAGTGGGCATTGTTGTCTTGTCCTAGTTCTCAGGGGGAATGCTTTCACCTTTTCCCCATTCAATATAATGTTGACTGTGAGTTTGTCATAAATGGCTTTTATTACCTTAAGGTATATCCCTTCTATACAGATTTTGCTGAGGGTTTTAATCGTAAAACGGTGTTGAATTCTGTCAAATGCTTTTTCTGCATCTATTGAGATGATCATCTATTGAGAGGATCATATGATTTCGTCTTTGATTCTATTTATGTGGTGTGTCACATTTATTGACTTACATATGTTAAACCATCCCAGCATCCCTGGTATGAAACCCACTTGATCATGGTGAATTATCTTTTTGATATGCTATTGGATTTGGTTCACGAGTATTTTATTGAGGATTTCTGGATCTGTGTTCATTAGGGATATTGGTCTATAGTTTTCTTTTTTTATGATGTCCTTCCCTGGCTTTTGGTATTAAGGTGATACTGGCTTCATAGAATGATTAAGGGAGGAATCCCTCTTTCTCTATCTTTTGGTATAGTGTCAATAGATTTGTACCAATTCTTACTTGAATATCTGATAGAATTCATCTGTGAATCCATCTGGTCCTGGACTTTTTTGTGTTGGAAATTTTCCTTATTACCATTTCAAACTCACTGCCTGTTATTGGTCTGCTCGGAGATTCTATATCTTCCTGGTTTAATCTAGAAAAGGTGCATATTTCCAGGAATTTATCTATCTCTTCTAGGTTTTCTGGTTCATATGCATCAAGGTGTTCATAGAAGCCTTGAATAATCTTTTATATTTCTCTAGAATCAGTTGTAATATCTCCTGTTTTGTTTCCAATTTAGCTTATTTGGATCTTCTCTCTTCTTTTTTGGTTAATCTCACTAATAGTCTTTTTTTTTTATCTTTTCAAAGAACCAGCATTTTGTTTCAGTTATGTTTTGTGTTTTGTTGTTGTTGTTGTTGTTTGTTTCAATTTCATTTAGTTCTGCTCTGATCTGCATTATTTCTTTTCTTCTGCTGGATTTGGGTTTGGATTGTTCTTGTTTCTCCAGGTCCATGAGGTGTGACCTTAGATTGTCTGTGTGTGCTCTTTCAGACTTTTGATGTAGGCATTTAATCCTATGAACTTTCTTCTTAGCACCACCATTGCTGTATCCCAGAGGTTTTGATGATTGTGTCACTATTATCATTCATTCAAATAATTTTTTAATTTCCTTCTTGATTTCCCTGTTGACCCAGTGATCATTCAGGAGCAGGTTGTTTAATTTCCATGTGTTTGCATGGTTTTGTGGATTCCTGTTGGGGTTGATTTCCAATTTTATTCCACTGTGGTCTGAGAGAGTACTTGATATAATTTCAGTTTTCTTAAATTTACTGAGACTTGAGCCGGGCACAGTGGCTCATGCCTGTAATCCCAGCACTTTTGGAGGCCGAGGTGGGCGGATCACCTGAGGTCAGAAGTTCAAAACAGCCTGGTCAACATGACAAAACCCCGTCTCTACTAAAAATACAAAAAGTAGCCCGGCGTGGTGGCATGCGACTGTAATCCCAGCTACTCGGGAGGCTGAGGCAGGAGAATTGCTTGAACCTGGGAGGTGGAGGTTGTAGTGAGTGAGATTGCGCCACTGCACTCTAGCCTGGTGACAGAGTGAGACTCTGCCTCAAAAAAAAAAAAATTTACCGAGACTTGTTTTGTGGCCTATCATATGATCTGTCTTGGAGAGCATTCTGTGTGCTGATGAATAGAATGTGTGTTCTGCAGTTATTGGGTAGAAGGTTCTGTAAATATCCATTAAGTCTGTTTGTTGTAGGGTATAGTTTAAGTCCATTGTTTCTTTGTTGACGTTCTGTCTTGATGACCTTTCTAGTGCTGTCAGTGAATTAAAGTCCTCCACTATTCTTGTGTTGCTGTCTATATCATTTCTTAGGTCTAGTAGTAATGGTTTTATAAATTTGGGAGATCCAGTGTTAGATGCACATATATTTAGTATTGTGATATTTCCCTGTTGGACTAGTCCTTTTAACATTATATAATATCCTTCTTTGTCTTTTTTAATTGCTGTTGCTTTAAAAGTTTGTTTTGTCTGATATAAGAATAGCTACTCCTGCTTGCTTTTGTTGTCCATTTTCATGGAATATCTTTTTCTACCCCCTTTAACTTAAATTTATGTGAGTTCTTATGTGTTAGGTGAGTCTCTTTAAGGCAGCAGAAACTTGGTTCATGAATTCTTATCCCTTCTGCCATTCTGTATCTTTTCAGTGAAGCATTGAGGCCATTTACATTCAGTGTTAGTATTGAGATGTGAGATACTATTCTATTCATTGTGCTATTAGTTGCCTGAATAGTTTGTGTTTTTCTTCATTGTGTTATTGTTATATACACAATATATATGTATTGTGAGATTTATGCTTTAAGGTCTTCTGAGATAGATGCTTTAAGGAGGTTCTACTTTGTTTTTGCGAGGATTTGTTTCAAGATTTAGAGCTCCTTTTAGCAGTTCTTATAGTGCTGGTTTGGTAGTGGCAAATTCTCTCAGCATTTGTTTGTTTGGAAAGGACTGTATCTTTCCTTCACTTATGAAGCTTAGTTTCACTGGATACAAAATTCTTGGCTGATAATTGTTTTGTTGAAGGAGGCTAAAAATAGGACCTCAGTCTCTTGTAGCTTGTAAGTTTTCTGCTAAGAAATCTGTTAATTTGAAGGTTTTCCATTATAGGTTACCTGATGCTTTTGCCTCATAGCTCTTAAGATTTTCTTTTGGACGGGCGCGGTGGCTCAAGCCTGTAATCCCAGCACTTTGGGAGGCCGAGGTGGGCAGATCACAAGGTCAGGAGATCGAGACCATCCTGGCTAACACGGTGAAACCCTGTCTCTACTAAAAAATACAAAAGAAACTAGCCGGGCGAGGTGGCGGGCGCCTGTAGTCCCAGCTACTCGGGAGGCTGAGGCAGGAGAATGGCATAAACCCGGGAGGCGGAGCTTGCAGTGAGCTGAGATCCGGCCACTGCACTCCATCCTGGGCGACAGAGCAAGACTCCATCTCAAAAAAAAAAAAAAAAAAAAAGATTTTCTTTTGTCTTAACTTTAGATAACCTGTTAACTATGTGCCTAGGTGATAATATTTTTGTGATGAGTTTCCCAGGTGTTCTTTGAGCTTCTTGTATTTGGATGTCTAGATTTCTAGCAAGGCCAGGGAAGTTTTCCTCAATTACTGCCACAAATATATTTTCCAAACTTTTAGATTTCTCTTTTTCCTTAGGAACACCAATTATTCTTAGGTTTGGATGTTTAACATAGTGCCATACTTCTTGGAGGCTTTGTTCATTTTTTAAATTATTTTTTCTTTGTCTTTGACGGATTAGGTTAATTCGAAAGCCTTGTCTTTGAGCTTTGATGTTCTTTATTCTGCTCGTTCAATTCTATTGCTGTTACTTTCCAGGGAATTTTGCATTTCTCTAACTGTGTCCTTGGTTTCCAGAAGTTGTGATTGTTTTCTATTTATGCTATCTATTTCACTGAAGAATTTTTCTTTCCTGTATCCTGTATCCTGTTTTTTATTTCTTTAAATTGGACTCCACCTTTCTCTGCTGCCTCTTTGAGTAACTTAATAATCCACTTTCTGAATTCTTACTCTGGCAATTTGGATATTTTGTCTTGGTTTGGATCCATTGCTGGTGAGCTGGTATAATCTTTTGCAGTATTAAAGAAGCTTGTTTTGTCATATTACCAGAATTGTTTTTCTGGTTCCCTCTCATTTGGGTAGACTAAGTCACAGGGAAGATCTGGGACTCAAGGACTAGTGTTCACATTCTTTTGTCTTACAGAGTGCTCCCTTGATGTGGTGTTCTCCCCCTTCTCCTAAGAATGTGGCTTCCTAAGAGCCAAACTGTAGTGATTGTTTTTGCTCTTCTAGGTCTAGCCACCCAACAGAGCTACCCAGCTCCGTGCTGGTACTGGCATGTGTCTGCAAAGAGTCCTGTGATATGATCGGTCTTCAGGTCTTGCAACCATGGATAACTGCACCTGCTTCAGTGGAGTTAGTAGGGGAGTGAAGTGGTGTGGGTCCTTGGTTGTGTTTTTGTTTAGTGTGCTGGTTGCCTCCCAGGGAGCCTGCAGTGGTGATCCAGTTCCTTCAAAGCGTCTGTGAATTATCTCAGCTTTCTTGGTATGTTCCTGCATTAGTTCTTGGAACAAAAGTTCATGATGTAAGTCTCCACATGCTGCTCTACCCTTCCGAGTGGAAGCTGCAGCTAGTCCTGCCTCCTATCCACCCTCTTGGGTGGATTTTCAGAATAGTTCTTGGTCATTGTTTTCAGTAATTAATGGTGAAGAGTAAGTTGCTAATCTTAGTAAGAGTCTTGTGGTGTTTTTGCTGGGTGATCTCAAGTATATGGAGAGTTCAGATCAGCCAGGCCTTCTCCTCTTAGGCATATTTGTAACTATTTTTTATTTGGGTAAATTTATGGGGTACAAGTGTACTTTTGTTACATAGATATACTGCATAGTGGGGAGGTCAGGGCTTTTAGTGTACCCATCACCTACATAGTGCATTGTACTCAGTAAGCAATTTCTCGTCATCCCACCAATTCCCAGCCTTCTGAGTTTGCATTGTCTATCATTCCATACTCTATGCCCACGTGTGCACATCATTTAGCTCCCACTTCTATGTGAGAATATGTGACATTTGACTTTCTGTTTCTGAGTTATTTCACTTAAAATAATGGCTTCCAGTTCTATTCATGTTGCTACAAAAGATACGATTTCATTCTTCTTTTATGACTGAATAGTATCCCATTATGTATATGTACCACATTTTCTTGATCCAGTCATCCATTGGTGGACACATAGGTGCATTCTATATCTTTGCTATTGTGAATAGTACTACAATAAACATAAGAGTGCAGGTGATTTTTGGTATAATGATTTCTTTCTTTCTTTCTTTTTTTTTTTGAGACGGAGTCTTGCCCTGTTGCCCAGGCTGGAGTGCAATGGTGCAATCTGGACTCACTGCAACCTCTGCCTCCCAGGTTCAAGCAGTTCTCCTGCCTCTACCTCTTGAGTAGCTGGGATTACAGGCCCGCGCCACCACGCCTACCTAATTTGTTGTATCTTTAGGGGTTTCACCATGTTGGCCAGGCTGGTCTCAAACTCCTGACCTCATGATCCACCCACCTCAGCCTCCCAAAGTGGACTACAGGAGTGAGCCACCATGCCCAGCCAATGATTTCTTTTCCTTTGTGTAGATACCCAGTAGTGGAATTGCTGGATTGAATGGTAGTTCTATTTTTAGTTCTTGAGAAATCTCCATAGTGTTTTCCATAGAGGTTTGTACTAATTTACATTCCCATCAACAGTATATAAGCATTTTCTTTTTTCCCTTTTCTTGTCATCTGTTATTCTTTGTCTTTACCTAATAACCATTCTGACTGGTGTGAGATGGTATCTCATTGTTGTTTTCATTTGCATTTCTCCGATGATTACTGATGTTGAGCATTATATGCTTGTTGGCCATTTGTGTGTCTTCTTTTGAAAAATGTCTAATCATGTCTTTTGCCCACTTTTAAATTAGATTGTTTTTCATTTGCTGAGGTGTTTGAGTTCTGCATATCTGCAACTATTATTTCATCTTTGGGGTTCTGTGTGCTGTGTGTGGTGACCCTAAAGACCAGAGAGGAAGGTTCTCAGACTTCCTGAGAGCAGACAGATGTCAGGACACTGTGGATATCTGAACTTTATCCGGTGTCTGTGCTTAGAGGCCTGTGGACTGTGTAAACCTGGACAGTTCACAAAGTCCATCAATGCATGCGGCTGTATTTAACCTCCCACATAAGGAAGCGGAGTCAAGGTGTGAATAGGCCATCGTTTCCTTGGAGTCAGCTTCCGAATTAAATACCAGAGGTGTGGCTTTATCCCAGCTTTTTCTACCCAAATGCTGTTGGTTTCTTTTTAGTGCAGCTACCAGAAATAATTTTTGCATCATTTTCTTTTTCTCACAATGTCACATGTCTAAGAATAATCCCATATTTGAATCTTTAGCTTGGTTTCCTAATCCCAGGTATAAATCTGGTTTTGCTATCCTGAGGAGCAGTAGAAAGAAGTTGCTGCATCCACCTCAGTAGGTTTACATGGAGATAGAAAATGTCATCATGTTTGATTATTTGGAGCTTGCCTTGTAGCACTTCACTCTTGAGGAGGGAAATTGGATCTCTGGTGGTTGGTGAAATCTGCTGAAGAATTCACCTTATCATGCATTTTGTTGTACTCACAGAATCATGTCAACCCTGCCATGGACTTCACGCAGACTCCACCTGGGATGTTGGCTCTGGACAACATGCTGTACTTTGCCAAGCACCACCAAGATGCCTACATCCGGGTAAGGATGAAGGCCCTTTTCAGATGTTGTGTTTTGTACTCAATGTTAATTTCAAACGCACAAATACGGAGGGATTAGCTTTAGATGAGTGATCCCATATTTTCTGGCTTTCTTAGTAAACTAAAAAAAAAAAAAAAAAAAAAAAATCAGAATTGAGATCAATCGGACTGAAATGGGGATTTTAACTTTTAATTATTTTATTTTGATGGCGTTAAAAAATACAGTAGATACTGGAAAACCATTTCATAGAGTCCAATATTGAATTATGACAAAAACTCTTAAATAACAAGGAACAAAAATGAACTACCTACCAAAAACCTGCATGACTCCAAATTCAGTGGCTGTTTAGTCTGATGCTGGAGGAACAATAAGATAAACAGAAACAAAGAAAAATGGGAGAGATGGGGAAGGCAGAGAAATGCCTTCTTACATTTCACGTCAGACTAGTCAAATTTCAGTCACAAAGGTAGATTAATTTGTGGGTGGAGCAGAAGGAAATGGGGGACTCTGTTTTCTCTGTGAAATGGAAGATGCCACCTGCTGACTGGGCAGTGCTGGCATGGAGGAAACCGAGTATGAATGAATGGGAGCCTAAGGTGACAGTGGCAGAGAATGGTCATCTATCAGGGCTACTCGGCTGGAGCCCTGGATTTGTGCTGACACCTCTCCCCTGTCCTCAGGGAGAAGAACCCAGACTCAGTCAAGATGAGGTAGATCCAAGATTGAGATCAGGGAAGGATATGAATAAATGGGGCAGGGGAATTGGTGAGTGGTTAAAATGATGACTAGATGTAAGCTTAGAAAGTATTTGATGAACAAGTCACCTAAAGCAGGAAGAGTAAGGCTGAACTTAAAATATAATAAGAGCATGTCCATTAATCTCACATTCTCTGTTGGATTCTCTGTGGCACTGGCTCCCTGGAGACCTGGGTTGGAGTCCTGGCACTATCATCATCCAGTGATGTCAGTGTGGGCAGTTCCTTTGGTCTGGGCTCAAGTTTCCTCTGTAAACCAGAGAGACTTGATGGTTTTTAGTTGGGACAGTAATTATTCCCCCAGAGAGCATTTGGCAATGTGTGGGCATGTTTCTTCGGTTGTCACTGTGCCTAGTGGTGTGCTACTGGCCAAAATCTGTAGTCTCTGGGACCGTCTGTACAGTGAAAAACTGTACCACCCAGCAGTGATCTCCTTGAATAAGGCCATGCCAGATCACTGAGTTCTCTGTAGGCAATATATTGTAAATCTGTGTATTGTTCTATATATATGCAGTTTGGGAAACGTTGACCTATTCTGAAATATTATTTGCAATCTGATTATACGGATAATTTTATTGTCATTTCTCTGAAAGGTTTGGGATCAAGTGTTTGGTCAGAAATACAGTCCCACATAAGAAAATTGTTCTTCCATAAAACTTTGATTTGACTTACATGCAAATATATTTGTTGCACAGATGGTTTCTAAGAATGTAATCTGCTTTTGTAGTAAGTAAATTAATATTTTTGAGATACCATGTAGTATAGCCTTGGAGAGTTGCGCGTGAAAAGTAGAAGCTAAGCAGAAATTGAATTTACCGTTAACTGATTAATGTTCATGGATGAGTGTTTCTAAAATTGGAGCTTATTGATGCTGAATGTATTGTTAATTGCATAAGAAGCATATGTCTCATGGAAAGTAATTTAATGTTTTAAGCCTGTTTTCCTCAATGTGTTCTTTAAACATTGTAAGTGAAATGAATACCATGGCAGCCTGACAAAACTTTATATTTGATAAGGACTTAAAAGAAAAAATCTATTTGTAAAGAAAAGTGTGGCTTTTGGTCCACATGCACTTTTCTTTATTGGTTAGACTTTCCTGTATCTCAGATGACTTTATTGGTTTCTCAGAAGTGTCCTTTCCCTAATTTTTTTCTGTGTCCCATTTGACTTTGGGGCATTTACTAGATAGAAAGCTAAGGCTGTTTATGTGAAGGCATGGGGTTAGTAGAGCATATATAAAGTCTGAAGATCTCTGCAAGGAAATTTTAGGGTGACTTTGAAAATAGATATCTCCATGATACGGCAGTAGTGCTATAGGTAGTGGAAATAGTAATCTGGACAGCTAATTAAATTTTGATTTATGAGCTCAGTGGTCTTTTCTGAAACATTAAGATGGGCTCAATCTTTTCAGTTTACATTTTGATAAAAATCTGTTTTGAGGATGTATATCTTCTCTATGAATGCAGTTTTTCATTTATTATTTATATCTTTCATTTGATAAATGCTTATTCTGTACCTGAATATTGCCTCACTATTCATTCTCTTTGCCAGTCAGTTTTATAGTTGAGATTTTAAATAATTGTAACTCACATACACAAACACACATGTATATATGCACACATATTCCCTCGTTGCCCTTGTCATTCCCGGGTATCATGGTCCCTCACCCACTTTCTAGCCATGTGTTCCCAAGTTGTTTTTTGCCCTGGGTTAATCTTGCCTGCCACTCACTTTGCAGCATCCTGCTCCAAGACACTTCTCCTTTGCTTTCTGGAAGCTGTCTTGCCAAATGCAGAGCACTTTCCTCATCCTTTGTCTCACTGACCTTGCCCTTGACACCTGACACACTCTAGTGACCAGGCCTCTCTTGCCCAGCAGCCAGTGATCTGTCTTGGCTCTGTTGCTGACAGTTGCTCTTCATCTCTCTGGCAGGTTTCTTCTCCGCCTGCCCATCAATGCACAGGACCCCCATGACTCTGTCTCTGGACCTTTGCTTGTCTCAGTCCCTCAGGCTGCACATTTCCTGAGTAACCATCAAATGCCCAGCCATGAGCCAAAGGATGGGGATTCCTCAAGAAAACAAGTTGCTCATGGGTCCTGACAGTGAGGAGTTCACTGTCTAGAGATCAAAAGTAGAGGTGGTGGTGGGTTGTGGGGTGAAGAGACAAATACCAGGCAGTTTCCAAGTCACTTGGCATGTGTCTTGATTGAGTATGCTGGGAACACAGAGGAACGTCACCAACACAGATGTGGGGGTCAGGTCAGGAGAGCTTCCTGGAGGAAGTGGCATCTAGGCTCAGAGCTGTTGAATAGTGCTAGTTAAGCCGGTGAAGGGAAGAGATGGAGAGTACTACCTCATGTGGAGGGAACCACGAGAGCAAAGGTATAACGGTGCATGCTTTGTTCGGGGAGCCACACTAGTATAGGATGGCCAAGGCAGGGACTGGCATATGGGACATGGCTTGTGAGGCGAATGTGCTAGTTCAATGGGGATGTCTTAAGCCATCCGAAGAGGTCTGTTGGACCTAAAGGCAGGGAAGAATTTCTGAAGTGTTTTAAATCAAGGTGAAAATGAAGTTTAGACAGATCACGGTCCCACTAGAAAACCAATGTGAGAAATCAAGACCAGAGGCAAAAATAAAATGTGGGTAAAAATAAAAGAGAAATGGAGATAACTTGAACTAGGGGAGTGGGAGTGGCAATGAAATGGAACAGTTTGAATGAGTTACTTTGGAACTAAAATCAACTTGACCTTCTCCAAGGAAGAGGGAGGTTTCTGCCTTGAGTGGGAGTAGACAGTGGCGTCATTAAGGAAATAGATAGTGCAGGTCTGTGCAGGGGCAGGCATTTGGACCATCCAGACTCTTACACGCATGTAGGACATCTGTCTAGGAGGACGTATGCAGTAGGCAGTGAGATCTGGGTGGCTGAGCTCAGACCCATGTAGATATCACATTATATTCTAACTCCTTAAGCATTCTTATTCCTTCCAATTCATTCATCTATATTGTCACAATATTATCTTAGTGGCTTCCTTGCTAATGTCTGGAACCTTCAAACCCATATTCCGTGCCAGTTGCTAGGATGATCTTCCTAACCAGAGTTCCGAGTGCTTCAGGGACCATACCTGGCCCGCAGCCTATCTCTGTGACTTTTATCTCTTGCTACCAACTCCCCTTTCCCTCTTTCCATCCCCCCTCCCCCCGCCATAGTAGCCTTTGCCTATGTAAATGATGGTAGGCCTAACTAGCCAGGCAAATTTCTATCACCGTGTCTTTGCTCTCATTCTTGCTTCTGCCTGAGTGCCTGTCCCACACCATGTGTCTGTTGGACAGCCCTCATGGCAAAGGCCATCTTCTGTCTGAAGAAGCCTTCCTGACCCTCTACCCGGATGACTCCATCCACTCTCTTTGCACCATGGACACACAATTTAAATCCTAGAACACTGTACAACCTTAAATGTATTTACTTTCGGTTTCCCTAATTGATTGTAAACATCTTGTGAGCAGGCACCAAGGTTCATTTATATTCTAGCCCCTGACAGAGAGCCTAGCACATAGTAGCTTTTAATCATTTCTTATAATTCACATGAGTAAAGAGTTTCTTTAGTTCTGGTTTAAACGATCTCTTGACCATGATAAATTCTTTTTTACCATTGGAGAATCATGGCCTTTGTTCCTCCTAACAGTAATAAAGGTATATTTTTGCTATGTGAATTTTGTGATGGGCGGCCTGGTTTCTCATGTTGTATTCGAATAAAGTTTTGTAACTGTGTACTGACGAAAGCAGTGGATGTAACTGAATTACCCCACACTTGGACAGGCTCAGAACATGAGGAGGAATTGCAAATCTGAGTATCTTACTGTGCACCGAGTAAAATCTGGGGCATAGCATGATTTCAGACTCCCAAGTCTTATTTACTCTGGGTATAATTGCTTTTACTTTTTCTAGAAATGCTTCACTCCCCAGCTCTCCCAACCAAGGGAATGGTACGAGGCTATCTCAATAAGGAGACAAGTGGAGGGGAGGGTTCTTGGCTCATGCCTACGATCCTGCTGTCATTATTTTCAGAGACAAGATAATGGTACAGAGTTGAGTGTGTTATAGATGTTTTGTCTTGCTTTTTTCTTACTCCCTGGAATGACAATTCTCAGTGTTTTGGAAGAAGGAAGCTTAGTGACTCCCTTGGAAGCAAAATCTGTAGACTTAGAATTTATGGTGTTTTTTGTTTGTTTGTTTGTTTGTTTTAAAGACACAGTCTTACTCTTTCGCCCAGGCTGTAGTGCAGTGGTGCATTTTCAGCTCACCACAGTCTCTGTGTCCTGGGTTCAAGTGATTCTCATGCTTCAGCCTCCCAAGTAGCTGGGACTACAGGCATGCACCACCGCACCCAGCTAATTTTTGTATTTTTAGTAGAGATGGGGTTTCGTCATGTTGGCCAGGCTGGTCTTGAACTCCTGACCTCAGGTGATCTGCCCGCCTTTGCCTCCCAAGTTGTTGGGATTACAAGTGTGAGTCACCGAGCCCAGCCCATGTTCTTGATGCATTTAATTATTCACTGGGAACTACTGAGAAACCCGGATTACCTAGTTTTAGTTTGACTGAAGACCTATGCTGGCCAATGTGGGAGCCAAGATTCAACCACAAAGCAGGAAGCAATGGCAAGGAAACTTAGGGCTCTCTCAAAGGTGGAACTGGAATAATAAGAAAAACTTAAGAAAAAGGCTATGACTAGCAGATGGGGTGGTTTCAGGATGATGTAATTCTTCATGGTAATATTCACCTTCCCATTTGGCCAGAGCAATGAATACCTAGTGTGGTTTTGGTAATATGCAAGACAGGCTGCATAGATGAGCTCAGTCTTCAAGTAATCCCTAGGAACAAGCATTGTTATCACCGTTTTATAAATTCAGGAGCTGGGACTTAAAGAGGTGCAGAGAGTTCTGGTCTGTCAAATAGCCAGTAGACACGTGGAATTTGAACTTAAATCTTCGGACTGCAAATATCAGGCTCCTTCCAGTTGTGTAGCCTTCTGTCTCTGGGCTTGGAGTATGATGAGGGCAATAGTGTTGTTCTTGGAATGGAGGGAAAGGGGACAGATTCAAAGAGAGAATGATTAGAAAGCATGGAAAGTCCACAGGACTATCAAACAAGTCGTCATATTCAGTTAAAGATCTTCTGAAATCTAGCATGGTCAGGAAGCCATTTCTGAAGATATTTGATTGACACCCAAAAGTTGCTATTTTAAGGAATAAGTGAGCACAGGGAAGGTGTCATTGCAAAGCTTTTCACGTTTCAGAGATAGACTGTCTTTAGTTTCAGAGTGATGATACGAGAAGTAACATGCAGAAGTATTCGGATGTTCAGAAACTATTGTCAGTCATCTGAGCCCTCTTGGCATCACAGTCAGACAGAAGCAAACTGCGCATTAATCCCAGGCTCTAAAAAAGTTAGATAAACATTTAACGTGCAACAATAAAATCCAAGTGCACGCAAATGAGATGTTTCTATTATTGCTTACATCTTTTTCAGAGGAAAAAATATACATAGAAAACAAACAGTCCATCTTCTTAGATGCTAAAAGTGTCCAACTAAAAGAAGAAAAATCCTTTTAACATTCATTTTCATTCATTCATTCATTCATTCATTGACTTTTTCATGAAATATTACCAAACATCTACCATGCACCTGTGTGGAGCCATGCACAGTGACTGTGGTGGTGAAGAAAGGCAGGATCTGATTGTGAAATACCCGAAATAGAAAAGCAAGCAAGTGAAGGGAGTAGTTTATTTGTTTTTTTACTTGAGAGATTCCTTGTTTCCTTTGGGATTTTTAGATGTGACTTATACTGGGCACAACTATCAAGTTATAAAAACATTGCTAGATACTTATTTGCAGTTTTTCACAATGTATTGAGCAGGTAAATATTTCATTATTTTGTAAGTTATTACACTGTTTATGTCAGAATCACTTAGGGCTTGCCCCCTTTCCCAGCAACCTAATTTTAAACAATGGCACTGCTTCTTAGAGAAGTATTCTGGTGGGCATTCAGTATGGAATAGAACAAGCCTGACCCCTGTTCTCTGTTTGATTGGGCATGGTGCTATGTCATAAATAAAATATTTTCTTAATTAAACTGCTACCCAACCAGTTGATAAAATCCTACCCAACAAAGCTGTTACCCAACTGAATTTGTATAATCTTGAGGTTTCCAGGAACAAATTTAAAAGTAAATCTTGGAAACTGTGTGTTCCTTACATATCCGCAATTCTTTTTTCTTTTCTAGTTTTATCGAGATATAATTGCTATACCAAAAAAAAAAAAAATCGCATAATTAATGTATACAATCTGGTGATCGTACCTGACAGTTCTTGCTTCAGCGTCCCTCATAATTTATGATTAACATTTCATCTAGTTGGAAAATCTTTGCATACTAGCTGACTGTTATAGAAGATAATGAATTCCTTGAGGGGGGGGAAAATAGAAATGCCCTTAAAAATAAGATTAATCACAATGGTTTCATGCAGTTGTGAGATAGAGCATATATATGTTTCTAATATTATGCCAACTCAGAAGAGAAATATTTATAATGTATCAAGTAAGAAAGACTGTGATGAAGATGGCTGTTTCTACTGAGGGATTGTTTTCTCAAGAGTATTTCATTATAGCCACTTTTTTAAACAGATGAGGAGTTTAAAGTATGTTTAGTTTACACTATTTTAAAACCTTTAAGTGAGTTTTTCCTCCTCATGATGCATACATAGTAAATCATACTTACAAAAAATAGTTGGGAGAAGTAGTGATTTAGATCCTAACTCATGGTTGATACAGGGAGGCCTGGATTTTTTGAGGCAGAAACCTCGAGAAAATGCTCTGAAATTACCTAGCGTGAGAAAAGCTACTATCTTTTGAGCCTTTACTATGTTCTGAGTACTCAACATACATTATTTGAAATTTCCCTTCAATGTTCCCAGACGTGGGAAGATAACGAAACCTTGTGCCCTTTCCTTCCAGTCTATAGATCTCTCTGTTCTTCTCCTCAAGGCCCACCTCAAGTGCAGAGTCATTTTGGGGAATCTCTTTTCAGCTTTTCCGGTCAGGGAGCATAAACATCAGTGATAACAGCAATCACATGTTTGGAGCTCACTAGAACAACTAAGTGGAGCATTTTCATTTATTTCTTGCAGCACCCCTCTGAGGTTGCCACTGTTACTGTTTCCATTTTACAAATGAGGAAACTGACACACAGAGAGGTTAAGTGGCTTGCCCAAAGTCACACGGCTAAGGTAGTACCAGAGCTGAATTTTAAATCCAGATAATATGTGTCCATTGTCCATACCCTGTGCTTTTGAGAGGCTTATAGATTCATATGGAGGTGGTAGCCACAGTTCAAATGAGTCCTACGGATGTGTTTTGCTTCACTGACCCAGTGTTTTTAAAAAGAAGATAATTTGATTGCCTTTTGTCAGGGCTTACACTCCCTCCCCAATTAACTGAGAGCCCCAGACACCTTCTCGTATTATGGCTGACTGCTTCTTGCTTTCTAGTTATCTGCCTGGTACTTGAAGGCACTCGAGTTAGTGCCCGTTGATGCTGATAGTCTGTAATGACATTTGTGAAGTTCTGAGCACACTGCCAGCACATAGAAGGTGCTTCAACCATTTGAGTTGATTGTTCCCATTCCCACTCCTTAAAGTAGTACTTGATTGATATACAGTCTTCTGGGAGTTTCATATGTATTTGCTCGGTATTTATCTTTTCATCCTTGTAAACTCCCAGAAAGCAGGCATTTCATCTTTGGTTGGGTGTTTATTCCCTGGCTGAGAATAAAGTACTTTAATCCCAATCTCCTGTGACTGAAGAAGAGGAAGAGGCATGTTTCCCAGTTTCTCCCGTTGTGAATTCTAAAGAAAAAAAGTCACGAGATTATCTTACAAACATCTGCACTGGATCAGTGCTCTGGGAGCTCTGAGTGTCATCAGCCCTCTGTACCAGGAGTCAGATCACAGAGTGGATCCCTTGCAGGACACACCAGTGTGTATTGAAGGGAACAGGAACCAAGTAGTCCCTGTGCATTAAGGCAGGGTGCTGGTGGAGGCGATGCCGAGACTTTAAAATAAACTAAGGGACTTTTAACATTTCAAGGGGTAAATTGGCAGTTCCCCAAGCGACATAATTACAGGGCAGCGTGTAATGTGTAATTAAACTTAACTATGAAGCAAATGATTGGAATAACACTTAGTGCACATCATTTTTTTGTTCCCATTGTGCTGACAGAGCCTCCCCTTCTCTCATCCCTGAAATGGCTTCAACAGCAATTGCTCTTCATTTTTTTTTTTTTTTAAATAAAATTATATGTTGCCAATTAAACACACAATCCCATACAGGAACATTTTTCATTTGAGTGACATTTTTCTTCTAGGTGATGTGGAGAAAGGATTCAGTTTAGAATAACAAGGACCCCAAAGGCACAGCCTTGCTGGGATGTTTGAAATGATTCTTTGTCTCATAATTCATTTAAGTACTTTTTTCCTGCCTTTAATTTTGGTTCTTTCTTTGACCAAAGTCCACAGCTTGGAGGCTTGTTTGTATATACAGGATTTTTAAATGTTTTAAAAATAGTGGCATTAATTTCGTTGATTGTGAATAACCAAGCTGTTACTGCGAAACAATCGGGACCCCTTGAGAGTGTGACTGTGTGATTAGATTTACTAACTGAGCTGGAAGGAAGAATTTCTGACTTCCACAGCCAATGATTTGAATGGAATACTTCAAGCATGAGGATGAGATCATTGTTAAATGTGGGCTTGGTTTTCTCTCAGAAGATCCCTTGTCCCAGGGAGGGAGGGCAGTGTCCACAAACCTCTGTTAGCTGACTGTAGCAGTGCCTGTGTGGTGTGCTCACCTGTGTTCTTGGGGTGCTGGATGAGGTGTCTGAAATCTGAAGCAGAGCTGAAAGGTGGTAGTTACCTCCTTGTCTCTCTTGGTACCAAGCTGAGCATTAAGTTCAGAATGCTTGCTTGTTTCTTTGTTGTTGTTCCAGGTTAACTGAAGATGCTACAGCATTGCAGAAAGACCCAAACAGCTCCACATGGTGTTTTGAAATTTATCCCAGCTGTAGGCTGAGAGACCCACAGGTGGGACAGTCTGTGAAAGCCCCAAAGTCTCAGCGTTTCCTTAGTGTCAGGACCTACTTTAGTGAACTCCGGGTCCAGGGCTGAGACCTCAGGAACATCATTATCTCTCCTTTTTTGTCTCTCTTCCTCCTGCAACTTGATGGAGATGCCTCTCACTGGGCCCCTCCAAATCTGCTCCATCAGACGCAGGATGTAGCCTGCCTTCTTGTTGCAAAGCTTCTTGTCGGAGATAATGGTGATTTCCTTGCCCACACACTTGTTCCTGTGGAAGTCATTGCCCAGGCACGTGTAGTACTTTTCTAGGATGACCCAGGCTGCCTTTTCATGGTTTCTGATGCAAAAGCGACCTATCTTGGAGAGTCCTTAGTGAAAGAGGTTTCAGACTTTTGCTTAGCTTTCTCCAAAGGTTTTTTGCGGTTATTGTTGTGTTGGTTTTTCTCTTAAAAAATTTTAAAACACAGTGGGACTTTAAAACAGTGATGAATTTGTTGAGAAAAAAATGAAACTAAGTTACATAGTGAACTATATGCAGTTGACATACTGTAAACCCAAGTCCAGTGTGAATTGAAAGGTTAAAAACTTCAGAAGGCTCACGTGTGCCTGACTCCCTCACTGAGGTACCAGCCAAGACTTAGCTCACAGTAACTATTGTGGTTTCTCTTAGATCCAGTTAGTATCTTTCCATTATTTCTCCAACCCAGTTCTCCAAATTCAGCCCACATTGTTCATTTTTATGTTTTGTTTAGCAAGTTAAATATTTATTGGGTGCGGTACCTGCTCTGTGACAAGCCCCTCTTTCTTTCTGCTGTAATTGACCAAGCTTCCACCTTTAAATGTGCATTTTCTACCTTAACTGTGCAAACCTCAGCAGCTGCTCTGCTGGGGTTTTGCTATTTCTTCTCCCTTTTCTGCTTTAATTGTTGTAATGCAAGAGTTCAAAGAACTACAGCTTACTTCTTATTTCTTTGAAGGGGAAAGGTTTCTGGGAATCCTCTCTCTTCTGTTTTTCTCAAGTCAAGAGAATGCAGACCTCTCTGCCTTTTTAATTTTTTAATTAATAGACATTGTGTTTTAGAACAGTTTTAGGTTTATAGAAAAGTTGGGCGAAAGTAAGCTTTCTCTGTTACTAATATCTTGCATTAGAATGGCTCATTTGTTACAATTGATAAGCCAATATCTTGCAGTCTTGCTATAATTGTTTATTAGCTCCAAGATTTTATGTATTAATTCTTTGGAATTTTCTACATAGACAGTCATGTCCCGTGTGAACAAAGACAGTTTTGTTTCCTCCTTCCCAATCTGTATACCCTTTTATTCTTTTCTTGTCTTATTGCACTAGCTGGGACTGACAGTAAGATGTTACATAGGGGTGATAGGAGTGACCATCTTCGCCTTGATCCTGATCCTAGGGCAGAGTCAAGTTTCTCACCATGAAGTATGATGTCAGCCATAAATTTTATGTGGATGTTCTTTATGTAGCTGAGGAACTGCTCTATTCTTAGTTTGGTGAGAGTTTTTATCATGAATGGATGTTAGATTTTGTCAAATGCTTTTTCTGTGTCTATTGATACCATTATACAACTTTTCTTCTTTAGCCTGTTGATACAATGCTTTACATCAACTGATTTTTGAATGTTGAATGAGCCTTGCATACCTGGAACAAATCCTACTTGGTTGTGGTACATAATTTTATTTATAGATTGTTGGATTCTATTTGATAATTTTGTGAAGAATGTTTGCATTTATGTTAATGAGAACTATACAGGTCTGTATTTTTTTTTCCTTATGCCTTTGGTTTTGGTATTAGAGTGATACTGGTTTTATAGAATTAGTTAAGAACTACTCCTTCTGCTTCTACCTTCTGGAACAGATTGTAGAGAACTGATATCATTTTCTTGTTTAAATATTTTATAGAATTCACCAGTGAAACCTTCCAGGCCCGATACTTTCCATTTTGGAAGGTCATTAATTATTTATTCAATTCCTTTAATAGATATAAGTCTATTCAGATTGTCTATTTCTTCTTGTATGGGTTCTTGTAGATTGTGCGTTTCAAGGAATTGGTCCATTTCATCTACGTTATCAGACTTTTGAGCATAGAGTTGTTCATAATATTCCTTCATTATATCCATGGGATCCATAAAGTTGACTCTTCTTTCATTTTTGATGCTAATAATGTGTCATTTTTCTTTTCGTCTCGTTGAGCCTGGCTAGAGATTTGTTGTTTTTATTGATCTTTTCAAAAAACTAGCTTTTGATTTTATTGATTTTTCTATATTGCTTTCCAGTTTTCAATTTCACTGATTTCCACTCCATTATTTTTTTTACACTTTTCTTCAGCTTGCTTTGATTTTTAATTTGTTCTTTTTTTTCTGGCTTTCTAAAATGGAAGCTTAGATGCTTGATTTTGTCTGTTTTTCTCCATTGCTTGAATTCCCCATTCAATTGATATTTTGCTACAAATATCCTTCTAGCAATGGCTCTCCTTCCACAGGGGTTCAGTGTGGCTAAACCTACTCAGGACTTTGCTATTTAAATGTTTCATGGCACTGAATATGGGTTGCCTTGGTAGGCCAACCCAGTGACTAAAGTCTCTGACTCAGTAAGTTACTCTTTTTTCCATTAAGACCCAGTTACCAACAAACTAATTCCCGCAAATTCTGTTTACTCTACTTTCAATCCTATTGACTCTACTCTCAAAATCCTATTGACTCTGCTTTCCAGAAACCTACCTCCTTTCCCCACTTCTGCCACCATTACGGTAATCCAGTACATCAAACCTCTCTCCTGTAATGGTGGAACAGCCTGGTTGGTATTGCCTGCTCCCAGCCTTGCTCATCTTTTCTGTCTTCAGCACAGTAGCCAGAACGTTAAGATGCCATAGTGTTTCTTCCAGTATTGGTCAGATCACGTCCCTCATCTGCCTACAACCTCCAGTGACTCCCATCTAACTCAGAGTAAACATTCAGCACCTTTGCCACAGCTCTCAAGGCTCTGCAGTGTTCTGGCTCTCCATCCTTATGTCCTTCTATCCTGCTCCTTCCTCCCTCAACTCCACCCACAGAGACCCCCTTTGGATAAGTCAGCTAGGGCTGCCATAACAAAATATCACAGACTGGTTGGCTTAAACTACAGAACTTTATCTTCTCACAGCTATGAAGGCTGGAAGCCTATGATCTAGCTGCTGGCAGGGTTGGTGTCTCTGAGGCCTCCCTTCTTGGCTTGTAAACGGCTGCCTTCTTGCTACCTCTACACATGGCCATCCTTCTGTGCACTCACACCCTGTTGTCACTGCTGCTTATAAGAACACCAGTCATACCAGATTCTGATCCTACCCTGATGGCCTCATTTGATTTTAATTGCCTCTTTAAAGGCCCTACCTTCAAATATAGTCACACACTATATAGGGGGTTAGGGCTTCAACATGTGAATTTTGGAAGGGCACAATTCCGTCCATAGCACCCTTGTTGGCCTTGAACATACCAGGTACATCTGGCCTCTGGGCCTTTTACTTTTTGCTTTCTCTCCTAGGAATCTGTTTCTGGGTAGCCACGTGGCTCATCGCCTCACTTCCTTTAGTCTCTGAGCAGCTTTCTGTCACCTCCAGATATGAAGTACTGATTTCCTCCTCTTGCTCCCTGTCTACCTTACCTCCTTTATTTCTCTCAAAATTTAACATTTCTTACATGCTCTGTATTCACTGTTTTCTTTATTTCCTGTTCACCCTTACTAGCCAGCAAACCTCATAAAAGCACAGAGTATCCATGATGTTACTGCAGTACTCCAGTGTTCGGGGCAGTGCCAGGCACACAGAAGACACTCAGCACACATTTGTTAAATGAGTGCCTGGATCGAGTGAGTGGCAGGACTCCACCCAGAGAGTTCTGGTGTTCTACCTTTTGGCAGGATTCACCCCATGGATGGAAACCACAGGAGTAGATCTCCATCTGGAACACGCTCTAACCTCTCTGGATGCAGCTGCCCTTCTGGCCTTTGTCCATCCTGGAATGAAAACCAAATTAGAAACTATATTGGTATGCCCCAAAATGGCCTTGCCCCAGATATGCTGATGCTTGGGCTTGGGTGAGTCACTGCTGACTTTCCTTTTTGAACAGGATTCATGTGACCAGAGCCCAGCCAGTATTAGCAACCTGCCTACCAAATCAGAAGGCAGTTTGTATTGTTATAATAAAATTTAGGTGGTAATGTTCCCAAATGTCCCTTTGTATTAGTTAAAAATAGCTTCCCCCTTAGGAACTATGCTGTACACCTGGTGCACCCAGTAGTGGTTGACATTGTCAGGTAATTTTATTTTTACATTGACCTTAATTTTATCAACTTTTTGCCTGCACTGGTGTAAAACCCAAGGCTCCAAAATTTGGCATACATCATACATAATAGACAATATTTTTCTTCTATTTTATAAAGCAACTGAAACAATTTCAACCCTAACAACTAACTTCTCTTTGGTTGGTTTATCAAATGCTGCTCTGTAACACTGGTCCTGATATCTGGAGACTTTTCGACTCTAAGACTCTGGTTAATGTCATTCACACCTGTGTACAAACTTGCATTTGCCAAGATCAGGAAGGTCACCCTAGCCAATCTTTCAGCACTTCACTGCTGATGTTTCTATGCCACAGGGCCCTTGCACATGGTTTTGCTGCTGACTCAGCTCCTGCTTTCTCCATGCCTCCCCCTCTTGCCCTCTTATCCCCGGATTAATCCTGCAGGACCTCACCCTTCAGGCTCCTCTTCCATTAGTTTTATTTCCATGTTAGTCCCTTTATAGCACTTAGTTTGGAATTATATAATCATATGTTTTATTATTTGATTATTATCTCTCTCAAACATGAAATTTTTGAGCAGGAACCATCTCTTTTTGCCCTATGTCCTTACTTTCTGTCACTGGACCATCTAAATTAAATGAATGATGAAAGATAGGATGTGTGGAACCTTGAACAGGGTTGTGTTCCTCTTTTTTCCCCCTCTGAAGTCCTTTATGGCCTTAAGTGATATGTGTCAGAAGATCAAAACTGAAGCATAACTTGGAAGGAATCTCTTTTTCCATGACCTGGTGGAACCATCAAATTGGGCAGAGTTTGAGCTACACAGGATAAAGCCTTACAACAAGTTTCAGTTATGAAAGCCATGAAGATGTGCACATGTTACATGAGCAGACATGAGTTCTCTATAAGCAAATGACTAAGAAGACCAACAATTTAGTTAGTTTTCAACAGAAGGGTCAGTTCTGCTGATAGCTTGGCAGCTTAGGGCTCTACTCTGCATATGGTAGGAACAAAAAGAAAGCTAAACTATATTGAGTAATGAATGTTTCCAGGCTATGGTTATGAACATTTTATATGCATTACCTTATTGAATTCTCACTATCATTGTGCGCATTTTGCAGATGAGAACACTGAGGCTCAGAGAGGTGAAGTAACTTGCCCATTGTTACAATAGATAGTAAATTGCGAATTGGGGCCTTTGGACCCAGGCAGCTCTGGTGGTGACTTTTTAATACTTTACATTGGATTTGATAGTATGCTAATACGTAAGTTTTTCTTTAAAAAAAATCTGATTAGTATTTTGCAGCATTTGCTGGTCTCTGTGGTATCAATACTCCTGCCATGGCTGATTTCAAGCTCCCAGCAGTCTATGGCCTGCAAGCCTTTTGAAAGTGATGCAACAGTTGGTTTGCCTGCTCTGGCACCAGCCGCTGGATGTTGATGGTGCTTTTGCCTTCTCAGGCATTATCCCATTTGCTCTTCTCAGCAGTATGAGGGACTGTGGAATGGGTGAGGTTAACTTATATGTCTTGATCTTTTCAATGGGTGAGTCATGTGTCCAGTCCATAGTACCACGTCATGGCCTGAGGTGAGAAACACTGTCTTACTGACTCTCAGGGCAGAAGCCTGCAGAGAACACAGAGCTGGACCAAAAGCCCCAAGGAACCTACTGTCAGAACGGCTGAAGGACAAACAAAAGAGGATCTGGACAGGAAGAGAGAGACCCACATGGTTCTGGGACAGCTGATGCTGGTGGAATGTGGTGGCAAAGGAGAATGAAGTAACTGATAGTCTTTTCTGAATTCAGAATGTTCTTAATTCTCTGAATTCATAAATATATATTTGATGTAGGAATTCTTCCCCAAAGAGCTTACCAAAAAATCCCCTACGCTTACCACCATACATACCCAGCCATGCAAGGGCGCAGCTGCTTGGAGGAGAGGAAATCCTGGGTTCTTTCATGATTAGGGAGTGGCTGTCCTGGTCCATGGCTGGGAAGAGCCACAGCATGGGGCTGATTGGGAGAGTCTGGGACCCCTAGCCCCTTTCTTCTTCCATCAGAGGAGACTATGGGTTTTTCTTTTGCATGGTGAGTCTAGATGAGCCGGTGAAATGATTTTAAAGGGAACTCCTCCATTGCTTTGGGAAGTGTGAAATGACATCATTTTTAGATTATGGTTTATCAATACTTATATATATGTATTTTTAAATTATACCTTAAGTTCTGGGATACCTGTGCAGAACATGCAGGTTTGTTACATAGGTATACTTTAAGTGGCAAAAATGCTGAGACCTTTTGACCTAACGTTTATTTTTAGAAATGTACTTAAATCATTTTGCAAATCAACATGAAAGTTGCTATGTCAGGATGTTTGTCATTAGCTCCAGTCAGGTGCAGATGTGAGGACCTCTGGGCAGAGGTAGGGCACCTGGAGACGAGGCTGAGAGTGAGGCTGGAGTTCCCCTGGGCACCTGTGCAGATATAAATACAGCCAGACAGCTGGGCCTCTTTGCCTTGGCAGGCTTAAGCACATTGGATTTGTGTCCTTTTATTTCTTAAAAAAAGAAAGAATTCTGAAATGAAAAAAAGTAGCCTTTTGGCATGTAACATCTGCGAGATAATTGATCTCCCTGATATTTCAACACTGAGACTGTTTATCACGGAGGCTGCTTGGGAACCAAGCGCAGCCAACCTCTCTGCAGTACCCACTACATACCTCATGTGGCAGGGGAGGACCTGGTTCATCCCAGAGGGCAACCTGGAGGCGGTCAAGGTTGCTTCCTGCGGAAACCACAAGTGTTCATTGCTGTGGCCTGCAACACTCTCTTCCCTTCTCAGTTCATATCATCAGAGGTCTTTGCCCATTGTTGAGGAATTAAGAGAAATGTCCCATGCATCTTGCTCTAAAGAAATATATTTGAGTCTCTTGCTTTCCACTCTTTAATTTTCACATGAAAGCGTCCAAGAGTTAACTGAGAGGCAGACCAGTCTTCAGGTGGGGAAGACCTGGTGGGTGTTGAGGCCATGTTTGCAGCTGGAACGGGGGAACTCGGAGTCAGAACTGTTAACCAATGTGCATGAAGGGAAAGGAAATCCTATTGGAGGCATCATCACCTAGGAAACACGAGTCAGTTTCCTTTTCTGCACTCTAACATGGAATGCCGAGCCTGGAGGCCCCTTCGCAGATTGCCCCTTCTCTGTTCCCCTCCCTCACATTCCCAGATCCCCGGGGCCTCCTTTGTGCAGGGGTGGGGTGGAGGGTGCAGAGTGGAGGCAGTGCGTGGGGTGTGTGGAAGGGAAGGGGACATTCTTTTGCTGTGGGAGTTGGCTCCCTCTCGTCTCATACATTTTCCTGCTGGTTCTCACTCACAACATTTACAGGAAGCATTTAGAGCAAATACTTGCCAAGTGTTTTCCATAAACACACAACTAAGGACATTTTTCACACATTCCGATGTTCTGTAAATGTTTATTTTCACAATACACAAAGAAGGTTGAGTGCACGGTTTTCCTAAACAAGCCTTTGAAGTGTGGGCTTTGGCCCAGGGAGGTTTGCTTCTGAGATTGTTTATCCACATGACCACATCATCCCTGGGGGCACACCAGGTACATGCTTCAATGCAGAGAGTCTCCAGGTGAGTTTTCTCCCCAGCGTGGATTCTCTGTGGGAATATGTGCCCTGACTGCTGAGTAGCCTCTGGGTTCTGAGCCTCCTCCTGATGAAGAGGGAAGTTAGAGGTTCTCAGTACGTCATGTAAGCCCTTGCTTCTGATTGGGAATATGGAGGACAGGGACGACTCACTTAAGATGCATTTGAACATATAGATGTAATAAGTGATGGAATCACTTATGCTAAAGCCAGGCAAGTTGGTATTCATGTAAGGGATGGAGAAGCTGACTGAACCCTCTGTGGGCACTGCCAGCCTCACCAGAGGTCAGAGTCATGTCTCGTACTGTCCGTGGACTTGTTGAGTAACTGCTTCATTACTGAGCACCTACTGTATATGCAACTCTGCTGCAATGTCAGAGATTTACAAGTGAGGAAGTGGTTCCCAACCTCAAGGGGTTGACTCTATCGGGGAAGGTAAGACACATATACTTTACCATAATTTGGGGGCATAAAATGGGAATTATTGTAAGAAAGATACAGATAAAAGATTATCTCACTCGGGAGAATACTCACTTGGAAACTCTCTGCAGTGAAGCATGTGCCTGGTGTGCCCCCAGGGACGATGTGGCCATGCAAATGAAAAAACTCAGAAGCATATCTCCCGGGGACAAAGCCCACACTTCAAAGGCTTGCTTAGGAAACCTGTACATAAGGTTTTATTGCATAAGGGTTTATGGAGAAAGTGACATTTGGATTGGGTCTGAAGGAGAGGAAACATTGAGACAGGTGTGGGAGGGGCAGTGTCAGGGGAGGGGTGTTGGGGAGGTAGTTTCACTAGGAGGGAGCCGCATCTTGGCCTAGCCCCGTAGGAGAGCTGTACCAGAGGGAGATCTTCCTCTAGCAGGAATAGGCAATATTTATGATTCATACACAGAATGAGATGTAATGAGATGAACTCCATTTAAAAAGCTAGATGTAATAGGAAGAAAAGATTTCCTTTTCACTTGCTTTTTTAACCTCAAGTGAAACAACTTATGGCCTAATTTCTTAATTAGATTTCAGTCAATAATTTTTTCATTGTAGCTAACTTGTCATGTGCATAATCAGAAAATTAACATTTTCTGTTTGATAATATGTTCCTGCAATGGCCAATTTATTATTTGTCCAGAAGAGGCTAATAAGAAATAGTTCTTTCTCCTCACCTTTCCATCTTCTCCAGTCTGTTCTCCCAAACCAGAGTGAATTTCTAAATCAATGTACTAAGTGAGAAAGTGAGGCGGGAGCTGACTTAGAGAAATTCATTTTACCACTAGCTTTCCTGGAATGTGTTTGTTTTGTAAAGCGAATTATATTCAAATATGTTTCAGACAATATATGTGGAGGGTAACTGTGCCTTAAGACAGCAGTAATTGTTCAGACAGTGGTGACAATTTCTCAGTAAGAAGTCAGGATTGAGAAATGTCAAGCTTAATTTTTCATCCAACAGTGACTGACAGACAAAAGCCAAACATCTTGGTATCTCTGCACTCCGGTGAAGGAGATACGAGGCATTTGTATTCAGTAATGTAATGTTGAGAGAGTCAAAACTCTGCCCTGTGATCTTGATTTATTGCTCATGCTGCCCTAGATGCATAGGGTCTTCTCTGCCTTTATTCAGCATCCATTTTCCCGTTGTAATTAGTCTTTCTTGCGTTCCACAGCTCACTTCTGGTGTGGAATGTTAAAAAGATGCCTTAGGAGAGAGTGTGACCTCAGTTTCTTCTTCAAGGTTGAACTCAAGGCTCACCTTCTCCATGAAGCCCCCCGTCTGCCCATTGCATCTCATATGCACCTTCACTGCACAAAGTGATATTTATTTGTGAAACATGCAAACAATATAGAGACACCTAAAAGGAAGTGAAAGTTGGCTCATCCTACCAATCCCATGTGCTTGTATCTTCCAAGTAGATGGCAAGACCCTCAAAATGGACTTTTGTTCATACGTGTATTTTTAGTATCTAGCAAGTTGCTCAGCAATAATCAATGCTTAAAAATATTCATGGAATGAAGGAATTGGTCAAAGGGTAATACATTGTAAGGATGTTGGGAAAGACTAGGGCTAGAATTGAGCTGGTAGTTTGGGGAAGCAGTGCCTTGATTTTCAAATTATGGACTTTGAACTTGCAGCATCAGCATCATCTGGGAGCTTAGAAATGTGGGACCTTAGGTCCCAACCCACACCTCCTGAGTCAGAATCCACATTTTAACAAGATCTCCAGGTGATCTGTGAGTACTTTAAAGTTTGAGAAGTACTGGGATTGTATATGTCTGCAAAATAATTTAAAATGTGAACTTTAAAAAAAATTGCAGTGAAGTGTGTGTGGTTTGCATTAAAGAGTATGCAGCAGAGGAGTTCTACCTCAAGGATACCACAGGACTTTGTACGAATGCCACACTTTGCTCCCCTTTGTATGACAGGGCACACCCAATGTCCTGTCCTTGGATGTCCTGTAGGACTGTCATCCTGGGCCATTTCTGAGCCAACAGCTATAGTGTCTTAGTCTGTTTTTGCTGTTATAACAAAATACCATAGACTGGGTAAGTTATAAACAATAGAAATTTATTTCTTATGGGTCTGGGGACTGGGAAGTTCAAGATAAAGGGATCAGCAGGCTTGTTGTCTGGTAAGGGCTGTGCTCTGTACTTCCAAGATGGTGCCTTGGTGCCACATCCTCTGGAGGAGAGGAGCATGCTGTCCTTTCATGGTAGAAGGGAGAGAGGGCAAGTGAGAGCCTCCTTTCAATCACAAGCTCTTTTACAAGGGTGCTAATCCCAGTCATGAGAGAGAAGCCCTCATGACTTAATCACCTCCCAAAGGCCACACCCTTATTACTGTTGCACTGGGGATTTTCAACATGAACTTTGGAAAGGGCACCATCATTCAAACCATAGCAGTGTTCCTCCTAAACAGCATGCAACTTACTTAAGCTCTAATGCATGGCTTCTTCATCTGTAAAATGCAGTCCCACTTCAATGGCTTGTGAGGACCAAATGAGCGAAACACTTGAGAGTTGGCACATGGTAATCATCTAATATGTCTTAACTCTTTTTTGTTAATTGAGATAAAATGCACATGCCATAAAATTAACCATTTTAAAGTAAATTATTCAATGGCATTTAGTACATTCACAGTGTTGTGCAATCACTACCTCTGTGTAGATCCAAAGATGACATCATCATCCCAGATCAATGGCTTGTGAGGACCAATGAGCTAAACACTTGAGAGTTTGCACATGGTAATAATCTAATATGTATTAACTCTTTTTTGTTAATTGAGATGAAATGCATATGCCATAACATTAACCATTTTAAAGTAAACTATTCAGTGGCATTTAGTACATTCACAGTGTTGTGCAATCACTACCTCTATGTAGATCCAAAGACATCATCATCATCATCCCAAAAATCAACCCCATACCTGCTAAGCTGCCCATTCTCACTTCTTAGCCCCTGGCAACCACCATTCTGCTTTCTCTCTCTATGGATTTTGATTCTTATTAATGATTTTTTTATTAGTCACAGGAAAAACAAAACAAACCAAAACCAGTCAGATTTATTTCTTTTTCTACTTTCATTGCTTTACATGTCTTTAAAAACAAAAGGTTTGCTAATGATGGAAATTGGGAGTGTACATGTGACAGACCTTTAAGTCAGTGGTTCCCACAGTGTGGTCCCAAAATAGCAGATCTGTGTTACTTGGGAACTTGTTAGAAAGGCAGATTCGTGAGTGCACCCCAGAATGTCTGATCAGAATTCTGGGGGTGGAGTCCAGTAATCTGCATTTTAATAAACTTTTAGAGGATTCTAATAGAAGTTCAAGTTAGAGAACTATTGCTTTAAATAAACCTGGAGTGAAGCCTACAGGTGCCCATTACACCTGTACCCATCCTTGCGCCCAGGAACACATGTACTGGCATAAAAGGGGAGATCTTCTTAGCCTAGCTTCTTTGGTGGGGGAGTCAGCTGGAGGATTGCCCCTGATACCTCCTGGCCTTTGAATAGTCAACAGAGCTCGGCTTCCCTCAGTAATGTTGTGCAGGCACAAACACAAGTCATTCTGCTATTATTTGATCCTTTGGCCTCTTTGTGCTACCCAATGTGATGCTCAAAGGGAGGACCTTTCAGCAAAACGTGGCTGTGATTGCTCTGTGTATTTCACACATCCTGCTTTTGTTGTACAGGGAGCATTTCTTTTTTGGTTGATTAATGTTCAATTTGAGGTCTATTATGAACCTCCAGGCTTTAATTACTATACCATTACCCGGTCAATTCCTTGCCATTTTATATTCATGGCCTTTATTATGCCTCTGTATGTGCAATTGCCTAATTTTATTCTGGAAGCATTTCACCTCATTTGCTGGGTTTTATACCATTCCTCTCATTTGTCCAGATTATTATTTATCTTGGTTCCCTGTGTGCCTTTCTTTTTTCTTTCCTTTTTTTTTTTTTTTTTTAACAGTCTGACTCATTATATTAATACATTCTTTTTCTCCTTTTCCTGGGATGCATTGTTATTTGGCTCTTGGAAATATCGCTTTAAGTTTTTTGTCCTTTTCCCTGGTGGTCCGTTATACTCACATTCTTAACTTGGTCATTTCCAATCTTCTGAAAGCCCATCTCAGCTGCCTGGCAGCACTGGCCCTGTCCAAAGGCCTGAGGCCTCCGCAGCCTGGACAAACCATGGATGGCTGCCTCTCTCTAGATGACCAATTAAGGCTCAGGGAAGGTGAGGGAATGGAGTTTTTAGTTAAGAGCATGCTGCTGAAAATAACTTTTAAATATTATCTTAAATCCTTTTCTAGCTCTCTCCCTCAGTCCCCTCATTGTCTCAGAAAACTTTAGGACTTGGTTTACTGACTTACTTGTTTTTGTGGGTTCCACCTCAGACCTTCTCAATCAAACCCTAGGGGAGCCTCCCAGCAGCCTGCATTCAATATATTCTCCAGGTGATTCTGACACACATTAAAGACACACTTTTCTAAAGAGATGCTGAAAGAACTTGAGGAAACCCATCTAAGAAGGAAATATTATTTATTTCACCCAAGTCCTTACTTTATCACAACAAACAAGATTAATAACGGCTACAGCAACCATGTTTTGTTTTCTGTTGTGTTTTTTTTTGGACAGATTTTCCCAAGAACTATACGAATATTTCAGAAATGCAAAGAGTAATACCTTGGAACAAGAGCTTATGTAATTATTATCATGATATTAGTATCAGTTGTCTCCATCAAGTGTTTGAGGTATTTCAGGCACTAAGGAAATCTTTATTTCCATTTTGTTTTCCCGTTTAATCTTTACAACCCTTTATGGATACGTATTCCTGCCCTATTTTTATGGAGAAAACTGAGGTTAAGGGATATGTACAAAGTCACCAAGAAGTTGATTTTGTTTGTTAGAAATAGATCCAGGGCCGGGCGCGGTGGCTCAAGCCTGTAATCCCAGCACTTTGGGAGGCCGAGACGGGCGGATCATGAGGTCAGGAGATCGAGACCATCCTGGCTAACACAGTGAAACCCCGTCTCTACTAAAAAATACAAAAAACTAGCCGGGCGAGGTGGCAGGCGCCTGTAGTCCCAGCTACTCGGGAGGCTGAGGCAGGAGAATGGCGTAAACCCGGGAGGCGGAGCTTGCAGTGAGCTGAGATCCGGCCACTGCACTCCAGCCTGGGCGACAGAGCCAGACTCTGTCTCAAAAAAAAAAAAAAAAAAAAAAGAAATAGATCCAGGAAGTTTGCTTCTGTCCAGAGCCACAGTGCTGATCACTCCTTTGTGACTCCATGAAGGTCTTTCCTGCTCAAAGCTTTATTACTGTAATATTTCACCCTTTCTGTATTCAACAGGAATTGGTAACCAAGAATATATGCTTTGGGGTTAGGCCACCTAAGCTTCCATGCTGGGTCTATTTATTTCTGTGCTGTGTGACCTTGGATCAATGACACATCTGTTTGTCTCTGTTTCCTCATCTGTAAAGTGAGATGGCTTAGTATTTTGTCATGTGCTGGTACGTGTGTGGAATGACACAATCTGTACAAAGCCCTTCGAAGAAGGCCTGGGAGAGAAATGCTTTCCATAAATGTTAGCTGTTAGCTGTTTGTTGCCTTTTGCTGCCATCTTGACAGCATCCCTAAAGCTTTTTTTCTTTTGGGTTTATTTACTTCCAGGCTTCACTTCCTTTCTAGGCAGATCTGGTGAACTAGCAGCCTGTGGTTCTGATCTGTTCCATTTTGTTTGTCCACTTGGCACACTTTCTATAATTTTAGTGGTCTTTCTCTGCTCATTTAAAACCGTCCTATTAGAGTTTGGACATGTTTGTTTAATTCTCTGGACTTGATTGAAATTGATGATCACAAGTAACCTCTTGTGCAGCCCCCTTGAGGCAACTCAGGGTTCTTTCTCATGCTGGTCTTCAGTTTTCTTGGCACCAATCATCATTAGCATTAGCACCAAGGGAGAATGTAGGAGAAGTGACTCCCCTGTGACGCCCAAGTCTCTGTAAGAGGAATCAAAACTGGGCTTGCTCTTTGACCCTGGAATAGATCTGGGTCTTGGGATATGATCTAAGGACTAACACTTTATTCTGGGGAGTTGCCTGATAGTATTCCTAAGGGGACACTGACCCTCTGTTGGAGTGTGGGGAGATCTCATTGATACTGATAAGGCTTCTTATTTATTTGTTGATATAGCATGGGAGAAGATCTGCAGTGGGTCAGGAAACAGATTTGTGACATTGACAAGGATTCTCAGGACAATTGCCCTATGGTGGCTGGAACAGCTTAGTTTGAGGACTTTATTGCCAGAAACACCATGTCATGCGTTGACTTCTTTTGTGGGGTCCTTGTTCGCTCTTCACACTGTTATCACCCTGCATTCCTGTGGGAGAGCCCTGCCTAAACACCAGCACATGGGACTTTTTATCTTGCATTCTTCTTGTAAGCAGGTGAGGACCTACTTTTATCTCTCTCTCTGCCTCTCATGCTAAAACAACCAGAAGGCCTCTGGCTTACTTTCATGAGTCCCTAGAAGCCTGTCATCAGAGAGCCAGTCTCACCGCAGTCATGATTTTGGTTTAGCTGCTGGTAAAACTGTTGTGTGAAATGTTGGCCATGGGCCATGCAGAAACAGGAAGAGGGAGCGCAATAAAGAGATAAAAACACGAACTCTCTGAAGGCAGTTTTAGGGACTTTGCCTTTGTTGCGTGACTTGATAGCACAACAGTCCCATGAAATGGGTTTTATATAAGGTCTTCGTATCACACAAAGAGATGCAGCACCTCGTGCAAGTTCATTCTAGTTGGCGGCACCTTTGTCCAAGGTCTCTACATTATCAGTGCTTCTCGTAGCTGCTTTGTGTCCCCTGTCTTTGCAGACAGTACCACCTCACACACACTGTCCTTGGTGTGGCCTATGGGGAGGCCACTATGCCTCACCTGACCCTAGGTTAGCATCAAAGTGACATGGAAAAGGTTCACAGTGGAAGAGAAGCCTCCACAGGTGACAGGCTGTGAAAGAAGCCCTCAAGCCCTCCAGGGCTGGCTACAGGAGACACAGAATGAATTGGGCTCTCCCAATTCAAAAAGAGAGAACTTCAGTAGAAAGTGGAAGAGAGATTGTGTCAGAGACAAGCAGGTGAATATAAATCAGCCATGTATGCTGAGGCAAGGAGGGCAAGAGAGCCAGAGAAGGGATTCATACTTGGGTGAGGCTGGCCTTGGACTCAACACTTCATGGTCATGCCTAAGCCAAATAGGTTCCTGATCTACACAATTGGAGAAGAGTGCCAAGAAACGCAGAGCATTCAGAGGAAAGCCTGGAATTTATGGAAATAAAGTCTGTGGGGACACTGCAGCTTCAGGGGATAAATTGAGATGACACAGAACCTTATACCTTTGTCTAGAAGGAGCAGGGCTTATAGACCACTTCAAGTAGATAGAAAAATTTGATCAAAGTCCCCTTAGCCTCTTTAGACATGAAATCTACTGAGTTTCTCAGTAGTATATATGTGAAGCTAATTTGTAAACTATAAGGAGACAGGAAGAGATTTGGTCATTGGAGACCTTAAAAGTTGAACTCCAAGGCTGGGCACAGTGGCTCATGCCTGTAATCCCAGCGCTTCGGAGGCCAAGGCGGGTGGATCACCTGAGGTCTGGAGTTCGAGACCAGCACGGCCAACATGGTGAAACCCTGTCTCTACTAAAAATACAGAAATTAATTGGGCGTGATGGCGGGCGCCTGTAATTCCAGCTACTTGGGAGGCTGAGGCAGGAGAATCGCTTGAAACTGGGAGGGGGAGTAGGGGGGACAGAGGTGGCAGTGAGCCGAGATTGTGCACTCCAGCCTGGGCATCAAGAGTGACACTACATCTTCAAAAAAAAAAAAAAGGACTCCAGGGTCAAAAAGTCACCTCTGCCTTTTGTTTCAGCATTCTTAAGAGACTGATAATACCTACTTTATTAATGGATGTACTTGTTGGAAGTCAATTGATAGAGAATATATAAATATACTCTGTAAACTATGAAGCATTTTATAAAATATAACTTCATATTGCACAGATAAAACATGCAGAAAACTTATTTTGGCATGTGATGAGTGGCAATAGCAGCTCTTAGTACTTCACTGTGATTTCTGTTCTAGCATATTTGCTCTTAAAACTGAAGAGTAAGGGGGAAAATAAAGATGAAAAATAAGCTCTGGTATTTCCAAATGGAGCTTTTCAAAATGTCTCTGATGGACATGGTTAATATCAGGATGTCAAAATTGAATGTAGATGTATCAATGTGTTAAATAAAAGCTATTGTCCAGCTTAAGAATTATCTCTCACTATAGCAGTGTCTAACTAGTAGCATTCATAATTATCTTTTCAACAATATTTTTGTAAGAAAGTTGATCTCAAGAGTTACACACGTAGCTTTAAGTATTTGTGTCTGCCTTGACAACAGAAATCAGTCAAGAGGGTGGCAGGTTTATTTTTCTTTACGTGGGTAAATGTTATAAGATGGATGGTGCATTAAAAAATAAAGAGCAGGACTTCTCCAAGCTGATTTACATATTGATTACTTAAATTACTACTTAATTTAGCGCCTGGTAATAAACTGTGCCTTGGAAATGTTTCCCAAGCATTTATTGGCTGCAGTAATTCTACCTACAGTGTATGCAGATCACAGCCTCATTAAATATTAATGTGCTCATGAAATGTTAATAGAATGTTAATGGGAAATACAAGGGAATGTGCTCTCTGGGAGCCGATGAAAACTACCTGTCTTCTGTCTTTTCTTTATGTTCTGTCTTCTGGCTCTGTTTCTTTTTTTCAGTTCATTTCTCTCATCAGGAGCTTCAGATTAGCTCTCTAATCTGGCTGTCTCAGATAGAAAACATTGAGAAGGAAAATAAAATTCACTAATTAATGGAACTTAGTTGTTCTCCCCTCCTGCTTTCCAGAATGGGAATTTCTGGTTAGAACCAGAATGGGTTCCCTGAAAAGGAAAAGGGTGATTCAGGCTGAGTGAAGTGAAATTCTCTGTGCTTGGGCAGAATGAGTGCATATGTTTTGGGGAGGCCAGCCCATTGCCAAGCTCACCTCAATAGGCTCTGACCTTCATCTCTATCTGGAATGTTCCTTCTCACATACCTTGACATAGCAAGATCTTTCTCATTGCTTGATTCTCAATAGTCCGAGAACCTTCCTTGATCACTTGGTTATCTAAACTCCCCTCCCCAAGCATTCCCTGTTACTCTCTGTCACTCAACAAGTTATTATTTTTTTTTATTTTCATAGCACTTGTGATGAACTGTGTAACTAACGTCTTTTGTTTTTGTGTCCTTCAATTAGAATGAATGCTCAATGAGGTCAGGGCCCTTGTCTATTTTATGGGGCTCAGCCATCTTCCTGGTAAATAATAGGTGCTCAATTAATACTGTTGACTACGTGAATAAAACACCTGTCCCTGCCACTGAAGAGTTCATAGTCTGTGGAGGTGACAGAATGAGTCACTGCACAGCATCATTGTAGATGCTACTGAGAGATGGTCATTCAAAGTGCTGTAGCTATTCAAGTAGTCCCAGACAACTCTTACTGGGGATGAGTTTTGGAGAGGCAGCTTTAGGTATGGATAATGTTTTGTAACTTGAGAGTTTTGTTATTTTGTTTTGCTTTTGTTCCATCTATGTGTAGAGTAATTCCCTTAGTTGAGAGTGATAGGAACATCTCAAATTAGCTTAAGAAAAGAGGATAATTTATTAGATGGACAAAAGGATTTTCAGAGGAGGGACTGAGCAACCAAAGGAGAAAGACAGGGAAGTAGCTGTGCTATAGGAACAGGGGACCAGTAGGAACAGGTGGAATCAGTCTCAAACACTTCTAGGTCTCTCGCTGTCTCTCCTCTCTGTTTTACTTTGCATTTTAGTTTTATTTTCCTTTTTTTCTAAGGGCCAACATCCAGGTAACTCCTAAACTCCTAAGTCCACACCCCAGGGCCACCGTCAGCATAGTTGAGCCTTCTTTCTTTCCTTCTTTTCTTTTCTTTTCTTCTTTCTTCTTTCTCTCTCTCTCTCTCCCTCTCTGTCTTCCTTTCCTTCCTTCTTTCTTTTTCTTTCTTTCTTTCTTTCTTTCTTTCTTTCTTCTTTCTTTCTTTCTTTCTTTCTTTCTTTCTTCCTTTCTTCCTTTCTTCCTTTCTTCCTTTCTTCCTTTTTTTTCTTCCCTTCTTCCCTTCTTCCCTTTCCTTCTTTTTTTTTTTTTTTTTGTTATTGTTTTTTGTTTCGAGGTGGAGTCTCGCTCCGTCACTCAGGCTCGAGTGCAGTGGCACTATCTCGGCTCACTGCAACCTCCACTTCCTGGGTCCAGGTGATTCTCCTGCCTCAGCCTGCCCCCTACCTGCGATTAAAGGCACCTGCCACCGCACCCAGATAATTTTGCTGTTTTTAGTAGAGACGGAGTTTCGCCATATTGGTCAGGCTAGTCTCCAACTCCTGACCTCCAATGATCCGCCCGCTTCAGCCTCCCACAGGGCTGGGATTACAGGCGTGAATCACCGTACCTGGCCCCAGTTTTTCTTAGTATGAAGTCTCAGGAAAGGACTCTGATTGGTCCATCATGTCACATTTTCCAGGCATGATTTATTCAACTGATGCCAGAGGGTGAAGATCTTGTAAGAATATGGACTTCCTTGGAAAATATCCTGTTGACGTTTGAGATTGAAGTCACAGAAGGAGTTACTATTCCCAAGAAAAGAGGATAGAAATGGGAGGACAAGAGAGTTGTTTGGTCACTGAAATAAAAAAGTCTTTATTGTACTATTCCAAAACGTTCTCCACAGGCTCCTCTGTGTAAATGGGAACCAACAAGCAAAATATCCTCTTACAGGGTTGAAGAGGGTTGTCAAAGATTTAGTGGGGGAAAACGAGACTTTTAGGTCCTATATACTTGGAGTACTATTTTGTCCTGGCCCCGAGAGTCTTCATTTGGGGATCTGAAGTGGATCTGTGTATTCACCTATTGGAATGAAGTTGATATTCTTAATGTTTTCCGCAATTGAATTGCCTTTCTAATCTGTTCCCTTTCCCATTACAGATTGTGCTTGAGAACAGTAGCCGAGAAGACAAGCATGAATGTCCCTTTGGCCGCAGTAGTATAGAGCTGACCAAGATGCTGTGTGAGATCTTGAAAGTGGGCGAGTTGCGTAAGTATACTTATTTCCCACATGGGTGTGAAGCTTGGCAGAGTCCCAGCTTCCAGGGTTGTGCCCCTACCTGTATGAAGAAATCCCAAGACGCCGGCAGCTTCTTATGGTCATCACTGTGCATAGGTTGATTATTATTTGGCTCAGGTTTACAATACATACTTTTGCATGTCTGCTCTGGAAGTAAATGTGATTAAAACCTATGGGAATGGAGAAAATTTACAGATACTGTGGCTGAGTTTCAAATATCATGTAAATGAGTACATATTAAAACAGGCTTGCTTCTGTTGAGGAAAAAATAATCTATGGATTTCTTTTTTAAAATTCCAGTTTATAACCTACTAGTAGATCCTTTTCTTTCTTTCAAAACAATTTTTCTCTATAAAGAAAAATTGAATACCTTAATGAAATTCTCTTGCTCCCAGTGTTCCTGTTGTTTAGAATACTTTCTCTAAGAAAGAAGAAATTACTAAAGAAAATGGGTAGCTGAAAATGAAAAATGTGATCAGCAATATTTTTATTGCTCTTTTTCTTATATCACAAAATTTATGAGAGTACATACAGAAAAAGAAAGGATGATCATTTTCTTGCCTTTCATTCATTGGCATAATTTGGCTTTAACCTATGAAGGTGGGTATGATTTAACCTGTCCTCATTATCATTGTCGACACTGAGTCTTCTTAAAGTGGTTTACTTCCATTCCATCCAACATTTAGAAGCCAGCGCACATATAAATCTTTTCTCATAGGCTTAATCACATGAGCACCAGAAAAGACTGTTTACAACAGAAAAATGTTGGGGTGTTTGGTATTACTGTGAAAACATAAATATTCAGTTGCTTGCTTGAGAGCTTAAAATAATGGCCTGAAATGATTAATGGGAGGAATCTGATGATTATGTTGGAAAGAGAGTTATGTTTTATTTACAGTGTAGAACTGACTACAGGTGCTGCTGAAATAAACTAGAAAATTTAATACTTATTAAGGAAAAATACTAAGAAATTGAGCCTGCTTGGCCAAGTGGGAACCTTTATCATCTTCCAGTGAGGGCTCATGGGAGGAAGCAGCCGATGTTGACATGGAACATGAGCATTTTTGCATTGGAACAGTAGCAACGTAACCTGAGAGATCTCTGCATTCATCTACTCTGGTTTATAGCTCACCAAATGTGAACATCTCTCTTTACGTGGATCCTTGACTTGAGTTATCCTTCTCACTCCCTAATTACACTTAACTCGCTGAGATTCCAGTCTTCAGTATCTCTTACTGTTTACTCAGCCTAAGGATGTAAGTCCTAAATCAAACAAATACTGTTGAATTTCTCCATCTGATAACTGTGACTGTTTCATGTTTATCTCAATTTCATGGGGGAAATTGGTGAAAGCTCCTGGCTGGAAAGCATGTCTGGACCATCTAGTTAATTTTCAGGAACTGGAGTGAGTAGTGGTGTTCTACCAGATGGGTATTTCTGTGTCCAAGGTACTGCTCTGCACTGCCCTTCGTTGTCCCCTCCTTTCTGATGACACCCTTTAGCTGTTTATCCTGATCTTGATGGCAGCAGAAGGCACATTGTCTATGTGCCTTCACTTATGTTCTGTGACGTGCCATGCCCAGCTATTTGCTCTTCTCCTTTGCCCAAGGGACATATGTCTGTCCTGCTAAAAGTAAACAAAGAAGAGTGATCTGGTGTAGGAGGTGGAGACTGCTGGTAATAAAGGGGAACTGAGTTCAATTCTGCTACTTTAGGCCTTGTGTCCCTGAGTGAATTACTCAGAAACCGCACTATGCTCCTACACCTCCAGGTTCTCTCCAGAGCAGACTGTCTAGAAATGGATTGGTAGTATTTGAGGTGATGATTTGAGTAGTTGTCTTCATTTTCTGGCTGAAATTGCAGTGATCTCAGTGAGAGAAGCTCTTTGGGAACAGCTTGTATTCAGCCTGGGGGAAATAGCTTGGAAGAGATGGCTGAATTCCAGAGCAGGTGCAGTCAGGGTAAACATGACCCTGACGTGGGCTGGCCTCTGGGTCACTGGGTCCCCATCCAGTGGGCAGAGGGGACCTCAGCTGGCAAGAGTCTGGGCAGGTAGTCCTCCTCAGGTGAGCGTTCATTTTGTGCTTGGGGATGGGGTAGGGACAGAATAGGGGATAGGGCTTGACCTCTGGCAGGTGTAGAGTGGCACCCTGGCCTTTTGAGTATCTGGTGGTCAATCCAGGAATCAGGACAGAACTCTGTGGGCTGAAATAACAGAGTGGAGATGAAGGCAAACACCTTGCGGGTCCCTGGAAGTGCACTGAAGACTGTTCCATCTCCCACCTTCTGGTGGAGAGAAGACTCCCAACATTCTGCCACAACTCACTCAGGCCTGGTTTCTGCATTGAGACTGGGCTTGGACACCTGAGGCCTGGCATTGTCAAAGCAGTCTCTCTTCACCTAAGATGACAAACACATTTATTAATTTGTTCAATGAAATCTATCCAGTACTTAAAACATGCCACAGACTATGAGGGACACTGCAGGTGCAAAGGAACCAGATGTGGTCCTTGTCCCTGAGGGAGTTCAGAAAACTTCCTACACACTTCAGAAAGTGGGAGACTGAGCTGGGACTGATACTTTTTCCTATGACTTTTGTCATTATGATTTTTAACACATGCCCATCATCTGTCCTGAAGCATAATTTCCCCAATGTTATAATAGTTGTAAGTTTAAGTTTTTAGTTTGACTTGTCGCTTGCCATCATCTGCAAAGCCCATTCTAGAAATTTGTCAAGGCTTACAGAAAACACTCATGTTTCTGAAGCCTACATGCCAAAATGAGTTGTTTTCTGCTCATAAAATATTAAAAGAATGTTACATTCTGATTGAATGCTAGACATTAAATGATAAAACACCCTGTGGTAAGAGCAAAATTGCTTTTTAATTGATTGCTTTTTGCCCATTGCCATATTAAATAAGTTACTAATATGCAGAGCTAATCTGAATACACCCTTATGTTGAAAGAAATGCCTATCTTTCTTCTGAGGAAAATTAGATTTACACACAAATCTATCTTCACTTGGCTTATATATGTCTGTTTTTCTCCATTCCTAAGTTCATGGTTCTGAGCACTTCTCAGATTTGTGTTAATAATTAATCTTGAAGACTATGGTCACTTTTGTTCTATAAACAAGTGCTAAGACCAAAGAAATACTCAATTAAAACTCTAACTGGTGGAGAGAAAGGATGTTTACAAAAGTAGAAAGATCCGATTTTCTAGAAAGGGTTTCTCTTTTGATTTTAATTTTTGGTCTCTTGAGGAAACCCACTTTTGAAATACCAATTATATTTTGGTGTCTAACACAAATATATTAATGTTCAATTAATTACTAATACCAAATATTTATGTACCATTTTCTAAGGTTTTTAAAAAGAAAAACAGCACTATTTCCTGCTTCTTAATTATTGACATTGCAAGAAGCAAATATTACCTCTAATAGCATGGTCCAAAATAATGTCTGTTTACATTCTCAGAGCACTTCGTCAAGGTTATTCAGTTGAAGTCTGTAACACTCTCAGGAGTTAATCAAGAGCAATGGCATCTATGTTTATTAGTGAAGGGAAGACCTACTTGCTTGCATAATGTCTGAGTTTACTGAGCTCAAACTGGAATTTAGGAAGCCAAAAAAAAAAAAAGAGACAGTGTAGAAAGAGGCAAGAAAGTAGAGTGATTGCCTTTGGGCATCTGAATGACCCATCTTGGTCACTGCTTTTATGCCTTGGGCATGTTTCTTCCCTGTTCTGAGCCTCTGGTTCCTTATTTATGAGATAAAGATAGTACATGCTGCACACAGTTGGTTGGAGCCTTAAATGAGATAATGGATGTTGTCCTAGTTAGAAGATGGGTACTTTTGGGGCCCGATGTGGTGGCTCATGCCTGTAATCCCAGCACTTTGGGAGGCTGAGGTGGGGGGATCATGAGATCAGGAGATCGAGACTGTCCTGGCTAACATGGTGAAACCCGTCTCTACTAAAAATACAAAATTAGCCAGGTGTGGTGGCGAGTGACTGTAGTCCCAGCTACTCGGGAGGCTGAGGCAGGAGAATGGTGTGAACCTGGGAGGCGGAGCTTGCAGTGAGCTGAGATGGCGCCACCGCACTCCAGCCCGGGTGACAGAGTGAGACTCCATCTCAAAAAAAAAAAAAAAAAGAAGAAGAAGATTGGTAATTTTTTTTGCAAGTGATAGAAGCTCACTTTCCATGAGCAAACTGAAAGTTCAGTGAGGGCCGGGCGCGGTGGCTCAAGCCTGTAATCCCAGCACTTTGGGAGGCCGAGACGGGCGGATCACAAGGTCAGGAGATCGAGACCATCCTGGCTAACACGGTGAAACCCCGTCTCTACTAAAAATACAAAAACTAGCCGGGCGACGTGGCGGGCGCCTGTAGTCCCAGCTACTCGGGAGGCTGAGGCAGGAGAATGGCGTAAACCCGGGAGGCGGAGCTTGCAGTGAGCTGAGATCCGGCCACTGCACTCCAGCCTGGGCGACAGAGCGAGACTCCGCCTCAAAAAAAAAAAAAAAAAAAAAAAAAAAAAAAAAAAAAAAAAAGAAAGTTCAGTGAGGCGAGGAGGGTGCTCTGGCATAAGCAACAGCTGGATCTAGGGACTGGAACAGTGTCCCTTGTTTCTTTATCTTGTATATATTGGTTAAATTTTTCTTTTTAACCTGCTTTTTTTCATGAGGCTTTTTTGTGAGCAAGACATATTTTCTCTTAGTTTCAATTTCAGAAATTACGAAGAAGAATACTTAGGGACCTGGACATGGTCACATATCCCCATAGCCTGGCTTGGGTAATTGGCAGCCCCAGTCAGAAGAACATGATTGAAGATTGCAAGATGATATGGTTTGGCTGTGTCCCCACCCAAATCTCATCTTGAATTGCAGCTCCCATAATTCCTACGTGTTATGGGAGGGACCCAGTGGGAGATAATTGAATCATAGGGATGTTTCCCCTGTACTGTTCTCGTGATAGTGAATAAGTCTCACGAGATCTGATGGTTTTATAAGGGGAAACCCCTTTTGCTCCATTCTCGTTCTCTCTTGCCTGCTGCCATGTAAGACGTGCCTTTTGCCTTCCACCATGATTGTGATGCCTCCCCAGCCACGGGGCATTGTGAGTCCATTAAACCTCTTTTTCTTTATAAATTACCCAGTCTTGGGTATGTCTTTAGCAGCAGCGTGAAAACAGATTATTTCAAGAAAGGAGCAAGTCTTCAAAAGAAGAGGTATATTTGTGTGTGCAGGGTCAGTGAGAGTGGAGGGGGCAGGGAGTGGTGCCCTTACAGAAGACAGGAGGAATGGCACAGATAAATACACATGCGCTTATTATCAATGTGAAGTCATTAAGAAGAATCTTGCCCAGCTTGTAGCTGTGGAAAAAGAAATGGTAGCTATTTTTTGTTGTTGTTATTAAAGCACTTGTCCTGAAAGAAATAATAAATTGTTGGCTGAGCATGGTGGCTCGCGCCTCTAATCCCAGCACTTTCAGAGGCTGGGGTGGGTGGATCACCTGAGGTCAGGAGTTCGAGACCAGCCTGGCCAACACGGTGAAACCCTGTCTCTACTAAAAAGACAAAAATTAGCCAGGCATGGTGGCACACGCCTGTAATCCCAGCTGCTCAGGAAGCTGAGGCAGGAGAATCACTGGAACCCGGGAGGCGGAGGGTGCAGTGAGCCGAGATTGCCCCATTTTACTCCAGCCTGCATGAAAAGAATGAAACTCTGCCTCAAAAAATATATATATAAATAAATAAATACATTGTTGATGAGTGGCTGGAATACTTGATTTCTGGTACAAATGGGTCAGTTATTCTCTTCTGAATAGGTAGAACCTTACCCAATTATATTCTGATGTCAGGTAGAGCTAAGATATTTTATTTTCCTCACTCATTCATTTATTCACTTAATAACTAGGGTTCCTCTATGAGTCAGGATCAGGTTCACTGCGGACATGGATTTAGAACCCATTCTCCATCCTCAGGCAGCTCACACTAACTGGGGGGTCCTTTACATAAATAAATGATTATAAAACATTTTTCCATTTGTAACATTACATTTGAGTCACATTCATGTCTCTGGGAGGCAATATTTGGTTCCTTCTGTTTGTGAAGAACTGGGTAGGGCTGGGGAAAGGAGAGTCTTGGAAGGTGTGATAGAGAAGAAGAGATACCAGCGTGTGGGGTTAACAAAGACAAACAGGTATCAGGCAGTCATGACTGTGTGGATGGTGGGAGGCGGCTGTTGAAAATTCCAGGCAGCGAGAATTGGTGGGCTAGAAGATCTGGATCTTCGAGGAATTCTAGTTCTGTGTAGTTAATGCAGAGGGTTTGAGGGAGGAAGCAAAGGGCAGAGGTGCTAGCAGAAGAAGCAGCTGTCAGATCACAAGTTATTTGCCATGCAGAGAGTTTTGACTTTACCTTACAGGCAGTGGAAACCAATAGAAGGATTTTAATAATGAAAAGAAATGTCCCAGTTATGGGCATAACATGCTAGAATTAGATTATATTTTCTGGGTGTGACAGAACTTGTGAGGATGATGGTGTACAGGCTCACCCCAGCCCTGGTCTAATAATGCAGCAGTCCAACTCAGAATGTCCTGCCAGGAACATGTATTGCATAAGTCCAGAGTTGTATAGATCCTAGAGCTGGTTAGCATACCTGTTTGGCGATATCATTAGGGACCCAAGTCATTTTCATCTTTCTCTTCTATGTCTGGTAGCAAGATGATGGCTACCTTCACATATTCAGAGGAACAAGAAGCCGTCTCTTCCGGTGGATCTCTTCTAGGTGTGTAGAAGTGTTTGGGGAAGACTTTCAGCACACTTTCTCTCATATTTTCTTGGCTGGCACTGTGGTCTCTGACTGTGCCTCGCCCAGCCACGGACAGGGAATGAGACTGTCCAGAGGTTGAATTAGTCATTACCCATTACCCATTAGTATAAGATACCTCTTCTGAGTATGTTATGTGACCACAGGATGTTAGATATCTAAAGAAAACTGGAGTTCTGTTAAGATGGGAGAAACAATTACTTGAAACCCTTAATTCTGTCTCTTTACAGTCTTTTCTGCAGTGTCCTTACTGGTGCAGAAAACTATAACAAATTGAAGCCAGATTATAGCCCTCTGTCATTTTGTCTTTACTGAGAACTGGGGAAATGCACTAGTGTCTTTTGTAATGTAGCAGCATCAAAGGTTGCAGAAAAGTGGAAATTGAGATTTGATTGTAATGCCTTTCTTCTTTCATCACTAAGATGCTAGGGCTCCACTACGTTACTGTCGTTTTAGCAAATGGGTATTTCCACTTCCACAGTTACACTTTTGTGTAGGGGTTATTCTCAGGTGTATTTTGAAGGGCAGAATGAACATACATTTGTGATTGAAGCCTTGAAACAGTTTTGCCAAATTCACCTGTTTGACCATTTATAATTAGATTACAGTTTAATAACTACTTCTGTTTTTTTTAAAAAACAAAACAAAACAGAAAGAAACCTACATCACACACTATGAAAATGTTCACCATTTCCTTACTTTGTCTTTCCATGGCAATATTTATTATAACACACCAGTGGTGCCGAGCAGAGCACCTTGTATAATTCATCACCCAGACACCTCTGCTTTAGCAAGTAAAAATAACACAGATGAGCAACCTGAAGGACTGTCTGGAGTGCAGCAGCAATTAGAGTAGACACTTGACTCTGGGACATTGGTGTTTTCGTACCTTGAGAAGTATCATCCATCACTTTCATTCTTGGGCAAAACATTCTAGCTAAAGAAAACTCAAGAAAATTAGGTTTTAACAATTAAATCTCTTAAGGACCTTCTTTTTTCTTCCAAATATGAGCTTGTACTCTTGCTCTATGCAAAGTGGAATGCTCTCAGATTTTGGTTCTGCCCTGAATTTTCACATTGTACTGTTATATTCTATTTCAACCTTAAGTTGAAAGTAAAACAAAACAATTGTTCTAAAGCCTAACTCTGACGTTAGGAAGTTGTAGATACTTTCAGTCCAAATTAAAGTAATCATAGGAGAGAGCATAAAAGTCATTTGAAGGTGATTGTTTTAAATAATTATAAAACTAATAGTGGGATTTATAATAGCATTCTCGAAGGCAGGAGAACCTCATGTTAGATTGTTGCATTCAGAATCAGAAACCCTTGTGATAGGGATAGTTGATGTGAGGGCTTTTGCCATGATGGTTAATCTTCATCTTGCCCCTTAGTATCCCCATCTGTACCTTGGGGATAGCATCATCATCAATCATCATCAATCATCATCAGTCATCGTCATCATTCTCTTCTGAGAATCAGGTGAGGCAATGTAAGTTACAGTGCTTTGTTAACTGCAAAATGCCCTATCTGTGGGAGAAATAAATTATCCTGAATATGCACAAGCTTAGAGATACCAGGATACATCTTGCAGCAAAGCCAACTGTTTCTGTGCATTTTGTGGGCATCCTAAGAATCTGAGGCCGGGCGCGGTGGCTCAAGCCTGTAATCCCAGCACTTTGGGAGGCCGAGACGGGCGGATCACGAGGTCAGGAGATCGAGACCATCCTGGCTAACACGGTGAAACCCCGTCTCTACTAAAAATACAAAAACTAGCCGGGCGAGGTGGCGGGCGCCTGTAGTCCCAGCTACTTGGGAGGCTGAGGCAGGAGAATGGTGTAAACCCGGGAGGCGGAGCTTGCAGTGAGCTGAGATCCGGCCACTGCACTCCAGTCCGGGCGACAAAGCGAGACTCCGCCTCAAAAAAAAAAAAAAAAAAAAAGAATCTGAAGTTCTGTGGTGTTTTGTTTTTATTTCAGAAGGGCAGTACTTGGAGATACTTTTGAAATTGCAGTAAAATGTCCATCCCCATAGGAAGTGGTTGCAGAGAGCAACTACACTTGGCAGTTTAAAAGGAGGCTATACCAAGCACATCTCAATTATAAATGGATGAAAATAATATTTACCCTAGGCTTTTTAAGGACTTACTACTTTTTACATTATTTCTGAAAAGAGACATAGCTGGCCCCAATCAGCATCCATTCCTGTTGTCTCTTAGAGGTCATGGCTAAGAGGTGAGCTTGGTAGATTTGCCCAAGCTGGTAATGAGAGATACAGATCTGTTGAAAGGCACAGGCTCCCATTGTCATCTTACGCCTTGTAGAAACACTTCTGGTTCATCTCAAGTGTCAGGTTTGGGTGACCATTCTGGTTCCTCACCTCACCCTCACTGTGGGAGGGCATTACAGCATCCTCAGAACTCCTGTAGCACTTTCTCTCTGTCTCTTTGTTATGCTTTCTGCTGTTTATTAATACATACTCTTTTCTTTTTCTTTCATTCCTGGCCTCACTTCCCCTAAAAATTGGGGCGGTTTATAGGTAACCTTGAAGATAATAAAAAATAATGATATATGGTAAAAACCAGGGCAAATAAAAAGTAAAATGAAAAAATGAATGATGAATGTTAGCAAAGTACATGTTACAAAAGCCTTTGCATTTGCTGGCAGTGGACACTGAATTTGGCTCAAATATTCATTTGTCTCAGGGAAGCAAGAGGAGCTTGAAAATATGAAACAGGTCAGTGCTCCATCTCACATGAATAAGCTCAATGTGAAAACCCAGATGCTAATTTCAATTTAAACCCAATAATGTTAAAATAGTATTTCATAATATTTAATACATTCATTAAAGATGATGGACTAGGACACATTCTTATCATTAAAGAAAAATCTGCCAGAAAGTGACAAGCTAGCATCATTCTTAAAATGAAGATACCAAAACAGCTTTCCCATAAAAAACTGAGACTAAACTGGGATGCTATATGATGCTGATATTATTCACCATTACTATTTCTCCTTGATCTGGAAAACTTACAAACACATTAGAGGTAGAGTTCATCGATAGAAACAAATATTTTAAACTATAGGTAATAAGATTTTCTATCCCTGAAGAAGCAAAGGATAAGCTAATGTGGTTTAGCTAGGTAGTGAATAAACAAAACTTAGTAGATGTTCCATATGTCAGCAATAATTAATTATAAAATGGAAAAAAAGATTATTTAACAGTAGCAATGAAAATGTAAACTACTCTGGAATAATCCCAATGGAAAACATCTTGGAAACTTAGGTGAAGAAAAATAAGACTTTACCAAAATATACAATAGACATTTCAAATAAATAGAGAAGCAAAATGTTTTCTTCCTGGTAAGAAAACAATGTGAAAAAGATGCAAGTTCCTCTACATTAGTGGACAGGCTCATATCGCATTCCACAGTAGCACTGGGAATCAGGGTGAAAACTTCACAGAATGACTCTAGACTTCATTTGAAAGAATAAGGGTATGAGAATTGGTAAGGGAAAACTGATAAAGAATAGCAATAGAAAAAGAATGTAAATAAAAATATATTTTTTAAACTTTTTTTTTTTTGCAAGAAAGTTCGAAGAATTCCTTTTTTTTTTTTTTTAGACAGGATCTCACTCTGTTGCCCAGGCTGGAGTGCAGTGATGTGATCTCGGCTCACTGCAACCTCCGCCTCCTGGGTTCAAGCGATTCTCTTGCCTCAGCCTCGCGAGGACCTGGTATTACAGGAATGCACCACCACACTGGGCTAATTTTTGAATTTTTGGTAGAGATGGGTTTTTGCCATGCTGCCGAGGCTGGTCTCGAACTCCTGACCTCAAGTGATCCGCCTGCCTCAGCTTCCCAAAGTGCTGGGAGTACAGGCATGAGCCACTGCACCTGGCCCAAATAACCCATTCTTTTTTCACCCAGGTTCATCTATGGTTATGTTAACATTTTGCCACATACGTTTTATCATTCATCCTCTTTCTCTCTCCCTGTCTTCACACACACACACACACACACACACACACACACACACACAGTCATGAATTGTTACAAAAATGTTTCTTTTAGCCAAAAAAAAAAAATTGTTTTAAAAAATGTAACCTGAAGAAAATTTCAAAATAGAACTATTTTAAATCAGTTCTAACTCCGGCCTCTTGTCTCTGAAAGAGCAAAAGGTGCTGGAGCCCTGCCTGGCAGGAGGCTTGCCCGGGAAGGCTGTGGAGAAGGAAGGGACTCTGCTGCCACAGAGCGAGCTCCATCTGGAAGTGGTGTCCGGAGTCTGGCTGAGCACCTCTGCTTGCCCTTAGAGATCTGAGAGAGACTCACTGCTGCCGAGTTCTCCCTAAAGCAGGTCCACGGTGTTGCTGTCAGGAACCTTTCTTGGATGAAACTTACGTCCACCTTCCCTTCTAGTCTTTTCCAATGCTGGTGGATGTCGTTTTCCTAAAATCCCAGTGCTTATATACATGAGGAAGTTTAAATTCAGGATGCAAGCGTCTTATAGCAGGAGAAACATCAACAAAATCACAAATGTAACAGGATTCCAATCAATGACGGAGGAAGTTTGCAGGATGGCACCATCAAGTCTCATCAGTAAAATGAGTATCAAAGTAACTAGTCTCATTCCAAAGGTGTAAAGTGCAAAAACCATCTTTCCCTGGTTCCAGAGATGCCAATCTCTTCTAAATCTCAAGCTTGGACCTATGGGTTATGTTTTTTTCCAGAGTAGTAATCACTGTCATCAGCATTTCTTGTAGGATCCTGATGTACCAGTCCATACCCTCCAAAGTCCTCATAAGTTGTAAAAGTAGAATATTAGTATGGATGGCAGCATGAAATTGGAGGGAAAGTATAAGCAGAATGCTAGAAGTTTCTAATAGATAGTAAAATAAACTAACGTCACTAAAAGAAAGTAAAACCACAGAAATCAGGATGTCAAACTGCACTGAAAAGGTAATGAAATGCTAACTGTAAAGTTTTCAAAACCAAAATATACATGAGTGAAACAAATGGAGAAAAAAAAAAAAAAAAAAAAAAAAACAGAAGCATACCCACAGCTAAAGTCTTTAACACACTTTTCGCAAGTGTCAGGTTTTCCCTCAGGGAGTCTGCAGTGGTTAGGGGAGCAGCTGAGGACAGAAAGTTCTAGAATGCTTTTATTTCTCATCCTTAACCTGGGGCCTTTGGTTGTAAAGATTTACCTGGTGGTTGGAGTAGATTAGAAGGTCAGTGCTAATCAGGTCTCCCAACCTTGGGCACTTGAACTTCAATCAAAAACCACTTGCTGATTTTGGCTGGGCATGATGGCTCATGCCTGTAATTCAACCACTTTGGGAGGCTGAAGCGGGCAGATCACTTGAGGTCAGGAGTTTGAAACCAGCCTGGCCAACATACTGAAACCCCCGTCTCTACTAAAATACAAAAATTAGCCAGGTATGCTTTTGGGAGCCTGTAACCCCAACTACTTGGGAGGCTGAGGCTGGAGAATCGCCTAAACTCATGAGACAGAGGTTGGAGTGAGTCAACATCGTGCCACTGCACCCCAGCCTGGGCAACAGAGTGAGATTCCATCTCAAAAAAAGAGAAAGCATTTGCTTTTTAAAAAAGAGGGAGACCACTGCCATTTACTGGATGCTTTCTATGTAACAGAGAATTCCCAGAGTCAATAATAAGCATGTTACCTCTGTTAACCCCCTCAGCGTCTCCATTTACAAATAAGGAACCTGAGATGAAGGAAGAGGTTAAGCAGACTGAGGTGTTGCAGGTATTGGATGGAGTGAATTATTGTGAGACTCTCCTGTGCTGTTTGCCCTTAACTATGGTGCAATACTATCACCCACTGCTTTCACTTTTTTTGTAAATATTCTGTCTTCCTTACAGACTGTAAGCCCTTTGAGGACTAGACTCATAGGGAATTCATCTTCCATCTTAAATTCTAGCCCCGTGTTTTACATGTAGTCTGCATTTAATAAGTGTTTGTGGCATGAATAGAGTAGCTTTCCGTTTGCTTCAGGGTCAGTTCCAAAAATATTCCTCAGACATCGCTAAATTTTTAATGAACTTTGCATTTTACCCTGAAACCTCTCAAACAACATTCTTGTTTTCTTCTAAAATCAGTGAGAATGAGTTATACTAAAGGGCTTCTCTTCATTCCTCTGCCTCCCCCTCCTCCACAGGGTAATTTGGTTGAGAAGGCCCACTGAGTCCAAATTTGAGTTAGAAAATATCAACACTACAGTATGTTCCCCCAAGAGGAAAAAAAATGATCTATTTTCAATCTTGTGTTTCAGAACACACAGCTGTGTGACTTCCTAATTTATTATATCCCCAACTGCCTCCAGACAGCTCTCAGCTTGCTGCTTTTTTTCTACCCACTCCCGCTCTATGGGAAATGAGTTCGACTTTAACCAGCACAGAGTTCAATCTCTGTTCTAGGCAGAACTCCAGCAAGGACTCCGAGAGGCCAGTAAACAGCCCTTCTGCAGAGCTGCCTCCTCCTCAGCAGGTGCACCTATCCACCAGGACTTGATGGGAGCCAGGTCCTCTCGGATGGTGGCTGTCGGAAGCCAGATTATCAGGGGCAGCTCCAGCTGGCAGGTCTTCTGGCTGCCTGTCTCTCTGGAGTGAGCTCGCTCTCTTCCTCCCAGAGAGGCCTTTCTGACCTGTCTGCAGGGAGCAGGACACAATTCTAGATCCCAGCAAACAAGCCCAATGTGGCTTCCCTTAATTTTGCTTCCCAAGGGTTTTGGCCACAAGAGCAGATTGCAGCTGTGGCCTGAGTGAGCATCTTTAGAAGTGTGAATCACATTTTTTTTTCCCTGAAGAAGCTATTTTGAGCTTTATAATTGCATATTTCCATGCTTTTTTTTTTTTTTTTTTACAGAGTGAGTAAGGAGAATGACTTGCATTTTTTTACATGGAAATCTGCTGGTTTCTTTGCTCTTCTGTCTTGTATAACTTAGTCCGGTGATTCCTGAACTTGGCTGTGTATCAGATTCACTTCAGGGAGCTTCTGTGAAATGCAAATTCTTGCAGGGGAATCCAGAAATCAGCAAGCTTAATAGACTCTGCAGTTGATTCCTAGGCAGCCTGACTGCCCCCTCCCAACTTTGGACTTACCCTTTCCTGGGAATTCAGATCATGGCTAAGTGGATATTACCGTGTGGTGGCAAGAGCCACTCACAGTGCCTAAGAGAGATTAAGCATTAGAAGACCTGGATTCTAGTTCTGGCTCCACTACCAAGCAGCTCTAGACAAGCATCTCCTGTATAGTCCTCATGTCCCTAGGCGGGGAAGTGCTGGGATTGTCCAGGTGGCCACCCACTCAAAACTACTGTGGTACTCCTTGTTACGTAACCAATATGCTGACCGTAACCACCACATTCTTTTTACTTGAACTTTGTTGTCACCTGTTCTTGAGTGACATGTGTATAACCTGAATTGGCTGTTCTATTCTGTACAAGAGAATTATGGACATGCCCACAGGCCTTGTTATAAAGGGCTCCTGGGGAATAGGCAACCTCAAAGCACGCACCAAAGGATTGACCTCTCCCCTGCAGGTATGATGACTGTCAGCTTTTGGACAGACATTTAAGCAAAATGGGCTTTTCCATTTGTTTGTTTGTTTGTTTGAGACAGGGTCACCCAGGCTGGAGTGCAGTAATGCAGTCACAGCTCACTGCAACCTCTGCTTCCCAGGTTCAAGTGATCTTCCCATCTCAGCTTCCCAAGTAGCTGGAACCACAGACACATGCCACCACACCCAGCTAATTTTTGTATTATTATTTTTTTTTTTTGGTAGAGGCAGGGTTTGACCATGTTACCCAGGCTGGTCTCGAACTCCTGGAACTCAAGCAAGCCGACTGCTTCGGCCTCCCAAAGTGCTGGGATTACAGATGTGAACCACTGTGCCCGGCTGTGAAATATGCCTTTCTCATTCTGCATGTTTTTCTACTTTGAAATATCAACCATCAGAATATTTTTAGAGGAATTAAACATTAATTTTGCCAGAAGAGATATAGGAAGTGGTTTAAAAAAATCCCTCTGTTTTCGTTATTTTCTGCTCAACTAATTTCTCCCCCTCTATTTTCCCACATAAGCATCTCCTGGGCTAGGTTTGGTGGCCACTCTATAATGGCAGTGCAGCTTTTGGGGGCTGTGGCAGGTGCCTGGCCCATCTTTACGTGGAAACAGCAGTGTTTAAATAAACCTGACACTTGGAGGAACAAATGAACCTAAATGCAAATGCTATTAACATTTCTGCAAGTCATACCTATCCCCAAGAAGCATAGCTCTCATGTTTCCTTGTCTTTTATTGGCAATTTAATTGTTTGAGAAATTGCTTTTTGCCAGAGTCCCTAAGAATCCTACCAAAATGCACTAACTTATTTTCCCATCGACTTGCCCGGGTGAGAACTCATCCTGCTGCTTTTCTGTGTTATTGCCATCATCAGAAGAAACCTCAAATGTAAGGTCTCGCAGGGTTTGTTGTTTTCATCATTTTTTTGTTTTTGTTTTAGATCAGGAATTTGCCTTAATGCATATTGTATTAGTCCATTTTCACGCTGCTGATAAAGACATACCTGAGACTGGGTAATTTATAAAGAAAAAGAGGTTTAATGGACTCACAGGTCCGCATGTCTGGGGAGACCTCACAATCATGGCAGAAGGCAAAAGGCACGTCTTACATGGCAGCAGGCAAAGAGGGAATGAGAGCCAAGTGAAAGGGGTTTATCTCATGAGACTTATTCACTACCATGAGAACAGTATGGGGGAAATCACTCCCATGATTCAGTTATCTCCCACTGGGTCCCTCCCACAACACATGGGAATTATGGAAGCTAAAATTCTATATGAGATTTGGGTGGAGATGCAGTCAAGCCGTATCACATATACTATACCAAATTCTCCTATGTGATTTTACTATAAAAATGGACTAATATGCATATTAGTTTATATCCTGACTCTTTTCACTTAATGTATTAGAGACATCTTTCCTTTCAGAAAATATGTTCATTTGTAGTTCATTCAAACTTTTAATAATTGCATAGTATTCAATTTTATTGATAAGGTCATTTTGTGGATATGGATATAAATAGTATTTCATTTTATGTAAGTATGTTTCCTATTGACAGGTATTGACATTGTTTGCAAATTTTTGTTTTTATAAAGAGCACCGGGATGAACATTTGCTCAGTAAATACACTTAACATGTTAGCACTGGGGCTATAGCAGTGAAATAATCTGACTACTATGCATTCCCTTAAAGAGAATATATTTTAGTTGGAGAAAGATAATAAACAGATAAAGAAGTATGTCATATGGTGAAAAATACAATGGAGAAAAATCCAGCAGAAAAGGGAGGACTCATGAGATTGCCTCATTGAGAAGGTGACATTGATCAAAATTATGAATGAAATGAGGAAGTGGGCCAAGATGGTGTCTGGACAAGAGTTTTCCAGAAAGAGGGAATAGCCAATATGAAGAGCCTGAGGCATGAGGGTTCGCCATGAGAAAGTAAGAACACAGAGGCCAGTGGGGGTGAAGCAGAGAGAACCAGGGGAAGATAGTGTAAGAGTGGGGTAGTGGGTGGCCGGGCACAGTGGCTCACACCTGCAACTCCAGCACTTTGAGAGGCTGAGGCAGGTGGATCACGAGGTCAGGAGTTCAAGACCAGCCTGGCCAACATAGTGAAACCCCGTCTCTACTAAAAATACAAAAAAAAATTAGCCAGTCGTGGTGGCAGGCGCCTGTGGTCCCAGCTACGTGTGGACACTGAGGCAGGAGAATTGCTTGAACTCGGGAGGCAGAGATTGCAGTGAGCCGAGATCATGCCACTGCACTCCAGCCTGGGTGACACAGCGAGACTCTGTCTCAAAAAACAAAACAAAACAAAAAAAAGGGATAGTGGGTGAGAGATTCTTCAGGCACCCATGGGCCCTTGTAACCAATTTGGCTTTTACTTTACGTAGAAAGAGAAGCCATTGGGCAGATTGAGCATACATATGACATGTGATTTATAATTTCAAAGAACTGTGTGGCTCATCTATTGAGATTAGACTGTGGGAGGTCAAATTAATACACCCCACTACAATAAGCAAGTTGAGAGATGATGGTGTCCTGAACCAGAGTGTTAGCAGTGGCAGTACTGTAAAAAGGTTGGATTCAGGATTTATGTTAAAGGTAGGGCCAACAGGATTTTCCTGGATGACTGGATGTGGAGTGGGGAATAAGAGGAGTGAAGGATGGATGACTAGAAGCAGGGAGTCATCACTGAAATTGATGGAGGGGCATAGAAGATTAGGGGTTCTGTTTTATTTGTGTTAGTTTTGAGATGTTGTTTAGACATCTAATTGGAGATGCTGATTTCAAAGTTGGATATATGTGTCTGGAGTTTAGGGGATGGTTTTGAATTGGAGATTTAACTTTGGGCATCACCAGTACATAGATAATAGTTAAAGCTATGAGACTGAATGAAAGCATCGAAGATGCCCTAGAATTGATCCCTAGAGCACCCCAAGATTTAGAGGCTGGGGAGAAGAGGAGGCTGGGGAAGGAACTGAATGTGGGGCTCCAGGGGCATAGGAAGAAACTCAAGAGAAAGTTCAATTTAAGGTGAAGGAGCGATTGCAGTGTCATGTGCTTCAGGTGGTGGGGTTAAATGAGGACTGATAACTGACCATTGATTTTAGTAAGGTGGAGGTCAGGGTGACCTGAACAAGAGTGATTTCACTGGAGTTGAGGAGGAGAGAGCCCAACTAGATGAGTTAAGAGCAAGTAGGGGCAGAGGCATTGGGACGGTTAGTAGAAACGCATGCTGCTCGGTGTGGGCCGATGATGGCTGTGAGGAGATAGTGAAGAGGGGGCTTTTAGAAACTTTTACACAGTTTGACATCACCATAGCCTTCAATGAAGCCCATGATCATTTTTCTGGTGATTACATTTCATTATACTTTTTTTTCAAGAGTGTCTGTTTCTAAACAACAAGTTAGAAATTGAAAACAAACTGGTTTTCACTGCAGATAGTTTGACAGGCACTGATATAGATGACCATTTAAAGGGGCTTTGCTTCACAGTGATATAGAAAATAAGGTGGAAGCTGGAAGGGAAGTTATAGTCAAGTGAGATTTCTTCATCAGTGGGGGAAATAACAGCATGTTTATATGCTCCTGGGGAAGATTTGGTAGAGAGGGAAAATTTGATGAAGAAGGAGACCTGTATCTCTGTCTTTACACACACCTTGATAATTTCCTTAGCCAAGTTGTCTACCAACAGATTCTGAATTAGTGCATACTTTTAGTATTTTTAAATTCACAGGTAATATATGTTCAATGCTAAAAAATTTAAACATGCAGAGAAGCAGAACCAATAATTATATATTATCCTGCCACCAAGAGGGATTCATATATACCTTTCCACATTTTGGGGCATTAAAATAGGATTAAAGTATGTATTTTTTAAATATTCTATTATTTAATATATTGTAACTATCCACGATAACAAAAATGTAATTGTATCGTTATTTAATGTTTGCTTAGTGTTTCATTGTATCTACTATAATTAATTTGACTAGACTCTTATTGCAGGATATTTAAGGACATTTCTCTTTTTCATGAGAAATAGCAGTGTGATGAACATCCTTATAATTCCATGTGATTATTTCCTGTAAATTAATTCTTAGAAGAAGTTCTGTGTCAAATGGTCTGAAATCTTAAAGTTTTTTGTTTATTTACCAAATTAACCCCTGGAAAAGCTGAAGCATTTGCACTTCACTGAGCAGTCATGTAGATTCAGATAAAAGGCAGTTTTTGAACTAATTAAAAAATTGGGGGTGGAGGAAGAAACCTAACTGAGATAGTGGGATTTGAGGTGATCCATATATAGGAAGATATTAAGATAGATGATAATAGATATAGACACGATAGAGACTTTCGGATTAGGCATGGTAGATTTATGCATATTTATGATAGAGATTTATAGGTAGAGATTTATCGATAGGGATTTATGGATGCTCTTTCTTCATCTCCACTATAGCCATATTATTACTTTCGTGTGCCCTAGGTACTTTTGCCTTTACGGGTCCCTTCCTTCATAAAACAGTATTAAAACTTACATTTTATGACTGCATTATTATAAAGATGGATATAATCCTGGCTGGATTCATTATTATTCTATTTATGTTTTCCTTCTGATGTAAATGAAATTAAAATATTTTCAGGGGCATCTGAAAGCATTGCGGGCCTGCAGCACTGTGCCTGCCAGGCCTCCTGACTAGGTCAGTCCCAATTCTGTTTCTCTGTACTTTTTATATTTTTGATAATGAATAGACATTACTTATAAAAAATAAAAGAGGAAAATATCAAACTAAATGTATAAATATTAATGCTTCCTAGGTAGGTTTCTTTCCCTCTGCTCATGACGGCAGGAGGTACCTTCCCCTTTGCTCGTATGCTCCGGCTCACTTCTCCCTAACAGTGGGCTAGACTGGAAGGCCTGGCTCCTACAATCAAGAAAAAGTGAAAATGCACTAGCTCCTCTCTCCACCTGTGGCTCCTCCCTGGGTCACCATTCACCCCCTTCTTGGCGCCTGAAACTTGCTGCCATCTTCAGTCACTGCCTCACATCCGCAGCCAGCCAGTGGCCACATCCTGTTGATTCAGTACCCATATTTCTTAAATCCCCTGATTTTTCTGCATATGCACTTCCATCACTCTAATTCAGATCACCATTGTATGGCCTGCATCCTTGCCTCCTCCAGTCCACCCCTGCTTCATCCGGCAACTGTGTGTTTTTTCCTACAGCATTGTCAGACCTGTCTAAAACCCCTCACTGGGCCACGATTCCTCTTAGGCTGAAGCCCAGACTTCTTTGCCACACCTCCATGCCACAGAAATCTCAGTGTGATGTGTGCTTCCTCTTCACCCTGGGCCATGGCCCACACTGGGTCCTCATTCCAGAATGTCCTTTCCATCCCTGTGCTTGTGCAATTCAGACCCACTTCTCAGCCTCTCTCCCTGAGGGCACAGCTCCCTGAGATCTGGGCTTGATCCTGCCCTTCCCCTTGTTGAGGCACATCTCACACTGTATTGAATTGCATATTTTCATATATTTATTTGCAGCTTTTCTCCCTCCAGCTCCATCTGCCCCATAATTAGTATCAGTTCCATCCCAATTCTAGTATAAGATTGTCCTTTAATCCAACATGTATGTAAAGCTTGGAGAGGCTGCACGGTTTGGAGTGGGGCAGCTAGTGACTACCATGCTGAACTGGACAGAAGACAGTTTTGTTAAAAAGTTAAATTCTTTGTTTCTGGGGGCACAATTGGGACAGTAAATAATCAGTAAAACCTCCCAGTCAGCACAGGCAGTCACGTGGAATGGTAGAAGACCACGGGAAGGGTCTTAGCCACAGTGCCAGACACATAGCCTGTGCTCAGCAGATATTGCCTGTCACCATCATCGCGATGGAGGCAGCATTGGGAACCCCGTCAGCCAGGAGTTTGCCCTCTCAGGGCTGTCTGTGGTGGGGGATGGTGCACCCTGAGGATGATACCATCACTGGCAGGGAGTCGGAAGGAGGTGAGACACCAGCAGATGGGTCCTGCTGCTACTAGATTCTCACCAATGGAACTGAAGATCTTTGTTCTCTGTGTGTGGAATGGAGCCCCAGTTTCTTTGCTGCTCCTAGCCTTGAGGAGAAGTTAAAATCATAGCCAATAACACTTACTGAACTATTTTGGCTGGCTAGAGGTTTGGGTTTTCAGGTGGTAAGGAAACAAATTTAAACAGCCAAACAAGATCAGTCTAACCTTCTGTCTGCTGACTGTGCTGTTTTTCTCTTAAAACACTGGTCATCGTGGCTGGTGAGATGGGCAGAAGAGACCATTTCCTGAACCTTTATTATTTCATCGGATCCCTTGCCACGTGGTTGTCTGTATTTATGCTTGAGATAATAATATAATTTCTTTCATTTTTGACTATTCCTCTTTAGTCATGACCTTGAGTCCTTTGATTTCATGAGATGTGGTTGTGGAGGCTTTTTATCTCAAGAAATAGGAAAAAAAATAACTGGAAGGAGGCAGTCAAATGGATTACTCTCTTGAAGTAATTGCAAATAGTGACTCATCCGGGGTAACGAAATCACTTTACTGAATTTCGGATAGTGGTTTCAAGATGGAGTAAAATAATTTTTAGAGTGCTTCACAAGTAGCAAAGGGAAGTGTTTCATTAAATCAGTTTTACATTCGTCTGCCTGTGTACCGGGATGCAGTACAAAATGTGTTGCATACTGTAGGTCACGGCTGAAATAGTTTAAAAAGTTCCCCTCACCACTGCCCCATTATAAGGCAGTTCACCTGGAAATTACTCACTCAATAGAGCATTGTCTGTTTTCACATTAATGTGTGCATTACACTTTTTTATTCAAATTCATTATTTTCTGTCAGGGTTTATCTTAAGGGACGAGTTGCCTGGCACGCAGTGATGCGAGGAAGGCTGATCGTCATCTGTCGCCATCCGATTCCTGCCCACAGCCTTTCTGTTGGTGCCCCTTCTGGCTCTTTGTGATGTCCCCATAGCCCTAGGCTTCTCCCCCTTTTAGAAGGGCTTCTTGATAGATTAGAAAATAAGAATGTATGACATTTCCTACATGCACATAAGAAGAAGCCACAAGACATATCTTTTAAATAAAAGGACAGTGTCCATCCTTTTAGCTGCCAAATAGAACCTTGGTCTCATCCTCCTGGAGTTAGGCCTTAAAACAGCTTCTGTGTTTCTCATTTGTCTCAGTATATTGCCAGTGTTTTATTGGAAAGATATTCCATTTAAAATATTTCCAAATGAAAACCATCAACTACTATCTACGTAAAAGCCCTGTATCTAAAACCCAAGCAGAAATGGCTGGCTAAATATTACACACCTTTCACAGCTCCTGGACATCCTCACACATAATCCAGGGAAAGGGAATAAGTGTGGCATGAGAAAGCAATTTCAGGGTCCCAAATAATAAGAAAATGATTGAATAGTCATTTATTCCCATTCAAGCCAAGGTCTGTGGAAAAACCCTTACTGCTTTGGGCCTTGAAAGTCTCTGTAATCTGGCTTCTGCCTGCTTTTTTGCCCTAATTTTCTAATGCAACTCAAAAGAAAACTAAACTCACGACCAAAATCAGCTTGCATTTTCCCATTTGCAACTCCCTAAACAAGCTAAACCACCTCACTTCTGACTCCTCCTTGGTATGTTCTCAGCCTAGCTGCTTCTGGTCTAATATTAACCCCACATTCACAGCCAGGTTATTGCCACCACCACACAAAACTCTGGGGGCCCTGGATCTAGGCTAAGTATAATTCAGTGCACTTCTGTGGGGCACCTACCGTGTTGCAAGCATGGTGCCCAGATAGGACAGCAAAGACAACAGGATTCTTGTCTTCATCCCCTCACCCTCCCGAGAACCCAGGCCACAGAGTTATTAGGCAAATACCTACTGTACGTCAGCTATGTCCCAGATCTCATTCCAGGCACTGGGAGTTTATTGATCTGGTGAAGATAACTGAAAAGTGAATCGTGAATTATTTCTTACTTGTTTGTATTCTAGCATCATTTTAAGCTACTGAGCAAAGAGTAGTTCTATAGAAACAAAACACAATGTTAATGAAACTGTTTTGCCCACAGAGTAATCCTTTGATTTCTACCACTGTTTAGACAAGTGACATAGCATAGATTTTATTTCCAAATATTTTCTATATTTAATTATACTATATATTTATACCCTATATATGAATTTATATATATAAAACATATGAAAGTATATGAATAAGTGTATATATGTATAAATATGCATAAATATATGGTATATTGATATATAAATATATTTATATAATTATACATTTAAATAGATTTGTATAATTATGTATTTTTGCATACTATATATTTATACTGTATATTTAATTATACTGTATTACAACTTTTGAGAGGATCAGTATTTTCATTTTTTAAAACAGTCACATAATTGTTCTTGAATTTTTTTTCTGCCATTTCCCTATTCCTAAAATAATCACACAAAATCTGGACTGTATAAGATATATAGAAATATATTTTAATATTATAAAATCAATACATTAAAAATTGTAGTGACCAGGTGCAGAGTGGCTCTTTCCTGTAATCTCAATACTTTGGGAGGTCAAAGCAGGAGGATCTCTTGAGGCCAGAAGACAAGTCTGGGCAACACAGCAAAACCCTGTCTCTACAAAAACTAAAATACAATTGCCTAGACATGCTGGTATGTGCCTGTAGTCCTAGCACAGACCCAGGAGTTCAAGGGTCACGGTGAACTATGGGATGTTCGTGAAGGATACAGTGCCCCCATACTCTAGTCTGGGTGACAGAGCAAGACCCTGTCTCTAAGGAAAAAAAAAAAAAAAACAAGCACACACATGTACACACAAACAACAATAAAAACCAGATGCTTGTCTACTGTTGAAAATGTAGAAGTTTTAGAAAATGGGAATGATATTTAAAGGAGAAAATTAAAGCCCCTTACTATTCTGCCACCCTGAGATAATAGCATACGCATAGCGATGTGTTCTCTTTTAGCCTCTACTGTGTCTATATATTTGTATCCTCACATTATCTGCATAAATACATATGTTTGCATATACATGTATAGATAAGAAATATGGGGTCATACCGCCTCTGAAGTTCAGAATCCTAGTTTCTTTTTTCCTTCCCTCAAAATTATCATCAATAACTTTTTTCCATATCTTAACATATCTTTCAAGGGCATATTCTTTAGTGGCTAGATAGCATCCCATTGTGTATATATATATATATCCTAAGTTATGTACAAAAGATGTCTATTTCTATATATTTAGGTTGTTTCGAAATTTTTACTGTAAAAAACACCTCTGGCTACCACCAGAATGAATCCAAAGGATTCATTTTTAATCCTTTCCTTAGCACAAATTCCTAGAAGTGAAATTGCTAGTCAGTGAGCATGTATGGTTACTAGAAAGATATTGCTAAACTGCCCTATGAAAAGTTTCCTTTGATGTTTCTGACCCCTTAGCCAGGGGTATGATAAAAAGAATAGCAACAATAAAAGAAAACGAAGAAACCTCTTTTGTCACCTTGAGAGTTCAGGATATTGTCTTATTCTTGGCTGTTTTATGAGAAAGGTTAAACATTTTTTGACATAGGTATTGTCCATGTGTATTTTGTGTGTCGAAATGGTTGATTCTGTTGTCATTGCATGTGAGTGGTACCCGCCTTATGTTTTGTGAAGAAGAGAAACCAGTGGCACCCCCTCACTGCAGGCTCCTTCTTGTTAATGGTGACACATGGTATTGACAATGGAACTATGAAGGTTGACTCTTTAAGTAATAAGTGGAATAGATGATTCCTCGTTTGGGATGCGTATGGAGTGGTGGTTTTACTTACGTAGTTTACTGCTGTAAAAATATTGAAATAGAGGTACTATATTGATTTGCATTCCGAGTTCATAAGAAGTCAAGTATCGAGGGGCCTGTGTTAGTGTGTTTTCACTCTGCTGATAAAGACATCCCGGAGACTGGGCAATTTACAAAAGAAAGAGGTTTAATGAACTTACAGTTCCACGTGGCAGTCACATCGTATGTGGATGGCAGCAGGCAAAGAGAGCTTGTGCAGGGAACTCCCATTTTTAAAACCAGATCTCATGAGACTTATTTACTATAATGAGAACCGCACAGGAAAGACCCACCCCCATGATTCAATTGCTTCCCACCAGGCTCCTCCCACGACACGTGGGAATTGTGGGGGTTACAAATCAAGATGAGATGTTGGTGGGAATACACCCAAACCATATCAGGGCCCAAGCCCTATTTTCAGAGGAGACCCTTTTTTGGTGCTTCATGCACTTTAACACTCTGTTTTTTGAATTGCCAAAAGCCTATAGAATACTTGGGTTAGTATCTAATTTTTGTTAAGTTTTAGATTCTTTTTGAGTTAATACTTTTAGATTTAAAAGAAAGAATGCTCCTCCTCATTCTCAAGAAGAACTTGTTTACTCTTGAGCCTCAGCTCCCAGCTTAAGGGCTCTCCTGAACCTTTTTGAGTAGACTAATATTATATATGTTGTGTGTGTGCGTGTGTGTGTGTGTGTATTTAAAGGCTGGATAATATTCCAGAGTAATGTCTGATCTAAGATAGTGTTTGAAATGGGGGCATTAACAAAGTTAGTTTTGCCTGCAGGGAATTTTTCTTATTTTCATCTACTAGCAAGATACTGGGGGATGATCTTTTTAGCTAATGTTAGTTGAGAAAATATCAGGGGCCTGGATAGCTCAGTCGGTAGAGCATCAGACTTTTACTCTGAGGGTCCAGGGTTCAAGTCCCTGTTTGGGCGGATGCTATTTGGCTAGGCACGGTGGCTCAAGCCTGTTAATCCCAGCACTTTGGGAGGCCGAGCCGGCGGATCACGAGGTCAGGAGATCGAGACCATCCTGGCTAATATGGTGAAACCCTGTCTCTACTGAAAAAAATACAAAAAACTAGCCGGGCGCGGTGGCTGGCGGGCGCCTGTAGTCCCAGCTACTCAGGAGGCTGAGCCAGGAGAATGGCGTGAGCCCGGGAGGTGGAGCTTGCAGTGAGCTGAGATCCGGCCACTGCATTCCAGCCTGGGCGATAGAGCGAGACTCAGTCTCAAAAAAAAAGAGAAAATATGGTAGCACGAGTTTTGTTTTTTTCAAGTTACACCAAATACAGGAAGATGTTATTAAATTGTATTGTCTTCCTTACTTGTTGAATGTGCTTAAATCTTTTAGCTTAATGAAATATGAGGAGCGGGGAAGGCAGAGAGAGCATTGTGCACCCCCACTGAGCTCTCTCTGGAGTTGAATTCTCCTTAGGAGATCTGAATCAAAACATCCAAAATTGATTCTCTTCTTGAACAATAGTCCCACTCAAGACTCTGAAACACAGTTATGAAATCTCTTGCTAGTTTCTTTGTGAGAGCATGAGGCCAGTTTTGGGGAAAATACAATTTTTTTCCCCTAAGATTGTGGGCGTGGTGAAGAGTATGAGATTTGTATGTGTAGGGGTGGAGGTGGAAGGGATGAATAATATATTTTCTTTCTTTTCTACCTACTATTCACGTAAATGGAATCCCACAATATGTAGCTTTTTGTGTCTCTCTTCTTCCACTCAATATATTGTTTTTGAGTCATTCAGGCTATTACCTACTGGTTTAATGCCAGATAAGATTCAGTTTTCTTTGTTCTCCTTTTAAGTCAGAGTTATTGATGGATAATTTATTCAGGAAAATTTACCTTTTTTTTGATGTACAGTTCTTTAGTTTTGGCAGATGTATACAGTCATGTAACCACCATCAACATCAGGATACAGGCTATTTTCAGTTCTCCTAAAAGTTTTCTCTGGACAATGAGTTTTGCCTCTTTGACTAGTAGTTCTCAGTTGGTGGAGGATAATTGGTGGGGGAACGTGGTGAAAGTAAATCTAGGCTCATTGACATAAATCTCCACTCCTCTCATTGAGTTAACTATTGGGATGATGCACTGATTCCTGGATGAGTGTATGCCTCCCCTTTGTGAACTGTATGTAAAGGAATGTCCCAGAAGAGAAAATACATCACAGATGCTCCCCTTAACGGGCTTACCCTCGTTTATTAATCCAGGTGTGGTTAGTTCCAAAGGGTGAGCCAGGGCCCCTCCCTGACAGCAGAGTAAAGCTGGTACCCATCATTCTGAAATCCATCATGCCATCTTTCACTAGAAGCCAGGGATGGCCAGACCAAACAAGAAAGCCTTGCTCAAGAACACACGGGACCACAGATGAGAACAGGAGGCTGGAAACCCGTGTATTTTCTGATCATCGTTTCCAGTTTACAGCTGTTATCCCAGGCTGATACTTAAATATGTGTTCTAAGTATAATAGACACACACTCGGTTCACAAATTCCAATGGAAATCAAGAAAGGGTGTGATATTTTTAGTGAACTAAATTGATAAAGAAGTACTTTTTATGGTCTTAGCCCTCTACTATAGATGAAAAGGAAATAAAGAATACAAGAGGATTGCATTTTCATATGAATTTTTCCCAGTCTCTCATATGTATTCTCATATCCTCTTCACGTCTGTTTAATCACACTCCCCAAGATGTGGAAGGCTTGCGAAGAGCCACAAAATGAAGAGACTTAAGTAGCATGGGTTCCTCTGCCATCCAGTGGTGCCAGGAACGTAGGGTGATGAGGATGTAAGAGGATGCAGTGGCAGTTTTCCCTCTTTTGCCTTCTTGGATTGCTATTTCCTTACCCCCTAGAGGAATATTTTCTATGTCTGATTGGATGAGGTGAAGAAAAGAAAATTGCATTTATTTGAAGCTTAAAGTTTTAGCCAGATGGGAGCCAGCTTAAGTTTCATTTGAATATAATTTTATTTTCTCCCCCTGTCACCCTCCTATGTTGAGTTGCCTCTGACAACTGATAAAATTCACATTTTCAAGCAAATCTAGGATTTAGATAAAAATATGCAGAGAGAGCACACAAATTAACTCATGTTCTCAAAGTTAAAAAGGGTGAAACTGGAGTAACTTCGCATAAGAAAAATTTCAGCTTATGCTGGTAAGATGGATCAAAATAGAATATAACAATATTTTAGTTATAAAATTCTTCCAATTCTTAATTTTTAAGTCAGTAGGAACATTTTAGCAAAGTTGATTACTAATTCTGAGACCCATTTTCTCATTAACTTTTAGGATAAAATCGGAGATCAGTTTCATTTGAAACATTTCTTCCAAAGATTGAGCTAAAAGTGCTTGTTATGAAATAAATTATAAATTTGGGGCATGTTATGAGATGTGAGACTTTAGAAATTTTAGCACCTATTAGTCATTCACTTTCCTTTGCTACAGTGAGGCACAATTTGAGAATTTCTCTTCTAGGGAATTTCTTAATTTTCATGTTTGCAGCTGCTAGAACTTTTCTGCTTTTAGTAACTCTGATTCTAGATTTTTTCCCCTGCCTCCTAGATGAAGGGGTTGGGAAGTGATGGAGTGGAATTTGTTTTGACTTTATCAGACCAAGAATTAATTTACTAATTGAGTGGTTTTCATCAAGAAACAGATTCTTTTCCTTCTAAATAGATCGCTTAAATCGCTTTAGAGAGGTCTTAGGACCAGACTTGCAAGGTGTAGATAAAGCACATTTTTTTAATGTCTCTCGTTAGATTTACTGGGAAAGTGGGGAGGGGCTTACTGGCCAACCCTGGGAGTAAATGGTAACCGTTTAGTGCAGCTCTTAGTGATTTAGAATGGGAGTGGAGCTGTTCCCACCACTGGCAGGCTCCCAGAGAGCAGCAGCTGCAATCTTAGAGAAATGAAGGAGTGTTCTACTGTCAGGATAGAACCCTGACTCTTACCTGGAGAGATGAGGCATTTGGAGACATGTGACCAATCATTTCAAAATGAGGTCATTAACACTTTTATATTTAACTTGTAGAATTGTTACTTAAATTCAAACTGCTATTTTATAATTAGTTTGTATTAGCCACCTTTATATTTAAGATTTATAGCCTTCAGTAATTTGGGGGAGCATCTCATGACCTAGGAGTCGGGCTCATTACTATGTAATGTTTGTTTGTGGGGCCCAGACCTCCTAAAGGGGATTTCTGTAGGAATCCCTCAAGCTGTCTGTGCTTTAGTGAGCACCACTATCTCCCCTTTTGTAAACCAGCGTGAACACTCCTTAGTTTCATTATATCATTAAATCAGGTAATGAACCAACCATAGTTCTCTCTACTCTCTCAGTTATATAAGTCTGAGACATTGCATGTTAATTTCTGAGCTACCTGTATCTTAAATGTTTTGTTCTTTTATGAAATTGATTTTCTTATTTGTGTTTTACTGAGGCATATACTAAAAGTCATCTGCCTTAACAGAGTGGGCCTCACAGGTATACTAGCAACTGCAATAAGAAGAGATGGGAGTATGTCCTGGGAATTACTGTTGACAATAGGTGTCATATACATTGGCCACTCTCAACTGTAACACTGTCACATCTTAGTGGTCACAAATATTCGATTACTAAGAATAGGTAAAGTGCCAAAGGTTACAGGTGATTTCCTAGAGCAAGTTCAAGAATGTCTCTTTAACGTCACTCTCACTTGCTAACATACTGTACTTTCCTGAGATAGGGAGACTGGGATAGAGTTTCGCCCGGACAGCTGGGAACTGCTTTACTGCACAACCCATCTCGTGTCACCACAGCTTTCATTTAGGGCCTGCCTGGGAAAGGGATGAGGCATGTGAAATTTCCCGTGTTTCAAAGTGGAGTGGGTGACCCACAGTCAGTTTCGCTCGAGAGCAGTAGACCTGTGCCCAGGCCATCTGTGCCTGCTATTACCTGTTGGTCTTCTCCATTCTCTTAGCCCAGTATTTGGTCTCTAATGTTCAAATGCAAATGTTCTGAGCACCTCCGTAATACTGAATTTTGGATTCTCATAACCCCAAGCGGAGTTCGAACTGTTTTATTTATAAGTGAGAATAGCCTGCCTAGAGTTTATATTTCAACTCATCTTTCTGAGATTTGTGAGTGACTCCAGTCCAAGAAGAGCCTTCAAGAACACATTTATTAGCCACATGACTTCATTTCCAAGAAGCTTTTTTTTAACCTTTATGGTGTTAATAACACAAAAATTCTGTCTTTTCAAAAAAAAATTATGAGTTTCAAGCTGTTCCAGACGAACAGTTTCTATTTCTAGTTTGTTAATTTTGTAGTTCTAAACTTAATAGAGATAACTTAGAAACAAAGTTGTTGTAATGTTTTAAACATCTGAAGCCATTTCTGAAATTATCTCTCTCGACATCTTTTCCTTAAACAAGGCTCCGCTTCTTTTCCTGATGATGAAGCAGATAACTTAATAGAATCATTAGAAAAGGAAGTATGGGAAGAAAATAAATATTTGTACGTAATACAATAGTTAGAATATGAAGTACAGGAAGAAAATACTTTGCATTTCTGTTGCTCTTTGTTGCACATATGTTTAGATATTTTGTTCATCACTGTGCCTACTGACTGACAGACCTGAAAAGTAGTGAGATTCTCAGCAGGTGTGTGCGGACTGGATACTTTTTTTCATGTTGATTTCTCATTTTTCTTTTCAGTTGAGATAGTGCCATAGCACCATGTGATCAGAATGTTTATTCTCAAAGCATCACGTCTGTAGATGAATGCTTGGGTTGCCTGCCACCCTCAGTAATCAGTGGCATCTATAAATTTAAGACCTTTACCTAAAAATGAATGGATGAGTTTCTGGAGAATACATGGATCCTGAGTTTTATGAGATCTTCTTTAAATTCTGACACAGTTTGTCTCATAAATTCAGTGTGGAAAAAAATATTTCCTGCCCCAGAAGTTGCCCAGATAATTTACTCCTAAGTCCTTTGGATGAGTATCACTATCTAATCAGTCAAAAATCTTCTTGTAGGTTATCGTGACCCACTAGTTTTTATTAGCTGGGTAATGCAAGTGGATTTGCAAGTATCAGAGCAGATCAAAACATAGTGCCCTCAGTTTCTGTATTTTTAAAATTAATTTTGCTTTACCCTAAAACTGATGCGAACTCTTGAGTTCAATGTTCTCTGTATCAATAGCTCTTTTATTTTATTTCTTAATTGGCAAATAATAATTGTACACATATTCATGGGGAACACAGTGATGTTTTGATAAATACTAGGTATAGTGGTTGAATCAGGATAATTAGCATATCCATCATCGCAGTCATTTATCATTTCTTTGTATTGGAAACATTCGATATTCTCCTTCCAACTATTTGAAACTATATATTAATACCACTGTCATCCTACAGTGGTATAGAACACTAGAACTCTTTGGGGCTCTTTGAGGCACAGAGGCCTACTGGCCTGTAGCCACAGTGCCTTCTTTAGAGAATGACCCCAGAAGGCCTGGGTACTGGGTACCAAGGGACCACCCAGTGGCCACAGCCAGGAAGGGGCCTGCATCTGTGCTTGGAGAATCACTTCGTGCTGAGGAAGATTCAGTTTTGCCTCATTCTTGCTGTTGCCCTCAAATGACTAAATACTAGATTCAGAGAAGTAAGTCCATACAACCAGGCATAAGTGCTTGCATTAGTGGACATGCCACACTCAGTGCCCTACAGTTTTGATTCTGCCTTTTCCTCACGTGATTGTGGCTTACCACCTGGCTGGCAAGTGTATTAGTCTGTTCTCATGCTGCTAATAAAGACATACCCGAGAGTGGGTAATTTATAAAGGAAAGAGGTTTAATTGACTCACAGTTCCACATGACTGGGGAGGCCTCACAATCATGGCTGAAGGTGAATAAGGAACAAAGTCACGTCTTTCGTGGCAGCAGGCAAGAGAGCTTGGGCAGGGGAGCTCCCATTTATAAAACCATCAGATATTGTGAGACTTATTCACCACCATGAGAACAGTATGAGGGAAGCTGCCCCATGATTCAGCTATCTCCACCTGGCCCTGCCCTTGACATGTGGGGATTATTACAGTTCAAAGTGAGATTTGGGTGAGGACACAGCCAAACCATATCAGTGAGTCGCAGATATAACTTTTCAGATTATTTCTTTTTCCCAGATTGCCTGAATGTTGTTAGGGCAGGCAGTGTCTCTATGGTTGTTTTGTTCCTCCAGTCTGCTAGCATGAGTGTTTTCGTTTTCAAAATAGATACGTTCAGACAGAGAACCCAAAAGGAAAACCTATGCCGAGAAAATAAATTGGCACTTTTTTCCATGTGGGTTGGTGGTAAAGTTATGAGATGAGTTAAGATTGTCTCAAGAGAATTTGGAGTGGGAAGAACAGAGGTCCAGCATGCAAACCCATGGAACACCTTCGTTTAAGGGCTTCTAGAGGAAGAGGGGGATGACCACATGAAGGAGTGATGTGAGGGGGAAGGGTGGAACCAGAAGATGTGGAGGCACCAGTGAATGCTGCGAAGAGTCAAGTTAGAAGAGGACTGAATTCTTTCCTGGAGGATATTGGAGTCCTTAGCTAGCACAGTTCTCATGGAGGGATGGAAGGAGATGGAAGGCAGAGTAGATGTCAGGCCTGGGGTGATGGAGACACTTCTTTTCAAGATAGTAGCCACAGGTGGGTGCATGCCTATAATCCCAGCTACTTAGCAGGCTGATGTGGGAGGATCCCTTGAGCCCAGTTCAAGACTAGCCTGGGCAACATAGAAAGACCCCACCTCAGGGAAAACAAAAAAATGGTAGCCATGAAGGATAATGAAGAGATACGGCAAAAGCTGTTTGGGGTGGGAGGTAGAGGTGTGTGTTAGAATCCCGGCTGGGTTTTCATTTTGTTTTTGTTCATGGTAGTGTTTGGGAGTTTGTTTAAAGATGAAAGACACTCCAACATATATCACCGGTGGACTAGAACCAATTATTGTCAGCAAATTTGGTAGCCAGTCGTTAAACAGTGGGCAGCTTAGATTCAGCTATGGTGGGAATATTTACACCACAGAAACTGGCAGACACAACTAAGACCCCACCATCCCCACCAAAAGCTAGCTGTTAAACAGGTACCGCATACTGCTGAGCATATCTGAATACAGATAGACGGAATCCATGGTAGGAGAGACATGCAGGAGAGAGAGGAGACACTGCTGGAGCCTAGTGTCTGCAGATGGGGAAGGAGATAGGATCTGAGTACTTATGGGGAGATTGGCTTTTAAGAGCAGGAAGGATTTTAATAGGAGGGAAAGTAAGAAGGATGAGAGAGGAGAGAGCCAAGATTCATAATAACAGTGATAATTATCAAGACAAACATTTCTGAGTGCGTATTGTGTGCCAAACACTGTTCTGCAGGCTTTGCCTATATTACTTCCTGTAACAGCTACACCACTGAGGCAGGTAGCATCCTTGTGTCTTCATAGATGAGGAATCCAAGGCACAGAGGGGTGAAGTAGTTAGCCCAAGGCCCACTGACTGTCAAACCAGGAGCCAGGATTGGAACCTGATGATCTAATGCTCCAGCCCTCATACATAGTCCCCTGCAGTTTCTACTGCATCGCAGAAGATATGCAGATCCCAGGGCAGGAGCTCCCTGGGACACGAGCTCCCCACCAATTGTTCTATTTTCTCTATGAAGGATGCAACATCACCCTCCTAGCGTGAGGGCAGTCAGTGAGCAAGGTTTAAAGACAGTAGAAAATGCATGAAATGATGCTGTGGAGCACGTGAGAGCAGGCCGACTAGAGGAACACGAGAAAATGCCCAGGCAGTGTCAAGGGCCCAGCTGAGGGTTCAGATCCTGACTGCAGTGAGGCCATCTGGTGGGATTGTGTTCTTGCAGACACTCCCGCTGCTCCATGTAGGCCCAGAGAAAGAAGCCCGTGGGGCTCCTCTATGGTTAGGACTACAACAAGTGGATGCGGCAGAAGATCCAAGGATGAAAGAATTTAGGAATTTAGGGAATTTGGTAGAAACAGCATGATTGTAATAATGGACCATGGAATCTGCATGGGAGAAAGAGGTTGTGGTGGCAGGAGGGGGCTGGTTGAACTTGCAGTTTTGACCAGGTTGAAGAACTACAGTAGTGTACATACTACGTAAGGAGGTAGGAGAGGAGGCTGTCTTCAAAAACTTGAGTGTTGGAATGTGCTGATTCTGGTGATCGTGCGTTTTCTCAGTACTCTCAGCTCAAGGGTGACTGCGGAGGGAGAAAGCGGAGGTGAATCGGAGGAAGGGTCATTGGAGATGAGGCCAAGGGTCATACAAGTGGATTTAAAAGCAGCCCAGGATGATGGTAGAAGCTGTGATGAAGAGAAAGACTGTGATCATGGCTTGAAAACACTTACTATTAAATAATATGCCATTTGACTTCTGTGTCTATTGCTGATACTATAGAGAATGTTTTCAGTTTAGTTCCAAAACTAATTTGTTGTATTCATTAGGGAAGGAAAGTGTATGCCAGTTTACAATTTTTTAAACTTTGTTTAGTACTGACCGTAGGACCTTTTGTTCGTTTTTATTTTGAATATTTAGATTCCTTACTGAACCTGAAAATAAGTACCAGCATAGTAAAGAAATCTTAATTGGGTGAATTCTCACCAGGATTTAGCTAGTCACCAAAAGCTGCTTATTTATTTAAAATACAACCTACTCAGGTAATACAATCAGACTTGGTCCAGGCGTAAGCACCATTTGAATGACAAACATATAAGACTTGAAGCTTTACCTTTCACTTCAGTTTCAGATTTCGGTCCCCTTTTCTCTGTTGGTCTTTCATTGAATCATAAGAGAACTGGCATTTACAAGTCGTAGTAAGGTACACCATGTGTATGGTGGCTTCTTTTCTTACCGGGAGGATTAAATAATTCACATCCTGGATCTCCATGTGTAGGGGACCTGTGTCTGTTATTCTCTCTCTGATGCCTCTGAAATGTCTAGGCTCCCACTCACTGGGCTGTCAGCTGGTCAGGTCATACCAGTCGAAGGAAATCTCTCTTTTCCTGAAAAGCAGCCTGCAGTGAGCTGCTCACGCAAGTGTCTTTTCCTCTGGACCTCATCTTGAGGAGAGCTTGCTACTCAGTTAATACAAAGTTCGACCTAACTGGTTTCCCTTGCTCAGGGACAGTGTTTCCTCATGTTCTAAGTGGGATTAATTTTCATAACTTAATTTACCAGGTCCAGGAGGCAAGCTGCAGTTGCTATGGGAACGGTAACTGAATTTCCTGGCTTTTGTACATTTAACACATCGACAGTGATGCTAAAGTGACATAAGTATTTATCCCTTTCCCCACTTTCATTTCCTTTTCCCTTTGTAGATGGATTACTGTTGGGGAAAGGAGAAAGAGGATTTAATTTCATAGCCCAGTTTATCTGATTAATGTGTCTTAATATACACTTGGTGAGTTATTTTCATGGTAGTTACATGTCTAAAGGATGCTCATGTCTAAACTACTTCCCACCTTTGGTGCTGGTTTTGACAGGCTTTCTGACATCCCAGAGATCTATGTAAGAAATTTAGAGAGAAAAATGTTCATTCTCATAGCATTTATTGAACTTAACATTGGCTTTATGTACTTTGGTAAGTGAATTGCAAATTTAGAATGCTAGGCTCATTCTCATTTCTTCTTAATCACCATGAGTCATTCCTTCACTAACACTGAAGGGCCTATCGGGTTAGGTATCTATATACACACAGAGCGTGATTGTCAGAGAAATACTTGCATTGCATTTCCAGGCCACATAATCTTTAGCCTCACATCTGCATATTAATGGATAATTGTAAAACATTATGTAAATTATACATGGTGGTGAATATATTATCAAATCAAATGGCCTTTAGGGGTAATTACAGGATGCTGCTGTGTCAACTAGGATGCTGCAGGTTGAATGCTGAACACTTCTCATGGAATGAAGTATAACCCGGCCAGGGTTTATTTCTGTTGAAAGTCACGAGTTGCCTTTCAGTGTGACCCTCGATTTTTGTTCGATGAAGCACATTTGAGGCCACAGAATATTAGGAATGAAAAGGATAAAATCCTGAATGAAAAATATTGAAATGTGGAAACCTTTTAGTTTGGCAATTACTCTTAAATGTCTGAGTCATAAAGAAAACCCCATGAGTACTGATGCCATTCAGTGTATTTAATATAATTTGCTTATTGTTCTTTTTTTGTTTTTAAATAATCCATGCTCGTTATAAAAGGCAGCAGACAGCACAGTCTCCTTAAGGTACCCCATTGCTAAATGACTTGATTCTTTTATCGGCTGCTTACGTGTCCCCTCCTTGAAGACCACTGGCTTGATTTATCACTCTTCTCCACTAGTCCACCTCAATGTCTGGTTTGTATATGGTGGCCACAAAAGCACTGTGGAAGGTAAAAAGGACAGGTGGGAGTGAGGGAGGAAAGAGGTTGGGTCAGTAAGTGCTACCACCATGAGATTAAATTCTGGGCAACCCTAGTCACTTTGTTCCACCATTCGTTAGGCCTGCTGTATTCTTGGTTTCAATAAAGCTTCTCTCTAGAACATGTGTTTTGGCATTAAGGAGATCTCTACTTTGTGGCTGTATCCAGTGCTTTGAAGGAAGGCTGCCTCTGTGTAGAAACCCTTGGTTTTATACAGTAGAGCTGTGCTTTTCAAATCCCTTGTACCTTCAAAATGAAAGAAAACTACCTATTCTATTTGGCTACAATTCCATGTAAAATGACCCCCCCATCCCCATTAATCTGTTTCTGGTTCTCTGAGCACTCTGTTGTGTCAGTGACAAATGAAGGTAAAACAGTTTATGCCAAAGCAAACCTAAGGTTGTGACAGGTATCATCTTTGCAAAAGCAAAATATAAATGGTAACCAAATTTGGCAAACTGAGAGTAGTCATTGACAGAAATAGTCATTCACATGTGTACTTGGAAATCGGAATCTTAGTCTGGGAGCCTCTGTGGACAGAAACCTTCTGTGTCTCTGTCCTCCTGTCTCCCCTCTGTGCCTCCCTCCTCTCCAGCCCATCACCAAATTGGGCCAGAATCAGGTGTCTTGGGACATTACCCCAAATTTTTGACATATTAATTAATTTACTTAGTTTATAGTGTAAATCGAACTTTTAAAAAGCCAAAGATCTAATATTTCATGGGCAGTAAAACTCAAAGGAATTATTGACTGTAATTTTTGTTTTCATCACTTGGGTTTTTTGTTGTTTTTTATTTTATTTATTTTTTGACTTTTAGGTTCAGAGGGTATATGTGCAGATTTGTTACATGGGTAAATAGCATTTCACTGGGACTTGGTGTACCAGTGTCACCCAGATAGTGGGCATAGTACACGACAGTTAGATTTCAACCCTTGCCACCCTCTCTTCCCTCCTAGTAGTTCTCAGTGTCTGTTATTCTCCTCTTTGTGTCCTTGTGTATCCAGTGTTTAGCTCCCACTTAATAAGTGAGAACATGTAGTATTTAGTTTTCTGTTCCTGGGTTAATTCACTGAGGATACTGGCCTCCAGCTGCATCCATGTTGCTGCAAAGGACATGATTTCATTCTTTTATATAACTGTGTATAGTATTCCATGGGTGCATATGTTCGGCCAATTGTTTAAAATTCCGTAAACCCATTTCCAACCGAAAAGAACTATGCCTCATTAAAAAACAATTCTTCACTTTCTCAGTGCCAAGGCTGGAATTACATGATTAAACTTTCACTTTGCCTCCTGCTGGCTCTGTGACACCTGACAAGTTACTTAATTTAAGTTATCTTTATAGAAGTGTGGGTAATAATTTTTACCTCATGGGACTGTTATGAAGGTCAGTGTGATCACAGATATGAAAGTCCCTAACAAAGGGCCTAATCCGTAGTAGGTGCTCAATCCACGTATTTCCTTGCAGGTATCTTGTTTCCATCCTCTTCCTGTGGTGGTATCACACAAACCTCTAAAAGTGATATTGTCAGAACTAAATGCCAACAGGTGGCCCATGTGTAGTTCTGTGCCTGCCCTTGGGCAAGTCATTTATTTATCATTCCTTTCCTTTTTCGCATTTCCAGCTCTGAGTGGTAATTTGGAGCCATTGGGATCTAATGAGAAAATGAAAGGCATTGTTACCGTTATTGCTCTGGTGCCATGAGGTCTCTGGTGGGAACATTTGAGAGAGGAAGACAATAATAAAGAAAAAAGAAACCTCCCTAGAATTCAGCTGTGCTGTCTGGGGCCTCCTGCACATGACTTCAAAGCCACGTTTCCTTAAGTGGCCATTAAAGTCTGAATCTCCTTCCCAGCTAAAAATAATTTCAAATGATTAACATAATAGTGAATCATTTTTGGCTCTGTGAGATATTATTGATGGCAGTTCATACTGAAAAGCAGTGAAACACAGAAGTGGCTTCTGTCACACAATGAAAGAGGAAAAATATAACAATAGTCCATAAAATCGTTTCTACTACACTATACTTGAAGATTGACGCACATAATATTAGTTTTCAGCAAGGATAAGTTATCTGATTTTTATGATGTTCCCATAAAAAGCTGATACATTGGCCCTAAACTTGCATTCCTGCCTTGAAATAATTTTAATCTTCCATTTTTGACAAGCACTGCAAAGGGTTGTGACTTGCTGGAACCCTGTTCCACAGAGCATCTGTCTGTAAAAGCCCCCACTGGAGTGATATTTTCCCTGGTGGATCAGAATTGCCTCCCCTGGGTTTATTTAAAATATTCATCAATATGGGGAATATATCGGAGTGAATATAAAGGAGCCATCTCAGGGTAGTTCACTGAGCACTGGAAACTATTCTAGCATGAAACTCTCATCTGAGACTCTAACCACAGGGAGACCTTTCTTTGCCTCAGGTGGCCCGAATGGGACGTCGTGAGCCAATGGGATGCCTCCTGTGTGGCAATACTGTGCCTAATGGGTATGCACCCTTCCCCAACATCCCCCTTGATCGTTTCTTGGGTGTCCCTGTGAAAGGAAGAAACCCATGATGGGTTCCAGAAATCTCTGAGAAATCCTTTTTGGGGTGTAGATGAAATCAGACTGCTAACTGTAGATTTTTGAAACGTTTCACAATCTTTGAGGAATCTTTTAACCAAGTACTCTCAGATGAGGATATGGCCCATGTGGAATCAGGGACAGTTGGTTTCCTAGAAGTGTCTTCTAGGCTTCCCTGGTCCTGGGGTATCCCCAGGGCTTCCTGCATTGAGATGCTCTGGAGGAAAGGTCACATCACACTCTCACAGGAGGAATGGAGCCCTGAGGGAACCTTCAGAAGGTATGCATTTACTCTCATGCAGACACAAAATCATTTCGCATCAGTACCTCCAGTCAGTCTGATGAAAGCCTGGACAGATTCCCTTCTTTTCCTCACTCTCTTCTCTGCCCACTTCTGGTTGGCGTGTCCCCCACCCCAGTGCAACAGGAAGTGAAGGGACAGGGTGGGTGTGCCCTTGAGAGCAGGAGAGAGGTTGGTGCATGACCCCTTGCCTTTTAGGTTTTTTAAGTGAATTTTAAAATTTACAATGAAAATATAAGCTAGCTAAAAAACCTCTCCTACGAGAGTGGGATTTTTAAAATTGTGCACCTCTCTTGCTGTGACTTGAGTGAAACATCCTAGAGAAGATGACTTAACATTTGTATGAAACCAGCCCACAGAATCAAAAACAGTGAGAAGGAGAAGGGACCTTAGCATTGACAGAGTCCAAGGAACTCTAGACTGAAGACCTTGCTAGCCTGGAGTGGCGTTTTCACTGTTCAGTAGCCAGTCATACAGTGTACACTGTGTGTGAGTGTACATGCATGCACTTACCTCTGTGAACACATGTGTGTGCCTGTGTAGAGTTGCCCTTTGTCTTTTCTTTGTGGCACTGAAGGAATAACCTTTTTCTGTAACCAGGTCCTGCCATCTTCTTTAGGGTTGATAACCCCTTGCTCTTTATTAAATGGTAGTAATGGTATAAGAATTTTCAAATGGTGTTAGTTGACACAATAGGAAGTTGGTAATATTATGGCAATGCACAAATATAACAGAAGATGTTTTCTGGTCTGAAAGTAGAGATCATTAACTAACTGAACTGCCAGTACTCACTCCCCTCTAAACTCAATTTTCAGAGGAAGCTTGGAAATGTGAAGAGAAATGTTCTCACTAATCAACCCAGAGGTCAATTCATGGTGGGCATGTGCTTGTGTGTGTGTGTGTGTGCGCACATGCACACATCTGCGTTGAAAAGGACAGACTAGTTTCTCCTCTACCAATGATGCTCTGAATTTGTTGGGCTAAGGTGGTGTTCCTGAGTTGGATAAAGCTTCTGTATCTTGGGGACATCTGAATGAAGCAGTAATGAAGGCCTTGTAAAGAACAAAGCTCATGAAAGAAGCTATTGTGTAGATTATTTCATGAGAACCTGATAGCTTAAGGGAAACTTGATGTCACTTCAAAATCATTTTCCCATTTTCTACCTAGAGTGACAGGTGGTAAGACACATGTACCCCACAAAGGGCAGGCTGTGCCTTCTGGAGATCACTAAGGGAGTCAGCCTTCTAATACTTGATTCTCCTTAATCCTATAAAGTTAGACATATTCCTAAATGGTTCTTAATTTTTTTTTCAAAACACATGACAACTGTGTACCACGATATCATTGATTTTAGCATGTTATATCAGAGTCAGGGTGTAAAGTCCAGCACGAATGTATTAAAGGAAAAAATAAGGTAAAACCTGCCATTGGTAATATAATTTCCCACAAAATGATTAGAATTTACTAATCTAATGTAAATTCTAATTTACATTAACTAATGTAACTAATAACTGTCTGGTTATATGTTTGTTTTCATTTATTTAACAATCATGTGTTAAGCACCCTTTTCCTCATCTTTTCTATATTATACCTAACCTACTAAAAATATAATACATATATTTTTGAGTATTTATGTGTAGGACATTTTTTATAAGACTTTTTACATTAATTATTTAATACTAAAGCCATCCTATGAAAAAGATACTATCTTCATTTCCATTTGACAGATGAGAGAACCTATTCAGAGGTGCAGTAACTGGCACAAGATGCCCCAGCTGAAAGGGGACCAAATAAGAGCCGGAACTCAGGACTCTGACTCCCAAGTCCCCCCCTGGACTCCACTGTTCTTGCCCTGAGTATATCATTGTATTTCTCCTCCTGCCCTCTCCACCATCACATGCACACTCACACAAGGATGAAATAGGCTGTTTAGATGATAGACGTTGTCATCTGTTGGTGCCAGGGCACCTTTCCTCTTAGTGTTCAAAGGGACCCTGCCCTTGGTGCCTTTCAACCTGCTTTTCAAGTCAAATCTGTTTGCTTGGAAAGAACCAGAGGAAGAGTATGCTTCTTTAATTTTCCATGTCATCCTTTTCATCTTCAAAAATTGATGGACGAAATAAACTCAGTTTGTGGTAGGGATGTCCTGTCCAGTTTTCTGACAGTCACTGACACTGCATTCTAATGGAGCATGATCTGGCTTAAGCTTGTTCCTAAGAGCTCTGCTTGGTCTGAGCCAGGAGGTTGCAGTAGGAATTCTAAAGGATGGTGCTCCAAGAATTATTTATCTCATTGTGAACTGACATGTGAAAAGCTGACCCTGTCTGGTGCCCCTGTCAAGAAAGTCACTTAAAAGAAACTGCAACTGTTGTTGCTTTTTAATCACTCTTGGGTACATGACCTTGTAAAGAACTGGCTAGGGATCTATAGTCAATAAAATAGCTTGTGTTTATAAATCGCCTTTCCCCCAAAGTGTGAGAACGACTCAACAAATTTTACTAGAACTGAAGTCTTCCTGAAATATTATTGAGGAAAGCCAGACCATTGTAAATTGTAAATTCTTTCTGGGTAGGATTCTGCCTTTACATTTCTTTTGTTCTTCCTAAAGCATCAAATGTTTCTGAATGTTTTGTGATTAATTGGTTCCTAATTAAGGTTAAGCTGAATGCTAGATCTTAATGAATTATATGGAATAAAATATGAACATTTAGGGCTGCCCTTTCAGCCGAGACTACAGGTAGGACATCTCCCTTAGAAAGATTGTGGCTGCCCACTGTACCTGGATGGCGCAACTCCAGGGTGCATGGCTGGCATGGGCAGTGAGGATGATGGTGCCCCCTAGAATTGGTACCACTCAACTGGATGCAGTGGTCCAGTGGTGGGTACTGCAGGACCCAAGACTTAACACAGATGTGGTGAGCATGTGTTGCCTAGAAGGTCTTTACCCTCAGAATTCAGGGAGGCAAAACCAATGAGAGATTTCCGCCCACAGGAGGCTAGAGCTAACATCCTCTTGAACATTGACTCACAAGCTGATTGGGGCAGATCCTGCAAAAAGTGACCACATTTCGTTGGTTCTTGGGAGGATATTTGGGTAGTTGAGTGTGGAAGGGGTTAGGTATCTTGACTACTACAACTTTGATTCTAGATTTACACACATACTTGAAAGTCTGAAGTTTGCATAATTATGGATCCAGGAGTCTTTTTCTCCTGCTGTAGTCTCATTTGCCAAAAGATGAAGAAATTGAGGTTCACAAAGGGAAATCAGCCTGCCCAAATATACAGGACTCCTAAGTTGTAGAGATGGCATTCACCCAAATCTTTAAAGCCTATGTTCTTCACAGTATATTCTGCTGCTTCTAGTTTGGATAGTGTCTTTACTATAAATGCCTCAGCTCTTTGTTTCTTGTTATTTCTGTATCTGCATCCACAGAAGCCATGTGCACATATTTATTTTAATGTCCAGTGTTTATGTTGCAGGACGCGTCACAACCGCTTTTTGACATGGCTGACAGGGAAACATGGATGTAGTGGGAAAGCTAAATGATAAGCTTCTTAGAAATCTGTTCCCTGGGTGATGGAATATGCTCAGTGCTGTTGTTTTTGAGCAGTAGCATTCCTGCTAGGACAAGAAATGCAATACATATGCTAATATGTGCATGAATGGTTGGAAAGATGTTTGAATCAAAGAAGCTTGTCTGTTTCACATTTACAGCCAATGGAAAATGAAATTTTTGTAGCAGGTTTTCAATGAAGTTGGGAGAGGTGCCAGAAACTGGAGATTGCTACATAGTAGTGCCTTCCTCTGAGTTACTGTAGGCATGCATGCTGTCTCTACAAGGGGTTGGGTAAAATGTCTGCCAACTTTGAAACCCAAAGATTCTCTAAAATGCTACATGAATTAGATCTCTCATATACGTTGAGTGTAGTATGAATAAATACAAGTTCTTAAATTTACCTTGCATTGTGATTATACAAAATGCTAAAAAACTTCACATTTTTCTCAAGACTTCCTTAAAATATTTAACAAAACATTAGTACATTTCACCTGTTATTACTAACCCCAAAGCAAAATGGCCCCTTGAAACTGTGTACTTCTTTATGATAGCACACATCACCTTCTTCTTGCAGTGCCATTCTTATGCTCATAACCAATTTCCCATTCTTCCAAGATCTTTGAAAATACAGGCCATGTCTTATGCATCTTCTCATCTTCTTGGTAGGCCGTTAGTCAGTGTATGCTAAGGGGCTGAGGGTGAATCTCATCATCACAGTCTTTAAAAGTAGATTCTGAAACTGTTGCCACTGACATCTTTTAATGGATTTTGGAAAAGACTAGGTTTTAATGATTAAAAGAGAAAGTAACAAATACTTGGAACCATTTTAGGTTTACTAAATTTAATTTCTATCAGAAATAACTTTTTATGTCATAAATATTAAATTACACAGGTATCCTAAATATAGTATCTAGGTTCTAGCTTAAGGACATGTTTATAGATTTCTGATAATCATTTCCGTGGAGGGAGCATGAGTCTCTCCTTAGTTGTGTGTTTTTTAAAGATTTGAATCCATAATCTGAATAAAGGAATGCAAATTATACTATCAGACTTTTCAGGATACCCCAAACCAAGAGGAGTACTTATTTCATAATTGAAGATTTTTTAATGTTCTAGTAGACTGAAACCATGGGATAAATATCAAGATTTGTTTAACTTGATATAATTCTGTACTTAATCAGTTGCACATTGCATACATGTAGAACTGAAGAGACTTTGATCAATAACCCGAAGTGAAAGGACTTGAGCATTTTTGTTGACAACCCTGTCAATCTAAGCCATTTAATGACTGCTAAGTAAAACCAGTGCAGTATGCACCTATATTCACAAGAGTATAGTTTCCAGATCCCAGGAGGGAGTTAATAGTCCTGTGATAAATATGCTTGCCTCAGATCATACCTGGAATATTAGGAATCATTCTGTGGCATAAGAGCACATCCAGAAGAAGGTAATGATGTCTGGAAGCAACAGTCGATGAAATGGGGTATGATTAGCCTTGAGTAGGGAAGTTTAAGAGGAAACATGTGAACTCTCTTCAAGTATTTCAATAATCATCGAGTGAAAAGATATTTGACTTACTGCATATAACTCTAGAAGATAAATCAAGAGCAATGTTTGGAATTGTTAGGAAAGCAGACAATAGTCTTTTGTTGTTGGTGGTGGGGTGTGTGTGTGTGTGTGTGCACGCGCTTGTGTGTGTGTGTGTGCGCGCTTGTGTTTTAACAAATGAAAATGTCCTGCAAAGTTGTGGGGCACTTCTCTTGGTGTAACCAAAATTACATGGCAATCTTTCATGGGCGTTGCTATGATTGAAGTTAGAGTTTCCTTTTTGTCTTTTGATTTTTTGGCCATGTGCATATGTACTAACTTCTCACAAAATAACCTAAAGAAAGACTTTTCTTTAATGTGTTTTGTCCAAGTCTGGAAATGAATGCAGATTCTTAGAGGAATATTCTGACAAAAGTACTTTCAAGGATATAAAATCAGAGAACTGGATTCTTTCTGCCTGACACCCACCCAACCCCAGGACATCTGCTCAACATTCTGTAAATCACAGACGCTGCTATCAGGCTTTCTTTATGGAAGAGACAGATTGCATCATTAGGGAGCCTCAGACAAACAGGACCTGGGGGTTTGGTGCTCTCCTTGGTGCTGAACTGAGGCTGGGCCTTCAGGCTTCCTCCCAGGCTAAGGTTGTCCCTAACCTTATCCCTACCCTGCAGCAATTCAGGTTGCACCTCTTGCCTGTTGAGCTGATAATTTTGCTGCCTTTGCTAAATCCAACTGGTACCGTGACTACTTTGATTCCTCATTCACTGACCTCTCTCTCAAGAAAGATGGGTTATGCAAGAGGTTTGAGATTTGGATAAGGAACTGTGTAGCAGGTAAAACATCACATTCATAGATCTATATTGACTTATTAAACAATTGCATCTTCTATAACTTCCAGAGTCATCCCATGGTATAGATCCATTGAATCTTAGTAGACTTAGATATGAAGGCAAATATTGGATATGGTGGGTTGCAGCCTGAAAAAGAGGGCCTTAAGGGTTCAATGAGAGCTCTGATAGAATAGATACAAAAGTTGGAATTTTTTATGTTTTTTATTTCTCTCATACATACAAAGCACTGTTATTGATGACTGGAGATAGCAGTTCTTTAAATTAACATGACTTTGCATGAAATGAAATAGCTTTGAGTAAATGTCACCAAATGACAACAGGAAGAACTACTTTAATGGAATAACTTGACAACAAAAGCAGAGATTGGATGAACTTGGCCTGTCCAGAGTAGGCAGTCATATTCTCCTCATGAGAGGAGAACACTGCTGGGCTAGCAGGGAAAGGTGCTTCTGCTCTTCTGTGGGGTCTCAACAGACAGGAATTCACTGGTGTGAGCCTTGCTCCCCAAGAACCCAGGCAACTGGAATTGAGCAAAGTGAAAGGATCTTGGAGATCTCAGAATTAAAAGGAAGAAAAAGAGATGCTAAAGGCAAAGAAAAACATGGATCATAAGGGAATGAAAGGTCTGAGAACCTCTGCTGTTTAATGACAGTTAGTTTTTATGAAAACCTGCACAGAAGACAAACCATTTAAGGTTCATAAATTATATAGCCAGATTTTAATGGCAAATTCCTTGAAGAAAGGATTCATTTAAAGTAGCTCACTAGTTGTAATTTATAGAACAGTGTTACACCCATTTATGTAGTTAGTAAATGCGTTCCAAGGTTCATGTGAATTTTGCAGAATGAGAAAAAAAAAAACTTTAAGTATAAGGGTAAATAAAAACAAGGTTTCAAGAAATATAGCAAGTGAAACATTTAATCCTCAGAATTCAGCAAGTGAGATTCTGTGATTAATATTTCATAGAAAGAACTTGGAAAGTGAAATAATTCATACTGTCTCATAATTTAAGCCAGTCTTTTAACATCTGGTCAAACTCAAGTTCAGATTTATTAGTCTTACAAAAATTATCCAAATTAGAAAGAGTCACTAAAGAAGCAGCCCATTTATTGAATAGTTTAAAACCTTTATTTCCTGAGTAAAATATTTTTCAGAGCTAAAGTGACCCAGTGTACATTATTTGCAAAGCTCTTATTATCATATCTCACCCAGCAGGCCTAAGAGGCCAAGTAGACACAGTTCAGTTTTTATCACTTCTCATTTCTTTTAGCACTGCAGTTCTTTCCAAAGTTTTGATGCTACTTATATCTGTTCTGAAAGAAAACAATATCCAGTCATTTGTTTCACAGAATGGCTCACAACAATTACTATGCATTTACCCCAAGAAGAAGGAAGCTGAACATGTCAAAGAAAGAATTTTTATGGGAAATACCACCATTTATGGCAGGGCATCCTGCCTGAAACCCTTGGAGTAAACCATGATGCCTTCCATATGTGTTACCTTCTGTGGTTAAATTGTCTCCTTGGATGGTCATTAACCTTGGTTGGAGCAGACTAAATATTAGCAACAAATGTTTGACATGTCTTTCACTGAAGTGCAGATAAGGTTGTGATTTAAAAAACAAACAAACAAAAAACCTTTGAACTTGGCTTCTACATCTATCAAATAGGGTTTTAGTTTTTTTTTTTTTTTTTTTTTTGTAATTGTATGTATTTAAGGTGTACCACATGATGGTTTGAAATACATATACATAGTTAAATGATTTCTACAGTCAAGCCAGTTTGGCTTATGTCACATAGTTGCCGTGTGTGTGTGTGTTAAGAGCATCTAAAATCTACCCTCTTAGCAAATTTCCAGCATACAGTACAATATTATTGACAATAGTTCCCATGCTGTTTTTTAGGTCCCCAGACTCGCATGCGCTGCCTTGCGGAGTTGTTGTAAGGCTTGTGCACCATAGCAGAGGAACAGTTAATTCTTGGTTTTCTTTCAAGGCTATGATTTGCACTATTAAGAAATAGAACTGGGGGCCAGGCATGGTGGCTCACGCCTGTAATCCCAGCACTTTGGTAGGCCAAGGAATCCCAACACTTTGGGAGGCCAGGGTGGGCAGATTACCTGAGTTCAGGAGTTCAAGGTCAGCCTGGAAAACATGGCAAGACCCCATCTCTACTAGAAATACAAAAACTTAGCTGGGTGTGGTGACGTGTTGTCTCAGCTACTTGGGAGGCTGGGGCACCAGAATTGCTTGAGCCTGGGAGGCAGCGTTTGCAGTGAGCCAAGATTGCACCACTGCACTCTAACCTGGGCAATAGGGCAAGACTCTGTCTCAAAAAACAAACAAAAAAAGAGGCTGGACGCGGTGGCTCACACCTGTAATCCAAGCACTTTCAGGGGCTGAGGCAGGCAGATCACCTGAGGTTGGGAGTTCGAGACCAGCCTGACCAACAAGGAGAAACCCTGTCTCTACTAAAAATACAAAAAAAAAAATTAGCCAGGCATGACAGCACATGCCTGTAATCCCAGCTACTTGGAAGGTTGAGGCAGAATAATTGCTTGAACCTGGGAGTCAGAGGTTGTGGTGAGCCGAGATTGTGCCATTGCGCTCCAGCCTGGGCAACAAAAGCAATGCGTTTTTCAGCTCTGAAACACTTGGATATCATTTGCCTCTGGAAGTCTTCCACCTTCATAGGAAATCTGTGACAGACTCCTCTCCTCCTGAAGAAAGCCTGCAGAGAGCAGCTTTCTTTGAATCCCGTGAACGAATATGACACAAAAAAGGCTTCTGACCTGAGCCTCTGGTTTATCTAGTTGTCCTAGAGAGATGGATACAGCAGGCTGCCAAGAAGAAGCCACATTTGGGGCAGAGCAGCTCTGCACCTTTCACGTTTTTGCCCATGGTTTCCTTTGGAAGGGAAAAGCTGAAATGCGAAAGGAGAAGAGAGCTGGGCGCATCACATAGTTTTAATTGGTTTCAAAGGGTCACCAAGCAGAATCCTTTCTGCAGCAAAATAGCCTTTCCTTGGGAGCTGATGTGGTCAGAGAAGAATCCCGGCCCAAGAGCTGAACCGGGGGCCCTTTGGGTGAAAGGGCCTGGGGAGTCCCAAGCGGCACTGTCCCTGCTTAGGCTGCAGGCAGTGACCCTCTCCCCACACCCGACTCAGAGCCAGCTGTGTCCTGAGTCCAAGGTGGTACATTAGGCGCTTAATGTTTATCCGTTAATAAGACAAACGTAACAGGGTGGTCTCTCTTAAAACACGCTCTTCCCATTCCAGTGGGAAGACAGAAAAAACAACTTAAAAAGAAATTAAATAATTAAAAATTCTACCAAGTTATGAATTGGAAGGAAAGCAAGGGCTTGCTTTCCCAGTGGGTCTCCCTCACCACGTTACTTCCCCTAAACTCATTGGGAATAGCCATTTCCATTCCGTTTTCATGTCTGTGAAAGAGATAAAAAGCTGCCCATGTCAAGAAATGTAATTCAAGCCCTTCCAGCAAATATAGGATATTCTGAGTCAACTGAACTTTAACTATCCAAACAGGTTACTGCAGGTACCTAGGCCCTGTTTTTAAGTCTTTCAAAGGACATTGGCTATGTGATTTTGAGCTGAGGTAATACATAGGAAAACATCTTGAAAATGTTAAAGGAATCACTCTGACGATTGTCTCATGAAACATGTTTAAATAAGTGTTCAGGCTCTTTCCATGAGAACGCTGAAATATACATTGTTTACTTGTTTGGTTTATTTGCCATGAATAAAATAAACGATGAATTTCTCATCCATGTTTTTGCTTTAGAGTTGCCTGTGGGCTGGATGGGGAACAGATCTCAAAACAGAGGCTTCCATTCTCTAGTACCAAGGAGTCAGAGTCTTGTTCAGCATTTCAAGTCACAGAATAGTCATAATGATTATGCAAATGCACAGGAATCTTCTTGCATTTGCTGTCTTATGAAAGAATTGGAATCAGTTCTATAATGCAACGGGTTGCTTTATTTTTTAAAATTTAAGGAAATTTATTTTAAAATCAATTTTTATGCTAGATTTTAGTGTGTAAATTAGTGACTCTTAGTGAGTGTTGGTTTTGTGCCCCAGGGCACATTTGGCAGTGTCTGGAGACATTTTTGGTTGTCACAACTTTTGGGGGTGCTACTGGCATTCAGTGGGGAGAGGAGACATTTTTGGTTGTCACAACTTTGGGGGTGCTACTGGCATTCAGTGGGGAGAGGCCAGGGATGCTGCTAAATACCCTTCAATGCACAGGACAGCCTCCCTCTCAACAAAGAATTAACCAGCCCCAGACGCTAATAGTACTGATGTTGAGAAACCCTAGCTTAAATCAATACTGTTTTGTTATAAATTTCAAGATGTGAAGATTGAGTTCTACAAGGCAAACCAATGATTTATGATAAGAATGGAATGATTTTTCAGATAAACCATGATTGTAAATATTTAAGGTACTGACATATTCTAATCAAAGAAAGCAGGGTTTTTTTTAATTTTAAAATACTTTTTTTCAAAAAAAACTATCACAATTTTTTTTACTAGGAAGATTGGGAAAGAGAAAACTAGTCTGTACTGTATGAATTCTTTCCTGGAGATACTTATCTGATAGGACCAACTGAATGCACAAATATCTCTTGCTGACAAAAAGATAACTTCATTTATGTACTAAAAATTATATACTTTATTTAGAGAAAAGCCTTTCCAATACATATACAGCCTGTTTAGCCACAATTCAGACACATTTGTAGTGACAAGCCATGGTTATGCTTTATGATATTTAACTAGAATAAGCCCAACAATCCAGTCAGGAAAAGAGGTGGTAACTGTGTTGCAGCCAGAATCTCCTGATTCAAAAAGATCTGGAATGTTAATGTATTGATTCTATGGGGAGCAGATGACACCGGAGTAGCGTCATTAGTCCACCCTTACATATCTCATGTGCTTGTAAGCCGAAATGATCCCAGCCTTAACTGGGGCCAGGTTGTCATGTCTGTCCAGTGTTGAACCTGAACCCACTTCTGTGGTCAGCCCAACTGTCTTGCTTAGGTGTTTTAAAGCAAACACCAGCTATAGAGAGAGAAGGAAAGGCTGAGACAGGAAGGAACACCGATTAATGAACTATTTTTGATTTAACAAGCTGTTCATTAAATTGGCCTATAAAATGAAATGCCAGGTCATTTGTATTCAACAAATACGTATTACAGACAAAGCGCTATAGGTTGGGGACAGAAAGGTAAGCCAGCCATAGATAGCTCTGTGCCTCTACACATTCATTTTGGTTCAGCTCTTTCTTTCTCCTTTGTAAGTTAAATAAGCAACAACAGTGACTACCTGAGACCAACTATGACATCTTTCTAAAAAGTATAATATTTGGAAAATTATGATCCTAAATCATGATTTTCTTATTGGTGAATCTGGCTTGTAAACATAGAAGGAAAATTTCTATTTCATTAGCAAGCACATAGTGAGTTGTTCCAGTGTCTCCCAGTGCCTTCCACAAGCTTGAAAAGGATTTGAAAACTCCTTTGTTCTTTTTACTGAAATCATTTAGCATTCCCGGGTTCCCTTAAAAAAAAAATCAGAAGGTGAATTTGTGTTAGCTGTTATTTTGCTCCAGAAACTCCCTTGATCTTTCAAAGATGCCCCTTCTTGACCTAAGAAAATCTGATGCAAGATAGACATTGTGGCCTTCCCCTTGATCCCTCCATGAGTTTCAGAGAATTAAGGTTAACAGTAGACATTTGCTTCATTCTTTGATTTGTCTCATACTTTGATTTCTTTTTGTTTTGTTTTGTTTTGTTTTCATCCTTCTCATTCCCCTGTTTGATTCACCAATGATTGCAAAATATCAACATATAAAATGTAAACTGCTGATCTAAAGCAAGATACTGGGGTCCTTTCTTTGGCCAACTCAAAGCCTGAAAAGTAGCCCCACGTGGGTCAGTTCCACACTGTTCTTTTACACGAAGGCCACTGGGCAGAGGCCTGGGTTTTTTTCTCATTACTGAAGACTAATATCTTGCAATTCCTTATGAGAAAAGTGATACTTGATGTTGCTGGCAGTGTCATCTGAGATGTTCTGACTTGCTTATATGTGTAGAAAAGCAGTTTCTCTCTTTCAGAGGCCGGCCCTGAGTTAGTCTATTGAAATTGTATGTAATAATTACTGGATAGTTATACATATTCTATATAATTTTAAAAGGAGTCAAGAAAAATATTTGTTATAGGCAACAGTGAAAGATCAACTGACTCTTTCTTGGCTTATCTATATTCAGGAAGCAGGAAGATTGTGTGTAGGTAAAGGTGGACATGGTGATTATAAACTGAGGATTGATTTAGATTTTGGCAAGTTGTTTCTGTGGGCTTAATCCATTCAAGCCTGCCTCCTATGAGACAGCGTGGGCTCAAGGACCAGCTGGGTAGAGGAGCGGTCACGGGATTTGCAGGAAGCAGACAGCTCTGCATACCTAGGAAGGCTATCCTTCGCCTCTCAGAGCCTATGAGATAGGGATGATTCTAAACCTCACAGTGGTTATTATCTAGATATGTGTGGTAAGCTGTGGGGAAATGCTTTGTTAATGCTGAAGTATTGCATGAAAGATACTTTCCATCATAGAAATATAGACTGTTTCATAATCCTAGACTATTTTAGGGAATCTAGGAAAAGGAAGATGTATTTAACTATTTTCCTTTTCTCTTAATTCCTTTGTGAAATGAGACACTGCATAAATACATATTTTAAAAAAAAAAAAAAACCTCTTCTTTCTCCCAAGTTCAAATAAGTGGTATTTTTACTTCCTCTCTACTAAAATTTAGTAGAGAAAAGAGGAAAGAGAAGTTGCTGCTGACCAAAAGAAGTGAGCAAAGGAAAAAAGGCATTTTTAGAAAGTTTTTGAACTATTGTGATTTGGGAGAAAAAGAGAAGTTTTTTAAAATAATACTAATGTGCCATATAAGTTCCAGGCAGCAAGCAGATAATGCAAGTCCTCAGATTCTTATACCACTAAAAGATTTTTAGTGAAAGTTTGTTTTTTAGTCCAGTTCAAGAAAAACACAAAGAGAGCACACTGAGTTCGTATGTCCCCTGCACCATTTCTCCTGTTATTAACATCTTACAGCAGTGTATCATATTCATTACCATTAGTAATAGTAATGGTAGCTAAAGTCCGTACATTATTCAGATATTCTTAGTTTTTATCTAATGTCCTTTTTGTATTCCAGGATTCTACCCGCAATATCACATGGCATTTGGTCATTGATTGCTACTCCAGGTGGTCTGGATCCAGAATTTACTGGTAGTGTGTATCTGTGTATAAAACTAGTTACTCTTTCTAAGAGTCTCTATTGACCCTGCTAGTAAAGCATTCATAGCTTCATACCAGCCTAGTAATATTACCTCCACCCCAGAGCTTAGCTGTATAGCCACTTTAAGCAAAACATGGGCAAAACCTAGCGTGGAAATTTAAAATAAATAAATAAATAAATAAAAATTAGCCCACAGCAGCCACAGCAAATGACAGCACATGGCTGCTAACATTACTTCTCTAATTCATACTTTATTAAAGAAGGGAAGACTAGGGAAGGGGAGGACTTGAGGATGGAAGCAAAACAAACACCCAGGCTTGGATGTTACATTTGAGATGTCTGTGAGACATGGGAATGCAGATAGTTGGAACCACGCATCTCACTGCAGAAAGAGGGAGGAGCCAGGAGACTGGGTAAGAGTTCATCACCCAGAGAGTGAGAACAGGTGTTGGAGCAAAGACCAGCAGACTGAACTCCAGGTTTGGACGTTAAGAACAGGAGGGGGAGACAGTGACGCAGGCACCCATCATAGGGAGAGCTGAGAGAGAGTGCTGCCTACATGGGGAGGGGTGATCACCACCTCAGACACCGTGATGGGTGAGTGAGATGGTGATTTACCAGGCACCCCGGATTTGGTAATGTGGAGATGGTGGGAAAGCCACAACTGCCTCATTTTTAACTGAAGGCAATAATAGTGCAGACCTAGAATGTTGTGAGGATTCGTATATGACACATGTGAAGTGCTTAGTGCAGGAAGTGTGCAATCACACTATTTTAATGGGATACAGTTTACAGATGACTTTCATGTAGGTTGGCTGCTCTGAGTCTTCCAGATGATCTGAAAGAAAGGAGTGGCCATTACAGTCATTGTGCCTGCTGACTAGTAAGGACCCTCTCACCCTCTGGTTGGGACAGAGTTGTCAATTCATGCCTCATTGAGCATTTTCACACCTGGCCTGAGCATAGCCTTTTTGCTCTATTTTGTTTTGTACAAAAATAAAAACAAACCTGTTCGTTGTAATTGTTTTTAAAATAAGTGGGTTGTAGAGCTTTTCCCTTATAAATAAACATCTCATGCTTCACCCTTCTCCTCGTTGAGTCTGTCTGACGTATATAAAAAAGACTACTTCATTATTTCAAGTCTTGGGGAATGGAGATGGCATCACTGTTGTAAAGAGAGAGGGGAACTTGGCTCATGAACCTGGGGACCCCAGAGTTCTTGATCTAAAGCAGGCAGCAAAGGATCCCAGAGTTCTTGATCTAAAGCAGGCAGCAAAGCCGGCCTTTGGCCCCAGTTCCTTGTGTACTGGGCTCCCTGCTCTGTGTGACTGTCCTGCTGCCACAAGGTCCAAACTCTCGTTGGTCTCCATCCTGCCTGCACATTAGATTCACTGGGGACCTTTCAGATAGTGTTCATGTTATCAGGCTCACACTCTGATTTTCTGATGTAATTCATCTGGGGTAGGCCCAGACATTAGTATATCATTGTAATGAAGTTTATTGAGATACAATTTACACATAGTAGAATTTCCCCTTTTGAGTACAGTTCTCTGTGTTTTGACATGAGCATAGGCATCCAGTCATATGGCCAACTCCACAGTCAAGATCTAAACATTTGCATCACTCCAAAACCTCCTGTGTGCCTGCTTTGTTATCCTTTCCCCCAACGCCTGGCCCTGGCAGCCACTCCTCTGCTTTCTGGGGCACCACTAATTCTTAAATGCAGGTGATTTTAATATGCAACTGAGTACAGCTGCCTGGCAGCCTTTAATAAGATGCTTGGGGCACAGGGATGAGAACTGCTGGGCTCAGTTAACACAGTACAGGATCATCCATCAGATGATCTTTGACTTAGGCTTTCTTACGGATTTTAGCTGAGAGAAGGCAGTTCTGTTGCCCACTCTTGCTGCTGTTGTTTCTTTGTTTAGTGATAATTGGAAGGGAGAAGGGACTGGAGTGAGAGGAGGCTCCCAGCATTGTCTGGGGAGAGCAGGCCTCCTGAACCTGCCACAGTGAGCACTGTGAGGGCATCAGATATGTATGCAGCCATTTTTAGGTGACTGGCACTGTTCCCAGCAATGTAGACATGATCATGAACTACATATACAGCTCAAATGGGGCTTGCTTCAAGTGCATGGAGATAGACAAGGAACAAATACACCCATATGCAAAGAAGAAAATATGTATCAGAAAATGTGATGCACAGAACTGAATCCAAGTGATACTCTAGAGTGTGGGGCTACTTTAGATTGAGTGGCCCAGGAGAGCTTCTCTGAAAAGGTTACATTTAAGCTGAGACTTGAATGTTATGAAGAAAGCAGCCATGAGGAGTTAATGAATATTCCAGGCCAAAGGAACAGCCAGTGCAAAGGCTTTACAGTTGGAAATAAGACTCATGGGTGTTAGAACATAAAGAAGGATGTTCTCAGGATGTTGAGGATGTCTCAGATTTTGGAAGTGAACGTCTGGTCACTAATGACACATTTCTACTGTCTTCTAATACAGCCTGCATCTTTTGCACACATATACTCCCAGTCCCTACCTGGAATTCCAGCTGACCAGGCCCAAAGACATTCAGCTGTAACTGTGACATCACTCACAGGGCAGTTGAGCAGCTCTGCTTTGGGCTGATGGGCTCCTGCCGATTAGCACAGGGAAGGAAGAAATCAGAATTCAACTAAGAGAAATCAGTGCCTACCAGCAGCAATAGGGTTAATATGGAAATATTTAATTCATTACTACATTGTGCCCCATACGAACTGGGTTTTAAAGCATGGCTCTGAATATGCCTTTACAGCGAAATGTAAAAATATGAAGCTCAAATTCCCAGTGCATATGTAACACTCACTCTTTCTCTTTCTCTCTCTCTCTGTCTCTGTCTCTCTTTTTTTTTTTTTTTTAAGACAGCATCTCACTCGAACAGCCAAGGCTGGAGTGCAGTGGTGGGATGGTGTTTGTATTTTTTTTTGTAGAGACAGGGTTTCTCCATGTGCCCGGGCTGGTCTCAAATTCTTGAGCTCAAGCGATTCACCTGCCTCAGCCTCCCAAAGTGCTGGGATTACAGGTGTGAGCCACCATGCCCAACCTTGTAACTCTCTTTAACAAAATAGGGCTGTCAAGAATACACTAAAACAATTACATATTGTGAAACATAAGTGATGAATCTCTTTACTTTTGCAAATATAATTAGCAACAAGTGTTTCAACATAGAAAATAAAATAAAATAAAGAAAACCTGTGTCTGCTTTGGTGCAACTCGGTGAATGAGAAACGGTGCCGTTGCAGGGCTCACAGCCGGTGTTCCTTGGGGGGTTGCTTTTCTGCCACGTTAACTCATGTGTTCTTGTTGGCAAGGTCACCACTGAGCACAGCTTGATCCTCTTATCTTCATTCTCCTTTCTTCTGCCAGTATTTCAGGGGCTGTGACTTCAATTTAAATTTATGCATTTATTTTACACATATGTGATAAACTCATCCTTTTTGTCTCTGGTGATACTTTTCAAACAGTGTTTCCCCGCTTCCTTGCTCCCCACTTCCTCACTGTGGCTGAGAATTTCCGGGAGATGTTGGACTAGTGAAAAAAAAAAAAATACAAAAACACTCACGCCTGATAAACGTGTGTCTTTCCTTTGGCACATACAGACCGCTGCTGCAATCCCAACTCAGGCCACAGTAGATCAGCGAGGTGGGCCAAGACCTTCCAGTTTGAAATAGACCTTGTATGTTTCAGAGTCCTCTAGTCTGTCCATGATGAATAAGGCTTTATGTTGTTCAGGTTATGGCTATAAAATGACAAATGATCACATTAATCTTTGTGTTATTCCTTTCCCCTAAGGACATTGTAGGGACAGCCAAGGCCAGTGCAACAGTGTAACCTGAGGGTTGTGTTTCCCTCTTTCCTTTCCTGTACGGAGTGTTGACATTACCTATCACATATGCCCCTCTTTTCTCTGATCTCAACTTCCTACTCCCACATAGCTTTTATTTATTTTATTTTTTTATTATATTTTTTTGAGATGGAGTCTCTGTTGCCCAGGCTGGAGTGCAGCGGCATGATCTTGGCTCACCCCAACCTCTGCCTCCTGGGTTCAAGCGATCCTTTGCCTCTGCCTCCTGAGTAACTGGAGTTACAGGAATGTGCCACCATGCCCAGCTAATTTTTTTTGTATATTTTTAGTAGGGACAGGGTTTTGCCATATTGGATAGCCTGGTCTAAACTCCTGACCTCAGGTGATCTGCCCACCTCGGCCTCCCAAAGTGCTGGGATTACAGGAGTGAGCCACCACACCCAGCCCCATATAACTTTTAGAATGCTAGAATGCTAATGATACAGGAATAAGGGAGGCACATCTGCTGCTTATATCCACCAGGATATAGCTGATGAGGCAGCTACATAATGCCCTGTTCCTCCTTCACCGATGGAGAAATACACTAACAGGCAGTAATATTGTGTGTGAAACATACAGTACTTTAGGTTTGTGACTAGCTGTTTTTGTTGCACTATAAACAAAGCTGTATGCTGGGGAGGAATGGAGATTGGGTATCCACAGATTTCCACGTGTCACATCACGCACATGCTGATAGCAGCTGGGTGCTATTATGTTTACATTTTTGCCATTCCTGTATCAGTTAATGTTTTTGTCATAATGATGCTAAGTCCTTTACATGGAAGTTCAATTCTGTTGGTCTTGCATTGGAAGACCTGTTTTGCAAGAACTGTTTGTACAGTATCACAGCTACTTTTGTCCTTAACAAAGTCACCATGTAACCATTACCCATGGGGGTAATAAGGAAAATTATCCCAAACTGTTTGTTGGGCTTTATTTAGTTTTGTGCTTTGGGGATGGTTTTTGTCTGGTGGTAGGTGTCTAAGTTGAACATCTGTCTCTCTAAAACTACTGTCCAGTATATTAGCCACTAGCCACAGGTAGCTATTTAAATTTGAATCAAGTAGAAATAAGTAAAATTTTAAAATTCAGTTTCATTCCTTAGTCACACTAGCCCCATTTCAAGTGCTCAGTACACACACATGCGCACACACACACATACACATACACAAACATAAACATTTGTATTATCACAGGAAAGCCTACTGAACAACATTGTAATATACTATAATATAATGTAATGTTACATTACAATACTGTCCAGTAGAACTTTCTGTGATAATATTTTAAAAATCTGAGTAAAATATGAGAAGTTTACGTCTTTTGCACTTTTTAATTATTCTGGATCAGCACCTGTAATTTATCTTCAATCAACATGGTGTTGCTCATGTAGAGAGAGATTAATTCATGTCAACAAATAAATAAAACCAACAATTTTATTTATCTAAATAAACCATGTGAATTGTAAGTATTTGATTGTTGATAGGAAGAGGAATTAGACACAGGCTGAAATAGAGTCAACTAGCCTCAGACTAAAAAGGAAAATTTTCCCATAAGGAGACGGTGCAGACTGTAACAGCTTCTGCTTCCCTGTTTCCATGAGGACAATGTTGATGGGTTTTTGTGCTCATACAGTGCTTCCTTCTGATAGTGTAACTGTGAAAAGTCCAAACTGCCCTCTCACCATTTCAGTTCCCCTCACTGTTGAGTCAGTATTAAGACAAACTGGAATGATAGATCTGTTCTCCAGTTTTGTGGGGAAAGAAACAAAGACACAGTTTACTATGTGCCCTGCCCACCAGCAGGAGCCTACTACAAAAGAACCTGCCCTTGTATCTCCCCCTCCCGGTGGCCTACAGTCAGTGACCAGGAGGCTTCTAGGAGTCAAAGCAGCTCCCATTATTATGGAAGGAATGTCAGCACTTTGAAACAAACAAAACCAGTTGACCTCAAACCATGGCATGTCATAATCTGTACATTCTGCCCATTGATAAGTATGTAATATAAAGGGCCATTCATTTTGTGAGCCTGTTTGCACCCATGTGGTTGTCCTTGCAAACTAAATAATTTTTTTTTAAAAATGCAGCAGTGACTTGTTTTCTAAACTTCATAAAACTTTTTCTAATTCTTTTGAGAAAAAGCCTCAATCTCAGTGTTCCCAAATGTTTAGTCTGAGACTAACTTAAGTGTGTCCTCCCTCCAAATGTATATGTTGAAGTTCTAACTACCAATGTGAAGGTATTTGGAGATGGGGCCATTAGGAGGTAATTAGGTTTAGATGAGTTCACAAGGGTGGGGCCCTCATAATGGGATTAGTGCCCTTATCAGAAGAGACACCAGGGAGCTTGCCATCTCTCTCTTTCTACCATGTGAGGAAATATCAAGAAGGCTTTCATCTGCAAGCAAAAGGAAGATGAAAGATCAAAAGCTGGAGAATTTAATGCCAGCAAAGGATGGTTTGATAATTTTAGAAAGACGTTTATCTTTAAAAGTGATTAGCTAATAGGAGAAATAGCTTCTATCAACAAGAGGAAGCAGATGAGTTCCAAACTGCCATTAAGAAAATCATTAAGGGGAAAGGATATCTGCCTGAACAGATTTTTAAGGAAGGCGAAAGTGCCCTATCTTGGGGAAATGGAAAATGCCACCAAGGACATTTATTGATAAGGAAGAGAAGCAAGCACCAGGATTTAAGGCTGCAAGGACTAGGTTAACTCTACTGGTTCTGGACAAATGCAGTTGGGTTTATGATCAGGGCTGCCTTTATCTATAAAGCTGCTCACTTCCAACCCCTGAAGGAAGGAGGTAAACACCAGCTTCCAGTCTTCTGCTTGTACAAGAAGGAGCTCTGGACAAAAAGAACCCTTTTTCTGGATTGGTTCCATGGATATTTGTCCCTGAAGTCAGGAAGTACCTTGCCAGTAAGGGACTGCTTTTTAAAGGGCGTTCCGTATTGGACAATGCCCCTGTCACCCAGAACCCCATCAGTTCAAAATCAGAGAAACTGAAATGGTCTACTTGCCCCCAAACGACATCACTAATTCAGCTTCTAGATCAGGGGGTCATAAGGACCAGTAAAGCTTTTATCTGACCGACTTTATTGTGAGAGTGCAATATATAATACATATAACATGTAAAATATGTATTAATCAGCTGTTTTTGCTATCTGATAGGCATCTAGCCAACAGTGGGATATTAGTAAAGTTTTGGGGGAGTCAACAGTTATACATAGGCTTTTGACTGTACAAAGGGTTGGTTCCCCTAACCTCCATGTTGTTCAGAGGTCAACTGTACCACAGACTGAGTGGTTTCAACAACATAATTTTTTAAAACATCATGATTATGGAGGCCAGAAGTCTGAGATCAAGGTGTTGGTTTCTTCCTGGGGCCTGTCTCCTTGGCTTGTAGATGACCATATTATCGTGTGTCTTCAAGTCTGTATCCTAATATCCTCCTCTTATAAGGGCACCAGTCCTATTGGATTAGGGCCCACCCTGTTGCCATTTCAGCTTCACTCTTTAGAGACGGTTTCTCCAAATATAGTTGCATTCTTACTGGGGTTAGGACTTCAACATAGGAATTTGGGAGTGGGAGGGCACATTTTAACTCATGTTATATTACATGATTTTTCCCTCTGATCTCTCAACTGTGTGAGGTTGTGAGGAATTAGAAATAATTCATCTCCTGAACATATATCTAATTTGTACATGGGAATACGATTTAAGTCCTCTAATGCTCTATTTTTTTTTTTTTTTTTTTTTTTTGCACAGCACTGTCTCTCTTATCTTAAACCTAATTCAGAGAGTTACTAGCTACCTGTTCACGTCTTCCCTTTATCTTCTGTTGTCTTTATTCCACACCCCTGGAGATTCGGAACCACCCACTCCTTTCTGCCTTGGGCAATGAATAGTCTTTCTCTTAGTGTCCTCTACATGTCCTCTTCACAGTTCTTTGGGGATCAGTTCTGATGATCTTGGTCTCTAGTATTCATGTCCCTCATCTCACATCATGGGACAGATTTGCCTTGCAATTTCTTTTCCAAATTCTGTATTCTTATCAGAAACATCTGTCATCAAAATACTGCATTTGCCTCATTTCCTCAGATATTCAGTGTACGGGGACCCTTGTAGCCCTACTCTCTGGGAAGGGACATTCAGGCCTTGACATTGGAATGCCAGCTTGCTGGAAAGTTATAATCTGGTGTCTGTTTGGTTTTTGTTCTGTTTTGTTTTTTGTTTTTTTACACTAAACACATGACCCAGACATTGGTTTTGCTTCATTTTCTCTCAACATTTATGATAATAAAGCTTTGTTTTCATAGAGCACTTATCTCCTGAAAAATTCACACTGCTGTGAACACGATCTAGCCTTGCAGTGTGCCTTGGAGGTAAGTAGGTGGCAAGTATTTTTATCCGCTTTTATTAAAGCAGAGGCAGAGCTCACTGCACAAGGATCCCCTGGAAGCGGGAGCAATTTGGACTTAGCCCATCTGCGCTGCTCCTGCTCCGTTCATTTGGGCACCATAAACCCACCCCTGACAGAACTACACACAGAAGTGTCTCCTTTGCAGGCAGATGTATATCCATGCATTTCAATGGCTTCCAGGAGACAGTGATTATGGAATGTGGAGTCTGAATGTAAATGGAATTTGAGATGAGCCTGACTAGTAAATTATTCTGAAAGAAAAACATTCAGAAATATGATTTTATCACTTCTTGGCGTTTTGGCTATGATGAAGTGTAGAAGTATGATTTAGATTGCACCCATCCTTAGGTGCAATTCAAATGCCAGTTTCTCTAAAAAATAAAGCCAACTCTTCCCCTGGACTCTCCAGACACTTGACCCATCCTTATCTTGTGGTGTATAACTCACCGCACTTTATCTTGTTGCTCTCCTGGTCAGAGTCTATGCCTGATTCCATCTCTGTGGATAAGCACTCAGAAATGTTTTCTGAAGTGGAGTGAAAGGAACTAACCTCTGTTCTTTGTGACTGGCACAGAGCCCAACAGTTTCTTCTAGTGGGAGGTCATGAGCGTCTTGAGGCAACCAGAAGATTGTCGTGGTTGGATTGTCCTCTCACTTTGCTTCATGCTCACTGCTTGACCACTGATTATTTTGGAGAATCTCTCTCTCCTTGGCCGAGGCTTTGGGTATTATAACCAAGACAGCATGATCTAACCAGCCGTTTTATCAGCAGCGGCTCTGAGAGCCCAGCGTTGGGTGCCACCCCTGCAGAGGGACATTGTGAAGTATCTTTATGTCCTTCGAGCATCGCTCCTTCCCATCAACTGACAGGGTGGAGCAACAGCATCCAGTTACTGACCTTCCAGGAATAATGTGAGCTTTGGATGTATTAGGCCTCTGAAGTGTATCTGTGCTGCCCTGATAAAAGGTGCTTTAAGTAGGGTTGCTTGTTAAAAATAAGTAATGCCAATACTCAGGCTGCCCCCTGTGTTTTCCTTTCCCTTGCTCCCTTAGATGTTTTTCAAAGGTGCCAATAAAGCCTGCAAAACATGGGTAATGAAAAGGAAGAGAGAGCAAGTTCTTTTTGTCATAAGCGTGAACTGTGAGTCATCTCTTCTGAGTCACCGTGAACATACAAAGGAAGCCAATCAGTAGGGGTGCACTCTAATAGGATGTTTCTCCGATGACTCACACAGGCCTGGAATGAGGAGCAGCCTGAATCAAGACAAACAAGTATATTTTTAAATCTGGAAGGGCGCGCTTCCTGGTGCAATATGATGATTAGTCCTACACACTTACATGCTTATTTTACCCCAGGCACTGAAATGTGTGGGCATGGTCTCCACGGAGCCTTCTCCTGTGGTCATGTTTTGTTTTGCCAGTGGGGAAGGATGTTTAATGATTAACTGTCACTATCAAGAATATAATATTTCAGTGCAATATTTCAAATGTGAGGAGAAGAAGAGTTTTTGAGTGTTGTGACTTCAAGAACTTGGCTGCATTGGATAAGGCCTACTTCGCATGTAAGCATGTATTCCACAAACATTTTTTGAGGCCCTAAGTACTGAATATATAAAGGGAGAGAAGGCATACTCCTAAGCCTCAAGGGTCTTAGAATTTCCACAGGGAGACATAAAAGCAAACAGAGCATTGAAAAATTGGCAGAGGGTGAGATGGAGACACTTAGAAGGTTCAACCTATAGAGAATGGGCGTAAAAGGATCCCTCGGAAGTGGGAACAACTGCTCTGGATTCTGAAAGACCTGCAGGAGTTACCACTGAGGAGTGGACTGAGATGAGGAAGGGTGATTAAAGCTGAGCGTGTATTAAGTCTAGAAGTCTTCCAAACAGTTTATTTTATGTTTTTGGTTATTCTCTTATTTTCTCAAAATTTTGCAGTTGTTTTCTTCTTTTCCCCTGGCAAGTGCATTCTGGAAACATTTTTTCAAGCTGTCCCAGAAACCATCTCATTCAGGGCTAGTCAGTTGTGAAGAGGCATTACTTTGTCTGAAGGATTTTAAGCAGAGGCTATAAATGTGGCTATAGTTAGGTTTTTACGAGCTCCTCATGGAAGACAGTGAGGGAAATGGTTCTGTCCTGAGGCTGGGAGACCATTGTAGCCTTTTGTCTTAATCCAGAAGAGCAGTGATGAGCACCTGAACCAAGGTCAGTGGAGTGGGAAAGGAAAGGAGTAAATGTAATATACTTGTGAGATGGTGATTGAGAGAGGAGTCAAGGCTAACCTGGCCAACTGAGCGGAAATAGCTGAGATGGAGAACCTAGTAAGTTTGGATAAGCCATAAAGATTAGGAGTTAATGTTTTGTTAATTTTGACTTTGAGGTGGCTAAGAGATGGCTAAGATGGGCATGTCCATTAAGGAGTTGTCCGGAGCTCAGGAAACTATCTTGGTTCAAAGTAGAGATTTGGCATCTATGAACGTAGAAGCTTCAGGACCAGCTTAGTCCTCCTTCGGCAAGAGTGAAGAGTGAGAAGAAAAGAATGGTGAGAAAAGAACTTTGGGCGTAAGGAAAACAAACAAAAACAAAAAACAAATCTGTGAAGGAGACAAGAAAGAGCAATGAGATTGGGAAGAAGAACAATTATCTAAATATCTCTTCTCCAGTATTAGTGAGCTGATGCTTTTTTCCCCTGTGAGGTCCTAATGACTATCAAATAATTTTGAAGCCATTCATAAAGAACCCGCGTGAATATATACACATACTCGATAGATGTCTTTCTTACTAAGAACCATGTTGTCATATTGGGTATCTGATTGTACCTTGTATTAACCATATAAGATGTCCTGGGTCACTTCTATGTGTTGGAGAATAGAATAGTAAAAATGCTCTCTGGTTTTAGAGAATTGGCAAGTGTTTATAAAATGTAAGTTTCAGAATGCATTTGTCAGGGGAGAGAAAAAAACAGTTTCAAATATTAGTAACAAAATTGAATGACTAAGAAATAAAATAAAATATCTGCAAGGAATGGGAACAAAAACGCCTGAGAGTATCAACTCTTATTTCATATAGGAGGAAGTTCTGAACAATTTCATCAGTATTTTTCTTCCTTTAAAAGCATCTTATGTTTAGTCTCATCCGTAGGTTTTCATTAAGTTGTGTTCTTATCTAAAATGGTCTCTACTTAGTGAAGATTTTTAAAAAGAAAGAGAGAGAAAGATGGTGGCCAAGAAGTTGGAGAGGAAAGTAGCCCTCACTGAATTTCATTTAGGGCAAATTCTCCTGGAGGCAATGTCTGTGATTGGATTACAGCCACCTGAAAAGACTTGCAGGGATCTTATAGAACCTTCGGGGGTTGATTATCATTATAAGTCAGTAAGATTGAAGAAAAAAAGTAGCGGACATCCAGTATTACAAACAACTTAGAAGGAAACTAAGGTTTTAAAAAAGATCTTCACCCATTAATTTAAGACTCTAATTCTTCACAAACACAGATTTCTAAGGCAGAATCTATACGTGCCTCCATCCCAGTGGCCCAGGAATAAAAAAAAATGTTTTATTCATAGGAATACCAATTAGCTTACAATGATGTGGAGAATGAAAAAGTAGACTCCTTATACCAATAACAAGAGTTTAAACCTAATTTTATTAGGGCGTTTTTATGGTGCAAATATTTTTTATTAACTGCAAAACCAGATTCCCTTCCAGGATGTCTGGACATTGAAGACAGTGCAATACATTCTGAGAGCACACCCTAGTGAGTATGCTGTGTTATACTCAAATTTATTTCCCAAAACACCACCAAAACACTAACATCTGTTGTGTTTGGTTGTTTTGGTTTGGTTTTGAGGCGCTTTCTGTGAAATAAAGAAATCCAGCTTACGTAATGTTTGTGGTGGTTTTGTTTTTTGTTTTTTTTTTTTTAAGAAATCAGTGTGCATGGAATTGTTTGTAATGAATCAAACTGATATAATTTGGCTACTTACTGATGAGAGATTCTAAAATCTGAGACACCTGGGGTAATCTTTGATATGTATGTGATCAGTCAGGATCAAAGAGGCCTGTGGTCTTTTTATGTGAACTGTGGGCGAATTCACCTCTCCTACTGCATAATGGCAGCAATTATGTATTTATTTAGCTTCTGGGCCAAGGAGACCTCTGAGTGCACTGGTTGTACACAGATCTGCTTAAGATCACAACCTGTGAAAGCCGCTTGCCTTGTGCACGTACATCTGGCTCTGCCTCTCTCTGGCTGTGTGACTCGGGCAAGTCACTTAGCCTCTCTGTGCCTCATTTTTCTCACCTATGAAATGGAAATAAGACCCAAACCTGTCTTATGGGGAGTCATAGGAGAACTAAATAACTTGATAATTGTAAAATACTGAGAACAGTGGTTGTTATATATTAAGCACTATATAAATGCATGGCAAGAAATAAATTGGTCTGATTAGCTTGAATTTCTTAATCTTTCAGGATATTAGCCTTGTATTAAAGGAGATGCATTTGGTATCTTGTGTACTGAAATCAGAATTTATAGCCTGGGCAACACAGCAAGACTTTTTCTCAAAAAAAAATAAAGAACTGGCTAGGTGTAGCGGCATATGCTCACAGTCCTAGGTACTTGGGAGGCTGAGGTGGGAGGGTTGCTTGAGCCCAGGAGTTCAAGGATGCAGTGAGCTGTGATCATGCCACTGCTCTCCATCCTAGCAAGACCACAAGACTTTCTCTCAAGAAAAGAATTTTTTTTTAAAAAAAGAGCAAGATTTATAAAACCAATAAACAAATAAGTAGTCCTTGAAATGAAAAGTCTGTGAATTGTCTACTTTTCCTCCCAGTAATATTAAAACAATAACATTTCTGTGGGAATACAAGTTTGCCATGGATAAAGTGGAAAATTCTGTGCTGTTTTATCAACTGTAAGGATTGCATGTCCAAAAATTAGATAGTTGACAAGATCAGGTCTCCATAAAAATGGAAGATCAGAGAAAAAAAAAGAAGTGGAATCAACTATTTTTTAAAATCACGGCAAGTAAGCTTTCTAGAAAGTATTAACTTTCTGCTTTTTCCATGAAAGGAAATTCTTCTCCAGTGAGCAACAAAGTACCAGGAATTCTGTACTAAAACTGTTGTTAAACCCTGGCTCTCCCTCTTGTTAGTTCTGTGAGTCTGGGCAAGCTCCTTCACTCCTCTGCCTCTGTTTTCACATCTGTACAATGGGGATGATAATAGCTGCACTAACTTTGTGATATTGTTATGAAGATTAAATGAGAAAATACTTGTTTAAAAAAAAAAATAGTTCCCAGTGTATGGTCATTGCAATATTCTAAGATAAACAACTCACCTTTCTAGGCGGCTCTCCTAATTTGCTGAAGCAGATCCGCCAAGTGTCATGTTATTCAGATTATGTCCTTTTCAAGTTTTCCAGCCAGTCGTTACTGGTTTGATATTTAATGCTTTATCCTTTAGCATTCCCTTTTTTTGTAAATCTCAGTTAAGTGGCTGTGTGAAACTTGACCTTTTCCTGAACAGTTATCACAGTGCTTGAGGATATGCTTCTTGGGGTCTGGGGTTGCGTTTATGTGCTAAGAGCGCCTCTCTGTGTTCCACTCATGACCTTTCCCACACGAGCTTGAGTAGCAAAGAGCTATGGTCCTTGCCACACTCACTTGTTTAAGACACTGAACCAAACAGTATACAGGCAAAAATATTAAAAGATTTAACTCTATTTTTATTAGTATGCATCTCTATCCTTTCAAATCTCACATTGACCAAAGCATGATTGTCAATGGATCATTCCCTTAATATCCCCTGCATCTCCCTGAATGCCTTTGTCCAAGATTAATACATAGTTGACAATGTTATGCAGTCCTTGAGGTGACATGTTCATCCTGACAGAGGCTGAGATGAGCACTAAGCCCATTACTCCTGCTCAAAGTAGGTTCCTGTAAATGGGGCAGGTGGTGCATGGTAAAGAGAATCCCCTTCCTGGGGACTAGGTGTTGGCAATTGTACAGAGGAGGGCTATGTCTCTGTATTTTAAAAACATAATCAGATTTGCTTTTGTTTTCTGTTGAATTTGTGCAATGAGTTTGCTTCTTTGTGATGTTATTCATTGTTCTCTTTTAAGAGAACATCTACACTCAGTTTCAGAAAGTTGGAGGAGAGAGGGAGGAAGAATGGGTCATTTTGAAGGATGGACTATTTTAAGGCAGTGGGTGGAGCTTGTGGGGAGCCTTCCAGAGCGCTGTGTGTCTGTGCTGGCCCCACTGCAGGAGGGCTGTGATGTACGTTAGGGGATACTCCACGATCTGTGCATGAAGTGGAACATAATGAAAGCCACGTAGAAGAAAAGCATGTAGCTGGAGGCATGAGGAGGCAGGAAACCAAGGAAGGGAGTACAGTCACGTGTTTCTGGAAGGCTGACCATATGAGAGCCATGAAGGGTGCAGACATGATGAAGTCAGCCTCCCCACTTTCCCTAGGCTTCTAATCAGGAGTGGGAATCCAAATGGAAGGAGGAAACGAAAGACCTATGGAAGCATCAAGAAGTGGGACAGAGCTTTAGAAGTGAAGTACCATTAGCAGAGGTCTGGGCTTTGGAGGTTGACTCAGTGGGCTCCAAGTAGAGGGAAAACCATGAGCTAAGCATGTGGAAATGCAATCAGGGGTGGTTTGTTTGACAGAAGTATAAATTATGGTTGAATTTAGGGTGCATTCATAGATCAGAGAAAAGCAAGAAGTAGTGGAGTTGGCTCAAGTTTAGATGAGTGTTGAATTCCTTGTAAAGCATTTGCATTTTTTCCCTAACACTACAGGTGATCACTACAAGGTAATGACTTTTGAAGGGGAGTCAGTTACTGAACACCACAGACAAGAAAGAACCTGTGCAATGAGCAATCCTTGACATTTATCCTTAAATTCACATTTATCCAATATAGAATTGCTTATTTTTAGCCCATTTGCCAGCTCCTTAGACCTGGCTAATGCTCTGAGCCCCAGGTTAAGGTGTAATCTAAAGTCACACCATGGCTCTGCAAGACAGACACAGTTCTTAATGGGTCTTCAGTGAGGGACATCCCAGCTGCTCATTAATCTGCCTGTATCCCAACATAATCCTCAGGTGCCCATCTCACATGGTTGGACAGGCAATTACTTATATCCACAGTAAATTTGCCGTATGACAGTCTCTTAATGTACCACTTCTCTGAATAATTTTCCTCATAAAGAAAGTTTTAACAAGGGTATACAGAAATCACTTGAATATATTTTCCTTTGCCCTGCCTTGAACTGTTTACCACACAACTAGAATTTTCCTCTCCATCTTCTGCTCTCCCTTCTTGTATTAGGGTTCTCCAGAGAAACAGAACCAATAGAAAAAATAGATAGCTCATATTTTATATGTATATATATATTTGGAGAGACAGCGAAAGAGAGAATTCCTTATAAATCTCATATATATATAGAATATATATGATATATATGTATGTAAGTGTATATATATGAGATTTATTATGAGGAATAATCTCATATAATTATGGAGGCTGAGAAGTCCTACAATCTGCCATCTGAAAGCTGCAGACCCAGAAGAGCTGGTGGTGTAATTCAGTCCAAGTCCAACGGCTTGAGAACCAGGGGAACTGATCATATAACTCCCAGTCCACAGACAGGGAAAAATGAGATGAGATGTCCCAGCTCAAGCAGAGAGGCAAGAAAAAGGGCTAAATTCCTCTTTCCTCCACCTTTTTGTTCTATTCAGACCCTCAAGGGATTGGGTGTTACCCACCCACCTTGGGGAGAGCTATCTACTTCATTGAGTCCACTTATTCAGATGTTAATCTCTACTGGAAATACCCTCACACACACACTCAGGAATCATGTTTAATCTGGGCACCCTTTGGCCCAGTCAGATTGATGCATAGAGTTAGACGCATCTCCCTATGCTCCATCAACACCACTCCCAGAAGGTCAGTAAAATGTATTTAGCAAGATAAGTGTGTTTCATACTCAGTTTTGTGTTGCTAATTCACACCACAAACTTTTTTTTTTTTTTTTTTTGAGACGGAGTCTCGCTCTGTCACCCAGGCTGGAGTGCAGTGGCCAGATCTCAGCTCACTGCAAGCTCCGCCTCCCGGGTTTACGCCGTTCTCCTGCCTCAGCCTCCCGAGTAGCTGGGACTACAGGCGCCGCCACCTCACCCGGCTAGTTTTTTGTATTTTTAGTAGAGACGGGGTTTCACCGTGTTAGCCAGGGTGGTCTCGATCTCCTGACCTCGTTATCCACCCGTCTCGGCCTCCCAAAGTGCTGGGATTACAGGCTTGAGCCACCGCGCCCGGCCCACACCACAAACTTGATACTCCTCTCCAAAAATTTTTTTCGTTGTTTTTTACTGTTATTTTTTCTCTTTGGGCCAAGAAAGTGCATTTCTTAGACCTAAAAACAGCTCCAGAAATGATTATTTTGCCAACAGATGAAGGGTAAATGATCCAGGTTTTGTTTCTGTGCACGTCTTGATTGTTTTCAACTGGAGGACAAAGGAAAAGAGCAAACACAGAGCCTATCAGCAAGACCATTTTTCAATTATAAGCAAATTCCCAGGGGCTACTTAGTATGCACTTACCAGAAATCTTAATTTGCTGGAATTTCTGCATATTTCGCCTTTCAGTTCAACATCTCAGAAGATGACCTTGGGAATGCTGCTCTATAACTTTCTAGGAGATTAGGGTACCTTTCTAATGCGAAGCTAAGTAAATAAGACTTCACCACAAGTTAAACCTTAAAGCAAGGACTTTTTTGAAAAAAAAAATCATATTTTTATTCTGCGTAACATTTTATGACTAATATTTATGAAGTGCTTACCAAATGTCAGGTGCTGAACTAAGCATTTTATGGGAATCTTTCTACTATATCTTCAGTCAGTTCTACAAGATATGAGTTTTTGTTATTCTCATCATAGTAAAAGAGGCTGAGGGACATGAACAGACTTGGTTGGGATCACACAGTTAAGTGGCAGAGGGAGAATTCTAGCTGCAGTCCTACCTCCAGAATGACACTCCTAACCATTTTGTGCTTAAGGTATTTACCTGGTTCATCACTCATCCTTAATATGCTGAAATATCAGTTCACTGGATTCCAGAATAACAAGAATCCTCAAATCACCTGAATTTTAATTTCATTAAACAAAGACCAAAATAAAAGTAAAAAAAAGAGATGGAAAGTTGTCACTTTTTCACACTCCTATTTAAACCCCTTTAATCGCTTCCCATCGCAGGTGGAATAAGTTCATCTCCCTAATGCGGTCTACAAAGCGTTGTGCGAACCGACGTCTGCCGGTTTCTTCAGCCTTGGCTTTTACCCATCTCTCCTTGCTCATGAGCTCAAGGTCACACAGATAATGAGTGGCAGAGCCAGGATCCAAACTCAGACAGACTGGCTCCAGGGCCATGCTCGTAACCACCTTGCTAGTTAGATGGATGGATGGACCGACAGATGGACTAATGTGCACATGAATTGATGGACAGAAGGAAGGGAAAAGGTGGGAGGGAGGGAGAAGGGAAGCACCCATAAATGGACGAAGGAAGGGAGGGAAGGAAAAAGAGAGGGAGATGATTTGAAAGAACTCTGCAACATTTCTTTAGAGTTCATACACGACTAATCAAGTTTATTATAGTTTTTGCATCAACATCTTTAGTACCCTTCAGTAAGACTGGGATCCCCATTCACGAAAGAAAATGCATGCATAGGCCAGTGGCTCGTGCCTGTAATCCCAGAACTTTGAGAGGCTGAGGCAGGCAGATCACTTGAGGTCAGGAGTTCAAGACTAGCCTGGCCAACATGGTGAAACCCTGTCTCTATTAAAAAAAATAAATAAATAAATACAAAAATTAACTAGGCTTGGTGGCATGCACCTGTAATCCCAGCACTTGAACCCAGGATGCGGAGGTTGCAGTGAGCCAGATAGTGCCACTGCACTCCAGCCTGGGTGACAGAGCAAGGCTCCATCTCAAAAAACAAGAAAATGCATGCATATACTCATTTAGCCATCCAACAGATGAAATTAAACTAAAGTCCAGGTATGGAGAGGTACCCCCTGCCCAACTTTAGAAGCTGATGGCAGTTAGGTGATTGGTCCAGGATGTCTGCATAAACCAGTTATGTACTTTTTTACCCAGCCAGTAAACCTAGTTACATAAAATGTCAATCCCTATTTCTAGAGGTGATGGGCAGGATATACACAACACTCATTCTGAAAAGCCCACTGAAATCATATTTTTGAAATGTTACAGTTTTATCCTGCCTGCTGGATAGACAGGATATCTGCTCCTAGAGAGCTCATATTCCACCTTTTTAAGTTAACTTTTCATAGAAAGTGTAACTTACATAGAGGTGTTCAAATCCAAAGAGCACACACAGCTCAATGAATTTTCAAACCACCAACTGCCCATGTAACTACTATCTAGATTAAGAAAAGGTATTAAATAACACTCAGAGGCCCTCTTGGGCCATCCTCTCAGTCTCAGTTTCTTCTCACTTCCGAAAGAACAATACCCTGTTTCCATTATCATCAATGAATTTCGCCTGTTTTGACCTTTAAATAAATAGAATCATATCCTATGGTCTCTTTAGTGTGGGGCTCTTCTTGCTCCACATTATGTTTCTTTCAGTTCATTCATGTTATTGTGAAAGTTAATTTGAATGCATTCATATTGTGTGTAGCATTTTTAAAAATAATTTCTTTGTAGTAAGTACACTGCTGTATGAATAAATCATAATTTATTTATCCAGTCTGCTGGATGGACATTTAGATTGTTTCAAGTTTTTGGCTCTAACAAATAGTGCGGCTATGAACATTCATATACATTTCTCTTGGAATGCATATGTATGCATTTCTGTCGGGTTTATATCTTTGGCTAGACTTGCTGTATTATAAAGTAAGAATATTTTAGCTTTAGTAAATACTGCTAAACTGTTTTACAAAGTGGTTGAACAATTTTACACGCCCATCAACAGTGGATTCCATTTGTTCCACATTCTTATCAACACTTACTGTTTTCCATCTTTTATTTTAGCCCTTATGGTGGACGTATGAAAGTAGCTCATTGTTGTTTAAAGCTGCATATTTTTTTCTGTGACTTAAAAAGCTTAGCCCCTTTTCATGTGTTCGTTGGCCACATAGACATCCTATTTTGTGAAGTGCCCATTTACATTTTGCCCATTCTTCTACTGGGTTGTCTGTCTTTTTCTTAGTGACTTATAGCTTATAGGAGTGGTTATGTGTCATAGATACCAGTTCTTTATTAGATAATGTTAAAGTTTTTTCTCTATTCTAAATTTGCCATTTTTATTGTATATTTTGACAAGTTCTTGAGTTTAATATAATAGAATCAAACTGTTTTCTTATGATTAATGATATTTCTGTTTTGTTTAAGAAACTTTTGCCCACCTTAAAATCATGAATATATTCCTATGTTATATGAAAACAACTTTGTTGTTTTTCCTTTTGCATTGAGATCTATAATTCATGCAGAATTGATCTTTGCAGATGGTAGGAGGTAGGGAGTCATAATTCATTTCTTCCAGATGCATATACAACTGGCCCAGTTCAACAAATTGAAATTCCTTTCCACTGCAGTGTCATTTCTGTCATAAATCCAGTGACTGTATATATATGGGTCTCTGGACTCCCTGTTCTGTTCCATTGTTGTTTTTCCATCCATACACCAATATCACACTGTCTTCATTGCTGTCATTTTACAAGTCTTTATATTTGGTCCCAAAAGTTTTCCAAATTTGGCATTTTAGCTAGGTACGGTAATAATTACTTTGTTATTAAAACTACTAACAATTGACATGTATCGAGTGCTAATTTTATCTCAGTTAATATATGAATCACTCTACATTTAATCTTAACAGCAAGCTGATAAGATAGATGCCATTGGTTTTTCCTTTTTTTATTTTTTAATGGGGAGATAGAGGCCTGGAGGAATTTTAAGGTGATCAAGGTCACATTGCTATTAAGTAGTGATGTCAACATTTGCATGCAAGCCAACCTGGCTGCAGAAGCTCTGCTCTTTTATTAACACACCCTGTGTGCCTGGGATGTGGCCTCTGATTACTTTTGCTGAATTGGCTGTCTTTTGGTGCTATGAGTCTGATTTTCAGCCTTAACACTAGTCGGTATTTTTTTTCCTCTCTCCATGTCCTCAAAAAAAGGCCCAAGGGAAGGTGAACAATGAAGCATTGGATAAATTTCATACTATTTTTTAGTATAAATTTTATACTATTTTTAGGATGGCTGAGGATACAAAAGACTATCCAGAGTTCTATTAAACCAGACTTCAGGAGCTGAGAAGAGCTGTGAAAGTTTAAAGCCTCTGATCCCCTGTCCTGAAAGAGCAGGGATGGTAGCTTCTATCTAGGCTGAACTCATAGGCAGTGAAGGAACTTCAAGTTCTTGACCCCACTCTCCTCTTTTCACCTCTCCCACCTACAAAAGGTTCTGAACTTTTAGCATCTCCCCACACAGTACCACCTTCCAAAATCAAACCGTTAAGGAATACCAGGTTTAAAAATAGAAAACTCAAAGTTTTCTAAGTAGGGTAAGATTATTTTTATACAAGTGTATAAATATACATCTGCATCAGAGAATTCATAAATATATTATCCAGATTGACCATAGAACCACAAATAGTTCTACTGTAAGTTTCTGTGCTGTGGATCACCAGGCAGATTTTAATGACTGCTCTAGTAGTTTTTCTATGTTAAATGCCTTTGTGTGTGTATGATGTATTCCCTTTTTCCTGTCATTCATAATTTTACAACAAAATGTCCATTGTGTTAGACCAGTGCGTGTGTCTTTTTCAAAGTGCACCATTTCCAAAGTCTGTTGCAATAGCTCATGAAGTCATGGTAAAAAATATTCATACTTGCCCAGTGCTTCCCAAATCTCTGTTATTTGTGAATGGGTTCAGAGTCTCTCTTAGCCTCACCAAGGTCATAGAAAGGATAAACAGAGCTTTTCAGCATCTGAAAATGTATATTTGTCTTTAGAAAATTTCTGTGAGAACAAAAATGGTATGCATTTTCCTGTGATCTTGTCATTCTATCATTAGTCAAGTAATTTCCTTATGAAATGGTCTGCATTAGGTACGATTAACAAGTTGAGAAAGTGTAAAAACAATTGACAATTTTCTTATGAAAGAAGGAATATATCCTTGCTCATCAAACACTTGCTAAACCTATCAAATACCACTCTAATGTCTTTACACTCTAAATTAAATGTGTAGTCATCCTGTCAATAAAGGAAACAGTAGTTTAGGAACTAAAGTTCAGTGCGGGCAGACTCTCTAAATTCTACAATTTTGGATGGGCTTTGGGGAGTTGAAGATACATTATCTGGTGTATACGTGTATGGAGACTGCTGTAATTTTGGACTTGGCAAGAGCCTTACAAATCAATTAGCCCAACTCATTTACAGGTAGGAAATCTGGAGCCCAGGGAGCTGCAGTGACCTTTGCAAGGTTATGGTCAGCTCTAGAACCATTCCCTGCACTCATTTTTCATTGCTTGTTTGCTACACTGCAGTAATCCTTGTTCTCTGAGAGCCAGTGACAAAACCTGCCTCACCACACATTACCCAGTGCAAAATAGGAATACATCTACTTTGACAGGCAAAGTGGTACATAAATGTACAGCATTCTTATTTTTATTTTTAAAAACATGTATGTTCAGGTTATAGCTGCTTTCAAAGCTGGCTTGCTTATAAGTGAATGAGATATCAGCAAATTAATAGAATCTGTTGTACCCTCAGTCCTGAAAATATCTTAATATTCCAGACTTAAAAAACCATTGTGTTGGATTTTTTAAATAAAGTAAAATCTCATTGTGTTAAAAATAGGGTCATTAAAACAATTTCGTTTTTAAACATCTTACTATTTTTGTCTCATTGAAAGTGTCTCTCTAAATTTCATTTACAAAATATTGTCTGCTAATTTTTTTTCTCAGTAAGTGTTGTTTTCCTTTAAAAACAGTCATAAACCTCACACTTCCTGTTTTTATTTGTTTATTTAAACCTAAGAACTCTATTCTTAGACTGAGGCTGTATCTGCAAGGTGACAAGCTCACGTGTAGAAATGTGTAGCCTGGGAGAGGCTCCACTTGGTAAATGGTGAACATGGCCACCCCATTGGCCCACACTTGCACTGAGCTTGCTGTCTTAGTCACTGTTCCCATTTGATCCTCACAGCGAACTGATGAAGCTTGTATCCACATACACAAAAACCTTTTCACTGTTTCTTTTGTTACCAGTCAAGGACCAAGTTCTTCTTACTTTGTTATTTGCCTGTATCTCCCTGCAAAGGAGGAGTCTTCAAAAATCTTAGAATGATGGCAGGCCAACCCCTTCATATGGAGGTCGGAAACACCAGTGCTGGAGATAGAATGCTGGATTTGATTTCTGGCACTGTCGCTGCTGGTTACTCATCTTCACAGCTCCTCAGTTTTCTCATCTGTGGAACAGGGATGATAATAATAGTACCTTTATCATTATTACACATTCAGAGAGTTCAGACAAAAGTCCTTAAAAGATTACCCCGCACATAGTTACCTCTTCATGTGAAATTTCAGCTTTGGAGTCTGAATACTTCAGTAGGTTTTTGACATAATCATCAAAAATGATTGGTTGACTCTATCCCCTCCTTACCTACGGGACCCTAAAGGCCGTTCACCAGATTCCTCTTTCCTTCCTCATCTCCTAGAATTGTTGGAGTCTTTAAGAAGCTATATAATGTGCTGGGGATGATGATTAAAAATAGTAACTAATAGCCACGATTTACTAAGCCTATGCCATATACTTGATTAAAAATAGTAACTAGCTGTGCATGGTGGCTCATGCCTGTAATCTTAGCACTTTGCAAGGTCAAGGCAGGCAGATCACCTGAGGTCAGGAGTTGGAGACCAGCCTGGCCAACATGGCGACACCCTGTCTCTACTAAGAACACAAAAATTAGCCGGGCATGGGGTCCTGCACCTGTAGCCCCAGCTGTTGGGGAGGAGACAGGAGAATCACTTGAACCCTGGAGGAAGAGGTTGCAGTGAGCCACGATTGCACCTTTGCACCCCAGCCTGGGTGACAGAGCAAGATTTCATCTCAAAAAGAAAAAAAAAAAAAAATAGTAACTAATAACCACCATTTACTAAACCTATGCCAGGTGCTTGATTAAAAATAGTAACTAGGCCAGGCACAGTGGTTCACGCCTGTAATCCCAGCACTTTGGGAGGCCAAGGCGGGCAGATCACCTGAGGTCAGGAGTTCAAGACCTGCCTGACCAATGTGGAGAAACCCCGTCTCTACTAAAAATACAAAATTAGCCAGGTGTGGTGGGACACGCCTGTAATCCCAGCTACTCAGGAGGCTGAGGCGGGGTAATCGCTTGAACCTGGGAGGCAGATGTCCCAGTGAGTTGAGATCACACCATTGCACTCCAGCCTGGGCAACAGGAGCAAAAGTCTGTCTCAAAAAAAAAAATAGTAACTAATAGCCACCGTTTACTAATCCTATGCCATGTGCTAGGCACTTTACTACATACTTTATGTACGTAATCTAACTTGGTGCTTACAAACTTTCTGTGGTCATATATTTCACAGATGAGGAAACAGGTTCAGGGAGCATTTATTTGTCTAAGGTTTTATGGCACGCTAGGGGGCATCACATTTAATTATTTGAATGCAAGTTTGTCTCGCTCTCACCGCTGTAATACCCTGCCTCCTCATTCCTGTGTTTTCTCTGACCTCCAGTGATCTTGAGCACATGTTTTCTTATGCTATTGTCAATGTACTTGCTTGCTTTTTTTTTAATATTAGTAATTTCACATGGCTTAAGCGAATTACATACCAACAAATTGTGTACAAAGAATTATGTACAAAAGAATTCCAATTCCAGTTTGCTGTGGTGATTCCACAGTGTCATCAGGAGCTCCTACTAACTGTCTAGGGTATAGCCCTCATTTTTATGCTGACAAAATGGCTGCAGGAGCTCCAGTCATCCCTCCTGTGTTCCAGACATGAAGAAGTTGAAGTGGAGAGGCAGAGACAAAAGACCACAAGTCAACCAAGTCTTTCCCCTTTTAAAGGTCTTTCCTGGGAACTGTGCCCAACAGTTTCAACTTACCTGTTATTTGGGATTGGGTCATATGATGACTCTTAATCACAAGGGAGGCTGCAAATTGTACTTTTTTAGCTGGGCACATTGTTGTCATGAACAAAACTCAGGTTCTATTAACATGAAACCCAACTTGTGAGTTTCTTGAAATAAATCAAATGCATTCATCCAGTGTGACTTTTCCCCAGTGACTGAGCACCTGAGGAAACCTTTATATGTTGTGGAAGCTGAGAAAGATAAAATACCTTGAGGAAGAAAAAAGAGTTGGTTCAGCAGAAGCTAGGAACCAGGTAGATGATTTCTTGGCTGCTCAACACAGTTGTCGAGAGTGCAGCTTTGCCCAGACCCACGAAAGGAGGAGTAAGGTCCAGAAGGGGAGTGGAACCCTGCTGATTCCAACCTAACTCCACGTAAGCCACGAGTAGTAGGAGGAAAGCAGAGGAATCTCACACAGTAAACATACATAAGCATTCATCGATGAAGCTGCATTTTTGTCAGATTTTACTTCATAAATATTTTCTGTGGATAGAAAAACACTTGTTTCAGATTTGTGTTGGCAGAAGTGCATTGGAGGCAGGGTTAATTGAGAAACAGAATGAGGAAAGCGAGTGAAGCAGAACCATGATGGACTTTGGAGCCAACTCGACCTTGAATCCTAGCACTACTGCTTGCAAACTATGTGACCTTGGACAAGTCTCCAAGCCTTTCTAAATCTCCTATTTATAATCTTAAAAAGAAGTTAGTAATATCTTCCTTTTGTGCCTGACATAATAAGTGACATGAAGTCCGTCATCCTGTGCCCGGTGCGTGGCTGCTGGCCTTGGTACTGCTATCTCATGGCCGAGTGTTCTCAGTCAGCAGGTGCTGGCTACGCACTTGCTGTGATCCACATTGGACTGCAGGTCATGATCTGGGTTTATGTTGAAGGAGGAGTACGGGAGACCTAAGAGAGTGGGTGGAGGAATTCATTTTCAAAGTAGCAACCACAAAGAAATGCAGTGAGCTCTTGATGTCAACTAAGGTAGGAAGTCTGCTGCTGGATCAGCTGACTGTGGGTTTCAGATGCTCATTTGGGGCTAACTAAAAAAAGCTCATGATGGAAGGTGTTATTTATCCAAGTTTTACCTTTCTCACATATAAAATGAGGATGTCCATAAGGCCTGCCTTCGAGGGTTGTTGCAAGAATAGTGCTTGTAGAACCGTTGGCATGTCATATGTACACAACGAATTGTTTAGTTAATTACTAATGATGTCACTTCCCTCCCTCTTTACCCAAGTAAGAGCAGGGCTTGCAAGTCTCAGTTTTGTCTGGCTATCTTAGCTCCACTGATCACATAAAAACTTTTACTAGGGCATAAAGTAGACATATAATCACACTAGATCCAAAAATGATACTGTGATAATATGGATTAATAACAAGTTCTTAGATGGCAAGAGTGTTTTAAGGTACAGCTGAAAATTTGTAAATTTCATTAGCTTTGGTGCTTATGAAAGTGAGACCGACCGCTCATTGCCCAGGGCAGCAAACTGCACAGGCTGCCAGTGTTGATCTTCTGAGTTTCTTAAATAGCTTTGTGTCGCAGGTCAGAACTTCACATTTGCCATCTCTCTGCTAGACTATAACACAGGCTGGGGTGGGATGACTTATATGTTCTTGCTTTTAACTGCTGAAATGTGAACAGGTTGGACTAGGAATTAGTGGGAAAAGAAATCACAGAAAAGCTCACGTTTCTGGGAACAGTAGGCAGGTGCAATATTTATTGTCATCACCACCACTTCCCTCCATATTGGTGTTAACTTTTATCCTGTCCAAAGCACTTTCCCATCAGTTGACTTATTTGATCTGCTTTGAAGCCTAGGGAGAAGGCAGAGGCGATTTCATTTCCTCTTTTTTTTTTTTTTTTTTGAGGTGGAGTTTCGCTTTTGTCACCCAGGCTGGAATGCAGTGGTGTGATCTCGGTTCACTGCAACCTCCACCTCCTGGATTCAAGCGATTCTCCTGTCTCAGCCTCCAGAGTAGCTGGGACTACAGGCGCATGCCACCGTGCCCAGCTAATTTTTGTATTTTTAGTAGAGACAGGATTTCAGCATGTTGGCCACGCTGGTCTCTCAAACTCCTGACCTTAGATAATCCACCCCCCTAGGCCTCCCAAAGTGCTGGGATTATAGGTGTGAGCCACTGTGCCCAGCCCTCCATTTTTTAATTAAGAAAATTGGGGCTTAGAAAGGTGAAGTGACTTGCTCCTGATTGGCCTGGGCTGCTCTTGAACCCAAATCTTCTGTCCCCCAACCCCTGGACTCTTCCTACAGGACTATGCATTGCTCCTGGCCCATGCCCTTACTTTATTCGGAAGAAAACAGCATTACCATATCTTCAAATCAGGTTGTGCCCTTTAGAAGTGGTGAGCTGTGCAAATATACACCATGTTGCTGTTGTTTTAAACTGTGGAGAGGTCTGAAGTTCACTGTATTCATGAAGGTCGAAGAGAGAAGAGGTTGGTGTGTAATAGCTTGGTGGCCGGGTACCCTTGCGTGTGTTTCCGTGAGGCTTGATCAGGGTTTGTTCACTGGGGGCCTGCTCTATGGGATTCTGAGCAGATCCGCTGCTCATCTGCATGGCAGGCACCAGGGCTCTCCCCGAGAACAGAAGGTCTCTGCTGTAAGTCTGCTCCCACCCCTCCCTCCATCCTGTCCTGGACTTCCGGGGCCTGAAACCCCACCATTCTGAGCCTTGAGGATGAATCGACCTTAAAAGATATTCCAACAGCAAATGAAACACCTTATGTTCTCACTCATAAGTGGGAGTTAAACAATGAGAACACATGGACACAGGGAGGGGAACATCACACACTGGGGCTAGCTGGGGGTTGGGGGGCTAAGGGAGAGAGAGCATTAGGACAAATAGTGCATGCAGGGCTTAAAACCTACATGATGGGTTGATGTGCTGCTGTGTGAAAGCCTGAAAGTCATCCAGTCCTCATGCAAACCACCATGTTGCATGTATACCTATGTAACAAACCTGCATGTTCTCTACTTGTATTCCAGAACTTAAAGTAAAATTTAAAAAAAAGGATTCCCAATAAAATAGAAAGACTTTCACTGTATGTAACAGCATATATATTTATTTTTTTAAAACCTTAAGGTGTTGGTTTTGGGGGTCACAAACCCTAATTCCATGGGCTCCACAATATCCTCATCCATAAGACATGAGTGGTAAGAGGAACTGTAAAGATCAAATGAGGTGTAATGTACAGAAGGGCTATAAAAATGTAAGCTTGACTGATGGGATGATGGGAGGGGCTGGGGCGCTGGTCTGAGGAGGAGGAGGAGGAGGAGAGTAGGGACCAGACGTAAAGTTCAGTGTTCAGAGCACTAGGTCTGACCCAAGGAAGCTCTCCTGTGGGGGCTTGAAGGCAATTTTGGCTGACTTTCCGGTTTTGCCCAGGACTGGACCAGTTGCCGCCTTCAAAGCCATTCGGGTTGCTTTGACCTCCAGCCGTCTGTGCCTGGAAATGTAAAACAAATGGTTAATGGCATCAGATGGTTAATGATCTCAAATGTCCCCTGCTTACTGCCATAAGAGAGAAAAGAGCCCCCTGGAGAAATAAGCGTGGATGCTATTTTCAAAGTTGCAATTAATCGTGTATTCAGGAAAACCCATCTTCTGCCAGTTATTCTGATAAGAAAGAGGAAATTGAGGGTGATGGAGGAGCTGTGCCTGAGAGGGCAGTTTGAATAATCTGTATAAGGTCAAGAAAGCAGATATAGGGCTCATAATCAACACAGCAGTTTTGGAGCAAAGCCAAGGGACCATGTCCTGGCATGGGTTAGGGACTGACTGTTGTCAGTCAAAATATGTGCCTAAGGCTAGGTCTGGCCGTCTGACCTTAAGCTTCCAAGTTGTATGGGAACCGTCCTTTGGTTGCTTTTTCAGAAATGCCTTTTCACCATTATTGGCTGAACCAAAGATGTCTCCACTTGTCTCCCTTTGGGGCACCTACCTGTGGTTATGTCCTCGCGTTTCACTGTTTTAAAACTTCTTCCCTTATTTTCCATGTTTCCTCCAGCTAGTGAGACCTGCAACGACTTCCACCCGATGTTCTTCACCCACGACAGATCCTTTGAGGAGTTTTTCTGCATCTGTATCCAGCTCCTGAACAAGACATGGAAGGAAATGAGGGCAACTTCTGAAGACTTCAACAAGGTAATGTGGATCTCGGGTAGAGGCAGGGGATTCCCGTGACGCCAAGGGGACCTGCTGCATGGTCCGTTGTCTGTGTGCAGAAGGCATTTGGCAAGGTGGGGAAATGAGGAAGATTGCAATGACAGTTGCTTCAAGAGTGGAGAAAGACAAACATCCCTGTGGAGACATGAATCTGTGTGCTGGGGATGACCTCATCCCTCTGGGGGTAAGCTTGGAGCAGCTTTGTTCCTTTTGTCTAAGCCGGAGTCACCCGCAGAGAGTTGTTCTTGAGATACATTATCAAGGTGAACGTTTCCTTTCAGAGCATTAGTTTGGGATGCCTTGTCAATATTGCAAGATCTAGCGGGGAAGGGGCCTTCCCTCCACCTGTCCAGGAGACTGGTACACAGCAAATGAGATCAGGAAGACTGCTGCACCTAGTCCAGTGATTTCTTTGTGAATTATGGATGTGTTGTGATCATCTGCCCCGTGCTGTATCAAAAAAATTTTTGTGATCATCTGCCCCGTGCTGTATCAAAAAAATTTTTATTAAAATGAAAGATCTCTTTCAAAGAACTGAGTCATTAAGGTTATATGCAACATTTCTTGGTTTACAGTAAGCATTTGATCCTTTGAACTGAGATGTCCCTTGGTTTTCTATATCATAATGTCTCACTAGAGTGTGACTTTCACATTTCCATTTGTGTGTGAATAACGAGCAGAGGGAAGGGCACTGGCCAACTTAAAGAGAGCAGAAGCACTATCCATGGTTTCATACAGAAGCAAAATCTTTGTCCTTAGATAAAGGCCTGATTAGCAGTAATAACTAATGGCATATTGCAGCCTTTAGTACTTTCAGTTTGCTGCTATAGATGACTCTGAATGTGGTCGGGTTCGTCACCCATGCCCACTCACCCAGCACTAAGGGCTGTGACTAAGAGTCGAAGGGTCTAGGCCTCAGTCATACTGTGGGGCTTTCATGGGCATGTGCTTGTTGCATAACGTAATATCTGAATTTCACCTGCACTTAATATATTTGTTATTTATTGCCTCCCTGTCACCTCCTCCCTGGATATACATCTCATCCTTGTTTCCCACTATATTTCTGGTTTGTGGCATCTTGAACCAACACCAATTGAAAAGAAAGAAAATCAGGAAAAGGACCCCAAGCTTCAGTCAGGTCCTAATCTGACTTTCTTCCTCAGCACAGTGTTCTCACCTGCCATATCATCTCTGTCATCCCAACTATCTGTCCTTTGCATCTTGGTCATCCATTGAATTCATTGAAATAGACCCCAGTAATGCCCTTCTGTGGAGAGCATTGGTCTAGAAGCTGCAATCCAGAGCCGTTGTGTGTCTGAGCAGCTATGCCGGAGGACAGGCACATTTCAAGAAGGAAAGTGGAGAAAAGAAGCCCATTAATTTCTTTATGATTATAACTGCAGCCTCTTAAATGTACTTCACTTGATTATGAGAGACTTTGCAATTCAGGTGCAAATCATCCCTGGGAAAGAGGGAAGGAGGAGCAGGGAGGCCTTTGTTCAATCAAACCAAAAAAAGAGAGTTAAATCAGTAGTCTTTGAAATTGGCTAAGGGACTAAGGCCACTCTGCCCTGGATCATTTCAGCTCTTTCATGTGCTGCTGTGTGAAAGCCATCCAGTCCTCAGCTTTGCGAGCTGGGGACACCTGTTCCTCCAGGAGAGGGAGACCTCACCAGCTGTTACGGATTTGGGCATCAGATGTCTGCTTTCTGAGAGATCTCATTTATCCTGCTTTTCCTGAATTATAAATTCTGCATTTTTGCAGAATAATATCTGCAAATAATAATGTTTCCGATATTATTGTTGTTGATCTAGGCACAGATAAGCTGTGTAGAAAATATGAAAGTTCTGCAGAGGACTGACTCTGGGGATGAGCATTCAGACACTTAAATCCTATAGAAGTTACGGTTTATAACATGAAGCACCAAGAGTTCCTTGTTAGCAAAGGAAGCCAGAGGCCCCAGGCTGGAGGAGGTGGGCACAGCTGGTAGAGGGAGGTGACCATAGCTCTAGGGTCCCTGTGGCTTATGGCCATGTGGTCAGATTGGTGGCAGACATCTTGCCTGTTCAGGGCCCTGGCAGGAGACAGCAAACCCCCAGAGTGTCACTCTGAAACTTCTATCATAATTAGCCTATATAGCTGTGAAATCTCTTCAGTAAGACCTAAGAGCCAGGTTTTGGGTGCAGTTTCTTACTGTAGCTCTCATGCCGTCTTTTTGTGTTGTTTACAGATCATAGATTAATGCTGGGGGTCACACCTCTACTGCCAAGTAGGGATGGCAGTTTATGGCTGAGGACAAACAGCTCCAGGCCCGAGAGCCAGAGGGTCCTGCCTCACATCCAGATAGCCATCAGGCAAGAGCAGATAGCAGAGGAAAATCAGGGATGGGAAGGACAAGGAATTTTAATTTGCTACATTAAATACTTTTGTTGTGTTTGCTTATTTTTTTCCTTTTTCTCAGTACTATGCATGCCGTACTTATGTAACCAGAAAAATGTATCAGGTATTTACATTTCTATCATGTGTATATCACTTTTCTGTTGCTGATATAGCAAATTACCATAAATTTAGAAGCTTAGACAATGCAAATTTATCTTACAGTTCATAGTTCAGAAGTCAACAGTGGATTTCACTGGGCTAAAATCAAGGCAGCAGCGGAGCTGTTTCTTTCCAGAGGCTCTAGGAGAAAATTTGTTTCCTTGCTTTTTTCACTTTCCGGTGGTCACCTGCATTCCTTGGCTTATGTCCTTGTTGTCCATCTTCAAAGCCAGCAAGGACAGCTTGAGTCCTTCTCACATGCCATCCCATCACCCTGATCCCTCTTCTGCCTTGGTCTTCCAAACCTTTAAGGACCTCGTGATTACAATGGGTGACCTGGATAATCCGGCATCATCTTCGCATCTTAAAGTTGACTGATAGTAACCTTAATTCTATCTGCAACCCCAATCCCCTGTGCTGCAGAAGGTAACGTATTTGCAGGTTCTGAGGATCGGAACACAGGCACCAATGGGAAGCTATTATTCTGCCTGCTCCAGTGTGTATTTGATTTGCAGCTATATTAGATTTTTAGATGTGTAGATCAGTTTAAATTAATGAAACACGGAGAGACGAGCCTTTCGTTTGTTTTTCTTTTTGCTGGTAGACATAATACCTGTCACAGAGTTCTGCTAGTGGCAACTCAGATACAGATATAATTATGTCCCTTTTCTTTTATGGCCCTGTTCTGCCTCCGCTAGCCTTTTTAAAAAGGAAGCCCCTGTGTGACAGCCTCTAGTTCATTTTGAAGACTGCCTTTCTGATTTTTTTCCTGCTGCCCATCTATCAGCCACTGTTCTGCTTTACCTGATAATAAATTGGAGAAGAGAGAAGAGCTGAAAGTTAAATCAGTTCACTTTTCTTCTTGTTATTAACTTGGTAGCAGAGGAGATTGAATTTAGGAACAAATGTGGGTTGTGAATTACTGGTGGATTTAATGTTTTTTTCTTATTCCCTGACTGTCCACATTCAAATTCAGAAATATCTTTAAAAAGCCCAACATGAAACATAATTTCTTTTCAACTTTCTTGGACACCATCTCAGGCTCTTGCCACTGGAAACAGAGCGTGGAAGGTGGATTTATTTGTCAACCCTGAGACCCAGGGCTCTGTGAGCAGGACTTAGCTATCTGCCTTCTTTAGCTCCTCACTGGAGAAGCAGTGCCCCTCAATTTAAAATTTTGATTTGCCCAACAAACTACGCTGGATTCTATCAGAGGCAGGAATAGCTTCTGCAGCCCGCCTTGCTTGGGACACCAGTTTATAGATATCTAGTGCTTGGTAGTTAATGCCACTGCTGGAAGAGGGTGTTTGGAAAAGCAGCTGTCGTCTGCTCTTCCGGGCTTGGGAAGCAGCAGATGGAATGTTTTTTATTTATATAAGAGAAGTAGAATTGGAGAGTGATTAAAATATTTATGCTTTGAAAAGTACTTTCTTTCAGTTTCTCAATATAGCACTCTGCAGAATAATCCATTGATTCAGGCCATTGAGTTTGTGTTCTATGTTTTTGTCTTTTATTACCAATATTTTAGAGCATGCATTATTCATTTTTATGGGCATTAGAGAAGAGCTAAACTGCAGCTGGATACCTCAGCACACAAGTAGCCCCATAATCATTTCATTGAAATCCTCATTTTTGAGTGGGGTTAAGAAAGGGGACACAAGTAACTTGGATATTTTAGGTATGGGAATCTCATTTAAAGCATGTGTGGCTAACTACTCCACTGTAAAAAAAAAAAAAAAATCTAATGAGAATATACACTTTAAAATATATGTCTGTGTGTAGCACTGTTTCTCACCTTTAACTGTACGCTGGAATCACCTGCGGGCTTTTGAAAACCCTGTTATCCCACTGGCCAACCGCACCACGGATTAATTAAATCATCGGAGGGGGAAACCTATGAATGAGTATTTTCATTAAGGTAGATTTGACCATTAAAGGTGATTTATGTTAATAGACCCCACATCACTGACATATGTTGACACTTATCACAAGCTACTGTAAATTTCGTGCATTGATGGAGTAGGATGCTTGTTGACCTGTGTGACCCAGGTTTTCATCCTGAGTCTGCTATTCCAGAGTTCTGTCTGAGAATCTAAAAATAATAATAGTTTTTAAAAGGATCTATCACCCTCTCTTTTGGTGGGGTGATAATAAATTGAAGTAATTAGTGTAAAAGTGCTTTGAGGTTGCAGTGAGCCAAGATCACGCCACTGCACTCCAGCCTGGGTGACAGAGAGAGACTCTGTCTCAAAAAAAAAAAAAAAAGGCGGGGGGGGGGGGCTTGGAGGAAGTAAAAATGGCATATGTAGTTGTGGAGTGTACTGAAAAAAGTAAAGCCTTTCTATGAAAAAAGGAGTAAATTGCCCTTTTCACAAACAGACATTTTTTGGCTATGTTAAAAAAAAAAGTAAGCTATGAATTTCACACTAAATTCTGAACTGAATTAATAACCCATGTAACTGACAAAAATAGGCTTTAAGCTGAAATTTTCATGGATTTTGGAAGTGTCTTCCTCCAAACAACTTTACTGGGTGCCTTGGTTTCCTTGTGAAACACACGGTAGCAGTCTAAAAATCAGCAGGTCCCATGATTTTCACATATTTAATGGCTGATGAGAATTAAGTCCTCCCCAACAATTACTAGTTGCCCAGATCTCTTCACTGATGATTGAGCCCTTTTAGAAACCATCAAAATATTTGTTCCTAGCATTGGTGTTACTTTAGACGCTATCAAAATCGACATTATAAGCCAAGATCAGATGATTGTGCCACACTTTCAGATTACCAAAATGGAAGAAACTAATTTGAAAAATGAAATCATTCTAGAGTAAAAGCGCTATTTTGAAACTTTATCCAGCAGCATAATAAACTAAGCGCACACAATAGAGCTTAGAATCTCAGGCTTGCAGATGAAAAACCACCCCTTAAAATAGCCGAGACTGTGCATAGGGAGAACCCAGGCCCATGAAACAAAGCTGCAGCTGCCCTTGGCCAGGCTGTGAGCTTCATCTGAGTCAATGGGAGAAAATCTCAATTAGGAAGAATGGCAGGACAGAAGGAAACATCCTGAGAAATCCCCTATGAAGATTATTCATAGGAAATAGCCACCAGCTAGTCACATCTAGTGGATTATAGTGTGGGATAGAAAAGGGATTGTGTTTAAAACCTTAAAGGCAGCTAACACATGAATAAAAAAGGGAAATGTGTTTGCTTCTCAAACTGTTTGCAGCTTACTGACTTTCTGTGCATGCTTTTCAGGGGACAATTATATATTCAGGAGTCCCCTTATTAGGACAGTTCAACTTCATAGTGGTGCAGACGGCGCTCTGTTGGTTAGCTGGGCTGGCCTAGGGAATGAAAGGTGGTCTGTAACTCTCATCATGAATAAACATGAGTCTCCTCATTTGCATGAGGCAGGTGACTGTAAAATATCTTGGAGCAAGCTGTGAAAGGAAGCTTTGTGCATCCATGCCCAGGGGAAGCTGGGAGGACTCAGCGTTGTTTATCTTCATTAGAATTCCATCTAGTGCTGCTGTTATTGATCTGAACTGGGCCTGATGTGGCTAATAAAGTAGGTGTATGTTTTAATTGAAACATGAATATTTGAGTAGAGGAGAAGTCTTAAAGAGACCTAATGTCATACAATGAGGTTTTCCATTTTTCAACTGTCTAGGCCATTAACAAGCTTTTTTTTTCAAAAGGCTTCTGATGTTTCACAAAGGTCTTAGGCTTGCCACACAGGCAGTGGAACCTCCTCTAGAAGCAAATGCGTTATATGAACAGATTTAATCGTTATTTCTTTGGCATTCCCTGTTGAATAAGTAGCAGAGAGTTTCATACGTGTGTCTGCTTTTAACCTATTCGCGTAAGATAGTGTTACCTATTTCCATGGAGTTTGCCACTTTCTGTTGGACGCAATCAAGATGTGTCCTCTCCAGTCCTCATCAAGGTCAGTTATACTATCCAGAGACAGCAGAAAGACTGGGAAAGTGACTTTGGTAACTTACGTTTTTCAACAAGTGTCTGTTCAAATAGACCCCATTGCCATGCATAAACAGATACGTATTAGTGACAGGTAACATGACTCTGGCCAAGTCAGGGAAGCACTGTGGTATAGAGCAATATTTCTCGTTCTCCTTTGCATTATCACCCCGCTAGAGAGCTCTTACAGGTATTTTTCCCCAATCACCCTCCCCCGAAATTGTAATTACAGATATATTGTATATCTCTTTGTGTATGTACGTATAACTGTGCCTTCTATGTAAAAAGAGTAAGATTTGCTCCTCCAGGAACCATTTTTGTGCCCTCCCTGAGGATGATGTCCCCACACCCTCATCAAGAATGCATGGTGCAAAGGCAAGAACCAAGGCTGAATTAGCAGGAGGATCTGGTGGCAGTCCCAGTTGGCCCCTCACCAGCAGTGTGACCTTGATCTTGTCCTTTAACCACCAAATCCCTTCTCACCTGTAAACTGGTAGTGGCAGTAGTAATAAATAATACTTCCCAGAGTCACTGGGGATTAAGCTGTCATTAGGTTTGCTTTGCAAATTGCCCTATACAAATAGGAGGTGCTAATCTCAATAGGCAAAACCTAAAGTGGCAGTAATTTGCACTTGGTCGTGCAGTGTAATTGAGCTGCCTTGATTTCCCCAGATAGTTTGTTCAAATATCCGTAAATACAGATTGTTTTATACCTCTGTATGGGGGTGCATTGAACTTTAGTTTGGCCATAGAGGGGATTTTGACCACTGTGGTCACTCCTCCCCAGCCCAGCCACAAACAAATATACGGCAGGTGAGGCAGGGGACTAGGGACAGTATGTAAAAATGCCAAGGGCCTCCCTTCCAGCTGGGTAACCTTGTGCAAGGGACTCGGTTCTGTCGGCTTCAGATTCCTCAGTGTGAGATATGAATAGGAAATTACCCACAGCTAGGATGGCTGTGCACCCTGATGGCATCAGGCAGATAAACTGGCAGGCTCAGCACTGGCCTGGAGCCAACAACAGTCCACAGTAATGGAGAGCTGGGAGAAGACCGGGTGACACGGGATTCCAAATGCGTCTGAAAAGGAAAAGGATGCTCATGGCAACACGGACAGCAAACATCTTCAGGAAAGGTGGACAAGCTGCTCCCTCAAGTTTAGTGATTAACTTAGTAGTGACTCTTTTTTTTTGTTTTTGTATTTTTTGAAGACAGAGTCTTGCTCTTGTCACCCTGGCTGGAGTGCCATGGCACAATCTCAGCTCACTGCATCCTCTGCATCCCGAATTCAAGTGATTCTCCTGCCTCAGCCTCCCGAGTAGCTGAGATTAGAGGCTCCTGCCATGAGACCTGGTTAATTTTTGCAATTTTATTACAGATGGGGTTTCACCATGTTGGCCAGGCTGGTCTTGAACTCCTGACCTCAGGTGATTCACCTTCCTTGGCCTCCTGAAGTGCTGGGATTACAGGCGTGAGCCACCGTGCCCAGCCAGTAGTGACTTAACTTCCAAGTGTGCTGCCGTGATGGTCTCAGCTGCATGGGGTCCATGGCAGCTTTTATGAAGAACATAGAGAAGACCTCAGAGGGTGACCCATTTTCAGGGACTGTCCTGGGGTTGTGCACTGTACCCTGCATCTCCCAACCCTCTACCCGCTGAAGTTACAGCCCTGGCAGCATCTCTTTATAAGGAAGGAGAATGCAAGGAATCTTGAGTCATCCAGGAAGAGTTGGATGTTGTTGACCCTGTTCATGTAATTTATTTTTTCTTTCTTTCTTTCTTTCTTTCTTTCTTTCTTTCTTTCTTTCTTTCTTTCTTTCTTTGTCTCTCTCTCTCTCTTTTTCTTTTCTTTCTTTTCTTTCTTTCTCTTTTTTTTGAGACAGAGCCTTCCTCTGTCGCCAGGCTGGAGTGCAGTGACGCAGTCTCGGCTCACCACACGCTCCAACTCCCTGGTTCAAGCGATTCTTCTGCCTCAGCCTCCCGAGTAGCTGGGATTACAGGCATGCACCACCATGCCCAGCTAATTTTTATATTTTTAGTAGAGACAGGGTTTCACCTTGTTGGCCAGAATGGTCTCGGTATCCTGATCTCATGATCCGCCTGCCTCAGCCTCCCAAGGTGCTGGGATTACAAGCATGAGCCACTGCTCCCAGCCCATGTAATTTTCATAAAAATGGTTAAACAAACGATTTAAAACCTGCTTAAATAAAGGTTGACTGCTGTCTTTAGCTGAAGACATTTTTAATATGTTTTGCTTTCTGGACATTTTCTATAACAGGAGCATTTATAAAAATGGTTTTGACCAAGAGTAAATCTCACAGTTTTGAATAAGCCTGACAGTAGTAAATATACTTCGTGGGTGTTCCTTTGTGTTCAAGATTTTGCATAAAGTGCTTTTCATTTCTGAAGTCTTACTAGAGCCAGTGTATCTTTCTTTGCATGTGCTAACTGGAGATTTGCCAAATAGGAGGAGAAAATAATTGATTGGTTCTTCTGCTGGACAGTAGTGAGATATATCAGTTCCTTGGTTCAATTTCTGACCATCCCTGGGCATGAGAATAATGATGACTTTAAGTTAACTGCTTTCCATAACTCTGTTCAGTGACTTCTGAAACTTCTTTCCTTTTTATTAATATACATTGGGGCTGTGTAGGAGTTGTTAACTGGTTTCCATGACCTGAATTCCAGATTCCATTATGGCTTATATGAAAGGTTTGATAATGGCACAGAAACCATTTTATTAGTATATGTCCAATTAAAAGGAAATTACCTACATTTTAAGTAAGGCATGATGAGATTTAGGCATTTTAAATTAAAGGGCAAGTAGGAAGCAGAGTTGGATAGCTAAGAAGGGTACCATTAGGTGGGAATCTCTCATGAAATACAGGTCCTCATTGATTTAAAAGAAAATATTTATCTCATAATTGCAATGTAAGTGGTGTTACATGGGAGGTTGAGAGCACATTTCTAAAAAGAGATGAGTCTCCTAAGGCAGAACAGAAGAGCACATAGGTGCTGTCATATAGGTGCCCCGCTGTTGCCAACTGAGGGTACCAGATGTTGTGATTAATGGAGGATTGAGGGCAACAGGGGGCCCTAGACAAGATAAACCAAGCAGTCGGAATAAGAGAGTGGGATTGGAAGCTATTTGCAAAGACTCCAAAACAAGAGCTAGAAGAAGTTAGGAGATTCTAAGTGAGATTTTCAAATGTTTTCTGCAGAATACCAGATCTAGGTGCTTGGTAGTTAAAATATATATTTAATGACTAAATCATTAGACATGCATATTCAACTTCATATGCATATTCAACCTCTAATTTACATTGCTTATATGTCTGTGCAAATTTTTCAGAATTGTGCTCTTTTATCTGAGCAACAGTGACTTATAGGTCAAGATTATCTGCCTTCATTTTTCAAAGTAGGAGCTGAACACTGATCTACCTTGTTCAACCTACACACTGACCCTCCTGCTCTGTCACCAGTCATAGAGCCAAGTCATTGAGTCAAACAAGGCCGAAGCAAGGACAGAAGTTGAGAGGCCAGAAGAGGGTATCAGAGTAAGTCTACATTTGGCAGTGGTTCCCTCCCCTCCCCTTCTTTCCCTACCCTTCCCTACCCTTCCCTTCCTTCTTTTCTTTCTTGTTTTTGAGACGTTGTCTCATTATTTTGCCCATGCTCATCTCAAACTCCTCACCTCACACAATCCTCCAACCCCAGCCTCCCGAGTACCTGGGATTAAAGGTGTGAGCTACCACTCCCAGCATTCCAGCACCTTTTTGGCAGTTATCACAGGGAGAAAATTTTACATTAAAACTTGAATTTGAGAGATGATAATGCCAAACCGAATTTCTTCTTCTCCTCGCCTCCTTCTTCCCTTTATTTTCTGATTTTTATGTGTTTTCTTCCTATTCTGGTAAAGTTAAAAATAATGGATGCTCAGGCCAACTGTGTAGGAGGAAGTCATTTAGGCAGGTAATCAGCTCAGATATCAATCAGACCACTGTCTTCCTTAGGAAAGTGCTCAAGCCTGCAGCTATCACTTTTGGCAATAACTCACTCAGATGCCCCTGAGGTATCCCTCTTGCTGTGTCCCTAGGAATACCCATACCCTAGAACTCATCTCAGTGAACTGCAGTTGTCTAACTGTCAGGCTTCCTAAGAGCAGAGTCTTGCTCTTTCTGTATTCTGAGTATCTAGCACCATGCCTAGGATCTAGAAGGTACTCAAAGTTGCTGTCTCACCACCATCATACATACAGCACAGCCACATCAGCATTCCACATCTTGGTTAATGGGGTCACTATCCAACTTACTCTTCAAACGCTATTCATTCTTTCAACAGATATTTATTTGTGTCTACAACACAGTGTTTGTGGTAGACACTGGGAATACAGATGTCAGCAAGACAGGATGGTTCCTGCTGTCGTAGAGCTGGCAGTCTAGTAAGTTTCTACTTAGAAATTTATGGGCTAGTCCCTCTTTGTGAAACTGATTAGTGGCCGAAGTCAGTACAATCACCACATGGTCCTTTACGTTTTCGTCATTGCCTCAGTTTCTGTCTTCCTCTTCTCTCACCCCAATGTGATAGATTGAATGGCTGGTCACAGTTCTTCTCTGCTTCATGGTAGTAACATACTTCCACATCCTTGCCATGACCTCATGATGAGTGAAGTGTATTTCCTCCACCCTTTGACTTTTGTCTTGGCCAAGTGAACTTGCTTGGGCCAGTGGGATGTGCATGGATGTGAAATGAGCAGGAGCTTGACTGTTGCTCAAGTGATTGAGCTAAGCTTTTGCACTTCTGCCATCATCATGAGAACTACATACCCCTGGTAGCTACTGCTCCTTCATTGTAGGTCCCAGAATGAGATATATGGAGCACAGTTTTTCCAGTCAGCCCACAGAATTAGAGCTTGAAACAGCCACCTCAGCTGACCTGTAGATCTGTGAATGTGAGAATAACTTCTTACCTGTTGGGGTTGTTTGTTACACAACATTAATGTGACAATAGCTGACTAAGACAGCGACTGTTACACCAACTTATCTCCCAGCTTGGAAACCTTTCCATCTTCCATATCTCCTCCAACACAGATCTGACCATACCATTCTTGCTTTTAAAACTTCAGTGGCTGTTCATTGCCTGACTCATTAAATTTTATGGCCTTAGCAAGATGTTCAGATTTATCTTTAATTCATCTACTTTTTCTGCTTTATCTCCATATCTTCCCCTGCACCCACCCTAGGCTCTACCTGAACTGCCCACCATTTCTTGTATGTGCAATTACATTTTCATATCTCATTCCCTCTACCAGAAACATCTTCCCCCATCTGCCTGTTGAAATTTTACTTATCCTTTAGGATTTTGCACAAGTGCCACCTTAGCGAGATAGTTACCATCTCCCTTTTATTCAGAATGAATTTTTTTTACGTCTGCTCCCACAGCATGGAGTTCAAATTTTTTTGGAAAATGTCTTCTAGCTCTGTAGTAGTTGTTTATTTTTAAATCTGTCTTCCCAAATAAAGTCAATATATCATTGGAAGCAAGAGCTAGATTTTATGTCTTAATATCCTCCAGGTACTTTTAAGTAGTATCTGCTCAAATACTTGGTGTTCAGTGTTGAATTAATTAATGGCCAGAAATGTTTAATTCAATGATCATTAAAAATGGTCCACCTGACCGATAAGCTAAATTCATATACACCATCTTAATATGGGGTGGCCACTGTTGTTCAACTCCTGAAGGCCATGGGTATTTTGGAATTCCACACAATAAAGAATTTTCTTGCCCCAAATGCCAACAGGCTTTATTGAGAAACATTTGTACACCCCCTCCATCAGAATCTCTTCAGATGCTAATACTCTGAGGAAGTTATGAAATGATTTTGCCATCTGTTTCTTAATAAAAATGGCAGTTGTCATTTTTCTACGTGTGTAGCTTTATATAAGGTGAATAGAAAGCTTCAAAGATATTGAACTTTTGCAAAAGAAACTGAATTATTGTTTTTCCAAGAAGATTGGTTGGAACTCCTTGTTAAAAAACATGTGTGTGTGTGTGTATATACATATACATATATACACACATACATATATATATCTCTCCCTCTGTTTCATATTCACCTTCACTCATTTATTATATTGCTCTTAGACCTGCTTAACCTATGTACTCTGGCCATTCCAGGAGCACTGTTTCTCCCACTGGAAAAATAACATCAGTAATGGCACTTATTCTTTCCCAGAATGGCTGCCGAGAGATCTTCCAGTGCAAAGGACAAATGTGACTGTCAACCTTCCATCCCATGTAGGGGACGGGGGCTTACCCACGCATGCCCAGGAAATGTGTGCTTGTGCAGCAGGAATGTTGAATCACATGTGTGAACACATCATGTCATTCACAAAACTTATCTTTTGTATTTTACCTTTACCTCCTAAAGTTCTCTTAAATTAGGGGGAAAAAAATGCATCCCCCTTAGAATGTCATAAGAGTGGGAAGACCCAGTTCTTGCCACAGTGAGTGTTTTAAGTGCTGGAGGCAATCAGCTTCCCAGAACTCTTCTGGTCCTGTTCTTCTTATTTCTCTTTCACATATTTGTTTGTGTGGCTTGGCTGGTTCCGAGGTGTATGGCATATGGCTTTTTGCCGCTTGAGCTGCCACAGAAGTAAATGTCATTGGCATATAATGCCAGATTTCCATTTTGTGAGTCACAGAGCACGGGATTCTGTCCGAAGGCTCCCTGGCCACCATGTGTTCTTAAAGCAGAAGTAGAAAAGGGTAAGACCCACGCGTCACACAGAGATGCTTTTCCTATTAAAATGCATTTATTGCCACAAAAAATGTATATAAAATGGACGTATTTTTGCCACAACATGTGTTTGAAAAAGGTTCTTGGCTTACTTTATTGTGGTTTTGGCACTGGGCAAGCCTGGACATTTGCTTCCAAGCCTCAACTGAGCAGATGCTGGTTGGTCAGGAATTCAGATGGATAAAAATTTGCTTGTGCATGTACCAGGAAAAAAAGGCTGTGAGTAAAAGATATCAATGGTTTTTGGATGCAGTGTACCAGAATTTTTTATTCGTTAAACTTTCAAGTTATAAAAGCTTTTAGGCTGATAATGGAGACCTGAAGCCGCCACAGATGCAGCCTCAGCCTTTGCTCCCCTGCATGACTGAGGAATCAACAGAGGGATTTGCAGATTCACACACAAACACACAAAGGTGACACGGAGCCATATGCAACTGCCGGTATTGGACTGTTTTTGTCCGACAAATACAGCAATTTCAAATGGCTCAACCAAAAATTGTTGTATGTTACATGGAATCAGTGGTATTTACCCTTAAGTATTTACTGTTGACTCTTGACACAGTCTTCTTCTGTGTTATTCATAGTACCTATTTCTCTTTCATGTTCTCTTATTCTGTGATCATTTAACTCAGCACAATAAGTTGTAGTAAAGTCTAACAGTCAGGAGCATTGGCCCTGGACCCAAAGAGTGGGGTTCACACCCTAGCTCCTTTGTTTCCTTGCTGGGTGAGCTTGAGAAGGTTAATTGCCCTGCCCTGTATCCCAGTCCCTCTGTCTAGAGACTGATCGTCATAGAGTTGTTCTGAGGGTTAAATGAACCAAGATTAGGTGGAACCTCATGAAATGGCCAATATTGGACCATTTCTGAATTACAAAATGTGTAGTTCTGTTCCACTCTTCTTAATAAATGAAAAGCATTTGGGGCCATTCCCGTGAGGGAAATGACACGAAGATCACACAGCACACACAGAGCTCCAGATGAGGCATTGGAGAGGCATGGATTCTAGTCCAGCTCTGCCTGTGACCTCTTGCGTGACCCGGGGCTTTTCTCCTATCCTGCACTCACCACCCTCCCTTCTAGACAAGGCTGTGGCCCCGGGGATGGCCTCCTTCTGTGCTTTGAATTCCATCCCCTCTCACCTCCTCTGGGGCTCTGTCCGTTATCACTTCTAATCTTTGCATCATTAGTCTCTTCCTCTCACATGCGGTCTTCTCACCAGAATATAAATAAACACAAATCTCCCACATTTTTAATAATAAATAAATGATTTTCTCAACCCCCTATTCACCTGTGCCCCTCCAGCTTGGTTTCTGAAATCGTTGCCTCAGTTTCCCAGCTCGCTTTTTCATGTATAACCCACTGTAGCCTGCCTTCTGCCCGCACCGAGAATATAACTGAGCAAAAGAAGAGAAATAGGACTCTGAAAAGCACTAAAATATAGTATCAGTCCTTGAAAACCTCTTTAGCCACAGAAGTCACTGATTTTGACAAAGAATGACCTCCGATGGACAGTTTTAAATCTCAATCTTGTTTGCCACCTTTGCAGCCCTTGACCCGGTGGGCCACTCTCCCCTTAAAAAAATTTTTTTCCTGTGACTTTGGAAATGAACATACATGCAAGATAGATATAGATATACAGAGACAGATACAGATACAGACATATATATATATATATATGCATGCAATGCACCTAAGATAACAAATGGCACATTGAATATATATGGAAGAAATAAAATAACGATTGTTGTTCCAGTTACTAGCAGTATTTTTAGAAAAAAAATTAAAGGGTAACTAAAAATATAACTGAGCTCAAGAAAAGAAATATGACTCCAAAGTGCATTAATATATATTTTGAATACTTGAAAACCTCTGTAGCCACAAAATACATGATTTCTAAGAGGCAAGTGGGAATTGAGAGGAGTCATTGAGTTTGTTCTAAATTTAAGACTGGAAAGAAGTCACATTGTTATGAATCCCCACTCTGATGAAGAAGATAGACATCAAAAAATTTATAAAAATACATCTTTTATCCCTTACACCTTCATGCTATTCGTATCCTCCCCCACCCCCATCTCTTCTCTTCAACCTAAAAATATACCCAAATCATTCCTGTCCTTAAACAATATTTTCCAACCCTGTTCCTCTTTCAAGTTCTTACCCAATCTCTGTCCGTCTGTGCACTGCCAAATTTTCCAGGAGAGAATGGCATCTCCACTTTCCCACCTCCTCTCCTCGAGGTGGTCTGATGTTCACCCACCCCCACCTGCTGCAATTGCTTCATTTAGCTCAAGGACACCTTCTGATTGTTCTTGTTCATCCTCATCCCTGACTCTGAGGCACTGACTTGTGTTTCCTCCTGTGCTTCCTGGGATCCTCTCCGTTCTTCATTCCCATGGCACTGACCCCTTTAGCACAGGCATTTCCGGAGACCCTCCTCTTTTCCTCTCCTACTACCGCCTCCTCCCCACCTTCAACCAGCATCTGAGGCAGACAGAATTCCACCTTTACCGTCTTCTGAGCTCCACCCCTGTGGATGGTCTGCAGACTCCTCAAACTCGGGATGTCCAAAACTAAACTCTCCATTCTCATGGCTTCCTTCCTGCTGCTGCTTCTGTGGGCTCTAACTCCAGGGGTGACATCACAGTCCACCCCATATCTCGGACTTGAAATCCAGGAGCGATCTCTGGCTTCCCTACGTTTTCTCCCTAATAGGTCCCCAAGTCCTACTGATCCGCCACCGTATGAGAAGGGCCACCTGCCTTTTAATGCTGTAACTCTGCTTTCCTGCACCATTATCTCAGCCCTGGTCTCTGTGCAGGAATATATGCCAACATGAAAAATCAATCGGCTTTTGTCAGGCCGTAAATACCACCAAGAGAAAATCTAAAGGTGTTGTTAAGACAGAAAAAAACAAAATCATTTTCCTTCTCTCCTGGAAATAGCTTAATTTTTTTTTCTGGTCTTAAAAGAAATCTTATTGCTCTCAAGAATCACTTTCTCCTGTCATAGCTTAGCCACCCTGTGCCTTTCACTTATGGACTCAATTTGTTCTGTATCCTGCCTTCCTGCCACCATCATCTCTTGTGTAGATGATGTGTTTGTCTTTTAATTGGTCTTCCTAAATCTGGACTTGACCCAAGCCTAAGTTCTCTTTCCCCTAGCTGCCAGAAACACCTTTCTAGGACACAGCTCTTCTCATAAGACATCTGTCTTCAAAAACCTTTGGCTCTCTCTTCTTCCAGCAGGATAGCAAAACTCCACATTCTGTCCTAAACCATTCTTCCAAACAACATGCCTATTATGTCTAGCAGCACACCTCCTACTAACCCATCATTACTCAAGCTGAGTGCCCAGCATGCCTTGCACTTCCCAGTATCTGTCCCTGACTGTGTTCCCTTAGCAAGGAGGAACACCCACTCTTTCTGGTGAAAATCTGTCTGTCCTTCAAGGTCCAACTCATGGGCCCTGCCGAGCCCCTCCGTGGGAACAGGAGTAATTTTCCCCCTTAGATTCACTTTTCTTCCCTTCTCTTGCAACACTTAACTGACTCAGCCATACACTAAGTTTGGAAACTTATTTTAGCCAATTATCTTTGATTTAACTGGGTTCCCATTCATTCTCTGTCCCACCTCATGGCTACCTTGAGGCAATGCTGCAGAATTCCAAAGGCTTGAAAATCATGATTTTAGATGATGGGTATTATCTACTCTCTCTCCTTCTTGTCTCTACCCGTAAGAACCAGGACTGATTCTTACTCACCTTTCTACCCCAGAGTGCCTACGAAGAAGAAAGAAAGAAATATATATGGGCTTAACAAATGTTACTTAAATTGAAGTTTTATCCTATTGTTGAAAAAAAAAAAAAGCTAATCATATCTATTTTTAAATCAGCTGATAAGGTCTTAAAAGGAAAAAGCACACCCTAGAATAAACTTTGCAACCTACAGAACAAACTGAGTCTTATGGACTCATTTTCTATGTCAAGAAAAAGAGTGATTCTTGGAGTGGCGATGTCTTTTAAGACCAAGACGAAAAAAATGAAGCTATTTCCAAAAGAGAAGGAAAAGGAATACTTTTTTCTGTCTTAAAAACATATTTGGATTTTCTTTTGGTGATATTTATTGTCTGACAAAAGCCAATTGATTTTTGATGCTGGCGTGTGCTCCCGCACAGAGACAGGGCTGAGATGATGGCAAAGACTTCCCTTCCCAGATCACGCTGGGTTGAGGCTGGAGTCCCGGCTTCCAGCTGTTTGTGAGGTCAGTTACACCCCTCTGCATGGGGAGAAGACCTGCACTTCCTTCTGCAAAACAGAAAGGAGAAATTGGCATTCATGACGACGCGAAAGGATGCCCTGCTACCACTTTGCTGGCAGAAACCTTGACATTTCTGTAGAATTTTAAGAAACTGGTTGAGACAGGGTTCCTTTGGCTCATGATCCTTTCACTCAATGTTGGAAATTCACCAACATTGATTATCTCATTTGTAGAGCCATCCTGTATAGTACAGCTATTTAGAATTATAGTCATTCAAGGGGGGAAAAGCAAAGATGCGCATATAGATGTTCATTTCATTGTTACTTATGAGTGAGAAATTGAAAATAGCCCAACTGTTCAACAGTGGGGATATGATAAATTAATTTATGGATACATTTATTTCTCTGTTAGAATTTTTTTACTCATTCAGAATGATATTCATGAATAGTATCTAAATATCAGAAATATGTTTTGTACTATATTAAATGTGAGTAGAGCAGCATACAAAATTATATCTCAACTAATAAAACTACAAACTAGAAAGGGTTTGATTTGTTTTTTTGTTTGCTTGTTCCTTTGTTTTTTTTTTTTTTTTTTGGTTGTTGTTGTTTTTTTGAGACGGAGTCTCGCTCTCTCACCCAGGCTGGAGTGCAGTGGCGCGATCTCGGCTTACTGCAACCTCCGCCTCCTGGGTTCAAGCGCTTCTCCTGCCTCAGCCTCCTGAGTAGCTGGGACTACAGGTGCGTGCCACCATGCCCAGCTAATTTTTGTACTTTTAGTAGAGACAGGGTTTCACAGTGTTGGCCAGGATGGTCTTGATCTCTTGACCTCATGATCTGCCCACTTCGGTCTCCCAAAGTGCTGGGATTGCATGCGTGAGCCACGGCATCCAGCTGGGTTGAGTGATTTTAATGATGGCTTCTATGATGTTGGGTTATGGGTTTGAAAGAAAAATGGTTTCTTCTGCATAGTGTGATTAATTATATTTTTCTTTTACTATGTTTTTAATGTTCCCCGTCTTCGCTACCTATCATGTATTATCTTATGATCTTTTTTTTTTTTAAAGAAACACTTTAAATTATGTGGGTGTAGAACTGGTACCAAGCTTCAGGTGTGGTCTGACCCGTGGTGTCAGTCTAGGGGGAATTTCTTTATCTTGACATTCCATGTTATAAATTCAGACTGACTTTGTTTATTCTTCCTTGAAATAGAGCATGGGTTTGGGCCAGCTTTGCCAGCCCAGCTAGTGCCCAGCATCTTAGCCTGAAGTTAGTTGGTACTGAGATCAAAGGCCCTCTCAGGTTTGATTCAAGAAAGATTCATTGGCCGGGCGCGGTGGCTCAAGCCTGTAATCCCAGCACTTTGGGAGGCCGAGACGGGCGGATCACGAGGTCAGGAGATCGAGACCATCCTGGCTAACACTGTGAAACCCCGTCTCTACTAAAAAAATACAAAAAACTAGCCGGGCGAGGTGGCGGGCGCCTGTAGTCCCAGCTACTCGGGAGGCTGAGGCAGGAGAATGGCGTGCACCCGGGAGGCGGAGCTTGCAGTGAGCTGAGATCCGGCCACTGCACTCCAGCCCTGGCGACAGAGCGAGACTCCGTCTCAAAAAAAAAAAAAAAAAAAAAAAAAAAAAAGATTCATTAACTGGAGGGAAGTTCTAAGCAGATGTGACACCCTTGAAAAAGTAAGCCACATTGCAGACAGAGCTGTACCCAGTATCTGGATTGCTTGTAAAATGAATTTCTGAAAGGGGTAGTGTTCAACAGTGCTTCTCAGAGCACCCTAGTCCCTCTCAGACTGAGATTGCAGGAGTGGGAGGAGGAAGGAATGGGAGACAACAGGGGATGAGTCATTTTGATGTTTTCAGATATCCTCATCCCATGGCTGTACCTACAATGGTGGGTAGAATGACAGAAGTACTCAGAAGAAGGCTTGTATAACCTGTCTACATGTAAGGTTTGCAGTAGGATTTTGTCTTCTTGGCTACGTTATCAGATATATCTAGAGATGGTATTCCTGGTGTTGTATTAGTAAATCCAGCCTTAAAGGTTCCCAGTACTGGGGAGAGCTGTGAAAAGAGATTACTGTGCAATAGCCATAGTATATATATTGTATGGAAAGGATGCAAAGGAAAAATTACATAGAGGAAGAACTTTATTTAAGAGAGCATCATAAGAATAGAAGCTCTCCAGGTGAGCAGAATAGAGTCTGCTTGCAAAAGATATTAAATATAATGAAATTCATGAACAGAAAATGTAATAAATGGAACTTTATTATTTTCAAGATATTAAGGCTATATTCTTGGGTTCCCAAGACTTGAAGGAAACACAAAGCAACATGTTAAAGTGCATTATCTCAGGCACTTCCTAAATATTACTTGAATAAATGCATGGACTCTTCACTTCCCAACTGGGATTTTTTTTGTGTGTGAAATATGTTTTCTCAATGTGTGTTCAAACAGCTGAGAGGTCCAACACAATAGACTCTCACAAAACATAAACAAGAGCACTTATTCAAGGTCCAATGTATGTGATTATTTGAAAGATTTGCTTTGTCGTTCTCATGCTTTTCATTGTGTGGAGAGAATTGTAGGTAATGCATTTTGGAAACCATGTTCTATATTTAGCTCGAGATGACTTGGTGGGGGCAGGGATACATTTTTGCATTGTATATACATGGATTGGTGATTGCACTTCAGGGCCAATTTTTATTTTTATTATCAAATTAACTCCTTTCCGCAATTAGTAGCTAAAAGTTGCAGGCAAGTACTGGACAATAAAATAGAATTAGATTTTTTTTCTAAATTTATTTTCTCCACAAATTAGGTTATAGAGCTTATTCTTGGTGAAAATGGAGAATAACCTGTCAAATATCATTTGCTTAGGGGTCATGGTTCACATTTCAAAGCTTCCTTTGATTGGAAGTATTCATAGAAAGAGAACAGTTTGAAGCGATCTGGCTCATACATGCTGTTGCTATCGAAAGATGGGTTTAAGAAGAGCAATCCTGTTTTTGTGATGGCAGTGCTGGTTCGCTAAGACCGTTGGTTTCTTTAGAGAGGTTATGGGTTGTTGCTGATATTCATTGTGCGACTGGCTTCTGATAAAACCAACTTACTACCAAGAACCAAAGTTAAAACAACTGGGTTTAAACAGGACTCACCCTAGAATTTCATACGATAACTTATTGGGCCTATGGGTACCCTCCCCTTGTGGTTCCATATCTGGCCCTGTACAGACCTCTTGGATCCCCCTTTAAGCCTCTCTGCTTTGTCCACCCCCTTCAGAACATGATCTCCCTGGAACTGACTGCCTTTATCCCTGGTTTCATCTCCAATTTCTGCTGCTGCTTCCTTGCTTGCCTGAGTAAGCTGAGTTTGCTTGTGTTCTTGACCTTGTGGGTTTCTGTCTTGCTCATCAGACCCTATATTCTTCCCCGCATCCCTGGTGCACCCTTTTCTGTTGTGGTATAATCCCTGTTGTCACAGGAGACCAGAATGCATAGGTTATCTGTGAGCCTTTTCATTTGATAAAATACCTATGCATCTCTGAAAAGAAAGAGCAGAAAAAGTAAGGACATCAAATGTTTAACCATTTGAGAAAACATGGTGAGCTGTGGGTTTAAACTCTACACACTGCAATGAAATTAGTCCTCTAATGAGAATATCAGAAACTAGTTTTTTTCTTGAAAGGTAGAATTATTTGCACGTGAAATGGGTGTGTTTTGGAATTAGAAGAGGTTTACTTATTCATTAGATCTGAAAACCAAGGAGGATGTGATGAAGCTTTCCTTTTCCTATGGCAAAGAAGCTGTTTCTCATTTTGCACCATCTAAAGGATATCCTACCATTGGCCCAGTCGCTTTTTGTCACCATATTGCCAGTGGATGTGCTTGGCAAGACTGAGCTGACAATTTTGGCATTTTCATTTTTCCTTCTGGCTTGATTTTTCACCAGCCTGCAATTCTGGAATTCATTTCCATGGTATATTTGGAAAATTCAAATCGGCAAGTGATAAACTCAGAATTTCACCAACTATCCCTTTGAAGGCTTTCAGAATGATCAGAGATGCATCATTTTGGCCCTTGTTCTTCAGGCCCATGTTCCTCTGGGTCAGCCCATTCACTTATTAGGTCTGTGATGCCCCAGGAACTTCCAGACCTTGACTCTCCAATCCTGTGAATCCAAATCATGGTCACCTCTCTGAGCCTGGTGCTCTGGAAGAGGCAGGAAGAAATGCATTTTGTGGATCCTGGTGTTATTTCTTACTGTTTGTAGGTACCACTTACATGTTAGGCATTTTGTGAGTAATAAAAAGTAGCAAAGCCCAGGGAAATAAAATTCATATTAACGACTCATATTTTATAATTCAGCCTTAGGATGCTTGGGAACAATCCCATCTGCTCCAGCTGCTTGCCTGGGGAGCTGTGAGGCCACAATGGGGTGTGCTCCTCAAGGTGCTCCACAGATAGACACTTGAGTTTGAATCCTGAGTGCCCCACTTACTAGATGGCAACTGGAGACGTGTTATCTGAATGTCTTGGGCCTTCGTTTCTCCATTTGTAAATGGGGCCTTTTATAGCAGAGGCCCATGGTAAGCACTGCATCTGCATTTTCTGTTACTCTCCTAAGCTTCCACAGATGTCCAGGCTTATCACAGAGAGCTCAGCATCCTGGGACCAAAAGATAAAGTGACAGTGTGGCAGGGTTTGCACATTCTGCTCAGGATCGTCTCTCCATGAAAGTGAGGAAAAGAGATGCAGGTGCCTATGTATGGGAATGTTTCTATGGAATATTATTGATCTCTCCCTTTGAGGATAAAAAGAGTTGTAAAAGGTCTCCTATGTTCAGTTCCAGTTTTGCATATGTTTTGGTTTTAAAAATGCACCATGTAAAATGATCAGAGATAACTATACTGGTCAGCCCAAAATCTAGAGAAATATCTCTCCAAAGTCTCTTGAATGAAATAAAGGTGTCTCACTGAGCCAGTAGTGGCTGCACTTCTGACCCATTGAGGAAGAGTCCCCACTTCTCACCTCACACCCTTGGGAGATACGGTCTGATTCAGGCTGCACTGGGCCTGTTGCTGTTATGGAAGCGATGTCAGTGTGTTTGTGTGGGCTCATGCATGTGCACGTGTGCATATGAGGGCTTTCCATAAGAGGGCTGAGATATAGGTGGAGAAGCGCCTGCTGCATATACACCCTACCTGTTTGGAATTTTCATGAGGCTGTGTTTGACCCTGATGACCTCCCTCATAAGAATGAATTAATCAAACAAAAATGGGTTGCAGCATAGCCATGTCATAAACTGTAGAGACCATTACCATGACCTTCATTGCCAGCAAGGAACATGCGTCCTGATGAAATGGATACTCAGTGGAAGCATCCAGTTTGGGAACAGGAGTTGGAAAATGAAAGGAATGGCTACAAGTGGCACCTCTCATAGGGCCCAGTAAATGGAATCCCTTCGTCTGCCTTTTAAAGGCTCAATATAAAAGGTGCTCATTTCACTTAGGACCTATAGGTGAACGAAAGAGAATTTGGACAGCCAGTTTAGAAATTATTCTATAACAGTCACTATTTTTTTTATTCAAAAATACAGGCATACCACCTAACATTCTTTTTTGATTTGTGGATTTATTTAAAAACTATTACAAATGTATAAGAATTACATCAGATTTAGTAATAATACATTCAATAAATCATGTTTATGGAAAGGAATAAAATTTCATGAGGTTGAATCTGCCCCAAGACAATATGGGATAAATGGTACTGACAGTGCCTGCTCCAAGCAGAACAAAGGGTACAGGTTGTAACGTGTAAGCAAAATAAAAAGGGATTTCTTCTGACTTTTATTCAGATGCCCAGGGGTGATTCCCACCCCAACCCCTGAATTTTCTAAGTATCTGATACTGTGATTCCCTTCTCCTTTCTGTGGATAGCACATAGTCAATCTGAATGTGTTTAGAAGCTGGATGATAGGCTACCTGTCATCCATGTGGAGCCCATGGAGTACAAGTCCATTAGGTGTATGCAGAACAGCTTCATGCCAGTTTTTGGGAGCTTTATAAGCAGTCATCCAAATATCATGCTAACAAAATCTGGGTTTCCCTCTTTTTGAGGCTCACCAGCAGCTCTGTAAGCTTATGTATACTCTTTTCATCACAATCTAGAGTGGAAAAAAATCACGAGAAAGGCCAGATTAACTAAATAGAGCACCCAGTCTGTGATCTCCTTAACAAAACCACTGGACAAGATCCCATGGAAAAGTTCTTTGGAAGTTTCCTCAAAGATGCTATAGCTATTTTTTTGTGAAGCAGCCCCTCTAAAAATATTGATGAAGCTGCTTGTTTTCTAGAACTAAAACCATGACTAGCTAGGTGAATGAAAGAGCTTTTACTTGCTAACTTTTGAATAGATGAGGGGGAGAAGGATTGAAGGCTAAAATCAAATTATCTGTTTACCTTGCAATTTTGTATTAAAAATGAGTTTTTCAGGATAAAAATTACCTTAAAAAACTTTATGACATTTCACGTAGTGTCAATAATAATAATAATACATAGTCTTCCTACCTTATTGCTGACGGATCTAATAGCATCTGTATTACCTCATGAATGTGGTCTTTACGAATTTGCATGCTCTCTCTTCATAAACCTCCTTACTAGGATAACTACCAAGCGCCAGACTGTGCTGTCTACCCACCCTCCACTTTAACTTTGGATTATATGATACAACCAGAATTTGCAGTCATTCAAAAGAAGGATGATCTTACTTTCATGTAGATGGTCTTTTGTAGTGGTTTGAAATAGTGAGACCCTCTGTCCCATTTTCCAAAAAAATGCCTTTTTCTATTTTGTACGTGGAAGGTTACTTTTGGGGTAGTCTTCTCCTCCTTTACGAAAACATCTCTCAGCAGTGATTCCTAAACTCTGGTGTGCGTAAGAAGTCCTGGAGTGCTTGGGAAAATATTCGTGACTCTACCCCCTGAAATTCTGGTTGGGGAGAGATGCACTTGGACCCCAGGAATCTGCATGTAATGAGAATTTCTAATGTAGGTGATCCTTGTGGATCACACTTAAAGAATCCAGAGCTCAAATCCCTTGATTCAAATCCTGGCTCTGCTACTTTTTTTGTTGTTGTCATTTCAGTCAAGTTGCTTAACTTCCTTATGCCTCAATTTCCTCATTTGTATAAATAGTTGAATAACATCTCACAGGTCTTTCGGGAGGATTAAATTGGTTAATCTAGATAAAGTGCTTAGAATGCACTGGATTATTAACTGCTAGGTTAATTCCTGGATTATTAATTGCTGGATTAATTCCTGGATTATTAATTGCTCAGTAAATGTTAGCTAGATCAACCCAACAAATCAAGGATGTCTTGAAATAGATTGTTTCAATCAGGTTGGTATTCTGTTAATCTGTCATTCAGCTCAACTGAGGAGTATCTTGGGTTATGTTGGTGTGTTAGGAGAAGCTAGGAGTCATTTAATGGAGTGCTGCAATGGGTTGTCATTGCTTGTAGAACAAGAACCAGACTCCTTAACTTGGTCTCTAAGCATCTGCTAGTCTGATCTTACACCATTCTCACTGTGATCCATTCGCATTTGGCTTCTTTCAGGTTTTCAAAGATGCCATGTTGCCTCCTAGCTCACATGTGTTATTCCTTCTGTTTGGGTCACTCTTCCCCTCATTCTCAATTTATTAACTTTTACTCTTCCTTTAGATTGTGGCTTGATGTCACTTTCTCTGAAATGCTTTTCCTGATCTCACTAAGTGATTATTTGTGCTAAGAGAACACAGAGTGAGTCGCTCTGTTTTTATACCCCATATCACAGTGATGCTTAATATTTTTGCCTCTTGTACTAGAGTCTGCAGGTTGTAAGGTAGAAACTTGTCGGTTTGTTGTATCACTAGCACAAGTGCCTGGCGTATAGATACTTGCTAAATATTTGTTGAGAAGATAATTAAATTTTGATTGAGGAAGACTTGGATGGAATGATGGTTTTGGCATAAACAGTGAGGATTTGGACACCCTTCAAGAGGATGGGATGGCAAAGGCTGGGTGTCCCCATGGCAGAGGAGACTAGGCAGGATGGGTTAGAGGAGATGTTCCAGAAAGCTGGTAGAGAAAACCTGAGCCATCCACCACCCTGAGGGTGAAAGTTGTCTGGGCAGAGCAGAGAAAGATTGACAGTGTTGGCATTGGGTGCTGCACCTGGGTGAGACTTTTTTCCTACACTTAGTGGCATACATAGACAAAACGGAAAACCAGCATTCAGATTCTTGAAGGCGCAAATCCAACATCAAGACCAATGGGCGGCTGGGCATCGTGGCTCTTGTCTGTAATCCCAGCACTTTGGGAGGCCAAAGTGGACGGATCACCTGAGGTCAGGAGTTTGAGACCAGCCTGGCCAACATGGTGAAACCCCATCTCTACTGAAAATACAAAAATTAGCCAGGCATGATGGCACATGCCTGTAATCCCAGCTACTCAGGAGACTGAGGTAGGAGATTGCTTGAACCCGGGAGGAAGAGGTAGCAGTGAGCCGAGATCGCACCATTGCACTCCAGCAAGACTGTCAAACAACAACAACAACAACAATAACACCAGTGGGGTATAGCTGAGCATCTGGAGTTGGATGGATATGGGGTTTATACTGAGCTTCATTTAGGAAGAAAGGAGGCTGAGGGCTACTGTTGCTGTTTGGACAGTGGATGTGTGGTAGATGGACAGTTCAGCTTGGCTTCAAGAATCAGAAGCACACGAAGAGCAGGTCCCAGCCTCCTCGGAAGCCTCATCTGGGTCATTATGGGCTGAGGGTCCCAGGCTTGCAGAGACCTTTAAGGAAGAGAAGGTTCTCCTTGAGGTTGTTATGATGCCAAGGCAGATGACGATAGGGCAGAGAGTAATTCCTTTCTCTCTAACATAAGCCCAGATCAGTGCCTTCTGTGACACTTACCGTGGAACTGAGGGCTTCCGCAGACCCCTGAGTGAGATTGCCACCTTATGATCCCCCTCCTGAGTCTGACCAGGATATGTAGCCATTCACTGCTCAGTGGCGGCCCCTGCTGTTAAGGAGAGAGATGGCAGCACATTCAGAGTTGATGACATTAATTCTAGTCATGCAACCCGGGGAATTTGGAGCAAGCAGGGGAGGAGTCTGAGGGGATGAAAATGGGCTGAGAAAATCCAGGGAGATCCCCAGTGTTCAGGGCGCCTTGGTGAGGTGCTAATGCAGAAAAGAGCTGGGCCTGAACACTCCGTACTTACAAAATCTTCCACAAGCCGCCAGTGTAATCACTTCATTCCAGAGGTTTGCTAGGAACCACCGCAGTGCCCTCTGAGGAATACCATTGAAAACTTTAACTTCTATTTGCGGAGCTCTCAGGGCTGTTAGGCAACAAATATTTTTAAAGATGCCCCTCTAATTCTCTAGGTTAAAAGTTGCAGTAATTTTAATTAGGGATGGAGGCTGTTTATGTTTGTTTACATCCTGGGTAGGAATTAGAGTATGGATCCTCCCAGTAGGACCCCTGCTGGGATGCACTCTCGAATGCTTGCATTCCTGGGTATGTGAGCACCCCTGGTGTGCATGCGTTGGTGTGTACATGGCAAGGTGTCGCGAGGTGGTTCTGTGACATTTCTGGATAAAAACTGTATGTGAAGAGAAGGTAGGAGAAAGCAAACTCACAATCAAATAAAAGTAGAGAGAGGGGAAGAGATGAGATTGCAGTTGATTATGGGTCTGGCAGCAGATGTTCTACACGAATCCAACTCGCTGCAGCCAGTCTGTTTCTATGGCAACAGAATCAGTAATTATTGAGCCCAGGCACTCCCCCCTTTCTCCCAACAAGGTGGAGGCTGATGAATATGAACTATCTCCAGCCCATCACCAGCTTTTTCTTTTTCTTCTTGTCCTTATTTGTTTTTTAGCTCTTTATAAGAAAAAGTGGGGGATATTGAGAAGTACCAAGAAGGGGAGCTATGTGTTTATTGACAAAAGAGCATAGGACACTAAAATAGAAACGAAGTTATTATTTTTCTCTTGTGATACTCCAAGAGAAAAGCTCTTCCTAGAAAAGCCGATGATCTCTGAAGATGCTAAATAAATGAGCAGGAGTTTCCCTGAAATGGAGGTGCCCTTTGATTGGCTGATCTTTCCTCGACTCCTGCCAATCGGAGCATCCCTGGGCTCCAGCTCCATAAACATAAGCAAAGCTACATGCTTATTCCTCCAGACTTGGAGTGTATACCATTCAAAGGTGTGCGGCGGGTCTCTGTTCACATGGCTCAACTGGAAACCTGTTTCATGAACAAGCTTACTCAGGAACCATCTGGTGGTATTCCAGCACATTGTTCTTCAGGGGGACGACTCTAAGTCGCTTTGTGGTGGCAGCAGCTTAGAATCAGTATTTGTGGTTGGGAAAGATGGACTTACGGGAGCTTGGTGAGTAAACCTCCGTCTGACACATCTGTCCACCAGTATTAGCAGCCTGAGCTAAATGTAGCTTTGTCCTATTGTCTGCCGAGAAAACTGAATTGGAACAAGCACATGGAAGAGCGGGCATTCAAGGGTTCCCATGATGTAGGAGACACTGAATTCAAAAGACTGCATGCTTTGCTTTGGTCTGATCCGATTTGTAGTTGACTGTACATTATACTTGGACATTGGTTGTCTTGTTAGGATTAGTGTAAGGAGCAGAGTTCTGCTTTATTTCCCTGGTTGTTGATGCATTTCAAAAGAAAATGCTTTTAAAGCTACATTAATAATAAGAGTCAACCCTGTGTATTGCTAGGAAGAGAGAAAAAGGTGCAGGCACGGAGCCCGGAGCTCCTTGAATGTATTGCTGATGTTTGCATTGTGAAGAGAGATGTTATTACAATGGTCTGTCAAACACTTCTTCAGATCCCCAGCCACGGAACGAAGCATCTCTTCTCTGTGTGCCACTGTTCTCTGCTTGGGAAATGTGTAACTGAGCTAGGTCATGTCCTTTCCTTCTTTTATGAAACCTATCTCCAAACTGAAATGTGTTTTTTAATTAATTGCAAAGATAAATTGAAGTGCAGTTGGAAAGATTTTAGCAGTCAAAAAGCATGCTTCAAAATGACTCTATTTTGCATCTTTTCAAACCTCTGAAAAACCAGAGAGGGTTTGCAAAGTTATATTCCAGGATTGGCTCTCTGCCAGGAAAGGGATGCTCTGAGCTATTGCTCTGCTCCCTGGGGTTTAATTTTCTGACACTGGTGATGAAATTTTCAATTTCGTTGGGTAGAAACAGGAAGAACAGGGAAGCAGTACTATAAACAGGCAATGGAGGGACAGCGTGGGGAATAAGAAACTCTTCGCCTGCAGGGACCCTTCTAGCTGCAAACTTAAAAATGTATGTGGCAAGATGCAACCCAAGCACAGAGCAGGATTCCAGACCAGCTGTAATCATTCTGAACGGGGAGAGGAAAGGTATTACCATTGGCTTGGGTGCAGAGAGTGGGGGATGAAGTTGAGGCTTCTATCTCTGCCTAAGATCTTTTCCCCGGTTTGTCTCCTGATTTTGAGGATTCATCACTGTTGCTTTTTTTAAAAAATGTGATTTCCTGTCTTATGTGCCTGAAAGTGTCATAGCACACTTGACGTCTTCTATTTACAGTCCACTTGACTTCAAATAATCGAGAGAGGAAACGAGAATGAAGCATTATCATCTGGTTTATGAAGAAATGCACATGAAATAGTCAAACAAGAGAAATCTTATTGGTTTGTCCTTTTTAAAAAATGTCCTTTTGCAGAGGAGAATGTTGTGGGTCTTCACGTGGCTCTAGAATAGAATTTACTTTATCCTAAATGGGACCTGTGAGGAATGGTTAAAGAAACAAAACAGCTAGGAAGCTTGCGCCTGTAGAAGACTCAAGACAGGGTGAGGGCGACTGGGTGTCTGGGAGAGACCTTCTATTCTGTCTGTTAAAGAAGTAGGGCTGACGTTGCAGGAGAGGGAGAATTTCCTAACTGCGGGTGACAGTGCATCAGGGACACCTGGTCACTTGACAAGGTCAGTGACCTGTTTGTTAGCTGAAGGCCTTTCTAGAGATGTAGGCTGCTCTCTCATCCCATGAGGCTCCAGATGGCTGCATACATTGAGAATTCTGCCTGACTGGAAGAGCTTGTGTGCGTGTTAACTCTGCCTGCTGCACCACACTCCTCAGTACACCTCGATGCTCGGTTTTGAGGAAGTCTGGTTTCTAGAGGATGCGCATTCAGTGACAGTCAGCTCCTTAGAGTCAGTGTCCATTTTGCCTTGGCCCCTTCTCTCCCCCAGTAGTGTCACTTTACGTGAGTGAAGTGTTGGCACCTGTTGGTAAGAATGAGAGAAGAAACCAGCCTTTTATGGAAGCAGTAGAAAATGTTCATAAAAAAATCTAAAACAGTAGTTCTTAAGCTATTATTGGATCATGGAACTCTTTAAGAATGTGAAAGCTATGAACCTCCTCTCTGCGCCCCCCCCCGAAATGCATTCATGCATAAACACATAACACTTTGATTATCAGGCATTTTAGGGTAAAGCAAGATCCCTGTCCCGGGGGAATAGCCAAGAATGTCTCATACCCTGAAGTTCATCCTCTCCTTCTTTTCATATGGGTCCACTAAATGCTGCAGCCCCATCTCAATTTGTCCTGACCATTTAATGTGTGCCAGGCACTGCTCAGTACATTTTATATGTAGATATAATAATACATTGAATCTTCCAGCAGCCCTAATAGGACTAATGTTTTTTGCCTGTTTTAGATGAGGAAATTTAGTCGCCAAAATATTAAGGACCTTTCCTGTGTTTATCCAGCTAGGAACTGACAGGTGCTTGGTGTTCCATGCATGTTGATGTACTTGTTGCTATGTTCATGTATGGAAGGAGAGTGAGTAGATAGGGGAAGATGGTGTCATCAACCCATCAGTCTGTCAAGTGGAGTCAGACCACAGGTAGTTGAATTAAACAGTCATCACAATAATTAAAGTCAAATTGAAAAGGCGTTTTGGGGTGGTAGGGTGAATTATTAATACTACTATTTGGGAAGTTTGAGCTAAGAAAAAACTCATCACAAAATGCCCCATTGGTTGCCCCTTTATGTTACGTGCGATGCACCATCTCATTCCTGTGGCATTTTTACCTGGTATGATTTGGGTCATTTTACCTAGGAGACCAGTTCCTCCTGGGCCATCTGGGAGAGGTAACAGGTCACCAGTGTCCCATGGCTGCCCTTTGCTTGCATTTGCCAGGAATGATTTGCAGTAGCCAAAGCAATGGCGAGGGTGATGAACAACCAGGAACCACCAGGCAGCCAGTTTGGGGGTGCCTAGGAACTGCAATGGCTGCAGGAATCACCAGGGCTACCATGCTTTCTAAAGACCTGTGAGCAGGGGAGGTGGGCCCAGCTCAGAAATAGAAACTGTGTTCCTGAGAGTTTGAGGGAGAATTGATGACTGCTAGGGCAATGTAGAGCTGGATGGGTGTGTGAATCCTCCACTGCCTGGTTCAGCCACTGCATCTCCCCTTGTATCTGTTTTATAAATGGATTCACAATGAAGATGTAACAATAAAAAATGAGAAGGAAGGGGTTAGGCTGCTAGAAGGAAGAAGAAAAGCTATTCATCTTATCAGGATGTCTTATCTGACATAAAAAATAAGCAAGATGGCAATGCTAAGTGGAAAGGAATCTGTAGGGGTCATGGTAACAGGTTTTTAAAACGTGGGTTCTTGGCTATGCTTGCCTAGTATTATGCACTTTCTAGTATTATACTAGGTATGTAAATGTGTAGAAGACATTTTAACAAGTATACAAAAAATGTACTACAGGGACAATATAGCAGATCCTATTTTACATCGATGCTGTCCAATGGAAATATGATGCAAGTTATGTATGTAATTTTAGTTTTTCTAGTAGTTCACCTGAAAAAAAGTTAAAAGAAACAGGCCAGTTAATTTTAATGATATGTATTATTTTACCCACTATGTCCAAATCATTATTTCAACTTTTCTACAAAACTACACATTTTCTATAAAACTATTTTTCTACCAAACTACAAAATTTCTACAAAACTATTAACAAAATATTTACACTGAATTTTTCATGTTAAGTCCTTGAAATATGACATGTGTTTTACATTTACAACACAACTCAATTTGGATACTGGATTTTCACAGGAAATCTGTATTTAGATCTCATAAAATTCATAGTTAAAAAAGTAGATTCATGTGCACAAGTTGTTCCAAACATACATCAAAGTTTTCCAATAACTGAATTGAGTATTGGTTTTTAAATTTAAATGAGCTAAAATTAAATAAAATTTACAATTCAGTCGCACAGTCACACTCACCACACTCACTCACCAAGTCTTCCCTAGCCACGTGTTTAGTGGCTAGTCTACTGGATAGTGTGGCACTAGGATCTCAGAACATTGCTCGTACACCAGGCCGGTAAATTCTCTCACTCCATGATCATGCCACGGCACCTCTATCTCTTTTACCTCCACAAGGTACCTGGACCATCTGCTCTGGTAACAGAGAAACAGAATGTTAGTATTCACAAACATATTAACTTTTGCTTTCACCATTGCTCATAGTGAACTCAAGATGGACAGCTGAATCTTAGTTTCTCCATTACACTGTTTGGCAAGGGGGAATTAAAATAGTATGCTGTTTTCTCTTGCAGAAAGTCAGTACTCATCCATCTGTGGCATTTCTTTCTTAATCCTTACTTATCTTGGCCCTGCTGTTTACTGTGCTCTGTGGCCCCCTCTGTCAACTCAGTATGGAACGTGGGTTTAATTTTAATTATAAACAAACCATAACTGAGAAGGTAACTCGGTTACAAGCAGATAATTCTTCATGAAGACAAGTATAAATTCAGGCTAAGGAGTGATTTAATTGCTGTCATCTCATTCAATTCTGCAAATTTTGTTGAGCGAGAAAATATTGACTAAATAATTATTTCAGTTAATTTGGTCTTCAAATCCATGCCTTCAATACCAGATATTATCCTATATCTTCACTCCCCAAAAGATTTATTTTAATGTAAAACTCACCATGAAAAAGTAATCAATCTCTTCAATAACTACATCACAACCATCCTGCAAAGCCTTCCTAGAGGCAACTAGTCTTAGTCTCCTAATGATATCCCCAATTGATGATTTCACCCAAATCAAATGGGGGAAATGAGTGAACTTTGGAAAAGTTTAAGAGGACTGAGCTTAGAGTGAGCTTTGGCCTTCATTTGGCCTCCATTTGCCAAAGCTCACTCTAAGTTCAGTCCTCTTAAACTTTCCTTTAATAAAGAGCTCTATTAAGAATTCCACAAAATATTAAGAAAAAAAAAAAAATCCATGTGGTTGAATACCATCTTTCCTATCAGGAATGCCTTCCGACCCAATGGTCCCCATTTCCTGCATTTTGGACAGAATTCCGAAGAATGCCTTGTGAATGTTGGTTGGAGTAAATTGTGTGGGTCCTTTACAACTTCTTTCTTTTGATAATATTACTTAACTTTTTGTAGTGAAGCAACACTGGTGGAACAAATAGATTAAACCATAGGCAGGGTTGAATCTCAGGGCAAGATGAATTGCTTTGCGTGTTTGCTGATTTTCAGCCAAGCCAAGGCCTAATACTCTCAGTCATGAGTGGAAATTAGTGATTTGGGATTTCAGTGAGTGCAGAGATGCTGGGAAGTAGCTGAACATCACATACGTAGAATTATCATTACAATAAGTATCTTTGGATTACCACAGGATTTGGAAGTCTGCTAATTTGCTAGCTCATTTCAAGCAATCTGTGATATTCTAGAAATAACGACTAGAAAAGTATTCATATGATGATGAGCAGTAATCTAGAATCCAAGGCTTTGGAGTGTGGTTTCTAGTTTAGCAACTAAGTTTTGCAAGTTATTTAACCTTTGTGATTCTCAGCAACTTTACATGGGTATACTGAAGTTTAGACTTGGTGACTTCCTATGGCATATATGTGTCAAACTTCTGAACTATCTATCCGTCTGTCTTCTGGCGCCCATGTTCCATTGAAAATAACAATCTTTCCCGGTGTATCCAGATCGAACTTCAGAATCCTTCTTAACACAGCACTTAGTCAACCACTAGTGAGATATCAGAATTGTCTTACAGCTGACACTGATTTTTCATCCCTCTCCTATGTCCTTGCTTCAGCTCAGGGCCTTGTGCAAGACTTTGAAAAGAAGCATACAGGGAATTATCATCAGTATGCAGGGTTTTGGTGATAAGGCAGACAGCTCTTTACTCATCCTCTTGCTCAGCTGTTCCGTGGAGGTGTTGCCATCTGACAAGGAGGGCTGCAGCCTTGCACTTTGGGAGCTCACTTCTCTTTTCCTTTGAGCTGTAAGTGATGAGAGACCTGTCAAGGAGAGCTGCTCACTGGCACCATTCCCAGACCTGGAAGTATAATGAAATCAAGTTTCTTTCCAACTTGGTTGGAATTCTTGCAGCTGAACATTTAAGATAGCATCTGGGGCAGTTCTGACATCCACTTGCCTGGTTGGAAAGAAGCACCCATCAGCTAATGGAACTCAGGCCTTCACACTGGTAGCCCAAGTCAGGCTGCTCTGGGCAACTCGGTTCTAACTAGAGTCTTCCAGGTCACAGGTCCCAGCAGGTGAGATGGAGCCCCCTCCTTGCCTAATGAGCCAGCAATTTGAAGTCTGCATTTCAGAAACTTTGTCATATACAAAGAGGGATATCAAAGCAGGAGCTGGTTTGAAAACCACCAACATTGGTACTGTCCCTAAACCTAGACTACTTCATGCTAAAAGTTCCAGGGCACTCTTTCTAGTACCATGAGGGTAGTAGCAGGGCCACACCTTTTAGCTTTAGAGAATGATGGCGGGATAAAAGCCACATCCTAGATTCCCTGAGCCAGGGTCAAATATCTGGGCAAAGCAGGCATAAGAAGCTTTGCAAAGACCACCTTATGAGCCATCCTTCTATCGCCTCTAAAATTTTCTGAGAACTGGGTAGAGGGACTCCTTAATCTCTCTGAACCTTAGCTTCCTCATCTGTAGAAAGAGAACTGGGTAGAGGGACTCCTTAATCTCTCTGAACCTTAGCTTCCTCATCTGTAGAAAGAGAACTGGGTAGAGGGACTCCTTAATCTCTCTGAACCTTAGCTTCCTCGTCTGTAGAAAGAGAACTGGGTAGAGGGACTCCTTAATCTCTCTGAACCTTAGCTTCCTCATCTGTAGAAAGAGAAGTAGGTACGTTTCCCATGAGGCTGTTAACAAATGAAAATATGAATGATGTCTGTGTGAGTGATTACTAAATTAGAGTATGTATGTGAGGAGAAAATAGTCTGATTCCATCCCTTGGGTAGAAGCCATTTATTTTTCGTGTCTCACAGAATGTCTAGTTCTGCTCTTTTGCCATGGAAGGGTCTCTCTACTTTCAGATTATTCTCCTAAATAATCCTGAGACACCACTCCAACCCTGCTAGCATTGGCGGCCACCCAGAGGGAAAGGCACTACACTTAAAACCCAGGGCCTGGGTCAAGTTTCAGCATAGCCACCAAGTAAGATTTAGGTTTCACTATGTTGCCTCTCCAATCTTTAGTGTTTTTTCTCCTGGATAAAATATAGATCTTATCAACTCTATCTGGTCCATAGAACTGTTTAGAGAGCACATTTATTAATAGATCCCATGTACTCTGTGGATTGTAAAATAAGATCTTACTATTATGCTTCAAATCTAGTATCTCCTAGCTCAGCCTTGTTTATTAAGGAGGAATAATTGGAAACCTATTTCTAGGGTAGCAGAAGCTCCAGAATGTGGAGCTACAGTGATGTGTAGTTTCCTGGTTTTGGAAGCCAGTCAACATCAAATGATATTGTGCTTCTTGGGAGATGCCTGGCGGCATTCAAGAAGGCTGTGACCTGCCATAAATAATTGGTGGCTTTTACATTTGTAAGTCAAGATGTTTTTGGTCTCGGCAGATGGCCCATAAATCTTTCTGGATAGCTGAGCTTTCGCCATCCTATCCCAACTCTTTCTTCTTCTTGAAGGCATAATGTTTGAGAAACGTGTACATTTTTGGTTCTTTCACATGCAGATTCCCAGCCACTTCTTGATGACTTTCTTCTCCACCCCTCCTCCACTCCCGCTGGCCACGCACTTCATACCCGTGATGTATTCTGTCAAGAGAGAAGAGGTGATTCCTTTCTCTGTCACATCTGGACATCTATTTGATATAAACCTATAGCATCCTAGATCTTGAAGTAACCTGAGTTGTAGGATGTCAAATAGATTTCATCTGGTGACAACTTAGGCCCTCTGGTGTGACCTCTTGGGGCTGGGCTATCTGGGCTCCATGAGCCAACAGGGAGTGAGCGGAGGGTAGTAGCATGCAGTTACCTTATTACAGGTAAAGAAAGTGAGGTTCAGAGACCGTCATTGACTTGCTAATATCCACTATTAACAAGAGACAGAGTTCACATTTTCTTGCTCAATTTATTCAACAACCAATGTTTGCTGAATGCCAATCCTTTATCAGGTACTGTTCTAGGCCTTGGGATTCCCAGTTGTGAGTATATATGGATTAACCTGCATGGAGATTTATTTTTCAGGCAATCATTAGCCTTAACGTTGGAATACCCTGGAATATGGAAGCTACAATAAGAAAAATTTTCAACAAACCACATTTATTTATGTATTCACTAAGTCATCTGTGCATTCACCTATGCATTCATTTCCATGCCTGTTTACATAAAGAAAATTTATCCACTTTCAAAAACTGGGCCTTTGTAAGAGTTGTTTGAAAACTACTTGAAAGTAATCGGTGAAAACAAATTGTCCGACAGCTATCTTTGCCTTCCACCCTCCTTCCCCTCTAAACACCCAAGAGAAACTGAACTGTAAAAACAAATTCAAGAGGTGTACACTATCCTAGTCTTACAAAGCAACCTACAAGTAGAATTTGGGTGGACCAAATTTTTTCTACTTTATCAAAAGTTTCTGAACTGTTAGAACTGTTAAAGGAGAAAGAATTTGCACCTATGGTGATCTGGAACTGTTGCAGTTCCATGTGACTTGGGTAGAAGTATAAATGGCAATGGAGATGAAAGCCTCTTATCCCCAAATTTGAACACTGTAGGTAAATATACAATAATCCTACCCACTGTGTGTGGTGATCTGTCTCTACCACTCTGACTCCCCATTACTTGCTTCAAGGCCAGACCAGTGTCAGAAACACTTGCACTGATGGTTTTAAGAGCTGCAATCTCTGTGTGCCAGGCATTTTGCATATTCCTTGAGTGGGATTTCTTAAACCTTTTTTAAAATTTTCAGTGTAGTGATTATTTTAAAATTACCACATGGCATGCTCTATCAAGCAACAAGTTTTATTGAAGAGTACATCCTCCTATGCTCAAAGGATAGAGGGCCAGACTCAGGTAGACTCCAATTCTCAGTCTCTGTCCTTTTCCTAACAGTTTCAGTAGTGTGTTGAAAGCAGTGTTAAAAGGCATTGTGTCCCCTTTTATAGATAAGGAAACAGACACAGAGAGAGTTAGCTTATTATCCGGTTAGTAAGTGGCAGAGTGAAGTTCAAATTCAAGTGTGTCTGATTCCCAAGCCCACGTTTTTACTGAGGTCAGGTGCCTCCATTTCAACACCAACTGTACGTAGATCTATAGCTAATACACTGGAAAAGTAATCTTCAACCTGGGTGCTCATTCTTCTGAAGGGTGTGAAGACCTTTCAAGGGAAAGGAAGGCATGGATAATTAGCCTCACAATAATCCATTTTCAGATTCTCAGCTTCCACACGTACATTAAAACTGATCATCTTACAACCGCACCTGTGGCTTTCACACCAGCTTTTCCCAACCGCTCTTCTCTCTCTTGATAAAAGAAAGCCCCCCGCTCACCTCCATCAGATCTTACTATGGTGTGTTGCCCAAAGTATATAAATGTTCTCTGAGAGCCAAACAAAAGGACTTGTGACCTATCTTTTAAATAAGGAACCATAAGTGGGTCCCTGTTATGTTAAGAGATGCATTCCCAATGGGATACTTCTCTTGGGTTTGGAAATTATGTATCAAAATTGGTAATAAAGTCATGTTTAAATTAGTTTATATTAATAATAATGCTGTTAAGCTCAATCAAGAAGAAAAGTTTTATTAGAGCCTTCTGTTCACAGGAAGTATTTTTTAAGTTAGATTTTAGTGTGTATGTGTGTTTGTTTCAGAGAAGTATGATAGGATGATGAATAAAAGACTTTTACGCATAAAATTCCATTATGATAAAATTCTGTATGAGTAGGATTGAGGTAGAGTGGGGAAAATGGGAAATAAAATGGGAGTTTGGGTTCTAGGTCAGGCATTAGAGGATGATGGCCTGTGGCCCGCTGCCTGGACTTGTGAATACATTTTATTGGGACACATCTGTGCCTATTTTTCTGTGTACTGTCTGTGGCTGTCTTCATACTGCAGTGGCACAGTTAAGTAGCTGTGACAGAGACTGCCTAGAAAGCCTAAAATATTTAGTATTGGGGCTTTTACATAAATCCTATTGACCACTATTCAAGGAGGAAAATAATGATTACGATTTCCAACTATTCGAGTAGAGATTATTCATGTATTTTTAAGTGAGTCATATGGATCTCAAATTACTATTGTATGTATATTCAACTATATATTTAAAATATGGCATACAGTTTTATCTTTTTATTTTTGAGACAAGTGTCACTCTATTGCCCAGGCTGGAGTGCAGTGGCACGATCTCGTCTCACTGCAACCTCCGCCTCCCTGGTTCAAGTGATTCTCCTGCCTTAGCCTCCCAAGTAGCGGGGATTACAGGCATGCGCCACCACACCTGGCTGATTTTTCTATTTTTAGTAGAGACATGGTTTCACCATGTTGGTCAGGCTGGTCTGAAACTCCTGACCTCAGGTGATCTACCCGCCTCAGCCTCCCAAAGTGCTGGGAGCACTCTCAAGTGCTCACGTCTGTAGATGTGAGCCACAGCACCCAGCCAGTTTTATCTTTTAAATGTCAATATTGTAGTACACTGAAAATGATATTCTTTGAAACTATTTCAACTTTGATGAAAATTTTCTGTTGTTTTGTTTTGTTTTTGAGACTCGTTCTCACCCAGGCTGGAGTACAGTGGTATGATCTCAGCTCACTGCAACCTCTGCCTCCTGGGTTCAAGCAGTTCTTCTGCCTCAGCCACCCAAGTAGCTGGGATTATAGGCATGTAATATTAGAGACAGAGTTTCACCATGTTGCCCAGGCTGGCCTCGAACTCCTGACATAAAGTGATCTGCCTATCTTGTCCTCCCAAAGTGCTGGGATTACAGGTGTGAGCCACCACGCCTGGCCTGATGAAAAACTTCAACTGTTGACTTTAAAATGTCTGAGTGATACATACAGTTTTTAAAATAGGGAGTGGGGAAGTCACTGCCTTAGAAGACAGGATCACCAGTGTGGCTTCCATAGTTCAAGACCATCCTAATGATGGGCCAGAGCTTGTTTTCTTCTCATGGGGCATATTGAGGCCTATGTGGGCATCTCAGCCCTCACTCAGGCTATTGTTCTACAACTTAGAGGGTAGCTGATAGAGACATAGGGCCCTAATGAGACAGTGTCAAAGCATGTTCCTCCTAAATGTCAGGCCTCAATTATGCAGATCAGAAAAATTTCCCCTATACTAGCACTTCTAATTAGCCAGCTAGGGTAGACAAAGAACAGCAGTCTCCCTCCAGGAAGCGGAAAGCTGGCTTTTTATCAGGATGTACCTGTAGGACGGATGGGAGCCTGCACCATGCTCTGGCTTCACCAGTTAGGTTGTACCACTCAAGTGGACATTTAAGTCTGCTTAGAAACCTTGATGCGTGTTATAGATTGAAATGTGTCCTCCTCAAAAATATATAGTGGAGTCCTGGCCAGCTGTGGGTGGCTTACCCCTGTAATCCCAGCACTTTGGGAGGCCGAGGTGGGTAGATCACCTGAGGTCAGGAGCTCGCGACCAGCCTGGTCAACATGTTAAAACCCTGTCTCTACTAAAAATACAAAAAATTAGCCAGGCATGGTGGTGGGCACCTGTAATCCCAGCTGCTCAGGAGGCTGAGGCAGGAGAATCGCTTGAACCCAGGAGGTGGAGGTTGCAGTGAGCCGAGATCGCACCATTGTACTCCATCCAGCCTAGGCAAATATATGAATATATAGACATAGATATATAGATATAGATCGAAGTCCTAACCTCAGAAAGTTCCCTTATTTTGAGATAGGGTCTTTACAGGGGTAATCAAGTTAAGATGAGGACATCTGATGGACCCTAATCCAGTATGACTAGTGTCCTTATAAAAAGGGAATACTGGATGCAGAGACAGACATGCATAGAAGGAAGATGATGTAAAAAGACACAGGGAGAAGATGGTCATCTACAAGCCAAGGAGAAAGGCCTGGAACAGAGCCCCTTACAGCGTTAAAGAGGAACTGACCCTGCTAATGCAGACTTCCAGCGTCCAGACCTGTGAGACAATGAATTTCTGTTGTTTAAACCACCCAGTGTGCCATACTTCATCATGGCAGCTCTGGCAAACTGATAGAGTGCGCTCAAAAGCACAGTTTCTTTTCATGGACTTTCCAAAGCCCAGGGACTTCTGTTTCTTTTAGCTGTGTTTTGAAACTGCCACATGGCATGGGCCATCAGGATAGGAATTGTTACCTCCTTCCCCTAAGAGCAGTTAAGGTCAAAGACTAGAGCCAGAGCTCTTGGGTTTAAATCCCATTAGCTGTGTGACCTCTGGCCCAAATGGTGTCTCTTATAAAATAGAATAATAATACCTGCTTCTTAGATTACTTGGAGGCCCAAGTGAATTAATAACATGTAAAACTCTTGGTGCTCGGCACATAATAAGTGCTTGACAATGAAACGTTCATTGCCATTGTTGGGGGCCAGAAAGCAAGCAGTGTCTAAGAGCACCCCAGATTCATGAATCACACAGCAAGAAAGCCCGCATGCTCCCCTGGAATTCTAGAAGTTTTATTTGTGAAATTACCTTACAAATGTTGGAGAGGTTTTAAAAAAATCTCTGCTTGTCTTTTCTCTTGTTTTATCCTGTCTTATTCTTGGAAAAGTTAATATTTGAGAATAGCTGGCATGTCCTATTAATCCTTTTTTTAAAAAAAGGATCCGCTCCGACACCAGTTGGCAGTTAGGTTTCATCAGTCACTCGAGATTATGGATTAACTCTCTGATCTTTTTACCCTTCGAGCTAATTAGCCTCTGGACAAATACTGCTAGTCACAGAGGCCAAGCACAGCTGACCAAACACATTTCAAAGAGTAAATTTAGTGAGTAAATAACACCACGCCTAGATCTCTTGGTAATACTGCTTTTCTGAATCACTGGAATCTGGATGTTTCCTTCCCAGGGAGAGGTGGAAGTGTAATGTTTACAACCCTTCAAAGCAATAGAAAAAAATGTAACAAATTAAGTCAGCTACTTCTTCCCTTAACTCCTCCTGTTCCCCCATTTAAAATGATTTCTTTTCTTATGTCTTCAAATAACAAGCTCAGTTTGACTTGAAATGGCTTAAGTGTATCCTTTGGGACGGTTGTTTAATAGACCTCTCTCAAAGGGAGGCTTCCCTGGATGCCCAGCTGAAATGTAATTTTTCTCAGTTTAATTTAATTATCACCACCTGCCAAAACTTTCTCTCACCTCCACAAAGCACCTTGAACAGTTCATGCCACAAAGCACCTTGAACAGTTCATGCCTCACCTTGGTGGTAAGGCCTGTTAAGTACTTGTAGATAATTATCCTCTTAATGTTTAGTGAAACTTAGTATTTCTAGAACTTTCGTTTTTTGCTGAAGAAGACTTCTCCAGGTAGTGCTTTCCAATCTCCCTTCAAGTTGAAGTGAGTCATACCCACAACTTCACCAGTGAGGCCTCCATACCTAGGTTTCCACAGTTGCAGGGAGAACATGTCCCAAGGGTGGGCCCATCTCCTTGGCAATGGCAGTGAGGATGGTGTGTCCATCCTGATGTCCAGCTCTGTCGGGCACCAGGTAGCTGGAATGGCAAGGCTCCTGGCCTCTCCCCTGATATCTCGCTCATGTGAGTAGCCTTAAACTCTGCATCCGTGTTCTGAATGCCATGTTTCTTCCTAATCCCACAGTTCAGAGTTCTGGAGAAGCAGGAGTTTCAGATTGAGTGACCAGCTCTGACGTTGCACAACCACATACCTAAGTAACTCAGGTTTTGTTTTTTGTTCTTGCATTCAGGAAAAGGGAAGACAGGAAACTATTGTGCTCTTATTTCAGAAGAGTGGTAAAAGTGTGGTCATTTTGTCACTTGTTACCAGTATTCAGTGATTCAACAAAACCTTTATCAAGTGAATACTAGGTGCCTAGTAATATGCCAGGGACATGGAAGGAATTCAAAAAGAATACAATCCAGCTTTTGCTCTCAGGGATCTTAGAAAACAGTGAAAAGTTTATAAGGTTGTAAGCAACATTAGCTAGTTAACCACAGAGGAGGAAGCCTCCAGTGGACTAAGTTACAGGCCACTGTTTTGTGGCTACCACATTTGGAAGCAGCACACTCCACACTAGCATGGTTTTCCCAACCAGGTTATCATGTCTGCTGCCCAGCCGCATATGGATAGATTGTGTAATATGATTTTATTGTATAGAATGCAGTGCATCTGTGTGTGTTTGACGAAGGAAGATTACCAAGAAATAGTTCATGGAATAGAGAAGGTATTAGGACAGCATAGAGCTGGGGTGTATGATCCCTGGGGTGTATGTGTGTGTGTGTGTGTGTGTGTGTGTGTGTGTGTGTGGGTATGTGTATTAAGTGTATGAATATATTTGTGTGTGTGTGTGTGCATGTGTATGTGTGTTTGCATGTATAAGGAAAGCCTGAAAAATGAATACAATGCTGTCAAGAGTGGCTAATGCTGGAGAATGAGACTGGAGAATCCAGATGAAGAGGTTTATTTTTAGTATAGTATTCTTCAGTACATATTTTTACTATCGGTATGTTTTGACTTTTATAATAATTTTATTTAACCATCAAAGTGGATTTTTGAACAATATAAATCTTGTTAAAATATTAATAAAAGTTAAACCCCTTACAATAATATGAATAGGAAAGCGACTAAAGGTGTTCATAAAGGGAATGTTTTACTCTTGACTGTAATTATTAAAGAAATATGATTTATTTAGAGTTTGTTTTGGAAATATTTAAAGCAGTGATTTTCATCCTTTGCTGGATATAGTCACCGGTTGAGTCTTTTAAAAATTGAGACCCAGCCCCAGGATGATCCCAGACTTTCTAAGCCAGAATTTCAAGTGAGGCTTCAGCAAGTGTGTTTTAAACAGCACACACACACACACAGAATCCACATACTACACACATATACCACCAGCAGCTTCCTCAGTCAATCCTGATGTGCACCAACTTAAGGCCTAAAACTAGGGAAGTGATGAAAGTCGAGGGAAGCAGTTGTGGCTGTAAACATACTGAGTTAAACTTCTTGTGAAATGACAGATCTTAAATTGGGTTGAAAAACAATATACAATATCATGAATATTGAATTTACCACATATCATTATCACCCAAATATGAAAAAAAACTAGAAATGCAAGAAGAAATGAACAAAAATATAGCTGGACTGACATTCATTACACTATTACTCTATTATGTTAAAATATAATATATAGAATACTTCAGTAATATAACATGTCAACTAATAGGTACGTATTGAATTGATACCTTTAAATATAGCTGTAATGGCATATCTTTACATTGTAACTGTATTATGTTAAAATATATTATATAGAATACTTTAATAATATAATTAACGTGTCAACTAATAGGTAGGAACACACTGACTTGACACCCTCCACTGAGAGTAGGCCTTATTTTTCAGTATCCATGCAACTTTTTCAAAAATGCATCACTTACATAGCTAAAGATCCTCAGTAAATTCTCAAAGGCTTTTAAATAACCACTGAACCAAAGAGGAAATCTAAACTACTACTAAAGATTAGAAAAATGATGACAGTGAGAACATCACATGCCAAAACTTATGGGATATAGCCAAAGCTGCCCTCAAATGGTATATTTGTAGCCCCGAAATTACTATTTTTAAATTATGTATATAGAAAGAATAAAAACAAATGAGCTCAGGATATAACTCATGTTCGAAAATAACAACAAAAGCACCCAAAGAATACAAAAGGAAAGATAATAAAAGGCAATAAACTAGAAAATAAAAGAAATAATAGAATAAATAAGTGAATCTAAGAACTATTTCTGTTAAGGCAATTATTTAATAGAAATAATTGACAGTTGACATTGACAGTCTATCAAACAAAATATAGAGAAAACATAAGAGTTAACAAAATTTAATTGAAAATGACAGAGACATGGAGCTGATTAAAATTTAATTAATGATTTTAATCAGTGGCAATATGCGTGTGCTTTACAAAGCTCAATTAGTACACACAGACACACATGCCTGCACAAACAAAATAACCATAGGCTACCTGTGAATAATATATGTGGGATAAAATATATACATTGCTAATAAAGCAAAGTATTATACTTTGCCAGTTGAAATATAGATTAGTACAGTCTTTCTGAAAGTGGCAGTGCGTATTAAGAACTCAAAATTTTCTGTGATATTTATCCTTCTATTCCAAGTCAAAGAGTTCATCCTAAGAAAATCAGAAGTGCAGAATAAATATTCTTTGATATTTTAAGAGACCTTAGGAAGACTCATGTCATGGGAGTGAGCTGATGATACGAATGGTTGTGGGGAGAAGTAAAACCAATATTTCATCTAGAAAAAATAGCATGGAATTATAAACTTAAAAATAATTCTGAAAAACTCTACACCACAGTGCTAACACTCATTATTGGAGTGTAAGGATTACAAGTGATTTTTAACTTCTTCCTTTTATTTTTATATTTCTTCCTAATATTATTCAATTAGAAGGTAATATTTCTGTAATTCAATCATAAAATTACTAAAACAAAAATTTAATATAAACATAATGGAAGGGTTATAATAACAGGCAAAGCACATACAAAAATCATGCCTGCATAATATATCAAGACTGAGGATGCCACCAAATCGTAATGTTCCCCGGTTAGTTTGTTTACTTTCAATTTCCCTGAAAGGGGCATGAATGAGAGGTGGAGGGGGAAGATATTAGCTAGGATGTGTTCTCTTTCCAAAATCTGAATTCTTTTTTATTTCGTGTTTCCATCATTGGGTCTTTTATCATTAATCCCTAAGATGTCAGCTGTTCATCGCCAGGTGCCTGAATCCCTACCAGAAACTCCTTTCGGTGTTACCTATCCAGGGACATGAATTTCTCTTGGTCTTTCCTTTCTCTGTCCTTTCTGTCCCTGAATCTGAGCTTCTTTCTGGAAGTGGTCAGCAGCACCCTCCCTTTGCCAGAAGTGCAAAGTTTGGCCAACACTCCCCCTAGTGGCAATTTAACAAATTCCTGAACTGACCAACCCAAAAGCCAAGGCCCAGCACTGATGCCACGCTGGGTTAACTGGGGCACTTGTTGATTAAAGACATATCACTGGACCCTACCTCAGGAGTATGGCCCAGAAATACGTATTCTTTTTTAACAGGCATCTCAAGCATGGGTTTTTGTCCCATTTGTACCCTTCCTTTGTCATTTTTGTGGAACACATAGTGATTGGGATTCAGTGTTTTATAGAAAACTTGATTCCAATTTTTAGTACTGAATGTGAAAAAAAACATTCAAACTTCAAATTGATTGGCCTAGAGCATATAGTTCTATATATTTTAGAGAAGAGAAGCAATATAAGAGTGAATCTCTTGTAAACTTAGTATACATTACTAAAGAGAATAGAAACCAGAGATGTTTGTGATTAATGTCCTCCAGTGAACACTTGTGAAAAGACTAGCTGCTACTTTATTCTACCTGCAGCCATATCAGTGTATAAATTACAACCAAGCACGTTATATCTTGGCACTATTGCTTTCTTATTCTCCATTTCTATTTCTAAACATCCCCCATACCTGAAATTTGTTCTCCAGTGGCCAGCCAGCCTCTTTGGAGCAGCCTGCTGATTTAATCAACATGCTGCTTATCATGTTTTCCAGATGGTTAATGCATCTCTTAAATAAAACTGGCCCTAATTTGAACTGGTGTTTCTATTCTGGTCCTCTCTGAAGAATAATTTGTCTTATGGTCAAAGTTTATTTTTCATTATTTCGCTCTGGGCTCTGGTGATGTCTTTTTACCACTTCTTTGTTCAAAACTGTCAAGTGGCACATTAATTCAATTCATTGATGCTAATCATCCATGGAGGAAAAAGAAGACAGTTCATATGAATATCAACACATTCCTCAAATCATTTATCACTCACATGTAAAGTTGCAGAGAACAGATTTGTCAGAATTATTGATTGAGAAAGGAAAGAGCCCTTCGTTGTGGATGGGTGTTCTCTCTTCATTGCTGCTTCTGCTTCGAGAAGGGGTGTCCTTGTCATGTGAAACAGCATTATTTGGGGAGCAGTAGATACAGGCCAGGTTTTTAGGAGTCTCACTTAAAAACTCGTGGTCTTAATATTCAGTGTTACACAAAGGATTCCAAATATAAATAACCTTCAAGCTGACCCATAGATTCAGGTCTGATTCCCATTTCACAAATGGTTTCCAAGGCATACAGTTAGGTCGTATAAAAGTGACATTAAACTCATATTGGCAGAATGCCATTGTGGCGTGACTTCTGCAATAATGAATGGCTGAAAGTAGGCAAGATAATGTAAGATTCGAATGGGGTTGCATCCTGAAAGGCAGGCAGCCGGAGGTCCTGAGAATTAAATGGAGGAGCTGCAGTAAAAATATGGCTCTATTACACCAAGCATTTTCCTCTTTTCCTTTCCATTACCTGTCTGAGATGATTTGGCAGAGTTTAAAAATAAATGAAGTGTACTCATTTTTCCTTCAGAGTTTTGCTTTGAAGGCATTTGGTAAGGGGAAAAAATGAAATATGAACACAGGCAGCATGGGGGATCAAGACATCAAAATGTAAGCATTATATCCAATATAGATATCCTTATGTGGGGACGTATGCTTGCTTCCAGTTAAGGTCACATCTTATGGGCAGATGTGATGCTCCCAAGCAGTGTTAATGATCTGCTAGGTAATGCAGAGGAAATGATGTGTTTAGAATGGGGTTTTTTTCCCATTTGTACCTTTCCACTGTCATCTTTATGGACTGCAACATGGAATGATTGGGATTAGGTTTTTCATAGAAACTTGATTTCAATTTTCAGTACTGACTAGAGACAGGATTCTTTTGCAGGCATATCAGTTATGTTGATCATTGTTTTTCACATTTTATTGTAGCTGCCAAATCCTTATTATAAACAGAGTAGAACCCTACATATAAAACCCACGAAAGGGCAACTCTGAGGGAAACCAAGTTGAGCATCTCGGCAATTCCCCTTACTGAGCGATTTTCTCCAGTGCCTCCCTCTCTTCTCCCATAGCCGAATCCGAAAACAGTCTTCTGGGAGAAAGAACAAGGTTTCCTCTGTATAACCTAGGGGAAAAGTGCCTTTAATTATCCATTCATCCTCTGCTGGAACAAATATTTATTCAGTGCCTATGATAAGCCAGGCCCTCCCTCTTCTAGACAATGGGTTGCAGCAGTGAGGAAGAAAGACAAGGAGACTGTCCTCAGGGAGGCAGCTGGGGAGGCAGCCAGGCCACCCCAGCCATGATGCCATGAATACATTAAGAATGGGGAGAAAACAGATCTTAGGGAGGGATCTCATGGGGAAAGGATGGGTGGGTAAGGCCTGTGGAAGAAACCGGGATGCTGAGGAAGAGTGGCCACATCAAGAGCTTGGGAAAAAGTGTTTCAGGCCAGGAAAGTTCCTGGAAGCCCAGAGACAGAGGTATTCAAGGAATGGGAAGATGGCCAGAGCCCGTCCTGGATGTGGGATGCTGGGGTGATAGTGGCCAAGAGGTCAGAGGGAAGCAAGGCTGGTTGGAGAACATGTACTAGGCTGTGATGGAAACTCAGAATTTTTCATTTTAAGTTTGCTTTTAACTTTGGTTTGTTTATTATTAAACTTCTTATGACTAAGCTGTTTATATCTGTATTCCTTCGACTTCCAAAATGACTTTGTGGTAACTCACGTATGCATTGTGTATGCACAGGTTCATTTGGTTCATAAAAGCTCAAGACCATGTGGAGGAAGAAGGAAGGAGGTTAACTGTAGGGTACTATAGATAGTAGGATTGAGAATTTAAAATGTAGTTCTGTGTTCCCCACAGCCACAGTAGAAAAAACAAAAAAAGAAAAGAATGGCTTACATAATTCTAATTAGTTAAAAAAGGAAGGCCCTTCATTCTTAAGGAAAGAAACATCTACTACTAAATTCTAAACCTAATGTACAGACTTAAGTTTCCAAATTATGATGGTTCCACTTAAGATTTTCAACTTTATGCTGGTGTGAGAGCCACACACATTTAGTGGAAACCATACTTTGAATACCCATACAACCATTCTGGTTTTACTTTCAGTATAGTATTTAATAAATTACATGAAATATTTAACCCTTTATTATAAAATATACTGTATGTTAGATGATTTTGCTTACCTGTAGGCTAACGTGGGTGTTCTGGGCATGTTTAAGGTAGGCTACACTTAAGCTATGATGTTCAGAATTACGTGAATTTTCAACTTAAAATATTTTCCACTTATGATGGGTTTATTGGGACATAATCTCATTATAAGTCAAGAAATACTTATATTTCACTGAGTCTTATACAATAATTCATCAATAATTCTGTTTATGAATATTAAATGCCAAATATACAAAAACTATTGGTACTCTAGGGAATGCAAGCTTTAATCAGACATAAATTCTGCCTTCCTGGGGCTTGCAATTTAATAGGATATATAAAGAACCTACACAAATAACTATACTACAAGACAGCAGATACAAATACTAGTTTTCATAGGATCTAAAGGTAGGTACTCTAATTGCTTTCTGTCAATTTCAGATGTCGCATTAAAGTATGACTCTGGGACAGTTTAGGGTGAGGGGAAAGAGTTAAAGTAACCAGTCAGGTTTATAGTTTTTTAGTAATCAAGGACTTAACACAGAGTACCCAGGGGCAGGGCAGAAGGACAGGGTTTTTTTTTGTTTGTTTGTTTGTTTTGAGACGGGGAGTCTCGCTCTGTCGCCCAGGCTGGAGTGCAGTGGCGTGATCTCGGCTCACTGCAAGCTCCACCTCCCGGGTTCACGCCATTCTCCTGCCTCAGCCTCCTGAGTAGCTGAGACTACAGGCGCCCGCCACCACACCCAGCTAATTTTTTTGTATTTTTAGTAGAGACGGGAAGGGCAGGTTTTATAAGATGTCTTTCAAAGTTGACTCTCTCGGGAGGCTGGGACACAGGTGTCCTGTATAACTAATTGAAGACACATTGAATATAGACATATAGGTGACAAATCAACAGTTATGAAATTTCAGTGGTGCTTTTTGTTCCTGTTAAGACACGCGTTTTATATAGAACTAGGTCAAGCTTACAGGTGAAAATTGGAAAAAGTAGACATCCTAAAAGGAAAAATGCCTCTTATCTATCCACCTAAAGAAAAACTGCAAGCATTTTGGTATTTATCTCTTAGACATTTTTCTGTGTATATCTGTATCACACTATCCCAACTGTTCTGTGGTCCCCTTTCTTCACCTCTTTTCACATCAAGACATGCAGTTCAAAGATACCTTTACTTATTTATTTATTTATTTGTTTATTTATTTGAGACGGAGTCTCTCACTGTCACCAGGCTGGAGTGCAGTGGTGCGATCTCAGCTCACTGCAACCTGTGCCTCCTGGGTTCAAAAGATTCTCCTGCCTCAGCCTCCCGAATAGCTAGGCGTACAGGTGCACACCACCATGCCCAGCTAATTTTTGTATTTTTAGTAGAGACAGGGTTTCACTGTGTTGGCCAGGATGGTCTCGATGACCTCATGATCTGCCCACCTCAGCCTCCCAAAGTGTTGGGATTACAGGCGTGAGCCACTGCACCCGGCTCAAAGATGCCATTATTAATTACTACATGACACTCAAGTGTGTAACTCTATCAGGATTTATTTAACCAGTCTTCTAGAGTTGACACATAGGTTGTTCTCAGTTGTACACTATTAGCAACAATACTGCGTGAACATTCCTTAAATATATCTTTTCTCACTTTTCCAATTTTCTGTAATATTTTTCTAGTAGTGGAGAGAACAGTGATTTGTGATTCTGCGTCTTACTGAGTCACACACATACCCAAAGCTTTTATGTAAGATCTTTGTTTATTGATGCTAACTGCAGACAATGCTAAGCTATCCTTTTTGCAGAAGGAGGACTTCAGAGCTCCTAAGGAGCTCATGAATTTTAGATTCTCCTTTGTTGTGCTTTTCTTCTGACCCCCACCCTACCCCCATTAATTCCCTTAGATGCTTAACTCAAGCCAGAGCATGGAAGGCGCTTTCAGCTCCTTCTGTTTACTCAACACCTACCACATCCAATTAGTCACCAAACTCTACATTCTGCCTCCTGAAAAATGCCCTGAATCTCATGCTTACCTTCTTCCCACATCATTCAGCTTTCCCTGATGTTTTTCTATAGTGACCCAGGGTCACTACAGAACTTCTTCAGTGCTCTCTGCTTCTTGGGTTTGGCTCCCACGCTAATCCATCTTTCATACTTCATTTTCATGTCCATCTCATGATGCACTCGCTTGCCTCAAAGTTTTTAATGGCCCCAAATTGTTTTCTAGATACACTTCAAACTCCTCAGCTGGACATACCGGCCTTCATTTCCGGATCAAGTCACCGAGGCTGAGGCCTGAGAATCGAGATTCTTTAAACATCCACTGTGATTTCAGTTCAAGCAGCTTGGCTCTTCAGATATCCCCAAAATGGGCAGTGTGGAAACTGGTCTGCTTGGAACCAACACTAGGTCACGAGGCCGGTTATAGCTGGAAACTTCCCTAAGCTACAGCCAAAAATTTTCTAGCACAGTGTGATTATTTTAGGAATAATTTAAAAAGCATCTCACCAAAGAGCAGCATGTTTGCAAGGATAGATCAAAAGATCATTTCCATTTAGGAAGTCTAATTTAATTAAGTAACACAATTTTTGAGGTATGAAGCCTTTTCTTGCTGAGTCAGGATTTTTTGCTTCTCTGTTAATACAAAGCAGGTAGTTGGAATTGAAGATTTGCTCTGGGATAATACTATTTACATGCCTGGCCACATTAAAGGTCAGGGTAGAAAGTACTGTTCTGTGGGACAGAGGGGCAAGAGGGGTATTTTGTTTCAATCTTATTAGAGCACTATGTTAAACTATTTTTTTTCAAGTAGAATGTTTAAATTTTAGGTTCTTTATGAAAAAAATGCTTAAAAGCTATTTAATGATTTGTATTTCTTGTAGGCAACGTATTCATAAATATCAAACTATTAACAAAAAGAAAAAAAGATTTTTGAGCAGTTATATGTTTCCATTGAATTAATGGTGAAGTTTTCAGAAAAAGTACTTTGTGAAACTGAAAAGGATATTGCAATAATAGCATTTTATTTTCTATTTTATCTTTCACTAATCTTATAGTATTTTAATGGATTAAAACTCTGTAATTTTCATACCATGTAATGTGAACTCCTAGTTTGGCTACTAACATTGTTAATATCACTTCTGAAAAATAGAGAGATTAGCTTTTGAAACAGCTTTGGTTGCTTTTCTTTCTCTTTTTTCCTCTAGTATGTAATTTCCACAACGACTGTCTCTGTCTTATTCATACTGTGTCCCCGTGCCTGGGTGATGGCAGGCCCAGGGTAAATATCTTCTGAGCTAAAGCCTGCATGATGAAGAATGGAATTTTGTGTAACCGGCCTCTCTGAGAAGGTATATGGGAAGGAGAAATGTGATCCTTGACCTAGAGGAAGCTTATAATAGTGGAAAATACTTTTTCCTAGCCTGTCTGAGTTTTCAAAGCTTTGTGCTATTGATACGGCATCAATGACTGGAGGAACACCAGGGTCCTTGGTCTTGCGACAGTTTAGATAAAACTACAAAGACACACGTGGGGTGGTTTTAAGGAGCAGAGAGTTTGTTAGGCAAGAAAGAAGAAAGGAAGAAGGAAACAATCCCCCGTACAGAGACAGAGGAAGGGGGATTTGAACAAAGAGGAACCCCATGTGTGACAGAAAAGTGGTTGCTTGTACTGGGACGCTGGAGGAGGCGGTGTCTGCTTTGCATAGGGCACAGTGGATTGGTTTGATTTGACCAGGTGTGTCATTTACGTAGCCTGTCATTTACGTAACACTGATCTTCATTGAAGTCTTAATCTAGTTCAAGGGATCTCCAAGCTGTCTTTTTACAGTGCTATTTTCAGTTTGTTGAATGGTTATTTCTTAAAATATAAGATGTAAGTATTCACAGTATAGATAGATGGGTGGATAATATTGTCCGGTCACAGCAGTGTCATAGAAGAAAAATAAAGAAGGTTTAAGGGGTGAGAGAGTGGGGGGGATGGGGGCTGCTTTTTCAGTCGTGCTTGCTGAAGGTTGTTTCTCCAAGGAGGTAACCCTTGAACTGTGAAGAGAGAGCTACAGAACTACAGCCGGGGGAAGAGCATTTCAGAAAGAGAGAACAGGCTTTAAAGGGCTTGAGGTGGACAGCAAACTTGGAGTGTTTATTTAAAAAGCAAGGCAAAAAATAAAATAAAATAAAACTTTAAGAAGCCAGTCAGTCATTGTGCCTGGAGGGCAGTAAACAAGGAGAGGCCTGTGAGTGGACTCAGTCAGAGAGCTAGTGTTAGAGCAAAGGGAATTTACTCTCCACCCTCTGAAGTTTCCATAATTGAGTCTGCTGACATCAACTGACAGTAGACCAATTAAGTGGAGAAAAGGAAAATAAAGTTATTACCTGTGTGGGGACATCACAGGAAAGTGAGTACCCAATAGCTCAATGGGATTTAGAAATGCATGTCCCCTTCTCATTTGAAAGAGGGAACTGGGGGCTGTAGGCACATTTAGAGGAAAAGTAAACGGTTTTTAGGGAAGATGAATGGACAGGAGGAACAGACAATAGACTAAGACAAAGTTCCTGTAGGCCGGGTGTGGATGTCAACTCTGGTCTTTCCTGGGAGTTAATCCTCCTTGTTTGATGAGATTATATGCTTTGGGAGGCCAAGGTGTACAGATCATTTGCGGTCAGGAATTCAAGACCAGCCTGGCCAAAATGGTGAAACCCTATCTCTACTAAAAAGTGAGTGAAGACAGGGAAGGGGTCCAAGGGCCAAACTCAGGTCATTCCAATAGAGTCAGGAAGATGAGAAAAACCTAGCAAGGGAGACTGAGGAAGTGATGCTAGGAAGCAAGAAGTATGCAAACAACAAGTGTGGTGTTTTATAGTGCCAAGAGAAGAAAGGCTCTTTAGGAAGAGGCCATTATCAGCTGTTTCAAACTCTGTTGTAAAATGAAGATGACAAGTGATCAGATTTGACCTCATGGAGGTCACTGGTGCCCCCAGTGAGAGCAGATTCAGCTCTGATTCACTGCCTGATTATAGGAGTTCTCTTATGATTGCTTTTAGTTTCTTAGTCAAATGAGGATCTAAGTTATCTGATGAAAAAGGAGGGAGGGAAGGACTCTGGAGGTTTGTGAATAGAGGAGAAGCTGTACATAGTTGTGTGAAGAGTGAATCAGCTAGAAAAATACAGTCAGATTTCAAACAGAACTAAGAACTCTCTTGTTAGTTCAGGTCATAAATTTAAAATGAGATCAGACAGCACCATTGTATGCTTTTCTGCAGCCTGTTCAGCTGTTGAGGTGGGTGGAGGAGGCAGAGAATAGGATTTAAGCAAGGTTGGTTTTGCTAAGCAAATATGATAGAGAGAAGAGGTGCTGGGGATGTATTCATGAATATAAAAGGAGAGATTATAATTATAATGGAATAGAAGTTAGGTAATGAGGAAAGTGAAGCCATGAATGGGGTGATGGAAAAGGTGGCAATGTTAAAAGTCACAGTAGGATCAAAGAACTTTTGGAATGTGTTGCAAGTTGCAACTGATTGGAGCCAGCATTGTGGGTGGTAAGATAATTTACAAAGACAGTAGTCAGTTAAAGCAATGGGCAGCACAGGAGAGAAGGAGCTGTCTGCAAAGAGACAGGATCTGGAGGGAAGTTTTACAGGGTGGTGCTGGAGGGGCTACCTACAGATAAGTTTGTGCTGCTGGGGCTACATGCAAAGCAAGGTATTTGGGAACAGGATGTTGTGTCAGCGTGTTGTTGGTGGTTAGCCTTCTCTCAGAACAATTGTTCTCTCCACACCTGGGGCATCTTCCTTGTTGTTTACTTATCTAATCAGGACTCCACAGAATGGGCATACTAGAAAGAGTGAATTGGAATGACAAGAGATGGTGCTTGTAAACTTAAGACTTCAGCAATGGTTCTGTATTGTCAATGACAGCGCTTAGGCTACAATCACAGCAAAGTCTGCTTTAGGAGATTATAAAGGATGAGATCTTTGGGTTGAGGAGATTGTGGAACTGAGAAGCTAGATACTGGATAGATCATCTGTGAGGATATTGAAGTTACTAAGAATGATGATAAAGAGAAGGGTAAGAAAATTGTCCATGAATTGTGGCATGACCAGGTGGAGAGTAAGTACCATAAACAGGGATAGTGGGTAGTATAATTTCAGGCACTTCAAAGGAACTGGGCAGGGGGTTAGGGAGTAAAAAGGATGGTGGTCTGGAAGCAGAAAGGAAGAGCAAGAGGCACACCTATCTGACCTTCAAGACCAGCAATACCAAGGGTGTGGGACAAAAAACTTAGGAGGCTGCAAGAGAATAGCAGTTGCCTGGAGAGTCAGCTAGGTTTCTATCAGGGCAAGAAAGAGAAGCAAATGCCTAGAGAAGATATATGAGAATTTACTGATGACAGACCCTGAGGTCCAAAAGGCACCTTGGAGAGGTTTGGTGATGGTAGAGAAGTAGGGAGATAGGAGCTTAAATTAGGGAGTAAGCAGAGCCTTTGACACAGTGGATCTGTGAAAACCTGGGTGTTATGGGATAAGCTGGATGGAGTCTTGGGCTCCTGCTCCTGACTGAGGTGCCCAGGAATAAGAGGTGCAACAGGGCTGCTTCCAGACAGGAGAATGGGATACTCAGCACTCAATGTAGCTACTTGTTGGGACTGGTATTTATGGTGGGCAAGATTGGAGAAGGGAGACTGAAAATTGCACCAGAAGCTCAGGGCACCATGAGGACTTTGTGGATAGATCATGTGTGAGGATATTGAATTTACTAAGAATGATGATAAAGAGAAGGAAGAGTAAGAAAATCGTCAATGAATTATGGCATGACCAGGTGGACAGTAAGTTCCATAAAGAGGGATGGTGGGTAGTATAATGTCAGGCACCTCAGAAGAACTGGGCAGAGGGTTAGGGAGTAAAAAGGATGGTGGTCTGGAAGCAGGAGGGGGGAGCAGTGGTCCAGTAGGGGCTGCAGAGCTGCAAGGGCTTTGCATAAATCCTGTCAAAGGCAACCTCAAGGTTTCCAGGAGCCATACCCCTTCATTTGCTCATTACTTTCTAGATTAGGAAATCACCACTCAGCGACTGGGGTCTTTGCCTGAATGCATTTCAGAATTACTAAGTTGGTTGAATGCTTCCACAAATACTGTTTTCATGGAGAGCACTTCATATTTACATTGGAAAAGAGCTGGTGCCATCCTCTCCACAGAAACAAGGCTGACAGCCCTTAAATAGCTTTGGCTATCTGTTGGGGAGATCACAGTTTGTGGGAAATCGACAACATTACCATGGAACATAACTTGGAAATGATATTTTTCTTTGCTCGCCACTGAGCATTTTGGACTTGGGAAACAGGCTACCGGAAGAGTAGTTATTGGGAAACGGCAATCAACGCGCGCTTACCTTGGCTCATGATTTCTTGCCATTTTTTCCGGCATTGTAATTAAACCTGTAGGCTACTGATTATTTACTCATTAAGTTCCACTTTCTCACTCTTCCCATTTCAAAGTCGTCATTTAAAAAAATTGCCCAATTGATGATTTTTATATAGGAACAACATATTTTTGATGAAAGTCTTTTTCACAACTGCTAAAAAGCTTTGTCACTATAAGCTGTCACAAGATGGCATCACTTGGTAGTCTTAAAGTCTAATTAGTTTTCTTGTACGCCTGGGTGCATTTTTGAGCTATAAAATAAAACTTGTTGAATAAAGTGACCTTTTTTTTATATGCAGTCTAGTCTATTTCAGAATTGTCCTTTACAAACATGTAACATGATGATTGATCTGATGGCATTTGGGTCTGAAATTACTTCTTGGATGTAGAAGAGAATAAGACCTTGTTTTGAAAGTTTCTGACTTAATTATTTTATTTCAAAAAAGAAAAGAAGGCAAATGCAGAATTTGAAGGGAACTATAGATTCTGCCCTAAGAGAAAGATAAGAAAATCATCAATGGATTGTGGCATGACCAAAAGGAGAATAAGTAACATAAGGAAGGCTGTAGTCCCATGGGAGGCACCTCAGAGGAACTGGGCAGGAGATTAGCAAGTGGAAAGGATAGTAGTCTGGAAGCAGAAAGCAGAAGCAAGAAGTATACCTATTCAGCCTCCAAGAAATATGTGTAGCCTTCAGGGCACCCTAGACAAGAAAAGGCTTTCAGAAAGGGAACAGATACTGCGATAAATAAATTTGAGATGGACACCTATTTTGCATCACACAGTGTGCTAAGAGATAGAGATCTAAACATGAAAAAGGGATCTTCTAAAGCATCGAATGGTCTAGCAGAGGAGAGAAACGTGGAATCCAGTAGCCCTGTTGAGTTAGCATTAGACTGAAACAGAGGAGTAAAAACAGTTTATCTTCTTGGGTGAGTAGGGAGCTGGGATCCTACAAAGAACAAGAATGGAGATATCTGAACTAGACTTTGAAGGATATCAAGAATTTACCACCCATTTTGGATAGGAATGGGCTAGAGGGTGTCAGGAAGGAATTTAAAGATGAGGCAATAGCCTGAGTAAAGGATTAAGGGCACGAATAGGGTAGACTTTGGGACCCTGGGGAAGTAGCAACGGACAGAAAGAAGTGATTTGGATCCTTACATATGGAAAAGACTCTGTGAGTTTCCTGGCACCCAACCTTTGACAGATTTAGGATGAATAAAAAGATGTATATGTGTTTCCAAGATGGTGCAGAGAACACATATTTACTTGATACTTATATATTCCAGGATATAAGAAATCAGATTACTGTACTGAAATAATGCAGAATTGGCCCATTTTTCTATGACAAGTCTAAATAATTTATCTGGTGGGTGTTTTCATAAAGGAAGGTTTTACACCTGTTCAGTGTGTGGTTTTTCCAACTACCTTTACTTTGGAATTTCTGCTTGAAAATAGATTCTGTATCTTTTGGTGAATGGGAGCCAAGGGGTATAGTGGTGAGTTTGAAGGGAGATAAGAGAATGTAGAAAAAGAAGCAGCTGTAGAGAAACTGTAGTGTAGAAACAGATAGTATAGGAAAAGAAGATTTGAGCTGAGAGGAGGGTTTATTTACTAGTGTGACCAGTTAGGAGCTACTCGACCTTAGACTAAAGTCCCTTGACCTCCTGGAGTTTCATGCCTTCCGCCATGTAGAGGGAGGTGATGAGCTATTCTGAGGCTCCTAAGATACTATGTGTGAGGCATGAGAGAACCCCTTTGTGTGCCATAAAATGCTGTAGAAATGGGAGCTGGTAGTCCTCCTGATCTCTTGGTATACTTTGAGAATTTAGCTTTCTTACAACTTCAGGGTCACAGGTTATGCGATGAATGGCTCATTGAATGCTTCTCAAGCTTCTGGGATGCAGAAACATGTCTCACCTGGTATGCTTGTAAAAACATCAAATATTGGGAACCATCTCCAGAATTCCTAATTTAATGGTATTGGGACAGGGTTTAAGAATCTGCATTTTGAGCAGACATCTCATGAGTTGCGAGGAAGGAGGACCGAGGAGACCATTTTCTTGTAGAAACTGTCCTAAAAGATCTTAAAAGTTATGTGCATCCAGTAAAATCAGGCCAGAAGTTGCCCAGCCATTAATAAAACCTTGGACTCACCTTCTGAGAGAAAATGCAAGCACCCCTTGCTAGGCTTCTGAAGGTCTTCTTTGACAGGCACCCCAGCTGAGATTGGCCTTGTTCTCCTGCACCAAATAAAGGAGGTGCTAGCATTTTTGAACTCCTATGGTATGCTTGGGGTGGAGGATTCAAGAACAGATTACCCTGCTTGCTGCTAGCGGAAACTCAAACCCACTGAATTCTCCCATCACATTGACCGTTCATTTGTCAGCAGTGCCCAAAACCTCCCCTTCTGTCCCTGCTTCCCCCACACCCCTGCCTCAAGGAACATCTGTGATGCATTGGAAGGTGACCCAAACATTTGGCCAGAATCCTAATTCTGATACTTCTGCTTCTGTGACCCCCATTAATTCCTTTACTTTCCAAGCCTCCAATTTCTCACCTGTGAGTGAGGAAGGTGCACCTGGGTTGCAGCATTGCTGTGAAGATGAAGTGAGTGCTTCAGGCTCTGTGAGATCCTGCTGTGTGGGGTCTGCTGTCCAGATCATGAAGAACTCTTGCCCCTCAGGAACTAGTATGTAGATGCTCTTCTGAGCAACAACAGTGAATTTGGAAATCCTGCCTAGGGATCAGAGCAAGGGTCCAAGTTGGAGGCATGGAGTTGAGAGTAAAAAACAGCTTTTTAATTTTTACTAAAAGATAATTAGCTTCTAAATAAAGATAGTAATTTTGTATTGAAACATTTAATTCCCCTTCTTCCAAAGTTCCTACTGAAATGACTAATACACACACACACACGCACGCGCACACACACACACTCAAAACATACCCCATATACTGTACCAGAGTTGGAGCGGGGAAGAGTGAAATCTACTCATTCATTCAGCAACATGCAGAACACACACACCTTTAAGTTGCCAGAATCTCAGTGGGTTCATTTTATGTGGCTAAGATTGTTACATGTTCAACAGTAGAGGAACAGTTAAATAAATAAAAACTGTGTTGTCCTTAAAGATGATGGTGTATAAGCATCATTTACATATAAAAATATTGTTATCTTAAAAAGATTAAAAAACAATATATACAATATTATATTGCAACCATGCTTAGAAAAACTTTTAAAAGCATATGCACCAACATTTTTGACATTTTCTGTAAATGATAGGATTAGATCACCTTTTAAAATATTGCTTATCTATTCTGTCTAGTTTAATTACTTTGAATCTAACATACTTGTATGATAAACATATGTCTGACAGATTGTAATAATTGGGGCTTTTAGACTTCAGCTGCAGACCTAAAAATATTTGCATAGCTAATTAGGGGCTCTTGTGTGATGTCCATTTAAATGTCAAGAGAGTAGTACCTTCAAGAGTAGTATGTCAAGAGAGGTGCAGATAGATCACGAGGTCAGGACATTGAGACCTGGCTAACGGTGAAATCCTGGCTAACGGTGAAACCCTGTCTCTACTGAAAATACAAAAAATTAGCCGGGCGCGGTGGCGGGCACCTGTAGTCCCAGCTACTCGGGAGGCTGAGGCAGGAGAATGGCGGGAACCCGGGAGGCGGAGCTTGCCGTGAACCGAGATTGCGCCACTGCACTTTAGCCTGGGCGACAGAGCGAGACTATCTCAAAAAAAAAAAAAAAAAAAAAAAAGAGAGTAGTACCTTACATTATTTGGCACGCTGACCTTATTATATTGAAATATCTTGAGAGTCGTTCACTCTCCAATGGGTCACCTAAGAAATGCTTTGGGAGTAACAAAGAGGTCTATCTCCTCCAAGAGATGATACTGCTCTCTTCCTCCTCTGCTCTCTGCATATTTTTTTCCTTCCCAGGTATTCACACACCAGTAGAATTTCTCTTATGTAAGTGGACCTCTCTTGAGACTCTGTGATGGAAAAGAATGTATTCAGTTTTTTCCCCTTTTTTGAAAAAGCATCATCACAATTCCTGCTTCCCATCCATTCATTTTCATAACCGAGTCTAGAGTGATTTCTTTTTTCTTTGAACTGTACTTGAATGTATCCTGTCCCTTTCACAAGAGCCACTTTTACCTGGGAGCCTCAGAAGGTTAGAGTGATGATATGGAGGTGCTGCCTTATTAATCAAACGTTTGCTCTGTGCTGGGCATTAATCACTTAAACCTGCACAGCTGGATAAGATTCATTAGTGTCATCTTTCACTGTGCTCATCTCCCCGCCCCACTTGCTCTTGGAGGCATTCATTAAAATGCCACCAGTGCTTCCATCACCGGCTCCATCTCTCTCCCACCTCCTGTGGCCATGTGCTGTGTTTGGCCCCTGGGTACAGAGAAAGATCACTAAGAGGTTACCAAGCAGAACATTAAATTACAGGGCCTCTGATGGCTTCTTTGACTAATTTCCTTTCAAATCTGCCTGGATCCTCTGGAAGCTTCTTCTCAGGATGCATGTTCCACACTGAGCCCAGTGGCTGCCCTTGGGAGTGGATGAAGGCCTCAGAGACACTGAGCATCTCTCTGGCGTGGGCTTGTGTGGGATGCACCTGTTCAGCAGTCATGCCCCCTCCATCCGGGGACATACTCCTGGTGCCAAGACCTTCCTCCCTGCTTCCTGTTTCCTCACCAGATCCTTCTCTAATACGCTTCCTGACTTCCACATAGAGGTCTTTGACTTCAGAGTCCCTTGCTTTGGCCTTTAAACCCACCTTCATTTAATCATTCTTCAGTAAACATCTATTGAGTGCCTACTGTATGCCAGGCTCTGCAGCAGTCACTGGAGACATAATTCAGAGCCAGAAAAACATGGTTCTGACCTCATGGAAGTTTCTAGCAAAGAAGACATGTAAAAGAAAAACAGAAGAATAAACAAAGCAACTTGGTCTCAAGTGTAAGAAGTGCTATGAAGTCAACAAAAGGAGACAGAGACAGAATCTACTAGGAGTGGGCACCATATTTTGAATAGCATGGCCAGAGAAGACTGTAGTCCTTGGACCAACACCATCAGCATTGCCTGAGAACCTGCTAGAAATGCAGATTCTCAGACCGTATTTCAGACCCACTTCAGTCTGATTCATCAGAGACTCCCCCAGTGGTCTGTATTTAATGAGCCCTCCAGGTGGTTCCAGTGGCCACCCTAGATTGAGAACCACTGATTTAGGCTATGCCTGCTTGATGGGAAGGAGGTAGGTATGTGAAGTGTGGAGGAAAGCACCTTCCAGGCTGAGGGTCCAGATGAGCAAAGACAGGAGAGAGCTTGGCTTTTTTGGGGAACTGAAACCAAGACCATTTTGGCCAGAGCCAAGTGTTGGTGATGTGGGCAGGGATTAAATCAGATAGGCTCTTGCAGACCAAAGTGAAGGGACAGGATTTTAATCTAGTTTAAGAAGCCCTTGAAGCATCTTAAGCAATGCCTTGCACTGATCTGGACTCCCTTTCAAGATGATCTCTATTGCTGAGTCCAGAGTAGATTGGAGTGGCTTAAGAATGGAAGTGGGAGACCAGGAAGGAGGCGGATGCACAGGTCCAAGAAGTAGATGGAGGTGGCCTGGACCAAGGTGGCAATAGTAGGAATAAGGTAAGAAGGTACTTGTGAGATATGTTTTAGAAATAAGCTCAAAAAGACTTGTTGACTGATTAGGGGTGTGGGCAGGGGTAGTGGTAGAGAGGGGGAATCGTGATTGACTTCCTGGTGTCTGGCTTCAGTAACTGGGTAGATGGATGGGTCGTTTACTGCTCCAGAGAGGCAAGAAGTGGACATGCCCTCTCGGCCTTCCTCTCAGACACTCTGTAACATGCTGGGTTTGAAATTCCACTGTAAACAGCTTCATGGAGTCCATCTTCAGCTTGTCTTCGTGGGCCAGTCCTCAGTTCAGCCCAGACCCCTGAGCCCTCATGGAGATCAAGGAGTCATTGCTTTGATCTCCATAAGGGCTCTGTCCCTCTAGCACAATGTCCTGTGTGCAGTGAACATTTGAGAAATACCTAAGTGACTCAGTCTGCAGGAAGAGCAGCATTCCTATCAGAAAAAAATATTGAGTCAGTCCCCAGCCTTGATTAAAGATGTATAATTGTTACCTTCACCTTAGGAAGGAGAAAAGAGATAAATTGCCTGGCGCCATGAAACACAGACAGCCCAAGGGGTTGAACCAAAGACAGAAACAGAAGATAGGAGTGGCCAGGGGCCCAGGAGAAAATAGGAGAAACCTGTGGCTTGGTGGTGAGTGACCTTTTGCCCAGTCACCCACTGTGAAGAGTGAACTGCAGGAGGGAATAGGAAGGAAAACAGATCTTTTAACTCTGCTCATCTCCTGCAGAGAAGGTGGGCTGGTTACATAAAAAGCTACTGTGGGTTGCTCAGTTCCTGAGTCTTGCTCACAGGGCTGAAGGAAGCATCACCTCTCTCTCTCTCACAGATACTAATAATGAGCATGCCAGTCAGCCCAGCCAGTCAGGAATCGTTCATCTCCAGCTGTCCCTCGCACCTTGTTGATGGTGGGTCTTGAATAGTACATTGTTTCTTGTTTTCTGTGTCTGTTTAGGATATACAGGGAGCTGTATCTTCTAGATTTAAATGCTGAAAAAAAGTGGTGAGTTAGATGGGGAGAATGGAAATGAGATGTATAGGAGCATGGGGCGAACATAGAACGAGGGAACTCCAACCGAAAGAGCCGTAACCTAAATCTGAGAAGCTAATTTTGCAGAACCAGCTTAGCCATGGGACTTTGGGGATTTGCTTTGAAAGATGTTTGCATTGTCTGTGTGATTGGCATGAGACCACACAGTAGTACTCAAATAGGAGGAGGGATTTTGCAATGTCTGGAGATAGTTTTGTTTGTCACATCTGGGTGGGGTGGGAGGGGGGCGCTGATACCTAGTGAGTAGAGGCCAGAGATGCTCCTAAACATTCTACAGTGAACAGGAGGGATTTGCCATGGGGATGAGAGGATTTGGCAACGTCTGGAGATAGTTTTGTCACATCTGGGTTGGGGGTGGGGGGCCATTGAGACCTAGTGAATAGAGGCCAGAGATGCTGCTAAACATTCTACAATGCACGGGACAGGCTCCCACAACAGAGAATTATCTGACCCAAATGTCAGTAGTGCCAATTTTGAAGAACCCTGGCCTAGACCGAGTGAAGAGGACAGAGCAAGAGAACCTGGCCTGATGTCTGACACGGAGAGAGAGTGTGACCATGCACACTGAGAAGGGGGCTCTTCAGCTGGTCTGTCATCAGGGAAACCAGATGAGAACATTCCATGAAGTTCCACCTGTCTTTTCAGCTCTTGTGTGTGTCTCCCTGGAAATCAACAGATACTTATATCCTCCATTTGTGGCCAAGGCACAAGGCAAGGGGATGTGAGGGAAACACAGTGGAATAAGAAGTGGTGTCCACCCTGCAGAGTTTCCAGTTCAGTGATAGGGTCTCCTATCACGCAAGGCAGATTGAAGTAAGTACCTCTACCATAGGGTGAAAAAGTGTTATGAGAGCTTTGAAGAGTGAGTGAGCAGGCCAGGCATGGTGGCTCACGCTTGTAATGCCAGCACTTTGGGAGTCCAAGGCGGGTGGATCACCTGAGGTCAGGAGTTCGAGACCGCCCGACCAACATGGTGAAACCCCTTCTCTACTAAAAATACAAAAATTAGCTGGGCGTAGTGAAGGGTGCCTATAATCCTAGCTACTTGGGAAGCTGAGGCAGTAGAATTGCTTGAACCTGGAAGACAGAGGTTGCAGTGAGCCAAGATTGTACCATTGTACTCCAGCCTGAGTGACAGAGTGAGACTCCATTTCAAAAACAAACAAAAAAAAAAGAGTGAGTGAGCAGTACCTTCTATAGGGAGCATATCCTAGAGGCTCTGCTGTATGGTGGGAACATGTTCGAAGCCCTTTTGCGTCTTGATATATATAGCATGGTGGTTAAGAGCATGGATTTAGGAACGGTGAGAACTGGGTTTGTATCGTAGCCCTCAGTTTCCTTCTTCATAGGAAGGAGATAATTGTAGGGTTATAGTGTAAGAAACAAATGAGATAATCTAAAATGGTTCAAGTAGCACCTGGCACACAGTCAAGAGTTCAATAAATGGTAGAGACTGTTGTGGTATGGAGGAAGTTACTGCTCTGTGGAGGGGTAGGAGCTGTGTGATTTTATACAGTTGGTTTAATTTTTCTGAACCTCAGTTTCCTCATCTGTAAAAGAGAGATGAAATGATGTGCTCTGTAGAACCTTTGTAAGGATAAAAGGACAATGTATGCCAAGTGCCTGGTGCATAGATGACATTCTAACTCAGTGTGAAATCTTCTCCATGCTCTGGACTTTGGTTGAAGGAGTCTGGCGTCTTCTGCACACGATGGTGTCAACTTGGGTCCCGCATATTGCCTTAGTGTCCTTCACCCAACCCACCAGTGCAGGACACGGTGACCCTCCCCACCCCACCCACTGTCTACCCCTCTAAATGATTCTAAGAACCAAGTGTTTGTCCTCTCAAGTATTTATAAGCTTCTCTAAGACAAATATTTTATATAAAATCAAGTACCTCTTGATCCTAGTTATGTTTTTCACCACTTATCTATTCAAACTACATTTATTGAGCATCGCCTGCATGCTAGGAACCAACATAGGAGTTGGGGATAGTAAGTCAAAGAATACACAATAACTCACTTGACTGTTTCTGTGATAGACAAGTGTTTGCCTAGCTTATGTCACTGGAACTCGACCTTCATTAATTTTGCCATATTATTCAATTAAATAAACTTGGGCTACATCCTGAAGGAAGACAGAGAGTCATCTAGGAAAAGAATCCCCAGGGCCTACGTGGTTGTGGGGAGATGACGAGATATTCCAGGCAGAGGGAGTGGCCTCTTGGGTGGAGGCCAGAAGAGAGAAGGATGCTTCTAGGTCACTGGTCAGAGTGTGAGGAGGAAAGGGGCAAGAAATGCAGTGGGTGAGGTGAGGTCAGCTTAGGAAGGGCCTCGTATAAATTGCTGTGTAGTTCAGACTTTGACCCAAGGTTATTGAAGACTACAGAAATATTTTGGGCTGAGGAAAGACATGATCAGATCTGTGTTTTGGAAAGAAAACTCTTTGGATTGAAAAGATTAGGAGGCCAATGTCTGATCCAAGCTAGGAGATAAACACCTAATCAACGTCGTGGCCCAGATTGGGAATGTGGTCGATAGATGTTTCAGATGTGGGATCAACAGGTTTGGGTGGTTGATACGATGTGATGGAGACTGAGTTGGAGAATGAGAAACTGGGGATGATTTATTGGTGGGTAATAGTACCTCCAATTGAGATAGAGAATCTGAGAATAAGAGCACACCAGGATTAGGGAGTGAATAGCTCAGTGGATGAACTAGCTGTGAACTGCTTTGGGCACATCCAGATGGAGATACTGTCCTGTTCAAAGCTAGAAAGTGAATTAATACAGAATCAAAATCAAATACCGCATGTTCACACTTATAAGTAGGAGCTAAACGTTGGGTACACAGGGACATAAGAGTGGAAACAGTAGATACTGGGGACTCCCAAAGCAGGGAGGGAGCAGGGCAAGGTTTGAAAAACTCCCTATTGGGTACTGTGCTCACTATTTGGGTGACGGGTTCAATAGAAGTCCCAACCTCAGCATTGTGCAGTATTTCCATGTAGCAAACCTACATGTGTACCCCCAAATCTAAAATAATTTTTAAAAAATAAACAAAAAGATGAAATAAATTAAAAAATAAATTAATGCATTGTGATTGTTTTTAAATTTTGCTGAAGAGCCTAGAGAGACAAGGTGAGTGAGATGGGCTGGAGAAATTGGAGTGACAAGAATTAGATAAAATTGTCAAGTCATTCGAATAGATGATCTCACCGAGGAAGAAGGTGGGGAGTGAGAAGAGAAGAAGGGACCAGGACTGTGCATCTGCATTTAAGGGACAGGCAGGAGAAGATGAACTCCCAAAAGACTGAAGAGGATAATCAGAGAAGTAGAAGAGATTACTATTTTCAGTGAAAAATGGAGGATCTTGATGGTTTTAGAAGAAAGTGGGTTTTTAGGGAGAGCCCCCAACCCCTCCTACTTACCATGGATAACTATAGTCCTTTGGAAGGCATGGAGCAACACGAACACAGAGATGGTTGCAGAAAATGCCATTCTCATTTTAACCAGGGGTGGCTTTGAAGATTAAATTACAAAGAAGCAGCTGGGAGAATTCCAGTTTTGGGTCCTGACAACTCTTTGTCTTCATCGCATAGCAGGAGGGTCCAGTGGCCACTTGGATGACCGTTGCACTTACCCTGTAACCATGAATACCACTCATTCTCTCACTTACTGGGACGGGACTGTAGTCTCATAGCTGCCCCCCAGTCTCCCTTCCTAGTGATGGAACTTTCCATTATTGACAGGGAAACAGCAGGCTAATGGCACAGATGAAATGTAAATTTTGACAGCCCCGACAGGTAAATATTGGCTTTGCACAAACAAGTTTCTATAAATAACCTGTCTGCTGTAGAAACTCCACAGATGGCAGCAGGGCTGCCCAAGTGTTGATTTTTCCCAGGGTGCTTGGTGCAGAAAAGCACAGCTGTCAGCTTTGCTGTTCCTATTCCCAGCTCAGGCTACCTCTGCTGTGCCTGCCGACTGTCCACATCCCATCTTCCTTTGGCAGGGAGAGGCAGGGACAGGTGGAGATCAGTCATCTCAATAACCTACCTCCGAAGGCTTTCATTCCAGGATTCCGAAGGGGTTTCTTAAAAATGTCACTTCTTTGGGTTCTATAGTCCAAAGTGGGAATTTGTCTGATCTGGGGATGTGTTTGCCCCTTTTAATTAAAGTTGGTCCCGTTGAAAAGAAAATTGGATGGAGTGAGATACAGTCACTCTAGACTGTGTGCCACATGGCCCTGTTGCTAAAAATAGTACCTTCAAGGACTCCGGGCAGCACGTCAGCCTATTATGTTAGCAGGCGTGGACTCTGACTTAAGGGGAATGTGAGGGGTATGGAGCCACAGCGGGTCATCTCACTGGGGAAATTTGCCCAATTTAACCCCATCCAGGGAGCTAAGGGAAACACAGTGAGCCACCATTGGAAAAAACAGAGGCATTCTTATTTTTCACCTATGTGACTAAGAGCCCATAACTGTAATAAAGCCGATTGAGGTGATGACAGTCTAAATGATTGTTCTAGGGATGCCCAGAAAGCTTCGTGCTAAGTTAAATGCCCGTCACTGAGGCTGGTCTCCGGTTTGAGGTATGCCTGTACCTCCCTCCTTCCCTCCCTGGTGTTTATATTCTGCTCCAATTTCTTTCTTTGGGCTCATTGACTTAATGCATTTGTATTGTAAGCCCCTTCAAGACCCTTTGGGAAGAAGAAAAGAAAGAAACCATATAAAAGTGAGTCAGAGGATTCTGGAAGGTACCTAAGATAGCAGTAGTAACTTAAAAAATTTTGTATCCTACAAAGGCTTTGAGAAAATGTATGATAATAATGGACCTTGTGCAATTAAACAATCATAATTGAAAATTAGGAAGAAAACAATGTTGAGAACTGGAATAGGGAATCACCTGTGAATAATGAAGTCATGATGGTACCACACCCAAAGCAGAGTTATTGTGGTATTTTCTTTACCCTTATCCCTGGAGAGTAGAGCAAAGCTGCCATGAGTCAGCAGGCATTGGAAAGGACAGCAAATACACTTGCCATTACTCTGGGTTCACAGAGTGAATGCAGGACCCTTTATTCCCACTTCAAGGCAACCAGTCACTGCTAGCATAGGCTCTTTTGCTTTTCTGGTGGGGCAGCCCCTTCTAGCTCTAATTCTACATTAAGAAGGTGTACTAGTGTTTTAGGGCTTTGGGCTTTTTCTCCCAAATCTTGTCTCCATGTATGAGGGCCTATGTTTTCAGTAAGGGCTGGGAACACTCCCCAGGCTGGGCTACATGCCGTCCATTGTGCTTCCCAAGTACTTTCTATACTACCAAGCATCCAGCAGGCAACAAATCAATGTTTGTGAAGCCCCGTTGACTTCAAGGAGCCCTGGTCATCAGAGAATCTGATCTCCACATTGGGGAAGAGACCAGAGACATGCTTCATGAGCAAAATTACAGCTTGATATTCACCAGTAGAGCTTAGCAAGATGCTCAGCAGAGAAAACAATGAATCATCTTTTGCTCAGCCTGTGAGGATAGAAAATACTATACGGGAGGTCCCAGGAGTAGAGTGAAAATCATGTGGGCTTTGAAATCAAGCAGATTTCAGTTTGAATCGTGCACTCCTTCGAGTGAGCTGGTGGACTTCGGTCAAGTTTGAGTCTCTTTGAATCTCAACTTCCCCATTTAAAAAATACACAGGATAATAATTGGATTCTCAGGATTGTTGTGTCCAAGAAGCAGTCTAATGTTAGGTGGCAAGCAGGGATTCTGGAGCCAGATTGCCGAGTTCAGATTCCTGCTCTGACATTTACTAGCTGAGTCATCTGCAGCAAATTACTTAGTCTTTCTATGTTCATGTCCTTATGTTTAAAATAGGGAAAGTTGCCATGAGGAATAGTTAATCTATGTAACATTCTAAGATCACTGTGAAGCACATAAGAACTGCATGTGTGCTTGTGACAGTACCAGGTGGCACTGAGCCGAGATGCCCCACCTGTGGTACTCCTCACCTTCATCTTGCTCTCTTACCCTCCCTGTTCTTTTCTTGATCACTTTTATGTTTCCTGGTCATTTTTTGAATGTGAAACCAGCCCCATTGTTGTGATTTTCCTAAAAGATAGTGCAGACCCTGTCTAGTGTATCTCCCGCCTCATAGCAGATGTTGGCACGACTTTCATGGAAAGCCAGGAAGGGAGCTCTCAAGGAAAAAGATGAGTGTTGTTACTCAGAACTGGGGTTAAGGTTTCATTTCTTTTTTGTTATGAAAATATGTTCTGCAATTGAAAACAAAAGTGCAAAGTGTTCTGAAAACTAAAAGTAATATACATGTTTCTTGAGTAAGGAGTGAATGAACTATTCAGAGGCATATAATACACTTCACTTATTCGAGGCATTAAATATTCCAGTTATTCATTCATTCAAACTTTCTTACATAGCAGTTCAGTTGTACATGGTTCTATGCCAGGTTCTGGGGATAGAAATAGGAACAGGACAGTCCTTATCCCCCAAAACTCCAATCAAATTGTCTATGAATGAAATTGGTGATACAAGCAATTGAACAAAGAGCCGCTCATGACTGAGGATCTAAAATGCCAACAGAGAGCACAGAGACAATGGGAGGCTGGTGGCCCTTGTGTTAGGATGAGTGTAGCAGCTTAGCTGAGGCAGAGCTTACAGAAGATAGGGGAAAGGGAAGACTGGATTTATATAAACACCATGTTACTATGAATTTTTTAAGCATAGAAGAAAAGATTAACAGTCACAGAACTGCGTAACCGTAGTAGGTAAGTGCTACCGAACATACGCAGTGGAAGGACTTTACTGGATGTGTCGCCTGCTCATTTTCATATTCACCCACCTCGACCCGCTGCAGTGGCCAGTGTTGTCCACAGTGTACAGATGCGGGAACTAGAGCTCAAAGGGAATGAGGCAGTAGCCCTCACCATGAGCACGTCTGAGGTAGGACCCAGGTTCCACAGGTAGTCTGTGTCACACTGCACTGTCCCCCATGCCAGCCTGCTGCGACCGTGATCTGAAGGTGGCTGGTCATGGTGATTTTTGCTGCATGAGAATTCTGGAAGCTCTCAGTGGTGTGCTGTCAGGACTGCCTTTTTCCTTCCAGATCCTTGGACATCTTTTCTTCTCTTTCCTGGGAGCATCTTATCAGTTACTGGGACAGGCCTTTCTGTACTATGTATTCATTTTCTTGGGAAGTGTTCATTGTAAGTGTAGATTTTTTACAGAGCCTAAAAAATGTCCTGGCTGGGGTACTAAATCTAATTAGCATGCAAAGCCGTATATGATCTCATGTTATCATTCCTTCAAGCCAAAACACAGTGAACCCACCATCAAAGCAAGTGCTTTCTTAAAAAAAGGTAAACCCTGCCATTTGTCCAGATTTATTCCCTCTCCATACAAATCTATATTTTTCATGTGACTAAAGATAATCTGTTGTCTACACCAAAGAAAACGTCCTCTTCATTTCCCTCCTGAAATCCCCATCCATGTCATAAGCCTCCTCAGAGGGTGGCAGCACCCACCTGTCTCCTGAGACAGAGAAAACGTTGCTTTTAAGCCTCACTACAATTTGAAGGTTGTCACTTGTGATTACTTTATATTTCTATTTTAAGCATTGTTGACATGCTCTGGTAAATCATTTTGTTTTTCTAGTATAGCTGAGGGGTCTTAGAAGTAAGTAATGTGCAGCTGCAATTCCTGATAGAAGAGGAAAGACGTTCTAGATATGGCAGAGAGGGGGATGCCTCCTTAGTAAGTGAGGGTTGGATGCCTCCCAGTGGCCTTTACTATTTTTTGATCCACGTCCACCAGGTTGTGAACCAGCTACCTGGAGGTCTGGACTGACAGGGGAGTGCTTTGGACTATTGTACCTTAAAAAAAAATTTGTCTGTGTATAGCCATTGGTGAAATGATGATTGCATAGTCCATTGGTTTTATGTAAATTACAAATCAATGTTAACCTCTACCTCTAAAACTCTTGCTCCCTTGAAATCATTCAGCACGAAGCTAAGGTGATGCTAGCTTACTAACACAATTTCAAAGCCAAAGCACCTGGGGTGGAGTGAGCAGAAAGGCTTAGGAAACAGAATTCAAGTCCTGCCACTTCCCAGGTGTTGAAACTGAGGCAAGTTGATTTACATCTCTGAGCATAAGTTTGCTCATCTGTGAAACCAGAGAAATGAGGCCCCCCTCAGGATGTTTTGTAGAGTGAATGCAGTGTCTTCCAAATGGAGAAGATGAGTTCAATCCTTTGAAAGTACATGTTTGGCCATTTCCCCAGGACTGGTCACAAGACCAAAGCCATGGAACTTCTTCCTAGAGATCCAAATTATTAGGTTTGACATTCTATTCTAATGGCCCTTTAGCAATGCCGTGCCAATTGCTCAAAGTGACAATTTCTAAAGGGAACTGAGAAATTAATAGGTGTCATGCTAGGAGATAAAAGGCCTCACATGACCAAATGTTTGTGATATGCTAGGTTTAAGAAATTGAACAGATTTAACATGTAGATGTTAATGTGTTTGTAGATAAAAGATGGAGTTTCTCAAAATGTTACATCATAGAATCCTTTCCTTTATCTCATACTCCCTTTCTTTCTTCTGCCCCACCCAACATATCATGGAACCTGCGTAACCCAGAGCTTACTCTGAAAAGTGTTGATCTAAGGAATTCCACAGTTAGTGTTCTCAGCTCTTGACACCTGTGCTAGCAGAAAGGCACATTGTCATAGACAATGCCAATACCAAACACTATATAAAAAGCAAATATGTGACTTCTGAATATACCTTATAGTAAGTGAAGGTGATTGGTTGAAGCACTAGGCTTTTATTCTACATGTTTTTTATTTAGCTGGAATTTCAGAAATCAATTTATTCTTTTAGAGCCAATCTGGATAAGAAGTGATGGAATATATCCAAAGAATATACTACATAATTGGAAACAAACTTGGAATTTTGTTTACATTGTTTAGGCATATTTCATCAAATGCAGAGCTCAGAGCCAATGCTACCTCCTTCATGAACCTTCTCTAGATTTCTCAGCTAGAAGTTGTGTTTTCCATCTCCAAACCACTTATCACACTATCTGTGCCTCTCTTGTGCATTTATAACTCTCCTAACTATATAAATCTTCCTTTATAACTGTCACTGTTAATGCAAGAGCTAATCGTGTGCATGGCTTGTCTCTCCTGCTGATGAAGAAACTTTTGTTGTAGAGTCCTCCAGTGCCTAGCAGAGAGCCTGCACATGCTCGACACTCAAATGTGTGACTTGGTGAGAATTCCTTTTATTTCCCTAAGATTGTTAATTTGTCATTATTATTGTTGCTAATAATTAGTTGTCAATTAACTAATATTTCATGAACATCTATGTGCTAGGCAATTTGCATTGATTACTGTACTCAATATTGTCAACAAAACTCTGAAGTAGATACATGCCCTCTCCAAAAAGAAACCGAGGCTTTAAGAATTCATAAAATATCTTGCCCAGTATCAGAACTAATATTCTAAACTACAATTGTATCTTGCCCAAGCCTGTGCTTTAAATCACTAAATTACCCTCCTAAGGGCTAAAGAATATACAAATACCTACAACCCACAAGGGCAACCTCAGAGGAGCCTTGGTAGTTCCCCATTCTCCTTAAGTCCCACTGTAGAGATAATCACCCCTACGGATGAAAGACTTGAATGCTACTACCCAATTGCTTTCTCACATGCAGTGTGAGTGTAGAAGGCTCTCCTTGGCCTATTCTGTCTAAGGTTGCTTTCACCAGATTTGCCCCAGTGTGACTGTAAGCCCTTGTTAAGCTTGGGTTAATTGCCAATTTAGGCAAGGTTCTCATTTAGAAAGTCCCTTCAGGGAAAGCAGCCTCAGAACTAGGAGATGGTTGTCTATTCACTCTTCACTCACCCAGCTGCTAATGGGGTTAAGGGGATGGCAACAACATATGCCACTCCAGATTCTTCCTGTTTACAGAGTCTTGATCATTTCCACACTCAAAATCCTGTCGATTGCCACCTGTGGAGTCAGACAATAAAACCAACCAGTATTTATTGAGCACATGCCACATGTAAGGATAGGGTGAATGTTATGAATTCATTCATACTGGTTTGCTTTTGCTAGGAGCATACAGTGTGGTGAAGAATGAAACAGGAGATTTGTTTTCTCACTGTGGGTCAGTTGCCATTCCATGCCTGCCTCAAGCCAGCCACTTGGCCCCTCTGCCTCCCAGATCCCTCAGCAGTAAAAGCAGGAGAGTGAGCTTTCGCAATTCCTACTCTCTCCTTCTCGGCCTGGCTGAGAGTGGGGCATCCCCCCGCCCCGAGTCCCAGGGAAAGGGTTGATCTGCACTTCGAACATGGGGACCCTTGTCTATGTGTGGCATGGTCCAGAGCCACAGCAATGCTTCTCTTGTGTTCTATTCACCACTTCATCTCTGAGAATATTTTTAAAATGCAGTTCTTGGTTAAGTAAGCTGGATCAAAACAGATATCCAAGTTGGAATAGGATCTACTCTGTGTAGACTTATTCTTGCAGGAGGTGAAACACATAGAGCCTGCAGGAAGAGTTGTTCTATGAGTACTTGAGCCCCTAGCCTGACTAGGTTAAGTCTACTATGAGTACTTGAGTCCCCAGCCTGACTAGGTTAAGTCTACTATGAGTACTTGAGTCCCCAGCCTGACTAGATTAAGTCTTCTATGAGTACTTGAGCCCCCAGCCTGACTAGGTTAAGTCTACTATGAGTACTTGAGCCCCCAGCCTGACTAGGTTAAGTCTTCTATGAGTACTTGAGCCCCCAGCCTGACTAGGTTAAGTCTTCTATGAGTACTTAAGCTCCCGGCCTGACTAGGTTAAGTCTTCTGTGAGTACTTGAGCTCCCGGCCTGACTAGGTTAAGTCTTCTGTGAGTACTTGAACCCCCAGCCTGACTAGGTTAAGTCTTCTGTGAGTACTTGAGTCCCAGCCTGACTAGGTTAAGTCTTCTGTGAGTACTTGAGCCCCAGCCTGACTAGGTTAAGTCTTCTGTGAGTACTTGAGCCCCCAGCCTGACTAGATTAAGTCTTGGAGCAGTTCTTAGACTCTGTCTTCAGTAAGTGGCTAAGTCTTTGGCCTTTGTATGCTGTGGCTAGGAAATCAAAAAACTCATTTCTTAGATGTGTCAGAATATAGTTATGTCCATAGTGCTTTAGGGGTTAGTCTCTATTTTTATTAGTTTAAACAATTATGCAGGTAAATAGATGTTCATGTTTTTTTTTTAATCAGCAATGTCTATAGCTTTGTTTTTAAGAGAGAGGGTGTTGCTGTGTCACGCAGGCTGGAGTGCGGTTGTACAATTATAGCTCATTGCAGCCTGGTGGAACTCCCTGGCTCAAACAATCCTCCCACCTCAGCCTCCCAAGTACTGAGGACTCCAGGCATGCACCACCATGCGCAGCTAATCTTTGATGTTTAAATCAATTGAATTTTTAAAAAATTGACATCACTGAACAAAATAGACAAAAAATCTCTCTCATGGACCATACTTCTAGGTAGCCATTGATGACAACTAAAATAGAGAAATAGGATTTTCTCATCCAAGAACACAGTATCCAAAATGAAGAAACTGTAGTAAAGGCCCTCTTAGCTCATGTATCAGGAGTTAGCAGCTAATTAGTTAATTAAAAAGTTGATGACAATGGTTACGGTTAATCATAATATGACATATGCATACCTTAAATATTTTATTTTAACTTAAAACATACAAATGCATGTTAAATCACCCACTTTTTAATGTGAGACCCAAGCTTTGTCTTAAATTTGCAGATTGGAGTTTCTAATTACCATTCTTAGATAAACCATGCCAAAAAGACATAATCTGTGATTTCCAGTTTCAGTTTTCTTAAAGTGGAACGAGCTCTGAAGATACTTTTGAAGTAATCTAAGTACAATCTCTTCTAGTTTTTTGTGGTTGACCCACCCACATGTGGTTCGACAGCAGGTTTGGCTTGGTTTCAGCAACTCGTTTTCATCCAGTCTTTCAAAGCATTCAACTTGGAGCTTTTTCTACTCATATTTCATCAGTGTATATAATATGCAATCAAATTACATAATTACAAGGACAAGTATAACTGGAAGAAACACATTTAGGAGACAAAGACCCCTAAATCTCACATCTCAGCTGGTGGGAGCAGAAACCCAGGGGCATTCCAGCATCTTGACTATGAGCTTGGAGTGTCAGCCTGGGCAACAGTCAGTATATTTTACAAAAAGGATGGAGGGTGTTTCTTACACTGGCAAGTCTGTTATGGTGGCCATCTTTTAAGAGAACTCCTACTGTACTCCTGGATGTGACCATAAGCAGACATTATTTGCAGCTCCTAGAACAGTGTTTCTCAGCCTGAGTTCTGAGTTCTGTGGCACCTGGCAGTTCCATGGGTGGCCTCAGGGGCCATTAGAGAGTGTTGCCAGCAAGTCTGAAACCCCCCAGCTTCCTGCAGCTGTGGGAGCTCCACTTTTGTTTTATACCTCCCACTGCTGCATTTAATTTTATTCAAATAAGAAGACTGAGCAAACCATTATTATCTTTAAACAATGGATATTGTGGTGCTTTTAGAGAGGAAATCTTAGACCTTTAGCAGTAGCATGCACTATTATCAATAGAGGACATCTGATAACAGTCCGAAATCTTTTAAAGAGACAAGTGATTTTAAATGTCTGGTTTACAGTTGATTTTCTTCCATTACGTGTTTCTGAATAGGCACTGTGTTCATTGCCTAGGGCTGCTGTAACAAAGTACCACCAGTGAGGAGCCTTCAGACAACAGGAACTTATGGTCTGGTAGTTTTGGAGGCTACGAGAAAGTTATGGTCTCCTAGTTTTGAGCATGGCTTACAGGGCCTTGCTCTGTCTGAAACCTGCAGGGGAATCTTTCCTCGCCTCACACGGGTTTCTGTTGAATTGCTGGCCATCCTTGGCATTCCCTCGCTTGCGGCTGCATCACTGCAGTCTCTGCCTTTGTTGTCACGTGGCCTTCTCCCTGTGTGACTGTCTTCATATTGCCATCTTCTTATACAGACACCAGTTATACTGGACCAGGGGCCAACTCTGCTCCAGTATGACTGCATTGTAAACTACTTACATCTGCAATGGCACTGTTTCCAAATAGTGTCACATTCTGAGGTACTGGTATGAGGACTTCAGCATATCTTTTGGGGGGAGCAAAATTAAACCCGTAACCGGTGCTGAAGATTTGTTTAATATAGTTCTTTTCCCTGCCCCTAGAAACTGCCAGAAATAAAACAAAGCCTCCCAACATTTAAAATGCCAGTGATGTCCCTGTGCCTGAATAAAACTGAAGTAGATCCCTGGGAGAACCCCCTAATTGAGGTGAGGCAGTGGGGCCCAGAAAAGAAACTACAATAAAAGGAAATACCATATTTTCAGTGCTTACTCTATACTTAATCCTGTGTTAAGCACATTCTTTTTTGAATGTATCTTCCCTCAAATCCTAACAGATATCTTTAGCATTTCATATGCTTTCATTTGTAAGCAACAGAAAACCAAACATTTATGGTCTCTAAGAAGAAAATGGGCCAGGTTCAGTGGCTCACACCTGTAATCCCAACACTTTCGGAAGCCAAGAAGGGAAAATGGCTTGAGGCCAGGAGTTTGAGACCATCCCAGGTAACATAGACCCCATCTCTAAAAAAAAAATACAAAAATTAGCCAGGCATGATGGTGCACACCTGTAGTCCCAGCTACTTGGAAGACTGAGGCAGGAGGATCACTTCAGACTGGGAGGTGGAGGCTGCAGTGAGTCATGATTCCACCATGGCGCTCCAGTCTGGGCAGCAGAGCAAGACCCCCATCTCTAAAAAATAAAAATAAAAAATTGAGAGAAGAAAATGTATTGGCTCTTTAACTAGAAGCCAGACTAAGGTAGAATTCAGGGCCAGCATAATCCAGGGGTAGTAGCCCATTTCCCCATGATTCCCTGGGCTCTTTCCTCCTCCATGTGGCAGCTTTATTGCTCAGCGGCTAGTAAGGGGGTGGCAGTAATGAGGGACATTTGCACACCACATCATCCCATGGAAGAGACAGGGCTATCTTCAAAACGTGATCCCAGAAGGATCGAAAATACTTAACAGAAACACTGAGTCCACCCTCTGCTTAGTCCTTGGCTTGAATTTGTGCCCACTCCCTATTTCTGAACCAAATACTGTCCCAGTAAAAGGGGTTGCACTCAGACCAATCAGAGCTACCTCTGCAGGTGGGTGGGGTGGTCAGCATTCACTCAGGTGCTAGGGCTGCCTGGAGGGTGAGTGGACACCTGAATAAAACAGGGTCCTCTCAGGAAGGAGGAGGGGGCAATCTTAGGTAAGCAACCAACAGTATCCACTGCAGGAGGCCCAGGGTACAGATGAAATCACTCAGATTTAGGGAGTCGCTCACTTCTTTCCAAAATCACACAACTTGTGTTAGATGAACATTCAAGACCAAATGCTTTGACTTTGTCTAGCATACCACCACCTATTCTCTTACTGGAGGGGCCAGCCATTTTCCTGGGCTTTTTTGGAATAGTAGTGTAGTCATAGCTTATTAGAAATGGCCTTCAAAACCCTCAGCTGTGCACCTTGTAGTAAGAGCATCAATAGCCTCAAAATATGTGTGCCCCTTTGAATGAAAATGCTGTTGGGGTGTCATTTAGTGTTTAGAGAGAATTCTGGGGGTGTCTGTGCTGGGAAAATGCCCCACCTGAATAGACAGCCTCAGTAGAACCACTCATTAAATTGTTTGCCTCCTTTTGTGCTTTAATGCAGTTTGATCAAGATATCAGATAGGTTGCATCATCAGATAAGGATGTCAACAAAAAACAGAGCTGCTCTCCTCAACTTTGCAGTTAGGCCAGTGGAGTACTAGTACTTTTTTTTTTAGAAGGGACAAGGCTGTATTAGTCTTTACATGTGGCTGATAAAGATATATGCAAGACTGGGCAATTTACAAAAGAAAGAGGTTTCATGGACTCACAGTTCCACGTGGCTGGGGAGGCCTCACCATTATGGCAGAAGGTGAAAGGCACGCCTCACATGGCAGCAGATAAGAAGAGTAAGAGCCAAGCAAAAGGGGTTTCCCCTTATAAAACCATCAGATCTCGTGAGACTTACTCACTGGCATGAGAACAGTGTGAGGGGAACCACCCCCATTCAGTTATCTCCCACTGAGTCCTTCCCACAGCATGAAGGAATTATGGGAGCTACAATTCGAGATGGGGTTTGGGTGAGGACACAGCCAAACCATATCAAAGGCAATACCCAAACAGCCTCTCAGGAAAAACTTGCAGTGGTGGAGACCACGGTGGTCCTGATAATATTGTTCACAGTAATAGCAAATCTCCCAGATGGAAGAAAAATTTTCCTGTGTCCCTGGCATCTCACTCAAGTGACGAGAAATGAAGAACAAGCTTCCTTGGCTTAGACCTTGGGGACAACGTGGGCCGTTGGCTCTAACCTGGAGTTGAACTCCTTCTGTGCATTTTTCTTTAGAATTTCTCTGGCCCTTGGCTATTTAAAGCTTTCTCTAGTGTCACCAGAAGATGATTACAAAATCCAAGAGTTTTTCAAGGACATTTTCTTTAGTGAGCATCTGACTTCTTGTCAAGGAGAAAAAAACTATTTTGCCCATTATTAACCTTCATGCTAATTGTTTCTTTTTTCATCTCCTAATCATCAAAACCACGTTTTCATTTCCATTTCAATCATTTCAATTATTTGCATCCAAAGGAGAAACAATCCCAATGTTACTAACTTTTATAATGCCCAAAAGTACACAGCTGTGAGCCCTACCTAGCCATGCCTGAGGGTTCCCATTTCCCTGGGAAGGCACTCTCAGCAGGTTTGGTCTCTGAGCTGTGTGCAGGGAGAGGGGACTAGAGTGTGGATGGTGCGAAACCCAGCGCTCCTCCCTCCGTGCAGAGCTGCCAAAGCAAAGGCAGATGTTGTTAGCCCTTGACTCACTTTCCAGAGCCACTACCCAGGCCACTCTCTTTCCTGAGCCTTTTAGGAAAGCGTTGCAGCAGCCTCTCTCTGGTTGGGGAAGGGCTGAGTTAAATTGGCCAGGCATGTGACTTGTGATCCACATTGCCCTAGTTTGCCAAAGTCCACTTCTTACCATCATGGCCCAATCTCTGCAAGAACTTACTCTCCCTTGCAAATTCCCTCCAAAACTGTGACTTACCCTCAACCCAGCCCTCTTTGCTTCATTCCCAGAGGGGTCTCTCCAACCCCACAAGCCACCCAAAGCTGCCAGGATCCTGCTGGGAGAGCCTACATCAGCACATTTCAGACCTTCCCATACCAAACCCTTTCTTCAAAACAAAACAAAACAAAAAAGGCTTAGAGGAAACTCAGTAAATAATTGCTGTACAGCAGAGCTGTTGACATTCAGATGGGAGGGGCAACTTGAAATCCTGCCCCTTGGCACTCCGAGGTGAGCCCTGCCTCTTTTGAACACTGAAGATCACAGACCTGAAGTCACAAGCCTGCAGCCATGAAGCCTCAGGCCTGCTGTCTGTCTGACAGGTGCCTCAGTGCTACCTGCCTCTGCATTCCCCTCTCCAACTTCTGCCTGCTCCGCCAGATTCTCCAGAACTCCCTGAGTTGTCATGTGTCTGGAAGAATCCCACAGGGTTGCCCTTCATCCCACAGAGACGGAGCCTCTTAGCAGGAGAGTGTTGCACACATCCTATTGCCCTGGTCCTAGACTTCCGTCCTCCCAGCGCCCCACACCTCTCACTCTAGGGCATCCAAGCACAGAGAGTATTTCACACAGAGCATTTAAAGTGTTTCTCATGCAATTGTGATTTCACAGCTCACTTCTCACCTTAGAGGCTTAGCAGGAACTACTATTCATCTTCCCATACCAACTTCCAAGGTAAGAGTGGAGATGTAAGCCCTTGTGGATCTTCAACTAGAAAATGACCTGGACTTTTTAGAGAAAGCGACTAGTGCTTCCTATCTGGGGCACCTTGGACCAAATGGATTAATATCCTTAAAAATGCCATTGTACACACTGTGCCTGTATCATTTTAGCTGTAGAAAGTTGGTGACATTGTGAAGAGTCCTATCTACGCAAACTTGGGGTACAGTGATTCCTCACCTGCAGCGTGGAGTCTCATAGTCTTCTCAAAGCATGGGTGAGTGGCATAAAGGTACTGTCTAGCCCCATGTGCTCTGAGCTGCTTTGAGCAGAAGTTAACTGGGCCAAAAGGACACCTCGTTGTCCCTCTCTCATGGCAGTGCGGGATTGTGATTGAGAATGGGACAGAAGTGATAGCTTCACATCTTTTCAAAGTCAGTCTCTATGCTGAGACTCTCTGAGCCCTGGCTGGAGCACTGGCCCTGGGAAGGCTTCCACTCACTGTCTCTGCAGCACCCCAGAGGATCTCAGACATGGAGAGCAAGCATTTCCCACTCATCTGTTGCCTGAACAAACATCTAGGGAGCTCTTGCTGTCCCGGGCACTGAGCTTGGACACTCAGTGATGAATGGAGCACACAGAGGGTATTGCCAGCCTAACAGAGCAGGCTGAAGAGGTACAAGGAGCCCACATCTTGGAAACATCCAAGAGTCTAATGGATATTAGAGACACAGAAGAATGAAATCAGATCTCATCTTTGCTCTGTGTCTGTCTCCTCTCTGATCCTCTCAGCCTGCTTTTTCTTCAGTTCCAGAAGCATAAGACTCTGTAGAACCTTCCAGCTTTGTTTCACTTAGTTCACTTAGTTTTTTTTCTCTTCCTTTGCACTGTATTCTCCCTGCTGCCCTTGCCCCCCTCCAAGAGTAAGCCACAGTCAATCCTTTTCTGAAGTACAAAAACTTCATTTAGCAGGGTTTGAATTCAGGACATTTTTTCATCCATATATTTCAAGATTCTTAATGAGAAGTAGATAGACTCCTAAATCTAACACGCTTTTTCTCTCCATTCATGAAACAGGAAGTGACAGAAGGGTATTTAGCACATTGCTCTCTCTTATCACTTATCACCCAATCCTGAATTGATTTTCATTTGTCTCCTAGTTAATCAGGGAACTCCTTGAGAGAGAGAAAAGAGAAAACTAATACTTTTTATGAAGGAGCCTGAGCCAGGTACTGTGTGGGAACTCTTCCCTGTGTGTGGACAGGAGCCTTCAATGGTGTCTAGTAGTTGCCTCTTCCCACAGCTATAGTCAGTGTTCTGTGAATGAATGAGTGAGGTTAACCCTCCAAAGAGCAGATCATCTTACACCTCAGCATGTGTTTTAGTATCTTCAATCTTTAAAGTCTTGTGTATAGTTTCTGGTTACCTGAAACAATATATTATGCTGAACTTTCTGATTTTCTTACGTATCCTTAAAGAGAGAAAGATATACACAAAAGATCCCAGCACATAAAATTTGCTCAATTAGTGTTTCATACACACAGATGGTTATTAAGGGAAGTCTGTAGCTAGGGAATACCATTCTCCCTTTCGTGGAGGTAACTCCACGTGTACCCAAGGTGACACAGCTCAAGCATTGGATTTGTGTTCAGGTTGGATGTATTCAGGACCCACCATGTGCTGGGTGTGCCACTGGGAACTGGCCACGTGCTTATAATTTAATACTACAGCAACTCTACAGAGTATATATTAGTGTGGTGATTAGGGAGATGATGAAACTGAGGTCTGTTGTTTTTTGAGACGGAGTCTTGCTGTGTCACCAAACTGGAGTGCAGTGATGCAATCTCGGCTCACTGCAACCTCTGCTCCCAGGTTTAAGAGATTCTGCTGCCTCAGCCTCCCTGGTAGCTGAGATTACAGGTGCCTGCCACCATGCCCAGCTGATTTTTGTATTTTTAGTAGAGACAGGGTTTCACCACATTGGCCAGGCTGGTCTTGAACTCCTGACCTCAGGTGATCCATCCATCTCGGCTTCCCAAAGTTCTGGGATTACAGGCATGAGCCACCATGCCTGGCCTGAAACTGAGGTCTTAAGAAGAGTTTTATTTAAGGCCACAAGTTTTTACACCACAGGACCCTGTTCCAGTAGCATCCCTTACGGCTTAAGCAGCTAGTACTGGTCCTGGGAGACTGACTCTCTGGGATAAATCCCGAAAAGGTGCCCTAAGTGTTCTAAAGGAAGCACATTTTATTCCAAATTTGTATCCATCCTTTTCACTCTAGCATGGGGCCCAATAAGCATGATAGTGACCAAAGCTTTCATTTTATTAAATTCTGCATTATTTTAGAATACATTTCTTAGCTATCAAATTGACAAAAATGAATCAAGTGCAATAGGAAAGAAAGAAACTGTTATCCATTCTGACCCCTTTCAAGGACTGATGGAGAAAGAGATAGGAGACTGAAGGTGCTCATGTTCTCACCTCAAAGGTGAGTCTGAAAAGATTCACTGAATTTTTCTGCATGCCCCGTTTGTGCAGAAAGAGAGGAAGCATGTCTTTCTTACCCTTGAAAACATGCTTTGACCGTTTCTGCACTTGCCTTATTGGAAAACAGTTGAAATTGTGAGTATGACATGTTTGGAATGATAGACTTTCTCACTAAGGGAGGAAAGCAGAGTCAAGTTTATTTTAAAAAATTAGTGAGGTGGTTCTAAAAACACCGCATTAAAAAATGATGTGCCTGAGCATGCTCTGTAGAAGACGATTTCATCCTATCTTAGCGGGTGTTTCAATTATGACTACTCTTGTGAGGAGCAATGCCCCTGGAATACAGGAGTGAGTAACAGAGCACAGCATGTGACTTGGGAGGCTTCCCACTAAATGCAACTCAGAAAATTAAAAGCATAAGTAATTTTAATGACAGCCTAAGAGAAATGAACCTTCAAAGGTTAGGAAATTGTAGTTTTCATTTGGGGGAATTGCATGGAGTTAGACTTTATACTCTTTTTATCTTAAAAAGGCACATCAAAAAATATTACAGTATATGAACATGGAATAAAATTCACTGAATCCACCATTTGGAAGCAAGATACAGCTTTTGAATTAGCCTAATATTGGCTTGCTATTGATTTTATTAACATAACTACATTGGGCCCAGAAAGCCACCTAACCATTTCTAGACACGTCCAGAGGGCGTAAATATTCCCTGGCAAATCGTAGCTTGCCCGTGGGCTGGAGAGACCCGCACACCAGGGTGGTCAGTTCAGTTGCATTTTATACAGGCAACGAACTCATGACTCCTCAGTCACTGGATGTGTTTCCCAACTCGCTTTGATTTGGGTCAACCAGTGCTCCTCACAGTAGGGATGCTACCTAATGAGCAATGTAATCTCTAAACATAATTTAGGGCCTTGTGGAGACCCATTATTTCATTAGGCCACTTGGATCTCATGGAGCAGCAGACTGTTCATTCTCTCAATTGCTCCCAAAGGGGTATGCAAAGCTGATGAACCTCTTTACTTACACTTTGGGAGTAACTCATTGACCGGACAAGCTCTGGCTTGTTTCCAGGGGACTCACTTGGGAGTGATGGTTTTCAAGTGCATTTGAAAGCCAATACAATAGATCTGACCATCATAGACTTGAATATATAATATTTTAGTACACATCGCCAGCCACTTTCACATTGTTCTGTTACAGTGACTCTAAGGCATACTCTATACAAGTCATCAGCTGCTTGACCCATTCATTGTTTATTTTTTCAACAAGTATTCTATGAGTGCTGACCATTCTGAACTGGGCCACAGTAAACACTGAGCTGGAGGACCATAAAGCATGCTTAATAAAGGTTTGGAGAGTGGCATATTGCCCCATTAAGAAATATTTATATGATCATTTTAATCTCAACTTAAATAGAAAAATTTTCAATCTGCTGCCTTGATGTGTATTTACCTGTGCCTTGATGTGCATTCCATCACATCTAATGCCTTGATGTGTATTTACCAATGCTTTGATGTGCACTCCATCAGAAAACTCAGATTTGGGAGGCAGGAGACGTAACAGGGGAGTGACCCTAGGGAACTAAGAGGAGGTGGCAGCACTTGCACTTTCATGTGGAGCTTGACCCCACTTCTATGTGGATGAAAGAGTCAGTGCAGTGCTGGTGGTGCAGCCAGCCTCTGGACATCAGGAAGTAAGCCCGGCAGGAGTCCATACCCCAATCTCTAGCTGCCTAGACCAAGGTAACCCCATTAGAGGCAGTACTAGAGAGTATGGGCTTTGGTTCTAGCAGAGTGTGCTACTTGCTAACCAGGTGCCCGGAGTAAAACTCTTAACCTCTCTCAACTGCCCTTTCTTGGTAATCCCCACTATTAGGGCAGATGCAACCCGTAGCTCAGTGGCTGGCCAGATAAAACTTCCATAGGTGAAGGTTGCCCATGACTAGTGAGGTCATGCTGCTACCAGTCCCTCCTGTCTTTCTGGTCCCTTGTTGTGGGTGCACGTGCTGTGCAGCTCTTTGTCTGTCACATGCCACACTGTAGTACATTCTCACCACTCAGAAAAGCTCCCTTTCACACTTAATCTAGTGGAAGAAGACCCCTAGCTCCTCAGCAGGACTGTGTGGTTCCCTGAGGCCTCTCCCACAGCCCTGGTGGCTGGGATGACTGACTGCACTTTAGACCATAGGTAAAAATTAGACCACAGTGTGGCCTGGGAATGGGGCTGAGAGTTTACTCGGCCTGCTCCTTCAAGATGAGCATTATTAACCAGGCAGTGGGAACCAAACGGGTTGAAATAGGGGGTCGGTGTTATCTCTTTGTTGCAGAGTGTCACTGCCCCTGATGCATTTCTTGTCAGTGCTTCTTGGATAGAAGGAAAAAAAATGATGGTGTAATATACTGTTCTTATCAGAGACTTCACTTTTCAAATACAAAATGCCATTTGTGTGTCACTGAGGCTGTTGTAATTGCCCTCTGCACCTGATTTACAGATGGTTCTTTTTGACTGGTTATGCTAAATGATTTGCTTAAAGTCTTATTGATTAGATGGGGAAGGGTAAGCGTTGCTGTTAAGGCCCTGTTGAGTTGGTGGGAAAGGAGGCAGAAGGAGATTTAGAATGTCTTAAAATAATCCTATTCTTGGATAGAAGTGCAGGTGGCAAGAGACAGCCAGGTTTCTGTTTTCTCATGCAGAGGGAAGAGGCATTTACGAATCCTGACGTTAATCCTGAAGCCTCGCTTGAATCAAAGGAGTTTATCTTCTTAGTTAACAAGTGACAGATAAATAAATAAATAAAACTTTTGAATCTTCTTTTTCTCTCATTTGCCTTTTAGGATTTTCAGAGATTTACTATCACCCAAAGACAGTGCTAAACCACAAAGTGATAAATTTTGGATTTCTGAACAATCAGAGATTGACTGGCCTGAATTATTAAGATTAAATCCAAGGCTGGCTTCCAGAACTGTTGCAAGATCAATCACCTATTTACTGATATTTGAACTCCCAAATCTCTTCCCCTTGAGCCCATTACTGTAGTTAAAATGACAGTCCTTGGAAGTAACCAATTTATTTAAATATGTAAATAGCCCTTGGGCCCCTGTCAGTCATTCATACTCCAGTATGAACTAGTTCCTTCAAGTTTGATCCCTAGAGTGATGCTAAATGTATAGGGAGGGGTATGTGTTTTACCATAAACAAAATAGTGTGGGACTGTCTCCCAAAAGTAAGGCTGAGTATGGAACCACTGTGTGGTCCCCAGTTCTGGGCTGCCTTGTAATACTGTAAGCTTTCAATTCTGCTACTCTGACTCTTCACAAGGGAAGATTATAGCTTACTCCTTGGTGTTAGTTGTGAGAATCAGCCTAGGTAAACTCTAGAACTCTACTAGCACTAATTTAAACAAGGATTTCTATATGTGGGCTTGCTGTTGAGCAGCAGATTATAAATTATATTCCATGGAATAAGTGTTCAATGTATTGTTAACAGGCATAACACTTAAAAGTGTTCTGTACCCAACAAGTTCGAGAAGCATTAGGTTAAAGAAACACTCTTGATTTCGCTAGTTGTTTCTAAATCTCCAGTACTATGTGTCTTTTGCATTCTTCCTTGTTCATTAAACTCATTTGCTAAGGAATGTCTCTTGAGGCAGGGATAGCATAGTGATGAAGGAATCTGGAGCCAGACAATCTAGGTTCTTGGTGTGGCCCCAGGCAAGTTGCCTCGGTTTTCTCGTCTGTAAAATGGGAATAATAGTATCTACTCCTAGGGTTGTTGAGACAATTCAATGAATGCAACCATATAAAGCATTTTAAAATGTTCCTAATGCATGGTAAGTTCTCTAGAAGTATTAGTCTTGTTATATTTTTTGAAACCAAAAGGCTGGGTATCTTTTTAAATGGTGCTAATCACCAAGAGACAATTCCCATAGGAACTAATCTTATCAGGCTAATTATTGTTTGCTTTAAAAATAAGTTATGGGGATTTTAATTTTCCTCTAATACGTATGGAATTAGGAAAAAATACAAAAAGCAGAACACATACTAAATTATGGGATTCTGTTGCATTAGAAATACAGAAAAGTGTAACTCATGAATATCAAATAGGAATTGAAAGAGGCCTCTGAGCTTCAGCAATGAGTTACTAAATGGAAACACTGGAGTACCAGATCTTAACGTTATTTGCAACTCCATATATTAAGAGCACACCTGAATGAATTGTCTCTTAGGGTTAGTGTAAGACACTAAGTAGCTGGATTTTCTTTCTGTCCTCTTCCTCCTCACACTAAGGGAAAAAGGAGGAGAGGGGAAGGTTTAGTCATATGGGTTTAAGTACAATTCTGAGTGGATCCCAAAGCTGGAAAAGGTAAAACCTGAGAGTCCAACCTCAGTTGGAGGGGTCACCTCTCCCATGGGACTCTAGGGGAGGGTCACACAAAGAACTGATTTGCCCTAATGCTGCCATACTGAAGAATGAAGAAAAAAAAATGCCCACCTAGGCTTAAAAATTCAAAGCCAAATTATTCAGGAGGATGGGAGTTTAGTGAGGTCTGAGTCCTAACCTTGTCACTAACTGTATGTGTGATCTTGAGTGAGTCACTCCAGGCCCAAGCCTTGTTCTTCACTTGTAAAACAAAGGGACTATCTGCAATTGTCCTGAGACTTATGAAGCAGAGTAGAGATGAGGGTGGACTCTCAGTCTGGAAGTTGGAGTTCTTCCCTTCCTCCACCTCTTTGCCTCGGGCAGCTGGGATCTTCCTTATGTAACACGAGAAAAGGAGGGCAGGAAGGTAAAAATATTACCCCGCAGTTATAGCCAAGCTGGGAGCGCACTGGGTTCTGGGGATGGAAGAATGAAGATGAAAGGGACTTGAAGGGAAATGGGAAGGAACAGAGCCCATGTAAAATTGAGATTGATTCTTCTGGACCTGGGCAGTCATCTGTAGTCAGTCCTCGGTGTCGCTGCTGGGTCTGTGGCTGAAAAAGAGGCCGAGGGGGTGATGCTGGGGGATAGAAACATCCATCACCATTGCTCAGAGTATTTAAACTTCCAGAGATTGTCATTAAACAAATTTCTGCTGCAGCCTGGCAGCCCTCACAGACATTTGTTGGAAGAAAATTACGAGTAGGTGATTTGTGGGAGGTAATAGCCAGGCTGAACTCCGGATCCTTAATGACATTTGGACCTTTTGCCTTTTTAAAAATTGCTTGTTAAAAAATTCATTTTCCAGCCTATCCTTGCAATTAGAATTGGAGGGGTCAGGGCAAAGTGAAAAAAAAAGGACCAAACAGTTTCTGGGCTTTCAGGCCCTGCATTGGGGCCCAGGAAAATTGGAATGGGTTGGGGGCAATATAGGGACCCAAGGAATAATGGGACAGGAGAGACTCTGCTTATAAGGAAGGGAGGCTTTCCTGGAAGTACCTGGTCATTACCTGCCAGGAATAGCATCCTTTCATAAATGAAGGTCTTATCTTTTGTGCAGCAGCCAGCCCAGATAGGCCAAGGCCAGACACGGCACAGGGAAGATCTGAGGGGCTAGGAGCTATGTATAGATTGCAGGGCTGCTCTTCCCAGACTCTGGAAGCATTCAAGCACTCAGAGAGTCACGAAAAAAATGATCGCTCTGTTTGTTCCTTGAAGTATAAAAATGGTTTTATTTTTAGATTACAGTGTTTTTTAAAATCTAGTGGCAGTTGTCTTGAGATGCAGCCTTGGGAAGTGGAATGGTGCAGGCAAGGGTGGGTGCAGGCAAGGGTGGGTGCAGGCAGAAACTTGATAAGGAGTCCAAGGTTTCTCAGCCGCAGCACAGTGGGCATTCTGGGCTGGGTAATTCCTGGCTGGAGGGCTGTCCTGTGCATTGTATGATGTATAGCGGCAACCCTGGCCTCTGTGCACTAGATGCCCGTGGCACCCCCGCCACCACTGGAGATAATCAGACATTGCCCTGTGTTCCCACAGGGGGTAAAACTGTTCCAAGTTGAAATCACTTCTCTATCCTCAAAGTCATCAGCTTTTTTTCCTCCATAGAATGCAAAGCAAGGGCAAAAAACACAACCTTTCCTACGGCTGTTGCATTGTTTTTCTTCAGTTTTCAATTATTCCCCCAGACCACCAAGCTCTCTTGTGCCCACCTGCCTTCCAATTGGCCAGTGCCACTCCCCCATGGGGGTGCTGTTCCCCTGCGTTCTCTGATGGCCTCCATCAGATGAAATGATTCTACATTCCTCCTCCCCCCCAATAACATAATAAGTTTAGTGCACACTGTTCTTGTCATGAAATATTTGCATTATATTTACCAAATATATTTCCTTTAAGTAAAAGTTTGCCAAATGTGCTGCTTCAGCAGGAGAAAACACATTTTTACTCAGTGTTTCCATTTGGCTTTGTTTATGTGTGTTTTTTAAAGGCAGCGCCAAGAGGACATACTCGTCCTGAGGTCTCTGGGGTTCTATTTTTTTGTACAGCATTGGTTTTCTTTTACACTGTTGAGTATTTGGGGTTCCAGAATGAGAACAAGGAGATATGCTCTGCCAGCAGGAGGGCCCTCGCTGGGAAGCACCTGCATATCATGTAGGCTGGTGGTGATGCATACTGAGTGGGCACAGCCTCCCTCCCATGGACTTGCAAACCTCCCGCACCCAGTTTCAGCACGCCCCCAAAGAAGAACGAGAGGCATTTCTCCTAGGAAAGGCAAGCTAAACCGTAAAGTCAAGGCCAAAGCTGTTGGGCAACAGTCGAAGATCTAAATGTTTTATAAGACCTAAATTTAGACTTTGGAAGCGGAGTGTGGTTGAAATGAGTGGTATTTAGAAGAGCAGTTGTTCTAATACACAGTTCTCATGACCTCAGCGCTCCTTGTTCACAACCCTTTAGTGGCTCCTGCAGAATGAGTTCAGCCTCCTTGGCCTGGAGTGCAAGGCTCCTATAATTGCACATAATTGCCTCACCACCAGTCTTTCCTCCAGCGAAGCTTCCTCAGTGTTTGTGTTCCACACATACAGAACCACTTTCAGTTTTCTCGATGTGCCAGGCTATTCCACAGCTTTACCTGGAATGTCCCTCTCTTCTTCCCTTCTGCCTGGAAATTCCTACTCATCATTCATGACCTACCTCAAACATCTCTTTGGTGCTACTTTTCTGCCTAATACCTATAGTATATTATAGTTCTCATAATAGATTGGAATTATTTATGTTCCTTTCTGAATTTCCAATACGTGGTACAAAGTAGAAATTCCCTGAATGTAATTGAATGGATTAAGGCATGATCCTTATCCCACAGAGGTAATTTAGGATGTGCCATTCTTCAGAAGATTTTTTAAAATCAGTTACTGAAGTTCTAAATTCCAGAAAGTGCCTAGACAATTCTACGGTCTTTACCCAGCCTCTTCTTCTGGGGAAGGCCTAGATAATCTTAAGCCCACACACCAGGCCCTCTGATCCTGTGGATCCAACCAATACAAGGGTTTTTATCATTATTTTCTTCCTTGTAGGTTTTCAATGGTCATAGCTTCCTTGGAACTGTTTTCTTAAACCGAAATTGAATTTCCTCTTGACCTTTACTCTCCTACCTGAAGATATAATGTTGACACACACTGTTTGACTGCAAGATGTGAGTCCAGTTTCAGAAGAAATTTCACTCATTGTTATGCTAACAAACCCATTAGTTCTCTAAGGTTGTGTTCTGTCCTATGAATTTGGTCTTTTTCCTCCTTTTCTTTAATTAATTAATTGGCATCTGAGGGATGCTAGAAAAGCAAAAGTACCAAGGACCTCACACTTCAGTGAGGTAGCTAACCCATCTAATAGTTCCACTGCTCACAGAAGGGGCTTCCATGGGTACAGGTACTAGAATTTGAGAGAGCCGATTGGAGAGAGTGGCAGCTTGTGGGAAAGTCTAGACACAGCTTCCCAGATGAGGGACTGGGCTGTGACAGTGAGATCCCTAGAGACCAGTGGTGTGCCCATCCTCCATGACCACTTTGCTGGTGGTTATTTCTACTCATCGTCACCTTTAAGAAAGACAGGAGGTGCCTTGAGAGACTCTGAGCACTTTCCATAGGAAGTATGCCATTAGAATGAAGTGTTAGGCTAACACTGAGCCATTATTTAAAAAGCTGTCATGAAAGACGAATATGAAAGGGAGGTTCTTAGGCCTTCATCGGTGCTGGCATCTGAGTGTACCATCCACATGGAAACACTTATACGATTGCCTGGAACCCAGCCACCATGCCCCTTTGATGCCCTCCCGGCAGCAGCAAGTTAACTGTTAAGTCATATTCAATTTATAAGATGGAGCTTGTCATTTTTTTCTTTGTCTTACTTGTTTTCCTTCCTTTCCCTTCTCTGTCAAGTCATCTTTGGGAAGGTTTCTTAATTTGCAGAAAGAAAAGATCCCGCAATCCAAGAATAAAACTAATTATAATGACAAATTGGCCAAAATAAAAAAAATGACAAATAATCTGTGGGCTGAAATTTTCCCAAAAGCCAAGAATAAATAAAATGTCTTTTAAAGTGCCTGGTGGAGGAGGCTGATAAAAGAACTCAATTATCTGTTGGTTTTTTTCTTTTTCTTTTTTTTTTTTTTTACAAGTCTGTGATATCTGACTTTAAAAGAGAAAAAAGTGATAAAATGTTTAAGAGTGTAAAATAAAATAGAAGTTCATGAGCTAGTGTGAATTTTGAGGTTGAGAGAAAATACAGTCTTAGTAAAAGAGCTAATGAATCTGTGGGTTTGCTTTCAAAAATAGCATCATTCAGTCCACTTCCTCTCCTCTTTGTTAACTTACTTCAGTTGCACAACTAGACACCTGACCACCTATTGATTTTATTAGAACTTTAAACTGGCTTACTGCAAACAGGTACCATACTTTGTTTCCCCCAGATTTGCTTCATTTCCATAAGGGATTAGAAAAAAACAAAATTAGCAAGGAGCAAATATTTAGAATTTCAAGAATTTGACGGAGAATAGGGAAAGCTCCACAAGAAAAGAGATCTGACAGTGCCACGCAGGCATACACAGAGGGATCATACCACTCTTAGGTATTATTTGACTTTACCTGGGCACTGTCCAATCTTTAAAGCCCAGCAAATGCCCCAGATGAGATCCTTCATTAGAGAACTTTCACAGGAGATATACAGCCTTGAAAAATAAAAGACTGCCATAATTGAGAGGTTTGTGCAAGGAATCCTACCTATCCTAGCGCTTTCTTCACCGAAGAGCATTTTGGGAGCTTTTCTGTGTGGAAAATGAGGAGTTCTAGAGAATGCATTATAGTTAGTAAATGCCTACAAGTATAACCACAATTTTACTTGACTCTTGAACCAGGCGCAAGAAAGAGAACCTCTTCCACCTGTCAAGGAAGTCACAGACTAGGTGAGAAAGGAATAGTAGTCATAACAATAACAATAATAATAACATCAACAATAATAAGAGTTGTCGTTTTGCTTGCTGCTGTGTTTCTGATGCCAGGACATAAATGTCTGCTCATGGGTTTCACAGTTTTCACAAGATTTCAGATACTGTTTTTGTCCTCATCTTACGGTTGAAGCAACTAAGACCAAGAGAGGTTTAATAACTTGTCTATATCAGCTAGCTATAAGTGGCAGAGCCAGGTTACAAAGGCAGAAGATTTGGTCCAGTGGGCCTGCCTGGTCTTGACCACAAGGCCACACTGCTTCTCAAGGACATTGTGTTGGTCCATTCAGGCTACTGTCACAGCGTACCTTAGACTGGGTAATTTATAAAGAACAAAAATTTGTTGCTCACAGTTCTGGAGGCTGGGAAATCCAAAATCAAGGCACCAGCAAATGTGGTGCCTGGCAAAGCCTTACTTCCTGCTCCATAGATGATGCCTTCTTGCTTCTTCACATGGTGGAAGGGACTAATAAGTTCCCTTGGACCTCTTTTATAACTTCAATAAATCCTGTTCATTACAGCAGAACCCTCATGACCTAATCCTCTCCCTTCAAAGGCTCCACCTCTTAATATTTTACTGCACTGGGGACTATATTTAAGCATGAATTTGTGGGGGGAGACACAAACATTCAGACCATAGATGAAGACCTTGACACTGCTCATAGAGACCTATAAAAAGGATTTGGGGTGCATAGAGAAGACAGTGACTTGTGGGAGAGTTAAGAAGGACTACTCAAGCAAGATGGCATTTCAGGAGACACAAGGTGGTCAGTCTAACAGTAGAAAATGAAATCAGCAGTAGAAAACAACATGGAAAATTCTGTTCTTAAATTACCATGTTGGAGAGGGATTTAATATGCTATGTTTTATGCCAGATTTTTTTAAAAGCCTTTCATGCATAAAACTATAGTGATCTATTTAGATTCATTAAAATATGTGCACATATATATGCATGAATCTCATTATGTGGATATGTAAATTAATGTATTGGGTGTGAGATTATGTTTTAGAATATAAACCCAAAACCATGTTGTGATTAACTTTAAAGAACCATCTAGTTTTGGACATTGTGGCAGTTGTTTTTAATATCCACAAATCAGCTGAATTAGGAAACAAACTATATGTTTGGACTTCACAGTTAGAGCCATATGAGGTCAGTCTCTTCCTCCAGAGGCACTGCCAGATGATGGTTGCTTGCATGGGGCAACAGTCCAACGAAACAATTAATCCAAATCTCATTCAGAGATGAGAAGCAACTCATTTCATTCACTCATTCATTCATTTTCACAAACTCATTGACTCTTTTATTCAACAAACATTTTTCAGGTAGTTCCTAAGCCCTATAGTTGGCTGTGGGGTCTGGCCAAGGGGCATGTTAGCCAGAGTAGAAGAGGCAAGAGCTAGGTCTTAGTGGCCAGGCTGAAGGGATAACGTGTGAGGTTGGCCCTTGCAGAAGAAAGTGATTGGACATCAGTCCAGACTAGAATACCCAGAGGAAAGAACCAAAGCATCCCTGATCCAGGCCCCTGTTTTGATGTCAAAAGGGTGGGGCTTTTGGCATCTCATAGGGAGTTCCCAGTCGTGACATGTTATAGTTCTGAATGGTCCACATAATTAAGGCATTGATTAATTCCTTAAATGAATCGGGGGAGGGAGATGGAAATGATTAAACAGGTTGCTTCAGTTGCAGCCACATTAGCAATGGGGTTCGGGAAGGGCTCCCATTCTGATGGGAGCTTTGGATTGCAGAAACTCTTCCCACTGAGCCCAGCATCCATTACAGAGCTTGGAAATACCAACTGGAGTTTCATGAACAATGGGGAATCAGAGCTTCTTTTAGGATACTTGATACTGGGTGTGCAGCAACACACTTGGATTGGCAGCAGCCTCCCTTCCACAGTTGCCAGGCCTACTCTGTTCTAGGCACTGAATGTACATTATCTAATTATCATAGCAACCCAACAAGGTTGATGCCATTATCCCATTTTACAGATGAAGAGACTTAGACCATAAGCGAGAGAACCAGGTTTCAAACCCAGAGGTCTCTGACCCCAAAGCCCACATTCTTCCTAGTTTACTGTGCTACTTCTCCTGAGCCAGTCTGAGCCTCAATCACTTGCCAGAAAGATTGGTTCAGGAATTTGTCAGGGATAGCCTGAAGTCTCAGAGTCTTCAGCCAGCATCTGAGCAGTGTTGGAAAAGGCTGAGACTCACACGATACTAAATGCTGTGGGAAATGTAATAGATATGAACGATTGTCCTAGTCACTGTTAACCAAATGCTGGTTAACATGGAGCACATAGTGACATTCAACAGAGTTACATTCTCTGCCTTCTAGGATCTTGCAACCCAAGGTGCATATTTACTTGCTTGAGTATTGAGCTGTGAGAAGAAAAGTTGCTATGTTTGTGCAAGTTATATTTATTATGGATGCTAAATTCCTGTAAGTTAGCTGAACCATCCCTAGAATAAAGTACTTTATTTTAGCCCAGGTGCCTACTGACTCACTGAATGAATGAATGAATGAATGAAGGCATGCTTGCTTGCTCTTATAGATTAGCTCTCTTGCTATGCTATGGGTAAACCAAAAGACAAAAAAATGTTTTTCCTTACCCCTTAAAGTGAGTCTACTTTGTTTTGTGGGAGGTAGCAATTTATAGACCTGTCTACACATTATTTTCTAAAACTCAAGTATTTTGGAAGAGCAGATGGGGTACCATACTGTATACACTAATCATATATTTTGAAATGTATTTCTTCTTGAGCAATTTGGTGACGCTTTATTTAGCAAAAGCCCTTGAAAGTTTCAAAAGCAACAATCCAAAGAACATGAGTGGCTGAGAGCACAGTGGACAGACAGACCCTCCAGCCCAAGGCTAACGCTTTTCAAAATGTACTGTGGACCCTGGCCCTGGCCCCTCTTCCTCCTGCCCCTAGAGATGATGATATACGTTTTCACTGGGGGAGGGAATGAGTGGATTGAGCCTGATTATCTGAATTCTTTGTAAATCCCCTGGGTGACTGTGATATGCACCCAGGGTGGAGAACTAGCCTTCTACCCCCATATCTGAGTGCTACTCTTCATACCTCATTCTCTTGAGACTCACATTTTCACTTATAAAATTATTAGAGAAACAAAGAAAAGGAAACTCCATCCCTTTTACATTTTCTGAGAGCCACAGGGGGAGCAAATAGGTGTTGAGCACCTCCTACATTGCCAGAAGTTTGACTTATAGATCTGATTTAATCTGTACAAGAACTCAACAATGTTTAAAGAATTTATTGGCCCTCAGATATGGAGTTGAGTTATGCATACTGCTCAGTTCGTAGCTTATTGTCACCCTAAGGCCATGCAAGACCCTCCTCTTATTTTGTTATTGTTCCTCTTCACCCCCATTCCCTACACCCATTTCCTTCCCTCCACAGAGAACCACCTAATAGGCTAGAACTAAAATGAATGTATGTCTTTACAAAATATATATTATTTTGTGTGTATGTTTGTTTTAATTTACATAAATGATAAATCTCCATAATATAAATAGACTGTATAGAAAGTAAGAATGTTTCTTATTTTTTCACTCAACGTTATGTTTTCAGATATATCTATGTTGTTGTATAAACTTCCCACATTTGCATAGTATTTCATTGTCTGCATTTATTCCATTTTGTTTATATCTTCACTAGTTGATAGACACTCAGCTCCCTGCTGCCACAAAGAATTCTGCAGCTAACATCCTTATTTGTGACCCTTGGGGACCTGTGGGAGACTTATATCTGGCATATGTGTCCAGGAGTTGGATCCTGGGGTCCAGATATGATGTATACCTCTTTAATTTCAGATTGTTTTACTTAATAGAAACGAATGAGAGTTCCCATCTCCTTACATCACCATTTGGTAATGAACTACCTTTTGAATTTTCATCATTGTGATGGCTGAGAATGACATTTAATTGTTTTAATTCTTATCCCTTAGATTACTAGTCAGTTTGAGCATCTTTTCACATACTTTTTACCCATGTGGATTTTTCCTTCTGCAAATTGCATTTTTATATCCTTTATCCAATTCTCTATTTTTCTAATATTCTAGGTGTTAAGCCTTGTCAGTTTCAGAGGTTAAACTAATTCACTTCATTTATAATTTGATAATTTATCAATAATTTCTTTTTTGAACAAAAATCCTTATAATTTAATGTAGATAAATCCAACAATTTTCATCTGCGGTTAGTGATTTAAGTATCTTTTTTATGAAATAATTTTCCATTCAAAAGGATATTATTCCTGTTTTTGTGAATAAGGTAGTTATTTCTTATTCAGTATTATTGCCCAAGGTCACACTACTATCTGGCAGCAGGATTTGAAACTATTAATAATTACCTGTTAATAAATTAAATCATATTATCCACATTTTAAAAGCAACCAAGTATTATTTGCACTGGAAACATTTTCTGAGTTTTAATCAGAGATCTTAAAAAATTGCATCCTACAGCTTCCATCAGTCAGATTTCGCTGAATTTTCCTTTCTGCCCCTAAATTCTTGCAAAGTACCTCAAATTACATTACAGCCAGGCTGGTTGAAATTACAGCTTTGGCCTTCATTAAGCTAATTACCACTTGTACCCAAATTGAGCCATTTCACTCCAATAATACTGTAAACCAGTCCTTCCTCTGTGATGTCTCTGCCTTGCCTAGGAAAATATGAAGCTGATGTCAGAATTTTCTGTCTCCTCAGAGCAGGAGGTTTCCAGCTATTTCTCTAAGGAGCTCTGGGATGCAGCTTAACTGTTTGATAGGCAGTGTAAAAGGAACGAGGGTGGAAACTGGGGAACCAGAGGGAAGGCTGGGCACAGACCCCTCCTGAATTTAACCCACACAAGTGTTGCCTTATTGGTTTTGTACTTTAGGCACTATGTAAGTAAAATCTATTGGAAAAGGGATTCTACTGCTAAAAGGAATAGGGGAGTTTGGAAGCACTGCCTGAAAAAACTAGACTACTTAATATAAACTGATATATTTTCATCTCTCTGCTCATGTTACATTTTATATAGTGCTTTACATTTTGAAAAACACTGTTACATTATTTGAGTTTATAAAACCTGATAAGGTAGGCATATCTCAACCACTATGGCACACTGTCTCACAATTTAAGCTCCATATCACAGAATCTGTCCCAGCAGGTGGCTGAAGGGCTACATCTCAGGAGTGTAGCAGGGATTATCGCCGACTTGGGTAGAAGCTGGACCTAGATGATCCCTAATCTCCCTGCTCGTGCAAAGATGTCAGGACTGGAAATGACGAGAGAGGAAAGTTAACACCAAAAGAATTACCTAAACTAAATCTTCTGCCTATTGGAGGTAGGGACGATGAAATTGCCATATTTATGGAACACCTTTTTTGGTCTAGTCATCCAGGTGCCACCTTCCACTGAATCCTTACAGCAACCCTGGGAGAGAGGTATTGCTGTATCCATTTTAAAGGTGACAAAACTGAACTTCATAAAAGTAAAGGGAAAAGCTTAGATTTGCTCCCTGAGCTTGCCAGCTCCCAAACCACTGTTTGTTCTTTCCACTCACTAGGATGACCCCAAATAAACACATCAGTTAGCCGCCCAGAACCTTATTTAGGCAGTGGCTGGGGAAGTTCTTTATAAGTCCTTCTGTCTCACATTGGGCATCACGTTGATGCCTGCATCTTTTCCAGTGCTCACCTCCTGCCTCAAGCCGCATCATCTCTGGTTTCTGGCTGCATTCATCCTCCTTATTGATCAGGTCACTCGCTGTGACTCAGCTGTTAGCATCTCTCCTGCTTTGATATCTTGGATTGCCAACACAAACCCATGCTATTTTTACTTTGCCTCAGAAAGGGAGATTGGAAGATAGCAGTCCAGCCTTCTGGTTTACCAAGTTGTTGATTCTTCTTGGCTTTCTCCATTCATTCATGAATTCTTTCTGTACTTCAAGCCGAAAAGATGTGTATGGCTGGAAAGCCCTTTGTGGTGGATCCATCTCTGAGGCCTGAATGGGGGCTGAATGTGATCGCAGCTTTGGAGATCTTTGCTTTCTCTCTTCTGACTAGAATCCTTTACAGTGTGAAATCACTCTTTCCCCTTCCTTAGATAAAAGAATAAACTTATTGAAAAATGTGGCTGAGAAATTTTGTTTCAAATATGCATATATTATGAGCAGTGTTCTGAGCAAGATAGAAAAATTACCAAAAATAAATGCATGTAAGCTTAGCCTTTTATTAATAGGGCTGATTGTTTAAGAAACCACTTTGTTAGCACCAGGCACAGTGGCTTGAGCCTGTCATCCCAGCTACTCAGGAGGTTGGGCAGAAAGATTGGCTCACTTGAAGCCACAAGTTCAAGACCAGCCCTGGCAACATAGCAAGACCCCATCTCTTAATTTTTTTTTTATTTTTTTATTTTATTTTATTTTTTTATTTTATTTTATTTTAGTTAGCAGGATGTGGTGGTGCATGCCTGGATTGCGTCAACCCGGGAGTTCAAGGCTGCAGTCAGCTGATTATACCACTGCACTCCAGTCTGGGCAACAGGGCGAGACTCCATCTCTTAAAACAAACAAACAAACAAAAAACTGCTTTGCTAAATGAAAGCTGTATGGATTTCACAATTTGAATTTCTGAATTTCTGGAATCTTGCATTTTATACCAGAAGGCAGTTTACTCATGTGTGTCTGATCATTCTAATCCAATGGATAGTTAAGAATGTACATTGGCCGGGCGCGGTGGCTCAAGCCTGTAATCCCAGTACTTTGGGAGGCCGAGGCGGGCGGATCACGAGGTCAGGAGATCGAGACCATCCTGGCTAACACGGTGAAACCCCGTCTCTACTAAAAAAATACAAAAAGCTAGCCGGGCGAGGGGGCGGGCGCTTGTAGTCCCAGCTACTCCGGAGGCTGAGGCAGGAGAATGGCGTGAACCCGGGAGGCGGAGCTTGCAGTGAGCTGAGATCCGGCCACTGCACTCCAGCCCGGGCGACAGAGCGAGACTCCGTCTCAAAAAAAAAAAAAAAGAATGTACATTCATTTCAGCCGGGCGCAGTGGCTCACACCTGTAATCCCAGAACTTTGGGAGGCTGAGGCGGGCAGATTACGAGGTCAAGAGATCGAGACCATCCTAGCCAATATGGTGAAACCCCATCTCTACTAAAAATACAAAAATTAGCTGGGCATGGTGTCCCAGCTGCTTGGGAGGCTGAGGCAGGAGAATCACTTGAACACAGGAGGCGGAGGTTGCAGTGAGCCGAGATCGGGCTACTGCAGTCCAGCCTGGCAACAGAGTGAGACCCCATCTCAAAAAAAAAAAAAGTACATTCATTTCATATAGTACCTTACATTTTACAAAGTGCTTTCATATGAATGATCTGTTTTACCTAATTACTCTATAGGGTAAATTTTATCATCTCTATTTCATATAAGCAAATTAAGTTGCAAAAAGCATTAAACTTTCTAATATAGTACTACTTTAAAAAGCAAAGGACATTTTGTTTGCGGTCACCTAGGCCTAACACATATAAGTAATTTATTTCTTTAGCCACAAACAATACTAAGTTGATGAAAAAATAATACTATACTTTGGGAGAGCTGATTCGTATGAATTGTCATTCAGCTGACACTCAGGTCAATATCAAGGAGGCAGGATTCATGGAATTAAACAGGACTTCATATCGTCCGTGTGAAGCCAGGGCTCTTATTTGTGAGCTGCTTTCCTTACCCTTTCCTTTCAAGATAGCTTCCTGTGCCTAGCTGCCACTAGCCAGTTTCAGTCAAAGCCCCAGAAACTTTCCGGAGGTAGAAAAACACACGTGCATGTTCACAAAATACGGCACAATTTCAGTTTTGTGTGTAGAACTTTCAAGTAATAATCCTTGCTTTAAATGGGACATGGAGTTTTAAAACTCCAAACAAATCTCTGAGCTGCCAAGTCCTATATTGAGAGACTGTCAGAGATCCTACCCCACTGCTGTATGATTGGAGGATTCTAGCTAGGATCACATGCTTTGTTATCAGCACAAGTCAGTAGATAGCAAACAATTGCAGTACCCAGAAACTATAGCATAGGGACTCATTTTAACTCTTGTATACAAGAACTCAGAACCTTTTCCTCATGACCTTCTGCTTGGCCTGTTTCACAAACTTCTCTCCAAACTATCTGCCAAGGTGGGGCTAGCAGAACACACGTTCAGGCTTTGTTATTACTTATTGACTCATGTGTGGCCTTTCTTGTCCCAATTCATTACATAAGGCAAAGATTCTACCGCAAGGACAGTAAGAATGTTGAACACACACTTGATCTTCCACCGTATCCTCAGATTCAGTTGGTCAAACTCTGTGTGCAGAACTCAACTCACTTTTGCTATCACAGAAATATAAACATTCTGCAATTTTCAGCTCCAAATTTTGCCTCTTTCTACAAGCTCTATGTAATTTCCTGTGAAACAAACTTATTGAATACATTCTATTCCCCCATCTAACATTGCTGACATTCATTCTATTCCCCCATCTAACATTGCTGACATTCCTCTCCTCTAATACAATAGCCTTTAAGATCAACAGGGTCCCCAAACAGATACAGAGATATATGAAAGTTTTCTGTCATGTAGTATTTATTGAGTATTGCTGCGTACTAGGTTTCTCTCGAGGAACCCAGTGTAATGAATGTGGCCAATGTGAATTTATAAATTACACGCAGTGTAAGTAACATAGCAACAGACCCAAAATTTCATGTTGTGCGTGCTCCACCGTTCCTTATCTGATGGGGTGAGTCATTCACTTCTCAGGGCAATATCCCTCCGGAGCAGTGTGCTAAGTGCTTTGGAGATGGATCCTCAGATAAATCTTGACTTTGAGATACTTTCACAGCTTCACGAAGATACACAAAATAAGCTTTATAGTGGAGGTAGAAGTGATACATGCCATACATACACAGAAAAACAGAGGTAACTAATATTTATTGAGCACATATTATGCACCAAAAATCCTTTTCAACACTTTCACTTATGTTATCTAATTGAATATTCCTAACAATGCTTGAGGTAGGTATTGTCTTCAGTTTACAGAGCAGGAAATTAAAGCTCAGAGCTGATAAATAACCTGCTGAAGAAATCATTGTTCCTAATACTCATGCTGTTTCCACTCTATATCGCTAAAATGCCTTACGAAAGATATCAAAATAATAAAGTGAGGAAGAATATGACCCATTTAGTTTCAGTTTTCTCTCGACTTCATTGATCTTTTTCCTCCTTTCTACTACAGGTAAGTAGATACCTGAAACATCCTAAGGGGTTGGCCCTTAGCAACTTTAACAATTATGGATATTCTGGTAATTTCAAAAATAAATTCATTTGGATTTGGCCAAGCAACTCCCTCCTGTCTTTCTCCTATGATTTAGTACTCGTGTTGGAGATAATTAACCGTGCTGCCTTTCTAGGCTGACTTTCCATAGGTATGCTATCCTTCTAGGCTGACTTTCCATAGGTATGCTATCCTAAGCATGGGCACTCCTTAAGGTCCTTAAGGAGACTTGGGCGTGGCAGCGCCTTTTCTTGTAATCAGGGCCTCTCATACCCTTTTTAACATAACCACTGACAAAGCCTCTATAGTATCCTTTCTTGGGTGGGAATTATTACAGCTCCAGTACATCTATTCAGTATATCAGAAGTTGCTGGATATACTCACTAAATGACCCAGATTTCATCTTTCTCACAATTTAACACTTTAAATAAATGCCAGCAAGCTTCACCGCGTTGGAAAATTACTGCATGTCTGAAACAACTTGGATATCAATATTTGTCATGTAGCCTTCCTCGGTGTAACATCTAAAGCAATACTTATTGAGCTGACGTACGTTCTCTGCATAGTGTTTACCCAACAGTTATCACTTATGTTTGCTCATGAGGTGTTGGGGTGACGAGCCGAGCTGCTGTATTCTCAGCTGGGCCTGGAGCCTGCTTAGTTTGGCACTGATTAATGATGTGTGGAGAGCAGGCAGTTTGCAGAGCCACCTTAGAAACCCAGTTAGCTAAAGACAAATAGCTGAGAGTTGGCTGATAGGAGTGAGGGAGGTGGGCTCTTGAGAAAGGAGAGTCATTTTGAGAGATACCAGCATGACTTTTGGTGATCCTAACTAGGGGAAGGGACAGATTCTGCAATAGACAATATTTTTGGGTCTGGCTTCTTGGTAGACACCCTGGGATCAGGTCTAAGGCATGTTACAGATGTTCACAAAACAGCATTGTTTCTGTGCTTTGAGTTTCACCATTTAGCAACCTGCTTAAAGAGCTTATCTTCTTCCCAATCATACCTTGAGACAAAATGCACTTTATACCAGTAAAGTATCATGAAATGTTCGTTTGGAAGCCCTTATGCCAAAAGAACAAGCATTTACAGCCTTGCGTTTTATTTACCAAGTGTATTTTACACTGGAAAAGGTTTCAATATGGCCCATATAGTATTTATTTTGCCTTATGTCCTTCGTATGTCTTGTTTTTCTTTCTCATTTCATTCACCTACTGTGTCATGTTGGTTTGGCATCCACTTCTTTTCTAAAATTGTATCTTTTGTATTTTTTATTCTTTAGGTGGGGCAGTGAGGAAAGGACACATTGATCTTGAAGTTGTAGAGATAATGTCTCAGCCCTGCTTGGGGTGCCGTCCTTTTAGTGGCATGGCAAACCCAAACACAAAATATTTTTTATCGTCCTTTCCAGAATAGATCCCTTTCTCCGTAGCACCATGTGGGTGGTTGTTCCTGGCAGAGAACGCCTTTCTCTCTCATACTGTAAGTTCCTTTGGCAACTCCTGACCAGAGACAGTAGCAACATCGATTTCCTAAAGATAAATAACCCCTTGTTTAGAAGGCATTTTCTCACAGGCTTATTCAGAATACTCAAGTGAGAAGTTATAAGGATGTCCAAGCCCATGTTGAGGGAAAAATACAGAGAGGTGAAAGGATGTGCTGAAGGTTACACAGGAGCAGTAGGACAAGAAAGACACAAAGCCAGGGAGGTGCCGGGTGTCCTCCTTACCTGATAATCTTTGACTGTATCACTTCATTCATCTGCTCTAAGATCTTGCATTTCCAGCCATCGTTTATATCTGGTCCTATCAAAGCTCGTTGACCAACATTCTCTCTTTTAATCCTTGCCCTACAGTGCAAGGTCTGCACTGTACACTCCATTTGTTGGGAATCTGAGACCTAGAGAGGTTTAGGAATTTGCCCAAGGACACACAGATGGCAAGTGAGCAAGCCAAGGATTTGGAATCAGTTCTGCCTGATTCCAGTGCCTGCTGTTTTCCTTTCATATTTTACTAGAGCCAAACTGATCTTGAGCAGTTGCCTTTCCATTGACCTGCAAAGTTCTAACCACTCCCCTTACTCCACTTTTTAGACTGAGATTATACCCATGCTGCAGGACCCATCAGAGCCTGCTTTGTTCACTTAGTGTTTCCCAACCACCCTGAAATGGAAGTGGCCTTTCCTCCTGTGAATCACATGGCACTAGAGCCTGTTCATTTGGCACCAGTGCCTGTAAAGCAGACAGCCTGGAGCAGGTAGGAATAGGCAGCTTTAGGTTCAAATCCCTGCTCTGGCACTATCTGGGGAATGATTTTGAGTAAGCCAATTAATTCTGTCTTGGCAGATGCATCAACCTGACCTCTAAAGTCCAGCTCAGCCAAAAATTCCAAGATTCTAAAGTTGTTGTTATTATATTATTGCAAAGAATATTGAGTGTGAGTTGAGTCCTGTACTAATCTGTGCCTCCCTCACCCATACTTTCCTGCTGTCTATGCCCACCTCACCCCTAGTTTCCTGCTGTCTATGCAATGCCTTATACAGAAGAAGGGGCAGTGGAGTATTGATGAGAGACACTTTTTGGTCTTCAGTTGTAACTCACTTCCATTTATTTGTTTGTTTATTCATTTGGCCATTCGTTCATTTATTTATTGCTGGCATTGAATTTTTCTGTTACTTCCCAAGATTGTTTCTGACATCTTCTGGAGGCCTCACCAGTACTTTGGGACAATATAGTCATAGGTTTGGAATTAAATCCTTGAAGAAAAGGACTTTCCATTTTTTTTTAAATAACCAAAGCAAATAAGGAAAAGTCACTCTTACAATGTGAGATCTCAGAAGACAAAACTTAGGCAAATAACCCATAAATACTTTGTAACGTTTTCAGCATTACAGTTTTTTCAGTATTTAATCAATCTTTGTGTACCTGTACATACAAGCCCATAGTTACCAACCCACACACACGAAAAAAAGAATCAATTAATTTAAATAATCAGGTTCATGCCATGTTCAATGGTGCATGTCCCCTTTTGCACCTAAAATCTTTTATCGCTTTTTAGCTTCTGCAGTTCCTCGGGCATTCATTGTAGGAGACAGCAGTTCCACCTACCCCATCAGCAGACACCATTTTGCAGAGCAGAAACCATCTTTGTCCCTTCTACCCCCAGCAAATTCCCTGGCTCCCAGTTTTCTTTTTTTTTTTTTTTTTTTTTTTTTGAGACGGAGTCTCGCTCTGTCACCCAGGCTGGAGTGCACTGGCCAGATCTCAGCTCACTGCAAGCTCCGCCTCCCGGGTTCACGCCATTCTCCTGCCTCAGCTTCCCGAGTAGCTGGGACTACAGGCGCCGCCACCTCGCCCGGCTAGGTTTTTTTTGTATTTTTTAGTAGAGACGGGGTTTCACCGTGTTAGCCAGGATGGTCTCGATCTCCTGACCTTGTGATCAGCCCGCCTCGGCCTCCCAAAGTGCTGGGATTACAGGCTTGAGCCACCGCGCCCGGCCTGCTCCCAGTTTTCACCTGTCAGATGTCCATGCTGATTCCAAGACTCCTTTATCACAGTAATAACAGAAGTAAAATTCTCATGGTGGATGGATTTCATTTATAATAAACACCTTTCTTGTTTACTTGCTACTTGAGTGCTTACTTACTTCTCACTAGGAGCTATGCATTACTCACTAATCTTTTCATCAACTTAGTGCAATAGCATTCATTAATCGTAGGTTAAAGTTAAAAATGTCTTTGATTCAGTTCTCACATTCTGAAGTCAACTTCAGCTCCATGTTTCCATTATAATAGTTTAAAGCATATGCTTTCTAATTACAGAACTTGGATTCAAGTCTCTCTTCTGTCATTTACCAGTATAAATGCCCCGAGACTTGGTTTCTGCAACTGAAAAAAAAGGATAGTCCGTATTTGGTAGGATTCTTGTGACGATATAATGAGTTTAAAGACTCCAAGCTTAGAGCACTGTGCCCGTGCTTAGTAAACACCCAGGAGATGCTAATAGTCAGCATTCTGTTGCCTCTAGCAGATAGGAGGTGCTTTATATGCACCTGACTCACTTGATACTGTGCCTAATTAGGTGGGAGAAAGGGGGGTATTGAATTCATTTTCAGTTTTTAAACATACGTTTTCTAATTCAAGGCTGAGATGCATGGTGAGGTCCAACATAAGATGTATGCTCTTCTTAAATAAGAAGTTGAGAACTGCCATTACACTATGTAATTTAAAATTTATTTATTTTTGAAGCTGACTTTGATTGTCACTTTACAAGATGTATGCTGGTTTTTCCCTTCTTTCACACTATCTTTAAAAAAAAATAACAAAACATGGTATTGGCTTTGCTATATAACAAAATTCTAATACAAATTATATCCTTTTGGAAATCATTTTGTTTTTAATAAACAAGTAGCAAGAACATTTTTGATTTATAAATAAACATTACTTCTAAAAAATCCTCAGTAATTTCACCCAAATTATAATTCTGAGAAAGTTCCTTAGACATTGATTATAGTCAGAAATTTTTTTCTAGTTACAAAATCATTGAAATTTGAAAAGAAGGAAAAAGGTGGTTGTGCTCAACATCAGTAGGTCTAGAATTTGTTCACTATTTCAGTTATTCAACAAATATTCAACAGGCTCCTTCTGAGCTGAGTGCTTGGCACTGTTCTAGGACCCATAAGCATGTCCTTACAACAACCAGCACATCATTGTCAGAGGTGTTGTCACAAGGACATAAAACTGAACACAAATTCAGGCCCCGAAAAACACTTGGTTTAGTCCTCAAGGAAGTCTAGTTAGTACTTATTGGGACTTATAAGAAAACGTGATCCAAAGTTATTGACCCGTTCTGTGTGTTAGGTAAGATTAACTAGTGCCCACCAACATAGGAGATGGAGGATGGTGCCACTGTGAATGCCAAATTTAGTGGATTGGTGGTGGCTGCTTGCAGACAGAGTCCAGGTTCAGCAGAAAAAAGAAGTGCTGTGATAGATTAGTGATGTCTGCCACTGGCATGGGAGAGAGGAGTGGTGAGATATGTGCCACATAATTGTCTATTCTGTGTCCTCCAAAGGACTCATCAGTAAGGAAAGGGACTGCATTCGGGTGAGAGCGTGGCAGACCCAGCAGATTTCTGGAAACCATTACAATAGCTGGCTTCACAGCTGTGAGAGGTAGAACAGAGGAGCAGAAAGGAAGAGGGATGGAGTGAAGAAACACAAGAACCTTTTCAGATCTAGCTTGGGCTCATTGACTTCACACGACTGAGGAACTGTCCAGGTTTTGCAGAGTCAGGGCACTCTGGGTTGTTTTAATTGTCTGAGTTTTGTAGCTGTGGTGGGTGACAAGTTCCCCTTTAAAGATAATAAATGGCTTGCAATTACTTTACTTTGGAAAGCACTCTTCTGCCCCAGAACACTGTATAACCAGTCACAGAAGAGAAAAGGCCTGGGGATTTATAAGGGTGTCCCAATTTTCAACCATTTGGGAGAAATACAGCAGGACATTGGTACAGCAGTGTGTTAGTAAGAGTTAATCTATCATTGCTCCTCTCTCAACCCTCTTTTTCCCTCTGCTTAAAACGATCACAGGGATTCATCCCTGGCCTTCATGAAGACTTGCCAGAATTTTTTTTTTTTTTTTTTTTTTTGCACATAACTCTGGAAATACAATCTAGTTGACCTTCAGTTTCTGGACCGAAAGGGACATTTTCCAAGTATGAGGGATTTTAAAATTCAGTAGTCATAAAAAGACAAATGAAGCATGGTCTCTTCCTTTAAAGGGCTCAAGGTCCTGCTGGGGAGATGAGTAGTGAATAAATAATTTCACCGCACTCTGAGATATATGGTTGTTAAAGCAATAGGGTAAGAATGGACATAGATTTCTAACAGCAAAAAAAAACAGTGGTGTGCATAATAATCACTTTGTTTTCCTGCCCCTAAATTGTATTGATAATAGCACTTACTGAGATCTACTCTTATAATTTGTTTACACACCAACTTTCTCCTAAGTGCCTTTTTTTTTTTTTGAGGTCTTGCACTGTCACCCAGGCTGGAGTGCAGTGGTACCATCATAGTTCACTGCAGCCTCCAACTCTTGGGCTCAAGCGATCTTCCCACCCCAGCCTCCTGAGTAGCAAGGATTACAGGCATGAGTCACTGTGCCCGGCCTCACCTAAGTGCTTTTGAGTTTCTCAGGGGTGGATACTGGTCTGGTTATTCTCTCTGCTCCCAGCACCTCCTCACCCAGCCATTAGCACATATTAATCTTGGTAAATGTTAGCTGAGCGAATACAGGCCTGAGTATACTTCTAATGCCTCTAACATAATACCAGGCATCAACAACTTATTAGAAAAAATGTAGACAATCAGAACATGTTTATTCTTACAATATTTCATTAATAATTCAGCTGAATTTATTTGAAAACTAAAATGGTGTTTTCAATTTCTCAGCAAAGAGTGAGCCACTTAAAATATGATGCTATTAGTTTGATCTGTGCTGAAAGGGTGAAAACATAGTATTTTCTTGTATATGTCACAGAATCTTGACGAGTAGGCTCTGAAGTTCAGCTTTGTGGCCACTTCCACTGCCTGTTCTGTCTGTTGAGGCAAGTTCATGAACAGTTTCATTTTGGTTGATTGTACTCTCTTCCCAGGGTGACTTGCTGTAGTAGTCTTTGATTTCCTCTGAGTTCACCAGCCTTGCCTGATGGCAGATCAGAGCTGGTTTATGGGAACCAGACCTTGCTTTTCCTACCTCATTTCCCCTGTGGTCTTGCCTGAGCAGTCTGCTTAAGAAAAGTTTATCAAATCTCCTTTCCAGAGGGGCAGGTTGTCCCATTTCATTTGTCACTATTTAACAGCTTATGCAAAACATGCTGGTAGAGCTAAGTGTGTGGGGCTTATTCACAGACATTGATGACAGATCATCACAGTGACCATTGACTCCTTTTCAGACCTTACCAATGAGTTGAGTGAAGAAGGGGCAGTAATTGAGTATCAGATTTGTTGGTAAACACCCTGAATGTTGAAAGGAATGCCTGTGGATATCATTTATTCATTAACAAAGACAAAAAGGATTTGCTAACCCTTCCTAGCGTCTTGTGTTTTGGCATCATGATTGTGTAACTTGGAAAAGAAAAATCTATCTAGTCTCAGTTACTTCTTCAGTGGAATTCTTCCCTGATTTTGGGGAGCTCTCAGGGAAGTGAATCCACCATCCCCTCCCCACCAAGGACAGGCAAAACTTAGCTGCAAGAGAGCAGCACCCCAGGAGTTACTCCATGTAGTTTAGGAGACCTTCCATAGGGAGGGTCATTCCTTGTAACTTCAGAATGATTTGTAGAAGGCTTTGTTTTCACCCCATGTTTGGCGAAGTATGGACAAATTTGAACAGGCATTAGAAAAACCAACAGTAGCATGATTATTAAAATTTATAGCCATTTTCTCCCAATCCTGCTGGTGAAAGAGTTTTCCAGCCTTCTTTACGAGAAACCAACTCTATTTCTTTCTGCTTTTCCCCCAGCCTGTCTCCTCAAGGTCACATATTTTGAACTGACTTGCTTGACATGTTGTTTATTTAAAGCTGTGGATTAAATGCCACCCACTAATGTGATTTGCTTGGGCTTTGCCTGAGGCAGGCTCCATTAGACACTGGTGAAAATAGCTTCCTCTTGTCCAACCAGGTCCTTCGATTAGCTAACCAGCAAATTTATCCCAAGTGCTGTATTTCAGTTTGATTCTCTATTTAAATGGGGAATCACATTGAAATACAGTATTTGGGCTAAATTTAAATGGGGAAAAGCAGCTTTGTCACATGGCTGTTTGCCTCTTGATCTCTTGTCTCAAGAGCAGGCTGCAAAGAGAAAGTGGTGACCCCAAACCTCGCCTTTTCTGTCTCCTCTTTTGCATCAGTTCCCTGCAGATGCTAAAGTGAGAAGGATGTTGCTTACATAAACATTGTTCTTCAACTGAGCACTAATTGAGTTTAAGATGAATTGCTGGTTAATGTGTTTACCTATTTATTTTTACCAGTTATAAAGATGCCTTGAGCTTTAAATTAAAGTGCTTTCCCATGAGGTGCATGGCAGTTATTCATGGCCTGTGTCTGAGTCTTGGGAGTGGGACAACACCCAGTGAGCACCTGTGCTGAACTGCAGGGTAAGGCATTGCATAACAAGTTATTTAGGGGTCTAACACCAGGGCCCTCAACACTCCCATTTTGGATTATGACCAGATTCTCAGGATGCTTGAAGCTGCCTGAGCATCGCTATCCCCTGCCATCCATTCCTGTTTCATTAGAAGCTGCAAATCCAAGCAAGGCAGTGGCAGCACTGGGAGCAGCTCCCTTCCCAACTGCTTCAGTGCCATCTGTTTGGCTCTCGAGGCATATTTGAAAAGTCACCTTTTATACTTTCATCACAGCCTGTCCTCAGGTTCCCCAGGCACTGCCTGGACACTGCCAGCTGCAAGCCTGCCCGCTCAGGGTGGGCACTCGTTGCTGCCCAGCTCTGATGGAGATTCTGGGAACACTGACCATCACTGCTGCCCAAGGAGGTATGAGCTACTTTGAAAGACGTTGGCTGCCTTTGCTAAAGCAGGTCCCTACACAGTGCCTGATCCAGGTAGCCTGAGGCCCTCCACATGCCTCTCACTGAGGCAGCCCAGGGGGAGTGGTCTGGCCTCAGGTAGCAGGTGGTATCTAAGGGACCCACCCAAGCAGGCTGAGAGCAGGCACAGTCCCCTGTCCGCCAATCTGACTGTCCCCAATGAGAGTACCAATCCTATCCATGCTGTCGGGAGGAGTTGAAGACCAAGTTTTAGGAGAACTGTGGGCAGTAACATGCAGAGGACTCGGCTCTCTGGTTGGCATCTGTAAGTCACATTAGGCAGCATAGATGAAAGGGTGCAGGCCCTTTCTCCCTTTTCCCTGGAAGTGCAGTCATTCCTCCTTCCTACCTTCTTAGGCTTCTTAATTCAGACCAGTGTTCCTCCACCCCAGCTGCGTATGCACCTCCCCTGGAGAGCCTTGCAGAACATGACCCGTGTCCAGAACCCATTCCAGGGTCAGAATCTCGAGGGATGAGGCCAGGCATAGACATCTCGTGAATTTTGTTATACAGTGAATGTTGAGAAACACTGGTTTTAGAGGCTGTTTCTTTCTGGTAATCATTTGGTGAGCCCATTATTCATAAATTAAACAGATATTTTCTGAGTCATTACTCTGTGACTGGACTGTGCAGGCTCTGGAGATGAGATAGTAATAAAGGAGGGCACAGGTCATTACATTATGGTACAGTCAGTGCTATGATGGGGCTGTGATGGGAGAATGGGGACAGGAACCCTGACTTTGGGGGAAGTGTGGCAGGTCAGGAAGAATGATCAAGGATGGTAACACCTAGGCCTAGGACTGACAAAGGAGCAGGAGCTAGAAGGAAGGTAGTAGTCATAGGTAGGAGGAAGGGCAGGAATGAAGGCACAGGAGTGAAGTTCAAGCTCTGAGAGGATCCTAGTGAGACAAGATCGTGGGGTGCAAGGGCTCGGCCAGGTAAGGACGTCTCTACGAGATGAGAGGGTAGACGGCAATGCATTAGAGAGGCTGGCCTTCATCCAAGAGGAAATGCTGGGCCCCTGCAGGGTTTTAACAGGTGAATGATATGATCAGCTTTGCATTTTGGAAATAAGCTGGCTGGAGTGAGGAGGAGCTGGAAGGGGCAGAGTTGAAGTAAGAACGTTGTTGGGTAAACCAGGAAGGACAAGGGTCCAGGGAGAGGTCGGTGAGAATGACATGAAGTAGAAGGAACAGATATTCAAGAGGCAAAGTCAATATCCCACCACTCCTGAAAACTCTGATCCTCAGAGTAAAATTCCTGACTTTCATCAACATGCAGGTTCCCAAGCTCAAGAAGTTTCATTATTTTGATCACTGCTACATCACTTGCCATTGCTGACCAAAGACACCCTCAGAGTTACATATGGTCACAAATCCAGGTATATGGCACCCGGAGAACAAGACTTGGGTTGTCAGTGGTTTGCATTCAAGAATAACTCAGGAAGAATAAAACCAATGGAGAAAGTTTCAGTCTGTTGTTGACCATTATTTTTCTCATAGCACTTAACTTCGTTTTTGATGTGATACACCGTAAGCGTCGTGTTGGTTGGGTTGTGAAATGCCGTCCTAGAGAGGAACACTTACAAGGACCTCACTGCCCATGCTAAGCATAGCACTAGCTTTGGCTCTAAATTAGGTCTCATCACCCCTTTGGACAGATGCTCACAGGAGCTAGAGCTCAGAGGGCCATTAGGGACACACTGAAGAAACAGAGGCAGGAAAGTTAATGACTTGCTGAATTCTCTTATTACTGGATGCCAAGATTAGACCACACATCCTTTGTGAAATTCAGAGAAGCTTTTTTGCATTTATTAATGAACAAAGTGTTTCGAATTCATCTGGTATAATTGAGGACACATGATGAAATTGAGAGGAGCCAGAGGGTACACACTGGCTGAGCTGTGATTTCAAAGCAGTTTCTCTTCATTTACATTAAGGCTGACCCCACAGGACCCTAGACGAGGAAGGCCCTTCACCAGGGGACTGCAGTGGTGGAACCATAGTGAGAGATGAGGCAGAAAAGAGCAAGGACAGGCCAGAGCATCTTCCGAGCCCTGAAACCATTCAGGCGAGAGTTGAGAATACTGTTTGATGAAAACACCTCTCTTTAATCTGTCGGAACCAATTCTGTTCAATTTGTCCTGAATATAATCTTGAACCTCCCTGCATGTATTATAAAACACCCAGAGTCATCTTGTGAAGATTCGTAAGTTGTTTGCAAGCTGCAAGGAGATGATTTTTTTTTGGATAAGATGTCTAGGACTGTGATTCAGAGGAAACCTTGTAACATATTGGGCACAATGCTCTACATCTCTTAATCCTAATTAAAGGTTATTACCCCTACTTTATAGATAAGAAAACCAAGGTTCAGAGAAGTTGAGTGATTTGCCCAGCTTGTAAGTGACAGAACCAGACTTTGAAATGACTTCTGCCTAACTATAAAGCCAGGTGTTGTTTTTATTTTACACTAGGCATTGGCAAGCTACTGTTGCAGGCCAAATCCAACCCACCACCTGTGTTTTGTAAATAAAGTTTTATTAGAACACAGCCATGCCCATTCACTTACGTATTGTCTGTCATTATATAAGTTGCCATGGTAGGGTTGAGTAATTGCAGCAGACACTATATGACTCACAAAGACTAAGATACTACTATCTGCCCTTAACAGAAGTTTGCTAACCCCTGTCTAAGCCTCCCTGTCCTAAAATAAATTCAGAAACCTCAACTGCTACTCCCTGAGCCCAGACAGCACCTTTATTTTCTTTCTCCTTCGTTTTAATATGCATGACACCACTCAGCAAAATGTCCTGCATGCATGGCCTGGCCTAGGTACTCCACTCCCTGATCTGGCAGAACTATAAAGTAAAACTATTGTGAGTTTCCAGAAGCCGACCCAATTTTAAAGACCTCTATATGGAGGTAGGCCAAGGAGGGATCAATAATTGCCCCTACCAGGTAAGCCATCAGTTTGTACCCTCACTTCTCACACTTTTTCTGGGCAAGGCCATTTCTCCACATCATACCCTTAGAGTGTAGCCCCAAAGCGATCCCTGGCCTCTGGGAAATTATCCTTCCCACACATGAGCACTTGGGGTCTTCTTCCCCCAGACTCCTCTGCAGGCAGAATCTTTCCAATTCTTTGCTTGTTGTGAGCCTTCAGTCCTTTTGTTGTGTGTAAGGAACATTCCTGGGAAGAAAAATGGTCCAGCAATAAAGTCTCCCCCACATGAGTCATTTTTAGCTAGACTGGGCTGGCATCTGTTTTTCCTAAGACAGCCTTTTCTCCTCCATGAAGATAAATCAATTTAGTGGACACCACTGATTGGGGGTAAACTGTACTTTTTTTGTAAGTATGGACCACCCGTTAGTGGCAGTGCCCAGTAGCATACACCATTATACCTTCTCCAGAAACCCTTCACTTGGCTGTAGATCTAGCCCCTTCCAGCTCTTTCCCTGGAAATAAGCCCAAAATGACCTCTGGAGCCCTAAGACACTACCCCACGGCCACAGGCTTTGTTCTTTGGCTTTGTGAAAGTGTGCTTTATAAACTTGTTGGCAGACTCATCACTCTGCTAAGGACTTATTTGTTGTGTCAATCTACAGATGAAAGGTGGGAGCCTAAAAGCCTCTGGCATTGCTCATACCAACCATATTACACTCTGGAATATATTGTATTAAGTACTATGGGCCATCATACAAGTAAGAAATAGTTCCTGCCCTCCAGGGACTTACAATCTAGACAGCATGAAATGTACACCAATAACTAGCTTCACTGCTTGCTGGTGATATGACAAGACTCGCTGGAAGATGTAGATGCCATATGGAAGACTCAGAAGGGGTGCTGGATGTTTGCCAAAATCGGTGGTTCTCATACTTGAGCATGCATTAAAATCACCTCGAGAACTGTTAACATAGATTGCTGGGTGCCACTCTTAGCATTTCTGATTCAGTAAATCTGGGGTGGGCCCAGGAAGTTGCATTCCTACCAAGTTGCCAGCTGATGCATGTGCGGCCCAGGAATACCCTGTCCAAAATATTTTTTTTTTTTTTTTTGAGACGGAGTCTCGTTCTGTCGCACAGGCTAGAATGCAGTGGCCGGATCTCAGCTCACTGCAAGCTCCGCCTCCTGGGTTCACGCCATTCTCCTGCCTCAGCCTCCCCAGTAGCTGGGACTACAGGCGCCCGCCACCTCGCCCGGCTAGTTTTTTGTATTTTTTAGTAGAGACAGGGTTTCACCGTGTTAGCCAGGATGGTCTCGATCTCCTGACCTTGTGATCCGCCCATCTCGGCCTCCCAAAGTGCTGGGATTACAGGCTTGAGCCACCGCGCCCGGCCCCAAAATATTTTTACAGGAGAAGCTTCTTACATACGTAAATTCCTTCTGGGATTGTAAGGGAGCTGACATTGGTTGAGTGTCTAATATGTTCTCTTCAGTATATTAGGTACTTTGGCTATAATATTTTCTTTAGATTTCACAATGCTGTGAATTTCTATTATTACCAGCCCTCTACAATGAGCAAACTAAGGCTTAGGAAGAGGAACTTACATTTGCTAGATATCCAGTATGTACCGTAAAGGATGTGGGACATTATCCAGTTTACAACCGTTTGAATTCTAAGTGATTAGTACTCCTAGTTTAGGAGTGGTAACAAAAAATGAGTAAAGATAGTAAAAATGAGTCTGAGAGAACTGATTGAGTGTCTTGAGGAAGGTCAAAGCCCCAGGAAACATGCATGCTGGATTCAATATCATGCGTTGGGTTCTAAAGGCTGAGAAGCCATACTGCAGCTAGTACCTGTCTGTTGCCAAAAGCTACTAATGTAGACTCCAAAAGCATGTTTTCTTCCATGCTTGAAGCATGTACGTCCTACCTCCTTGCCTTTGCTCATGCTGGTCCTTCTGCTTAGAATTCCCTTCTCCCTCTTCTTCACCTGAGTAACTCCCATTCATCCTCCAAGCAAAATGTTGTCTCAGCCATGGAGACTTCTGTAACATCCACTCCTTACCCCAACTAGAGCAGAAATAATGACTTCTTTGTAAGCGTTCCAGCATACTTTATATTATCAAATTCCTCCACAGACCCCAAAGTCCTCTGGTGACATATCCTTTGTTACAGAAACAAACAAACAAACAAAAAATCCGAATTTTTCATTTTAGCCATCAAAGCCATCCCCCATCTGACCCAGCTTGCTTTTCAACCACACCTTGCAGCTCCACCTGATTTCTCCAACTAAACAAAACTGCCGAACACTCTTCCCCACCCACGGCTATGTTCTCCTTCCCCCGCAAGACTTCACTCAGGCTGCTGCTGTCACCAAGAATGGCCCCTCCCCTGCACCTCAGCCTGTCTGCATGTGACCTTTCTACCAGCCCCAGCTAAAGTCCTGGTGCTATGCCCTCAGCCCTTCGGGAGGGGCTCCGTAAGTGTCCGTGGAGTGAACACCTGACCCCCTTGCTCCCCTGTGACATCACGTCTTCCCTTGGGTGAGGCAAGTATGTGTCTTTCCACTGTCCCAGGCTGAGAGCTCATCCAGTGCAACGCCTCCAGTGTCTCATCATTCCTTGCACTGAGTAGGTGCTCACAAAACATTTGTTGAAAAAATGGATAAATGATGCTGGATGAAGTTTGTGGGTTAAAGGCAGGATGGGAGAACTGATTGGACGAGGAGCACATGTAGACTCAGTAGGTCTTGTAATAAAACACAGGAGCACATTTACATGACCCACAATGAGAGCAGGGACATAGGTGGACTTTGCCAGAATGCTTGATTCCATTTAGGAACCTCCTATGCTCGTACCTTTAACCCGGTCTTCCAAGGAGCCAAAAGGATTTCTCAATTTGAAGTACAAATGTCTTGTGGGACTCTCACTTTTTTTGTAATATGTAACATTATTACAGAGAATATGGGCTAAGAAGACTCCAGAAACACACCACTGACAGGGTCCAGACATCGACTGAATGAGGGGGCAATACCAACAGCGAATGCAGATTCTAAGAGCGTACTTTCTTTGATGTCTGTGGCAAAGCACGTACTGTAACTAAAAGCTTAATTCCATTGATTTTCTGATGCCTCCACAACACCGTCTGTGGGTTTTTCAAACAAACAGTAAAAGGTGTGATGTTTTCTAAGGAAGATAGAGTTAAGGATGGTGGTTGTGAATGTCTTGATTTGTGAATGTCTTGCACATGCAAAACATTAACAGAGACATAAAGCTAGCTATCAGTTGTAAACCTTGTAGCTAAATTGCAAAGGCACAGAGGAATGTTTGACTTCTGTAACTCTTTTGTCTTCTTAAAAAAATTAATGATACCTTTCACTGAGGTTATTTTCCTTGACATGCAGAGTGACCACAGAACTTCTCAGGGCTGGTGCCAACAAAACTGTGAAGTGAAGTAGGTGAAGCTAGTCTTTCACTCCACCAACGTCTGTCCTGTGCTTTATACCCACTGCTTACATCCCTTCCGCTGGAGCCAGGTGCCTGCTTTTTCCTTCTCCCTATCAACCTGGACTTAGGAAAAGTTCTATACTTTCTTCAAACTGAAGTATAAGTGATTTGGGGAAATTCAAAGGATTGTTCTATTTATGTATTCTTGCATCTAGCAAGGATCAAAGTCTTAAGCTAGAGGAATGGGGCTCTAGGAGTGGATTTTAAGCATAACTTATAAGTAGGAGTTAAAGAGTTCCCCACATTCCATAAGGGATTATCGTGATTTCCATGCAGAGGTGCACCCATGAGCCTGTAAATGCAGGCGATTTTTAAAAGTCACTTGTTGAATTAACTTTGCTATTTCTATCCAGCTTCCCTCTCCTACTCCTTCCTTTCCCTGGACAATCTCAGACCCACAGCTGGTACTCCTATGGGACATCACTGTATGTATTTGTTGGGATTCTTTGGTTGCAAGTGACAGGAACAGTCAAACCATCATCCAAGCCATCTTCCAAAAAAAAAAAAGAAAGGCTCTTGTAACCAAACAACCAAATGCAGGACTTGAATCACCTTTACAGTTGAACAAGGCTTAACTATTAACACTCTCTCACACACACACACACACGTCTATTTTCTTCTGTGTGCTTCTACTGGCATTGGTCTCATTATCTTCCCCTTTTCTATATATGAAGGGATATAGTCTTACAGTTCTCAATTTGAGGGAAAGAGAGCATGCTTCGGGTCTGCCTCAAGACAGAAAAGTCTGGGGCAGAAAAGTCTGGGGAAGGATGCCGATTGGTCAAGCTCAGGTCACGTGACCACTTTGGCTCATTGCTGTGTCTAGGCAGATGTGGTGGAATCACCATTATCTCTGTGACAGCCCCTTAAGAAACACATGACATGAGGGAATCACCTTCTTCATCTGTAAAATGAGGGGAGTGGAGATCGCTCTAAAACTCTTAGCTTTAACCTGATTGTTTGAAAATCATATCTTCATTTTTGGTAATCTTATCACTATATCTTTGTCTCTCGTCACGTCCAGCCTCCCACAAGAAAGCCAGATATCATTGGCAAGCAGTAATGATCTCCTTGGCTCAATTCTGAGTCTCTCTAAGTGGGCAAAGCAGCACCCCCTATGGTGCCCCTCATATGATACAGCAAAGCATTGTAGCTCAACCTTGACCAAATTTAATCATTTATGCCACATGATGTTAGATGGTCACAATTTCCAAATTTGTCAAGCACTCCAAATTTGGCATTTTGCCTAAGTTAAAAAAAAAAAAACAGATCTGGTGAAAGATCAACTGGAAATTTGCCTGTATAACATTATGCTGGGGGCATGAAACAATGCTTATGCGACTAGTTCCAATTCAGATGCAACCCAGGTTCAAAGCAGCTGATACACAGTGGTGTTCCAGATTATTCATTTATTTCCCTTCCCATGAAATGTCTTCAATGAAAAGCCTATCTACCTGCCAACAAAGTCCATCAGCCTGTCATCTCTATCATTTCTGCACTTCTACTGTAATGATCCTTGGCCATGTCCACCTTTCTGAGACCATTAGTTCATAGAAGGCAAGAAATACATCATATGCGTATTTGTTCAACCTCTAGTCTATGCCAAATCCATCCTCTTGGGTTGCTTGGGATCCTAGGATTCAACTACATATGTGTGATTTGGGGCAAGTCATCAATCGTTTCTCAGTCGGTTTCCTTTTCTTTTACATAGTGGTAATAGCACCTCTACTGTATTGGAGGGAGGATTAAATAAGGTGATACACAGCAAACTGCCTAGCACAGAATTCAACATATAGCAGGGGTGCATCTGTGGTTTGCCTTATTTTTAAGTTCCCAAATGACACGAAGAATGGTGGCATGGGTGGCAGCATAGTCGGGTGTTTACAATCCTGATATCCAATCCCAGCTCAGCCACTTAACGACCAATGGTATGATTTTGAAGTTTCTTAAGGTTTCAAAGCCTCAGTTTCTTCATATGTAAAGTGGAGCTGATGGTAATATCTACCTCATAGATTTGAGTGGCTAAAGAAAGAAAACATAGATAAAGCACCTACCACCATAGCATCTGGCACATAGATTCCTATAAATGGTATCACTTGTTGCTATCATCTGTAATGGAGGGTGAAAAAAGAAGCAGCAAGATTCCACTCTGAGATGCTTCTGTTTTTTTTCTGGTCTTTTCCTGCTGTGTGCATCCTGATGAAGATGAACCCGCATTAATAGAGGCAGTGGTTAATTGCCTCCTTGTGGGCTAGCCCTGTCCTGAGGCAGAAAATTACCATATTCTTCTTTTTTCTTGAAGCTTCCAGTGGGATATGTCTGTTCTAATTTAATAAACCTCTTTTTTTAGCGCCTGGCTCAAAGAGGCAATACCACATGTACATTTCCAAATGCATAATTAGTATGAACACTCAGGCCCTAACTACATGGGGAAAGCAGTCTGGGAGAGGGGGGTGTGAGTATCTGTTCACATTCATTTGAAGCAGCGCCAACCAAACTTCCACAGTTAATTGTGTCTCAGTGATTTTCTCCTGGAAAAAAATAATTACTATGCAGGGCTCTAGCTGCTGCTTGGCCTTCGTTCATTCCTGACTCTTGAGTTGGCATTGTTTACAATGTTGAGTCAGCAGCAGTCACATAATATGTCAAGCAAGTGGAGTCCGCCTCCCACCCCGAGATTCCCCACCCTACCAGTTCCCTGTTATCAATCCATTTCCTTTCTTGTGTTCCAGCAATACAAGAGAAAATGAAAGATGGGCATGATGGAAGTTTACTCTTTTGGAAAAGCACGCTCAAGGTTCATATTGAGCATGCATGCAGAGGGCACCAGGGAAGCAGGGAACCCTTAACTCGGAAAGACTTTTCTGAACGGGAGAGGTCAGCCCCCAGGAAAATGATGGTTGTCCTTTCATCTGCAGGTCATGCAGGTGGTGAAGGAGCAGGTTATGAGAGCACTTACAACCAAGCCTAGCTCCCTGGACCAGTTCAAGAGCAAACTGCAGAACCTGAGCTACACCGAGATCCTGAAAATCCGCCAGTCCGAGAGGATGAACCAGGAAGATTTCCAGTCCCGCCCGATTTTGTAAGTTACCCCGTATTGACCTCTATCTCCCAAAAGACTCTAACCCACTATTTCTCGAATGATCACCTATCACGAAGCTGGGCTGTGTCGTGAGCTCCTCAGGGAAGGCCAGCAGAAGACATTCCGAGGGATCTCCATTTAGTTAGGGGAGTCTCCGCAGCTCCTTGAGGAAGGGCTGGGCTGAGTGGAGTGGGCCAGGTGCTGGAAGCATGGATCTAAACCAGGAACTGGCCCCGTTAGTGACAAGTCTTCCAGGGATTTGTAGCTTAAAAGTTTGGACCTTTTCCAACACTTGGAGCAATTTTTTTTTCTTTGTCCAGTAAAACTATATTTCATGTGGGTGCCCTTTGAATAGCAAGACCTTTTGAGCCAGCCAGAGTGAGGCCCATCCATAGGTAAAGCAATATGAAAATGAAAGTAGCATGAGTCCAAATGAGTGGGAGTGAGAGCTTGAGAGGAAGAGAGTGAACTAACTCCTTTTTGCCCTGTTGGCACTGGTTGGCATCACAGCATGCTATGTGGCCGTCATGACTATGAACCTACAGTCCTACAGTGGGGAGGCAGCATGCCCCCCTTCACAGGACTTTGCAAGAAATGCCACTTGCAACCATTGCAAAATTTCATGTATTCCAATCTTTAAAATGTTCTGAACTCACACAGGAAGGGTATTTTGCTTGCATCTTTTCTTAGAACTGCTCTGTTTCTCTTCCTTTATCCTGTTCTAAGAGCTGGGTCAATTTTAAAGAGGAAAAAAATAAGGAAAGGCATATGTGTTTGATATTTATTCTCATTTTGTCCTCAGAAGACTGGACACAGCTTCTTCTGAGCTTTTGCAGGAAGCCAACTTGTAACATAGTTTTAATTCTGAAGGCTATACTCCCCCACCACACACACATGCTCTCTTTCTGTTTCTGATTCTTTCCCTTTTTGTTTGTTGACCTCCAGTATTTGACACTTCTAATGCTTGGCAATTTGTAAAGCACCCTTCATGCTATTTCATTTCTTCACATCCCTGTGAGATGGGCAGGCCTTACTCCCATGCAAAGGCTAGGATAGGCAGGTCTTATTCCTATGCAAACGCTAGTCTGGAGGGGTGAGGACCATGCTAACAAGTGGAGGAGCTAGGACTGAGCCTCAAGTCTACTGACCCCTCAGCTAATATTTTGTTTGCCCTGCCCAAGCTTCTTTGCAATGTGAGAGACTGAAATGAGGTTTAAAAAGTGCACAGGTCGGCTGGGCGTGGTGGCTCAAGCCTGTAATCCCAGCACTTTGGGAGGCCGAGTCGGGCGGATCACGAGGTCAGGAGATCGAGACCATCCTGGCTAACACGGTGAAACCCCATCTCTACAAAAAAATACAAACAACTAGCCGGGCGAGGTGGCGGGCGCCTGTAGTCCCAGCTACTCGGGAGGCTGAGGCAGGAGAATGGCGTGAACCCAGGAGGCGGAGCTTGCAGTGAGCTGAGATCCGGCCACTGCACTCCAGCCCGGGCGACAGAGCGAGACTCCACCTCAAAAAAAAACAAAAAAAGAAAAACAAAAAAAAGTGCACAGGTCTAAAAGGACAATAGCTAATCAGTAACATCTGTACATTTGTTTTCCAATCTTAAGAAGCACTGTTAGAAACTGTGGAGTAGAACCCTGCAGACTAGTTGGCATGAAGTCAGTCAGGTGGGGAGGGAAAATGCTTCCAAGGTGCTTTGGTTTCATCCTTGCAAAACCTAAGTCATACCTGCATAAGCATCAGCTAGCCTTGACAAGAGGTACTGCTGGGGTTTTGCATTGGTCCTCAGCCAGAAGACGGTAACAGCTAGAAACACCAAGCAGGATGCACTTTGGATAAGTAACTGGCTCCTCAGAGATGCAGTTTCTCACCTGCAAAGAGGGACAATGGCTCCTTGCCCCATCCCAGGGCCTACAGTATACTGAATTTCATAACATGTTTCAGCAGATGTATAAACATAGGACGCTTTATTATGCTTTTGATAATAAATCTTAAAACCTGAAGGGAGACTTGCGGAATCACTTCCGTTAAAGGCAAGTGACTCTGAATTACATCTGATGAATTATGTTTGACCTTGACTTTTTTCCAGTTAAGAATGTTAACCTCATGGCAAGTGCGAACATTTTACTCCTACTTTGGCTTTATATCTTCACTTCCTAAGGCTTTGCCTGTGTCATTCTGAAGTTTCTTTCCCCTTGTATTATAAGATGCTCTTATCTTTGAAACAATCCAAATATGAAGGGAATCTTCTGCATGGATGTAGCTTTTGCATCGTCTCTCGGCCATGGACCGAGAAGTAGCATGGCCCACTGGAGGTCTTGATATCTGTAGCTGCAGCAAAGTCACAGAGAGTGGTTAGGAGCCACAGCATTTAAGCAGGAAGGCCAAGGACCAGTTTGATAATTACCCCAACCTCTGAAACCGGCAGAGGGTAGCTGCAGTATGTTTTGCCTATTAGAGTGATCTACTAGACAGGAATTCATTATGGGGTTACATGAAGTCTAACTTCTGCCAAAATAGCTCACACAATAAACCCAAGTCACCTAAGAGAAAGGAATAGAGGAGTAGACCATGTATGCTTGTTTTCATTCATTTGTTCATTTCACAAACATATATTGAACAACTCCTACATGCCAGGCCCTGCCTAAGGTGCTGGGGGCAGGCAGAGACCCAGAGACACTTGTTCTCCCTCTGTCACAGGCTAGGATTAGGAGTGGGGGATTTACCACAGACTGGGCTCAGTGCTTAGTTACACGAAGAGCACAGAGGAGATGGATCTAACCCAAGCTTGAGGGTTAGGATATTGGGATTTTTGAGCTGAAAATCACCCAGCTCAAGCCATCCAGTTCAAGCTTTTCATTTTGCAGACAGGGACAGCAACTTGGCTGGGGCCTGACCACCAGTGGGGAATCCCACTGGCCATCAGGCTGCCTGCTCCCTCTGTGTATGCCACACACAGCATGGTGGCAAACCTCAGCTCCATGCAGACCACTTGAGCTATTAATACACCCTGTTGTTATAAAATGGTTATGTTTCCTGAGAAGAAAAATGTAAACTCCATGTGAATAAATATTTTGGGGAATATATATTCAGTGGGTTGAAGAAGCTCTGTTTTATTTCTTAGCTCTTGACTAATTGTTTCCAAGAGGAGGTATTTGTTATGTCTTATTTAGTGCAACTTACCAAGGAAGATACGTCCATCCACACAATTAATCGGAGTTAATGGTTATAAAAAGCTTGAATAGTCCAAAAATGGATCATTTAACACTATGTTGGAGAGGAAGGGGAGATGCAAGGACAAATATCAGTGAAAGCAGTGAAGCAAAATGTGTAAAACTTCGACCCAGTTTGCTATCAGACTGACCTGGGGTCATTTACAAATGTGGCTCTGTAAGCAAGTTATGTAATCCATTCTAAGCCTGCTTTCCTCATCTCTAAAAATGAAGATATCAAAAGTGTCAAAGTGTCTACATCATTGGGTTGTCATAAGGATTTGACAAAGTAATGCATGAAAAGCACTTATCATATGCCTGGGACTTAATATTCACTTGAAGAAATGTTGTATCTTACTAGCCTGTAATCAGAATTTAACAAGTTGTGATACTATTGATATGTAAATGATAAAACTGACACTGTGCATGTATTTGTATTACTATATGCCTCTCCCTTATCTTAGAAAGTACAACAGAAATCAGTGGGAAAGAAAAGCAAAAACAAACAAAGCCAGGAATAAAACTGATGCCTACCCTGCAAATCTGCATCCTCGCTAAAGATCTGCCACATGCTTCACTCAGAGCTTTCTCATAACCAATGCAAGGGAGACAGTCTGGTCAGTTATACAATGTTCAGTGTTCAGACAACTGACAAATATCTAATGAGCGCCTGCCACGTGCCAGACACTATTCTATGTGTTGGCAATTCAGCAGTGAAAACAACAGACCTATTTCTTGCCCCCACAGTGATTATATTTTAGTAGGGAGAGAAAAGGCAATACACACGGTGAATAAGATGATAGCGTGTTAAGAGGAGATACATGCAGTGGAGGCACAAAGCAAGATAAGCGAAATAGAGTGCAGTTTTAAATATGTTGGTTAGAGTAGCTCTCTCTAATTAGGATGGTGCCAATTGAGTACAGACTTGTAAGGGACTAAGGGAGCAGGCCATGTGGGTATTTGGCAGAAGGGTATTCCAGGGAGAGAGAACCACCAGGGCAAAGGCCCTGAGGTTGGAGAGGTCTGGGTGTTTAGTGAATAAAGAGGAGGCCAGTGTGGCTGGAGCAAAATAACTGAGGGGGAGAGAGCAATGGAAGGTGAGGCCAGAAAGGTGCAGGGAGCTCCATTACACAAGGCCTTGTTGGGGAGCCATTGGAGGGTTTTGAGCAAAGGAATGATGTGATGTGACTTAGGTGTTTAAATAATCTCTCTGATACTGTATTGGAAATAGACTCTAAGAAAGCAAGTTTTTGGAAGCAGGGAAATCAATGAGAAAGCTATTTTAATAACCCAATCAAGAGGTGATGAGAAATGATTATAGCGTACTGAAAATGAGGTCCATTTTGAAGAGAAGGGACAAAGTTATTTCCTGATTGATTAGGAAATATCTAGGGATGTCAGAGAAAGAGAGAAGTCAAGGATGAACTCCTGGTTTTGGGCCTTAACAACTAAAGGACAGACCAAGTGGAGCAGGGGATCAGAAGTTCGGCTTTGGATATGTGAAGCTACGAGACATCCAATTAGACAGTCAGACAGCTGAGCTTGGAGTTCAGCAGAGAGATGGACAGTGGCTAGTTGCTCAGTAGGGCAGACCCCAAGTCGAAGAAGGAATCTCACCAGTCTAATGGTGCTGTCTGCCTTCTGTGTATGGCAGTGGCCTTACTGGACCTGAACTTGAAATTGTTTTCCAGAAACAGTGCTAGACTTTGAATTGCTCTTCACACGCTCTTTAAATCCTCTCTCCTTTAATCTTCTTCCTTTTATTTATTGGCAAGGCCTTTGGATAGAATGAGAAAGATATTTATCAAAGCAAAGCTAGTAAACCCATAGCTCTGGCCTGATTGACCCCAAGCTCAGAATTTCAAAACCCAGTTATAGCCCATGAGGTTATTACCTGGCTTACCCCAGAGGGCAGATATCAGCCACAGAAACATACTGTAGGGCTTACTTATGTTTTCTTAACGTGTATGAATTCTACGGCTACTGAGTCCGTTTGCCAGGAAAGAAGAAATTGCTTCGAAAAAGAAAGAGCTGGTAGGCACCTGCTATGAGCCAGGTAGTGCAACAGAAGGAAAGAGCTGTCTCATTTCCTTCATTGCCTGGTCACATTTTGGAGTCCTTGGGGGTTTATAACAACAACAACAAAAAAGGAGTAATTCTTGTAGCAGCAGATTCTCTTATTCTGATAGTGCATCCTCACAATATGGTTCCATGATGAAATGTGTTGTGGCAGGCACCTGTGGGTCTTACACGAAAAAGTCATAAAGCATCAATTAAGATTACTCAGAATTCCTTCAATTGTTTCCTTCTCTTGGTCTTCATCACTGCATTCTCTGCTCCATTTTAATAACTCAACCCTGGCCTAGTGAAACTATTATTTAAATATATATATCTATAACCTAAGAATTGATGAAATTCCAAAACTCTTTCTCCCAGATTTTCTCCATCCTCTGGTACCATGTCTTTGTGTGCGCCCGGTCACCTGGACTTGGAAGTTGGGAGCAGTGATTTATTGCTGTGTGCAACTCCCTGGCAGATACCAACTTCCTTTTCCACTCAGTGCAGGGTTCATCAAAGCTACAATTTACTGAGTCCATTTTAGAAGAGCTAAGCGCTGATGATACATAGTTTAGTGATCTGAAAGTCTGAAATGAGACCCCAAGAGACCTGTACAGGGAAGACTTTACAAATGTCCCAAACTATTATTAGGACTGAATTTCCATATTATGCTTTATAGATATTCAGTTGCAACAGTATCAAATGAGAGAATGTTTGAGGGCACTTAAGCCTCAAAAAAAATGTGTTAATGGAGTACTAGAATACCCTGTTAGATGGCCTTATCCTTTTATGTAACTTTTTTTCTTTTTTCTGATGAGTAAATCAAAGCAGTTTGCACAAGGAAAACCTAAGTCTGTGCCCATATTCTACACGTAACCTCCGTGAGTTGTTTCCCCTTCTGTAAGATGGGAATGATGAAATTAATACCTTCCCCAAAAGCTGTTATTTTCAGGAAGGAGGGAAGGAAGATTAAATGAGCTAAAACTGCATATTGCACTACCCAGCTCATAGTAGGTGCCCAACAAGCATGAGTCCCTTTCTCACCTTGGAATGGAGCACCATGTGAGAACAGGTTGCTGGCAGTTCAGCATCAGGACAGGTCCAGAGTTAAGGTGGAAGCTGATGAATGTGTGAGCCTTGACTACAGGGTAATATAGGCCTATGAACTGTTTGGCTTGAGGAAAGGAGAGAATGTCACCAAAGCAAATTCAGTTGTGCCTTACATTCCTGCTCAGTGCTTAATAAAGACTTGTACTCTGTCTCATTTGGGAGTCACAGTAGGAAAGATTCTTATTCCCATTTTATAGATGAAGAAACTGAGACTTAGATGAGCTATGTGAAATGCTAGTCATGGGCAGAGCCTAAACTGAAGCTCTAGTCTTCTGACTTGTAGATCTATGTTCTGGCCAATGCTTCTTAGAACACTGCTATGAGGAATGGGCTCTGGGTCTCTCTGTCCAGCTTCAACTAGAATAGTTTTGGCTTTACTAGACTCACATGCTAGGGTGCTATGTAAAATTTCCTGTGATAAAAATTTCTGCTCTAAAAAAAAATTGAAAACCATTTCACTCTATCATGATATCTTTGCAGCATAATGGATCTCAAACTAAATTATATTGCATTAGCCTGAGACAAGATGCAAATAATCTTTCATTTATCCCATGATTATCTCAGTCTCTGTGGGCTAGAATCTGGGACAGTGTTGTCCGCATTTGTGAATGACGGAATTGGAAGCAAAAGTGGTCCTGTGGTTTGCTCACTGTACAGTGTTTGCTGTGGAATAGTAATCGTGTGGTTGCCTAATATGCCTGTTTAATCAGATCACAAATACAGTCTCAGAGTTTACCTGGTACAGGGGAAAAAAAGTTGACCAAGGATTGATTGTCTTAGCAGTGCTGAATGGATTTTTGTGTAAGTTTATATCTGTGGCTTTGTAAAATAAAAGAAGAAATTTCTCAGGACACTTAGCTCCGGAAAAACATCAATGAGGTGGCTGGTGCTTTGTGGAATTCTGTAAATGTCACAGAATCTATTGCGGTGTTGTACTTATGCCCCTGGCCACTGACTCTTAATAAACACTTCTCCAAAGCCCCAAGTTGGAGGTATTAGATGGTCATGAAAAGATGCACTTGTTCTCCCCTGCCCGTCTGCCCATGATGCCCACCAAGCCACACTCTGTTTCTCAAGGCATGCTGTGGAATGTGTTTTTCCTCTAACAGGGAACTAAAGGAGAAGATTCAGCCAGAAATCTTAGAGCTGATCAAACAGCAACGCCTGAACCGCCTCGTGGAAGGGACCTGCTTTAGGAAACTCAACGCCCGGCGGAGGCAAGGTATTGTTTCTGGGGACACTCCAAACTTGGACAGGATAAACAGTGGCCTGCTCCCTAGAGAATCAGAGGGGCGTGGTTTTGGTTTAAGGGTAGGCCATGCAGCATTGTACTCAGGACGGGAATAGCAGTCCAGGTCGTTTCTGCTTCCCATACACACCCAGAGAGAATCAAAGTCCACAATTACCAGAAGAGCCACAGAAATGAAGAGCCATTCTTTGCCATTTAGTGCCACAAAACTGCTAATGGTGGTGTCAACAATAGCTGACATGTATATGAGCCTACCATGTGCCAGGTGCTTCTGAAACTCTAGTCTTCTGACTTCCAGATCTATGTTCTGGCCGATACCTGTTACAATGCATTATTTTATCATGCATTTTATCCTCACCATAACCCTAGGAAGTAACTACTAGGATTATGCCCAGTTTACAGATTAGGAAATGGAGGCACTAAAGGGCTAAGAAACTGGCCCAAAGTCACAGAAGAGCAAGGATTCAAACTCCACAGCTCTAGGACCCTTCCTTTTAACGACTGCCCTTGGTGCAGGAGAGCTGGCACCCACTGTTGCGTTTGATCTTGAAGCTTTCAGCGTGGATGGCCCTTATTGTCAAATCCCCCACACTGCTTCTCTTCTAGGACAGAATTATTTTATATGGGGATATAAGTAACAGTGAACTAAGATAGGGTAGCATCACTTACATAATTTCTCAAGGCAGATTTCTGAATTGTCTCTATAAATTCTAACTTCATAATGTCAAATCCAAATGAATGTCCAAAGACTAGACTCAACAGGTGAGAAACATGTCTGGCTGTTTCTTTCCTGGACAAGTAAAGCACCCTTGACTGTTATCCTGCTCTCTTGACATGCTGCTGATTGCACAGCTAGAGTCTTCATACCACACACTCCTAGAGGCAAACAGCCAGAACATAAAACTGTAAAGTAAGATTTGGGAAGAGGCAAAGAGACTGAAGAGGCAGGAGCAAGCACAGGCATTAGCAACTGTACTAAGAACACCAGTTATGGCCCAGGAGACACTTTGGCAGATATTTTGAAACCTGCTGGATGCCCTGCTCAGCCACAGAGCTCACCCACTAATGACAAAAACCATTTTGTGTTTGTCAGCTGAACTCATCCCCCGGCCATTTACTTTAACTGTCCTGTGCTGCATATTCAGTAAATTGGAAGTGTTTCTCATGTCACCATTAAACATCACATTGAGGAACTTCTGAAGGCAGAACTTCCTGGAGGAAGGAAAATGCAGTTTCTTCACAGAGGATGAGAAGCTCTTCGAGTGAATTTCAGGCTAAGCCTTGGGAGAGGACAATGGGCAGAATAATAAGGGCTGAGTTACAGAGAAAGCCTCCTATTAGTGAGAGCAGTGGAAGAGGGAACTCCTCCCTCCCATTCAGCCACTGAAGGATGAGTTCATGCCCTCCTCTCATCGCATTCCTTGCATCAGGTATCATGTCGGAGTAAATGGTGTTCCAAGAAGACCACAGGACTCAGTGGCAAGGACATAGCCCCAGAACCAGGCAATGTGGGTGCGGTCTTGCCTCTACACCTGTCCAGCTGTGTGACCTTGGGCGGTTTCCCCATCTGAAATGGGGATAGCAATGCCTGTCTCCTAGGGCTATCGTGAGGAAGAGAGATGATTATGAATGTAACAACAATAAACAACAAAAAAAGGGAGCTACTATTGTTCTTTAAGATTGTGTAGGAAAAAAGCAGTGAGCCAGAATGAGTGGACTTGGTGCTAGGCTTCTCAGTTCTTTAATGAACCATCTAGGTGTCTTTAGAAGGACACATGACCTCTCAAGACCCCAAGTTCTCATCTGTAAAGTGGGAGGACAGGATTAGGGGATCCAGGAGCTCATTTAGTCAGAGAGCCGATTGTATGCTCTGATGTCTTTATTGCCTTTGGAAAAAATCAATGTTTGGGATATATTGCTCCCATAAAGATGATTTATGGCCGGGCGCGGTGGCTCAAGCCTGTAATCCCAGCACTTTGGGAGGCCGAGACGGGCGGATCACAAGGTCAGGAGATCGAGACCATCCTGGCGAACACAGTGAAACCCCGTCTCTACTAAAAATACAAAAAACTAGCCGGGCGAGTGGCGGGCGCCTGTAGTCCCAGTTACTTGGGAGGCTGAGGCAGGAGAATGGCGGGAACCCGGGAGGCGAAGCTTGCAGTGAGCTGAGATCTGGCCACTGCACTCCAGCCTGGGCGACAGAGCAAGACTCCGCCTCAAAAAAAAAAAAAAAAAAAAAAAAAGATGATTTATAAGATTTTTACTTACTTGACATTGGGCAAAGGACACAGAAGTTTGGGGATGGGAAATGGCAAATAGACACCCAATGCTTCTACTGCTGCCCAGCTACAATCCCTCACAACCTAGCTGCTAGCACCAATTTAACCTTCTAGTCTACTGCATCATGAGAATTCCCTGACTAGGTTGAAGTGGATAGGTTCTATCGGAATAATCCTGTTTCTAGATGTATTCATTAACAGCGTTTGTGTTGGTGTTGTTGTTTAAAAAATGTTAGTCCCGCATCTGTAAATTTTTCCAATTTTCTAATAATGAACTACCTCCTGAACAAAAAAATATTAGCATCTAGATTATAAATTTATGAGTTGAGCTCCCCAGGGAGCATGACCATCTGTGTTTAATACAAAATCATCCTTCCGAGTGCAGAAAGGAAGGCTTTTTGGTATTTGGTAAATGGATTTGAAATCTGGTGACTGGCTCTGTGCTTAAAAATAGGGATTCAAAGCAGACTGTGCTGAAATTGGTTTCCTATCACCCCATCAAAACATTCCATTTAGATTTACACAGATTAATGAGAACATGACATTTTTAATCCCTTCAAGAAAGATGCACTTCTACATGAGACCTCAGACTGGGATGGACAACCGCCTGCCAGATGCCATCACAGGTTCAAGAGCAGACACTCCCAGTGCAGGAGCCAGCACCATACTCCCTTTAAACTTGTCTGACAGTGAGTAGGACACAGATGAGTGAATTTAAGTAGTTAACTTTATAAGGGAAAATATGAAAGAACTTACAGTTCCACAGAACTGGAAAGTGAAGGAAAAATAGAGAGTACTCGACTATGCCACATTTGGCTAGAAGATCCCTGAGTTGATACTTGGCGATCCTTCTGCCTATCTCATGTGCAACTCTGCTACTGGAATAGTCAGATGCAGACATTTACATATCTGGGTTTCTGGGAATTCTAACCACATTAGAACTAGGAGGTAATATATCTCAAAAGACACAATAAGCTGGGCTAAGTCCCTGCTCCCTACTCAGGAGCTGGGTAGCCTCGGGCAATCTGCTCAATATCTTTGTGCTTCTCTTTCTTCTTCTTTCAAATGGGGATGATGTTAGTTCCTCTATCAAATAGCCGTGGGTAAGTAAAATTATACATCTATAGCACTTTGATGCTTGGCAGATTATCAAACATTCATTGATGATGTTGGCTATTAATTTTAGCTCGTAGCGCCTCAGAATATAGAATTTTTTTTTTTTTTTTTTGGAGACAGAGTCTCGCTCTGTCACCCAGGCTGGAGTGCAATGGCATGATCTCGGCTCACTGCAACCTCTGCCTCCTGGGTTCAAGCAATTCTACTGCCTCAGCCTCCCAAGTAGCTAGGATTACAGGCACCCACCACCACCCCCGGGTAATTTTTTGTATTTTTAGTAGAGACGGGGTTTCACCATGTTGGCCAGGCTGGTCTCAAACTCCTGACCTCAGATGATCCACTTGCCTCGCCTCCCAAAGTGCTGGGATTACAGATGTGAGCCACTGCACCTGGCCAGAATATAGATTTTAAACACAGGAGGTGGAGTGGCATTGGAGGCCACTAACCTGCATCACTCCACTGTCTCCCCAAGCTTATACTTATTGACCATGAAGTATAAGCCCTGGTCGCAGAATCCTTGGCATGGAAATTGCCTGGCTTCTGTGTTCCCTGGACTCCTGCAGGAGAGATTTCAGATGAAACCCCAGAAGTTGTCTGTGTTAGGGACACTGTATTAGTCCATTCTCGCATTGCTATAAAGAAATGCCTAAGACTGCCTAATTTATAAAGACAAGAGGTTTAACTGGTTCACAGGTCTGCAGGCTGTACAGGAAGCATCACAGCTTCTGCTTCTGGGGAGGCCTCAGGAAACTTCCAATCATGGTAGAAGGCAAGGGGTGAGCAAGGACCTTCACATGGCCACAGCAGGAGGAAGACAGGGAGGGGAGGTGCCACACACTTAAATAACTGGATCTCAAGAGGATTTTATCACTATACAGTACCAAGGGGAGGATGGTGCTAAAACATCCATGAGCACTCCGCCCCCATGATCCAGTCACCTCCCACCAGGACCCACCTCTGACACTGGGGACTACAGTTCCACATGAGATTTGGTGAGGACACAGATCCAAATGATATCAGCCACTGTTTGCTTCATGAGAATCTTTAGGCTCAAGAACTGCCCCCTACTTCTCTTATATTTCAGAGATGAAGGTCTTTCAGAATCACTTGCATTGAATGGCCTTGGTAAGAGTCCAGGGCTAACACTGGAAATCATTTCAAGACGTGATAACATGAAACCTCCTGCAGAGGACAGTGTCTGTTTCATTGACTGGCATTCCCTAAGTGCTGACATGACAGGCTTATCTTGGAACTCAGTGTTGGGCAAACTGCATGCCTACCACTCCTGCCAACAAGGCTGGTATATCTTACATGGCTCTGGGGGCCCCGTCAGAAGACCTAGAGCCAAGTGGTGCGTTCGGGCACGGTAACCATATTGCCCTGTTGTGGGGAGCAGGTCATTCCTTTCTCCATCCTTGGTTGAAATTTTATTTTAATATTTTGTTACAAAAAGGCAGGTATAAATAAATACATATTTTCAAATTGTGAAAAGCCAGTTCATTTTCAGGAAAAAAAGTCATTTCCCAATAGGTCAGAATAATGTATAATCATTATTCCCAAAAGATGGAGGGACAGTAGTGTGGACGAGAGGGACTACTATTGACTGGAAGAGCAGGAAAGTACAAATATGTTTTGAGAACCAATTCTGGAAGATGTAGGATCCATACTTTATGTGTGTTTTGCTCATATAATTATGACCATTATACTTATGAAGAACAGGGATTTCTGAGGTTTTTATAATTAGGCCAAGGCCCTGAAGCTAATAAGAATCAGAACCCGGTGTGTCACCAAGGTATGTGTGACTTCAAGGCATCTGTTAGACCAAATCATCTTGGAAAGTACCTGGAGACTCAGGTGTCATTTGCTGTGAGCAGCTGTGTCCAGGGAGGCAGAATTCAGAATCAAAACACAAATCTGTCCTTTTTAAGAAAGCTCAGTGAAGTGAGGAAGATTTGATGCCCTTCGTCGGTATCGATAGTTGTTTCCCTTTTTTGCACCAACAAAAAAAATCTCAGATCTCATCGCCCAAAAGATGACATTTCCCTTTAAACACATTGCTGGGTCCCTCTTGTTTTGTGACTTGGAAAGGTTGGACCTTAGGCAGAAAGCCGACCTTGTTCTGAACACACAGAAGACTTGGCACATTTTCGGTTATCATTGGGAAAATTCAGAATCCTCATGGAAGTGTTCTAAAGACATCTTTTTTTTTTTTTTTTTGGAGACAGAGTCTCGCTCTGCCGCCCAGGCTGGAGTGCTGTGGCCGAATCTCAGCTCACTGCAAGCTCCGCCTCCCGGGTTCACGCCATTCTCCTGCCTCAGCCTCCCGAGTAGCTGGGACTACAGGCGCCCGCCACCTCGCCCGGCTAATTTTTTTTTTTTTGTATTTTTTAGTAGAGACGGGGTTTCACCGTGTTAGCCAGGATGGTCTCGATCTCCTGACCTCCTGATCCGCCTGTCTCGGCCTCCCAAAGTGCTGGAATTACAGGCTTGAGCCACCACGCCCAGCCTCTAAAGACATCTTTTAGAAAAACCTGTTCTCCTCCCTAATATAGGACTCTTAGCGTCCCCGGGGTCAGCCCCCAGCTGCTGACAGCGGGCTCTGCACTCAAGACAAAGATGTGTCCTGATTCCACGGCAGTCTTGGGGCTTGGTTCTTGCTGTGCCCTGTGTCTCACTGAACTGGCTGGTATTTCACACCTAGCAGTGGTTGCTATTGTTCACCTTGCTGGGCTCTCCTAGAGACCTGGGGAGCAGCCCCAAGCTTGTCTTCAGCCTGGATGATGAAAACAGACAGTGGGCTACACTGTCTGATAGAACTACCTATGACTGTTTAAGTTACTTAAAATGAAAGAAAATTTATAATTTGTTTTCTTAGTATGGGATAAAACAGACAATAGAGAATTTCCATCATTGCAGGAAGTTCTGTTGGACGGCACTGCAAAAAATTACAGTTGACAGTGGTTATTGGCTCCATAGCAATCTATGTGACATTGGGAATAGCTTTAATCAGCCCTTCTTACCAGGCTCATGAGCTGTGAAAGCAGCTTTTCCCTCTTATCCTTCACACACACACACGCAAAAAAAAGATTGAAACATGAAATTCTCCCCATATTTTGTTTTGGGTTTGGAGACCAAGCCTGGCTATTAACATACTCTCATTAGTCATTGACTGGAAGACCTCCATATTAACTCTTATTTTCGCCTAAATGCTAGTAAACAATCTTTGATAACGTTCTCACTGCTTCCTGCTAATTGCTTTTAGTGACGCAATTCACTCTTTCATCGCCCAGAGGGATAAAGGAACAAGTAACATCATGCTGGGGTTTGAAAGGAAAATACACATTTTTCTTGCCATAAAAGAAACTGCAAATCAAGCTGCTGCTGGTGGCTGACACTGAAACTGTCTCACCCAACATGTCGACGCACTGTGCTGATGCTATCCTTGTAGCGGCTTTCCCTTCAGGACAGAAATACACAACGTCTAAGCCTTCCAAACCTTAGGACTCCAGTTTTACTGTGAGGAAGATACTGGCTGAGTAGCCTCCCATTTGATTATGAGTCAAGACAAGTTTCTCAGCCTTTTCAGCCCCTTTTTCCAATATTTTGCCATCCATCCAAGACTTTCTAATTGGTGGGGAGGAGTGGAACACATCACTTATATCTGTGATGTACCGATCTTTTTGCTTTTTATCGTTTTAGTAGTAGACAGAAGAAAAGAAACTTGTATAGGATAAGAGAATAGAGGTAGGAGGAAAACCAGGACAAGATGGTGTCATACAAGTCAAGGGAATTTAAGCTTTGGAATCCAGGAGGAAAGTCTGTCTGCTGCAGACCCTCTGGGTTTTCTTTAAACAAACATCGGCTGGGCGCGGTGGCTCAAGCCTGTAATCCCAGCACTTTGGGAGGCCGAGACGGGCGGATCACGAGGTCAGGAGATCAAGACCATCCTGGCTAACACGGTGAAACCCCGTCTCTACTAAAAAATACAAAAAAACTAGCCGGGCGAGGTGGCGGGCGCCTGTAGTCCCAGCTACTCGGGAGGCTGAGGCAGGAGAATGGCGTAAAACCCGGGAGGCGGAGCTTGCAGTGAGCTGAGATCCGGCCACTGCACTCCAGCCCGGGAGACAGACCAAGACTCCGTCTCAAAAAAAAAAAAAAAAAAAAACAAACATCAACTGCAACTTTGTAAGGAAGAGGGCTGTTTTGCCTCTTGAAACTCTGATAAATAGCCACTGTTCTATAATCATTTCTGAATGTAAGAATATGTTGCACAAGAGATTTCTGCATTCCTATTTTTCTCCATAGGATAGCCAGAGTTACTGATTTGTCTCAGTTCCTACTTCCCAGACCCGAGAAACAACATCTTTCTCTCTTAGCTGCCATGAAGAACTGAGGGAGCTCCTTTTCCTTGAGCTCCTTGGCCTTGTCTTTCATGTCTGCCTTCCATTCTAAAGATGTTTCACTACACCAAGTAGAGTGCTATGTGCATTGTAGACAGCCACACAGCAAGTATTCATTGGATAAACAAATTTATCCTGAAAGCAGAGCAGCAAAATTTTTGAAGTCTTACAAATCAATATATCTTACATGTGAATATTAAGCTGTGCAATTTACTCTACAATAATACATGTTTGTATTATACTGTGCACCAGTTAAATTTCTTAATTCCTGTCCTCAAAATCAATTGAGTGTCATTGATCTTGTTTGATTGTGACACATTGGCTTGGCTTCAAGTCCCACTGCTGACCCCCCAGAGTTTACTTACCCCAACTCGAGAAGTAAGGGATTCCTATACAGCACAGGCTAAGATCTAACTCACAATAAGCCCAGCATGTCCAAGTACCACTTCTCACTGTCTTCCTTCCCAGCCTCTATCACTCTTTAGTTGCTCACTTAGCCAAACATATCACCTAGATGCAGCAAGGAAAGGAAAACTTTTTAGCAGATTTCTCCAGCTGGCTTTCTGATCATCACAGCCACATAGGGCAGGGGAAAGAACCTGTGCAGAGAGGCAACTGCCACAGGCCCCCAAGAGCACTGTTGACGTTCAGAAAGCCATTGCCTCCTGCTCTGGAATTCACAATTCCTATTGTGAGTTACAAGTCAAATTCCCAAAATTGCTCTCCTCATGGAAAACCCATAAGTACACATTTGCCTAATTTAAATGTCTGTGAATTACTCAGAGAATAACTGTTTTCTCCCTTTGAAATGCTGTCCCAGCAAAATGACCCATGTTTGGTATATATATAGCATAATTTTGAAACTTAGCTATTTCAAATGTTTTCCTAGCTGTTAAATGACCTTTTTCCTGCTCATTTTTTCCCACCAGAGTTCAGATTCCTTTAAATCTATGGATTGCTGAATTCTGACTATGCTTCGGAATTCTCAAACCCTATTTAAAGACAAGGAAGATAAGAATCACAGAGACGCTCTCCTTTTGTGGATCAAATTTGGGCATTTTCTTTGTTCATTGTGTGGCTTTTAATTCCATTCTTAAAACTTCTATTTCTATTAAAAGAATCATAATTAAACCATGGGTTTGCAGTGACAGCAATTTTAGACAGAAAACCACTTTTCTTAAAATATAATGAAGAGCTTTTTAGTCAGAGTGGCTTCAAAACAAATTATATTTCAGGCACAATAATGAGGTAACTTGGCCAAGGCCTCAAAGGGTACCAACCACACAGTGGCGCAGAGGGGCTTGTAGGTGACAGACACTTCTTGCCTTAGACATTTTGATCAGGTCCCCTTGGGTCTTCATTTATCAGCTTAGCCAATACCAACTGTGCAACTTTTATGTGTCAGACACTGTGCCAAGAGATTGGGACACTGCAATTATGAAGACAGTGACTGTCAACAGAGAGACTGTGAGTCTTCCACACTGTCAGGGCTGGAGTCCTCTTCTCCTATCAGTATTGTTCACAATACACCCTCAAGGGCAAGTTGCTTACCTAGGGTCTGTAGCAGATAATGGGAAATACTAAAGTGTTAACATTAGGCTCCAATATTGCCAGTCCAAGCCAAACTGGTGGTGCAAAGGAGACTCTAGAACATCTCAGAGGATGGGGAGAGGCCCTTCAGCTACAGGGATCAAAGGGGGCTTCCTGGAGGAGACAGCTGCACAAGCATTGCTGTCACAGTTTAAGTCCCTAATCTATAAAAAGTGCTCTTTGCCTCTTTCTTCCTGCCTCATAGGCTTACTCAAAATTTCTTCTCACTTTTGAGAGACTGAGGCAGTCAAGTTGAGAAAGTTGTTTATAAGAATGACCCTAATCCCCTGGTCATGCCTATCCAGATAAGCAAATTCTGGGACTTGGAGAGGAGAATGGTTGTGCATGTCCCCATTCTTTAGCTAAATCCCTGAATTATTTAGATGAATTCCTCATGAATCCCACCCACCATGTGTATCACCAGTTTCCTAACAATTCCTTCATGATTAATGTGTGTGTGGTAGCCTAGGGTAGGGGTTTGTTGTAGCAGCTAAAATATGGTGTTGGACACAACTGTCTCAACAGTCTGAAATTCTCAGAGAGGAAAGTAGAAGCAGAAACATTCTGAGAAATCTGTTGTTTTCTATATCTCCCTCCCTCTTTTGTCTGTAAATGAATACGGAGCAGTTCCTATGGTGGTTATCATTAGTGATAAAATACCCTCTGGAAACCACCACCTCCTAAAATCTATTGCTATTGAGCTTGAAGGGGTCGATGACTTTACTGATGGTTACCAAATGTATAGCAGGCAGGACAGGTGATAAGTAAATATCAGACTCAAAAGGGAAGTTACTGTCCAGGGCCCTAGAATTCATCCTTCCTCAGTACTTAAAATCAGATGAACTGCTTGTTTCCTCCAGGCAAGAGTATTAAGAAATAACCAGGCCGGGCGCGGTGGCTCAAGCCTGTAATCCCAGCACTTTGGGAGGCCGAGACGGGTGGATCACGAGGTCAGGAGATCGAGACCATCCTGGGTAACACGGTGAAACCCTGTCTCTACTAAAAAAAAAATACAAAAAACTAGCCGGGCGAGGTGGCGGGCGCCTGTAGTCCCAGCTCCTCGGGAGGCTGAGGCAGGAGAATGGCGGGAACCCGGGAGGCGGAGCTTGCAATGAGCTGAGATCCGGCCACTGCACTCCAGCCCGGGCGACAGAGTGAGACTCCGTCTCAAAAAAAAAAAAAAAGAAAGAAATAACCAGGCTAGTATTTCTATAAACCAGAATCACTTACCTTGTAAACTTGTGTTTTTTCTCTCAGACAAGTTTTGGTATTGTCGGCTTTCGCCAAATCACAAAGTCCTGCATTACGGAGACTTAGAAGAGAGTCCTCAGGGAGAAGTGCCTCACGATTCCTTGCAGGACAAACGTAAGTAGCTCTCCTTGGCAGAGGCCTGAGTGTTGGTCCGTTGGTTGTTTCCTAATCACAGTATATCATGCAGCGAAACTATCAGCCTAAGTAAGCCCTTTGAACACATCTCATCTAGTTGTAAGTCTTGGCCTGAGCCATCTCATCAAGTACAAGACCTGGAAGGACTTGGGGTTTGGAACTGAACAGGGGAGAATATAAAATGGATGCAAAGGTATCTTAACTGAAAGACGTAAACTTGGGGTTCAAACCTCCACTTTTTACATTGTTTATCCAGGTGCTGTGTCAAGGAGCAAAAACAATACAAACCTGACTCTGTCAGTTGTCTTTTTCTGAAAACCCATAATAATTTCTTATTTTCATAATTTATATGCCTGACCCCTACAATATTTATTCTTTACAATTTTGTGTATCCCATAGTTATGACACAGAGTTAATGGCAGGTCCAAATATAGCTAGTTTCCCTCAAAGACACTGAAAATGATGATCAGTTACCTCTACTGTTTGCTAAATATTTCTCTTTGTTTTTTGACTTTTTCTGTATGTTGTCTGTTTTAACATGCACGCTTTTGAAGAGACAGTAATGTGCAGGATTCTTTTAGCCCCACACGGAACCAGGTGCCAGGTTATTTTGACAATGTTAGCCATACAAATTAAACAAGTATTATAGAAACACTGAAATACACAAGGGTGATAAATTAATTTGAGGAGAAATGAGATAAAATGAACGTAGCCTCAGAGGATATCCCAGGTAGAAAAATCCGAGAGGGAGAAAACATTCAGAGCACTTTTAAATAACCTTTAAAAGTCACCTTGACCTTGCAGTATTCAGATAAGCGTGTCCCAGATAGAGTCCTTACCCAGAGTCTCACACCTTCTGTCCTGTCACCCTGGGGCCCATGGAAGTCAAATCTGGATTGCCTTCCTTACAACTCATGGCCATTGAAGGCGAAAATAACCCATGAGTGGGAAATTTCCTGACACATTCAGACTCTGCGCTGTCATCTCAGGCAGACAGCCTGGAACATTCACTCTTCTCCAGCTTAAAAATGGGACAGTCTGGTCTTTGTATTGTCATTTAGTTCAGAAAACAATCTTGTTTTCTTTCATAGGAGAACTCTCTTCCCAGCCCACAGTATTGGTTCCCTAAGTCAGGGTTTACAGAAAGAAATCTGAAATCCACTGCTGCAGAGAGCCTGGGACACTGTCTATGCCTCCCTGCTTTGGGGCAGGAGTTAGGGTTGTCCTGGGCCTCTACCTGTAAATGAGGATCCTCCCTTTACAGTTCAAGCCTTCCCCACCCCCCCTTGGCCAAGCTAGACCAGTGATTCTTTAAACGTGGTCCCTGGAACATCAACAGCAGTGTCACCTAGGAGCTTCTTAGCAATGCCCATTCTCAGACCCCATTCCCAGCCCAGCTGAACCAGAAACTCAGTGGGTGGGGACCGGCCATCTCTGTTTTAACAGATGTTCCAGGTGGTTCTGACATGCACATTTTGAGAGCTGTCATTCCCCAAACGTGGCTTTCACTAATAATTAAAAAAAAAAAAAAAAGTTTAAGTAAATTGATAGTATGTTGCTAACTTTTAACTTGGGCCAAAAAAAAAGGATATTAAAAAAATAAAATCTAACTAAAGTTTAATATCACAACCCTTTCATGAAAGAAAGGACCCTTGATTACAAGAAAATAAAAAGTAAGAAGGACCTAATCTTAGATAAAAGACAGTCCCTTCTGCTAAACTCAATTAGATCTCTGAAAAACTCACACCGGTGTCCTCATTTTTCTGCATTTGCTATTAACTGGTGAAAATCTCACTGGTGTGAACTCCCCTGTGAACTAGGAACTGACCAGAGCCCAGCGATGTGGAATCACTGCTCTGCAGTGGTTAAACAGAAAGAGTTAGAGGTTATTGTTGGTTGGAACAAACAGCAGCTCCCTAGGAGGTCCGGGCCCCACAGCCCCATTCTTAACCTGTCACAAGGGGAAAAGTGGTCAGGACAGAACAAACACAACTTGACTCCCCATATGCTCCAGTGAATCTGCTCTCCCACTAACAGGACATAGTGTTTAGCCCCATGTTTACAGGGATGTAATCACTTCTCAACCCAAAGATAGGCACTTGACTGACAGGTTTACCAGGTGTTAGCACAGCACCCCCATGCTAAATGGCCAGCTAGGAAATTGGCAGCCACAGCAACAAAGCCCTGTGTAGGGCCAGTTCCTGGTCTTGCCCACAAGCTAATGTCCCCCAGCTCTGCTAAGACCCTCACCCCCAAGACTCCAGCGTGAAAAGAACTCACCTGGAACCAGAGGTGCTGGTGCCAGGGAGAGCCGGCTTGCCAGGGTGAGTGCAGGAGAGCAAGGCCACAGCTGCACATCTCCACACAGCTTTTCACAGTGGCCACTGAGCAAGGCTGGTTCTTGAAGGGGTTGTGATAGCCCCTCCTGACCATGCCTCCAAAACTCTTAGCAACTGTTTTCCTCTGAAATGAAGTTCCAAAGAGCTGCTCCAAAAACAGTTTATCCATTGCATGATGAACTAAGAATGCATACTTGTGTGGATCTATTTATCTGCACAAGTATTTATCCACACGTTGTGGGAGAGTGTGTGTGTGTGTGTGTGAGAGAGAGAGAGTGTGTGCGTACTGGTAAGATTGTACCCTTCTGCACGTATGTGCTAGAGAAATGGGTATACTCATGTAATGAGTTGAATTGAAGCAATACTGTGCCTGAGACAAAAAAAACAACAACAACAGCCTAGGAAGCTGAAGTTGTCCTGCTGCAGGCCTGCCACCTTGGTTTGCAGTTCATTCCAATTCTGCATTCTGCCTGGAGCAAAATAGCCACCTTTTGGAACCCTTAAAAGTCAGAAACCCCATTCCACTGGAAAAATGAGTCGTGCCTTTAATGAATGTTCAGTGTCATTGTTCTTGCCCTGTCTTGAGACCAAGGCAGAGATTGTCTTGCGCCCCTTGAGTTAATCAGTGCTGAATACTGAGCTATTGACAAATCAAATAGTATAATGGAGTTTTCTTAATACAGATAGTGCACATGATTGAGGGTGCCTCTTCGGCTGTCTTCTCCAAAGCTTTAGGAAATCTTTCTTTTTGTGTTCCTTTTCTTCGTCAGGAACCTTGGCCTTTGAAAATCGACATCTTCTTACATCCCCACCTTCCCCATATCCCTCCCAAGCTGACTTACAGGTTGTCATAGCCCCCAACAAACATAGGACCCCATTGCTTTCCAGCCATGCCCTGGGTTCCTCACTGCCTCCCTTTGAAAGAATCTAGGCCAGCATTCCTCGCTCCCACATCAGAGGGGGCAGGGAGGAAAGTGCTGGCTCACCCGCCCATGCGGAGATTAAGCCTGCTCCAGTGGATGCGGAGAGCGGCAACACAGGGAGGCACCGTAGGCAATTTGGGTCACCAAAGCACAGAGAATAATTCAGGTCCCTCCATCTACAGAATTAACATTATCTGATTATTGGTAATGGGAATAATTGCAAATGGCATTTATTGAGTGCTTACTATATACCAGGCCCTGTGCTAAGGGCTTTACATAAATTATTCTCAACAACCTAAAGAGGTAGATAATATTGTCCATATTTTACAGAAAGGAAACTGAGATACAGAAAGATTAAGTAACTTATTCAAGGTCATAAGATTAGTAAATAGGAAAGCAAAGATCTGAATGTAACTGTCTAACTCCATGGCCCAGATTTTCACCCACTACTGGGTACTGCCTAGATTAAAAGCCAACAGTGATCTCAGTTCCAGCATCAGGATTTAACTCTCAGAGCAACCATATGGGATAGATAATGTTAGAGTTACACATTACAGACAAGGAAACTGAGGTTCTGAAAACTGAAGCCCAAAGTAATAGAGGGGGTTAGTGGATGTAGAATTCAAACCCTGGCACTCTGATTCCAAAGGCACATCTCTCCCCACCATTCCATGCCATGTGGCTGATCTGCTAGGCCAAAGAGACCAGATTCTTCATGCAGCTATCCTGGGATCAGCCTGTACCTCCTCCTATTTGTACCCACAGGAGCTTCTACTATGGAGCTGTGCACACAGCAAGAGCTCAAGCCTTCCTAGCTACTTCCTCTGAATGGTTTCTGCCTGAACTTGGATCTCAGTGATGAAAGCTGAAACTGTTTTCATCGTGTGTGGTCACATTTGCTTTTTCAGTAGTAGTTTTGTTTTAAATCACAATTAAACTTCCTTCCACAGGTATTAGCAATCAAAGAGTTTCCTGAACATCTGAAGTGATAACCACATTTAGGGGTGTGCTCAGCATGATTTAGGGGGCTGGCCCCTTACAAAGGGAGAAATCATGGCCTAACAAGGGAACATGGAGTGGAAGAAGCAGCACTAAACCCAGCTCTTTTCCCCTGCTAGCCTAGCTCTGTGTCATTGCATAATGGATTTCCTGCCTTTAGGATCAGTCTTCCCATCTGTAAAACAGGAGTGTTGAATTAAGATGGTCTCAACCCAGCTCAAACTATAAAAAGCATAGAAAGAAATGAGGCCATGCCCCAGGGGGTAAATGTGATGGGAAGGTGCGTTCTTCACTGGTGACCCTGATTCTCACAGATCTGGACCCCACTTCTTTATCTTGCTTCCACAAAAAAGGCCTCATCAAAATGCTAGCCTGGCTTTGAAGTCATCAAGAGCCCCCTGCAGCCTCCTTAGAGCGTAGATTCTGGAGATATGGGTCTGACCCCTCTGTTTCTGCTCATGAGAATAGCGAGGCCAGCATTTGAGCCTTTCCAATGCCTAATCTTCTGGTGCATCTAGAGACAAACTATGCAAAAAGCAACCTTTAAAAGCTACACTGTATTTTTAGAACTTTTTGTTTTCCTTTTAGTCATAATCCTATGAATGATGTAGTAGCTGGTCTCTAGGACAAGGGACAATGCATATTAAAAAATATACATGTACTTCCACAAAACCTAGTGAAAAAGTGACTCTTCTCCTTGGAAGCCTTTCTGTTAGAGATTCTGAAGACCACCCCCAGGACAGACTATGGTGTTATTCTTATCACATTCCATACAATGGGTTTTCAAAGCTAAGGGCTAACTTACCAATTGTAGACTGTGGACACTCTCTCTAGTTCATGGACCATGCTGTATATTATAACAAAAAAACTTTCTACAAGGCACTTGTGACTCAAACTCTATTTGAATCTTGAGAACGTTTTTTAGAATGAGTTTGTTGACTATATCACATTCACTTCAATGGTGGTTTTCCATTGGAAAGTTAGCCAACTTCCCAGAGTATCCAAATGTCCCTTCCTAGGGTAGGGATTAGGCAGCCAGATCAGCTACTGAGGGAAAGGAGGCCAGTTCTTGGTTATGAAAATGGATTTGAGGAGAACTGAAGTCAGTGTTCATGGTCAAAGGTGGGTTCAGGAATCACAGGGACCACCCACAGGAAGATGCCAACCCCAAGGGGGTCAGGCAAAGAGGCAGAAAAGGGATCTGAGATCAGTCAGGTGGGGCTATATTGCTACCATGTGCTGCAGGGATAAACAACCCCAAAATCTCCATGGCTTGCACAACAAAAAGTTACTTCTCACTCACGTTATACAGACCAGTGTGCACCATGGCTTCCATCCTCTCATTTCCTGTTTATTTCCAGCCCTAGGAATTGCCCTCTGACTATCGTCACCTTGTCTTCCCTGAGCTTCCTCTGCTCATCCATCCATTCCCTGAGCCTCTCCTGTGCCATCTGGATGGAACAGGTCACTCCTTCAGTTTCTGCAGCAGGGGAAGACAGAATGGAGGGCCTCCACCTAGAAAAGTAGCATTTCCTTTCACATTTCATTGGCTAAAATTAATCACATGACCTGACTGCAAAGGTTGCTGGGAAGTATAGTTTTCTATGTGTCCAGAAGGAAAGAAGAGACAGCTATTCATAACTACGAGTAATGTCTACCAGAAGGGTCCAGAATCAGGTTGCAAGATGTGGTGAGATATGGCAGGAGAACCTACAGAGATTCCTGGAGGATTCATCACAACCCCACTCTTCTTAGGGTTACAGAGAGGCCTAGGAGTGTCAACAGATATGGACAAAGTTCTTAATAATTTTAGGGCACCTGGAAACTGTTAGCATTTGAGGCCTTCTTGTCTATTGTTTTAATATTCTAGGAGTGTCAACAGATATGGACCAAATTCTTAGTAATTTTAGGGTACCTGGAAAATGTTAGCTTTTGAGGCCTTCCTGTCTATTGTTTTGATATTCTAGGTATTCTGTAATTTTATTCTTATCTCTCACCTTCACAACCCAGTTGCCCAATAAAAAGATGTGAGCTTTAACTATGAAATCTCTCATCATCTTCATCATTAAGAGAGTCTAAGGAATTGATTACTTGGCATTCCCACATATCTCAGATTCTTGGTAAAGCCACCCTACCCAGTGTGCATACCTTGATTCATAAACCCATATGGGGCTGGAGGGTTAGGGATTGGAGAGGGGCAGATGACTTTGCATTATTTTAAATTAAGGTTCCAAACCATCCTATTGCCTTCTTTCTTTCCATTGATCTTTTTGTTTTTATGTTTTTATTTTCATTTCATTTTTTGTAGAGACAGGGTCTCCCTATGTTGCCCAGGCTGGTCTCAAAGTCCTGGCCTTAAGCAGTCCTCCTGCCTTAGCCCCTCAAAGTTCTAGAATGACAGGCATGATCCACTTACTGTTCCCAGCCTCTTTCACCTGATCTTAACAAAAGTTTTAAGTGCACAAACCCTTCCATATCTTTTCTTATCTTCCTCCAACTCCAGAGTGAGACATAAGATAACATCATTTTGTCTAACTGCATTATTTCCAGAATCCTGTATCAGAAAGGAATTCTCCCTTTGTTTAATTGAGTTTAGTTTTGTTGTCTGTAAAACAGGGATAATAAAACCTGCTTTACAGAATTAATGAGACGGCAGCGAAAGAGATTTTGGAGAGTGAGAGTTCAGAACTATTTAGAGTTGGATAAATTTTTTGAGATAGGGCTGCTTTCTCTCATTATCCAAAAACTCAGAAACTAAATAGATGCAAATGCTGTAGCAAGAGATACTGATATATGTAAAGCACTTGGCATTGCTCTTGTCACACAGGAGCCCTCTGTAATATCAGTATGAGTATCACTGTTGTTACTACTATCACTGTTATTTCTACTGCTGCTTCTAATGCCATCACTGCAAACAGTACTACGATGGGTGTTTTTTTGTAGGTCTTTGTTTCACTGAACCAAATTCTGCTTACAAGCAAGCTGTTTCTCCCCAGGGATGCTTTTTACAAGAATATAAGATATATTTTAGTTTCTAGTCCTGGGACAGTACCTGGCTTCTCTTCCTCTTTTCCACAATCTTCTTTTCTTTTTTTGCAGTAGTTTCTGGGAATGGCAACCACAGTAGTGGACCCAGTGCTTAGTCCTGCTTCTTAATTATTGACATCGAAGCTTTCACATGGTGTAGTTACTTGCATTTTCTTTTATGAATTGCAGTGCCGGTGGCAGATATCAAAGCCGTGGTGACGGGAAAGGACTGCCCTCATATGAAAGAGAAAGGTGCCCTTAAACAAAACAAGGTATGATTTACAGATTATTGCAAATAACTCTGTTTGCCCAGTGCCGTCAGCAACTGCAGCCAGCGCAGCCCTCCTTTATAGCAGTGTTTGTGTGTGTGCATGTGTTCAGACACACCTCTCTTACTCAGCTCTCCTGTTTCCTGTCCCGATTCCTTTTACATCTCTTACCCTCATTCTTTCTCTTCCTGACACCTTTTCTGATGCTCACCATCTCTTCCATTCCCTCACTTCCTGTCTACTTCCAACCCTGAGAATTGCCCTTACTATTGTCACTTTGTCCTCTCTTGAGCCCCCTCTGCTCATCCATCCATTCCTCTGGGCCTCTCCTAACTTCCCCCATTTATGTTTATTTCTCCCTTCTCCAACTTCCACCCCAATATCTTTCATTTTCTCCTGCTGTAATCGTGCTCTTAATTAATATCCTCCCCGGGATCTCAGCGAAGCCTAGGACAGGCAGAGAGCAGCTGACTCAAAGAATCTTAGAAAATTTTAAAGGCCTGATACCCTTCAGCATTGTGGAAAGTAGGCTATGAAATATCTCCAACTCAGACTGAAGGAGAAAATTTTCCCAGACGTGTGTATTAAGCCCTGCAATACCTTTCATACTGCAATGCCTTTCACCATCCCCTCCTAGTTTACCACCCATTCCATTATCATTCCATTACAGAGGGCACAGGAGGGAACATTATTTGAAAAGATAGAAGATTTCTTTTGCCCGCTGGAGAGGCCATCAGGGAGCCAGTTCTTTGTTTATGCCTCTTAGAATCTTGTGATCTGTACCTTAATGAACAAAAGTATTCCAGATAATCTGGTACCAAAAATGTCACATAGAGCAATAGATTGCATCTTAATTTCCAGTGTCAGTGTCTAAGAGGAACACCAAAATGATACACCATCTATTTACCAATCAGAGTTAAAATAAATAGTTTCCACTCTGTAATTTCTATTGTTATAAGACAAAGAGAATCCAGTTCTTTGCAGGATGGCCCTATCTATAGTTAAGGAAAAACAAAAGTGCTGTGAAAATACTGTTCAGGAAGGCAGAGGGCAGGGGATGCAGCTGAAGAGGCTGATTGTAAGATCTTTCCTTCTTAAGTTCTATAAGTATGACTGACCTCAACTCCATGGAAACTCCTACTTTGTTGAGCCCAGCACAGCGCTGTCATGTAACGCATTTGATTGGCAAGCATTCTGATGGCAGGGTATGCCCAAGAGGCCAGGATCTGTGGCCTCTCTGTTACACAGCACTGACGGGGGTTTCCGTTTCTCTCTTCTCCATGCTGTGGGGAGACAGAGATTCTATAGCTGAGCAGATTAGGGAAGCATCCTTAGCTTTAGCAGCAAATCTCCAGTTTTCATGGTTCGCCTCTTGTGGGGCAGACTTTCTTCAACACCAGCCAGGATTACCATATGCTGCCTATGTCAGGTATTCTCTCCACAATCTCGGAGAGCACTGGTTCTGCTTCAGCCGAGAAGGTCCCCACATTTACATAACACTTGGGGCTGAGCTGGAAACAGTGTGGAGAAATTGACAATAACAGGGGTCTGGGAGTCTGCAACCCAGAGAAGACCAGGAAGGGTGTACCTGGAAAAATAGCAACCTGCCAGAATTCAAGTATGCTAAATAAAGACAGAGGGAATTATGTAAAATAGGTGTGGAGGGACCACCTGTTTCAGCCCCAACATGTAAAGAGCTTGAGAGTTGTGCTCCCATCCTCAGAAAAAGGAGAAGTGGGCCAGGTGCGGTGGCTTACTCCTGTAATCCCAGCACTTTGGGAGGCCGAGGTGGGCAGATCACAAGGTCAGGAGTTCGAGACCAACAGCCTGGCCAACATAGTGAAACCTCGTCTCTACTAAAAATACAAAAAAGTAGCCAGGCGTGGTGGCAGGCGCCTGTAGTCCCAGCTACTTGGGAGGCTGAGGCAGGAGAATCACTTGAACCCGGGAGGCGGAGGTTGCGGTGAACCGAGATCACGTCACTACACTCCAGCCTGGGCAACAAGAGTGAAACTCCATCCCCAAAAAAAAAAAAAAAAAACAGCAGAACAAAGTGAAAATCAGCAAGTTTTCTTGGACCTATCTTCTAGAACTGAGGTTGAAGGCAAACCATCACCATGGAATGTGGAAAGTCAGATGTCCAAGAAGACATAATAATCCTTAGCATGTCTGAACTTAACATGAAGATATCAAAATACATGAGTTATGAAACTGATAGAACAGAAAGGAGAAATAGACAAATTCATTACTATTAATATATCGGAGACTTCAACATCCCTCGGTCAGTAATCAATACACCAGGCAGGCAGAAAATCAAGAATATTGATGACCTGAGCAGCACCATAAATCAGCTTGATCTAATTGATATTAATAGAATAATCCACTCAGCAACGGCAGAATACACATCCTTCACAAGCTCAAAGGAAACATTCACCAAGATAGATGACATTTTGGATTGTAAAACATGTCTTAAAAAATTTAAAGAATAGTAGTTATACAAAGTATGTTCTCAGATCACAATGGAATTAAACTAGAAATCAGTAGCAGAAAGACAGCTGGAAAATCCCCCAAATATTTGGAAATTTAACAACACACTTCTAAATAACCCACAGTTCCAGGAAGAATTCCCAAGAGAAATTGCACAATGTTTCAAACTAAATAAAATGAAAATCCAGCTTACCAAAATGTGTGGGATGCAGTGAAGGCAGTGCTTAGAGGGAAATTTATAGCATTGAATGACTACATTAGAAAAGAAGAAATAACTAAAATCAATAAAGCTTCCACCTTAGGACACTAAGAAAGGAGAGCAATTTAAGCTTAAAGTAAGCAGAAGAAAAGAAATAATAAAATTTAGAGTAGAAATCAATGAAACTGAAATCAGTAGAGAAAATCAAAACCAAAAACTGGTACTTTGAAAAGATGAATAAAATTGATAAACTTTTAGCCTGGCCAACAAAGAGAAAAATGAGAGTCACCAATATAACAGATGTGGAGATGATTTCATTTGAACATGTGAGGTAGTATATTTGGCCTTCTTGTATCAGACTCCTCTCTACTTAAAGGAGACTAAAAAAGTAAAACTGAGTAAATGATGTTTTGCAACCTTTATTTTTCACGTATTGTCATGAGACTTATGAAACATAGGATGGATGATGATGGATAGATGGATGATGGATGGACAGCTGGAGGATGATGGATGGATGGAGTATGCTACTGTAAACAGATAAGACTGCAAATAGAGGCTAGTTCCTGGGACTCACTGGCCCATATTTCTAGCTACCCTGGGCCCTTCCAGTCTGACATGAGGGATGATACTAGCAGAATTTCAAGCATCCTGGCCCTTTAATTAGCAAATATATGGAATTTGCTTGTCTTGCAATGTTATTAGCGTTCATATATACCATGTCATCAAGCAAAAATATCAAAAGGCAGAAGGAAAGCCACAGTTTTACCTGCTGAACCCCCCAACCCACACTTCTTTCCCCGTACTCCAGAGGTGCCCTCCTGTCTACCTCTGGGATTTCTGGGTAGGAAAGGGGGACCTGCAGCCTAAAAGGAGAATCGACCAAAATGTGTTCATAAGAGGTCTGTCAGCGCACAGTGGATGGACGATAACCAAGGCACATTGCTGGCTCTTTGGACAGTGTTTCCAGCTGTGGAACAGCTTTTGACATTTTGTGCCATGAGACCCATGGTTAACTTAATGACCGAGCAAGGCAAACTGAGACATTGGCATCAGTAAAGGAGATACTTCGTTAATGGCAGAGTGTTGGTAACTGATCATCCCCTCACCCACTCAGTCTCTGCTGATGTTCCCAGCAGGGCCCTGAGAACAGAAAGAAGAAAATTGGTCCTTTCCCTTGGGGTGTCTGCTGCAGAGGCATTTGTTCATGTAGTCAATCATCCAGTCAGTCAGCATGGGAGTGCCTGAAATAGCATAGGATGTAAATGGGGTAGCCGGGGTCCTGTCTTTCTGGAGCTTAGAGTCTACTAGGTTTAACAGAGGTCAGTGCAGCAGGCACATTTTTATGGAGACAAGAAATGCTGGATTCTTTGCACAGGGATCAGAAAATTTCTCATGGAGACTTGAAAAGAATTGCCATGAGTAGATGGAAATTCAGTTGGAAGGTTTAGATTTACAAGGATTAAGGATTCTAAATTTGAACTCTATAAAAATAAGCTGGTTTGTGGCTGTGTGCTTTAAGGTGGGCATTCTTGGTACTTGTTTGACTGGATTTGGGGCTTTTAGTTCAACAGTCAACATGAAACCACCAGAGTGAAGATTCATCGATTCAGATAGGAGTGTATTTGGTGTATGAGAAGCTTCCATCTTCCTATTTGCCATAATTAAGCATTTGTTTTTCCAGTGTGGTGCTTAAACCTGAAATAAGAAGCAGATTGTACTGAAGCTGATGTCCTTGCATCAGTTTGAAAATCCTGGTCTTAGCCAGAAAGCCCTTTAGTCACATTTACTTCATTCATCATCCACTCATTCATTCATTCAGAATGTATTGAGCATCTCCTTTGTCCTCGGTGCCAGGAATCCAAAGATAAATATGACCTGGCCTCTGGCCCTAGGTGTCCAGTAGATAAGATTTATATTTAAATATGCAATTACAATTCAATATGTGTATGCCAAAAAAAATTAAACACAGAGGGAGCCTGGAAGAATTGAGAAAGGCTGATGCTGGAAATGGCATCTGATCTAGCTTTTGAAAAGGAATTGGCCAGGCAGAGAAGTGAGGAGAAGACTTTCCAAGAGGAGGAAACAGTCTGGAAAGGCACAAGGGCCTTTGCTCATGTGAACAGCATCCTCTAATTGGAAAACACTGAATTCAGAGTATAGGATGGATGGGGATGAGGAGAAGAATATGGGCTGGAGAACTCTTGGCCAGTTATGCTGCTAAGATAGATAAGGGCTGGAGAGTGATAACTACCTGAAGAAGGTAATCTCTGTTATGTACTACATGAATGAGTGGTTTTTGCCTTCTAAAATAGAAACTCAAATTCATAGATATCTGGGCAGTAATACACTATAGCTCTGAAATCTACTGCTATTTCTGTGACCATAATTTAACACCCACACACGTGCCACTGTGAGAAAAGACACACTGTGTCTTTTATCAAAAGGTTTTGCCCTCATGATGACCTGGATAAATAGAGAACCAGCATAGTTAAGTGAATGCTAGCAAAATGGCCAAATGTGGCGAGTTACCCTCAAACATAAGGATTGACAGCCAACACTGCACACTGAAAATATGTTGCCTAGAACTCTACTCTTGTCATCAGTCAGTTCCGCATTTGACCCATGGAAGATGGCAGTCCCCAAACCCGGGAACCATTTTCCTGAGCATCCGCTGACACAATGTGCCTTGTCATCTGTCCCAGGGCCAGAGTGTTGAGTACAAAGGTCAGGGGCCTCAGGGCATGGAAGGATGTTCAGTTTCCTCCGCCTCCACTTTCCCTAGAACTCAGGCTTCCTCCACATGACAAGGTGGCAAGCAGGCATCAGTGCAGCAGAGAATGGAGAGACGCTGCTTCTAGATGTAATTTTTCACTGCATTAAAACCAGAGGAATACAAGAGCTTCAGTCATGAGCAACAAAGCCCCTGAGCATTCAATGTCTAAGTGAGTGTTGTGGTGTGTGCAGGCAAGTAGGCCCTGAGGGGGACACAGATCAGTGACAGTCTCCTCCTCCACCACCTGGCACCTTCTCCCTCATGGACGGTGTGGACAGGTGGCAGCTTCTGGAGTGTTAGCCTGAGAGGTGCCATTGCTCCCAGCTCTGCAGCCTTGCTGCTCCAAGTGCTGAAGAGCTGACCTTCACCAGTGACTCAACAACAGCAAGCCAGAGACATCAATCAAACCCATTATAAGCGAGAGCACCCTTTAACACAGACACGCAGCTCAGAGAATTAATTCCTCCCACCCCCTCCCAGGCAGCTTTGGTGAAATTAAAGTGGGAATTGACATTCTCACGAATTTCCCATTTCCTGCCTGTGTTTATCAGGAATCTAGGTCATGACAGTTCCGATCATTCACGTCGTGAGTGGTATATGTCATAGAAGGGCAAAGCCCAAAGTTTGCATGCTCCCTCCTTTTCCTTCCTTCTCCATCCCCCTGCAGAAGAGAAGGTATCACAGCAGTAACCACGCTGACACTCCGGTCTCGAGTGACTTCAGCATCCTGTCGGGAGCACATCTGGGCTGCAGTGCTGTTCACACCGGCTCTTGTCAGCCAGGGGTGATCGGCCACGTGATCTCCCTGAGCAGTCAGGCACTTGTCACCCAGGGTCAGCCCAAAGGGGCCTGGATGAACTTTACCTTTTCCTATTTACCTCCGAGGGCCCCCTCACGCCACTGTAATATCCTGACTGGTTGTTCAGAAGCAAAGTTCACTCCCTCCTTTTTCTCCAGTCTCTCAAATATGAGTCAGAGAGTTTGCCTAATAAATGACTCCAAGATTCATGAAGAAATTGTCATTTTAATGAACATGCCAAATCTGAGAACAATTTTTATGAATTTTTGAAATTATAGCATAGCATTTTGTTGAAAAAACAGTTGTAAGAAGAGATAATGACCTATGACCTATCACCTTACCATAATTATTTTCATTTCCCATATTTCTTTCCAGTCTCTGTCCATAGGTAGGAATTATTCATAATTGTGATCAGTGTATACACGGTGTTCATGTCTCATGCTTTTCTCCACTTAACTTTGGCTCCCCATGATTATCTTACTGAATGATTCGCCAAATATATTTCCCTTGGTGGCTAATTTATGGTATCTTTATTACCCAAAAGAGGGAGAGGTTAGTTTCTCCTAATGTTCTTTCGGATAATAATATTTGGCTTTTGCTTTCTTTTGAATTTTTCTTTTGAAATTATCTCAGGCATAGCATCTCCGGTTCTTGATATGTATTTTCATACTGATTTTTTTTTAAAAAAGGATGATATGAATTTATAGTACTAATAGTAAGTCTGTGACTTTTAATTTATAAATTAAAAGTCCCAAGAGAGATGGTTATGGAAACAGATGCTGTACTTAATGGCAAATTGTTTTTGTTTGCTTGTTTCAGCAAACTTCCTTTTTACATTATTGTCTTTACTGGGTAGGCCTGAGTCAGGGCCTAAAGAAGAAGAATAGAAAATGAGGAGAGCATTTTAGCAGAATAGCTCCCATTCCATGACTCAGCATTCTTTCCTTCCCTTGTTTCTATTTCTGTCAAGGTGAGGAGACCTTTTGAATGTGAGATGCTGGTAGGTCTATCCTCAGAACAAGTCCTGCCCCCTCTCATTGAGGGACAGCTGGAGGTGAACCAGACACAGAGAACTCCATGAGAGCCAGAAATAGTTAGATGATGGACTGTGTCGGGACAGGGATGCAGCCACTTTGGAATAATTCTTTAATCCATCTGAAATTCTGAAATCTGTAGGCACTGACCTCATCTTTTTGCCTTTTATCTTTCTGGGGCATTTTTGCTGTGAGTCACAGGTGAAAGACAAACTGTCTAACAGATATCAAGGTAGAGAATGATGTGAAGAGATCTGGCTCCCTAAGAAAGAATGTTTTGTGGACAATTACTGAGCAGTGTGGCTCGCAGATCACAGGAGGGGAGAGGGATGGTCATCCCTGGTGCCTAATAGAAGCACAGAGAAGGAAGGCATACTAGAACCTCCATGCTAGAACAGTGTAGAGTGTTGGTCTGGATACACTTGGCCCTTCCCCTCCAGACTAGGAGTCCTCAGGATGCTGAGATGAGCTGATGATTCTCATCTTCTGCTGACCACTCAGACCACTAGAATGATCGTCCTACCCAGTATTGGTACAGCTTGTACAGTCTGAGAAGTGTGGTTTAATGTACATATTAGACATGACACTGAGTGCCTTGGCCATTGGTCATTCATCTGCAATGAAATGAAAATGTCACTTGGTCCCTGGACCTTTGGGGCCTGGCTGATTGCATGGACTCCCTAAGTGATCACCAGTGAGTGAGACCATGCTTCTCTGTTATACCTTGGAGTCTCTGCCGAGTAAAACCTAAGCTTTGTGTAGCCTTTACTGTACAGTAGCTCAGAGGTCAAAGGCAGATGTAAAGATAATGGGTTCACCTAGAAGCCTCCTTACAGCTGGCGTAGCGTCCACAGGGAATTCATACCTCTGTGGGCCTGTCTGTCTTAGGATGATAGAAGGAAGGGCAGTCCTTAATGCTGTTGATTGGGAGTTCACTGTTTTTTTGTGGCCTCTCTGGAAGGGAGATGCGAAGAAAGGAGAACAACACAGTTTTGGTGGCGGAGGCTGGGGCTGTCACCTTGGACACTCATTGAACCTCTCTAAGCCCCGCCTCATGAAGGGGATGAAAACACTTGCTACATGGGCTGCATGTGAATTACATGAGATGGTACACAGACCGCCCTCAATGGAGAGAGGGCATCATGCCGTGAACCTTGAAGAACATGGTTCCTCCTTCCATCAGCCTCATTGCAGCTCTGCTTGTCTAGACAAGCTGGCCCTATTCCATGGTCAATGTGCAGCCATTTGCAACGGCAAAATGAAATGTGCCGATTTTCCTTAAGGTGCTGTTTTCTCTCATCTCTTGTAGGAGGTGCTTGAACTCGCTTTCTCCATCTTGTATGACTCAAACTGCCAACTGAACTTCATCGCTCCTGACAAGCATGAGGTAAGGGTCTCAGGGGGGATAATTTACGAGAGAATGTAATCTTTTCTCAAGAAAAATATTACAAAGAAAGAAATTTCGCTTAAGAAAAATAGACCTGCCTAAAAAAATGACGAACCAAGGGGCATCTTGCTGACTTGGAGTAGAATAGAAACCTCTTGACAAACTGCCCCTTGCAACAGATTCAACTTCTTAGTAGCCTGGTAAAGAAAAAGGATGTAAAAGGCCTCAAATGCAGCAAAGGCATAGTTGTTAATCCAGAGAAAGAAGTGGCCCTGGTTACAGCTTTGGTTTTCATTGAATTTTTCGATTTTGGTCTGGATTTTCCCAAGATAAACTGGTCTCTCTTCTTTAAAACATCTGAGGAAGTAGGTTTTCTACCAAATTTCTTTAAGCTATTTTAAGAGGTTTAGGGCTGTCTGTGCTGTTGGGATTTTATTTTCGAGATGCTTTTATTCCTTTCTGACATCTTGTTATATGTATCATTTGTTTCTCTTCTTGCAGCACGCTGTCAGCTATATTTAAAATATTTAGCATAAATCTAGGAAAATGCATTTGTAAGATAAAGTGGCAGTTATGGCTAATTTAACTTTCTTTTATAAACTGGAACCCAACATCATGCTTGAAACTTTTATTTTTAGATGATACCATTCAAATTTTTGTTTTGCATGTGGTTGCATAAACAGCTTTTAGAAAGGAAGAGAACATTTTAATAGAATCTGATGTTTGTTCCCCATTTCCCCTAGGACATTTAGCTCATTTAGAAGTTATTCAGTATCTGGTTTTCACTGGTTTGAAGCTTTTGAATAAAATTGTATATCCCAAAGAGAGAGGAAAGATTAGACACAAATCCTGCATTTAGAATGGTGCTTAAATATAATTCTGTGTCACTTGACATTTAGTTTGCTGAAGGGTAAGACTTTGTCTTCATCTTTCTGAAAATAGATACTGTGTCCTACTGTTTCTGTTTTTAAATAAAATTGTGGTTCTACACAGGCCACCATATTCAAGATGTATAGAGCTGTATACAAAACTACTTAAAATAGTAGAACTTTGGATATTATTTAAATCTATGCAAGGCTGTTTTCCCCAGTGTACATTAATTCCAGATCAAGATAAATGCTCTGGGACTGCCAGGTTTTTATTCATATCTGCCACTTCTTATAGATACAATGAAGAGAAAAATGCCATATGCTTGTGAACACTTTTAATTACTTCAGACCACTTTCCTCTCTATTACCTCATTTTATTTCCATAATTACAACATACAATAGAAAGTTCTATTACAGACATTCTCATTTATCAAATGAGCAGGGAGAGACCTCCCAGAACTGAATACCTCCACAATAGAAAGGTTAATACAGTTGCCCTTGAACAGCATGGAGGTTATGGGCACTGACCTCCCACACAGTTGAAAATCTGCCCATAACTTTTGACTCCCCAAAAACTTAACTGTTGATAGCCTACTGTTGACCAGAAAGAAGACTTCCCCATAGCATAAGCCGTTGATTCACACACATTTTGTATGTTATGTATATTATATACGTATTCTTACAATAAGGTAAGCTAGGGAAAAGAAAATGTTAAGAAGATCATAAGGAAGAGAAAATATGTTTACTATTCATTAAGTGGAAGAGAATCATCATAAAGGTCTTCATCCTTATTGTCTTCACATTGAGTAGGATGAGGAGAAGGAAGAGGACAGGTTGGTCTTGAGGTCTCAGGGGTGGCAGAGGCTAGAGAGGTGGAAGAGGTGGAAGGGGAAGCAGGAGAGACAGGCACACTTGGTGTAAGTTTTATTGAAAAAAAAAAAATCCGTGTATAAGTGACCCACACAGTTAAAACCCATGTTGTTCAAGGGTCAACTATAAGTATAACGACCCTGGCTTACTCTCTGCCAGGCACCATTAATGCTTTCTATGTATATTTCACCCCAGTTAACCCTCATATAACTCTGAAAGAATCCCCATTTAATAAAAGAGGGAAATGAGGCAAGAGAGCTTAAGAAACGTGTTCAGGGTCACACAAGTAGTAAGAGACGGAGCTGGGATTTAAACACTGGCAGCCTTACTCCAGAAGCCCCTCACTTAACCCCTACACTGTGAAGCTAGGAAGAGAGGGAGCAGGCACTGAGCTCGCACATTCCTGGCAGGCCCATCACTCCGCTTCTAAAATCACCAACTCATGGCCAATCTGGTTCATCTGTGCTCCCATCTACTCTTCCACCATCACCCAGCTGCCACCCCTGATTATTTTGAAGCAAATCTGGATATCACTTTAGGTATAAATATTCCTGTATGCATCTCCCAATAATAAAGACTCAATTTAAAAACTGTAACTGCAATACCCCGATCACAAATAAATTAAGAATGTGGTATTTATTTATTAAACCACGTGCAGTCAATTTTTAGATTTCTCTAATTGACTCATTTGTGTGTTTTTTTCTTTCATACTTTGTTCAAGTCAGAATGCAAATAAGATCCATGCATTGCAGTTGGTTGACATGTTTCTTAGGTTTCTCTCAATCTACAGATTTCTCTTTCTCTGTCTCTCACAATCATAAGCATGTGCCTTTTTTCCTTGAAATTTATTTATTGGGAAAAACAGATCATTAAACCTGTAATGTTAATAGTCTAGACTGTGCTGATTATAACTTTATGTATTAGCTTACTGTTGCTATTGTAACAAACTGCCACAAATTTAGTGTTAAAGAACACAAATGTATTATCTTCCAATTCTGGACTTCAGAAGTCAAATGTCAGTATCCTGGGCTAAAATCAAGGTGTCAGCAGGGCTGTGTTCCTTTCTGGAGGCTATAGGGAAGAATTTTCCCTTGTCTTTTTCACTCAAGAGTCCACCTGCACTCTTTGGCCTCCATCCATTGCAATGGCCGGTTGAACCTTTTCATCACATCACTTCAGCCTCCTCTTCCGTAGTCAGATCTCCCTCTACCTGTCACTTCTCTGACTCTGACTCTTCTTCTGTTTCCTTCTCTCACTTTTAAGGACCTCTGGGATTACAGTGGGCCTGCTTGGATAATCCAAGATCATCTCTCTATTTTAAGATCAGTGGATAGCAACCTTAAGTCCCTTTTCCACAGAACCTGACACATTCTCGGGATCCAGGGAGTAGGATGTGGGTGTCTTTGGAAGGCGGGTATTACTGTTCTAACCACAACCTGCAATGTAATTCATATATTCATCTGTCCCCGGTATGTCCTATGAATGGTAGTTAAAGGATTAATCAAATCAGGCTCCCTTTCTAAGCAGCAGCGGTGGTGTTTGTACTTTCATGGTGACTTCTGGCTCCCCTTTCTTGGATATTAGCAGGCACTGATGATTGTTATCTGGATCCTTGGAACCATTAGAGGTTGCAAAATGTTGATATCCTCATGTTATAATTCCTTCTTTATTTATTAAAGGGATAGAGAGAAACTGGCCTCATCAACTATTTGGTTATCCTAAAGTTGTACAATTTACATATGGTAGGCAGGATAAATACTTGATTCTCTTTACCAGTTTTCAAAATAGTATCTTTCAAAGAAGAACAATGAGGCATTTGGGGGCAGGGGTTGAGTAGGAAATCATGCATTTAAACAGAATTATGTCTTAATATGTTGCAGTGACTGTCATTATTAGTTTATAAGTTATCTGGTCTGGAATAAATAGGAACACCATTGGGTTGGCCTCTGAGTCATATTGGGAGGACCCCTTATGTCTTTGACAACTTTCTGGCATTCTGGTATGATGGGGTGCTCCAGGTTTATCTTTGTTTCCTGCCTTTTCTCTGTGGAGCCTTTTTTACTTGTAGTGGGAAATGATATTTAGTGACCAGAATCTAAGCATGAGGTGTGTTTATCGTCATTGCACACCATGGTGCAATGGTTCTTGGTTGGTCGTTATTTTATTTTTTAGCCCTTTTTGGGGACAGAGCTAGGAGGGGTATTTTTTTTTTTTTTTAAGATAAACTACATAATGAATTGATACTAATAGTTCCAACTCAAATTCAGTATCAGTACTACAGGGTTTTTATTTATTGGTCGATGTACTTTCAAATAAAATTTTCTGTGCCTGTTGTTTCTAAAAAGAAACACACTGCAGAAATGGATGGTTAGACATGTTCAGAATCAGATCATGAGGACACTCATTCTTCCAGAAATCCCTTAACACGAAATTGATGTTTCGATGGGTTAAATGCTTTGGCTGAGATCACCTAACCACGGTAGAACGAAAGCCCTCCAAATCAACGCTGCCCTCCTCAAACACGGATCTCAGAATATACCCATTGTGCACCTCCTCAGCTTAAAAAGTAGGACCACCCATGTGCATCACGGAAGATTTCTATCACATCATGGTGACTGGAGATTTATATAGTGTTTTTCTGTATACTTTGGGTACTTTTATGTTGAGATTTGCTACCATGGAATACAGTCCAGATAACCACAGTGCCAAAGTAGGTTAAGGAGGGTCTGGACTTGCCACTTGACCTAGTGAGGCAGAAAAGTTGGGAATCTGAAGTGCATGGTAGAAGGAAGATCACTTGAACAAAATAGGAGAACAATTGCTGTTATAGAATCCTATACAGGACTGTTAGAAACCTAACTCCAGTGTGTGAGTGGAGCCCAGCATCCAGAACGCCAAGCAGCTTTCTGAGATGCAACAAGGGTGCCTCTTTCACCAGGTGTCGTGGTTCTCTGTCCAGGTCAGTACAGAACTCCAGCCTCTGGGAGGGAAGCTAACAAGAGAAAAGCAGGTCCTCAGATAAGGCACAGTTCCTCCTTCTCCCTCATAGAGATCATAGTCTCCTGGAGAGACAAAAGGCTATGAGAGGAGAAGAATCAGACTCTTAGTTGGGAACTCTGAAGGTCTTTCCAAAACAGATAATGTCCCCAGGGATCAGGCCCCAGCGACCTGGTGAAAAGAAACCTCAGGAACTGGAGACAAAGGCTAAAGAGGTCCCCAGACAGGCAGCCAACCCTCCTCCCATTAAGATTGCCCAATAATTTTAACCATTTTGGCTACCAGACACTGGGCAGCAGAAGGCTATTTCCTAGCCCTTTAGCTGAGAAACACCAAGGTGGGACAACTGTTGGCCATTGGCTCCAGGGTGGGACAGGGCTGTCATTGTGAATGCTAGGAGTCAGACAAGACAGGCTGAGATGAGCTACTAGACTAGGAGCCATGACTGGAGTCAGAAAGAAGCCAGCTTCACCTGATGTTGAGGCCAGGACTGTTTGGTAGATTCCACCAATACCTAAAAGTCATAGACAACCACATAGGTGTTACATTGCAAGTCATGGAGAACTCCAGTCCTCAGCTGTTATGGAGAGCCATTCTTTGCAGAGAAGAGCACAGGCACTGGACTCAGATTGCCTGGGTTCAAATCCCACCCAGTCTATGTAATACTGAGTCACTTAACTTCTCCGTACCTCAGTTCCTTCACCTATAAAACAGAGATGATAACAGAAGTATCGACTTTATATTGAGATGTTGTGAATATGAAATGACGAAGTAGGCAGAGCACTTAGCGCAGAGCCTACTGAGTGATGAGTATTCACTGTTAGCTATTTTTACTATTAATACTTCTGTAATTGCCACGAGTAATGATCGCTGTTGCCTCCCTTCCTGCCAGTACTGTATCTGGACGGATGGACTGAATGCGCTACTCGGGAAGGACATGATGAGCGACCTGACGCGGAATGACCTGGACACCCTGCTCAGCATGGAAATCAAGCTCCGCCTACTGGACCTGGAAAACATCCAGATCCCTGATGCACCTCCGCCGATTCCCAAGGAGCCCAGCAACTATGACTTCGTCTATGACTGTAACTGAAGTGGCCGGGCCCAAACACGCCCCTTCCAAAACTGGAACACCTAGCTAACAGGAGAGAGGAATGAAAACACGCCCACGCCTTGGAACCCTCCTTTGGTAAAGGGAAGCTGTGGGTCCACACTCCCTTCAGCATCACCTCTAACCCCGGCAACTTTCAGCCCCTAGCTGGCCTTTTGCTCACCACCCTGATTCTGTTCCTCAGCTCCACTGCTTCAGGTCACTTCCCATGGCTGCAGTCCACCGGTGGGACAAGAGCAAAGCCCACTGCTAGTAAGAAGGCCAAAGGGCCCTTCCATCCTAGCCCCCCGCAGGCGTGCCCTTCCTTCCCCGTGGCAGGAAAGCCAGCAGCCCCAAAACTTGCGCACCAGACCAAGGGGAGTGCCCCAAGGCCCCTGTCTGGAGGAAATGGCCCAGCTATTTGATAAGAAGACCAAACCCCACATCCTCCTTTCCCCTCTCTCTAGAATCATCTCGTACCACCAGTTCCACTTGAATTGAGATCTGCGCTCAAATCTCCTCCCACCTCCCTCCCTGCTTTTGCCTTGCTCTGTTCCTCTTTGGTCCCAAGAGCAGCAGCCGCAGCCCCCTCATGATCCTCCCTAGCATCAGTTTCCCAAACAGTCCACAGGTCCCACGCCCACTTTGCGTCTGCACTGTGATCGTGACAAATCTTCCCTCCTCACCAGCTAGTCTGGGGTTTCCTCTCCCTGCCCCAGGCCAGAACTGCCTTCTTCATTTCCACCCACACTCTCAGCCTTTTAGCTGAAAGCACAAATGGTGAAATCAGTAGTCTCGCTCCATCTCTAATAGACTAAACCTAAATGCCTCTAGGACGGGCTGTTGCTATCCAAGGGTTTGGTGTTACCTTCTCCTGGGAGGTCCTGCTGCAACATGAGTTCCACAGGATGGTCAAACTGTCAGACATCCAAGTTTACATCATTGTAATTATTACTGGTATTTGCAAGAGTTTTGGGTTAGTTTTTTTTTTTTTTTTTTTTTTGCTTTGTTTTTGTACAAAAGAGTCTAACATTTTTTGCCAAACAGATATATATTTAATGAAAAGAAGAGATACATAAATGTGTGAATTTCCAGTTTTTTTTTAATTATTTTAATCCCAAACATCTTCCTGAAAATAACATTCCCTTAAACATGCTGTGGAATAAAATGGATTGTGATGATTTGGGGAGCTGGTGTTTTGATTTAGTAACTTAGGTTCTTGCTACTAAGTCATCAGCATCACCTAGGAGCTTGTTGGAGATGCCAGCTCTTCAGCTCCGCCCCAGACCCACTGAATTGGGTGATGTGTATGTACATTGGTTTGAAAAACACTGCTGTGGGAAACCCTCCACCTTTGCTAGGTCACCATAGGCTCGGAGCATCAGCGGAGAATGTTACTTCTAAGAAGACCATCTCTACTCACTGAGAAAATCAGACCCACTGTATGAAAATATCTATCCCTTTTACATTGTTGTCTCTTGACCATGACGTTCTCTTCTTTTTCTTTCTTACCATGATATAATTTATAGAGTGGGTCAAATTAAACACATCACAACTTTGAGGAAGCACATTTAGCAGTGAAAAGAATGCAAACCCACAGACCTGAAATAAATTAAGCCAGAACTAAATAAATCTAACTGTGGATTAATTATGGGTCAGAGCCCAGCAAGGGATGTTTCTTAGGTCATTTCCACTGGAGGCATTATCGGGATTGTAAACTTCCAGCCCTGGGAGGGATGTCAGAAGGGTCCAAGGTGCAGTATGAAGCGTGGTGCAGCACAAGCCACTCTGGCCTCACAGCACAAGCTGTGGAAGCATCCAGGTCATTGCTCTTTACCGTCATCAGGATGCGCAATGACAGATTGACCTGGGTTGAGATGATACGGTCCAGAGCACTGCATGCATTGCAGGAAAAAAAGTCCTTTGCAATCCAAAGCCATTCACAGGGGTTCCTTCTTCCCATCAGAGCACTCACACCTGAGTGTTGAGCTGTTAATTGGTTGATCATTAAGTTTCGATGTTATTAACATGTACTTGCTGTCAAGAGCATTTATTAATCTACCCATCATCATGATAAAACAGTAACTGTTAGGTCAAAGAAAGCAAACAAAGTCATATTCTTTTTTACTTAACGGGTTACAAGATCCAATCCATGAAAAAGGGAATTTTCTGGACCAGGATCTCTGAGGTCTTGAGACTCTGGGTTTAAGAAATGTATCTGTCCTGTGACCTTGGCTGGGAAGATCCAGCCCCTCTCTCTTCTGGCACTCCAGCTTTGGTGCATTTAATAGAAAGAAACCTTTTCAGGACTATAAAAGGCAGCATTCTCCAGCTCCTCCCTAGACCATCCTTTGGACCTGTGAGATGGGAAGAGTATGCCATCTGTTTCCCTTCATTTTTGTGACCATGTGGGGAAGGATTGTTGCCCGTATTTGGCCACCTCACCTTCTCTCTCCAGGCTGCCCAAGGCTTTTTTCCCATGCAATAAGCCTGCCGCCTCCAACTCATCTCCTGTTGCCTGCAGTTTCCTAAGCCTGGGCAATTCAGCCAAATCCAAGGCAGAAGTAAAGTAGGAAGACTGATGTCATGAAGTCCAAGTTGCGTTCTCCCATTCGCCTTGCTCAAAATAAAACTGATAATTTGAATCTGCTGATGTTTAAATTCCTATCTTATTCTTGTTCAGAACACACACGAGGAAGGAGAATGAATTGGCCTCTCAAACCTCTGTGACAACATTTAAGGGCAGGGAAAGCTAATAGTAATTGTAAAAGAAAAAGTGCAAGGTTGAATATTTCCTGAGTCTATTTGCAAGTCCATTCTAAGCCATCCTTCAGTTATCAACTACACCATGTCTTGTCCACCTGCTTTTACAGTGAACAAAGCAATGGTGTCCCCGGTGACATGCATACCTTTCATCCATTTTGTTTTAGTTATGAAAATACAATTAACACAAACTTTTCATTTTAAGGGGAATGAAATATCCATTCAATAATCAAAAGTGTGCTTAGAGATAGGCCCTAGGAACTCAACAAGAACAAAATTTGTAACATTAACATTTGTAAAAATGAGAACAAAATTTATCAAATCAGGGAAATGACAAGCAACTTAGTCAAATATAAAACCAAAAAGTTGCAGCACAGTGTGGTAAATGGCATTATATAAATAGGTACAAGGTAGAATAGTAGAAAGGAGGTTGTGACCAACACTTTCCAAAATGGTATAAGGGAAAGCAAGAGAGGAGTAGAAACTTGAGTAAGATCTTGAAAAAGGGATGTTCACCATGTAAGAGAGAAACCTAAGTAGAGCAAAGTGTAAACAAAGCATGGAGGCAGGCTGATCTGGAACGACTCAAGAATCTGTAGGTCATTCAATATGGCTGCTGTGCAGGATGCTTATGAGAGAGCAAAGGGTGATAACACTGCAGAGGAAGAAAAGCACAAATCCTGAAAATCCTGACAGAGTTGGCAAGGACGTTTACTTGAGGGCAAAAGAGAGTGCATTAAGAGGTGTGATGTCAGATTTGCCATTCAGAAATATCGCAGATACAAAACAGCCTTGTGGGGGCAAACTTGAAGTGGGAGAAAACTGGAAGCAGAAATATTAGCAAGGAGATTTTTGAAATAATCCCAAACCAGCATTATTTGAGCCTAGACTTTTATAGTAGCAATAGAAATGAGGAGGAGGATAAACTTATTAAAGAGAAGCGAAGACCTCATTAGCATGGGGGTGAGAGAGACAGAAGAGTGCAGGGGACTCCTGAGCTCCTAGAATAGGTAAGAGATAGGGCTGTGAGCAAAAATCAGGAAGAGAGGAGGAACAGTAATGAGATGAAATAATGAGATAGTGTGCATTTGGTGAACTTCTCCAAACAGATCATTTGAGGCAAGTCATTTACTGTGTGCCTGTTACTCATTTATAATGGAAATGTTATTACTTGTGAGGATTATACGTGAGGTGGCTGAAAACTGTCACTGCTCAAAAAGGAAATCCCCTACCCTCCCTGTCCCTTCCCTTTCCTTCCTTTCCTCTGTTATCCACGGTGGTTTGAGGGAGGGATCTTTAGCATAGCTTAACTAGATGATATGCGATCAATCCCTCAAGATCCATGGGGGATTGGTTCCAGGAGCCTATGGATACCGAAACCCGGGATGCTCAAGTCCCTTATATAAAATGGCATCATATTTGCATATAACCTATGCACATCCCCTCCTATATATTTTATATCATCTCTAGATTGTTTATAATACCTAATACAATGTCAATGTGATACAAATAGCTTATAGTCTATCATTTTCAAAATTTAGAGTTTGTATTATATTTTTTATTGTTTGTTACCCCAAATATTTTCAGTCTCAGTTGGTTAAATCTAAGGATGCAGAACCTGTAGATATGAAGGACTGTTTTTCAACCAGTTCAGTCCATTTTATGGTAAAGAAAAATGAGAAAGAGAAAGGAAGGGTGGAAAATTTAAGAATTTTGATATACTTCTTGAATGAAGGATTGGAGGTAATGCAATAAAACGACAATTTAAAATAAATTCCAGTGGGGAGGTAAGAGTGTATGCTATAAACACATATAAAAAAAAAAAAATACCCTGGGGGGCGGAGCAAGATGGCCGAATAGGAACAGCTCCAGTCTCCAACTCCCAGCGCGAGTGACACAGAAGACCGGTGATTTCTGCATTTTCAACTGAGGTACTGGGGTCATCTCACTAGGGAGTGCCGGACAATCGGTGCTGGTCAGCTGCTGCAGCCTGACCAGCGAGAGCTGAAGCAGGGCGAGGCATCGCCTCACCTGGAAGCGCAAGGGGGAAGGAAATCCGTTTTCCTAGCCAGGGGAACTGAGACACACAACACCTGGAAAATCGGGTAACTCCCACCCCAATACTGCGCTTTAAGGAAACAGGCACATCAGGAGAATATATCCCACACCTGGCCAGGAGGGTCCCATGCCCACAGAGCCTCCCTCACTGCTAACTCAGCAGTCTGCCGCGATCTATCCACAAGGCAGCAGCGAGGCTGGGGGAGGGGCGCCTGCCATTGCTGAGGCTTAAGTAGGTAAACAAAGCCGCTGGGAAGCTTGAACTGGGTGGAGCTCACAGCAGCTCAAGGAAGCCTGCCTGTCTCTGTAGACTCCACCTCTGGGGACAGCCCACAGCTGAAGTCCAATAGGGGAAGCAGCGGGGGCCGGTGCAGACGCAAACGACTCTGTCTGACAGCTTTGGGGAGAGCCGTGGATCTCCCAACGCGGAGGTTGAGATCCGAGAACGGACAGACTGCCTGCTCAGGTGGGTCCCTGACCCCTGAGTAGCCTAGCTGGGAGACATCCCCACTAGGGGCAGTCTGACACCCCACACCTCACAGGGTGGAGTCACCCCTGAGAGGAAACTTCCAAAGGAAGAATCAGACAGGTACACTCGCTGTTCAGCAATATTCTATCTTCGGCAACCTCTGCTGCTGATACCCAGGCAAACAGGGTCTGGAGTGGACCTCAAGCAATCTCCAACAGACCAACAGACAGTCCTTCTGACTGTCAGATGGAAAACGATCAAACAGGAAGGACACCTATACAAAAACCCCATCAGTACGTCACCATCATCAAAGACCAGAGACAGATAAAACCACAAAGATGGGGAAGAAGCAGGGCAGAAAAGCTGGAAATTCAAAAAATAAGAGCGCATCTCCCCCTGCAAAGGAGCGCAGCCCATCGCCAGCAATGGATCAAAGCTGGTCAGAGAATGACTTTGACGAAATGAGAGAAGAAGGCCTCAGTCCATCAAACTTCTCAGAGCTAAAGGAGGAATTACATACCCAGCGCAAAGAAACTAAAAATCTTGAAAAAAGAGTGGAAGAATTGATAGCTAGACTAATTAATGCAGAGAAGGTCATAAACGAAATGACAGAGATGAAAACCATGACACGAGAAATACGTGACAAATGCACAAGCTTCAGTAACCGACTTGATCAACTGGAAGAAAGAGTATCAGCGATTGAGGATCAAATGAATGAAATGAAGCGAGAAGAGAAAACCAAAAGAAAAAAGAAGAAAAAGAAATGAACAAAGCCTGCAAGAAGTATGGGATTATGTAAAAAGACCAAATCTACGTCTGATTGGGGTGCCTGAAAGTGAGGGGGAAAATGGAACCAAGTTGGAAAACACTCTTCAGGATATCATCCAGGAGAACTTCCCCAACCTAGTAGGGCAGGCCAAATTCAAATTCAGGAAATACAGAGAACACCACAAAGATACTCCTCCAGAAGAGCAACTCCAAGACACATAATTGCCAGATTCACCAAAGTTGAAATGAAGGAAAAAATCTTAAGGGCAGCCAGAGAGAAAGGTCCCACAAAGGGAAGCCCATCAGACTAACAGCAGATCTCTCGGCAGAAACTCTCCAAGCCAAAATAGAGTGGGGGCCGATATTCAACGTTCTTTTTTTTTTTTTTTTTTTTTTTTTTGAGACGGAGTCTGGCTCTCTCGCCCAGGCTGGAGTGCAGTGGCCGGATCTCAGCTCACTGCAAGCTCCGCCTCCCGGGTTCACGCCATTCTCCTGCCTCCGCCTCCCAAGTAGCTGGGACTACAGGCGCCCGCCTCGTCGCCCGGCTACTTTTTTGTATTCTTTAGTAGAGACGGGGTTTCACTGTATTAGCCAGGATGGCCTCGATCTCCTGACCTTGTGATCCGCCCGTCTCGGCCTCCCAAAGTGCTGGGATTACAGGCTTGAGCCACCGCGCCCGGCCTCTCAACGTTCTTAAAGAAAAGAATTTTCAACCCAGAATTTCATATCCAGCCAAACTAAGTTTCATCAGTGAAGGAGAAAGAAAATCCTTTACAGATAAGCAAATGCTTAGAGATTTTGTCACCACCAGGCCTGCCTTACAACAGACCCTGAAGGAAGCCCTAAACATGCAAAGGAACAACCAGTACCAGCCATTGCAAAAACATGCCAAAATGTAAAGACCATCGAGGCTAGGAAGAAACTGCATCAACTAACGAGCAAAATAACCAGTGAATATCATAATGACAGGATCAAGTTCACACATAACAATATTAACCTTAAATGTAAATGGACTAAATGCTCCAATGAAAAGACACAGACTGGCAAACTGGATAAAGAGTCAAGACCCATCAGTCTGCTGTATTCAGGAGGCCCATCTCACATGCAGAGACATACATAGGCTCAAAATAAAGGGATGGAGGAAGATCTACCAAGCAAATGGAGACCAAAAAAAAGCAGGGGTTGCAATCCTAGTCTCTGATAAAACAGACTTTAAACCATCAAAGATCAAAAGAGACAAAGAAGGCCATTACATAATGGTAAAGGGATCAACTCAACAGGAAGAGCTAACTCTCCTAAATATATATGCACCCAATACAGGAGCACCCAGATTCATAAAGCAAGTCCTTAGAGACCTACAAAGAGACTTAGACTCCCATACAATAATAATGGGAGACTTCAACACTCCACTGTCAACATTAGACAGATCAACGAGACAGAAAGTTAACAAGGATATCCAGGAATTGAACTCCTCTCTGCACCAAGCGGACCTAATAGACATCTATAGAACTCTCCACCCCAAATCAACAGAATATACATTCTTCTCAGCACCACATCGCACTTATTCCAAAATTGACCACATAATTGGAAGTAAAGCACTCCTCAGCAAATGTACAAGAACAGAAATTATAACAAACTGTCTCTCAGACCACAGTGCAATCAAACTAGAACTCAGGACTAAGAAACTCAATCAAAACCGCTCAACTACATGGAAACTGAACAACTTGCTCCTGAATGACTACTGGGTACATAACGAAATGAAAGCAGAAATAAAGATGTTGTTTGAAACCAATGAGAACAAAAATACAACATACCAGAATCTCTGGGACACATTTAAAGCAGTGTGTAGAGGGAAATTTATAGCACTAAATGCCCACAAGAGAAAGCAGGAAAGATATAAAATGGACACTCTAACATCACAATTAAAAGAACTAGAGAGGCAAGAGCAAACACATTCAAAAGCTAGCAGAAGGCAAGAAATAACTAAGATCAGAGCAGAACTGAAGGAGATAGAGACACAAAAAACCCTCCAAAAAATCAATGAATCCAGGAGTTGGTTTTATGAAAAGATCAACAAAATTGACAGACCGCTAGCAAGACTAATAAAGAAGAAAAGAGAGAGGAATCGAATAGACGCAATAAAAAATGATAAAGGGGATATCACCACTGACCCCACAGAAATACAAACAACCATCAGAGAATACTATAAATGCCTCTATGCAAATCAACTAGAAAATCTAGAAGAAATGGATAATTTCCTGGACACTTACACTCTCCCAGGACTAAACCAGGAAGAAGTTGAATCCCTGAATAGACCAATAGCAGGCTCTGAAATTCAGGCAACAATTAATAGCCTACCTACGAAAGAAAGTCCAGGACCAGATAGATTCACAGCTGAATTCTACCAGAGGTACAAGGAGGAGCTGGTACCAGTCCTTCTGAAACTATTCCAATCAATAGAAAAAGAGGGATTCCTCCCTAACTCATTTTATGAGGCCAACATCATCCTGATACCAAAGCCTGGCAGAGACACAACAAAAAAAGAGAATTTTAGACCAATATCCCTGATGAACATCGATGCAAAAATTCTCAATAAAATACTGGCAAACCGGATTCAGCAGCACATCAAAAAGCTTATCCACCATGATCAAGTGGGCTTCATCCCTGGGATGCAAGGCTGGTTCAACATTCGCAAATCAATAAACGTAATCCAGCATATAAACAGAACCAAAGACAAGAATCACATGATTATCTCAATAGATGCAGAAAAGGCTTTTGACAAAATTCAACAGCCCTTTATGCTAAAAACGCTCAATAAATTCGGTATTGATGGAACGTACCTCAAAATAATAAGAGTCATTTATGACAAAGCCACAGCTAATATCATACTGAATGGGCAAAAACTGGAAAAATTCCCTTTGAAAACTGGCACAAGACAGGGATGCCCTCTCTCACCACTCCTATTCAACATCGTGTTGGAAGTTCTGGCTAGGGCAATCAGGCAAGAGAAAGAAATCAAGGGTATCCAGTTAGGAAAAGAAGAAGTCAAATTATCCCTGTTTGCAGATGACATGATTGTATATTTAGAAAACCCCATTGTCTCAGCCCAAAATCTCCTTAAGCTGATAAGCAACTTCAGCAAAGTCTCAGGATACAAAATTAATGTGCAAAAATCACAAGCATTCTTATACACAGTAACAGACAAGCAGAGAGCCAAATCAGGAATGAACTTCCATTCACAATTGCTTCAAAGAGAATAAAATACCTAGGAATCCAGCTTACAAGAGATGTAAAGGACCTCTTCAAGGAGAACTACAAACCACTGCTCAGTGAAATCAAAGAGGACACAAACAAATGGGAGAACATACCATGCTCATGGATAGGAAGAATCAATATCATGAAAATGGCCATACTGCCCAAGGTTATTTATAGATTCAATGCCATCCCCATCAAGCTACCAATGACTTTCTTCACAGAATTGGAAAAAACTGCTTTAAAGTTCATATGGAACCAAAAAAGAGCCCGCAAATTGCCAAGACAATCCTAAGTCAAAAGGACAAAGCTGGAGGCGTCACACTACCTGACTTCAAACTATACTACAAGGCTACAGTAACCAAAACAGCATGGTACTGGTACCACAACAGAGATATAGACCAATGGAACAGAACAGAGTCCTCAGAAATAATACCACACATCTACAGCCATCTGAACTTTGACAAACCTGAGAGAAACAAGAAATGGGGAAAGGATTCCCTATTGAATAAATGGTGCTGGGAAAATTGGCTAGCCATAAGTAGAAAGCTGAAACTGGATCCTTTCCTTACCCCTTATATGAAGATTAATTCAAGATGGATTAGAGACTTAAATGTTAGACCTAATACCATAAAAACCCTAGAAGAAAATCTAGGTAGTACCGTTCAGGACATAGGCATGGGCAAGGACTTCGTGTCTAAAACACCAAAAGCAACGGCAGCAAAAGCCAAAATTGACAAATGGGATCTCATTAAACTAAAGAGCTTTTGCACAGCAAAAGAAACTACCATCAGAGTGAACAGGCAACCTACAGAATGGGAGAAAATTTTTGCAACCTACTCATCTGACAAAGGGCTAATATCCAGAATCTACAAAGAACTCAAACAAATATACAAGAAAAAACAAACAACCCCATCAAAAAGTGGGGAAAGGATATGAACAGACATTTCTCAAAAGAAGACATCCATACAGCCAACAGACACATGAAAAAATGCTCATCATCACTCGCCATCAGAGAAATGCAAATCAAAACCACAATGAGATACCATCTCACACCAGTTAGAATGGCAATCATTAAGAAGTCAGGAAACAACAGGTGTTGGAGAGGATGTGGAGAAATAGGAACACTTTTACACTGTTGGTGGGATTGTAAACTAGTTCAACCATTATGGAAAACAGTATGGCAATTCCTTAAGGATCTAGAACTAGATGTACCATATGACCCAGCCATCCCACTACTGGGTATATACCCTAAGGATTATAAATTATTCTACTACAAAGAAACATGCACACGTATGTTTATTGAGGCACTATTCACAATAGCAAAGACTTGGAATCAACCCAAATGTCCATCTGTGACAGACTGGATTAAGAAAATGTGGCACATATACACCATGGAATACTATGCAGCCATCAAAAAGGATGAGTTTGCATCCTTTGTAGGGACATGGATCCAGCTGGAAACCATCATTCTTAGCAAACTATCACAAGAAGAGAAAACCAAACACCACATGTTCTCACTCATAGGTGGGAACTGAACAATGAGATCACTTGGACTCAGGAAGGGGAACATCACACACTGGGGCCTATCATGGGGAGGGGGGAGGAGGGAGGGATTGCATTGGGAAGTTATACATGATATAAATGATGAATTGATGGGTGCTGACGAGTTGATGGGTGCAGCACACCAACATGGCATAAGTATACATATGTAACAAACCTGCACGTTATGCACATGTACCCTAGAACTTAAAGTATAATAAAAAAAAAAAATACCCTAACCACTTGAGGCATTAGAAAGAGGAAACTTTCAGGGCTGGAGAACAGAGAGGAATATAGGAGAGAGAATAGAAGATAAGATGGGAAAAAAATGTAAAGAATCTTGACTGTCTTGCCAAAAAGTTGGAAATATATTCTTTATGTGATGAAGAACCACTGGCATATTTTACCTGGGTAAACGGCATGACCAGATTTGCATTTTAAGATCACGACTGTCACACAGGCAGCAGCACAAAAGAGGAGTCGGGGAAGGGTGGGACTGGAGGCTGAATATATTTCAAAAATGCTTCACTTTCAAAGAAGGCTGGATGTATCAATCATTCAATCAATCAAATTACTGGAAGCAAATGGAATCCAACAGAGATTATATATAGGGTGCTGTAGAAGAGATGAAACTTGATCATTATTGCAAAAGATAGCAAAATAAAAGGCTATACAGTTAGCCCTTGAACAACATGGGGGTTAGGGGTATCAACCGCCAGCACAGTCAAATAATCCAAGCATAACTTTTGACTTCCCAAAACCGTAGCTACTAAGAGCGTACCTTTGATCAGAAGATTTACCAATAATATAAACAATCAATACATATTTTGTATATTATATGTATCATATACTGTATTCTTAAAACTAGAGAAAAAATGCTATTAAAATCATAAAATATATTTGCTATTTGTTAATATTAAGTTGAAGTGGATCATTAATAATGTCTACATCCTCATTGTCTTCACTTTGAGTAGGCTGAAGAGGAAGGGTTGGTCTTGCTGTCTCAGGAGTGATCGAGGCGGAAGGAAATCCACGTAAAAATGGACTTGCACAGTTCAAACCTGCGTTGATCAAGGGTCAACTGTATTTTCTTTTTTTTTTTTTTTTTTGAGACGGAGTCTTGCTCTGCCGCCCTGGCTGGAGTGCAGTGGCAGGATCTCAGCTCACTACAAGCTCCGCCTCCCGGGTTCACGCCATTCTCCTGCCTCAGCCTCCCAAGTAGCTGGGACTACAGGCGCCCGCCACCTCGCCCGGCTAGTTTTTTGTAATTTTTAGTAGAGACGGGGTTTCACCGTGTTAGCCAGGATGGTCTCGATCTCCTGACCTCGTGATCCGCCCGTCTCGGCCTCCCAAAGTGCTGGGATTACAGGCTTGAGCCACCGCGCCCGGCCTATATTTTCAAAGTTGGATATATAAATACAAAAAGAGAAATAAGACCAAATCTTTCTCGGACTGGCTGAAAAAGCAAAATCTGGACAAATGCTGGTTACCAGATATGTGCCTGAGACAAAATGACACACAATAATTGCAAATATAGAGTTGACCAAGAAATACCAGCAAATGCAAAGTCCCAGTGCAATGAGTTGGGAGAGGAGGTGGTGGGGAAAGAGCAAATAAACATGAGGCAAAGTAAAATTGAAAATACAAAGATACGAAAAAGAAAGTTATTTTATAATACAGATGGTCTTCAACTCGCAAAAGAGTTACATCCCAATAAACCTTTTGTAAGTTGAAAATATCTTAAGTCGAAAATGCATTTAATATACCTACCTACTGAACATCTGAGCTTAGCCTAGCCTACCTTAAATGTGCTGAAAACACATTAGCCTACTGGGCAAAATCAGATAACACAAAGCCTATTTTTTAAGAAAGTGTTGAGTATCTCATATCCTGCATATTGCAAGCCCAGGAGAAGATCAAAATTCAAAATTTGAAGTACATCCAAATTGCAACAGTTTCACACTATCACAAAGTCGAAAAATCTAGGTGAACCATTGTAAGTTGCAGACCCTCTGTACTCTTTTACATTGATATTTTTTGTCATGTCTCTGTCTGTGTGCTAAATAAAATAGAATATTTTATTCATGAAGAATATCTACATGCTAAATAAACTCACCTTGAAATATATAAACCAATACTATTATATATAGAAGAGAAGTGATGAGCACCATTCCCTAGGTCGAGACTTCAAATAATGGCATATATATGATTAACTGAATTTGAAAGATGTTTGGATCCCTTCTCTACAAAAAACTTAAAAAGCCAGACATGGTGGTGCATGCCTGTAGTCTTAGCTACTTAGCTGAGGCGGGAGGATTGCTTGAGCCCAGGAGTTCAAGCCTGCAGTGAACCATGATTGAGTGACTGCACTCCAGCCTGGGCAACAGAGTGAAACCCTGTGACCAAAAAAAAAAAAAAAAAAGAAAAAGAGAAAAGAAATAAAAAATAAAGATGTTTGGATATACATAGTCTACAAAAAATATACATAATATATCTTTGGAAAATGTTCCTCATATAGGTGGCCACAAAGAAAATCTTTACACCATGAGACAGAATGTAAGTATAAAGGGTTCATAGCAATATCCAAAACATCCTCCCCCAAAAACAATGATTTCAAATGTGACTAAAATTTTAAAACAATAAAGATCATTTCAGATGATTTCTCTGATCTTCTATTACAAAAAGGGAAATCCACAGGTGTCAGTGATAAGGAAAGAACTGAAATCCAAAGCACTAAACTTGTGGCTGAGGCTGTGGCCTCCCCAGGGTGGTAGTTGTCTTGAGAGAGGTGTAAGTTCTAGTGTCCAGGTGGGGATTGAGAGAGCAGGCCTCATTTGCATATTAATGAGGAAGAGAACTGATGTCTTCCCACAAAAGCCAGGATCTTAAGAGGGCTACACCCTCATTTGCAAGTTAGATGGTAGGGGAACCCTAACCATTGGCATAGGAAACTAACATGAAATCTTCTCTGACTAGACTGTGGGAGAAAAAAGACTCACAATCTATAATGAGTAAGAGTAAGATTAGACACCCCAAAACTTGACATAATAGAATAAAAACATGAAAATCAAATAAAGTGCCCACCTAGGCCTCCCAAAGTGCTGGGATTACAGGTGTGAGCCACCATGTCTGGCCTAAGTTAAACGTATTTTAAATATAATTGAAATCCCCAGAACAATAAAGAGATGACAAAAGCAATACAACATGAAAAATATAGTCATTGGAAAAAATGAACTCAGTGTTATGTTAAATACAGGTTAGACACAACTGAAGAGAGAATTAATGAGCTGAAAAACAGAGCTGAGAAAATTACCCAAAAGGCAGTGCAAAGAATTGAGGAAAAAATTTGACTGTTAGGCAGCTTGAAGGTGAGAACTCTAACAGAAGTTCCAAAAGGAAAGAAGAGCAATTGGTGGAAATGCAGTATTTCAAGGAATAGTGGCTGAAGATTTGCCAGTAAAACAAATCCTTAGATTTGGAAATATAAAAACTCCCAAGCAAGATAAATAAATATGCATTAATAAAAATCACAATGACACTGAAAAACACTGAAGACAGAGAAAATGTGAAATACCTAGAGAGAAAGACAATCACCTTCACAGGAAGTGTTAGACTACCAGGTATTGCTCCTTCAGTAGCAACAATGGAAGAGGGCTCTGAGTAATTTTTTTTTTTAATATACTTTAAGTTCTGGGATACATGTACAGAATGTGCAGGTTTGTGACGTAGGTATACACGTGCCATGGTGGTTTGCTGCACCCATCAACTCATCATATGCATTAGGTATTTCTCCTAATGCTATGCCTCCCCTAGCTCCCCACCCCCCTGACAGGCCCTGGTGTGTAACGTTCCCCTCCCTGTGTCCATGTGTTCTCATAGTTCAACTCCCACTTATTATTAAGAACGTGGTGTTTGATTTTCTGTTCCTGTGTTAGTTTGCTGAGAATTATGCTTTCCAGCTTCAACCATGTCCCTGCAAAGGACACAAACACATTCTTTCTTATGGCTGCATAGTATTCCATGGTGTATATGTGCCACATTTTCTTTATCCAGTCTATCATTTATACACACTTTGGTTGGTTCCAAGTCTTTGCTATTGTGAACAGTGCTGCAATAAACATATGTGTGCATCTGTCTTTATAGTAGAATGATTTATAATCCTTTGGGTATATACCCAGTAATGGGATTGCTAGGTCAAATGCTTTTTCTGGTTCTAGATCCTTGAGGAATTGCTACACTGTCTTCCACAATGGTTGAACTAATTTACATTCCCACCAACTGTGTAAAAGTGTTCCCATTTCTCCACATGCTCTCCAGCATCTGTTGTTTCCTGACTTTTTAATGATCACCATTCTCACTGGCATGAGATGGTATTTGGCATGATGGTTTTGATTTGCATTTCTCTAATGACCAGTGATGATGAGCTTTTTTTCATGTTTGTTGACCACATAAATGTCTTCTTTTGAGAAGTGTCCATTCATATCCTTCTCCCACTTTTTGATGGAGTTGTTTGTTTCTTCTTGTAAATTTGTTTAAGTTCTTTGTAGATTCTGGATATTAGCCCTTTGTCTAATGGATAGACTGCAAAAATTTTCTCCCATTATGTAAGTTGCTTGTTCACTCTGATGATAGTTTATTTTGCTGTGCAGAAGCTCTTTAGTTTAATTAGATCCCATTTGTCAATTTTGGCTTTTGTTGCAATTGCTTTTGGTGTTTTAGTCATGAAGTCTTTGCCCATGCCTATGTCATGAATTGTATTGCCTAGGTTTTCTTCTAGGGTTTTTATGGTTTTAGGTCTTACACTTAAGTATTTAATCCATCTTGAGTTAATTTTTGTATAAGGTGTAAGCAAGGGGTCCAGTTTCAGTTTTCTGCATATGGCTAGCCAGTTTTCCCAAAATTATTTATTTATTAAACATTATTTATTTTCTCCATTGCTTGTTTTTGTCATGTTTGTCAAAGATCAGATGGCTGTAGATGTGTGGCATTATTTCCGAGGCCTCTGTTCTATTGTTCCATTGGTCTATATATCTGTTTTGATACCAGTACCATGCTCTTTTGGTTACTGTAGCCTTGTAGCATAGTTTGAAGTCAGGTGGTGTGATGCCTCCAGCATTGTTCTTTTTGCTTAGGATTGTCTTGGCTATACAGGCTCTTTTTTGGTTTCATATGAAATTTAAAGTAGTTTTTTCTAATTCTGTGAAGAAAGTCAATGGTAGCTTGATGCGGATAGCATTGAATCTATAAATTACTTTGGGCAGTATGGCCATTTTCATGATATTGATTCTTCCTATCCATGAGCATGGAATGCTTTTCCATTTGTTTCCACTTGTATTTCTTTGAGCAGTGGTTTGTAGTGCTCCTTGAAGAGGTCCTTCACATCCCTTGTAAGTTGTATTCCTAGGTATTTTATTCTCTTTGTTGCAATTGTGAATGGGAGTTCACTCATGATTTGGCTCTATATTTGCCTGAGTATTTTTATGTCACAGCGTACATTGAAAGTTATGATGCCTGCACAACACACGAGGGTAAGCAGATAAGGCTGCTCACCAGGAAGGGCCACAGCCCAAGCCCTGCCCTGACACCCTGACAACAAGACCATCAATTCTTCTGCATACCAGTACCCAGTCAGCAGTGCATTGCAATGAGGAGAGAGGTATACACTGCAGCACCCACAGAGAAGCTCTGGAATGGAGGGCTGATGATATGTTTTCATAGCATTGAGAGAAGATAATTTTAAGTAGAATTGTATTCCCAGTTAAACTGTCACTCAAGAATGGAAACAAAATAAAGACATTTCCAATAAGGTTAAAGGGAATTTGTAACTCACAGATGATCTCTAAGAGTAAGAGAAAGAAGGATAATTTTGAAAGCAAATCTAAACCAGAAATAGCTGTGTAAAAGACACAATGATAATAACTAATTTAAGGTGTATTAAGTTTTAACACACATTTTAACTAATAATAACTAATTTAAGGTGTCTTAAAACTATGTGGGATTAAAATACAGAAGAATGTAATGTACAATGAAAGTCTATAATGTAACCTAAACTACTTTAACCTCCTTTCAGTTTTCAGAAGCTTAGAGATACTGATAATCTTTAGACTTTAAATCAACTCTACATGTTAAAATTGGGGAATAACTATCAAAAATATTAGAAACAAAATGTATGACTTCTCTATCAACAGAAGTGTTTGAAAAAGATAAAGAAAATTAAATTAATTCAATAATAAATAAGAAAAAAATGAATGATTCGATGAAAAATGTGAAAAGGAAATAAACAGGCAATTAACAAAATATCAATATAACTGACCAGGGGAGTAATTGAAAAAAATACCATCAAAAAAACTTGAAGAAATACACATTAAAATGATACATGTTTTTGGCCTAACAACTTGGCAAATTTTTGTATGATAAAAGATGATTTCTCTTAATGAATAAGTGGTATTAAAAAATCAACAAAAAAACAGAATAATTTAGCACAGTATCATCCAAAATAAATGTGGATTTAAAATAGTAAATAAATTATCTATGATTAAGCAAAGAAATCAATAAACAAAGAAAAATTTTAAGGTCACAAATAATACTAAAAGACACATTAGAAGATGGCCAAATAGGAACAGCTCCAGTCTCCAACTCCCAGCGCGAGCGACACAGAAGACCGGTGATTTCTGCATTTTCAACTGAGGTACTGGGGTCATCTCACTAGGGAGTGCCGGACAATCGGTGCTGGTCAGCTGCTGCAGCCTGAGCAGTGAGAGCTGAAGCAGGGTGAGGCATCGCCTCACCTGGAAGTGCAAGGGGGAAGGAAATCCGTTTTCCTAGCCAGGGGAACTGAGACACACAACACCTGGAAAATCGGGTAACTCCCACCCCAATACTGCGCTTTAAGGAAACAGGCACACCAGGAGAATATATCCCACATCTGGCCAGGAGGGTCCCACACCCATGGAGCCTCCCTCACTGCTAACACAGCAGTCTGCCGCGATCTATCCACAAGGCAGCAGCGAGGCTGGGGGAGGGGCGCCCACCATTGCTGAGGCTTAAGTAGGTAAACAAAGCTGCTGGGAAGCTCGAACTGGGTGGAGCTCACAGCAGCTCAAGGAAGCCTGCCTGTCTCTGTAGACTCCACCTCTGGGGTCAGCCCACAGCTGAAGTCCAATAGGGGAAGCAGCAGGGGCCGGTGCAGATGCGAACGACTCTGTCTGACAGCTTTGGGGAGAGCCGTGGATCTCCGAACACGGAGGTTGAGATCTGAGAACGGACAGACTGCCTGCTCAGGTGGGTCCCTGACCCCTGAGTAGCCTAGCTGGGAGACATCCCCACTAGGGGCAGTCTGACACCCCACACCTCACAGGGTGGAGTCACCCCTGAGAGGAAACCTCCAAAGGAAGAATCACACAGGTACACTCGCTGTTCAGCAATATTCTATCTTCGGCAACCTCTGCTGCTGATACCCAGGCAAACAGGGTCTGGAGTGGACCTCAAGCAATCTCCAATAGACCAACAGACAGTCCTTCTGACTGTCAGACAGAAAAATATCAAACAGGAAGGACACCTATACCAAAACCCCATCAGTACGTCACCATCATCAAAGACCAGAGACAGATAAAACCACAAAGATGGGGAAGAAGCAGGGCAGAAAAGCTGGAAATTCAAAAAATAAGAGCGCATCTTCCCCTGCAAAGGAGCGCAGCCCATCGCCAGCAACGGATCAAAGCTGGTCAGAGAATGACTTTGATGAGATGAGAGAAGAAGGCTTCAGTCCATCAAACTTCTCAGAGCTAAAGGAGGAATTACGTACCCAGCGCAAACAAACTGAAAATCTTGAAAAAAGAGTGGAAGAATTGATAGCTAGACTAATTAATGCAGAGAAGGTCATAAACGAAATGACAGAGATGAAAACCATGACACGAGAAATACGTGACAAATGCACAAGCTTCAGTAACCGACTTGATCAACTGGAAGAAAGAGTATCAGCGATTGAGGATCAAATGAATGAAATGAAGCGAGAAGAGAAACCAAAAGAAAAAAGAAGAAAGAGAAATGAACAAAACCTGCAAGAAGTATGGGATTATGAAAAAAGACCAAATCTACGTCTGATTGGGGTGCCTGAAAGTGAGGGGGAAAATGGAACCAAGTTGGAAAACACTCTTCAGGATATCATCCAGGAGAACTTCCCCAACCTAGTAGGGCAGGCCAAATTCAAATTCAGGAAATACAGAGAACACCACAAAGATACTCCTCCAGAAGAGCAACTCCAAGACACATAATTGCCAGATTCACCAAAGTTGAAATGAAGGAAAAAATCTTAAGGGCAGCCAGAGAGAAAGGTCGGGTTACCCACAAAGGGAAGCCCATCAGACTAACAGCAGATCTCTCGGCAGAAACTCTACAAGCCAGAAGAGAGTGGGGGCCAATATTCAACGTTCTTAAAAGAATTTTCAACCCAGAATTTCATATCCAGCCAAACTAAGTTTCATCAGTGAAGGAGAAAGAAAATCCTTTACAGATAAGGAAATGCTTAGAGATTTTGTCACCACCAGGCCTGCCTTACAACAGACCCTGAAGGAAGCCCTAAACATGCAAAGGAACAACCGGTACCAGCCATTGCAAAAACATGCCAAAATGTAAAGACCATCGAGGCTAGGAAGAAACTGCATCAACTAACGAGCAAAATAACCAGTGAATATCATAATGACAGGATCAAGTTCACACATAACAATATTAACCTTAAATGTAAATGGACTAAATGCTCCAATGAAAAGACACAGACTGGCAAACTGGATAAAGAGTCAAGACCCATCAGTCTGCTGTATTCAGGAGACCCATCTCAAATGCAGAGACATACATAGGCTCAAAATAAAGGGATGGAGGAAGATCTACCAAGCAAATGGAGACCAAAAAAAAGCAGGGGTTGCAATCCTAGTCTCTGATAAAACAGACGTTAAACCATCAAAGATCAAAAGAGACAAAGAAGGCCATTACATAATGGTAAAGGGATCAATTCAACAGGAAGAGCTAACTCTCCTAAATATCTATGCACCCAATACAGGAGCACCCAGATTCATAAAGCAAGTCCTTAGAGACCTACAAAGAGACTTAGACTCCCATACAATAATAATGGGAGACTTCAACACTCCACTGTCAACATTAGACAGATCAACGAGACAGAAAGTTAACAAGGATATCCAGGAATTGAACTCATCTCTGCACCAAGCAGACCTAATAGACATCTATAGAACTCTCCACCCCAAATCAACAGAATATACATTCTTCTCAGCACCACATCGCACTTATTCCAAAATTGACCACATAATTGGAAGTAAAGCACTCCTCAGCAAATGTACAAGAACAGAAATTATAACAAACTGTCTCTCAGACCACAGTGCAATCAAACTAGAACTCAGGACTAAGAAACTCAATCAAAACCGCTCAACTACATGGAAACTGAACAACCTGCTCCTGAATGACTACTGGGTACATACGAAATGAAAGCAGAAATAAAGATGTTCTTTGAAACCAATGAGAACAAAGATACAACATACCAGAATCTCTGGGACACATTTAAAGCAGTGTGTAGAGGGAAATTTATAGCACTAAATGCCCACAAGAGAAAGCAGGAAAGATATAAAATGGACACTCTAACATCACAATTAAAAGAACTAGAGAAGCAAGAGCAAACACATTCAAAAGCTAGCAGAAGGCAAGAAATAACTAAGATCAGAGCAGAACTGAAGGAGATAGAGACACAAAAAACCCTCCAAAAAATCAATGAATCCAGGAGCTGGTTTTATGAAAAGATCAACAAAATTGACAGACCGCTAGCAAGACTAATAAAGAAGAAAAGAGAGAGGAATCAAATAGACGCAATAAAAAATGATAAAGGGGATATCACCACTGACCCCACAGAAATACAAACAACCATCAGAGAATACTATAAATGCCTCTACGCAAATCAACTAGAAAATCTAGAAGAAATGAATAATTTCCTGGACACTTACACTCTCCCAAGACTAAACCAGGAAGAAGTTGAATTCCTGAATAGACCAATAGCAGGCTCTGAAATTCAGGCAACAATTAATAGCCTACCCACGAAAAAAAGTCCAGGACCAGATGGATTCACAGCTGAATTCTACCAGAGGTACAAGGAGGAGCTGGTACCAGTCCTTCTGAAACTATTCCAATAAATAGAAAAAGAGGGAATCCTCCCTAACTCATTTTATGAGGCCAACATCATCCTGATACCAAAGCCTGGCAGAGACACAACAAAAAAAGAGAATTTTAGACCAATATCCCTGATGAACATCGATGCAAAAATTCTCAATAAAATACTGGCAAACCGGATTCAGCAGCACATCAAAAAGCTTATCCACCATGATCAAGTGGGCTTCATCCCTGGGATGCAAGGCTGGTTCAACATTCGCAAATCAATAAACGTAATCCAGCATATAAACAGAACCAAAGACAAGAACCACATGATTATCTCAATAGATGCAGAAAAGGCTTTTGACAAAATTTAACAGCCCTTTATGCTAAAAACGCTCAATAAATTCGGTATTGATGGAACGTACCTCAAAATAATAAGAGCTATTTATGACAAACCCACAGCTAATATCATACTGAATGGGCAAAAACTGGAAAAATTCCCTTTGAAAACTAGCACAAGACAGGGATGCCCTCTCTCACCACTCCTATTCAACATAGTATTGGAAGTTCTGGCTAGGACAATCAGGCAAGAGAAAGAAATCAAGGGTATCCAGTTAGGAAAAGAAGAAGTCAAATTATCCCTGTTTGCAGATGACATGATTGTATATTTAGAAAACCCCATTGTCTCAGCCCAATATCTCCTTAAGCTGATAAGCAACTTCAGCAAAGTCTCAGGATACAAAATTAATGTGCAAAAATCACAAGCATTCTTATACACCAGTAACAGACAAGCAGAGAGCCAAATCAGGAATGAACTTCCATTCACAATTGCTTCAAAGAGAATAAAATACCTAGGAATCCAGCTTACAAGGGATGTAAAGGACCTCTTCAAGGAGAACTACAAACCACTGCTCAGTGAAATCAAAGAGGACACAAACAAATGGGAGAACATACCATGCTCATGGATAGGAAGAATCAATATCGTGAAAATGGCCATACTGCCCAAGGTTATTTATAGATTCAATGCCATCCCCATCAAGCTACCAATGACTTTCTTCACAGAATTGGAAAAAACTGCTTTAAAGTTCATATGGAACCAAAAAAGAGCCCGCAAATTGCCAAGACAATCCTAAGTCAAAAGGACAAAGCTGGAGGCGTCACACTACCTGACTTCAAACTATACTACAAGGCTACAGTAACCAAAACAGCATGGTACTGGTACCACAACAGAGATATAGACCAATGGAACAGAACAGAGTCCTCAGAATAATACCACACATCTACAGCCATCTGATCTTTGACAAACCTGAGAGAAACAAGAAATGGGGAAAGGATTCCCTATTGAATAAATGGTGCTGGAAAATTGGCTAGCCATAAGTAGAAAGCTGAAACTGGATCCTTTCCTTACCCCTTATACGAAGATTAATTCAAGATGGATTAGAGACTTAAATGTTAGACCTAATACCATAAAAACCCTAGAAGAAAATCTAGGTAGTACCATTCAGGACATAGGCATGGGCAAGGACTTCATGTCTAAAACACCAAAAGCAACGGCAGCAAAAGCCAAAATTGACAAATGGGATCTCATTAAACTAAAGAGCTTCTGCACAGCAAAAGAAACTACCATCAGAGTGAACAGGCAACCTACAGAATGGGAGAAAATTTTTGCAACCTACTCATCTGACAAAGGGCTAATATCCAGAATCTACAAAGAACTCAAACAAATATACAAGAAAAAAACAAACAACCCCATCAAAAAGTGGGGAAAGGATATGAACAGACATTTCTCAAAAGAAGACATTCATACAGCCAACAGACACATGAAAAAATGCTCATCACTCGCCATCAGAGAAATGCAAATCAAAACCACAATGAGATACCATCTCACACCAGTTAGAATGGCAATCATTAAGAAGTCAGGAAACAACAGGTGTTGGAGAGGATGTGGAGAAATAGGAACACTTTTACACTGTTGGTGGGATTGTAAACTAGTTCAACCATTATGGAAAACAGTATGGCAATTCCTTAAGGATCTAGAACTAGATGTACCATATGACCCAGCCATCCCTCTACTGGGTATATACCCTAAGGATTATAAATTATTCTACTACAAAGACACATGCACACGTATGTTTATTGCGGCACTATTCACAATAGCAAAGACTTGGAATCAACCCAAATGTCCATCTGTGACAGACTGGATTAAGAAAATGTGGCACATATACACCATGGAATACTATGCAGCCATCAAAAAGGATGAGTTTGCATCCTTTGTAGGGACATGGTTGCAGCTGGAAACCATCATTCTTAGCAAACTATCACAAGAAGAGAAAACCAAACACCGCATGTTCTCACTCATAGGTGGGAACTGAACAATGAGATCACTTGGACTCGAGAAGGGGAACATCACACACTGGGGCCTATCATGGGGAGGGGGGAGGAGGGAGGGATTGCATTGGGGAGTTATACATGATATAAATGATGAATTGATGGGTGCTGACGAGTTGATGGGTGCAGCACACCAACATGGCACAAGTATACATATGTAACAAACCTGCACGTTATGCACATGTACCCTAGAACTTAAAGTATAATAAAAAAAAAAAAGGCACATTAACATCACAAGACAAAATTTGTCTGAGAACATTTTTTAAATATTCAGTGATGGTGAAAGGGTAATAAAACAGGCTCTCACAATCTCTCTGGAAAAAATTTGGTAATATATAGCCAACGTTTTCAAAATATGACTGACTCTTGACTTTGCAAGTTTACTCATCAAATGGAGCTGCTCTGTTTGTTTTGTTTATCTGTTTATTTGCTACACCCCTATGTATGATTATGTTTCATGAAAGGATTCCATTGTTTAAAATAAAATTGTAAAACCTCAGACTAAAATAAACTATGAGACATCCATTTATACTGTGACATACGTGACCAACATTCACAATCATGTGAAGTGGTCCATTGAAAGGAAAGATGTTAATAAGATGTTAACTGAAAAAAATAGCTCATAAAACTGTATGAAAATGCATATGGATTTTATTTTAGAATGTCAGTGTGTGTGTTTTATATATGCCTAGAAAAGCATTCAGAAGGATATACACAAACGTGGTTTTTTTTGTTTGTTTTTGTTTTGAAACAGAGTCTCACTCTGTCACCCTGGCTGGAGTGCAGTGGGGCGATCTCAGCCCACTGCAACCTCTGCCTCCAGGGTTCAAGTGATTCTCCTGCCTCAGCCTCCCGAGTAGCTGGGATTACAGGCACCCACCACCACACGCAGCTAATTTTTGTATTTTCAGTAGAGACAGGGTTTCACCATGTTGGCCAGGCTGGTCTCGAACTCCTAACCTCAGGTGATCCTCCTGTCTCGGCCTCTCAAAGTACCGGGATTACAGGCATGAGCCATCATGCTCAGCCCTAATAATGTGTTTTTAGTAGTTTTCTCTGATTGACTAGAACTCTGGAAATTTATATTTTTTTGTTTGTGTAATGAAAGTCTATATTTCAGATTTTTGTAATGAGAGCATGCCTTGCATTTGAAATAAGAAAAGTTTATTTTGAATTTTTAAATTCAGTGTCAGCAGATTAAGGACCTGGACTAACTTTATCCACTCGATCCCCTACATTGCCTTCTTGCCCACTGCACTCTAACTTCCTGCTTCATTCCAACCTCTACCAATGCACCGTGCTTCTATTTATCTACCACCTGTTGTTGACACTCAATTTGCTTCCCTTGACCTCTGCCCTCAGCTCTCCCATTTCTTCTCTCATCTCACTCCTCTCACCAGGCCTTCCTGTAGTCTCATGGGCAGTGGTACCCCTACCCTCACTCCTACTCTGTCTGTCTCAGATTTTTGCAAAAGTTTCCAACAGCAATGAGTATACCTGCCTATTTGGATGATGCCATTTAATGGGTAAAATCATAGACTCTTAGGAGTCACTAATCTGACCCACTGTCCAAGTATAAGAAGTCCATCCTCAAGCCAGCCTCTGTTGGAAAACTATAGAGCCAAAAACCCAACTAACCACCAAAATGTCCCCCTTTGAACACAGCATAATCTGAATATACGCAAGAATATAAGAACGTTCATTACATTTAGTGACTTCCATCTATGCACTCCTTAAGGCCATATGGATACATTCAATTTGACTTCTTCACAACAGCCTTTCAATATTTGAAAACAACTATTATGTCCCTTTTAGTTTTCTGTTTTTCTATTTATTTTCAACCCTTCCTATGTGACATGGTTTGCAGCTTAGCTTCAGTAGATAAATTTTAGTTCAATGATGTTCCAGTTAAAATAGATCACTTGAAACCCATTAGATTTCTAAATGTGTTTTGACAGTCCAGCAAACAAAAGGCTTTACTTAACTTGCAGAGTAGTTTTGCACATTTAAAGCTGAAGAACACAACTGTTTTAATTTTATTATGCCATTTCATTTTGTTTTTGGAATCAGGTAACAATGTTGCCCTAAAACGCCAAGAGATTGAGCAAGATCTATTGATACCAAACATAGTTTTTAAGATGAGAGGCATAAAAAATGAGATGCTAAAAATTAATAATCTATGAGTGCTTTTCTAGCTAACTCTTCTGAGTGTTTGAGAGGAAGGAAGAAACAAAATGTGTGTGTGTGTGCGTGCGTGTATGTGCATGTGATAATTACTAATTGTCGAGGAAAGGCCTAATTTGGGGGGGCCAATGTTAGAGTTCTTCAGTTGTTAAAATATATATATTGGCTTTGAAGGCCTGTGTCAATTCCATATTCAACACTTGCTTGCTGTTTTGACTTCAGGTAAGTTATTTCCTGGTTGGCAAAATTTTGTACAATCTTTTCTAACAATGGTTGAAGGATTATATTAAATCGTGTTTATACATTTCAACAAATAGTGTCTAGTATATAGTGAATACTCGATAATTAGTGCCTAGTAAATACTTATTGCTAGACCTTTCTAGTGCCCAAAATCAAGCTCATGCCCACTTGGAGGCCCCCCTTTGAGGTTTGGAATCAGATTACACTCATCCCTCCTCCCAAATGTGTTGTTGACCATGTGGATTTTACAATTAACTAAAATCCTCATACTTCTTTCTCATGAATTAACAATGTCTCATTTTCCAAATCCCACTATCCAAATCTCACCCCCACCTTCCTATGTGGTGGTGCTAGGTGTTATGCAAATAGGCCCAATTCCAGATGGATACTACCTAGAAAACCAATATCTGTGGTTCAATCTGCAGGAGTAGAGCTAAAAATGGAAACTGAATCAACATGCAGGAGTCAGGCAGAAGCAGCAAAAAATGGCACCAGGGTCAGGAGCTAAGGGGTATTCTATATGGCACCAGAAATAATGGCAAAATCCCTGCGACGTGCCTTTATTGGACATCAGGCATGTGGTGCTCGTGTGGTTTTGGCTGCCACTGATACGAGTTAGCTACTGTTGACTGACAACCTGGTGCAAGGCATTGTGCTAAATACTCTCCTTGCATTTTTTCATTTCTCTCTCTGAAAACTCCCAGGAGGTTGGTATTACTACCTACTTTACCTATAAAAAGTCAAAAGCTCAGAGCATTTAGGTCACTCCCCAAGGTCACACAGTAAGAAAGGGATTAAGTCAGGGGCTGTTAGGCTTTTTCTGATTCCAAGGGCTCTGCTGTCCTCAGAAGGACAGTTTGTGTTAGACTTTCACACGTTGATAATTGTGTTATTCACTTTTTTGATCCTAAGTTTGGGGCTTTCCATTTCTCTTTTGGATGGAGGAAACAGGCCATTACATTTTGCTAGTGGATGTTCTGGTCATAAGTTGTAAGAGAACTTCCTCTCTGTTCTCAGTATAACCCCCAAACTTGGATTTATCCTGGGTTCTGCCAACTTTCCTCTACCTGGTCCTTCTCTCTTCTATATTTGCTCTTAGTTAACTTCTCCTTGAGATCACGGTGGTCCTTGAAATCTGCAAGGTAGTTCTTTGAGAGGGTTACATTCCAAAATATATGCTAGAAGTCGTTATTCCGAAACATATGCCTTTCAGCACCATAGGGTTACTCCTTTGCAACAAGAAACATCCACAGTTCTTCCAATAAACAGCTTTCCAGCTTTCTCACATTACAGACTGGTAGCTCTTTGAAAAGTGAGAACATTCCTTCTCAAGACTGGATTTTGCATTTTTCTGTTTTCATTTGGAAAAGAGTGATATGCCATCATCAAAAAATGCAAAGCAGAAGGGAGAGTAGGAGCCTGGGTGGGGTGGGGCTTGGCCTCAGCGGAGCCTGCTGTGGGCGATATTGCTGTGCTGGTGCAGTTGCCAGCTGCATGCAGCTCTCTAGGAGCAGGTGCTCAAGGGTGACATCGCCTCTATGAAGAGGAAAGCAATGTCACATCCTCCTGCCCTGGCTTGAGGCCCTCTGTCTCTGGCACCTACTGCGAGTAGAGTGAGGAGAAATGAAGAGTCATACATGCAATTTCGTTTGGCTCAAGTCATCTCAGCATCTGTAAAGCAAGAATACATCCATCACCAAATAAAGTCATTATCGAAGCAGCTGTTACCCAGACATGACTCTCAGCTGGGGAGGTGGGAGAGCAATTTATCTCTTAGCAGCAGCTTGCCAACATCTAACCTGTGATTTACAGAGGAGAAGAAATCCTCAGAATATAAAGTTCAGGCAGACACATAAGGAACGACTCTTCAATTCTTCTTTAAAAAATATCCATTGTTTTTTTAATATGTAAAATACTCAGAGAAAATTTAGAAAGTTCAAAAACAGCTACCCAGGGGAAAAAGTTATATCTATCAAGAAAATAACTATCATTAGTATTTAATATCTTTTCCTTCCAGGCAAATGAAACCGAGAATATTCTGTATATTTATATGTGCTTGTATCACCAGTTGAATGGAATCAGCTGGGGAGAATGAAGCTGTCATACACCTGCCCTCAAAGTAGCCAGGTTTCCTTGGGGTCTCCTCCAGTGATCCCATTCATCTTCTTCTGAAGCTTAGTATCTTGTTTCCTGTGACCATTCCTCCTGACCTCTGGAAAAGCCTCCTGGCAGGTCTAGCTGCTCTTGACTTCACACACAAGATATCTCTGTATGTTTCTCAATATTCAGCATTCATGGGTGAGAAGGACAGCAAAATTAAGTAAATCCTATATATCACATGGAGGAAAGCTGCAGGAAATACTTCGAGTCAGGCGCAAATGAGAAGATGCAGGATGCTAGCAGGCCGTTCACAGACCTCCACTTGAAGAACAAAGAACATAGAAATACTGGCCAAGTCAGGCTGGATTTAGATCTGCTTCCCTTATGCTGAGTATTTGGAACTCACTGCAATTCCATTGGAGTACTTTCGCTCAGCCCTCTTTAAAAGCTCTTCAAACAAAAGGGAGATATACAAGGCATACTCCTTTGGGGAACCCATGAATGCTAATATATGTCATCCTCTAGGGTTGGGCATTATTGACATTTAGGGCCAGATAAGTCTGTTGTGGGGCTGTCCTGCATGTTGTGAGATGTTTAGCAGCATCCCTGGCCCCTCCCCACTAGATACCAGTAGAACCTGCCCCTCTCCTCCTAGTTGTGACAACCAAAAATGGCTCTAGACATTGCCAAATGTCCCTTGGGGGCAAAATCACCCCAAGTTGAGAACCACTGAGCTACATATGCAGGAATCCTACTTGCAAACCACAGGAAAATATTTAGTAACAGCATCCCTAGGGTCACTAGAGCTGAGAGCATCACAGCTTTCTGGGATTGGAGAGAGAAACAACATAAAAATGGATCCACATAGCTCATTTATTTAAATCCTCTCAACAACGTTCCAAAGCAGGCATTATTTCCTTCATTTAACAGGTGAAAAAACTGAGTCTCAGAGAAGGTAAGTAACTTGCCCAAGATCACATAGCAGGTAAACAGCAGAGCTTCTTCCTCTGCAATAGTGTATCTGGCCAGACAAGATACACTAAGATAAGATAGTATTCCTGGATCTCAGGCAAGGAAATCTTAGAAATTCTAAATGTATAAATTATAAATCAGAAGACCTAGAGCATGAGGAGATGGACTTGAATGGAGGCCAACTTTAGTGACATCAAAACTGAGTAATTCGACAAAGATTTTACCCATTTCTAAATCCTCTGGTTTGTTTAGAATTACTTTGCCAGCAAAACCGTCGTTAAGAGTATTTTGTGTACTGATTAGACCCTGCAATTAAGCCTCCTTTGATAAAGGCACGTTAAGACTAATTTTAAATCCTATTACTGTCAGCATGACATCCACTTGAGGCTATTTTTCAAACAAGTGGCAGTGATTTGCCCAGGGATGTCAGTGTCAGAGTTCATTGCCAGAAGGCTCTGCAGTGGCATCTTCCTCTCCCATTCCTGTCATCCCCTCCAGACACTGTCTGTTCACAGCATGTTAAGCTCAAAGTGCCTTCATACAGGGAAAACCCCGGTGCATCTCTCAAGAGCCCAGACATGCCATTTGTCTAAGTTTTGGCCCGAATCACATAGCAACAGAAGATTGAGTGTCTAATCAGATTAGTGAGAGGAAAGGCTCTTGGGCCATGGCCTGCAGTCACTTGACTTGAATTCTCCTGTATTAATAGAAGTCATAGGTGGCTTGTGCAGTCCCTGCTTCATTGTGGAGGGATAAAAGTAGAGAGAGATTGACGTAGATTATTAAAAAGCCTCTTGGCCCCAAAGCCTTCCATGGTCACTCAGATCTCTTCTAGTCTTCCTTTGAATAAAACACATGCACCGGGCACGGTAGCTCATGCATGTAATCCCAGCACTTTGGGAGGCCAAGACGGGCAGATCATTTGAGGCCAGGAGTTTGAGACCAGCCTGGCCAACATGGTGAAGCCCCATCTCTACTAAAAATACAAAAAATTAGCCAGGCTTGGTGGTGCGTGCCTGTAGTCCCAGCTACTCGGGAGGCTGAATCACTTGAACCTGGGAGGTGGAGGTTGCAGTGAGCTGAGATCATGCCACTGCATTCCAATCTGGGTGACAGAGTGAGACTCCATCTCAAAATAAATAAATAAATAAATAAATAAATAAATAAATAAATAAATAAATAAAATATATGCTAAGCAAGACAGGAACTGTAAAAGCTGATCTCTCTAGACTTACTTCAACCAATGGAGGAGCCAGCCAGTCCATTTCCATTGCTTAAAATGACACCATGCCCAGAAAAGTCTGCTGAGTCATGCCAAGTGAGGCAGCACGGGGCAGGACCAGTGGTATGGAATTAATTCTAGAATTACTTCTGGACATCGACCTGGACCCAGTACTAACCATCCTTTTTCTGACTCAACAGTCCCAAGTAACTCTGAGGTTGCCTGCTTGATTGATTAAATTGATGGTGGAGACATTACAGGGCTAAATGAGCACAGGGTGGGCAGGGTCGGGGTGGAAGGAACAGATCCGGAGGAAGATGTTTGCGTTTATTTAGGACATAGGAGTGCGAGCACCTGTGGGACGTTCCAGGAAATATGCCATGGGAGGAGGTGAGCTTTCTCTGCTACAACCCCACACTGACATGTCATTCTTCCCATTCACTTGAACCCACCAGGTCCCTGCTCCCTTATCTAGTCAGACTTCTAATTGAAAGGGGGACCTATAGGGAAATGGCAAGGCAGGGTCTTACAGTAAGATTTTTTGGGGGGTGGGAAATGAAGGGAGAAGAATGAAGCTCCTGGTTTCTTTGCATTTGAGACCAACCCTTCAAATTCTGGAAGAGCAACTGGGCTGCAGCTTTGACCTCCAAGCTCAGTTACAAGGACCTCAGTTCTTGCCCCCGAAGGACCCCTGGGTATGGAAGTGTCCATTGCTCCACAAACAGCAACTTACTTATTTTCATGTGCTTTTCTTTATTGGTATTATTATTTTTAATAACTGTGATGGTTTGAGTGTTTGTGTCACTCCAAAATTCATGTTGAAACTTAATCTCCAATGTAATACTATTAAGAGGTGGGGTCTTTAGGAGGTGATGAGGCCATCAAGACTCCTCCTTCATGAGTGGGATTATGGCCTTTATAAAAGAGGCTTCAGGGAACATTTGGTCACCTGAGAATGCAGCAAGCGGTGCTTATAAGACGCCTAATGCTGGTGCCTTGATCTTGCCTTGGACTTACTGGTCTTCAAAACTGTAAGCAATAAATTTCTGGTGTTTATAAATTACTCAGTCTAAGGTATTTTGTTATAACATCACAAACAGACTAAGACAGTATCTCAACTTTAACATGCTTTTTTCTTGGGTCATTTTGGTGTTCCTTATCCTTTTGATTTTTGTTTCTTGCAATATTTTTTTGCCTTTCTAAAGTGTCTAGAAACTTTAAAGAGTATTTAACTGCTTACCCATTCAATCATTAACCTTCTGGGTTTTAGAGCCAGGGCTTCCTTTTTTATTATTTTTTCATGCCTTCATCTTTCACATTCTATCTTACATCATAGTATATAAATTTAGGTTTGTTTTGGTTTTCATTTTAGCTTTTGAGGTTCAGGTTTTGTTTTTAATTGTTTACATTTTTATTTAAATCTTTCCTTTTATCTATTTGAATTTTTATTTTAATCATTTTATTGATTCATTCAAAAGAACTTTTTTTTTAACTTTAAATTCTGGGATACATGTGCAGAATGTGCAGGTTTGTTACATAGGTATACATATGCCATGGTGGTTTGCTGCACCCACCAACCCTCATCTAGGTTTTAAGCCCCACATGCATTAGGTATTTGTCCTAATGCTCTCCCTCCTCTTGCCCCTCATCCTCCGACAGGCCCTGGTGTGTGATGTTTCCCTCCCTGTGTCCATGTGTTCTCATTGTTCATCTCCCACTTACTATTGAGAACATGTGGTGTTTGGTTTTTTGTTCCTGTGTTTGTTTGATGAGAATGATGGCTTCCAGCTTCATCCATGTCCCTGCAAAGGACACAAACACGTTCTTTTTTATGGCTGCAAAGTATTCCATGGTGTATATGTGCCACATTTTCTTTATCCAGTCTATCATTGATGGGCATTTGGATTGGTTCCAAGTCTTTGCTATTGTGAACAGTGCTGCAATAAACATACTTGTGCATGTGTCTTTATAGTAGAATGGTTTATAATCCTTTGGGTATATACCCAGTAATGGGATTGCTGGTATTTCTGGTTCTAGATCCTTGAGGAATTGCTACACTGTCTTCCACAATGGTTGAACTAATTTACACTCCCACAAATAGTGTAAAAATGTTCCCATTTCTCCACATGCTCTCCAGCATCTGTTGTTTCCTGACTTTTTAATGATCGCCATTCTCACTGGCATGAGATGGTATTTGGCATGATGGTTTTGATTTGCATTTCTCTAATGACCAGTGATTATGAGGTTTTTTTCATATGTTTATTGGCCACATAAATGTCTTCTTTTGAGAAGTGTCTGTTCATATCCTTTTCCCACTTTTTGATGGCTTTTTTTGCTATGTGAATTTGTTTACATTCCTTTTAGGTTCTGGATATTAGACCTTTGTCAGATGGGTAGATTGAAAATATTTTCCCTCATTATGTAGGTTGCCTGTTCACTCTGATGATAGTTTCTTTTGCTGTGCAGAAGCTCTTTAGTTTGATTAGATCCCATTTGTCAATTTTGTTGCCATTGCTTTTGGTGTTTTAGTCATGAAGTCTTTGCCCATGCCTATGTCCTGAATGGTATTGCCTAGGGTTTCTTCTAGGGTTAAAAGAACTTTTTCTTCTACGTTTTAAAAATTTCTATCCTTAAAATTTTATCCTGTCTCTCCCAATCATTGTCTTAACATTTTCTTTTTAATTTCTCTTTAATAAGTTCATTCTTATTTTAAGTCTGTTATTTTTTCCCATTTATTTGTTGTTGCTGTTGTTCATGTTATATAAAAAGCTAGGCTTTTTTGTGAAGGTTCTAAATATATTTCCCCCAATTCTCGCACTAACCAGAGATTAGATTTCTCTTCTAGCTGTATACTTTCTCTCTGTATAGACCCCATAGATTTTTTCATATATATTTTTAGAAATGAATTCTAAAACAAAGTATACACACATACACACATTCACTCCTCTTACCTCATGAAACAAAATTTCTTCCTAGTCAATAATTCTTCCTCTGCAGATGGCATATTTGGAGGGCTGGAATAATGATGTATCACTGCTTGACATTATAAAGAGGAAGGATGGGCTTATCTCTGCCTCCAAATAAGTCAAAGAACAATAGACAAGAGGGATTCCAATGGGCTATAGTGTTGTCCAGGGAGAAGAGATGTCATGGGAGCAATGGAACAGGACATTAGACCAATTAATAGAGGTAATCTGAATGCTAAGTTAGGGTTGGGAGGAAAGAGCAGTTTGAGGGTTAGAGAGTTCTTGATCTCTACCATGTGCTGAAGGCACCATCCTAAATATAGACATTGCTTCCTTTCATCCTTATAATGACAACTCTGTGTGGAAGGTATTACCCCCCTTCTACAGTTAGAAAACTGAGGCTTAGAGAGATTAAAAATTTGTTCATGACCACATAGGTACTAACTGTTAGAACCAGGGGATGAGCTAATGCTCTCTGGTTCTAAAGTCTGTGCTCTAGATACTATCCTCCCCTTTCTCCCTGGGGCAAGATGAAAGCGGAAAAGATTGGAAAGCAAACAGCAGAACATGGAAAATGTTCTCCAAATACATAACCAGGGAATTTAAGAGCTCTGAGGTAAAGAGGAGCTCTACTATATGTGTTTGCTGCCTGGGAAATCTGGAGATGAATGGGAGGAAGAAGATCAGGACATTCACCATTGACCAGAGATAAGGCACACAAGGGAGAGAAAGGGATCACAGTAGGACTAGAAGTAGTATCCAACCTTGTCTGCTGGACTCATGCCATTCAAGTGGGAAGTAGTGCACAGGGAAGTCCCCGGCTGGTGGAGAGGTGTGCAGTTTCCTAGAGCTGTCATAACAAACTGCCACAAGCTGTGTGGCTCAACTCAATATTCTCTCACAGTTGTGGACCTGAGAAGTCCAAAATCAAGGTGTCAGCAGGGCCATGGTCTGCTTCCCAGCCCTTGGTCATGACAGGCATTCCTTGGTGTTCCGCAGCTTGTAGCTGCATGACTCCATCTCTGCCTCCATCATCACATGGCCACCCGCCCACTGTGTGTGTCTTCACATGGTGTTCACCTCTCTGCTGTGTCTCTCTGTGTCTCTTCTCCTCTTCTTATAAGGACACCAGTCAGATTAATGGCATACCCTACTCCATTATTATCTTCTCTTAAATTAATGAATTACATTGACAACAGCCTTATTTCCAAATAAAGTCACATTCTGAGTTTCAGGAAGAACATGAATTTTGGGGAGCACTAGCCAACCCAGTGCATGGTAAAAAGCAAAGTAGCAAATCCTGGAAGAGCCTGAAAGACTCTATCACCAGAATCTCAACCTGGAATTCTCAAACTCGGCTGCACTATGGAATCGCCTAGACTGCTTTAACCAATCTTGCTGCCTGGGCCCACCTCTAGAGATTCTAATTTAATTGGTGGCAGTGCAGCCAGGGCTTTGGAGTTTTCTAAAGCTTCTTAGGTGATTCAAATGTGTAGCCAGGATTGAGAAGCACTGCATGGAAGCTGGTGTAGTTGAGAAGTCAGCCAGGCTCCAGTTCATAATGAGTCAGACAGTTGGGATGGTTTTATCTCATAGCCCCTTAAATTCAGGAAGCTATTAGATTAGAGTGTGAGGAGCTCTGGACTTGGTCTTACACACAGGTTTAGGTTCAACTCCCTTTTCATTAGTCATTTACCCTTTCTGAACCTCAGATTCTTCTCTAAAATGAAACAGTTGGACTAGATGTGATCTGAGTATCATTGGTGCTATTAAAAAACACTCTGTATCACTTTATCACATTCATTATTTGGAAGTACTGGGCATCTGCTTAAATGGCTTCTTAACCTCAGTGACTTCCACCAGAAAATAAGAATAAATCTTGGGTAAGCAGCCTACCAATTTATACACTGGGTAGAGGTAGAACCCATGTTCATTTTTTAAAACCACTATCTTCTTAGAACATGGCATAGTGTCTGGCGCACAAGGAGCACTCACAATTAGCTGTTCACTGTCTGATTGGTGTCTGTATAAGGAACATTCCAAAGCAGGATAACCTACCCCAACTCCCACTCAGGTCTGTGGCCACAGTAGCAAATCCAATGCCAATAACTAACACTTGGTCTGACATTTTGAAAATAATAAGCTCTGGCTCCTCCTCTTGCCAGCTGAAAAGTGTGTGGAAGTTTAATCCTTCTTCCTGAACCTGAGTCCCCCCATCTGTAAGATGGGAGTGATAATTCTTACCTAGTGAAAGAACAGTAAAGATTGTAGATAAGTAAATTTTGTAGCATGATGGTTGGCGATAAATACTGAATTATTTATGTATATGTACTGGCCCTATTATTGATATTTAAAAAAAGAAAAGAAAAACCTCTTAGGGGTTATGAGGAGATTTACATCTAATTTCAGCCAGAGGACTACAGTATTATTAAATAAAAACAGGAAAGAGTCCCTTCTTAAGGTGTTACTGTTTAGTACTGTTAACATTTGGAATTGAAGTAAGTTACATCTATAGAAATGTTAGCCTTTGATAATGTTAGGCATTAACTTGTCACCAAACCTCACCTGTGACATAAAATATATGATGTAAAATATGTAACTATTTTTAAAGGTAGCTAGTGGGATCAATAATATACTTTACAGCATTGTTCCTCATTAGTCATCTGTTTTTCTGCCATAAATTTCCACAAAATTAGTGGCCTAAAATAATAAACATTTATCATTTCACACAGTTTCTATGAGCCAGGAAATCAGGAGAGGCTGAGCTAGATAGTTCAGTCTGTGGATCCCTCATGAGATCTTGTTCAAGGTATCAGCTGGGGCTGCAGTCATCTGAAGGCTGGACTGTGGATGGAGGACCTGCTTCCCATGTGGCTCGTCACATGGCTGGCATGCTGACACTGGTTCTTTGTGGGAGGCCCCAGTTCCTTGCCATGATGACCTCTCTGTAGGGCTCCTTGGGTGTCCTCAAGACACAGCAGCTGGCTTCCTCCAGAGGGGGTGACCCAAGAGAATCCAAAGTGAAAGTTTCAATGACATTGATGATCTAGTCACAGAAGTGGTACTTAATTGGGTCTGCAATATTCTGTTGGTTACTAAAGTCAACTGTGTTTGATACAGGAAGAGAAGCACAGGGAATGAATCCTAAGAGATGGTGATTATTGGGGCTCATCTTGGTGCAGACCCTCTTCATCATTATCTTTGTTAAAAACATAAATTCCTGGGCCCCACTTGCATTTTTAGCAAGGCTCTTGAATAACTGCATGATCTACACTAAAGTTTGAGAAAAATTGCTTTATTGTACTTAGAAATATCTACATATATACTTTTACATACATACAAAAACACTGAAGTTATAACTATTTGTTTTGGAGAGTGAGTTAGGGTGTCAGAGTAAATGTCACTTTTAAAATAATAAGTATGTGCTACTTTTATAACAAGAGTTTTAATTAAGTGATTTTAAAAATGTTATTACACAATCCTTTTGGATTATTTTGATGACCGAGTCTCTTTGACTTTAAGATAGAAAGTAGAACAAGTTTAAGAACATAGCCTCTAAATACTGAGAGTATCTCCTGCTACATTAAGACAGAAGTTAGAATTCCATGGAGTACCACTAAAGGAAACTCACCTGTTCTGGCCCTGCCCTATTCCTCTTCAACAAATTGGAAGCTAATCAAGGAGAGCCAAGGTGGCCCAGTTTCTCTGCCTTTCCCCGCCTCTCACTTAGCTTTTATACACATCTACAGGATAGAGATCAAACATTTTGGCAGAGATAAACATTTTGGCAAAGAGTTCATTGGTGCGAGTGAATGAGGATGTCCTTGTTTTAACACTCCAACTGTTTTCATTGTCCTGCTTTTAACATTTGTTACTCATGCCCCTTCTAGAGATGTTTCCAGATCAAAGCTCCCCAGCTGATTTTAATTGGTCAAGACTAAAAGCTGATCAGTCTTCTCTCCAGGGATTTTAGCCAAGGTCAGGCCCTGAGCAATTGGGGTAAGTGTAGAAAGGAGAATGGACGGGAGAGGAGGAAAGGAATGAGACAGGAAATTCGCAATTCACATATCTGGTGGGGCACTTGGATTAGGGCCTTGGGTCTATCTGGCTTGATATTCTAATATCCATTATGGACATTTCTCAGTTCTTCAGAAAGTGTCGGGGTGGGGCCTCCGTGCCCAGAATCACTCTTGTGTGCTGAGTCTCTGCCTCCATCCCTCTTTGTGTTTATCATTTGGGCACTTTTGCTTCACTAGGACAACCCTGTGGTTAACGCTCTTTTAAATTAATCCAGATGGCATTGCTAATTATCTCTTTAGGAGAGAATCCTAGAAGTTGAATTACTAAATCAAAGAGTATGAATAATTTTGAGACCCCTGATTCACACCTATTCATGAGGCAAGTGTTAGTTTTTCCTAATCAAATTGTAAACAAGTGTTCTGTAACTGATATGTATTTATTGGCATATGAAAAACAAATTATTGGAAATAGCAAGGCTTTAAGCCCATTAATGTGCATGAAGTTTTACTTCCTCCAATCCACTGGTATTCGTTGAAATGTTTAAAACTGTTTGCTTACTGGTAGTCCCCAAGGCTTTCAAGGAGAATGTCAGGCTCTATGTAAAATTTGAGGATTCCTGATCCAGGGTACCCAAACCAATGTGGAATGTGTAGTTCAGATGATCCAGCCTCTGTCAGCTGACAAATCAATGAAAAAGTCCATACATCTTGATGGTTGTGTAAATGTAGGCCTTTGCATACAATATACTAACACTAAGGAAGATTTTTTTTTTAATTGAACTTTAATTCCCACACCATAAGATTCGTCCTTTCAAAGTGCATTCCAAGGGGGCGGAGCAAGATGGCCGAATAGGAACAGCTCCAGTCTCCAACTCCCAGCGCGAGCAACACAGAAGACCGGTGATTTCTGCATTTTCAACTGAGGTACTGGGGTCATCTCACTAGGGAGTGCCGGACAATTGGTGCTGGTCAGCTGCTGCAGCCTGACCAGCGAGAGCTGAAGCAGGGCGAGGCATCGCCTCACCTGGAAGTGCAAGGGGGAAGGAAATCCGTTTTCCTAGCCAGGGGAACTGAGACACACAACACCTGGAAAATCGGGTAACTCCCACCCCAATACTGCGCTTTAAGGAAACAGGCACACCAGGAGAATATATCCCACACCTGGCCGGGAGGGTCCCACACCCACGGAGCCTCCCTCACAGCTAACTCAACAGTCTGCCGCGATCTATCCACAAGGCAGCAGCGAGGCTGGGGGAGGGGCGCCCGCCATTGCTGAGGCTTAAGTAGGTAAACAAAGCCGCTGGGAAGTTCGAACTGGGTGGAGCTCACAGCAGCTCAAGGAAGCCTGCCTGTCTCTGTAGACTCCACCTCTGGGGACAGCCCACAGCTGAAGTCCAATAGGGGAAGCAGCGCGGGCCGGTGCAGACGTGAACGACTCTGTCTGACAGCTTTGGGGAGAGCCGTGGATCTCCCAACACGGAGGTTGAGATCCGAGAACGGACAGACTGCCTGCTCAGGTGGGTCCCTGACCCCTGAGAAGCCTAGCTGGGAGACATCCCCACTAGGGGCAGTCTGACACCCCACACCTCACAGGGTGGAGTCACCCCTGAGAGGAAACTTCCAAAGGAAGAATCAGACAGGTACACTCGCTGTTCAGCAATATTCTATCTTCGGCAACCTCTGCTGCTGATACCCAGGCAAACAGGGTCTGGAGTGGACCTCAAGCAATCTCCAACAGACCAACAGACAGTCCTTCTGACTGTCAGATGGAAAACTATCAAACAGGAAGGACACCTATACCAAAACCCCATCAGTACGTCACCATCATCAAAGACCAGAGACAGATAAAACCACAAAGATGGGGAAGAAGCAGGGCAGAAAAGCTGGAAATTCAAAAAATAAGAGCGCATCTCCCCCTGCAAAGGAGCGCAGCCCATCGCCAGCAATGGATCAAAGCTGGTCAGAGAATGACTTTGATGAGATGAGAGAAGAAGGCTTCAGTCCATCAAACTTCTCAGAGCTAAAGGAGGAATTACGTACCCAGCGCAAAGAAACTAAAAATCTTGAAAAAAGAGTGGAAGAATTGACAGCTAGACTAATTAATGCAGAGAAGATCATAAACGAAATGACAGAGATGAAAACCATGACACGAGAAATACGTGACAAAAGCACAAGCTTCGGTAACCGACTCGATCAACTGGAAGAAAGAGTATCAGCGATTGAGGATCAAATGAATGAAATGAAGCGAGAAGAGAAACCAAAAGAAAAAAGAAGAAAAAGAAATGAACAAAGCCTGCAAGAAGTATGGGATTATGTAAAAAGACCAAATCTACGTCTGATTGGGGTGCCTGAAAGTGAGGGGGAAAATGGAACCAAGTTGGAAAACACTCTTCAGGATATCATCCAGGAGAACTTCCCCAACCTAGTAGGGCAGGCCAACATTCAAATTCAGGAAATACAGAGAACGCCACAAAGATACTCCTCCAGAAGAGCAACTCCAAGACACATAATTGCCAGATTCACCAAAGTTGAAATGAAGGAAAAAATCTTAAGGGCAGCCAGAGAGAAAGGTCGGGTTACCCACAAAGGGAAGCCCATCAGACTAACAGCAGATCTCTCGGCAGAAACTCTACAAGCCAGAAGAGAGTGGGGGCCAATATTCAACGTTCTTAAAGAAAAGAATTTTCAACCCACAATTTCATATCCAGCCAAACTAAGTTTCATCAGTGAAGGAGAAAAAAATCCTTTACAGATAAGGAAATGCTTAGAGATTTCATCACCACCAGGCCTGCCTTACAAGAGACCCTGAAGGAAGCCCTAAACATGGAAAGGAACAACCGGTACCAGCCATTGCAAAAACATGCCAAAATGTAAAGACCATCGAGGCTAGGAAGAAACTGCATCAACTAATGAGCAAAATAACCAGTGAATATCATAATGACAGGATCAAGTTCACACGTAACAATATTAACCTTAAATGTAAATGGACTAAATGCTCCAATTAAAAGACACAGACTGGCAAACTGGATAAAGAGTCAAGACCCATCAGTCTGCTGTATTCAGGAGACCCATCTCACATGCAGAGACATACATAGGCTCAAAATAAAGGGATGGAGGAAGATCTACCAAGCAAATGGAGAACAAAAAAAAGCAGGGTTGCAATCTTAGTCTCTGATAAAACAGACGTTAAACCATCAAAGATCAAAAGAGACAAAGAAGGCCATTACATAATGGTAAAGGGATCAATTCAACAGGAAGAGCTAACTCTCCTAAATATCTATGCACCCAATACAGGAGCACCCAGATTCATAAAGCAAGTCCTTAGAGACTTACAAAGAGACTTAGACTCCCATACAATAATAATGGGAGACTTCAACACTCCACTGTCAACATTAGACAGATCAACGAGACAGAAAGTTAACAAGGATATCCAGGAATTGAACTCATCTCTGCACCAAGCGGACCTAATAGACATCTATAGAACTCTCCACCCCAAATCAACAGAATATACATTCTTCTCAGCACCACATCGCACTTATTCCAAAATTGACCACATAATTGGAAGTAAAGCACTCCTCAGCAAATGTACAAGAACAGAAATTATAACAAACTGTCTCTCAGACCACAGTGCAATCAAACTAGAACTCAGGACTAAGAAACTCAATCAAAACCGCTCAACTACATGGAAACTGAACAACCTGCTCCTGAATGACTACTGGGTACATAATGAAATGAAAGCACAAATAAAGATGTTTGAAACCAATGAGAACAAAGATACAACATACCAGAATCTCTGGGACACATTTAAAGCAGTGTGTAGAGGGAAATTTATAGCACTAAATGCCCACAAGAGAAAGCTGGAAAGATCTAAAATTGACACTCTAACATCACAGTTAAAAGAACTAGAGAGGCAAGAGCAAACACATTCAAAAGCTAGCAGAAGGCAAGAAATAACTAAGATCAGAGCAGAACTGAAGGAGATAGAGACACAAAAAACCCTCCAAAAAAATCAATGAATCCAGGAGTTGGTTTTTTGAAACGATCAACAAAATTGACAGACCACTAGCAAGACTAATAAAGAAGAAAAGAGAGAGGAATCAAATAGACGCAATAAAAAATGATAAAGGGGATATCACCACTGACCCCACAGAAATAAAAACAACCATCAGAGAATACTATAAATGCCTCTATGCAAATCAACTAGAAAATCTAGAAGAAATGGATAATTTCCTGGACACTTACACTCTCCCAAGACTAAACCAGGAAGAAGTTGAATCCCTGAATAGACCAATAGCAGGCTCTGAAATTGAGGCAACAATTAATAGCCTACCCACCAAAAAAAGTCCAGGACCAGATGGATTCACAGCTGAATTCTACCAGAGGTACAAGGAGGAGCTGGTACCAGTCCTTCTGAAACTATTCCAATCAATAGAAAAAGAGGGATTCCTCCCTAACTCATTTTATGAGGCCAACATCATCCTGATACCAAAGCCTGGCAGAGACACAACAAGAAAAAAGAGAATTTTAGACCAATATCCCTGATGAACATTGATGGAAAAATTCTCAATAAAATACTGGCAAACCAGATTCAGCAGCACATCAAAAACTTATCCACCATGATCAAGTGGGCTTCATCCCTGGGATGCAAGGCTGGTTCAACATTCACAAATCAATAAACGTAATCCAGCATATAAACAGAACCAAAGACAAGAACCACATGATTATCTCAATAGATGCAGAAAAGGCTTTTGACAAAATTCAACAGCCCTTTATGCTAAAAACCCTCAATAAATTCGGTATTGATGGAACGTACCTCAAAATAATAAGAGCTATTTATGACAAACCCACAGCTAATATCATACTGAATGGGCAAAAACTGGAAAAATTCCCTTTGAAAACTGGCACAAGACAGGGATGCCCTCTCTCACCACTCCTATTCAACATAGTGTTGGAAGTTCTGGCTAGGGCAATCAGGCAAGAGAAAGAAATCAAGGGTATCCAGTTAGGAAAAGAAGAAGTCAAATTGTCCCTGTTTGCAGATGACATGATTGTATATTTAGAAAACCCCATTGTCTCAGCCCAAAATCTCCTTAAGCTGATAAGAATCTTCAGCAAAGTCTCAGGATACAAAATTAATGTGCAAAAATCACAAGCATTCTTATACACCAGTAACAGACAAGCAGAGAGCCAAATCAGGAATGAACTTCCATTCACAATTGCTTCAAAGAGAATAAAATACCTAGGAATCCAGCTTACAAGAGATGTAAAGGACCTCTTCAAGGAGAACTACAAACCACTGCTCAGTGAAATCAAAGAGGACACAAACAAATGGAAGAACATACCATGCTCATGGATAGGAAGAATCAATATCATGAAAATGGCCATACTGCCCAAGGTTATTTATAGATTCAATGCCATCCCCATCAAGCTACCAATGACTTTCTTCACAGAATTGGAAAAAACTGCTTTAAAGTTCATATGGAACCAAAAAAGAGCCCGCATTGCCAAGACAATCCTAAGTCAAAAGGACAAAGCTGGAGGTGTCACGCTACCTGACTTCAAACTATACTACAAGGCTACAGTAACCAAAACAGCATGGTACTGGTACCACAACAGAGATATAGACCAATGGAACAGAACAGAGTCCTCAGAAATAATACCACACATCTACAGCCATCTGATCTTTGACAAACCTGAGAGAAACAAGAAATGGGGAAAGGATTCCCTATTGAATAAATGGTGCTGGGAAAATTGGCTAGCCATAAGTAGAAAGCTGAAACTGGATCCTTTCCTTACCCCTTATACGAAGATTAATTCAAGATGGATTAGAGACTTAAATGTTAGACCTAATACCATAAAAACCTAGAAGAAAATCTAGGTAGTACCATTCAGGACATAGGCGTGGGCAAGGACTTCATGTCTAAAACACCAAAAGCAACGGCAGCAAAAGCCAAAATTGACAAATGGGATCTCATTAAACTAAAGAGCTTCTGCACAGCAAAAGAAACTACCATCAGAGTGAACAGGCAACCTACAGAATGGGAGAAAATTTTTGCAACCTACTCATCTGACAAAGGGCTAATATCCAGAATCTACAAAGAACTCAAACAAATATACAAGAAAAAAACAAACAACCCCATCAAAAAGTGGGGAAAGGATATGAACAGACATTTCTCAAAAGAAGACATCCATACAGCCAACAGACACATGAAAAAATGCTCATCATCACTCGCCAGCAGAGAAATGCAAATCAAAACCACAATGAGATACCATCTCACACCAGTTAGAATGGCAATCATTAAGAAGTCAGGAAACAACAGGTGTTGGAGAGGATGTGGAGAAATAGGAACACTTTTACACTGTTGGTGGGATTGTAAACTAGTTCAACCATTACGGAAAACAGTATGGTGATTCCTCAAGGATCTAGAACTAGATGTACCATATTACCCAGCCATCCCTCTACTGGGTATATACCCAAAGGATTATAAATTACTCTACTACAAAGACACATGCACACGTATGTTTATTGAGGCACTATTCACAATAGCAAAGACTTGGAATCAACCCAAATGTCCATCTGTGACAGACTGGATTAAGAAAATGTGGCATATATACACCATGGAATACTATGCAGCCATCAAAAAGGATGAGTTTGCGTCCTTTGTAGGGACATGGATGCAGCTGGAAACCATCATTCTTAGCAAACTATCACAAGAAGAGAAAACCAAACACCGCATGTTCTCACTCATAGGTGGGAACTGAACAATGAGATCACTTGGACTGGGGAAGGGGACATCACACACTGGGGCCTATCATGGGGAGGGGGGAGGAGGGAGGGATTGCATTGGGGAGTTATACATGATATAAATGAGGAATTGATGGGTGCTGACGAGTTGATGGGTGCAGCACACCAACATGGCATAAGTATACATATGTAACAAACCCGCACGTTATGCACATGTACCCTAGAACTTAAAGTATAATAAAAAAAAAAAAAAAGAAAGTGCATTCCAGTGGTTTTTAGCATATTCACAGTGTTGTGCAACCAACACCACTGTCTAATTCTAGAATATTTTCATCACTTCAAAAAGAAACCCTATGTTCATAGTGGTCACTTTCCATTTCTCCCTCCCTCCAGTCCCTGGCAACCATGTCTGCTTTCTGAATTATTTTGCCTATTCTGGGCATTTCATATAAACGGAACCACACAACATGTGGCCTTTTGTGACTGGATTTTTTTACTTAGCACAGTGCTTTTAAGGTTCATCCACATGGTAGTAGATATCAGTACTTCACTCCTTTTTAACACTGGGTAACATTTAATTGTATAGATATGCCACATTTTGGTCATTCATTCATCAGTGGAGAGCTTTCCATGTAAACTTTTAGGTATAAAATTCATCAAGAAAAGAATGCTAATCATAATCGTACATTTGACAAATTCTCAACAAGTGAGTAACCAGTACACAGATCCAGAAACAAAGCATTGCCAGCACCCCAAGAGCCCCTGGGGTCCTTTTCCAGTCCCTAATCACCCTCCAAGCATAACCTTTTAACTCTATAAATTAGCCTTGCCTGTTCTAACCAACTCCTTAGGTTAGTTTTGTCCGTTTTTGAAATTTTTACAAATGAAATCATGCAGTATGGATTCTTTTCTCTTTGGTTTCTTTCACTCAACTTTATATTTTTGAGATTGATTCCTTTTGCTGCATATAGTTGTAGTGGATTCTTTCTCAGTGCTGGATGGGTTCCCCTTGTGTGAACACCTACCACAATTTAATCATCCATCCTACTGTTCATGGATATTTGGGTTTTTATTTTGGTTATTACTAATTCTGCTGCTCTTAATTCTTGCACATGTTCTTGGTGAATATAGGTACACGTTTCTGTTGACTATATATCTAGGAGTGCAAATGCTGGCTCCTAGTGTGTGCCAGTATTCAGTGTTAACAGGTACTGCAGAATAGTTTCCCAAAATAATTATGTCAGGTTACATTCTCACCAGCAATGTGAGTTTCAATGGATTCATGTCCTTGCCAACACAGAGTATTGTCTGTCTTTGTCATTTTCGCCATCCTGGTGAATGTATACTGGTATCACCATTGTAGTTTGAAATTATTTCTCTGTTGACTATTGAATTTCAGAACCTTTTCATATAGCTAGTGACCATTTGGAAGACCAGGTTTTTGAGTGTCCATTCAATGGTTCCCCCATATTTCTATTGGATTATTTACCTGTTCCTAATTAAATTGTATAAATTCTTTATATTCTGAATTTGAATATTTTATTTGATATAGGTCTTATAAATATGTTCTATGCTGTGACCTACCTTTTCCACTCTTAATGGTGTCTTATGAAATAGTTAATTTTAATGTAGTCCAGTTTTCCTTTATGGCTAGTGAATTTTTTAAGAGATAGGCTCTTGCTATGTTTCCCAGGCTGGATTTAAAGGCCTGGGCTCATTGAACCTCCAGCCTCAGCCTCCGGAAGTGTTGAGATTACAGGTACATGCCACCAAGCTTGGCTAATTTAAAAAATATATTGTGTTTAAGAAACCTTTTTCTTCCCCAGGTCTTGAGATTGTGTTTTGACATTGAAATGCTTATTACTTTCTCAAATTCATACTAAATGGTAAATATATTTCTCTTATGGCCTCATCAAAAGGGATACTCAATGTATTAGACATGTTCTGAATGGAAATAAGAACAAAGGAACAAATCATAGCATACAATTTATCAACACCTGGCAGAAAACTGCAGTCCTCTGTTAGCCTTTAAAGGAATCCAATCCAGGGTTATCTCAACTAGTGTTCCTTCCTGTATCTCTAATTCTTTCCAACTTGTATATCATCCTCATTTGTGGCAGCAATTAGTTTGACTCATTAATTTCTGTTTTTTCATCTGCGTATAAACCATACTTCATGACCTATTAAGTCAGTTTGTAACTGGTCCAGACAGGAGTAAGGAACTTTCTGGTAAGAGCTGCTCAGCAATGTTCTGATAGATTTATCTCCCCATCTGAACCCTTCTTGAAGATGCCAAGTGTTCTTTCAATTACCAATCTGGTGACACTTTGAGCATCATTATAATTTATGTTGGAGAGAGTCTAGAGGGCAGGGAAGAGAAATTAACCAGATTTTCAGTGACATTGCACTGTCACATGAAACAGAAGGACTGTACACAGGTCAGCTTCTCTCCAAGGGTCACAGTGCCTTCTCCAGATCACCCGATATACACAGTATTGGGATCAAGCTAACAGGGATGACTGATTCTGACAGTGTCACACTGCAAAATGCAAAACATTATCTTCCTCCAAATCAATTGATGCTAAACATAAGCAGAGTCACACAATCGGATTGTGTAAGAAGGAATGATTCACTGGGTGCTCAGCACAGCTGGCCAGTGCATCAGAGGGTGTCTCGTACCCGTCAGAGCTCAGCACCTGCATTTCATAGGAATGGGAGGCTCTGTTTAAGCAAGCTTCCTTAGGAAGCATAACAAGACTCACAAAATGGGGCTGATGGGAGAATTAGGACAGCAAGGGAATGAGAGACACAGACAAAATGGCATGTATCCACCCTGGTGAACTCTTTAATTCATTCACACAGCAGATGTGGGATGTTGACTAGGACTGAAAACCATGGGATTGCTTCCTCAGAGGCTAAGAGTGTGGATTGAGGAAATATGACAAAATACATTTGCTCTTGTCTCCAAAATATCCAGTTCTCTCAAAGTTTGAGAGAAACCCGTAAAGAGAAAGCTAAGAGTATAAGAGTTGCTTGTTAAAAACTGCCAGGTGTGAAATTCAAGGATTCCCAAATACTATCCCATACTAATCATATTTCTTTTCTAGCTTATACAACAATATTTCAATAAAATAATCTATGAGAATGTTTCCTATCATTCTTCAGAAAGGGCCAGGGGTGTTTGGGGGAAGAGGAAACTAGAATTAGCCACCTGCTGAAGAAAAGGGCACTTACCTGGGCACCAACATATTGGGAGCCTCGTAGGTGGTTCAGATGCGCTTTTTAAGGGAAGAGGTCCTCTCTGGTCCCCTTTGCCAGCTTAGGGCCTTGTTCTTGACTTTTTCTGCCTGGGCTTCCCTTCCTTACCCCTTCCCATGGCCTGCTGTTTTCACCCTTCAATCTCAGCAAATGCCACTCTGCAGAGAGACCTTCCCTCCCACCCTATCAAGAGAAGTTGTCTCCCACTCCAGCCCTATAGCTAGTCACCCTCATTCAGGTCACCTGTTTATTTTTTCTGTGCATGTTATCATAAAATGCGATTGCCTTTTAAAGTATTCATTTACTTTGCAGGAAGCTTGTATGAGGTAGGGACTTTGCCACTGTTGCTCACTGCTATATTCATAAAGCCTACACCAGGAGCTGGTACTGCAGATGATCAAATGTTTGTGGAATAAAAGACTGACAATGACAAAAATGGGTTGAGAACTACCGACCAACATCCCAGAATTTAAGTGACATACTTTAATTGACTAAAGCATCAATAAATTACAAGTGCTGAAGATAGAGAGTCATTTCTGATAATAAATGTACAGACTTTCTCACGGTGAAGTTGGCATGGTGTGTTAGTTATCTACTGCTTTGTGGTAAATGCCAGTAAAACTTAGCAGGTGAAAATGATAATCATTTATTATCTTACAATTTCCGAGGGTTCAGGGATTCAGGACTGGCCAAGTAAGGCGACTCCTGCTTAGGGTCTCAGATGACGTTGCAGTCAAGCTGTCACTTGGAGCCGCAGGATTCACTGAACGTGCAGGACCCACTTCTAAGCTCACTCTCATGGTTTCTGATAGAAGATATCAGTTCCTCCCCAAGCTGCCTCCCCATAGGATGGTTTACAGAATGGCTTCCCCTGAACCAGGTGATCCGAGACAGAGAGAACACAGACAAATGAGAGAGTGTCCCCAGACAGAGGCTGCGCCCTTCTACAACCTAATCTCAGAAGTGACTTGTCATTACTGAGGCCATCTGCTATGGGTCACACAAAGCAACCAGGCACAACATTGAAGGGGCTATACCAGGGTGCAAATTACAGGGGGCAAGATCATTGGGTATCATCTGAGAGGCTGGCCACCCCATGTGGCCGAGAGAGGGCTCTCCATTCTGGTCTAGTCTGGTTCCCTCATCTCTCTGGCTAGTCTAAGATCTGCTGATCATTAGGGTACATCCTGTTCTATTCTTGCTCCAGGTTCATCTGTCTTGAGATGTCTGTTTTGAAGCAGGGTCCCTCATTCTCAGCTTGTGAGTGAACTCACTATTCACTTTAATTATACGCATTTTCAGTGATACAGAGATTTTACTTCCCTCAAATATAGCCTGCAAAACATTGGCCACTGATTACTTTTATCCTCAAGTGGGTTTTATTTATTAATTTGTTAATTAATTAATTGGTTTATTTTTGGTAGCATGTTGCCTCTGTGCTCTAATTGAAGCTTCTTTATTCTATAACATCAGTGTTGGTCCTGGGTTCAGCCTGCCCTGTGGAGTGGGGAGTGGAGTTCCTTCTACTCTCTTTGGTCTGGGCTGAAAGTGGCAGACCTTTCAGCAGAAACACGTGGTACTGTGAAATATCATATGTGGCCAGTTAAGCATTTGCCTTTCTGCAGCAGTCAGAGATAAAATCACTAAACTAATGATTTCACGGATGGACACAACATTGTATGCAGAACAATAAATTCCAAAGTTGGTTCATCTGAAGAACTCCCTGGGCAGCTTCTGAAAAAAGCCCATTTCCTAGATATGATTCCAAAATATTTGGGTTCATTTTGTCAATCTTCACTTTCAAGCTCCTTTGGTGATTTTGATGATCAGAGAAGTTTGGAAACACTTGGGGTAGGCTAACATAAACATAGGAAGTAGTGGAGAGGCATCAAAATGAAGACATATCAACATTTCATATGTGCTAACACATGTCCTGAAAGCAAATGAGATGCTGTCTATTTCTGTAACTTGCTTGGGCAAAGTCCTGAGAATGAATTCCCCGACCATATTGGCTTTCCCCATTTTTTTAGCCCCCAAACTCCTAACATACATGTTTTCTCTTTCTCAGTGGGTAGGGAGATGGGAAAATCTGACCCTTCCAAATCTCACAGAATGGATTCTTCAACTATAAAGGGAGTTTTTTTTACCAGAAGAAATGGGAAGAGAGAACAGGATAAACAAATACAGATGGACACCTGAGCATGCCACCATGGAGAAATTGCCAACGGCTGGTATTATATATTCATTCATCCGTTCAGTTTGTGGCTTTTAGTAGTGCAGTCCAGCTTAGAAAGAGGAAAAGACAACAGGCTAAACTACCTCTTCAAGCCTCTTCTGAGAGGTAGATGATGCCAAACTTGAAAATATTAAACAGTGTCACACCAAATTTCTGCTCCTGGAGGGATGTCTAATGGTGCTGCAGAGAAGACATCTTGGTGCCTGTGTTTAAATACAATGAGGGATGATTTCAGCTCTAGCTTTAAGTCAGAAATGATCTTTCCCTCCAAAAAGAATTTTAAACTTGCCTACAGTATGCTAAGCACGCAGTCATCAGAGCTGAGAGTACAGGGCAGAACAGCCAGAACAGAGACTCACGGAACCTACACCCACAGCCAGTGCTGGCCAAGTACATTGGTGGCAAACAATGCCTATTCTAGAAATCAGTGATAAACACTCAGAATAAACACGGTATTTGTAGAAAACACAACCAAGTACTAAGACTTTTTAACCAAGTTCTAACAAGGGTGAACAATTGGTCATCTCCTTTATAAGTCAAGAGAAATGTGTAACACCCAGGAAAAGAATAGGCCAAGGATGGGTATAATACAGGAGTCCCCAGTCCCTGGGCTGCAGACTGGTACTGGCCCATGGCCTGTTAGGACCCTGGCCACACAGCAGGAGGTGAGTGGTGGGAGTGAGCATTAAAGCCTGAGCTCCGCCTCCTGCCAGATCAGCAAAGACATTAGATAAATTCTCTTAAGAGCATGAACCCTATTGTGAACTGTGCATGCAAAGGATTTAGGTTGTGTGCTCTTTATGAGAATCTAACTAATGCCTGATGATCTGAGGTGGAACAGTTTCATGCCCCTACTCCACGTCCGTGGAAAAAAATTGTCTTCGTGCCAAAAAGGTTGGGGACTGCTGCTGTAACACAGTCTCAGAGAGAATAAGCCAGGGATTAACACCAGAGTTGATATCTAATTTTTTTTCTTATTTATTGTATAAATGTATACGTATATGTTTTCTTTTCTTTTCTTTTCTTCTCTTCTCTTTTTCTGGAGACAGAGTTTTGCTCTTGTTGCCCAGGCTGGAGTGCAGTGGCACGATCTTGGCTCACTACAACCTCTACCTCCTGGGTTCAAGCGATTCTCCTGCCTCAGCCTCCCGAGTAGTTGGGATTACAGACGTGCACCACCATGCCTGGCTAATTTTGTATTTTTAGTAGAGAAGGGGTTTCTCCAGGTTGGTTAGGCTGGTCTCGAACTCCCGACCTCAGGTGATCTGCCCACCTCGGCCTCCCAAAGTGCTGGGATTACAGGCGTGAGCCACCGCGTATGTTTTCATTAATCATTCAGGTCTAGATTTTCTCAGTGAGTCCTTTGGTTATCTCTATCCAGTCTAAGCCAAACTATTCCTCTGAGAATTGTGCCAGGTGGTTCTTAGTAGACAAGGAGAGTTGAGATTCCAGGGTTAAAATCAGCTATATACTTTCCCTTCCAGAATTCTATCTCAACAAAGCTCATTTATTTCTAGGAGGGTACAACCATCTCCAGTGCTATGCTACCACACAAATCCTTCTAAAACAGTTGCTAATTTTTAATCAACCAAATGTATATGTTTTGAATACAAATTTTCTTTTTAAAAATATCAGATGGCATTTAAATATTTGTTTCCTTCAGTGTTTCTTTCATTGATTTGTTCCAGAAACTGACAAGAACTTGTTGTTAATTATGTTTATAAGTTCTATAATGAATAATACATTGTTTTTGACAATGATAATTATATTTCTCTATTTATAGAAAATGAGTGCAAAGCAAAAAAAAAAAAAAGTAGTCATTTCCATATCCTCAATTATTTCACCTAGCAATGCCTTCACATTCTAAAGAAGAGCTGTTTAGCTAGATTTTTAAAAACTTAATGTCTGCTTATGGTTTCCTTAATGAATTCCATTACTTTCAGTTGTCTCTTATGTTTTCTTGTAAGTATCACATTATTTACTCTCTTGCTGCTTACAAGCCAGTCTGTATCTGAATATGTATGAATATATCTCTCTTCATTTTGGCACACGTAAGAATAGGCATATCTTATTATGCCCAAGAACACACATGCACATGTGTGCAGACATATGTACTCAGACACACATGACATACTTATGTGATCCCATGCAGAAAGAATTTGTCTCCCCTAATCAAACTTGGAGTCCATACAGTACAATACATTAGCAGAGAAAAGTAGGTTATTGTTATTTGATCTTCTCCAACTCCATATACTATACATTTTTAAAATTTGATTTTTATTTTAATCGAAGTTATACATGCATACTTATACAGTCCAATTGTTTTACCAGAATTATTACCAAAATCAAGCTGAACCAAAACAATGCCCTGCTCCCCACCTACAACCTCAAGTTTCCATTCCTAAAAGGCTACCTTTGCAGCTTTTTAAACTATTTTTCACCTGCATATCAATAAATAACATATGATTTTTAGCACTATTGTGATTTTCAGCATTAGGCAGCATAAAATGACTTCCCACTATGGAAGATAAGGTTTTAGCTCTTTTATACTCTTTGCCCCACTATTATCATCTCTCCTCTCTCTCTCTCTCTCTCACACACACACACACACACACACACACACAAACATTTCTCTTCCCCTCAAACTTCAGTTATACTTATGTCAATTTTTTGATTAATTCAATATTTAATATTGATATTATTACTATACAAATATAAATGCTATTCTCAGTTGAGCCACATGAGATATGCACAGCTATTTGTTTTCTGAGAAATTAATAACTGGACTATTTTTTAAACTGACTTAGTTTGATGGTTGATTTTATGTGTCATGTTGACAAGGCCATGAGTGCCCAGTTATGTGGTTAAACATTATTCTAGCCATTTCTGTGAGGGGTTTTCTGAATGAGATTAATATTTGAACCTGTAGTCTGAGTGAAGCAGAGTGCCCTTGCTGATGGGGTGGGCCTCATCCAATCCACTGAGGAAGTGAATAAAACAAAGGCTGAGAAAGGGAAAATTTTCTTTCTCTGTCTATCTTGGAGCTGGAACACTGGTCTTCTCTTGCCTTCAGACTTGAACAGCTCTCCTGCTTCTCAGGCCTTTGGACTCAGTCTGGAACTCTACCATTAGCTCTTCTGGGTCTCTTGCTGAATACAGATCTTGGGACTTCTTAGCCTTTGTAACTGTGTGAGTCAATTCCTTATAAGAAATCTCTTTCTTTTCATCTTTCTCCTTTTCTCCCTTTCTTTTCCCTTTCCTTTCTCCCTCCTTCCTTCTTTCCTTCTCTCTCACCTATCATCTATCTATCCATCTCTCTGTTATCTATCTATCTATCTATCTATCTATCTATCTATCTAATCGATCATCTGTTTGACTATCTTTCTATCCATTATCTCTCTTATTGGTTCTGTTTTTCTGGAAAACCCAAATGAATACACTTAATTTCCTTTATATTTGCTCAAATTCTTCCCCAATCTTCGAAATCTCCTCTCAATATTTTACAACACATCAGGAGCAATATGAATTTCATCTTCTCACAGATATTCTCCCAAAAGCCACTGAACTGGTTGCTCTCTATCTTCCATGCACAGTGGGCATCTAGGAACTTCCTTCACTATCATCTTAACTCTTTCCAATGTATCTCCTATTTCTTGGATCCCATGGCTTCTGCTTTCTTGGTTTATACCCTCATTTTGGATTTTTTAAATTGAGATAAAGATCACAAAACATAAAACTCACCACTTTAACAATTTTAAAGTGTACAAGGGGTTTTTAGTATATTCACAATGTTGTGCAAGCAACACCACCACTATCTAATTCCAGAATGTTTCATCACCCCCCAAAAGAAACTCCTTACCAATTAAGCAATTACTCCACATTCCACTATTTCCCTAGCCTTGGGCAATCGCTATCTAATTTCTGTTACTATGGATTTGCCTATTTAGGACATTTCATACAAATAGAATCATATAATACATGTCCTTTATGACTAGCTTTTTTAACATAATATTTTCAAGCTTCATGCATGTTGTAGCATTTATCATTACTTCATTCTTTTTATGACTGACTCATATTCCATTGTATGAATGCACTAACTTTTTTTTTTATCCATTTGTCAGTTGATGGGGATTGGGTTGTTTCTACTTTGGGCTATGATGAGTAATGCTACTATAAAGGTTGCATTAGTGTACCTCTGTTTTTAGTTCTCTTGATAGATACCTAGGAGTGGAATTGAATTGCTAGGTCATATGGTAACTCTACATTTACCCTTTTGAGGAACTGCCAGACTTCCATAGCAGCTGCAGCATTTTGCATTCCTACCAGCAATACACAAAGGTTCAAATGTGTACATCCTCACAAAAATTTATTTTCCTTTTTTTCTCTTTATTATAGCCATCCTAGTGGAAGTAAAGTGGTAACTCATTGTAATTTTGATTTTCATTTCCCTAATGATTAATGATGCTGGGCACCTTTTCATGTGCTCCTTTGCCATTTGTGTATCTTCTTTGAAGAAACATCTGTTCAAGTTCTTTGCTCATTTTTAATTGGGTTGCCATCTTTTGTTTTTGAATTGCAAAATTGATTTAAATAGTCTATTATTAGACCCTTTGTCAAATATATGACTTGCAAATATTTTTTCTACCTTGTGAATTGCCTTATAACTTTATTGATAGTATTCTTTGGTGATGCAATTTTTTAAATTTTGATGAAGTCCAATTTACCTATTCTTTTGTGCTTTTGACATTATGTTTTAAAAAGTTACCTATCCAAGATCACAAAGAATTACATCTACCTTTCCTTCTAAGAGTTTTATAGTTTTAGCTCTTACATTAAGTCTTTTGTCAATTTCAAGTTAATGTTTTTTCATTCAAATATTTATTGAGCAGCTAAGGAGATACAAAGGTGATTTAAAACATGGTCAGAGGTGAGGCAAATGCATGAGTAATAGAAAATAAAAGGCAAGGTTCATTGAATCACAGCAGTCAGAAGAAATTACTGATCTTTATTTCAGCAATGTTTTGCAGTTTTAGTGTACAAGTCTTGCATTTCTTTGGTTAAATTTATTCCTAGGCATTCTTTCTGATGCTATTGTACATGGAATTGTTTTCTTAATGTCATCTTTAGATTGTTCATTGCTACTGTATAATAGAAGTATAATTGATTTTTGTATATTGATCTTGTGTCCTATAAACTGTTTTATTTATTTATTTATTTACTTTGAGATGGAGTCTCACTCTTGTTGCCCAGGCTGGAGTGCGATGGCACGATCTCAGCTCACTCCAGCCTCTGCCTCCCAGGTTCGAGTGATTCTCCTGCCTCAGCCTCCCGAGTAGCTGGGATTATAGGCGCCCACCACCATGCCCAAATAATTTTTGTATTTTTAGTAGAGATGGGGTTTCACTATGTTGGCCAGGCTGGTCTTGAACTCCTGACCTCAGGCAATCTGCCCACCTCAGTCTCCCAAAGTGCTGGGATTACAGGCATGAGCCACTGAGGCTGGCCATATCCTGTAGCCTCTTGAACTCTTTATGAGCACCAATGTTTTGGGTTTTTTAATGGATTCTTTGGGTTTTTTTTTTATATAAGACCATGTCATCTGTGAACAGAAATAATTTTACTTCTTTCTTTCCAGTCTAGATGCCTTTTATTTCTTTTACTTGCTAATTGCCCTGGCTAGAACTTCTAACATAATGTTGAATAACGGTGGCAAAAGTGGACATCCTTGTCTTGTGTCTGATCTTAGAAGAAAGTTTTCACTCTTGCATCATGCTGAATAATGTTATCTGTGGGTTCTTCACAGATGACCTTTGTCAGGTTGAGTAGTTTTCTATTTTTTGGTTTGTTGGGTGTTTTTATTATGCAAGAATTTTGGATTTTGTCAAATGCTTTTTCTGCATGTATTGGAATGATCATGGTGGTTTTTCCCCCTTCATTCTATTAATACAGTGTACTACACTGATTGATTTTCCTGTGCTCAACCACCCTTGCATTTCTGGGACAATTCTTACTTAGTCATGGTTTATAATCCTTTTTATACAATTCCAGATTTTGTCTCTAGTATTTTGTTAGGGATTCTGCACTTATATTCATAAAGAATATTGGTCTCTAATTTTACTTTTACTTGTAATGGCTTTGTCTTTTGGTATCAGTGTAATACTGGCCCCATAGAATGAGCAAGGAAATGTTCCTCTCCTATATCTTGAACTTTTTTTGTTGAAAGTGTTTTTTTCTAATTGCTGATTCAATTGCTTTGCTTGTCATAAGTCTGTTCAGATTTTATATTTCTTCTTGAGTCAGCTTTGGTGCTTCTAAGAATTTATCCATTTCATCTACGTTATCTAATTTGTTGGCATACAATTGTTCATAGTAGTCTCTTGAAATCTTTTTTAGTACTGTAAGGTTGGTAGTACTACTATCTAGAAAATACCCACTTTCTCTCCTGATTTTAGTAATTTCAGTCTTCTCTCTTTTTTCTTGGTAAATCTAGACAAAAGTTTGTCAATTTTGTTGCTCTTTCCAAAGAATCAATTTTTTTGTTTCATTGATTTTTATCTATTGTTTTTCTATTTCTGATTTCATTAATTTGCACTCAAATCGTTATTATTTTCTTCCTTCTGGTTGCTTTTCTTTTTCTCTTCTTTAAGGAGTGATAAAATTATGTTATTGATTTAAGATCTTTCTTAAGAAAGTTATTTATAGAATTTCCATCTGAGCACTGCTTTTGCTGCATCTCATAAGTTATGATTTGTTTTATTTTTATTTTTTATCTCAGAGTATTTTCTAAGTTCTATTGTGTGTTCTTTTCTGACCTATTATTTATTCAAGTGTATGCTTTTAGATTTTCTACATCTTTGTGAGTTTTCCAAATTTTCTTTTGTTACTGATTTTTAATTTCACTCCATTGTGGTCAGAGAACATACTTCGATCTTTTAAAATTTATTGAATCTTGCTTTGTGGCCTAACATATGGACTATCCTGGAAAGATATTCCATACGCACTTAAGAAGTACATGTATTTTGCTGTTGTTACGTAAAATTTTCTATAATGTGTGCTAGGCCTAGCTGGTTTATAGTGTTGTTTATATTTTCTATTTTCTTGCTGATCTTCTATCTGGTTGTTCTATATACTATTGAAAGTGGGGTATAAAGTTGTCCAACTATTATTTCTGAACTATTTCTTCCTTCAGTTCTGTTAGTTTTGTTTCATGTATTTTGAAGCTCTATTGTTATGTGTATACACATTTATAATTGTTATGTTTTCTTGATGGTTGGTCTTTCATTATCATATAATGTCCTTATTTGTCTTTCATAACAATTTGTCCTAATGTCTGTTGAGTCTGGTAGTAGATTAGCCACTTCAGTTCATTTTGGGATACTGTTTGCATGAAATATCTTTTTTCATCTTTTTGCTTGCAACCTATTTGCATCTTTGAATCTAAACTGAGTCTCTTATAGGCCTAATATAGTTGGGCCACGTTGTTTTTTTTTTAAATGCATTCTCCTAATCTCTGTGTTTTGATCGAAAAGTTGAATTCATTTCCATTTAATGTAGTTACTGATAAGAAAGGACTTACTTCTGCCATTTTGCTATTGGTTTTCTACATATCTTATGTCTTTCCATTCCTTAATTCCTCCATTACTGCTTCCATTACATCCATTGTGTATTGAATAGATATTTTAGTGTACTGTTTTAATTCTCTTGTTATTTATTTTACTATATATGTTTTAGTTATTTTCTTAATGGTTGCCCTAGTGATTATAATTAACATCTTAAGCTCTAACAATCTATTTTGTCAATTTTGGTAAGTTTACTTCTGTATACCTCCTCTCACTTTGTGTTTTTGTTGTCACAAATTATATCCTCATCTGTTGAGTGCCCGTAAATATTGTGTCTCAGTCAACTCAGGCTGCTGTAATAGAATGGCATGGACTAAATGCCTGAAGCAACAGAAATTCATTTCTTACTATTCTGGAGTTTGGGAGGCCCAGATTAAATTGCCAGCAGATTTGGTTCTTGGTGAGGGCCTCTTCCTGGTTTGAAGACAGCTGCCTTCTCCCTGTATCCTCACATGTTAGAAAGAAAGACATCTTCTTATAAGAACACTAATGCCATCCTGAGGGCCCACACACCTGACATCATCAAAACCCAATTACCTCCCAAAGGCCTCACTTTTAATCATCATCATATTGGAAAAATCAGAACTTTAACATAGAAATTTTGGAGGAAGAAAAACATGTACTCTAGTAAATGTAGATTCATAATTATTGTGTTTTAAATGAGATAGGGGAAAAAGAAGAGCTAAGAAATATAAAATTCATTAATATTTACTTATATATTTACATATGCAGCTATCTTACCAGTGTTTATTATTTCTTCATGTGATTCAAGTTACTGTCTACTGTTACTATCTAGAGTTCTTTCATTTCAACCTGAAGGACTACATTCAGCATTTCTTGTAAAGAAGGTCTACTGGCAACAAACTCTCTCAATTTTTGTCTATCTAGAAATGTCTGAGTTTTTCCTATTTCTAAAGGATAATTTTGCTGAATATAAAGTATGGCCTGCCATCAAAATTCACCTGAGCCTTGATGTCAAATGTTTTTAGTTAGAAGTCAGTCACATAGGCAAGCAGTACCCATGTAGCTGACCCTAACTTACTTCTCAGTCTCCAGCCCTTCCAGAGATCAAACTGATACAACACGGCCCAAGGCCCTAGGTATACAAAGACACTCTTCTCAGGCAGTATATTCCAAGGGCTGAGAAATTATCTCCTAACAGCTGGTCAAACACCAGTCCTGAAGACCTTTGGAATGTGTAGGATGTAAACAACCTAGGTCAACTAAGTCAGTGCTTAACTACATATATATTAACACATTTAATTTTTATAACAATCTTGTGAGATCTTCAATTGGTGCCCCAAGAAATGTTAAAAGATATTCCACAAAAAGAAATATTTAATGGTTATATAAGTACTGGAAATACTGTACACTATTATCAAATTTAATATTCATAATGTACATTAACATATTAAAGGCTCTGAGAAATCCTGCAGAAAAGAAACCTGTTTAATTTTGTTTAATCCAGCTTTTCCTAAATATGGGTGTCTATGGACTCTATTTTCCAAGGAATGCCTATCAAAGTACGGTTTTCATTGAACATAGTTTGGGAACTGCCAAGATAGAGACAACCAGTTTTACATGGAACAATTGAGGTTTAGCAACTGACATCATAACATGCAGCTAGTAAATGATAGTGCTGGACCTCAAATCCAGGTTTGATTCAGTCTTATTCTTTCCATCATTTCATACTGGCTCCCAAGGATACATTTTCTAAGCTTTTTGAGATAAGAAGATGCATTTTAAAAACTGAACTAAATTCATACATTGCCTTTCAGATTTTTTAATTACCCACCCTCTATACGTACATGAACGTGATCTCTCCTTACCTAGTGTCTCATATCTATTGCTTTATATGTTATGTTAGAATAGAGATGTTATCACTTGAGAGGAATCCTGTAGGCAAAGTACTCACCCCTTCATTCATTCGTTCATTCATTCAATTTACTAAACATTCTTTGAGTATCCACTATGTCCCAGGCATTGTTCTAGGTACTTGGAATATGTAACTGGACAAATAGAACAAGATTCCACCTTTTTGGGCTTCTAGTTAATGGAACAGGGATATAATGAACTAAAAACATAATAAATAAATACTTATTCTGTACATTACAAGGTGATATGAGCTGTAGAAAACAATAGGGCAACCTAGGAGCAATCAAGAGTGTAGAGTGGAAGAGGTGCAATTTAGAATAATGGGGTCATGGGAGACCTCTTTGAGAAGGTGACCTTCAAGCAAAAACTTGAAGGAGGTAAAACAGTTAGCCATGCAGATCTGTGGAGGAAGAGTATTCCAGGTTGAGGAAATGAGCACAGCAAAATCCCCTTGATAGTTGTCCCTGGCATGTTCAGGGTCAAGCAAGGAAATCAACATGTTTGGAGCAGGGTGAGAGGAGGGTAGTAGGAAACGACTCCTAAGAGGTAATGGGAGTAGGCATTGTGGGCAGGTTATACAGGACCATTGTTAGAACTTTGGCTTTTGCTCTGAGTGGGATGGAGATACATTGGGGTCTTGACTAGAAGGATGACACCATTTGGCTATTGCTTTTAAGTGATATTTTTGCAATGTTACAAATAGAATAATAAGAGTAGATGGCAAGGTAAGAAGTAAGAGAAGAATTAGGAGGCTTTGGGAATAATCTAGGTGACAGATGATAATGGCTTAGATCAAGGTGGTACCAGTAGAATCTGGATATATTTTGCAGGTACAGCCAAGAAAATTTCTGATGCATTGAATGAGAAGTATGAGAGAAGATAGTAGTCAAAGATGGCTCCAAAATTTGTGGGCCACACAAGCAGAAGAAGAGAGCTGTCATCCGTTGAGATTATTAAAAATGTGAAAGGAATAGATTGGAGCAAGCACGATAATGAGTTTAGTTGTGAATATGCCAGGTTTGAGAGGTCCATTAGACATCTAAGTAGAAATAACAAATAATTAGACAGAAATATAAGCCTATTGTTTAGAGAAAGGCCGAGGTTGGAGATACAAATGTGGAAGTGTCAGCATATAGATTTAAAGCCATGAGACTATGAGCTCCTACTAGATGGAGAGGAGAACACAATCAAAGACTTAGCCATGGGGTAATCAGTGTTAAGTTGTTGGAAAAAAGAGGAGAAACCAGCAGAAAGGCCAAGGAGGCTTAACAATTGAAATAAAAACCAAATAAAGAAACCAGGTTAAGGACAAGAAAGAGAAATCACCTGTCAAATGCTGTTAAGTCTAGTCAGATTATGACTCATAGCTAACCAATAGTTTTAGCAGTATGGTGGTCACTGGCTGTCTCAACAAGAAGGGTTGCATTAGAATGGTGGCGAACACCTATACAGAACTCAATTCATTTATACACATGACAAGTACTTAGTGTTACCAGTACCTAAAACCTATAGTTTGATGCCTTCTTAGATGCCATTCTTAGATTTAAGCTATAAAATCAACCCCTAATTGATCCATGGGAGATATATAGAGGTAAGGTAAAAAAAAAAAAAAAAAAAAAATGACTCCCTGGTCAACAAGACTTGAAAATAGCTTGTCAGAAAGTATCAAGAGATCCAAGGTAAGACTAAGTCTACTAGGATGAGAATGAGTTGACAAGGAAGTATAGAAAGGACTTCTCCAGTTAATGTCGGTTCTATCTGGGGAGCAGAGAGTCTTAGTAAGCATCAAGTATTCCTATACTTTTAACATTGAGTTCTCATTTAAGTCCATAAATTGATGTTTTTGGATCAATGCATTAGCCTTATGAATATGATTAATGTGACTTAACTTCTGAGAAATGAAGCCACACTCATTGTCTGTGTTGATTAGATCAAGTTTCTGGGTCCTTAATGCTGAGAGCTGGAAAAAAAACCCCTACCCCCTGTTATTCCCCCTGTGGGGAGACAGCCTCCTGGACTGCCTCCAGAAGTAGCCCTCTTCATTGCCGTCTGAATTACTATCCCAAGAACTTTTTAGGTGCAGACACTTTGTCATGAATTTAGGGTTTATAGGGAAGTAAAAGAACATTCCTGGGCTCAAGTGTTCACAGGTTCACCAGGGGCAATAATATGTGAAAAGTTAGTAGCTAGAGAGAATGGCAAAGCAGAAATGGCACATGGTAATATATCCAAGGGCCAAATGAAGGTGTATAGACAAAACTTTCTGCCAGCCCCTCTCCTTTGCGCAGACTTCTCCTTGGGACAGAGCTGCTATTGCCAGTAGTTCAATTCCTTTGGCTTTGAACAGAGTGAATATCACTTTCCAGACATTCCTGTTTCATGTGATGTAGAAAGAAGATGCAGTTAGTTTGGAAGCAAGACCTGTCTCCTAATTCTGTCTCTTGCATTTAATTGTGGCGTGACATTTGGTAAGTCAATTAACCCCTCCTGGCTGCAGTTCTTGCTCCTATAAAAGCAGAATGAAAACCACTTTTCTTGTAGGGTTTGGTGAGGATTAGAGAAAAGGTATAGAAGAGCCTGGGAACATAGATGATAAAACTAAAAGATTGCTTTTATCAATCCTGAAGCTTGGGCTAGTCTGTCAGATCATTTCCCTCCAAGCTAATGTGTCACAGTCCATGGGCTTGCGGAATTAGCTGTGAGTTGAAGTTGAAACTTAATGCAATTCACTCAACCTTTACAAACCTCTGTTTGTTCTTCTGCAGTGTATAGATTTTAAAACTCATTGGGCTCACTTAAAACTGAGCCACTGAAACAGTGTCAGAAAGTGGTCTAAAGTCAGGAATATAGTCAGGCACAAATTCAAGGTCCCCTCATCTTATCCTACTCCCTGTCTCCACTGGGATCTGGCCTGTCCAGCTCACTGATGGAGATGATGAGGTTTGGTGAAAGCAGCTGAACATCAAACCCGATATCATTTTTCTTTGCATTTCTTATAAAAACAGCCATTTGATAGTAACTTTAGCTAAATCTATGCCTTTGCCTGTCTTCTGTACTGGTGAATTACAATCGTAGAATCTTCGTACCATTTGCTAAGATAGTTTTTGGGAAAATAGCATGCCATTCTTGGGATGGGTGGAGCTTATCAAGGTGCTTCATATTCCATTTAAACCTCATAGCAACCTGGAAGGTGGGTACTAGTTTCCATGAGTTGGGACCCACCCACAGGTCACACAGCAGGTGCGTGCAGAGCCAGAACTAGGTCTCTGTTCAGATAACTCCCTAGGACACATCCAACCTTCATTCTCCTATGCTTTCTATCCCTATGACCTCAATGCCAGGTCCCTTGTGAATGTCAATCAATGTTACCTGCATTTCAACTCTCCCACTGGCCCGTGATTCTGCTATATTTTGTTTGGGTCCCTCACTCCCCAAAGTAGCGCAGGCAGCCCCTTTAGTACTTTAGTAACCAGGAATATGGTCAGGCAAAATATCAGCCTCTGATTGGTCCTGAAATAAGCTGACTGTAAGGGCCAAATGCTTTAATTTTGGAACATGAGCTAAAAAAAAAAAAAAAGATTCACTGTTTGGGGAGGGTAGGAAGAGAGTCCATCCTGCTATGGTGATTTCTAATTAATCAGACCAGTGTGGAGTCTGTGGGTTTGGCTCTGTAAATAGAAAGCAGATGCCACCATGGAGGCTGCCCAAATAAGAAAAATAGCAGGAATGGCTTCAATCTGTGACAAGTTTAATGAAAAGGATTTGAAGAAATGATGTGTAAGTTTTTAAACATCTTATTATAATTAGTAGGAGGCGGGTATAGCCATAACACCTTATTCTTTTTCAGAGAAAAGCTGCCTAAAATATGTTTCCAATAAAATTTCCCAGTCTCCTTATCAAAAGCAAGCAAACAAAAAAGATTTGGGGATGTACATCATTATCGACTGGACTTTCAAAAGGAACCTATATTTACAAAGTGCAATCCTGTTCTCTCAAAAGCAAGATCACATATTCAGCAAGTCTAGCCTATGCCAGACACTTTACAACTGTAATCTCGTTGAATTCTCATAGAAACCCAGTGAGGGAACTGGGTTTTTTGTTTGTTTGTTTGTTTTTTGTTTTTCTAATTACCTTCTTCTTGATGAAGAAACAGAGACATAGAGAGTGAAGCCAGTTGCTCTAGGTGCCACACCCGACCAGGGAGGCACTGGGTGTGGACCAGATCAAACAGGAGAAGCTATGGTGTTGTTGCCTGGCAGTTTGGAGCATGACTTACCTGGGTCTAAATGCCAGCTCCGCCCTTACTGGCTACAATGCCTTGGGCGAGTTACTTAAATTCTTTGTGCCTCAGTTTCCTAGCTATAATTTAGGGGTCTTATACAAATGGACAATGACCAGACCATATATGACAATGGAGCCCCGATCCTCAGTCTCTACAGCAGTTGGCCCAGAACAGTCAGGATGTGGGCAATGACTGCCAGCTTCCTTACTTTTTTGCCCTTCCTTCCAACCCAGAACCAACCAGAAAAAGCCAAAGCCACATATGCTCCCTTAACAAATCCCATAAGATGCCCCACTTCTAGCTAGCAACCTCTGCTTTGCCATGCCAACAGAGAATATCTGAAGCCTTCCTTTCTAAAGCTTTCCCACTTCCCTGCCTGCCTTTGAGTCACTGCCAAACACAAGAGGTGGGGGCTGACTCTCTCCTGTAAGTAAGCCCCGAAAAGCCTCTGTTTGTTCTCCTTTGAACTGTCTTAGTTTATTTCCACAGGGATAATAACAGTACCAACCTTGCAGGGTTGTCACGATGTAGTTAGTAATGCAGTTGAAGTGCTTAAAACAGAATTTGACATATTAAATGCTCCTAAACATAGTTACAATATTTAAAAATCAATTTCACAGTAGAAAGGCAGCTTCCAACACATGATTTGCACATGAGAAAGTTTAAGAACTACCGTGGTGTGGGAATTGGAGCAGATATATAGTTGAGGCCTCCTATGGCCTATCTTAGGCAATATTTTTCAGTGTTTAACTCCTTTCCCTCTCTAATTTCCAAGACAAAGATATAAAACAATTAAGAAACCAGAAGGTGGACAGGACAAGCCCAGCTATACGCCCCATTCCCTAGCTCCCTGCACCCACTATTTTAGCTGAGAGGAGCCAAAAGTGAGAGCAGTCATTGGGGCACAGAGAAAGAGGCAACTCTCAGCCTATGAACACTTGGAAGTACAAAGAATACAGTTCGTTCACCTCCTGATTATAGCTCTCATCCCTGTGAGTTGGAGTGGGAACCCTTCTTAGGGGCCTGTGGGCACTGCCAAATGTGGAAATAAAGGAAAATCTTGAGTTCCTTCAAGGGAAATTCTAGACACCTACCTAACTCTGAGATGTAAATGAGCAACTTGATAAACAAGAAGGTAGTAATAATTTTAAACAATAGCCATACGGCTATTGTTTAATACTAGTTTTAAACAATAGCATGGTGCCTCACACCTGTAATCCCAGCTACTTGGGAGGCTGAGACAGGAGAATCGCCTGAACCTGGGTTTGGTGTTGCAGTGAGCCGAGATTGCACCACTGCACACCAGCCTGGGTGACGGTGGGACTCTGTCTCAAACAAACAAACAAAGAATAGCCAAGGAAGTTAGAGTGAGGAGATGTTTTGCTACCTATAAAAACTAAGAATAGGATCTTAACATATGTCCCTGAGTTGTTTTCAGAAACCCAGCCCCCCACCAAATGAATCTGCTGGCACACAGACTTCTGATAAGGGAGAACTGGGACTGAACTCTGACTGCTGTTCGCCCGTCAAAATTTCTTCCTGAGGGGCCTGGAGGAGATCAAGCCCATGAGCCAAAGCTAGCATTCTTTTCTGCTGATCCCACATTTTCAGACAAAGCTTCACCTCCTAAATCAAATCAGAAACTCTTTGAATCCACCTATGACATGTACCCCCACCCACCTCAAGATGTCCTGCTTTTTCAGTTCAAACCAATACATAGCCTTTGTGTATTGATTTATGGCTTTGCCTGTAACCTCTGTCTCCCTACCTTTAAAAACCCTTCCTTGTCAGCCATTGAAGAGGTTGGGTCTTGGGCATGAGTTGCCCTGTAATTAATGCCTCACTTTCTCAAACTGCAAGCCTGATGTCAGTGTTTGGCTTTGCTGTGCCAGGCAAGCAGACCCAAGTTCAGTTCGGTAACAACTGCTGTCTTTGGCATGCATGTCCCCTCTATTGGACTGAAATCACCATTGCTATTCATACTTGAGAAAGAAAGACTTCTGTCTCTAAGAGGAAGCAAACGAAGGAAAATCACCAGACATTTGACAAGATTCAGTACTTCAAAAGACAGAACTTTACACAAGGAATCAAAGAAAACATCTCCCTACACAACAGACTAACAACAACCAAATACAAACATTTCTGAAAAATATGTTTTCTGCAAAGCAGGATTTGAGAGAACATCATACCTTTGAAAGGCAATCAAAATGATGAGAGAAAAGATGACTCGAATATGAAAAACATGGTTCATGGATTATTAAATGCATGAGCTGCTTCAGACAAGGATGGTCAAAGGCATCCCAGTGCTTTGTAAAGGGAGAGCTCAGACTGAAGTGATTACTATTGTTAGTGGTGATTGTCTTCATATCAGGGAAGAGACTTAAGGTAGTTCATCCAGACATTACCTGCCTCCAGATGCGATGCAGCAGGAAGCCCATGGTTGCGCCTCTGATTGAGCCTCGCCAAAAAAGGTGAAACACAATCCAGTCAAATCTTTCAAGGTAGCCATTTATAGAAAACCTGGATGAAGAGAGAAGGAAGGACCAGTTAATTGACACCACCAGGATTCAAATACTGAGTACAGGACATTTTGTAAGACAATTGACTGGTATAAAACAAAAAGGAAGGAGGGAAGAGGGCTGCCCTAGATTAGAAGGGACTTACGAGAAAAAATTACCAAATGGGAAGGGAAGAACTTGTTTGAATCTTAATTCAAACAAACCAAGGCAAAAAGATATTTTTAGAAATGTTCAGAGAATCTTGATTACACAATTGAATACTGTGTGATACCAAGGAATTTTTGTCAATGATTTTAGGTGTGATAGTGTATTCAAGAAAATGTCCATCTAATCTTAGACATGCATACGTCGAAGTCCAGGGATAAAAATGACATAATATGGGCTGGGTGTGGTGGCTCATGCCTGTAATATCAGCATTTTGGGAGGTCAAGGTGGGAGGATCACTTGATTTCAGGAGCTCGAGACCAGCCTGGGACATGTAGTGAAACCCCATCTCTACAAAAATAAGAAAGTTAGTCAGGCGTGGTGGCACGTGCCTGTAGTCCCAGCTACTTGGGATGCCAAGGTGGGAGGATCACTTGAGCCCAGGAGGCGGAGGTTGCAGTGAGCTGAGATTGCACCACTGCACTTCAGTCTGGGTCACAGAGTGAGACTGTATCTCAAAACACACCTCACATACACACACACATAAATCACAAATGACATGATAGCTGGCATTGTTTTAAAATATCTCAACGAAAGGGAAAAAAGGAATAGACAAAGAAAATGTTGCAAAATCTTGATTATTACTGAATCTGGCTGCTGGTGATACGGAGGTGTTGTCGTTTTCTTTGTTTGATCTTGAGGTCTCCCTTTGAAGATGGGCTGTAAGCGCTAGCCCTGCCCTGACAGTCGTGAGTGCTTAGAGTGTGTCTCTGGCAGGATACCTGTGGATGGCCTAATGCCTCAGTGTCCAACCCATGACTCATGGGAAACTTGTTTATACCGGCAGATGCTTTTGTGGCTCTTGTCTGACCTCTGTCTGGCTTATTCCTTCTAAGAAAGTCATTCTCTAAGAGAGCCCTGATAGGGAATGAAGTTAGGTTCAGGTGTGTCAGTCAGTGGAGACATGTGATACAGGGAGGGCCACTCAACAAACCACAGGAAGTAACAGAAGCAATGCATTATTTACAGATCCCAGAGAAAAGGGCAGCCTTCCTCACAGGGCCAGTGGGGAGCTGGTAACATGTGTTACCCAGGTGGGTTTCCTGTGGGAAGTCCAATTGATGGGGTTATAACTAGCTGGCCCCAGCTCTGTGGAGGCACACTGTAACTGAGAGGTGTCACTGTGGCACGTCTGTGCAGTCCCTGTGAGGTGTGGGAGTCAGTGGGGTGAGTCAAGCAGGCATCTATATGTTCCATGGGGAAGTGGTCACCAGGAGGCAGTTATATAAGGCAGATATCTAGATCAACTAGATTGAATAACTGGGAAGAGGTGCAGAACTGGACACTATATTGAGGGTGACTAAGCCCTGCTTCTGGTATGATAAAGTCCAACTGATTTTCAAACATGGATGCTGAGGCAACATAAAATTATGGGAATTCACTTCAGGGGGTTTGTTGTGCTCTTCTATCTTTTGATTTTTTTTTAATGTTCATTTTTAACAATTACATAAGTTACAGTCAAATGGACATCATGTTTATCTGATTCGTTACTCATAACAGGCAGCTATTGGAACAGAATTTTCTTTTTCTGAATCTTCCACTCAGTCTAAAAATCATCACACCTGGACTTTGCACCTTCAGATCTACATTGGAGCACGTGATGGGTGCCAGGATGCTCTGTCTATATCCCCTCTTCAGGATGGAGAAACTATTTCCCCAGCATCCCAGTGGGTTGCCTACTGATGTCTAAAAGCTGAATCCCTTCCCAGGAACCCACATTGGCCAAGGGGAGCTGCCCCTCCCCAGGGGCAGTTCACATCCATTTTCAAAGCTATATAGGAATAAAGGCCCCCTTGCCTCAACATGGAACAGCGCTGAAGGGCTCCTAAGCCTCCCATAAGATGGCTGAAGTCTTTGCTGTGATTGCTTTGCCACTGAACTTGTCCTTCTGATCAAGCCTGCTCCCATTACTCCCCCAGGGGCGTTACTCTTTACAGCAGTGACCGATAAATGTCCTACACACAAATCTCTATCTCAGCTTCTGTTTCCCAGGAAACCCTAACCTAAGCTAGTGTGGAAAGGCCTACACTACCTAATGCTGAAGGAAAAAAGCAGGTTGTAAAACAGTATGAATAGAACGTTTCCACATAAATAATGGAAAAACAACAACAACAACAACAACAAAAGCGTACATTTCTAGATGGGTATAAATACACAGAAAAAAAGAGGGGGATATGTATCTTTTTACTTTGGGAAATGGAAATGAGTTGGGAAGATGTTAAGGGTAGTTTTCACTGTATTTTAATTGCTTCAACTTTTATCAAAAAGATGAATTAATCTGTTATTTATATTTTTCAAAATAAGTCAATTTATTTTCTTTTTAGACATGCAATGAAAGCAACATTCTGCAAATGGAATACTACAGACACTTATGTGAGTCAATAAGAAGATGATATTATGTCTACCAAAATTCAGACAAAAAGGCTAAAGAAAGAATTATATATGAATACATTTAAAAAGATGAAAAGTAATGGCTGGGCACAGAGGCGTACGCCTGTAATCTCAGCACTTTGGGAGGCCGAAGCTGATGGATTGCTTGAGTCCGGGAGTTTAAGACCAGACTGGGCAACATGGCAAAAGTCCCTCTCCACAGAAAAAAAGAAAAAAAAAAAATAGCTGGGTGTGGTGGCACATGCCTGTAGTTGCGGCTACTTGGGAGGCTGAGGTGGGAGGATCACTTGAGCCTGGGAAGTGGTACTTACAGTGAGCCAAGAATATGCCACTGCACTACAGCCTGGATGACAGAGTGAGACCTGTCTCAAAAAAAAAAAAAAAAAAAGATGGAAAAGTAGATCCAGAGAATCATATATATGTGTGTTTCATATGAAAGAGAAATTTCAGAAGCAGGGGAGAGCAAAGGAGAAGCAGCAATAATTAAACAAATCATAGAAGAAAAATTGCTTTGTTTCAAGCAATGTTCTGAACAAAAGGTTTCCAAGTACCAGGCAAAATATCCAGAAAGAAATGCAAACCTATGTGGTGGAATAAACTCAAGAGACATGGAAAAAATTTTACAGGCATTCAGGGATTAAAAACAAGTCTTCCAAATATAGAAACAATTTAGTAGGCACCAGATTTCTTAAAAAATACCAGATATCAAAAGTCAACAGAGAAGAACCGTGGTGCTTGATGGGGAAATATCATGGCCTGGGGCTTCCATATCCAATAAAGTCATATTTAACATGCACGAGAACATCAGAAGGATGTCTTGTACATGCTAGACAAAAAGCAGCGTGTTGGGACACTTATCCTTAGTAGAAATTACTTGTGGAAGTATTGATGGACAGTTGCTCCAAACCAAGAAGTTAAGTCTGGAGATTGGATAGGAAATTGATGGTGATGAACAATAAAACAAAAATTCAAAGGTTGGAATTACTCTAAATAATTGATATTAGTGTGAGTGAAACAATGCAAATGTCAGAAATAGTCCCTTAAAGTTAATGTTCATGACATTAAATTAACCAGATAGCCATTACTATTATTAATCTGGATGGAAAGTCCAGTGTCTGTTGGTAAAACTCAAGGGGAGATGGTAGGCAGGAAGAGAAGAAGAAAGGAGAAAGCATGAGTCTGCTAACTCTCCTATAGTTTATGGAGGTATTCAAAAGAAATATATTGTCAGCTGAAGATTATCATTGGTAGACAAAAATTTAATTTCTAAAAAAACAGAAAAAAATAGGAAAATCTGGTCAATGTAATAAAATGTAAGAAAAAGGTGAAAAAAGTTTAAAAGTACAAAATAAGATGATGAAAACAGGGTGAAAAAAGTTATTAAAGTGAATATGACTGTATTAAATAGAAGAATTAGAAATAAGAAATATTCAGCTTTAGTTGAATAAAAAAATTAATTAAATGTGGTTTTCCAGAGACTTGACTAAAATTAAGTAAGAAGGTTTAAAATGATGAAGTGAATACAGGCACACTGGGCAAAAAAAGAATGTAGGGATGGCAACAGTAATATCAAATAAAGTTGAAATAAAGAGAGTCACTAAATGGGACAGAGGGTTGTTTTAAATTTTGAACAATATCTACAGTAAAGATACAACAGCCATGAACGATGACTGAGTCTATTCACCTAATCACATAGCATCAAAATATTGAAAAATATATTCAAAATAGGAGGACACATTGACAAAAAAACAATGTATCCTATAGTCAACTTTATTATACTTGTCCCAAAAGAGTAGCAGAGAAATTCACTAAGAATATAAAAATTAGTATAATTAATGAGCTTGTATCTCTAGTTAGGTAGCTAGCTGTTGTTGATTACATTTATTACAACCATCCACAGTATAGTTACAAAAAAATCAGTATCTTAAACTAAAAAGCGAATCTCAATAATTCCAACAGAGACATTATATCAACCAGATTTTTCACCAAAATGCAATGCAACTGCAAACTAATTGCCAATTCTTTAAAAAAAAAAAAAAAAAAATCTACTGGCCAGGTGCGGTGGCTCACGCCTGTAATCCCAGCATTTTGGGAGGCCGAGGCAAGTGGATCACGAGGTCAGGAGATTGAGACCATCCTGGTTAACACAGTGAAACCCCATCTCTACTAAAAAAATTAGCGGGGCGTGGTGGCAGGCGCCTGTAGTCCCAGCTACTCAGGAGACTGAGGCAGGAGAATGTCGTCAACCTGGGAGGCGGAGCTTGCAGTGAGCTGAGATCGCGCCACTGCACTCCAACCTGGGCCAACAGAGTGAGACTCCGTCTCAAAAAAAAAAAAAATCTACTTAGAAACTGAAAAACACACAGCTAAGTAACACTGGAATCAAAGAAGAAATTAAAACTGCAATTAAGGATGATTCAGAAAGTGATTATAATGACTAGAATGAATCCACATTTTAATGGGCTATGGCCAAAACTGTATGAAAAACATTTCAAAAAGAATAAAAACACATGACCCATACTTTTACCAATATTGATGGACCCATTAATCATGAAAATGAATAATAAATGTATACGGTAAACTGAAATTCATAAATTAAAAACAGAACAGTTAACAACCAAAATAAGGTGATTCAATTTTGACAAAGCTAATAAAACAAAGGAGATAGAACACAAATATACAACATTAAGAGTAGAAAAGCACGTATTACTGCAGAAAAAGAAAAGTATTACATTATTAGGGAGGACATGAATGAGATAAAAATGAATATAAGTAGGCTACATTCTTGTAAGAAAAAGATCCTCAAATAAAAGAAGATTTTCTTAAACAAGAGACGCATCTAATAGCAAACAATCAGAAAGTTTTAAAGGAAAGAGAAAGGGAGAGGTCTACCAAGTGAACATAAATACACAAAACGTTTAGGGTGGCAAAATTGTCTGACAAGGTAGAATTTAAGGCAAGAGCATTAAAAAGAACAAAGAGGCTTGTTTTTAGTGGATAGGAATATAATTCACAGTGAAAATATAGCAGTCACACACCTTTACATGTCAAATAACATAGCCCTGGGCTCAAGTGATCTTCCAGCCTTAGCCCAGAAATAAACAAAAACAGAAAGGCAAGAAAAGCAAAGACCACAGTTGTGATATGCAGTAGAAAAACCCCTGGAAAACCTCTTTTAATGGGCTGGGGCTCTTTAGTATTGCCATGTGAAACACCATCATTCTCATTGGAAACAAATGGAATTAATATAATAAACTGGCAGTTTTTCCAAGCTCCATATTCCTTCCCGGGGAGACCATGTAATGTTTGCAAGATTCCTCTGAGCACTCTCTCTGTGTTTGGAAATGATGCTTGCTTGCTGTTTAATGTTTCTATTAGGGAAAAAGAAAAACAAACAAAGATGGTCCCTTAGCATTTCAAATCTAATAGCATTGTAACTTGATGTAATCCTTGGGCACCCTAATTACACTCCAGCAGAAGTAATAAGAGAGGAGGTACCACCACCCACTGGGGACCAGCCACCTAGTAAAGCCCATCAACCTTGACTCCTTGTGACAAGGCAAACTTCTTGTACTTTCCTTTTATTCGAGGAAACTAGACTGACATGGGAGTTTGAGATTGGACAGTAACAGAAAAAAAAAAGTTATTGTTCTTCTTTAGCAGAGGAATGAAAGCAATCTGAGTAACATCTAAAGGTTGTTTATTCTTATTTTGTGTTGGTTGGGCTATGTCTTTCAGGCCATCAAGTCTCCATCTCATGGCTTTTAGAAGATTCAAAGTCTAGCTCAGAGAAATAATCATCCCTATTTTTGGCAATGTTTAAAACCTGATGGAAGGTTTTATGCAGTTTTCTTATGAACCAGGACTTCAAACAAAAATAGTAAAAATTTAGAGGCTCTGAAACATATATTTGTTTTAATAAATAGATATAGAGCTGTTTACCCCACCAAAAAATACGTTTTTAAAAATTACCCCAAGATAGTTATAAAACTTCGTCAAAATTGACTAAAAAGACATACATTCAAGGGTAGAAATTCTATAGGCCTCATTCTCTGATTCCTTCATTCATTCATTCATTCATTCATTCAATATTTAATGAGAGCCTCTTATTTGCCAAGCAATATGCTAGGTGCTGGTGACAGAGTCAGAATATATGAAAATTTGGGGGGGCGGAGCAAGATGGCCGAATAGGAGCAGCTCCAGTCTCCAACTCCCAGCGCGAGCGACACAGAAGACCGGTGATTTCTGCGTTTTCAACTGAGGTACTGGGGTCTTCTCGCTAGGGAGTGCCGGACAATCGGTGCTGGTCAGCTGCTGCAGCCTGACCAGCGTGAGCTGAAGCAGGGCGAGGCATCGCCTCACCTGGAAGCGCAAGGGGGAAAGGAATCCCTTTTTCCTAGCCAGGGGAACTGAGACACACAACACCTGGAAAATCGGGTAACTCCCACCCCAATACTGCGCTTTAAGGAAACAGGCACACCAGGAGAATATATCCCACACCTGGCCGGGAGGGTCCCACGCCCACGGAGCCTCCCTCACTGCTAACACAGCCGTCTGCGGCGATCGATCCGCAAGGCAGCAGCGAGGCTGGGGGAGGGGCGCCCGCCATTGCTGAGGCTTAAGTAGGTAAACAAAGCCGCTGGGAAGCTCGAACTGGGTGGAGCTCACAGCAGCTCAAGGAAGCCTGCCTGTCTCTGTAGACTCTACCTCTGCGGACAGCGCACAGCTGCAGCCCATTAGGGGAAAGAGCGGGGGCGGTGCAGACGCGAATGACTCTGTCTGACAGCTTTGGGGAGAGCCGTGGATCTCCTAACGCGGAGGTTGAGATCCGAGAACGGACAGACTGCCTGCTCAGGTGGGTCCCTGACCCCTGAGTAGCCTAGCTGGGAGACATCCCCCACTAGGGGCAGTCTGACACCCCACACCTCACAGGGTGGCGTCACCCCTGAGAGGAAACTTCCAAAGAAAGAATCAGACAGGTACACTCACTGTTCAGCAATATTCTATCTTCGGCAACCTCTGCTGCTGATACCCAGGCAAACAGGGTCTGGAGTGGACCTCAAGCAATCTCCAACAGACCAACAGACAGTCCTTCTGACTGTCAGACGGAAAACTATCAAACAGGAAGGACACCTATACCAAAACCCCATCCGTACGCCACCATCATCAAAGTCCAGAGACAGATAAAACCACAAAGATGGGGAAGAAGCAGGGCAGAAAAGCTGGAAATTCAAAAAATAAGAGCGCATCTCCCCCTGCAAAGGAGCGCAGCCCATCGCCAGCAACGGATCAAAGCTGGTCAGAGAATGACTTTGACGAGATGAGAGAAGAAGGCTTCACTCCATCAAACCTCTCAGAGCTAAAGGAGGAATTACGTACCCAGCGCAAAGAAACTAAAAATCTTGAAAAAAAAGTGGAAGAATTGACAGCTAGATTAATTAATGCAGAGAAGATCATAAACGAAATGACAGAGATGAAAACCATGACACGAGAAATACGTGACAAATGCACAAGCTTCAGTAACCGACTCGATCAACTGGAAGAAAGAGTATCAGCGATTGAGGATCAAATGAATGAAATGAAGCGAGAAGAGAAAACCAAAAGAAAAAAGAAGAAAAAGAAATGAACAAAGCCTGCAAGAAGTATGGGATTATGTAAAAAGACCAAATCTACGTCTGATTGGAGTGCCTGAAAGTGAGGGGGAAAATGGAACCAAGTTGGAAAACACTCTTCAGGATATCATCCAGGAGAACTTCCCCAACCTAGTAGGGCAGGCCAACATTCAAATTCAGGAAATACAGAGAACACCACAAAGATACTCCTCCAGAAGAGCAACTCCAAGACACATAATTGCCAGATTCACCAAAGTTGAAATGAAGGAAAAAATCTTAAGGGCAGCCAGAGAGAAAGGTCGGGTTACCCACAAAGGGAAGCCCATCAGAATAACAGCAGACCTCTCGGCAGAAACTCTACAAGCCAGAAGAGAGTGGGGGCCAATATTCAATGTTCTTAAAGAAAAGAATTTTCAACCCAGAATTTCATATCCAGCCAAACTAAGCTTCATCAGTGAAGGAGAAATAAAATCCTTTACAGATAAGCAAATGCTTAGAGATTTTGTCACCACCAGGCCTGCCTTACAAGAGACCCTGAAGGAAGCCCTAAACATGGAAAGGAACAAGCGGTACCAGCCATTGCAAAAACATGCCAAAATGTAAAGATCATCGAGGCTAGGAAGAAACTGCATCAACTAACGAGCAAAATAACCAGTTAATATCATAATGACAGGATCAAGTTCACACATAACAATATTAACCTTAAATGTCAATGGACTAAATGCTCCAATTAAAAGACACAGACTGGCAAACTGGATCAAGAGTCAAGACCCATCAGTCTGCTGTATTCAGGAGACCCATCTCACATGCAGAGACATACATAGGCTCAAAATAAAGGGATGGAGGAAGATCTACCAAGCAAATGGAGAACAAAAAAAAGCAGGGGTTGCAATCCTAGTCTCTGATAAAACAGACTTTAAACCATCAAAGATCAAAAGAGACAAAGAAGGCCATTACATCATGGTAAAGGGATCAATTCAACAGGAAGAGCTAACTCTCCTAAATATATATGCACCCAATACAGGAGCACCCAGATTCATAAAGCAAGTCCTTAGAGACCTACAAAGAGACTTAGACTCCCATACAATAATAATGGGAGACTTCAACACTCCACTGTCAACATTAGACAGATCAACGAGACAGAAAGTTAACAAGGATATCCAGGAATTGAACTCATCTCTGCACCAAGCGGACCTAATAGACATCTATAGAACTCTCCACCCCAAATCAACAGAATATACATTCTTCTCAGCACCACATCGCACTTATTCCAAAATTGACCACATAATTGGAAGTAAAGCACTCCTCAGCAAATGTACAAGAACAGAAATTATAACAAACTGTCTCTCAGACCACAGTGCAATCAAACTAGAACTCAGGACTAAGAAACTCAATCCAAACCGCTCAACTACATGGAAACTGAACAACCTGCTCCTGAATGACTACTGGGTACATAACGAAATGAAAGCAGAAATAAAGATGTTCTTTGAAACCAATGAGAACAAAGATACAACATACCAGAATCTCTGGGACACATTTAAAGCAGTGTGTAGAGGGAAATTTATAGCACTAAATGCCCACAAGAGAAAGCAGGAGAGATCTAAAATTGACACTCTAACATCACAATTAAAAGAACTAGAGAGGCAAGAGCAAACACATTCAAAAGCTAGCAGAAGGCAAGAAATAACTAAGATCAGAGCAGAACTGAAGGAGATAGAGACACAAAAAACCCTCCAAAAAATCAATGAATCCAGGAGTTGGTTTTTTGAAAAGATCAACAAAATTGACAGACCGCTAGCTAGACTAATAAAGAAGAAAAGAGAGAGGAATCAAATAGACTCAATAAAAAATGATAAAGGGGATATCACCACCGACCCCACAGAAATACAAACAACCATCAGAGAATACTATAAATGCCTCTACGCAAATCAACTAGAAAATCTAGAAGAAATGGATAATTTCCTGGACACTTACACTCTCCCAAGACTAAACCAGGAAGAAGTTGAATCCCTGAATAGACCAATAGCAGGCTCTGAAATTGAGGCAACAATTAATAGCCTACCCACCAAAAAAAGTCCAGGACCAGATGGATTCACAGCTGAATTCTACCAGAGGTACAAGGAGGAGCTGGTACCATTCCTTCTGAAACTATTTCAATCAATAGAAAAAGAGGGAATCCTCCCTAACTCTTTTTATGAGGCCAACATCATCCTGATACCAAAGCCTGGCAGAGACACAACAAAAAGAGAGAATTTTAGACCAATATCCCTGATGAACATCGATGCAAAAATCCTCAATAAAATACTGGCAAACCGGATTCAGCAGCACATCAAAAAGCTTATCCACCATGATCAAGTGGGCTTCATCCCTGGGATGCAAGGCTGGTTCAACATTCGCAAATCAATAAACGTAATCCAGCATATAAACAGAAGCAAAGACAAGAACCACATGATTATCTCAATAGATGCAGAAAAGGCTTTTGACAAAATTCAACAGCCCTTTATGCTAAAAACGCTCAATAAATTCGGTATTGATGGAACGTACCTCAAAATAATAAGAGCTATTTATGACAAACCCACAGCTAATATCATACTGAATGGGCAAAAACTGGAAAAATTCCCTTTGAAAACTGGCACAAGACAGGGATGCCCTCTCTCACCACTCCTATTCAACATAGTGTTGGAAGTTCTGGCTAGGGCAATCAGGCAAGAGAAAGAAATCAAGGGTATCCAGTTAGGAAAAGAAGAAGTCAAATTGTCCCTGTTTGCAGATGACATGATTGTATATTTAGAAAACCCCATTGTCTCAGCCCAAAATCTGCTTAAGCTGATAAGCAACTTCAGCAAAGTCTCAGGATACAAAATTAATGTGCAAAAATCACAAGCATTCTTATACACCAGTAACAGACAAGCAGAGAGCCAAATCAGGAATCAACTTCCATTCACAATTGCTTCAAAGAGAATCAAATACCTAGGAATCCAGCTTACAAGGGATGTAAAGGACCTCTTCAAGGAGAACTACAAACCACTGCTCAGTGAAATCAAAGAGGACACAAACAAATGGAAGAACATACCATGCTCATGGATAGGAAGAATCAATATCGTGAAAATGGCCATACTGCCCAAGGTGATTTATAGATTCAATGCCATCCCCATCAAGCTACCAATGACTTTCTTCACAGAATTGGAAAAAACGGCTTTAAAGTTCATATGGAACCAAAAAAGAGCCCGCATTGCCAAGACAATCCTAAGTCAAAAGGACAAAGCTGGAGGCGTCACGCTACCTGACTTCAAACTATACTACAAGGCTACAGTAACCAAAACAGCATGGTACTGGTACCACAACAGAGATATAGACCAATGGAACAGAACAGAGTCCTCAGAAATAATACCACACATCTACAGCCATCTGATCTTTGACAAACCTGAGAGAAACAAGAAATGGGGAAAGGATTCCCTATTGAATAAATGGTGCTGGGAAAATTGGCTAGCCATAAGTAGAAAGCTGAAACTGGATCCTTTCCTTACCCCCTATACGAAAATTAATTCAAGATGGATTAGAGACTTAAATGTTAGACCTAATACCATAAAAACCCTAGAAGAAAATCTAGGTAGTACCATTCAGGACATAGGCATGGGCAAGGACTTCATGTCTAAAACACCAAAAGCAACGGCAGCAAAAGCAAAAATTGACACATGGGATCTAATTAAACTAAAGAGCTTTTGCACAGCAAAAGAAACTACCATCAGAGTGAACAGGCAACCTACAGAATGGGAAAAAATTTTTGCAACCTACTCATCTGACAAAGGGCTAATATCCAGAATCTACCAAGAACTCAAACAAATATACAAGAAAAAAGCAAACAACCCCATCAAAAAGTGGGGAAAGGATATGAACAGACATTTCTCAAAAGAAGACATCCATACAGCCAACAGACACATGAAAAAATGCTCATCATCACTGGCCATCAGAGAAATGCAAATCAAAACCACAATGAGATACCATCTCACACCAGTTAGAATGGCAATCATTAAGAAGTCAGGAAACAACAGGTGTTGGAGAGGATGTGGAGAAATAGGAACACTTTTACACTGTTGGTGGGATTGTAAACTAGTTCAACCATTATGGAAAACAGTATGGCGATTCCTCAAGGATCTAGAACTAGATGTACCATATGACCCAGCCATCCCACTACTGGGTATATACCCAAAGGATTATAAATTACTCTTCTACAAAGACACATGCACACGTTTGTTTATTGCGGCACTATTCACAATAGCAAAGACTTGGAATCAACCCAAATGTCCATCTGTGACAGACTGGATTAAGAAAATGTGGCACATATACACCATGGAATACTATGCAGCCATCAAAAAGGATGAGTTTGCGTCCTTTGTAGGGACATGGATGCAGCTGGAAACCATCATTCTTAGCAAACTATCACAAGAAGAGAAAACCAAACACCGCATGTTCTCACTCATAGGTGGGAACTGAACAATGAGATCACTTGGACTCGGGAAGGGGAACATCACACACTGGGGCCTATCATGGGGAGGGGGGAGGAGGGAGGGATTGCATTGGGGAGTTATACATGATATAAACGTCATGCACATGTACCCTAGAACTTAAAGTATAATAAAAAAAAAAAAAAAAAAAAAAAAAAAGAAAGAAAAATATTGCCAGAGTAAACAAAAAAAAAAAAAAAAAAAAAAAAAAAGAATATATGAAAATTTAAAAAAAACTATAGTAAACAGAAAAAAAACCCCATGTTTTTGAGTTTGGAAGGAACCAAAAACTATTTCTCCCTAAATAACTCTGGAATCAAAGAATAAATCAAAAGTGCAATTATAAGTTACTTAGACAATATTAATGATAATTATGCCACATTCTAGTGAAAATTGTACTTGGGGGAAATTCATAGCATTTAATACTTACATTATTAAAGAAGCAAGATTTAGAATTAAAAAATGTAGTGCTTCTGTTAAGTTTCTTTAGCTGCCAAAAAAAAAAAAACTAAAAAGCAGATCCTAGAATGTATTCATAGGATTCTCCAGCCCTCCATGAGCTGTCCATTGGGAGACTTCAATTTTTCCATTGGAATATGTCACAGAATCAAAGAGGAAAGAAAGGGAAGTCAGAACTGAACGTTAGGAACTCATGGACCTTTCCTTCAAGATGCTGAAATTAGGATGCCGCAGTTACAACTGCCATCCATCCCTGAATGTCTCCACACCAGATTCAGCTTCCCAGGAGAGAATGTCTGACTGAATTATCTTAGGTGATCTATCCAAGGTGAGCCAGGATCCCATTGTTGGGGGCCCAGTGGAATCACAGGTGGCAGAGGAAAGAACAGTTTCCTAAAGAAGAGGACGCTGGACAGAAAAAAAAATGAGAAATGTCCATGGCACTAATCATTCAATTCCAGATGCTAGAAAAACATGACAAATTAAACCATAGGACAGTCAACACAAAGAATTATCAAACAAAAGTAGCTAATGTCCAGTAGAAACTCTTCCTACCACAATCAGGAGCAGTTAACTGAAAAATTCAAAGAAAGCCAGGAGTCATACAAATTAACATATGCTTGATTTGAACTGAAAACATACACGTGCAGTCATTCCTCAACCTTTTGTGGCAGTCTTTTCTTTACATGGGGCCCACTGATTGGAATGCACCATCATCTTTTTCACATAAACCATTCCCATAATGCATCTTCTATAACTGTTATTTTCCATGTCTTTAAAGTGAGAAGAGAAATAAACAACCCCTTGAGAAGTAATATGAAAACTAAATCCTAGTGTCTTGAAGCTTTTCCCCATATGTTAGTCATTCATCCACTTATTTATTTTGAGATGGGGCTATATTGCCCAGTCTCAAGCTCCTGAGTTCAAGCGATCTTCCATCCTTAGCATCCTGGGTAGCTGGGATTGCAGGTATGCCTGGCTTCTTTCCTGATTCTGACAGTTGCCTCTTCCACATCTAACTCAGCAGCAATATTTAAGCAATTTTTTAAAAAATGAAGACTTTCCAAAATATTCAATCTAGTTTTCTAGGAAACAACTTTTTCGAAATTCATATTCATTGGTTCATATAATATGTAAGTAGATTATATAGCTGCAATAACATTCACAACTGGCATAAACAGTTTTCAGATAATCTCACTCAGCTGGGGAGAGAGGGAGAGGTACCTATGAAAAACTTAAGTCATAATTGTGAACATTTTAGATACATCAGCTCAGGTGGTACATTTTACAGTGAGTGAAAAATTTTGATAAATGCAGTGAGTCAGTGGATATTGGATTAAGAGAGCTTCTACTGTATTGATAAAACCACTACTCATTTCTCTTAATCCCTCCCACTCCCATACCCTGATTCTAAAGGGGACAAATCTGGAAATTTTGCCTCCTATCTCCATTCCCTCAAAAAAGAAATAAACAAATACATTAGGAATGAGAAAGAAACCATTAACTGCAGACATGGCATGTAATTAAAAACATGGCGAAAGAATTTAGATAAAGTGATATGCCAGTGAATTTCAAAATATGAATTAAATTGTTTTCTAGAAAAAATATAGATTCCAAGAAAAGGTAGAAAACTTGCATAGAACAGTAACCAGGAGAGAAACTGAAAAAACAAACAACAAGGTAATTGAACTACATCTATCCCAAAGTCCAGATAATTTTATAGGAAATTTCTTTTTTTTTTTCTTTTTCTTTCTTTTTTTTTTTTTTTTTGAGACAGAGTCTTGCTCTTGTCACCCACACTGGAGTGCAGTGGTATGATCTCTGCTCACTGCAACCTCCGCCTCCTGGGTTCAAGCAATTCTCCTGCCTCAGCCTCTCAAGCAGCTAGAATTACAGGCATGAGCCACCATGCCCAGCTAATTTTTTAATATTTTTAGTAGAAATGGGGTTTCACCATGTTGGCCAGGCTGGTTTTGAATTCCTGACCTCAGGTGATCTGTCCACCTCAGCCTCCCAAAGTGTTGGCATTACAGGTGTGAGCCACTGTGCCTGGCAATTTTATAGGAAATTTCTATCATATCTTCAAAATACAGATAGTCTAGTTTTATTTAAATCATTTCAAAAAATAGAAAGAATTAAACTCTCTAAATTCTTTTTATAAGGAAAATATAATCTCTATACCAAAACCTGAGAAAAAATAATACCAAAAAAAACCCTAAAGATCAATCTTAGCATTATAGGTATAGAATTGTTAACACAATATTAGCAAACTGAACCCAGCAGGGTCATAATAGAATAATATACCATGAAGCAAGCAAAAATAGCTGTGAAATGCAAGGATAGTTTAACAATAGAAAATCTCTCTGTAACCCACACATCAATTGGGGTTTCCCTGTTTCTCAGGAATCTAGACTCCAGTCCTGAGTTATGGAGCAACATAAAGCAGTTCTTGTAAATCCCAGGCCTTATTTCTTTGGGCTTCTGCCTCCTCACTGCCTCTCGCCAGCCATCTTGGGCTGGTCACATAACAAACTGTAAGCCTTTTCTTCTTTTCTTCTCCTTTTTCCACTTTTTCCACACACATAAAAAATCAATTTCCTTATTTATTTTTTGAACGTTCTGAAATGTATTTTACATGGTTACTTGACTAAAAATATAAACATATCACAAATGAGGAATCCTGTTGAGGGGTTTCTGACCCCATGGTGATATTCTTCCTCCAACTTCATCACCTTCTAAGGCCAGTACTCTCCAGAGATGACCCTTCCTTCATCTGGAAAATGTAGTCCTGATTCCAGCTCCCACTTCCCCTCTGATTCCTTCTCACCTACTCATCCCCCATACCACTCTGGAATTTATCTGAAAAATATATTCTGATCAGACATCATTAATGTAATTATCACATTCACAGAATGAAGGAGGGGGCAAAAACAAAATCACCCTATTAGACACCCAGAGGCATTTGATAAAATTCAACTTTCATTCTTGAGTTTTAAAATAAAACAGTCTTGTCGAAGATCATGAAGATTTATTTCTTAATATGATAAACAAATACCTAGATCAAATACTTGGCATTATGCTGAACAGTAAAACAGTAGAGCAAGTAATCAGGAATGAAACACAGGTGCCCGTCATCACCTGCATCTATCAGGCAATCTTGTTCTGAGAGTGCTAACATATGCAATTGAACAGAAAATTAAATACAAACTATAACTATTAGAGGCACTTTACCACTGTTTTCAGGAAATATAATTTCCTCTTTGGAAAACATATGAGAATTGCCTGAAAAAAATATTAGAACTCATAGGAGACTTCAGTAAGATAGTTACAAATAATAAAAAAGTTATATAGCCTCCCTACAAATCAACTACACCATCATTATATAACAAAAAAGCTACACAATAACCACACAAACAGAATTCTGAAGATTAATTTTAATCAGAATTGTGTTAGACTTTTCTGAAGAAACTAATTTTTTTTCCTGAGAGGCGTAAAAGGAGAAAAATAAATGGCAAGGCTGCCCAAGTCATGTTCTTAAAGAGGGAAACTCGTAAAGATTGCATAATTGTATTTCTACTACAACAAAGTAGTATTTAAGTTAAAGATATGCAGTATGTACTTTTGTGCCATGCTTGTAAGAGTAGATGCGCACGCATGCACACACGCATGCACACACACATACATGCATGCACACACACACACACCTGAAATTATATTCCTCCAAATCTCTAGTGTGATTACTCTAAATTGTGGCATTGTTGGCAATGTATCTATTTATTTAAAATTTCTTCACTATATTTTTATTTTGGGTTTCAGGACAGGATCACAATTTACTAATGAAAAAAAGATACATACATCATAGAGGGAACAGCTGAGTATTATTGAGTTATTCTAGATTTTCTCTTTTCATTCAAAATTAACTCCATGTAGCCTAGAGCTCCAGGTAAAGAGCTGGCATTGACTTCCTTTCTATATTTTTAATCTTTCTTTGGGCTATGTATTGCATAATTGTCCATCCGTTCATGATTTCTGAATTCAGTTATATTGCCTAACTTTGCCTCAATCTGCCCTGGTTACTTGTGAGCTAATGAAGGTAATAAAACATACGAACATGTGCTAAGCGATAGGGTAGCCTCTCTGGTAGTATCTTCCCATCTGCTGAGCCTGCCTCACCTTCATCTTGCAGCACTTGGTAGCAGCTGGGAAGCCTCAAAAAACTGGGAGTCAAGATTCCATTCAACTTGTGCTGAGATGTCACGTGCTCTTACAGTGGTAGAAATACCACTTAGTACAGATGTGTGCTTGGTGAAGGGGGCAGGCAAGCAGAAGGAGGGGATTCCACTGCCCTTAGTTTCCATTCTCACCTACAATAAGACAGGCTCTTGGAAATGCACACAGGCACACTCAGCTGAGCAAAGCCTTACAGCTCAGAAGCAGCACCTGTGGCCTAATTCCCCACACCACAAAAAAGGTGCCCATGACTGTCCTGTGCAAAGTCCTGGCTGGGAAGCACAGATGTTCAGATCACAGTCACTGTGGACCAATGTGCAAAGTGCTTTGAGCATCAGACAGGCCGGGGGTCAAAGCTTGGCTCCATTGCTGGCTCTATTGCCCTCAGCAAGTCATTCAACCTCCCCTGAGGGGCTAGGTCCTCACTTAATGTCATCAATAGGTTCTTGGAAACTGTGATTTTAAGTGAAACAGCATATAACAAAATCAATTTTAGCACAGCCTGAGTTAGATAAACAGAAGTGAAGTTCCTATGGCATATTTCTGATCACAAAAATATCCCCAAACTTCTTAAGGACTCAAAACACTTCTAATATTAAACATTGAAATGAATGTGAGCAAAATGGACATCGAAGAAAGGTTCATAAAAACAAGTAAGATAATTATTTAACCACATATTCCAGTTCATAGTCTCAGGTGGCCGGAGCCTCTCCTGGCAGCTCAGGGCACCAAACAGCAACCAGCCACGGAGAGGGCGCCATCCCATTGCAGGGTGCGCTCACACACATCCACACTTAGACTGGGACAACAGAGACACGTCAAAGTACCTGACATGCACATCTTTGGGATGCGGGAGGAAACCTGACGCCCTGGAGAAAATCCACGTAGGCACAGGGAGAATGTGTCTACTCCATATAGACATTGGCCCTGGCCAAGAATCAAATTTTGTTCTCATCAGTGTTATAACAAAATAATATTGAGCAAAACCATTTTATTTGAGGCCTCTTGTACACTGATAAGCAAAACCAGATTTGCTCCTGGAGCTTAGGGTTCAGCACGATCCCGCTTGTGAGAATGGGGCTACCTCGTAGTGCTATTATGAGATTTCAGATGGGGTTAACCTCTGCAAAGCATGAATGTGAACTACAGCAGGGGCTTCTCAATTGTTCTTTCTCTTCAACCCCCACCTCCACCTCCCTCATTGCCTCCCTTCCTTGCTCTTTTCGTTCACTCTATTGCTCAGTAGCTTCTCCAAATGAACCAAGACAGAAGATGGGAAAAGACAGCAAGCCCAAATTAATAAAGCTTTCTGTGGCTAAGACTAAAGTACCGTGACACTAGGAGCTGAACAGTCTACTAAAAACTCAGCTAAGGAGTATCTGCGGTGTCTACCTGGACATAAACAACCCTGCCCATCTGTAGTCATGTCCAAAGGTTGACACATTATGTGTTTTTGTCTGGTTAAAATTTAGCTTATCTGTAAAGTCACGAGCTAAAAATAACCAAGTCATCTAAATGTCTGGGCAAACTCTAATGAGAATGGAGCCTTCCAGAGAGCCGTGTTTGTCTTTGTTTTCTCCTGGTGTTTGACTTTGACACTGACTTCTAATCTCAGATGTCATATTAAGAAGAATACACACTAGGTTTATTTCAAATGCATGATAGGTGAGCTGACTAATGAAACTTGGCTTATTTCCCTGTACAGATAGTTCTTTTCCTGCTAAGCAATAATAACAATATGTAGTGCGGTTTATTGTTATTCAACGTACTCAGCACCTCTCACTCAAATAAAGGCAGGCTTCAAGGGCATTCATCTTTATGACAACCATGAAACATATCATATGTAAGATCCTGAGCTGTCTCAAAAGACTAAGCTGAACAATTTCTCCAGTAAAATGATCACTGGAGAAAAATCATTGAGAAGTGAAGGGAGACTTTTCACCTGTTGAGCTATAGGCTGCTACGATGAGTTGCGTAGCTGATGACACCCTGCAAAATCACAGCCATAGTCATTCTAGAATTTGGAGTGAGAAGGGGGGTGGTGATATAATTCATGTTTTGCCATTGCAGAGAGGGTTCCAGGGCATCTCCAGGGCTGCACGCTTGGCCCCTCAGGGAGTCAGGAGTCTCTTGCTGGATGGGCCCACCCTCCTGTCCCACAGCCAGAGATAATGATTTTATAGGCCTGAAACTTGAAGACCTGAGCATCAAGCTTTTTAAACTCTCTGGGTGATCAGATGTACAGTCAGTCCTGAGAATCAGGGCTCCAGATCTCACTTTCTAAATGGGAAACCCACCTGGGCAGGACCCAGGCCTGGAGCTGTGGGATGCGGGAGACCAGGCATTGGTAACTTGCCAGCTCTCCCAAATGGTGGGGAAGGAGGATTGGCCTGAGCCATTGTTACTCCCACAGCAGATGGGTCTTCACACAGCTGTCCACATTCTAGGGAGGATTCTCCACCAGATGGCGGGACCTCCAGGCAGAAGCCAGTTGAAAAGAAAGTGTTTTCTCCTGATCATAGACCTTCTGTTCTCTGACAGGAGGCAGTGTTAATCAACCCCCCAAAAGATTCTTCCTGACTCTCCCATTATATAACCTATGTTCACTGTGTGCTTGGGCCAAATATCATTGAACTTTAAGCTGGAAATGATGATCTCTCTGGTGCTTTTCAAAGTTTCCCCCCGCCCCCAACAACTCCCCCAATGCCCAAACCAAAGCCTGTGTGAAATTCTAATCTCCATGAAAGGTAAACGCAGAGGTGCCAGGATGACACTGGCAAGCAGGAGCCCGGGGACTCTCTTTGGACCTGGTCCCACAATGACAGCCCCTGAGGAATCCCCTGAGAAACATAGATTGAAAACCGTAGATCTGGTCCCATCGTCTTCCAGGGTCTGAGAAGCTGCCTTGTCCAGGGGCATCGGCTAGTAAATAGAGTCACCTGGTCTAAACACAGGTTCCCAACCTCAATAGCAGTTCTTGCTTAGCCAAAGGTCTCAGCTACATGGATAAAGATGGGCTTCTCCGGAGTCTCCAGGAGACATCCAGAATAGAAGGAAAAGAGCCTAGAGGCCTTGTCCTCAGGACTCCCAGAATGCTGACCTGTCCCCTCTCTGTCCCTGGCCACTCGTCCCAGCCAACATTATAAAACAGTACAGGGTACAGGAGGCTGGGCTTGGTGGCTGATGTCTGTAATCCCAGCACTTTGGGAGACCGAGGCTGGTGAATCACCTGAGGTCGGGAGTTCAAAACCAACCTGGCCAACATGGTGAAACCCCGTTTCTACTAAAAATACAAAAATTAGCTGGGCATGGTGGTGGACGCCTATAATCCCAGCCACTTGGGAGACTGAAGCAGGAGAATCACATGAACTCAGGAAGTAGAGGTCGCAGTGAGCCGAGATCACGCCACTGTATTCCAGCCAGGGCGACAGAGCAAGATTCCGTCTCAAATAAAACTAAAAATTAAAAATAAAGCAAAATAAACAAACAAAAAAACAGTACAGGATTGGCCAGGAAGTATTAAAGGGGAGGGAAGGGATGGGACCAAGCTCCCAAACTCACCTGAGTTTGTACAGCTTCTCTATGACAGAGGGGGTGTCTTCAACAGTTGACACCCACCTCCTTTTCCTGAATCCCCCTCCTCAGTATGGCCACCTTCGTGCCTTCCCTGGGACCCACTGCCCTCTCCTGCAAGACTCAATCAGATTGCTTCTTCTCGGGTATTTCTTTGAACTCCCAACTGACCTCCCCGACTACCTTAAATGGCAATAATATTATTATTCCTAGAACTACTACTACTACGGCAGCTGCTGCTTTGACCACTGCCTTCATCCTGTGCAAAGCACTGTGCCAAGGCACCACATGCTTAACTTTCATGCTTCTCACCACCACCCTGGGTAACTGGGACCATTATTGGCTTCCTTGCCAAAGAAGGGACAGGTTTAGTGCTGGTATACATTTCCTATCACTGTTATAACAAATTACCTCTGATGTAATGTCTTAAGACACAAATTCATTAATTTATAGTTCTGGAGGTCAAAAGTCTGCAATGGAACTCACCAGACTAGAATCAAGGTATTGACAGGGCTGCATCCCTTTCTGGAGGCTCTGTGGGGAGACTCTGTGTCTGTATCATTTCCAGCTTTCTAGAGGCGGCCCACATTGCTTGGCTTGTGACCCCTTCCATCTTGAAACCAGAAATGGTGGGTTGAGTCCTCACATCACATCACTCTAGTCCTCAATTCTGTCTCCCTCTCTCTCTTACAAGGAAATCTGGGATAACTTCGGGCCCACCTGGATAACCTGAGATACTCCCCCTACCTTAAGGTCAGCTGATTAGCAACCTTAATTTGATCTGCAATCAAAATTTCTCTCTGATATGTATGCAACATATTCACAGGTTCCAAGAATTAGAATATGAACATCTTTGATGGGGCAGGGCGTTATTCTGCCTTGCTGTAGAGATATTATGTAATTTGGAGCTAATAAATGGAGTTTGCTGGATTTGAATCTTGGTCTTTTTGATTCCAAAGTCTCTTCCATGAACTCCAATGCACACTGCTACCAGTAAAATTCTACCAACAACATCTCTTCCTAAGACCCTCTTCTGTGGCAGGCACCATCTTGGACACTGGTGGTTCATATATGAATAAGAATTAACCACGGCCCCAGACAATCTCACAAGCTTGTAGGGGAGAGAAGCTTGCAAATGTCAATAAATAACTATAATGGTAAGTGAGAAAGAAGTGTATGCAAACGCTGTGGGTGCACAGAGGAGTGAGTGATTAATTCCACAGGATTGGGAGGCAGTGTGGGATGGGGTTGGAGAGGATATTTGAAGTAGATCTGAAGGATAATTAATTCACTAGGCAAGGGAGGCGGTGAAGGATGCTCCATGCACAGAGAATGCTGAAAGAAGCTAAGCCATGTAATTGGTTGGATGTTTGTGGGAAAATGAATTCATTTTGTTGTGGCCAGACAGAATGTCTGAGGTGAAAAGATGGGAACCGAGGTTGGAATGGGTTCTGATATTGAAGGGTCTTAGAGGCCATGCTCATGTTCATTGTGGAGAAAACTGACCTCCATCAAAGGATTTTAAGAGAGAGAGGACCATGATCAAACCTCATTCTGGTAACATCTCAGAAGAGAAATTTGTTAGCAGGTTGGAAGTGAGGGGGAAGAGGCTGAGGTCAACATCCAGGTGAAAGATCACAGGGTAGGAGGGCCATGACCATGGGAATGAAGAGCAAAAGGCAGATTGAGACTGTTCTGAGGTGAAGTCAGTCGATATTTGTGGCTGTGTCATGGAAAAGGGTCATGGGGTGAGGGGCAGCAAGGGAAGTAGAATCAGGAATTCCCCACCGGCTCTCTAACTCAGGGCTACATGGTAGCCCCCTAAACTGAGGTAGATTTTCATCCAAGCCCACCCCATCATTCATTGCCAAGGATACTTGTACACTCGGCATCACAGATTTCTGGAGGGAAAAGCTTCTCTCTGGAGTTTGAACCCATTTACAAAATCATGCAGAAGAAATTGCTCACAGTGACCAATGTGATTCCAAATGCTGAAGTGAGATTGTGCGTGCGTGTCTATATGTGCCTGTGTGTGTCTTGGGGGAGGTGTCCTTTCTCTAAAGCAGCTCCTCACATCCCTGCCTGCAGAATGGATTTCCCCTTTGCCCCACACAGGACCGCTGTGAGCAGAGATTCATCCTCCTGCCTCCTTTCCAAGCCACACCATTCCCTTCATCACTCCCTCCCACTCTGGCATCTCCCCAGCTCTCCAGGGGAAAGCTAGAACTACTATTCTAATGGCCAGTTTGGTCTTGTCAGGATCTGTTAAAAGAAACTAGGTCTTGGGTGTGTATGTGTTTGTGTGCGTAGTTGGATGTATGTGCTTGTGTGTTTCTGCATGGGTCTGTGCATGTGAATCTAAACGCGTGTCTGTGTTACAGTTGCCAGTTTGGCAAATAAAAATACAAGGTGCACAATTTAATTTGAATTTCAGGTAAATTATTTCAGCAAATCATTCTTTTAGTATATGTATGTCCATGTGTATTTATGCATGCCTATTTAGGGCTTATGTATACGAAAAAATTGCTCATTTTTTAACTGAAATTCACATGTATAAGCCATGTGATTATGTGTGTGGTGTGTGTTTTGTGTAAAAGCCTGTGTGGTTTTGTTTTTGCTCATGTGCTTGGGTGTTTGTGTGTATCTAAGTGCATGTCTGTGTATATAGGTATGCGGTTTTCTGTGTTTATGTACTTATGTGAGTCTGGGTTATAGGAATCCTAGCAAGAGATTTGCCCAAGTCATCTAGGCCTGGAGAAAAACGTCATTCTCAGTTTACTAGAGAAAAAGCAGATTTTTTTCTGCAATTAACTAATTGTGACTTTGAACAAATCACTGCAAAGTGAGAAGGTTGAACTAGACTTATTCATTTAGATATTTATTGATCATTCTAGGAGCAGAAAGTGCAAAAGCAAGTAATTCACAGAGGACTCATGGTCTAGAGAAAGGACATCAATACTACTGAGGAGGTTATGATGTAGTAAATGCCACCATAAACGTGTATGGCGACATCCCCACAACTGCGGCGATACCTTCCATTTCTTTGTGTCTGTGAAGCCAGCCCTGCAGTGAAGGCAGGCAGATATGTCAGTGTGATGCTTTTATCACTTTGAATCTTTAAATTATGATTATTGGTAGAAGCATGCATGCAGCTCTGATAAACACAGATCGCCCAGGCATCAGCTGCGGGAAGCATTGCTCCATCCATCAAATGTGTTTGTTTTCAATAGTAGCAGTGCTCATGGAAGCCAGGAAATGTCACTGGCTTCAGATGTCACTTAAACATCTGAAGCATTTCTCATCACTCTTCCTGTCACCGGTAGCAGCGTACCTTGAAGCGTTAGAGGGCTGCCTGCTTCCCCTGGGGGAATCTCAGCTCCCTTCAGAATCCATGCCTGACGTTTATGCTTCTCCCTAACTTTGACACTGGTTTTGCTCATCCAATATTTTCAGGCTCTGTCTTTCAAAATAAAATTAGCTGGCTAAGTGAGATATTGGCCATTCTGGCTTGAAATCTGTCTCAAGCAAGCTTTCACACCCCTACAGAAAGCTGCCTTAATATAATAATTGAGAAATTATGTAGGAGTTTTTGAATCCGATGATATATGGTTAAAATACAGGCCAAGCTGTTATCACAAAGAGACCTCAGGGGTTGCAACAAGATAAGTTTGTTTTTCCCTTACCTGGTAGTCTGAGCTCAAGCTGTCCTGGCTGCTGCGGCAATCCCAGAGGGACAAGGAGCCCAATTCCTTCTGGCTTGATGCTTAGCTGCCCTGCTCTCATCAGTAAGGCCCATCCCAGCAAGCAGAAAGAGGGAGAGGGGAGGCAGCACAAATTCATTTCCTTTCAAAGGCAAGCCTGGACATTGCATGCATCACCTCTGGCAACAGACACAGGTGAGGATGTGGCTGCACCAAGTTTCAACAGAGGCCAGAATGTGGTCTTCTTCTGAACTGCCATGGGGCCTATTGCTATGGAGGAAAGAAGAGTGGGATGGGGGCAACTGGCAATCTCTGCTCAAAGAGCATTGGTATCAAAATATTCAAGAGCTCTCTGGACAAATAGCCCTCAGAATACACTTGTCTGTAGCTGGAGGTGCAAGAACAACCTTAACTGAGTGCTCGCTGTGTTACAGACGATATGAGAATCAGTCAGTGTCTTATATTATTTGATCCTAATAGGCAAAGTGCCTGAGGGGTGAAGTGACTTGCCCAATGGGCGCGTAGGTGCCACAGGAGGCACTTGGACCCAAGGTCTTTCCCACACACCACTCTGCCTCCTCTAATCTGCTGGTGATGGAATGACTTTCTTGGACATGTGCTGGGTTTTCAGGTGCCAACTCAGCATTACCACCAGCCCTGTCTAGGTCTCCTCTGCACTTCAGAAGCAAAGCAGAAACTACAATTCCCAGAATGCCATTCCCAGGAGGACCCATGTGCCAGCCCCATTGAGGCACCTAGCAGAGGCCTTTATCCTGCATTGGTGGCTTTATCCAGCCCCCAGAGCAGAGGGAGCTTCACAGCAGCTTTCCACAGGCTTCTGAGATACCCTGGCTTTAGTGTTTCAGGCTGAGATCTTGGTAGGTGGCTTCTCGGCCCTTTGCACCCTGGGCTCTTCCTATAATACATAGGATCCCCCTACCTAGACCACTCAGACTGAACATCACAGACCCAGAAGGTAAGATCACGAGATAGTACAGAGGTCTTTCTGTCTGGCAGAAAGAACACTCAAATTGAAACTGGGTGAACTGACGTTCTCACCCACCAAGCTGGCCCTTGACCACATCACTTAAGTGGTATGAGCATCAACATTTTTCACTCATCAAATATGAATAACAATATCTATAAAATTATGAGGGCTGGGCACAGTGGCTCACTCCTGTAAATCCCAGCACTTTGGAACATCAAGGCAGGCAGATTGCTCAAGCCCAGGAGCTTGAGATCGACCTGGGCAACCTGGTGAAATCCCATCTCTACAAAAAAGAATACAAAAAATTAGCCAGGCATGAAGACATGCACTTGTAGTCCCACCTATTTGGGAGACTGAAGTGGGAAGATCGCCTGAGCCCAGGAGGTCAAGGCTGCTATGAGTTGTGATCAAGCCACTGCACTCCAGCCCTGGGAACAGAGTGAGACCTTGTCTCAAAAAAATGAAAACAAAAAATTCATTGGGAAGGTCACATGAGATACCATATTTAACAACAATTAGGACAAGAAAGTAGGGTGCTGCTGTTATTATTTTTGCTAATAATAATAGCCAAGCATTTTATAGACATCATTGCATTCAATCCTAAAACAACTCTGGTTATACCATTTCTATTTTACAAATAGGAAAACTGAGAAACAGAGAACTGAATTAACTTGCAAATGATCACACAGCTAATTCTTGACAGAGCCAGAAACTGAACCCATTCTCTGTAGTTTCAGGGCTCACACTCTTAACCACTATGGATGTGTTTCCTGTTGATACTGACACGTTTCAACTAGCTTGTTTATTTTCACCTTCCTCCTCAGCAGCTTACCACAATTGCCAAGTATAAAGACTAGCAAGGAGAAGAAATGATGAGCAGCAAGATGTATGAAATAACCTCCTAATAATTTCAAGAACCCAACATAAAAGTGGTCTATCTGGCAGGGTGCCTCATCCCTGAGTAATTTCAAGAAAAAGCTCAAGGACAACTTACTCTCAACTTGGGGCACCTATGCCCTGCAGGAGACATTTGGAAATGTCTGCAAACATTGTCACAACTGGTGGGGTGGGCATAGGGGTCCAAGGTGCTACTGACATCTAGTAGGTAAAGGTTCGAATGCCCCTAAATAGCCTACAATGCACAGGACTATACCCCCCGCTCAACAAAGAATTATCTGGCCTAAAATGTCAATAGCATTACTGTTGAGAAAGCCTGCTTTAGAAGGTGTTATGGGATTTCCTGTGCCTAATATGGATCATGTGGGACATTTTCTGTGTTGTCCAATGTGATAGTCACTTGCCACCTGTGACTATTTAATTTTAAATAAATTAACATTAAATAAAATTAGAAATTTAATTCTTCAGTTGCACTAGACACATTTTAAGTGCCCAATGGCCAGCTGTGGCTAATGGCCACCATATTGGACAGCAGAGACTCATGGAACATTTCCATCATCTCAGAAAGGTCTTTTGGCCAATACTACTGCAAGATCTCCTGGTCTGAAACTGTATTAACTATCTCAAGCTGTATGTAGTTCCTTGCATGTTATAAAAAACCAAATATTAAACCATGATTTTTTAAAACAGATAAAATAGGGCATATTTATTAAACCATAAAAAATAGTCTTCTAAATTAGAATGCTTCGAATATAGTTGATGACATCTCCTCGTTAAGACACTGCTTTATTTGTTTATAGATCATTAAAACTGGGAAGAAGATGGGAACTTAAACCTAGAGTTGGCAAAGGCACTATCAATTGATGTTCAAGAAAAGGACTTGAGGGAGGCAGTTCTAAAATTGTAATCTAAACCGAAAGTTGTAGAATTTTTTAGTTTAAAATAGGATTTGCCTAATCTATTTTGGTTTTGAGTTGTATAATTCTTTTTAGGGGCCACAAATGTCTTGGAGAATCTGGTGAAATGTGCTGATCCACATCAACATGCAGATACACAGAGAAACCATTTTCTTTTCTTTCTTTTTTTATTTTTTTTTCTTTCTTTTTTTTTTTTTTTTTTTTTTTGTTGAGAGGAGATGGAATTTCACTCTATCTCCCAGGCTGGAGGGAAGTGGCACAATCTCGGCTCACTGCAACCCCCGCCTCCTGTGTTCAAGCGATTCTCCTGCCTCAGTCTCCCTAGTAGCTGGGATTATAGGTACCTGCCACTATGCTCAGCTAATTTTTGTATTTTTAGTAGAGTTGCGTTTTCACCATGTTGGCCAGCCTGGTCTCGAATTCCTGACATCAGGTGATCCACCCGCTTCAACCTCCCAAAGTGCTAGGATTGCAGGCTTGAGCCACTGTGCCTGGACTACACAGACTATTTTCTATACAAGTTAATGTGATTCTTGGTTTCCTAAAGCCCCCTCTGTGTTCCAGTTGATCCCTACACACTACCCTCACTTCACAGATGAAGTAATTGAGTGACTGAATGAATCAAGAGAAACGAGGAGTTAAGTGACTTGTCCACAGTTTCCACAGCAGCAGGACCTCAAGCAGAGGCAGATGCTCCAATTCTCAAGCCTTATCCATTCATTAAGAAATATTAGTTTATATAAAGTAGTAAAGGAACTAATCTAGCATGTGCTATAAGATACACTTGTACTGTTTGAAATTCTTCTGCTTGCCTTCTATGACGGGAGAGGATGGGGCAGTACTTAAAAAGAACAGGAAAGGCCTTCAAAGTTGCCAGAGGGTAGAAGAGGGAACTACACACTCATTGTCCACTCCACAGACTGAGCTAAGAACTAAGCTAAGCTCTGAACTAAGAAACGTGTTCTATGATTTCTGATCTAGAATTTTTTTTTTTTTTTTTTTTTTTTTTTTTTTTTAGCAGAATGCTGCTTCTTTGATGATACTCCATTGCCTTTCTCCAGACACCACATTCTCGGTAATAATATGAACTCCTCACCTGATTCTATAGCCTCCATCCTTCTTTTTAAGGCTTCGAGAAGCGCAGTTTGTGAATTTGCCTTTGAATAGCTCATTAAGTTATTTGCTTTTGTTCCTGACTCCTGTCTCCTCTCCTGTATTCTGCTTCCTTATTTCTGCTTTTTCTTTAAAGCCAACAAAAAGCCTAGAAAACTCCCTTATGCAAAATTCCAAATTAAACTGTGCTTTTACCCGTACACTTAATTATAAGAAGTCGTGCCTGCTCTATACTTACGGCTTTTCACAATGTGCCATTATGTAGAACAGCAAGCAGAAGCAAAAAGTAGTGAACTTCATTGGCAGTCTAATCCGCACAGAGCTATTCCTATTGAAATGCTGTAAATAGAAATAATATTCAAGAAGAAAGAATCTGCCTCTAAGGCTGTGCCCAACAGATCTACTTACAAATCCCAAACAAAGCCTGTCGAGTCAAGTATACTTAGCCCAGTGTCTGGAACATAGCAATCCTTTTTAAAATATTTGTTGAGTGAATAAACTGATTATTTTCATTTTTCCTCTCACCATTCATTCTCTGCTCTCCACCTTCCTCTGCCCACTTCTGTCCCGACCCTTGGGGCTCCTTATTCAGCCCTCCTGCTGGATGGCTTTGTACTGACTACAGGCCATTGGAGGTTGGAAGGTGGAAGAAGAGACACATGAGGTTTCTCTTCCCATTTCCTCTCCTCCATGTTGCTCTGACATGGCTGTGCCCTCCACAGCTACAGCTTCCATAGGTGGCCCTGCCTCCATGGCCCCACCTCTCACTGAGTTCCAGGAATATTATTTCCTCCTCTTTTCCCTTTAGGTTGAAGGAGTTCAGGAAATATCACCCTGAAATGTGCTGCTTGGTGTGCTGGTTAGTTCCCACTGGGGGCACTTGGGGAACAGCAAGTACAGGGAAGGGCTTTCTCTGAACTTCCTTCAGAAGGAGTTCAGTTGTCATGACCTCCCTCCCTGGGGAACACAGGAGAGACTTGAGGTTGACACCATGCTCAGACAGACTGTCATCGCTTCCTCTGAGGGCTGCTCAGAGACGACTGTTATTACCCGAGAGAGGTTTCGTCTGCAGAACAAGACACCCTCTACCACCACACATTTCCTTCCTCACCCTCCCCTGCCCTGTGTGCTACCAAGCCCCAGAAGCCCCACATCCCTATTCCTTCTGTAGCTCAGGAGGCTACACAGACTTCAATCATCTGACCCATCTTTCAGTCTCATATTTTGTGAAACTCCAGGCATATGTACATAATTAAAATGGTTTTTTTCTCCTGTTAATTGGCCTTATATCAATTTAATTCATAGCCTAGCCAAAGAACCTAGGACGGTAGAGGGAAGCCATTTATGGCTCCCCTACAGGGTCTAAGGCTGTTAACAGCTTCCTACGTTGCTAGTTCCTAGATGTCTTCACATCCTTTTGGTTCCTTCAACCCCACCTGCATCTCAATAAATCATCCATTCATTAAACTCTTTCATTGAACTAGATTAGTTAAAATTTGATTTTTGCCAGTATCCTGACTGATACAGTGAATAACTGAAATAGATAGATAAATGAAAAGACTTGAAAACCGACTTTAAAGTAATTTTGAATATATTGTTTTTAACATTAAGGAATAAAGCCATAAACATAAAAATTATTTCTCAAAATAATAAAATCTCGATTATTAGTTTTACCTAAATATAAGTTATAATATGTGAAAGTATACATTTATTTTTATATTATATATGCCAGGAGCCAGGGGCAGGTAATATAATTGGGAAAATTGTTCCAAGTGTCAAGAAAAAAGCCACTACTAAGTGTCAAGAAAAAAAAAACACTACTAAGCACACTAATAAATGATGTCTGTCAATTAGCTCATATATGCATTCTAGACTAGAAGTTTGCTCCATGCATATGTGTATATGTTTTGCAAAACAGTCTTCATCAGTCATAAAAGTGATAGATGTTTCTTGGTATATCATCTGGGGTCCAACTTCTCACAAAAGCAGAAACCTTTTGACACCATAGCGATGTGGTTTTAGGAAGGTGGGCCCCAAGGTGAGGGGTCAACATAGGCATGTTCTGCTTTCAAATTACAGGTAGAAGCCATTTAGAGACACCTCATAATCAAAAGAACTAGTCCTCAATCCAGAACCAAGACTTGAATTACTGGAGTTTAGAAGTGTTGAAAACTAGAGTTTGAGCTGGGCACGGTGGCCCACGCTTGTAATCCCAGCACTTTGGCAGGCCAAGGCAGGTGGATCAGGAGGTCAGGAGTTTGAGACCAGCCTGGCCAACATAGTGAAACCCCGTCTCTATTAAAAATACAAAAAGTTAGCCAGGCATGGTGGCAGGCACCTGTAATCCCAGCTACTGAAGAGGCTGAGGCAGAAGAATCGCTTGAATCCAGGAGTCAGAGGTTGCAGTGAGCCACGATCGTGCTATTGCTCTCCAGCCCAGGCGACAGTGCAAGACTCCATCAAAAAAAAAAAAAAAAAAACAGAAAGGAAAAGAAAAAAAGCTAGAGTTCTCACCAGAGTTTGGGTGACAGAGGCTTGAGCCATTAGCCCAGTGCTGAATGAATGCTCTCTCTGCCATCTCACACTCTCCCTAGCATGCCAGCACGTGCTAGTTTTTACCCTTGCTTTCTCTCATGATAATACATAACATCTTTCTTATTTTAAAAGTAAGAGATGTCCAACATAGACAAATACTACAGAGTTAAAACTAAGCAAAAGAAAAATAAAACCTAAAATGACCCATCATCTTTCTATATTGAGATAACCAGTTCTAGCAGTTTGGTATCTCTCCTTGAACAGGCAAATGATTAATGGCAGACTAAGGGAAGAGATGATAAGTGGATATATCCCAGCAAGAACTTAATCAAGTGTACATATTTTATAACTTGCTGTTTCACTTAACAATATGCTTTAATCCCTCTCCAGGTTATTGCCTGCCCTTCCACAGCATCATTTTTATAACTGAAAAATATTTTATTGTATGATTTTGTTATTTATTTACCCAATTCCCTATTGTTGTATTGTTGGAAATTTAGACTCTGTCCAATATTCTGCAATTTAAATGTTGCAGTAAAAGATATCTTTATAGTTGCTTGCTTTTCCAAAGGCAGGGTTATTGTAATTACCTAGATTTTTTTAGTGCAGTGGCGAAGAGCTTTGCTCATTCTGCTTACATCTAAGGGTATGGCTATGATTATAGAAAAATACAATGGTCATAGTATCTACTGAGTCCTAAGGGATAAGGACCTGCATATTGAATCCAGAGCCCCTGCTGGAGCCCAAGTTCTCCTTCTACCCAAACCCTTTCCCCACATACTGCAATATCAGACTGATAATCTTGGATACTTAGTTAACATTTTATTTAATATTGCTTCTTCTTAAGGAATACTAAACAACAAAATGAGAGGAGGCATGCATTCATTTCTAATTCTTTCATATACTCACACCTACACACTACATAAATGGCTTTTTAAGACATGTAATGAGTTTCATAAAAATATATAAAAATACATATGCATATGGATGTGTATCTGTACTGGATGGCTCATGCCATCTTCAATGTTCCTGTCCAAAAAGTTCATAGGTCACTGTGTGTCTGTTGGTTCAGATCCAGAGCTCAAATCCATCTTTGATCAGCAAAGACAGATTACTTCTGCTGCTGGTAAGGACAGAGTAAGATCCTACCAGACTGAGCCTCCTGGACATACAAATTGTAAGCTTTGGACATAATACAAGCAGCATCTTGAAGACAGTTGAGAGTGAGAAGAGCAGGCAGACCCAGGAGTGGGGTGGTCCATGCTCAGAGGAGGGAAGTTATAGGGACAGCTTTTCACTCATACCCAAGTGTAGTCAGAGCAGCCTGCAGGGTGGCAGGGCATGGGTGGAAAAATATGAAAAATATCACAATCTCTCTGGCCTGCGGAAGGGAAAGCTGAATCCAGGGCCACCATGGCTGCTGGGAAGAGAAAGGGAATGCAGGAAGGGAAAGAGTCTGAGGGAGGATTTCCAACTTCTCTCTGCTCTCAGCTCTGGCCGACCCCTAAGCCACACATGCAGAGTGTAGACTAAAAGCTCAAATGATCACAAAATATTTTAGTCAAGTCAAAAGCAACCACCCAAAATGAACAGTTTGCAGTTAAATTTTTTTTTTCCTAATTGAGACTAAATAATGGAACATAGAATCCCCATTACTTTATATTCATAATGTCCAGAATACAATGGAAAATTATCCAAGTTACAAGTGAACAAAAAGATGGAACACATTTTCACAAGAGAAGAAATATCAACTGAGACCAACCCTGAAATTATTTATATATTGTAATCAGCAGACAAATGTTATGAAGCAGTTATTTATAATTATGCTCAGTGGTGAAAAAAATATGTTAGCAATGAATGACAAGATAGAAAGTCTAGGCAGAGAAATAGAAAAGGTCAAAGGAATCAAATAAAAATTCTAGAACTGAAAAATATGATGTCTGAAATAAAGACTTCACTGGATGAGTTAATACCAAAATGGAGAGTACAAAGGTTAGAGCAAATGTGCAGAAAAGAACATAGCCCATGTTGTGAAATCTGTCAGCCTCAGTTCCCTCTCAAGACAAAGCAAAGTGATTTACCAAAATCTAAGCGTAGTTATTACTAAGATCTTGGCAAATATTGTAGTGTGAACTTGTTTCTATTCATTCTTCCTCAAGGCTATATTGCTTTTCCGTGTCTCTCTTCTTCCACAAATGAAGTTCCATTATCTCTAAAGTCTCCTTCCTTTTCTTGTATACATACTTAATTATGCCTGTCTCCCTTACTTGATAGTGAGGTCTGTGAGGGAGTGTGAAGGAAGACAGAAAATCAGCATTTGAGTACCTGTGATGAAGCAAGCACTGCACTAGGAAATTCTCATCCTGTGCGTCATTTGGGTGTGCAGGAAACAAGTCCGATTTGTGCAGGAACCAAGTCAGATTCAATGCTTGGTATATTGCCTGGTTTTGTAGCTTTTAGGCAAACACAACCTGCTTCTTTCTTCTTTCAAACTGATGCATTTTGTTGTAGGTATGCATATTGACATTTTCAAAATCATATGTTAACCAACTTGATACCAAAAGACAAAGTCTGAAACGAACAGGCTATTGATGTAATACAAAAGACACAGTGAAGTTGCTAAAGTTAAATTAGAATGTAGATGCCTACAAGCTCTCCAGCGAAATGCTGTAAACAACTATATGGAACTCTGTCAGTTGAAAAATCAGATAAGAGGGCCACCAGCAGAGGAACAAACGCAAGTCAGAGAGGGCTCATCATTAACATGATTTAGTGCAGAATCCACTTTGGGGGATAAAAGGAGGAATGAAAGGAAACCAACTGACATCATTCCAGTGTATCTTTTTATGCCTATTAAGATAATTCTGGAGGGGTGGAGCAAGATGGCCGAATAGGAACAGCTCCAGTCTCCAACTCCCAGCGCGAGCAACACAGAAGACAAGTGATTTCTGCATTTTCAACTGAGGTACTGGGGTCATCTCTATAGGGAGTGCCGGACAATCGGTGCTGGTCAGCTGCTGCAGCCTGACCAGCGAGAGCTGAAGCAGGGCGAGGCATCGCCTCACCTGGAAGTGCAAGGGGGAAGGGAATCCGTTTTCCTAGCCAGGGGAACTGAGACACACAACACCTGGAAAATCGGGTAACTCCCACCCCAATACTGTGCTTTAAGCAAACAGGCACACCAGGAGAATATATCCCACACCTGGCCGGGAGGGTCCCACACCCATGGAGCCTCCCTCACTGCTAACACAGCAGTCTGCGGCGATCTATCCGCAAGGCAGCAGCGAGGCTGGGGGAGAGGCGCCCGCCATTGCCGAGGCTTAAGTAGGTAAACAAAGCTGCTGGGAAGCTCGAACTGGGTGGAGCTCACAGCAGCTCAAGGAAGCCTGCCTGTCTCTGTAGACTCCACCTCTGGAGACAGCGCACAGCTGAAGACCAAGGGAAGCAGCGGGCCGTGCAGACGCGAACGACTCTGTCTGACAGCTTTGGGGAGACCGTGGATCTCCCAACGCGGAGATTGAGATCTGAGAACGGACAGACTGCCTGCTCAGGTGGGTCCCTGACCCCTGAGTAGCCTAGCTGGGAGACATCCCCACTAGGGGCAGTCTGACACCCCACACCTCACAGGGTGGAGAACTCCCCTAAGAGGAAGCTTACAAAGGAAGAATCAGACAGGTACACTCGCTGTTCAGCAATATTCTATCTTTTGCAGCCTCGGCTGCTGATACCCAGGCAAACAGGGTCTGGAGTGTACCTCAAGCAATCTCCATAGACCAACAGACAGTCCTTCTGACTGTCAGAAGGAAAACTATCAAACAGGAAGGACACCTATACCAAAACCCCATCAGTACATCACCATCATCAAAGACCAGAGACAGATAAAACCACAAAGATGGGAAAAGCAGGGCAGAAAAGCTGGAAATTCAAAAAATAAGAGCGCATCTCCCCCTGCAAAGGAGCGCAGCCCATCGCCAGCAATGGATCAAAGCTGGTCAGAGAATGACTTTGACGAGATGAGAGAAGAAGGCTCAGTCCATCAAACTTCTCAGAGCTAAAGGAGGAATTACGTACCCAGCGCAAAGAAACTAAAAATCTTGAAAAAGAGTGGAAGAATTGACAGCTAGACTAATTAATGCAGAGAAGCTCATAAACGAAATGACAGAGATGAAACCATGACACGAGAAATACGTGACAAATGCACAAGCTTCAGTAACCGACTTGATCAACTGGAAGAAAGAGTATCAGCGATTGAGGATCAAATGAATGAAATGAAGCGAGAAGAGAAACCAAAAGAAAAAAGAAGAAAAAGAAATGAACAAAGCCTGCAAGAAGTATGGGATTATGTAAAAAGACCAAATCTACGTCTGATTGGGGTGCCTGAAAGTGAGGGGAAAATGGAACCAAGTTGGAAAACACTCTTCAGGATATCATCCAGGAGAACTTCCCCAACCTAGTAGGGCAGGCCAACATTCAAATTCAGGAAATACAGAGAATGCCACAAAGATACTCCTCCAGAAGAGCAACTCCAAGACACATAATTGCCAGATTCACCAAAGTTGAAATGAAGGAAAAAATCTTAGGGCAGCCAGAGAGAAAGGTCGGGTTACCCACAAAGGGAAGCCCATCAGACTAACAGCAGATCTCTCGGCAGAAACTCTCCAAGCCAGAAGAGAGTGGGGGCCAATATTCAACGTTCTTAAAGAAAAGAATTTTCAACCCAGAATTTCATATCCAGCCAAACTAAGTTTCATCAGTGAAGGAGAAATAAAATCCTTTACAGATAAGCAAATGCTTAGAGATTTTGTCACCACCAGGCCTGCCTTACAAGAGACCCTGAAGGAAGCCCTAAACATGGAAAGGAACAACCGGTACCAGCCATTGCAAAAACATGCCAAAATGTAAAGACCATCGAGGCTAGGAAGAAACTGCATCAACTAACAAGCAAAATAACCAGTTAATATCATAATGACAGGACCAAGTTCACACATAACATATTAACCTTAAATGTAAATGGACTAAATGCTCCATTAAAAGACACAGACTGGCAAACTGGATAAAGAGTCAAGACCCATCAGTCTGCTGTATTCAGGAGACCCATCTCACATGCAGAGACATACACAGGCTCAAAATAAAGGGATGGAGGAAGATCTACCAAGCAAAGGGAGAACAAAAAAAAGCAGGGGTTGCAATCCTAGTCTCTGATAAAACAGACTTTAAACCATCAAAGATCAAAAGAGACAAAGAAGGCCATTACATAATGGTAAAGGGATCAATTCAACAGGAAGAGCTAACTCTCCTAAATATATATGCACCCAATACAGGAGCACCCATTCATAAAGCAAGCCCTTAGAGACTTACAAAGAGACTTAGACTCCCATACAATAATAATGGGAGACTTCAACACCCCACTGTCAACATTAGACAGATCAACGAGACAGAAAGTTAACAAGGATATCCAGGAATTGAACTCATCTCTGCACCAAGCGGACCTAATAGACATCTATAGAACTCTCCACCCCAAATCAACAGAATATACATTCTTCTCAGCACCACATCGCACTTATTCCAAAATTGACCACATAATTGGAAGTAAAGCACTCCTCAGCAAATGTACAAGAACAGAAATTATAACAAACTGTCTCTCAGACCACAGTGCAATCAAACTAGAACTCAGGACTAGAAACTCAATCAAAACCCTCAACTACATGGAAACTGAACAACCTGCTCCTGAATGACTACTGGGTACATAACGAAATGAAAGCAGAAATAAAGATGTTCTTTGAAACCAATGAGAACAAAGATACAACATACCAGAATCTCTGGGACACATTTAAAGCAGTGTGTAGAGGGAAATTTATAGCACTAAATGCCCACAAGAGAAAGCTGGAAAGATCTAAAATTGACACTCTAACATCACAATTAAAAGAACTAGAGAGGCAAGAGCAAACACATTCAAAAGCTAGCAGAAGGCAAGAAATAACTAAGATCAGAGCAGAACTGAAGGAATTAGGGACACAAAAACCCTCCAAAAAATCAATGAATCCAGGAGTTGGTTTTTTGAAAAGATCAACAAAATTGACAGACCGCTAGCAAGACTAATAAAGAAGAAAAGAGAGAGGAATCAGACGCAATAAAAAATGATAAAAGGGATATCACGACTGACCCCACAGAAATACAAACAACCATCAGAGAATACTATAAATGCCTCTACGCAAATGAACTAGAAAATCTAGAAGAAATGGATAATTTCCTGGACACTTACACTCTCCCAAGACTAAACCAGGAAGAAGTTGAATCCCTGAATAGACCAATAGCAGGCTCTGAAATTCAGGCAACAATTAATAGCCTACCCACCAAAAAAAGTCCAGGACCAGATGGATTCACAGCTGAATTCTACCAGAGGTACAAGGAGGAGCTGGTACCATTCCTTCTGAAACTATTCAATCAATAGAAAAAGGGAATCCTCCCTAACTCATTTTATGAGCCAACATCATCCTGATACCAAAGCCTGGCAGAGACACAACAAAAAAAGAGAATTTTAGACCAATATCCCTGATGAACATCGATGCAAAAATTCTCAATAAAATACTGGCAAACGGATTCAGCAGCACATCAAAAAGCTTATCCACCATGATCAAGTGGGCTTCATCCCTGGGATGCAAGGCTGGTTCAACATTCGCAAATCAATAAACGTAATCCAGCATATAAACAGAACCAAAGACAAGAACCACATGATTATCTCAATAGATGCAGAAAAGGCTTTTGACAAAATTCAACAGCCCTTTATGCTAAAAACGCTCAATAAATTCGGTATTGATGGAACGTACCTCAAAATAATAAGAGCTATTTACGACAAACCACAGCTAATATCATACTGAATGGGCAAAAACTGGAAAAATTCCCTTTGAAAACTGGCACAAGACAGGGATGCCCTCTCTCACCACTCCTATTCAACATAGTGTTGGAAGTTCTGGCTAGGGCAATCAGGCAAGAGAAAGAAATCAAGGGTATCCAGTTAGGAAAAGAAGAAGTCAAATTGTCCGTTTGCAGATGACATGATTGTATATTTAGAAAACCCCATTGTCTCAGCCCAAAATCTCCTTAAGCTGATAAGAAACTTCAGCAAAGTCTCAGGATACAAAATTAATGTGCAAACACAAGCATTCTTATACACCAGTACAGAAAGCAGAGAGAGCCAAATCAGGAATGAACTTCCATTCACAATTGCTTCAAAGAGAATAAAATACCTAGGAATCCAACTTACAAGGGATGTAAAGGACCTCTTCAAGGAGAACTACAAACCACTGCTCAGTGAAATCAAAGAGGACACAAACAAATGGAAGAACATACCATGCTCATGGATAGGAAGAATCAATATCGTGAAAATGGCCATACTGCCCAAGGTTATTTATAGATTCAATGCCATCCCCATCAAGCTACCAATGAGTTTCTTCACAGAATTGAAAAAAACTGCTTTAAAGTTCATATGGAACCAAAAAAGAGCCCGCATTGCCAAGACAATCCTAAGTCAAAAGGACAAAGCTGGAGGCGTCACGCTACCTGACTTCAAACTATACTACAAGGCTACAGTAACCAAAACAGCATGGTACTGGTACCAAAACAGAGATATAGACCAATGGAACAGAACAGAGTCCTCAGAAATAATACCACACATCTACAGCCATCTGATCTTTGACAAACCTGAGAGAAACAAGAAATGGGGAAAGGATTCCCTATTTAATAAATGGTGCTGGGAAAATTGGCTAGCCATAAGTAGAAAGCTGAAACTGGATCCTTTCCTTACCCTTATACGAAGATTAATTCAAGATGGATTAGAGACTTAAATGTTAGACCTAATACCATAAAAACCCTAGAAGAAATCTAGGTAGTACCATTCAGGACATAGGCATGGGCAAGGACTTCATGTCTAAAACACCAAAAGCAACGGCAGCAAACCAAAATTGACAAATGGGATCTCATTAAACTAAAGAGCTTTTGCACAGCAAAAGAAACTACCATCAGAGTGAACAGGCAACCTACAGAATGGGAGAAAATTTTGCAACCTACTCATCTGACAAAGGGCTAATATCCAGAATCTACAAAGAACTCAAACAAATATACAAGAAAAAAACAAACACCCCATCAAAAAGTGGGGAAAGGATATGAACAGACATTTCTCAAAAGAAGACATTCATACAGCCAACAGACACATGAAAAAATGCTCATCATCACTGGCCATCAGAGAAATGCAAATCAAAACCACAATGAGATACCATCTCACACCAGTTAGAATGGCAATCATTAAGAAGTCAGGAACAACAGGTGTTGGAGAGGATGTGGAGAAATAGGAACACTTTTACACTGTTGGTGGGATTGTAAACTAGTTCAACCATTATGGAAAACAGTATGGCATTCCTCAAGGATCTAGAACTAGATGTACCATATGACCCAGCCATCCCACTACTGGGTATATACCCAAAGGATTATAAATTACTCTACTACAAAGACACATGCACACGTATGTTTATTGCGGCACTATTCACAATAGCAAAGACTTGAATCAACCCAAATGTCCATCTGTGACAGACTGGATTAAGAAAATGTGGCACATATACACCATGGAATACTATGCAGCCATCAAAAAGGATGAGTTTGCGTCCTTTGTAGGGACATGGATGCAGCTGGAAACCATCATTCTTAGCAAACTATCACAAGAACAGAAAACCAAACACCACATGTTCTCACTCATAGGTGGGAACTGAACAATGAGATCACTTGGACTCAGGAAGGGGAACATCACACACTGGGGCCTATCATGGGGAGGGGGCGGAGGAGGGATTGCATTGGGAGTTATACATGATATAAATGATAAATTGATGGGTGCTGACGAGTTGATGGGTGCAGCACCACCAACATGGCATAAGTATACATATGTAACAAACCTGCACGTTATGCACATGTACCCTAGAACTTAAAGTATAATAAAAAATAAAAAAATAAAAAAAAAAAGATAATTCTGGTTGTACCTGAAGGGAATTCATTACATTAATTAATACTCCGGCTCAACTCATATTGTAATCTTCGCTTGCACTTAAATTTGTTAATCCCAGGAAATGTACTAACCCTTTAGGTTTGGTTTATGTTCTGCATCTAGTCCTGACTTCTTCAACCAAGTAAACCCTTAGATCATCGATGGGCATCACTGCCCTTGGTTTACTCTCTTCCACCTTTATGCTGGTGTTTGACCCCTTCTTGGTGTTTTCTCTAAGTCTCTGAACTGAAGGCAGAAGTGCTGCTCTGTTTATGGCTCTGGGTCTGTGTTCTGTTATTGAATTGATTTCCTCCCTTGGGCTTAGACTTTCATTCTCTCCCTCTTCCAAAGTACTTTTCTTTAGTAATTACTCCCTGCTCTCATTTTTCTCCAACCCTTCCCTCCACACTTCTCCCATTCTACTCTTCAATTCTCCCCATTCTGCCCAACACTCCTCACGCCAAACTGACCAATGAGCTCCTATTGCCAAATGATGGATGGGTTTTCCGTTCTTATTTTGCTTGACTTATTTGGCATTTAACAATTGGGCACACCCTCATTTTTAAAACCCTCTCTTACATTTGCTTCCACAAATTGCTGTCTCCTGGTTTTACCCCTCTTGCTCCAAAGCACATTCTTAGTTTTTTGCATGGAGTGCTTCTCCCCCATATCGCTGCCTTCCATATGTCTGTTCCACAGAGTTCCATCTCTGGGCCTTTGATCACTTGGTCCTCTCTCTTTAGGACTTCTCATTCGCTCTTAGCTTTCCAATGACAACTCACATGCCAGGCACTGTCACATCTGTATCCTCAGGGCAGACGATTCTCTTGAGCTCCAAAGAGTAAATCTAATTGCCTCATTTTATTTCTCCTCTGCCCAAACTTATTTCTCCATTTATATTTGATATCTTGGTGAATGCCACCTCCATTCACTCTTTTGCTCAGAAATTTTAGAATCACCCAAATTTCTTCTGTCTACCCTAATCCCCACACTAAGTCAATCATCAAGTCCTTTAGATTCCTGAAATAGTTCTCAATCTTATCTACTCCTTTCTATCATTTCTTTTCCAGAGGATGAATGACTGCAAAATGTTTCTTAGGTGGATTTCCTGCTTCTTAGTCTTGCCCTTTGTCCCATATACAGTCCCTGCTTGTTCGCTAGAATATGCGTGTTTGAAATTAAGTCTGTCACCACTTAATGATGCCGTCCCATTAAGAGACAGATTCAGGAAAAAGTTAGATTCTGTTACATGGCCATTGATTGTCCTCCTAATCCAGCCCTGCCTTCCTCTCATGCTGGGGCAGACTCTTTGTTGGCCCCATATCTAGTCCACTCGATTCTCTCTTGGCATTGTCCAGCTAACAACTGCATTTCCCATAAGGTAAAGTGTGGCCTTACATGATGAAGTTTGCACCTTACTTGCTTGGAAGAAAATTGCTTGCCCCAGACTTCTTCACTTTCTATGCCCTTAAGCTGGAACACAAATGGCCATGGCCCATCCCTACCTGCAAAGGTAGAGGAACAACATGGCTCCCAAACATCATCATACAGCAAAGCTACCTGCCAACTTAGGCCTGCTGAATGGTTGCATGAGAGGGAAATAAAAAGCTATCTTATTTGGGCCACTGTATTTTGGGGTCTTTTAATACTCTGCTCCAGCCTTTGCCCTAAATAGTAAACCTGCTTTTTCATTATGCCTTTGTTGTTCCCTTCTCCAGTTGGACTCTCTGTCCCATCCATACCAGACAAGTTGCATTCTCCAAATGTTGTGTACCGTCTTGCCCTTCATGTTTATGCATGTGCTATTCCCTCTGCCTAGAGTGTGTTCCCATTTTTCTCTGCCTGAATAAATCCTATTCATGCCTTAGGACTCCGCTGAGGCATCAACTTCCATTTGAATCATTTTCTAACATACCGCTCCACCAACAGCACACACATACACTCCTCTCTGTTCCCACAGCATCCTCACAAAGCCCTGTGATCACTGGTTTACCTATGTGTCTTCCCTTTGTGAGCATCTTGATGGCAAGAGCTATCTTTTATCTCTGACAAACAGTTGGGGTTCAACAAATGTGTAACAAGTGAAGACTCAGAGAAGCTCTTGATGTTCCAAGTTTCCCTACAGGAAGTCTGTGTGTATCTGTGAATATGTGTATGAGTGTCTGGGGTGTAGCCATCTTAACTGAAGCACAAGCACCAGGAGCCTAAAGAGCCAGAGCTGCATGTGTAGCCAGCATCTTTAGAGACTACTAAATGGCCAAGCTGGGGTTAGGGGTTCAAATGCCAAGTCCAAGGATCAGGAACTAGGCAGAAACTAGAAAGGGCAGGAGTAGGGTAACCAGGACAGTTTTGTGGTAGGCAGAATAATGGTCCAGTACAGATGTCCATGTCCTAATCCTGGGAACCTTTGGAAAAGTTGGGCTATGGGGCAAAGAACACTAATGGTGCAGATGGAATTAAGGTTACTAATCAACTGACCTTAAAATAAAAAGATTATGCTGGGTTATCCCAATAGCCCTAGCACAATCACAAGGATTGCACTGTGACAGAAGTGGAAGGTGGAGAAATAAGCTTGGGCAGAAGATGAAGACAGAAGATGGAGAAGCAGAGAGAAGGCAGTGTGAAAAGGACTCAGCCTGACATTGCTGGCTTTAATGATGGAAGGAGTGGAAGGAGGCCACAAGCCAATGAATGGGGCATCTTCTTGAAGCTAGAAAAGGTAAGGAAATGGATTCTTCCCAGCACCTCCAGAAATGGACATAGTTAACCTCTTAACATTAGCCCAGTGAAATCCATTTTGGACTTCCGGCCTCTGAACATGAGATAACAAATGTGTGTTTTCTAAGCCATGAGATTCATGATAATGTGGTGCAGCAACAATAGGAAGCACTGGCAGTATTATCAACTGAACACACTTGGAAAAGTTAGTGAATATCCCTAAACCTCAGCCTCCCCCTATGATATACAAATAAAAGTCACTCCCTGGTGGTGAGGATTAAAGTAGATCATCGATATAAAAAGGTTGGCAGAAGATGGCCGAATAGGAACAGCTCCAGTCTCCAGCTCCCAGCACGAGCAACACAGAAGACAAGTGATTTCTGCATTTTCAACTGAGGTACTCGGTTCATCTCACTAGGGAGTGCTGGACAATCGGTGCTGCTCAGCTGCTGCAGCCCGACCAGCGAGAGCTGAAGCAGGGCAAGGCATCACCTTACCTGGGAAGCACAAAGGGGAGGGGAATCCCTTTTCCTAGCCAGGGGAACTGAGACACACAACACCTGGAAAATCGGGTAACTCCCACCCCAATACTTTGCTTTACCAAGGGTCTTAGCAAACGGGCACACCAGGAGATTATATCCCACACCTGGCTGGGAGGGTCCCATGCCCACCCACGGAGCCTCCCTCATTGCTAGCACAGCAGTCTGCGATCTAACTGCAAGGCAGCAGTGAGGCTGGGGGAGGGGCACCTGCCATTGCTGAGGCTTAAGTAGGTAAACAAAGCCCTGGGAAGCTCGAACTGGGTGGAGCTCACAGCAGCTCAAGGAGGCTTGCCTGTCTCTGTAGACTACACCTCTGGGGACAGGGCACAGCTAAACAACAACAACAACAAAGCAGTAGAAACCTCTGCAGACGCAAACGATTCTGTCTGGCAGCTTTGAAGAGAGCAGTGGATCTCCCAACACGGAGGTTGAGATCTGAGAATGGACAGACTGCCTGCTCTAGTGGGTCCCTGACCCCTGAGTAGCCTAGCTGGGAGACATCTCCCACTAGGGACAGACCGACATCCCACACCTCACAGGGTGGAGTACACCCCTGAGAGGAAGCTTCCAAAGCAAGAATCAGACAGGTACACTCGCTGTTCAGCAATATTCTATCTTCTGCAGCCTCTGCTGCTGATACCCAGGCAAACAGGGTCTGGAGTGTACCTCAAGCAATCTCCAACAGACCTACAGCTGAGGGTCCTGACTGTTAGAAGGAAAACTAACAAACAGGAAGGACACCCACACCAAAACCCCATCAGTACATCACCATCATCAAAGACCAGAGGCAGATAAAACCACAAAGATGGGGAAAAAGCAGGGCAGAAAAGCTGGAAATTCAAAAAATATGAACACATATACCCTGCAAAGGAACGCAGCTCATCGCCAGCAACGGATCAAAGCTGGTCAGAGAATGACTTTGACGAGATTAGAGAAGGCTTCAGTCCATCAAACTTCTGAGAGTTAAAGGAGGAATTACGTACCGAGCGCAAAGAAACTAAAAATCTTGAAAAAAGAGTGGAAGAATTGATAGCTAGACTAATTAATGCAGAGAAGGTCATAAACGAAATGACAGAGATGAAAACCATGACACGAGAAATACGTGACAAATGCATAAGCTTCAGTAACTGACTTGATCAACTGGAAGAAAGAGTATCAGCGATTGAGGATCAAATGAATGAAATGAACTGAGAAAAGAAATCTAAAGAAAAAAGAAGAAAAAGAAATGAACAAAATCTGCAAAAAGCATGGGATTATGTAAAAAGACCAAATCTATATCTGATTGGGGTACCTGAAAGTGAGGGGGAAAATGGAACCAAGTTGGAAAACACTCTTCAGGATATCATCCAGGAGAACTTCCCCAACCTAGTAGGGCAGGCCAACATTCAAATTCAGGAAATACAGAGAACGCCACAAAGATACTCCTCCAGAAGAGCAACTCCAAGACACATAATTGCCAGATTCACCAAAGTTGAAATGAAGGAAAAAATCTTAAGGGCAGCCAGAGGGAAAGGTCGGGTTACCCACAAAGGGAAGCCCATCAGACTAACAGCAGATCTCTCGGCAGAAACTCTCCAAGCCAGAAGAGAGTGGGGGCAAATTCAACGTTCTTAAAGAAAAGATTTTCAACCCAGAATTTCATATCCAGCCAAACTAAGTTTCATCAGTGAAGGAGAAATAAAATCCTTTACAGATAAGCAAATGCTTAGAGATTTTGTCACCACCAGGCCTGCCTTACAAGAGACCTGAAGGAAACCCTAAACATGGAAAGGAACAACCGGTACCAGCCATTGCAAAAACATGCCAAAATGTAAAGACCATCGAGGCTAGGAAGAAACTGCATCAACTAATGAGCAAAATAACCAGTGAATATCATAATGACAGGATCAAGTTCACACATAACAATATTAACCTTAAATGTAAATGGACTAAATGCACCTATGAAAAGACACAGACTGGCAAACTGGATATAAAGATCAGGACCCATCAGTTTGCTGTATTTGGGAGACCCATCTCACATGCAGAGACATACACAGGCTCAAAATAAGGGATGGAGGAAGATCTACCAAGCAATGGAGAACAAAAAAAAGCAGGAGTTGCAATCCTAGTCTCTGATAAAACAGACTTTAAACCATCAAAGATCAAAAGAGACAAAGAAGGCATTACATAATGGTAAAGGGATCAATTCAACAGGAAGAGCTAACTCTCCTAAATATCTATGCACCCAATACAGGAGCACCCAGATTCATAAAGCAAGTCCTTAGAGACTTACAAAGAGACTTAGACTCCCATACAATAATAATGGGAGACTTCAACACCCCACTGTCAACATTAGACAGATCGACGAGACAGAACGTTAACAAGGATATCCAGGAATTGAACTCATCTCTGCACCAAGCGGACCTAATAGACATCTACACAACTCTCCACCCCAAATCAACAGAATATACATTCTTCTCAGCACCACATCGCACTTATTCCAAAATTGACCACATAATTGGAAGTAAAGCACTCCTCAGCAAATGTACAAGAACAGAAATTATAACAAACTGTCTCTCAGACCACAGTGCAATCAAACTAGAACTCAGGACCAAGAAACTCAAACAAAACCGCTCAACTACATGGAAACTGAACAACCTGCTCCTGAATGACTACTGGGTACATAACGAAATGAAAGCAGAAATAAAGATGTTCTTTGAAACCAATGAGAACAAAGATACAACATACCAGAATCTCTGGGACACATTTAAAGCAGTGTGTAGAGTGAAATTTATAGCACTAAATGCCCACAAGAGAAAGCTGGAAAGATCTAAAATGGACACTCTAACATCACAATTAAAAGAACTAGAGAAGCAAGAGCAAACACATTCAAAAGCTAGCAGAAGGCAAGAAATAACTAAGATCAGAGCAGAACTGAAAGAGATAGAGACACAAAAAAATCCTCCAAAAAAATCAATGAATCCAGGAGTTGGTTTTTTGAAAAGATCAACAAAATTGATAGACCACTAGCAAGACTAATAAAGAAGAAAAGCGAGAAGAATCAAATAGACGCCAAAAAAATGATAAGGGGATATCACCACTGACCCCACAGAATACAACAACCATCAGAGAATACTATAAAAACCTCTACGCAAATAAACTAGAAAATCTAGAAGAAATGGATAATTTCCTGGACACTTACACTCTCCCAAGACTAAACCAGGAAGAAGCTGAATCCTGAATAGACCAATAGCAGGCTCTGAAATTGAGGCAATAATTAATAGCCTACCAACAAAAAAAGTCCAGGACCAGATGGCTTCACAGCTGAATTCTACCAGAGGTACAAGGAGGAGCTGGTACCATTCCTTCTGAAACTATTCCAATCAATAGAAAAAGAGGGATTCCTCTCTAACTCATTTTATGAGGCCAACATCAGCTTGATACCAAAGCCTGGCAGAGACACAACAAAATAGAGAATTTTAGACCAATATCCCTGTTGAACATCAATGCAAAAATCCTCAATAAAATACTGGCAAACCAGATCCAGCAGCACATCAAAAAGCTTATCCACCATGATCAAGTGGGCTTCATCCCTGGGATGCAAGGCTGGTTCAACATACACAAATCAATAAATGTAATCCAGCATATAAACAGAATCAAAGACAAAAACCACATGATTATCTCAACAGATGCAGAAAAGGCCTTTGACAAAATTCAACAGCCCTTCATGATAAAAACACTGAATAAATTTTTTGTTGTTGTTGTTGGTTGTTGTTGTTGTTGTTGTTGTTGAGACGGACTCTCGCTCTGTCACCCAGGCTGGAGTGCAGTGGCTGGATCTCAGCTCACTGCAAGCTCTGCCTCCCAGGTTTACACCATTCTCCTGCCTCAGCCTCCCAAGTAGCTGGGACAACAGACGCCCACCACCTCGCCCGGCTAGTTTTTTGTATTTTTTAGTAGAGACGGTGTTTCACCGTGTTAGCCAGGATGGTCTTGATCTCCTGACCTCGTGATCCGCTCGTCTCGGCCTCCCAAAGTGCTGGGATTACAGGCTTGAGCCACCGCGCCCGGCCTAAATTTGGTATTGATGGAACGTATCTCAAAATAATAAGAGCTATTTATGACAAACCCACAGCTAATATCATACTGAATGGGCAAAAACTGGAAAAATTCCCTTTGAAAACTGGCACAAGACAGGGATGCCCCTCTCACCACTCCTATTCAACATAGTGTTGGAAGTTCTGGCCAGGACAATCAGGCAAGAGAAAGAAACAAGGGTATTCAGTTAGGAAAAGAGAAGTCAAATTGTCCCTGTTTGCAGATGACATGATTGTATATTTAGAAAACCCCATTGTCTCAGCCCAAAATCCTTAAGCTGATAAGAAACTTCAGCAAAGTCTCAGGATACAAAATTAATGTGCAAAAATCACAAGCATTCTTATACACCAGTAACAGACAAACAGAAAGCCAAATCATGAATGAAGTTCCATTCACAATTGCTTCAAAGAGAATAAAATACCTAGGAATCCAACTTACAAGGGATGGCAAGGACCTCTTCAAGGAGGAGAACTACAAACCACTGCTCAGTGAAATCAAAGAGGACACAAACAAATGGAAGAACATACCATGCTCATGGATAGGAAGAATAAATATTGTGAAAATGGCCATACTGCCCAAGGTCATTTATAGATTCAATGCCATCCCCATCAAGCTACCAATGATTTTCTTCACAGAATTGGAAAAAACTGTTTTAAAGTTCAAATGGAACCAAAAAAGAGCCTGCATTGCCAAGACAATCCTAAGTCAAAAGAACAAAGCTAGAGGCGTCACGCTACCTGACTTCAAACTATACTACAAGGCTACAGTAACCAAAACAGCATGGTACTGGTACCAAAACAGAGATATAGACCAATGGAATAGAACAGAGTCCTCAGAATTAATAGCACACATCTACAGCCATCTGATCTTTGACAAACCTGAGAGAAACAAGAAATGGGGAAAGGATTTCCTATTTAATAAATGGTGCTGGGAAAATTGGCTAGCCATAAGTAGAAAGCTGAAACTGGATCCTTTCCTTACTCCTTATTCAAAAATTAATTCAAGATGGATTAGAGACTCAAATGTTAGACCTAATACCATAAAAACCCTAGAAGAAAACCTAGGTAATACCATTCAGGACATAGGCATGGGCAAGGACTTCATGTCTAAAACACCAAAAGCAACAGCAACAAAAGCCAAAACTGACAAATGGGATCTCATTAAACTAAAGAGCTTCTGCACAGCAAAAGAAACTACCATCAGAGTGAACAGGCAACCTACAGAATGGGAGAAAACTTTTGCAATCTACTCATCTGACAAAGGGCTAATATCCAGAACCTACAAAGAACTCAAACAAACTTACAAGAAAAAAACAAACAACCCCATCAAAAAGTGGGGAAAGGATATGAACAGACAGTTCTCAAAAGAAGACATTCATACAGCCAACAGACACATGAAAAAATGCTCATCAACACTGGCCATCAGAGAAATGCAAATCAAAACCACAATGAGATACCATCTCACACCAGTTAGAATGGCAATCATTAAGAAGTCAGGAAACAACAGGTGCTGGAGAGGATGTGGACAAATAGGATCACTTTTACACTGTTGGTGGGATTGTAAACTAGTTCAACCATTATGGAAAACAGTATGGCGATTCCTCAAGGATCTAGAACTAGAAGTACCATATGACCCAGCCATCCCACTACTGGGTATATACCCCAAGGATTATAAATCATGCTGCTATAAAGACACATGCACATGTATGTTTATTGCAGCACTATTCACAACAGCAAAGACTTGGAATTAACCCAAATGTCCATCAGTGACAGACTGGATTAAGAAAATGTGGCACATGGGGGCGGAGCAAGATGGCCAAATAGGAACAGCTCCAGTCTCCAACTCCCAGCGCGAGCAACACAGAAGACCGGTGATTTCTGCATTTTCAACTGAGGTACTTGGGGTCATCTCTATAGGGAGTGCCGGACAATCGGTGCTGGTCAGCTGCTGCAGCCTGACCAGCGTGAGCTGAAGCAGGGCGAGGCATCGCCTCACCTGGAAGCCCAAGGGGGAAGGAAATCCGTTTTCCTAGCCAGGGGAACTGAGACACACAACACCTGGAAAATCAGGTAACTCCCACCCCAATACTGCGCTTTAAGCAAACAGGCACACCAGGAGAATATATCCCACACCTGGCCGGGAGGGTCCCACGCCCACGGAGCCTCTCTCACTGCTAACACAGCAGTCTGCGGCGATCTATCCGCAAGGCAGCCCCAAGGCTGGGGGAGGGGTGCCCGCCATTGCTGAGGCTTAAGGAGGTAAACAAAGCTGCTGGGAAGCTGGAACTGGGTGGAGCTCACAGCAGCTCAAGGAAGCCTGCCTGCCTCTGTAGACTCCACCTCTGGGGACAGCGCATAGCTGAGGTCCAATAGGGGAAGCAGCAGGGGCCGGTGCAGACGCGAATGACTCTGTCTGACAGCTTTGGGGACAGCCGTGGATCTCCCAACGCGGAGGTTGAGATCCGAGAACGGACAGACTGCCTGCTCAGGTGGGTCCCTGACCCCTGAGTAGCCTAGCTGGGAGACATCCCCCACTAGGGGCAGTCTGACACCCCACACCTCACAGGGTGGAGTCACCCTTGAGAGGAAACTTCCAAAGGAAGAATCAGACAGGTACACTCGCTGTTCAGCAATATTCTATCTTCAGCAACCTCTGCTGCTGATACCCAGGCAAACAGGGTCTGGAGTGGACCTCAAGCAATCTCCAACAGACCAACAGACAGTCCTTCTGACTGTCAGATGGAAAACTATCAAACAGGAAGGACACCTATACCAAAACCCCATCAGTACATCACCATCATCAAAGACCAGAGACAGATAAAACCACAAAGATGGGGAAGAAGCAGGGCAGAAAAGCTGGAAATTCAAAAAATAAGAGCGCATCTCCCCCTGCAAAGGAGCGCAGCCCATCGCCAGCAACGGATCAAAGCTGGTCAGAGAATGACTTTGACGAGATGAGAGAAGAAGGCTTCAGTCCATCAAACTTCTCAGAGCTAAAGGAGGAATTACGTACCCAGCGCAAAGAAACTAAAAATCTTGAAAAAAGAGTGGAAGAATTGACAGCTAGACTAATTAATACAGAGAAGATCATAAACGAAATGACAGAGATGAAAACCATGACACGAGAAATACGTGACAAATGCACAAGCTTCAGTAACCGACTCGATCAACTGGAAGAAAGAGTATCAGCGATTGAGGATCAAATGAATGAAATGAAGCGAGAAGAGAAACCAAAAGAAAAAAGAAGAAAAAGAAATGAACAAAGCCTGCAAGAAGTATGGGATTATGTAAAAAGACCAAATCTACGTCTGATTGGGGTGCCTGAAAGTGAGGGGGAAAATGGAACCAAGTTGGAAAACACTCTTCAGGATATCATCCAGGAGAACTTCCCCAACCTAGTAGGGCAGGCCAACATTCAAATTCAGGAAATACAGAGAACGCCACAAAGATACTCCTCCAGAAGAGCAACTCCAAGACACATAATTGCCAGATTCACCAAAGTTGAAATGAAGGAAAATATCTTAAAGGCAGCCAGAGAGAAAGGTCGGTTACCCACAAAGGGAAGCCCATCAGACTAACAGCAGATCTCTCGGCAGAAACTCTCCAAGCCAGAAGAGAGTGGGGGCCAATATTCAACGTTCTTAAAGAAAAGAATTTTCAACCCAGAATTTCATATCCAGCCAAACTAAGTTTCATCAGTGAAGGAGAAATAAAATCCTTTACAGATAAGCAAATGCTTAAGAGATTTTGTCACCACCAGGCCTGCCTTACAAGAGACCCAGAAGGAAACCCTAAACATGGAAAGGAACAACCGGTACCAGCCATTGCAAAAACATGTCAAAATGTAAAGACCATCGAGGCTAGGAAGAAACTGCATCAACTAACGAGCTAAATAACCAGTTAATATCATAATGACAGGATCAAGTTCACACATAACAATATTAACCTTAAATGTAAATGGACTAAATGCTCCAATTAAAAGACACAGACTGGCAAACTGGATAAAGAGTCAAGACCCATCAGTCTCCTGTATTCAGGAGACCCATCTCACATGCAGAGACATACATAGGCTCAAAATAAAGGGATGGAAGAAGATCTACCAAGCAAATGGAGAACAAAAAAAAGCAGGGATTGCAATCCTAGTCTCTGATAAAACAGACTTTAAACCATCACAGATCAAAAGAGACAAAGAAGGCCATTACATAATGGTAAAGGGATCAATTCAACAGGAAGAGCTAACTCTCCTAAATATCTATGCACCCAATACAGGAGCACACAGATTCATAAAGCAAGTCCTTAGAGACCTACAAAGAGACTTAGACTCCCATACAATAATAATGGGAGACTTCAACACTCCACTGTCAACATTAGACAGATCAACGAGACAGAAAGTTAACAAGGATATCCAGGAATTGAACTCATCTCTGCACCAAGCGGACCTAATAGACATCTATAGAACTCTCCACCCCAAATCAACAGAATATACATTCTTCTCAGCACCACATCGCACTTATTCCAAAATTGACCACATAATTGGAAGTAAAGCACTCCTCAGCAAATGTACAAGAACAGAAATTATAACAAACTGTCTCTCAGACCACAGTGCAATCAAACTAGAACTCAGGACTAAGAAACTCAATCAAAACCGCTCAACTACATGGAAACTGAACAACCTGCTCCTGAATGACTACTGGGTACATAATGAAATGAAAGCAGAAATAAAGATGTTCTTTGAAACCAATGAGAACAAGATACAACATACCAGAATCTCTGGGACACATTTAAAGCAGTGTGTAGAGGGAAATTTATAGCACTAAATGCCCACAAGAGAAAGCAGGAAAGATCTAAAATGGACACTCTAACATCACAATTAAAAGAACTAGAGAGGCAAGAGCAAACACATTCAAAAGCTAGCAGAAGACAAGAAATAACTAAGATCAGAGCAGAACTGAAGGAGATAGAGACACAAAAAACCCTCCAAAAAATCAATGAATCCAGGAGTTGGTTTTTTGAAAAGATCAACAAAATTGACAGACCGCTAGCAAGACTAATAAAGAAGAAAAGAGAGAGGAATCAAATAGACGCAATAAAAAATGATAAAGGGGATATCACCACTGACCCCACAGAAATACAAACAACCATCAGAGAATACTATAAATGCCTCTACACAAATCAACTAGAAAATCTAGAAGAAATGGATAATTTCCTGGACACTTACACTCTCCCAAGACTAAACCAGGAAGAAGTTGAATCCCTGAATAGACCAATAGCAGGCTCTGAAATTGAGGCAACAATTAATAGCCTACCCACGAAAAAAAGTCCAGGACCAGATGGATTCACAGCTGAATTCTACCAGAGGTACAAGGAGGAGCTGGTACCATTCCTTCTGAAACTATTCCAATCAATAGAAAAAGAGGAATCCTCCCTAACTCATTTTATGAGGCCAACATCATCCTGATACCAAAGCCTGGCAGAGACACAACAAAAAAAGAGAATTTTAGACCAATAGCCCTGATGAACATCGATGCAAAATTCTCAATAAAATACTGGCAAACCAGATTCAGCAGCACATCAAAAAGCTTGTCCACCATGATCAAGTGGGCTTCATCCCTGGGATGCAAGGCTGGTTCAACATTCACAAATCAATAAACGTAATCCAGCATATAAACAGAACCAAAGACAAGAACCACATGATTATCTCAATAGATGCAGAAAAGGCTTTTGACAAAATTCAACAGCCCTTTATGCTAAAAACGCTCAATAAATTCGGTATTGATGGAACGTACCTCAAAATAATAAGAGCTATTTACGACAATCCCACAGCTAATATCATACTGAATGGGCAAAAACTGGAAAAATTCCCTTTGAAAACTGGCACAAGACAGGGATGCCCTCTCTCACCACTCCTATTCAACATAGTGTTGGAAGTTCTGGCTAGGACAATCAGGCAAGAGAAAGAAATCAAGGGTATCCAGTTAGGAAAAGAAGAAGTCAAATTGTCCCTGTTTGCAGATGACATGATTGTATATTTAGAAAACCCCATTGTCTCAGCCCAAAATCTCCTTAAGCTGATAAGAAACTTCAGCAAAGTCTCAGGATACAAAATTAATGTGCAAAAATCACAAGCATTTTTATACACCAGTAACAGACAAGCAGAGAGCCAAATCAGGAATGAACTTCCATTCACAATTGCTTCAAAGAGAATAAAATACCTAGGAATCCAGCTTACAAGGGATGTAAAGGACCTCTTAAGGAGAACTACAAACCACTGCTCAGTGAAATCAAAGAGGACACAAGCAAATGGAAGAACATACCATGCTCATGGATTGGAAGAATGAATATCGTGAAAATGGCCATACTGCCCATGGTCATTTATAGATTCAATGCCATCCCCATCAAGCTACCAATGAGTTTCTTCACAGAATTGGAAAAAACTGCTTTAAAGTTCATATGGAACCAAAAAAGAGCCCGCATTGCCAAGACAATCCTAAGTCAAAAGGACAAAGCTGGAGGCGTCACGCTACCTGACTTCAAACTATACTACAAGGCTACAGTAACCAAAACAGCATGGTACTGGTACCACAACAGAGAAATAGACCAATGGAACAGAACAGAGTCCTCAGAAATAATACCACACATCTACAGCCATCTGATCTTTGACATACCTGAGAGAAACAAGAAATGGGGAAAGGATTCCCTATTGAATAAATGGTGCTGGGAAAATTGGCTAGCCATAAGTAGAAAGCTGAAACTGGATCCTTTCCTTACCCCTTATACGAAGATTAATTCAAGATGGATTAGAGACTTAAATGTTAGACCTAATACCATAAAAACCCTAGAAGAAAACCTAGGTAGTACCATTCAGGACATAGGCATGGACAAGGACTTCATGTCTAAAACACCAAAAGCAACGGCAGCAAAAGCCAAAATTGACAAATGGGATCTAATTAAACTAAAGAGCTTTTGCACAGCAAAAGAAACTACCATCAGAGTGAACAGGCAACCTACAGAATGGGAGAAAATTTTTGCAACCTACTCATCTGACAAAGGGCTAATATCCAGAATCTGCAAAGAACTCAAACAAATATACAAGAAAAAAACAAACAACCCCATCAAAAAGTGGGGAAAGGATATGAACAGACATTTCTCAAATGAAGACATCCATACAGCCAACAGACACATGAAAAAATGCTCATCATCACTCGCCATCAGAGAAATACAAATCAAAACCACAATGAGATACCATCTCACACCAATTAGAATGGCAATCATTAAGAAGTCAGGAAACAACAGGTGTTGGAGAGGATGTGGAGAAATAGGAACACTCTTACACTGTTGGTGGGATTGTAAACTAGTTCAACCATTATGGAAAACAGTATGGCGATTCCTCAAGGATCTAGAACTAGATGTACCATATGACCCAGCCATCCCTCTACTGGGTATATACCCAAAGGATTATAAATTACTCTACTACAAAGACACATGCACACGTATGTTTATTGCGGCACTATTCACAATAGCAAAGACTTGGAATCAACCCAAATGTCCATCTGTGACAGACTGGATTAAGAAAATGTGGCACATATACACCATGGAATACTATGCAGCCATCAAAAAGGATGAGTTTGCATCCTTTGTAGGGACATGGATCCAGCTGGAAACCATCATTCTTAGCAAACTATCACAAGAAGAGAAAACCAAACACCACATGTTCTCACTCATAGGTGGGAACTGAACGATGAGATCACTTGGACTCGGGAAGGAGAACATCACACACTGGGGCCTATCATGGGGAGGGGGAGGAGGGAGGGATTGCATTGTGGAGTTATACATGATATAAACGTTATGCACATGTACCCTAGAACTTAAAGTATAATAAAAAAAAAATTAAAAAAAAAAAACAAAATGTGGCACATATACACCATGGAATACTATGCAGCCATAAAAAAGGATGAGTTTGTGTCCTTTGTAGGGACATGGATGCAGCTGGAAATCATCATTCTCAGCAAACTATCACAAGAACAGAAAACCAAGCACCGCATGTTCTCACTCATAAGTGGGAACTGAACAATGAGATCACTTGGACTCGGGAAGGGGAACATCACACACCGGGGCCTATCATGGGGAGGAGGAAGGGGGGAAGGATTGCATTGGGAGTTATACCTGATGTAAATGACGAGTTGATGGGTGCTGACAAGTTGATGGGTGCAGCACACCAACATGGCACAAGTATACATATGTAACAAACCTGCCCATTATGCACATGTACCCTAGAAATTAAAGTATAATAATAATAATAATAATAAAGGTTGGCAATGTGTTTAACACGTAATGAGTATTCCATAAAGGGTTATTATCCTTAGTAATAGTATCATCATCAGAATCATCATTACTGTTATTGTTTACTAATTTGCCTGGTACATCTGAGGTAGAGAGGAAGAAAGAGACAGACAAAGAGATAGAAAGTAAAATAATAAAAGCCTGCTTTGGAAACCTGCAGGCATATTTGGTTTTAGCGCTTTTGCAATGTGTCTTCTCAACTCACAGAGTGTCTTTCATTTCCTTTTGCTTTCTCTCTCTTGGTTTAGGTAGAAATATCTATTTTAAATTTAGTCATTTCAAAGTCTCCTTGGCATCGCATAAATGTCGCACCATTAAATATATATTCAATGAGTGCTCAAGCAGGCTGACTTCCTCGCCAAGAAATGGAGCACTGGAGGTGGGCAGGTGAGGCACGACAGACACCACACCTGCCTGTAGACTCTGCTGTCCTTACCTATGAGGATTACATTTTCTGAGCTCCAAATGAGGATGTGTGGTCTGACAAACATTTTTTCTTCTGCATTTTAATTTGTTTGTCTGAAAAGCCTGTCACATACATTAAATTAAATCTCATGAAATTCAGTGAATAAGCTTTACTGTGAAGAGTAAAACTCATGCAAAAATTCAGAAAAAAATATATCAGTTTTTATAATATTTAAATTTGAATTACTTGCTACTGTCTAGAGTGCAAGGTTTGGTTGACACAATGGTGGGTTTTTGCTTTGCTTTGCTTTGCATTTCTCTGGTCAGGTGGTCCCTTCTTCAACTCTTTTCCTCTGAGGCAAGCTTTCTTCATTCAAATCAGAATCCCACCTTCCCATTGAAGAAACAGCTACGTGATACGAGCTCGGCCAGTGATTAGTCCCATGAATGGCACACAATCCAAATGGCACGAATTTCCTACAGACAGATGAAAAACATGACTTTCTCTCCTCTTGAATAGCAAGTAGTGGAGATGTACGTAGAACCTGTTGCCTGCCACGCTTGCTACCACAAAAAGGAAATGCATCTGCAGGAAGTGAAGGAGGCCAGAAATCAGAAGGAAGCAGGGCTGAGAAATGGAGAGGAGAAAAAAAACCCTAATGACACTTTTGAGCCCTCAACCCCAGCTTCACCTGGCATCACTCACTGCCTCATCCTGCTCCACACATGAGCTGATAAATCTTTTTTGAGTGGGATTTCTGTCACTTGAAATGGAAAAACGGAAAGAGCCCTGGCTAATACACAGAGTCATTGCAAAAATATTGTCAAAAGGAGACCTTGGAAGAAACAAGCCCAGAGGTGAGGAAAACAGGCACAGGAAGAGGGAAGAGTGGACAGAGCAGGCAGGACCCCAGGGTTAATGTCCCAGCTCTGCCCTTACCAACAGCAGGGCCATTAGTGATGCTGCAGCATTTTAGTCTGATGGTCTTCAGAGGGGAAGACTGTGCTCCTGCCGCCATACAAAACACGGGGAGCTGTGGGAGGCTCACCTGGGATAGTAAATGTGAGCACTCTTTGTATTAAAAATGTTAAGTGCTTACAGATGACATTTATTACATGGAAAGCAGCACATTTTAAAAAGACTATGATGGAAACACAGACTAGAAATGAAAAGGTAGGATTTAAGTAGCTGAAATCTTAAGAGAGGTATATGGAAATCAGTTAATGATTAGATCTCCTTTAAACAATCTAAAGGGCAGACTTCCTGCTGATGTCAGTGGCTTGAGTAAAAATAAATACATGCAAAATAAAACATGGAAAAACTAGAAAACAATTATGAGGCTGTATATCTGATAGGAATGGGAAGAGAGAAAAGAGAGGGAAACCAATGTTTTGCAAGGTGTCTGCTATATCTGAGACTCCGAGTATCATATATACTATATCACTTCATCCATGAAGCAACACTACAAGAGTCAGGTATTACTGTCCTTATCATATGTTTGAGGAAAGTAAGTCTCAGAGCTCACATTCAAGCTCAGGTCTTATGATTCTATAAGCAAATCGCTAGACTACACCGATGCCCAGATAATAAATTTGAAACTAGAGTTTGGGGGTTAGATGGAGATATGCTTAGTTTGCTTTCCAGATTATAAGAACCAATCAGTCAATATTTTAAAGAAGGCTAGAGTTTACTTAAATAAAAAAATTTAGTTGTGAATGGTTTATTGCTGGATTGAAAGTCTAGTGCTTTTAATAGCCCCTAAAAATGTGTTTATCTTTACCTCAGTGTCAAGAATTATGAAGGGTCTGGGAATTTACCCTACTTAGAAGCCAATAAGCTAGCCTGTTACTATTTTATCAATGTTAGTGGAAGACATAAGACTCCTGAGCCAGAGACAAAGGACTTATTACTCATGGCAAAAGAATAACCACAATTTCATGTTGGTTTGTATCTGTTAGTTCCCCATATCCACTCCCCAAAGTCCCATGAGAGTAACAGAGAGAGCCCATGGGGTGCCCGAATATGCCATGGGTTACATTACAGTAGGGGAACACTGAAATTAGAGGATTCATTGCTTTTATTGTGAGTGGAAGCAAGCCTGTTCTTTGTCTGGGGTAAGATGTTGTCTTAGTCCATTTGTGTTACTATAATGAAATACCTGAGGCTGGGTAATTTATTTTTTAAAAATAGGTTTATCTGGCTCACAGTTCTTCAGCCTGTACAAGAAGGCTGGCACCAGCATCTGCTTCTGGGGAGGGCCTCAGGAAGCTTCCATTCATGGTGGGAGGTAAAGGGGAGCCAGCATGTACAGAGGTCATATGGTCAGAGAGGAAGCAAGTGGGGAGGCGGGTGCCATGCTCTTTTTAACAACCAGCTCGTGGGGGAAGTTCCACAGGAACAAGAGCAAGAACTCACTCATTACCGTAAGAATGCCCCCAAGCCATTTATGAGAGATCTGCCGTCAGGACCCAAATACCCACCTCCAGTATTGGGGATCAAATTTCAACATGAAGTTTGAAGGGGTAAACATCCAAACTATAGCAGATGCTGTCTCCTTTCTCAAAATTTCCTGCTGTAAACACAACTCTGAGAAATGGCCTAGGTAAGTAGTGGTCAGACCCTTGCATTGTTGACATGCCCAGTAGGAGTGCATAGGGAGGCTTGGGACCATGGTGGATTGCCTCTCCCAGCACCGGAGTCCTTCCTTTGGCAACACTGAGCTCTTGAGGCCTTCTTGTCCTCTTCAACTACAATTTCATCCCTTTGCTCTCTACTGGAACCATCCTTGCACAGATTTCTTATAGCTGTTTCTCTTTATATTTGCAGATATCTCTCACTTTATTCCCAAAGTTCTTAGAAACGCTTTCTTCATGCCTCCCCCACAGCACCAGCATGATACCTTTGTGATGTATTAACTTGGCTGGGCTGGACTATAGCCCCAGAATTCCCTTTCTAGTATATTTGCAGTCAAGGCAGGCTACAAAGCATATTCTTTCACGGATGAGGAGGACAGAAGGGAGGAAGCAGTTGTTTTTCCATGTTGTCCCAGTTCTGCAATCAAACACTGATCTAGATGCTCCTGTGAAGGGATTTTACAGATAGAAAGTACCTAATCAGTTGACTTTAAGTCAGCTTAGCAAGGCAAAGACTTGGCTGTCCTTTGTCTAAGGGTACAGAAAGGTATCCAGAAACTCTGCAAAGCTGCATCAGGAATCAAGGGCAAGGGAAACTTGTGATCATACCAGCTAGGATAGACCTATGGCTGCAGTGGTTTCGATAGTCACCTGAGGGTTACTGTTAACTTTTAAGCTGCAGCTACCTGTTCAGCTCTGCCTTACTTGGTTAGATCCTGTGAATTTAAATGACCTTCACTGATTGTGTTCTTACTGCTCATGTCTTCTGACAAAAGCAATATAGGGAGATTATTCAAAGCAGACCTGTATCAATCAATTGGAAGCCCTTTAAAAGAGGGCTTAGGTCTTTCCGGGGCTAGAGGCTGCACCCAGCGGCTGGCTCTGCAGGTGCCCTCCATTCCCCTTGGATCTTCCATCTTGACTGACTGCCTGGGGATAGCACGTCCACCCTGTGCATATGGGATTCCAGCCTGCTGGTGGTTCATCCTTCCTGTCTACCTGCCCTATGGACTCTGGGCTTGCCAAACCCATTCCCACAATGTGCAAGCCAATTTAATGTTTATAATGAACATGCATCATCAAAATACATACCCTATTGGATTTGCTTCTCTGATTGAATCCTGACCAATTCATGCTGAGACTTAATGGAAACTGTTCATTTGATGAGACTGAGACCTTCCTGTCAATCCAACAATATTCTCCGTCTTCATTCTGCATGACCCCTCTATTAACATCTTCTCTTTAAACCACTTTTCCCTTGGAATTGGAAGTACCCTTCAGACTATCTTCTAGTGACTCCTCCTTCCCTCTCTGTCTCTCTCTCCTTTTATGCTTCCTCTTCTATTTCTTTAATTTTTTTTTTAGACAGAGTCTCACTCTGTTGCCCAGGCTGGAGTGCAGTGGCATGATCTTGGCTCACTGCAGCCTCTGTCTCTGCGTTGAAGCGATTCTCCTGCCTCAGCCTCCTGAGTAGCTGGGGCTACAGATGTGTGCTACCACACCCTGCTAATTTTTGTATTTTTAGTAGAGAAGCAGTTTCACCATGTTGGCCAGGATGGTCTCGATCTCCTGAACTCATAAGCTGCCCACCTCAGCCTCCCAAAATGCTAGGATTACAGGCATGAGCCATCGCGTCCAGACTATTTCTTTAATTTTGGTTATTTCCCCAAGAGTATTATTGCCATGTATTATATCTCTTTCTCTTCTCATACAAATGCTTCACAATCCTCCTAGTGTATACTTTTCATTTTTACCATCTTAGAGTCTCTTAGTGTAGCTCTTTCCCAGCCCAGTTAATTAAAAGTGCCTCAAAATGGATACAAGGCCCAAGGCTGTTTGAATCTTATGTTCCTCGTACCCTGGCGAAACTGCCTTCATCATCATCATCATCATCATCATCATCATTAGTTGAGCCTTGATAGGCACTACATACTATTTAAGGTGCTTTATGAACATTGTCTCCTTTAATCCTTACAATATTCTTATGAAGTAGACAGTATGATTCCCATTTTTCTCATGAGAAAACTGAGAATTGTGGAAAGACTATCTAACTTGCCTTAGGCCCCACAGCTAGTAGATGCCAAAGTTAGGATGTCTACACTTCACCTAAGCTCCAACCAACTGGCTATATTGCTTTTGTCAGAAGACATGAGCAGTAAAAACACAATCAGTGAAGGTCATTTAAATTCACAGGATCTAACCAAGTAAGGCAGAGCTGAACAGGCAGCTGCAGCTTAAAAGTTAACAGTAACCCTCAGGTGACTATTGAAACCACTGCAGCCATAGGTCTATCCTAGCTGGTATGATCACAAGTTTCCCTTGCCCTTGATTCCTGATGCAGCTTTGCAGAGTTTCTGGATACCTTTCTGTACCCTTAGACAAAGGACAGCCAAGTCTTTGCCTTGCTAAGCTGATTGCCTCCAACGATGAACAACAGCCCTACTACCAAATCATACTGTTGCTTTGCTGATACTGTTTCACCGCTGCTGACCCCATGACTTTGACACTATTGAAGCTCAATCACCCTATGTCTGACAGGCACCATATCTGACACATCCAATAGGCCAGGGGATTTGATGATTGTTTCTGCTAATGTCAAGTCAGTGCAGTGCTATTGCAGAATCATGGTGCTTAAAACATCCTGCAATAGAGAGCAGTAAAATATTGTTACAAATAGAGGGAAAAAATTGCCTTCTTCCCAAACAAGAATTTTTGGCAACTGTTTTGTCTTGACTAAAGCCTGTAGGTTCTTGGCATGGTGTTTATTTTATGGGCCAATCCTCAAACCCTGATGTAGCTGTGAATAAAAATTATATAGAAATAAAGAACAAATTACAGATATGGCTATAAAAGCCTTGATTCCAAAAGAAATTTGCCACTATGGGAGAACATCTTGGCTGACTCTTCTCTTGGAAGAGTAGGAATAGGGTAATTACCTACTAACTAATGAAACTTTTGTCCTCTGCTTCTCTGAAGAAATTCTTGTTGATAAATTAACAGTTAATCATCTCCTTTATGTTACATTGATGGCTTCAGTTTGTTTAAACATTTATTTAGTTGGTTATGAATTTATTATAAAGTTGGTTTGACAAGTTCACTGTATCAATTACCCCAGCCAGTAGAGTAACCACCACTCCTTTCTTTGTCAGTTTGATGCCAAGAAGAATCCCAAAGTGGCAGGGAAGTAGGCTCAGCTCCCAGTTTAATTGAACACTGACTTTGTCTACTGGTAGAACATTTCTTCCTATGGCAGAAATCTTGAGATTCTTGGAATAACACCAAACATTACTGAAGCCACTCTCATGACACATGCTTGTAAGGGATTGTCATCAGGCCATTCCATTGATCTATCAAGCCATCTGCTTCTGGGTGACTCGAGAGAGTAGCGAATGTCAAAGGCAAGAGTCCATTACCACATCTTTGGCAGCAAATAAGAACCTTAGAAGGTGGTAACATTTTGTGAGATACAGTATCAAATGACAGAGTATTTGTAGGTCTACAAATGAGAATGCTGGCAGAAGAATTCTGAGAAAGAAAGGCAAATGTGTATCTAGGATATGCATCTATTCCTGTGAGGATGAATCACTGCCTATTTCATGGAATGGGGCTTTGTTAGGGACTCAAAGTTGGCCTCTGCTGTTGGAACGCTGGGCAGTCAGTAGTGGCTGTAGCCAAATCAGTCCACTGATTTGTCCCTGTGGTCACTCTGTATGTCAGCTTATTGAACAAGCACCAATGTGGCCAAGAAAGGAGGCTGGCTGATAGCCACCTTTCCCACCTGTTTATTGAGAACTTTTGCCAATCAATAGCTGAGAACCAGGTGCCAAGAATGGATATTAATTTGCTGCCATAAAGATACCACATCCCAAACCTCAGCTGTGATTGCCATACCCACCTGATTAAGTCTGGGACAATCCATAATTATTCTCTAAGACCCATCTGGCTTTTGCACTGGCCAAAGAAAGACTAGTTAAATGGAGGTGTGATAGGAATAATCGACGTCTCCCAAGACTCTGATGGTGGTCTTTATATTTGCAGTTCCTCTAGAGATGCCATTTTGCTTTGGGTTTATTATTTTGGGGTTTCCACTTGGTTCCTCTTATGGACATAATCCTCATTCTGCATGGTAGAGAGCTAATGTGAGTCTGCCAGCCACTTGAGCATATTGGTTCTACTATAGTTTTGGGGAGAAAAAAGGAATAAGAACTAGGTAAAAATATATGCTTTTGCATGCAATGGATTACCAGTGTCTTATCCCTTTCCCTCTCCTCCCAAGGTTATCTGTGCATTCCTCAAATATGGGCAACCCAATCACAGAATCTCATTTTGAGAGGCTGTACCCTGGGGCCACTACTCTCCATGTTAATTACTATGTAAGTCAAGATTCCAGCAGAAAACAGATAGTACATCCAAATGAGGTAATTGGAGAGTGCAATAAAGGGACTTTTTACAAAGGTATGGGAAGACTTAATGGAAACCAAGAAGAGGTAGGGAAGCACATGGTATTAGCAATGGTGGGGAGCATTAATTTGAACCCAAGGGGAGGGAACAGCTATTGGAACCCAGAAAGAGCTGTAACCTTCAGTGAGGATTATAACCACTGCTAACCTGTGGCCTAACAAGAAAGGAGCTTGATGGCAGAAGCTCTCTTTTGCTAGAATTAACACTCTGACCTCAATGTGCTACTAAAGTTCTACCAATGTAATCCATTGGCTCAACCCAATGGGAAGCCAGAGGCCCAGAACAGGAGGGCTCATGGTGCAGACTGTGTAGACCATCATCCCAGGAGAATGGACCTGGAGGGGCTAGTGGAGGTGCTCCAGTACATCATTCCCACCAAGAGGTCCACCCATCCTGAGCATTCTAATACAATCAACACATTGCCAGACCCCAGCACTCCCCATACCCGTTATCCTGTTCTACTTTTCCACCATGGCACTGATCACCGGCAATATGCAATTTACCTATATTTATATTATGATATGTTCTCTATCTCTCTGCTAGAGAGTAAACCCTCCTGGCATAGGCATCATCACCTGTTTTACTCTCAGACATATCCAAATTACGTAGAACAGTGCCTGGTACAAATGAGCTGTTCAATAAAAATACACATTTATAGATGAAAATAATGAATTGTGGATAATAGGAGAGACATAAGAGAATAATGCAAACCTAATTGCTGATATGCCAGTGATGAGTCTCTAATTTTCTAGATGCCCTAAGAGTGAGAAAAAGCCCAGGTATAGAAAGAGGAAAGGAAGAGGGAGGCATCAGGACAGATTTAATTTATGTCAGCAAAGGAGAGAGAGACAGTGAAGACTTTGTTTGGTTTTTATGTCTAGTGAATCTCAAGAAAGTATTGCTCTATTACTTAACCTGAGGATTTTCTAAGGAAATCTGACCAACACTTGAAGTGGCTCACAGTCTAGTCAAGTTATCCTGAATACTCTCACCCCCACATTCTTTCCCTACCCACTTTGCTTAGTATCTCCTTCCCCTTCATTTAGCTCATAGTATTGCAGCGGAAGCATGGGGAAATGAATGGATCTGAGGTTAACTGGAAAGAACCTTCACTTCTTTAGCTTCCTAGATCTCCTCCCCCCCTTCCCTAATGCATTTATGCCATTAAAAAAATAACATCAGTTAAAAAATAACATCCGGCCGGGCGCGGTGGCTCAAGCCTGTAATCCCAGCACTTTGGGAGGCCGAGACGGGCGGATCACGAGGTCAGGAGATCGAGACCATCCTGGCTAACACGGTGAAACCCCGTCTCTACTAAAAAATACAAAAAAAACTAGCCGGGCGAGGTGGCGAACGCCTGTAGTCCCAGCTACTCTGGAGGCTGAGGCAGGAGAATGGCGTGAACCCGGGAGGCGGAGCTTGCAGTGAGCTGAGATCCGGCCACTGCACTCCAGCCTGGGCAACAGAGCGAGACTCCGTCTCAAAAAAAAAAAAAAAAAAAAAAAAAAAATCCGTTAAAAAAAAAAAATAGCCCAGGTGGGGCAAGCACCTTGCAGCAAGGTTGAGGGCACTTGCTGCTCTTGCCTGCCTGGCAGGCCTTTCTCCTTCATTTGGTGACAACACTACATTTTACCTGGGAGGTGTTTTGCACTGAATTGTACCTACAATGTGTATATTGAAGCCCTAATCCTCAATGGGGCTGTATTTGGAGATGGAGCCTTTAAAGAAGTAATTAGGGTAAAATGAGGTCATAAGGCTGGACCCCTAATCCAACATGATGAGTGTTCATGTAGGAAAAGGACGAGCCCTAAGGATGTGCACACAGCAAGGAAAGACCATGTGAGGCCAGCAAGAAGGTGGCTGTCTGCAAATCAAAAGAGAGACCTCAAGAGAAAATCAACCTCCCAACACTTTGATCTTGGGCTTCAGCCTCTAGAACTGTGAGAAAGTAAATGTCTGTTGAGAAAACACATGCCTTTTGAGAAAATAAATACTCATTAATAAAACAAATGTCTATTGTTTAGGCTACCTAGACTATGTGCTATCAGTGTGTTTTGTGATACCAATCCTAGCAGACTAAAACAGGGACATTAAACTTTCCCCATTAATCATAGCATGAGAAAATCAAATATGCCACTCTCCAGCTGAGACATCTCCAAGCCAAGTCCACCACTCTACCCACCTAGACCAATTCTCTTTCTCTCTCTGTCCAGGGAATTTTAATTCCAGGAGAGATGGTGTAGCAGGTATTGCAATGGCACTGTCAAAAGTGACCATCCTCAAGTTCTTCCTCTTAAATCCACAGGAGATGTTCTTCTCCTGCACTTTAAAATTCTTTAAAAATTCTGGTTGGTAGCTTTTCCTCCAACTCAGTGAGCTTCCTGACTCCTGTGGTAATGTTTTCTTTCTTTCCTTTTTCTTTTTTCTTTCTTTCTTCCTTTTTTCTCCTTTCAGAGTCATTTAGAATACCAATAATAATTTACACGTGATTTTCAAGCAGGCTAAAACTGGAAAAGCATTCCTGCCAGAATCTAACTTCTCTCCAGGAATTAAATCCATTTTATACTTTCATTCAAACTCAGTTTCCATAGATAGAGCATGGTTTGAGTGACAGATCTTGGAAGATGAGCCAGTATGTAAAAAGGAATACAGGAGGGAAACACATCGATCTGAATTAACCTTCTGGTTAAGCTGCCAGTAACTGCTGTGGCACAAGACAGGAGTAGGGCTTTAGAGACCAAAATATAGTTTGGGACAGACCAGACCATATTCCAGGTAATACAGACTAAGGCTTTCATCAGTTCTTTGATAGAATTAGTATCAACACCCTGTGGATAGTCTTTAGGGAATGTTGAATACAATGGCATCTAAGTTAGCAGTATCATAACTGGTTATGATTTTCATTCCTGGTTATGATCCAATAATTCAAAATCCACCCAGATAATGTAAGATCTATATGTGTCCTATCTGACTATTGTCAAAATTCTGGTGGAGAAAATCAGGTCGGCAGGATTGGCTATCCAAATGTATTTTATTTCTGTCTCGGAGTGGTCCACCATTGGGGCTGGCTTCACAGTCAAGTGACCTATGCAGTCACCCAGGGCTAGCCTCAGAAGGGCCCCACACCTTGTCCAGTGCTGTGCCATAGCCATCCTGAAACTTCTAATTTTTTTTCTTTGAGTTTGCGTTTTGTAAATGAAGTCCAGTGGGGCAATAGAGCATAGGCAATGAGCAGAACAGACTTTTATCTTGTGCATGGTCCTGGTCCTCACCACCCCATTTACCTCTGAGAAGCACCATGAGTATGGAATCCTGGTTGGCCCACATGCATTGGAGTTCAGCAGAAGTCAAAGGGAGTTCAAGATCAGTGTGTTATGTCTACAATTGAGTGAGTTGGGGGCCTGAGCAGTCCTGAAGGCTGTGCTTTGTTCCAGCCAGAGCTTTCTTCACACGCAGAAAGGAGGTAGTGGTATCCTGAAAAACATGAATGACCAAGGAATCCTGCCATAGCCTTTCTTATTTTTGTTAGCTCCCTGTAGTCGCCAGCGATGTACTGAAAATGATGGCATAGAAGGAAAGGGAAAGGTAGGCCATTTGATATCTTTCCTTTAAGTCCTTCCTTCCTCATCAGTAAGCCAAAGGCAGAGTGTATTGGTAGAAGGTGTGCACATAAAGAAGTGAAATAAAGAGTGAGGGTTTTGTTTTTGTTTTTGTTCAGCATTTTCACTCTTTTGGAGAGAATAAACATTTATGAATGTATGAAATATGAAATAGGAATTGTGTGGCTTTTTTGATTTCACATAAGAGTTAAGTGCTCTTATATTTGCATTTAAACCTTATAATTGCATTTGAAATTATATTGCACAATACTAATGTGAACGAGAAAATGCAAGCTAATAATTTAAGAGTTTAATTTTTCTTTCCTTAGAATAATATTAAACAAACAGATAACAAACATCATGACAAGGCCAGAGAGAAACCACAGAAGAAAGAGAAATGAGATCTGTATTTTAGTTAGTACCCTGGATGGAAGTTTTTCCTGTTATTTGAACAAGGGCTCCCACATTTTCATCTGGCACTGAGCCCTGCAAATTATGAAGCCAGCCCTTCCCACAAGGGCATGAAGCATCAGTTCATGTGGCTTTGGGACATTTTGGTTGCAGTATGACAGGGGCAGAAGTGGACACTGAGAAGGACTTGTATGAACATCATGAAGTGAGACACAGGGCATTAAAAACCAGTCTGGAAGGAAGGTGGTGGCTGTAGCTAGTTTTCTTTAGCAGCTCACTTTGTGCAGCCTGCAAGGAACAACAGAGACAGCATCCTTAAACAAGGGATGCTTTGTGTAAAGAGGCAGGTTCCTCCCTTTAAACTGCTCAGATAAGAGCAATTTCAAGCTGAGAATGGATGTTATAGAAAGGCTCTTTTTCTCTTATAATCACTGATAACCTTCTGTCTATTACTTGAGATCAATACTGGGATATATTTGTGCAGAAAAGCTGAGAGCTTGCTCTCAGAAAACCCAGGGAACAGTGTAATAGATCAATTGATTTGTCAAGCACAGGCAGACAGAAACAATTTCCTTGGCTAGACTTAGTTAATGCAGATGGCTGGTTTCTTTACCTTATAATACACCCCACACTGGCCATGGATCATGTTCCCAGGAGGATGTCACTAGTTCCCTGGAAGGCTCTAGATTCTTTTTCTAGGTATTTTGAAAGAAGAAATAAAACAGCACAGCAAGAGCCTGAGGAAGCCATTAGTGGGAGGTGGGTGTACCTGGGAGAACAGTTAGGTTAGTAACGCGCCTGCTGGTAGTCATGTTAAAACCAGTCCTGCCTCCATTTTCTGTGTCCAGTCACCAATAGTGCGCATGAAGCTCCTGGGGGGAAGGAAGACAAAGAACTTGCCAACCGAATACTAATTTTTGATACCTGGAATGTCAGCTCCAAGTTTCTGTCTGATCGACAGCAATGGCAAGCTGTCCGGAAGCACAAGATGATGCTAAGCACTCTAGCTTAAGGACTTAACCAGGCTACAGCCTGATGACCCTACTCCACACTTCTCCTCTGCACCCACTCTATGCCTTATCTTAATACTTTGAAGGCAGGGAAGAGAAGAGGAAAGACAGTTGCCCCTCACTACTCCCCTGGCCAGTATACAAATATTCATTGCACTCTTCACATTAAAATGCTCCAACCATGGCTAGACCTATACAAGAGAGATGGCTTGAGTGCTAGACTAAAGGCATTTCATTGGTAACTTCTCTGTTTTTGGAACACTCTGACAACCCTAAAGTAGCTTTTAATTCCCTGCTGACACCATAGCATTCTTCCCTTCATGCCTTTATTGATGCTTTTCCCTCTGCTGGGATACCTTCCCTACTTCTTCACTGGCTGGTATTCATTGATCCCATTTCCTCTTCTTCTGGGCTACACAGGAAAGACTACATTTCCCAGCCTCCTTTGCTATTGGTGTAGCCATGTGACTGAGTTCTAGCCCATAGGATGTGAGCAGAAGTGATGCAGGCCACTTCTAGGCTTGACCTATAAGAACCTCCTACACAAGATCTTCCAACCTCCTACACAAGATCTTCTTTACCTTCTACAGACTACAGCAGAGGACCACAGCAACTCAGAGAGTCATGGAATAAGGGTGGTGGGGCCGTAGGAAGGCAGTGGTCCAGGTTCTTTAATCACCACTTGGGAGAGCAACACCTGCTGATGATCAGGACCACCTATTTGGGACTCTACCCCAGTGACAAATAAACTTTTATTATGTGTAGGAGTTATCTGTTTCAGCAGCCAGTGTTCCTATAACTAGCAGAACTGACTTTTAATAATATTGCCCCTCTTTCTAGGGATCATGACACAATTGCAACCCAGGTGTTTACTACTCAGAGTCCTCTAGCCAGCTGGAGGCTCCTTGTTCCTTGATATTTAATTTTAAAGGCTGGAATTCCCTTATACTCAGGGGATCTTTCAGAGCTCTCCCTCTCCCGCCTCCATCCCCACTAATATCCCCTGGGGCTTCTGAAAGACATTTCTCCTGGTCTTATCTTGCTCTGATACCACACGAGTTAGAAAGGCCGGGCACGGTGGCTCAAGCCTGTAATCCCAGCACTTTGGGAGGCCGAGACGGGCGGATCACGAGGTCAGGAGATCGAGACCATCCTGTCTAACACGGTGAAACCCCGTCTCTACTAAAAATACAAAAAATTAGCCGGGCGAGGTGGCGGGCGCCTGTAGTCCCAGCTACTCGGGAGGCTGAGGCAGGAGAATGGCCTAAACCCGGGAGGCGGAGCTTGCAGTGAGCTGAGATCCGGCCACAGCACTCCAGCCCGGGCAACAGAGCGAGACTCCGTCTCAAAAAATAAAAAAAATAAAAAATAAGAAAGGATATGATAGGGTTCTTGGTTGTTAGAGCAACATTGCCTTTTTTCTGTGTTGGAAGCAAGTCTTAGTTTGAATGGAAAGTGTGGTTTGTTGGGGCCATCAGTGACTTGCTTATTCCCTGGTAGACCCAATGCATTCTCTTTGTACTTGTTACCAGGGCAGCTCTGAAGAAATAACTGGGAAAGTTTTTTGGTTTTTTTGTTTTTTTTCTTTTTTCTTACTGTTTTTCCTTAGTCCCTTAATTTACAGGCACAGCTGCTTAAAGAAACTGAATGGCCTGAGATGGCGCCAGAGCTTCTTGACCCCTGATCAGATACCAGAGGGAACTAACACCCCCAAACTGGCCCAAACAGGAATAGATGACCCCTAGTTGCCTTTGGGTCATGAACATATCATAATAATGTTAAAATTCCCTCCCCTAAAAGAAAATCTCTACCATTTTGTGTACATGTGATGTATGAAGACATTTTTATAAATTGAGTTTGTGTGTCTGGAGTCCCACCCTCCACATGCTAACATGCCTCTCCCTCCCTGTCCCCAGTCCTTCACAACCCCACGCCTCCTGTTGTTTAGGGAGAAGGTGCATTTAGAGCAAGAGCTCACATTCTTCATTCTCTGGCCAGTGAATGAAACCTGACTGCCTTTTCCAGTTGGATATTCTTTGAGACCGACATCAACTTGAGAAAGAACTCAGTTTGTCAGTGGCATACTCACTTTGAGTCTTGCTGAACCTCCACATTCCACGGAACCACTGTGTCCGGAATCGGTGGGTTCTTGATCTCGCTGATTTCAAGAATGAAGCCGCAGACCTTCGTGGTGAGTGTTACAGTTCTTAAAGATGGTGTGTCCGGAGTTTGTTCCTTCTGATGTTTGGACGTGTCCAGAGTTTTTTCCTTTTGGTGGGTTCATGGTCTCGCTGACTTTAGGAATGAAGCTGCAGACCTTCGCGGTGAGCATTACAGTTCATAAAGGCGGCGCACCTGGAGTTGTTTGTTCCTCCCGGTGAGTTCGTGGCCTCTATGGGCTTCAGGAGTGAAGCTGCAGACCTTCGTGGTGAGTGTTACAGCTCTTAAAGGCGGCGCGTCTGGAGTTGTTTGCTCCTCCCGGTGGGTTCGTGGTCTCACTGACTTCAGGAGTGAAGCTGCAGACGTTCTCAGTGAGTGTTACAGCTCTTAAAGGCAGCACATCCGGAGTTGTTCATTCCTCCTGGTGGGTTTGTGGTCTCTATGGCTTCAGGAGTGAAGCTGCAGAACTTCACGGTGAGTATTACAGCTCATAAAGGCAGTGCAGACCAAAAGAGTGAGCAGCAGCAAGATTTATTGCAAAGAGCAAAAGAACAAAGCTTCCACAGCGTGGAAGGAGACCTGAGCCTGTTGCCTCTGCTGGCTGGGGTAGCCTGCTTTTATTCCCTTATCTGACCCCCCCCCCACTCACATCCTGCTGATTGGTCCATTTTACAGAGAGCTGATTGGTCCATTTTACAGAGTATTGATTGATCTGTTTACAAACCTTCAGCTAGACACAAAGTGCTGATTGGTGCGTTTACAATCCTTTAGCTAGACAGAAAAGTTCACCAAGTCCCTACTGGACCCAGAAGCCGAGCTGGCTTCACCTCTCAATCCCCCCTCTAAACAGGACACCCCAACTGCTGTTGGGAATTTGGCCAATGACTACTCTAGCTACTTCCTGCTGGATAGAGGGGAGGAAGGGGTCTGCAGTTTTAGTATCCTCCAGAGGGAACTCTTTAGGCCAGTGGAAGGGCCAGCGGGTCAGTCCAGGGGTCCTCGGTAGAAGTTGTTAGTTGAACTCATTTGGGGTTCATTTGTAAAACCATCTGTAGCTTCATGCCTCGATTTTAGAGGAAATAAACTTGACAAGCAGGTTAAAAATATAGGGTCCAAAGGCAAGTAACAGCAAGATGGCTGCCATGGGACCTAGAAAGGGGAGAAGCCTATTGCCCAACTCCAGAGGTTAATATAAGAGTTTGAAAGGCATTGTCTGATTTCAGAAGCATTTTCCTGTAAATGCCAGGTGGCATCTTGTACTATCCCTGACTGTTTAGTGTAAAAACAACACTCTTCCCCTAAGAAGGTGCAGAGTCCTCCTTTCTCAGCAGTGAGGAGGTCTAGGTCTTGGTGGTTTTGGAGAGTTACTGCTGCCACAGAGTCTATTTGGGATTGTATAGTAAGGATAGATTTTGTTATTCTTGTAAACTGTCTGAGAAATCCTTTGAGAGTGTGTGGTAGTAGGATAATGAAGTAGATAAACTGGCTATTCCAGTTCCTGTAGCAATAGCCATTCCTAACCCTATAAGTAGGGGTATTACTTGTATGGCTCTGCACTGAGGGACTTGAGCTTTGAGGGGTACTAATAAGGTCTGATTTCCTGGGGCAATGTTAATGCTGGGACTTGGAAAGACTAAGGTGCAGGTGCCTGTCCAGTTAGTGGGGAGGCAGAGCTAGGTCAATGTTCTGCATACGAAGAATATACCTTGGCTGGGTAGACAGAACTGATTGTGTATGTTAAAAAGGTGTGTGAATTTGTTATTTTCATTTTTCTATACTGTTAGAGTACTTGCTAAGGTAGCAGTGAGCGGCTAGAAAGGGGTGTTGCAGGAACTGCTGCATTTCTTTACTAAGCCTTGAACTTTTAAATGTTTAACAATATCCTGTAAACCTTTATGAGCTTCAGGCCTTAAGGGATATTGCCTTTGATAAGGAAAAGTGGTGGGGTCTTTTAGCCTGATTTGGACCAGGTGGGCATTTTTTGCCCTGCCAAATTGTCCTTCCAATGCCTAGACTTTAGGGTTGATTTCCTCCTCAAGTAGGGGACAACAGATGGGTAACTTGTTCCCCCTATTCATGTAGATAATAGCTCCAGCTTTGGCTAATATATCCCTCCTAAATAAGGGCGTGGGACTTTCAGGCATAACAAGAAAGGCATGTGAAAAGAGCAAAGTCTCCCAATTACAACTGAGGAGGTGGGAGAAATACCTGGTTACAGGCTGTCCCAGGATTCCTCAGATGGTAACGGACCTTGACGACAGTCATCCAGGACAGGAGATTAATACTGAGAAGGCTGTGCCAGTGTCCAGAAGGAAGTCAATTTCCTGTCCCTCAATGATTAAACGTACCCGGGCTCAGTGAGGGTGATGACATGAGCTGGCGCTTGCCCCAGGTACCATCAATCCTGTTGTTGGATCATCTGATTGGGGGCTTCTGACCCAGAGAACCTTTGTTCTCTGGGGCAGAGCACCTTCCAGTGATTGCCTCAGCATAGCGGACATAGACGAGGGGGTGGCTTGTTTCCATTGGACAATCTTTTTTAAAGTGTCCTTGTAAACCACACTAATAACAAGCCCTACCAGCTGATTGGCCTGCTCCATTTTCTGTCCTTTCTGTACCACCAAGGTTTGTTTGTCTGAGGGCCATGACTAAGGCTGTGGCCTTTCTCTGATCTCACTTTTCCTTTTGGACCTGTTCCTCTTGGTCCCTATTATAGAACACTGAGATTGCCAGGTTTAGTAATGCCTCCAGATTTTGTTCAGGGCCCAGGGCTTGCTTTTGGAGCTTTCTCCTGATATCTGAGGCTGATTGGGTAATAAACTTATCTTTTAGAATCAATTGACCCTCAAGTGATTCGGGTGACAGGGGAGTATATTTTCTTAAGGCCTCCCATAGTCACTTGAGGAAGACAGAAGGATTTTCTTCCTTTCCCTGAGTTATGGTGGACATCATTGAATAATTCATGGGCTTTTTCCTAATTCTCCTTAGTCCTTTTAGAAAACAGGTCAACAGATGTTTGCATTTCCAGTCCCCCCCCGAGTGGGGGTCCCTACTGGGGACGGCTTGCTGACCGATAGGGAATTTGTCCCTTTCTTCGGCTGTCATTCTATCATTTAGTTGACTAAGATACCAAGTATCTCCAAACGCTTGGGCTGCAGCTAAAGCTGCATTCTTTTAATTAAAGGCTAGGGTTTGATTTAACAATAGCATGACATCTCTCCAAGTGAGATCAAAGGTTTGCCCTAGACCTTATAGGACATCTGTGTACCTATCAGAATCATTTGAATATTTCCCCAGGTCTGCCTTGATCTGCTTTAAATCAGAGAGGGAGAAGCGGACACGTGCCCGAGTTGGGCCAAATTCCCCTCCCCCTACAGCTTGAAGGGGACATAACTGATAACCCAGGGGGGTTTGTGGTCCTTTGGAGATTTCCTGGCTTATTTCCTTCTGGGCAGGGGAGATTAGAAGAGGCTTATCATTAATAGGAAGGGGAGCTGTAGGCTCTGGGGGTAAGCTGAAAGGTCCTCCTGTGGGATGGAAATTATAAGCTTTGCATAGTTGTGTATTCTCCTTCAATGAAAAGAAAGCTTGGACATAAGGTATTTCACTCCATTTGCTTTTCCTCTTACAGAAAAGGTCAAGCTGCAGGATAGCATTGTAATTTACACTTCCATCAGGTGGCCATATTTCCCCATCAGAGAGAGAATATTGGGGCCATAGTGCAGAAAAAAATGAGCCACCTCTTTTTAAGGGTTTGAGGGTCAAATTGGTCCCAATGGCTTAGGATTCATTTCAAGGGTGAGCCTGCTGATGCCTGAGTGTTTCCCATCTGAAAGACAAAACCACCCATGGTTTTGGTTTGTTTTGTTTCTTCCCCTGCCCAATAACCCGCAATGGTCCCTGGACCCTGCTGATCGGAATAGTTGTCCTCACCGACGCAGCAGCAGAAACACTAGTTTTCCTCCCAGACTGCAAGGAGAACCAAGGAAGATCAGATTTAGTGGCCCTTACAGATGCATTCTCAAAAACCTGCACCCTTGCCTGTCCTCCTAGACCACAAAGAGGACTGAGAAAAATAGGATTTAGTGGCCTTTACCAACTCATTCTCAAGAAACTGTTACAGTCCTAAGTATTTTCCTGTTAGTATTGGGACTTTACCTGTGTCCTATAAAGATGTGAAGCCCCAAAAATGAAGTGGAGGGCCATACCCTGAGGGAGGGAAGGGACCTCCAGGGTTAGAAGAGTGACACCTTTTGTCCTCACTTATATGAATAGGAAGGATACCATTTCTGAGGCTCCCCATATCCTAGCTTCAGGAATAGCTTTTGTTAGGCCTGATTGTCTGAGGAGGGATCCTAAAATTCCAGATAGTTCCCCCTACAATGGGGCTTTGGGCAAAAATTACGTCTTTCTGATTGGTGAGCCCAGGTGGCAAAAGAAGGGAATAGAGTCCTGGAGTATATACTAGAAATCATTCTTATAGGAGAAACTAGAAAAGCACCAGAGACAGGGAGTGGTTTTTAGAAGCTAGACTAGCCTCAGAGAAGAGAGGCGAGAGAAAGTTTGTCTGACAGGCATTAGGACCCAGGAGGCAAGGGTCAGGGTAGATAGAATAGATGGGCGAGTCTTGCTTGGGCAACAGGACTTTCAGAGTTCCACTCATGGCAACATGGTCAATGAACTTGTTATCGGGACCCCAGAGCTGAATGGCTTTCCAATCTGTCGACCCTTGGCTCAGCCCAGAAGTACAGGAAAAGCAGAAACTGGTTCCAGGCAAACCAACACTCCCAACTCCAAAGAGTCGGGGTTGTTAGAGAGCCCTTTCCCAGAAAGCCTGACACCCGTGTCTTTAGTCTAGCAGCCACGCTAGTCACTTTTAACTGGCTGACAGGTGCCCGGTATTTAGCCCCCAAATTCTAAGGAAAAATAGGGCAGAATAGCAAGTGAAAGGGGTCCGATGGTACTCACCGCTTGGCAATAGACAATAGTCTCACTGCTTGGCGATAGGCGATGGTCCCATCTTGGATTGCCAAAATGTGTCTGGAATTGGTGGGTTCTTGGTCTCGTTGACTTCAAGAATGAAGCCGCAGACCCTCGTGGTGTTACAGTTCTTAAAGACGGTGTGTCCCGAGTTTGTGATGTTCGGACGTGTCCAGAGTATTTTCCTTTAGGTGCGTTCGTGGTCTTGCTGACTTTAGGAATGAAGCCGCAGACCTTCGCAGTGAGTGTTACGGTTCATAAAGGCGGCGTGTCCAGAGTTGTTCGTTTCTCCTGGTGGGTTCGTGGTCTCGCTGACTTCAGGAGTGAAGCTGCAGACCTTCGCGATGAGTGTTACAGCTCATAAAGGTGGTATGAACCCAACAGTGAGCAGCAGCAAGATTTATTGCGAAAAGCAAAAGAACAAAGCTTCCACAGCATGGAAGGGGACCCAAGTGGGTTGCTGCTGCTGGCTTGGGTGGTGTGCTTTCATTCCCTTGTCTGGCCCCACTTACATCCTGCTGATTGGTCCATTTTACAGACAACTGATTGGTCTGTTTTACAGAGTGCTGATTGGTCCATTTACAAACCTTTAGCTAGACTCAGAGTGCTGATTGGTACATTTACAATCCTTTAGCTAGACAGAAAAGTTCTCCAAGTCCCCACCTGACCCAGAAGCCTATCCGGCTTCACCTCTCACCACCAGCATCCATCCTCTGCTGCTGGGGCATTGCAAATGCTCTATGGGAATGGGCAGCAAGGAGCAACCGACATGCATATTACACCTCCTCCATGCTACTGTGCATGCGCTGCTGCCCCATGGACTTCACTTACAGAACAGAGCTCAGTAATAATTCTAAGAGTGCATGAGCACAGCACTAAATCTTAAGTGGGGCTCTTTCAGCTTGGGGCCCTATGGAACCTCACAGGCTATGGGCCCGTGAAGCTGGCCTTGAAGAAGGACACTTCTCCTCCCACTTCTCTCTCCAGCAGGCAGAGCCTCTGAGTGGGGTCTGGGATAAAAGGACAGACCAGGAAGGAATTGATGAGGACTGTGTAAGATGTAAAATCTTCTTCTGACTCTTCCAATGAAATTGCCAGTCATGCTTGTGAGGTGGATTTTCCTCTGGGAATGTAATTAAGTGCTGAGTCATGCTTCAGGCCTAGTGGGGACAAAAATTTAGCTAGAAGTTGGGGCACTGGTGTACAGGATACAGACTGCCTCTTGCCCTCTTCAGATTCTCTGTCTTCCCTAGCTCTTCTCACCTCTTCTTGGATTAAGCCTGTTCCCACCTCCCTTTGTCCTTCCTTCTTGCATTGCCTTTGGAAATGCAAAACACCTCTTACTCTATTTGCAAAACAATTTACTTTCTCCTTGAATTCCTCTGGTTGATCCTGCCTGGATAGGCCAAATTTTCCCATCAAGGTGATCTGCTTAACAAAACAAAAACAAAACAAATACACAAACAAAAATCTGGGTTTATTTCCTTAAGGAATTTGACTACCAGCATTTATGTGTTTTTTTCTCCTGGATTCTCTGCTAACAAACCTCCGTGACGTGGCCTAGGACCCTCAGAAAGCCTTTCCTGGCCCCCAGGTGGGTTTGGGAGTTCTTCCTTGGGTATCCTTTAAAATCACGTGTGTATATCCTCACATACAAATGCATAGACATATACACATTGTCAAAGACAGACCCAGCCAGATGTTAGTTAAAGCAGTGAAAACAGATTTTATTAAGTAATGACTGACGGGAGGAGAAAGAGTTGAACTCCATTGCGATTTGCATAGAGGTGACTGGGATTGCAAAGGGAGTGAGGGAGTAAGGAGGGGGTAAGCAGGGGCTCAGCAGAGTCAGAGAGGCAAAAAACTGTGAAGGGTTGGCCAGTGTCAATGCCTTTGCGCCAGCTGTGTTTGTGAGCTGACAAGTTAGGATTCTACCCACCTACTGAGACAGGGGACAGGGGCCCTAGATTTCCTGATGATGACTTTTCACAGGAATGGCTTTCGGGTCCTTGCAAAGGATACTTCAGAGTCACAGGAGATGCATCTTCACAAATGTAAGCTCTTTTTGTTTTTATTTTTGAATAAATGCTATTGTGTGTATTTAAGGTACACAACATGATGTTATGAGATACTATATAGTAACATGGTTACTACAGTGAAACAAAATAATGTTTGATCATCTCACACAGTTGCTCATCAGTCCCCACCCCAGAGCAGTTATAATCTACTCATTCAGCAAAAAAACTGAATACAATACACAGTTATTAACTATAGTTTTCATGTTGCACATGTAGAATGAGCAAGTCTAAGCCCTTCCTTGTAGATGCTCTAAGGGAAGAGGGTCAGGAACCTAACATCAGGTGTTGGCTTGAACAAGTAGTAAATTATCCTGGCAGGTTTTAGCTTCCTCCGGCAGGCATTTAAGTAGGGGCTGGGGTCATCCTATGGACAGGGACGCTAGAAGCCAGGCTAGAGTTGGGTCATCTCTTAGTGCAGAGGTTTGTACTGAGTCATTATGTGCCAAGAGTTCTGCAGTTCTCAATACATACATAATCTTTTTCAATCAACTTCCAGAGATTTTCATACCACAGCATAAGGCAGACCTGCCTAGAGAAAGCTCATTTTTATAGACCACGTTCTAAGCCCCAAAGGGCAGTAGCAAAAAAAGAAGAAAAAAACTGATCCAGTGCAAAATATTGTGCCCCCTAAAGACCTGCTCTGGACTTCCTAATCCCACAGTCAGGAATCATGGAATTCATAAACCTTCTCCCTTCCTCACCAGGCTGCCGGGAAGCTCAGGTTTAAGTGACTTGGTTAATCATTAACAACTAGGCTAGCTCTGGGGGTTAACAAATAGGTGTTCCATTTTTTTTCTACTGTTTTGGTTTTCTATTTTTATTTCTGTAACCTTGTTGTTTATATTTCCATGGGGATGAGGATGGAGAAGTGGGAAAAGAAACAAACTGAAAAACAGATACTTCGCTCATGCTGAAGTTCTGCCTTCAACATTTTCATGAGCTGTGTGTGATATGGTGTGGAGTGTTATAAGCTTCATTAGTTCATTAAGAATTCCTGGGATGAGTATTTAATGAGCATGCCCTTCACACAGAGCACAGCTGTCAGGGCACAGTCCACTGGGGGAAGGGAGGGCCTTAGTTTTCTACTACAGCATAACAAATTACCAGAAATGTAGCAGCTTACAACATACATGTATTGTCTCACAGTTTCCACAAGTCTGGAATGCAAACACCTCTTAGCAAACACCTCTTAGTGGGATTTCCTACCTCGGGTCCCACAAGGCTGGGATGGAGGTGTCAGCTGTGCTACATTTCTTCCTGGAGGCTCTAGGGGGAGATCCCCTTCTAAGTTCACTCAGGTTATCCACAGAGTTCATTGCCAAGGAGATGTGGGACTGAGTTCTGGGCTTTGCGCTGTCAGTCAGAGGCTGCCCCTGGCAACTAGGGGCCACCCACAGTCTTTGCCACATGGACCCCCCGTTGTGGCTGCTTACTTCATTGAGCCGGCCAGGAGCACCGCTAGGATGGGTTTAACAGTGTGAGGCTGTCTTAAACTTAGAAGTGACATCTGCCACCTTTGCCATATTCTGTGGAATAGAGAAGGAAGTCCCAGGTCCTGTCCATACTTGAGGAGAAGTGATTACACCAAGGAGTATACAACAGGAGTCAAATATCATGGAGAATACTGGGCAACATGGCAAAACTCCATCTCTACAAAAAAAAAAAAAAAAAAATTAGCTGGGTGTGATGGCATGCACCTGTAGTCCCAGCTACTCAGGAGGCAGAGGTGGGAGAATCACCTAAGCCCAGGAGGCTGAGGCTGCTGCCACTGCACTCCAGCCTGGGCTACAGAGTGAGAACTTGTCCAAAAAAAAAATAAATAAATAAAGGAAAGAAAGAAAAGAAACGTCATTATCCCATGGGCAACAAAGATCACATCAGCTTAAAAGATCATGGAGGCTTTCAGGAGTGTGGGCCACCTGGCCTAGTATCTGTAGGCAGAAGAAAAATTGTTGAAAGAGAGTCTGGAAAGATGGGCTGGGACTGGATTTGCCGGGCGTTAAGTGCCAGGATTTTCAAATTTATCACATAGGCCTGTGCTTCCAGAAATAGGCTAAGTGGCATTGTGCCAGTGGTTGATATTTGAACCAAGTGAGCACAGCTCTTCATGGAGCATTGATTTTACTAGAATACTTTTCTGAGGAAAACATATTAATTTTTTATATTAGAGTAAGTATCATAGAGTAGAATGCAGAATTAAAATTTATTTCTCTTAAAATAAAATTCGAGACTTCAAATGATTTTCTCTCTGCCTCTGGTGGAAATTTTTGAACAGGAAGACCCCTGAGTAGCCCCTGGCCAGAACAGCTGTCAGATATGGGGTACAGGGCAAGGGCAGCCAGAGACATAAGATGGAAGGGGGGCACATGAGCTCTCAGCCAGCTGTGGGGTCAAGGAAGGTTTCCAAAGGGTTTCTAGGCTAAGCCAAGTGGTCCCTTACCAGTATGAGGAGTGGCAAGTTTAAAATGGACAGCAGAAATCTTAGCGCACAAAGAAGGCCTGTGTGAAGTTTTCCTCCCAGGATCAGGGCTATTTCCAAAGTGTCTTGTGGCTGTGGAGGGAAAGGGGACATTCTACCTGTCTTGCACTCTCCTTTGCATTTCAAAGAGGCAAGTATCTCAATATTTAGACCAGCAGTTGGCAAACTATGGCCCACGGGCCAAATCCAGCCCACTGCCTGTTTTTGTACAGCCTAGGAGCTAAGAATGGTTTTTACATTTTTATATGGTTGAAAAAAAATCAAAAGAAGAATAAGATTTTTCAACACAGGAAAATCATATGAAATTCAAATTCCAGTGTCCCTACATAAACTTGAATTGGAACACAGCCTGCTCACTCCTTTATGTATTGTCTGTGGCTGCTTACACACTACAATGGCAGAGTTGAGCAGTTGCAACAGAAAAGCCTAAAATATTTACTACCTGGCCCCTTGTGGAAAAAAGTTGTCCTGGTTAAGCCCTGCACAGCGGGGAGGTCCCCAGGTACACTAACCCTCTGCCAGTAAGCCTCACCCTCAGCCCATCTTCTGCAATGGTGCCATCTACACCTGCATTTCCCAACCTGTGCTCCAAGACATGGGATTAGAAAAAAGAATAGAAAAGTCTCTATAGTCAAATAAATTAAGTCCTGTTTTTTTTTAAAGGATAAAATGATTTTATTACTGCAAATGTTTTCAGCTCTTTATGCACTGTGACCATCCACATTGGGGATATATATTTTGGCATCTGCCAAACTTATTTTACCACTCAACAAATTTTTAAAGAAATATTTATTATTATCTCAAAATCTGCCATGCAACACCATTTTATTTATTTATTTTTTTGATGGAGTTTTGCTCTTTTTGCCCAGGCTAGAGTGGAATGGCATGATCTCAGCTCACTGAAACCTCCACTTCCTGATTAGAAGTAATTCTCCTGCCTCAGCTTCCCAAGTAGCTAGGATTACAGGTGCGTGCCACCGCACCCAGTTAACTTTGTTTTTGTTTGTTTGTTTGTTTGTTTTGTTTTTCGTTTTAGTAGAGACAGGGTTTCACCATGTTGGCGAGGCTGGTCTCGAACTCCTGATCTTGTGATCTGCCCACCTTGGCCTCCCAAAGTGCTGGGATTACAGGTGTGAGCCACGGCCACCCGGCCACAACACAGTTTTATCAGTGCTCCTCTAGAGCTTTACCAGATATCAGGAAATTGTCTCCTAATGTGGGGAAAAATAAATACTCCTTCTTAGTGAAGCACCCTTGGCTCACTCCGTTGCCCAAGTTGGAGTGCATTGGCACCAACATGTCTTACTGCAGCCTCAAATGCCTGGAGTTGAGGAATCCTCCTGCTTCAGCCTCCCGAGTAGCTGGGACTACAGGTGTGTGCCACCATACCCAGCTATTTTTTTTTTTGTTTTGGTAGAGGCAGCATCTCACTGTGGCCCAGGCTGGGCCCCGTTCATTTAGTGCCCTCTTTGGTGATAGGACTTTGATGTGGCAATGGCTCATGCGGCCCATTCCCTCACTGCAGGCCCACTCACTCTTTCACTCCCCCATCTGTCCCATTTCCCCCAACATTTCCCCCTCCCAGACATGGGAAGGCAGGAATTTTCAAGCCACCAGTTATAACCCAACAGTGGGTCACAGAATCAATTTAGAGGGGCAGAAACCAGCAATTTAAAAAAATTAAAATGTAATAGCCTATAAAATACCAGAGTGTATCTAAATAGTACCCGCTGAAATTTTTGTATGGGTTCCAGATCATGGCATGAAAATATATTTCTTACTTTTGGTTATGGTCAAAAACATTTGAAAGCCAACGTGCTAAGATGCCAGCAAAATACAAAAGCATAGCAAAGCTTTGTAGGTAAGAATTGTTCAGCAAAAGTGTTATGTCTGTCTCGCTGTTCATTCTCTTGTGTTTCATCCCAGTGTGTTGCATCTTAAATTGTAAACACAGGGACTCAAGGACCGTGCCTTTTGATTGACCTCTGTATCTTCCACTCGTCACTGGCTGTGGGACTCCCTTCCCTCCAGAGGCTGCATAAATATTTGATGCTGATAATGAAATGGAATTTACAGTTAATAGCATCAGTTCTCCTGCCTAAGTTTTCTATCCCACATCCCACTTCTGCATGGTGTCCCAGAGTTTTCTCTACATACAACCTATTATGACTCTAGAAGCAGTGCTTTTCTTTTCTTCCACAGAAAATATACACACATGGCAACAACCTCTTCCTACACTGTAGCTTTCCAGCCTCAACTCCATCCTCTCTTGCCAGACAACCTCTGCTGCAGCCACTGTCTTCAGAAATCTTCCATGCCTCTGTATGCACTGTGGGTCCCTCTGCTTCATAGCTTCTCCCTCCAGCCTTTTCTCCTGCTGAAATCCCTTGTACTGGTAAAACCTGAGTCACAAAGACATTCTCTCTACAAAGCCTTTTCCTATGGCCCAATACATAGAGTTAGTTGCATCCTTTGTCATGACCACGCAGGACTTGGTGCCTGCATCTGTACAGCAACGATGACACTAAATTGTAAGCCCAGGGCAAGGACTATGTTTTATTCATCTCGGAATCATCCATGCCTGGCATGGCAGGACACGAAGTATTCCCCATAGTATTTTAAGTGTGAATGAAAGAGAAGAGACAGTATAAAATATTAGAGAGTGCAAAGGTTTACTTATGGAAGAGACCATAGTACTGCCTCGCCCCACCTCCAACTCCTCCTGAGCACCCAGGACAAAGCTTGTTCAGCGTGTTGCCAAATCCTTCGACCTGTTCGTGGGATGGATGAGTGGAGATCAGCATGACTTCTAGGTATCTCAAGTGGAGAACTGGGCTGACCCTCCTGAGATTTATAGTTAGGCCATTTCACAAACAAGGAAGGACTTTTAATTGCTTGTGGAGCTCTAATGTGATCCACAAGTCCAATATAGCGAGCAGTGGATGATTAATAACTTGTGGAATTAGCCCAAATGTGAGCTGTATAACAGCTGTGAATATTGGGAACTACAGAATTAAGAGGTTTTTTTTTTTTTTTCTGAATTTCCGGCAAGCTTTTCTTTTTATATCTCTCTCTTTCATACTCCCCTCTCTATCCACCCACCACCCCAAACTGAGAACCTCTTTGCCTTTGTTTACCCCCAGAGCTAGAACACCAGCACCAAACAGGATGGCCTGCAGCTCCCCAACCCTGCCTGGGTGGCAGCAGTGGTTCATTCCCCTGTTCATCAGAGCAGTGCTTTTCCCAGAGGTTTCCCACTGCACCTGAGGCTGAATGAGAGTACACAGTGAGCTTCTTTGCCCCAGCCACAAAGAAGATGCTGAAGATTGAAAAGCGGTAAAAGCAACTTGTTGGATGCTAACAGGAAATCATGAGAACTGTAGAAACACTTACCTTAGGGGAGTCGTATAAACCTCAGAGTAGAGGAGAAGAAATATGAACCCCAGAACTGTCCTGGCCCTCTGCCAGATGTAAAAGGTACATCATTTGTAACCTTTACTGTCTTTGGGTTCCTAGGAAGCAGAAGTGAGATTATTAAAATTAATTGTGGGCTGGGCACAGTGGCTCATGTCTGTAATACAGGCACTTTGGGAGGCCGAGGCAGGTGGATCACCTGAGGTCAGGAGTTCAAGACCAGCCTGGCCAATGTGGCAAAACCCTGTCTCTACTAAAAATACAAAAATTAGCCGGGCATGATGGCGGGTGCCTGTTGTCCCAGCTACTCAAGGAGGCTGAGGCAGGAGAATCGCTTGAATCTGGGAGACGGAGGTTGTAGTGAGCCGAGATCACGCCACTGCACTCTGGCCTGGGTGACAGAGTGAGACTCCATCTCAAAAAAATTAATTAATTAAATTAAATTAATTGTGAGGCTGCCAGTACTAAGCACAGAGATCAAAAAGGTACCAAAGAGAAGATCATCGTCTTCCTTGATGGAAGCCGACAATGAATTCATTTCAATTTTACTAAGCAATCCACTGTGCCAGGAACTGTACTAAGCTGTGAGGCTCTGACAGTTCAATACTGGTTGTTACAGGAACTTCAAAGACAGTAACTCTAATGCTTATCATGTTCCTTCCAAAACATGCTTCTACCCGATGACCATTTATTAATAATTTAAGACACTACTGCACCTCATGGTCAAAGCCAGAGTTGGCTTTGACCGTGCATCACCTTCTACTGCATCACCTTCTTGGATCCCACATCCCTTATCCAGTCAGCAAAACCTGAAGACTTCGTCTCCTAGATATTTTAAAGTCCTACCCTCATCAGTAGCACCTCCTTGCTCCTCTGCATGAGCAGCCAGCCCTTAGGTGACCTAGCCTGTGCCTAACTCTCCAGCCTTGACTCTCTCATGTCCTCCTACTCTGCACCTCATGCTTGGGGTTCTGCACTGGATCAGCAAACATAACCAGGAGGCAAATAACAAGCTGGGGACAGTATCTGTAGCACACATGAAATTCCAGCAGTTAGCATATAACAAGCTACTACAGATCAATAAGAAAAACATAAGCCATCCAAAAAGGATGAAAGCTATAAATAGGCATTTAAAAAAGAAAAATATAAGACATAGGAGGGAAATAAATATAAGAAAAAAGGCTCAACCTCAATAGTAACAAAAGAAATACAAATCAAAACAAGGGCATGACATTTTCTGCTTGTGTTAGTGAAATAAGGGAGGAATTAAGATCTCGCCTATGAGCTATAAAGTACAAATTGGCAAATAATTTCTCATGAGAAACATCGCTGTATGAAAAAAAAAGTCTTTAGAAAATCTGCATAACATTGACTAAGCAGTTCCACTGATATAAACTTATCCTAAGAAAATAAGTAGTGAATTGGGAAACTTTTTCAACTTGGAGATGTATAACAAAAATTAGCCGGGCATGGCGGTGGATGCCTGTTGTCCCAGCTACTCGGGAAGGCTGAGGCAGGAGAATCGCTTCAATCTGGGAAGATTTTAATGGTAAATTAATGGAAATAATCCAAAGTTCCAACATAAAATGTTTGTTAAGTAAATTCTATACAATAAACTCTGCAGCTATTTAAAAGGGAAGTGTGGAAACATAGTATTGACATGAGACAAGTGGTTATTGATAAGTTTTAAGAGAAAACAGTTTATACACATTTATGTACAGTATTTTATTTAAACAATTTTTATATGCATAAAATGTCAGGAAGAGTACCTATCAAACTGTAAATAATGGTTATATCTAGAATAAACTTACTGGTGAGGAAATTTTGGGGAATTCTATCTACATTTTTCTATCTTTGAACAATAAAATGATTTATGTTTATGATAAAAATTGGTTTAAAAAATGACTCAGACAAGATTGCTAAACTTAGAGCTATTATTCAATGCAAAGCCTTGAGCAATTTAATTTTTAAAATAAAGTCAACAGTTTAATCCAGAAGACATTCATTCATTTTCTAAGAGTCAGGCATGGTTGTGTGCTGGGGTGAGCTATACTTAAATGGTAATTCACACAGTTGCTTAAGTAAATCTTGTCAAATTTCAATTTATGAAAATGTGGCTTGATCTATGAATTTTGATGATTATGCCAAAGCTATTTTGATGTAGATTGTTAGGTAATATAAATAAAATATAATTAAAAATAAAATAACACATTTATAGGAGTATACACATCTGTCAAAATTCATCTAACTGCACATTTAAGATCTGTGCATTTTGCTATATGTAATCATATCTCAAAAATGTGAAGGAAGACAAAAGCATTTAAAAATCTTACTTTTTAATCTTAAATTTTTAATGAATCTCTAAGGCTACTATATTGAATCAATTAAAAACCAAAACAGGCAGACTCCCACTTCTGACCATGATGGAGTCGTTGGTTTCAGACAGACCTTCCACTGAAAACAACTATAAAAGCTGGATATAAAAACAAAACAAGAATAAGTACAACCATTTGAAGCCATCAGCAACATACCAAGGAAGCTAAGTTTCCCCGAGAATCTGGAGTTTCAAAAGACAAAGTGAAGATCCTGTAGAAAAGAAAAACACATCAAGGTGAGCCAGACATTCTGTGTTCAAATGTCTCTCAACGCATTTTCTGCCCCTAAGTTGTGCTGGCATCAGATTACATAAGAGAGAAAGAAGAAAGCAGCTGCTGAGAATATAGAATCTAAGTAGAAATTTTGATTTTGTGAAGTGCTACAGAGAAAAATAAATGAGTTGAGGACATGTAAAGGAGAAGCATAGCATTATTACCCTGCTTCATAGAATCCCTCATTGTTACGGTTTGAATGTTCCCTCCAAAACTCAAGTTGAAATTTCATTGCCGTTTTGACAGAAGTAAGAGGTGGGACCTTTAAGAGGTGATTAGGGGCCAGGTGTGGTGGCTCATGCCTGTAATCCCAGCACTTTAGGAGACCAAGGCGGGCAGATCAACTGAGGTCAGAAGTTAGAGAATAGCCTGGCCAATATGATGAAACCCCGTGTCTACTAAAAATACAAAAATTAGCCAGGTGTGGTGGTGCGTGTGTGTAATCCCAGCTACTAAGGAGGCTGAGGCAGGAGAATCACTTGAATCTGGGAGGTGAAGGTTGCAGTGAGCTGTCATCTCGCCACTGCACTCCAGCCTGGGCGACAGCAAGACTGTCTCAAAAAAAAGAGTTGATTAGGTTATGAGGCTCCTCCCTTGTGAATGGATTAATGCCTAATGTCATTATTGTAGAAGTGGGTGAGTTATCAGGAGTTCGGCCCCTTTTTCTTCTCTGTATCATGTGCTTGCTTGCCCTTTCACCCTTCCACCATGGGATAACGCACAGAGATCCTCGCTGGTTGCCGGCACTGTGCTTCTGGACTTCCTAGCCTCCAGAACAGTGAGACAAATAGATCTCTTTTCTTTATGCGTTATCCAGTCTGAGGTATTCTGCTATAGCAACGGAAAACAGACTACGACACCCATGTTGTGTCAAAGTTATCTGTCTTTATTCTCACTGTATGTGAGCAGAACTAAAATTAAATGGAAACTTTCATCTAAGCTACAAAATCTTAGTGATATAAAGGATTCTGTTAATCTTTTAGTTCAGTTATTCCCAAACTCCACTGATTCATGGACCCTGCACGAGTCATCACCAAGTCCATGAGAGAGGCCTGGTGTAGCGAACATTTAACAAGCGCTGCCCGATGATTCTTATTTTCAGGGAAGTTTGGAGTACAGTGATCTAGGGCAACGATTCTCAGAGAACTGGAGCTTGCATAGCAACGTGAATATAACTTGAGGTGCTTGTTAAAAAATAGAGATTCTTGAGCTTCACTCTGAGTGTCTCAGTTTGTAAATTACCAGAGGTGATTGTTGTGTGCAGGTGGGTGTTGATTCCAGGTCCAGCTCACCTCTCCCAGTCTCCATCCAGTGATTGCCCAACCCACTCGTGACTATTTCCAGAGAGGGGACTTCCAGGCCCCTTTCCCTGCCCATGGAGGTTACTACTTGAATATTATTGTAAACCTCTATCAAATATTGTCTCAATAAATTTAGGAATGTGTATGCCTCTCACACCCAGTATTAAGACACAAGAATCAGACTTTTCAACTCAATTTTTTATGATGTCATTCTAACAGAAGATTGTTCCCACTCATTTTGTCAGAGAAAAATGCATTTTTGACTAATCTCTTGTGACAGCTATTTTATAGGTCCTTTCAAGGGTGAATGGAATTTGTAGATCCATCTGAAGACCACCATTTTGCTTCTCAAAGACTCCAAGTGATAAGTGGTTGCTCTATTAGGAAAAAATCTTTTTTTCCTTCCAGAGAGGAGAATTAAAAGACATCCAGAGTCAACCTGACAGTGCAGAGCATGAGATCTAGCATTCATAAACACCTCCACAGTCTCACAGAGAAGAGGAGGGAAAGGCAGCTGTCAATAAGAACATGGACACATTTTTATTTGGCTCCCAAGGCACGTGTGCAATGTAGGATTTTGACTTGTCCCATGAATAGCTGGTGTTGATGAAGAGAAGAAACCTAACTCGAGTCAATAAAGTTCAGATCATAAACATTCACAAGCATAAGGGAAAGCATGTACAATCATGATGCAATTCCCTTACACTCTGCTTCCACTGCTTGCTAATGAGCAATTTTATTTCTCTGAGCCTCACTTTCCTCATCTATAAGATGGGACTAGTCACACCTTCCTTACTGTCCAGAGTAAATGGGAGAGTAAATGAAAACTGCCTAGCCCATGCATGGCATTCAATCTACAGTAGGTATTTTTTAGTTGTTAATAATGTCCTTACCAGGTCATTTTCAGATGCTCCTGAGTTAGAGTCAATCAGGAATTTCTTTCTTTTTTTTTTTTTTTTAAGATGGAGTCTCACTCTGTTGCCCAGGCTAGAGTGCAGTGGCCGGATCTCGGCTCACTGCAAGCTCCACCTCCCAGGTTTGCGCCATTCTCCTGCCTCAGCCTCCCATGTAGCTGGGACTACAGGCGCCCGCCACCTCGCCCGGCTAGTTTTTTGTATTTTTTAGTAGAGACGGGGTTTCACCGGGTTAGCCAGGAAGGTCTCAATCTCCTGACCTCGTGATCCGCCCATCTCGGCCTCCCAAAGTGCTGGGATTACAGGCTTGAGCCACTGCGCCCGGCCAGGAATTTCTTTAATTACTCCAAAAGGACACAGCATTGTCAGCTTCTTGGCTAATCCATATTAATGTGATAAATTGGTTCTGGCAAGTGGCTTTCTGGCTTGTCTTCCCTTGTGTCCCAGTCCTTGGTTTGCTTCCCATCTCTCCATGTTTTTGTAGGTACTCCAGAAGTGAGGTCCTATTGGTTCCTGCCCTCCCCCTGTCATCCCTATCCTTCTAGATGCTTAATTCCAGACCACAAGGCTGGGCTCTGACTACCTGTTGTTGATGGTTCACTCTACCCTCCAGGGGACCTCAAGAGTTTCTGAATACCTTGTGTCACCCCTGAGAAGACAGCAAACCAGTGACCAACACGTTCAGAGGGTGGAACTTCCCATGAAAGGCAAAGTGTTGACTATTTCTGCTTTCCCAGAATATTTTTTGGGGAGTCTCCTCTTTTGGTCTCCGGTCTTTTGAGATATCTCTTAGGTCATTCTCTCTTTATTGGGTTGCTTCTCTTTCTCCTCTCCCAAGCATGAGTACAGAAAGTGGGCCCAGCATTTCCCCAAACTGGAGACATTCCCTTAAACCCAGAAAGGCTTCAAAGAACCAAGAAAAGGTACAGGAGAGAAAAGATACAGCTCATGAAACACACCAGCACCTAAAGTCAGGCTTCTTTAAAACTCCACTCCCTCGGGCTCCTCTTTGGACCCGTGATCTGTGGCTCCTTGCTGGAGATCTAATAGCTCTCCTGGGAACACCCCTGACTCTGACTGCCTGCCTAGATTTATAACTTTTACTTGCTATAGGGGCTCCCTACCTTAACCACACCCCTTCTGATGTCTATATACCACAGCTGGTCCTTCTAGCTTTGAAAGCTCCCAACACTAGCATTAGAGAGACAAATGCTGGTTTTGCCATATGTCCCAGCTATTATCAATAGCTTCTCACTAACACGAGAAGTTATGTGCTCTCTTGCATCTGGCTCTGCTTATGATGGGGAAGAATTCAATGGGCTTAGAGGATGGAGTCTATAATTCTATTCCCCAAAGCACTTTACTGGAGAATTCTAGGCTATTTAAAATCTCCACTGAATATTCTTGAAGAGAGGGAGAAAAAGAAGAAGGAAAACTCTTATCTGCTCTGATTTTGCATCTTTGAGTCTGACTCACCCCTGCAATATACTAAAGTCAAGAAACAAAGGGAATCCTTTAGCTAATCCCTTGAATCATCTGTTCTAACACCAACCAGCTCCTGACCTCAGTGTTGGACCCCATTCCCTGACCCTTATCTAGTGTATGAATGTGACTTCCTTAGTCACAGTGTCTAGCCTCCTCCAAGGACTTGGGTTTGGGCTACCTGTGGGTTCTTCCCCTGCTAGACCTTTTTATTTTTTAACTTTAAAAATATTTTTCTAATTATGATGAAATATACATAACAGAAAATGTAACATTTTAGCCATTTTAAGTGTAGAGTTTAGTGGCATTAAGTACACTCACATTGTTGTGCAACCATAACCAACATATCTCTAAAACATTTTTATCTTCCCAAACTCCATATAACCATTAAGCAATAACTCTCTGTTCCCCCATTCCCCCCAAGCCCCTGGAAACCACTATTCTACTTTGTGTCTTTATGAATTTGAATGCTCTAAGTACTTCATGTTAGTGGAATCATACATGATGTAGCCTTTTATGTCTGGCTGCTTTCACTTGGCATAATATCGTCAAGGTCCAGCCATGTTATAACAGATGTCAGCATTTTGTTCCTTCTTATAGCCGAATTATATTCCATTGTATGGATATGCCACATTTTGCTTTTTCATTGATGCATCAATGAACACTTGATTTGTTTGTACCTTTTGGCTAAGGTAAATAATGCTGCTATGAACATCGGTATATAAATATCTCTTCAAGATCTTGCTTTCAATTCTTTCAATTCTGGTATACCCCAGAGCGGAATTACTGGATCACATGGTGATTCTGTTTTAATTTTTAGAAGTTCCACCATATTGTTGTCCGTAACCAGTCCCTTCATGGCAAATTTCAACTGAGTCAGAGAGAAACTTGGCCCTGCAACGCATAAGCGTAGGAGCTGTTGGTGGCCTTTCCAACCAAAAATGAGGCAAGACAGTCCAAAGCTAAAGAGAAGATGAAGTAGAGGCTCAGAGGCAAATAGAAAGGACACCCTTCCATGACTCTGGAAATGATCAAAGCCTCTCTTTCTAGCCACCTCTCAATATCCCCCCAGCTCTCATCTTCTCCATCCTCTTCCTCCAAACTCCTGAAATGCCACACTGGATACCAGGTACTCATACTTTTATTTATGCAGGCTTCTTACAAAAATGAATAATTAACATCATGAGAAAATTCTCAGGCTGGCCTGAGAATAAAGCAATCAAGACCACATTAAAATTATGTCTGTTTTTCCCAAGACTCATTAAGAACTGTGAGAAAATCAGTACACCAACCTGTTGTGAAATCCCAGCGTAATGTTTAACTAATTTTCTGCCTTTGAGCAATATCCCCACCATTAGCTTTCTTTTTTCCTTACTGGCAGTTTTACTTAATTTCTTTAAGGTGACATAATGAAAGAGTGAAAAAAATATGTAGCCTGGGTTCTACAGCCACCCTCTACAGCTCCACTTTCTGACTCATGGCCAGGAGAGTGCTGACCCTGTTTTTCCAAGTCCAAGGGGAGGTAGGTACCTCTTCTGTCCACCCCTACTGCTTCCCCAAATCATTCTCCCTTCCTTCTGGACTTTGCTTAATTTACTGGGGAGAGTGACTGATCCTTTCTGGCAGCCTAGGGTAGAGCCTAAACCCCTTATTCATACTTTCCCGCTTCTCTCCCATCCACGTTGCTGTTTTGAAAGCAGTTTTGTTCCCTTGTTCTCCCTTGCTTCTGGTGGAATTGATGGGTGTACAGGAGGCAAACCAGTCCCTTCATGGCAAATTTCAACTGAGTCAGAGAGAACTTGGCCCTGCAACGCATAAGCGTAGGAGCTGTTGGTGGCCTTTCCAACCAAAAATGAGGCAAGACAGTCCAAAGCTAAAGAGAAGATGAAGTAGAGGCTCAGAGGCAAATAGAAAGGACACCCTTCCATGACTCTGGAAATGATCAAAGCCTCTCTTTCTAGCCACCTCTCAATATCCCCCCAGCTCTCATCTTCTCCATCCTCTTCCTCCAAACTCCTGAAATGCCACACTGGATACCAGGTACTCATACTTTTATTTATGCAGGCTTCTTACAAAAATGAATAATTAACATCATGAGAAAATTCTCAGGCTGGCCTGAGAATAAAGCAATCAAGACCACATTAAAATTATGTCTGTTTTTCCCAAGACTCATTAAGGAACTGTGAGAAAATCAGTACACCAACCTGTTGTGAAATCCCAGCGTAATGTTTAACTAATTTTCTGCCTTTGAGCAATATCCCCACCATTAGCTTTCTTTTTTCCTTACTGGCAGTTTTACTTAATTTCTTTAAGGTGACATAATGAAAGAGTGAAAAAAATATGTAGCCTGGGTTCTACAGCCACCCTCTACAGCTCCACTTTCTGACTCATGGCCAGGAGAGTGCTGACCTGTTTTTCCAAGTCCAAGGGGAGGTAGGTACCTCTTCTGTCCACCCCTACTGCTTCCCCAAATCATTCTCCCTTCCTTCTGGACTTTGCTTAATTTACTGGGGAGAGTGACTGATCCTTTCTGGCAGCCTAGGGTAGAGCCTAAACCCCTTATTCATACTTTCCCGCTTCTCTCCATCCACGTTGCTGTTTTGAAAGCAGTTTTGTTCCTTGTTCTCCCTTGCTTCTGGTGGAATTGATGGGTGTACAGGAGGCAAACCAGTCCCTTCATGGCAAATTTCAACTGAGTCAGAGAGAAACTTGGCCCTGCAACGCGTAAGCGTAGGAGCTGTTGGTGGCCTTTCCAACCAAAAATGAGGCAAGACAGTCCAAAGCTCAGGAGAAGATGAAGTAGAGGCTCAGAGGCAAATAGAAAGGACACCCTTCCTGGGCTCTTTACTGTGTCCCCCGGTCCAGTCCTGTGCCTTCCCTAGGTCCTGCAGTCTCTGTTCTTGGAATCCATGAGCCTCTGCAGTGCCCCTCCACTGCATTTGCTCAAGGGGGCTCCCATGGCTTTCTGTAACTTACAACCAGAAGAGCCTGAGAAAGGCACCAGGCTTCTGTAGCTCAGTTTCATGACCCAGGAGAGCCTCACTCCCTATAAAAGGTGAGCGTGTTCCCTGGCCCCAGTAACTGCACCAACCCCCTTGGGAAGCCATCCCTACTCCCTAAACTAGGCTAGCCTATCTTGGCTCTGTGCTCCCTGCCTCTCCCGTCAGGCTTCTGCCATGGCCCTTAGCCCTTCGGCCTGAGGTCACTCACAAGCCTAAGAGATCCCACTGGCAGGCAAGGACTGGGTCACAACCACCCCAGGCCCCTCCATCCTTATCATGTTGCCACGTGTGCTGGGGTACACATGCTGCCAGCTTGCTTGCTTAGGTTCATAGGAGGTTGCTTCTTTATCAGGAATTTTCCGTTCTTCCTGTGCATAATGTTCAGGGCAGTTACACTTCAAACTTGCCAGTTAGTAATATCTCTGTTTCTGTGGGTTGGAGTCTTCTTTTGGGGGTGGCCAGGCTGCTTGTGCATCAACGCTTGATCTTCCAGATCTCCCTACCCCTTCATTTTCAAGATGACCTCTGGGTGTGGGGAAATCGGGGAGTTCAGGGAAGTGAGGAAGAATGGGCTCTAACTCTACTTATTTGATTCCTATAGTCCTTTGGCGTCCTGGAAGGGACTACACGTGGATGGCCCCTACACCATGCTGACCTCTGGAGCTGAAATCTGTAGCTGGCGCATTTGCAGTTGATCTCTGGGCTCCATCTCAGCCATGTAGCCCTCCCCCCAGTTTTGGCCCCAACCAGGTCCTTGCTGCCAACCCGACCTGGGTGCTCAGCCCTTCCCCCATAGATACGGGATCTCTTTCCCTCTGGAATAGCAAACCTCATCAGCCACATCCTCAATAACTTCTGCTTCTTCTACAGACTGTGTATACGTCTTGGGAATGCTAACCCAGGCTCCCTGCCACATCTGCTGTACCACACTGTCTACTCTGCTGTAGACACCGCTCCCAGGGTCCCAAACTCCACAATTTTTTTCTTTTTTGAGACGGAGTCTCGCTCTGTCGCCCAGGGCACCCCACCCTGGGTCCCAAACACCACACTTTTCACTCTGCTGCAGGCACCACTCTTAGGATCCCAAACAGGAAATCCCTCTGCTCCTAGCTACCCTCTCAATATTTCTAACACCTGGGAGCCTTGGTTTGGGGCTGAAAGGTGGCGTCATATATCTCTGACTATGTGTTCACCTGTCTCTGATCCTCTTCTCTCCCTCCACTTTGCTGCCTCAAAAGGGACATGCTTCCCTCTCCCATTTTATTTGACTTGAAACCCTCTTAGGTCATTCCCTTCCCCTTACCTAGGCCAGTGCATCTTCAGACCTAGGAGCCTAAGGCAAAGCTCTATGGAGGGAGTTATGTGCTGAATCCTCCAGTTTCAATCAACATGAAAGTTGCAGAACAATTAAGAGTAGGGACTGGCCAGGCACGGTGGCTCACGCCTGTAATCCCAGCACTCTGGGAGACCAAGGTGGGCAGATCACCTGAGGTCAGGAGTTAGAGACCAGCCTGACCAATATGATGAAACTCTGTCTATACTAAAAATACAAAAATTAGCTGGGCGTAGTGGCGCGCGCGTGTAATCCCAGCTACTCAGGAGGCTGAGGCGGGAGAATTGCTTGAACCCAGAAGATGGAGGTTGCAGTGAGCCGAGATCATGCCATTGCACTCCAGCCTGGGCAACAAGAGCGAAACTCCATCTCAAAAAAAAAAAAAAGGTGTAGGGACCACCAAAAGTGAAAATATATTGATTTAAAATATATTGATTCAATATATTAAGCATATATTGAATGCCTAGTATGTCTCTGAAGCTTTATATATTTTATAGTTAATGAATATTATATTTTATATCATATTATATATTTTATATGTTTTATAGCTGGCCGACCTAGCAGGTATCATTAGCATCATTTTGTAGATAAGGAAACTAAGACCAGACAGGTTACACTGCAAGTGTGTGAAGGCAGGATTCAGATCTCGATATGTATAATTCCCAAGTTTTGCTCATCACAGCACACCATCTTCTGGGCGTCTGTTACCCTCATCCAGCCCTAGTTGCCATATGGAACATGCTCTCCTAGTGTTAACTGAACAATCGGATGAGGAAAGAATGAGTGAGGGAATTTCCACCAAAAAACCCAGAGACTTCTTGGTATATCCAAAGGACAGTAGAGATAAATAAAAATTTCACTGTGATTTTTTTTTTTTTAAGTGTTATTCTATTATGCTTTGCAGCTAACAATCAAAGCACTTTTGTGTAATATCTCATCTGGCCATTGTAAGGATCAAGTGAGGCAGAGGAAAGGGCAGATGTTATAAAGCCCAATTTACAATTGGAGAAACAGAGGTTCAGAATGCATCAAGATGCACACAGCAATACAACTGGTAAGCAATCTTCTAATTACCTCTCTCTCCACCTACGTATGACATGGCACTTTATCATTATTGAATTATTGATTGATGCAAAAAAACTTGTAAGATTTAGATCTATTAACATGGTGACAATCCCATTTATGTGGGGAATGCTTACCCAGAATGCCCAACAATGCTGAACACAGACGAGAAAGGAAATGTAGGTGAAATAAATAAAGCGTCTTGAGGGTCAAAATAGATGCCACAGTAAAACCCCGAGAGGTTCCTTAATAGGAGAGTCCCTTGAGCTTTCATTCAAAACCTATTTTCTCTTTTTTTAAAAGTCAATTATAATTTCTTTGGTTTTTAGCCTTTAGCAGATTAAAGATAGCAAATGGGAGCAGGGAGGCATGCATGTTATCTACAAGAAGACAGTGAGGGAGGAGACAGGAAGAATATAAAAAGCACGCACAAGAACTACGAAAGCGGCCGGGCGCGGTGGCTCAAGCCTGTAATCCCAGCACTTTGGGAGGCCGAGGCGGGTGGATCACGAGGTCAGGAGATCGAGACCCTCCTGGCTAACACGGTGAAACCCCGTCTCTACTAAAAATACAAAAAACTAGCCGGGCGACGTGGCGGGCGCCTGTAGTCCCAGCTACTCGGAGGCTGAGGCGGGAGAATGGCGGGAACCCGGGAGGCGGAGCTTGCAGTGAGCCGAGATCGCGCCACTGCACTCCAGCCTGGGCGACACAGCGAGACTCCGTCTCAAAAAAAATAAAAATAAAAAAAAAATAAAAAAAAAAAAAAAGAACTACGAAAGCATAACGATCTAGAGCCAGTCAGTGAAGAGAAACCACTTATACCTAAATGAACTCCAGCCTGTCCTCCCTTGCAGATATTGCAGAGGACAGAGCAAAAGTAGATTGGGAAATTTGATCTTGCTTCTACTTTAACCCTTTGTTCTTTTTGAATGGAATGGTTAAGAACTATATCAGTTTCCAATTGCTGCTGTAACAAATTACAACAAACTTAGTATCTTCAAGAAACACAAACTTATTATCTTGTAGTTCTGGAGGTTAGAAACACAAAATGGGATCTGCAGGCTAAAATCAAAGCGTGGGCAGAGCTGTACTCCTTTTGGAGGCTCTGGGAGACAATCCGTCTCCTTGCCTTTCCAGCTTTCAGAGGCTGCCTTCATTCCCAGCACATACTCACTTCCTCTCATTGCTCCGACACCTGTTTTCATGATCAGGTCTCCTACTCTTACTTTGAGCTTTCTGCCTTGTGATTCTATAGATCCTTATGATTATATAGGGCCTATCCAGAGAGTCCAGGATAATCTCCCTATTTCAATATCTGTACCATTCTAAACAGCTGCACAATCTCTTTTGTTACGTAAAGTACTATATTCACAGATTCCAGGATTAGGACATAAACATCTCTGGAGGGTGATTATACAGGCTACCACATTAACAAGTGAATTTCATAAACAAAGAATTTCATAACTAATGTCACCACTTTACTGTCTAGAATCACTGCTCCTCAGCAGGGGAAATGGAGGCAGCCCACACGAGTGAAAATCCACCTGTTCTTCTCCAAATGGCCAAGATGTGGTAGTCAGCAGATTTTGCAAAAGGCAAAAAGAGGAACACAAGCTTATACAAAAGTGCATATCTGGCCGGGCGCAGTGGCTCAAGCCTGTAATCCCAGCACTTTGGGAGGCCGAGACGGGCGGATCACGAGGTCAGGAGATCGAGACCATCCTGGCTAACACGGTGAAACCCCGTCTCTACTAAAAAAATACAAAAACGAGCCAGGCGAGGTGGCGTGCGCCTGTAGTCCCAGCTACTCGGGAGGCTGAGGCAGGAGAATAGCGTGAACCTGGGAGACGGAGCTTGCAGTGAGCTGAGATCCGGCCACTGCACTCCGGCCTGGGCGACAGAGCGAGACTCCGTCTCAAAAAAAAAAAAAAAAAAAAAAAAAAAAATGCATATTCAAACATGTAAAGTGAATGTACAAGGGAACTTTGTTTTGTTTTTGTTTTTTTTTTTTGTTTTTTTTCTGAGACGGAGTCTCACTCTGTTGCCCAGGCTGGAGTGCAGTGGCCGGATCTCAGCTCACTGCAAGCTCCACCTCCCGGGTTCACGCCATTCTCCTGCCTCAGCCTCCCCAGTAGCTGGGACTACAGGCGCCCACCACCTCGCCCGGCTAGTTTTTTGTACTTTTTGGTAGAGACGGGGTTTCACTGTGTTAGCCAGGATGGTCTCGATCTCCTGACCTCGCGATCCACCCGCCTCGGCCTCCCAAAGTGCTGGGATTACAGGCTTGAGCCACCGCGCCCGGCGGAACTTTGGTTTTATTCTCACAAACTGGAAAGAAGAAATGAAAGCCAGTACATGGTATCTGGCTTGAAGAGAGGAAACCAGGCCTGGGCTGGGGTTTCCCACACATCATTTCATGTCTGCAGCCCAGCACAGGAACTGATGTTCACTCCAATGACCTTGCTCAAGAGGAAGAGCTTGTATCATGATGCTAGTACAAAAACAGATGTCCCCAAGGTTTTCATGCAATATCTCAATCCAAGTGGCTAAAATTAAAGAGGAAAACTTCATTTCACAGAATTTTCACATATGTGGCATTCAGAGTAAAAACTTGAGAAAAGTACGAGCTTCCAGACCAGGGGTCCTTGGACCTGAGATCCATGAAAATAAACAAGTTAGTTTCAGGGGTCTACGATTTTTTTTAATTCATGTATAAATTTTAGTGTACTTACATTCGCTGCTTTTTTTTTTTTTCTGAAAAGAAGATTCATAGCTTTCATCAGATTCTCAAAGGGGTCTGTGACACCATAAAATATAAGATTCCTTTTTGGATTATCTTGAGACAGGGTCTCACTGTCACCCAGGCTGGAGTGCAGTGGTGTGATTATGGCTCCCTGCAGCCTTCACCTCCCAGGCTCAAGCCATCCTTCCATCTCAGCCTCCTGAGTAGCTGGGACTTACAGGCACATGCCATCCCACACCTGGCTAATTTTTAAATTTTTTGTGGAGACAGGGTCTCCCTATACTGCTTAGACTGATTTCAAACTCCTAGGCTCAAGCGAGCCTCCCATGTCTGCCTCCCAAAGTGCTGGGATTACAGGCATGAACCACTACACCCAGCCTGAGATTCTTTACATAAGGTGATCAATTAGGAACAGATAAAAAAGCCTCATGTCATTGATTTCCTGATACAAGAGGTTGTTTCCTTTTATCTATGGGAATATGCTGAAAGTCAATATAGGGACCAGCACATATGCAAGCGCTAGAGCCCAGCCTCAGCTATTCCTCAAAGGGCACTGTAACACAAAGAAAAGCAACTTTCTACTTTACAGGAATAGTGGGTTTGTGAGTTTCCCAACAAAGGGCTTTGTATATGGGTGCCAGCTCTGATCATGTGGGTGAATAATAACAGAAAGCAAAGCAATTTAACAATATTGAAATAAACTTATTTGCCTTATGGCATAAGTCAACAGTGAGGGCAGAAATCTTTATAAGTTTTCTTAATCTCCATGTCTACAACAGTGCCTGACTGTAGGTGATCAATAGTAGCTGATTAATAGACAAGCATTGAATGAATTCATTAATGAAGAGTTTTCTAGAACCCTATGAAGACTGTGGATCCACTTAAAATAGGCTGACTTTATAATTTATTTTACCATTAATAAGAAATATGGCTGAGCACGGTGACCCATGCCTGTAATCCCAGCACTTTGGGAGGCTAAGGCGTATGGATCACCTGAGGTCAGGAGTTCGAGACCAGTCTGGCCAACATGGTGAAACCCCATGTCTACTAAAATACAAAAATTAGCCAGGCATGGTGGTGTGTGCCTGTAATCCCAGCCACTAGAGAGGCTGAGGCAGGAGAATCACTTGAACCAGGAGGCAGAGGTTGCAGTGAGCCAATATCATGCCACTGCACTCCAGCCTGGGTGACAGAGCAAGACTCTGTCTCAAAAAAAAAAAAAAAGCACTATTTCCTTATATTTACATTAAAAATTCATATATGAAAGAAAATGGAAAGGAAAGGCCACTACCTGATTATTTCCACTACCTGATTATTTCCATCCATAGCATATAATTTAAGACCTATGACCCCATGGACATAGAAGACCTAAGTTTCAGAGCTGCCAGTGACAGGATGAAAGGTTTCTGTTTCTGTTGATTGAGAATGAACTATTTCCCTGCATGGTGAAATTCAAGCGCATTATTCTTGGGTGCCATATCTTTACTATCTTGTTCTTGGCGTGGCCTGTATAAGCCTACATGAATCAGTTCTACATGTGCATCTTGAGGCAGCCCACCAAACAATAGGCTTTAAGTAGGTCAGTTTTAGAGTCTGAGCAATTTCTCAATCAGAGTGGAAGGAAAGCTTCTGAATCTGAAATTAAGATTTCTTATATCATGACCTGTAGCCATGAGGTTTTCTGACCCCTCCAGGAGGGAACGCTCACAGGGTTTTTGAAGCAAGGTGCTTGCTGGTTGTTTTACCTGCTAGGTTTGCAGAGAGACAACTTCATATGAGTCATGTTACAGGAAACACCTGGTTAGATGATCCCATTGTCTGTTGGCTTGAACTCTGGGAGAGTAGAAGCACTGGACAGGGCAATGAGAAGGTGGTGGTTCTGGAGGAGCTAAACCACTTCTGAGTGTATTCCAGCAAAGTAGTGAATGCCAGGGTCATGGATGGTCTAGCAAATGGCCTGCAAGAGTCTGGTTCCGGGAGAAGACCCAGGGATGAGGTCTGAAGGCAGAGTCACTTTGGGTCAGAGCAAACTGGGCAGGTGGAACAGGTGCTAGTGACTCTAGGTCATACCCAAGACACCAGCTAATCTTTTAGGCATTAGTACAGGCATCATGAGCTTTTACATTTTTTTCCAGGAGGCAGGAAGAGGCATTGAAATGATTCAAAATTCTGGTTCTATCCTAGAGTGACTTCAAGCTGGGGACATTCTAATTCAGATGTCCTCAGCTGCAAAGCCAATTGGACTCCAGCCGTGCAGACCAGTGAGGATGGAAATGATTGTGAAACCAAGACGGATGATGTTGAGATGGCCTCAACCCTGCTATTGAGATTGGCCCTTATGGAGGAGGATATTTGGTCCAGCATTCAGAGTCTAAAGGGTACAGAGAGTGAGAATTTATTTCAGGCAGATACCAATAACCCCGAAGGCCCGGTCCAGCAGGCAGGGCATACCTGAGATGCAGGCAACAGGTAACATGCAAAGTCAGGGGCACAGTGGGATGTGGTTTGAGAGATTAGTGCCCCTCCCCAGTGAGATTTCCACAGCCATCTGTGGGATGGTGGACGGATGTCATTCTAGCTCCTTAGGAAGGGGCAAGAGCTCACTGGAGGCAGGGGTCTGGTGTGTAAGAGTACTGGGTGGGAATCAGATGGGACAAGGACCAGGAGAGATTGGCAGAGGGCTGAAGGGTCAGGCCTAGAGACTGCGCCAGCAGGCTGCACGGAGGGCTCATGGCACCAGGGCTTACCCCAAGCACAAAGCCCTGAGATGGACTAGTCCCTAATTTCAGACCTCTCTAGCTGTGGATAGCTGACATATTTTCTTTCTCTGGGATAAATTAGATCAGGACCTGGGACGACTGCATTTACTGGGAGAAGCCCTGGAATACAAGATTTGATATACTTAAAGGGAGCTCACATTCCCTTCAACCTGGAGCAACTCACCTGGGAATGTCTGAGTTGGCCTCAAAGTCTCAGGCAAATCCAGACCTGTCTAAGGAATGCGGAAGCTAAACCAATTTCACCTGGACCTTTGCCCCATGGCAACATCTTGCTCTATGAATTGCTGCCTACTTATATGGAAGTTGAAGAGAGAAGACATGTTTTAGCCAAACAAATAACATAAATGATTTTTATTATGGAATTAAATAATTAGGTAGATATATTAGAGCAAAGTTATTTTATCTGGATTGCATTTTGGCCTGTGCGTCCCATTCAAAAACAATCTTTAAAAAAAAAAATTTACATCCTCCTGCAAAACACTTATTCAATTAAAATGGGAATGACTAGTACCATAATGGTCCCTTGAAAGCAGGACATGGGAAACAAGGGCATTTGAGGGAATGTGGAAAGAAACAACGGAAAGGATTCTGGCTTTGAAATTAGTAACCGGGCTTTCATTCTGGGCTTTGACCCTGGCCAAGTCATCTCAAGCCCCTGGTCCTTGTTTTCTGTACTGTTCTGCCTGTGTTACCTGCTTCTAACCTGATTCAGGAGTCCTGGCCCCTTCCTTGACTTCTGGAGGTATGGGTGGAATCAAGATCGATGTCTCAGTTGCCAGCTCTGGGGAGATTCTATCAACCTCATGGTTGAGGTTATCCCAAACCCTGCTCCAAGGTGTAAATGTTAACAAGATTCTACAATCTCAGTCCCCACTCCAGTTGTGATACGTTCAACAAGCCCCAGATAGATAACTTCACCTCCCCACCCTCACTTTCCTTTCCCTGCCCCATCACAGTAACAACACACACCCCAAAACAAGTTGATATCAGTATTATTAGGAGACTTGAAAAGTGTGAGCCAAAAAAATGTAACCTTTGCCCAATGTGAAGATCCTTGTTGTTGAAGGTTTCCTGTGTTTCTTTTCTGAGTCAGGGTTCATGTTCTTTTGGGACATGAAGCAATTACTCTGATCACTAGAAAAGCCCACTGCTCTTGGACTGATGTGACCCAAATTGACGAACCCTAATGCTCCCCAAAGCACAAGCACCAAAGAAATAATGCAAGTCGGCCAAAGCCCTTAACAACCTGCATGAGGCCGACTGGCTGACCATACTCCAACCTCCAATCTCACACCCTGTTCTGATTATCAACTGTTACGTACAAACGACCCCAACATTTAGAGGCTTAGAACAATGACCATTTTATTCTCTTTTTTATTGATGGGCTCAACTGAGCGATTCTTCTGCTTCAAGTAGTGTCAACTGTGAGACCTGGACCAAAAAATACTCGAAACTTTATATAATAAAAGGGAACGCAAAATGGTAGAGTCACTTTTCTTTTCTTTTCTTTTTTTGAGGGAACAGAGATTTATTGATTGATTGATTGATTGATTGATTGATTTTTGCTTCCGTTAAAGATATTGAGTTCGTTTCTTGTCTTGAATGTTACAAACAAGACAGAACTTTTGGTCCCATGAAATTCACAAATGTAATTACTTTTAAAAACTATACATTTTAGAAATATTGACTGGTGACCAACTTACACAACTTTCATGGAAAACTGCCTTACTGCAATCCTTTTCTCAGAGACTGCAGACAAATAATGAAAACAAGTTTGGGGCCAGGCACGGTGGCTCACGCCTGTAATCCCGGCACTTTGGGAGGCCGAAGCGGGTGGATCACCTGAGGTCAGAAGTTCGAGACCAGCCTGGTCAATGTGGTGAAACCACGTCTGTACTAAAAATACAAAATTTAGCTAGGCATGGTGGTGGGTACCTGTAATCCCAGCTACTGGGGAGGCTGAGGCAGGAGAATCACTTGAACCTGACAGACAGAGGTTGCAGTGAGCCAAGATTGCACCATTGCACTCCAGCCTAGGCGACAAGAGCAAAACTCCATCTCAAAAGAAAAAAAAGAAAAGAAAACAAGTTTGCATCTGCGTAATTAACAATTGACTTCATATTTACATTTCTATTTATTTGGATCTCTTTAAAATAATGATATTTCCTAATTTCTTTTATTAAAATTTTATTTTATTTTAAGTTCTGCGATACATGTGCAGGACGTGCAGGTTTGTTACATGTGTAAACGTGTGCCATGGTGGAGTCACTTTTAAAAGCACTCTTTGGGGTGTGAGTGGAAAAGAAAAATGCAGGCCAATTCAGACTGACTCTCTAGGCTTCAGTCCCTTAAGGTACCAAGTACCAAGTCCCAGTCCTACAGCCTCACTTCACTTTGCCAACTCTGCAATCTCCACTTACGGCAGTGTTCTCCTCCCACCTGAAACGAATTTCAAGGCAGGCAAGAAGTAATTCGTTCCAGCTAAGAGCAGTTTGGGTATCTCTGAGCTGTTGAATGAGGACCTGCTGCTGCAGGCGCAGAGACCAAGGACCCTCTGCGTCTTCTCTCTCTGGCAGGCGAACATCCGTCTGGCTGCCCCCTTCTCCGCTGCTCTTCAGAGCAGCTCTGGCTTGAGGGTCTGAGCTCAGTTAGGTGACACCAGTGTTGTGCTTCTCCACTCCTCTGGCCTGGGTCAGGCCTGCAGTCTTTAGGAAAATGAACTTTGTCATCTTATTACAAAAAGCAGCACAAGAGGAGGAAATTGCAAGACTTCAGACTTTACAGCCTGACAACATAACACTCTCATTTCCTGTTTTCTCTCTGCCCAGTTTCAGGACTGCGTCTCAAATCCTAACTTGATGCTCTGCCCTCAGTACATTCTTTGCTGACCTGATTCCTTGGCATTTGCATCAGGGTTTAGTTCTGAGACCCAAATTTGCTGTCTTTAATGCACTTCCTTTACATAATGCTCCTGAGAACATTTTTTAAAATCCCCATCTATTTTACCGTACTGGCATAATATCTAACATTGCCTAATTTTTCTCTGTTTTGCTCCGTTATCCCCCCATGAACATTTGAGTATCTGCCATGAGTCAGCTACATATTCTACAGTGATGGGGCTCAATAACCTGCTCTCCAGGAACCCACAGCCAATAGAGTAATCAGATGAGCACCCTAATGATGAAGTGCCTGGGGAGTGGTACAGACAGAGCAAACACGAGGGATAGGGAAGGCTTCTAAAAAGAGGAAGCCTTAAGGAAAAGGAGGCATTGTCCTGGAAGATAAGGAGAAGGAAGGCAGGTGAAAGCTCATGCGAAGGCACTGAGGCATGAACATTTGGGCATGTCTGGGAGCATCCAGGTAACTCAGGGTGATCGTCCACAGGGCACGTGTGAATGATTAGAAACATGCCCAGAGAGAAGAGCAGGTTCCAGATGTTGATCAGCTCTGTGAATCCTTCTGAGTAATTTACTCTGTATCTGGAGGGCAAGGGGGAGCTTTGATGGGTCATAAGCAATAGGATGATATGACTTACTGTGTTTTAGGTTCAGATTAGTATTTTTCTTTAATTTTATTTTTTAATTGTGCTCCTGGGCCTTTCTTTTTCTCTAAAAGTCTATATCATCTTAACGAAAGGTCATTTAAGCACATATTTATAGTGGCTATTTTCCCAGATCTATAAAAGGATATTCATCCCCACTCCAACTTCCTCCCTTCCCCCAACCCTTCCATTGAAAGCACTTGGCAGCTGTTTGGATGTGGATTTGGATTCAACATTTTGAGCTCTCGCTCTGGGCTAAGCACCAGGTGAAGCAATTTTATGATCTTCTCCCCTGTTCCCTTATTCTGTTTGTTCCCTAACTCCTGGTACAATGACATGGAATATCTGAAAGACAGACCTTTAGGCCTCATGCAGGAACTTCAAAGAAGCCAGTGATAAACTGGTCTGAGTTTACATTGTGCATTTGGGGTAGCTGAAGGGTTGATCCCTCCTACCCATGCAGTAAAATAGTCACTGTCCACTGCAGTACAGGTCAGTTCTCAGCATTGCCATTCGTTTAGCCACTTCATCTCTCAGATCATTCAACCACGACCACCCTAGTTTGGCCATATCATTTAAGAGTCCCATACAGTGTTCTGCATCCTACATCTGAACCATAAAGCTGTTTTTGGCACTTTGTTCATGTTTAATTTGAAGCTTACTGGATTTTACTTGGGCTTCATCCATGCACGTATCCCCAGAGGAGATTTAACTAACTTTTTTTTAATGTTGTGGCAAACCCCCAGTAAGGCAGGAGCCTGTCTGTTATTCACAATGGCCCTCCAACCACAGGTTAGCCTGACTCATCTGAGTCTCAGCTATTTTCATGAGGATTTTTGTCAGCTCTTATTTTCATGAGCTCCCAAGGACAAAGATTAGAGGCAAAAGAGGGAACATCTATCTGCTCAGCATTCAAAGAAAACCCCACTGGGGAAAACAGACAGAACTGTGTGCTTCTTCTCACCTTCCAAAAATTTATAATGCATGGTGATCAAATATATTTAATTTAGACAAAACATTTATATATTTTATACATGGCATATATGGTGGACAATTAATTCCCAGTATCCCATTTCCCTTTTTTATAACCCCGATTTTTTTGCTAAACACTTTGCCAACATCTTCCCTTGTAATTAGGAGTGGTCATATGGTGCTATTTCTCAGCATCCCTTGCAACTAGGCATGGCCAATAAAATGTAAGCAAAGTGTCAGGGGAGACTTTTGGGGGGAGCTCCTATATGTGATGGTGTGAGTTCCTGGAACATAGACATGATGACTCAAACTCTAGCAGTCATTTTAGACCTTTAGCTCATCTTAAGGATGCAAGTCAGCTCTAAGAGTGGGACAAGAAATTAGGAGTTTAGGTCCCTAAAGACATCATGGGACTGCCATACCAGTTCTGAACTGTCCACCTCTGGACTTTTAAAATCTAAAACTGAATGAATAAATACACTTCAAGCTTGTTTATGCTATATTTATTTTGTTTTATTCTGTTATGTGCCTTCAAAATTAACTCTATACTTTGGAGGTCTAGGTAAAGGTAGTTTAATCCCACCCTGCCCCCAATTTATAGCATATGTACATCTAAAGCCCTCCCCAAGATATTATACTTGCTAATCCCTGAAGTATATATTTGCATGGCCACTGCACCTATGCACTTGTTTCTACTTGTGTCTCCTTAGCCCTGTCATTCTCCAATCCAAACATCTCAGTTTCCTCACTGGTTTCCACAGAAATGCCATTCACAATCTGGGCAAAATATCGTTTCTCCCATGCACAGCACAACAAACTTACAAATTTATATAAGACCTTCCTATTACCTCTGGTCTTGTTGCCACCCCACCTCCCAACACTTCTCTCAACATTTCTCATTCTCTTTAGTCAAGAAGAATCTGGTGTCTCATCTGTCCCTGCTTCTCCCTTCTCTCTATCTGTTCTCCATTCTTATCCCCTTCCATGTGTCCAAATTCTTCCACCTTACATATAAAAAGCCATTCACTTGCCACGGCTCCTTTCCTCAAACCCCAAACTTTCTACCAGGTGTCCAGCAGACAAAAGAACTTCTATTTAATGTACTTCATCATCTTTAGAAGATAATTGTGATTATAAATGGCATATTTTTTCCAATGTATGTAATATTTCTGGAAATTGAATAAAAGTGTCACAAAACCCCCATTCTTTGTGGATATGAATATATCTCTAAAAATCTCCAGAATCTCAAAGCATATGAATGAGTGGGTAGGGAATGAATGGGGAGAGGGTAGGCAAGGAGTGCTGAAGAATAGATTCTGTTGTTGGCTGGGCCAGTTTGCAGTACTGGGACAACCATCGCTACATTATTAATGCCTCAGAGATCATTGGTGTATTTCCTGCAGCTCTTCCTGCTGGACGCTATCAACGTACCTCTTAGGAGATAGGTTCTCTCCCACTATGTGATTACATCCCATGTTCCTCCCACCAGTGACAGTATCAATGGTTGGTCAATCCACTGGGCTTTTCTGAAGTCCTACTTTGTATCTTTGTGCATGCATTGCTAAAACAAATTCATTTAAGTGTTCTGAGATAACATGCAAAGGAAACTATATTAAAATTCCAATACCGATTTAGGTTGTGACATCAGGAGGATGACATAACAGAAGATTCCCCCAGCATCACTCCCCCTACAAAAATATTACCAGAAATGATTTGAAGACAAGAACATCATTCTGAATATACAAGGATTCTGCAGGAGAAGCAGAGAAATCTTTTGGGCCCACAGAATCAAGAGTAGCTGAAACTGGTGAAATAAATTGTCATTTCAAACTGCAAACCCCTTCCCCAAGCTGGCATAATGCACTCACAGGGGAGTTCCCTAGACTCACAGTTTCCAAGATGAGAGGAGGGAACTGAAGATGAATGTATGAGCTCGCCAGCAGTGTGGGAATCTTCACAGGAAGCACATTCTGGTCCTCTCCTATGGGAAACACTAGGAGTCCAGGAGTGCTGAGCCACCTGGCATGAACTGGGGACAAAGAGCAAGGGGCTGATCACAGCGACTGGCACATGAACCACGGCAGCTAATCAGCACCCCAATCAGTGACACCATGTTGAAGAGATTGGCCAGCACCATGGCACCACAGGGGACATGATTCACAGGAAGGCCTGAATCCCTGGCCAGATTTTCCACAAAGCTCCAGTGCTTGCTGGAGCGTCTCCCTGGCTAGGAACAACTAAAAGGTCAGGATTAAGTTCTGGTGCTCACTGAAGTATTCCCTAGACTAGGAAACAATGGCAAGACAGTAATATAGTTCCAGGGCAGCATTTAATATCCAGTACTCACTAGAAGTTTTCACCTGACTTGGAAACAACAGGACCACAATTTAATTCTGGAGAAGTGTTTAAGTTTTCACATTTGTTATAAGTCTTCCCCAAACCAAAAATCAATGATGAAGCAATTAGTTAGTTCTAGTGTAGTGTTTTAGTTTCAGAGCTCATTGTAAGTCCTCCCCAGAACAGGAAGCAACAACAGGCCAGTATTTAAGTACCAATACTAAGAAGTGAAGGTCAACCCCACCAAAGAATAACTGCAAAAACGGAAAGCTATGACTGCATCCTCAAATGCACAGGCGTCAATGCAAAGATGCAAGGATTGTGAAAACTCAGGGGAATATGACACCAACAAAAGAAACCAATAAAGCTCCAGCAATGGACCGGGAAGCATTGAAGACCTATAAAAAGTCTGACGGATAGTTCAGAATAATGCTCTTAAAGAAGTTCAGAGAATCATAAAAATAAATAGGTAGAAACTAAATAAAATTTGGAAAACAATTCAGGGACAAAGTGAGACATTTGACAAAGAAATAGAAACAAGTTTAAAAAACTAAATAAAAATTCTAAGAAAAAAAAACAACCAAACAATCTCATTAGAATGCTTCAACAGTAGACTTGACCAAAGAGAGGAAAGAAATTAGAAAACTTGAAGACAGAACCTACGAAATAACCCAATCAGAGACGGAAAAAAGAAAGAAGAATGAAGAAGCCCACGATAATTATGGTTCACCATCATGTGAAGTAATCATGTGAAGTAATTTCTTTAAGTAGACTTAAGTAATTCCTGAGGCAGATGAGAGAGAGAAAGACATGGAATGCATATCTAAAGAAATAAGGCTGAAATTTCCCCAAATCCAGAGAAAAACGACAGCATCCAATTACAGGAAGCTCAGAGGTCACCACTTAAATTTAATTCAAAGAGGAATTCACAAAGGCACATTATAATCAAATTAACAAAAATCAAAGACAAAGAAAGAATACTCAAAGTAGCAAGAGAAAAGAAACGTATCATATTCAACAGAGTTCCAACATGGCTTTCAGCAGATTTCTCAGCAGAAACCATGCAGGCCAGGAGAAAATGGGATGCTATATTCAAAGTACTAAAAGAAGCCACCTGTCAACCAAGAATACTGTATCTTCTCTAACGACAGTGAAATTTTTAGTTTTCTAAAAATCAATAGCCAAAGAGCATCAGAAAGTGTACAAATCCATGGAAAGTAAACAACATGTTCCTAAACAACAATTGGGTCAATGAATAAATTAAGATAGAAATTTAAAAATTCCTTGAGACAAATTAAAATAAAAACACAAAATACCAAAACCTATAGGACACAGCAAAATCAGTTCTAAGAGGGAAGTTGACAGCAATTCCTACATCAAAAAAGCATAAAGATTTTGAATTAAAAACCTAACAATAAACCTCAAGGAACTAGAAAAGCAGGAACAAACCAAACCCCAAATTAGCAGAAAAAATAATAATAAAGTTAGAGCAGAAATAAACAAAATTGAAACCAAAAAATACAAAAGATCAATAAAACACAAAGTTAGTTTTTTTTAAAAAAATAAGCAGAATTGACAAACCTTTAGCTAGACTAAGAAAAAAAGACCCAAATAAATAAAATTAAAGATGAAAAATGAGACACAACATCTGATATCACAGAAATACAAAGGATTATTACAGACTGTTTTGAACAACTCTATGTGAATGAATTGGAAAACCTAGAAGAAATGGATACATTCTTGGGCACATACAGCCTACCAAAATTGAATCATGAAGAAAAATAGAAAATCTGAACAGACCTATAATGGGTAACAAGATTAAAGCAGTAATGGAAAGTCTCCCATCAAAGAGTAGCCCAGAACCTGGCTTTAATGCTGAATTCTACCAAACATTTAAAAAAGAAATAATACCAGCTCCACTCAAACTATTGCAAAAGTTGAAGAGGAAGGCACACTTCCAAACTCATTCTATGAGACAAGCATGATACTAATTCTAAAACCAGCCAAGGACATAACCAAAAAGGAAAACTACAGGTCAGTATCTCAGATGAGAATAAATGCAACCATCCTCAACAAAATACAAGCAAATTAAATTCAACAGCGCATTAAAAAGCTCATTCACCATCATCAAGTGGGATTCATCATAGGTATGCAAGGATGGTTCAACACATGCAAAACAACAAATGTGATCTCTATCACATTAACAAAAATCATATGACCATTTCAACTGATGCTAAAAAAAAGAGCATGTGATAAAATTTCACATCTCTTCATGATTAAGAACTCTTAACAACCTGCTTTGAGGACATACCTCAAAATAATAAAAGGCATATATGACAGACCCACAGCGAATGGGGTCTGTCATGGACAAAGACTGAATGGACAAAGACTGAAAGGCTTTCCTCTAAAATTTGGAACAAGACAAAGTTGCCACTTTTATCACTTTTATTCAACACAATACTGGAAGTCCAGAACAACAAATGAGTCAATTAAGAAATTAAATAGAGCAATTAGGCAGGAGAAAGAAATAAAGGGTATCTAGACTGGAAAGGAAAAAGTCAAATTAGATTTGTTCACAGATGACATAATCTCACTTTTAGAAAAACCCGAAGACTCCATCAAAAAACTATTAGAATCAATAAATGAATTCAGTAAAAGTTGCAGGATACAAAATCAATATATAAAAATCAGTAGCACTTCTATACACCAAGACTGAACAATCTAGAAAAGAAATCAACAAAGCAATCCCATGTATAATAACTACAAAGAAATAAAATACCTAGGAATAAATTTAACCAAAGATTTAAAAAGATCTCTGCAATAAAAACTGTAAAACACTGTTGCAAGAAATTGAAGAGGACACAACAAAAATGAAAAATATCTTATGTTCATGGACTGGAAGAATTCATATTGTTAAGATGTTCATCACCCAATGTGATCTGCAGATTCAATGCAATCTCTATCAAAGTACCAATGGCATTCTTCACAGAAATAGAAAAAACAACTCTAAAATTTGTGTGGAACCAAAAAAGAGCCTGAATAACCAAAGAAAAAGGAATAAAGCAGCCGGACACGGTGGCTCGTGCCTGTAATCCCAGCACTTTAGGAGGCCAAGGTAGGTGGATCATTTGAGGTAAGGAGTTCAAGACCAGACTGGCCAACATGGTGAAATCCCATCTCTACTCAAAATACAAAATTAGCTGGGCATGGTGGTACACATCTCTAATCCAAGCTACTTGGGAGGCTGAAGCAGAAGAATCACTTGAACCCAGGGGGCGGAGGTTGCAGTGAGCTCAGATCCTGCCATTGCACTCCAGCCTGGGCAACAAGAGTGAAATTCCATCTCAAAAAAAAAAAAAAAAAAAAGGAACAAAGCTGGAGGCATCATACTACCTGACTTCAAAATATACTACAAACCTATAGTAACAAAAGCAGCAAGGTACTGGTATAAAAACAGACAAATAGACCAATGGAACAGAATAGAGAACCCAGAAATAAATCTGCGTATTTGCAACCAACTCATTTTTGACAGAGGCTCAGAGAACATTCATTGGCTAAAGGACAATGTCATCAATAAACAGTGCTGGGAAAACTGGATATCCATATGCTCAAAAGTAGAACTAGACCCCAATGTCTCGCTATATACAAAAATCAACTCAAAACAGAGTAAAGACTTAAGTGCAAGACCTGAAAAACTATAAAACTACTAGAAGGAAAAGGTGGGAAAATGCTTCAGGACATTGGTTTTGGCAAAGACTCTTTGGGTAAGAACACAAAAGCTTAGGCAATAAAAGTAAAAATAGACAAATGAGATTACATCAAGGTAAAAACTTTTTGCATAGCAAAGGAAACAATCAACAGAGTGAAGAGACAACCTGCAGAATGGGAGAAAATATTTGTAAACTACCTAACTGACAAGGAATTAATAGCTAGAATATATAAGGAGCTCAAACAATAGCAAAAAACCTGGTTTGGAAATGGGCAAATGATCTGAATAGATATTTCTCAAAAGAAGACATTCAAATGGCCAACAGGTATATTTAAAAATGCTCAGCATCATGAATCATGAGGGAAATGCAAATCAAAATCACCCTAAAATATCATCTCACCCCAATTAAAATGGCTATCAGCAAAAAGACAAAAATAACTGATGCTGGTCATGATGCTTTGAAAGGGGCACCACTAGCACACGGTTGGTGGGATCATAAATGGTACAGCCCACTATAGAAAACAGTATGGAGCTTCCTCAAGCAACTAAAAATAGATCTAACATATAATCCAGCAATCCCACTGCTGGGTATGTATTCAAAAGAAAGAAAATCAGTCTATTGGAAAGGTATACTGACATACTTTGTAGTGTAAACCCATGTTTATTGCAGCACTAGTCACAGTAGTCAAGATATGAAATTAACCGAAGTGTCCATCAACAGATGAATGGATCAAGAAAATGTGGTACATATACATACATATACACAATGGAATACCATCTGGCCATTAAAAAGAATGAAATCCTGTCATTTTCATTGACATGGATGAAACTGGAGGTTATTATGTTAAGTGAAATAAGCCAGGCACAGGAAGACAAATACTGCATGTTCTCATTCATTTGTGGGAACTAAAGAAGGTGATCTCATGGAGGTAGAGAATAGAATGATAGATAACAGAGACTTGAAAGGGTGGGAAAGTGTGAATAAAGAGAGGTTGGTTAATGGCTACAAAAATACAGTTAGATGGAATAAGTCCTGGTGTTGAATAGCACAGTAGGGTGACTTTGGTTAACAACAATTCATTGTATATTTCAAAATAGCTAGAAAACAGAATTTTAAATGTTTCCAACACAAAGAAATGATACATATTTGAGATGATGGATATCCTAATTACCCTCATTTGATCATTACACATTGTATGCACGTATTGAAATGTCACATGTACACCAGAAATATATACAGTTATTATGTAGCAATTTTTTAAATCTGGATTTAAAGACCTTCCCCCCAAATTTCAATGCTACTTGAGAATAATGTGAATTCATTGTCGGCTTCACATTCATCTAACATTTAATATTATGTTTTTAAATTCATGTTGTCTCTCTAATTTTCACAATTTTCCTAAATATTGACATTATATGCCCTATTTTATAGTAAAATAAACTGGTATTCTGAAAGGTAGAGCAGCTTACCCAGGGCACACAGCTACTAGGAGGGGAGCCCCTGATACAGGCCCCCCTATCCCGAGTCCAGAGCTCTTTTAATGCGCTCCTATGCATCCTCAGCATGGGTTAATTTATTCTGTCCTTAGTAGAGAGCAGAACATAATAGAATGGGGCTAGCATTAATAAGCTCTGACTGGGGAGGAGAGGAGCAGCAGAGGGCCTGGTTTTGGTAGATGGGAACTGAGGACTGCCATACACAGTCCTGGGTAGCCAGGAGTAACAGGGCAGCGTGGACCTGGGCCCTAGAGAGAGGAGAAAGCCTAAGACAAGATGCGTGTTGGTGACAGTGGCAGCTTTTACAGGATCTCCCATCACCCACCTCTTTTTTTTTTTTTTTTTTTTTTTGATTAAGGAACTTGCTGTGGATGAGGTGGTTGAGGCTAATGCAGTCAAAAAATATTCAGGAAGCGTATTCATGCTGAACAAGCTAGACCACAGGTGTAACACTTGGCGATCACAAAGCCTTAGCCTCCTGCAGCACATGGGAAAGCAGTGGCTTGAATCAGAGCTGTTTGAGTGAAATCAGTAACAAAGTGCTTCAGGGAAGAAATCTCATTTTCAAGAGCAGATTTTGAGATGATTCAAAATTGGAACATCTGACAGTGGGGGGCTACAGGAACATTCTCCAGGGCCTGACTAGTTGTTCTAAACCACAGGTAGGTCCAGGGCTTTTTGGCAAGCTGTGCAGAAGTCCCAAGTCATTTGCACTCAGTACTCAATGAGCAAAGGCAGCCCTGTCAGGTGCAATGATACCAGCCAGTGTGAAGGATACCTGTGCAAATGGGAGGGTCCACTCCATCCTGGTGATGGAGAGGGATGTTTTGTTCAGTGATCTGTGCGCACGTGCACTTTGTTCCAGCTTCTGTTGGCAAAATCACTTTCTGATTTCTGCATTCTTCCTTTGATCTTGCCCAGTAAGAACTCACCCTCCAAGCATGAAAATTGCTTCCATTTATTGAAAACCTATGTGTCAGGTATTGCTATAGCATACTCCTACAAAGTAGATAGTCTCACCTCCCTTTTCCAGCTGAGGACTCTCACCCCTGGAAACAGGAAGGGGCTTGCTCAATACTGTACAGCTAAGTCAGTGATGTCCACTGTGACCAGCCCCGAAGCCTGAGCACACCAGAGAGTTTCAGAGCTGACCATCCCTGGGATGGTTGTGAATGGCACTGCTTGGTCCACATACATGCGATGAAGGGCATAAAACTTGTATTTCCTGCGTGCCAAGAAATCTCTCTCACCTAAGAGTTTCCAGACCTGCTCACAGCTATACATTGAGACCAGGAGAGCCTCAAGAGGCCCAAAGCCTATGTCAAATGTTCTTCCAGAAGCCCTCAGGAGAGTCCTCACCCATCTATGGATTAGACAAACTAGACCACGCACTCCTGGAGTGCTGCAGCACACCTGGAAGGTATTCAATAAATGCTCCCTTTTCCTGTCCTCGCCATTTCCCATGTATGACATGTTGGCCTACAACTACCATGGGTGTCTTGGAATTCTCTTGAAGCTGGCCTGGGGTGCAGATTTCATCACACTCCCACTAGGGTCATAGCCAGATGCACTAAGCACTTACTTCTTTCCAGCCATGCTACTTTGCAGTTTGGATACATCATCTATTTGAGTGCTTCCAGCTGTGCAATGGAGCAGGTATTACCATTATCCCAATAGAAATGAGCTGCTTGGGAGGCTGAGGTGGGAAGATCACTTGAACCGGGGAGGTCAACACTGTAGTGAGCTGTGATCACGCCACTGCACTCCAGCCTGGATGAAAAAGCAAGACCCTGTCTCAAAAAAACAAACAAACAAACAACAACAACAACAAAAAACAAGACACCGAAGGGGGGGAAGTTACATCACTGGTCTAATATATTACTCAGAATAAACAGTAGATATGAGATGTAAACATGAGTCTTTCCATCTTCACAATCTGAGTTCCTAATCAGTCCTTTATTTAGCCTCCCTTGGAAGTCTCTGGAACTTCTCTAGGCCTCACCCCAGTGGTGGTCCTAGTGACCCCAGAGCTCCCCTTTGTCACAGAGTGAAGGGCTGAAGGAGCAGCACCTTCGACTCAGAGGAAGTCACAGGCCCATGGGTGACTCAAGACGCCCAGCGGTATCCTCGGTATTGGGCTTGGGGTGTAATTAGGGAAACACTCTGACTTGTGCTATCTCTGCTGCAGGTTTGGGAATTGTAGCCCCATCGGTACTTGTAAGACTAATGACTGCACAAGAAATCTTCAAACCATAAAAATTGGTATTTCCTACATCCTGGAAAGGATGCTACTCTAAAACTTTACCTGCTACTCCAAATGCTATTTTTTTAATTGCTAACAATTTAGGTAGCTTCTATAATATTTCAAAATTTGTAATAAGCTCCCTCAGAGCCTAAGCAGAGAGAAACAGAATCACAAGACCTCCCACACTTATCTAGACTGTGGTACTTTGGCCTTGTCCTCTTATCTTGTCTGAAAATGGCATATGATTTTGTTGTATCTCATTTTAGAGCGAAGCATTTAGATTACTTGTCTTTTAAATATGATCTGGTTCTGATTTTTTTTTCCTCAGAAAGACAGTGTTCAGTTCTATTCTTCAGAGCAGAAAATCAGTCTCTTAACAAATCATCCACAGGTAGGAAATATAAACGCACTTCAAAATTCTGGAGAAAGAAAAGATGCATTGTGCACAGCCTAGCAACTATGAATTGATTAATTCTAACCCATGTTTTTTCTCATTAGATCTAAAATCCCACCATGCTAACTGCCCATTATTTTCCGCACTGCTTATTTTCTGCAAACCAAATAAAAGGCCTTGACCCTTCAAGGAATAACCCAATTTCTCCAGAGGAAAGATATTATTTGACCAGAATATTCTTTAACAACAAAATAAGGATCACAACCTTACCATATAAAGCTCTTGAAAACAAGACTAAATAAGTTCTGAATAAAACCAATTATAATTTCTACAATGTGTGGGTGCTGCTGATCAAATTGTTAAAGGGTTGTGTGCTTGTGGCTTAGTTTTTTTTTTCTTTTTTCTTCTCAGTTTTAGCTTTAGCTTTGTTTTGTTTTGCAAGAATGAAAGGGGAAGGGCCTCCTAACCAACCCCACAGATCAGTTCCGGCCAGCCTCGAGGCACACAGGGTTTATGGTCACTGACTTCATTGAGCCAGGGAGCACGGAAGTGCCGCCCCTGTGCAACTTGGGTTTTCTTTATCCTGCAGTTTTTACCTCAGTAGAGCCGCACACCAGAGACTCGCTCCAGCTCTTCGTGTGTGGCTCTCTCAAGAGCAAGCTGTGGGTCTGTGAGTTTTTATGTGTGCTTTTATTCACTTCACACTTACTGAAAAGTGTGTATGTGAGAGGGTGGGGTGTGTGTGTCAAAGAGAGTGAGGAAGAGAAGGAGAGAGAGATCAATTGATTCTGCGGCCTCAGCTCCAGCATCCCTCAGTTGGCAGCTTCTGTAGCCAGGTGATCACTTGGGGTGCATAGCTCGGAGATGCAATCCCCCTGGAAAATCCTTACGGTGGCACCTCTATTCTTGCTCCTGTCTCTTCAGTCCTCGGCCTCTCCAGCCTACGATGACTCATCCAGGCCCAGAGACTCGAATGGGCACACCTGTGTAGGTATGTAAATAAATATTTTTGTATTTTTTATATAGGCATAACAATGGGGTCCAATACTTTGCTTGCATAATAAATCACATATTTTATTACATCAAGAGTTGTAAGATTCCAAGGAAGGCAGCAGTAACCTCACCGACATAGAGAAATGTAGACTCCAAGAGTAGACATTGGCACTACATACATCTATGTGAATACAAAGCGTACTAGTTTAAATTGGGCATAAAACTCTTCCACCTCATTGGTGATTGGAATTTTTTCTTCTCGTATAGGTAACTATTCTTTCAGGCTATTTTAACCTGAAATTTTTACTGCTTTTCATGGGCTTTGACCTCACACAGACACACCTGGGTCTGAATCACTGCGCGCCTCCTACCCTTCTCTCCCATTTCCTGCTGGCTGTGGAAACCTGCAGCAATGTACTTAACCCTCTCCAAGCTTCTGTGTCCTTATTGGTGAACTGAAGCTAATGAGACCCAACTCATAGGGGTACCATGGAAATTGTGACCATGCGTGTAGATCTGTGGCATGTGCACACAGTAAGGACTCAACCATCTTAGCTTCCTTCCATCTCTCAGAGAATCCAGATATGGTGATCGTCTGGAGACGCTAAGCACTGATATGGCTTCTTGGCTTATCTGTTAATGGAGTGTTTTATTTCCAAGAGGTTTTTTTGTTTGTTTTTTTGGATGAGAGTAGGAGGTAAGGTAAGATCTTTGCTATACACATTGTAGTTCTCATAACATGGGAATCCTCATAACAGTGGTGTCATTTAGATGGTACAGTCCATGGAGCCATGTAGACTCAGAACTCTGAGTAGTAAGTAATTGTTCAATGAGCAGACCTCAAAATAGAATCCTAGCTTGAGAAGTCAGGAAAATAACTCTCGGATAAGTCTGGTGGCCACATGCTGCAAACGGAAAATCTGGACACAGATTCTGACACTTAGGAATTGTCTCTGGAGACAATATGGAAATATATCTGAATTAGTCCTACTTCCTCAAAATCATGGCTTCAGATCATTGTACACGTTAGGAGGTGCACTCTACTTCCGAGGTTTTTCTTTTTTCTTTTTGAGATGGATTATCGCACTGTCACCTGGGCTGGAGTACAGTGGCACGGTCTCAGCTCACCGCAACCTCTGCCTCTCTGGTTCACGTGATTCTCCTGCATCAGCCTCCTGAGTAGCTGGGATTACAGGCGCACATGACCACATCTGGCTAATTTTTTGTATTTTTAGTAGAGATGGGGTTTCACTATGTTGGCCACACTGGTCTCGAACTCCTGACCTCGTGATCTGCCTGCCACGGCCTCCCAAAGTGCTGGGATTACAAGCATGAGCCACTGTGCCCAGCCTCCAAAGTCTTGTTTTAGTTAAGACCCAGATTCTCCAAGACTTCATTTTCCAGAGACCAAGAGGCAGAGGTGTGTGGTCCTTTGAACCATGCCTGGGAGATCATCCGCCCCCAGTATTTGGTTTCCTTAAATAATTATTTACCACCTTTTCATTTTTCTCAAAACAAAACCCTACTGCCTATCAAATGGAAATACACTTGAGAAAAGCTCAGATGAAATCAGTTTTACTTCTGGGCTCACTGCAAACTAAATGTTTGAGTTTGGGCAAGTTGTCAGGGCTGAGATCCTTGGACCTTCACTTCAGTAAAATGGACAGGAGATACTCATTCCTTTATCTGCCCTGTTCCCAGTGAGGTCATAGAGGGTAAGAAGGAGGTGTTGGGGAGATTTCAGGATGGGGTTGCTCTAGTTTTCTATTGCTGCTTCAAAAATTACAATAATAACCATTTTGTTGTATTATGATTTTATTGGTGAAAAATTTGTTCAAACACTGGCTGGTGATTCTTCTTCTCCATGCAGGAGTGACTGAGGTTAGGAGGTGGTATTTGGATGGTGGATAGATGGATCTGGGACTGACAAAAACAGCTTCACTCACATGTTTGGCACCTTGGCGGTGCTAGAGGCTAGAGGGTTGGCTCATCTGGAAGTGCCATCAGAGTGCCCACATATGGCTATTTTGGGTAGTAGGCCTTCTTACTTGGCAGCTTAGGAATCCCAGAGAGAATTCCAAAAGATAGGAATTAGAAGCTGCCAATCTTTCAAGTTTGGGGTCTGGAAATGGGCACAGCATTACTTGCCATCTTCCATTGCTCAAAGCATTCACAGGTTCCTCCACCCAGACTCCAATGGAGGGGGCGTAGACCCTTCATTTTGCTGGAGAGAGTCAAGAAATGTGTGGTCATCTGTATTATTCACAGAGGTATATTTTGGTTGCCCATACAAATTCTCATGGCCCCAAGAGCTTTGAGACTCTGTTGCTGATTAGGTTTGAGGATGATTTAGCACCCATTTTCCCAGCAACTCACAACTTCTTCTGGCTAACTCTGCCTGGGTGACTTATTCACCTGTTGTCATAATAGCAAGAGAGGTGGGTGCAGGAGGAGTCCAGTCTTGTGATGAACACGTACTGAGCACTGCCTACGTGCTGAGACAGGGGCTGAAGGCAGACCAACTTGGTGCTTCACTGTTTGAAGTCGGCTTTTGGGGGAGACAGGATTAGAAATGTGTGTGCAGGGGAGTTTATTGAGAAGTGTTCTTGGCAAAAAGATGAGAGAGAGAGGAAGGCACTGGGGTTGGCAGGGAGAAGGCGGACTGTGCTGCAGCCATAAAAGAAGGCCTAGTGGATCCCACTGAGAGCTCTAGGACTAAAATAGCTCTTCAGAGTTGTCCTGAAGTCGGTGCAGGTCTTGGAATTCCCACATCAAACAGTCCTTGGATGTGACCTGACCCCAGGTGAGGGCTGTAATTTTGAGATGTCTCCCATTGGTGAAGACAGTTCTGGCAAGGGATTCTAGTGCTGGCATAATCCTTCAAAACAATGGCTCCAGAAGCTGGGGAGTGAGTGTCTCCTGAAAGGGGATTCTGGGGTGTACCTACTCAAAGGATTGCATGCGGGAAGCATCTCAGGAAGCAGTGAGGTCCGCTGTCTTGCAGCTGGAGAGAAGAGGAAGAAGTGTGTGGAAGAGGGGAAAGAAAAGAAGGAACTGTTGATTTGAATTCTTCTAACTCTACGTTTGTTGCCAACACCCTAACAACTTTCTGACAAAAAGGATTATATGCCTTCCAACCCTCCAGCAGAAAGGCGGTCCCCCAAACATTTCCATGCACTCACTCCTCACATGGCCACTGAATATGCAAGACCCTGCGCTCAGAGCCAGGGATACACAGACAAAGGAGAAGAAGGATTTTTAGAATGTCTGTCTTCAGGAAATTCACTGTCCAGTGTAGAGGAAAATGAGAACCTGGAGCCTTGTAAAGATTACAATACTTTAAAATGAATGTTGAACTTGGCCCTTAGTGCCCTTGATAATACGCTTTCTCTAGAACTCTTTCAACTGCAAATGCCAGAGCCAGCAGAGCACTATGAAGTGCAGGGCAGAGGCTCACAGCTTGGAAGTGGGCTCTGCGGACTCTGCTCATAAAGCCACCTGGGGAAGGTGAAGTAATAGCCTCAAAAGGAGTGTTTAAAACTTTAAAATTTTAGGCTGTGTGTGGTGACTTATGCCTGTAATCCCAGTACTTTGGGAGGCCGAGGTGGGCAGATCACAAGGTCAGGAGATTGAGACCAGCCTGGCCAATATGGTGAAAACCCATCTCTACCAAAAAAATATATATATAAAATAATTTATATATATATATATATATAAAGTAGCAGGACATGGTGGCGCATGCCTGTAGTCCCAGCTACTCAGGGGACTGAGGCAGGAGAATCGCTTGAACCCGAGAGGCAGAGGTTGCAGTGAGCTAAGATCGCACCACCACACTCCAGCCTGGCCAACGGAGAGAGACTCCGTCTCAAAAAAAAAAAAGTTCAAAAAAGAAACTTCAGAATTCTAGAAACACTTCTACCTGAATATTGCTAGTCAAACAAGGAAGCTTCCATTATCTCAAAGATTCTGTTGCATTCACCACCTGCTTGCTGAAAGACCCCAGGCCATAAAAACTTTTTGAGCAAAAGGTGATTAGGCAGCTGGATTTCTGATCATCCCAACTGAGCAAGAATGATTCATCTTTTTTTTTTAAAAAAAAATAAGGACAAAGTCCTACTCTATCACCCAGGCTACAGTGCAGTGGTACGATTATAGCACATTGCAGCCTCAACAGTCCAGCTCTAGTGATCCCCTCACCTCAGCCTCCCCTGTAACTGGGACTACAGGTGCACACCACCATGCCTGCCTAATTGTTTTATTTTTATTTTTGTGGAGACAGGGTCTCATTATGTTGTCCAGGCTGGTCTCAAACTTCTGGGCCCAAGCAATCTGTCTGCCTCAGCCTCCCAAAATGCTGGGATTATAAGCATGAGCCACTGGGCCCAGCCCTCTTCATTTTTGTTAGTTGTCAGCTGTCTTTCAATTGCCATTCCAACATAAATTCTTACTTCGATCATAAAAGGATACCCTTGCCTTCATTTATAAGATCGTGATAACATAAAATATTTATATCACCTTCCCAACACATGTAAGAAGTTCTTCCTTCCTACTTGTCATCAAGGTCAACTGAATTAGTTGGGTTTCATCCATTTTTATGAAGATTATTGTTGAGTAATCGTATTTGTTTCTTACTCATAAAGTTTGTTTTGCTACTGGTTTCCCCAGCGCTTCTCCATGAGGGTAGTACCTTCCATCTTTTCTCTGACTTGAATGTGGACTAACTGGAATGATGCCTGGAGAAAGTCACTACAGGCAGGTGCTATTCAGCCACACAAATTACATTTGCAAGTTAATAATTACAATAATTGCCAACATTTACTGGACATTGTGTGATAAATTATCTTCCAAAAGGCTTACATTTATTAACCCATTTAATCATGTAATGACCTTATGAAGTCTGTATTATCTTTATCCTCATTTGGTAGGTAAAAAAACAAAGACAGAAATAAGTAACTTGTTCAAGGTTACATAACTAGTTAAAATTTGGCTGATTCCTCACTTTAATTGTGATTATGTTATTGTTGACGTGATTAAATCAGGGTAATATATTTTTCCCATATTGTTTTAAATAATAACTTTATTGAGAAATATGATTCATGTATCATAAAATTTACCCTTTTAAAGTGTAAAAGTGGCATTTAGTATATTCATGAGGCGTGCACTGATCACCAATATCTAATTCCAGAACACTTTATTGCTCCCCGCAAAAATCCAATTCTCTTAGCAGTCACTCCCCATTTCCTTTTCTCTATAGCCCCTGGAAATCACTCATCTACTTCCTGTCTCTATGGGCATTTCACAAAAATAGGATAATATAGAACATGGCCTTTTGCCACAGGCCTCTTTTTTTTTTTTTTGAGACGGAGTCTCGCTCTGTCGCCCAGGCTGGAGCGCAGTGACCGGATCTTGGCTCACTGCAAGCTCCGCCTCCCGGGTTTACGCCATTCTCCTGCCTCAGCCTCCCGACCACAGACCTCTTTGACTTAGCATAATGTTTTCAAGGTTCATTCATGTTGTAGCATGTATCAACCTTATTTCTTCTTATGGCTGAATAATATTCCATTGTATGGACCTACTTGGTTTTGTCACTTATTCATTGTTGATGGACATTTGAGTTGTTTTCACTGCTTGGTGATTATGTATAATTCTGCTATGAATATTCATGTACAAGATTTTGTGTGGACACGTGTTTTTATTTCTCTTGGACGTATACCTAGGAGTGGAATTTCTAGGGCATGTGGTAATTCCATCTTTAACATTTTGAGGAACTGCTAAACTGTTTTCCAAGAAGCTGCACCATTTTACATTTCTACCAGCGGTTTATGAAAGTTGTAATTTCTCCACCTTCTTCCCAACACTTAGTTATTCATCATTTTGCTATCGCCATCATAGTAGCTGTGGAGTGAGATCTCATTTTTTGTTTTAATTGGTATTTCCCAAATGATAATGATGTTAGCATCTTTTCATGTGCTTATTGGCCATTTGTATATCTTCTTTGAAAAAAATTTCCACTCAAATATTTTTCTCCTCTTTAAATTGGGTTTGTGTTTTTATTGTTGAATTGTAACAATTCTCCATTATTCTGGATACAAGTCTCTTTTGAAATTTATGATTCACAAATTTTTCTCCCATTCTGTGTTTCCTTCCCCCACTTTCATAACGGTGTCCTTTCAAGAGCAAAATTTAGTAAGTTTGATGGAATTCAGTGTATCTAATTTTTCTTTTGTCTCTTGTGTTTTTGGTGTCATATTTAAGACCTGTATTTTAAAATTGTTTTTGCAGTTATTGACTTTCTCTTGTCACATGCCTGTTCCTTTATCTTATTTCCCAGATACTGAGTTCCTCACCACCAATATAGCAACCAGGAGTGAAACTCCTGGGGTTGCAAGTAACAGGAATCAACTTCAATTAGGTTAAGCAAAAAAAAAAGGAAGGAAAAAAAAAGAGGAAATTTGCTTGTGAGATTTCCAAGAGTGATTTTTAGAATCAAAAGGAGAAAACAGACCTACAAATCAAGCTAGGAAACAAAAAATGTTGGCTGCCAGAATCCCAGAGAGTTCTCTCTCCCGGCGCGTTGCCACTGCCTCCATCTCTATCCCTACAGACCAGCTGGTTTAATGCTTTCCACCCTTTGGCTGACTACTGGCTCCCACAAGCCCTGAGTTTGTATGTGACAGTTCAGCCCACAGAGGTGGGTTCACCTTCTGGTTACCAATTCCAACTTCCCAGCAGGCAGAATTTGGGCTAAGTCTTTAGTCCACTGAATAAGGGGCAGGTGGGAGTGGGGAGAGCTCGAAGTACAGAGATGGCTGCCAGGCTTATGGCATGAGCTCTCACTGAAGTGGCGGTATTGCTATGACTGGAGGGATACTCCAAAATGAGCCCTCACGGAAGTTACTGAGCTATTGAGCCTACATCCCCATCACAAACAACCCCAGCTCCAATCCCAAAGAGCAACCTACAGTGGGGAACCAACCAGAAGATCTGAGGACGTGACCATAAATGTATTCCCAAAGCAGATTGAAGCTGTGGAAAGCCCCAAGGTCCCCTTCCCCAGTGTACCATATTTGTTAGCACTGAAGAGTACGTCCCATTTGAACACTAAGCAAATGCGGGGTTGACTATGCTTCAACAGGCTCTGCCTCTTTCTGCCACTTTTCAAATGTTGCAGAATAAATAATTAGACATGTTCATTTTTGCAAAACATTTCTTTACATGGCTGATTTAGGGGGAAAAGAATCCTTGTGTTTCCAAGTCATTGACATTTAAATTAATTTACGGAATGTTGGTTTTTTTAAAAGCACTATTTGGTACTCAGGAAGCTTTTTAAAAGGTTAAGAAAAACCTGACTTTTTCCCTTACTCACATTTGGTTAAATATAAAGTGCCTTCAGTGTCAGGTTATAATCCCCTCTCCACACCCGCATACCACACACAGAGTGGTCCAAGATGACTTCATAGTTTGATTGATGAACAGACAGAGGTGGCCGCATAATTTCAAGCCAATATGAGCAATAAAATAACAGTCACTGACAAGAATAGGAAGGATTTAGACAGAGCCAACAGAAGGTTGAAAATTTATTATCACAACATAGACACACAGAAATTTCACTCTATTTCTCTATAACTAAACGCTTTTTCATAAGACACTGTTTCTGTTGATAGCAGAAAACATTTCATCTTACCATTTATGTTGTTAAATTTAGTCTTCTTTGGGTAACTTAGCTTTTCCTCTTCCTTCCCTCCTCTGTGAGGGTTGATCTAAGTTCTCCAGGAGGACTTACCCGTCACTCTGGTGTTCATGGTTCTCAGCCTTTGGAGGTGGTCTCTGTCCTCAGCCCTAAGAGTGCCAGCAATTAAAGCTTCGGGGCTGGTGGAGTTCATGGGCTTGGCTCAGTCATGCCATCTGGACATTGGCCCTGCATCTGACCCACCACACGTTCCACCCTCACCGGCCAGGCAGATCCTTGAGGTCTAGCTGGACCATCCCTGTTCCCTGAACACAGCTATTGCCCTCTGCACGTGCCCCTTACCATGGTGGTTCCCATACACTCTCTCTTCTCCATAATCTCCTGCCTTTATTTTTAAATTATCATTGCATTTAACCCCAACTTTAGAATAAATGGTAGATTTCTGATCATCTGAATTTTTTACCACCTGTCTGCCTCTCTGTTTCCCGGATTGCTCTGAGGTTGCAACTTGAAGAGAAAGACCATAAAGACACTCTGAGGAGGGCCTGTGACTTTGGGGAAAGGTCACAAAGTAAGCAAAACCCACAGAATACATGATGATAGCATGCTGTGCTTCAGGAACAAAGGAAGTAATTTTTTTTTTTTTTGTAAATGTACTAATACTCTGGGTAAGAATACAGAACATTTTAAAATTTGTTATGGTAAAGGGGAAAAAGAAGAAGTTATAAAGCATTAAGCAGAGTAAAATCCCCATTAAGTTATAATGTGCCCACTTCTCTACTGACGAGCTATTTTCCTAGATAGAACGAATGCCAAAATGTTCATAGTGATTATATGGCTATCTCTAAATGAAGACATTACTAGTGATTTACATTTTCTTCTCAGTGCTTTTCTGAATTTTCCACACTTTCTATAATGCGCTTGTGGAAGCAATAGTAAGGCATGGGGTTAAGAGCTGCAGAGCGTGGGGCTCTCAGATTTGAATCCTGGTTCTGTCACTCCATACAAATGTGACGTTGGGAACATAGCTTCACCCTCAGCACCACCTCACTCCCCTCATCTGCAAAATGAGAATTACACAGGGTGGTGCGAACAGCCTGTCACTTAGAACTGTGCTTGGTATATAGCAAGGACACAAAAGGGTGTGATTATCTATTCTTTTGGAAATCAAGAAAGAAATGCATAGAAATTGTGCTCTAGAAGTCCTGAAATTAAACCCATTGTAAGGCAAAAAGTCCTGAGTAACTGAATAATTTCATGCCAACCTGTATCTTAAGTAAACAGAACTTCTCAAATCTTGGGTGTTTCAAGGGAAGATTCATTTATAAAGAAAGATTTCACAGTGTATTAGCTTTCTATTGCTCTGTGATAAATTGCCTCGCACTTATCAGCTTAAATCAACACAAATTTATTATCTCACAGTTTTTGCACATCAGAAGCCTAGACATAACATCACTGAGTTCCCTGCTCAGAGTTTTTTTGACAAGGCTGAAGTCAAAATGTTGCCCAGGGCATCAGTCTGATTTGACACTAAGGTGCTCTTGCAAGTTCACTGGTTATTGGTAGAATACAGTTCCTTGCAGTTGCCGGACTGAAGTCCCATCTGCTTCTCAGCCATCAGCTAGGGATCACTCTCAGTAACTAGAGTCTGCCTCTCTTCCTAAGGAGTGAGTAGCATAGCTAATTTCTTTCTTTCAAAACCAGCTAGAGAAAACTCTACATTTAAAGGGCTCCCTGAATATGCCTGGCCCATCTAGGAAAATCTTGATTACCCCAAAATAAACTGATTGGAGTCCTTAATTACATATGAAGAATCCTTTTTGTCATTGCCAGGTAACAGAATATAACCGTGGAAGTGATAGCCAGTCATTTTCACAGGTTCTGCCCTTATTCAGAGTAGGGAATTAAATGTGTTCACCAGGAGGCAGAAATATTATAATTCTACCTACCACACATAGAAATGCTTTTAAAAGATCAAAAAGAACCTTCAAACTAAACACCCAGATAATATCACAAGGGATAATTTATGTGACTTAGTTCCAAAGTGATTCACCAAATAGAAATGAATACATAATGGAAATCAATAGATGAAGATTAAGTTGCAAATTGAACAAGTTTTTTGGGATTTGGGGGGTTTTGGGAGTTTGGGTTTGTTTATGGCTTTTTGTTTTTTATATGCAAGTTTTTTCTCATGGATTTCACACTCTGGAAATCTGGAAAGAAAACATAATCACTCCAATGTCATAACGTTTTGCTTATAAAACAGTTGTTCTTCAATGTTAGGAAAATGCTTGCCTGAATGTTGCTTTGGAAAAAAAAAAAATCTGTCTTTTAAAATGACCCCTGCAATTTAACAAAATGCAAATGTAATCAGAGAAGTCTACTTTGCCCTTTATTTTAGTAAACCTAAAACCCCTAGGCTCCTTCAGATAAAAATAAGTACAAAAGAGAATTCTGATGATGATCTCATGAAGGTGTTAGAAATTCCTCTGTGCAAAAGACTAAGTATAAAACTGGAAAAATTGTCACAAGCATTTCAGGGCACAGGAAATCATCAGCGGCATACAATGAATTGAGAAATATTTATTTTTGAAAAACTGCATGAACTTCAGTAAAAGCAATGATACTGTGGCCTCCTTGCCTGAGGCTGCTCTATCTACCCTGCCCTCAGCTTGGTTAGTGAGAACAGTAGTTTTATCACTGTGGAACTGGCTGCAAAAACCAGCAGGTTTACTGCTAATGGGACAGATGATTTCACCGAGATGTAAAGATCCATGGCTCTCCTGGCCAAAAGTGATGGAGGCCGTTGGGAATTAACAAACAGAACCTACAGCTTTGCTAGCTCAAGGTTTGATCCCTGATGAAGCAACAGTGATCAGCCAGAAGTTTACCTGGGAGATACTGGAAACAATCTGGAGAAGAGCATCACGGAAGGGCTGAGATAAGCTCTCTACAGATCCCTAGTTGATTGGGAAACCATGCATGTGTAGGCGGAGACCTAAAAGAGCCCAGCAGAAAGTGAAAGCCCAGGGGAACTTGAGAACTGGCTGCCACTTTGAATATATTCCCTAGCTCACATGTGGATTGATCAACAGATGGTGACTCTTTGTTTCACTTGAGCAGTTTGAGGCCTTTGTAGGATTACTACACCTTACAAGCTTGAAGTGTTTCAGCACAAATTGCTCGATGACTCTAAGCTATGTAGCCACAGGAGTGATCCTTAGAAAGCCAGGCTAATAAATGAGCAGAGATGTCAGAAACTCCACACTCCAGGGCAAGCAGATCCACAGTTGAAGCCTGGAAAGTTACTAGAAAAGAAGAGACAACAACTCTCAGAAAAATGAGACAAAATCCAAAGTTGCTAAATGCATTATTTAAAACTTTCAGTTTCCAACAACAAAAAAAAATTAGTAGACATGTAAAGAAACAGAAATTCGAGATCCATACTTAAGAAAAAAGCAGTCAATAGAAAGGGACTCTGAGTGAATTAAAGACTTCAGAGTGCTGTTATGGGGATATCCACAGAATTAAAGACAACCATAGTGAAAGAATTAAAGGAAAATATTGTGACAGTATTCAATGTTCAGCAAATAGAAGTCATTTCAATAGAGACATACAATTATAATAAAGATCCAAATGGAAATTCTAGAATTAAAAATCAATAATTGAAATTTAAAATGTACTAGATGGGCTCAACAGAAGATTTGAGTTCAAAGAAGAAAGAATCAACGAACCTAAAAGCACATCAATACAAATTATCCCAACCAAAGAATAGAGAAAATAAAGCTTGAAGAAAAATGAGCAGAGCCTCAGAAACATGTGGTATAATATCCAATATCTCAACATTTATGAAACGAGAGTTCCAAGAGAGGAAAGAGCAAAGGAAGTAGCAAAAAGTCTTTTTAAAAATGAGGAAAAGGCCAGGTGCAGTGGCTCACACCTGTAATCCTAGCAATTTGAGAGACCGAGGTGGAAGGATCACTTGAGTCCCAGAGTTCAAGACAAGCCTGGAAAACATAACAAGACTTCATCTTTACAAAAAAAATTAAAAATTAGCCCAGCATGGTGATATGTAACCAGCTACATAGACTGAGGTGGGAGGATCGCTTGAGTCTGGGAGACACAAACAGGCTCTGTCTGTTTAAAAAAAAGGAAAGGAAAAAAAGAAAAACATTAGCCTACAGATCCAAGAATCTCAAGAAACTCCAAATACACAAAGAGAAGTAAATCTTGATACCTTATAGTCGAACTCAAACTTCTGAAAACCAAATACGACATAAAAATCTTGAAAGCACAAATAGAAAAATGACTTATCACTTACAGGAAAACACAAATATGACTAATGGCTGAACTTTCATCAGAACTTTGTAGGCCAGATGGTAGTAAAATGATCTGCAGCACTTCTTTTTATTGTGCTTCATTTTATTGCACTTTGCAGATACTGCATTTTTTACAAATTGGAGGTTTATGGCAACCCTATGCCGAACAAATCTATCAGCACCATTTTTGGATATAGAAGAGTACTTTTAAAGAATAAAATCAATTGCAATTCCCAAATCCTGATGATCACTATTGATATTTTGATATATTATCTTTCAAAATCGTCCAGGTATGCATTTGTGGGCTTTGGATCTTGTTCTTTCTTGTGTTATGTTTCTAAATTTGAACAGTTAGACAGTCAACAAAACATTTGCAAAAATTTTGGCAGTAGTAAGCATTTGTTGTCAGCTGAAAATTTTCCACGTTAGCGAGTAGATTTGTGTATAAAGACGGAATAATATTGGGCAGAGTGTAAAATTATTTTTTTCTCTCTCTCTCTCCCCCTCTCTCCCTATTGATTTGCCTACATATCCATTCCATCCATCATCTGTCTATCCTCTTTGCAACCATTCATCCATCAATCTATCCATCCACTCATCCACTCATTTTCCTATCATCTATCCATCCATTCTCTATATCTTTATATGTCTAACTATCGGTCTTAGAATGCAAATATTGAAGTGAGTTGAAAAATGAAGTTACATTCTTCTGAAAGAAAAATTCAATTAATTTCTTTAATAATAAAATATGGATTTGTCATTTCAGTTTATACAGAGGACATTTTTTATAAATTGAATGGAGGAAGTATCAGCTCCAACATTTGACAAAAATGTATATAAAGCATACCTTAAGGTAAAGGAATTTTATTTAAAATGTAGTATAGTCAAAAGTGTATTGAAAAGGACAATATTTCATTATCCAATTATTTCTGAGTGTTTTTTGTTTTTTGGGTTTTGTTTGTTTGTTTGTTTTGAGATGGAGTTTTGCTCTTGTCACCCAGGCTGGAGTGCAATCTCGGCTCACTGCAACCTCCACCTCCTGGGTTCAAGTGATTCTCCTGCCTCAGCCTCCCAAGTAGCTGGGATTACAGGTGCATGTCACCACACCTGGCTAATTTTTTGTATTTTTAACAGGGACAGAGTTTTGCCATATTGAGCAGGCTGGTCTCAAACTCCTGACATCAGGTGAGCCATCCTCCTCAGCCTCCCAAAGTGCTGGGATTACAGGTGTAAGCCACCATGCCCGCCCCTGAGTGTATTAGGCTTTCACTGGATTTTGCTAAGCAAAATAGTAACTACTATAAATTTTTTTGCATATTCCCCCCACAAAAAAATGAGAAAGTAAAAGATGATTGATTTAACATGTTTTTATAAGTCAGGTAGCATCTAGTTCTTTGCTTTCAATAAAATGGAAGGGGAACTTAATGAAATTGTCAGGTTATACATCATTTAAAATAATTTTCAATGATAGTTTACTCCGACATGTTTGGCATTTACCTCAGAAGAAGTTCAAAGAATTCTGTGACATTGCTATATCAAAAGTCCTTCAATTCTGATCTATTTATTCAAGTAAACATGTTTTTCAGTACTTACATGTTTAACGATGAAAAAGAGGAACAAAAGTGATGCTGAACCTTGTCTCTTTACATGAATAAGTAGTATTTCCCAACAGACATAGGTACCAATCAAAAAGGCTCAATAATGTCATTAAGAGGTGCAATTCCAATAACATTTTACCTTTATCATCTAATAATAGTTTATCAAATTGGCAATCTATTGTTTAGAGAAGTTAATTTTACTAACAAAGAAAACTCAATCCAGACTCCAAACTTGAAGTATCACAGGAAATTAAAATTTTTATTTAAGTTTTATACATGCTTTTAGTATTGAGATCAATACCAATACTTTATTGATCAATAGTGGGATTAAAAAATAATTTCAACTATAAAAACACATTGCATTTGGATAAAATTCTGTGGTTGAAGAAGAATTCAAGGAGGTGGGCTTTTCAATTCAAGAAGAGGAATTATCAATGCAAAATTAATCAGTGTGAAATAAGAGTTTGGCCATATATTTTTAAGTGGATGAGACTAGATCGAAATCACTATAGTATTTAGATCCCTTTGGATACACACAGAAGGTTACTCTAACAGTTCCACTGTAATATTTACAATTGTTCCAAATTTATATCCTTTGTAACTAGATTAATATCCATTAATAATTTCTTTTTTTTTTTTTTTTTTGAGACGGAGTCTCGCTCTGTCGCCCAGGCTGGAGTGCAGTGGCCGGATCTCAGCTCACTGCAAGCTCCGCCTCCCGGGTTTACGCCGTTCTCCTGCCTCAGCCTCCCCAGTAGCTGGGACTACAGGCACCCGCCACCTCGCCCGGCTAGTTTTTTGTATTTTTTAGTAGAGACGGGGTTTCACTGTGTTAGCCAGGATGGTCTCGATCTCCTGACCTCGTGATCCACCCGTCTCGGCCTCCCAAAGTGCTGGGATTACAGGCTTGAGCCACCGTGCCTGGCCTCCATTAATATTTTCTTGTTGTCCATTAAAATGTGTAAGTTCATAGCTTTTCAAGTTTATTTTAGAAGATACAGAGTTAAACACTGAAAACCATTAGTTACAGTCTGCACTTAGACTCTACTTCTTGAATTCTGTAGTCTGTAGTATGGCTTTCAAGATGCTTCACAATCTAGCCCTTTCCTACCTCTCTCACTCTTCCTTTCTCACTGACTCTGAATTTTAGTCTTGGCCAACTCTTCTCTTTCTTACTTCCAATTCTTAAAAAACTCCTATACATGGACAACTTTTTCTCCTTTTCCTGATGAATGAGTTCCTCCTATCCCTTAAGACTCAGCTCCTCTGAGAGGCTATCACTGAGAGGTTACACCAGCGTGCCCCCAAAGCACTACCAGGTCCCTCTATCACAATACTTACGGGTTTCTCAGATTGTTTATTTATGTATCAGTTTGCCCCACAGGTCTGTGACTTCTTTTATTCACATGTATCTCTTCAAGCTTTTGGGCACATAGTAGGTGCTGAAAAGTGCATGTTGAATGAATGACAGGACAAATGTGTCCTGACATCCTCACTCTCATTTTTGATTATTCATTTTTAATAAGTAGTAGTTAGGTTAGGCCACAGAGTGTAATCTACTCAAATGTAGTGAAAACACTAGTTGTCTGCAATAAAAGAAGATTCAACCCGATGAAAGTAAAAATGTTGTTGATAATGCAACATATTTTCCAAAGATGAGCTTCTGTGCCTTTATTTTTTAAAGAGTTCGTGGAGAAGATGTGTCTTCCCTGTGGTGGCCTTAGTAGATGGGAGATGAACTAATTTTTGCTAAATGCCTGCTCCGTGCCGGGCACCATGTGCATTTTATGTGTTGTATCACATGAGTCTTACGACACTTTTGCCAGATGTGCAGATAGCCTTTGCTGTATTACAAACCACCCCACACTTACACGACCATCATTTATGAGCCCAAGATTCTGTGAGGTGGGCACAGTAGGATAATTCTTCAGTTGGTCTCCTGGAGCTCACTCCTGCAGCGGCGTTCAGCTGGTAGATGATGAAATGGCAGGGCAGGGTGATCTGGAATGATCTGGGTGATCTGTTGACTGAAGCACCTCGGTTTTCCATCAATGGGGCCTTTCCAGCAGGTTGGCTCAGGCTCACGGCTGCAGTGTCAAAGAGGGCAAACGTGGAAGTTGAAAAGCTTTTGGAGGACTCAGTTCCAATCTGACACACTGTCCCTTCCTTCACATACTGGTCAAAGCAAGTCACAGGCCAGATTCAAAGAGCTGGGATATAGACAACATCGCTTTATGGGAGGAAGTGCAAAAACTATGTGGCTGTTTCTAATATACCAAACAAGGGGCATTGTTATTCCATTCCGTGGGTGCCAAAATCCTGCCAAATGCGCCAATTCATAAGTAATAGAAGCAGTATTTGAGCCCAGATCTCTCTAAACCCCCAGTTCTTCTACTCTGTTCTATACCAGAGCACCTTAGGTAGCCTTCCTTTTCCTCCTTTCCATTCTCTTTCTTTCTCCTCCTTTGCCTCTCTCTATCCATGTCCAGACTCTAAGAGGAGGAAGCAGAAGAAAGAAAGGGTAGGATGCAGTGAGATTCACACCAGAGTTATGTGCCACGCTCTCTGAGTAACTAGCATCTTAGGGAAACAAGGCCAGCAGTAAGACACATTTTAGGTGAATATTTTTACATCTTTCTTTCTTGTTTTCTTTTCACCAAATATTGTGTGCAAGTCCCAATTTCCTCTGTTACTAGCTGTATACTTGGCAAGGTACTTACCCACTCAGCCTCCATGTGCTCATCTGTAAAATGAGAGTAATAATTCCTACATCTATGAGTTGTGAAGTTCGAATGAGATAATAATATATGCAAAAAAACATTTTGAAAACCGTAGGGCACACACTAGCAATGCGATGAATTATTCATGCTTCTACTCGGGGTCAAAAAGGAAGTATAGTCACGCTGACTGTGGCTCTGAAAACTACCAGGTGCTTTTAAGGCTTTTCAGCGAAGGGTGGGTTTCAGACAAATGGGAAATCTAATAGACCGCTCTCTGCAGTTGGCTTCATTTCCAGCCAGCACAGATATGATTATAATTAGAGTTTCAAGAGTCTGTTTCACATCAAAAGGATTCCTTGGCCCAGTCTGCAGTCTACCTGAGGTATGTGGCCAGACGTGATCCCTGTTGGCAGGTGTTTTTATTCGGGCCCATTTGCTTCTTTTCCTGTGCTACCAGGAGTGTCTGTTTCTATTATACTCATTATTTTCAGATACCACGTGAGAAGAGACTTTCCATATGTGAGATTTCAGATGGTGACCACTGAGCAAAATGCATAGCTCTCGTCCCCTCTCCTCACTTCCTAAATGAACAGCAACTCAGACAAATTCACTTTAACAGAGCCAGGCCTTTTATTAGAAGCCAGAGAATAGTCTGTAATGGTAGGAATTACTCTGCCGATGCATTTCTCCCAGGAAAAACATTCGTTAGCCTGTCAAGGAAGTGAAACCTCTTATTAGAAACTGTAGAAAAGTCAATGTCTCCATTTTTGCTGCTAAAGGATTCAGAACACATCTCACTGCACACCTGAAATTAACAATTCAACTGGAAGGAGAGGTGAGCCCACTGGAGACAGGTGGAGATGGCTGAGTGAGCAGGACTCCAGATCAGAGCTCAGCCCAACCTGGGTGTTCATGATTTCAAACCCCATTATGGCCTTTTCTGCAGGGTGCTTTTGATCATCATAACTCTTCACTGGGCAAAGTGATGATGGCGGTAAGACTCACCCAGTGTTCAGAGACAGATTTTTTTTTTTTTTGCTTCTTTTTATCTAGCTAATGATTTTCCAATTTTAGCCAGCAGTTCTGAGAAGCCACAACTGTCATAAGAGTCCTTGATGGGATTTCTCTGAGTACAATTCAGAAGAAAAGCCCACATGTGTAAGTACAAAGAAGCAGGTTGCTTTCAAGCTGCCCCATTCGCCTTGCATTTATCCTTCTAAGCCATGGATTAAAACAAATGCTGATGATGGAGTTGAATTTTCAGGGAGAGGAAACAGCATCCAAGGTTTATGATCACTGGGGTCATAGGAATGGAGACTCCTCAAGGTCAGACTCCAAGGAAAGTTCACCTTATGCCCTACGGTCACCCACTATTCCTGCTGCACCAAACTATTGTTGGTTTTCAATTCTTGCATCTCATCAAGTCTATTATGCCATTGATTGCAAGAATATTATTTTAGATATTAATGAGAAAGAAAAGTTGCTGCTAATTAAAGTGAGAAATATATGGGGAGATATACCGGGATGTTTCAGGCCACCAAGCCTTGTTTCTTTCTTGGGAGTGCCTCTTCTGTCACCTGCTCTTCTCCTGCCTGTTACGGTCTCTCCAAAATCACATCTCCCCTAGCTTTTGACCGCTATTTACTATCCAGTTCATGTGATTTTTGGAAGTTCACTGTGAGCTTCCTGTGAACAAAGATCATATTTTATTCATCTGGGGCCCATCAAAGCCATGAGAGGACACAGTGCGCCAGCACTTCTGCCCCTTCAACCACTTGAGGATGCAGCAGGAGGTGCCATTTATGAAGGAGAGAGCAAGCCCTCACCAGACACCAAATCAGCTGGTGCCTTGATTTTAAATTTCCTAGCCTCCAAAACTGTGAGAAATGAATTTCTATTATTAGAAATTACATAGTCTCAGGTATTTTGTTACAGCTGCATGAACAGATTAACATACAACCCAGTCTCCATCATATTCTTCCTTGATTGTGAGCAGCAGCACATCATGACCACATGCTACAGAAGCTGCTGTTTGGCTCTAGAGAGGGCACTGCTTGTTTCATGCCAGAATGAGGAGTGGAGCCATGTCCACAAGTGGAGACTGGAACACAGAGGAAGTAACTTGGGTGAGATGACTGAACTGGGAAGCAACTGAAGGTGCATCCATTAGCCCTTTGCTAGGGAGCCCCCAGCAACCAACCACTGTAATGCAACTCATGTGGCTCTTCACTTGAGGCCAGGAGTTTGAGACCAGCCTGGCCAACACAGCAAGACCTCATCTCATATATATCTATATACACATACATTGTGTGTGTGTGTGTGTGTATTATATTGTATTACATATATAATATATATTATATTATATTACATATATATAACATATATATATAACTTAAAGTCTCTTGCCTTTATTCTCCAACCCAGGCACAGTGCCAGGAACTTAGAGTTAGAGATGATAAGACCTCATTCCTCCCCTCGAGGAACATATGGTCTAACTTTAAACTCTTAGAAATAAAGTTTCAGAAAGGTAGGTACCTTGTTCAAAGTCACACCATTTGTAAGTGGCTCAAGTTTATGTCAAAGCCTCTCTCTTTTCAACTGCACCATACTGCATCCTCTTATCACATAGCAATATAATTACTTATCATTAATTTTTAGTTGTAGTTGTTAAAATTTATTTAGCTTCACCTTTCACCCATCTTAATAGGTGATTATCAGAGACATAAACCAGGGTGTAAAAGTACGTTATTAATGCCAAAAATATTTACTTGTATTAAATGCATTGGATATATTCATAAATAAAAGTGAAATTGGTTATCTCTGGGTGGGTTGAGTGATGTTTATTATCTTTTCTTATCCTGTTCTGTATTTTATAAAATTTAAAAAATAAGTGTGCATTGTGTTTGTATTTTTGGAAAAGTTATTTTTTAAATAAAACAAATATATAGGAAAGCACAAGACCATAAAGTGCTGATAAGCGTCAGCTACTAAATTAATTGCAATTAAGGAAATCCTCAAGTGCCATGCATTAGGTTAGAAACACAGCCAATCAACCTTGATAGTTAATGGTGATCAATGCATCCTCAAGTAGGTATTCTCAGAGCCCAGGAAGACCATGGTAATCCAGATTTCACTGTTGCAGATGTGGTGAACCTTTCTGTCTGTCCAGAGACAGGGGACAGAACATCGAGGCCAAAACACCATCAGACATTGCAGCATCTAGAAAGTAGAAGTCTCTCATTTCTTCATCAGCAATCTCTCATTTTATAGAAGATTTTACTTTTTTATGTATAGAAATGCCCAATTTTATTGTTCATATCCATTATCAGCCACCTTCCCTCAAGGAATCCTGCTGGAAATTTGGTTTAAATGATACTATGTGTGTAAATGTGGGTCTCTAGCTCCTTGCACAGATGGACAATCATGAGCCTACTGCTGGCCCAGGCTCCCTGGAACATCTTTTGTAGGACATAAACCTTCCTTTGCCTCCTTAGAAATGAACCTCTGCCAGCAAGTGTCCATTCTTCTTACTGCAATGGGATCTAACAATTTCTTCTCACATACTGACTGATCTTTGACCAACCACTTGTTTATAAGGAAAAAAAAGAGTCCCTTTTCTCTGGAAAAAAAGGTTTGGCTTTCCCCTGCTGCTCAGAAAATTAAGCAAGTGATAGAATCTTCTAGGAATGTCAGCCTAGGAGCTCTAGGCATTCACACTTACCACGTATCAAAGTAACAGAAGGAATATATTCCTAACTTAATACAATTGTCCACCTAGACACTTAACCATGTTCATGCATGCTTTCTAGTAGTATGCTTTGTAGCTGTGAGGTAAAATGATATTTTACAATGTGTTATGATTTCAAAGACACACTCAGTCTCACTTTTATCTCATTTAACCATCACAGCAGCCCTATGGGAAACATATTACCTGCTTTGCAAGGAGGAAACCAGGTTCAAAAAGGCCACATGGTGAGTTCAAGATTACTAAGTCAGGACTCAATCCCAGATCTTTCGACTTCAAATGCTAGGCAATTTCCATCGCTTTTCCAAAATTAAAAATTGTATCCTGGATTCTCCTCCTACCAAGTGAATGTGTAGGATGGGAATGATCCTATTCTGCAGCCATCTACTGCAGAAAGGAGAGAAAGTGGGGGAAGAGAGAAGCTAATATCTGTTGAACTTCTGCTCCATGTGGGCTGTTTTCCTTGCACTAGCTCATGTAAACATCATCACTTTCTCTGTTTTGGAAAGGCTGGCCTTCTTAAGGACACACACACACACACACACACACACACACACACACCCCTTCTTTCTCCTGTCTCTCCAGTTCAGTTTTCTGTAGGACACTAATGACATGTTCTTGTCCTCCCGGGCAGGGTGTGTGCTGGTGGTGTCTGTGATTGAACAGCTTGCTCAAGTTCACAACTCGACAGTCCAGGCCTCGATGGAGAGACTTTGCAGCTACCTGCCTGGTAAATATACGGGTCATGCTGCTGGGGGTCTGCTTGTCCTCTCACTCCTGAGTCATCATGACTGCCTTTACTTCCTGCCCATGCTGACAGAGAAGAATCTGATTATGCTATTTCTGTAGGTTGATATTCTTATGGGGCTCACAGAAATTAAAACAAACAAAAAAAATGATCTAGACAACTTCTCCCTGACATTCATTTTCCATCATGGCACAATGAAATTGCTGTGGACCCTTAGGGAACAAACTGTTGAATGGCCGCCACGTTACTCATAATTTGCTTACCTACTGATCATTGCCTTAAGTCCTAAGAAGTCAAAATAATGAATAAAGAATTTTATGTTAACTTGACCAACATTCACATTCCAAGATGTACACCTAGCCCTACCAACACAGAGCTTTGGGTTGGGAGAACAATTGATCTCAAAATTTCAACTGGGAAAATAATCTAGAACATTTCATTAATTTAAACTGGATCTCAATAAAGTACCTTAGGCCGGGCGCGGTGGCTCAAGCCTGTAATCCCAGCACTTTGGGAGGCCGAGACGGGCGGATCACGAGGTCAGGAGATTGAGACCATCCTGGCTAATACGGTGAAACCCCGTCTCTACTAAAAACTACAAAAAACTAGCCGGGCGTGGCGGCGGGCGCCTGTAGTCCCAGCTACTTGGGAGGCTGAGGCAGGAGAATGGCGTAAACCCGGGGGGCGGAGCTTGCAGTGAGCCGAGATCTAGCCACTGCACTCCAGCCTGGGCAACAGAGCGAGATTCCATCTCAAAAAAAAAAATAAAAATAAAGTACCTTATACACCCACCAAAGGAAGAAACTGATTGAGTTCAAGCAAGTTGCATATTTGTTTTTCAATATTAGTAGAAATAAAATATTAATCATATTTCCATTATAGAATACTGTTACTCGAACAGTCATAATGAATAAACTTTTTTGAGAGTCAAATTTTTATTAACTTAATGGGAACTAATTCATCTAGGGTGCCTACATTATTTTTTCTGTTAAGTCAGGTAGCTGGAATAATGGCAATTGTATCCTTGATTGACACAGTACGCTGTGCCAATAGCATCAAAGTCTTTTCAGAGAAGTTATTGCCCTTAGTCATAATATGCATTCACAGGCTAAAATGTTTAGAATTCAAAAACAAAGACTGGGAGAGGATAATACACAAGCACGTGTGTTTAGAATGTCCCAAATGGACCGTTAATATTTTAACATATTCACATCATAATTGCATCTTTCTTTTGTGAAGTTAAAACATGGCACCTATACTTGGAAAGCTTCAGCTTACCCTTCCTCCAGTTCCATTCTCCCCTGCCCCACCTCCCTAGCAGGAACCCCTTCACGTGAACTTAATGGGTATCGTTCTTGTCAAATTTTATATTTACACATTCACTTGTATGCATTCATGAATAATGTGCAATATTGTTCTGCCAGTAATTTTTTTTGGTTTTTCTTTGTAAAAACAAGACAAAAGTAGAAAACCATGCAAAGCAAATGTATAGCTTCATCAGTTACTGAAAGATGAATGCCCTTGTAAACATAGTCTGGGTCAAGAAAGAACAGATCAATGGCCTCCTCTGAAGTCCCATTCACATGCCCCATCCCATCCTCCCCCTGCAAAAAGCTCAATGTGCTGATTTTTAAGGTAAAATTATTTTATTGCATTTCTTTATAGCTTTATCACTCAGTGGGCATCCCTAGATTCCATAACCCTGCCCAGTATTTCAAATTTTGATGTGTCTTTTGAGTCTTTTTTAATCTATAAGTTTCCTTTCCACCCCTTCCTTTTTCTTATCACTTAGCTGTGGAATTTGACCTGTGGAGTTTCCCACAGTCTGGATGGTGTTGATTGCATTCCTGGAGTATAATTAAGTATGTTTCTCTGTGCTCTGTATTTCCTGAAAATCGGCAGCTTGATCAGAGGTTTGATCCTATTCCAGTCTGATTCCTTTGGCAAGCCTATAAATGATATTGCTTTCTTTCATCAGGAGGCCGCCATAGATGCTTTTATCTTTTATGTGTTTTCTTTTCTTTCTCCTTCTTCTTTTTTTTTTTTTTTTTTTTTAGACAAGGTCTCAGTCTGTCGCCCAGGCTGGAGTGCTCACTGCAGCATTGACCTCCTGGGTTCATGAGATCCTCCTGCTTCAGCTTCCCAAGGATCTGAGACTACAGGCATACACCATCACACCAGCTAATTTGAAATTTTTTGGAGAGACAGGGTCTCTCTGTGTTGCCCAAGCTGGTCACTAACTCCTGGCCTCAAGTGATCTGTCCACCTTGGCCTCCCAAAGCGCTGAGATGACAGGTCCGTTGTGAGCCACTGTGCCAGGACTCTCTTTTGGTGATGGTCGCAGCTGTCGATGTTCAATTATCAGATCTATTAATTTGTTGGGATTTTAAATATGTCATATTCAAATCTATTATTTATTTCTTATTTATTAATTGACATATATTGGACACTTTCTCACATCATATTTTAGAGACATTTTTCCCACAGTACTTAGTGGAAAGGCATCTAGGAAAGGCAGGATAAATATTTGATTCTTTTCTTGTATCAGTTTTCAAGGTAATGCATTGGTTTTCTGTTATCATCTCACAGCAAGCAATTAGTTTTTCCTTAAAATATCATGATAAACTTATGAACTTAAACATACTGATGGGTTTCAGTCAAGTGCAATTATTATCCTTATGAAGCTCAGATGATCCCATTGAGCTTTGACCAGTGCCACCTCCTTCAAGCTGACTGAAGTCCTTTGCACATGAGCCTCAGTCACCTTCAATAGTTTCCTCACTAACTGGTATGACAAAGTGTTCCAGCCCTATCTTGTACATATCAAGCCCGAGGCTTGAAATCAGTCATGTCTCTTAAAAGCCCTGGTTTCTTTTAGTGAGAAATAATGACCATAAACCAGATGCTTAGGAATGTTCATTATTGTTACCGAATTGGCCACTCTTTTTTTTTTTTGAGACAGTCTTGCTCTGTTGCCCAGGCTGGAGTGCAGTGACTCCATCTTGGCTCACTGCAACCTCTGCCACCCTTGTTCAAGCGATTCTACTGTCTCAGCCTCCTGGGTAGCTGGGATTACAGGCGCCTGCCACCACACCTGGCTAATTTGAGTTGACCATTCTTTCTAGGCCTCTTCAGTGGACAGAAACAGGAAACCTATGTATATACATTTACACATGTCAACTTTAAGATAAAATATCTGAATTCATACTGACACTTCAAATTTAAGTTCAGAACCACAAAATTTTTTTTCTTAAAGTCTTCTGTATTGTATCTATATCTCCTTTCCGCACAAAGTCTCAATTGTAAAGCACAAAGGGACTGATAGAATTTAAATCTCCAATCATTACTCATTTACCTATCCTTCCTTGCACATAAAACAGTCTCAGAATATCAATTCTAATGCTACCATCATTAATATATTTTCTAATTCTTATGAGCAATTAAAATTTTTTTTTGCATCTGCCTTTCCCATTTCTCTACCCTTTTTAATCATTGTCCTACATTATCTGAGCATATAGCCACTGCGTATAACACCCGTTCCCTTTTCACCTCATTTAGTCTTAGCTGCATCAGCACCTAACGATTAATGTTCACCACCAGCCCTTATATGAGTTGTCTCTCTAGTTGAATTGTTGTCTAAAGTTCATTCCTCCAGAAAGGCTCATAACAACAAGTATTACTTGAATTCTTGCATGTTGATAACAGGCTGTCTGTACCCTTTATACATGAAAGTCAAGGCTTTTCTGTATATAAAACTCGTTGGCACATAATGTCTTTCCCTGAGCATCTTAAATATAGTATTCAAAAGCCTATTGATAATCTAATTTACCTTGTCCTTCCAAGTTATTTGCTGTTTATACTTTGAAGTTCAGAGGAATTTTTTTTCTATAAAATTCAGTCATCTAACTAGAAGATAACTTGGTGCCAGCCGCTGTGTATTGATGTTGTCAGCCATGCAGTGCGCTCTCTTGATGTGATTTCAAATACACATTTTCTGATTTTAGGAATGTTTTAATGTTTGTTCGGTTTCTTTGATTTTGTTTCTTTCCTCTGGGATTTCTATCATCCACATTTTGAATCTTCTTTGCCTGTCTTTGCTATTTTGCCTATCTCTTGAACGTATTTTAATCTCTTTCTTTATTTTTTATCTTAAAATTTTTCCTCCTCTCCACCTTCTATTTCACTCAAGACCTCGTCTGCTGTTTTCACTTAGTCTTGTATTCATTCTAGTTGAGATTTCACTTCTTTATTCTTTATTTCATGTTTTATTTTTTCCTGAGTTCTTTTATTCCATATCTGAGTTTTTCTAATTCTTATTCTTGCTATTTTTTCATGTCTTATATCATTTTATTAATGCCTCTTAGCTCATTTTAAAATAATATGTTTAGAAATAATATGTTATGTTTTAATCCTTTTTTGGCATGACTTTCTGGCACGCTTTTACTATCTGCAGGGATGTTATTCTGTTCCTTAATCTTTTTCTTCTTATAATAACTTTGTATGGGAGTTGACCTAGATCCATTTCTGTTGCTCATTTTTATGTGAAATTAGTTTTCAAAAACCCTTAGAAAGAGACGTGGTTCAGGGTAGTTTTTCTAAATGCACAGAGCTCCTTCTTCTGTTGTTTTGGGGTAGTGTTAAAAAAAATTGTGGCAGCTTGCTTTCTGAGATTTTCTGACTGTTTCCCTATTCACTTTCATCTGGACTTTCTCTACACCCAGCAGTTTCTCCTCAGTGTGTGCCTTGCCCTGGAAGGGAGCTCCAGTGGGTCCCTTGTAGGTGCCAGATGACTCTAGTCCCTAATTCTCTCTAGTCTTGAACTCCTTGCATTCACCAACTATTGATTGCACAAAACCCCTCCCTGTCTAGCGGTTGTTCTCTAATTGGCCCACCATGCTTTCCACCCAACACCTGTCAGCTATCTGGGGATTCTTCTGTTCTCAGTTTTATCTGTCATCCATTGTTTCTCTCTACTTTCTCCCTTACAGAAGTTGATGGCCCATAGGTCTTGTGGTTGTAAAATGGTTTATTCTAAGTGCACATGGGGGTTCATGGATATTCCTAGCTTTGCGGTAACTGCTTTCTGTGGGTTTTCGGTCTTGCTAATCAGGTACTCTGTTTTTTTGGAGACAGAGTCTTCCTCTGTCACTTAGGCTGAGGTGTGGTGGTGCAATCTCGGCTCACTGCAACCTCTGCCTCCCGGGTTCAAGCGATTCTTCTGCCTCAGCCTCCTGAGTAGCTGGGATTATAGACCCCCATCACGACACCTGGCTAATTTTTGCATTTTTAGTAGACATGGGGCTTCTCCATGTTGGTCAGTCTGATCTTGAACTCCTGACCTCAGGTGATCTGCCCGCCTTGGCCTCCCAAAGTGCTGGGATTGCACTCCTTTTTTTTTTGTAGCGATTCAAAGAAATTTCAAAATTCTGCCGCCTCCACCACCATCTTTCCATATTCCTCCCGTGCCAAGGCTTTAATTTGACGTCAATGGTCTACTGTATGCATTGCTCAGCAAGTTTTTGTTTTTCACACAACATGATTTTAAGATCTATACATGTTAAGGCATATAGGCCTAGGTCAAGCCTCTTAATTACTCTATACTTCTTTACCATATAAGTTCTGTATTTTATTTCTTTATTCCTGTTGAGCATTCACAATTTGTTATAAGCTTTACTTTGTATTTTCACATCTCTGAGTTACAGAAGAAGAAGAAAAATATTATTACCATTTTATGGAAGGAAAACAGTGAAGAGCAGTCACAGTTATCATTAAGCCTTGTTTTAACTGGTTGCCTTTCTGTGTGATAGACAACATTGGCAGGTATAACCTCGAGTTAGATGTTCTCTTTTTTGGCAAAGTTGCGTCGTCCAAAGGTGAAAGACTGACTAAAAATCCTATTTCCTAGATTATTCCCTCTTCTTAATATACTAGCAAAATATAAAACAACCCAACACAGGATTGCTGGTGTTCAAGGCACCATCTTAGCTTCTTCTGACTTCGAACAGGAAATGTCAGAGCCTGGTAAGGTCAGGTGAGAGGCTGAAAGTCAGATTCTGGTGAAGTGGAAGCTGGTATTTCACTAAGGGAAACAAGGTAGATATTTTGGTTTTCAGTGATGGGTTGCCTTTTCAATTGGAGCAATTTTAAAGGATTAAGAAGGTTGTTGGGGGTTACTTCCGTTTTATCAATTCATGTTTTATCTCCAGCTGAAAATAGAACACTCAGTTCAGGTTAAAGGACACCATGGGCAGTATTGCTTCTATTTTATGGATGAGAAAAACAGGACACAGAAACAGAATTGTTATGTGAGTTGTATGGGGTGGCAAAAATAGATGTTCTCCTAGCTGAGGATTTCTCCTGGAAGACTTACTAGGCCTGACCCACAGCGCCTACTGGGATCAAGTATTGCATTGCTTTCCGTCTGGTAGGCCAGGTGAGTGGGGGATAGAAGGATATGAAATTAAGCACATAAACACACAATTATTTTTAAGTTATTTTTTAGTGAAGTATTACTTTCACCTCCAAAGCTAAAAAAAGTACGAAAATCAAAGCGTTAGCAGGGAAATCACATAAGCACCATTCTTGAGAATAATCTCTTAGTAAATCGTGTTGCCTTTCCCTGTGCCCTGTAAGACAGTTTTTTTCTAATCATGCAAAGCATTTCCAACCTTCAGTTTCATCCACTGCTTTTGCCTCTGGCTCTCATTAGGAAGCACCTTGGAAGAATCTCAGAATTGTTCATGAAAAAATGATTAATGGAATCATTCTCCCTAGTCAGGGGTCAACAGAATCATAAGCCCTGAGAGTCTTGCTATAACTTCACTTTCTTGGGTCACCTGTGCAGAAATCCTGTCTCCGTAGAATATAATTGTTAGAAGCTCACGTAGTCTTAAAAGGAAGAAGGCACTTCGTGCCTACTCTGGAGATTCTGAAAGTCTGAATGCGTCCTAGAATATGTACTTGTAAAATAGTGTGGTTGGTCAGGCATGGTGGCTCATGCCTGCAATCCCAACACTTTAGGAGGCCAAGGCGGGCGGATCACAAGGTCAAGAGATCGCTACCATCCTGGCCAACATGGTGAAACTCTGTCTCTCCTAAAAATACAAAAACTAGCTGGGCATGGTGGCATATGCCTGTAGTCCCAGCTACTCAGAAGGCTGAGGCAGAAGAATCGCTTGAACCCTGGAGGTGGAGGTTGCAGTGAACTGAGATTGCACCACTGCACTCCAACTTGGCGACAGATCAAGACTGGCTCAAAAAAAAAAAAAATTATGTGGTCACTTGGTCATACTGTGCTTCAAGTTTGTCTATAATAATGTGTATATATTGTATGAAATAATGTATACATATTATACATATAACAAGGTATAACAATACCTGCTACACTTGAGGTATAATAAAATGTCAAATAAAATATCCTAAGCACATTGAAATGTATACTACAAATACCAACACCTTTTGGAGTAAAATATTTTAATCTCAGTTGAACCACTTGCTATGTTTGTGATCCTAAGCTCTCTAAGTCTTAATGTTCTTGTCTACAGAATGAAGATAAAAGTAATTACTCCCTCATCAGATTCTTATGAGAAAGAAAGTGATGGTAAACATGAAAGTAACTTACAAATTGGAATGTCCTACATTTTATTTACACATACATCTGTATACACCCAATGTATGATAACTACTTAATTGGTCTTATTTTAACCCTTTTTGCCCTTTGGAATAGCCACATTTTCTTTTTTCCTGTGCTGTTCCAAGTCTCTTTTAATCTGTAGAAATTAAATACTCTTGTATGTTCCTCGTCACAGGCAGAGTTTAACAGTATAATTTTTACTTTAGCTAGGTTACTGTCAATATGTAAATGCCAAATTTTTCTTCAGGTGTATCAGTAACAATCAGGTTACCATCTGATCATGGCTGACTGGGGATAGCTGGCTCTTTCCGGAGATTTTGCATATTTCTGCTTCGTACCCTTCGGTGTTGATCTCAGAATTTAGCTCTCAGAGGGCATCTCGTGTCCCACATCAGCCATTGCTCCAGGCACCTCTCAAGCTAACAGTCACAGAAGACACTATCCGAAACTGTTCAAATGGTCCTGCTCAGGAAGGGAGGAACCTGCAGCCGTTCGCTTTGACTTGAGCTAAACAGAATTCTACGACACACACACACACACACACACACACACACACACACACACTGCTTATCTTACCAGAAAGAAGATGAATTTTCTCTGCCTTTCAGCCAGTATTAGAAGTTTATCAAAGAACACCCTAATGTCCGTTTTTAAATTGCTCTGCTCTAGGCTAAGCCAGTTCTGCATTAGCAGTACTTTTAACTTTTTTCCAAAGCTCCTTCACTTAATTTGGAATGTCTCTTACAAAAGTCCCCAAACTTAGTAGACACTATAGTGAAAGGGACCAAATCCTACACCCACATTTTTCAAATGAGGAAACGGAAGTCCAGAAAGGGGATGCAATTTCTCCAACGCCAAAAGCCAGTGGGCTGGTACTGAATGAAATGCAGGTCTCTGAGTATACTATGACGTCAGAGCTTCTTGACCCTCTCCGCAGTAGCACCCCTAAAAAAGAGCCCAAGGGAGAGGGTATCTGTTTTTAAATGCTTTTATTAAGCTGCAATTCACATACTATACAGTTCACTCATTTAGTGACTTTCAGTATAGTCATAGAGTTGTGTGTTAATCAATCACCACAATCAATTTTAGAACATTTTCATCACACCAGAAAGAAACTACATGCCTTTTAGCATCCCCCAAACACCCACTCTTTCCAGCCTTAAGCAACCACTAATCTACTTTCCGTGTCTATGACTTTGCCTGTTTTGGGCATTTCATATAAATGGAATCATACAATATCTGGTCTTGTGTGACTGATTTCTTTCCCTTAGCATAGTGTTTTAGAGATTCACTATGTTGTAGCATGTATCATAACTTTATTACTTTTTATGGTTGAATAATGTTCCATTGTATGGATATACCACGTTTGTTTCTCTATTAGCTGATGGATATTTGAGCAGTTTACATTTCTTGGCTCTTATGCAAAATGCTGCTATAAATATTTGTGTACACGTTTCTGTGTGGACATATGTTTTTGGTTCTACCATATATACACACACATACATATATGGTGTATATATATACATATATACACACATATATATGCTGGATCACATAGTAACTCTATGTCAAACAGTCTGAGGAGCTGATAGGCTGGTTACAAACTGGCTGCACCAGTTTACATTCCCATCAGCATTGTACAAGCTTTCTGATTTCTCCACATCCTCACCAACACATATTATTCTCTCTTTTATTATAGCACATTATAGTGGATATGAAGTTGTATCTCATTTTGGTTTTGAATTGCATTTCCTTGGTAGCTAATGATGTTGAGTATCTTTTCATGTGGCTTTTGGACGTTGGTATATCTTCTTTGGAAAACCGTCTATTCAGATTCTTTGTACATATTTTAATTGGACTATTTGTCTTTTTATTGTTGAGTTGTAATAGTCCTTTATATATTCTAGTACTATGACAGGTCATTTGATATATGATTGGCGAAAATTTTCTCCCATTCTGTGGGTTATCTTTTTACTTTCTTGTTGGTGTTCTATGAAGCACAAAACTTATTTTTATTTTAATGAAGTCAAGTTTGTCTGTTTTTTTTTTCTTCTTTTACTTGTGCTTTTGGTGTCATATCTAAGAAAACATTGCCTAACCCAAAGTCACTAAGATTTATGCCAATGTTTTCTTGTAGGAATTTTACAGTTTTCGCTCTTACATTTAGGTCTTTGACCCATTTTGCGTTAATTTTTGTATATGGTATGAAGTAAGTGTCCAAATTCATTCTTTTGCCTGTGGCTGTCCAGTTGTCCCAGCACCATTTGTTAAATTCCTCCAATGAAATGGTCTTTGCACTTTTACTGAAAATCATTTGACTAAATGTTAGAGTTTGTTTCTGAACTATTGATTCTATTTCCTTGATCCATGTGTCTGTCTTTATGTTAATACCATGCTATCTTGATTACGGTAGCTGTCTAGCTTTGAAATTGGGAAATGTCAGTCCCCCAACTTTGTTCTTCTCTTTCAATATTGTTTTGGTGTTCTGAGTAGCTTGACTTTTCGTATGAATGTTAGGATCTGCTGCTCAGTTTCTGCAAAGAAGTTAGCTAGGATTTTGGTAGAGATTGCATTGAATCTGTGGGTCAGTTTGGGAAGAATTTCCTTCTTTACAATATTAAGTCTGCCAATTCATGAATATGGAAGGTCTTTCCATTTATTTAGGTCTCCTTTAACTTCTTTTAACAATGTAGTTTTCAGAGTATGTATTTTGCACTTTTTTTTTTGGTTAAGTTTGTTCCTACGAATTTAGTTCTTTTTGATGCTACTGTAGATGGAATTGTTTTCCTTAATTTCAGTTTTTACTTGCTCACTTCTGCTATATAGAAATACAACTGGTTTTGCATATTGATCTTGTATCCTGCAACCTTACTGAACTTATTTGTTGGTTCTTATAGTTTTTAATAGATTCCTTAGGATTTTCTACATAGAAGATCACATCAGCTACAAGATAGTTTTACTTCTTTACTTTCCAATCTGACTGCTTTTTATTTCTTTTTCTTGCCTAATTCTCCTAGCTAGAACTTATAATGTTGAATAAAAGTAGTGAATGCAGATATTCTTATATTTTCCTAATACTGAGGGGACAGTATTTAAATTTTCACCACTAAATATCATGTTAGTTGTCAGGATTTTTGTAGATAACCTTTATGAGGTTGAGGACATTCCCTTTTATTCCTAATAAAATCATGAAGCAGTGTTATATTTTGTCAAATATCTTCTGCCTATATTGGATAATCATACAGTTTTTTTATGCTGTTGATATGGAAGTAATACATTAACTGATTTTCAGATGTTAAACCGATTTTGCATTCCTGGGATAAATCCCACCTGATCATGGTGTATAATTTCTGTATTGCTGGATCTTATTTGTTTGTATTTTGTTGAGGATCTCTGTGGTTATATTCATGAGAAGTTCGGGTTTACATTCCTTCGGAGGAAGGTTTCTGGTTTTAGTATCAGGGTAATATTAACTTCTTAAATAAGTTAAGAAATGGTCACTCTGCTTCCATTTTTTGGTAGAGTTCTTGATAAATTGTTATTAATTCTTTAACTTTTTGGTAGATTCACCAGTGAATCCTATCTGGTGAAGCTGTCTGATCTTAGGCTTTCTTTTGTGGGAGGTTTTAAATTACTAATTCAATCTCTTTACTTGTTATATGTTTCTTAAAATTGTCTATTTATTCTTGAGTCCATTTGGGCATTATGTGTCTTTCTAAGAATTTTTTATTTTATCTAAGTTACCTAATTTATTGCCATGCACCTGTTCATAACATTCCCTTATAATCATTTTTATTTCTGTAAGGTCACTCGTAATGTGAGGACACAGTTTTAATTGCCTACTTCAAGAGGACAATTTATTTATTTATTTATTTATTTATTTATTTATTTATTTGAGACAGAGTTTCACTCTTGTTGCCCAGGCTGGAGTGCAATGCCTCGATCTCAGCTCATGGCAACCTCCGCCTCCCAGGTTCAAGCGGTTCTCCTGCCTCAGCCTCCCAAGTAGCTGAGATTACAAGCGCCAGTCACCACACCCAGCTAATTTTTTGTATTTTTAGGAGAGATGGGGTTTCACTATGTTGACCAGGCTGGTCTCAAACTCCTGACCTCAGGCGATCCACCCACCTTGCCCTCCCAAAGTGCTGGGATTACAGGCATGAGCCACTGCGCCCAGCCGAGCACAGTGTATTTAAAGTCTCATACTTTTTTGTCTAAAAAGTCGTATAATATATCTATTTGAATACAAAAATAATATTTAACATTATTTAACATTAAGCAAAATTGAAGTACCAGGGAGCATTGCCATATTTATCTTGTTTCACCACTCCATCATCCAGCAAGGTCTGGGCTGCTCTATGTGAGATGCATCATGACAAGATAGATTCTCCTCAGTCAGCGTTTTCTAGCTCTTTCTAGGACAGCTGATCCATCCCTAACTCTGCTAAGATCCTCAGTTGAATTACCAGGGCTCCACAATAGACTCACAAACTGGAGAAACAGGACCAAAGAGCTAACAGGTTTCATTGTGTGGAAGGATGAACTTACAAAACATTCATGTGCTCTCATTGGAGGTGGGGGGAGATTATGTTGTTAGTAGGTGTATGTGTGTGGAGTGTATCTGTGTCCTATGATGAAGGTGGCAGTGCAGGATCACCTGTAACTGTCATCGCCTTTTATCTCTGGGATAATAACAGCAAAAACTAAGGACCCCAAGTGAAGTATTTTCCTTTGAATAAACACCAGAAAAGACCGTTTCTAACAGAGCTGTGTTTCAGATTATTGACTTTAATGTAAGTCTCATTTCTTTCAACTTCAACAAATGAGGTCATAGCCGATATTCCCTGTAGGAAAAAAATAAATAAAAAGAAAGAAAGAAAAGGAAAACCCAACATGTAACTGTGTTTTTAGAATAAATTGCTTATCTTTAACCTGGATGGTTAAGTGGCATTCACATAAACCTGAGATAGAAGTGATATTTAATACATACAGCGGCTGTAACATTTCCTTCAAATCCTTAAAATGTAATATTCAAATTAATCATAAGCTAATTACTCAGCTTCAGTGTTCCTAGTAAAGATAATCATTATTAAGGTGTGTTAAATTTGTTGCAATAAAAATATATTCAATTTCCCTCTTTATTTTTTAGAAAAACTGTTCTTGAAAACCACCTGCTATTTAGTCATTGACAAGTTTGGATCAGACATCATAAAACTGTGAGTATGCCATGGCACATAACTCTGATTCCATTGCTGGGACATGGGAAGAACAAGAAAACTGGGAGGCGGGAGGCTCTGTGTTCAGCTTGATGTGCTTACTGGACAGGGCTCGAGCTGTTATTCCAGCTCTTAGTAACAGTGGAAAACTGGAACCTGATTTGGATCCTTCGTCACTCTACGCAAAGGCTCCCCTTGAATTACAGTGTGGCAACCTGTACTCAGGTGATTGAACCTTTCTCCTGAGCTCTCTCTGCCTCCCTGGATTCCCAGACCACATCTTCTCTTCCCACTTCGCTGGTTTCCTGGCTTCTCTCCACCTCCCTATTCCCAGCCCTTGCTCCTCACATTATCACCGTCTGCTTTTTCTTTTACTGTTTTTCTTTTTTCCCTTTTTTTTTTTCTGAGACAGAGTCTTGCTCTGTAGCCCAGGCTGGAGTGCAGTGGTGTGATCTCCGATGACTGCAACCTCCGCCTCCCGGGTTCAAGCAATTCTCCTGCCTCAGCCTCCTAAGAGGCTGGGATTACAGGCCTGCGCCACTACACCCGGATAATTTTTGTATTCTTAGTAGAGATGGGGTTTCACCATGTTGGCTAGGCTGGTCTCAAACTCTTGACCTCATGATCCGCCCACCTTGACCTCTCAAAGTGCTAAGATTACAGGCATGAGCCACCATGCCCGGCTACTGTTTTTCTTTTTTTGAGCTCAGGGTGCTGAATTAATAAGCCCTGTTTCTCAGTTCATGGCACTCTCTCATCAATGACCCATACATAGCAATCTTACACTTACTATATTCTTATTTAGTTACTTTGAATACTGAAATAAGCTCCCGAACCTACACCCAAAACAAAGTCTAGGACCTTGACAACAACTTTCTCTGCCCCTATGGTCCCTCCCCTTTATTCTCAGGCTTTTCCCATCCAAGTGAGCATCATCCTAAATTCCATGTTCATCCTTCTCTTGCTTTCTATAAAAAAAATTATGGAGGTTTTTCTATGGTTTTATTATGTATAAAATATACAAATATAAATCATTCATTATCATATAATACATGTTATTATAAACATTTTATAATTTATTATATATAAATTATATGTTTAATTGCTTACTGGTTTTAACTCTTGTGAACAGTGCTCCTAGGAACATTCTATTTTATTTATTTATTTTTTTTTTGAGACAGAGTCTCGCTCTATTGCCCAGGCTGGAGTGCAGTGGCACGATCTCGGCTCACTGCAAGCTCTGCCTCCTGGGTTCACGCCATTCTCCTGCCTCAGCCTCCTGAGTAGCTGGGACTACAGGCGCCCGCCATCACACCTGGCTAATTTTTTGTATTTTTAGTAGAGACGGAGTTTCACCGTGTTAGCCAGGATGGTCTCGATCTCCTGACCTCGTGATCCGCCCGCCTCGGTCTCCTAAAGTGCTGGGATTACAGGCGTGAGCCACCGCGCCCGGCCTATTTTTTTTTTTTTTAACTTTAAGTTCTGGGATATATGTGATGAACATGCAAGTTTGTTACATAGGTATACATGTGCCCTGGTGGTTTGCTGCACCTGTCAATTCGTCATCTGGGTTTTAAGCCCTGCATTCATTAGGTATTTGTCCTAATGCTCTCCCTCCCCTTTCCGCCACCCTCTGAAAGGCCCTGGTGTGTGATGTTCCCCTCCCTGTGTCCATGTGTTCGCACTGTTCAACTCCCACTTATGAATGAGAACATGTGGTGTTTGGTTTTCTGTACCTGTGTTAGTTTGCCGAGAATGATGGTTTCCAGCTTCATCCATGTCCCTGCAAAGGACATGCACTCATCCTTTTTATGGCTGCATAGTATTCCATGGTACATATGTGCCACATTTTCTTTATGCAGTCTATCATTGATGGGCATTTGGGTTGGTTCCTAGGAACATTCTTACCTGATTCCTCTTCAAGGGGCCATTAGCCTTACAGCAGAAATGTTCAAAGGACAGCATCCCCCTCTACAACAGCGTAGCCTAGAGTCACAAAATTTTAAAGACAGAAGGAACTTAAAATCATACAGGCAGGGAGGTCATCAGTAATCTGTCGTACTGTGCACCTGCCTCTCTTAATAGTGATCTCGCTCTGTTATGGCGAACAATTTTTCATAACCCCTGGGCTGTGTTTGGAAGGCAGGGACTTTTTATTCGTAGCTAGTGCCACTATTATTGCCACTGCCTCCTAACTGGACTCCAGCCCTACAAACTTGCCCATTGCCCTGCAGTTTCATAATCTACATTATAGCTAGGCTAGTATGTTTTAACGCAAACCTAACTATGGTACTCCCTGAACATAAAATTCTTCAAAGTCTTCCCATCCTCTGCAGGACTTCTATCCCCATACACAAGGCTCATTAGGAACTGGTTTCTGAGGGCATTTCCAGACTCACCCCTTGCCACTCCATAGCACACTACACTCCAAACCACTGGTAGTCTCCCCACACACTAGGAGGTTTCCGCCTCAGGATCTTTGTATGAGATGTTCACTCAGCTTGGCACATCCAAAACTCTACCCCCTACCTCTACCCCAAACAAATCTTATGAACCCACTCCCACACACACAGGCAAACAGGCACACACACATACACAAACACACACACAAACACGTACACACCCACAGACATGCACACATACACACATACATATACGCACATGCACACTCATACAGATATGTACATTCATGAGCATGCACACATTTTCCTAATACCCTGTGCAAACCCTTAACATGGCATTTACCACAGCTGTTTGTAATTGAGTTATCCATTTACTTTTCTAAGTTGCTAACTAGATGGAAAACCTTTTGAGGGCTAGGACTACATTTTATTCATCTTTTCATCTATCTGCAGGTATTTAGCAAAATACTGACTATATGTTTACAAAAGTACAAAAGAAAGTAAGAAAAAGAGGTAGGAAGTGTTGGGGGGAAAAGGAGAGAGCTTCGTATCTCCAGGCGCAGGTGCAATACTTAAGCATAGAAAGTCTTCAATAAGTGTTTGTTGAAATAATATTTTTTTTAAAAAAAAAGTATGATTACAGATGAGCCGTGACTAGACTGCTGTGAAGAAAGTTTTTTAAAAGCATGGAGACAGAAAAAAAAAAAAAAGAAAGAAAAGAAACCCTTTTTGTCTATTCGATGAATCTGTTTATACACCTAGTAGGCGCCTAGATCAGGGAACCAGATTAGCCAACTGAAAAGTCCCAGAACTCAAAAGGGGCAGTACATGCAAATGACCAAAAGGGGGTGCCAGAGAACAGCTCCCGAGAGCAGTGTGCTGTGAGTTACCGAGAAGTGGCCTGGGGCAGTTCAGACACAACCAGCTCTTCTTTACCTGGCTATAGAGTGGTGAGTGTGAGAACCAGTGAAGCACAAGAATCAGAGAAAGGACACAGTACTCATCACTGCAGATGCAAACTGTACAGCATGTGAACTGTACAAGAGACAAGCGGGCATAGGTATGGAGAAAGAATGGGACTAGCGGGCCGGACGCTGTGGCTCACGCCTGTAATCTCAGCACTTTGGGAGGCTAAGGAGAGCGGATCACGAGGTCAGGAGATCGAGACTATCCTGGCCAAAATGGTGAAACGCTGTCTCTACTAAAATACAAAATAAATAGCCGGGTGTGGTGGCGCGCGCCTGTAGTGCCAGCTACTTGGGAGCTTGAGGCAAGGGAATCGCTTGAACCCTGAAGACGCAGGTTGCAGTGAGCTGAGATGACTCCATTGCACTCCAGCCTAAATCACATTTTTCTTTCTAATAAAGAGACCAATTCTCGCTAGCATGAGGTGGGCCACTTTGGAAGAACCACAGATGTAATAAATGAATAAACGACAGATGTCTGATCCCCACTTCGTGGTTCTGTCCACCATGTGTTTTGTTTGTCCATAATCTCCCACTATGTGTATTAGTCGTGAGCTGATAGGAATTTTTCTTCATTGGGCATGTTCTTCATACAGCTTGTTTTAAGCCATCAGACACAGCTCGAGATTGACGTAGACCCTGAAAATGACAACCTCATGATTTAGCTTTACTTGAATATCAGTCTTCCAATATTAAATGTAGTTTCTAACCCAAAGGGCATCCTTCCTCATTATTTCACACCACTCAGTTCTCAATAATTCATGGACTAATTATGCAGCAATTACATTTCCTTCCCACAGGCAGAGCCACAAGACGATAAAAAAAAAAAAAAAAAAAAAAAGGATACTTGAGAACTCAGGGTTTTCCCCAAGAATCTGAGTCATGCAGGGAAGAGCTGCTTTAGCTGGCAGCTCAATCCCAGCCAGTAACCACAGCTAGGTCCCCCTCTGTGTGGTCCAGACCGCCACTGCTCTCTCCATTCCTGTAGCAAGCTTGACTCTGGTCTCTGTCTGGCAGTATTGCTTCCCGGTATCTATTTATGCTTCTCTCTAAATCACAAGTTCTTATGTCCTAAGCCCAGCAGCTCTCTGAGATCAGGACAGGCATAAACTACTAACAGTTTTAAGAAAAAAATGCAAAACAGAATTGGTAACAATTATGGTATACCTTAAATGTAATTCATGGCTTTAGGAGAGGCATTAAAAATACAGGGCAGAGCCACTGCACTCTGTGACTCACGCCTGTAATCCCAGCACTTTGGGAAGCCGAGGCGGGTGGATCACTTGAGGTCAGGAGTTAGAGACCAGCCTAATCAACACGGTGAAACTCCGTCTTTACTAAAACTGTAAAAATTAGCCAGGCATGGTGGCGGGTGCCTGTAATCTCAGCTACTCGGGAGGCTGAGGGAGAAGATTCGCTTGAACCCAGGAGGTGGAGGCTGCAATGAGCCGAAATCACGCTGCTGCACTCCAGCCTGGGCAACAGAGAGAGACTCCATTTAAAAAAGGGGGGGGGGGGGCAATTTAATTCTGTTATTCACAAGATAATTACAAGATTTATAGAAATAATTAAATTCATAGTACACTATAAAGGATGTGACCTAGAAACAAGATAAAAGTATTAAGTTATATGAAGAAGATCTTTCAGTTCTTTTGGGGGATCTCTGTGACTACAATTTATATATAAAACCTCCTTTGAAAGTAATGTCACAGGTCTAAATATGAACACTTTCAAGTGAAAAAGGCTCTATTCCCCTAACCCCGCCACAGGCCCTGTCATCCTTGCTCCTCTTTAGATTTATGATGATAATGATGGTCAGCATCATTGACTGTAATTCTACCATGATTGTAATTCAAGCAGTCAATTAGCTGGCTATGCCAAAGTGTTGAAGCCCTCCCCTTCCTGTATGCTGCACTCCTATATACTTCTGTAGCTGTAAAGGTAGTAAAAGGAAGTACAGGAAAATGTGATAGGCTCAACATTATGAAGTTTGAAAGTCACCATTCTTCTAACAACAGGTTAAAAAGCTGAACAAACTGAAAAACCAACAGTACTTCATAGATCTTCAAGAGAAGTAAGATCAGGGCTGGGGGTGGTGGCTCATGCCTGTAATCCCAACACTTTGGGGGCCAAGACGGGTGGATCACTTGAGGCCAGGAGTTTAAGACCAATTTGGCCAACATAGTGAAACCCCGTCTCTACTAAAAATACAAAAATTAGCTGGAGGTGGTGGTGCACCTCTCTAATCCCATCTACTCTAGAACCTGAGGCATGAGAATCGCTTGAACCCAGGAGGTGAAGGTTGCAGTGAGCTGAGATAACACCGTTGCACTACAGCCTGGGAGACAGAGGGAGACTCTGTCTCCAAAAAAACAAAGGAACAACAAAATAAGTAAGATTATTGGGCAAGCTGCTGCCTCCAAAACTGAGGAGAAACAGGTGGATACAGAGAATCACAACTTTCCAGAGCAGAAATTGCCACAGGAGCCAGTATTAAAGAAAGATAATCTGTACTGTAATAGACAAATTGCTGGAGCTAGATGTAGACAAGTTTGTGTTAAAAATTCCAGGGGAACCAAGTCATAGGGGTGTGCCCACTCACTCTTTTGTGAGTTCTGCCTCTAGGAGTTCAACTAATTTCTCACAGTAGTTATTAGAAACACACACACACACATACACACACACACACACACACAAACTCTCATGTTTCTGATGGTAGGAGTGAGGGAGCAGGGGAGAAATGAAAAAGAGTAGAAAACAAAAATAAAAACAAAGAACAAGGGCAACAAATAAAAAACAGTAACAGATATGGTAGGTATTAACTGTATCAATAATCATTTTGACTGTCAATGGTTTAAATGCACCAACTAAGAAACAGAAATTGTCAGAGTGGATCAAAAAATTAGACTCAATTATTTGCTGTCTAACAAGAAACTCACTTTAAATATAAAGATAAATATAGAGTAAAAGGAGATAGAGAAAGCTATACCATGCTAACATTAATCAAAAGAAAGAGTAGCCATATTAATTTGAAACAGAACGTACTTCAAAGCAAGGAAAGTTATCAGGGATAAAGGGATAAAAGTTACATAATGATCAAGGGGTCAGTTCTCCAATAAGACAAAAATTCTTAATATATATGCACCTAAAAACAAAGCATCAAAATATGTAAGGCAAAAACTGATGGAACTGCAAGGATAAATAGATGAATCCACTATTGTAGTTGGAGACTTCAGCATCCCTCTATCAGAAATGGACAGCTCCAGCCAACAGAAAATCAGTAAACACATATAGTAATCTTCCCTTATCTGTGAGAAATATGTTCCAAGACCACCAGTGGATGCCTGAAACCATGGATAAAAGTACTAAATCCTATATATACTATGCTTTTTCCTATACAGCCATGTCTATGACAAAGTTTAATTTATAAATTAGGCACAGTACCCTTGTGCCTTGGGGCTGTTATCAAGTAAAATAAGAGTTACTTGAACATAAGCACTGTGAGACAGTGACAATCAATCTGATAACTGAAAAGGCTACTGAGTGACTAACAAGTAGGTAGTGTACACAGCATGGGTATGCTGAACAAAGGGACAATTCACATACCCGGTGAGAGGAAGTGGGATGGTGCAAGATTTCATCATCCTATTGAAAACAGCATGCAATTTAAAATGTATGCATTATTTCTTTCTGGAGTTTTTCGTTTAATACTTTTGGACTACAGTTGACCACAAATAACTGAAACCATGGAGATCAAAACTTCAGATAAGGGGGGACTACTGTAGTTGAACTCAACAACACTATCAATCAACCAGATGTAATTGACATCTAAGGACTGTTTTATCCAACAACAGCAGAATACACATTCTTCTCAAGTTCACATGAAACATTCACCAAGACACGTTACATTCTGAAACATAAAACACATTTTATTTTAAAAGAATAGAAATTATACAATGTCTGTTGTCAGACAACGTTGGTATTAAACTAGAAATCAATAAAAGAAAGATAACTAGAAATCACAAAATACATGGAGATTAAACACTTCTAAATAACATATGAACCTAAGAAGAAATCTCAAAAGAAATTTTAAGGTATTTTGAACCAAATAAAATTGAAAATAAAACTTATCAAAATTTGTGTGATGAAGTGAAAGCAGTGCTTAGAGAGAAATTTGTAGCATTGAATGACTATATTAGAAAAAAAGAAAAACCTAAAATGAGTCATCTAAGCTTCTACCTTAAGAAACTAGAAAAAGAAGAGCAAAGTAAATCCAAAATAAACAGAAGATAAATAAGAAAAATTTGAGCAGAAAACAAGGACATTGAACACAGGAAATCAATAGAGAAAATTAAACCAAAGGCTAGGTTTTTTGAAAATATCAATAAAATTGATAAGCCTCTAGCCAGACCAACTAAGGAAAAGAGAGATAACACAAACTACTGATATCAGAAATGAAAGAGAGGACATCACTACAAATTCCAAAGACATTAAAAAGATAATCAAGAAGTATTATGAATAATTCTATGCCCACAAATTTGATAATCTAGGGGAAATGGGCCAATTACTTGAAAGACACAAACTACCAAAACACACAAGAGGAAATAGACAATCTGAATAGGCCTATATCTATTAAAGAAATTGGATCAATATTTAATAATCTTCCACAACAAAAACACGAAGCCCTAATAGATTCACTGGTAGACTCTACCAAATATTTGAGGAAGAAAGTATACCAAGTCTCTATAATCTATTTCAGAAGATAGAAGCTAAGAGAACACTTCCTAACTCATTCTATGAGGTCAGCATCATCCTAATACCAAAACCGGACAAAGACATTACAAGAAAAAAAAAACTACAGACCAATATCTCTCGTGAATATTGATTTAAAAATCCTCAGCTAAATATTAGGAAATTAAATAAAAAATGTATTAAAAGAATTATACACTACTACTAGTGAGATTTATCTCAAATATACAAGACTGGTTCAACCTTAAAAAATCAAATATTGTAGTCCATCATATCAACAGGCTCAAAAAGAAAAATCTCATGATTATATTAATAGACACAGAAAAAACATTTAACAAAATTCAATACTCATTTGTGATTTTGAAATAACTCTCAGTAAACTAGAAATAACTAGAGAGAAACTTTCTCAATTGGATACAGAATATCTACAAAAAGACTACAATGAATATCATACTTCCTGCTGAGAACTAGAAGCTTTCCCACTAAGATGAGGAACAAGGCAAGGATGCTCCTCTCACCATTCTTTTCAACATTGTACTGAAAGTCCTAGCTAATGCGATAAGAGGCAGAGGAAATAAAAAGTCTACTGATCGAGAAGAAATAAATAAAACTAACTTTGTTCTCAGGTGACTTGACTGTCTATGTGGAAAATCCAAAAGAATTGGCAAAAAAAAAAAAATTCTAGAACTAATAAACAATTATAGCAAGGTTGCAGGACACAAAGTTAATATACAAAGTGAATCACTTTCCTATATATCAACAATGAACAAGTGGAATTTGAAATTAAACACATGATACCATTTACATTATCACCTCTAGAAATAAAATCCTTATGTGTAAATCTAACAAAATATGTGCAAGATCTTTATGAGGAAAACTACAACACTTTATTGAAATAAATTAAATAACTAGATAAATGAAAAGATATTCCATGCTCATGAATAGAGGGAATCAGTATTGTCAAGATGTCAGTTCTTCCCAATTTGATCTGTAGTGATATTGTTTGGATGTTTGTCCCCTCCATATCTCATGTTGAAATGTGACTTCTCATGTTGGAGGTAGGGCCTAGTAGGAGGTATTAGATCATGGGGGCAGATTCCCCATGAAGGGTTTAGTGTCATCCCCTTGGTAATGAGTGAGTTCACACTCTGAGTTCACGTGAGATTTGGTTGTCTAAGAGAGTGTGGTACTTTCCCCCACACTCTCTCACTCCTGATCTCGTCATCCTTCATGTGCTACTTCCCACTCGCCCTTTTCCTTCCACCATGATTGAAAGCTTCCTGAGTCCTCACTCAAAGGAAATGCTGGAGCCATGCTTATACAGTCTGCAGAACAGTGAACCAAGTAAACTTCTTTTCTTTAGAAACTGCCCAGGCTCAAGTATTTGTTTATGGCAATGAAAAACAGCTTAACACATGTAGAGTGAATGCAATCTCAATCTGAATCCCAGCAAATTATTTTATAGATATTGACACATTGATTCTAAAGTTTATATGGAGAGGCAAAAGATCAAGAATGGTCAATACAATATTGAAGGAGAAGAACAAAGTTGTAGGACTGATACTACTTGAACTCAGTCTTACTACAAAGCTATAGTAATCAAGACAGTGGGGTATTGGTGAAAGAATAAACCAATAATCAATGCAACAGAATAGAGAACCCAGAAATAGACCCACATAAATATAGTAAACTGACCTTTGACAAAGGAGCAAAGGTAATATGATTTAAAAAAAAAGATAGTCATTTCAACAGATGGTGTTGGAACAAATGGACATCTACGTGCAAAAAAATGAATCCAGATACAGACCTTACATCCTTCACAAAAATGAACTCAAAATGGATCAGAGACATAAATTTAAAAAACAAAACTACAAAACTCTTAAAAGTGTAGGAGAAAATCTAGTTGACCTTGGTTTTTGTGATGACTTTTTACATAGTGCAAATAAATAGACTCAGATAAACTATTTGCAAAGTATATATTTAATAAAGATCTGTTATCCAAAATATATACATAAAAAACTCTTAAAACTCAACAATTACAAACAACCCAGTTTTAAAAAATGAACCTAAAATTAAAGACCTGAAATGACACCTCACTTAAAAAGATATACAAATAACAAATAAACTTATGAAAAGCAGCTCAACATTATACGCTGTTACAGGATTGCAAATTAAAACAATGAGATACCACTGTTCATAGAATAGGTACAATTCAAAAAAAAACTGAAAAAAAATGATAGTTTCTTATAAAACAAAATAGAGTCTCACCATACAGGCCAGGATTCATACCACTGGATATTTACCCAACTGAGTGGAAAACTTATGTCCACACAAAAACTTGCACAAGAATATTTATAGCAGCATTATTCATAATCATCAAAGACTAAAATCAGCCACAATGTCCAATCATATAAACAAATTGTGGTACAACCATACAACGAAATATCATTCAGCAGTAAAAGGAAATGAGCTCTCATGTCATACAAAGACATGGAGTAAACTTAAATGCATTTTACTAAGTGAGAAGAACCAATCTGAAAAGGCTACATACTGTATGATTCCAACTATGTGACATGCTGGAAAAGGCAAAACTATGGAGACTACAAAAATATCAGTGGTTACCAGGGGTTAGGATGGAGAGAGAGACAAATAGGCATAAGACAGAGGATTTTTAGGGCAGTGGTAATCTAATCTGTATGATATTATAATGGTGAAGACCAGTCATTATGCATTTGTCCAAACCTGTAGCGTATACAACACCAAGAGTGAACCTTAAGGTGAACTAAACACTTTGGACGAGAATAATGTGTCAGTGCAGGTTTATCAATTTTAAGAAATTACTGGTGGCAGATATTGATAATAGGGGAGCCTATGCATATGTGGGGGTGGGAGGTCAATGGGACATCTCTGTACTTTTCTGTCAATCTCACCGTAAACCTAAAACTGCTCAAAAGAAAAAGTCTTTTTAAAAGTGAAAAATGTGACTCTCTTGGCTTTATTTGCTGCTCTAGGAGAAAGAAAAGGTGGGAATGGTTCCTATGAGTTTGCAGACTGCTTGAAGATTCAGCAAATGATGCTTAGTCTAGGCCTTCTGTCCCAAGGCTTAGCAAGAGTACACACACCACACTGCCACTTCTGATGCATCTTGCACATTCTAATGGTTTTACATTTGTGTGAATTTTTGGAGTTCAGCATTTTCTCTTTTCATCCAAAGGAGTACTTGTCACTTTATGTCTTTTTGATGATGAATCTCTATCTTAGAGGACCTAGAGGGACACCACATGTCCAGTTCCCCTCTTCTACTCCCCAGTTCAGAGATGACCAGCCTCACTCTCTGAGTGGTCCACATCTCCACTCTCACATTCAAGTTTGCTTGCTTGAAGTTGTGCCCTATCAGGGAGGGAAAAGAGAATAGGTCTTGTATATCACGTGATGAGTTGGCTCTGCTAGTCCTGGATTGCCACAAATGGGATACTGGCCTTAGGTTAAAAACAAAGATTAACCAGAGCCCTATTTATCACTCTCTTGAGTCCACTAACTACCAGCAGTCATCAGTTAAATAAATGAACAATTAAGCTGAGAACAGATGTGTGAAAACAGCCATCCTCTCGCGATTGACTGACCCCTAGTAGACATTAGATTGGTAATGGACTTTATCTGCAACAAGCAGCCTGCTTCACTGCTTAAAAGGGATGGTGTCTTTGATACTTTTAGTTGCAGTCTTACCCCCTGACTTCCCTTGAAGGGACCCTGGGGCTAAGCAGGTGACTTTCATGATGAACTCTGCATTTCCCTCTTAACTCAGGTGTTCACAAAAGATGGACAAACCATTTTGCCAGCCACACTGTTTGCCGCATTCAGCTGGAATGGAATTTGAGTGGCCATGGTTCCAGCCTGTTTTCACATGTTGGTTATCCTCAAAATATTTGGAGATTTCCAAGGTGGCCCCCCTTTCTGTGACGGGCTTGGATAAGGTACATTTTCATTAACACAGGGTAGTTCTTTCTACCGGAAGGTGCATGATAGAAATAAACACTCAACGCACCTCCCAGTGTTTGGAGGTGTAGTGGTCCCAAGAAAAGATTTTTAGAGATTTTTAAGGATATTTTGATGTTTAGCAACCATTATAACTGCTGCTTACTCACAAAGTGAAAATCAAGAGTGTTTTTCTGTTCTGTTTTCTTTCTTTTTTATCATTCTAAATTCCATTTGTTATTCTGCATGCCCAGGTGTAAAATTCCTTTGGCAGAGCAGACAACCTAATTGAGTCTGTGAAATGGGCATCAGGGAAAGAAAGCAGAGAGGAGAGTGCAGGGAGCAAGCAGATTCAGTGACTCATGTTCAGGCCAGGGATTAAAAGGGGCCATGCACTCCAGTGCTAACCCAGGGGTGCATAAGGGCTGGCCCATGTGTGAGCTGCTGCCGCTTTCAATCACAAGATGAAAGGGAAAAAGGAGGAGGAGGCTGGGGGAGAAGAGAGGTGTTAGTCATTGCAGTGATTGTAGAAGTAGTTGTTATAATAGTTGGGTGGGGAGAGGTTGGAGTGGATTTATTATAAGAGCCTAGAGCACACAGATCATGGGACTAAAGGGCAGAAAAGTACCTAGGCCTCTGAAAGAGACTGAAAATAGAACCAGTAAACCAAAGGAACCCAAGGAGTGCGCTCTCCTTCGGCTTCCTCGCTGCACACCCTCTGGGTTCTGCCCTCAGAACCCATCCTGCAGACTGGCTTTCCAGATACTCAGTTCACATGGCGGGAAATTACGACAGCACCATCCCAGCTCACTCTAGCTTCTCTTATTCTGAAGGTAGCCCAGGGTGAAGCCAAACATTTTTAACACTGACTCCAAATGTTTGAAAGAATCAGATTGGTCCTGCTTGAAACAGTAGTTTAATGAGATCTAATCAACTGGCTGGGAGCTATGGCATATCAACACAGTTACCAGGAGCCCACCCCCAGGGGCAAAGGGAGTGAAGTGGTCATGTGAGCTGGGAAGAAACCCAAAGAAAGAATCTTCCAGACTCCATCACTGTCCCTCCGCAGAATACAAAGATTGGTCTCTGGGTATTAACAACCTGTGTTGCTGGATTTTTTGTTTTTGTTGTCTTGGTTTGACTTGTGGTTTGAATCAATAATTTGCTCATAAAATGTAATAAGAGTTTATACTTGTTTGCATCATTCGAAAAATTATACTCATTTTTCTTGGTAAGAAGAGTTTTGGGAGTGGGAAAGAAAAAATGGACATGGAAGGTTTGTTTTAGCTCCATCGAATCTAGATGCAAACTAAATGTTTTAAGAGAATTATCCTTATACCATGCCCAGGGAGAGACACAAATCAGTTACATTGTACTTTCTTCCATAAGAATGAGAAACATGCTGGGCCTGGTGCAGTGGCTCATGCCTATAATCCCAGTACTTTGGGAGGCCGAGGTGGGTGTATCACCTGAGGTCAAGAGTTCAAGACCAGCCTGACCAAAACAGTGAAACCCTGTCTCTACTAAAAAATATAAAAAATAGCCAGGCATGGTGGTGGGTGCCTATAATCCCAGCTGCTGGGGAGGCTGAGGCAGAAGAATCACTTGAACCCAGGGGAGAGAGGTTGCAGTGAGCCGAGATCACACCACTGCCCTCCAGCCTGGGGGACAGAGTGAGACTCTGTCTCAAAAAACAGAAACAAACAAACAAACAAAAAACTCTGTTCCTGAATAACTGGGGAGTCTGATTTGAGTAATAATAATGTCAAGGGTGTCCATGTGAAGAGACCACCAAACAGGCTTTGTGTGAGCAATAAAGCGGTTTATTCACTTGGGTACAAATGGGCTGAGTCCGAAAAGAGAGTCAGCGAAGGAGATGGGGAAGGGGTTGCTTTATAGGAGTTGTGTAAGCAATGGAAAATTACAGTAAAAGGTGGTTATCTATTGTTAGCAGAGGATGGGGTTGCAAGGTGCACGGTGGAGAGATCATAAGACTTATTGTCCAGAAGAAGAATGTCACAAAGTCGATTGATCAGTAAGATAGGACAGGGACAAGTCACAATAATAAAATGTTGTAATTTTAATCAGTTAAGGCAGGAACTGGCTGTTTTACTTCTTTGTGGTTTTTCTTTGGCTGCTCCAGACTTCTTGGCTCCTGCAGGCCATCTGGACATATATGTGTAGGTCACAGGGGTTGTAATGGCTGAGCTTTGGCTCAGAGGTCTGACAAAACTCCGATCTCCCGCAAAAAAAAAAGAAAGAAAGAAATATGTTTATCAGGGAACAGAATAGATTATTTGGATTGTGCCTAAGAAAATAAGGTTAGGTGTTTAAGGCTATATCGTAAATGATTTTTCACTATAAGGTCACCATATCTTTCAAAGGCCCAAACTTCAAAATATTGTTTCCATCAAATTACATCCCCGTCCACTTTTTCTTTCCCAATTTTATGTGTGGCTTTGCCTGAAAAGAATCCCAGCGCTCATGTGAGAGGCTGACTGGCAGCTCAGTGCTGTGCGTGCCCCATCCTCACTCTTAGGACCTCATTCTAAATGCAGGAGAGAGCAACGTGGCAGGAAATCATTACCATCCAGCAGCTCCCTGGGACTGGACTCAAAGGCCACTCTGCAAGGAGTTGAGGGTATTAGAATCCATTCTGGGGATTTACTTTTCTTTGCAGTAGCTTCTATTTCTTAATGCCTGAGAGATCTGAATAGCCTTTGTTTTGCCCCATTTCCCTCCAGGCTTAGCGCAGATATGAATGCGGATGTGGTATGTCACACTCTGGAGTTTTGTAAACAGAACACTGGCCAACCATTGTGTCATCTCTACCCTCTTCCCAAGGTGAGTGTGTACTCACTCTGAACATCTGTTTCCAGTGGCATACCAGGTCTTTGGAAATGTTAGAAAGGGAGGCTTAGCTTTTACTCGCTCAGTGTTTTGGGGACAGGGAGGGAGAGACAAGATGACATTTTCAATTACCCCGCAAGAAATAATATTTCTGCATTTCAGCCTAGATCCCTACTCCCATGCTACAAAGAATGTCTTTGCTGTTCAACCATTGTGGACTGTAATTTTGAACTGGGCTGCCAGTAGGTAGGAAATCTGAAAAAAGAGACGCAGAGGTTTAAATCCCTATCACTTAAAAATCAAGCAAGTCACTCTCATAGAGAGACCAACTCATGCCAGTTTGCCCAGGACTTTCCTACCATGAGCACTGAAAGCCCCACAACCTGAGAAATCCTGGGCAGTTGGTCATCCTACTTTGAGCTTTATTGCTCTTACTCATAAAATGGGTTATGATAAACTACCTCCCACACTGGTTTATTTTGGGAAGTAGGTGAGCTGATTTGTAAAAAATGCTTAGCACAGTAACTGATACAGTTTTTAAAGTGTTAATAAAAATGATTGCTAAGTAATCATTATTGATAACATTATTATTCGGTGATAGCTGTTCAGAGGACCCTGTGTGCATTATATCTTTTTGTGTAGCTTTTAGCTGGATTGCGGAGAGGAGGCTGCAAATGTTGACACAATCCCCTCCCCACACTCTGGATGAGAGGATAATACTGAATCCAGTTAGGCCACAGAATATGAATTTTCAGGAGCTCCCTGTGAAGAAAACTTCTATGCCTTCCTTCTTGAATTGTAGTTTTTCTGGATATAACACAACAGGTTTCTATTTTAATTGTAATTTCCTTTTTATTCATGTTAAAATGAAGTCCATTTTAGTGCTTTGTAGCCTAACCAGTGACCATGATTTTGCTGATGGACGGTATTAAATGTCATAAGCCTGTCTCATTGAGCAGGAAGAAAGAAATGCAAATACCCAACGAACGTGTATATTTCATGCTTCCTCTGTTACCGACTAAGTGCCAATTACATTTCCCCTAATTCCACCTGAGGAGTTGCGGGCTCCACTGATACCTAGAAGAGTTAGTTAATTAATTTAAAAAAAAAAAAAAACTTTTCATGTGTTCAAATAGCATGTGAATATTATATCATAATATAATAATATTTGCTGTTTGATATTGCAAGGAAGAAATGGGTCTCTGTGTAGAAATGCAAGTGATACAGTTTTTGTGATTTCCTTATAATGTCATGTATACATTCCACCCACAGCTACACATAGTCGCAAAAAGTTCAACGTTAAACTGTCCCATTTAAAATGGCATTCTTTATTTTTATACTCTCTAGAGTTTACATCTGAAATTTCACGTCCTTGTCTTCCCACCCTGACCCCCTTCTCAATTCCTAACTCTGTAACATTTCGACTACCTCTTTGGCTACAAGGGAATTGGAGGATTTCATGTGGGAACCACCACCTTCCACCGCAGCTGGCATTCAGTGCTGCTGGGCAGCTTGCAACTGCCCCCTGGACAGCCCCCTTCACTTTCCTCTGACAGCTGTTCTAGGCCTTCACCCTCTGCCTTGGGTCCCTCTCTCCAGCCTACATCTCTGCAGATGACCCAGAAAAGAGGGATAATGGGCATATAAGTGGACAGCTTCCCTCTTCTCTGCCTCTGAGCTTCCCCTGAATGGCAGTAACTGACATTGACTGGGCACTCACTGTGGGCCCAGTGCTGGTGTAGGGGCTCACACTTGATCTTGTTTTGCTCCCAAGCAAGCCTAGGATGGAGGCGTCATTATGACTCCTTTTTACAGCGGAGGAAACTGAGGGTTAGAAAAGTTATGTGACTTCCTGTAAGTCACTTCCTGAGGAAAGAACAGAACGGGGTTCACACCCCCATTGTTCTACTCAGAGATTGGTTGAGCCCTAACCCTGGTGTCCAAATTTCAGAAACTCCCCTGGGGTGTCTTCTTACAACAGTCAGCTGAAATCCACCAGAAACAACAAATGTCGAAATGTGTGCTTCCTTCTGATTTTTCAAATAAATTATATTGTATTGATAATTTCTTTGAGAGTCATGATAGTGTATATACAATTTTATACCCTACTTTGTTCCCTTAACATTACATTTGGAGCATCCTTTTTTCGATGGTATATAGCAAACCTTTTTATCATTTTACAAGTCACTCCTACATAGCATGTATGAATGCTTAGGTGGAATTACCTACCTGTTAGGGACAAACCGCCCCCAAAAAAGCTTCTTGGTGTTGCCAACACAACCCGTCCCCTGCCCCCTGCAAACCTCTTTGTGCCACCCCTCCCCTTCCCCCAAGCCTCTTTACATTTCTCAGCCCTTATCTAGGCACCCTGGTAAAGCCAGCAGACTTTACCTATCAGACCTTGCTGCAATAAAGCAAACCCCAATTGCAAACCATCCAGACCGCACAGGGGAAGGTTGCACAAAAAAAAAGTAGTGAAAAACATAAACAAACTTTACCTACACCCTCTGGTACCATAAACGTCACAAGGTGACATGTGGCAGAGTTAACCAACAAACAACCCCAGGGTCTCTCTCCCCCATATAAGCCCCTCATTTTGTAAGCTCAAAACTGCCTCCTCTGTCTGCAGTAGAGCAGCCAGCAAGTTAAATAAAGGCTTGCCTAAGCTTGGGTCTCTCTCTCTCATCCTTTCTCTCAGCTGACCTTACATTCCCTACTGAAGGCGGGTGAAGATACAGATGCAGACGTAGATAATGTTCAGCCCCCCACAAGGAATTCTCTTGACTCTCCTAGTCAATAGTCCTCAGAGTAGCCACTATTCCAAAGTCAATCGCCACCGGCTAGTTCATTTTTAGGAAACTATCCTTGAATGTCGTATCAAAGGCCTCACGCGGCATGCGCTCCTTTGTGTCTGGCTTCTGCCTGTGAGCTTCATCCCGTGTTGGGTGAAAAAATCATTTCATGTAGAATTCCCTCACCTGTCTTTGAGGTAGCTTCTGCTCTAGTGTCCCAGTGAGTCCAACCAAATGTGCTCTTTCCCTCTTTCTAATACATTTTCCACAATGATGCCACAAATGCCTCGCTGTAGGATAAATACGACTTTCCCACCGCAGCCCAACCATTGCCTGGAAAGCAATTTCTCACTCTGTCCTTCCACTTGGTGGATTATCCCTCTCCATCGATCATGGCTTAGCTTATATGTCACTTCTTCAGGGAGGCGGGCGCTATTAGATAGCCCTCTTGTCATAGCTCCTGTGTATTCCTTTCTTGAACTTACTGCTTTACAAGATATGTCCCTGTGTGACCTCCTGCCTATCTCTCTCCCACTAGGCTCTGAATTCCAGGATGGCAGATTCTGTCTTGTTCACCACTGTACACCCAGTGTCTAGGGCGGTGCCTCACACATACCAAGGAAATGTGTATTGGCTCAATGAGTGGATGATGTGCTACCAGCTTCTCATTTGCATCCCTGATGGAAATTCTGACTTTCCTCATGTCAAGCCCTCACTGATTTTTCCAGGGCATACATCTGATCCTGAACAGAGCTTGGGATCTCCACGTTATCTACACAACTAAATACAAATTTTCACTTAGCTTTTCAGGGCCTTTGACTTGCCTTTCCCTCAGGTTGGTGAATCCTGTGCTGCAGCAAGTGACTGGCTCTCTCTTGAGCCATCCCCAACCCTCCCACCCTGCACCTTGGGTCTTCGTCATTCCCTCTACCCAGACCACCTTTATCAACTCCATATCATCTCTCAAGCTCATGTCAATGGTCACCTTCTCTGTAAAGTAATTCCTAACTGTTCCAACCAAATGTTAACTCTCCTTTGAACAATCATTGTAAAATAACTGTTCGACCACTTACAATGTGCTAATATTGTTCTAAATGCTTATGTGTATTCGTGTGTTTATTCTTATGGAGAAGGTATGGTTGTCCACACTTTATAGATGAGGAAGGTGTGGCAGAGAGATATCAAGGTACTAAAGTTTCATAGATCTCCTCACTAGGATGCGTGCACATGGGGGCGGGCAGGCCTATACCTTGCCTGTCTTTGTTCTCTCCACCATGCCAGGCACATACTTACTTGGTATATGGATAAACATGAAAATAGCAGAAGCTAGTATTTATTGATGGCCTGCCAGCCGCTGCACTTGACTGACATGTGTGATCTCATTTAACAGTGCTCTTAGGTCTATATTTGTTTTACAGTTAAGGAATTTTGAGAGTTGGAGAAATTAAGGAATTTCCCAGGCTATACAGCTAGTGAGGAACATGAGAGGAGCTGGAGCGCCTGGCTCTCCCTTGAGCCCTCCCCAGCCCTCCCATGGTGTCCAAAACCATGATTCTTACACCACAGCTCACAAATTGAAAACCGAATGCAGCTTATTCATGTGTACCCAGTGGCTCTTCAAAGCTCTCTTTTTGGATCAGAGTGTTACATTGCATGAGCCCTAGGTTGAGCCAGAAGCATCCTGGAGCCTCCTTAGCTTTAAGCCACTCCCATTTGGGTCTCCAAACCTTGAGATCTCCAAGCAGACTTCACAGCTTTGAACTGACCCCTTTCCTAACCACAGCAGTGCTGGAGGAACATGCTGCATTTACCAGCATCTCCAAGGCACACTCAAGACTTCAGCCACTTTGATCTACATTAAAAGAGAATCATATTCGGAATGTAAGCCTTGTGTAGAGAGAGGTTCTCCCTATTTCCCTGGGGCCTCCTGAACTGCTGGGTGGCGGGGAGACCTGCTGCCTTGGGAAAGCAACCCAGACTTTGAAACAGCTTTTCCCACAGTGAGTTGGGTTTCTACAAGAACCAAAAGCTCTCTGATGCTGAGTGTGGGGGAGGCTGTGTATGCACAGGGAATCATATTTCCCTGGAATCCAAACTACCAGGCAAGTGACATAAATGGGTTTGGCAATAAGTAAATTTGCACTCTTTATATGAGAAAGTGACACATGACAAATTCTGGTTCACCTAAGCAATAAACAAGCTGACCTCAGGAATTCACTTTTATTTTTTAAACACTAGGTGTCAAATGAAATACCTGGCATCTCTTTTAGTAGGTGGTCTCAGGTGGTCATGTTTAGAAAAAGAATTAAAGATGGACAGGAAATTGGACACTTCCTGAGACTCTGTAATCACTAAATTTCATTCTGCACAATCCACAGAACCTGATGCTCATAATGCTGTTTTTAGCCCTATGAGCTCACAACACACACTGTCAGATGTGTTATTGTCTAGTCTCCCCCAAACTCTGTTATTTCTAATAAGAGTTTTTTGGTAATAATTTCAGATTTACAAAAAGTTGTGAGGATACTGCAAGAGACTATACTGTTCACCCAAGTTTAATTCCTCACAATGTGAACATCTTACTATTACTTAGTCAAAACTAAAGAAGTCAATATTACTACTGTATATACCTTAGTAGCAACTCAAGCCCAGACTTTATTTGGATTGCACCCGTTTCTCCTCTAATGTCCTCTTCTGTTCTAGGATCTAGTCCAGGACATGTATTGCATTTCTTTTTCATGTCTCCTTAGTGACCTCTGGTCTGTGACGGAGTTTTCATCTTTCCTTGTTTTTCATGACCTTGACAGTGTTCAGGGATACAGGTTAAGCACGTCGGTAAAATGTTCCTTGAATTGGGATTTGTTCGTGTCTTCATCTTGGTTCAACAGTGTTAGGGGTTTTTGGAAAGAACACCACAGAGGTGAAGCACCCTTCTCATCACATCCTATCAGGGTTAAATGATGCCACATGGTATTGCTGGTGAGCTCAACCTTCATCACTCGGTGAAAGGGTCATTTGCCAGACTTCCCAACTGCAAAGTCACTATGTCCCCCCTTTTCCTCTACTCTGTTCTTTAGAATTGAGTCCCTAAGTCCAGCCTCCTACACTCAGTGAGGCCAGGGTGGACCAGGCCCTCGCTCCCAGAACATGGAATGTCTACATATATCTTTTGAAATTCTTCTATGTAAAAAACATCTCTCTCCTCCCTAATTTATTTAATTAGCCAATCATTTATTTATATTAGCACAGATTCATGTATATGTACTTTATACTTTGAGTTATAATTCAAATATACACTATTTTATTGCACAAATGTATCCAGTTTTCCAGTTTTGCTACCATTGGAAGCTTAGGGTGGCTCCCATGTCCTTTTGACAGGCCTCCATCCTATTTCTTTTTCTTCCATACTACTTTATGTTCTGGTACTACCAGATGATCCAGGCTCATCTTGTTGTCTTGTATTCTTCTGCCCCTGTCCTTGAGTCAGCATGTCCCTAAGGAGACCTGGTCCCGTTTGTTGGAGAATGATATTTGGAAACCAAGATCTGGGTGCTAGGTGTGCCCATTGCTACTGGGATGTCATTGCTTATTGGCCTTCTTAGGTCCTGGTCTTCTTTGTGGAGTGCTAAGTAAAGCATGTGTGTGTACAACTCAAGTATACACAAATACCTACAGTTGTTTCTGTGTCTGTATGTGTGTCTCTGTGTGTGTGTTTGTGGATATGAGCTCATACCAATATCTCTGATTTTAACCCAGTATCACAGGGTCAAACTCTATTTTATAGGTATAATTATCAAACATATTTTGCAGTTGAGGCTTAAAGCCTTTACTCAAGCCTCATAAGTAGTGAGTAGAATCTGAACTCAACCCAGGGCCCCAGACTTCAGACCTGTAGCTCTTCACATCAGCACTGCCTGTGTTTAGCATAGATTCTGGAGCACATTCAGAGTAGTCACTTCTCAGAGCCAGAGGGAAGTAAACGCAGCTTTAGTTTTAGTTTTCATAAAATATCATAAACACCTTAATTTTCAAGAATCTTGCACAATATCCCAACTTTCTCAGTAACAGTTAAACCATTGAGATGTTCGCTTGCTTAGTCACGCCTCAAGAAACATTTCTTGAACACTTACCATGTACCAATCCTACAGCCAGGTACCTAATAAGTTATCTCTTTTGACCATCCCAAGATATGATTCTGTCATTTTATAAATAAGTCTACTGATACCTAGAAAACGGAGAGACTTTCCTGAAGTCTCATACTTTCTACAGAATAATTGTTTTTCTTTTTATCAGCCAGCAAATATTTATGTAGAATGAATTACGTAGAACAGTATTCCAGCAAATGTGGCAGGCAATAGCAATGTAAATGGATATTCTAGCAGGAGAGGCAGGCTCATAGACGAACGGTGAGAAGAGACGAGTGCTCTCACACAGGGTGCAAGGAGGAATGGAAAACCCAGCAGATGAGGGCTAAGCTTGACCTGGAGGAAACAGGAGTGGAGGTGACTCCTTCAGGGTAGAGTAGAGTTTGTCCAGCACACTCTGCCTCGCCTGCATCAGTCCCTTGTGCTGGGCCCTTTATCTAGAACTCCCAGTTCCCTGCATGGCCAGCACCTTGTCCACTTGCTGGTTTAAGTACCCCCTCTCCAGAAAGGCCCTCCCTGACCAACCTCTCTGAAGAAGGTCCCCTTTCCCGCTCTCTCACAGCACTTTATTTATTTCTTTGCTACCATCTGAACACAAGGACCATGTCTTTCTTGTTCACCATCTTATTCCTGGACCGGCATAGTACCTGGCACATAGTAGGTGCTCTGTAAGATTTGTTGAGTAAAAAATAGGATGAGAAGGGCAGTCCTGAACGTACCTTCCTTTCTCCCTTGTGACGATGTATCTGGTCTCAGTGGACTATATGAGAGATCAGAGCATTCGGCTTCTTTGAGAATGTGAAGCAGTTTTCAGAAATAAACATGGAGCTCACCCCAAGGCGCCTGCTCTGGTATTCCTCCGTGGGGTTTTAGCATCTGCACCTGCATAACGCTTTTGACGAGCACTGAAGGGTGAGAACTGTTGTGCTGGAGGCTGGCGCAAGCCTGAAAGCTGTCATTGACAAGACTGAAAGCACTGTCCCTTCTCCTGCTTCTCACCTCCCACACATCCAAAACCGTGGATCCCCACTTGCCCTCTAACTGCATCCTTTTCCCCAACCGTTCCTTGATTTCTATCCCTTTTCTGATTGATTCATCAACTTAACCTCAGCTGCTGGGTTTCCAGTCCCCAGTCCCCTAGGAATAAGGCCTCGTAGAAAGACAGAGGGAATTAAAGGTTTTAGACTCAAACTATTTGGAATTCATTCCTTTTCTATGGATTTTCTCAAAACAATGTGCTGACTAATTACAAAGGTGCACGGAAGTTACCTACACCCAAGGAAGAAAATGAGAAGGCCTAGTAACCCTCTCAAGTCTCTCCCATTCTAAAAAAATAGATATAAAAACAAACCTCACAGAACACTCATTCCCCTCCAGCTTTCCAGAGAAATCAAATTTCTCTCCTACCTCTAACTGAGAGACAATTCAACATGACGTCGAAGAGCACAGATCCTGGTGCCAGCCCACCTGGACTTGAAGCTCAAAGCTTTACTAAGCTTCTACTGTACGTGTACACATTAGGGGCTATAGAATAAAAGGCAATGACAACTGACATGAAATTGGACTAAGTACTTAGCATATATACATCATCTAAAATCCTCCCACACAATGATAAGGTTGTTCCATTATCTTAACTTTACAGAGAAAAAAATCAAAATTCAAATTGTTGGTTGTAAAGTTGTATAATTGACAATGTTTTTAAAAGTTCCTCTTTAACCATCTGAGGAAATGATGAACAATGAAATAAGTGACAAGGGAATATAGCCTTCTAGACACAGAAAGTCAGCTTAAAATGGAGCAAAATATAGTGTCTAGAAATAAACCCCAATGCATTTGCGATTCTTGTTTTTGATGAAAATAGCATTTCTAGTCAGTGCTAAAACACTGGATTAGTCAAAAAATACAATAAACTAAAGACTAGACATTTGGAAAAAAATTTAAGCTAGATGCTTATCTATACCTTATAGCAAAATAAATCCCAAATGATTAAAGACTGAATCACTTTTAAAAAATGGAGCTATAAAACCCTGAGCAATTGTATTTGTAATTTGTGCTTGAAAAGTCACAAAGGGAAATATTAATACATCTAACTAGTAAAATCTTGCCCCCTTCACAAAGTCAGAAGACAAATGGCATACTGGGTAAATGTTTTGTAATATGCCACACAATGAATTATTTTCTCTTTGATTCAAAGAGCTCCTAAAAAAATCAAAAAGAAAAAAAAAAGTAAGCAAAGGCCACAAACAAATGGTTTAGAGAAAAAGATCAAAGGACTGAAAATGTAGGAGAAAATGCTCACCCCTTCTTATAATTTAAAAAGTGAAAAATTAAAATGAGATTTTATCCCCTTCTTATGTATTTTGACTTCACAAAGCTCTTTGATGATTATGCAATAAATTATCACAGAAGCAGAAAAGGCTTTCAATACCAGAGACCACAAAATTAAGTTGCTGTCTGCATATGTGAAGGCTTAAACCTCTAAGAGGGCCAGGCACAGTGCCTCATGCCTGTAATCCCAGCACTTCAGGAGGTTGAGGCGGGAGGATTACCTGAGGTCAGGAGTTCGAGACCAGCCTGGCCAACGTGGTGAAACCCCATCTCTACTAAAAATAAAAAAATTAGCCAGGTGTGGTGACATGCACCTGTAGTACCAGCTACTTGGGAGGCTGAGACAGGATTGAACCCAGGAGGCAGAGGTTGCAGTGAGCCCAGATCACACCACTGCACTCCAGCCAGGGTGACAGAGCGAGACTGTCTCAAAAAAAAGAGAACTCTAAGAGAACTGAGGATGGCATTGGAACACTATGTCTGGACTTGTGCTCTATTGCTCAATCTTTTCTCCAAGCATTTCACATGATCTTGCCAGAGATTCAAAGCTGTATTTTTGTTAACACCCATATTTGAAATCTTGTTAATTTATCTACTTAAACTTGTATAAAGACTGATATGGGGGCTAGTAAACTCACAGAGGTGTTAAGACTCTTTGAAGAACAGCAAAAGTAATGCAAATACTATGTTACTATTGACTTCTGATAAGTGGAAGAAATCAAATTATTCCAAGGAAGGTATTTCTATGATATTTGAGATATGAACATTTTTCTTGCCTGCTTTTGAGAAATTCAGAAAATGACAACTATCTCTCTCAAGAACATGCTTAATAATTCCCTCAGCTCAAGAAAAGCTAATGACACTAATGATTGGGAATGGTTCTAAAAGATCCTTTGAGTTTTAAGGCTTTAATCACTGGTCTCCCAGCATCCACTCTTGGCCCTCATCTTCCCTTAATTAATCACCCCTGTTAGAGCTCAGCTCGAAGGCATTCCCTCTAAGAAGTTTTCCCTGATGCCCAAAATTAAGCCAGTTCCTACATGACTCCTCTCCATTCTTCACACTCCATTTTTCCAGCACTTATTACAATTGCAATTCAATAATTATAAAATTATTATTTAATGTCTGCATCTTCTGTTAGGGTGTAAACTCCTTGAAAGCAGAGACAGTCTGGCTGTTTTATTCCTCAAACATAGTGCTAGTCCCTGAAATTTCCTCAGAGCCGAACAGAGTTCACTGCATGCATTGATTACTCAACAACTATTTGTTGAATGAGAAGTATGATAGAAAGAATAATCTTCCACCACCTCCCAAGTTCACATCGGAGCCCCCAGTAACTGTCTGTTACCTTAGACAGCAAAAGCAATTTTGGGGGTGTAATTTAGTTAAGGATTTTAGATGGGGAGATTGTCCTGGATTATCTGGGTGAGGCTGATGTGATCACAAGAATCCTTACAAGAGGCAAGCATTAGGATCAGAGCGAGAGAAAAAAATGTGACAACAGAGGCAGCGTTCAGAGGCATGAAGCCATCACCACTAAAGACTAGAAGAGGCAAGGAATGGGTTCTCCCTGGGAACCTGCAAAAGGAACCAACTCTGCAGACACCTTGATTTTAGCCCTGAATTTCTGACCTCCAGAGCTGTAAAAGAATATTCATGTTGTCTTCAGCCACTAAGTTTAGGGTCATTAGTTACAGCAGCAATAGGAAACTAATACAAATAATTGATGTGTTGTGTAACATAGAGTAAGACTGATCACACAACCTGAAGGCAAATAGAAAAAAAAGTAAAAGACTATGTAACAAAAGACTCTTACGACTGAACCATACCCACCATCTGATTAACCCAAAATTTGCCAGAAACCATTGGTGTAAAGAATAAGACAACATGCTATAAATAAGAATAGACCACAGAGCCTATACTGGAGAGCTTGTTTATGAGCCCCGATACTAGGGAAGAAACAGTCAAAATGGAACAATGGTATTAGTTGTGAAGCCTAGAACAATTCACTCAGCACTGGGTCTTGGATTCCTCATTTACAAAGTAGAGTTAAGAACTGTTATTTCCTATTTTGCAAAGTTAGTATAAAATTTAGAGATAAACTATGTACGATGTTTGGTATAGAACTTGAAGCATAGAAGAACCTCTATGGTGTGAACGCTAAGAACTCTATAGCAGAGTGGTATGTGATGGTAGTGGCAAAAACAATGAATAATAATGTCAGGAAACGGAGTCGGTGGGAATAATGCTGTTTAAAATGAGGCTTTTTTAAAGAAAGGTATTGCCTGGAGAATAGGAAGCAATAGCAAGAGTGTGATTAAATACTCTGATGATACTAATAGCTATACAATGCAGAATTAGCCTAGAAGCAGGAAAGAAGAAAATTTAGCTAAGGGTAAAATATGTATGAAGAAGAGATATTCAATGATAAAAGGGGATGCATTTAAAAGATGCATTTTTTCTTTTACTTTTACCCTTTTTTTTTCACCCCTGGAAGAAGAAAATGGTGTCAACAGACTTCATTTCTTGCATATAATTTAAAGTCATAAATGCCCATTGGAGCTGGAAAGTGTCAGAACCTAAAAACCAAATTGGGCTTTGATAGAGCTAAATCCTGAGTATTGGACAATTGCCACTGTAGGATGCAGCAGAATGCAGATATAATAACAGACCTACAAATTCCACTCAAAGGCTAGACATGCCACTACTTGTTAAAAACCCATAAGCAGTGGAACTTCTTGCCTTTGTCTTCCTACTGAATATAAATTGCCTTCAAGCCCTTTTCTGTACCTCTCTGTTGGCTCTTTCTGATCTGCCTGTCTTAGTCAGGGCTGTTCTAACAAAGTACCCTAGACTGTGTGCCTTACAAACAACAGAAATGTATTTTCATAGTTCTGGAGGCTGGAAGTCCAAGATCACGGTGCCAACAGGGTCAGGTTCTGGCGAGGGACTTCTTCTTGGCTGCAGACCACTTTGTTCTAACATGGAGAAAAGAGAGTTGGCTCTCTCTAGCCTCTTCTCATAAGGGCACTCCTCCCATCGTGAAGGCTCCAGCCTCATGACCTAATCACTACCCAAAGGCCCCACCTCTAAACACCATCATAGGGAGATTAAGTTTTCAACCCAAGAATTTGGTTGGGGTGGAGGGCACAGACTCTGCCTCATGCTGTAATTATTTATGCACTTCCCTCCTCCAGTGGGCAGTAAAGTCCCTGAAGGATCTCATCTTTCAAATCTTGCTCCATTTTAAAAATCAATTTATACCAGTGAATTTGGGTGTGAGGAACAACCCATCCTAATAAACTTTTAGAAAAGATCTGGGGTAGATGAGCAGTCTCCCCCACCTCCCACCTCCCCCCTCATTCATGCATGCTCTTTGACAATAAAAAACGCCCGTTTCAAATCATAATTTTACTTCCCAGGGGCTTTCTCCTTTGTGAGAATCTGTCACTGCTGTCAAACGTGTAAAGTGAACAAAGGCACGTTTTGTACTTTTCAAATCTTCTGATGCTATAATTGATAACAGAGAACTTGATCACTCAAAATTGTTCACTGTAGAAACTCATGTCTAAAAACACTATTTTTCTTTCCTTTCTAAGTGTACCAGAATTCAATTCTTTAACATCACAGAACCTTAGAAAGCCCAATTACTGAATGTGTCCTGTGCAATTCACCAATACGCTAAAAATGTCTCAGGACATTCTGTTGTGTCCCTGAGGATCACCTGTTCGCTATCATCTTTGAATGTTTACCATTGTAGTTAATACAGCTGAATGGACTTTTGAATGTTTTGGAAATGCCCAATCTAAATAATATTTATTCCCACAAAGCGGCCCAAAGCCTTGAATATACAAATGCGTGGTGTGTCTTTCTCAAGGTAGGAATTCATTCTCAGATTTTCCAAACTTTTTTAAACTTAAAAAAAAAAAAGTTTCTTTTTTAGCACACCTTTTAACATCTCCCAGAGCAGAGTGAAAAAGCATGGACTTTGTGCCAAGTGGGTCTGAAGTGGATCTGGACTGTGCCACTCATTGGCTCTGTGATTTTGGGGGAGTTATTTACCTACTCTAAGCCTCAGTTTACCACATCTATAAAAGAGGGAGAATAGCAACTACTACTTAACACTTTCTAAACTGTTTTCTAATTACAGTGTTTACCGTCAATCTTCTCTCCTACATTGTAACAGCCTTGATGTCTCATTCCCTACTATGTCCCCAGCATGTAATTCATGGCACAACATTGTATTAGTCCATTCTTGCACTGCTATAAAGAGATACTTGAAACTGGGTAATTTATAAAGAAAAGAGGTTTAATTGGCTCATAGTTCTGCAGGCTAGTACAGGAAGCATGGCTGGGGAGGCCTCAGGAAACTTACGATCATGGCAGAAGGCAAAGGGGAGGCAGGCACCTCTTACATGGCAAGAGCAGGAGGAAGAGAGAGCAAAGGGAGTGCTACACCCTTTTAAACAAGCAGATCTCATGAGAACTCACCCACTACCATGAGAACAGCAAGGGGGAAATCCACCCCCATGATCCAATCACCTCCCACCAGGCCGCTCCTCCAATATTGTGGGTTACAATTCAACATGAGATTTGGGCAGGGACACAAATCCAAACCATATCAAACATAAACACTAAGTAAATATTTGTAAAATAAATGAATAGAATGAACAACTGCACAAAGTAATGACTGACTGGAAGAATACTTCTTTCTGCTTTCTTACCACTCATATACCTGCCACCATGCTTGTACCTGGGTTGCACGAATTTCCATCCAGGTGCATGGCTTTTTGACACCCAGAACCAGTCCTCTCCCCCTCGGTATCTGATCTTTTGCATTAAACCGTCCTCACTCCATGGGAGCAACACTTGCCATTCCCCAAGCCCTGGTGAAACCTCATCGATCGTATTTTCTTGCTTATGTTAAAATTTCAGGCTTACTTCACTCTTGGAAAACAATGTTTCAGTGGTAGGAAAGGCGCTGGAGTCTAGAAACTAGAGTGCTAATCTCAGCTGTGCCTGCAGACTGGCCTGGTTAAATTGTGTCATTTCTTTGAGCCTCAGTTTTCTCATTTGTAAAACAAGAAGAGTAATACTTTCTTCTCAGGACAATTTTCAGGATCCTTGAAAAAAGCATACATTTCTGTAGGCTGATGTTGCAATTATTATACTCTTTCCAGTTGTGTATTGGTGACATTACAAACCAAAATAAAAACACCAATTATTGTTAATACTAATGTCATGCTTACTAATATGCAAGACACTATTTTAAGTAAAATCTTGGTCAATCCTCAGAATGCTATTATCTCCATTTTACAGATGAAGAAACTGAGGCTCAGAGTGCTTAAGTAACTTGCCCAAGGTCCTACAACTAGTAACTAATGAAGCCAGGGTTTGAACCCACAAACACTCTATGGTCCAAAATCATTTTAAATAGGAAATAGCAATAGAGACCAGTATTTAAAGTTTCTGCTGAAGACGGATGCTTTGCTCACATCCAAATGGTTAAATCAGACCACAGTACTTTCTTCCTTTTTCTTGGGCTCCCATGTAGCTTATGCCTGGCAGAGTACAAATCCTAACGGCACCACTTTGCCCAAAATACTGATGGTGATAAGCACTTGGCCCTTGCTCTTTCATCATCCAAATTGCTCTTAGCTCAAGGTCAAGAACAAAATCACCCTGGAGAGCAAGAGAAGTTGTATGAGTCTGTGGGGCTGTGACCACAAACTGGGTTGCTTAAACAACAGAAAGCAATTGTCTGACAGTTATGGAGGCTGAAGTTCAAGATCAAGAAATCAGTAGGGTTAGCTTCTGACATCTGTGAGAGAAAATCTGTTTTATGCCTTTTTCTCTTAGCTCTGCTGGTTTGCTGGAAATTCTTGATATTTCTTATAGATAGCATTCTCCCTGTATCTTCACATCATCTTCCCTCTATGTGTCTTTTTCTCTGCCTTTGCTTTTAACGGCAAAACCGCAATTACTTTTGCATCAACTTAATAATTACATCTACAATGACTCCTTTTCCAAATAAGGTCACATTCTCAGCTTCTGCAGGGTTATTATCTCAGATACGAATTTAGGTGAGACAATGCAAAATCCAACCCACAATAGCAGTCAGTAGTCCCCAAGCCTCTCCTCTTGTCTGAAGACTTTGGGCTGGCTTTGGTTTGGGTAGACGCTTAAATCATTCTAGATGGAAGTGTTTTAGTGAGCCACCACGGCTGTATACTACTGAGTGCGCTGATGATCAAGGACTAAACAGAGACTGGGAAAGGGCTGTATTTTTCCAATTTTCTCATTCCTCTGTTCAGTCAATGTTACTTCTTCTAAGGTAGCATGGCAGGTGCAAAAGTAGGCAGTGCAGGGGGTCAGGGGGTTGCATAAAGGCAACTGTTACCATCCTCACCTACCTAGAGCTCAAGGTTTAGTGGGGGAATGTGCAATGTAAGCATGGGAGTGTATTATAATGTGGAATGTAAAGGAAACAGAAGAGGAAAGCTCCACCCAAAAACTGGGAAAGCTGATAAGGCTTCAGGAGCAAGCAACCCTTGTAGTGAGCTTTCAAAGGAAATATCTGAAAAATACAGCCTTTTCTTCGTCTCTATTTAGTCCTTTTCATTTTCATAATTTTGTGAATTTAAGTCAACAGGCACTTGCTGCCTATATGCCCTGGACTCAATGTTATTGAAGATGTTAAGGGAAATCAAAAATTATAGCCCAGAGCCCCAAACTCCTGCCCAGGAGCTCTCAGAGTCACTGGGGGAACAAGACATCAGTGCTGCAGCTGGAAAATGATCCAAAGGAGGTAGGGGGAGCTTCTAGAATGGCAGTTCCCAGGTGAATCCCTGTGATGCCAGTTTTGAAGGCCAGAAACTCCATTTTTGTTACCATCTGGCACACTGTAAATGAGAAAGCCGTGCATGAGTTTGGAAGACTGAAAGCTCTGGGCCTGATTCCTGGGCAGACCTCCCTCTAGTCTGCCCCTACCTGTGTGATCAGGTGAGGTACTTGACCTCTGGGTGGACTGTGCTGTAAAATAGGGAGGATGTATACTTTCTAGGGGTGAAGAGGGATTTGAGTAGGAGCTTAGCTCAAGCTGCAGGTCCCCTGAGAATCTTTCTCAACCCCTGAAGGTGATGTAAACCGTCATCCTTTGCACCTGTGCCCCCTCGGCTCCTGTGCACAGCTATTCCGAGCCTGGAATCTCTGACTTACTCACCCTGCCCCACCAACTCAAGGCCATAAGCTTCCTGCAGGCTCTTGTCTACCCCACTGCAGCAGCTTCAAGTTGGCCAGACTGGGGCCCTTCTCCAGCCTTGGGTGATGCCCAGGGGTGGAGCCAGTGGTGGCTTCTGGAGCCTCCCTCTACTATTCGCTTTATTGTTGGGTAAAGTCAATTGCCGTTTTCTGAATCTTAGGTAGAGTACCTGTAAACGCAGCTGCAGGACAAGTCTGTCACTGTCACCACCAGGTTGCCATCCCTAAACATGGGGACAGCCTCTACCAAGGGGCAGTGGTGAGTGCCGCTGCGACAAAGGCTGCAGACAACCCTGGGTCCGAGGGCACGCCTCCACATCTTTGTTACACCTAAACTTGCACTCTACACACAGCCATTCTGTCTATGCTGGCTGAGCCCCTGTTGCCCCGGCCTCAAGGGTGCTGGTAGGATTCTACCCTAGGGGCCCTTCCCTCAATCTCCATGTAGCCTTCACCTTTGAGTGTGATAAAAGCCTGACTGCTCCCTCTTTGCTTCAATTTGATGTTACCCAAACTGCATCTCACAGAAATGCTTCTAATTTTCTAGCCTCCCCAATTTCCAGCAGAAAACTCGATTTTCCTAGCAGTTACTGTCACTGGAACTTGGAAGTGGGTTCTGAGTAAATGGGTGAGTGTGGATGTCCATCTGGGATCAGGACTCTGTTCCCACTCTTGGTGCTTTGCCTCCCCTCCTTGGCAAAAACCAGTGCATTTCCCTGCAGCCTCAGCCCTGGATTCCTGCTGCCACCCCCGTATGCACCAATATCAGGGACTCAGCTACATCCAGATGAACCTACTCTAGACCTCCCTGTAGGACGCACAAGCCACCCATCCCACCTGAGCACAGCCTCTGCTGCAGCACTTGCCACATCCTGTTTTCATAGCTTGTCATTACCTCCCAACAAATATTGAGCCCCAGAGAACTGAGCTTGGTTAAAATCAGATTGGTTCTGTCAAAGGGATTCAGCCCTCTCTCTGCTTCATCTACTTCTATTTACTGTACTTGCTCAAGGTCAGTCCCCTTGCCAGGGAGAAAGCTCTGGGAGGGAAGGGATGTCTATGTCACTCACTGCAGGGTTCACCACCAGATCCCCAGGGCCTTCACTTGCATATCAGTGCACCAAGCACATCATTTTCTTCGACAAGAAACAAGACAACATGAATTGAGCTCTTTTTTGAAAGCATTTATTGCTGAATTGGTATTCATTGTTTAAAATTTAGAAAACCAGAAAAGGGCAAAAAGGAAAAAGTTATCACCCATCATTATTATTATATATTCCTTTGCAAGGTTTTTTTCCTATGTGCATAAAATCTGGTAGCCTAGTTTCCTTGTTTAACATAATATCACAACTATTTTCTTTTCCTTTTATTTCCATGTTTGCTGAGCACCTACTATGCATCAAGGACTGTGCGAGGCTCTGAAGATTTTAAAGTAGGCCTGAGAATGCAAAGGAATATTTCTGAGACAGAGAAGCAGGGGCACAGCTCTTTGCTGATAAAAGTAGCCACGAGGAGCACCATAAGAATAGTTTGCATGAAAATCTGTTGTCTGTTACACTGACTATGCCGGAGATTCTTAATTTATACAATAGAAGAATGTTAGGGTTTGCTAGAATTTTCAGAAAAGGCCAAAAGTGCATTTAATGAGGTCACTTTTTGAATGGGGCCATTCCCTAAGCAGCTTTTCTATTAAAGATGTCATGTTTTAAAAGTGAAAATTGGGATCAGCTCTTTTGGCCTACTGCCAACTAATCCGAATGGATACTGGGTGCAGTTGGAGCACAGCCTGCAGATGCCCACTGGGTGGGACTATCACAGTGGCCCCATAGCTGACCAGTCACAAGGAGGCCTGGGGGAGTCCAAGGAAGAGGCTGGGCCATCAGAGCAAGAGTGGAGGACCCTCAGGGGCTTAGGGACACAGCTGTTCACCAACTGGCACACTAGCCTTTCAATATTTTAAGAAACATACACCGTAGCAGGGCATCCTGGCAACCAAACTCACCTAAAGAGCATCTTTTCCTCTTGAGTCATCAACACTCACTCTTAGCAGCCAGCGGACAGAGCTTTCCAATTGTTGAGCAGATTACTTTAGGGCTGTACAGGCAGCAGGCCCAGGAGGGATTTGGCAGGGGCAGGATATGCACATTCAGTTGGTTTTGAAAGCTCTGGGAAGCAGTGCTGAGAGCAAACCCTCCTCCTCCCCACCCACCTCAGGGTTACTCTTCTCCCACCCTCCACAAATAGACAAACACAGTGTTCTTTGGAGTTTCACAGCAATCATCACTGGTGGTAATGAGCTAACTCTTTATATCTGCAATGTGTGTACATTTGGAAGATGCACTTAGATGCTCTCAAAATGGTTGAAAGAGGACAGGGGATCTCCAACTAGGGGAAGAGGAGGTAACTGAGAGATGAGGTGTTAGCTTGCACAGCAATCATCAGCCATTCTTCACTGCTAAAGCACAAGACACTCAAGTAGGCTGTTGACAGTCTCCTGCTGGGGGGATTTTAGACACCAGGATAAGTTGCTTATGGAGATCAGCGTAGCAGAAGGGTCAGGAAGCAGAGGTTCAGATTGCCTCTCTGCCAGAACCTAGCTATGAGATCTCTTAGCTTTTCCGCATCTCAGTTTCCTCATCTATGAAATGGTCGTATCTCATAGGGCTGTTTGAAGAGTAAATAAGATAATGTTCCCAAAGTACTTAGCACTGCATCTGACACAAAGCAAAGTCCAAAATAAAAAGAGCTATTAACGTGAAATTGCCTTCTTGTGAATTATTTTATTACAAATTTATGGAGTGATTCATTTATTGAAAACTTATGGACTTTAAATATCCTAATTTTAGAAAAGATGTAGGAAGAAAAGATAAAACGTGAATTTTAATGTTGTCTAACTTTGCTTTTATAGGAGACATGGAAATTTACACTAGAGAAGGCAAGACAAATTGTCAAGAAGTCCCCAATTCTGGTAAGCACTCAGTGGGTAGAATGCCAGCCTTTTCCTTAGCATGCCCTCTCTCACTGGCCCCAGCTTTCACATCCCAAAGGCAAGGACTACTATGGATATAAGCCCGCGACATGCCATAGCTACGTGGGGATTGAAGTAGGAAAGTGAGCTGCTTCCACTTGTGTTTCCTGCCTTCACATGACAGCATGGTTTTTCAGCCTCAGCACTGCTGACACCTGCGACAGGATAATCGTTTGTTGTGTAGGCTGTCCTGAGCTTTGTAGGGTGTTCAGCAGCAACCCTGGCCTCTACCTACTAGATGCCAGCAGCACCACCATCCACCCCTCCCCAGTCACAACAACCAAAAATGCCTCCCAGCATTGCTAAATGTCCCCTGGAAAGCAAAATCACCCCCATTTGAGAACTGCTGCTTTCCAGTAGACCATCTTGGAGGAGGCTGTATCCTCCTGCTCCTCCACTTTCTAAAAATGTGACCTTAAGCACGGTGCTCAACTTCACTGAGCCCCAGTTTTCTTGTCTGTAAGACAGGGATGATAATATTGTCCTCCAGTGTTGGCACTGATAGAGTTGAGAGTGCAGAGAGCATCTGGGATCTTGCTCAGGACTTACCAAGTCCTCAATAATCACAATTTTTATTCATGTTTCCTTAATTTGTCCTCTGTGTAATAACACTCTGGTTCAACAGATAGAATATTTATTTCAGATCAGTTCTCGCAGGCTTACGTATTTGACTTAGGCTGTGGTTGCAAATCAGCCCCATTTGAAAAGGAAGCAGAAAAGTAGATCATTAAAGTACAACATTATCCTCAATGCCAAAGATACTGGCAGTAAGGAAGCATCCATCAGCAATGGGAGGGCATAGACCTCGTCCTTGGCTTCTCCCTGCTGGCTAGCTCATCATTCACCTTGATACACTGCATTTGAGGTATTATTGATCTGGCAACATAGAAATAAAAGGGAGGAAAATCCCTCATGGTTAGGCTTGCCAGATTTCACAAGTGAAAATATGGGATGCCCAGTTAAATTTGAATTTCAGATAAACAACAAATAGTGTTTTAGTATATCTAGTGTAATATTTTATCTGACAACCCTGCTCATGGAGGGCATATGGGTTTTGATGAACAAGGCCAATAAATACATGTTAAGTGACAGGCAATATGTAGGCATTTCTACATAATTGATTAATCAATCACAATGTCTGCATTGCCAATCATTATTTAATTCAGTGAATAATTAAGGGCCAACAGTAGCCCGTTTAGCTAATTTGCTTAAGTTATTGAATAAGATATTAAAAGACCACAGGAAACTCTTGACCACCCCCTTCAGAACTCTAAGCAGAAATGGAGACCAATACAATTGGTATTGTATTCTTCTCAACACACCCCTAAAAACATATTCTCCAGGCATTATTTCACTAGCAAAAACTGCCTTGGCATTAACTTCTAATTAGGATTTTACAATTTTTTACTTTTGTCACCAGAATTGCAAGCATAATTCATGGGGCAGGATTCCAATAATTACTTGTGAGAAGTGAAAAAAAAATTCTACTGAACAATTCAACAATAAAAATACTCTTCTGAAACCTCCACCAATGTATTTGCTCTCCAGATTACAGCTATCAAGGAAAAAATACAAAGAAAATGCAAATAAGTGTCTCTCAAAAAACTGCTCAGAGAGTAATTCATTTCACTGTGATGGCTGATGTAACTGCAGACCTGGCCGGGGCACAGAAAGCTGAACTCAGTAGGTTGTATATCATTTCAGCACAGCCTATCAGTCGGTGAGAATTCAGACCTGAAAACAGTTATGCATTATTGAAGGAAATCAAGCATTCCAGAGAAAGCCTGGATCTCAGTGAGACCCTGAGAGGCTCCTAGAGGGAACTTTTCATGGATTTGGCAGAGCATTGAGCATCTAAGAGGACCTGAGTTATGGAATCATTTAATTCTCACTTCTACAAAGTAGATAGAGTATTTTTGTCATCAGTCCCATTTTACAGATGAGAATATTGAGTCTCAGGTAGGTTGAGTTATGTGCTCACCCCACATAGCTAGTAGGTGAGAAACTCCACATCTAAATCTAGAGCTAGCTATCCCCACATTCAGTACCCTTTCTAGTAGTCCAGTAGCTTTCAACAAGGCCTCCTTAGTACTAAACTTTGGGGAGCACCATTCATATCACAGGCTATGTGGATGTTGGAATCGTACAGTGGACAACCTGTGCAACTATAAATGACAGCCCTGATCACAAACCTACCTGCTCAGTAGAATCATCTGGGAAGCCTCTAAAAATTGCTGAGGTCCAAACCCCACCCCAGACCAATTAAATCCATGTAATACAATACACGACAAGGGTTGAAAAGCATTTTGCCACACAGAAGTTCAGTTTCAGCTTGGTTATGTACAGAAGAGTGATGACTCCCCCACTTTGAGCTTCCAGTTACCCCATTCAGCCCATTTTTCTTTATTCAATCCCTGTTTGTTGTTCTGCATTCATTTGACATCCTGGTGCATGGAGAAGCTCAGGAAGCTGGTTAAATAGATTGCAAAGCAAAGATGCTGCATGATTCCTGTCCCCAGGGACAGCCCTGATTTGAGACTCTCATTTTAGATGGGATTGGATGCAGCCAGTTGCAATATTTTAAATATATTGCTGAGTTAATAACAGCCCACATTTTGTCTCTATCTAGCAAAGTTCAAATTGAAAGGAGGAGGCTGACAAATAGGCAAGCAAGACTCATATAATGTTGCTCAGGGCCCATCTCAGTTCTCTTTGCAAGTAAATTGTAAAAGAAGGGTGGTCTTTCCCATACTATGTAATGAAAAGACCAGATAATCAAAACCTCCGTCTAACCAGGAGGAGTTCTAGGGTTCCCTACATCATCTGCCACCCACTTCCTAACCCCCATTTCTACACAATGAATGGCAAAGACAACTGTAGCCATCAGGCTGAGTTTTGACAGCAAACAGCTATGCAATTATATAATTTTATTCTATTGCACATTTTGTGTAGTAATTATAAAACTGTTCATATCAATTTGTAAAATGTTGGTTATCATCAGTGTTCAAATCTAGATTGTTGTTAGGAGAATTAGATCAAGGCCTTCAGTCTAAACTGAATATGAAAAGAACCTCAAACATTCAAATGCAACCTGACTTTGGACTCTGGATCTCAGGTAGGGTCTGTACTTCCAAAGTGCCGTCAATGTTGTGGTAGAAACTTATGCTGATGCTTGTTTTGCAGTGTGTCCACAATCCTGATCTCAGTTAGCTACTAAGTCTCTGGAGTCACCTTTCTAACCACTCCTTCTTCGCACCATCACCCTCCTCCATCCTGTTTCCCATCAGTGGCAATATTGCCTCTTGCTCCCACCCTGGGGACATTTGGCAGTGTCTGGAGGCAGATTTGTGCAGCGGGGTATCTGGGGGTCACAGGCCAGAGATGCTGCCCAGCGTCTCACAGTGCACAGGGCAGCCCGCACAGCAAAGACCGAATTATGATTGGCCCAACATGGCAACAGCGCCGAGGTTTGAAATCGTGAGATAGGGCCTTAGGGTCTCTTATCTCAAATGATCCTCTTCCAGGCCATCCCCCCATGCCTAGAGACGTCTTTCCGAAGCACAAATGTGATTCCTCTGCCTGGCGCCTCCATGGCTTCCCCACAGTCCTCAGGGTATCATGTAGTGCTGCATTCCAGGCCCCCATCCTGTCTCCTTCCTTCTGTGGTTCCCTGCATTCTGCCATTCCAATGCTCCTGCCAAGTGGGAATGTTTGGCACTCCTCTAAGACACCAAGCTTTCTCATACCTCCACAGCACTGCTCAGGCGCTCCCTCTGCCGGGAGCCAGGCCTTCAGCTTTAGTGTGCATCCTGGGGACCTTGTTTCAATGCAGCTTCTGATTCTGTAGGTCTGCAGCCGGGTCCAAGACTCTGCATCTCTGAAAGCTCCCAGGTGGCATCAGTGCTCCTCATCTGTGATCACATGTTGAGTGACAAGGACCTAGAGCAGTGGTTGTCAAGCCTTAGTGGGCACCAGAATGACTTGGAGGGCTACAAAGACATAGGCTGCCAGGACCCACCCATGGTTTTTGATTCAGCAGGCCTGACATGGGGATGTGGAAGGCAAGGATGTGCATCTCTAGCAAGGCTGTGGCCCCACACTGAGTCACAAAGCCTCAGGCCAGGGCATCTCTCTTCCTCCCCACCTGCCTCTATCCTGCCTCACTGCAGGGTCATCTGCATCCTCTTCCAGGTTCCTAGAGACACCTGCTAGTGCCTTGGCCTCTGCAGACAGGGTGTGCCCAGGGCTGGGGCCTCCACCCATGCCCTCCACTTGATGGTGAGCTGAGGACAAGGACAGCCTCTTTGTCTCCATGTCTTAGGTGGAGCTGGGCCACCAGTCAGGATTATTTCTTCCCCTAGAAAGCTAGGCAGGCATCTCAAAAATCCTTAAGTACCTCATTTATATTCTGAAATGGTTGCTGATTCTCTCTTGCTAGGGTCAAATACCACCAAAGCCCGTAACACTCCTCATAGCCATTCAAAGGACTCTGGGCTGGCAGGAATCCACTGTTTCTCTCCCTTCATTGATAAATGCTGGTGCCTAACTTTTCTACCCTGTTGTCTTCTCTTTCTTTAACTTGAGGAAAGCATTGTGGAAATGGCAATCTTTCTAAAAGCACTATTTGGTAAAATGTCAGGGCTTTTAGTGTAGCCCACATCTGGAGCCTCATAGAAATCGCTGTCTAGAACCCCGTGGCTCAAGAAGCGTAAGGAGCTTGGTCTGTGCACCTCTCTCTCCTCCGCAGGGGAAGGGACCTTCCTTCCTCCCAGACCCCAGATTGGCCTCTACCTTTAGTTTTTATTTCCATCATGAGATGGAATTATTTTGTTGAAAAATGTTCTTTATTTTTAAAGCACCTGGGTAGAAGAATGCTGTTGCCGGACCCTCCTTGGACAAGGTGGAGAATGAGGGTGGCTGGGAAGCTGGGAAGAGCTGGCTGGGAGAAGAGAAGGAGGGAAGGCTTCGGGCTGAGGAGACCAGTGGGCAAAGGCACAGGCAGTGGCATGGATATGGATTGTGGGGACAGAGACAAGAGGTAAATTTAGAGAGGTGAAACGGGCTGGATTCTAGAGGAAGGAGGATCCAGAAACCTCAAGTACACAGGGGCCCTTAGAAGTTGGGGAACCACTCCTTAAACTAAACAACTCTCTTTTTATTGTCTTTTTGTCTCCCCAGAAATATTCTAGAAGTGTTTCTGACATTTGTTCACTCCCGGTTTTGGCCAAGATCTGCCAGAAAATTAAATTGTATGTATACAACGTCTACCTTCCTGAGCACTAGTGTGTAATAACATCTTTGCTTGTCCCCTTTTTCTAATGACTAAAATGATCTTCACACTTAAAAGGCATCCCTGAAGGTTAAAGTGTTTCTTTCTCAAAACATTGCACAGAAACCAGAAGACAAATGAGCTCTGAACAAAATCGTTTGGGAAATATACTGAATGCCAGCATCTTTGCATCTCAAAGCTGATCTGTCCTCCAGGCTAGAATGCAGCCCGCCGTGAGGCTCACTGCCGGCAAGTGCCTGCCAGCGAGGTGCCCACTGCACGACACCTGGAAATAGCCCCTCCCTGCCGTGTGAGCTACGGACCAGGGTGGGCAACTGGGCATGGAGAAGACTCGGAGCATCTTTAGTGCATGACATTCACAAGGCTAGACAGGGACTGTGTTTTCACAGAGCCCAAACTATTCCATTAAAAATCTGACTCAGATACATAGGAACATGATTGTGAGTGCAGAGACACTGTCCAGAATTCTCACACTCTCCTGTCCATATTCCAGCTCCACTTTGAGTCTGGGGTTAGGCTAGACATCAGAGTAACTGCTGTTCAAAACATTAAAGGGTGAAACAATGTCTTGAGAGGGCATTGGACTCAGAGGCAAAATAGCATGGGATCTACCTTTCACTAAGCTACTTCTTCTTTTATATTTTTATTTTTTTATTTTGAGAGGGAGTGTCACGCTCATTGCCCAGGCTGGAGTGCAGTGGTGTGATCATGGCTCACTGCAACCTCTGCCTCCCTGAGTCAAGTGATTCTGCTGCCTCAGCCTCCCGAGTAGCTGGGATTACAGGTGCCCACCACCACGCCCAGCTAATTTTTTGTATTTTTAATAGAGACGGGGTTTCACCACTTTGGCCAAGCTGGTCTTGAACTCCTGACCTTAAGTGATCCACCCACCTCAGCCTCCCAAAGTGCTGGGATTCCAGGCGTGACCTACCAAGCCCATCCCACTAAGCTACTTCTAGTATGACCACTGCTGCTTTGCTGCTATCAGGTATATGGGTGCTGTTCCAGGTGCCAGGTGCTGAACTTCTGATATGTTTCCTCACTTAGTTCTCACAACAATAAAATGAGGTAAGGGTTATTATTATTCCCATTTCACAGAGAAAGCAACTGAGCCTTAAAGAAGTAACTTCTGCTGGGCCACTGAGGACCTCAGATACACCTCAAGTTGCGCTTGATCTCATGTGTTCTTTGTGAATATACATATTCTTGACTCCTTTGCAACGCTGCTTCTTGAGCTGACTTTGAGAACTTGGGCCACTTAATGTCTTTGAGCCTCAGCTTCCCCATATCTAAAATTAAAGTGTAAACTAAATTCTGCCCATGTCTCAGAATCATCTTGAAATGTTTTAAAATCCAGATTCCTTTGCCCCAAACCTGGTGGGGGAGTGCTGTGTTTTCCTGGAAATTTTCCAGGGAATTCTTAGGCCATTAGACTCCACAATTAGACTCCTGGGTGTCCATGTCCACCCCAATGCTTGCCTTCTAGTACAGGTGCAAGACTGCCAATGCTACACATCCAGGTGATGCTTTAATGACTCAGAATAATGTTCTTTAGCCGTGAGATATTTATTTAACCACAGCATCTGCCCCAGTCCCTGCTTCTTTTACTTTTCCTCTCCCACAGGAGCTCCTATTAGTTTAGTCTGTGCTAGCCTAGCCTTGTGGATGGCTGAGAACACACAGAGGTGAGAGTTAGGCTGCACACCTGGACTGAGAAGCTATAGCTTCCTATATCTGTGGTAACAAAACACCACCAACTGGGTGGCTTAGAACCACAGAAATTAATTCTCTCTCAGTTCTGCAGGTCAGAAGTCCAGAGTCAAAATGGCAGCAGGGCCATGCTCCTTCTAAGATTCTAGTTGGATCCTTTCTGTCTCTCCCTTGCTTCCGATGGTGGCTATAAGGCCTTGGTATACCTCGCCTTGCAGCTGCATCACTCCAGTCTCTGCTTCATCTTCATATCTGGTCATCTTCCCTGGATGCCTGTCATTTCCTTTTATAAGGACACCAGTCATGTTGGATGAGGGCCTGCCCTAATGCCCTCATCTTAACTTGATTACACTTGTAAAGACCCTGTTTCCAAATAAGGTCACATTCGCAGATACCAGGGGTTAGGACTTCATCATGTTTTTTTCATGAACACAATTCAACCCCTAACAAAGACACTTTTCCTCATTCTGCTATCCTTCATCTCACGAGCTTCATGAGTACTAAATCCACTGAACAGCTCTCATCTGTTGTAATAATATCCAGGGACAGGAGGAAGCTATGATTCAGACCCACATTTGGAGCCTCTTAGAGAGATCCAAGAGTTAAACAGTTAAAAACTCTTCCTGGTCAATGTGCTGGCTTAAGCCCCTGCAAGCCAGCTATGCAAAGTGCCATTGCAGGTTCCAGAAATGCTAGCAACGCCCCTTTTCATGACTGGGGATGAATGCAGAGAGCATCAGGACATGGGGAGTAGGGGGAAGATATCAGACATGAAAGAAGATGCTGGAAGGCTGAGATGCGGCCAGCTCCCCAGGACCCCAATCATGTCATCATGCCTAGCTCCCATTAAATCGAGACCCCTGCCCCCTCCTTGCTGAATGCATTATTGTATTTTCTGTGTTAGATGTGGGCCAGCAGGACCCAACAGGGTCAAAGTGACAGCTCTTCAATGGAACCACCTTTGAAAAATTGAATTCAAGAGCATCAGTAGCCAGGGATTTTCTTGGTCCAGTTTGAAAGGGAAAATTATTCTTTTATGAAAAAGCAAAACTGTGTTTTCCTTCTTTCTGAAAATCACTGTGTTTCAAGTGTCATATGCAGCCGGTCACAATTGGCTCAGTGCTTTACGACTTACAAAGCACGTACACGTATAAATGCAGTCTCATATATTCTTCAAAGTCATCTGTGGTTCAGTAATTATATTGATAACTAAAAGTTATCTGGTGCTGTCTAAGCACCAAAAACTGTTGTAAATCCAACTATTTAAGGTCAGCGCCATTATTTTCTCCTTTCTAAAGAGGTAAAATCATTTGCACAAGGTCACAGATCCGGTAATGGACGAATCTGACGTTTAAATCCAACAGTTTGCTTTCCATTGACCCTCTCAACTCTTAGCCCTACGCTTTAGAGGAACGAGTAGGTTTTAAATGCCTGACCCACTAGCAGGGAGTCCTCACGTGGTAGAGACAAGACCTGCATGTCTTCTGTGGCATAGTCCTTTGATAAAATTCCCCCAGGAGGAATGCCTTACCTGCCCAGTGCCTCTCCCTGCCCACCGTCCCACTCGGTCTAATGCTTTCCAAATTCGTTTGAGGTGTCCCCACCCCAGGGACACGTTCCAGCACCCAAGCTACTTTCAGTCGCTTGCACAGCCCTCCTGGGTGCTCCTGGCTCCTCCTTGGTGCCACCAGCCCCCCAGTGCCTGCTCCGCCTCATCCCATTCTTCAATCTCTTCTTCCTTGCTGGTCTCCTACACCACCCACAAGCTCCTGGGGAGCAGGGATCCCATTTCTTAGCAGGAGGAGCTCAGTGAAGAAATGAGGGAATACATGAAGGAAAAGCACCACTTTTCCGGGAAAACAAATGTGTAGCTATCAGGCTATGACCATGGGGTGATCAAGTTTTTTGGTGTTCTGTTTTAATCAGGATACACAGTGCCTACACACTGTCTGTATTTTACTTCAACAGTGGTAAGTCAGGAGGATCCCCTCTTTTTAAAAATCTATTCTTTTTATTTAATGTCTATATGCAGAAACCTCCATATTATTTCACACAAATACGTGCAAACCATCCTATCCCCTGTTGATTGTGTTAATTCAACACTATTTTTTTTTCCTTTTTTAGCCTCCTCCTTCCCCATACCCTGCTCCTTCCACCCATCTCAGTCCCGCCCCCACCTCCAAGCCGAGCCACGTCTATAGGCAGGTGTGCCCTTCCGTGGCTTCTCTGTTCTCATTTCATTGATAGAGACCTACATAACACATCCACCTGCAGACGCAACCAACCCACACCCAGCCCTCGAGAGCTACTGAGACACATGTGAGGCAGGCACACATGGAGATTCATTCTCACCATTTTTCTTCTGTCGTAATGACCCAGTTTCATGAAATAGTTTTAGGGAGATTGAACTTGAATAGCTCAATACTGTGTCATTAATAACAATCAGCTGCAGTTATAATTGCTCCCTGGGTCAAGCCCACTCACCTGATATCTGGTGGCAGGCAGGTATAGAGCAGGGGCAGCGAGCAACACCAGGCTGCATGGTCATTGAATAGAATGCCGTGTGGCCAGAAATCTGAACATCCGAAGAGGGGCCATGGATTGGGATGGGGATGTCTCTAGAAACCAAACCGTGATGACAGCAGACACCAGAGTCCTGCTGCCCCACCTGAGGAGCCATCCTTGCAATCAGGGTTCCTATTGCACATAACAGTAAGAGCTCATGTGCTTTGTTTTGTTTTTTCGAGTGCTCTCCATATCTAGAGAATAGTTAATGATATTGATTCTATTTTACAAATAAGAAAACTGAGGCACAAAAAGATTAAATGATTTGTGTAAGGTCACCTGACAAGGAGACAGCAGAACTGGTATTCAAACCCAGAGAGTCTAATTTCAGAACCTAGAGCTACATTGAAAGAATTCCCGTGGCTTTTCCTTTCCACTATGCTGCCCTCAGTCCAATTGCTTGCCTTGAAAATGCTGTCACATCCTTTAGGTTTCACCTTAAGATCACTTCTTCCACTATATAGGGTTGGAAACGTTTTTTTTCCTCTCTAGATGCACAACCCTCTTACAGCATTTTCCACCTAGGACTATAGTTATCTTTTGATGCATTAATTTCCTCACCCATGTCAAGCTCCTAAAGTGCAGGAACTGTAGGACTGCATCTTGTACTCATCTCTGGTATCTAATATGATTCCCAGCACATAGCAGGGACTCCCAAAATGCCTGTGGAATGAAGGAATGAATGAATGAACATTTCAACATACAGCTAGATTTTTCTAAAGATACACAAGGTATCAAGTTCAGATGCAATTTTACAGAAATAATTTGTAGTAAAAGTCAACAATGTCTTATCCAAAACCTTGGAGTTGTCAGGCACATTAGCTCATGCCTGTAATCTCAGCATTTTGGGAGACCAGAATGGGACAATCACTTATGGTCAGGAGCTAAAGACTAGCCTGGGCAATAGAGCAAGACTCCATCTCTATAAAAACAAACACAAAAACGAACAAACAAAAAGCCTTGGAGCCAGATATGATTTGAAATTCAGATTTTTTATATTCTAGTAAAGTAATAAATAGTGCATATACCATAACCCACCTGCTATCCCTGGTACCTCTTGATCAATCAGATTTATATTTCAGAGTGAAATATATGAATTTTCACACTAAGTATAACAAAATTTACAAATTGCCCTATATCAGTTCAGGTCAAGTTTTGCTACCAAATGAAGTTATTGCTAAGTGGAAAATAATTTTGATTAGTGGGCTGTGAAGAAGGGATTGTGGAGATTATACAAGTTGCAATTTATGCTACTTTAAGTACCCAGTCTACCTACTCATGTCTGGAATGCATGGCTTTGGTCAGTCACTTGGAGCCTTTAAAGTAAGCAGACAAAGGTCAATAAATCAGCTTTCCAATCCTAAAGACCACTCTTTGTTCATTCTTTCAAGGACAAACTCTCCCCCTCAAGATAACAAAGGTGGGAGGGGATAGCTTTGGCGCACGCCCAAAGGAGACCTTTCCTCCAGCTCTTTTTTCTTTCTCAGGCTGAAAATACGGCTCTTTGGGTCTATGCCATTTCTCTCTCTCTCTCTCTCTCTCTCTCTCTCTCTCTCTCTCTCTCTCTCTCTCTCTCTCTGTTGATCTGTCTTTGTCTCTTGCTCTTGCTCTCTTTCTTTATCTTCCTTTTCTCAACTAGAAAAATAAACGCTGTCCAAGAGGCCAAATATATACATGGGGAAAACTGCCTAGTCTCACAGAAAATGTGACCTTCAAAGCCTTTTCCAAAACTTTTCTTAACAGTCACAACTGATGTTGGATGACTGCATGTCATTTGGTCCAAGCTTTATCCGCATTTCTTGACGGATAATTAAAGTGAGAGAAAACCATTCGTAGCTCAGAGTAGACAAGGGATGGGGTGGATCTAGAAACCCTGGAGCATCAGAGCAGGAAGGATCCCAAGAATGATCTTGCCCTAGCTCCTCTCCTTCATGAGGGAAAGCAGCATCACAGCCTCTGAGCCCACTCGGGAAGCTTCATTCCCCTCTGCTCCCACCATGGGAAAATCAAGGTGTGGGTGATCATGGGGATGGAATTTGGCTACAGCCCACACCTGAATTGCTCCTGGATAAGCTTCCACCTTCCCCAGGGCTGGTTCTCACTCACTCTGTAAGTGTGGATGTCTGGAGTCAGGAAGTAGAACCTTTCTTGTTTTTTTTTTGAGACGGAGTCTCGCTCTGTCGCCCAGGCTGGAGTGCAGTGGCCGGATCTCAGCTCACTGCAAGCTCCGCCTCCCGGGTTTACGCCATTCTCCTGCCTCAGCCTCCCGAGTAGCTGGGACTACAGGCGCCCGCCACCTGGCCCGGCTAGTTTTTTTTTTTTTTTTTTTGTATTTTTTAGTAGAGACGGGGTTTCACTGTGTTAGCCAGGATGGTCTCGATCTCCTGACCTCGTGATCCGCCTGTCTCGACCTCCCAAAGTGCTGGAATTACAGGCTTGAGCCACTGCGCCCGGCCAGCAAGTAGAACCTTTCTAATTTCCTGTGAGTGGCTCTCTCTCTGGCCCTGTTCAACCCACCCCACCCCACCCCCACCAAATGGAAGGGGAAGGTGAAATTTCCTCTTTTGGACAGCAGGCGCTCATAATCACAGCTGCAAGCACTTTGTGAGAACCAATACCAGGGGCTTTTCATGTGGTTTCCCTTAGTCCTCCCAATAAACCCTGGGAGGGAGCTGGCAGGAATCACATTTTACAGATTTAAAAATGAGGCTCAGGGAGGTTAAATAAACTTCTGAGAATTGCAGAGCTGGTGAGAAAGCGGTGGATGGAGCAGTGACTCCAACTGACTCTGGAGTCTTTACTGAACCACCATGCTCAACTCAGTATCTGGCAAGAGCACTTGAATTCAAAAGGATAATTCTTCTCGGGGACACTAAGAGGGAGCCTGCTGCCTTGTTCTTTCAGGGATCCAGCCTCCCCTGTCCCCCAGGGCAGGGATGTAGGAAGGACTAGTGATGTGACATCAGCTTGCAGCTCCCTCTTCATTGGGTCCACCAAGTGGCTATCCACTCCCCACACTCCCTACTTTTCCAGAGTACCCTAACCAGCACTCACTCATCCCAGGGCCCTCCTCTCAGTGGTCCAGTCAGGAAACAGAGCTGTGCAAGGAGGATTTAATATAAGCTACCAGTTTTAAAAAGTGCTAAAAAGGCTGAAACAGTAAAAAGGGGAAGGCTAGGCCACCCAGCTACGAGGACTACAGGAGGCAGCCAGTATCCCTAGGCAGACGGAAGAAGCAAAAGGGAGGAGCTGGTGTTCTCAAGCTTGGGAGACCACTTGCTGTGGGGTTGCTGGGGGCAAAACAAGAGACCACATGGGCCAGTCCTGGAGCCATGGATGAGGGGTCACCCATGGGTGCTGGGACCCTTGGGAGAGCCCACTGTGGCTAGAGCTGGAGTCACTGAAGGGAACATCCAGACAGAGAAAGTTAGAGAAAACAACCTCTCTCCTCCTGCTGCTGCTCTCTTTTCCACCAGTGCCAGCTCCAGTTCCCAAGGGAACCTGGTAAGTATATTTTGCAAAATTCCCAGCCCCAAATGTATAGAGTAGAATACAGGCTATAGAACCATAGAGGCTAATATAACCAGCACAGTGCCTTTCAGTGTTTGACAAAAGAGGCCTGCAAGCTGATCTTCTGTGCCATCCCAGAGTTCGTAAGACAGGCTCCAGGCTGCCAGTTAGGCTCTGCATGGTCTCGGGTTGCATTTATTTGCCTTGAGGTTCTCAGAACTGTTGAGATGCTGTTTATTCAAAAGACCATTTAGTGATTCCTATAAAAGGTTGTGTTACTCACTGTAAATTCTCAGCTCCAAAGAAAGCCTCATCTTGTCATTCATGGTGGAGCGTGTCCAGGTTCTTGGCATCTTGAACAAATTGGATGAAGCGCACAAAGCAAGGAAGGAATGAAGGGATTTATTGAAAATGAAAGTTCTCTCCACGGTGTAGAAGTAGGCCTGAGAATAGGGGCTCAAAGACCCGGTTACAGAGTTTTTGTGAGTTTCAATATCCTCTACTTGGGGTACGCCCTATGTCAATGAAGAGGATGAAGTCAAGTTACAAAGTCATTTACGGCTTTGCCCTATGGAGAGGCTATTTCCTATTATAGCTGAAGTGTGAATCGGACTTATGTTTCCTGCCTCCAGACCCTATTTTCCTGCCTCATTGCCATATGACTATATCATTCTGCTACTCTGTAAGTGATTTTCTAAACCCAAGGCAGTGTTTGACATTTAGAAACTGGGAAAAGCCTGGTAGTGAGGATTCCACAGGGGAAATCCTCCCTCATGGGATGTCCGTGACTCTGGCATCAATTTATTTAGTCATCACATCAGGGTCCTTGGTTTCCAAGACTCATGAATGGGAGTGAAAGTTGCCAGCTAATACCAGCTAAACGGTCAAGACTCTCAGGATAAATGATTGAAAGGAGTAAAATTTTAAGAAAAGATTTCTATAACAGAACGTGTAAAATGGCAAAAATTCAATTTGTAGTGCTGAGTTCATTCATTGACTGAACTCAAAGTGCAGTCTCGTATTTCCTGGGAATCTCAACATCAATACCCCTTGCCCTTTAAAATTTCGTTTCAATTATTTCACTTCCTTGTATAGGCCAAGTTAATATCAGAGAGAAAACAGTTCTGTTGGCTAAAGAGCAGAGATTGGCAAAGTTTCGCTGACTCTGTCTGATACCACACACTCTTAATTTTCTGTTTAGAATGGCTCTCTGTGGCATAAACTCAACACAGCTGTATCAGAAAATGTCTCTCTATTTGTTTTCACCAACATTACTTTTTTTCTTAGCTCACCAATTGTTTTGTTTTCTTTTTCCTAGAGCTATAGAACAGTCTGTGCCATTCAAAGATGTAGATTCAGACAAATACAGCGTTTTCCCGGTAAGTATTCTTAGGAATAACCAGATGTTCACTAACATCATATTGCTTCCTACAAATTTATTTCCCTTAGTAAGACAGGACTGAATTTCATTTGAACGCATTATTAATTTGATGAACAACACATCATTTCACAATTTCTTTTCTTTTTTGAGACCAAGTCTCACTCTGTCCCACAGACTGGAGTGCAGTGGCATGTTCTCTGCCCACTACAACCTCTGCCTCCTGGTTTCAAGTGCTTCTCGTGCCTCCAGAGTAGCTGGGATAACAGGCGCACACTACCACACCTCGGCAATTTTTGTATTTTTAGTAAAGTCAGAGTTTCATCAGGTTGGCCAGGCTGGTCTCAAACTCCTGACTTCAAGTGATCCATCCACCTCAGCCTCCCAAAGTGCTGGGATTACAGGCATGAACCACTGTACCCAACCCATTTCACATTTTTTAAGGATTTTGTAGCATTGTAATGATACACAAGGCATTGAAGTAAATCTTAGGCCCAGACTGGTTTTGTTTCCATTTCCAGCTGGAATTCTCCATGGGGGCTATAGTTGCCTTGAAAGGTTTTGTGAATTATTTTGGAACTTCTTAAATCTACTTTAACTTACTTTATTAATGTGTGTGTGTGTGTGTGTGTCTGTGTGTGTGTGTGCACATTTGATTCAGAACAGTTAAAATGTCAGGGTATTCTCTGTGAAAACCAACAAGCAAGTAACATGTCACAAAGTCCCAAAAGTTTGGGAAATCTCAGATATTCTACTTGGGAATGGAGGAAATAAAAATATTATCTGGCATTATTATAACTCTTGATTCAAATCATTGAGGTCAAATATTTAACCTGCATAATCAACCATTTGGGTAGAGACTTTTAAATTATCCAATGACATTAACCATTTGGCCAAATAAGCCAATTGTTTTACAGCCTGAGAGGACTGATGGTTAATAGAGGGCTTTTGGGAAGTTGGAAGGGTCTGCTGTTTCTGGAGGTGCTTGTAGACACACATACATGAGCAAACACATATACAGAGAAACACAGGTGTGTACATGCACACACATCTATAATATGAATACACATAAACACACACATGCATATACACGTGCCTCCATACATATACATTCACATTCACACAATGCAACCCCACACATGCATATACAAGCAAACACTTAATGTCACACACACACACGTACACTGACATATGCACACACATGCACACACCCTACCGCCTGTTACTGGTCCTGGTGTTATATTACGTGTCACTTCACACAGCATGTCTTCTCATATTAATCTTAATTTTCTTAGTGCTCTTTAGTGATCCTAGGTTGAATTTGAATTAAAAACTGCGGATGTCAATGCCATTCAGACAGCTCTGATTGACCTTCCTCATGGATAACATCAAAGCGAGCTGAACCGCTCCTGTGTGTGCTCTTCAATTTCAGACCCTGCGGGGCTATCACTGGCGGGGGAGAGACTGTAATGACAGCGACGAGTCAGTGTACCCAGGTAGAAGGTAACTATTTCTGCTGGTTGCTGAGTTTTGAAATTATCTTCAGAAAAGGAAGCAGGAGGCACATTTCCTTCCCCCAGCCTAGGGGATTCCCACTTACAGAGAGAAGAGATTTTCGTGTTCTGATTGAAGTAAAGCTCAGTGAAAAAAGAAAGGCATTCATTCATTCATTTGTCCAAGAAATGCTTATCAGAGACCTACAATATGCCAAGTACTTTGCATCATGCTGGGTGGTAAACAAAACAGAAATATGCCTCCTCTTCTGGAGCTTACAGTCAAGTGGGAAAAACAATCAAGTAAATGGATTATCTGATTGTAGACACTTATCCAGCCTTCTGTATCAGTTCTCCATGCAGAATTGGGCCCAGAAATAGTGACCTCTCCCTCCGGGAGTAAGAAGGAACCTCTAATGAATGGAAAACATGTCATACATTAGCTCTGGGCTGAGGTTCAATTGCATCTCTGGTATCAAAAAACAGATACGCTAGCCCTCGCCTTTGTTGTGACTATAGTGTCAAAGCATTGAATAAACCAGTTATTTGGGCACTTAGGGGCACAATGGGATGCAGAGTTGTTCATTATTTTCATTGGCACCATTCCACAACCATGCGGTCCATGAATGTAGTCAATGATGACAAAGACAGGATTTGGTCCAGAGCTTCCGGCAAATACCCAAACCAAGGTTAAAGCAAGGAAGCTGAATGGAGGCTTCTGATGTCACAACACACAATGGGATGTGACACTCTTCCATGAAGAATGCTGTCGCCTCGCCATGGCACTTCATCCATTCATTCATTCATTCGTGAAACTGACATCCACTGAGAGACAAGCATATGTCAAAGATCAATGTTAATGTTTTTTTCTTAGGCCAGACAACTGGGATGTCCATCAGGATTCAAACTGTAATGGCATTTGGGTAAGCAACTAAATTCAGCTTGAACCCCATTCTCCTTTGTTCCTGCCTCCCACAAAGCTCATCACATATTTGCTTTAGTTAGATCCAGGGAAGACTATGACAGCCTAAGCAACTCTTTTCCTGCTGCTTAGAAGAGGGGTATAGAATCCTGATGATGCATGAAGAGTGTCAACGATGTCGTGAGAGTTGAGTCTTTCTCAGTCATGGCCCCTTTAAGCCTTGCTTAAGGTCACCGACATCTAATCCCTTTACACTGTTTCGAACAGTGTGAAATTAAATGAAGAGTGGTGTTAACAAAGTTTTACAGCAACCCACACAGCTGTTGGAGCAAACCACATGCTGTCCTTATTTTGTTGCAGCCATTTTTTTCTGTTTCATAAGCCAACCCAGGCAGAGCAGAAATTACTCAGTATTTACCCTACCACTCACACCTTGAGACATTTAATGCTGGTGTCCTAGTTTCCTATGAATAATGGATTTGCAGCTCCCAGAGGAAGAAAAGAGGGAAGCCAAACTAAAACAACAACAGCCTCAAGTTTGTGCGGTGTTAAGCTTACAAGATTTGAGGGTTCCTTATGAGAAAAAGAATATCTACTTAAAAATACAAAATCAAATAGGAAAATCAGTAATTTTTAAAACAATCACAGAAATCTTAACCAATTCCTGGAGTCTCAGAAATTCAGTTCCCTTTCTTTTGAGATCTCGTTTCTGACTTACCGGAAGTGTTTACATGGAAACATGTCCTGATTGCAGCCTGGCCTCCCCTCTCCACCTAGAATACGCTAATGCTCCCAGTTACTCCCAGCACTCACATGGGCAAGGGCTGTGATGGGTCCTGAAGCTTAAGATTCCCTAACGTCAAGATATTATGTTGGTGCAAAAGTAATTGCAGTTTTTGTAATTAATGGCAAAACTTGCCATTATTTTCACACCTACCTAAATAAATTGTCTAAATTGCCTCTAAATAGTTGCTTCATTTATCTGCTTCAATGAAGAGGAAAAAGTTTCTGTAAATATTTTCCTCTCTCTGGGACACTCATAGTCCAGGTTTGCACTAATAGTCACCTACTGTGTGCTTTCCAGTCCCATTGCCCCAGCCCACACCACCCACCCTATCCCCTAGTCACTCTGCCTCTTCATGGAGAAGAAGAAGACATCTCCCCTAGAGCATAAGGTAACAAGATCTCCAAGTCAGCTCTTGCTCTGGAAAACCCAGGTTTAGTTGTCATGTTGGAGGACAAAGGGGACTAATCAATGTGTGACGCCCTGTCTTCGTTCCATGGTCCCACCCAGGTCTCAGATATGGTGTGCCACGCATATAAGGAGGAAGGCCAAGTGAGAGACTGTACTAGATCAATGGACATCCACCATGAGCTCAGGGAGGCAAGATGCAGAGCTCCTCATCAGTGATGGGAGAAGGACATAACACCTTCATGCCTATCCCTTTCCACAGAGGAAGCACCACTCACAGAACCACAACATCATAAACTCAGAGGGAGTCTCACAACCATGAAATCCAGCCTTGCCCAGACTATGTCCTGGGGACCCCAGAGTTGAGTGTGATGTGAATAGGTTCTTTCACGTTTTAATGGGCGTGGGGAGCTCCCAAGACTGGAGAGTGAGCAGGGTCTTGTTAACACATTTCTGATCAGCAAGTACTTTCATTTTGGAATACTATGAATAATCCTTCCAAGGACTAGCAGCTCCACAAATGGGTAGCTTCACCTTTAGGTTTTAGGATGTGCCAACTGTGCCAATTCAGTCCTATTCACAGGCCCAGTGTTACTTCCAGGTTTCTTAATCTGGGCACTATTGATGTTTGGGTTGGATAATTCTTTGTTGTTGGAGCTGTCTTGCAAACTGTAGGATATTTAGCAGTATCCCTGACCTCTATCCACTAGATGCCAGTAGCACCCCCAGCGAAAAATGTCTCCAGACATTGCCAATGTCCTCGGGGGTAAAGGAATGTGCAAAATGGATCCCTTGAGAATTGCTTCTTTAGAAGCATCAATCTTAGGTACTGAAGATGTCAGGACACTTAGACCTCCAGCTCAGAGACTGTGGAATCCACCCAGATCCTGTGTCCCAGTCACTCAGTGGGCCCTCTATGCTCTGAGAGGTGAGACCCCTGATCCAGGCACCTCTCCCAGAATCCTGCCCGGCATGTCCTTGAATGAAATGGTACGGTGTCTGGCTCTCTCTTTACTCCCACCCTCAGTTCCTCCCAAACATGACTCACTCACACAGGGCGTTGCTATGTTGAATTAGGGGCTTAAGAGACTTTAAAGGGTTTTATCTACTCATTTGCCTCTGTGCTTTTAAAGCCATTTAGGAGAGCTTAATATATGTATCTCATAAATTTAAAACCAAGCTGCTAATCACATCATTTCTCTTTTAAAGGGTATTGATCCAAAAGATGGCATTCCATATGAAAAGAAATTCTGTGGAGGTAAGAATTGCGGATATCAGTGTGGTTATAACAATAGAGTATTCTTTTCTAGTCTGAGTCAAACTGAAGTGAGCAGACCACCTAAGTCAGAACGTGCTCGATGCTAGGATTTACTCTATGCTGACCAACTTACATTTATTTTCATGACAGATCGCAAAAAATAAAGTATCTAAAAGGTTCAGAAAAGTAGGAAAGGGGTCAGAATCTTAAAAAAGCAAAACAATTTGTTTAATTGACGCTTTTACTTGAGGATTAGGTTGCAAAATGGATAAAAGAGCAATGGAAATCCAGCACTTTTCCAAATAAGAAAATAAGCAGCAGTCATAACTGACATTTTTAATCTTTTGCGTTTCCCTTTAATTGCACTACAAGGTCAGACACCCAGACTTCTACTGATGGGATGAGTCTCTTTGTCCACTAGGCTAAAGATGCATATCTGAATGTCTGAATGACTTGAGAGAGACTGCCAGGCTATAACCTATGAGGGCTTCCCAAAAATAGCTGGGCAAAAGATTTGTGCTCTAAGTGCTCAGATGGCACAAACATCTGGGCCACCAGTTCCACTGGGGAAACCTCACCACCCCATACATGACTGAAAATATGCTCCTGGTGATGCCAACACTTAATGGTAACATCATTGTTTTATGTTTAGGCAATGCTTCTCTCCCCACTTTCACAATCACCTCATTCATTCATTCATTCACTCATTCATTCAACAGGTATTCTCTGAACAACGATTCCAATTCTAACCAAGGGCTATACTTGGCTCTGAGTTTTCTTGGACAAAAAGTGTATAGTCTTTGCCTTCTATCAACTTAAAGCCTAATTGTCTTTAAGCCCTCAGAGGGCAGGAAGAGGAATAGAAAATGTAAAGGCTCATTACATATTTATGCAGTTTAGGAATATTTGTTGGATGAGTAAAGAACGAATGAACAACTAAACCAATGAATGAAATATATGCAGATCTAGGTGAAACCCTGGTGCAAAGCCTCTTAGATTCCCTACACCCCACTCTCCCTGTGCCCTCCACGATGTCCTGGGCCTCCTCAGTCCCCATTTTGTGGTCAGATAGTGGTTTCCATGAAGCCCAGGCTGGGGAGTCACTGCAGTGAGGTTAGGCCATGCTCTTGCATGACTTGAGGAGTTTGGAAGTGGAAAAAGGAGGCACTTCTCTCTGCCTCTGGGAGGCATCAACTGAGTCAGGATTTTTTTTTTTTTTTTTTTTTTTTTTTTTTTTGAGACGGAGTCTGGCTCTGTCGCCCAGGCTGGAGTGCAGTGGCCGGATCTCAGCTCACTGCAAGCTCTGCCTCCCGGGTTTACGCCATTCTCCTGCCTCAGCCTCCCGAGTAGCTGGGACTACAGGCACCCACCACCTCGCCTGGCTAGATTTTTGTATTTTTTAGTAGAGACGGGGTTTCACCGTGTTAACCAGGATGGTCTTGATCTCCTGACCTCGTGATCCGCACGTCTCGGCCTCCCAAAGTGCTGGGATTACAGGCTTGAGCCACCGCGCCCGGCCTGAGTCAGGATTTTAAGGAATTTAGAAGAATGAGTTCACAGGTGAATGATTCACGTGGTTGGGCCTCAGAGTCAGATGAAGGGATTCTGAACCTCCAAACAAACAGGGCTGCATGCAGACCTTTCTGTCTCCATTTCTCCATTAATCAGCCAGTATCATCTATGCAGTGTTTTCGCCTGTATGAATTAAGGGCATAATATCCATGAAAAATCAAAATTTCTCCATAAGATCATTAACTCTTAAAGTGAATTGTAATGGACATCAGTGTGTTTTCAAGAAAGCAATTTCCAGAACCAAAATTTAGGCCTATTTCTGGTTTCAGATAAAGCTGTGATTCATTTATTCATCCATCATTCACTCAAGATGTTGTACAGCAGTTTGTTTTATGCTAAGCTGGGAAACACACCTGCATCTCTACATCTTAACTAGCAGCTCCAATGGCCTGGAAATCTCATTCGGCTCGAAAATGCTATGCCCCTCACTCTCAAACATGCAAAAAGGAGTAATGCACTACTGTTAAAATGCTCGGTGCCTGGAATACACACAAGGGTATCTGCCCTCATAACTACCCAGTCTGGAGGCTTCAAACTACTCGAGTGCATAAATAATGTGAATAAATTGTGCTGTTTAGGTTCACAGCCCAGGGGAATCATTTTGCTGGGAGACTCAGCTGGGGCTCATTTTCACATCGCTCCTGAATGGATCACAGCGTCACAGATGTCTTTGGTGAGTAATTTTGGCAGTCATCATTCCAGATGTGCTGGCCTTTGTTTTTGTTTCCCCTTGCTCTCTCTAAATGTAATGCCAACTCCACACAGGTGCAAATTTCCCTCTTTAGCAAAATCTGGCACGAAAGGCATATCCACAGTCATTTCAGTCTTAGACAAACGGCAAAAGTTTCCTTCTACTCACTTCCCCAGCCTCAGCCCAGCTGCTGCCAGGAACCCTGAAGGCAGTAGTGCAGAGTCAAGAAGGTGGAGAATACACAGAAAGGACAAAGCCCACCGGGCTGGCTTCCCTGTGGAGGTCAGGATGAGGCATTCTGGGGCCTGTCCAGCTTGTTTTTCGTCTGAGCAAGCAAGAAGCTCTGGGCAGAGCAGGCTGCTCGGCGCCTGATAGCCACTGCTGTGCTCCATGGAAAGCGTCAGGGGACAGACAAGCCCACCATCCATTCCCAAAGAGTGATGAGACTGTCTGGGAGGGTTTTTTAATTAAAAAAGAAGAAGAAGAAGAAGAAGAGGGCCACAAGGCAAAATTGCAAACGATGACAGACTCAGAGAAGGCAAAGAAAGGGGAAGGAAACCAACATTTATTGACTCTATATCAGGCATCAGGCACTATAAGAGAGATTTGCATGCATTAGTCAGATGAATGACTCCTAAATATGGGGTAGACATATAATGGCAACTTTGTATATTACCAGTTCATCACCTGAGCACACACCTGCTGCATTATCAGAACGGCCATTACCTTCCTCTCAAATTGTGCAAACACCTGGGGAGATTGTGTGGCAAAGGGTGGGAGCTGGAGGGTGCAGGGAAGGGCAGTCTGAACGCCACACACCCAAGCAGGGGGTACAGTGGTGTCAGATGGGTCACCTGGAGCTGGGGCTTCCTGTGGCTACAAGTTATCACGAGGAAATGTAACGAAACCTGTGCCTAGAGATAGCTACATACTTGGCAGGGCTCAGTGCAAAACAAAAGTACAGGTGCCCTCAGCAAAACTTGTTCAAAAGTTCCATTAAAGCTGCTAAAATATAAACACGTTTCTTTCTGTGGCAGTCTTCCTCAATATGTCATGGTATTTTCTTATTTACTATTTAATGTCATTCTAAAAAAATAATTAAAATCTTAAATTATTGGCATAAATGTTATGTTCATCGTCACATTACGCAATGCCAGTTTTATATGCCGCTGTAACAGTACTGAACTCCTATGCTGGTGGAATCACTGCAGTTACACAATTCTTATGTAGTAGCTTGTCCCTGAAGGGTGCTTTGAGCTGCCCAGAAGACAGAAAGGGCAAGCCAGACTCGGGAAGGTTGGAAGGAGGAATAGAGGCTTCCCAGGAGCACAGGGTCACCAGACTGAACACTTTCTCAGGCCAGGAGATGCTTGGGGCAAGTACAGACCCTCCCAGGCACTGAGGCTTCCATCCTGAAACACTCAGGCCTGAGAGCTGCTGGGTTCCTCCTCCTGCCAGTGCTCCATAGGTCCCCAGGTAAGCCAGGAATCTCTCCTTCCCAGGGCCTGTCTCCCCAACCCACAGCAGTCAGGTGACTGACCCCCAAGAGTCTTCAAACCTCTGTGTGGGAACATGCTAATTATTTGGATGGGTAATGAGTTTGCCTCCCCTGCCCACCAGATGCCAGCACTGCCGGCTGGGGCAGGTGACAGCTGCCACCATGCCCAACTCCATTCCTCCTCTTGCCTGTGCCCAGATTCCCAAAGGACCAAAGGGCAACATTGGAACACAGGCCTCCCCCATTGACACCATTTAGTTGCCACTTTGTTGGAGGGTGCAGCAGCTGCAGGGCAAGAAGGGGAAGACAGGCTGGGGAGTGAGTGGCCAGGAATCCATCTTGAGAGATGGCAGGAGGCAGGATCCAGAGTCGACCCCGTTTCCAATCCCCTCCCTCACACATACTCAGTTGGCCCACTGGACTTCACTCACATAACACAAATTCAAAACTAAGATTTTTAAGAAGTTCAAGATGGGGCAGCAGAGCATTAAACCCAGTGCAGGGCTCTTTCTAAGCAGAGGACCTCATGGGCCCCACTGCTTGCACACACATAAAGCCCTGCCCGGGTCTGACACAGTGCACAGGGAACAGCAACTCACAGCCTTTACTTCTGGATGGCCCTATCAAACAACACAATAAAAAATGTGGGGGCATTGCCACAACAGACTTGTCCCAAGAGCCACCCTGTCCATTAGAGAAAGGGGTGGTGCCCCTGCCCTCGAGAAAGGGACATGGGCACAGTGGGGAAGCCCTGTCATACAGCCACCTATGGACGCGCTTCCCTCTTCCTTCTCCCAGAAAACGAAAACTGATCCAGAGAAATTAACCTGCAGAAACTATCATTTTTTCTTTGACTTCCTCTTCCTAAAGAAATTGAATATGAACTCAAACACTCTCAGGTTGAACCTCTCCCAAGCCCCCACACTAGGCAAGCATAGACCTCCCTCTGTAAAGATGAGCAAGTGGGGAAACATCTGGATATATATAAAACCTGCTCAGGAACACAAATGAAGAGTGCTCTTTTGAAAAATGTTTATGGGAGGAAAGAGAGTGACATTTTGTAAAATGTTAAATTCAGGTTCTCAACAATAATTGAGAGGAAATTGCACACATGAAAAAGAAGAACTCGGAAATCAGGGAAGACTGCCTTGAGGTGACATAACTATCTGATCTAAAAATGCAGCTGCAATACTGACTTGCAAGTTAGATGGTGCAGAAAACAAGAGAGCAAAGCGGTCAGGCAGCTGGGGAAATTCTGGGACTCAGGAGAAAGGCTAGATGTGCAAATCAAGAGGGAAAGAGGAGAGGTATGCAGGAACGGTCCCGGCAATTGAATAGAAACTGCAGAAAAAGAAAAGACATCAGGCAGAGAGGAAGCTGTGACTAAATAAGTAATGCAAGATAATTTTCTTGAGTTGGGGAAATCTGTCTTCAGCCCGCAACCCCCACAGTGTGCCAGGCCAGGGTACAAAATAGACTCTCTGTGTTTCCTGCTTTTCCTTATTTATTCTGAGGATAAAGAAAACTCTTGGAATCATCCTGCCCAACAAACCAACAACCCGGGAGCATACTAGGAGGGAAAACCCATCTGGCATCAGACTTATCTCTCAACACTAAATTTCAGGAAACAGCGGAAGAGCCTCTCTACAGAATTTTAAGAAGGAAAAATTGTGTCAAAAGTGCTCTATAGCAAGCTATTGTTCTCACATGAGGACTACAGAAACTTATTCTCAGTCATTCAAAGACTTAGAAAACAGGGGGCGGAGCAAGATGGCCCAATAGGAACAGCTCCAGTCTCCAACTCCCAGCGCGAGCGACACAGAAGACCAGTGATTTCTGCATTTTCAACTGAGGTACTGGGGTCATCTCACTGGGGAGTGCCGGACAATTGGTGCTGGTCAGCTGCTGCAGCCCTACCAGCGAGAGCTGAAGCAGGGCGAGGCATTGCCTCACCTGGGAAGCGCAAGGCGGGGGGGAACTGAGACACACAACACCTGGAAAATCGGGTAACTCCCACCCCAATACTGCGCTTTAAGCAAACGGGCACACCAGGAGAATATATCCCACACCTGGCCGGGAGGGTCCCACGCCCACGGAGCCTCCCTCATTGCTAGCACAGCAGTCTGCGATCTAATCGCAAGGCAGCAGCGAGGCTGGGGGAGGGGCGCCCACCATTGCTGAGGCTTAAGTAGGTAAAGCCACTGGGAAGCTCGAACTGGGTGGAGCTCACAGCAGCTCAAGGAAACCTGCCTGTCTCTGTAGAATCCACCTCTGGGGACAGGGCACACCTAAACAACAACAACAAAAAAAGCAGCAGAACCCTGTGCAGACACAAACGGCTCTGTCTGACAGCTTTGAAGAGAGCAGTGGATCTCCCAACACGGAGGTTGAGATCTGAGAACGGACAGACTGCCTGCTCAAGAGGGTCCCTGACCCCTGAGTAGCCTAACTGGGAGACATCCCCCACTAAGGGCAGTCTGACACCCCACACCTCACAGGGTGGAGTACACCCCTGAGAGGAAGCTTCCAAAGTAAGAATCAGACAGGTACACTTGCTGTTCAGCAATATTCTATCTTCTGCCAACCTCTGCTGCTGATACCCAGGCAAACAGGGTCTGGAGTGGACCTCAAGCAATCTCCAACAGACCTACAGCTGAGGGTCCTGACTGTTAGAAGGAAAACTAACAAACAGGAAGAACATCCACACCAAAACCCCATCAGTACGTCACCATCACCAAAGACAAGAGGCAGATAAAACCACAAAGATGGGGAAAAAGCAGGGCAGAAAAGCTGGAAATTCAAAAAATAAGAGCACATCTCCCCCTGCAAAGGAGCGCAGCCCATCGCCAGCAACAGATCAAAGCTGGTCAGAGAATGACTTTGACAAGATGAGAGAAGAAGGCTTCAGTCCATCAAACTTCTCAGAGCTAAAGGAGGAATTACGTACCCAGCGCAAATAAACTAAAAATCTTGAAAAAAGAGTGGAAGAATTGATAGCTAGAATAATTAATGCAGAGAAGGTCATAAAAGAAATGACAGAGATGAAAACCATGACATGAGAAATACGTGACAAATTGACTCGATCAACTGGAAGAAAGAGTATCAGCGATTGAGGATCAAATGAATGAAATGAAGCAAGAAGAAAAACCAAAAGAAGAAAAAGAAATGAACAAAGCCTGCAAGAAGTATGGGATTATGTAAAAAGACCAAATCTACGTCTGATTGGGGTGCCTGAAAGTGAGGGGGAAAATAGAACCAAGTTGGAAAACACTCTTCAGGATATCATCCAGGAGAACTTCCCCAACCTAGTAGGGCAGGCCAACATTCAAATTCAGGAAATACAGAGAACACCACAAAGATACTTCTCGAGAAGAGCAACTCCAAGACACATAATTGCCAGATTCACCAAAGTTGAAATGAAGGAAAAAATCTTAAGGGCAGCCAGAGAGAAAGGTCGGGTTACCCACAAAGGGAAGCCCGTCAGACTAACAGCAGATCTCTCAGCAGAAACTCTACAAGCCAGAAGAGAGTGGGGGCCAATATTCAACATTCTTAAAGAAAAGAATTTTAAACCCAGAATTTCATATCCAGCCAAACTAAGTTTCATCAGTGAAGGAGAAATAAAATCCTTTACAGATAAGCAAATGCTTAGAGATTTTGTCACCACCAGGCCTGCCTTACAAGAGACCCTGAAGGAAGCCCTAAACATGGAAAGGAACAACCAGTACCAGCCATTGCAAAAACATGCCAAAATGTAAAGACCATAGAGGCTAGGAAGAAATTGCATCAACTAACGAGCAAAATAACCAGTTAATATCATAATGGCAGGATCAAGTTCACACATAACAGTATTAACTTTAAATGTAAATGGACTAAATGGTCCAGTTAAAAGACACAGACTGGCAAACTGGATAAAGAGTCAAGACCCATCAGTTGCTGTATTCAGGAGAGCCATCTTACATGCAGAGACATACATAGGCTCCAAATAAAGGGATGGAGGAAGATCTACCAAGCAAATGGAGAACAAAAAAAAGCAGGGGTTACAATTCAAGTCTCTGATAAAACAGACTTTAAACCATCAAAGATCAAAAGAGACAAAGAAGGCCATTACATAATGGTAAAAGGATCAATTCAACAGGAAGAGCTAATGATCCTAAATATATATGCACCCAATACAGGAGCACCCAGATTTATAAAGCAAGTCCTTAGAGACTTACAAAGAGACTTAGACTCCCATACAATAATAATGGGAGACTTCAACACCCCACTGCCAACATTAGACAGATCAATGAGACAGAAAGTTAACAAGGATATCCAGGAATTGAACTCAGCTCTGCAGCAAGCAGACCTAATAGACATCTACAGAATGCTCCACCCCAAATCAACAGAATATACATTCTTCTCAGCACCACATCACACTTATTCCAAAATTGACCACATAAGTGGAAGTAAAGCACTCCTCAGCAAATGTAAAAGAACAGAAATTATAACAAACTGTCTCTCAGACCACAGTGCAATCAAACTAGAACTCAGGACTAAGAAACTCAATCAAAACCGCTCAACTACATGGAAACTGAACAACCTGCTCCTGAATGACTACTGGCTACATAACGAAATGAAGGCAGAAATAAAGATGTTCTTTGAAACCATTGAGAACAAAGATACAACATACCAGAATCTCTGGGACACATTTAAAGCAGGGTGTAGAGGGAAATTTATAGCACTAAATGTCCACAAGAGAAAGCTGGAAAGATCTAAAATTGATACTCTAACATCTCAATTAAAAGAACTAGAGAAGCAAGAGCAAACACATTCAAAAGCTAGCAGAAGGCAAGAAATAACTAAGATCAGAGCAGAACTGAAAGAGATAGAGACACAAAAAAATCCTCCAAAAAAATCAATGAATCCAGGAGTTGGTTTTTTGAAAAGATCAACAAAATTGATAGACCACTAGCAAGACTAATAAAGAAGAAAAGAGAGAAGAATCAAATAGACGCAATAAAAAATGATAAAGGGGATATCACCACTGACCCCACAGAAATACAAACTACCGTCAGAGAATACTATAAACACCTCTACGCAAATAAACTAGAAAATCTAGAAGAAATGGATAATTTCCTGGACACTTACACTCTCCCAAGACTAAACCAGGAAGAAGCTGAATCCCTGAATAGACCAATAGCAGGCTCTGAAATTGAGGCAATAATTAATAGCCTACCAACCAAAAAAAGTCCAGGACCAGATGGATTCACAGCTGAATTCTACCAGAGGTACAAGGAGGAGCTGGTACCATTCCTTCTGAAACTATTCCAATCAATAGAAAAAGAGGGAATCCTTCCTAACTCATTTTATGAGGCCAACATCATCCTGATACCAAAGCCTGGCAGAGACACAACAAAAAAAGAAAATTTTAGACCAATATCCCTGATGAACATCGATGCAAAAATCCTCAATAAAATACTGGCAAAACGGATCCAGCAGCACATCAAAAAGCTTATCCACCATGATCAACTGGGCTTCATCCCTGGGATACAAGGCTGGTTCAATATATGCAAATCAATAAATGTAATCCAGCATATAAACAGAACCAAAGACAAGAACCACATGATTATCTCAATAGATGCAGAAAAGGCCTTTGACAAAATTCAACAGCTCTTCATGCTAAAAACGCGCAATAAATTTAGTATTGATGGAATGTACTTCAAAATAATAAGAGCTATTTATGACAAACCCACAGCCAATATCATACTGAATGGGCAAAAACTGGAAACATTCCCTTTGAAAACTGGCACAAGACAGGGATGCCCTCTCTCACCACTCCTATTCAACATAGTGTTGGAAGTTCTGGCTAGGGCAGTCAGGCAAGAGAAAGAAATCAAGGGTATTCAGTTAGGAAAAGAAGAAGTCAAATTGTCCCTGTTTGCAGATGACATGATTGTATATTTAGAAAACCCCATTGTCTCAGCCCAAAATCTCCTTAAGCTGATAAGAAACTTCAGCAAAGTCTCAGGATACAAAATTAATGTGCAAAAATCACAAGCATTCTTATACACCAGTAACAGACAAACAGAGAGCCAAATGAGGAATGAACTTCCATTCACAATTGCTTCAAAGAGAATAAAATACCTAGGAATCCAACTTACAAGGGATGTAAAGGACCTCTTCAAGGAGAACTACAAACCACTGCTCAGTGAAATCAAAGAGGTCACAAACAAATGAAGAACATACCATGCTCATGGATAGGAAGAATCAATATCGTGAAAATGGCCATACTACCCAAGGTAATTTATAGATTCAATGCCATGCCCATCAAGCTAACAATGAGTTTCTTCACAGAATTGGAAAAAACGGCTTTAAAGTTCATATGGAACCAAAAAAGAGCCCACATTGCCAAGACAATCCTAAGTCAAAAGAACAAAGCTGGAGGCATCACGCTACCTGACTTCAAACTATACTACAAGGCTACAGTAACCAAAACAGCATGGTACTGGTACCAAAACAGAGATATAGACCAATGGAACAGAACAGAGTCCTCAGAAATAATACCACACATCTACAGCCATCTGATCTTTGACAAACCTGAGAGGAACAAGAAATGGGGAAAGGACTCCCTATTTAATAAATGGTGCTGGGAAAATTGGCTAGCCATAAGTAGAAAGCTGAAACTGGATCCTTTCCTTACTCCTTATATGAAAATTAATTCAAGATGGATTACACACTTAATGTTAGACCTAATATCATAAAAACCCTAGAAGAAAACCTAGGTAATACCATTCAAGACATAGGCATGGGCAAGGACTTCATGTCTAAAACACCAAAAGCCATGGCAACAAAAGCCAAAACTGACAAATGGAATCTAATAAAACTGAAGAGCTTCTGCACAGTAAAAGAAACAACCATCAGAGTGAACAGGCAACCTATAAATGGGAGAAAATTTTTGCAATCTACTCATCTGACAAAGGGCTAATATCCAGAACCTACAAAGAACTCAAACAAATTTACAAGAAAAAAACAAACAACCCCATCAAAAAGTGGGCAAAGGATATGAACAGACATTTCTCAAAAGAAAACATTCATACGGCCTACGGCCAACAGACACATGAAAAAATGCTCATCATCACTGGCCTTCAGAGAAATGCAAATCAAAACCACAATGAGATACCATCTCACACCAGTTAGAATGGCAATCATTAAAAAGTCAGGAAACAACAGGTGTTGGAGAGGATGTGGAGAAACAGGAACACTTTTACACTGTTGGTGGGATTGTAAACTAGTCCAACCATTATGGAAAACAGTATGGCGATTCCTCAAGGATCTAGAACTAGAAGTCCCATATGACCCAGCCATCCCATTACTGGGGATATACCCAAAGGATTATAAATCATGCTGCTATAAAGACACATGCACACGTATGTTTATCGTGGCACTATTCACAATAGCAAAGACTTGGAATCAACCCAAATGTCCATCAGTGACAAACTGGATTAAAAAATGTGGCACATATATACCATGGAATACTATGCAGCCATAAAAAAGGATGAGTTTATGTCCTTTGTAGGGACATGGATGCAACTGGAAACCATCATTCTCAGCAAACTATCGCAAGAAAAGAAAACCAAACACCGCATGTTCTCACTCATAGGTGGGAACTGAACAATGAGATCACTTGGACTTGGGAAGGGGAATATCACACACCAGGGCCTATCATGGGGAGGGGGGAGGGGGGAGGGATGGCATTGGGAGTTATACCTGATGTAAATGATGAGTTGATGGGTGCTGACGAGTTGACGGGTGCAGCACACCAACATGGCACAAGTATGCATATGTAACAAACCTGCACGTTATGCACATGTACCCTAGAACTTAAAGTATAATAACAAAAAAAAAAGAAAAAAGAAAGTGGACCACATTCCCAACGCTGGGTACAGATGGCCAGCCTCGAGTCCAGGGTGGACAGGGAGCAAGAAGTTTTACTTAAAATTGTGAAGACTGAACATTTTCCTTTTCTGAAATGGAATTGAATATAACCAGAAGAGTATATGTTATCTGAGAATGAGCACAAGCATAATTGGGCTGGTCTGAATTTTCTTCCAGGGAAAGGGATGAATTAGCACCACAGATGAGCGGGCAGTGGGAAAAAGGAAGGAGTTGTCTCATTGCACCCTGTGGTCCTGCCTGTCTCATGTGCCAGCTAAAGACCTCAAACTCCAGCAGGAGTCTCCCTAGGGGTCTGATGATAGGAATGCGTATTACAAATCAAGACCCTTCAGGGAGCCCAGACATGTTTCATTCCATTCCTTTGCTGCACCGAGGACCTGATCAGATTGTCTGACAAGCACAGTAAATGCTATAGAAAAACAAGGGGGCATTGTTTTATAATGGGTCCTTGTGCCTTCTATGAGGCTACTTGATACTTCTTTACCTTTGTCTCCCTATAAGACAGAAAACACGTCTGTGTGTACATGACCCCATCCCAGCTGTATCCGCTGAAAAGGAATCCACTGTCGGGCATTCTCCGTGCAGTGGCCCCTCTCCTCTCCTGCTCTTGCCATCCTCTGCTTAAGTAGTGGGGCACCCGGGAGTCCTGTTTACAGCTAATTAGATTAGGAGTGTATTCATCTGGAAAGATATTTGTAGTTCAATAAAGACAGTATGAAGACTCTCTCTCCTGGTTCCACAGACACAAAGGGTTCTGAGTCTCACTCCGACCTGTCTGCTCCCTTTCTCCTTAAACAACCTGAGCTTCTCTCTGAAATATCTAAACCTCAGTAGTCAGGTTCAAATCGACCTACTCAAACCACAAGAAAGACCTCAACTTAGAAAGATGTCAAAGGAAGATGAAGAGCAAATCCAAAAACACTTTCGTGCTGGTTTTGTTTTTTTTCTTTTTTTCTTTCAAGGGAAAAAACAATCGCTGCTTGAGTTGTTTGTTGAAAAAGAAGAGGAGGTGGAAAGATCATTGAGGCCAGCAAGGGATGCTGCCCTCCTGCCTCTTCCCCCATCTGTTCAAAAATTATTTCCAAAATATTAAATGCTGCATTTCACTGAATCAGAATTGCATGATGGGCTGGGGGAGGGGGCGAGGAGAGAAAAGTGATTCTGAAATACAATTTCCCAAATGTTTATTTTGCTAGCTAAGGCTGTTGCCTATCCTATTATAAAATCTTTGCACGACCCCTGGCAGGCAGTTGTCTGTAAGGTAAATAGACGCAGATTGAATTTCGTGCTGTGTCAAGGACAAAATTAATCCTTAATCTAGCTGCTGAAAATGCATATTCACTAGAGAGCGAAGTGGCTCCCATCTCTCAAGCTTATATGCACTTCATTTCTCCCATTGAGATGATTTTGTATATCAGGTTTGGCTACTCTTTATTAACCCACAAACAGCACAGGCAGTATCAAAGCTCTCACCCTACTCTCACTCACCCGCCCTGCTTCCCACTCTCTGGATTTATCACTGCACATAAAGCCTCCCTTAAGCACAGAGGAAGATTTTCATGATGCATGCAAAATATGGAAATTCTATCTGAGTTACCTTCATGTCGACTCCAGAAATATCTAAGCATTATTGTGCTTTCTTATTATATTTTAAGATGAAGAAAAGCTATTGTTTAGTAAAACTGGACAAAATTACATCTTCTGCTCCTCAGCCATCTTGCAGGCTAGCGGATTAAAGATGTTAGGTAATGAGGAGAGAAACCTCAATCCTAGTTACTTCTCATTGATTCTGTCAGAAAAAGAGAGTTGTGTTCACCGTGGTGAATTCTGCTCTCCAGCAGCAATCATGCCACAAGAGACAGAATGTTCTTCCGTTTCCTTTCCCTGTTCATGAACAGACCAGACGAGCCGTTCTTGAATTCTGATCAACTCGACGCCCTTCTCTCCCTACTCAAGGTGAGAATCCGGGTCTCTCACCTGCCAGCCATGTAGGGTGCACTCCCAGGCTCATTGTTCTGAAAACATCCACCATCTTGGCCCTGCTGTCTTCTGAGAGAAGTAAAAAGAAAACAAAAACCAGTTGTTATGAAAACTACAAGAGGAAATTATTTTAAACTCCATACTTCTGAAAAGCATTTATAATTACTCAGCCCACATACCTGCTCTGCCAGTACATGAAATACTTCTGTATCAGGAGGCAGTGTGAGTCTGTCAATGCCTGTGCTATCCAGCCTGCTGCTGCAACTAGAGGACAATCTCTTGCCCCCTGGTTAATAATGTCTGTCACCTGCTTCACTCTCCCCCACATTCCTTAGCCATCAAATGGAGCTCATGAAATTACTCATCACAGGGGAAACACCTAGAATCTCAAGTTCATTGGGATATGGAAAGAGAAAATTCCATCATTTAAAAATAATGTTGGGTGGTTGGAATTGTCATACACTGTTCTTTTTTTTTTTCAACTAATTCCTTCCATGCAATTCCTTAGGAAGAGTGGGAGTAGGCAGAGATTATCCAGCCCAGCTCTAGTCAAACATCTAGGGGGCAAGACTGGATTCTACATGATTTCCTAGGGAAATCATACAGAATTTCCACTCAAGGAAATAGTTTGGAGTTTGGGCAGAGTGATGAGCTAAACCACAATTCCTGGAGGAATATAAGGAAGAGCATGCACGAAGGACAAAGTCCAAAGATTCCAGAGGCAGAAATTGAGGATAGCATCGCTAAGCCTGACTGCTAAAGAGCTCCAAGGAAAGCGGAGCAGAAAGCAGCAAAGAGGTCATGATCTCATGTTGGTAACATATATTTCAGAGCCAACAAGAATGAGTAGATGAATCAGCTCTTCTTAACAGCGCAGGATATGGGCTCAACTGTGGTCACAGAGTCCCAGATTTGGTGACTTAAGATGAAAGTGTTTCCTTTTATGTAGTAATCCAGAGGGAAGCAGTCCAGGGCTGGGGGAAAGTTAGATCATCCTCAACATGCAGCTTCCATCCTGGGGTCTGAGGTAGCTGCCCCTAATCCTGCCACCTGTCACCTGGAGGAAAGAAAAAAGACCAAGTGAAGGTACATACATCCCTTGGGAGAAGTTGGCACGATAGTGGTAAATATCACTTCTTTCTCACATCCCATTGTCCAGAACTTAGTCATATGGCCACACCAGGCTGCAACAGAGACTAAGAATTGCAGTCTGTGGCTGGGCAGCCCTATGCCCAACTATCACTGTTCTATTATTAAAAACAGAGAAATAGATAAAGGTGGATTACTGGGGCTCTGGAGGTGAAAAGCACCGGCTCAGCTTCAAAAAATGTAAAGTCTAGCTGGGAAGAGAAATAAGCTCACCCTAATTAATAATAATAATAATAATATAAAGCAAATATTACCATGTGCTTACCAAATACCAAGTAGCCTATTTAGCATTATCTTATTTAATACTTGCAATGGTCTGAATGTTGGTGTCCCCCAAAATTCATATGTTGGAACTAATACCCACTGTTAGTATGATGAGGTGGGGCCAATGAGAAGGGATTAAGTCATCAGAGCTTCATTCTAATGGCTGGGATTGGTGCTCTTGTAAAAGAACTCCCTTGACCCCATGTGAGAATGCCGCAACAAGGCACCATTTATGAAGCAGAGGCCTTCACCAGACCCAAATTTGGCAACACCTTGATCTTGAACTTCCCAGTCTCTGGAACTGTGAACAATAAATTTCTGTTGTTTATAAATTACACTATAAGGTATCTTGCTATAGCAGAATATGGACTGAGAAAATACAGCAGAATATGGACTATAGCAGGAAATGGACTAAGACAATACTGAAATGACTCTATTATTATATGTATTTTATAGATAAAGAAACTGAGACTTAGCAAGTTTAGCTAACTGACAAAAGGTTAAACATGGAGCCCAGATACAAACTGAGTCTGTTGGATCCTAGAGTAGAGGTCAGAAAACTATGGCTGTTGGGCCAGACGCTGCCCTCCCTGTTTTTGTAAACTAAGTTTCACTGGAAAACGGCAATGCCCGTTCATTTACATATTGTCTATGACAACAGCAGAACTGAGCAATCACGACAGAGAGAAAGAGAAACCTCAGAGGTTGGACTCTTGGACTGGCAGAGGGTCAAAGAGGAAACGCTCTACTTTTTCCCTGAAAATGACTTATTTCACTGAAGTTGAATGTGCATCGAATAAGCATCGTACCAGACCAAACGGCCTGCAAACCTGAAATATGTATTGTCTAGTCCTTTATAGAAACAGTTTGCCAGCCCCTGCCCTAGTGCTAGAGGGTTAGGTGCAATCAGCTAGGCATGCACAAGCTACCATGAGACCTAGAAGAGGACACCTAAGGGAGAAAGGCCAGGGCAGGTGAGAAAGGCTCTGAGAGAAAGTTCAGATGTAGCCAACTCTTGGCTGTTGATTAGCAACTAAGCAGTCAAGACAGTGGAGCTGAAGGAAGAGCTTGTGGAGAGACCTGAAGGTCTGAGAGGGTAGGGGTAGGTTCAGGGGGACCCAGGTTGTTGAGGGGGGTAGGAGAGGAGGGCTGTCAGGAGAGGTTGGGGACATGGAGATTCCTTGTGGTGGAGGATGACATTGAATAGCTACAGAAGCCTGCAGGTTAGGGTTTCCCTACGTGGCCAGTCATTGCAGTCATGTAGGGCACTTATTCAAAATGAGATTCTAGGGCCCCACCACAAACCTACCCAATCAGGATCTGTACTTCAAAGAAGCTCCCTGTGAGACTCTGGGAAACACTACTGAAGATGTAGGAAGACAGTGAGGAGGCAGGGCCCCTGGCCAGAGATTGCTGCAGTCACCCGGGGCCAGCAGATGTGTATGCCCAGAGGGGTGGAATGGCAAGGTTTTGGGACAGCCTCTTGGTATAAAGTGAAAGAGAAGAGAGAAAGAAAAAGAGATCATCATTTATGATCACAGTCATGGGGAACAAGAGCCCAGGTCAGTCCTGGTGAGCAGGTGGCCCCAGTGAGGTCTTCTCCACTTTCCCCTCTGTAACTTGACCTTGGACTTCCGGTATCAGATTCCAGTTATTACCCCCCAAAAAGGAAAACTACCCACATCCCAGACAAATTGCAGTCTGGCTGTTTTAGAAATGACTAAACTTTTACAGAATCAAAGGTATTAGAAGAGTCAGCTTCGAGGATGTGTACCTCTTCGTGCTCATTTCTGGCCCTTGGAGGAATTTTTTTTTTCTGTTTGTTTCAATGGCCTTAGAAAAGAATTGATTTGTGATTATCTCTGTATATGAGGAGGATATTTTATACTCTTGTTTTCTTGCTTTTAGGAATCTAAAAAAAGTTATTCAATCACCCTGGGAGGGAAAAAAAACAATGGAAGGAAGGGAATTCAGTAGAAAGAGTTTAACTGTAGAATGCGTTCTCATTTGGTATGCGGCAGTGGGAGAAATGCATCCCTCGACTCATTCATTGAATAAATAAATCATAGGGTTAGAGCTTAAGTAATAAATAATAGAAAAGGAAAGGAAAGAAACTAAGAGGAGCTGACAAGGTAAAAATAAATAAATAAAAAGAGCTACATTCAAGCAAAATGATGAAACATGGAGTATTATTTGCCATTTTGTCCTCTTTGTATTTACGTGTCATATTTTGCTAGAATTTTTTATTTGATTGTTTATTCACTACCCCCATAAGCTTTTGGACTGGCAGAGGGTCAAAGAGGAAACACTCTACTTTTTCCCTGAAAATGACTTATTTCACTGAAGTTGAATGTGCGTCAAATAAGCATCGTACCAGGTACTGAGCAGTTATTGCTACTGGTCTGCTGGTGTGTAGTACATTTTAAGTCACTAAATTGGGGGGTTACCTGTTACATGAAAATGTATAACTGTAATGCTTGGTGTTTGTTGGTCTCCTTTGGACATGACATGATGAGTTTAGCCCTGGGGTTTTGCATGCGGTGTTAGCAATGCTGGAACTATTTCCCCCGGCCCCTCTGTGCTTGATTCTCTCTTCCTAGCCTTCCAGGACTCACACATTAGATAAGACTTCCTTCAAGATTCCTTTCTTGAAAGCCCCAGATGTGGGACAGATGTCCCTTCTGTGTGCTGGCACAGTACTCTGGACTGCCCTTAATACGACTAACAACCAACTTTTATTGAGCTCTTACAAGTCTAAACGTCATGCATAGATTATCTTTTTTAATTCTCTCAACCACCCAATGAGATAGGTACTTTTATTAAGTTATTTTTATTGGTAATGAAACTGAAGCACAGAAGGGTTAAGGAAAGAGTTCTAGGTTACCCAGCTGGAAAGTGTTTATTGTCTGTGCCTCTCTAGAACGGTGAGTCCCATGAAGAAGGAGCCCACGGCTGCCTGGGATGATGTCCAACAAAGTGCCCAGCACAGTCTGGTGCCTGATGTTTCTCCCTCTCCCCCTCCCCTTCCCCTTCGCCCTCTCTCCATCCCGCTTTTCCTCTGTGTGCCTCTGTGTGTGTAATGAATCAGAGGGCCACAGGGACTTTCCCTCAATATGAGACTCATCTCACTGCAAGGGAGATTATATGGTTTACAAATCAAATGCACAGAGTTAAATTACTTTCTTGAAGTTGTCTATATTAAAGCCTTAGTTTATGAGAACTGTGCAACCGAATCTAGTTAAGCCTGAGATGACAGAGGCAGAAACCAGATGATGTATCCTCTCTCTAGTCTCCCAGAACTTCATCTGCCAGGCCCCACTAGAAGACAGACCTCCAAAGCAGTGGTGTGTGCCATCTCCCTGGAGGCCTTTCCCCGGGGTATGTCAGGCCAGACAGGCCCTGGGTGCAGAAGAGTAGGGTGTGTGTGGGTTTCTGTGTAGGGTCACATATGGTTTCCGTATTTGTCCCCAAAATATTCATTCTGCACTCTTCATAAATTAGACACGGCCTCCATACAAGAGAAAGAGAGAAGGAAAAGATGGCGGCAGCTCTCAAATCATCTGTGCACTTCAGAACTTTTCACCCAAAGCACTATCTGGGAGACTACCCCCTAAACAGGCAACCAGGAAGCCTCATGTTCAAGGACTATCTAGCCCAGCTTGGCCCATTTTGTCATTTTATGGGATTTGGCAGCTTGGGGGCAAAGCAAGGAACAGATACAAGTGGGCTATGGGAAGCCCCTCCCTTTCTTTTTTTTTTTTTTTTTTTTGAGGCGGAGTCTTGCTCTGTCGCCCAGGCTGGAGTGCAGTGGCCGGATCTCAGCTCACTGCAAGCTCCGCCTCCCGGGTTCCCACCATTCTCCTGCCTCAGCCTCCCGAGTAGCTGGGACTACAGGCGCCCGCCACCTCGCCCGGCTAGTTTTTTGTATTTTTAGTAGAGACGGGGTTTCACTGTGTTCGCCAGGATGGTCTCGATCTCCTGACCTTGTGATCCGCCCGTCTCAGCCTCCCAAAGTGCTGGGATTACAGGCTTGCCCCTCCCTTTCTTGTTTCACTAGAACCTGGGCTCAAATCCCAGCCCTGCTATTTACCAGATCTATGACCTTGGCAAGTCATCCAGACCCACTCTGAGTTCAGACCAGAGCAGTCCTGGGCCCTGTGCTGCCCTGCATAAGGGATTCTTTTAACAACAGAAAACACAGAAATCCTCCAGGGGCCTGAATCAACAAGGGAAGGTGCCCTTCATAAGAGGTGTCCTCCCAGAGACTCTCACTGGGTTAAGGGTTGGTCATTTAATTTGCTGCTGTTTGTCTGAGGTGTGAGTACTTGTTTTTTATTAGAGGGAATATCCAATCTGATACATGTTAGTTGTTCTAAAGTGTTTGTAGAAGGGAGAGAGGGAGGAGAGGAGGGAGGAAGGCTGCCTCATAGAGTTGTGTCATTGAATTGAACAATTTGTGCAAGTTTCCTGTCTCAGTGCCTGGCACATAAGGGGAACCTAGAATTAGTTCCCTTCCCCACTCTGGCTTAATGCACGTTATCTAGGAAACAGCACATCCAAGCATCGTGAATAGGTAGACATTTATTTATAGGACAGATTCATGTAGCAGAGGCTACAGAAATGGGAGTCAGGCAGGAAAGTGTGTGTGAGGGCCAAGGAAGGCTCTGAAAGTTGCATAATGTGGTGTTCCCACAAGAAAGGCACTAAGGTGATGGGAGGGGTGGGGACCTGAGCAGATGGGAGGCGGTGTGGTGGCATGGGGGGACTGAGAGGCAGAAAGCAGGAAGAACCCTGCTTACCTTCTGCAGGCGCCACTGCAGGACAGATGGAGGAGGAGCCGAGAAGCCAAATAGTGGAACAGGGAGACCCATGGTCCCAACGTTAAGCGGGTAGCCCTTGTCTCTGATTCCGGGGCCTTGAAACTCTCCAGCATTATTAAAAATACCAACCCAAGAGCTATTTTCTTTTTTTGGTAAAGTAACAATCCCCCATCTGCTTTGAGACTTTAATTCTGGGGAATGGATAAAACAATGCTTATTTAACTGGTGATGACATTTTTCATCTTTTTCCAACAGTGGTTACTTAGATTCCTCCACGTGACTTTGTACTGTTTGAAAATAATCAATTCAGGTCTAATGCAGGTACGTGTACTAGAAAAGGGAATATACTGTGCAGATTGTCCACAGCAGTGCAGGATGGAGACAGCCCAAACGTAAACAGTGAAGGAAAGGCACTGAGGATACTGCCTGCTTTGCTGGAAGACTGGCAGAATCAGATGAATGAGGGATTGGTGTCATTACTCTCTTTCTCCCATGCAACAAAGCTTTAAGAACATCAATTGCTTGCTGAAGTTCCGACTTAAAATGTTACCAAATTCAAATTATTGTATTTACTAAATATCCATCAAAAATGGGAACCAGTGGGCTTTGTGGATGCATGGAAATACACACACACACCTACCCACACAGGGAAACGTTAAATGAAAATATTACACAAAATAGTATACACGTGCCAACTATGCCATAAAAATAAATATCTATCATTGATAAAGGTCAGAAGAAATTTTGAAGCAATGCAGTAGTGATCTAACACTCACTAGGTTGCTCATGCTCTTTAAGTTTGGAAAATTTTTCTTGGTAAATGTTCAGTCTTTTTCACATATGTACATTTAAGGTACATTTAAAACGAGTTTCCTAAGAACATAAATGCTCAAGAGGAATAAGCAGGAGTTGATGAGGAAAATCTTAATTTGCATTCCTCCTGCCTCAAATGCCTGAAATATCTTGGATATAATGTTGCATGAATAAAGCTTTTAGTGTTTAATGTGATAGGACTTAAGCATTCTCTTTTTGTTAGGGTCTGTAAAACATTTGCTATTAATAGCCACTGCTTTTCATTTTTATCTACCAAATTTACTAAGGAAAAAAATATGACAGGCTTCTATTGGTCTGCTCAAACCTTTTCTATTATCTGGCAAATAAATGTCACTCCTCTTAAACCTGGGACAGTTCGCTTGGAAAGGGACACTAGGTGGTCTGCCCTAACGTGATGCTTCACATAGTAGGGCTCTGACTTGTCAACCTGCTTCCAACTGTCTTTTGGTCTTCCCCACAGTCTGGCTGAAGTAAATAAGGTGAGATTTCTATAGCCATTGGAGACACTGAAATTGAAATACATCTTCCCCAAGTTTGCACACTAATGACAGTAAAACCTTGGCTTAACATCAGAAGTGAAGTCTAAAACATTCAACCAGGAAAGCACAGGCTTGCTCTATTTTGAGGTTAATCGAATGACCGGGATAAACCTATGCAGCTGGTCTGCCTGGGCCTTCCAGGGCTCCCGCTGAGGAATGCAATCTTACCCTGGCCCCAGTTGTGATTCAGCACCAGCCACGGTCCACTCCAGCTGAAATCCTGGTGGGGATGATTCCAAGGCTGACTACGGTTTCCGAGATATCAGCAAGGATTCCAGGAATCTCCCAGGTAGCTGAGCCCCATTTCTTCAGATTGATCCAGAGAGAAATGAGCTTGGAGAACGTTAGGAACATGGAGATCCCACTTCCCAAGACAGGATTGCCTGCCATTTTCCCACCTACCCTACCCCTCCTCTCAACATCCCCTCTTCCGCCACTGAAAACAAGAACTTCATCACCCACCCCTTTCTGAGAATGAGGGCTACAGGGGGTACGGAACCTATTTCCAGTGGTGTCAGAGCCAATCATGGAGTTTTCTTGATTTGTGTTTCTTCTTTGTATTTATAGAGCTAGACATAGAAGACAGATCACCTGATTTCTAGAGCAAAGCCCTTTCTCTACTTTGCTGGCACACTTCAGAATTATTTACCCCTCCCTTAGTGTGCCAGGCTGCAGAGGGTATACATAGTTCTTGTCTAACTCATTCCTATGAAAGGGAGAGCAGACCCAGTCAGAATCAGAAACCTAGTTCCTCATCCAGTTTCCCAAGTCTGGAGTTGCCATTGCACAGATGACAGAGAAAAAGGTGAGGGAGTGGGGTGGAAAAGAACTATCATTCTTGTACATTTCAACATGTTTTGCAGGTTACTGACTCAACACAGCTCATAAATTCTGCCTGCATCTCACAAGCCACTTGCTTACTCACTATCTCTGCTTAACATATCTTGTGAGTTTCATCCATTCTATTTGTTTTTCTTGTCTTGTCTGGCAGAATTGAATATTCTCAAATCCTACAGTAAACACACATTGTAAGCAGAAAGATGTAGGGAAAAATAAGATAAAACACAGAGAAAAGTTTTGCTTTATAGTGGCAGGAGAAATAGAAACCCAAACAGAGAATAACTGAGTCACAGTAACGGTGGAGTTTTGAGCAAAAATGGTGGGTGCTGAATGCTAAGGGGTGACAAAGTACCGGTCACTGAGACTGCATGGTCCTCCGAGATTTACTGGGAGCTTTCTTCCATGGGGTTGTTTCTGGTTCTTTAAAGAGGATAAATCATCATTAATACAAGTGCCTCCCAGGATGCCATACTTCCTGACCATCTCCTCCCTCTTCCAGCCCCAGCTGTGCTGGAAATCACACTTAGGACAAGAATAAGGATGGAGGTTTCATGGCATGTGTGGAAGGAGGAGGCAATTGAAGAAGGAGGAGCAGAGGAAGCTCAGAAACCCACAGAAAATATACAGGATATCATGGGATGACTGCTGCTTTTGAACACATTTGTTTGTTCTAAGAATTATTTTGAAAGTGAACATAGTAAACGGATTCCTGTCTTAGCCCTTTGAATAACAAAAGCAACAAGCATATTGTCCAATTCAAGCCACGTATTAGTTTCCTTGGCTGCCATATAAAAGTTCCACAAGCTGGGTGGCTGGAAGCACCATAAATGGATTGCCCCAGAATTCTGGAGGCTAGAAGTCTGAGATCAAGATGTCAGCAGGGTTAGTTCCTTCTTGGCAGTCTGTGAAAACATTTATTCCATGCCTCTCTTCCAGCTTCCGGTGACAGCTGGCAATCTTTGCCATTAACTGGATTGCAGAAGCATCATTCAAATCTCTGCCTCCACCGTTGCGTGGCCTTCCCCCCATGTCTTCGTTTCTGTCTCTTCCTCCTGTTTTGTAAGCACTGGTCATAGGGGGCCCACCTTATTCCAGTATGACCTCTTCTTAACTAGTTACGTCTGCAACAACTACAAACAAGGTCACATTCTGAGGTGGCAGGTGGGGTTAAGACTTCAACACATCTTTTTTTTGTTGTTGTTGTATTTTTTTTTAGTAGAGACGGGGTTTCACCGTGTTAGCCAGGGTGGTCTTGATCTCCTGACCTTGTGATCCGCCCGTCTCGGCCTCCCAAAGTGCTGGGATTACAGGCTTGAGCCACCGCGCCCGGCCTCAACACATCTTTTTGAGAAACATAACTCAACCCATAACAATCCACAATTAAGAAATATAATTTTGCATTTTATTTATTTTAAGTTCTCATTCTCTATCTCTCTGAAAGTAGGAGGATTGAGTTTTTCCCAGTTTAAAGAATTGTGGTAGATTTCACGTATAAACTGTTCTATACACGACACAAACTGTTAACCACGGTTATTTCACTAGAGTTATCTCTTAGGGGAAGGTGATGGGGGGCTTTTATTTCTGCATTGTAAGTGATTATAATGTTTGCATTTCTAAAACAAACCCATGTACTACCTTGCAATAAGAAAGAACAATAAAAACATATTTTCAAGGGGTTAATGGTTTTTCTTTCCCTCACAGCCTCTAGCATCAGAGTCTCCTTAGGAGAGGAATCTTCACGGATGAGGAAAAAAACAGGAGGTCAGGGGCATGTGCCATTTAGAAAATTGTGCTAAAACTACAATTGGTTTGACGTGCTTGTCTTTAGATATACTTTAATTTATTTTAAATTTTAAAATAGCATTAAAGGAGGACTCAAGATTTTCACATTTACCCAAAGGGAACATGGGTTTTCAATATTGAGAAATACAGAGGCTTCTTGCAGCCACTCATGGAGGCTTCCTGTCAGTGAAGGCAAAAAAGGAATATTGGCTTTTAAAGGTTTTATCCAAAGAAAGATGCCCAGATAAAATACAAGATACTCTGTCAAATTTGAATTTAGGATAAACAACAAATTTTTCAAGTAGAAGTATATTCCAACCATTGCATGAGACATACTAATCCAAAAAAATTATTCCTTGTTTGCCTGAAATTCAAACTTAACTGGGCATCTGTTATTATTTATGTATGTATTTATCTATTTTTGAGACAGAGTCTTACTCTGTTGCCCAGGCTGGAGTACAGTGGCATGATCATGGCTCACTGCAGCCTTGACATCCTGGGCTCAAGCAATCCTCCTGTCCCAGCCTCCCATGAAGCTGGGACCACAGGCACATGCCATCATACCTAGCTAATTTGTTATTTTTTGTAGAAACCAATTTTACCTATGTTGCCCAGGCTGGTTTCAAACTCCTAGGCTCAAGCAATCCTCCCAAAGTGCTGGGATTACTGGCACAAGACACAGCACCTGGCTGGCACTCTTTATTTTTATTTGCTAAATCTGGCAGCCCTGTTCCAAACATACCAATTTAGATAAGCTTTTTCTAAAAATTAGACCACAGGAGAGATTAGTCCCAGAAGTCACTCATAAAAGGAACAATACGAGGTTGTAGCTCATCACATTTTTCTTTGCTGATTTTGCACAAGCCATAGAAATGTGGTTCAAATGAATCCTATTTTTGTCAACACTTTGTATCAGGAGTTCTTGACAAATTGTGCAGGAGTTGCAGGGGGTCCGTGAGCCTCCTGAAATCACAGGCCAGGTTAAATCTATGTGCATTTTTGTGGGGAAAGGAACCACAATTAGATTCTCAAAAATGTCTGAGACCTCCAGGAAGGTCAGAGGGCACCACCTTAATGCCTTAAGGCCATAACTTTGAACCCAGGGAAGGCATTTTTTTCTGAGGGATTGGGCATTATTTTTCAGATTAATTACTTTTCAGATGATTGACTTTCTGATGGCCTAAACTGCAAAATGGAGAATATCTCAGAAAATGTAAGAATGGGAAGCTCGGTCTGCTGAAGCATCCCTCCCAAGTGTTTGAGATGCCAAATGTCCTGCATGTTTCGCAAGAGCTGAGTAGAAGACAGGTCAAGGGTAGTGCTGATCATTGTGACTTCCCTGATGAAGCTGAAGGTTAGAGGCATCTGCCTTGAATACCAAAAGCCCTTAAAAAGAGAGAGTGAGAGTGGGAGGCAGACAGACAGAGAGCAATGCTCAGGCCGTGAATTTTCTTACTACCTTTAGGAAATAAATGACATTTTGATAATTGCTACTTTATTGTTTTCCTTAGAACTCTTTCATCAATCTACCAACAGCCCTTACCGATGAGCTCGACTGGCCCCAACTCTCTGGTGTTACAGGATTTCTGGACTCCACTGTTGGGTAAGTGTCTTTGCATGCCCTCAGACATTTCAATGCATCTGTGTCAAGAAAGAACAAGAGATGGGAGTTGCTCCCAAGATGTTGAAATGAGAATTATTAGGAATTGCTTCTAGAACATGAACTTGAATTCATCCACCATACAGTAGGATGTAATGCAAATTGCATTTTAGCAGTGCTGGCAAGAAAAGCATATTGCTGCCATGGGCAGGGTGGGGGTGGAGTTCCATAGTTTACTTCTGATGGAATATACTGAACACATCACTGAAATTTTCTGATTCAAGGAAAAACAAAGTTTACTTGATTATTTGTTCTCAGAAATTAGTATTTATAAAGATAAGGGCTGAAGCTAATTGGCACTTCTCAAGGTCCTAGAATCATCCTGGCTTTAATGCCCCCGATTTGTAGGTAGAGACCAGGCCTGGTGAGTTTGAGTGACACACAAACCCAATTCACTACATATGCCTTGGTGTTAAGGCCTGAGGTCTGCTTCCCAGAGCCCACACTTGGCAGGGACACCTGTGATGCTGGTGAAACTTGGCAAGTGTCCCTAACGTGGTAGAAAGTCACAGATATGAGTGTACAGCCATCCCACCCTGAACACACTAGATCTTGTCTGATCTCTGGAAGGTAAGCAGGGCCTGGTTAGTATTTGAATGGTAGAATGTCACAAATATGAGAAGTAATTTCTCTCCAAACATCCCCTAAACATTTATGACAGTTAATAAGCACAAGGAAGATGGCAAATGAATGGCTTCCATGTGTAAAAAAGAAAGGGTAGAGCTTTGATTTTAGGTCTAAAGGCAGGACAGAACCAGCTAGGAAGCCCCTCTTTGACTCAGGCAACAACGCCAGAAGGCTGGAAAGCACCATGAGATAAGCCATGAGAACTGGGAGGAGGGCAAGTGTACATGGGGCATGATTTACCCAAATCTATAAGGAACAGGAACGCCCCCAAGGGACAGACATTAATTATTTTAACAAGCAATTATTCTGATGAACAAAGGACATCGCATGCCATGAATAATTTATTTGATGATTTTTACTCATCTGCTTTAAAAATATTTCTTAAATACTTACCACCTAACCAGGCACATATGTTACAGGTGTTCATTTAAAGGTAAATAAGGCTTGTCCCATCTTTGTAGTCAATTGCAATTAAGGCAGATGAGACAAGTGAACAAATAATGGTAATGCAAGGGAGCTATAGCAATGACAGGCCTCCCACAGAGCCATGGGGCTCTGAGGAAAAAGAGTTCATGGAAGTGATCAACAGTCACTTCCTTTGGGGGGTAACGCACGGGAGACTGGGGTGATAAAAGGGGTATAGAAGAAATTAGGAAGATAACCAACCTTCAGGAAAATGTACTCATATTGACATAGAAATAACCTGTGAATATAGGGAAAGCCAAGGAGATGTGTTTTCCAGTGTAGTTACACCTTTTCAAACTTAATCATGTTTTTTTTTTAAAGGCTAGTCCTTGTCATTAGTGTAAAAATACTAAAATGCTTACTAATAGGGATAGTAGGAAGTAACCTTTGAGAAGTAAGAAGTAACTATATGCCAAGCATTTACTGAGTGTTGTATAGATATTCTCTCATTTAACCTCCTTGTGAGGTAGGGGGTATTAGTCTCTGCATTTGCGGTTGAGAGATCCAAGAGCAAATAGACAGAATAAGAATCTTGACCAAGGTTGCTCAGCCAAGAGTGATAGGGTCTGTTTTCACAGAACCTTATGTTATATCATAACAAAGACATGTTCTTGCCTCCCATAATTTGGGGAGTAAGAATGCTTCTAGCCCACAACTCCCAAACTTTGTGTTGTTTTTATTCTTTGTGTGGGAACATGGCTCACTCTAACCATTGTCCCTCTGTGTGAGAACATAGCTACAGGATGGAGAAATGACTAAGAACCAAAGAAGTCCTCCCCACGTGGAGGTGTGACCTGCCCTGTTTCAGTGACCCATCATATGCCTCCTTAGGGTCCCCATAAGCCCAGACATCTGGAACCTCCTGAGCCCCAGCCTCAGTCCCCTCTTCCCTCTGCTACAGCCTCTGTTGTCTTTACCTGGAACACATCCAGAGATAACCAAGCCAAAACAGGTTTATGGAAGAGAGAACCTTGGTCATCCCCCGGATGTCAACATCAGAAAAGAAAAAAATAGATATGTTTAAGTGCCCTCCACCCAGTCTAGTCATCTCTCAATAAAAGTATCTGGAATTTTCTCTCAATCAAGGCTTTTATGACAATAACAAAAAGAATTAGTTATGTATGAACAATGAACACAGTTTACTGTGCCTTTAATGAAAGCTTAAATTTTTACATATTGAGTCTATAAATCTTAACTACCTTTTGGCCCCATGAAGTTGCCATAAAAGAAATACCAATCTGATATTTAAAATTAATTTCCAAGTAGTTTAAATCTTTACTGGAGTCACTCAAGGAATGAAAGAGGAATCCACTCACCATGCCCAGCAAACAGATAAAAATATGTTTCCTCATTTCTTTCCACTTACAGCTCACACACACCAGTAGTTGCCCTGCATTTCCTAAATCTAAACTTCCCTGAAACTTGACCCACACTTAGCTCCTGCTCCCAGACTCTTTTCAGTTGTTTTTAGTTTCTGTTGGGAGGTAAGAGGGAAAGCTCCCTCTTCCTTTCTGCATCTGTTCTGTCCTCCCACCAGGGGTTTACTCCCTTATCAATGTAAAATCCCACTAGGTCTCCAATCTTGCAGAAGTTTCTATTCATCATCCTGATCAGTGCCCAGCAGGCAGACAGGATCTTCCATCAAGCATGATAATGGGGTAAGGGGAAGAGGAAAAGTTGAGAGTCTTCAGACATGAATGATTTCTAACTCGTAAGCATTATGCGGAGAAATTCTGACGCCATCTCACAAAGTAAGTGATCATCTAGGTATGGCTTATATGAAAATCATCTCTATCCTGAGCTAGTCTTTATTGACCTAGTACCTTTTTGTATTCAGTTCTCTATTACTGCTTACAAAAAACGCATAGTCTGCTGAAGCAACTTCCTTAGTGTTGACTCTAAGTCCTGCCCTTACCTGTTGTATTTCAACGAGGCACACACTATAGCTGATTGTTCACCTCCCCTGCAGGAACTTTTCTTTCTTTGTGTTTGTGGGACCCCAAGCTCCCTAGCTGTTCCTCTCAGAATGCTCTTTTTGCCAGCTGTTTCTGTGTACTGTGCCTGTGTTTGCTGCCACTCAGCTGGAGTGGAGAAGAATATACCAACTCCTTTTGATGGACGGGGAAATTCTGTGTTTGGAATCTGAGTTGCAATGGATTCCCCCATTAAACAGAAACAGAGGCAGCATGACACTGCATGCGTAGGATCACCGTTCGCTGTGTCCCTCCCAGCAGTAGTTACAGCTAAACTATCCATATACCATTGTATAAATTATACCCGCACATAATCTGTGCTAGGCCAATCTCCTTATTAAAGAAATAAATAGTTATAAAGTATATAAAATATCAAAGAGATTAGCATATGATGGAGGTCCTCGTCTTGTGGAATCAGGAAAATGAAAAGAACGTTGACCCAGAAGCAGCACTTCTGAGAGGTGTATACAGCTCCCATGGGCATTTTAGGCACATGTCCCTTGAATCCAAATTCTTATCCACAGAATTAGTGGATTTCTCTATTCAACTGGATCTCCAGAATGTGCTTGCTACCATCATGATCAGCCTCCTGCTATGGGTATCAACAGCGTTCTTGGAAAATGTACCTTGTGAAAGCATCAGGAGAGAAAATGGCTCCTTCCCTTTCATTCTTTGTTTATGCTCTTTGTCCTCTCAAAATGTATTATCCCCTTCATGAGACAACTTTAATTGAAATTATGTGCATGCATTACTGACAAACATAACCTCTTAGTTTTACAAATGTTTAGTTCTTTCAGTTGAGTTGATGTTAACAAAACCTGTTTTCTTGACTCTTGGGCTTCAGAAAATTCAATAAGTGATATCCCTAAAAAAAAAATGGGATTTTTCTTCAGTGTGATTCAGGAAGGAATTGAGTAGGTCAAAAGCAGAAAAAAAAATATCTGTGGGGGTTAAGAGCTTGGCAATAGAGCAGTATAACTGTAAATAGGAAGAAAAAAGTATTTTTTTAATATCATAATACTCTTATTTATTTATTTTTTATTATTATTATACTTAAGTTCTAGGGTACATGTGCATAACGTGCAGGTTTGTTACATATGTATACTTGTGCCATGTTGGTGTGCGCACCCATCAACTCGTCAGCACCCATCAACTCGTCATTTACATCAGGTATAACTCCCAGTGCAATCCCTCCCCACCACCCCCATGATAGGCCCTGGTGTGTGATATTCCCCTTCCCGAGTCCAAGTGATCTCATTGTTCAGTTCCCACCTATGAGTGAGAACATGCGGTGTTTGGTTTTCTGTTCTTGTGATAGTTTGCTGAGAATGATGGTTTCCAGCTGCATCCATGTCCCTACAAAGGACACAAACTCATCCTTTTTTACGGCTGCATAGTATTCCATGGTGTATATGTGCCACATTTTCTTAATCCAGTTTGTCACTGATGGACATTTGGGTTGATTCCAAGTCTTTGCTATTGTGAATAGTGCTGCAATAAACATACATGTGCATGTGTCTTTATAGCAGCATGATTTATGATCCTTTGGGTATATACCCAGTAATGGGATGGCTGGGTCATATGGTACATCTAGTTCTAGATCCTTGAGGAATCGCCATACTGTTTTCCATAATGGTTGGACTAGTTTACAATCCCACCAACAGTGTAAAAGTGTTCCTATTTCTCCACATCCTCTCCAGCACCTATTGTTTCCTGACTTTTTAATGATTGCCATTCTAACTGGTGTGAGATGGTATCTCATTGTGGTTTTGATTTGCATTTCTCTGATGGCCAGTGATGATGAGCATTTTTTCATGTGTCTGTTGGCTGTATGAATGTCTTCTTTTGAGAAATGTCTGTTCATATCTTTTGCCCACTTTTTGATGGGGTTGTTTGTTTTTTTCTTGTAAATTTGTTTGAGTTCTTTGTAGGTTCTGGATATTAGCCCTTTGTCAGATGAGTAGATTGCAAAAATTTTCTCCCATTTGTAGGTTGCCTGTTCACTCTGATGGTAGTTTCTTTTGCTGTGCAGAAGCTCTTTAGTTTAATTAGATCCCATTTGTCAATTTTGGCTTTTGTTGCCATGGCTTTTGGTGTTTTAGACATGAAGTCCTTGCCCATGCCTATGTCCTGAATGGTACTACCTAGGTTTTCTTCTAGGGTTTTTATGGTATTAGGTCTAACATTTAAGTCTCTAATCCATCTTGAATTAATTTTCATATAAGGAGTAAGGAAAGGATCCAGTTTCAGCTTTCTACTTATGGCTAGCCAATTTTCCCAGCACCATTTATTAAATAGGGAGTCCTTTCCCCATTTCTTGTTCCTCTCAGGTTTGTCAAAGATCAGATGGCTGTAGATGTGTGGTATTATTTCTGAGGACGCTGTTCTGTTCCATTGGTCTATATCTCTGTTTTGGTACCAGTACCATGCTGTTTTGGTTACTGTAGCCTTGTAGTATAGTTTGAAGTCAGGTAGCGTGATGCCTCCAGCTTTGTTCTTTTGACTTAGGATTGTCTTGGCAATGCGGGCTCTTTTTTGGTTCCATATGAACTTTAAAGCAGTTTTTTCCAATTCTGTGAAGAAACTCATTGGTAGCTTGATGGGGATGGCATTGAATCTATAAATGACCTTGGGCAGTATGGCCATTTTCACGATATTGATTCTTCCTATCCATGAGCATGGTATGTTCTTCATTTGTTTGTGTCCTCTTTGATTTCACTGAGCAGTGGTTTGTAGTTCTCCTTGAAGAGGTCCTTTACATCCCTTGTAAGTTGGATTCCTAGGTATTTTATTCTCTTTGAAGCAATTGTGAATGGAAGTTCATTCCTCATTTGGCTCTCTGTTTGTCTGTTACTGGTGTATAAGAATGCTTGTGATTTTTGCACATTAATTTTGTATCCTGAGACTTTGCTGAAGTTGCTTATCAGCTTAAGGAGATTTTGGGCTGAGACGATGGGGTTTTCTAAATATACAATCATGTCATCTGCAAACAGGGACAATTTGACTTCTTCTTTTCCTAACTGAATACCCTTGATTTCTTTCTCTTGCCTGATTGCCCTAGCCAGAACTTCCAACACTATGTTGAATAGGAGTGGTGAGAGAGGGCATCCCTGTCTTGTGCCAGTTTTCAAAGGGAATTTTTCCAGTTTTTGCCCATTCAGTATGATATTGGCTGTGGGTTTGTCATAAATAGCTCTTATTATTTTGAGGTACATTCCATCAATACCAAATTTATTGAGCATTTTTAGCATGAAGGGCTGTTGAATTTTGTCAAAAGCCTTTTCTGCATCTATTGAGATAATCATGTGGTTCTTGTCTTTGGTTCTGTTTATATGCTGGATTACGTTTATTGATTTGCGAATGTTGAACCAGCCTTGTATCCCAGGGATGAAGCCCACTTGATCATGGTGGATAAGCTTTTTGATGTGCTGCTGAATCCGGTTTGCCAGTATTTTATTGAGGATTTTTGCATCAATGTTCATCAGGGATATTGGTTTAAAATTCTCTTTTTTGTTGTGTCTCTGCCAGGCTTTGGTATCAGGATGATGTTGGCCTCATAAAATGAGTTAGGGAGGATTCCCTCTTTTCTATTGATTGGAATAGTTTCAGAAGGAATGGTACCAGCTCCTCCTTGTACCTCTGGTAGAATTCAGCTGTGAATCCATCTGGTCCTGGACTTTTTTTGGTTGGTAGGCTATTAATTATTGCCTCAATTTCAGAGCCTGCTGTTGGTCTATTCAGGGATTCAACTTCTTCCTGGAAGAAGTTTTGTTTAATTAGCCTGTCATGGTGGCATGTACTTGTAGTCCTAGCTACTCAAGAGGCTGAGATGGGAGGATTGCTTGAGCCCAGGAGTTTGAGACTGCTGAGATTGCTCTGAGCTATGATCATGCCACTGTACTCCAACCTGGACAACAGACCCAGACCCTGTCTTTAAAAAAGTAAAAATAAAAAAGTAAAAAAGAAATTAAAATTAAAAATAGTACTTCATGTTCAGATCACTTTCCAAAGCAATTAATATAACAGGAAAATCCTGCTTACATTAAAGAAACCAAAGATCTAATACCACATGTAGAAAGATGGGAAACAATACCAAAATGTTTACAAGAAGGAAGGACTTCTCATTTGAAACCAGCATTTAAAATCCCAGAGTAGGCATGATAGAGTGAAAAGAAGTCTGTATTTTCAATTATAAGGGTGCTCATTTTGTGTTATTCCAGGTGGAACATTTAGCATTCCTCAACCTCATTTATGTGCTCAAGTTGAGTTGGACTAGATGATCTCTGAAGTTCTCTCCCACGCTCACTGGGCATGGTTATTTGGCAACACGATGCTACTTTATGATGCTACTTGGTTTAGAAGTACTGAGGAAAATTGCTCAAGAGAGATGCTCCTGCTTCTGCTACCCACTCCTTAACTAGCCTGTACCTTGAGACAGGACATGGCTAATTTTATGGGTCAGAGCCTGATGTTCTTGGAACAGTGTTTGGCCAAGGTATATAGCCTGTGGCATAGTGCAGTCTCATGCACAGTAAGTCCTGTGTTGTGTGATATTGAGTGCTTGACAGGCTGGTAAGTAAACATGGGACTCCATTATTGTCCTTTATGTTTACTATATCTCTCCAGCAAACCCAAAAGAGGAAAACAGGCATCTAAATCCTTAACAAAAATAGCCACCCTTACCCAACACATCTAAACTGAGCATTTCTGGCTGTTCATATCCCCTTGTTCTGAAAGTGGGGCCAGGAGTCAGTCCAGTCAGCAGGGTTCTGCAGGCCAAGGATATGTGATAAGGATGAAAAACAGGGCAACAATCAGAGCTTTTTCAAAAAAGTAAAAAGTTAAAATTCATCATAAAAAGCAATGAAGGCCAAAATAACCAAAAGCAGCTACCAAAATTATCACACCAAGCTGGAGAAATAAGACTGAGATCTGTAGTTAGCAAAAATGAGTACAAACCAGATGACATTTTCTAGATTAAATGTTGCTCCCTCTGCCTCCAGCTTAAATTTGGCATATTGAACCAAAGATGTAGCAAATGCTCAGACAAAGCCATTGTTAGAAGTGGCACAATAATGCTCTTCAGGGGCATTTAAACACATCTTTAGTGAGAGATGTCCTGGAATCGAAGCGTTAAAGGTTATCTACTCTCTCCTACCCAATAGATGTTATATGAGAGAATAATTTTGAAAAACAGTGTGACAACACTGAACCAAGTCACTTGGGGCAGTAAAGCCAGATAATTGGAGAGTAGGGAATTGCAGCTAAAATTTGCTAACCTAATTTCATGTTTCAAAAAAGGACATGTAAGTACTAAACACTAATGGGCTTAATAACCTTATTAAATCCATTATTTGCAAATTACATGTGATATAATTGCAAATGATTAGCCCTGTTATAATTATACTTTGCAAAACAAATAATTAACCAGAGAGGTGGTCCTCTGAAGTTGGGTGAGGCTGACTGGAGTGGGATAGTGTCCATAGCAACAGTTCTCCAAGTGTGGTCCATGGACCCCTGTGGGGTCGCTACGACCCTCTCAAGGGGTCCACAAGTAAAAAACGACTTTTGCAGCAATACTAAAACAGTATTTGGCTTTTCACTATGTAGCCATTTGTACAAATGGTACAAAAGCAATGGTAGGTAGAACTGTTGACACATTAGTGTGAATCAAGCGCTGGCACCAAACTCTATTAGTAGTCACTGTGTTCTTCACCTCCACACACTCCCAGTTTAAAACAAGAGGGGGACATCCTCCCTTAAAAATGTCACATAGTACAAAGCAGAAAAAACATTATTAATTTTATTAAATTGACTTTTAAATAATTTAATCTGATGAAATATGAAATATGCATAAAACATTTGTACTGTATAATAAATTAACAAAGTATGATGGCTGTCTTGGGGAAAAGCACTTGTGTAGGCAAGATGAGAGCTAAGTTAACTTTTCATGGAACACATGAATTACAAAAATTCAGTAATTTTTGCTGAAAAATTACTTGATAACAAAGCATGGTTTTTCAGACTTGGATATATGGCAGATATTTTATCTAAAATGAATGAAATGAGCTTGTAGTTTCAAGGAAAATAATTGACAGTATTGGTTGAAAATCATAAAATTTGAGCTTTCAAAGAAAATATTTGAATTTTGAAAAATTTCCATCTTCTAGTGTGAACTTGACAGTTTCCTAATAGTCTAAGACTCTCCTAATGTGATATGTAGCAATATTAACAAAAATGATTTTTTTTATATTATAGTATTAAATGTATCAACATTTGGAATATCTTGATAACTCAGGAACCAATATTTTCTAAATATTAGTGTATGATTAAGATAATGCATTGGTAAAAGATTCATTAAAAGTGCAAGACAGACCAATGCATTTTAATGTAACAAGTATAAAAGATTGTTGATATAATTTCAGATTCCACCTTGCAACTAATCAATCTTTAAGAAACTACTACTTGTCGAATTCTTGTGTAGAATCAAAGACAGCTATCCATAGTTATCTAAAAAGGATACTGAAGTGCTCCTCCCTTTTCCAACTACATGTGTATATAAAACCGGATTTTCTTTCCTTTTTTTTTTCTTTTTTTGAGACAGAGTCTCGCTCTATTGCCCAGGCTGGAGTGCAGTGGCGTGATTTCTGCTCACTGCAACCTCTGCCTTCCAGGTTCAAGCGATTCTCCTGTCTCAGCCTCCCGAATAGCTGGGACTACAGACACACACTGCCACACTCAGCTAAGTTTTTGGATTTTAGTAGAGACAGGGTTTCACCATGTTGCCCAGGCTGGTCGCGAACTCCTGCGCTCAGGCAATCCATCCACCTCGGCCTTCCAAAGTGCTGGGATTATAGGTGTGAGCCACTGAGCCCGGCCAAAACTAGATTTTCTTAATATACACTCACCAAAACATCATAATAGACTGAATGCAGAAGCACATGACTCTAGCTGTCTTCTATTAAGCCAGACATTAAAGATATTTGCAAACATGTAAAACAATGCCATCCTTGGAGAGTTTTGGAAAACATATTTGTTTTCAGAAAAAAAGTGACATGTTAACATGTAATGGGTTTATTATAATAATCTAAAATGAACTGATAATTAAATGTACATTTAAATTTCCCAATTTTAATACCTAATGTGATAAACATTGATAGTTTTAACTCACATAAGCAAAAGCTCTCTGAGGTCTTCAATAATTTTAAGAGTGTGAAGTGGTCCTGAGAGCAAAAGTTTGAGAGCTTTTGTTCTAAGGAGTAAGTATAAAAAGGAAGCATAGCTGAAGACAGAGAGGCTAGGGGATGCTAGCATTTAGAGATCTGGGTTAGAGATCTGGGCAGGAAGATTGAAAAAGAACAACCCTGAAAGTAGAAAGAAAACTGGAAGGGCTTAGAGTCCTGGAGGTCAAGGAAAGAAAGCGTGTCCAAATGAGAAGAGACCATCAGCCAAATGCTGGGGGAGGCAGAGGAAGATGAGAGCTGAGAATGACCACTGGGTGTGCGAGACAGGGACATGGAGAGACCTGGAACAGAAACATTTCAGTGGGGCGAAGCTGGAAGCCTGATTGGAGAGAATGGGTTCAGGAGGTGATGACGTCAGCACAGGTGTGCATGCACAACTTTTAACGGGTTTTGCTTCAGAGAAATGGGGCAATAGCAGCAAGGGAATAATAGATCCAGAAGACTTGTTAAAATGGGAAATCCTGCAGCCTACTTGTCTTGATAGGATGATCCAAAAGGCAGAGAAAGGGGATGAAGGAAAGAATGAGGTCTAGGGAAGGCAAGAAGGGATGGGACCCAGGCATAAGAAGGCACCATCTTTGGGCAAGAAGGACCATCTGTAGACACAGTGGGTCCTGGTGGAGGGACTCTCCCTGCCATATATTGACAAATCCCTTCACCTGCAATGACTTCCCCTTTTCCCTATTTTTTTAAATTTTCATTTTTAATTACTCAAAACATGAATATATTTTCATTTTACAAAAAATATTAATGTGTATAAAGTAAACGCCGAAGTCCCCACTTTTTGTCCCCAGTTTTACTCGCTTTCTTAGAAGAAAGCCCTGTGATCAGTTTAGTGTGATTCCATCCAGGCCTTTCTGTGTATTTTCGTTTGTACGTGAAGAAATGAACACTTTGTTGGGATTTTTCCATAAAGGCTATCATATTGTATATAACATACTGTTAATCAGTGCTCCACTTTAACAATACTTGTTGGAGCTCTTTTCCTTCTTGTCCAATACTGCATAGTGTTTCATAGTATAGTATAGTCTTGTTTTTTTCTCCTACAGGTGGATATCCAACTTATATCCAGAGTCTCATTATTCTTCATAATGCTGCAATGAGCATTTTGTACTGACTCTTTGGAATGTGTGAGGATTTCTTAAGAAAAAATTATTGGATCCAAATGTTTACATTTTTAATTTTAATATGGCCTCCAAATGGGCTATACCAATTTATATTCCCACAATTAGTATATGAGAATATTTGTTTTCCTATACACCCTGGCCAATAGTGGATATTGTTCATCTTAATTTTTTCCACTGTAACATCATTGTATTGTTGTTCTCACTTGTAACCTCCTGATTACTAGTGAGTTTGAGCATCACCTGTTCTCTCTGTCCTATCCTCTGTCTCTGTCCTAGACAGCATGTTGCCCTCTGCCCATGCTGCAGCACCTACCCCTCAGGGATCATCCGCCAGCCTCTCTCTGTCTTCAGCTACGTTTCTTTTTTATACCCCTCCAGACAGCCCCTTCATACTGACCCCCATATAACTGGATGATTATTTTCTGAGATCCTATCGTGTCCTACAATGCCAATGTCACCTCACTTATAATACCTGTTTACTAATTGTCTCACACTCCACCTTCCCATGCCCAGACTCTGAGCATCCTGACTGTGGCAATCAGGTGACTTCATTTTGTAGCCCTCTTACCTAGCACAGTACATGACCCATGGCAGGCGCTCAATCAAAGAATTGCTAAACCAACTCATAAGGATATCAGTTTGCCCTTGTAGAGAGAGCTTTACAACCTGCAAACCTCCTTCACGTGCATTTTCTCAGATTGTCTAAATCAAATAAGAGTTGTTGGGATTAGCCTTTTGGGGGAAATGGTAAGGACAAAGGCAAAGGAGTATAGCTGAATTAGGAACTGCATGATGTGATATGTAAAAATAAATCAGTGTCACTTAAACCCTTGGAATTCTAGGTGTGTCCTATAATAAATATTCTGCAAGAGATTAGCAAAATTAATTAAAATATTAAATCACACAATTAACATTAAAATATTAGCCATATGTAATCAACAAATAGGAGAAAATGAATTTAAAAGAAACATCAATTCAGTAGCCAAGTGGAAAAAATGAAACAAAGAGGAGATTTGCTAAGAAGTGAATTTGGCTAATGATAAGTCAAACCTTGATGTGAATTTTTGCCCAGAATGATGTAATTTTACAACCCAGATTAATCAAAGTAAATGAACACTCTACAGATTTCTCTAGTGGAATCGTTGTAACCAACTGAAATTGAGACTTTTAGGTCACCTCAATGCTTAAATACAGATCACAGAGATAATTCATCAATATTCTTCATAAACTCTTCTATGAAATACGAGTTCCACAAGATGTTAAATGGTACTAACACACATTTCTTTTTTTTTTTTTTTTTTTTTTTTTTTGAGACGGAGTCTCGCTCTGTCGCCCGGGCTGGAGTGCAGTGGCGGGATCTCAGCTCACTGCAAGCTCCGCCTCCCGGGTTTACGCCATTCTCCTGCCTCAGCCTCCCGAGTAGCTGGGACTACAGGCGCCCACCACCTCTTTTTTTTTTTGTATTTTTTAGTAGAGACGGGGTTTCACTGTGTTAGCCAGGATGGTCTCGATCTCCTGACCTCGTGATCCGCCCGTCTCGGCCTCCCAAAGTGCTGGGATTACAGGCTTGAGCCACCGCGCCCGGCCAAAAAAACATTTCTTAAAAGATGTGTTAAGTCAAACAAGTTTTGGAAGTGTTAATTTAAATAAAGGGAAACAAGTTTATTTGGTATAAGTCTTATTATAGCCTTCACTATGCCAAAAAGCATTGTATATCCTCAAAAAAGTATAAAGCATTCAAAAATATATAAAACATTTCCTAAACTTTTTTGACCACAGAACTATGTAGAATTCGTATGTGTGTTTTATGAGAGAAATTCAAAGAAACTGGTGTTTCACAGAATATCCTTTGAGAAATGCCGTTTAGGTCATTAAAACCATCTGCTTTGTCACAACTAACCTTTTCAGGTGTATAAGCATCCACAGCCTTAAATGTCTCCATTTTATCACAGTTTAATGTTTACCCTAATACAGTGGCCTAGAATCAAACCTGGGGCTGGGAAAGGCCAGGATGGAGAAAGCTACAACTGCTTCAAGCTCAGAGAACAGGAGGGGAGGAAATCTTAGTGAGAGGTTAACCTAACAGGTAGTAAGCCTTGCCTGAGTCTAGTAGCTCATGAATTATTGAACACAATGCCTATGAAGTCTATTTCCCTGTATTATTTTTCTGGCCCAAATTCAAAATTTATCATGCTATCCTGCTAATCTTTTTGTATGTGAACTCCTAGGACCTCCTCTGTAGCCATCCTCGCCTCTGCATAATTAGCCTATTGCCAGTTCTCTGAGTCCACGATGAGTCATATTCTGTATGTTTATCACTCTCTGAGGCTGCATCTTAGTTGTTCTATGATGCAGTGAGTTAGGGGTTACACAGAACTCTGGGATGTGGCTAATATCAAAAGACTGAAAGGAATCTTAAAAGGTCTTCAATCTATCTCCCTGGCCCCATGCTGGCCTGACCTCCATCTGCATTAGAAAGAAAGTTATCCACCCTTTTCTTAAATTTTCCTAGCAGAAAAGGTTCCTGGATAAAGTCTTAAAGCCTGTCTAGTCTCTAAGTTACCTAATTTTATCCTAATTTACTCCCCGTCCTAACCCTTTACATCAAATGTCCTCAGGTATTTCTCACCAACCCTACTGCTGGAGCCTGTTTTTTGTGACTTATTCCCTAAGATTCAACCTAACGGAGCCTCATAATTTATACCCAAGCAAGTCGTGCCTCTGGACAGAGTCAGAAATTGCCTAACAGGAGGATCACCTGAGGTCAGGAGTTCGAAACCAGTCTGGCCAACATGGTGAAACCCTGTCTCTACTAAAAATACAAAAATTAGCCTGGCATGGTGGTGCACGCCTGTAATCCCAGATACTCAGGAAGCTGGGACAGGAGAATGGCTTGAACCCAGGAGGCGGAGGTTGCAGTGAATCGAGATGGCACCACTGCACTCCAGCCTGGGTGACAGAATGAGAATCTGTCTCAAAACAAACAAACAAAAAACATTGACTAAGAAATTTCATCAGAATATGCTACATCAGTCTTGCTTGAATCGTATCACATCTGGTTTACCTCAGAGATCTCTGGCAGGCTACAAAGGCTTTGGAAGAACTCCATTTTTGCCTCTTTCCAGGCAGATTCAAGGTTCTACCTTGAATCAACATAGGAGGCAATCATTTATTCCATTTTAAATCAACCTCTTTAATTTGTCTACATTACTCTTAAGGCCCATTCTTGATATTACTCTGTTTTGTTCTACTGAAATGCTTTGGGGGAGGCATTAGGAAGCTCTCAGAGAAAGTGATTTTTTTGTGTTCCCTGAGCCAATGTTGGGAAGAGTAACAGCCATTCTGTTTGAGTTTTACTCATTTTGAATTATGGTGCTGGAAATCAAAACCCAACCAGTGTGTTTTCACATGAAATGCCTGTACTGCCAGGCCCTCCAGTAGAAGGAGCTGGTGAAACTGGAAAGTTAACATGGTCCACATCTGTGCCCGGAGTTAAGGATTCAGTTCTGTAGGCATTGGGCAAAGTGTAGAGAAAAGAAATTTTAAGTACCCCTCTTGTGCATCCCTCAACTTACAAGCCCGAAAGCAGTCACCTCCTCCTAGCACATTGGACTGTATTTTGATTTACGCAACAGAACAGAAAGAGAAGAATAAAAGATCACACTGGGACACTGGATTTTTGTGGAGAAAGGAGAGCAAGAGGAGGAGGATTTAAGACCAGAATGATCATGATAGTTTAACCTCTTTATGCATAGCATCCTAGTAGCCTCAGCTTGTCCTATGACTACAAGCTCAAGATCCTGCATATATATAATTTTCTATAAAGCTATCTTCTCAATTTGCAGACATATCAAAATATTATATTGATCCCACTATATACTCAGGATTTCTGAACACTCCTTGAGAAATGCAATTCCTAAAATGTATAAGAGAGATTATAGATTTGGGATGGGGATGAAAGAAAGAGGTATCTTTTACTATGTGAAATACTTTCTAGTGCTTGGTACAAGACTTTCATCCCAAAATTCTAGATACTATTTCTAGTCAGAAATATTAATAAAATGATCCCTTATTGGTAAAGATTTCTATATTCTTATAATGAAAGATGCAACTAACTGTATCCATAATATTAATACCCACACTATTTACTCTTCATGAGCAGGATATGAGCAAAACAATATTTTGGTACATAAATTCCATTCTTAGAATGATCAAAAATACATTTGTGACTAAATAGGTAAGGATTACTTTCCCAAAGAAAAATGACTCCTCTTTATTGACCATAAAATTATTTTAGTATCAAACTCAGATCCAGTGCCCATTTCCCATCTGTTTTTCCAAAATATAATAAAATATTCAAGGCAGAGGGCATAAACGATGCACTGTATAAGGTATCCATTTCAGGCTTTTGAGTAGGCTTTTGAGTAAGATAGCAGATTGAACACAAGCATTTACATCCCTCCCTTGAAAAGCCCTACTCTAACAACAGTAAATGAATTTGTCCATGAGGACAAAGAGAACAAGAAGAGCCAACAGCCACAAAACGTTGGAAGCTAGAAATCAGACGGATGAGTGGTAACTGACTTAGTAGATTCAGGAGAGCTGCATCCTAAAGCTGGTGGGAGGGAATGCCAAGAAGCAACCCAGTTCACACTGCAGAAGCCCCAGAAGACTTGGAGATTGATTACGTGTGGGAGTTCTAGTAATGCAGGTGAGGCTAAACCAGAAGTATTGGTTGGAAGATTGCTGAAGAGCAGTTAGCTCCTCAGACCCTTTCCAACTCTCCACAGGTGGTCAACTGCCCTTCCTTACTCTGGAGTAAAACTAGAGCTTTGTTCTCTGGAAACGCTAAAGTCAAGGGCCTCTGGACTGGAAGACACCAAACATAAATGAGGACAGGAGTGTCCTACGAAAACGCATGAATGCTAAATGTTGAGGACCCTTGCCCACATGCCCCAGAGTGCTGCCAACCCAATCTGTACTCTCCTGGCTGCAGACTAGAAGACCCTTCCCTGTTGAATGTGAACATCCGAAGAGGAGAGTCCCACAGATGCTGACAGCAGGGTTTTCCAAAAAAGGCCCAGACAGTTCATCTTGCAGTGAGGGCTGTAGTCAACAAGCGCAGCTAGGGGCCCAGTTTCCAATCAAAATCAGTCAATTTTTTAGCTGGCAACCAGCTTCAATATTTAAAAATAAGCCTATAACCCAGGATCATCACACATCTGAAGGAAACCTCAAACATGAAAAACAATGCAAAAACAAAGGGGAAAAAAGCAACTTAGAGAAACCGAGACTATGTACTAAGGGAGATAAAACTTTTTAGAAAGTTTAATAGCTTACATATTTAAATAACTGAAATTAATATCTTCAAAAAGGTAAAAGAATCCTATAGCAGACAAGTGCTTCAAAAAAGGATAAAAGAAGATGTTACATTCATAAAACAAGAACATTAAAATTAAAACGATATCCAAAGAACCAATAAGGCCATTTGTAAATTATTCTGGTTAAAGCAGATGACATTCATAGAAAGATTAAAAAATAAAGTTGAGGATATTATCCAGAAAATGGAGAAAAAGCACCATGACATGAAAATAGGACAGAGAAACAGGGAAAATTACAAGACCAGTTCAGATGACCCAATAGTTGTAGGAAAAAAGAAAAAGGAAGAAATATCAATGAAATAATTTAAGGACATCTCTCAAAACTGAACATCATGAATTTCCAAGTTGAAAGGATTTATCAAAGGTCTAACACTGTGAGTAAAATCAGACACACACCAAGCCTGCCATCATAACATTTCAGAACACTTGGAATGAAATGCTACCATAGGCTTTCAAAAGATAAAGACACAGAATTGCCTTATACTTAACAACGCTGGGGAGGCTAAAAGCCAAAATCAGTCAATTCCTTCAGACTTGTGAAGGGAAAAAATCGTAACTGTGATGGTTAATACTGAGTGTCAACTTGATTGGATTGAAGTATACAACATATTGATCCTGGGTGTGTCTGTGAGGGTGTTGCCAAAGGAGATTAACATTTGAGTCAGTGGCCTGGGAAAGGCAGACCCAACCTTAATCTGGGTGGGCACAATCTAATCAGCTGCTAGCGTGGCTAGAATAGAAGCAGGCAGAAAAAATGTGCAAAGAGAGACTGGCCAGGCCTCCCAGCCTACATCTTTCTCCCATGCTGGATGCTTCCTGACCTGGAACATCAGACTCCAGGTTCTTCAGTTTTGGAACTTGAACTGGTTCTCCTTGCTCCTCAGCCTGCCTACAGCCTATTATGGGACTTGTGAGAGTATGAGTTAATACTTAATATATGTATATTCCATTAGTTCTGTCCCTCTGGAGAACCCTGACTAATACCTAATACAGATTTATATTATTGTTGTGTAACAAACTGCCCCAAACTTTCGTGGCTTAAAACAATAGTCATTTTATTATATCTCACAATTTGGGGGGTTGAGGAATTCAGGCAGAGCTTGGCTGGCCAATTATTCCTCTCTATATGACATTATGGTTACTCGATGACATCACCTAATGGCTGGGCTGGGCTGGAGGATCTAAGATGGCTTCACTCACATGATGTGCCTGGGAAAGGACAGCTGGGAAGGCTGAGTTCAGTTCAGCTACGTAGGGCCTTTTTTTTTAAATAGGTTTTTTTTTTTAAAGCAGTTTTAGGCTTATGAAAAATTTGAGGTGATTGAAACATGGAGGCAGATTTCTCATGCATGGTTTAGCACCATCCCTGTTGGTACTGTCCTCAAGATAGTGAGTGAGTTCTCATGAAATCTTGTCATTTAAATGTGTGTAGCACATTTGCTTGCTCTCCTACTCCTGCTTTTTCCATGTGACATGCCTGTTCCCCTTTGACCTTCTGCCATGATTAGAAGCTTCCTGAGACCTCCCCAGGAACAGATGCTGCTATGCTTCCTTTATACCCTGCAGAACCATAAGCCAATTAAACCTCTTTTCTTATAAATTACCCAGTCTCAGGTATTCCTTTATAGCAATATTAGAATAGGCTAATACAATGATAAATACTTAGAAAATTAAGGAAAGAAACAAAAGGCAGTTATTAACTCTACAGAAATAAAAAAGTTAGAAAGAAAATAGAAAGCAATCATTGATTAGTTGTCAATAGCTAAATCCTCTTCTAGAGTAGAAAGTGAACAATGTTAAAGACTAACAATCAAGAAGTAGTCTTAAAAGTATATTACTTAGAGATGAGGAGAAAAATATCAAAAGACCCAGCCAATTAAGGCTGGAATTAGTTGCCTGTGGAAATGGAGAAATGGAGAGTGGAGGGAGGTGTGGGGTTGCTATTTATCATCACAAGTCTTATATACACACATAGGTAAGTTATTTGGTTCTATGAGACTCACCACCTCAAGTCTTTGTTGATTTTAGCTTCTCAATTAGACTTCCTTTGGCCACTCTAATTCTCATTTCCTTTTTTTGTAGAATTTATAACTTTCTACATATTCTATCATTTGTCTTTTCCTGTTGAAATATCAGCAACACAGAAGCAGAGATCATGTATTTTAATTTTCCAGTATAACTCAGTGCCTAGAACAAAACTTGGAATATAGCAGGTGCTCAATAAGCATCTATTAAGTAAATTACTTTTTAAGCTATGTGCATGGGTAGCTTTGATTGTAAAAAATAAGTACATTATTCACCTCAAAATTATACTATGAAGCAAAAACCTCACACTTAAAATATTGCTCAGGCATCATGGCCTTCTATTAAAAACATTATCGTTGGTTTTCTCAGACTTCAAAAAAAGGACACTATTTTCTATGCATCTTGAATGCCCAAACACAATATATGCTTACCTTTCTGAAGCACTGAGACAGTTGCCAAGCACTGTAATACAATTAGTAAGATTTCATATAACACTTAATAATTGGTGATTGTATGTAAGGTTGTGAGATGCGAACTTATTATAATGAAAAGAAGATAAAATACATTTGAAGATTACTCAAATATTTTGAGCTAAGTTATTATTTTTTAGTTTACATCTGGTCTTGTTTTAAAGATTTTAGGAAGCCTATAAAAGTTTAGAGAACATAACATTTAATTACATTTAAACCAAATTTTGTTGCATTAATTAAACTACTTACATCTCAATTAAGCAAAAGAAAATGAAAAATCAAAGATGAGACAAAAGAGAGCCAAGAAAATGACTTAGAATATGTATAATTATAGCTTGATACTGGTGTCAAATTTGTCTGTAAGCTCTTTGTTCATTAGTATTAGATTCAAGGAACAGAGATTCAACATATATGACTTCATTTCTCTCACACAGAAAGGTTTAGAAAATGTGCAGTCTGGAATTGATATGGGAGCTCATCTCCACCCAGTTCTCAGGAACTCCTTCCAGCTCACCCCTCTGCCTTCTCAGTGTGGACCTTATTCCCATAGTTTAAGATGGCAGCATTCCTGTTCTGGGCAAGAGACTGGAGAAAGGGTACAAAGAAGGAACGAGAATCACCATCCAATGGCTTCCTAAGAAACATTACCAGAAATCGCCACTGGATAGTTCTAATCCCATCTCATCTCACCCAGAACTTAGTGATGTGCCACTCCTAGCTGCAAGAGAAGCTGGAAAATGCAATCATCATTCTGGACAGACATGGGTCTTGCTAAAAATTCTATTAGATGCATGAAGGGAGAATAAAGCTGAAAGACAATAAGTGTCAACCACAGCTTGATAGCAAACAAAAAAAAAAAAGAAGAGAAAGGAAACATGGTCAGGTTCAAAATAACAGAGTTGGTAAAGATGAGCAATTGCTCAAGAAATGTACAGCAGCTCTTGGTAAAAAGTATTTGAAAGGGATGATTCTAGAGGTCTTTGTACAGAAGAAAAAGTTTTATGTCTTCAACAGTATTCTTACGACACTCATACAACTCAATTTCATAGAACTGCTTCTCATAATGAAACTGCCAATATTACATTCACAGTTCAGAGAAAACTTGTCAGCAGAGATTTGATTTTTTGAGTTCATTTTAACTGTATTTTTTAAAAAGCATGATGAAAACATGGTTTTTTAAAACTTCTTTATGTGACTATCCTGACCTTAAATATATACATATATATTTGTTTCAGGATTAAAAAAAAATCTATTTACCTTCGCTTATGGAAAAGAAACCACTGTAATCACAGGGACTACCAGAATATTTCAAGAAATGGTACGTAACTTTCCATTTAAGCCTTCATCAGTGTCCCTGTAGTGACTGATTTTATTTCATAAGTACCTCAAAAGCTGAGATTCAGATAACAAGGATCACAGAATAAAATTAACAGTCTCCCTTCCAACACCATTGCCCTCTCTGAAAGAAGGGCCCTGTGCTTAGAACAATTTACCCACAGTAAAGGAGAACAAAAACAACCTGCAGTCAAGGGATTGACCAAGAGAGCAGATCATTCGTCCAACAGCAAAGTTCTAGCAAGGCCAAGGCACAGGATGTTTGAGGCTCAGGAGGCAAGACCTAAATGAGCAGTAGCAGAACAAGAGCTGAGCAAAACTAAGGTCATTGCAAAAGCTCTGCCCTCTCATATGGTGCAAGGTCTCCCACGTTTCTGCTGGAGTTGGAGTTTTCAGTTTCACCTGTGTGGGTTTCAGCCTTCCACCTTGGACCTGGAGGTGGTCTATTGCCACAAGATTCTGATGGAACTTCTGATTGATAAGCCATGGCCTGGCTAACGCCTAATGAATTGCCAAGTAATGTTTTGTAACACCGTAATGCAGAGATAGTAAACAGTGTATGTGTTGCCATTCTGTCTTCCTAAGCCTGGGAAAGATATTGCTAATCAGCCTTGGCACTCTTGTCTGCTACACTCTGATTCTGCCTCAGCAGTTCTTGAAACACAGCACGTCTGACAATCATCATCAACAAATTAGGCTTGGCACATGAAGTTAAACCTATTTGCCATCCCTGTGCTATCTCTAATTAACAAAAGATGTTGAGGAATTTTCCAAGCATCAAGTGTTTAAACTAAATACGTGACCTACAAATAATGTATTTCTTATAACAAATATTCTATACAGAATAAATGCTCTCCTCTTCTAAGAACAATACAGATTTTTTTTAGTAATGAAATAATTACTGCCATTAACTGAACTCTTACCAAGTGCTAAGAACACTTTATGTTTATTTCTGTTAATCCTTTCAACAACAGACACTGTAAGGCAAGTATTATTACATTTCCTCAGTACTAAGATACTATTGATTGTAATAGCTCTAAGCAGTGTTGAGGGAGGGAAAGAAAGGAAAAATTACAATGTACCCATTGATTGCAGCATTCAGCTCAATACCAAATGTGTTAAGATATACTTCTCAGAGTTGGGCATTAAAATAATATTCACACTGTCGCAATTGGGGAAATGGAGGCATAGAGAAGCCAAGAACCTCTTCCCCAGCCACAAAGAGAGTAAGTTATAGAGGAGACACTTCTACACACGTTGTCTCACTCCACTCAGATACCAACAAAGATAATACAGTCAATGGGCTGTGATCCCAGATGATCTGCAGAAAGAGATCGGCCTCATCCCTCTACAAGTGAACACAACCAATAGTTAATGGACAGTTACAGTCAAATCTGGCCATGTGACTCATCACAGATACAAAGTGAACATTAGGTCTGTGGCTGCACTTTCTTTTTCCTTTAGGGAGATACTCAAACAGCCCCCAACACTGTCAAATACCCTCTGTCAATGAAGATTATAAAAAACAAAACACAAAAAACTCATCTGTGAGGAATATTATGCAGCCCTAGAAAGTGATGGCTAAAGGTCAAATATATTTTTATTTAGAAAGACAAAACACTGCCAAAAGAAAAATCGGGATATAAAATTGAATCATACAATTCAGTTTCTACCATATTTTTAAAAGGGAAAAAAGGTAGACTTAGGAAAGATTGGTAGAAAATATAGAAAATCATTGTGTTTGATAAATTATGGGTGATTGCTTTCATTTTTTTCTGCTTTTCTGTTTCCTGATGATTTTATTTTTATATAGAAAAAACCTTTAAAAAATTTTGACAGAAACTGAGTCTAAGGAGTAGCACAGGGCTTGTCCAAGGTTCCATAGCCAAAGGTATGAGGTTAGAGCAGGACGCTGAGCAATAGGATTCTGCCAGAAATGCAGGCTGCAAGCTGCTCTTTGTCATTTGTGACTCTAATTCAGCATTTCTCCTTCACAACACCCAGGTGTACAAAGTCAACATCACCTTTCTACCCACAATAAATGCAGTGATCTTTCATAAAATCATGAAGACCAGAGTAAGATAATCCAAAAAGTATACCTAGGACAATTGATAGTAAATGGCTGTCCTTTTGTGATCTGCTGTCTTGACAACATTCCTTTAAAATTCAGATCGCAAAGACAAAAGGGGGGACAGGAGACAGGAGGAGAACCTAATCATGTCAAAATGTGCTCGAAGGCTGTGGTTTTTGTCAGACTTTTGTCTAATGAATATTTGCCGGGGAAGAGGGATATTTTCTTCCTTTTCTTTGAATTTGCAGTCCTTAGAAATGCATAAAATGTATACTTTGTCTAGTATTCTTTGACTATCCTCGACTATTTTTCTAAGACTGTAATTCTAAAAAGATTTTTTGTAGTTTCTCAGTTACTCGTTATTTAATGTTCTGGTTATATTCTCCAGCCCCTCTTCCTATTTTCTCTTGTATTTCCTTGCTATGGACTTTCTTTGGATATCATGCAGCATGTAACCTGACTACCCACGTCAAATTACTTCAATTATTCTCCAAGGTTTTTATTAGATATAGGAAAAGTCAGCTTTTCACATTCTGCATATTTATGGGGTTACACTGATTTTTCAGAACCAGCAAGAGAGAAAGGGAAAAAAGGGAAGAGTCGAATAGAATACTAAAGTGTTTCTAAAAAATTCGGTAGTAAGAATTAAAGAAACAGTTCCTATTTTCATCCTGATCCTTATGTAAGAGATCTCAAAAACATCTATACATAACTCTATTATGAACCCCGGTCAGTGATTATAACACTTTTTTTTATTTTTTTGAGACAGAGTCTCGCTCTGTCACCCAGGCTGGAGTGCAGTGGTGCAATCTCAGCTCACTACAACCTCCACTTCTGGGGTTCAAGCTATCCCCCTACCTCAGCCTCCCAAGTAGCGGGGATTACAGGCACGCGCCATTACGCCCAGCTATTTTTTGTATTTTTAGTAGAGACGGGGTTTCACCATGTTCGCCAGGCTGGTCTCAAACTCCTCACCTCAGATAATCCACCAGCCTTGGCCTCCCAAAGCGCTGGGATTACAGGCGTGAGCCACTGTGCCTGACCCTATAACGCATTTTAAAATGGAGAATGGGGAAGTCATCTTTAATCCAAGGAACGATTCTCTGCTGCAGGGGTTAGGAATGGCAAGGGTCCTGCCAAGTCTTTTTTACAATCAAGAGAGGAGGGGCTTGCAGTGGCTCTCAGAACTTCCTAGACACCAAAATGGCCCAGAGTGGGAGGCAGCCTGTACATGGAAGAGGGAAGGACAGAAGAACTGCAGAGCTGGCTGGCTCCTCTGGTCCTTCTCTGAAATGGAAAATAGGGCCCCGAAAACAGAGAGCAGAGCCTTTCCTCTCCTGATTGCCTCATATAATTGTCTCTTTTCCTTGAAGTATAAAGTAGACTGGTTTTGAATTTGGGTCCGGGAATTGATGCGTGGCTTGGGCTGATCACTGAATGTCTCTTGCCTGTTTCTGCATCTGTAAAATGGGGATCACAGTTCAGTGAGCACAGTTGCCAAAGGTGACCCTGGATCTCATTCACGGTTACCCAAACAACAAACCAGCCTGAGTGGGCCATCTTCCCCATTCTCCTGGGGAGAGGCTGCACCCAAACTCAGTGGGATGAGGCAGTGCTGGAGATAGCTGCCTTCTCATCTTTTGCAAACTCAGCTTTTCCCCATTAAAGCCAGTTTTTAAAATTATGCCATGTGACATTGTGGAATTCATAACAAAACCCGGTGCCTGACTGGCCAGACGCGGCTTACCTTGCACACAAGGATGGGAACGGTACATACCTGCGCTTCAGGGGGCTGCTGAAGGCTGAATGAGAAACACAGGGCTTCATGAATGTCCAGCATTAGGGTACCGCTGAAACAGTGCTGCTAATTCCACCTACCACCTGTATTATTACTTACTCAGTGGTTTTGAAAAACATTTGGTTTTTCTTTCTTTTCTTTCCTTCTTTTCTTTCTTTTTTTTTTTTCTTTTTGAGACAGGATCTCACTCTGTCACTCAGGCTGGAGCACGGTGGAGGACCTGGGTTCAAGTGATCCTCCCAAGTCTTGGAACCGCAGGCATTTACCACCACACCTGATTATTTTTATTTTTTATTTATTTACTTTTATTTATTTTTATTTTTTTGGTAGAAACAGGGACCTCACTATGTTGTCAAAGCTGGTCTTGAACTCTTGGGCTCAAGCAATCCTCTTGACTCAGCCTCCCTAAAAGCTGGGATTATAGGCATGAGCCACTGTGCCTGGCCCAATCATTTTTTCAATGTCAAAAGATTTTTTGTCATTGTTAGCAGTAATTTTTTTTTTTTTTTATTGCTGCATAACAGATGTACAGATCTTCAGGGTACATGTGATCACTTGATACATTCATATAATCAAATCACGGTAACTGGGATATCCCTCACCCTAAATACGTATCTTTTCTGTATGCTAGGAACATTCTGATTTATTCTCTTATAGCTATTTTGAAATGTACACTAGATTAATGTTAACTACACTTGCCCTACTAGTCTATGGAACACCAGGTCATATTTCTTCTATCTATCTGTATATTTGCACCCATTAATCAACTTCAAAAAATTTTTAAGAGAAACAAGTTGATTTGAAAAAAATAAAAATAAATTCAAAAGCTATATGTTAATAATAAGAAGGCCTGTGGCTCCTAGAGTTAGAGGGCAGCAGAAGGGCTCTAGGATTGGATACCCAGATCCTAAGAGAGAGCAGCCGGCGGGAGGGTAGCTGGGGGTGGCTGGATTGGCCTTGAGTATCAGGCAGAAAGAAGGGGTTCCCTCTGCAAGGAAAAGGCTGGGCTAGCGACAGGAGTGGGAAGTGATGGAAACTAAGATTGACAGAAGTGAGCAGCAGCAGACGGACTCCTGAGAGGCAGGAGATGGCTGCAGCCTGGGGAGTGGGCTCAGGACTCCATTTGGGGAGGAGCCAGGGTGTAAGGGCAGGAATTAACGGGGAGATGAGACAGTGCTGAAGGCCAGGCAGCTAAAGAAGCCCTGAGGATGGTGGGCTAAGGATTGGAAGGGGCTGGAAAGCAGCCTTGGCTGATTGAGCTGGGAACTCTGGGACATGCTGGGGGTGAAGGCTTAAGGTAGAGGAGAAGCAGATGAGGGGTTTCAGCCTCTCTCCAGCAAAAAATGCCCTCCCTTTGGGGAATACACCATCAGCAAATGACTCTGGCAGCACCCAGCTGAGGAGGCCACGGGTGCAAAAGTGGACCCTGAGCTGCCTCCTACCCCTGTGCTGTATATTTCACTCATCGAGACCTGGGCATTAATCCTGGAGGCCTCATTCTCAGTGAGGATTCAGTAAATACTAGACTTTATTCATCCCTCCCTGTCCTGTGTGATCTCGTGCCCCCACGCCCAGCAGAATGGGTCAGCCACTCCACCTGGCTCAGCAGGCCAGCCCTTTGTTCACGCCTCCGTTGTTGCACTTTCCTTGGTGTATGGTTCAGTAATTTGCTTTAAGACTGATGTCCAGTTACATGGGGAACAGGAGCCACACGGGGCCGATATTAGCTCAGCCTCTGTTTCGCATAGCAGGGACTTGTGCATCTAACACACATTTTTTTTTTAAACCTAAATAATTCAGGAGTCCCATTAAACCTTTGAGAAGAGCTAAAGCACAATTTGTAATTCAACTGAATCCAGCTTGCCAACTGGAAAACCTTAATGGTGGGCAAAAAACACAACTGGCAAGATTACGTTTCATTTAAAATAAAATGTAAGAACCACTACAAGATATTACCTCACACCAGTTAGAATGCTCACTATCAAAAAGGCAGCAGACAACAAACTTAGGATGTGGAGAAACTGGAACCCTTGTACACTGTTGGTGGAAAGACAAAGTGGTATAGCTGCTCTGGAAAACAGTACGGAGGTTCCTCCAAAATGACAAATTAAACTCCCAGATGATCCAGCCGTCTCACTTCCGGGTATTTATCCAAAAGAATTGAGGATCTCAAAGAGATGTGTGCACTCCTGTGTTCATGGAGGCATTCTTCGCGATAGCCAGGAGGCGGAAACAACCTAAATGTTCATCAACAGATGAACGGATCAAGAAAATGTGGTGTCTGCATACACAGTGGAATACCATTCAGCCTTTAAAACAGAGGACACCCTGAACATGCAGCAACACAGATGGATCTTGAGGACATTATGCTAAGTGAAATAAGCCAGTCACAGAAGGATGAATACTGCCCGATTCTACTTACACGAGCCATCTAAGTAGTCAAACTCACAGAAGCAGACAGTAGAATGGTGGTTGCCTGTGACTGGGGGAAAGGGAGGGAAATGGGGAGCTGATGTTCAACTGGTTTAAAATGTCAGTTATGCAAGATGAATAAATCCTAGGGAACTGCTGTGTAACGTTGTGCCTAGAGATGACAGTACTGTATTGTCCACTTAAAAATCCATTAAGAGAGGCCGGGCGCGGTGGCTCAAGCCTGTAATCCCAGCACTTTGGGAGGCCGAGACGGGCGGATCACGAGGTCAGGAGATCGAGACCATCCTGGCTAATACAGTGAAACCCCGTCTCTACTAAAAATACAAAAAAACTAGCCGGGCGAGGTGGTGGGCGCCTGTAGTCCCAGCTACTCCGGAGGCTGAGGGAGGAGAATGGCGTAAACCCGGGAGGCGGAGCTTGCAGTGAGCTGAGATCCGGTCACTGTACTCCAGCCTGGGCGACAGAGCGAGACTCCGTCTGAAAAAAAAAAAATAAATAAATAAATCCATTAAGAGAACAGTTCTCATGTTAAGTGTTCTTACCACAATAAAACAAAAAAATAGATTAAAGACAAAAAATAAAATCAAGAGTAGAAGAAAAACAAATATTAAAGTGGTATAAAACATATTTTTAAGTAGGGGCTGGGCCCGGTGGCCCATGCCTGTAATCCCAGCACTTTGGGAGGCTGAGGTGGGTGGATCACTTGAGGTCAGGAGTTTGAGACCAGCCTGGCCAGCATGGTGAAACCTCATCTCTACTAAAAATACAGAAAAGTAGCCAGGCGTGGTGGCAGGAGCCTGTAATCCCAGCTACTCAGGAGGCTGAGGCAAGAGAATCACTTAAACTCGGGAGGTGGAGGTTGCAGTGAGCTGAGATCGTGCCATTGCACTCCGGCCTGGGCAACAAGAGTGGAAACTCTATCTTAGAAAAAAATATATATATATATATATGTGTGTGTGTGTAAATCTGGTAGTTTTATATATATACATATAAATCTGGTAGTTTTATATATATATAAATCTGATATATATATATTTTTTTGTTTTGTTTTTAAGTAAATAAAAATCCGTAAGGCACATACTTCTAAAGTAAACAAGACTCATCTGCTTTTGAACACAAACCAATCCCAGGTCTGAATTTGCACTGCGGCCGCCCATGGCCTGCAGAGAAGGCACTGAGATGCACACAGGTACTCTTTACAGTTTCCAAACAAGACTTTCCTCACTTGGAATATAATGTCTTTGTCACTGGCAGCCTTCCTCATTTTGTTTTAGCAAGCTTAGCAAAAGCTTTGTATAAACACCTGTTTGGGTTGTTTTGTTTTCAGAAATTCAAAAGTGCGTAATGGCATGTTTTCCTGGGAGCAGTCTTCTATTCATACAGTGAGGGAACTCCTCTCTCTGTGCACCCACTTACAGGGAGCGCGGGGAGCAGAGGACTCACATGAAGTGTCTAGATATTTAAAAAAAAAAATGAGAATTTTAATACTTCATGGAAGTGCCTGTGTTTACACCCTCACCTGCCCCTCCTCCCACCCCCTTATGCAGACCATGTTTGGTCTGGAACCTAGTAGGCTGCCCCCCATTCCCAATCCACACTCTGAAAAAAAACTCATCTTGCTTGTTCCCTTCTTTGGGCTTTGGTTAAACCATCTGCAAAATGAGAGAGAAGCTGGCAGACCTAGAGAAACTAGAAAAGGGGCACGATTCAGGCCAGTATATGCAATTCATATTCAGGTCAGGAAGGCTAAGGAGAGGGGAAAGAGAAGGGGAGAGGATAAGAGAAACGTGGGCAGAGAAGGGGTGAAGAAAGAGTTTCTGAAGGGGACTGAGGAGGGAGGCCCTGGGGCAGAACCGGAGTGAAGGGAAACTCCAGAAGAGAGGGGAACTGAGTGTGCATGGCAGATATGCTCTGAGCACACCTTGGTCCTGCCTCTGGATGCCTGTTGGACTGTGTTTTCTCAATACAGCACTGCTCTGAGAATGAACCACAGGAGAAAGGAGGACGATGACTTAGGTGCCCAATGAGTCAGAAAGGCTTGCAAGAGTGAGGAACAGCTCCAGAGAGTTGACCAGGCCCTGGCTGTTGAGAGACACCAAAATATTTCCCTGCAAAATATGCCTCTTTGACATAAGGACTATTTTGAGCTAAAGGCCATTGAGAACCAGCAGATGCAAGGACAGTTATTTTATAAAGGAAATTTACATTTGTAAAAGTGTCTCCTGCTCCCTGTACCAGGAAGAGAAGGACTCTTAACACCTGTTTTCAGTGGGGAAGGCACCTTACCCTTAAACTTAAATCTGCGTAACAAACCTTACTAAACAACCCCGATTTACCATATTTTTCCTCCTTACCTTCCCATAACTTGCCTCCCCAACTCAGAAACCCGAATCCCCTTGCCTTTAGCCTAAGATGATATATATAAACCCAAGTTCTAACTGCCCCTTTGGGTTCCACATCACTGGGTGCTCCCATGTATACACGTGCCATGCACATATTAATAAACTTCTGTTTCTTTTCTCTTGGGAATCTGCCTTTGGCCACTCTAATGTACAGGGCACCAGCTGCAAAGCCTAAGCTGGGTAAAGGAAAGGATATTTTTTTTCCTCCTCTACAGTGTCCAGCAGAAGGAGAGATGCTGCCTCTGGGAGATATCCTAACAAGAGTAGACATGAGGGAGCAGTCCATCCTGCTGCTGACCTAAAGAAAGCTGACAGAAAAAAATTTGCTTCCTCAATAGGCAAGAGAATTGTCAAAGGAACTTGCCCTGGGCTCAAAAACACCTTACTACAAGCCAGAAAGAACAGGTTGATGTCCTCACTGGCCCTAGACAGTTAATCATATGTTTTACCCACCAGTATTACCAGGAACCATTGTTCAGGGCCCAATTCTCCGGAGCCATCCATTAGCAGAATGTGTGAATTTAGCTGGAGAGTTGTTTGAGGTTGCTGTTACTACTTTTACAGATTTTTAGTTAATACTAGGTATCTTCTCTAAGCTAGACACTCTGTTAAGGACTTTATACACTCCATCTTCATTTAATTCACAGACCAACTCCCTTTTACAGAGGCTCACAAAGGTTAAGTAACTTGCCCAAGGTTCTTTAGCTTGTCAGGGGTATACCTTAAGCCCTGTCTGTCTCATACTAAAGGCCATGCTCTCAACTATGCCATACTGTCCACTATTTGGGTTCTGGCTTCTAAAATCGCTATTCTGCTGCCTCAGACAGTTAGCAGCAGGGAATCCATATGGGTCTGCAGTAACCTCAATTCTTGCCTCCTCAGAAGAAAGAATTTGATTGGGAGCATCGGGCAGACAGAGAGAACAAGGCACATTTTAGAGCAGGAGTGAAAGTTTATTTAAAAGTTTTAGAGCAGTGGCCAGGCACGGTGGCTCACGCCTATAATTCCAACACTTTGAGAGGTCGAGGTGGGTGGATCACTTGAGATCAGGAGTTCAAGACCACCCTGGCCAACAGGGTGAAGCCCCGTCTGTACTAACAAAATACAAAAAATTAGACAGGCATGGTGTCGCTTGCCTGTAATCCCAGCTATTCGGGAGGCTTAGCAGGAGAATCGCTGGAACCTGGGAGGCAGAAGTTGCAGTGAGCCAAGATCGCTCCACTGTACTCCAGCCTGTGCAACAGAGCAAGACTCTTGTGGGGGAAAAAGAAGAAAAAGTTCTGGAGCAGGAACAAAAGGAAGTAAAGAGGACCAAACAAACGACATGAGACATTCAAGTGCGTAGTTTGACCTTTGACTTGGGATTTCATATGCTGGCATTCCGTGTGCAGAGTGGTCTGCCAGCGCTTGAGAGGGGGCTCTGTGCAGTGTGTTCACTGAAGTTACACGCATGCTCACGTGAGGCATTTTTCCCTTACCAGTCAAGTGTTCCTGGAGGAAGGTCATATACCAGTTAAATGTCATCATTTTGCCTCTTAGTGCGCATGCTTGAGTCCACTCGCCAGACTCCTGAGATCTTATGGGGAAGCTGCTGATCACCGGTTTCAGGTGTTTTCTATCTACTGGGAACTGGCTTTTCCCTGGTGCTGGCTGTGACCAATTATTATTTTAGAGAAGTGGTCGCCTGACACTCCTGGGGGCAGGATGCCTCCCCTGCCCCATTCATGTCTGACTAGCTACCTATTCTGACAAGACAGCAAACACCTGTCCTGGAGTACGATGAATGTCAGAATTAAATACCTGAACCCACAGAACCCAGCACTCTGCCAGTCCTCTTTATCAAAAGAGGCCTTCTTGAAAAGAGAGAGACAAAAACAAATGAACAAACAAACAAACAAACAAAAAGTTAAGGATGAAGAGACAAACTATAAATAAGTGTTAATCCAGGCTTAGCTAAATTCAGTTACACATATAAGGACTTATTTTTATAACACTGTCCCCACCCCGCCATGATCTCTACTATGGAACAAAATAGGTTTTGTACCTTTAACTAACTAACTGAGCTTCTGCTATTGTATTCTTGCCAAAAATTGCATAATCTGAGTTTAATCATGAGGAAACATAATACAAACAAAAATTGAGGAACATTTTCCCAAAAAAAAAAGGCCAGTATTATTTAAAAGTGTCAAGGTCATGAAAGACAAAGAAAGACTAAGCAATCAGTTTAGATTAAAAGGACACTATGGAGATGTGATAGCTGAATATAGTATGTGATCCTAAATTAGATCCTAGCCCAGAACACAGTCGTTAGTGGAACAGTTAGTGAAATTTAAATAAGGTCTATAGATTAGGCAATAATATTATACCGGTGTGGATTTCTTGATTGTCCTCATTGTTCTATAATTATTGAAGATGTTCACATTTGGCCAGGCACAGTGGCTCATGCCTGTAATCTCAACACTTTGGGAAGCCAAAGCGAGTAGGACTGCATGAGCTCAGGAGTTCAAGACAAGTCTAGGCATAGTGAGACCCCTCTCTATTAAAAATTAAAAAAAAAAAAAAAAAAATCAGCCAGGTGTGGTGGCACACACCTGTAGTCCCAGCTACTCAGGAGGCTAAGGTGGGAGAATCACTTGAGCCCCAGAGGTAGAGGCTACAGTGAGCCGTGTTTGTGCCACTGCACCCCAACCTGAGCCACAAAGTGAGACCCTGTCTCAAAAAAAAAGATGTTTACATTTAAATAATCTGGGTGAAAGCAAGTATACATCCTTTGTTCTACTTTTGCAACTTTTTGAAATCATTTCAAAATGAAAATTTTGAAATAATTTTTTAAAAGCCACAGAAAAGAGTATTGTAAAGAAGCAGAGAAGGCACCTATGTCAAGCTCAAGCAGGCACTCAGTAAATATCTGGTGAGCCCAACTACTGGGTTGAGTATTTGGTTTCAACCCAAAACCTTGAGAGGATAATGAGAAAAGTTATTTATAACAAAACAATGAGGACATTTCTGTTTGCAGAGCCTTGACACAGTGTGGTGACAGCAACAGAGACAGATTCTGGTACCAATTTTTGAGATGCTTCATCTAAAAAGGCAAATGCTTATAGATATACTCAATGCCTAGAGCATCAAAACCTGCTGTTTCTCCTAAGGACAAAATGCATCTCCAAGATATGGTGTTTAATCACTAGAAACTTTTAAAAGAGAAAAAATTCAATGTGACATATCTCATAGAGAGAGAAACAAATCACTCTTTTATTACTCATGTATTTATTATTTATTATTCCCATTTTTAATACTTTCAAGGTCTTGAAATTTAAAGTTTCACTAAATAATGGAGGCATTCTGATTCAAATGGGACTATTTCTTAGGACTTACTCATGCAACTCTTCCTGGCTTATTGTTTCATGCAAACCCTCTAGATAGGAGCAGGGCATGCATGACAGTGACTGTAATGTGAAGAGTGTGTGCTTTTGATCCATCTGTTTTGTCAAGATTTTTATCCTGCACTGCTTGAAACAGCACAACTACAGAGGAAAAATTCAGAAGCAAATGCCTTACACGTTTTTAATGTCATTGGCGATGGCTAGGACTCCTGAAGTCCTAGTGGGATGTCCTTTCAACAGATATCTTATGTTTAGGGCTTGAGATAAAGGACATCAGGGAAAGTTATCTGCTGCTTGTATTGATAGCTTGAGTGAGCTGTCATTTCTATCAGCGCCAAAGCATCCTGGGATGAGCCTTTTACCTCTGGTATTCTCTTTCACTTTCCTTCTGCTCATTTTCCACTTGACTTTGCCCCACCACTCCCCTCCTCTCTTTTCTCTCCAATATTGCAATAGGTGCTAGAAATAGAAAGACGAGAAAGACAAAGCCCCCGCCTTCAAGGAGATCATCACCAAATGGCAAACAAAAACAAAAAGGAAATCACGGTGCTTCTGGTGAAAGGGCAGTGAAATAAAGGCAAGTTGAGGCCTCTGGACGTAAGAAGCACTTAACTCTGTCTGTAGAAGTAGGGGAAGACTTTACATAGGAGTTAAAATTTGAGCTGAGAGCCCTGAAGAAATAAATAGGAATTCAAAAAGGACAGGGAGATGGTGACTCAGAGCTGGGAGGCTCTGAGGGGTAAACATCTTTGAGGAAGAGGGAGAGAGAAGTTGGACATGGCTGAAAGATATTTGTGGGGCTGTGTCAGGCTTTGAGGCTGGAGGCAGATCACAGCTACTGTGGAAAGGCTATTATTATACATCCTTTTAAAAATCTATGTTTTAGAGAATCATTTAGCTGAAATTCAGAGCCACACTTGTGAATCTGAAGGCATTTACAGTAGCAGAAACACTATCAGAAACTGCCACAACAAACAATTGTTAAGTGTCTACTATTTTGAGCTCAAGGTCAATATAGTAGTCTCAATGTTTCTGCTTATTGCAAGCAAATATTTTTAGAGAAGACAAAGAATTTAAATTTCTCATGATGGATTTTTTTAATGGATTGTACAACTCGTTCTCCTGAAAATACCTCTAAATCATAAAAATAAAAGCAAAATCTACAATATTTAAAATTCTAGTTCATGTTCAAAAATGTTAATAGATACATTTTAGGTCATAGTATGATATAGTATTTTTTCAAGAACTTTTCATACTCTTTTTAACAGATTCTGGTTTCTGGTTTCAAGTACAATGGAGTAAACATATCCCACCCTGTCTCTCCTGCTGAAAATAGCTATAAAACCTGAACAGAGTGTATGGAATAGCTGGAGCACTCTAGAAAGTAAATAGCAGGCCAAGTGAAGAAGAAAACCAGAATTAGGACCATCACCAAATGAGCAATTAGGTTAGCATTATGCTATCCTCTGGCGTCTTCCAACCTGGACTCAAGGCAGCCCAAAACTCAGAAGCAGCACAGAGAGGTCACTTCTAGAAGAAACCTTCTAGTTCTCACTCTAGACATGGGAAAGTGGTCTCCTGGCAGTAACAGCAGAAATAGTGGGGACATACAGTTGCCTAGAATTCCAAGAAGGTTGGAGGGAGACTGCCTCTCCACTGGAATACTTGTGGTCCCAGGAAGGTGGGGCAAATCCCTGTTGCCTTTTTCTTTTTTTGCAGGGGGGGATGGAGTTTCACTCTTGTTGCCCAGGCTGGAGTGCAGTGGCATGATCTTGGCTCACTGCAACCTCTGCCTTCTGGTTTCAAGTGATTCTCCTGCCTCAGCCTCCTGAGTAGCTGGGATTACAGGCGCCTGCCACCACGCCCGGCTAATTTTTGTATTTTCAGTAGAGATGGAGGTTCACCATGTTGGCCAGGCTGGTCTCAAATTCCTGACTTCGTGATCCACCTGCCTTGGCCTCCCAAAGTGCTGGGATTCCAGGCGTGGGCTACTGCGTCTGATCTGCCTTTTTTCTTATTCTGTTCTCCCATCACTTGGGGTCACCATGAGTGAATTTTTAGGAAGAGCACAGCAGAGCAGAGCACTAAAGCCCTGACTTTCTGGCTACAGGACCAAATTGTGGAGTCCAGGGAACCAGAGAGTACTAGAGAGATCATGGGAAGGGAGGATCTTTGGAAAGCAACTCCGTAAAAGTGTTTCTGAATATGCATTTATGGAGGGATAACCAATGCTGGGATTATGTGAAACGTTTCTCTTCTTTCAATGCCCTGCACCTTATTTAAAAGAAACTCGATGAATCAGAATTCAGACTTTGAAGGCCTGCCTGGACGCTTTTCTTCTCGTCACTGGAGACAGGTGGGCTCTCCATCTGGACCATCTTGACAAATAAATAAAATGCTCCTATTCCAAGGTCAAACCTCTTTCATTTCATCAAGTTATGATCGCAGGGATCAGAATATAGAATTCTTAAGGGTAAAGTGCCAGTTCTTGAAATGTTTGCCTTGCTTTGCCACATCCCACAGGCTAGGAGCTATCTATCTTTTCTTGCTGCAGTCAGCATTTTCTCTAATGATAGCAGCACGGCAAGCAATTGGGGAGAAGTCTATGTACAAGGGAAGAAAGACAATAGAGACAGAGAAAGAGAGAGACACAAAATGTTGATGAGTCTGGCAAAAGGATAACAGAACAGAAAAAGGAAAGTAAGAAGAAAGTGTGACGTGGGAAATACATAAACTAATCACATAATCTCAAAAAACAGGTTTCGAAAGGAAATGGAAATAGTGGAAGGCGCAAGAACTTCGGAACAAAGAGAATTCTAGGCTCCTAGTATGGATACCTACTATAAAAAATAGACACTTGGGTAAAGAAGAACAGACAAGTCCTCACTCCTTGGGTGGCTGTTTGTGATTGCTTTGTAAAAATTTACCACGGCCAGTTGCCATTGGTCTCCCATCCTTGTCCTGAGTGGCAAAGGGACCCAGGGGTGTGGGCACAGGAGGGGATGCTCATGTGGCATGTCACAACAGGCTTTCGTTTTCATTTTTCCCAAGCTCTGTGGGTGCTCAGCACCTCAAATTCCCAGCTGTACCCTAGATAATGAAGAAAAGTATTGCTCAGACCTGGTCCTTTAATTATTTTTTTCCCCACTCATGGCTTGAACTTTCATTAGTTTTCATTTCTCATTAAGAGAAAAATCAAAGAATGAGAATTAAACATCTCCCAGTCTATTATCTCACTAAATATAAGAAGCTAAGAGTCACGGCACTGGAACTGAATGAAGGGCCCAGCCTATGCATGTGCCACCGCAAGATCCACACAGTGCATGGGGGCTGTGCTCCTTCTCTTCTGTCCTCTGGAGGACAACAGGGAGCACTCACTTCCAGAAAGACTGGAGCCCCTATACTGAGGTCTCAGTGTTATGAGAGCTGGCACCTTCCCTGAGCAGAAATAATAGGCCTCAAATCACACTGGCTTTTCCTCTTTTCAAGCATTGGGGTTGGATTTTCACTAATCTCTTAAAATTGTTGTCTGGGCATAGTGGGTCATGGCTGTAATCCCAACACTTTGGGAGGGCAAGGCAGGTGGATAGCCTGAGGTTAGGAGCGCGGGACCAGCCTGGGAAACGTGATGAAACTCTGTCTCTACTAAAAATACAAAAATTAGCTGGGTATGGTGGTGGGTGCTGGTAATCCAAGCTACATGGGAGGCTGAGGCAGGAGAATACCTTGAACCTGGGAGGTGGAGGTTGCAGTGAGCCAAGACCGCACCAATGCACTCCAGCCTGGGGGATAGAGTGAGACTCCATCTCAAAAAAAAAAAAAAAGAAAGAAAGAAAGAAAGAACGAAAGAAAGAAAGAAAGCAATGTTCCCAGTGCTCAATTATGTGTCTACCCTCATAGATACTATTTGGAAGGTATTGAGGCTGCGTCCAGCTCATCTGTTAATCCCTGCTTTATGGCAGGCACATGACAGTGCTCAAGAAATGGATGGAGTAGGTAAAGGAGCAAATGCACACTGCAATGGACTGATTACTCCTAATTTGTATGGCTATGTGCATTTTAGTAATTCCTAGGCAGCACTCCCCTTGAGAAGTGAAACAAGAAAAGAATGCCCACTCTCACCACTCCTATTCAGCATAGTACTGTAAGTCCTTGCCAGAGCAATCAGGCAAAAGAAAGACATAAAAAGCATCCAAATAAGAAAAGAGGAAGTCAAACAATCTCTCTTCACTACAAGGTGGTTCTACACCTAGAAAACCCTAAAGACTGCACTAAAAGGCTCCTGGAACTGATAAACAACTTTAGCAAAGTTTCAGGATACAAAATCAATGTACAAAAATCAGTGAAATGTCTATACTTCTATAACATTCAAGCTGAGAGCCAAATCAAGAACATAATCCCATTTACAACATCCCAAGAAAATAAAATACCTGGGAATACATCTAACCAAGGAGGCCAAAGACCTCTACAAGGAGAACTAAAAAACGTTGCTGAAATCATGAATGACACAAGACAAATGGAGAAATATTCCATGCTCATGAATTGGAAGAATCAATATTGTTAAAATGGCCATACTGTGCAAAGCAATCTGCAGATTCAATGCTATTCTTATCAAGCTACCAGTATCATTTTTCACAAAATTAGAAAAAAACTATTCTAAAATTCATATGGAACCAAAAAAAAAAAAAAAAAAAAAAAAAAGGCTGAATAGCCAAAGCAATACTAAGCAAAAAGAACAAAGCTAGAGGCATCACATTACCCAACTTCAAACTATACTATAAGGCTACAGTGACCAAAATGCATGGTACTGGTACAAAAACAGACACGTAGACCAATGGAACAGAACAGAGAACCCAGAAATAAGATGGCACATCTACAGCCATCTGATCATCAATAAAGTCAACAAAAATAGGCAATAGGGAAAGGACTCCCTGTTCAATAAATGATGCTGGGATAGCTGACAAGTCACAGGCAGAAGAATAAAACTGGACTCCTATCTTTCACCATATACAAAAATTACTCAAATGGATTAAAGAATTAAATGTAAGAGCTTAAGTATAAGAATCCTAAAAGAAAACCTAGAAAACACCATTCTAGACATCGGTCTTGGGAAAAAAATTATGACTAAGTCTTCAAAAGCAACTGCAACAAAAACAAAAATTGATAAGTGGGACCTAATTAAAGACAGTAAAAGAAACCATCAACATAGTAAACAGACAACCTACAAAATATTCACAAATGATGCATGCAACCAAAGTCTAATATCCAGAATCTGTAAGGAATTTAAACAATTGAACAAGCAAAAACCAAATAACCCCATTTTAAAAAATGGGTTAAAGACATGAACAGATACTTCTCAAAAGAAGACATATAAGCAGCCAACAAGAATATGAAAAAGACTCAGCATCACTAATCATCAGAGAAATGCAAATCAAAACCACAATGAAATACCATCTCACACCAGTCAGAATGACTATGATTACAAAGTCAGAAAACAACAGATGCTGACAAGGCTGCAGAGAAAAGGGAATGTTTATACACTACTGTTGGGAATGTAAATTAGTTCAGCCACTGTGGAAAGCAGTTGGAAATTTCCCAAAGAACTTTGAGAACTACCGTTTGACCCAGCAATCCAATTACTGGGTGTATATCCAAAAGAAAATCAGTTATTCTACCAAAAGGGCGTATGTACCCATATGTTCCTCACAACACTATTCACAATAGCAAAGACATGAAATCAACCTAGGTGCCCATAACAGTGGATTGAATAAGGAACATGTGGTGTATACACACCGTGGAACACTATGCAACCATAAAAAGAACTAAATCATGTCATCGCCAGCAACATGGAGGCAGCTGGAAGCCATTATCCTAAGTGAATTAAGGCAGAAACAGAAAACCAAATACCATATGTTCTCACTTACAAGTAGGAGCTAAACAGTGGATACTCATGGGCATAAAGATGGCAAGAACAGGCACAAGACTACTAGAGGTAGGAGGGGGCAAAGGTTGAAAACGAGAGTCAGAACGGCGATTATTAAAAAGTCAAGAAACAGATGCTGGCGAGCTTGTGGAGAAATAGGAATGCTTATACCCTGCTGGTGGGAATGTAAATTAGTTCAACCATTGTGGAGGACAGTGTGGCGATTCCTCAAAGATTTAGAACCAGAAGTACCATTTGACCCAGCAATCCCATTACGGCTATATACCCAAGGGGATATAAATCATTCTGTTATAAAGATACGTGCATGTGTATGTTCATTGTAGCACTATTCATGACAGCAAAGAGATGAAATCAACCCAAATACCCACTGATGACAGACTGGATAAAGAAAATGTGGTACACATACACCATGGAATACCATGCAACCATAAAAAGGAACGAGATCATGTTCTTTTCAGGGACATGGAGGGAGCTGGAAACCATCATCCTTAGCAAACTAACACGGGAACAGAAAACCAAATACCATATGTTCTCACTTATAAGTGGCAGCTGAACAATGAGAACACATGGACACAGGAAGGGGAACAACATGTGCTGTGGCCTGTCGGGGGAGTGCCAGTGTGGGGAGAGCATTAGGAGAAATAGCTAATGCATGCTGGGCTTAATACCTAGGTGATGGCTTGACAGGTGCGGCAAACCACCGTGGCACATATTTACCTATGTAACAAACCTGCACATCCTGCACATGTATCCTGCAACTTAAAATAAAATAAAAAATAAAGAAAATTACCTATTGGGTCTGCTATGCTCAGTACCTGGGTGATGGGATCAATTGTCCCCCAGACCTCAGCATTACACAATATACCCAGGTAACAAACCTGCACATGTACCCCTGAATCAAAAATAAAAGTTGAAATCAAAATAATAATAATGATTCCTTGCCTCACTACAAAAAAGAAAGAAGACGACATAGCCATTTCTGAAAAAAATTAAATGTAGTATTCCAATACAGCCCAGCACTTTCAGTTAGGTATACCATATGCCCAAAACGCTTGAAAGCAGGGACTATCCATAGCAGCGTTATTCACAGCAACCAAAAGGTGGAAACATCCCAAATGGCCATCAACGAATGAATGGATAAACAAAATGTGTTACGAATAAAGCTTGAGGACATTATGCTGAGTAAAATAAACCAGACCCAAAAGGACAAGTAGGACTTGAGCCGTCTACATGAGGTACCTAGAATAGTTAAATGCAAAAGGGCAGAAAGTAGAAAGGTAGTTATCAGGGGCTGGAGGGAGGAGTTAGTGGAAAGTTATTCTTTATTGCATTTTGAGTTTTGGTTTGGAATGATGGAAAAGTTCTGGAGATGGGTGGTGATGATGGTTACACAACAATGTAAATGAACTGAATGCCACTGAATTGTACACTCAAGAGGGGTTAAAAGATGAAATGAGGCCAGATGCGGTGGCTCACGCCTGTAATCCCAGCACTTTGGAAGGCCAAGGCAGGCAGATCACTAGGTCAGGAGTTCGAGACCAGCCTGACCAACATGGTGAAACCTCATCTCTACTAAAAATACAAAAATTAGCCAAGCATGGTGGCACATGCCTGTAATCCCAGCTACTCAAGAGGCTGAGGCAGGAGAATCGCTTGAACCCAGGAGGCGGAGGTTGCAGTGAGCCGAGATCATACCACTGCACTCCAGCCTGGGCAACAGAGCGAGATTCTGTCACAAAAAAAAAAAAAAAAAAATGTATATTTTACCGTAATAAAATGGAAATAAAGCAATATTTATTTAATGTACTAACATTCCTGAATCAACCAAGAGAACATCAGTGCTGCCTGTACAGCTTGCCACTAGCTGTATGTGAAAAAGAGGCAATCATTGCATAGCTACACAGCTTCAGTGAGACACAGGCCAGCACACCCTTCATGGCTGCACATTGCCCTTTCTCCCACATGGAACTGGAAGAACATGCCTGGGTCTGCGGTAAAATGCGCTTATCCCCAAGCTTCCAAGGCTGGAGGTTATAGGAGACTCTTCCTACGGAAAGGGGCAACAGGATGGTGTTTCTCCAACTCATCCACTGAGTTGCACCACCCACCTGAGAATTACTTGCTTATTTCTAGCAGATCTGTCTCTTGGGGACAAAAAGACAGTACACGAGTTTGGGTTCACTCTTTCTCAACGACAGCCTAGAGGAGCACTGTCCACAGGAAGCCAGAGTTCAGCATGGCAGACGGAAGGGACTGGTTCAAACTGCAGTTCTTCAAATGAGTACCTGTGTGGCTTTGGGCAAGTCACTTAAGTGGGCCTCAGTTTCCTCATTTAAAAGTGGGAATACGACAGTGCCTACCTCACACAGTTGTACCACAGCTTAAATGAGCTGTAAAAGTGTAACAGCACCTAGAATAAAATAAGTATTCAACAAATATGATTTTCTTTTTGTTGAGGCAAGTCTCTCTCTGTCGCCCAGGCTGGAGTGCGGTGGCACAATCTCAGCTCACTGCAACCTCCACCAACCAGGTTCAAGCAGTTCTTCTGCCTTAGCCTCCAGAGTAGCTGGGATTACAGGTGCACGCCACCATGCCTGGCTAATTTTTTTGTATTTGTAGTAGAGACGAGGTTTTGCATGTTGGCCAGGCTGGTCTTGAACTGGTCTCGAACTCCTAACCTCAAGTGATCCGCCTGCCTTGTCTTCCCAAAGTGCTGAGATTACAGGTGTGAGCCACCACGCCTGGTCTGGATTTTCATATAAGAGATATGTTACAGGTGGTAACAGAATGGGACAGGATGGTCATGTGTATCATTACAAGAGTTGAAATATATCAGCTCTACAATCTGAACCTTGTGTTGGCCAGACAGCCTGCGGGAGCCTCGGGAGTGTGCAGGAATAATAGGAGGAGATTAAATGGGACTCTCCAAGGAGGTGGGTAATTCTTGTAATATTCTTTGCATTTTCCTCTAATTCTTCAACTCATTCTTTAATATTTTCAGTAGTTTGTCTGTTTGGTAGTAGATACATACTTTTTTCTCACATCTACGAGAAGATTTACTCATGTATGCTTAGGAAATGTCTGAAAACCCATGAATCCAAAGAAATTTTGGTTTTGCAAATAAATAAACAGAAAAGCCCTTAAGGAGAGTTCCAGGATTAAACACTACAGAAGCTGATTGGAAGCAAATTATTTCCATCAATGTGTTGGTCAGAACAACCTTTGACCAAACAGTAATGCTGCTTTCATGAGTTCAGCCAATCAGACTCCCATACTGATAGTGTGAAATTGAACTCACTAACTTTAATTGTTTTCTTAATTTTAATTATTCAGGTGCATCTTCCCGAAACCTGAAAAAATTTATAGAAAGGTAAGTGGAAGATAAAAAGTTGTTTTTAATTTGGTTGCTCATTTTGAATAAGGAATGAAAACTCTGTTATTACCCCAAAATCATTTTTACTGAGCATAAATAGCTTGTTAGTCACTATCCAAACTCTAGGATATCACTCCTTGGGCCAGTGAGCATAGAAAGTGATTAATTTGCATATGTCCTCAAAGAAGGGTGATAAAAATGCATACAAAGTTGGTAAAACTTAGGTCTGACAGACAAAAGGATGATGTCATATTCCTGCTTTATGAATGAGAAAGCATTTTTTGTGCTTCTTTGGGGCTTGAAATTCAGAAGCAAGGCTCGAGTTGTCCTGACTGAAAGCCTCAAGAAGGCTTTGCCTTTTCAAAGTTGACTATGGGTCCACGGCTGCCAGGATATCCTAAGAACTTGGACATAAGTAACCCAATAACTCACCTGTGCTTATTGATGCAATTGCTGTGAAAGATGCCAAGAAGATAGTATTGTGTCTATTTACCCAGGACCTCAATCCATTCTTTTCAGTTTTATGCATTTATGTGGCCTTTCTCTAATAGGCAAGTGGGACAACGATTATAGAGAATAAATGGGAAGTGGGAATGGTGGTTGGCTGTACTAGAATGAAAGAAAAATAGCAAAAAGGTTGCCAAGAGAGTGGTCATACCAAGATTTTCAAAGGCCCAGCCTGTGTCACTGGCTACATAGCTAGGTTTCCAAGTATCTGACTTTCAGATTCCATCTATGCCTTCTCAGCTTGTCTAGAAACAAGATGTTGGACTATCCCGCCATCATTATATATGCCATGATTGGAAATGATGTCTGCAATGGGTGAGTTATTGAGAAAAAGTGTTTTCAAGATTCTTTGACTCTGGGCTCTTCCCCACCCTCTCCTCACCAACTCCACTCCATTATAGCAGCCTGCTGTTCAGCTGAATTTCTCTGTCTTAGAAGCATGGCTGGGCGCAGGGGCTCACACCTGTAATCCCAGCACTTTGGGAGGCTGAGGAGGGCAGATCGCCTGAGGTCAGGAGTTTGAGAACAGCCTGGCCAACATGGTGAAACCCTGCCTCTACTAAAAATACAAAAATTAGCTGGGCATGGTGGTGTGTGCCTGTAATCCCAGCTACATGAGAGGCTGAGACAGCAGAATCACTTGAACCCAGCAGATAGAGGTTGCCGTGAGCCAAGATCATGCCACTGCACTGCAGCCTGAGTGACGGAGCAAGACTCTATCTCAAAAAAAAAAGCAAGTTCTAGACACATGTGAAATCAACAGTACCAATCTGTGACGCTGAAAGCTTCTTTTGAAAATATCTGCTCCATTAATTATCAACTCTGATGTAACAACAAATGGGTGCATCCTGATCCGTTGTATCCCAAGAAATGTGCTACTAACTGACTGAGAACCCAAGATTGGGAATTGTGATTTTTTAAATCAAATAAGGCAGAAGCACAGTTACCCCATAAGAGCATCGATCTCACTCATATTCTGATCTACTTTACTTCCTCATGTGGAAGAGTCAGCTTAGACGCACAGACCTACAGCATTTGCAAAGAAACTGCGGAACTCATGGCCAATCCTATTTATGCCCATGGCCCATAGCAAGAAGGTAATTTTGCTAAACTGCTGATATTGGTAGTGACTTCAAAATGGTGAATTCCTTAGTTCCTATATAACATTTGGGGAGGTTTCTCAAAATCTGCGTACACCCCTAAGAATATGATGCATGTATGAATGCCATCTGTCCTGTGATTATGGCCAAAAAAAAAAATGGTGAGACAGGATTTAGAGCAACTCCCCAGTAGCAATAGCCACCCACTCACTATTTTAGGAAACAAGAAAGTAAGACCAAAAGAAGTTCATGATTTGCCCGAGGCAGCAGGGTTGATTAATGGCAGAGCTGGACTCCACCCCAACTGTGCTAGAAGTGGGCCATCCTGCTCACTCCCCCATTTGCTTTCCTGTATTTCACTTGCCACGCTTTCCAAGCCTGTGCTGAAAACAAAACTCAATAGTATTAAAGTGTGTTTGCCCGCACAGATAAAATTCAGATGGCAAAGGAGATGCAGGCATAATCAGTGAAGTGTGTTCAGGGGAGGAGATGCCATAATAATCCAGAGACTCTGATATGCCAGATGTCACCTTGGTGCCCTTAGGCTGGTTTGCTGCTGGCCCCAGAACCCCAAGTTGGCCAAGGCTACATGCTTGGCACCAAGGTCTATGAGGAGCCACCTGGGACTTTCCAGTGAACAGCAAACAGCCTTTAAGGACTGCCATAAACCGAGAGGTACATCACTCTCTATCATTCCATCCTTCCCAGCAGCCCTAAGAGGCAAGGATGATTGTCCCATTTTACAGATGAGGAAACTGATTTGGCAAGGATAAGGAACTTGCCTGTTCTGGTATTGAGCGTCAAAGCTGGGAGCCAAACCAGGTTATCTAACCAAATTCCATTCCCTGTCTGTAGTTCACACTGTCTTATTTCCTCTTTGACTCACTCACTTTTTTAAGTATACGGTGAGCAACATGATGTGCCAAGCACTGTGCCAGGCTCTAGGATATGGATATGATGGCAAAGAAGCCACAGCCCCTGACATCAAGGAGCTAATGGAAGGAGAAACACCATGCTTCAGGCTCTAGCTGCCATCATGAAACAGAACAAAGCTATGGTCAAATCAGTCATTGCTCCCCCAGCCCCCAGAGCATGTCCTTCCAGAGAGGAACAGAGAGCAAACTGACTATACTGAATAAAGAACATGTGCAGAAAGAGACTCTGGCTCCAAAAGCCAAAATCCCTGAAACTGTATTTTTCCAGCAAAACCTTCTTACCCAGACCCCTCCAGCCCAGTCCTACTTTTCCTTTCCCAAAGAGCTAAAGGGCAGGCAGACATCAGCCAGAGACCTGTGCTGGCCTCTCCCCTGCTGGGGATCTGGGTAGAGAAGCAGCAAGCATTTGGGTGAAAGAACAGAGTTGGCAGTATGGGATGTCCCTGTGGTGCCCACTTTGTGATGTCCTGTGCAGGGGTTAAAAAAATAAAGACAGATGGCAACTATACCTCCCCATCTGCCAGAACGTCAAGGTGGAGTAGATTTCCCCAAATGAGCAAAGGGATTTTATAAAAAGCTCAAGCAGCAAGGAGTTACATAATAAGTCTGTCCTGGAACAAGTTTTAGGATATTTGCTTGACTTTTTTCTTTTCTTTTTCTATGACAATGCTAGCTCTTACTGAAGCAACACATTTATGTGCTTTTTTCTCAATTCTCTAAACTCATCTAGTTACTCAACAAATACTGGTTAAATGAATGAGTGTCATGATTGGAAGATAGCTTTTAGCCTCAGGAAGTCAAAAAGAAAGATCACATAGAGAATCTGGCTTTCTCATTGTAACCCTGCTCAATTTGATTTAGGCTAACTCAGCTTCCTTTGCGCTTTTCCGATCACTGCCCTTGAGGGCTATGTAATGTGAATAATGTGAAAGGAGAAACATTCCTGAAAACAAGGCAAATGTTGGGGAGCTATAGCAGCAGAACCTTGGGGTGACAGAGGCAGTGGTGGGAAACGGGAATGGCCTCAGAACGTTCAATCATAAAGGCCAGTGACAACCCTTCGCCAACATCCCAGTGCAGCATCCCTGAAATGAACATGGTAATTGCTGGAAATTCCATAGAGTTATATAAGCATCTAGCACTAGCCCCATAAATGGATATAGTTTCATTTGTTACAGTGGACAATCACAGGACAGATGGCATTCATACAAGCATCATATTCTTAGGAGTATACACAGAAAGTATAAATTATACATTTTCATCTTATGGAGAGAGCCAGGACCACCCACACAGGGTGTCTGTGCCTGTCTGCCCCCAACTATTGTTTTTCTTCAATGCCAGTGCTTCAGGTTATGCCCTGGGCAGTTGACCAGCACTGCATTAAGAGGAAGCCAGCCGAGGCACTGACAGGTCACAGGCCCCAAGGAGCCTGCACTAGTGAGAAACCATCCATGCTATTTATTCAGATGATAGAAAAGCCAGCAGGGAAGGGAATGGAAAGAGCTCCTGCTGCTCAGAGGAATTCTCTCTCCCAGACTCCTCAGTGAGAGACATGGGTAGCAAAGGGAATGATAAGGAGGTTCCAACCAGCCAGCATGTTCCAGGCCACGCCCACTTTTAAGGGATGTTTAATGTATCTCTATGCATGGGGTAATATGGGAGGCCTCATCCGATTCCCAGTCTGTATCACGATGCCCCTTCTACCCAGCTACTCAGGAGGCTAAAGTGGGAGAAGCTTGAGCCCAGGAGTTCAATCCTGCAGTGAGCTATGATCATACCACTGCCCTCCAGCCTGGGTGATAGAGCAAGACCCTGTCTCTATTAAAAAAAAAAAAAAAAGATATCTCTTCAAGGGGATTGGACGAGAGCCCAACAATGTGATTGCAACTGGCTGGCATGAAGAAAAGGGCTAACTCTCTTACCTGGGTGTTTCAAAAACACAAATGCTAGCTGTGAGTGAGGTGTGAGCACTTGACCACTACAGTGATCTGTGCTTTAGCTGTGGCTCCAGGAAGCTGGTTTTCTGCGCATGCTGATCAGTTTCTTCCTTGAGAAGGGACACCTCTCTCTGGCACCGGCCAGGTAAAATCTGGCTGGCTTACCTGCCAGGGTAATGAAATGATCAGGCTTATTTTGCCTGATCAGACACAATTCATTAGGGCAGGACAGGCTTCAGAGTCACCCTCAGGAGTGAGGCTGTTCATCTGTTCCAAGCCTGGCCATGTGTTCCTGACATGTGTGAGAGCATGTCAGTGAGCACAAATTTCTCTCTCATTATTTTCCCCAGTGTGGCCACAGTGCCCCAGGCTGGTTTTCACATCTTCTTTGTTAGCTGAGCACTCTCGATCTCTCACCTATCCATCTGAGTGTCTGGGGTGAGCTCGCTGGTGTGTGAGAAGGGGCGCTGGGACCCTGGGGTGGGCAGACAAATCCGGGGTGGCAGGTGCCTGGGACACCTGGGTTGAAAAGGGTTAAACACCTTCAGCCCAGCCTATTCGTCCTTTGGCAGACACCAGAGAGACGAGACCTAGGAGATAGTTCTCAACCACTAGGGTTCTTTGGTCTCCAGAATACTAGCACAAAGTCTCCCCCAAACATCACCAGAGGAAAAAGAGTACACAGATAAAAATGGCATTGAAAACTTTTCAGAGGGCCGGGCGCGGTGGCTCGTGCCTGTAATCCCAGCACTTTGGGAGGCTGAGGCAGGCAGATCACAAGGCCAAAAGATTGAAACCATCCTGGTCAACATGGTGAAACTCTGTATCTACTAAAAATAGAAAAATTAGCTGGGTGTAGTGGTGCGCACCTGTAGTTCCAGCTACTCGAGAGGCTGGGGCAGGAGAATCACTTGAACCTGGGAGGCAGAGGTTGCAGTGAGCTGAGATGGCGCCACTGCACTCCAGCCTGGGCAACAGAGTGAGACTCCATCTCAAAAAAAAAAAAAAAAAGAAAAGAAAAGAAAAGAAAGAAAAAAGAAAGGAAAACTTTTCAGGGACAGAAGTCAAAAGGCACCTTCTATGGCATCTGGAAGGGGTGATTGCCCCATGAGTCACATAGACTCCCTTGCCCTTACCTGAGCTAAAAGTGGGTTGATTTTTGCTATGCAAATTAAAAGTAAATTATATAGTTGTACAAGGTGGAACAAAGGTAACTGGAGAATGTTTCATTAGCAACACCAAGGCTTCCATTTTTATTTCACTTAGCAACTAGCCATGTTGATTATGCTTGCTTAATTTGTGGGTGCCCTTTCATAAGTACAAATTAGCTCAGATTCTTCGTTTAGCATCAGGGTTGTGCCTCTAACCAAAAAAATAATTATTTAATGGGGATTTGGGAAGACTTTGTCCATCTTAACTCATCTTGCCCTTATGTGGTTGGAGAACATTAGCTCAGCATAATTGCTTTGTGCCAAAGCATGGCTGTATCAGCAGGAAAAAAAAAAAAAAAAAAGTGTGCCAAGGCAAAAGTGAATAGGCAGTGTGTGCCAGCTTTACCAATGACAGAAGAAAGGAAATAGATACTCAACTTGCCTTTCATTTCACCCTTGCTGTCACACTTCAAACACACAGTGAATACAGAACCTGAATACTTGGGGCAGGTTCTTCAGTGCTGCTTCTGTGCATATAGGAATCAAGCCAAAGCCCCTCCCCATGCTTCTGTGCTAGTAGGTAGGCAACCTAGTCACAAATTGCTGTAGCTGCTTTTTATCAGGTTAGGAAGATTTTTATTTTTAAAATCGTGTAATTTTTTCCTGACAATGGAAAACATGAATTTAGCATGCAGTTCTACACCCTGAGAGTTTGTAAAATTAGACATCTTTTTTTCTCCCCCCTTAGGAGACTCTAGCGATCCATTACATAGTTTTGAAGCACATACAGCCAACCGCAACTGCCACCCTACTGGCTACCCCCACAGCACCAAAAGTATTGTTGTAGTCAGCAATACTTTTTAGCCATCTTTCTATATTAATACATACAAATTACTTCTTTTTTTTTATTCAGGTGAAATTCACATAATGTAAGACTAACCATTCTAAAGCAAAAATTCAGGGGCATTCCCAGTTCACAATGTTGTGCAACCAATGATACCTAGTTATTTTATTCTTCTTAACAGCTATATAGAGTTCTATTGCACGGGTATACCATAATTTATGTATTCAGGCTTCTGTCTTTTTCCAGTTACACACTACACCAAGCAGTCTTGCAGTATTTGTGTGCACATTTTTGCACATTTGTGGAAATGTTACTATAGGATAACTTCTTGAAAGTGAAATTCCAAGGTCAAAAGTTGAGCCAACTTCAAATTTGGATACATTTTGAAAAATTGACCTCCAAAAAGGCAGTGCCGATATTCATTCATGAGCTCCCTTAAAAGTGAGGTTATGGATCTCTGGGGGCCCCTTTCTGTCCCCTCTTCCCATATCACTTATGCCCCGGGTCCAGCCTCTGAGTGATGGACTTATTTTATCTGGTTCACAATCTGTCTTAAGTTCCCTAGAGCTGCCGTAACAAAGTACCAAAACTGGATGACTCAAAATGCAGACATGTGTTCCATCACAGTTCTGGAGGCTGAAAGTCCAAGATCAAGGTGTCCGCGGGGCAATACTCCCTCTGAAAGCTCCAGGGAGAACTCCTTCCTTTTGTCTTTCCGCTTCTGGTGGCTCCCAGCGATCCTCAGCACTCTTTGACTCATGACAGCATGACAGCTGTAACCCCAGTGTCTGATTCTGTCTTCACAAGGCCTTCCTCCTGGTGTGTGTCTGTGTCCTCTCCTCTTCTTTTTTTTTTTTGAGACGGAGTCTCGCTCTGTCCACCAGGCTGGAGTACAGTGGCGCTATCTCGGCTCACTGCAAGCTCCGCCTCCCGGGTTCCCGCCATTCTCCTGCCTCAGCCTCCCGAGTAGCTGGGACTACAGGCGCCCGCCACGGCGCCCGGCTAACTTTTTTTGTATTTTTAGTAGAGACGGGGTTTCACCGTGGTCTCGATCTCCTGACCTCGTGATCCGCCCACCTCGGCCTCCCAAAGTGCTGGGATTACAGGCGTGAGCCACCGCGCCCGGCCCTCTCCTCTTCTTATAAGGATTCAGTCATTGAATTTAAGGCCCACACTAATCCAACATGACCTCATCTTAACTAATGACAACCATAAAAACCCTATTTTCAAGTAATGTCACATTCTCAGGTACACTATTTAACCCACTATAGGATCACTAGGGAAACTGGAATTTTAAGTATGCAAAAGAGAAAGTAACACTGTAGCATTGTTCCATTTAGGGTAAAGACAGGCAGTTAGAGCCTAAAGAGTGGATGAAAACCCTAGAAAATTCTGTGTTCTACTCCCGAGTTAATGCAGCTTAGGATCCTAATCCAAGTTTGATGTGTTCCTGAAGGTGTGTCCAAAAGTCAGTTGTACAAAGAAATGAACAATAATAAACATACTAATGCCAAAAATATTTTAGCACCCTTTGCCTGTTAAACATAGCTTTCTTAAATAATTTCAACTTTTATTTTAGATTCGGGGGTACATGTGCCCATTCGTTGCACGGATATAGTATATGATGCTGAGGTTTGGAGTACAAATGACCTTATCACCCAGGCGGTGAGCATAGCACCCAATTAAACATAACTTTAAATCAACCAATGGGTGCAATTTTAACATAACTTCAAATGACGTCTTTGCAGTATTTTGTACATTCCTTACTTCTTTTCCATACCAAATGAAAATAAGTAAGTCAGCTTAAATTCAATAAATGTCTGACTGAGGGCAAAGATTCATCACTTTCAGCTCACTTAGGAGCTTCACCTTTGTCTGACATGCTTTGATTTTAGGACTGTGTCTCTCATAACTATTTTCAGCACTTTCTTTTTTTATTTTACTAACTTTTATGAAATAAGAAAATATAATTTAAAAAATCAAATACCCTCTATAGAACACAAGCACTACTATATAAAGACAACAATGCAGGCTGGAATTGTTGGTTGGAAATGTTGTTGCAGGGTATAGCCTGGCATAGAAATCCATCAGGAAATGCATGCAAGTCCAAATCCAGTGCAGGAACTGAAGAATAAAAAGCAAGCTATAGTGCGGACATATAACTTGGTCAGTAAGATTCTGTTTCCTAACTGTGATATATTTGAAAAGTTTTAAAGACCAAATTACAGACCTCAAAGTGTCAAATAAATCATAAGCAATACCAGACCCCTTTCATTTCAAAAATTGTGTAAGTCAGGCCAGTGAGTTTATGCTACAGGAACAAAGGAACAAACGGCCCCTAAAATCTTAGTAGCATAAAGCAACAAATGTTTACATCTCTCTCATACTACTTGTCCATCAGAGATCACCATGGGACTCTGTTCCGAGATTCAGATTGGTGAAGCAGCTATTTAGAACATTGCCTATATCCATGCAAAGAAAAAGAGCATTCTAGAAGGTGTCTCATCACCAAATATGACACATGTCACTTTAGCTTACCACTCATTGGTTAGAACTAGTCACATAGTCCACTCAACCACAAGGAAATCAGTAAGTACAGTCTGACTATGTGCCAGAAAGGTAGAAATCCAGGAATATTTTGCAAATAGCTCCAAGGACCACCACATTCTCTCTTTCTCTCTCTCTCTCTCTGTGTGTGTGTGTGTGTGTGTGTGTGTGTGTGTGTGTGATGCATCTTGTATTTGCATGCAACTTGCATGCATCTATCCTTACAATCAACCAAGATATTTTCTATTTATTCCACCAACAGGAAGAGTGACCCAGTCCCAGCCATGACCACTCCTGAGAAACTGTACTCCAATGTCATGCAGACTCTGAAGCATCTAAATTCCCGCCTGCCCGATGGCAGCCATGTTATTTTGTATGGCTTACCAGATGGAACCTTTCTCTGGGATAATTTGCACAACAGATATCATCCTCTCGGTATCAGTTTGCAGATTCTTTTACTCTTTAATAACATCAATGTATATATAGTTCAATGTATATATGGTTCAAACCATATAGAAATGTGCTTAAAATGCCATCATGGAACATGGGTCAGAGCTGATGAAGGCAAGAACCCCCAGGTGCAGTATCTAAAGGTCATTATCCAGAGGTGAGCAGAATCAGATCCAAAGGCAGAAAGGGCAGAAGTAATTCACGAAGAATTAGGACACATCAAAAGGTAAGCGCTCAAACCAGGAAATTCCTCTAACAGAAGGTGAAATGTAAAATGAGCTGAGGAAGCCCAAACAGGAGACAGACCCATGAGTCAAAGACGGATTTCTCTGAACCTCAGTGGTCAGTGCCTCCTGGTGGCCTGTTAGAATTGTCTAGAGCACGGTCCTCCAGCCTGCTCGTTTCCTGCTTCTACACCGTCTTGGGGTCCTTAGCTCTGAAAGGCTTTCAAATGTTCCCGGAACTTTCTAATGGCAACACAAATATTCTTGGTACTGTACAAATAACATAAAAGTGCTAGTAATTCACATTAAGAAAGTGTGATCCTTAACCCTGTGAGATAGATGTTTTCATCAACCACAATAATTTCATTTCATAGAGGAAAAAACCAACACTCAGAGAGGTTAGGTAGCTTGCCAAATATCACAGAGTTCACTGAATATGTTGTAGCAGGGCTCTGCTTTCTGTATTTCAGAGGAGAATGTATTTATTAAGTGCCAACTATGTGCCAGGCACTGTTCTAGGCACAGGGTAACCAGCAGAAAACACAATAGTCCTAAGTTCCTGCCCACAGAAAGCTTATATTACAGTGGGACAATGACTCAAAAGTATGTCAGAAGGTGGTAAGTGCCATAGGAAGAAAACTGAGCAAGGAAGAGGAACAGGGAGCTGGCCTAGTCTTCCCTGATGAGCATCTATAAGAAGAGGCCTGGGAACCCTCCTCTCAGCCCCATATTGACAGCACCTGCACCAATCTATCATGAAGAAGGGGCTATCCTTTCCCTGGTGTTACCCCACTCACCTCCTGAGCCCAACCTACTAAAAGGTGCTGGCAGTCCAAGCACCTTCTTAGGAGTCAGGTGAGAAATTCAAAGAAGACCTGAAACTCATTCCTTCACGCCCTCCTTAGAGGGGGTGGGTGGGGAGCAAGATTTCCAATTTCAGGCCATCAAGAGCCTTTTCTTGCATATACAACTTTGTGTATATCTTTCCAGTCTTCCCTTGTCCTCTTCCTGCAGTCCCTGTCTAAGACAACCCCCCTACTTCTCCCTCAGGAAATTCTGCCTCTCCCCACCTGGGAAAAGAGTAAGGGTCCTTTAGCTAGCTCTCAAAGAGCTCTGGTCTCTTAATTGGAGGAACAATAGTGGACACCCACATTCCAGATTCTCCACCAATAAGGATGAAACCATTTTCCTCTTGAATTACTCATGTATCACAAATATTATTATCCAAGCAAAACACTGTCCAGCCTCACCTAAGTAGAGAGCATATTCTTCCTGTTCATGCAACTTTGACCACGCCCCCTTAGAAATAACATGATCACACATGGAACTTCACTCCATTCTGGGCTGCTTTGCATGTATAAAGGACACCAACCTTGCATGCGTAAAGGACACCAACCTGGGCTAAGAATGTCTCTTTGAACCACGGGATATGAAAATTGTACATCTGCCCTCAACTGATTCTTTCAGATTTCCAAATGTCTCTCCGACACTAAGAAATGCTTTGGAAAGAGAAGCTGGGGGCAGGGAAGTTTGTTCCCAATTTACTCCATCACAGTAATAGCTACTTGACTTCCATTTTTCTGATTTCAAATCCCGTTTTCTTTTCGCAAACTCTGGTTACGCCACCTCCATAAATTCTTTCCGATATGCCATGCAATTCACTTGATTTATGAGACATGTTCGGTTTCATAAATATGAGACCAAATGTAAGAATGACTCCATGTAATTTGGAAAGGACTGGAGGAAGGAAAAATGTGTGTAAGAATATAAGAATGAGGCCAGGCACGGTGCCATGCCTGTAATCTTAGCAATTTGGGAGGCCGAGGCGGGTGGATCAACTGAGGTCAAGAGTTCAAGTCAAGCCTGGCCAGCATAGTGAAACCTCGTCTCTTCTAAAAATACAAAAATTAGCAGGGCGTGGTGGCACACGCCTGTGATCCCAGTTACTCAGGAGACTGAAGCAGGAGAATCGCTTGAACCCAGGAGGTGGAGGTTGCAGTGAGCCGAGATCGCACCATTGCACTCCAGCCTTGGTGACAAGAGTAAAAAACAAACCAACCAACAAACAAACAAACAAAAACTCTGTCTAAAAAAAAAAGAATGTAAGAATGGTATGTAAGAATGACTCCATGCAATTTGGAAAGGACTGAGGGAAGAAAAAAGGATGATTGGGGGATTTGTCCACTTCTGTGGATTCTCTAGGCCAGTGGTTCTCAGCTGGGGGCAACCCACTCACCCCCACCCTGCTTTTATCACATCTGGAGATAGAAGAGGGGTGCAACTAGTCTGGGTAAAGTGGCTCATGCCTGTAATCCCAACACTTTGGGAGACTGAGGTGGACGGATCACCTGAGGTCAGGAATTCAAGGCCAGCCTGGCCAACATGGTGAAGCCCTGTCTCTACTAAAAGTACAAAAAAATTAGCCAGGCATGGTGGCAGGCGCCTGTAATCTAAGCTACTTGGGAGACTGAGGCAAGAGAATCGCTTGAACCCAGGAGGGGGAGGTTGTAGTGAGCTGAGATCACACCATTGTACTCTAGCCTGGGCAACAAGAGTGAAACTCAGTCTCAGAAGAAGAGGGGTGCAACTAGCATCTAGCAAATAGAGGCCAGGGGGTTTGCTAAACATCTACAATGCACGAGACAGCACCCCAAAATCAAGACAGTCATACAAGGTTAAGAGACTGCTCTAGACTTTGCCTTGTCCTTCTCAAGTGGACTCTTTCTGGCAGCTAATCACACCCTAGCATGTCACAGCACAAAATGGGAAGAAGAAAAAGATAGAACAAATTTGTTCTATAGAAACATCAGTAGTTTTGAAAAAAAAAATCCAATCAAGGAGAAAGCTGAAACCATCTAAAATTTGTTTGATGCTGATAAGTAATTATTCACATCCTAAATTATCTCTGCTGCCTGGTTGCCATGGGAAATAAATTATAAATTTCTCAACAAAGCATCAAGGTCCTTCCTAGAAAGGCTGGGGAAGTAGATGGGATTTGTCCAGCATCCCCAGGCCTCCTTTGACAGGACTCATAACTCACACAAGATGATAGACTGCAAGAGGGGGCCACATTAGGAAGGTGTGATTCTTTTTTTTTTCTTTTTTTTTTCTTTTTTTTTTTTTGAGATGAGGTCTCACTATGTCACCCAGGCTGGAGTGCAGTGGCGCAATCATAGCTCACTGCAACCTCCGCCTCCCAGCTTCAGGCAATTCTCCTGCCTCAGCCTCCCGAGTAGCTGGGATTACAGGCGCCCGCCAACACACCGGGCTAATTTTTTGTACTTTTAGTAGAGATGGGATTTCACCATGTTGGCCAGGCTGGTCTCGATCTCCTGATCTCAGGTGATCCACCTGCCTCGGACTCCCAAAGTGCTGGGATTACAGGCATGAGCCACTGTGCCCGGCCGAGAAGGTGTGATTCTTAAAACGACCCTGTGAGATAGATGCTTTCATTAACCACAGTAATTTTATTTATTGCTCTTGCGCTGTCTCTCTTCTGCTCTCACCCCAAACCTCGTCTTTGGATCTTGAGCCAGCAGTGAAGCAGGGTTCGTGCTGGGCCAGCCTCAGGGTTTGGTTGCTCTGCCTAGGCCACCATAGATCTCATCTTAGTCAGCAGTTGGACACTCAAGTCTGATTCCTGGGCACCACGTTAAGGGTTGTGCTAAGGGTGCTGTGCGAAGAAAAAGAAGTAGGGGGAAGGGGACAAGTTCCATTTATTTGGGCCTAGAAATGTGGTGATCATAATGTCTAGACTTGACTTGGGCCGCTTCTTAAAAATTAAGAAAGAGTTCAGGAAACAGAAGCATGGTAGGAGACCCCCTGGTCAGAGACACAGTCTCTGCTGCCTCCTTTCCCCTCAGAAGGACGGGCAGGAACTCAGCCTGAGCAACCAGTGAAGGCAGGGTTAGATGCCACAGCACCCACTCAGCAGGTCACAGGGGCCCAGAACAAGAGCAGGTGGCTGTCTCACTCCTGCCAGGGAGGAGGGTGTGACCAATACCTCCCGGCATCCCTCCTGCTCAGCCGGGTTCGTGACTCACTACCCAGTCTGTCACTGGTTGCTGAGGGCTGGGGCATCCCATAGCCTCTCCTAGTCACTAAAATTCCTGGTGGGAGTTTATTGTCTTTGTGAGGAATTACCAGACAGCAAGCCTCACAACCGGGATTCTACTGGCATGGGTCTTTTGAGAAAAGTCAAGCTTGGCCAGTCACAAGTCCTCTCAGCCATGGTCCGTAAGGAAGGCAATCATTCCAGAAATATCTCTGAGATTCCTATTCTGTGCTTTTGAGTAAAGATGACATAAGATGCAGTCTGTGTCCTCAAATGAGAGAGAAAAGACAGCTCTGCTGAGGAACGCAGCACATGGACCCTGATAGCGAACGTGCCGAGTACCATGAGGATGGGCAAGTCACAGGCCTTCTGGGGCCATCCCAAAGGTTAGATGATAGGGAGGAAGCCAGGGACTCCTGGCTGCAAATTCATCTGCTAGTGGGCCTGCCTTGAAGGGCTTCTGCCACAAAACAGCGACTTCATCTTGTCCCAATTACTCTTAAACTTGAAACCAAATGCCTTTTTAAAATACCTTGGTGTTTCTATTTTATCACGTGCTTTCCCTCTGTCTGAATGAATGTGGTTTTAATACATTTACACAGCATTTCATGGAGCTGTGACTGATCTTTGTTGGTTCTAGGTTTCTGTGGTACCTCAGATTTCAATTATGTTTCCAGAATTAAATAGTTACCAGAGACCCTGCCCTAAAGAAGTTGCAGATTACGAAGACAAAAGCCGACACTTAGCCAGCTGGAGAACAGGCCTTTGATCTTCAGAGGAGCTTATGGCAAACACTGGGACAGCCCACTGGTTCCCCACAACACACACACAGGCACACAGACACACACACACACACACACACACAGAGACACAGACACACAGACACACATGAAGACACACAGATACATATAGAGCTCCTCAGCCCCTGGTGATTCCTGGCCACTGTGGGACAGTCCTCCTGGCCTGCCCCTGGGCTTTCTTGATCAGCTTTCCTATCCAGATGGACTTGCTAACCAGGGAGTCACAGACACAACCTCTTTTGTGCACCCCATAGAGGTAGGATCAATAGGCCAAAATTACATTAAAGCAACAAAGATCAAAGCCAAAGCTTTAAAAGAAAGAGTGGGGGACCAACTGATGTTGCCAATAAAGCAGACAGTGTAAGAACCATTTCCCTCTTCCTCTCCTCGAAACCATCAGTCCATCGCAAGCACCCCTAGCCAATCTTCCACATGACCAGCCCCAGAGTCCCTACCCTCTAACAGGCAGAAACACCAGAGAGGAGGGACACTGACTCATTACAACTCTTCCAGGTTCTTCTAAATGGACCTAATGTGCCCTCATCCTGTTCAGCAGACCTAGCCACCCACACTGAGGATGTTCCCTTTCTCAGGTCCAGCCAGAGGTGGAGCCAGGAGACAGAGGGAAAGGGAGAGGGTCTGGGGAGGTGCAGAAGCGGGGTGCCCCTCAGGGTCTCATTGGGAACTGTGCTGGCCATCAGCAGAAGGACAGCAGGAGAGGGCGTCAGGCAGGGTGGAGCAAAGCCAAGGTGGGCTTTCATCCCCAAGGAGGAGTCAACAATGAAGCTCCCGGTGTCACAGGAGCAGGACAAACTCCGGCCTCTCTGGATATCAAAGCAATCCAGGCCTGAAGGTGGGGAGGGGAGAGTGCACGGTCAGGCATGAGGTGCCACCTCCTGTCAGGCTGCAGAGAGATGCTGCCCCTCAGTGGGAGGGGACACACCAGGGCCCAGAAGGGTGGCAGGGCCCCAGCCAGGCTACCTAAGTTTCACTATGAGGCCCCAGTTCCAACATAGAGACAAGATGGCACCAGGCACCAAGGCAAAAGCAGCCAGACACTAGGCCCTCACAGAAGGTGGGGAGACAGACGGTCACAGCTCAGTGGCAGCCCCCAAAGGGGAAGAGCCAAGCCAGAAGAGCACGTGGAGAACCCAGGGTGGGGAGTGGAGAAGGAAAACGTCAGTCAGTGCAGCTGAGACACATTCAGGAAGGGAGAAAATGACAAAAAGTACACACACACACACACATACACACACACACAAAATGGAACAAAGCCTCGGTGGGTAGAAGTAGGAACTTGGGAGAAAACGGGAGTTCAGCGTTGGACCCATAAAATGAAAGCAAGGACAAAAGCCGAGGACTTGGGATTCATTTAAAATGTGAAGATACAGAAGCCTGTGCAGAAGACAGACCTGGCAAGTCACTGTGACTTTAATGGCCGTAATGAGCCTGTGGCTTTCCCGTCCTGGGACTCACTCACCCACACAGAAAGATAATAAATTTTTTTCTCTATGACAAGAAAATTGAATCTATCTTCCAGTCTAGCTAACCAGACAGAGGTATAAGTGAAAAATAAGACTGTGTTCTATCACCTTCAATCTTTCTCTTCATTCTGAGATAGGTCCTATTATCTTCCTTTATGTTTTCAAGAGTGTGAGGAATGTTAATGGATACAGTGTCAGTCATTTACCCCCAAGCTTTGGGGAGACCTGGATTTTGTGTGTCAGCCACAGCATGAAAGTCTAATTGCTTCGGGGGGAGTATATGCTGGAGGCGGGATGGAGCAGTGTTGGAAGAGAGAAGAAATCACCCCCACAGATTCTGGGACTATAGCTGATATTCAGAAAAACTGGATGAACCCTCATCTGGTACTTTTCACTTTGTTATGTACCTCTGTAACCTGCACTAGAAAATAAGGGTGTCTACTAATTAGGGTCAACTAAGATATCCACTGGACAGCCCTTAATCCAGTGCCACAAAGGGAGACATGAGGTATTGCCCCCCCATCCCATGGGTCACCCGAGCATTTTGTACAGCTTTCAGCTCACCAACTGCAGGGAACTACGTGGTCAGAGCTTCAGATACTCAGAATGTCCTGCCAGGCCCTTGGCATGGCATAATTTGGTCAGACCTGAGCATTCCATAAACCTCGAAAAGAGAATTAGGTCAACCGCCACCTCAAATGTTCCCTGTGCCCCATGCAGGGAGCGTTTCATACCACGGCCAGGAGAAAGTGCTGCTCTTAAAGGGCTTTATTCAAGGCATCCTGATTCATATCGAGCTGTAGGATACTTGGATTTCTTTTTCCTGAGTCCAGATGAGGCCAGTTCCCCCAGCCCCATCCTGGCCCATGCCCAGAGCTCTATATGGAAGTGAGCTCCTCAGGGCTCCTCCCCAACTCTGGGTCTGAATTTCTAGAGGCTCAGAAAGGAGGAAAGCATAGGCATTCTTCAAGAGCAATGCTGCATGAAAAATCAGGGGAATCCCCTGGAAATAGCGACCTTCTGCAAGGGAGGCAGGGAAGCCCCCCAGTGTCTCTAAATGCTGCTATTGCTGAGTGCCTGCAATCTACCAGATCGTTCTGTTTTCCAGGCCGGCTAAATAAAGATGTGACCTATGCGCACTTGTACTCCTTCCTGAACTGCCTCCAGGTGAGCACTCACTAGCTTGCTTCAAGGCCTGCTTACCCACCCTGTTCCTCTGTAATCAAAGTGTTTTCCCGCTCTCAGGTCAGCCCCTGCCACGGCTGGATGTCTTCCAACAAGACGTTGCGGACTCTAACTTCAGAGGTACGACTGTCACAGCCCTTTTGATACCATCTTTGATCATTCTTTCCCTGTGTTTGCTGCAGAGTTTTCACTGGGGATGGGATCCTGGCAGGGGGATGGTCTCCAAGCTGGTGAATAACAAGATCAAACCTTCCAGGTGCTTGGGGAGCCAAGAGAACCTGGTGCACCCTGTCTCCTTCTGTCTCGCTCTGGGTCTGTCCTCTGCTGACTGTGTTTCTCAGCCACTGTCTCTCTCGTGTGTCCACATGTGTACACAAACACTCCCCTGTGTGCACGTGCGCGCGCACACACACACACACACACACACACACCCCTTTTAAAGCTGGTCCTAAGCATAGTTGTGGATTTGGAGAGAGTTGGTTGAGTTTGGTCCCTACGCATGGGTAAATAAGAACCTTCCTCCCTTCTCTCAGGAAATCCATTGCTCAAAGAACATGGTTTGCACTTCTTTCACAGATGGTGAATAATCTCTTTGTAAAATACTTATTGAGGCTGGACGCAGTGGCTCACATCTGTAATCCCAGCACTTTGGGAGGCTGAGGTGGGAGGATCACTTGAGGTCAGGAGTTTGAGACCAGCCTGATCAACATGATGAAACCCCATCTCTACTAAAAATACAAAAATTAGCCAGGTGCCATGGTGGGCACCTGTAGTCCCAGCTGCTCAGGAGGCTGAGGCCTGAGAATCACTTGAACCCAGGAGGCGGAGGTTGCAGTGAGCCAAGATCACGCCATTGCATTCCAGCCTGGGTGACAGAGCAAGACTCTGTCTCAAAAACAAAAATGAACGAACAAAAGACTTATTGAATATTTTTTACATAAAAAGCATATAAAAAAATAAAGAAAAGTAACAAAGATCGCCCAAAATTTCACCACCCAAAGTTAGTATACGTGTATGTCTTCCCATTGCCACTTCCAGAGATCAATATATTTGGTTTTTTGCCTACATAGTATGAGAATGCGCATACTCTTTTATGCTTTCCAGTGTTCATAAATTGTTTCTCCACACCATAATATTGTAACCATTCTAAAGTTTATACATGTGAATATATTATAATTTATTTCATCCTTTGGTGTTGGACATTTAGATTGTTTCCAAATTTATACTATGATAAATAGCATTGTGATGAACAATCGTATATCTAAAGGTGTAAGTCTCTGTGTACATCTCTATTCCCTTGAGACAAGTTCCTAGAAGAATTACTGGGCCAAAGGGTATGTCCGTGTTTAAGGATTTGATCCATATTGCCAAATTGCTCTCTAGAAAAGTTAAGCTAATGACATTCTCATTCACCTACCCATGACAACATTCAATATCATGGTTATCTTACTTTTGCCAATCCCAAGGGTGGAAAAACTAGTATCACTAATTTACACTGATTCAATTCCTAAAGAACGTTAACATTTGTCGCATGTTCATTGGCCATTTGTATGTGACTAGAATTTAATGTGCAGAGCAGCTGTCTGCTGATGGCTTGGAGAAATGAAAGTAGAGTAGGATGGGGAAGATTGATTTCTTTGTTCTGCCTGAATTATGTCACTAAAGTCAAAGTCTAGATTTCATGGAATTCTGCCTGTTTCCTCTCTCTTCAGAGAGCAGAGCAACTCTCCAACACACTGAAAAAAATTGCAACCAGTGAGAAATTTACAAACTTCGATCTTTTCTACATGGATTTTGCCTTCCATGAAAGTAAGTAGCTTTGTTTGGGTGTTGACAGAAGATGAAAGCAGCAGCTAGTTTAGGGCCTGGGCAGCTGGTTTTATACTGCTTTTTATAAGCCAGCAGGTCACAGACTAGGCAGGGTTACTCCTGCCTATTCTGACACACTAATAGCTCTCAGTATTGAAAAAAAGATAAAATGTGGGACTTTTTCTGAAAAGATTGGGCTCAGCATTACCTCTGTACTTCACCATCATTTTAGAATCCCTGATGCAATAGAGCCAGTGACTGGTTAGAAAGAGCTTTGGGCTGGCAACCTACAGGTTAATGTACTCACTAACCTGTTCTTGCCAGGTTAAAAGCCCTGGTTACCTGATGGATGTGACAGAAATGAGGGATATGGTGGCACCTCTCACAGTGGGCCCTGAAATACCCAGGGACTCAAGAGCAGTGCAGATTCCCACACTCCATACAGGATGAACTTAATCAGAATCTCTAAGGGAGGGACCAAAGAACGTGCCGGTGGCAAAGTGATCAACCCATGTCCGAACTTTCTGGAAAGACTATTACTAAGTTTCTTTTTTAGCATTCTGTCCAAACACTGGAGTCACTGCTGAGGAGTCACACAAAAACAGGCATGATTACTATAGCTACTGATTTACCCTTTACATCTTGAGTCTGAAAAATTATTGCTTATTGACTATAATCCTTCCTGATTCATTTTCATTGCTAAGCAATTTTTATACAAGAGCAAAGCCCCCTGTTGACTGCCAGATGAGATAATGCTAATGAAGGGTTTCACAGTGTAGGCGAAAGATGGAAGATTCCTCATCCAGAGTTTATCATCTCTGTCCCCCACCCCCAATGCCCCCATCCATAGCATCTGGGTTGGAGCAGATGGCCATCATGAATTATCAGATATTACATTCGCTGACACATTTTGCATTGCAGACTCTAGTAGTTCAATTCCGAACATCCTTTCAACAAGACTGATCTCCCTTAACTAGATTTCCTGCCTAGGTGATACACATTTCTCTCATGGGGAGAGACATTTTGATAAATAACTTCTCATTAAAATGCAGAGTTGAAGACTCATTAATGAATTCCTGGTGTAAACAAATGCACCACCAAGTGATCTTTGATCATCGTCAACCTTGAATATAGATAAAGTTATTAAAAATATAATAATGTCTAACACTCACATGGGACTTTTTTTTACTTTCCAGAGTGATCTCTAGCTCTGTCATTTATTATCTCTGGGACTGCAGGCAATTCTCTGAATATTTTAAACTCCCTTTCCAGCCCTGGAAATGGGAATACCATATCTTCCTAACAATTCTCTGTGATGATTGTATGAAGTAATATGCCATCCTCCTAAATGTTATGCCTGTTACACAGAAAAGGTACCATTTCCTTACACCCTTGCTACTCAATGTATGCTTCTGGATAAGCAAAATCAACACCACCCAAGAGCTGGTTATAAATGCAGAATTCCAGGGCCCACTCCAGACCTACCTAATCAGAACCTGCATTCAAACACAAGCCACAGGTCATTTCTATGTCCATTACAGTTTAGTAAAGGGTTTGTGAGGCCGAAGTGGGAGGATCACTCAAGTCCAGGAGTTCAAGATCAGCCTGGGCAACATTGCGACACCCCATCTCTATGAAAATTTTTCTTTTAATTAGCCAGGCATGGTGGTGTATGCCTGTAGTCCCAGCTACTCTGGAGGCTGAGATGGGGAGATCACTTGAGCCTGGGTGGTTGAGGCTACAGTGAACTGTGATCACATCACTGAACTCCTGGTTGACAGAGACCTCATCTCTATAAAAATAAAAATAAAGTTTAATAAATGGAGCTTTAAAATGCCTCAAGATTAAGTGCTGGGTCAGTCATCAGATTTGTAAGTCCTGTTATGTGCCCGGAGCTATGAAGGTGCTGGGAACATAATTGTCAACAAAACAGAAGAGTCCTTATCTCTGTGGAGGATATAGAGAGAAGAGCTTTATTCTTGTCTGCCCAGAATTCCACTGGTGAATTGACATGCTTGGAAGCAGAGCCTCATCAGTCCTTTCTTGTCCTCACAACAATAATAAACGCAGTGAAAAAGCAAAAAGTTGAATTAAGCTGAACTGAACATTCTACATCAACGTGGGAGAAGCCTCCTAGGCATTTCTCCATGGGGCCTTCTTCATCTTCTCCTTAGGAAGTTAGTGGGCACCCCACTAGGGAAGGCATGGGAGAACAGTGGGACCACTGTGGGGCCCACCCCCATGAACATCTGATACAGCACCTGCATTTGATGTCTAGGTGCCACCTTGTCCACCTCTGAAAGAGCTAGCTTTTCTGTCTGGTTTTCAGGAACTGTGGTAGTGTCCTGACTTAAGCTCAGAGTCAGGTACTGCAAAAGACATTTTTAACTTGAAATTTTAGCATTTTCCAAAGTAGCTGGAGGGATAATCCCCTCCAAGATCCATCTCCATGGGTAACCGCCCATGCCTGGGCAGCTCATCTTCCCAGAAACCCACCTCATGTGGGTACAATGTGTGGTTATAGAAAGAGCCCAGAATTTACAACTGTGTTCCTATTCCAGCTCAGACACAGAATAGCTGGGTAGCCTCAAGTGAATTCAATAACCACCCAGCCTTTGTTTCCTTGTATGTAGGATAGAAATAACTAACCCATGTAAGGATTAAGTAAAACAAAACTTGTAAAGTTGTAAGGACTCAATAACTGCTAGTGGCCATCCCCCCACCCCCACCATCGTCAGTGTATATGAAGCAACTCCTTCACTCCTGATGTCCAACCCACCCCCCAGCTCCATTCATGCCTGTGAAGTACTTTGAGTTCCTTCGAGGAAGGTATGGTAGGAATGCATCTCATTACCAAGAAGAAAAGTAATCTTTTATCAGAAATTAAAATCCTACAGAGTTATTTATTAAGTCTGCAGTCCTGATAGTCCCATGAAAATCTCTCCTCTCATTTTGGTACTATATGTGATCTGACCATTGTGTTCAAAATATTCTCATTTTTCATGATACTAAAATTCACAATTTCACATCCTTGTGACAGAGCAAATTGCAGTTGAGGGTCCCTGTCTCTTGAGGGTAGGCAAAAGACCCATTCATTTTCCACCCTGGCAGCCTCAGTCCAGCACTGAAAGGTGATTGCTCATCTCCAAAGACTCTTTTTGTCTCTTGCTGACTCATTCTCCAACTGGTTATGAACTAAACAGAGGCAGCAACTTTTCCTCCCTTCAGGAAATGCCAACTTGAGCAGGTGATATTCTTTTTCTTTGTCTGCACCACACCTCCCCATAGAGGAAAGAAAATGCCACTTGGCTGACAAAGCCATTTTTACACTGACAGTTTAAATATATCTCCAGCTGCCCTCAGCTTCCCAGATAGCTCAATTGGAGTAAACCTGGCTCTTGGTTCCCCTCACCATGAATACATTTGTGAAATCAGCCAATGACTTTATGGTGCTGACCAGAAAACAGCCTTTTCTTTAAAATATCTGCTAGTGTTGCTGTTCATCAAACAGCTTTCAAGTGTTTTATGAGTCTTCCTCCATTCTTTCTGTTACATCTTTGAAAAGCTGGTCATTAGCAGTTTCTTTGACTTTACAAATAAACTACATTAAAGAAGAAGAAAACAAAACAAAATACATTATGCTCCAAATCTCCACAGATCATCCATGATCGTTCAAGAAACTTAATCCAGGTCTTCTGAAGGACAAATAGGAATTCATTGGTCTATTTTAAGTTATGGTCCAAAGTAGAAAGGAAACTGACCAACTTACCATGTTATCTTTGATTGGACCTCCCACTCTAAAATCAATCAAGGAAAAAGCAAAGACCAGTGTCTGGTATTGCATTTCTCCCAAGAAAGCAGAATTCATCCTGAGATAAACAAAAAAAGGATCTTTCCTGTGACATTGGCCACAATACAGATAAAATCCTAAATAAACACTTGCCTGTGAGTTACTGAAGCTCCCTTAAGTTTTACTGTCCTGATAGCTACATACATGTGATGACCCGTAGCCCTCACAGGCATAATAATCATATGGGGAAAAAAATGATGTTTACCCTGTAAATAAACAGGGTGTAGTCTTAGTAAACTTGTAGCATTTTCTTTTAACACCTATTGTATTATTTTATATGGCAAGCAAGTTCTTCCAAAGGCTGGACTCCCTTGTAGTTGCCACCTAATGTAGGGAACGGATGGGAGTTGACAAACAGGAATAATTTCCTAGCAGGGAAGAATGTGTTATCATCAACATCATTTAGAATTGCTGGACTATGGCGATGATAAAAGGTGGACCTCTCCCACTGCTCCCAACCCTAGGGTCTGTTCCTGTTCCTCCACAAAGCTTGGCAAGTAAATATCCTTCTCTTTCTTTGTGCTTTTGTTCCTGAGTTTTCCTTTTATAATCCCCACAGTTATGGGATTGCTCAAGTCTCCAAGGGAAGGAGAAGGGAATGGTCATCTCTTCTCATTTTGAAAACACAGTATAGGCTGAATATCCTTATCCGGAGTGCTTGGGACCAAAGGTGTTTCAGATTTTGGATTTTGGGGGATGTTTTAGGATTTTGGAATATATGCATTATATATACTTACCAGTTGAGCATCCTACATACAAAATCCAAAGTTTTCCAGTAGGCATTTCCTTTCAGCATCATGTTGACACTCAAAAAGTTTTGAAGTTTAGAGCATTTTGGATTTTGGCTTTTCAGATGTGAGATGCTCAACCTGCGTCACTAACTCTGATAATCTTGTTCCATGAAGACATCTATCAACACCTCTCTTTCTTTCTCTAAGGGCCATAGGTTTTAGTTTGGTAATTAGTAACTCACATAAAATGCAAATCAAAATGAAAATAGCCTAGAATTACTTTAAGCCTAGATGCCAAAATTGAATCACAGTCTAAGAAACTCCTGTATAAGCAAATCTCACCTTTGTAATATCAGGCTCCTAGTAAACATTCTTCTCAAGGAACACAATCTTGTTTAAACTGTGTTTCCTTAACAGGTTCAAATTTGCTTTCTACTGTGGATTTTCCAGAGCTCCTGATCATCATAATCCTTTTCTGGACTTTTTCTTAGCCATCTCAGGCATGGATTTTGATTCAATATGTCATTCAACTCTCTTTGCAAACACGGAGAGTCAAAAAGTATTTAAGAGGCTTCCTACCACCACCACTGCATCAGATGACACCAGGATAGTCCAGGCCAGGTCCTGGTTTGCTATGCATCTATTTATTACAAGAGGACTCTGCCTCCATGTCTTATTCATCCAACTCTTCACAACTTTTTAGTAGGTTCTGTCTGAAGTCTTGATTGGGCTCAATTCCCATTGGCTTGCTCTTATTAACACACCTGGGAATTTTTTAATAACTGTCTTATCTCAGAATGCTGTAATAAAATACCATGAACTGGGTGGCTTATAAACAACAAAAAGTTATTTCTTAAAGTTCTGGAGGCTAAAAGTTTAAAATCAGGATGCCAGCATGGTCAGGTTCTGGTGAGGGTCCCCTTCCATGTTGCTGACTGTCAACTTCTCATTGTTATCCTCACATGGTTTAAAAAAAAAAAAAAAAAGAGTGAGAGAGCCCTCTGGGGTTCATTTTATTTTTATTTATTTTTGAGATGGAATCTCACACAGTCACCCCGGCTGGAGTGCAGTGGCGCAATCTGGACTCACTGCAACCTCTTCCTCCCAGGTTCGAGCAATTCTCCTGCCTTAACCCCTCGAGTAGCTGGGATTACAGGCACCCACCACCACACCCGGCTAATTTTTTTGTTTGTTTCTTTGTTTTTGGGTTTTCTTTTGTATTTTTAGTAGAGACGGGGTTTCACTATGTTGGCCAGGCTGGTCTTGAACGTCTGACCTTGTGATCAACCCGTCTCGGCCTCCCAAAGTGCTGGGATTACAGGCATGAGCCACCACACCTGGCTGGGTGTGAATTCATGGGCATGAACCCCATGATGGGGGCTCCATCTTCATGGAATAATTACCTATGCCATCATAATGTGGATTCGGGTTTCAACACAGGAATTTGAAAGGGACACAAATATTCAGTCCTTGCAACACCCTGTTGGGATTTTCTTTCATTCTTTCTTTTCTTTCTTCTGTTAGCATCTGTACAGCATAAGGTGAAACCCAACTAAAAATAAAGGGAAAAGTGGGAGAAGGGACAAAATGTTCATCAAGAACTTTGGTGAAGCAAAAAGGAGCACAAGTAGAATGGAGATGACATCATCTCTGAAGTCACGGAGGGGACAGGGAGGCTGACATTTCACCTGGCCTGGGTCTTTCTGCATCATTGCTGATTTTTGTTTGAGAGACTCCTGTGGGACTGCAAGGATAGATGAGACAAAGACCATAAAAGGACAAAGAGAACTGAGGGAGCTCAGTGGTGGTGATCCTGGCTCTGTGTTTGAAGAAATCTTTCCAGACGCCTGGTTCTCCATTAAGGGCAATTTGTTGGATGTTCAGATCGGGAATGGCAGGGAATGGGCTGGACGACATCCCTGAGCAGGCAGGGCCAGCATCGCAGCCAGCAGGGCAGTCTGGAACCCACAGGAGCTTCAGAGTGTCAAGTCCAGAGGGAAAGGTGGGGCAGCTAGAATTGAACCTCAAGAAGAAGGTTGGATTCCAAGGTCATGCCCCCGCCCCCACCAGCCAAAAAAAAGAAAAAGCAGGCAAAATAGGCCAGGCAAACCGAAGACTGAGCCAGGCAAGCTTCCTCAAAACTATCCCTTTACAAGACACTATGGCCAAGGGCAAGAAAGAAATTGTCGAAAGCTGCATGCTGGCTTGACAGAACAAATAAACTTGCATGACAGTGAGTGCTGTTTAAGCAGTGATGCAGCTCTGAGCTTCCTATTAGAAGAGCAGGTACCTACCATTCCTTCAGAGAGAAGTGTTATTTATCAGCACGCCGCAACTTCTCCCTGGAGACTCTGTGTGGCGGACACCACATAACACAGTGGATAGTGTCCTCAGTTTGAGTTTTCAAGAAATGCAAAGGCCACTTATCAATAGCTGCTTCTTCTAACAGCCTCTAGTAAAACCCAGAAGCATAATATGAGGCTGTGGCTCAGGGGCAGCCTTTCTGCCAGAGAATAAGCTAACAGGGGCTGGCGATTCAGTGTGTAGGACTCCAAACCATTAGTATGAATTTTTTCCTGAGCTTTGAGAAGGGCAGCATTATCCTCAGCCCCTGGGGAATGGAGATTGAGTAGTAAGTGGGGATACCATGCTGGGATATTAGGACTAACTGCAATAGCAGCCTTGTATTGGCTCAGGCCTGGGAAGTCCCGCCCCTCTTGTCCAATCAGAGCCCCTGACAGAACTTCCATCCTTCCTTTGGGATGAGAAGAGGAGAAACAGAGGGCACAGACCTATGTTCTTGAGTTTTCTGGGGAATGAAGAGTAAAGAATGGGAGGAATCTTAATTGTGCCTGCCCCCATCACTGGACGCTGGGAAAGTGAGGGCGTAGCTTCGCCAGGAGCAGCTGGTTCAGATGCTGCCCTCTGGAGGCTTCCTAGGGATTTGAAGTTTCCTTGGGGAGTTCTTACTGACTGTATGATGGAATGATGTAGAGTTAATTGTGCTGCTGCCTCAGAGCAACTGACATTCTTGGTCTCTCACCCCTGTTGAAGGACAGTTTCATTGCTTTTCATCACTTTGGGGTTCATAATATTTTTTCTGCAGCCATACTCCCTCTAACTGTGGCGATGAGATAATTTTATGTAATTATATTCCTGACATACTGTATGATTTTTAAAGGCAAGTGCTTGACACATGCAGGCAGAGTCTGCAAATGGCAACCCATGAAAGGGGATGTTAACAAAATGTTTGACTTTCCCCTACTGTAATACCATCCTACCGCACCACCGAAAAAATGACATGTACTGAAATAGGTGTTGAATATTTTAGAGCTCACCTTTTCCTACTGCCCTCCCTGCTACACAAACCACATTCATCCAACATTCTCATGTATTCCCTTCCTGAGTTAGAAAAAGCATACACACACACAGTGGGAAGATCATTTATGTTCAGAAATCCCTCAGTGCAAGAGAGCAGCTCAGAGACAGCCGTGGCTGAGTCAACATGGGCCCGGGAGGGCATAGGCAGCTCTCACGCCCTTGTCCTTGGATGTTGGCCATTGCTTGTGCGAGTGTGTCTGTAACCCTCTCGTTGTGTGCCCTGCAGTCATACAGGAGTGGCAGAAGAGAGGCGGCCAGCCCTGGCAGCTCATCGAGCCCGTGGATGGATTCCACCCCAACGAGGTGAGCACAGTCACATGGTGGCTGCAGAAGGTTATTGGATGGCTTGTCGGTTTTTAAGTATGCTTACACATTCATGTGTTTATTTTTATCCTGTTTTGTTCCAGAAAGGATTTGAGGTAAGGTACATAAACGTGTAAGATAGAAGATTTAATGAAAACCAAGTGAAATTCGGGACAATAGGAAAATAAAGTAGAAATTATACTTGGATTCCTGACTTAATTTCTATAATTCATAAAATATGTGCAGGGCAGTCCTGAGAAACTGCCAGAAGGGCAGCTCTGTGCGATGCTAAAAGGGGCATTAAGCCATGGCTTCCATAAGATAAGAAAAATAAATCAAGCACTCCCAAAAAAAAAAGGAGGAAAATAACAAGGATTTTTTGGAAGTGAGACCCATGAGAAATGTATTCTATGGTCTTCCTAGAAAGGGTGCTGTATAGGAGGAGAACAATGTCCTTAGCGGTATCCTGCAGGAAGAGCTGTTTCTATCAAGGATCCGAAGTACAGTTCTGTAAAGTAGCTCTCCTCTGGTCTCATCACAAAGCAAGGGAAGCCAGAGGGTGGGACTCTGTCCCCTCCTGGCTCCACTCCCTTCCCATTATTCTGGCTTCAACCAGAGAAGCTCTACTTTTATCTGTTGTATGTCCTGGACTTGCTCATGACATTTCTTTATTAAGAAGAAGAAGAAAAAGAAGTGGGGGAGTTGTTCTGCCACTTGTAAAATGTAGAAAGCTGCTCCTCTATGGGGAGGGATGGGCCATTTACTCTCAGGCAATCCCACATCACTGGAGTCTTTCTGCTCCAGCAGTTAGGGAAGCATCCTGTGGCTACCAAAGGGTACAAATGTGAGGGGCATGCCTGAGGATGCTCCCTGGCTGGCCATCGAGACCCAGGCCACAAGAGGGCTGATTGTCTCCTCAGAAGCCTGAATGAAGGTAAACACAGCCTACCTTCCTCCAACTCTAGGCTCAACCAGTGCTCATGCCAGGGGTAAGAATCACCTCAAAAGGAACTAGAAGGGTGCCCACTCCCCAATAAATGAGTGAAAGTGGTGTCCCACAAATGCTGAGCAAATTTTAAAGTATTAAATGCCCACCTCACAGATTTAAATAGCCACACACACACACACAAAAAAATCAGCATAATGCCCTTAGAATTTCTAACCTTCCTGTGTATCAATTGGATGAGTTGATCAAAGAAAATTATTGGCTAGATTCTGGTTAAATATCAGGGTCTATTCCCCCAAAAATGATGTCTTTGGTTTTAGAAGAGTTTGTGTATATTCCTTCTTTCTATTTTTTTTTTTTTTCGAGTCAGAGTTTCACTCTTGTTGCCCGGGCTAGAGTGCAATGGCGTGATCTCAGCTCACTGCAACCTCCCCTTCCCTGGGTTCAAGTGATTCTCCTGCCTCAGCTTCCTGAGTAGCTGGGATTACAGGCGTGTGCCACCACGCTTGGCTAATTTTGTATTTTTAATAGAGACGGGACTTCTCCATGTTGGTCAGGCTAGTCTCGAACTACCAACCTTAGGTGAGCCACCCGCCTCAGTTTCTCAAAGTGCTGGAATTACAGGCGTGAGCCACTGCGCCTGGCCCCCTTCTTTCTAACAGTTATTAGATAGCAATTCTTGTCATTCTCTGCACAGAGTAGCATCTTACCCTTCTGGTTCTGTAGACAATGGGCATATGAAAAGATAGTCACATAGAGTATCAGGAACAAACTAAAAAGAAGAGGATCAAAGACAGCTTTGTTTTATCCCCCAGCATATATTTATCCCATCTATCAAATGACCATTCTGTCCCTGACTCTTAAAATGATTTTGGGGTTCAAGGTCTGTCAAATTGGGGCTCTATCTTGCACTCAGTTTCACCTATATCTGGTGATTGAAACACAGTCAAAAGCTGAAAATCAATATGTGCCATAATCTTATGCTGTTCCTGCAAGATTTGTTCACATGCTGGTAGCCGGTGATAAAGTGGCCAAGAACAGATAGCCAGGCCTAAAGCCTGCCTATTTATCATGTATATTGAGCTGAAAAGTCCAGCTTGGCAAAGTGCCATCCAAAACTATTTATTGAGTGACGACCCAGTGTCAAATGCAGTGAGAATTCAAAAGTGAACAAGAAAACGCCCTGCCATTTAAAATTATAGTATAGAGTAGGAAAATGATGAGTAAACAATTAAATATAAAGCAGTAAATGCCTCCAACTGTGCAAGTACAGAACACCACAGAGCATTATGGGGTAGGATGGGAGAGAGAGGTGTTCAAAAATGTTTTCAGGCCAGGTGGGGTGGTGCACGCCTGTAATCCCAGCACTTTGGGAACCCGAGGTGAGTGGATCACCTGAGGTCGGGAGTTCTAGACCAGCCTGACCAACATGGAGAAACCCCGTCTCTACTAAAAATACAAAATTAGCCGGGCATGATGGCGCGCATGCCTGTAATCCCAGCTACTCAGGAGGCTGAGGCAGGAGAATCGCTTGAACCCAGGAAGAGGAGGTTGCAGTGAACCAAGATCGTGCCATTGCACTCCAGCCTGGGCAACAAAAGCAAAACTCCATCTCAAAAAAAAAAAAAGAAAAAAAAAGTTTTCAGAGGAGGTGATGTCAAAACTAAGACCGTGAACTAGTAGAGTGAAGGGAAGCAAAGAGGGGTTGCAGGAAGTGTTTTGAGCAGAGACAACTGCATGGACAAAGACCTGAATATGAAAGAAAGCATGGCATTTTGGAGGGAATAAAAGCGCTCGGTGCGGCCGGAGAGTATGACCATGGAGTTGGCAGAGGGAGAAATCTACAGCTTATTAAGGAACCAGATCATGGAAGATCTGTCTAGGGCTTGACCTTGGTCCTGAGGGAGATGGGGAGCCACCGGACGTTCTCAAGCAAGAAAGAAATAGCCCGACTTGTGATCTAAAAAGACGCCTGTAGTAGCGGCATGGAGGGTGATTTGGTAGGGAACCAGTCCAGAGAGACAGAGACAAACAAAAGGAAAAGCTGTATGTTAAAAAGATTTTTTAAATGACCAAACACAGAGTCACAGGACAGCAAGGGAAGTTCTTATCAGAGATTTTACTCAAGGAATCAAAGTCAAGTGCATCCTGGAGTCAGTATAGATCCTGCCCACTCTCCTCCCACATTCTCCACAGCGGTCACCGGCCAATGTAAGGATGGCCCAGCATGATTCCAGATCATCAGGTGATTGGATAAAGCATCACACTGTATTACAAGAAGCTAACTTGATGAACTGTGAAACCACTTCTGGGCTTTACTGTCTTATGAATTGGATGTATTTATATACAACTTAACAAGAAAGTGGGCTCTGAAAGATGTTCAACTACAAAGGAAAATACTTGGAAAAGAACCTCTGTTAACCAGAAGATCCTACTTAATCAGAGCACCCATTCCCTAGCATGCTTCTGGAATAGATATTATTCCACACACATGCTTAGTAGGGGAACCGATGACCTGAGCTGCCAAGGTTGTGTGAACTGGCAGGAGGAGGGTGTCTCCATCCTCCCATCCTGAGAACAAATGTTGGGGTAGAGGCTATATAATAAAAGTTTCCACTGGTAAAATGAATTAGCTTGCATCCATCTGATGGCATACCATGCACTGAGTAACACCGTCTACTAAAAATACAAAAATTAGCTGGGCGTGGTGGTGCACGCCTATAATCCCAGCTACTCAGGAGGCTGAGGCAGGAGAATTGCTTGAACTTGGGAGGCGGAGGTTGCAGTGAGCCAAGTTCGTATCACTGCACTCCAGCTTGGGCAACAGAGCGAGCCTTCGTCTCAAAACAACAACAACAACAACAACAAACAAAACAAAACAAAACAAAGAGATACACCTTTAGTGACACAGAAATATGTTTATAATGTAGAGCAAAGTAAATATGATAAGACTACAGATTATAGGAGCAATGACTCAACTGTATGCATTTGTCAAATTCATGGCACTGTTTACCAAAGAGAGTTCATTTTACTGTGTCTAAATTCGACTTCAATAAGAGCAGATTACAAAATGATATTCAAGAGGAATCCAGTGTGTGTGTGTGTGTGTGTGTGTGTATTCAGATATAAAATCAGAGCCAGGCGCAGTGGATCACACCTGTAATCCAAGCACTTTGGGAGGCCGAGGCAGGCAGATCACCTGAGGCTGGGAGTTTGAGACCAGCCTGGACATTCTGGTGAAACCTCCTTTCTACTAAAAATACAAAAATTAGCCAGGTGTGGTGGCATGTGCCTGTAATCCCAGCTACCTGGGAGGCTGAGGCAGGAGAATCACTTGAACCTGGGTAGGCGGATGTTACAGTGAGCCAAGATCACACCACTACACTCCAGCCTAGGCGACAGAGTGAGACTCCATCTCAAAAAAAAAAAAAGATACAAAATCAGAAAGCCTCTACACCCCATGTTAACAGAGGCTGCCTCTATTTTAATTACAGATGACTTTTATTGTGTTTTTCTCTTTTTGCTTAAGTGGGTTTTCAGCTTTTCTAGAATGAACAGGTTTTGCTTTAATATTTTAGACTATGAATAGAGAAGCATAAAAGAATATCTGTTGGGGAGGCTGAGGCAAGAGAATTGCTTGAACCTGGGAGGCGGAGCTTCCACTGAGCCGAGATCTGACCACTGCACTCCAGCCTGGGTGACAGAGCAAAATCCTGTCTCAAAACAAGAAAGAAAAAGAAAGAAAAGAAAAAAGGAAGAAGGAAGAAGGAAGAAAGAAGAAAGAAGGAGGGAGGGAGGGAGGGAAGGAAGGAAGGAAGGAAGGAAGGAAGGAAGGAAGGAGAGAAAGAAGAAGGAAGGAAAGAAAGAAAAGGGAAGGAAGGAAGGAAGGAAAGGAAAGCAAGGAAGGGAGAGAGAAAGAGAGAGAGAGAGAGAAAGAAACTAACTTGGATAAAGAGAGGAAAGGGCAGCTGTGCCCTGCCCTGTGCAGTGCCTCGTGGAAGTTATAACAGGAAATGGCGGTATGAGAAACCCACAGTTGGTGCTCAGTCAATATTTGTCAAATGAATGAATGATTACAGTGGATCATTTTATCACAAGTCTCTAGTTTAGTGATAAGCATGCCAGTCTCATTTCAGCTCAATATTTTCTCAATGCCTGCTCATAAATATTTTATTCCTTATTAGAGTGACAACCAACTAATTGCGTTCAAACCAAACAGTTACCAAATGCTCAGATCTGAGCTCTTTCATTTTCATTTCTCTCTTCTTGCCTCACCCTGTCTCCTGCCTTATTAACACCGACGGGGAACTAAATGTCTTGATACCACATGACTGTTAGAAAGACAGCTTAGGTGTATCAAGTTGAAAGCCAACAACATAAAAAAGAAGAACCAGTAATTTTCCACAGACCTGGCAGCAGCCTCCTTTGTTGAGAAATGGCAGGAAAACAGCCACAAGCCCAGGCCTCTGTCTTCAAAGGCCCTGATGCTTTGTGTGAGAGATGATCCAGCCCTCCCTGGGGCACTGGCCAGCTATGCAGGCAGCCTTTGCCGTGCTCCTGCGTTTAAGTGCAAAGAAGTATATGTGGGGTGTGTATGGTGTGTGGTTTTGCTGTATGTGTGTGGTATCTGTGTGCTTTCTGTGGGGGTGTGTGGGGGTGAGGTATGTGTGGTGTTTGTGTGTGTGTGTGGTATGTAGGGTGTGTGTGTGATGGGGTATAGGGGGTGGAGGGGGTGTGTGTGGTGTGTGTAGTGTGTGTGTGGTGTGTGTGCGGTAAGGGTTGTGTGTGTATGTGATATGTGTATGTGGTGACTGTGCATGTGGTGGTATCTGAGGTGTGTGGGGGGGGTGTGTAGGATGTGTGTGTATATATGAGAGTATGTGTGGTGAGGGGTGTGTGGTGTGTGTGTGTGTGAGATGCGTGTGGTGTATCTGTGTGTGGTGTACGTGTGATGTATCTGTGTGGTGTGTGTGTGGTGTGTGTATGGTGTGTATGTGGCATGTGGTGTGTGGGGTGTGTGTGTGATATATTTATGTGTGGTGTGGGGTTGTGACGGGTGTGGTATATGTATGTGTGGTGTGTAGTGTGTGTAGTGTCTCTGTGTATGCTGTGTGGTGTGTGGGGTATGGGGGTGTGTGTGATGTATGTGTGTGTGGTGTGGGGTTGTGAGGGGTGTGGTGTGCGTGGTGTGTGGAGGGTGTGTGGTGTGTGGGGGGTGTGTGTGATGTATGTGTGTGGTGTGGGGTTGTGAGGGGTGTGGTGTGCGTGGTGTGTGGGGTGTGTGTGTGGCGTGTGGGAGTGTGTGTGTGGTGTATGTGTGTGTGGTGTGGGGTTGTGAGGGGTGTGGTGTGTGTGTGTGTGGTGTCTATGTGTTATGCTGTGGGGGAGACATTGCATGGACATGACTGAGATTATGCAGTGGGATGAGTGAAGTTTGTGTCCACCTTAGAAGGCTCAGAACACATTAAAATGCTGAGGACTTCATGCAGTGACTGAATCAGGCCTAGTTTTCTCTACTAAAATCTCACACACAGTCAGACACAGAAAGGACTTTGGATCACTTTCTGTCATCCACTCAATGTCCAGATGAGAGGGCTGGGCCCAGAGAGGGAGTTGGCCCCGCTGCCTATTAGGAAGGGGACTGTGAGCTGCCCTGTGGGGAGAAGTCGGGGATATCCCTGAGCATCCTTCCCAAACAATGTATTCCCCTCTGGGAGGCCTTCAGCAATCATATTTCTCATTGCTCAGCATTGAAAACCACTGTTGAGATGGAGCCATCTGGATGGAGTCTGCAGGCCTGGCCAGGTCCCATTTGCTAAATGAGGGCATTGTCTGCAGAGAAAGAGTGTCTTCCTCAAAGGCATGTTAATGACAAGCCAAACACTGGACAACCAAGAATGGACCCAGCTAACATCATGGATAAAGGGAAACCTGACATGCGACAGCAGAACCAGGGAGCAAGTCTCAGACTGGGAGAGCCAGAGTCGAGACTGCTGTGTATTAAGCTAAGGATTCCTCTCTGGCACTTCAGCCAGACTCCCTGCACTCACAGCCTGCCAGGATCCCCCCCAACCCAGTCAGGGACCCAGCCAGCCTCCACTCCCAAGCACCTGTAGTTCCCCAAACATGTCATTCTCTCCCACAGCTCTGAGCCTTTGCACACACTGTGTCCTCTACCACTGCACTGTTTCCCCACATCATCTGTCTGCGGAACTCCTAGAAAATTCATCTCAGCCACCACCTTCTTCAGAGAGATTCCACCGCTTCCCCCACCAGACAGAAGTGACACCTCTTCCTTTTCTGGTGTGTGCATCATCCTCCCAGCCCTCCCTGTGGGCTTGGTGGTGTCATTTTGCATGTCTGGTTACCTTACTAGGCTGAGACTTTCTGGAAGGAAGAACATACCATGTTCACCTCTAAAACCCAAGCCTTAGGCCTGCAGAAAATGCTAGCTGTCCACAGAAAAATAAAAAGTGAATTTCTGATAAAGTGAATTTTTAATCTATTACTGAAAAAACAAATTACATACACTTAGCAGCTTAACACAATACACACTTATGATCTCACAGTTTCTGTGGGTCACAGCTTAACTGGGTCCTCTGCTTAGGGTCTCACAAATGAAAATCAAGGCGTGGTATCCAGGCCACGTTCTCATCTGGAGACTCATCTGGGGAAGAACTACTTTCAAACTCATTCGGGCTGTTGGCAGATTCGTTCCCATGAGTCTGCAGGACTGATGAGCCAGCTTCAGGCTGGATAGCAGCTGGATCACCCTCAGCCTCAGCCCAGAAAGGAGAGCCTCTGAAGCGAGCCACTAGCAAGGCCAAGCCTCACACAACGTGACAGCATCACTGAAGCAGCGTCTCCTCACCACGGCCACATTTCCTCTGTTAGAACCAAGTGCTAGGTCCCACCACCAGCAAGGGATGGAAGTTATACAGAGACATGGGGCTGGGAGTCACGGGGCCATCCTAGAGGCTGTCTCTGGCAGAAAGCACGTGGGAAATCTTGTTGGTAAGTGATTCGTCCTAATTTCCCTTTTCCTCCTCCTTTCGGTTCTCTCTCACAGGTGGCTTTGCTGTTGTTTGCGGATCGTTTCTGGGAGAAGGTGCAGCTCCAGTGGCCCCAAATCCTGGGAAAGGAGAATCCATTCAACCCCCAGATTAAACAGGTGTTTGGAGACCAAGGCGGGCACTGAGCCTCTCAGGAGCATGCACCCCTGGGGAGCACAGGGAGGCAGAGGCTTGGGTAAACTCATGCCACAAACCCTGTGGGGGCTGCTATGTCACAGGCCCAAAGGAGTCTCCTTCAGCAGCATCTTTCCAAAATGTCTTTCTCTGAACAAAGAGCATATCTGGATGACTGTGCAACTCTGTCTGCTCCTGGGATCAGTAACCCTTCCATTGTTCCTGAAATAACCTTTCATAAAGTGCTTTGGGTGCCATTCCAAGCAAGAGAGTATCTGTGCCCTTTACAGCTAATTGTTCTAAAAGGAGTTTCTAAAAACACTTAAGAAGTCCAGTGATGTTCAGCAATTTACCCAAGGTCTTTGCATGCCAGGGGACTGATCCTCCCTGTGTCGGTAACTTCTTAAAAATGGCCTGGCGAGCTGAGGCTCCTCCTATGCAGGTGGCTGGTCAGCTGCCAAGGACTCACACAAGGGGGCAGCCCAGGCTTCATGAGGCCCCCTTGAAAAACATAACACAAGACTATAAATACAAAATTAGATAGGAACTTAAATACACATTTAGAATGAGGAAAGAAATCACCACAAATGACAAATGTTTAAAAGTTGACAAGTACCATATAACCTCACAAAGTCCAGAAAAATGGCAATACAATTGTTTTCCTTTAAAGTATTTTATTAGTTGATTAGCGGGTATAAATGTAAGGTTAGATAAAAGAAATAAGGCCTAGTGTCTGATAGGTCAGTAGGGTGACTATAGTTTACAAAATGCTATTGTACATTTTCTTTCAAATCGCTAGAAGGAAATAATTTGTTTCTAGCATAAAGAAAAGACAAATATTTAAGGTGATAGATACCCAAAGTACACTTATTTAATCTGTACAGGAAGAACTCCAGAGTAAAGGGAGGGTCCCCCGGCCTGACCACCTCCCTTCTCCCACCCTGTATGTCTTTTCTGAACCTGTCACTTCCCACCCCTCTAAAAAAGACTGTTTAAATTATCTTAGACCTGACCACCCACAACCTTGGGGAATCACCTAACATCTAACCAGTTCCATCCTCTGAATGGGTTCAGGCAGGAAAACAAAGGTACCCAAATCCTGAACTCTGACCTTACTCTGAGGCACAGCACCAAGGAATTGAGAGGTAGACGAGGATGGTGACCTCATCTCACTTTTTCAGAAAACACAAATACTGCAAATAAATACCACATGGAAATCAATACTAAATACCACTATTGCCTGCAAAACTAGAGTCTGAGGTCAGGCCTTCTCCCCTGGATCAGGGGCCCGGGCAAGGCTCATTCACTTCTGCCTGCATTTTCAATGCTCCAGACACGCTCCTTCTTTGAGATTTGACCAAGTCTTTCTCTGTGGCTTGAGAATGCTCTGTCCCTGTGCTTTGTGTACTTCTTATAACAGCGCTTATCCTGTATTTCTGCACTGGTGCCCCTTGAGCTACTGTCTTCAGCCTCAAGTTTTCCAGAGTGATGGTGTCTGAGGATTGTCCACTGAGAGGCACCTGAAGGGCTTCCCTGGGTTGGCATGTAGCCCTCCCCATCTCCCCATTCTTGCAGGGGCTCTGGAGAAAAGCACCGAAACCTGAACTGCAGGCTCCATGAGATCGGTACCTGGCTGGTCACGTGTACTCCTGTGTCCAACCCCCAACACAATGCCTGACCACTGCAGATGCACAACAAATAGCACTGAATGAGTAAATGAATGAGAAGTTAGTGTTGCTCTCCAGGTCACACTGTTATTTCTTGCTATTTAAAAGCAAAATCAGCAGCCTCTTTTTTGACACATTTGAATTAGACCCATTGAATCACGCTCCTCGCTCATCACGGTGAGAAGAGTGAGAAAGAAAAGCCATCAGAGGCGCCTTCTTCCCTGGGCACACTTGGTGAGGGGACTTGGGGCTTCTGTGTCATCTTCATCTAAACACCCCAAAACTCTATTATAATTTCTCTCTCCCAGCCGAGCACTGTGACTCACACCTATAATTCCAGCACTTTGGGAGACGGAGGTGGGAGTGTCGCTTGAGCTCAGGAGTTCAAGATCAGCCTGGGCAACATGGTGAAACCCTGTCTCTACAAAAAGTACAAAAATTAGCTGGGTGTGGTGGCACACACCTGTGGTCCTAGCTGCTTGGGAAGATCACTTGAGCCCAGCAGGAGGTCGAGGCTGCAGTGAGCCCAGACTGCACCGCTGCACTCCAGCCTGGGGAATAGAATGAGACCTCGTCTCAAAAAAAAAGAAAAAGAAAAAGAAAAAAAAAAGAAACAGATACTCTCTCTTGTTATCAGAGGAGAGACCTGGCTTGCCCTTCGCTATTGAAATGGGGGTCACCATTTGCCACATGAGTAATTACCAAAATGTCTATTTCTACCCACAGTTGGCATTTTTCATTTCGTGCTGAGCCTTCTGGGTTTAGGCCCTGGTGACAAAAATAAAGTCAGCTCCCCAGAAGAAGCAGATCAGCTAAAAATCTCTGGATGGGACTTGTATTGATAAACAATGTGACCGGACCTGAATCTCCCCAGAATCCGCACCAGCTTCCCTATCCCTCCCTGCTCTCTGTCACTGATTTAATCCCACTAGAGAAAATGTTCTTAACTAGGGTCCTTAGGGATCCCCAGAATTAATAGTGCCTGTAAACTTGAATGGGGAAAAAAATAAGTCTTCACTGTCTTCTAAATGCGAATGCTAAAATTTAGCATTTCCTTTCATAATGAATGTAGGTAACAAAACACAGCTGAATTAGTCTTTGTCACAAATATTTTCACACCACATTGCAGTTGTTGCGGATACTGTTGTTTCTTATTTTTCATAACAGTTATGTTCTATAAAGTTGCCGTGAACACTGAATTAGCACATGCTGAACCATTGTCCTTAGGGGAAGCACAAGGCTAGGTTCCTGTGAGCCTGCAGTCTCAATATTTTCACCAGCCAGTCAACACATAACTTGGTTTTCCATGTGGTTTTTGTTGAAAAGACACCGTATTTAGTATACAGTGGATTCATTAACATTGACCTCACAGGCAACAGCACTGTAACTCCTGGCTGCAAAGAGCTCATCTACCACTGGGGTGATTTTCTCTGTGCGGCGCGTTGCAGCCTTCTGTGGCACTAGATAGAACTTCAGCACTGCCCTTCATGGCCATTTTAAACAGCAACATCATCGGGAAAAAGCATAAAATGCCAAAAATGTGGCACTAAGTATACTGCAAAGAGGACACAGGTTTGCAGTATGAGAGCTGAAACAAGAAGGCAAAACTTAACCAGGCGCAGTGGCTCATGTCTGTCATCCCAGCATTTTGGGAGGCCGAGGCAGGTGGATCACCTGGAGGTCAGGAGTTCGAGACCAGTCTGGCCAACATGGGAAACACCGTCTCTACAAAAATACAAAAAATTAGCTGAGCGTAGTGGTGTGCGCCTGTAATCCCAGCTACTCTGGAGACTGAGGCAGGAGAATCACTTGAACCTGGGAGGCGGAGGTTGCAGGGAGCCGAGGTCGTGCCATTGCATGCCAGCCTGGGTGACAAGAGCAAAATCTTGTCTCAAAAAAAAAAGGCAAAACTTCACCTTGCCAACCAATCTCATCTGGGGAACGTGCCAGTTGGGCAACCCAAATTTGCCATTGCTCTGTGCATGGGCACAGATGACTGTAAAGGTGCCACAAGTACACATTAACGTTACAAATAAATTTTAGCAAGGAGGTGAATTCACAAACATGTGATCAGTGAACCATGAGGATCAAGTATATCTTACACTTTAAAACATCAATACTTTAAAACAACTGTAGTTATTAGAACCAACTTTTTATCTTGTTATTTAACACATCCAAAAAGAAGCACATATATTTATATATACTCATTTTTTAATATCTCAAAATATTCTTTGATATTTTATTTCAATAGAATTGGTATTCTTTGTAATCCTACGTGTTTTATTTTTATGCATTTAAAAATGTTATTCTGGCTGGGCATAGTGGCTCACGCCTGTAATCCCAGCACTTTGGGAGGCTAAGGTGGAAAAACTGCTTGAGCTCAGGAGTTCCAGACCAGCCTGAGTATCACAGTGAGATCCTGTCTTTACCAAAAGTCAAAACGATTAGTTGGGTATAGTGGCACTTGCCTGTGGTCTCAGCTACTTAGGAGGCTAAGGCAGGAGGATGGCTTAAGCCTAAAAGTTCAAGGCTGCTGTGAGCCGTGATCTTGCCACTGCACTGCAGCCTGTTGACAGAGCAAGACCTTGTCTAAAACAAAATAAAATGAAAATGTTATTCTGAGAAGGGATCCTCAGGCTTCCCCAACCTGCCAAGGGGCTCCATGGCACAAAAAAGTTGTATGCTCTGAGGGGGTGGTGCTTTGAGAAGGAAGAACTCCAAAGTCTAAAAAGTTTGGATGCGCAGCGTAATTGATTTGTTTCCTGGAAAGTCACAGGGTGGAAGTTCTCCAGTTAAAAAGTCTGGGCCTGGCACAGTGGCTCAAGCCTGTAATCCTAGCACTTTGGGAGTCTGAGGCAGGCAGATCACGAGGTCAGGAGATCGAGACCATCCTGGCCAACATGGTGAAACCCTGTCTCTACTAAAAATATAAAAATTAGCTGGGTGTGGTGGTGGGCACCTGTAATCCCAGCTACTCCAGAGGCTGAGGGAGGAGAATCGCTTGAACTCGGGAGGCAGAGATAGCAGTGAGCCGAGATCGCACCACTGCACTCCAGCCTGGGCGACAGAGTAAGACTCCGTCTTGGGAAAAAAAAAAAAAGTCTGCTCAGCTCATCATTTACCCACCATTTTGACCTGAGCTTTTTGTTTTCATGATACTTGTTAACACCCTGTGGTGTCTGGTTCTTCAGAAGCGCCTTGGAAGTTGCTGTTTAGAGGAACCAGCCTCTGTCTCACACATTCCCTGGCAGTGTCAAGAAAGGGATTTCCCAGGCATTTTAAGACCAGAATTCCTAACCTCTCATCTTTGGTGTGAGGCAGAATATCTTTGGAACCCCTTTCATTGCAACAACAGCTCTCCTAGTAGAACCAAAAGTGACAAAGACAGCAACTCTCCTGGGCCCTGAGATGCACGGTGCACATTCACTGTGCTGTATGGATTTCCTGATGGATGGATGCATCAATATGCTATTAACATGTCAGTTTCTCATTAAATCTGAGTACAAAACCTGTGTTTGCCTGGCGGGATGAACTCCCCTAATCTGATTTGGCAGAGGCTGTAGCATAAATATTCATACAAGATAAGTCTCTTTTAATCTGGGCCTTTGCTTAGGGTAAAGGGGAATGGGAGAGGTTGCTTTTAAAGCCTGTTTTCTGGGTCACTTCTTAAAACTGCAGTATCAAAAAGAATGGTCTCATCATCATGAATCTGTCATTAAGGAGGATTACACTTTGAAGCTCTTGGACGCACGGAAAGGCAGAGGAGAAATAAAGAGCACATGTTGAGGCTTGCTAAGGATTTCTTTGGGTATTGTGCTCCTGGCTGGCTGCTTTGTTTATAATTAATTACATGGAGCATTTATAGGAAGCCTTCCAGCCTCAGAGCGCTAATGTAACTCACAGGTTCACAAAGCTCCAGCCAATAAACCTCAGCAGAAAGATGGCTGAGAGGATGCACCAAGGGCTTCCATGACTTGTCCAGGCTCAAGGCAGCTTCAGACCCCAGAAACTTTCAGTATCACCTGAGGACTCTGCCCTCCAAGACGTGCACTTTGCACAGGCTCAGAAAAGCCCCCAGCTGTTAATATTATTACAGTGACTTTCTGCAAATATCAGCTGGAGCCAGGAGGTTGAGTGAGGCTGTAGGGAAGCAAAGGACTCTTCAGGGACAGGTAGAGACTCCAGGCTCACATAAGTCTCATGGAAAGAACACAATTCTGTTCAGCTGCCTCCTGGAGCTGGGGACACATGGAAACACAATCAGTGGAAATTCATGAAGCAACAGGTCTTGGAAGCCTTAAGCTCCTGGTGCCTCACTTACCTCCTCCTTAAAATGGGAGCAATAGTACCATTTTCCGGCACTGTTGTGAGCATTAACAAGAGCTAATGCTTACAGAGGAGTAAGTGACAAGTACAGTGCATATATGATCTCACTTAACCCTTACAGCAACCACATGTGGCGGGTCTGCTAGGATTCCCTACTTTTACAGATAGGAGGCCAAGAACAATTAAGTAACTTGCCTGAGACTGCACAGCTAATACATGGAGTCAGGTGCCCTGCATGGTGGCTCATGCCTGCAATCCCAGCACTTTGGGAGGGCAAGGCAGGAGGATCGCTTGAGCTCAAGAGTTTGAGACCAGCCTAGAAAACATGGTGAGGGCCCTGCACAAAAATAAAAAGTCAGTCAGGCATGGTGATGTGCACCTATATTCTCAGCTACTCAGGAGACTGAGGCTGAGGCAGGAGGATCGCTTGAACCCAGTTCAACGATCTAACCGCTGCAATCCAGCCTGGGCAAGAGAGTGAGATCCTGTCTCAATAATAGTAATGTGATGAGTTATGAAGTTGAAGGCAAGCCGTTTGGCTCCAGGGTCCTTGCCCCTAGCTGCTAGGCTATCCTGCATTTATTAAGAAGATGACATTTGTAAAACATGCGGAGTGGTGAACCAACAGTGGCTCTTAGCATCATTATAACCAGGATGTGATCTGACCACCACATGTGCTAGAGTCAGCTTTGCCTGCAGCCTAAACTCCAAACTCATCACCTGCAGAGTCTGTGTCTCTCCAGACTCTCTCTCCCGCCCATTTCTTCTTTGATCCTGCATCCCAGTCACAGGAAGTTTGTCATTACAAAACACGGGCAATAGGTAAGTCTCCAAAGCTGATTGCCAAGAACGGCTGCCCTCCTGCATGTGCCTGCTTCTCCTCCAAGGAGAGGCGGCATCTATTCCCACCCCTTGAAGCTGGGCTGGCCCAGAGAAGGAAATGCAAGTGAGACTATCACACCCAAGCCTTGCTCTTAGGAGGTGAAGCTGCCCTCTGCACCCTTTTAGATCTCACAGCCACTATGTTGAAACGGCTACATTGCCTGGGGTATATACCCTGGCATTCGTTGTCTCTCCCTGAGAAAGAATTCGAGACATGAAGGCATGTGGGTGGGTTAAGGAGTCGAAAGTTTAATAGAAGAAAGGAGACAGGAGAGCAGCTCTCTAAGAGATAGAGAGAGAGAGAGAAAGGAAGACATCCGAAAAGCAGGGAGGCAGCAGACTGCAGCAGATTTTACAAGCAGGCTGGAGAAGGCTGTGTCTGATTTACTTAGGGCTCACAGATTGGTTCTATCAGGTATGATGCTTATATAGTGTGGAAGGCTAGTCACCCCACCCTAATTGTATTAGGCAAATGGACTTTTTAGTTGATCAGCTCCATCTTGTCTCCTCTTTACTGTACACGTGGCTGACAAAGAGAAGGGAAGATGGAGCCGCCATCTTGAACAAGTCTAGTCCCCAGTTCCTGCCAGCATTCACCCATGCAAGCTCCCAGCTTGCTTGTCTATGTCTGTAGCTAGACTTTACAGGCTGCTCTTTGCTATAAAATGATTTGGCGCTGCTTTTCATTAAAGAGAAAAGACTTACCAAGGACTCCCATACCCTCACTATCTGCCTAAGTGATGTTTTTCTTAACTCCTTTATCAATGTGGGGAAGTCCAGGCTACGCTCCTGCAAGAGAAACCCTGGGGGATGACACACCACGTGAAGGAGAAAGGCTGCATGGAAAAAAACTGAGGTACCTCAGCCCACATTGAGGCCTCAAAAGTGTGAATGAGCATTTTGGACCTTCCTCCAGCCGAGCTCAAGCCCAGCCAACCCACAGAACCATGGGATATAATGCACTCTTCCTGTTTCAAGCCTCTAAGTTTCCGAGGGAGTTTTTATGTAGTGACAGTGAACTGAAAAAAAGGCTCACCCTCTCACAGCTCCATGCTTTTCCATAGGCTGTTTCCTCTGGGAAACTGGAACACTCCTCCTTCTTCAAAATCCAGCTCCCACATGGTTGTTATAGAGAGAAACATACCGACACACTCCTAGTCTATTGGAGGGCATAAGCGTCTTTAGGGTTAGGTTCAACTGCTTATGGGTACAATCCAGAGTAATAATGGGTTTTTCTTAAAAAAAAAAAGGTTATTTTTTTCACATAAAGGACACCCAGTGGTGGGTGGTGCAGGGCTCAGACAGGACTCCATGTTGCCACGGACTCCTTCTGAGAAGTGAAGCCAGCTGGGCTTCTGGGTTAGGTGGGGACTTGGAGAACTTTTCTGTCTAGCTAAAGGTTTGTGAACACACTGTTCACACTAGCACTCTGTGTCTAGCTAAAGTTTTGTAAATGCACCAATCAGTACCCTGTAAAAACGCACCAATCAGCTCTGTCTAGCTAAAGGATTATACACGCACCAATCAGCACTCTGTAAAATGGATCAATCAGCGCTCTGTAAAATGGACCAATCAGCACTCTGTAAAATGGAACAACCAGCAGGATGTGGGTGGGGCTAAATAAGGGAATAAAAGCTGGCCACCCGAGCCAGCAGCAGCAACCTGCTCGGGTCTCCTTCCATGCTGTGGAGGCTTTGTTCTTTTGCTCTTCAAAACAAATCCCAACAGCAGTTGGGGTGTACTGTTTAGAGGGAGGATTGAGAGGTGAAGCCAGCTGGGCTTCTGGGTAGGGTGGGGACTTGGAGAACTTTTCTGTCTAGCTAAAGGTTTGTAAACACACCAATCAGCACTCTGTAAAAATGCACCAATCACCACTCTATGTCTAGCTAAAGGATTGTAAACGCACCAATAATTGCTCTGTAAAATGGACCAATCAGCAGGATGTGGGTGGGGCCAAATAAAGGGATAAAAGCTGGCCACCCGAGCCAGCAGCAGCAACCCGCTTGGGTCCCCTTCCATGCTGTGGAAGCTTTGTTCTTTTGCTCTTCACAATAAATCTTCCTGCCGCTCACTCTTTGGGTCCTCACTACCTTTATGAGCTGTAACACTCACTGCAGAGGTCTGTGGCTTCACTCCTGAAGTCAGTGAGACCAAGAATCCACCAGAAGGAACCAATTCGGGACACAACTCCTCTCTGCTGCTGCCACCTTCAGCATATAACTTCTATTTTGTGATTCAAGACAGCCTCCCGAGCAACACCACCAGGACTGCATTTGAGCGAGCAGGAAGAGGGAAGGGGAGAGGAAGGCTACTCTTTCTTCCTTGAGGATGCAACTTCCACTTGCACCCCAGGAGGCCCAGCTCATTCCCATGGCCATGCAGCTTTAAAGAAAACTAAAAATGTTTGTCTAGCCAAGCAGGTAACTGAAAATAGGCAGTTTTATTACCAGGAGAGAAGGAAGGATAGAAATAGAAGGACAAGTAGCAGTCTCTACAAGTGTAAATCAGAACCTTCTGGATACCAATTTGGCAATATGTGGAACCGACATGTCAGCTACCTCTATCCCTTGCTACTCAAAATATGGTCATCAGACCAGCCTCACCTGGAAGTTTGTTAAAAATGCAAAATAGCGAGCCTGCCTACTACTGAATCATAATTTGCATTTAAACAATATCCTTCGGTGATTTGTTTGCATGTTAAAGTTGGAGAAGCACTGATCTAGACAGTGGTTTCCAATTGTGGCTGTACATTGCTATAACCTGGGAACTTTCAAAACTCTCCTGATGCCTGGCTCACACCCAAAGAGCATTGAATTTCACTGGCCTGGGTGAAATCCTAGGCATCTGTGGTTCCAAAGTGCTCCCCAGGATGATTCTCTTGTACAAAGTGTCAAACCACTGCTCTAGACTATTTGGGAGAAAGGAGTTGTCTCACAATTACTCCTGAGTCAGACCCAAACTGCACTTTCTTATTTTCCTTGCTAGAAATCCACTTTAGCTTTCTTTGCTTTATTTCTTTCAGGAGTGAAGTGGTACAATCACAGCACACTGCAGCCTCAACCCCCATCCCCCAACCCCCGGCTCAAGTAATCCTCTTGCTTCAGCCTCCCAAGTAACGGGGACTACAGGCATACACCACCACCTCCAGCTAACTTTTCTTTACAGCTTTGTAGAGACTGGTTCTCTTTATGTTGCCCAGGATGGTGTCTAACTCCTGGGCTCAATGGATCTTCCAGCCTCGGCCTCCCAAAATGCTGGGAATACAGGGTGAGCCACCACATTTGTCCTCTTCTGCTTTCTTGACTGTACCTTATCCCATTTTCTTCTTGTTGGCTGTGCTAGTGCATACTTAATGATGGTTTGGGAATAATGCAGAAAGTTATCCTGCAGCACAGAGTAGCAGATGACCTAAAACTGGAAGTCAGACACATGTCCCTGCCTTTTAGTGCCCCACCCCAGGATTTTCCACTGGGCCCCTCCTCTGCAGCTGAATCCACCACACTGCTTATTGCTCCTCCTCTCCCTCCACTCCTCCCTTAAAGCCCTAAGGGAGGTACTCCTTGAAACTTACCTATTCTTTATCATTGTGCAGAGTAAATTATTTCTTTTCTCATTACGTTGTTCCTCTGAGGGCTCTCTTTTCACATTACATGATTCATTAGTAGGGGCAAGGAGGGGTTGCCGAAAACTCTGCTCTGGAGGGAAAGTATGCCACTCCCTTGGGAGACACAGTAATTATGGCAAATGGTGTTTTAAATAATAATAAAATAATTCCTCTTTAACATTATGAATTTCAAACTATTTTAGAATTCATGCCTGACTCAGGACCCAGAAACCATTTTTTGTTTGTTGTTTGTTTGTTTGTTTCAAGATGGGTTCCCACTCTACCACCCAGGCTGTAGTGCAGTGGTGAGATCTTGGCTCACTCCAACTTCCGCTTCCCAGGCTCAAGTGATTCTCCAGCTTCAGCCTCCTGAGTAGCTGAGACTACAGGTGCAAACCACTAATGCCCACCTAATTTTTGTATTTTTTGTAGAGATGGGGTTTCACCATGTTGCCCAGGCTTGTCTCAAACTCCTGAGCTAAAAGCGGTCCACCCGCCTCAGCCTCCCAAAGTGCTGGGATTACAAGCATGAGTCACTGCACCCAGCCCAGAAACCATGTAAATATTGATAAATTGACTTCTTAAAAGTAAAAGTTTTTGTACTGTGAAAACATACTGTAAGCAGAGTCAAAAGACAAGTGGCAAAATGGGGGGACACACACCCCATTTCACAGAAGAAGAGCTAATCTCCCCGGGACATGAAGCGTTCTTAAAAAGCAAGAAGGAAAAAGCTAACAATTCAGTTTTTAAATTGGCAGGAGGTATGAATGGCTAAAGTTAAGAGAAAATAGAATCAAAGGTACCTTACACATAAAAAATATAAAAATCTGTTTAACTTCGCTTATAATTAGATAAACGTAATTTAAAATTACACTGAGAGGTTTCTGTTTTCTGATCCAGCATGTAGTGAGTTTGAAAGTTGTCACTCCATCCTAACAAGAAAAAGGCTGGACAGGTTGAAAATCAACAACCCTTCTTAGATCTGCCAGCGATCTGAAGTCACAGGGCAAACCATTTCCCAAGCATTGGAGAGAGAGGCAGATGCAGAGAATTCCAACTCACTGAAGCAGAAACCCAGAAGCAGAAACATCCAATGGAAGTAGGGGGCAGGGGTGTTTCATTTTGTTTTGTTTTTGTAGAGACGGGGCCCCACTATGTTGCCCAGGCTGGTCTTGAACTCCTAGCCTCAAACGATCCTCCCTCCTCAGCTGGGATGTCAGGCATGCTGGGATGACAGGTGTGAGCCACCATGCCTGGCCCAATGGAAGTAGTACTAGATATGTCATGACTGGCTTTCAACAAAAAAGTGCAAGGCGCACTAACAGGCAAAAACAGTTTGAAAAGACAGAGCAAGCATCAGAGCACACTCAGATATGACAGGGATGTTGGAGCTATTACCGTAGGCATTTAAAATAACTATGACCAGTATGTTAAGGGCTCTAATGGACAACATGTAAGAACAGATGGGTAAGTGGATATCCATATGCAGAAGACCTCAATCTACAAAATTACTAAAAGAAAACAGTTTAGAAACTCTCCAGGACATTGATCTGGGAAAGATTTCTTAAGGAATACCCCACAAGCACAGGCCACCAAAGCAAAAGCAGACAAATGGGATCACGTCAAGCTAAAAGGTTTCTGCAGAGCAAAGGAAACAACAGACTAGGCACAGTGGCTCGCAACTGTAATCTCAGCACTTTGGGAGGCCAAAGTGGGCAGATCACCTGAGGTCAGGAGTTCAAGACCAGCCTGGCCAATATGGTGAAACCCTGTCTCTATTAAAACCCCATCTCTATTAAAAATACAAAAATTAGCCAGATGTGGTGGTGTGCACCTGTAATTCCAGCTATTCAGGTGGCTGAGGCCTGAGAATCGCTTGAACCCGGGAGGCAGAGGTGGCAGTAAGTCAAGATTATGCCACTACCCTCCAGCCTGGGTAATGGAGTAAGACTCTGTCTCAAAAAAAAATAAAAAATAAAAAAATAAAGAGACAACCCACAGTATGGGAGAAAATATTTGCAAATTATCCATCTGACAAGTGATTAATAACCAGAATATATAAGGAGCTCAAACAACTCTACAGGAAAAAATTCTAATACTCCAACTTAAATATAGGTAAAAGATCTGAACAGACATTTCTCCAAAGAAGACATACAGATGGCAAACAGACATCTGAGAAAGTGCTCAACATCACAGATCAAAGAAATGCAAATCAAAACTACAGATATCATCTCACCTCAGTTAAAATGACTTATATCCAAAAGCAATAACAAATATTGGTGAGGATGTGGAAAAAAGGGAATCCTCGTACGCTGTTGAGGGGAATGTAAATTAGTACAACCACTGTGGAGAACAGTTTGGAGATTCCTCATGAAGCTAAAAGTAGGGCTATCATGTGATCCAGCAAGTCACTGCTAAGTATATACCCCCAAAAAAGGAAATCAATATATCAAAGCAATATCTGCACTCCCATGTTTTTTGCAGCACTATTCGTAACAACCAAGATTTGGAAGCAACGTAAGTGTCTATCAACAGATGAATGGATAAAGAAAATGTGGTACATATACACAATAGAGCACTATTCAGCCATAAAAGGAACAAGATGCTGCCATTTGCCACAACATGGATGGAACTGGAGGTCTTTATGTTAAGTGAAATAAGCCAGGCACAGAAAGACAAATGTCACATGTTCTCATTCATTTGTAGGAGCTAAAAATTAAAACAATTGAATTCATGAAGATAGAGAGTAGAATGATGGTTACCAGAGCCTAGACACAGTAGAGGGGAGGAAGTGGGCATGACTAATGGGTACAAAAAAAATAGATAGAAGAAATAAGATCTAGTATTTGGGGCAAGGCACGGTGGCTCATGCCTATAATTCCAGCACTTTGAGAGGCCAAGGTGGGTGTATCGCTTGAGGTTAGAAGTTCGAGACCAGGCTGGGCAACGTGGCAAAACCCCATCTCTACTAAAAATACAAAAATTATCTGAGCATGCTGGTGCATGCCTGTAATCCCAGCTACTCAGGAGGCTGAGACAGGAGAATCACTTGAACCTGTGAGGCAAAGGTTGCAGTGAGCCAAGATCACACCACTGCACTCCAGCCTGGGTGACAGAGCAAGACTCTATCTCAAAAAAAAAAAAAAAATCTAGTATTTGGTAGCACAACAGAGTGTCTACAGTCAACAGTAATTTATTATATATTTTTAAATAACTAAAAAAGTATAATTGGAATGTTTATAATGCAAAGAAATAATAAATGCTTGAGGTGATGGATACCCATTTACCCTGATGTGATGATTACACATTGTATGCCTGTATTGAAATTTCTCATGTACCCCATAAATATATATTCCTACTATGTACCCATTAAAAATAAAAATTAAAATAAAAGAGATGGACAATGTAATCAAGGAGATAGAATTTCTAAGAAAGAATCAGAAAGACATGCTAGAAATAAAAAACATGTAATAGAAAGGATATATATAAAAATAAATATATCTACTATATACCTGTTAAAAAATAAAGATTAAATAAAAGAGCAGATGGGCAATGTAATCAAGGAGATACAAATTCTAAGAAAGATTCAAAAAGACATGCTAGAAATAAAAACCATGTAACAGAAAGGAAGAATGCCTTTGATGGACTCATTAGTAGACTAGACACAGTTGAGCTTGAGGATACGTCAACAGAAACTTCCCAAACTGAAAAGAGAAAGGGGGGAAAAACCTGGAACAGAATATCCAAGAACTGTAGATAAACTACAGTGGGAATACAAAGAGAAGAAAAAGAGTAAGGAGCAGAAGAAATATTTGAAGCAAAAATGACTACAGGTATTCCCAAATTAATGTCAGACACCAAACCACAGATCCAAGAAGCTCAGAGAACTCCAAGGAGGGATAAATGTGTCAAAAAATCTACACTTAGGCATATCATACTCAAACTGAAGAAAATGAAACATAAAGAAAATATCTAGGCTTTGGGCGATAATGATGTGTCAATGTAGGTTCATCGATTGTAGCAAATAATGTACCACTCCTCTGGGGAAGAAAGTTGATAGTGGAGGCCATGGTGGGCAGGAGGTGGAAAAAAGGCTGCAATAGTACAGTGCAGTAGAGGCAGGGGGAGAAAAAAAAAAAGCCCAGCCATGGGAATTTAGGCTATGTGGAGGTGTCATCCAATTCTTGTTAACCTTCAGGGTAGAATTTTATTTGGAGGACTAAATTTTATCCATGGCTGCCTATACAATCTGCAATTTCTATGCTTCTAAAAAATAAGTTCTCTAATAAAAATAAGATTATGTTCTGATAAAAGATGTAATTTTTATATACTGTAGCCCAGACAATTGGAAAGTGTATTTTCTTTAAAATTTCACTTAAAATGATATCATAAGGCACTAAATACTTTGTAGTAAACTGGCAAAAGACATGTAAGACCTCTATATTGAAAACTGGCTGCGTGCTCTGGCTTACGCCTGTAATCCCAGCACTTTGGGTGGCCAAGGCAAGTGGATCACCTGAGTTCAGGAGTTTGAGACTAGCCTGGCCAACATAGTGAAACCCTATCTCTACTAAAAACACAAAAATTAACTGGGGGTGGTGGCAGGCGCTTGTAATCCCCGCTACTCAGGAGGCTGAGGCAGGAGAATTGCTTGAACCAGGGAGGCAGAGGTTGCAGTGAGCCAAGATTGTGCCACCGCACTCCAGCCTGAATGACAGAGGGAGACTCTGTCTCAAAAAGAAAAGAAAGAAAAGAAAACAATATATTACTGAAAGAAAGTTTAAGAGACCTAAATAAATGGATGTATCTATATTAATACCATATTCATAAATTTAAATGCTCAATGTTGTCTATTCTACTAAAATTGATCTATAGATTAAATATAATCCTAAATATAATCCCAGAGGCTTTTTTTAAATTGAAGCTGATTCTAAAATATACAGAGAACTACAAAGAACCTAAGCTAGCCAAAGCAATTTTGGGGGAAAAAAACAAAGAAAATATAGAGATGTTTCACTACCTGACTTAAAATGTATAACATAATTCTAATAGTCAAGACTGTGTTACTGACATCAAGACACACAAGTAACTCAATGGAAGCAGAATAGGGTGCCCAGAAACACACCTCATTTATATGGTTTTTTGATTTTTTTACAAAGGTGCCAAAGAAACCAAGGGAAAAGAAAAGTGTTTTCAATGAATGCTATTGGAACAACCGAATTTTTAATGAATATTTACCTGTATATCATATTTTATGTAAAAATTAATCTAAGACAGATAATAGAATTAAATGTAAAAGCCAAAACTAAAAAGCTGCTAGAAGAAAACATATTCCCATTTAGGGCTAGGCAGGAGTTTCCTAGACAAGACACAAAAACAATAACCAAAAACGAAAAAGAACTTGATAAAAAGAACTTGATTTTTAGAAAGAATTAATATTATTCTGTCAAATTAGACAAAATTTCAAACTTTTGCTCATTCAAAGGCACCACAGAGTGGTAGAAAATATTCACAAAACATAGGTCTGACAATGACTCCAGAATATTTAAGGAACTCCTACAACTCAATAATAAAGAGGCAATCTATGTTTTTAATGAGTAAAGTTTTGAACATACACATCACAAACGTAGATGTAGGAGTGGCCAAAAAACACATAAAACAGTGTTTAACATCCTTAATCATTAGATAAATGCAATGTAAAATCACAGAGATCCCCTGAATACCCACCAGTATAGCCAAAAATGAAAAGATTGAGAGCAGTAAGTGTTGGCAAGGATGTAGAACAACTGAAACTCTCATATAGAAGCACTTTTGAAAAGCTTCTTATAAAACTAATTATGCACTACCCTATGACCCAGCAAGCTCTCTCCTAAATATCAACTGTCGCTTGTCTACAGAAAGACTTATACAACAATGCCCATAACAGCTTCATTCATAAAAGCTAAAACTTAGAAACTGTCCAGTTGTCCATCAATATAGATAAACACATGGAATACCACTCAGCAATATAAAATCAACTACTGATATGCACAACAGAAACGAGTCTCAAAATTATGCTTAATGCATATATGTTGAATATATATATATGCATATATATATGAGATTCTAGAACAGGTAAAACTAATCTATGATGCAAAAGATCAGAAAAGTGTTTTGGGGTTAGGAGAGCTGGAGATTGACTGGGAAACAACATGAAATAATTTTCTGGAATAATCTATTTTGATAAAGGTTTGAGTTACATAAATACACTCACTTATCAAAACTCATGGAATGAAACACATATGGTTTGTGCATATCATTGGGTATAAATATTATGGACAGATGGAAGGCTGGGTGTGTGAACGCGTGAGTATGTGTATCTACTATCTACCTTCATAAAAATTAGCCAAGGGGGACTTTTAACAGCACCTTAAGAATGACTTATTGGTATATGTAGTTCTATAGATGAATAATTTTTCTAACAAATCTTGAAAGTCTATAAAAGGTTTAGTCCATTAAAATGTTACAAAGTTTATCGTGTCCTGCAATATTTTTACAGGTATATAAAAGAGCTCTCATCCATGCTTTTGCTAAGTTACTGGTTTCATTACAAGAAAGAAACAACAGGGAAGAAAAGATTGTATGCCCCTAAACTGTAGACTATAAATAGGGTTATAATTTGGCACAGAGAAAGAAATAAGGGAAACGAGGAAAAGGATAATTAGGGTGCAAAAAGGAACATGGTTTATGAATTACCTTGAAAGCATAATTTTAAAATATAACTATTGTATACCCCTAAACTTTAGACTATAAATAGGGTTATAATTTGGCACAGGAAAAGAAATAAGGGAAAGGAGAAAAAGGATAATTAGTATGAAAAAAGGGAACATGGTTTATGAATTGCCTTGAAAGCACAATTTGAAAATATAACTATTTTTAATTCATTCCCACCCTGAGACAATGCACAGAATAAAGCCAATAGTTCCTCCCTGGCCTACTGACAACTTGGTTAAGCCAAGTGTGACTTCTGATGTCCCCATTCAAAGGAGCAGAAGTCCAAGCTCGTGCACAATGTGCAAAAGGAAGTGAGAGACATTAATGAGATGTTGGATCATTTTGCAGACAACATCAAGGTTGGCTAGCTGTGTGGACCAAGTGTACTGCAGGAGTCTCCGACCACTGGAAAATCTGACATTTGCAGAGTTGACTGTTTTGTTCTCCAGCGCTGCAACCCTGCTCCCTCCCCAAGCCAGTCCGCTGCTCTGAAAAGGTGCAAGTGAGAGCCTTTCCCTTCATCCATCAGAGAGCAAATTGTTCACTATGCAACCATATTCTTTCTCATGGATGCCAAAGAAAATAAAAAATAGTGCAGACTATGGGCAAAAAGCCAAACATAGGCAAGGAACTTGAAGTTTTAGCATTTTACTAATTTAGTAAAGTAGAAACCGATGCAACATTAAGCCTGTTTAGAGCTAGGCCATAGTTTGAGTGTTGGTTCTGCTGTGGAACCTTAGGAAAGCTACTTCACCACTCTAACCCTCAGGCTCCTGACATCGTATATCCTTATATTTATTTATTCATTTATTTATTTTTATTATTATACTTTAAGTTCTAGGGTACATGTGCATAACGTGCAGGTTTGTTACATATGTATACATGTGCCATGTTGGTGTGCTGCACCCATCAACTCGTCAGCATCCATCAACTCGTCATTTACATCAGGTATAACTCCCAATGCAATCCCTCCCCCCTCCCCCCTCCCCGTGATAGGCCCCGGGGTGTGATGTTCCCCTTCCAGAGTCCAAGTGATGTCATTGTTCAGCTCCCACCTATGAGTGAGAACATGCGGTGTTTGGTTTTCTGTTCTTGTGATAGTTTGCTAAGAATGATGGTTTCCAGCTGCATCCATGTCCCTACAAAGGATGCAAACTCATCTTTTTTTATGGCTGCATAATATTCCATGGTGTATATGTGCCACATTTTCTTAATCCAGTTTGTCACTGATGGACATTTGGGTTGATTCCAAGTCTTTGCTATTGTGAATAGTGCCGCAATAAACATGGGTGTGCATGTGTCTTTATAGCAGCATGATTTATAATCCTTTGGGTATATACCCAGTAATGGGATGGCTGGGTCATATGGTACATCTAGTTCTAGATCCTTGAGGAATTGCCATACTGTTTTCCATAATGGTTGAACTAGTTTACAATCCCACCAACAGTGTAAAAGTGTTCCTATTTCTCCACATCCTCTCCAACACCTGTTGTTTCCTGACTTTTTAATGATTGCCATTCTAAATGGTGTGAGATGGTATCTCATTGTGGTTTTGATTTTCATTTCTCTGATGGCCAGTGATGATGAGCATTTTTTCATGTGTCTGTTGGCTGCATGCATGTCTTCTTTTGAGAAATGTCTGTTCATATCCTTTGCCCACTTTTTGATGGGGTTGTTTGTTTTTTTCTTGTAAGTTTGTTTGAGTTCTTTGTAGGTTCTGGATATTAGCCCTTTGTCAGATGAGTAGATTGCAAAAATTTTCTCCCATTCTGTAGGTTACCTGTTCACTCTGATGGTAGTTTCTTTTGCTGTGCAGAAGCTCTTTAGTTTAATTAGATCCCATTTGTCAATTTTGGCTTTTGCTGCCGTTGCTTTTGGTGTTTTAGACATGAAGTCCTTGCCCATGCCTATGTCCTGAATGGTACTACCTAGGTTTTCTTCTAGGGTTTTTATGGTATTAGGTCTAACATTTAAGTCTCTAATCCATCTTGAATTAATTTTCATATAAGGAGTAAGGAAAGGATCCAGTTTCAGCTTTCTACTTATGGCTAGCCAATTTTCCCAGCACCATTTATTAAATAGGGAATCCTTTCCCCATTTCTTGTTTTTCTCAGGTTTGTCAAAGATCAGATGGCTGTAGATGTGTGGTATTATTTCTGAGGACTCTGTTCTGTTCCATTGGTCTGTATCTCTGTTGTGGTACCAGTACCATGCTGTTTTGGTTACTGTAGCCTTGTAGTATAGTTTGAAGTCAGGTAGTGTGATGCCTCCAGCTTTGTTCTTTTGACTTAGGATTGTCTTGGCAATGCGGGCTCTTTTTTGGTTCTATATGAACTTTAAAGCAGTTTTTTCCAATTCTGTGAAGAAAATCATTGTTAGCTTGATGGGGATGGCAGTAAATCTATAAATGACCTTGGGCAGTATGGCCATTTTCACGATATTGATTCTTCCTATCCATGAGCATGGTATGTTCTTCATTTGTTTGTGTCCTCTTTTATTTCACTGAGCAGTGGTTTGTAGTTCTCCTTGAAGAGGTCCTTTATATCCCTTGTAAGTTGGATTCCTAGGTATTTTATTCTCTTTGAAGCAATTGTGAATGGAAGTTCATTCCTGATTTGGCTCTCTGTTTGTCTGTTACTGGTGTATAAGAATGCTTGTGATTTTTGCACATTAATTTTGTATCCTGAGACTTTGCTGAAGTTTCTTATCAGCTTAAGGAGATTTTGGGCTGAGACAATGGGGTTTTCTAAATATACAATCATGTCATCTGCAAAGAGGGACAATTTGACTTCTTCTTTTCCTAACTGAATACCCTTGATTTCTTTCTCTTGCCTGATTGCCCGAGCCAGAACTATCCTTATATTTAACACCGGACTTCTGTGAGGACTAGATGAAACAACACATAAAGCACCTAATACAAGTCCACATTACCTTCTTCACATTCCCCAAATCCAAAAAGCTCTGACAACCAAAGATTTGTTTCATAGCTCAATTTGGAGGCACAACTTGACCTGCCATGACATGAGCCCATTTAGGTTTTATTTATCCCACTTAATATGAACATTTATGTTTCCTTGAAGAAAAATTAATGGGTTGATTATAGGGAGTTACCCTAGACCCTTCCAGAGCATTCTGTAATATATAGCATATGCATAATATTAGCTCTACATATTCAAAACATTCTGAATTCCAAAGCACATCTGGCCCAAAGAATTTCAGATAAGGAACTGTGAACCAGGGGACATCCTCATTTGATTATTAATTTATAAATCCCCTATTCCCAGTTCATTGAGTACCAAGACCTTCTATGTATGCTTTCAATTTATGATAAAAGAGCTTATGTGAACGTTTATGGTTGTTTTGAGTAAATTCTATGATATCAGTGAGTTCAGGGTCATCTTCCAAAAGAGAAGCAGAGTTTCTGGGCAAGGCATTCTGCTACTTCTAGACAGAGTTTGAGTCTCAAGGCACAAAGCTTAAGGAGGAAAAGTTATAACCTCTCTTGTTCAGGAAACACCACTGAACAAATGAATGGAGTCAAGTGAAAGGAAACAAGGGATGGCCATACCACAGAAGCCTGCTCAACTCCATCAGGAGCCTGGAAAAGATACTGAGGAGCACTGAGCGATTTGCTCTCTGCCTCCCAGGATATGTACAAACTGCCGATTCCAGGAAGCACTCTAGGAGCTATTGGGTTGGTGCAAAAGTAATTGTGATTTAATAATTAGTGCAGTTAGGAGTGCAGCTTCAGAGCAAGTTTTCATACTACATGGCTGGTCCGCAATGAAGCAGATGGCAAGCACATGGAAATTTGGAAAGATCTAACTTGCAGAAACTGGTTTTGGGCAAAGATTTCATGACTAAAACACCAAAAGCAATGGCAGCAAAAGCCAAAATTGACAAATGGGATCTAATTAAACTAAAGAGCTTCTGCACAGCAAAAGAAACTACCATCAGAGTGAACAGGTAACCTACAGAATGGGAGAAAATTTTTGCAATCTACTCATCTGACAAAGGGCTAATATCCAGAATCTACAAAGAACTTAAACAAATGTACAAGAAAAAAACAACCCCATCAAAAAGTGGGCAAAGGATATGAACAGACAAACTTCTCAAAAGAAGACATTTATGCAGCCAACAAACATATGAAAAGAAGTTCATCATCACTGGTCATTAGAGAAATGCAAATCAAAACCACAATGAGATACCATCTCATGCCAGTTAGAATGGCGATCATTAAAAAGTCAGGAGACAACAGATGCTGGAGAGGATGTGGGGAAACAGGAAAACTTTTACACTGTTGGTAGGAATGTAAATTAGTTCAACCGTTGTAGAAGACAGTGTGGTGATTCCTCAAGGATCTAGAACCAGAAATACCATTTGACCCAACAATCTTATTACTGGGTATATACCAAAGTATTATAAATCATTCTACTATAAAGACACATGCACACTATGTTTATTGCGGCACTATTCACAATAGCAAAGACTTGGAACCAATGAGTTCATGTCCTTTGCAGGGACATGGATGAAGCTGGAAACCATCATTCTCAGCAAACTAACACGGGAACAGAAAACCAAACACCGCATGTTCTCATTCATAAGTGAGAGTTGAACAATGAGAACACATGGACACAGGGAGGGGAACATCACACACTGGGGCCTGTTGGGGGTTGGAGGGCTAGTGGAGGGATAGCATTAGGAGAAATACCTAATGTAGATGAGGGTTGATGGGTGCAGCAAACTACCATGGCACATGTGTACCTATGTAACAAACCTGCCCATTCTGCACATATATCCCAGAACTTAAAGTATAATTTAAAAAAGAAGAAGAAGAAACTGGTCTTGGTGAATTGCATGAATTAAATATAAAGTAAGATATAGCTATGAAAAATAAATAGCTCTCCATTCATTTTAGGCTGCTTAATTCTTTAGCATAAATTTATCTGAAGGGTGCCATACACTTGTACTCATTTTTAACTACATCTAAAGCTGAATTAATAATAAAAACCTTAACTTTATCAAAAGCATAAGTAATCAAGCTTTCAGTGCTTCTCAAATGCCACATCGGAGGATACCAAAGCAACGTGGCAAAACTGCTAGTGAAGTATTGGCACCATCTGATGGGTGAGATTGGAAACTGCAAGTGTACATGTACCACTTAACGCTAAAGTTATAAACTCAGTCTTTCAACTCAAAGAGGTTATATTGATTGACAAGCCAGCGTTATTTCCTCAAGTGCTGATCTCCTTCCAAAATTTTCATCATAAATCCTGCAAATTCACACTAACAGACTGATAGTCACACTAACAGACTGAGATATTAATCAAGTTGTTAAAAGAAAACATACATGTAATTTTTTTAAAGAATTCTTTTATAAGAATTAAAAGATATACACAAATATACATATCTTTTTTTCACAAGTGTGTTTAAATTTAGTTCTCTTTAGAGACCTGGACAGTGCACATTGGTTGTTTACGTAAGCAAGAGGTTGTATATTTAGGTTGGTGCAAACGTAATTGCGGTTTTTACCATTACTTTTCATTGTGGTTTTTGCAATTAAAAGTAATGGCAAGGCCGGCGCGGTGGCTCAAGCCTGTAATCCCAGCACTTTGGGAGGCCGAGACGGGCGGATCACGAGGTCAGGAGATCGAGACCATCCTGGCTAACATGACGAAACCCCGTCTCTACTAAAAATACAAAAACTAGCCGGGCGAGGTGGCGGGCGCCTGTAGTCCCAGCTACTCGGGAGGCTGAGGCAGGAGAATGGCGTAAACCCGGGAGGCGGAGCTTGCAGTGAGCTGAGATCCGGCCACTGCACTCCAGCCCGGGCGACAGAGTGAGACTCTGCCTCAAAAAAAAAAAAAAAAAAAAAAAAGAAAGTAATGGCAAAAACCACAATTGCGTTTGCACCAACCTAATATAATTCATTGTACAGACTCCTGCTCAAAGCCTTGTCCTTATTTTACACGTGTGTGGGAAATCTCTTTTTATGCTTTCCTGCTTTATGTGACTTTTTATTTTATTTTATTTTTTTATTTTTTATTTTTTATTTTTTTTTTGAGACGGAGTCTCGCTCTGTCGCCCAGGCTGGAGTGCAGTGGCCGGATCTCAGCTCACTGCAAGCTCCGCCTCCCGGGTTTACGCCATTCTCCTGGCTCAGCCTCCTGAGTAGCTGGGACTACAGGCGCCCACCACCTCGCCCGGCTAGTTTTTTGTATTTTTTAGTAGAGACGGGGTTTCACCGGGTTAGCCAGGATGGTCTCGATCTCCTGACCTCGTGATCCGCCCGTCTCGGCCTCCCAAAGTGCTGGGATTACAGGCTTGAGCCACCGCGCCCGGCCTATGTGACTTTTTAAACTAACTGATTGCATTAGATACAAGGGCTTCTTCTGGGCAGGGCATGGTGGCTCATGCCTGTAATCCCAGCACTTTGGGAGGCTGAGGCAGGCTGGTCACTTGAGGTCAGTAGTTCGAGACCAGCCTGACCAACATGGTGTAACCTTGTCTTTACTGAAAATACAAAAATTTGCCAGGCACAGTGGCACATGCCTGTAATCCCAGCTACTCGGGAAGCTGAGGTTGCAGTGAGACGAGATCACACCAGTACACTCCAGCCTGGGCAACAGAGCGACATCCTGTCTCAAAAAGCAAAGGTAGGGGGCTTCTTCTGAATATATATGTATGTGTGTGTATGTATGTGTGTATATATATATATATATATGCCCTTGTAGCTAATGCAATCAATTATATATATGTATTTCATGGTTCCCAACAGTCAATACTTTTAATTTTTTCACTCTTCCTCAGAAAACTTGACATAACATTTAAGTGTATTAAATAAATAATAAAGACACAAATATTTTGATAAATCATTCTTCACCTTCAGCTTAGACATTAAAATCAGGGAGACTGAAAAACTGGCAATTGTGGAAATAAACAAAGACTACCCAAAGGAGAACAGAGAAGGACTATTTATTCAGAGCTTGCTCTAGCAAGGGAGTCAGCTACTGTCACTTGAATTTGGCAGAGACTCAAAGGCAGGCAGAGGAAGGCTTTGTAGCAGGAAAAAAAAACGGGAAATGCTCCCAGTGTGCCCTGATTAGAGGCTGTTGGCACAGGGAAGCTGGAGGTAGTTAGGTGGAAGCAGGGCATCCTGTGTGATTGGTTAGGGAAACATATTTGGTTTTCTCTGGTTGGTCCTAAGTTGGAAACGGACAAAAACTACGGAAGCTGTCAATTAGTAATGAAGTGACCTCTCAGAGTTAGGGATCTTGGTTATTCTTCCATCCAGGGAAGAGGCCCACACAGCCCCAGAAGCAGACTCCAGCCATTTGGGTGGGGAATTCTGAGGACCTGATGCTGGTGCATGGTCCAGAAAGGGAAACACAGGCCCTGGGTGGGCATGTCCCCTTGGCCTTGCAGAGGAGATGCAAGGTTGGAGATGGGCCAGAAGAGAAGGGCAGGGAGGCAGTCTAAAGCTTGGAGCCCAAGGGAGGGGCTCTGTTGTCTGAGAAGCCACTGTCCTGAGTCTTTGTAAAAACATTAATCTCCCATGATGCTCTTTTCCACTTCCTAACAGCCTCTTATCTGCAGATCCTGGAGTGAGATTTTGAATTCTCCCTTGGCTAAGAGAGGTATCTCCTGTCTCCAAAAGCCTACTCAGGGAAAGAATAAAAATTATTACAGGCAACCCTCCAGGCAGTTTCCAAATTTATATTCTCAGTAATTTTAGCAATAGCCACAAACCTTTATTTACATAAATCCATAACAAAAAGTAAAATTAATGTCCCAATTTCAAATATTCTGTCTCACTGGTAAAATAGTTTTCTGGACTTCTAGTTCCAGGAATATGATCACTGTGTGTGTTTGTATTGGCCATCAGGAATAGGTCTGGAATCTTACTATGCCTTAATACAAATGGAGGTTATAAACTATTTATGTTAAAAGATAGAGGGAAGGAGGGAAGGAGAAAGGGATGGAGTCCTATCTGAGAGTCTTTGGTTATTTACTTTTTATAAATTAATTCCCACTAGCCAATGTGTCAAGGTCAGCAATGACAGTATCCTCCAACCCTGTTATGTTCTGCATTTGAAACATGTCAAGAGTCGCCTGAGATGACTTACCTATTTTGTTGTCAAACCTATTGTTTAACTTTTCAGCTATTCTTGCCACTGCTCTGAGACAAACAGTGGAATTCAAGAGTTAGTTTTATGACAAAGCCTAAGAGTTTTTCTAAAACACTTCCAGCCAGTGGGCTCAAAACATTCCTTTTCTTAAAAACAGAATTTATTGTACACAATCTTACTGTGACAGGGGAAAGTGTTATAATTAAAATTCAGAAGAAGCCCTTTTATCTAACGCAATAAGTTAATTGAAAAAGTCATGTAAAGTGAGAAAGCATAATAAGAGATTGCACACACACAGCTCAAATATTCCTTTTCATTCATCACATGTATTGTAAGGACTGCCCTTTTCTTTGAGCAGGAGTCTGTAGAATGAATTACATAACCTCTTCCTTATGTAAATAAACAATGTGCACTGTCCAGGTCTCTAAAGAGAACTAGATTTAAAGAAACTTATGAAATAATCTCAGAGCATTGTTCTTCTAGATTTCTACTCTTTATTCCCTTTTGTACTTAATATGGCCGCAGTTTCTTTTTTTTTTTTTGAGACAGAGTCTCACCCTGTCACCCATGCTAGAGTGCAGTGGCATGATCTCAACTCACTGCAACCTCCGCCTCCCTGGTTCAAGCGATTCTCCTCCCTCAGCCTCCCAAGTTGCTGAGACTACAAGTGTGTGCCACCATGCCCAGCTAATTTTTGTATTTTTAGTAGAGATGGGGTTTCACCATGTTGGGGTTTCACCAGGATGGTCTCGATCTCTTGACATCGTGATCTGCCCGGTGCAGCCTCCCAAAGTGCTGGGATTACAGGCGTGAGCCTCTGTGCTCGGCAGTTTCTTTATAGAATCTCTGCGTTATCATTTAAAAATTTCCTTTTCACACTTTCAGTTTATGTAATGTTTAACTGTGACATTTACAGTATGTCATTTACAACTGGTCCAATCACGTTTGGGAGCAAACACTATTGACTCTTCTGATATTTGCTTGTAGAAACAGAAATGCACACACCTGTTAGGGAGCATTCCACTGGCCCCTGATGGTTATCAGTCAATGAATTTTACCAAGGGAATGAGCAAATTAATATAGTGATATGGTTAAGTGGGACTTACAGTCTATTTATGATGAATGCACATGTGCACGCATGCGCGCGCACACACACACACACACACACACACACACACTCCCTGACTTCTCAGGAATGTGCATCTTAAGGGAGATCCTTTAGTTTTGCTGAGAAGGGATGTTAACAACGATGCGAATGAGCCAAGCCAGGAGGGATAGAGTGTTTTGCTGTATAACAAAGTAACCCAAACCAAGCAGCTTGGAACCGTACCCATTCAATATCTCACTGTTTCAGTGGGTCAAAACTCCAGGTCTGGCTTAGTTGGGTCTTCTGCTCAGGGTCCCATAAGGCTGCAGTCCAGGTGCCAGCCAGGTTATGTTTCTTTCTGGAACTTAGGGTCTTTGTCCAATCTCACATGAGTGTTGGCAGAATTCCATTTCTTTGAGCTGTAGGATTGGGGACCTCCGTTCCTGGAGGATTTGCTTGGTTTCCTGCCGTGGAGCCCGTTCCATAGACAGTTCACATGAGAGCAGCTTGCTTCTCTGAGGCTAGTAGGAGAGTCTCCCACTCCATTATACTGACTTGAAGTCTTAGACATCTCAGACAGTCTTAGATAATCACGGGACTGACTTCCCGCCACTTCTGTCATATGACGTAACCTAATTAAGGGAGGGATATCCCATCACCTTTGCCAAGTTTTATTGGGCAGAAGCACATCATCCCTCCCACACTCACCTTAGGGAGAGGAAGGGTGTGATTCATTAGGGATTGCCTTAAGGAGTGTCTGCCACAAGAAAGAAGAGCAGAGCCTTGGGACAAGTGGTGCCCGGGGGACAGTGAGTTGGGAAAGAGGCAGAGAAGTTAAGCAGCCAGCAAAGCATCTGGACACAGAAATTTACAGGACACATTTTGGCAGCTTGGTGTCTAATCCCATCCACTATGTCTCTGGGAATTTTCAGCAAAAATCTACATAGCTCTTCAAAGATTTAGGAATCAGGTGTGGGTGGCTGTTTTTCTTTGTTTCTGTTTGGTTGGTGAAAAGCTTAATCTCACACTGACGAAAGCTACCTCTCTTAGAAATAGAGAACATGAAGCAAACGTTTACTTAACTGTTTAATGAGGAAACCAGCAGAAAGATAAAAAAACTGACAAGAGCATTTGAAAATGAGGAATATAACAGTAGGAAAACGAATGCAGAAATGAGAATGACAACTGAGAGGTAAAGCTGATTAACTTTCTAAATAAAATCATAATATTTGGGGTTATCTTCTATCAGGTCAAAACACACACACACACACACACACCCCATATCAGCCTTTTCTAAGTTAACCTCTAACTTTATGGGAGCAGTTAAAAGAATGGGCCTTCATCAGCTGTGGCTAGTTGGTCAAAGCAAGTTACATCTCCCAAGAGAATCTTATCAGAAAATAGTATGATATTTTAAAATTTAAAATTTATACAATTATCACTTTGCATCATTTCCAAATTTGGATATTTATACTTGTACAGAATTTAGATTAATCAAGTGCTAAAACTGGTCTTAAGACGATTTTTTAAAGCGACAGTTATATTTTGGTCAAATATTTTGCTACATGTGGCACAGAGATTAAGTGAGACTTAATAATGCTTTTACACTGAAGAATGCATGCATTTCAGCATTATCAGTTTGTAAATAATAAAACTAAGGTTCCAATAAGTTATCATAATTGGCAGCAGTCAGAGATTCCAAGTCCAGTCTGTCTTTTCCCTATAGCAGAGAAAATTAATTAGGCAAATATTACTTGCCTAATAAAGAGAAATAGCCACTTTTTGTCCTTGGAATTTCAATTAATTAGAAATTCAGTGAATTACTACAAGAACATAAGGCTTTGGGGGTAGTAATCACAGCGTGTTTCAAAGTCTTTTTTTTAAACCAAATGTAAAAGCTTTTCATAGTTTTATCTTTACATTAGAAAGCTGATGACAGATTTCCTGAAGGTTTTGAGCTACCATGTGTATTACTGACGATTTACTTGTCAACAATAATAATGTATCACACATAGCCTAAGAAAGGAAACTATAAAGTAAGTGGTATCAGTACCTTTACCTTCTTCGTTCAAGAAAGAAAACATTAGCTTCCTCCTTGTGTCTGTTAAATTCAACCAAAGGTCATGTCCAAAAAATTATCTGAAATTATTTGAAACTTAGAAATAGACATAAAAGGCAGGCTGCGGTGGCTCATGCCTGTAATCCCAGCACTTCGGGAGGCTGAGGCGGGCAGATCACCTGAGGTCAGGAGTTCAAGAACAGCCTGGCCAACATGGTGAAACCCCATCTGTACTAACAATACAAAAGTTAGCCAGGCATGGTGGCACATGCCTGTAATCCCAGCTACTTGGGAGGCTGAGGCAGGGGACTTGCTTGAACCCAGGAGGTAGAAGCTACAGTGAGCTGAGATCACAGCATTGCACTCCAGCCTGGGCAACAAGAGCAAAACAAGAAAGGAAAGAAAGGAAGGAAGGGGCCGGGCGCGGTGGCTCAAGCCTGTAATCCCAGCACTTTGGGAGGCCGAGACGGGCGGATCACGAGGTCAGGAGATCGAGACCATCCTGGCTAACACGGTGAAACCCCGTCTCTACTAAAATATACAAAAAATTAGCCGGGCGAGATGGCGGGCGCCTGTAGTCCCAGCTACTCGGGAGGCTGAGGCGAGAGAATGGCGTAAACCCGGGAGGCGGAGCTTGCAGTGAGCTGAGATCCGGCCACTGCACTCCAGCCTGGGCGACAGAGCGAGACTCCGTCTCAAAAAAAAAAAAAAAAAAAAAAAAAAAAGAAAGGAAGGAAGGAAGGAAGGAAGGAAGAAAGGGAGAAAGAAGAGAAAGCAAGCAGAAAGAGAGAGAGAGGGAGGGAGGGAGGGAGGAAGGAGAGAAGGAAGGAAGGAAGGAAGGGAGAAAGTTATATTTAAGCAAAATATAACTGTCCCTTTAAAAAATCATCTTAAGACCAGTTTTAGCACTTGATTAATCTAAATTCTGTACAAGTATAAATATCCAAATATCTTGAATTTAACAGACATAAGGAGGAAGCTAATGTTTTCTTTCTTGAAGGAAGAAGGTAAAGGTACTGATACCACTTACTTTATAGTTTCCTTTCTTAGGAAAGGAAGGAAGGAAGGGAGAAAGAGAGAGAAAGAGAGAAAGAAGAGAAAGGAAGGAAGGGAGGAAGGAAGGAAGGAAGGAAGGAAGGAAGGAAGGAAGGAAGGGAGGGCGGGCGGAAGGAAGGAGGGAAGGAAGGAGAGAAGGAGGAAAGGAAGGAAGGAAGGAAGGAAGAAGGAAGGAAGGAGAGAAGGAGGAAGGAAGGAAGGAAGGAAGAAGAAGGAAGGAAGGAGGGAAGGAAGGAGGAAGAAGGAAGGAAGGAAGGAAGGAAGGAAGGAAGGAAGGGAGGGCGGGCGGAAGGAAGGGAGGGAAGGAAGGAGAGAAGGAGGAAAGGAAGGAAGGAAGGAAGGAAAGAAGGGAAGGAAGGAGAGAAGGAAGGAAGGAAGAAAGGAAGGAGGGAAGGAAGGAGAGAAGGAAGGAAGGAAGAAAGGAAGGAGGGAAGGAAGGAGAGAAGGAGGGAAGGAGAGAAGGAGGGAAGGAGAGAAAGGGAGAAAGGGAGAAAGGGAAGCAGGGAGAAAGGGGCATAAGAGATTACAGGGTATTCTCACAGTGTTGTGCTGGTCTTGACTTGCTGCTGACTGGGCTGCTTTACAAATCTTCAGGAACAGAAATTAACTTACAGACTTTTGTCCAGTAGAGATGTAAGTAATTTTTGTTCAGTCAAAGAGATAAACCCAGAGTTATAGTTTATCATCCTGTTGGACTTTAACCAGTTTTGTATCTAACAAACCACCTTATCCAAATATTGCTTCTAAATACCTTAGTTCTCAAGTGTCCTTTAAACTGGATTTAGCATCTTAATGGTTCCTTCTTTAATTAGTGAGATGCAGAAATCTTTTCACGTGTTCATTTTGTATGTATATGATAGTCATGCTTTTACCTTTTTGAAAATAGTACTTTATCAGTCACCATGTCTCCGGTAGAAAGTAGAAAAAACTTGACAAAATAAACCACCGATTTTGGAGTTAAAACATATGGGTTCTATCACTTACTAGCTAGCTGCATGATCTTCAGCAAACCACCCAAGCAACTAGAGACCCAGCCTCCTCATCTGTTCAGTGGGAATAATAATAATGCCTGCTTCTGGAGTTGTTGAGAAGATCAAACTCCGGCGTGGTACAGGTCAGTGAGTGAGTTTGTTTTTCCCCACGTAAAATGTTACTGACAGCCCCTGAGGCTTTGTAACAAAAGCTGCTAGTTTGAGTGAAGGGGAGATGGTAATAGCATTGCTCAGAAGGTTGAATTAATGAATGGAAGCTTAGAACTGGCCTCTTCCCCTGAGAAGTGAGTCCATCCAGAGGAAGCAGGATATACAATAGCTCTATAGACAGAGAGAGGCGCAACTTATACAGGCTCTTCAACTTTCTGCCTAGGAGTTTTTTTGTCTTTTGTTTTTTTAGCTTAAACAAGAGAACAGTAATTTGCATCTTTACTCAGGTAACTTCAACGGAAACCTAATCAAACCAGAGTGGAAGATGAATTCCACAGGATTCACCAGCATCTGCTTCCTGCATCCTCTCCAGTCTGCAATAATTCTACATTTTAACTAAAGTTTTAATGTATTGTATTTTTTTAAATTGTACTTTACCATGTATTAAAATAACCTGATTTTTTTTTCCCTTTTTCATCCACATTGATTTGATACAAGAACTGCAGTTAGTCTCTCCTCTCTGCCAGGCACTGGGTTGGTGCCGGAAGCCCAGACCTCCACATAAGGAACTGTTATCTAGCAGTCAGATATTGCCCAGCATTTTGGATTTCAAAGATCTGGTGGCTGCAAAGCATTTTCTGCCTCACAAGCACTACTCTTTCATAAAGAAGCTCCAAGTTACCAAGCTGTCTAGCCCAGAATGCAACACCTGTAACATTATCACCTTCTTCAGGGACAGAGACACAGTCTCTAAGCCATGAGCAAAACCTGCCAGGAATCTGTCAACAGCTTTCTTTCACAAGTGGACTGTCAGGTTTGAAAAGCCTTCAGCTTATATTTCAAAAGGCACTGAGCCCAGAAAACATCCAGTGATTATGGCCACAACTTATCTTCCTCACTAACTTTTCTGTGTTAAGAAACCATTGTTGGAAACATGAAGAAAGTCAAATTCCCCCTCAATTAGACAAAGTGTGTTTAGATGTCAAGATGATTCCCTATATAAAGTCATTCTCATTTCTTCTTCTACGAGTCACACTGAAGAGGAATTTTAATTCTAAAGCACAGACACTTGTCTTTTACTTCTCATGGCAAATATAGAGGATTCTGTGAAATTCTTGTAGGGCAAAGACCATGTCATAGTCAACTAGACATCGCCAGCCCTACCCCAGGGCCTGTACCCAACAGCTACTCAGTAAAGATGTGTCAAGTAAATAATGAAAACATGGTCAACTTTTTCTAGGAGGGAGGTTAAGTAAAATGACAAACCATCCTGGTTTGTCTGGGAGAGAGGTGCTTCCCAGAATTTTCAATGTTAAAGCCGGGAAAGTCTTAGACAAACTAGAATGAGTTAGTCATCCTACTGAAAGGCTTTCAAGATGGAACTGGACCAAGAAGCCGCTCATGTGCACCACTCTCACAGAAAGGAAACAAAAGAGCTAGTGAACACTGACCCTGCAGGCCAATCATCTGAAAAGCTACCCTGGGGTCGGGCACAGTGGCTCACGGCTGTAATCCCAGCACTTTGGGAGGCCGAGGTGGGCAGATTGCCTGAGGTCAGGAGTTTGAGACCAATCTAGCTAACATGGTGAAACCTGTCTCTACTAAAAATACAAAAATTAGCTGGGCGTCGTGGCACCTGCCTGTAGTCCCAGCTACTTGGGAGGCTGAAGCAGGAGAATTGCTTCAACCCAGGAGACGGAGGTTGCAGTGAGCCAAGATGGTGCCACTGCACTCCAGCCTGCACAACAAAACAAGACTCCATCTTAACAACAAACAAACAAACAAACAGACACACACATACACACACACACACACACATTGGGATCCATCAAGGTTGCCAAGAAACACAGAAAGCAGAGAGGAAGGAAGTTGGGCACCAGCCTGTCTGGGCTCAGTGCAGAGCCAAGAGAACCTCTCCAACACCAGAAAGGATGAGTGAGTGAGAGCTCCCTGAGGGATTCACCTGTGCAAGACTGAGAATGGGAGAATCCTCCTAGCCCTCCTACACCTCCCACCGCACTTCTAGTCTAAGGCAGAGAACCACCTGGACATTTGCAGGGGCAACTCTTGAGGCCAAGGGGACCTCTACAGGCCTGGGACCCCAGAGAAGACCAGCACCAGTGCCATAGCCTCAATAGGGACCACAGTCATGGTGCCTGGGAGCAGTAAGAATGCTCTATCCGCCCCTCACCAGATGGAGCTTGGCACCAACTTCTGGCCCAACAGTTCCACTTCTGTGTGAACTCTGGTGACAGCTGCAGCCCCCTGTTGTCCTGGGAATCACCTGGATGACAGGGTAGGCAACCTCACCCACCCCTATCACTGATAGCCAGGTGGGCAATGCCTGCTAGAGCTTCCAGCCCAGCAGTTCGACTTCTGTGTGAATTCAGCCAGCAGTTGCAGCTTCCCACTGTCCTGGGAAATACCCAGGTGGCAGGACGGGTGACCCCATCCACTCCCTGGCTGCTGGTAGCCAGGTGGGCAACACCTGCTAGAATTTCCAGCCCAGTGGTCCCACTTCTGTCTGAACTTAGCTGGCAGATACAGCCTCCTGTCATCCTAGGAAAAACATCCAAATGGCAGAGTAGGTGACTCCACCCACCCCTGCCTCGCATAGCCAGGGCAGCCATGCCTGCTAGAGCTTCAAGCCTAGTAGTCCTGCTTCTACCTGAACTCTGTGGGCAGGCACAACCCTGTCTTCTCCCAGCCAGAAGGTACTCAGACAGCAAATTAAGGCCAACCCAGCAGACACACAGCCTGTTGGCCAACTGTGGCCCCTGCCTGAGGGAGCCCCATGTACCAGAACACCCAAAACAAAACGTGGGTATGGAGACAGTAATCAGAAAGGGCTCCTCCAAGATCCAAGAGTGGACTAGAATCGAAGCAAGCTGACTAAACCCACCTTATACCATAATCAAACCCCCAAGGGCATCAAAGGAGATAAAAGAAAAAAAAAACATATATAAAGACAACAACTCCAAAGATTAAAGGAACATCACCCCACACAGATGAGAAAGAACCAGTGCAAAAAGTCTGGCAACTAAAAAGGCCAGAGTACCTTCTTGTCTCCGAATAACCACACTAGTTCCCCAGCAATGGTTCTTAACCAGGTTGAAATGGCTGAAATGTCAGAAATAGAATTCAGAATATAGATAGAAATGAAAATCATCAACATTTCAGGAGAAAGTCAAAACCCAATCCAAGGACTGTGAGAAATACCGTAAGACAACACAGGAGATAAAAGACAAAATGATCATTTTAAGAACGAACCAAACGGAACTGATAGAGCTGAAAAACTCACTTAAAGGACTTCATAACAGAATCACAAGTATTAACAGCAGAATCAACCAAGCTGAGGAAAGAATCTCAGAGCTTGCCAGGCATGGTGGCTCACACCATAATTCCAGCACTTTGGGAGGCCAAGGCTGGTGGGTTGGTTGAATCCAGGAGTTTGAGACCAGATTGAGCAACATGGTGAAACCTCGTCTCTACTAAACACACAAAAATTAGCTGGGCATGGTGGCATGCACTTTCCAGCTACTCAGAAGGCTGAGACACAACCTTTGCTTGAACCCAGGAGGCAGAGGTTGCAGTGAGCTGAGATCATGCCACTGCCCTCCAGCCTGGGCTACAGAGTGAGACTTGGTCTCAAAAAAAAAAAAAAAAAAAAAATCTCGAAATCTCAGAGCTCAAGGACTGGTTCTTTGAAATAACTCAGTCAAACAAAAAATTTTAAGAAACAATAAAGAAGAATGAACAAAACCTCCATGAAATATGAGATTATGTAAAGAGACAAGTCTATGACTTACTGGCATTCATGAAAGAGAGGGAGAAAAAAACAGGCCATTTGGAAAACATATTTGAGGGTATCATCCATGAAAATTTCCCCAACCTCACTAAAGAGGCCAAAATTCAAATACAGGAAATGCAGAGAAGCCCTGTGAGATTTTATACAAGAAAACTATCCCCAGGACACATACTCATCAGATTCTCAAAAAAAAAAATGAAAAAAATGTTAAAGGCAGCTAGAGAAAAGGGGCAAGTCACCTATAAAGGAACCCCATCAGGCTAACAGCAGACCTTTCAGCAGAAACCCTACCAGCTGGAAGAGATTGGGGAGCCTACATTCAGCATTTCTTAAAGAAAATAAATCCCAATCAAGAATTTCATATCCACCCAAACTAAGCTTATAAGCAAAACAGAATTAAGATCCTTTTCAGACAAGCAAATGCTTAGGGAATTTGTTATCACCAGACCAGCTTTACAAGAGGTACTTAAGGGAGTACTAAACATGGAAAGGAAAGACCGTTACCAGCCGCCACAAAAACACTTACATACATAGATCATTGACGCTATAAAGCAACCACACAATCAAGTCTGCATAATAACCAACTAACAACACAATGACAGGATGAAACCTGCACATATCAATATTAACCTTGAATGTAAATGGGCTAAATGCCCTAATTAAAAGGCACAGATTGGCAAGCTGGATAAAGACACAAGACCCAACTCTATGCTGTCTATAAGAGTTCCATCTCACATGAAATGACACCCATAAACTCAAAGTAAATGAATGGAGAAAAATCTACTGACCATATGGAAAACAGAAAAAGCAGAGGTTGCTATTCTGATTTCAGACAAAACAGACTCCAAGCCAATAACAATGAAAAAAGACAAAGAAGAGCATTACATAACATTAAAGAGTTTAATTCAACAAGAAGACTTTACTATCCTAAATATATATGCACCCAACACAGAAGCACCTAGATTCATAACGCAAGTTATTAGAGACCTATGAAAGGACTCAGATAACCATGCAATAATAGCGGAAAACATCAACACCTCACTGACAGTATTAGACAGAAAATCAAGACAGAAAACTAACAAAGATATTCAGGACCTGAACTCAACATTTGACCAAATGGGCCTAACAGGCATCTACAGAAGTCTCTACCCAAAAATAACAGAATATACATTCTTCTCATCTGCGTATGGCACATACTCTAAAATTAACCACACAGTCGGCCATAAAGCAATCTTTATCAAATTTTAAAAAACTAAATTCATACCAACCACACTCTCAGACCACAGCACAATAAAAATAGAAATTAAAACTAAGAAAATCACTTGAAACCATGCAATTACATGGAAATTAAACAATCTGCTCCCAAATGACTTTGGGGTAAACAATGTAATTAAGGAAGAAATCAAGAAGTTCTTTTGAAACTAATGAGAACAAAGATACGACATACCAGAATCTCTGGGACATAGTTAAAGCAGTGTTAAAAGAGAAGTTTATAGCACTAAACACCCACATCAAAAAGTTAGCAAGATCTCAAATTAACAACCTAATATCATACCTAAAGGAAGTAAAGAAACAAGAGCAAACCAACTGCAAAGCTAGCAGAAGATAAGAAATAATAAAAAACAGTGCTGAACTCAACAAAATTGAGACACAAAAGAACCATACAAAAATCAGTGAACCCAAGAGTTTGTTATTTGAGAGAATAATTAAGGTTGATAGATTGCTAGTTATCCTAATAAAGAAAAAAAGAAAGAAGATCCAAATAAACACAATCAGAAATGACAGAAGGGACATTACCACTGACCCCACAGAAATACAAAAAACCCTCAGAAAGGACTATGAACACCTCTATGTACACATACTAGAAAAACTAGAACAAATGGATAAATTCCTGGAAACACACAACCCCCCAAGATTGAACCAGGAATAAATTGAACCCCTGAACAGATCAATGATGCATGTTGAAATTGAATCAGTAATAAAAAGACTATGAACCAGAAAGAGTCCAGGATCAGATGGATTCACAGCTGAATTCTACCAGATGTATAAAGAAGAGCTGGTACCATTCCTACTGAAACTATTCCAAAAAATTGAGGAGAGACTCCTCCCTGACTCATTCTATAAGGCCAGCATCATTCTGATGCCAAAACCTGGCAGAGATACAACAAAAAAAGAAAACTTCAGGCCAATATCCTTAATTAACAGATGTGCAAAACTCTTTAACAAAATGCTAGCAAACCAAATCCAGCAGCACATCAAAAAGCTAATCCACCATAACATGATCAAGTAGGCTTCATGGGATGCAAGGTTGGTTCAACACAAGCAAATCAACAAATGTGATTCAACACAAAAGCAGAACTAAAAACAATAACCATATAATCATCTCAGTAGATACAGAAGAGATTTTCAATAGAATTCAACATTTTTTAATGTTAAAAACTCTCAACAAACCAGGCATTGAAGGAACATATCTCAAAACAATAAGAGCCATCTATGACATACCCACAGACAACATCATACTGAATGGGCAAAAATTGGAAGCACTCCCCTTGAGAACAAGAACAAGACAAGGGTATCCATTCTCACCACTCCTGTAGTCTCTTCCCAAAAGCTCCTAGAACTGATGAACAATTTCAACAATGTTTTAGAATACAAAAGCAATGTACAAAAATCAGTAGCTTTTTTTTTTTTTTTTTTGAGATGGAGTTTCACTCTTGTTGGCCAGGCTGGAGTGCAGTGGCACGATCTCAGCTCACTGCAACTTCCACCTCCCAGGTTCAAGCAATTCTCCTGCCTCAGCCTCCCAAGTAGCTGGGATTACAGGCATCTGCCACCATGCCCAGCTAATTTTTTGTATTTTTAATAGAAACGGGGTTTCCCCATGTAGGCCAGGCTGGTCTCAAACTCCTGACCTCAGGTAATCCACCCGCCTTGGCCTCCCAAAGTGCTGGGATTACAGGCGTGAGCCACCATGCCTGGCCTAATCAGTAGCATTTCTATACACCAACAACATCCAAGCTGAGAGCCAAATCAAGAATGCAATGCCATTCACAATAGCCACAAAAAGAATAAAATACCTAGCAATACAGCTAACCAGGGAGGTGAAATCTCTCTAGCACAAGAATCACAAAACTCTACTCAAAGAAATCAGAGATGGCCAGGTGTTGTAGTTCACCTATAATGCCAGCACTTTTGGAGGAGGCCAAGATGAAAGGATCACTTGAGATCAGAAGTTCAAGACCAGCCTGGGCAACATAGCAAGACCTCATCTCAAAAAACAAACAAACAAAAAAGACAGGCATTGTGGTGCATGCTTGTAGTCCCAGCTACCCAGAAAAGCTGAAGTGGAAGGATCACCTGAGCCCAGGAGTTCAAGGCTACAGCAACCCATGATCACACACACCATTGTGCTCCAGCCTAGGTGACAGAGCAAGACCCTGTCTCAAAAAAGAAAAGAAGAGAAAAGAAGAGGAGAAGAGAAGAGAAGGGAAGAGAAGAGAAGAGAAGAGAAGAGAAGAGAAGAGAAGAGAAGAGAAGAGAAAGAAGGAAGGAGAAATAAATCAGAGATTACACAAGCAAATGGAAAAACATTTCATGCTTGTGAATAGGAAGAATCATTATCATTAAAATGGTCATACTGCCCAAAGCAATTTACAGATTCAATGCTATTACTATCCAACTACCAATGCCATTCTTCACAGAATTAGAAGAAACTATTTTAAAATTCATATGGAACCAAAAAACAGCTCAGATAGTCAAGACAATCCTAAGCAAAAAGAGCAAAGTTGGAAGCATCACATTACCTGACTTCAAACTATGTTACAGGGCTACAGTAACCAAAACAGCATGGTACTGGTACAAAAGCAGACACATAGACTAATGGAGCAGAATAGAGAGCCCAGAAATAGAACTGAACACCTGCAACCATCTGATCTTTGACAAAGATGACAAAAACAAACAATGGGAGAAGAACTCCCTATTCAATAAATGTTGCTGGGATAACTGGCTAGCCATATGCCGAAGACTGAAGCTGGACTTCTCCCTTACACCATATACAAAAATCAACTCAAGGTGGGTTAAAGACGTATATGTAAAACCAAAAACTGTAAAATCCCTGGGAGATAATCTAGGAAATACCATTTTGGACATAGGCCCTGTCAAAAATTTCATGACAAAGACACCAAAAGCAATTTCAACAAAAACAAAAACTAACTAATAGAACTTAATTAAATTAAAGGGCTTCCACACAGAGAAAAAGCTATCAACAGGGTAAATAGACTGCCTACAGAATGGGAAAGAATATTGCAAACTATGCATCTGACAAAGGTCTAATATTCAGAATTTATAAGGAACTTAACAAGCAACAAAAAAAACCATAAACAAGTGAGCAAAGAACATGAACAGGCACTTTTTAAAAGAAGACACATACACAGCCAACAAGCACATGAAAAAATGCTCAATGTCACTAATCATTAGAGAAATGCAAATCACACCAGGCACAATGGCTACTATTAAAAAGTCAAAAAATAACAGATGCTGACAAGGTTACAAAGAAAAGGGAATGCTTATACACTGCTGGTGGGAATGAAAATTAGTCCAGTCATTATGGAAAGCACTGTGGTGATTTCTCAAAGAATTTAAAACAGAAATTCCATTTGACCCAACAATCCTGTTACAGGGTGTATACCCAGAGGAATATAAATCATTCTACCATAGAGATACATGCATGCGTATGTTCATCATAGCACTATTCACAATAGCAAAGACATGGAATCAACCTAAATGCCCATCAACAGTACACTGGGTAAAGAAAATGTGGTATATATACACCACGAAACACTACACTGCCTTAAAAAAAAGAATGAGGCCATGTCCTCTGCAACAACATGTGTGGAGCCGGAGGTCATTATCCTAAGTGAATTAATGCAGGAACAGAAAACTAAATACTGCATGTTCTCATATGTAAGTGGGATCTAAACATTGAGTACACATGGACACAAAGAAGAAAATAGGAGCCATCAGGGCCTATGTGAGGATGGAAGGTGGGAGGAGGGAGAAGATTGAGAAACCACCTATTGGGTACTATGCTTATTACCTGGGTGACAAAATAATCTGTACACCAAACCCCTGTTACATGCAATTTAACTATATAACAAATCTGCACATGTATCCCTGAACCTAAATTTGTTTTAATTTTTTAAAATTATAAATGAATAGATAAAGGCTTTCCAGAAATAACCACTAGTCAACATCATGGCTCAGATATTTTTAAACTGATTTGGTAGAATTTTGCTGAATTTATAGTATTTTAGGAACAAAGCAGATATTTCCCTACACTAACAACAAAAAAAAAAAGGGTACAAGTTTCTTTTTTTAAAGTATCTTTGCTATACACTTTGTAACAGTCCCAAAACATCCTTCCTGATCTGGCCCATATTGAGGCTGAAGGGTTTCTAACCACACATACTCTTGGGTTGAAAACACTTAGGAATCTGCCTTTGGCACTCTCATGACCATGTAGAACACAATTTGGAAATTCAGGATACATTAAGAGTGAAAAAATGATATCTGCAACTCACTTTCAAATGGTTAGCCAAAAAAAAAAATCACTCTAGATAGAGATTTAGCTTTAAATCTGTGTGGGTATATAGATAAAGCGAATATAACAAAATATTAACAACTATTGAACCTTGGTGGTGGGGATATGAATATGAATTATAACATTCTTTCAACTTTTATGTATTTTGAAAATTTTTTATATTAAAAAGTTGGGGACCAAGCGAAGTATGAATCTAAACAATAGGCTGAATGTTCTCAGCTAACACCCAGGAATCCCACTAAAAATCATATTTTTTCACAATGACTTTGAAAAAGTGATTCAGAAACTTGTATGCAAAGACTGTATGCACATTTTCCACATAGGACGCACCACCGTGGGTACAGAGTGGAGGTAAGGACTAGTACTTACATATTTCTAGTAGATGTTAATGTCTTAAGTACCTGGGATTTGGAGTCTGTGGCCATGGGGAGTACTACAACTGTATCAAAACAACATGCTTCACTTTTGCTTCAACAGCAATGGTGGCAGCAACCACTTAGAAAAGCAATCCAAAACCGCAGGTTGTCATCATTGATAAGATACTCCTCCCTTTTTTTAAAGGTGGCAACAAGATGAAAGTGGGAAAAGAGAAGATGTTAGTATATATGATTAGCTTAGGTTTTACCACATATGACAGAAATCCAAAGGTGACAATGGCTTAAACGCACAGAAGTTTATTCTCTCACATAAAATAAGTTTAGAGATAGTCTAAGAAGATTTGGTGGCATCATTAAGTCATAAGGAACCTGTGTTTATCTTTATGCTTTACTGTCCTCAGCACATGGCACCTATCCTCTTGATCCAGTATGGCTACTGCAGCTCCAACTATAATGCCTTTATTTCAAAGAGGAAGATGGAAAAAAAAACACTTCCTTAGTTGTTGGTCCCCTTGGAATGAGTCTTTTTTACATATCATTGGCTGGAACTAAGTCATATGGCCATACCTAGAAATGTAGTCTTAAATTTCACTGTCAGAGTGTCCTTCTCTTCCTCCTTGCTCCACTCCCCGCCCCAGTTATGTAGTGACTCTGATGTTAAAACAAAGGGGTGGGGAGAATGGATGTGGGAAGGCTCTAACAGTATATATCACTGTGGGTTTAGCTGTCCAGGAGATAAGCCAATGGTCTTTTAAACAGATTCTCCATGTGTTACCCTAGCATGGGCTCCCTATGCATACCCTGGCTTGGCTTCACATGCTGCCCAGACCCCACTCCCAGGCCTGAAAAAGCCGAAGTAGGAGGTCAAATGAAAGCAGGAAGGGTACCCACCTGAGGGAGCTTGCCAGAGAGAAGAGTCAGAATTACTGCCGGCAGAAGCCAAATCACTCAAGCACTCAACCCAAAGACAGACCAAGACAAAAACGGAAGAAAAAGCATCAAAAACAGGATTTGGAAGGTTGGCAGCAAGGCAGATTAAGGAGTTAGGAAGTGGTCAAAGAAGGCGATTCATAATGTTATATGGCACATGCATGCTAGAGCTTTTCTTCGTGTGGTCTAAGACGTTTCCTGAGAAACCAGCCAGGGAAGGGACCCTTCTCTGGGGGACATATGTACTGTCTGTGTGGCCTATTATGAGTTCCCCTGTGATTCTGGCACAGGTACAGGACCCAAAAGAACCATGGGGAGCTGAAAAGGTGTGGTATCATAGTCCAGGGCAGAAACCCTTGGCAGCTGTATTATTATCCAGAGATGAAAAGTTGGCCTGTATTTTGCCTGAGGGACATGATTTGCCCGTTAGTACCTGTGCCTGCTTCGTCGTTCCAGCCATAGTTTGGCGTGCTCCAACAGCATCGTGGATTGGGCCCAAGCATACACTGAGGTGACCAATGTCTCCAACTGTTGGATCTGCACCGCCCTAGCAGCAGCAGCTGTGGATGACTTGCCTTGTCATGTGCATCCAGCTTCTGTGCAGAACTGAACATCACTAGAGACTTGGGATCCCATGGACAATGGGTGAGATGCAACACAGTGGGCTTTGGATGGGGGTGTCGCAAAACCCATGGCAACCCTGCCCCCTGGCTGACTCATAGTGTCCATGATGGATGGGGCTGGCTAATGGGAGACCACGTGGTGCCCCCATTGCAGGTGCCACAATGCATAGAGCAGCACTGGGGAAAAGTCACTGTGGGATGGCTGCCTACTGAGGTTTGTGCAAACACAACACATATCACCACACCAAGGGTGTGGTAGAACAAGCGGCCTTACCAAGGTTGGGCCCCCCCATGGACTTTGTGCCCCCTGGGAGTTTATGGGTCTGTGGGGACACAGGATGGCCATATCTGCCAGCCAGTTGGACCAGATATTGTACCTGGGGGTGGGCCTATGTGCTGCCATTGTGCTTCCCACATCGCCTAGTCGCCGGCATAATTGGGAGGCACTGCATTCCAGCTTTTTGTGAGTGCAGGGGGCCCCCTGGTGGTTCTATCCCTTAGCAATAACTATCCCTGGAGTAAATGTCATTACTGTAGAAAAGCAGGTTACACCCTTTGCAGAGCACACAGCTGGGGCCCTGAATGACACCCGAGTTGCTCTCCTTTTGTTAAGTGACAAAGTTGATCAGATTAGGAAGGTGGTGCTGCAAAACCAGATGGTTTTAGACCTAGTCACAGCTGCCCAAGGTGGCACCTGTGCCCTTGTAGGGACACAATGTTGTACATTTATCCCTGACAACCACCAGCACATTACAGCAGCTTTACAAAGGGTGTCACAGGAGATTAAGGTGATTGAGCACCTTACTGATGACCCACGCAGAGATGGTGGGCATCTCTGGGCTCTGGCCTATGTTGGGCTCTCATAATCATAGGTAGTATAGCAGGAATATTAGTGATAGGTTTTTGCTCTCTGTATTGTTGTTGTGGCCTGTGGGTCCAGGGTGCTGCTGTAGGTGCACGGGTCCCCATCAAGAGGATCCCCTTGGCCTAGGGAGTGTAGTGTAAGGAACATGGCTGTGCTGCAGCCAAGCAGGCACAGGGCAGCAGGCACAGGCCCAGGTAAACAGCTTGGATGACTCAGCAGCTTTGTGGTGCAGGCACACAGTCTCATGTCTTATATAATCATAAGCATGTAGACATAACATAGAGAAGCTCATCACCTGGCTCTCAGCCACTATTGTTTGTGTGGTGCATAAATGTAACACTGACTCTGTGAAGGAGCTGCTGAATAAAGCCACCTCTCATCTACCTGCTGTCTCTCGAGTGTTCTTCCAGTTCCCTGCCCTACATCCACCCACTCCCCTCAGCCCTCGGCTGGGGCTGGAACCTGACCCTAAGCATGACAGAAGTCTCTATGCTGTTACCAGACACTAGCACCTGAGTGTGAATGAAGACACTGAGAGCTGTGTCATGGGGTGCAGGAGAGAGAATATCAGGATACTGGGTACCAGGAAGGAAAGGTAGCCAATGCAGAGGCTGAGGGCGTAACTAGATCAAGGGACAAGACTGCCTGGTGGCCAGCCCATAATGAGCACCAAGATATCCCTTGGAATAGGGGGAAATATTGTGCCAGTTAGCTCGTTAGCTAGGATTTCTACATGTATTTTCTTACCTTACTGGGAAACAATAATTGGTCTTGTTCTGATTCCCTCGAAGTGGAAGTAAACATTTGAAAAGCAATGCTCCCACGTGCTCATTGCATGGTGCCGCTTTTGGCCTCTCTATCAGTGATGAAATGTGAATAGGCTGGCAGTCCTACAATGAGAACAACGTCAGCAGAAGTCCTGGCCCCCAATGATGTTTGATGTGGTGCTGTTGACAAAGAATGAGGGTTCCACTTTATTGTTTAAATTGTAACCCTTTAGGCCGGGCACGGGGGCTAACTCCTGTAATCCCAGCACTTTGGGAGGCCAAGGTGGGTGGATCACTTGAGGTCAGAAGTTTGAGACCAGCCTCGCCAATATGGTGAAACCACGTCTCTACTAAAAAAATACAAAAATTAGCCAGGCATGGTGGCGGGCACCTATTATCCCAGCTAGTCAGGAGGCTGAGGCATGAGAATCACTTGAACCTAGGAGGCAGGGGTTGCAGTGAGCCAAGATTGTACCACTGCACTCCAGCCTGGGCAATAGAGTGAGACTCTGTTTAAAAAAAAAAAAAAAAAAGTTGTAACCCTCTAATAAACCTCCCAAAAGGATGCCCCATCCAGAAAAAAAATAAAACTGAAGGAATACAAGGTAAGTCTACCAAAAAAACAAAAATCATTTGCCACTATGATAGAAAAAAAAGTAAACATATTTTAACATTTTACAGCTATATTTATTTGTTATCATTTATCATTAGTCAAATGAGTAATGCTGTAGAAGTATGAGCAATGGAAAAATTATAAAACAAACGATATGCCTAAAGAAGTTAAAACATTTAGTCTAATAATTTAGTCTAAAAATAAGTTTAGTCTAATAATTAGATTTAAATTTGAAGAAAAGACATACACAATTTTTTTTTTTAAACAGAGGGTCTTGCTATTTTGTCTGAGCTGGACTTGAACTCCTGGGCTCATGTGATTCTCCCACCTCAGCCTCCCAAGTAGCTGAGACTACAGGCACGTGCCACCACACCCAGGTCATGGAATTTTTAAACGAGAAAAATCCATCCCATCCCTTTGATGGTTAGCTAAATAAATATTGAGCAAACATGGAAACTATGCTCACTGGGAGGAGTGCCAGATTCTTAGCTTGTGTCAAGTACCCTGTCCTAGCCCTGGCTTAGAACACCTACTTCTCTTTTTCTTTTTTTTATTTTTAAGACTCTGTCTCCCAAGCTGGAGTGCAGTGGCACAATCTTGGTTCACTGCAACCTCCACCTCCCTGGTTCAAACGACCCTCCTGCCTCAGCCCCACAAGTAGCTGGGACTACAAGCATGCACCATCACACCCAGCTAATTTTGTATTTTTGGTAGAGACACAGTTTCACTATGTTAGTCAGGCTGGCCTTGGACTCCTGACCTCAAGTGATCCACCCGCCTCAGCCTCTCAAAGTACTGGGATTACAGGCATAAGCCACTGCACCTGGCTTGCCATTACTTTTTTTTTTTTAGATGGAGTCTCGCTCTGTTGCCTAGGCTGGAGTGCAGTGGCACGATCTTGGCTCCCTGCAACCTGTACCTCCAGAGTTCAAGCCAATTCTCCTGCCTCAGCCTCCGGAGTAGCTGGGATTACAAGCGTGTGCCACCACACCCAACTGATTTTTGTATTTTCAGTAGAGACAGGTTTCACCATGTTGGCCAGGCTGCTCTTGAACTCCTGACCTCAGGTGATCCACCCACCTAGGCCTCCCAAAGTGCTGGGATTATAGGCGTGAGCCACCACGCCTGGCTGCCATTACTTTTCAATGGCAGAGACCACAATTACTTTTGCACCAACCTAATACAATCACAAGGAACTGGATTCTGCCAACAACTTGAGTGAGCTTAGAAGCAAATTCTTCCCAGAGCATTCAGGTAAGAGCTAAGCCAGTCAACACCTTGACTTCCATCTTGTGAGGCCCTAAGCAGAGGACCCAACTGAGCCACGTGAGGCCCAGACTTCTGACTCACGGATGCTGTGATATAATAAAGCGGGACTCTTTTAAGCCTCCAGGTATGTGGTAATGTTTTCTGGCAGCAACAGAAATCAATACAAAGGATCTTTCAAGAAATAGAACTTACAAAGAGAGAACGAAAATCAGTATTAAGAAATGCCACGAGAAGACTAACCCAGAAGTCCCAAAACCAAATTAAAGTTATCTAAGAAACAGGAAGCCCAGAAAAACACAGGAGAGAGGATTATCCAAGAAATAATCAGAGAAAAATATCCTGCATTTGAAGGACCCAAGTTCTCAGACACAAAGGCCCAGCACAGTGGATGTCAAAAGACTCCACAAAGGTATAGCATTTTCCTGAAATTTCAGAACACTGAGAACAAAGAAAAGATCCAACAAAGCCTCCAGAGAAAAAAAAAAAAAAGTCACATCAAAGTATCAAGAATCAGAACTTGTTCTGTGAGTAAAAACAATAATAATAAAAAGAAGGCCAGATGCAGTGGCTCACACCTGTAATCCCAGCACTTTGGGAGGCCAAGGCTGGCAAATCACTTGAGGCCAGGAGTTCGAGAACCAGCCTGGCCGACATGGTGAAACCCTGTCCCTACTAAAAATACAAAAATTAGCCAGGCGTGGTGGTGGGTATCTGTAATCCCAGCTACTTGGGAGGCTGAGGCAGGAGAATCACTTGAACCTGGGAGGTGGAGATTGCAGTGAGCCAAGATCATGCAACTATACTCCAGACTGGGTGACAAAGCGATACTCCAGCTCAAAAAAAGAAAAAGAAAACAAAAGAATCAGAAGATCTTTGGGCTTCACAACTGAAGTGCTAGAACCTAGAAGCAATGGAGCAAAACCTGCAAAAGTCTAAATAAAAGCTATTGCTAGCCTCGAATTCTGTGACTCACCAAATTATCAGCTAAGTGTGATAGTCACCTAATAACATTTTCAGACACATTAGCTCTCAATAAATGTGCCTTCTAGCATCTGTCTCAGATGGTCCAGCAAAACAAGGACTTAAGCTAAGGGAGAGGAAGACACCAGGTGCAGGAGGCATGGGAAGGAGGAGGGTAGGGAGGCAGGAAGCTGCTGGTCTTACAATAAACTTGGTAGACATATCAGCTCCTGAAAATTTGATTAAGATAAAAATAGAAACATACACATAGTGCAAAAATGTAACAATACATGAATGAGAAAATGCAATGAAGAAAAACAACCTACAGTAAACTTAGTACTCTCAAATGTATTCTGTCTAGTCTTGAGTAATTCTGAAAGCTGGACCACAAATTTCACTCTATTCTTCTGAGATGCTGTGACAATAAAGAGACACAATCGGTTACAAGATTTATAGTGTCCACAGGACAAAAACACCACAGCTGTTCAACAGAATGCAGTTTTTCCTAATACCTGAGATAAATTTTTCCCATGGGCCCTCGTAAAGGGAACGCTGCATAATGTTGTAGTCTGTGTCCTTCAAACCATCCCAATGATATATACAACAGTACATTTTACATTGCTCTTTCTTATCGTGTCCATCAAAATCGGCAGATTGCAAAAAATAGAAGCACAATTTAATACAAATCCCAGAGCCAAAAGTGCACGTGCCAAGCATAACGTTTAGAAATGCACATCCTTCAGCAGTCCTCAATGAATATTGCTTCTCACAGTCCAGGCTGTCTCCCCTAGTGTCTCCATATTTGTCCCAGGTTAAGGGGCCTCTCTAATATTGGGGTTCAGAAGCATGATGCATCTGCAGCAAAATAAAGGGTCTAAGATTATTCCCTGCTTTTAGGCTAACAAGTTGGTCTTCCAGTTTCACGGATGCATCACAAGACACAAGGCTCCTGGGTTAGAGACAAAGGACTATATTATACATAGCAATAAGAGTAGTCAGAGTATCAGCATTTGCACTGGTTCACCAACCCCAATTCCCATAGGGCAATGCAAAGAGGTCCAGATGATATCTGCACATACTCTGGGTTGCATTACAGAAGAAAAAGTCTGTGCTTAAGGAACCAGGATCTTTCATAATGAGCAGTATGGCTGCCTTTTACCTGTTTAAAAAAAAAAAAAAAAAATTCTATCTTCCAAGGTTGTAAGCAAATCTGCTCTTTGTTCTAGAGGTAAATATTTTCTGTATCTTCCAAGGCTTTCTTAACATATAAATATCCTTGAAAAGATAGCCCAGAACAAAAGTAGTCAGTGACTCTACTTACAAGATATGTACAAGCCATGCAGAAATGCAAAGAAATCATGGAAAACTCCCTCCCAACAGTGGGTGGATAGAGGGAATGACAAAACACAAATTTCAAGAGGAAATCTCAAGAGAGGACTGTGAGGTCTCAAAGAGAAAATGTATCCCTTGGCCAGGCAAGGTGGCTCACACCTGTAATCCCAGCATTTTGGGAGGCCGAGGCGGGCTGATCACTTGAGGTCAGGAATTCGAAACCAGCCTGGCCAACATGATGAAATCCTATCTCTACTAAAAATATGAAAATTAGTCAGGTGTGGTAGTGGGCACCTGTAATCCCAACTACTCAGGAGGCTGAGGCAGGAGAATTGCTTGGACCCAGAAGGTAGAGGTTGCAGTGAGCTGAGATCGCACCACTGCATTCCAGTCTGGGTGGCACAGTGAGACTCCGTCTCGGAAAAATAAATACATAAAAGAGAGAGAGAGAGAAAAAAAAAGTATCCCAAGCCATGCTCAACAAGGCATGAAGTTCAGATCAAAACAACACTTGCCACTGGTATAAAAGGATGGAGCAGAAAGGGTGTTCTGTAAGGAATAGAGCCCAGGATGGCCAGGTGTATCTTAGGAATCATGTTTCAGTGGCCGCTTAGAGAAACCCCAAGAAATCTACACAAATCATCACAGAGAGTAAACCTCACCATTTCCACTGATCTCAGGGTCTGATTTAAAACGGGTGAAACAATACAACTTGTACTGCCGTTCTGAGTATGTAGAAGACTTTGCAGTATCAGGGGAACCCATCCGCAGTATTTCAACATAGATTCTTTCTATTTTCCATAAGTGTCAGCTGGCTGAGAAATAAAGAGCAAAAGTACAAAGAGAGGAATTTTACAGCTGGGCCACCGGGGGTGACATCACATATCGGTAGGAATGTGATGCCCACCTGAGCCTTAAAACCAGCAAGTTTTTATTAAGGATTTCAAGAGGGGAGGGGGTGTGCGAACAGGGAGTGGGTCACATGCTTCAAGGGGCAAAAAGCAGAAGAAAGATCACATGCTTCTGAGGAAAGAGGACAAGGGCAAAATCAGAACTCCCGATAAGGGTCTATGTTCAGAGGTGCACGCATTGTCTTGATAAACATCTTAACAAAAAACAGGGTTCAAGAGCAGAGAACCAGTTTGACCAAAAATTTACCAGGATGGAGTTTCCCAATCCTAGTAAGCCTGAGGGTACTGTAGGAGACCAGGGCGTATCTCAGTCCTTATCTCAACTGAATAGGACAGACATTCCCAGAGCGTCTGTTTATAGACCTCCCCCCAGGAATGAATTCCTTTCCCAGAGTATGAATATCAATATTCCTTGCTAGGAAACGAATTTAGCAATATCTTCCCTACTTGCACATCCATTTATAGGCTCTCTGCAAGAAGAAAAATATGGCTCTTTTTGCCTGACCCCACAGGCAGTCAGACCTTATAGTTGTCTTCCCTTGTTCCCTAAAATTTGCTGTTATTCTGTTATTTTTCAAGACGCACTGATTTCATATTGTTCAAACACACATATTTTACAATCAATTTGTACAGTTAATACCATTATCATAGTGGTCTTGAGGTGATGTACATCCTCAGCTTACGAAGGTAACAGGATTCAGAGATTAAAGTAAGACAGGCATAAGAAATTATAAAAGTATTATTTGGGAACTGATAAATGTCCATGAAATTTTCACAATTTATGTTCCTCTGCCACAGTTCCAGCCGGTCCCTCCACAACTTTAGGAGCTAGCTGGGCGTGGTGGCTCACACATGTAATCCCAGCACTTTGGGAGGCCAAAGTGGGTGGATGACCTGAGGTCAGGAGTTTGAGACCAGCCTGGCCAACATGGTGAAACCCCATCTCTACTAAAAATAAAAAATTAGCCAGGTGTGGTGATGCATGCCTGTAATCCCAGCTACTTGGGAGACTGAGGCAAGAGGGTTGCTTGAACCTGGGAGGTGTAGGTTGCATTGAGCTGAGATCACGCCATTGCACTCCAGCTTGGGCGATAGAGTGAGACTCCACCTCAAAAAAAAAAAAAGATTTATAGGAGCACTGTGACCTGACCAAGGACAAAGGAGTTTTGCAACCTCCTTCTTCTGATGCCCAGATACCCATGGTCACTAGTCACCTCATTGTTCCCCCATCCCAAATTTAAAAAGAAGCTTGAGATTCATGTCTTTTAAGATGATTCTTTAGAACCTTCTCTGGTGGCTGGCTCTCAGAAGTAAAGTTGCTTTGCTTCTCCAACTCCTTATCTCTTCACTTATTGGTTGTCGTTCAGTGAGTAGAATGAGTTTGGACTCGGTACATTTTCAGTCTGAACATTTCAGTCTCACATTTTGCTAAACTTCATATACTACACCCAAACCTCTGAACCTTGTGAAGTACCTGTTATTTTTTTAATACTTCAATCATATAAACTGTTATATTTTGGAAGTTAAATCCATTTCATACAGCCCTTTAATGGAAGTAAAAGTTGTTTTAACTTCTCAAGGAAGTTTTGAAATTAATAAAAAGATGTTATAATTGAGAGTAGGCAATTCTAAAATTATAGTATTACTTTTATTTTCTCTGTGACAAAACTTCAGCAAATGCCACAAAGCGTTGTTCTTTGCCAAGGGAATTTCTAGGCATTTTCATATTCCCAGCAACCTCTTCAGAGTGTAAGAGCAGAAAGCTTGGTCTTGGGAAGACAACTAGCTTGAAGAGATTTATTTCTGCCTGTCTCCAGATCTCCTTGGGCAGTTAATTCCACAATAAATAATCACTACCATTTACTAGGAATTTACTCTTTGACTTCTTATTGGTCTAAGGAGTTAACATTCATAGTCTTATTTAATGCTCCCAACAGATCTATGTGGTAGGTAATAAAATATTCCATTTGTAGCTAAAGAATGCACAGCTTGTAAAGGAGATGAGCATAGCTGCAACTACATACAACCAAATACTAATATCCCTAACATGTAAGTCAAATAAGAAGGACAATTGAAAAACGGAAAAAGGACACTAACCTGAAATTCACAAATAAAGCAATACATAGATCGAATAAACACATGTGAAAGGTACTCAGCCTTACTAGTAATATACCAAAATTGCCTAGGCAGTTAAAAGCAACACACAGCTTTTGGAGCACTTCTTGATAGACTTGATTAAAGAAAACAATTTATAGCTACAGCCCGGGATGCCTGTCATCCCAACGCTTTGGGAGGCTGGGGTGGGCAGATTGCTTGAGCTCAGGAGTTCAAGACCAGCCTGGGTAACATGGCGAAAACCTGTCTCTACAAAACAATACAAAAATAAGCTGGGTGTGGTGGTATGCACCTGTAGCCCCAGATGCTCAGGAGGCTGAGATGGTAGGATTGCCTGAGCCCAGGAGGCAGTGGTTGCAGTGAGCCGAGATTACACCACTGCACTCTAGCCTGGGCAACAGAGACCCTGTTTCAAAAAAAAGAAAAGAAAAGAAAAGAAAACAATTTACTTCATAACAGAAAGGGTCGGCCGGGTGCGGTGGCTCAAGCCTGTAATCCCAGCACTTTGGGAGGCTGAGATGGGCGGATCATGAGGTCAGGAGATCGAGACCATCCTGGCTAACACGGTGAAACCCCGTTTCTACTAAAAAAAAAATACAAAAAACTAGCCGGGCGAGGTGGCGGGCGCCTGTAGTCCCAGGTACCCTGGATGCTGAGGCAGGGGAATGGCGTAAACCCGGGAGGCGGAGCTTGCAGTGAGCTGAGATCTGGCCACTGCACTCCAGCCCAGGCGACAGAGCAAGACTTCGTCTCAAAAAAAAAAAAAAAAACAGAAAGGGTCATTTAAAGTAACATAAGTAAACCCCACAAGATGTGCTTGAGAACCCATGAAATTACAAACCGTTGAACTTCAATCAACAAGTCCGAGATGGAGTAGAAAAACTTCTCCCAATTCCCCCTGCTAAGTACAGCTAAAATCGTGGGCATTATATATAAAACAAACATTAGAAGACTGGAAGGTGGAAAGAAAAAGGAAAGCCCTCTAGAAACCTTGAGACCCAAGGAACCTATACTCAAGCCTATATGCTGTGTATGTAGCATCCTATAGGTGATTTCTCTGGGTGTTCTTATTGCACACTTTGTCTTGAATTGGATGCTGGCAAAGTTGACAACCCAGAAATGTCAGTGGCAGCAGACAAAGAAAAGCCCCCAAGGGAAACCTGCACTCTCTAGCCAAAGGAGCAGAAAAGCAGCAGCCTAGCAAGACAGAAAACTGCAACAGTAATCACCATAGCCCAAACACCACAGAAAAATACACATTCCTACCCCCACTCATGTCAGCAAAAGCCAGGTGGGGTGCCTAGACTTCTACCCTTGACAGCAGGGATCAAGAGCCCGTACTGAGTCACTAGAGGCCACTTGGGATCCTGACTTTCAATCCTACCCGGTGGTGATGAGCTCCCCTCACCTACCAGTGTTAGAGGAGGTCAATGGGAAGTCGGATGTCTCACTGCCGTCCACTCCCTCCCCTCCTTGTTGGCAGTGAACATTACTTGAGGAACACTGGCAAGATGCCTCTCTCTCAGCCTAGGTGCTACCAACAGAGGCCTAGTGGGAGCATGGACTCCCATTCCCACCCACCTGGCACTAACAAGGAGACCTGCCTCCTCAAGGGCCAATGGCATCTGCACTTTCACCCTGCACCGGACAGAAATAAGGCAAGACCCCCTCCCTCCCACCAGCATGATATCAGAGGAGACCTACTAAATCACAAGGTTTAGATAAAATACAGAGTTTCATAGCGTAATACCCTCAATGTCCATTGCACAATATTTAAATCGCTTATACAAGACCGGGAAAATCTCCACTTGAACAAGAAGAATCAATTGATGGGTGCCAAATCACACACATGTTGAAACTATCTGAGAAGGATTTTAAAGCAGCCATCCCAAAAATGCTTCAGTGAGCAACTGTTAAACAAACATGCTTGAAATAAATGAAAAAATGGGAAGTCTCAGCAAAGAAGTAGAAGATACAAAGAAGAATCAAGTGGAAACGTCAAACTGAAAAATACAATAATCAGAATTTAAAACTCTATGGATGTTTTTACTTCAGCGGAATGAAGAGAACAGAAAAAAGTATTCGTAAACTGGAAGATAGGACAAAAAAAGTATCCAACCTGAACAATAGGGAGAAAATAGGCTGGAAAACACAAAAAATACAAAAACAAATAGCCAAGCATGATGAAGCACACTGGCAGGCCCAGCTACTTGGGAGCCTGAGACAGGAGGATCCTTGAGCCTAGCAGGCCAAGGCTGCAGCAAGTCATGATTGTACCACTGCATTCAAACCTGGGTAACAGAGGGAGACCCTGTCTCAGAAACAAAAACAAAAGCAATTTTTAAAAAATTATTTGAAAATAGAACGTACAGTGTTTTTTCTGGGTTTTGTTCTGTTTTGTTTCTGTTTTTTGGTGTGTGTGTGTTTGTTTGTTTATTGAGAAAGAGTCTTGCTCCAGGCTGGAGTGTGATGGCGTGTTCTCAGCTCACTGCAACCTCCACCTTCCAGGTTCAAGCAATTCTCCTGCCTCAGCCTCCTGAGTAGTTGGGATTACAGGCACGTGCCACCACGCCCAGCTAATTTTCTATTTTTGGTAGAAACAGGGTTTCACCATGTTGGTCAGGCTGGTCTCGATCTCCCAACCTTGTGATCCACCCTCCTCAGCCTCCCAAAGTGCTGGGATTACAGGTGTGAGCCACGGTGCCCAGCCCAATGTACAGTTTTACATTTAAAAGTCTGAAGTATGAATGAGTGTCTAGAGATAGAGCAATTACCAAATCTCTTTAAGAGGTAGAAATATGGCCAGGTATGATGGCTCAGGCCTACAATTCTAGCACTTTGGGAGGTTGAGGGGGAGGATTGCTTGAGACTAGGAGTTTGAGGCCAGTCTAGGCAACATAGCAAGACCCCCATCTCTACAAAAAAATAAAAAATAAACATTAGCTGGGTGCAGTGGAGTGTACCTGCAGTCCCAGCAACTTGGGAAGTCGAGCAGGGAGGATCCCATGAGCCCAGGAAGGCTGCAATGAGCTATGATAGTGCCACTGCACTCTCAAAAAAAATTTTTTTTAAAGAAATGAAGTAGAAATATTATATGAGCCAAGAAACACAGAAAGAATTAAACATTATAATACAATTGGTAGGAAGCTTTTAAAATGCCCCCCAGTGATTCCCTCCAACTGAGCATGGCTTAATCCAGTGATTTGATTCTAGTAAATAGAATATAGCAAAAGTGATACTTAGGGAAAATGTTCCTGCAGTATGCTTCTAAGTATGCTTCTAAGAATAGGTTGCAAAACATGACTTCCATCCTGCTTGTACTCCCTCGGCTCTTTTTGCTGGCCCACTCTATTGAAGCTACCACATGCCCTATGGGGAGGCCCCTATGGTAAGGAACTGAGGGCATCCTCCAACCAAGACCCAGCAAGGAACTGAGGTCCTCGTTCTAACATGGTGTGAGGAGTTGAATCCTTCCACAACCAGACAAGTAGCTGGAAGCAGACCCTTCCCTAGCCGAGCTTTGAGATGGACTGTAGTCCCAGGACTGACACGTGATTGTGGCCCTGTGACGGACTCTGAGCCAGAGCAGAGTCTAGATTCCTGACCCATAGTGACTGTGACATGCTGCATGTTGTCATTTTAGGCCACTCAGTTTTAGGGTAATTTGTTACCCAGGAATAGATAACGAATACACAAACTATCTGCAAAACCTGTACCCAGGTTAGGTTGTTTTAGGAGCAAGTCTTTAACATCTTCAAGAAGCAGGCTGGGCGCAGTGGCTCACGCCTGTAACCCCAGCACTTTGGGAGGCCGAGGCAGGTGGATCACTAGGTCAGGAGTTTGAGACCAGCCTGGCCAACATGGTGAAACCCCATCTCTACTAAAAAAATACAAAAATTAGCCGGGCGTGGTGGTGCATGCCTGAATTCCCAGCTACTCGGGAGGCTGAGGCAGGAGAATCCCTTAAACCCAGAAGGCGGAGGTTGCAGCGAGCCAAGATTGAGCCACTGCACTCCAGCCTGGGGGACAGAGCAAGACTCCGTCTCAAAAAAAAAAAAAAAAAATTGTCTAAAATCTAAATTTTTCCAGAGCACACACACAAACTGGCATCAATTTATGAAGTAATGTGGTTCATACTTTTGCTTTTAGGGAGAATGTCATATTTTTGTATCTGGATTATAAATTTGGAAGCTGGCCATAGAAAAAGAGGGATATCAGGAAATTTCCTGTATATAACAAACAGTAAAGATCTATCTCAAGTGAACAATTAGCATTATATTTAATAGTGAATACTAGAATATTCTTACTAAATCAGAAATGCCTGCTATCACCACTATTATATTGTTCTGGGAGAAAAAAATAGAAAGTGTGATACAAATGTTGGAAAGGTGCAGACATCACTATTATTTGAAGTTGGTATCTCTGAACACCAAAAAGAATCATGAAAAATTATTATAACTAATAAAGTAGGTCAGTACGGTGACTGGTGCTTATAGATAGCAAATCTTCCAAAACAAAACTGGAGGAAAAAAGTACTGGAGGAAATACAGTCAATATAAATTTGGCAAGTAAATAAATACAGATATGGTTAAAGACATGAGAAACTTGAGTTCTCTAAGGAAGGAGAGAACGGCGAGTTAAACATGAGCATGAAAAAGCGAACACCTCACTGCCTGCAGGAAAGGCAGCATTGCTACTCAATACTCCCTCCAGCTGTGGCTCCAGTGGTCCTCCTTCTCAAGGACGTCCTGACAATGAAACAAGCATGAAAGCTCAATGCTTGGGAGGTGTTGCCATGTACTCTGGACACTCCTGATTTGCCCTTTGGTAAACACCTTCACGTTGCACCCCATGACCATGTAACCCAGGGCAGGTCTGCATGCTCACCACTTGCAGAGTCTAATGAAGAGCAAGGTCTGGTGGAAAGAAAATGATTTTATTAACCAAAATTAGTAAAGGAGAAGTGGCCATATTCCCATCCAAAGCAGCCACTTTGATTTTTTGGAGGGAAGACAGGAGTTTAAAAAAGGAAAACTTGATAAGGAAGGCATGCAAGGATTGTGCTGAGAACAATGTCTGCGTCTGGTGGTTATCTTGGGTTCCAGACCGCTTGGATCTTGGGCTGGTGTCATCTCAACAATGACTAGGTTGTTAACTAGCCATCTTGAAGTAATCTCTGGAATTTTGCAGCTGAGTCTCCAGGCTGTGTCTGTCTCAAGATGAGCCTCTGAAACTTCTAAGAAGGCACACAGTTAGACACTAGCAGAACGTTGGATAAACGTGAAGGGAGTATATACGGTGAGAAAGGGAGGGACATGGAGTCTGTTTTAAGGCTTAGGGAAAATGTTCCTGCAGTATGCTTCCAGGGTATATCTTGAAACCCAAAAGAAAAAGAAAAAATGTTTTAAAATGTATTTTGAAGTTAAGCTGCCTGGTTACAATCGAATGCCCTAGATCTGGGCAGCCACAAGCCCGTGAGTGCCGAAGACTTGCTAAAGGGCGCATGGGCATGAAGCCACTTTGCCATCCTCCTGTTTAATGAGCCAAACTGCCTGAGGTGTTCTTTTTTCCCTCCCCACTGCCTTCCCAATGTCACCCCTCTACTCCCACTTTACACAGGAAAGGCGTGCTTTCTGCCTAACTCTCTACAGTTGCTTTCCTGGGATGTAAAACCCTCCCAATACTAAAAGAAAAGAGACAGTCCAAATACTGGTTTTCCTGGACCCTAAAGGCAGATTAACAGATCCTTTTGCAAGTTAGGTGGTTTTCATATCTTTGCTTTCAACAAAATTGAAGGATTTAGAAGCCGTAGTAAGGCCTGCTGATAGTCCCCTGAATGTACCATATTTTGCGTTTGTACGGTAGAACCCTGGTGAATTTCAACAGGGGTTGTGGGCACTCAACTAAAGACTACATTTTCTTGGTCTTAATCTCAAAATGACTGAGAATGAGCTCTGCACTTTCCCCTCTCCTGATAGATGGACCATAAATGTGATACAAATGAGCTTTCTTTGGCCATGAGGACAAGGGTCACATGCCAGGCTATGTCCGGGACAAGGACCTTGGACCCTGGACACCCTCAAGGCTCAAAACCATCTTTCTGCCCAGAATCAGTTCCCTCTCTTTGGACTGTCCTATGAGAAAGAAACTTCTGTCTTGTTTTACCTCTCCTATTTTTGTTATGATTTTTTTTTTATAGTAGCATAGTCTGTACCCTGCTTACTACATCAGCTAAAAATAATTGTTTATCATTAAAAATAATTTTAAGGGGAACTTGGGGTCAAGGGGAAAGTTCTCTTTGGCCCGCTGAAGGCTCACTGAAAAATCAACTCACAAAAGTTAGATTCATTGGAGAAAAGGCATACAAATTTACTTAATGTGTATACACAGGGGCATTCAGAATGAAGACACAAAAATACCAGAGAAATTGGCCATTTTTATGCTTAGGTTCAACAAAGCATTGACCGCGGTGTAGAAGTTGGACAAAAAGGGTAGATCTAATGTGAATAGACTGTGCAGGGAAAGCCAGCAAGGCTTGTCTAGATTCTTCTTGGCATCTCTGAGCCGCGTTCCTTCCTTCTGGGTGTGGAGCAGGACCCATTCTGGAATAAGGGTCTCATGACCTACAGTCAAACAAGGTAGGTCAGATCATTTCTTTACGGCCAGTTTTATACAGAAAGGCAAAGGGAAAGTTAGAGAAATATGTTTAGGTTTTGTGGCTGGCTTTGAAGAAAAGAGGTTGTTGTTTCTATGACTCACCATGGGGAAGAGGGGCTCTAGTTTCCATGGCTATCCCTGGCAGGGAATGGGACTGAGAGACAGGAGGGTGGGAGAAGATCACAGAAAAACTCTTGCTTCTGAGACCTTCTTTTTGGAGTATTGTTTTCTGAGTCCCAACAATATCCTTCCCTGAATGTTTTCCCACCAAACTATTGTCCCAGTTAGGCCTTTCTCTTCACAATCCAATATCCTGAAGTCTCTATTTGGTCTTCCATTCACTCAATTTTTCATTTTGATTTTATTTTTGAAGTGTTCGCAAGCCCACATACATGAGTGATACATGAAAATACATATATTTGTAAACATATCAAATACTCTAAAAACAGAGTCAAAGGTCAAAGCATTCCTCCACCCCACACTGCTCCCAACCTTTTCCCCATGTACTTCATGTGGTTTCTTTCACACTTTCATCTATTTATGTGCATCTATGTTATACATGGTTCCATGTTGTGTGGTATATCCCATTCCCCCATAAGTTGCTCTGGAAAATTTTCCAAGTCAATATATAGATATACACTTGCTTCATTCTTTTTGACCACTACATGGTGTCTTGTAGGAAAAATGTACCAGAATTTCCTGCTAATGGGCTTGCAGATTATTCATTTTTTCACTATTGGTTTCTATTTTTTTCCCTTTAAAAACTGTCTCTAGCCAGGCGTGGGGGCGGGCACCTGTAATCCCAGCTACTCTGGAGGCTGAGGTAGAATTGCTTGAACCAGGGAGGCACAGGTTGCAGTGAGCTGAGATCACACCACTGCACTCCAGCCTGTGTGACAGAGACTCTGTCTCAATAAACAGATAGATGATAAATAGAGAGAAGATAGATAGATGATAGACAAAAACAGTATTGTAATGATCATCCCTTTATATACATCTCTGCTCACATGCACTTTTGTTTTTCTTTTACCTAATTCCCAATGCGATAACAATGAACCACTTGTTGGTTCTTTTTATTTTTTTAATTTTTATTTTTTATTTAAAAAAATTTTTTTTTTCAGAGACAGGGTTTTGTTCTGTTGCCCAGACTGAAGTGCAGTGGTATGATCAAAGCTCACTTGTAGTCTTCACCTCCTGGGCTCTAGCAATCCTCTCACTTCAGCCTCACGAGTAGCTGAGACTAGTCATGTGCCAACATGTTTGGCTAATTTTTTCATTTTTTTTGTAGAGACAGGGTCTTGCTATGTTGCCCAGGCTGGTCTTGAACTCCTGGCCTCAAGTGATTCTCCCACCTTAGCCTCCCAAAGTGCTGCGATTACAGGCATGAGCCACCACAGTTGCACAGGAGCTCTTTGTTTTTGCATATCAATGCCTTATTAAATATGTTGTAAATATTCTCCCTTTGTTGCTTAGTGTTTCAACTTTAGATATTTATCAGATTTTTTTAATGCAATCAATTCTGTCATTCTTTTTCTATACAGATTCTCTTGTAACCTGATTTTTTATCTGAACCATTTTGTTCAACTGACTGCTCCAAATTTCAATTCACATTATCTTTATTCTGCTTTATGACTCTGTGGTTAGAATCTTTTTTTTTTTTTTTTTTTTGAGACAGTCTCACTCTGTTGCCTAGGCTGGAGTGCAGTGGCACAATCTCAGCTCACTGCAGCCTCTGTCTTCTGGGTTCAAGTGATTCTCCTGCCTCAGCCTCCCAAGTAGCTGGGATTACAGGCACGTGCCACCACATCCAGCTAATTGTTTATATTTTTGATAGAGACAAGGTTTCACCATGTTGGCCAGGCTGGTCTCAAACTCCTGACCTCAGGTCATCCACCCACCTCAGCCTCCCAAAGTGCTGGGATTACAGGCGTGAGCCACCGTAGCCAGTCAAAATATTTTCTTCTTTGGTCTCACCAGACACCATTCTTGTTTTTCTTTCATAGAAGACAAGCATCAGACTTGTCTTTTCTACTTTTCCCCTGAAGAACAGTGTTCAGGACAGTAGTGGTGGCTCACACCTGTAATCTCAGCACTTTACGAGACCAAGGCAGGAGGATCACTTGAGGTCTGGAGTTCAAGACCAGCCTGGCCAACATAGTGAAACCCCATCTCTACTAAAAATACAAAAATTAGCTGGGCTTGGTGGTGCGTGCCTGTAATCCCAGTTACTCGGGAGGCTGAGGCACGAGAATCACCTGAACGCGGGAAGCAGAGGTTGCAGTGAGCCAAGACTGTATCACTACACTCCATCCTGGGGGAGAGAGTGAGACCCTGTTTCAAAAAAAAAAAAAGAACAGTGTTCCTTTTTTTCTTTCTTCTCTTCTCACATCATATTCCCTGGATGATCTTATTCACTCCAATAGTTTCAACAATCCCCCTTAGGCAGATGACACTGAAAATCTTCAGGGTGACATTTTCTACTGCTTACGGAGTATATCTAGCTTGAGGTCTCATAATCACCTTACACTAAGTTTCTTCTAAAGTTGAATTTTATAAATACTATCTATATATTGAGATGATCTCTAAGGAATACCGTTACACTTTTTGTTTAACTTACAATAAATGGTATGTATAGAATATTTTTATGAACAAAAGAATATAAATATTTCTATGCAACATGTGTAGTGTCCTCTGGCAGGACATAAACATTGGTAAAAGTAGTTATGACAGTGGGAGAAGACTTGCTTTTTAACTTTACCTTCTTTGTGCATTCTGAATTTTGTACCATGCTTTTGTGCCCTTTGAAGGCCTACTCAAAAATAAATGCAAGTCTATAAATAAATACAAGGGACCTTCTTATCAGTGCCATCAAACCTATTCCCTGTCTGGCTGATGATATCACTCATCCATTCAGTATCTGCTAAAGACTTGGGAATTATACTCCCTCTCTTCAAATGCACATCCAATTACCATATTCAGTTGAAATGCCTCAGAAATAGATCCTTCATTCACTTAGCATTCAATAGCAGCCCTAAGAACACACAATAAGCCAAACTGGGTAGAGAAAAAGATGGATAAAACATTGTCAGCACAGAACCCACAAGAAGCTCCCAGCCCAGGGATGCAGAGCAACCATAGCACACACTGAAACAGTGCTTCCTAAACAACTGATTCCTTCAGACATTTACAGGTGTTTATTTGAGTAAGAGCTCATAAAATATATTTTTATAATATACACAAGAAAAAACACATTTGAATGAATAAAAAATAAAATGACAGGAGGTGACAGAATTTAGTGTTTATAAATGAGGTCATAAAGAACTCTAATAATTCAGAGAAGAAATTCAAAGTATTTAAAAGTTGAGACCCTGCTTTACGATATTTTAAAATTAAAAAAAGGTGTTTAAAGGTGATATGTGACTTAATAATTTTCCAATTTCAAAATGGGTTTCTAGACACTATTGTTCATGAACCAAAAAAAAAAAAAACCAAACAACAACAAAACCCACTTTGGCAAGCAAAGTATTATTAGTCCATAGCAGCTTCATAACAGTTTACTTTTTTAATATAAAGATTTTTCAATTTACACTTGTTGTAGTAGAAAAAAACTAATATGCTAAGTCTGTAAGCTTATTACAGAAAAAACTAATATGCTAAGTCTGATCATAATGAAGCCAGAATTCTATGAAAATGTGCACCACATTGCATATATAGTAGCTGAGTAAATGTAAACCATGTGCTTATTAACTCTTCTATATAAAATATTGAACCCCCAAGTCTCACACATTGCCTCCTATGTCCACATCTCTTTTCTGAAGGCAGCCTCACACTTTAAGCCAATACATATTCGCTATTTGAAAAAGTTCTCATCCTCATCACTAAAAATGTTTCTGTAAAGGCCTTAGACATTTTTTTAGTACCCTAGTAACAAGACATATCATGATCAATAAATGATCACAGCCTTTCAAAAAAACTACTGAGATTGGAGAATGGGTTTCTGTCTCCAACCCCTGAAAGACGTTGCTGTTTCAAGACCTACAGCTCCAAGAAGACGACTCAGAATGTCTTACTTTTAAAAAAATATTGTCATGAATAACTGAATAATTAGATTTCTAGGAAAATGAGGCTTTTAAATTAAGATTTAGCAAAATCAACTATAATGTATTTACTTCTACTCACTGATGAATGACAGAAATCAGTTAAAGTTTTACAAACAAAAGATATAAATACTGCATAATACACAGTGAATATTGGCACAAACCCTTTCGTACTTAAAGCATAAAATGCAATCAGTAAATCTGATGCTCTTAAGTGTGTTTCTTAAGATGACATCAAAAAAGCTCTAGATAGCATGGAAATTTCCCAATTTAAGGCTTTCCAATAGGTTTGTAGCAAGCATCAGGTTGCCAGAGGCGAATATCAACAAGAACTTGATTGAGTTTTTGCATCCAGAGATCCCGCTCTTCTTTAGTATCTGCAGACAGCCAGTTCCTACAGGAACAACCAACCAAAGAGGTCAGAATTCTTCTCCCCGCATTCCATACCCCCATGTACTCTTGCTAGGGAAAAAAAATGACTAAATAAACCAGTAAATGAATTACCTTTAACCACCTTATATAGATGCTAATCCAGAGCCACTTAGGTGCATCTCCAAATAAAACAGAGGAAAATTATCCCCAGTTTGGTTAACTGATGCTAACTTACACTGATTACACTTGGTAAAGGATGGTGTTTCCAACAGGTGTTTTATACAGGTAGTGTGTGGCCTGGGTAACCTGATGGTATAGGACACCCACTGAGTGTAGGCAGCTTCTCAGCAAGAGCACCAAAGGCCTGAAGATAGGCCCTCCCTGAATATAGGCACTCCCAATATAATCTTCAGAGTCAGGTTCCCCAACAGCTGCAATCACAGACTCATGATCCTTCACCTGGCTCTACAGGTAATATTATTTTGCACTGTCTCCCATTATATTTGTCCTACTATATTAGTAGAACATGGTATTTATAATAAACTATCTAAAGATCCTAAGACTTTGTCTATCCTAACCTCTCTGTCCATATTAGGAATATTTTCCTAGCTACAAGTTGAATGAATAACTAGTTGACAGGGCAGGCCAGAGTAAGGAAGGGGGGATTCCCTAACTCACAGCCCGAACATCATTCTAGGGAACGGCCAGCCATTAGGTTTTTACATTGCACTCATTCTACAACTTTATAAGTTCTCCCCATTGGTACTAGAAATGGTGTAAATATGAGTAAGTGGAGTTTATCACCTTCTAGTAGTCAATGAAGAAAGTACTGCACTTATAATAGCCACCATTTGTTAAGCTCATTCCATGTACTCAAAACTGTGCTAAGTGTGTTTACTCATTCATCTCTATTGTCTGAAGTCTCCGTGAACCTATTCTGGTTCAAGAGGCTTAAAACAACAACAACAACAAAAAAAACTCTATTGTCACTGTAGAGTTTATTTTTCCTTTTTGACATACACGATTTCAGAGGGCCAGCAAAGTTAAGTGACCTGCCATGGTTACATTTGATGAGTCAGAATTTAAACTTAAATCTGTTGACCTCAAAACTCCACTGTAACTACTGCCTCCCCATGTGATAAAACATTCTGGTTTCAATGTGTAGTCTCTGTTTTGAAGTATGCAGTAGAGATCAGAAGACAAATCGTTAGCATTGACAGCAAACGTAGTTAGTAGAAATGAAAATGAGGTACATTAAATTCAAGTAAAAGGCCTAAGTCCAAAAGGCCCAAGGCCCTGTAAGGAAACAGATCAGCAAGGCAAAGGAGAATGCAGAACTGCAGAATGTTTATATTCTCACCATTAAAAAAGTTAAATAAAATTTAGGCCACCAAGCAAAGCTGAAGACTCAGCCAAGACTGAATTGAGAATGTACCACTCTCATATGCTTGAGCGAAGGGTACCCATCCAAGTTATAATTTTATAGTAAGAAAGACCACAAGTAAATGAGGCACAGAGTAATTAAAGCAACATGTAATCTGGCTTTTTTTTTTTTTTTTCCATCACAGGGGAAGGTCTACAGAGAAGTCTAAGAGAGTTTATGCAACCAGTGAAAAATAAGGTTATATAAAAAATGTGAGTGATATTCAAAATGGCTGAAGTGGGCTGCTGTGGTCAAGAACTATCTGGATACTGCACTTTGGTTGGTTCCTCCACTGACCATGGCCATGGACAGGTCGCTATCAAACAAAATGATTAGAAATCCATATTGCCTGTCCTGCCCTGTCTGATTCCACCACTGCATAGAAGACCCCTGAAAGAATGAATGAGTTAAAATGAATAAATCTGAAAGTAATCTAGACATCAAAATTTTCCAACAAATGAGTCTTCTATCTAGCTATTTTAAAACAAATTGGCAGTCTCTGGGCAACTTTGTTCTATTTTAGTATCGTGTCTCCTGGCTATAGTTTTCTAATATTTTCACATTAGAAACTCATAAAGCTAGTCCTACCAATCTCCCCCCATCTGCAATATCCAGCAACAGCCTAATTACTAAAGATCTTATCAAATTCTAACTTTTGTACCTCATGACAACTCTGTACACTGAAGTTGGTCTTCAAGCTTCTCGTAGGTATCCAAGCAAAGAAACCTATCTCAGAATCTTAGCAATAAGCCTTTGTATCTTACACTTGAGCTCAGGGTTAATTAAAAAAGGGATACCCCCAAAAGTTTTATTCTGTTCATCTCCATCCAGAAATTTGCAGAATAGAATGAGATTGTTTTTGTGAGTCATCTGACTACATGAGGTTATTCTGGGAATGGAAGGAAGGGATGTGTAAACTGTCTTTGTAATGCTTGACTCCTCAACTACGCATGAAATCTTTAAACTTAACCCAAAGATTATCTAACTGCCATGACAATGCCTCCACTGTGAGCATACTGGAAAACATTAGCTAAGATACAACCTGAGTATTATACTTTCCTTAACTACGTTAATTTAGTTACTATAGATGGTTCACTTACTGCTTTGCGTGTGTTTTGTTTTCTCACTAAGGCTGTGCGCTTTTCAAAGTCAAGGACCATCTCTGATATTTCCTAGTGGTAAGTACATAGTGTACATAGTGGGCAATCAATTGCTTAGTTGATCGAAATATTTATCGGCCAATACATACTTGGTGACACAGAGTGTGTCCCTGCATTGGCTGACAAGAGTCTCTCGGTCATCTTCTCTTTGTGGTCGGACAGTAATTAATTCAAAAGTGTTGCGTCTTGCACAAAATTCTCTGTTGGCTGGTTCTATCTGACGACTGGTACAATTAGCCAGATTTATCCTTCCTATGGGATTCTTTAAAAACAAATTAAGAGAAATCAGTAGAAAATAAGACTAAGTAAGTATTAAGCAGCATTTAAGTTGGTACAAATTAAAATTAAAATTAAAAAGCTATTCATTTAAAAGTTAAAATTTAGTTACGCTGGGCTTAGAGAAACATATTTAACATTTATTATTGTTCCTAGCTAGACATAAAAATAAAACCCAAAAATATCAAATGGTAGCTCTTGCCAAATATCCTATAAAGCTCTTTATTATGGTGAACTTCAAATAAAAAATACAAACAACAGTATAATGAGTCCCAGGTACCAAGACCAGCTATAACAATGAGAAACACGGGGGGCGGAGCAAGATGGCCGAATAGGAACAGCTCCAGTCTCCAACTCCCAGCGCGAGCAACACAGAAGACCGGTGATTTCTGCATTTTCAACTGAGGTACTGGGGTCATCTCACTGGGGAGTGCCGGACAATCGGTGCTGGTCACCTGCTGCAGCCCAACCAGCAAGAGCTGAAGCAGGGCAAGGCATCGACTCACCTGGGAAGCGCAAGGGGGAAGGGAATCCCTTTTCCTAGCCAGGGGAACTGAGACACACAACACCTGGAAAATCGGGTAATTCCCACCCCAATACTGCGCTTTAAGCAAATGGGCACACCAGGAGATAATACCCACACCTGGCCGGGAGGGTCCCACGGCCACGGAGCCTCCCTCATTGCTAGCACAGCAGTCTGCGATCTAACAGCAAGGCAGCAGCAAGGCTGGGGGAGGGGCGCCCGCCATTGCTGAGGCTTAAGTAGGTAAACAAAGCCCCTGGGAAGCTCGAACTGGGAGGAGCTCACAGCAGCTCAAGGAAACCTGCCTGTCTCTGTAGACTCCACCTCTGGGGACAGGGCACAGCTAAAAAACAACAGGGGAAGCAGCAGAGGCCTGTGCAGACGCAAACGACTCTGTCTGACAGCTTTGAAGAGAGCAGTGGATCTCCCAACACGGAGGTTGAGATCTGAGAACGGACAGACTGCCTACTCAAGTGGGTCACTGACCCCTGAGTAGCCTAACTGGGAGACATCCCCCACTAGGGGCAGTCTGACACCCCACACCTCACAGGGTGGAGTACACCCCTGAGAGGAAGCTTCCAAAGTAAGAATCAGACAGGTACACTCGCTGTTCAGCAATATTCTATCTTCCGCAACCTCTGCTGCTGATACCCAGGCAAACAGGGTCTGGAGTGGACCTCAAGCAATCTCCAACAGACCTACAGCTGAGGGTCCTGACTATTAGAAGGAAATCTATCAAACAGGAAGAACACCTATACCAAAACCCCATCAGTACATCACCATCATCAAAGACCAGAGACAGATAAAACCACAAAGATGGGGAAAAAGCAGGGCAGAAAAGCTGGAAATTCAAGAAATAAGAGTGCATCTCCCCCTGCAAAGGAGCGCAGCCCATCGCCAGCAACGGGTCAAAGCTGGTCAGAGAATGACTTTGATGAGATGAGAGAAGAAGGCTTCAGTCCATCAAACTTCTCAGAGCTAAAGGAGGAATTACGTACCCAGCGCAAAGTAAAAGAACAAAAATTATAACAAACTGTCTCTCAGACCACAGTGCAATCAAACTAGAACTCAGGACTAAGAAACTCAATGAAAACTGCTCAACTACATGGAAACTGAACAACCTGCTCCTGAATGACTACTGGGTACATAATGAAATGAAGGCAGAAATAAAGATGTTCTTTGAAACCAATGAGAACAAAGATACAACATACCAGAATCTCTGGGACACATTTAAAGCAGTGTGTAGAGGGAAATTTATAGCACCAAATGCCCACAAGAGAAAGCTGGAAAGATCTAAAATTGACACTCTAACATCACAATTAAAAGAACTGGAGAAGCAAGAGCAAACACATTCAAAAGCTAGCAGAAGGCAAGAAATAACTAAGATCAGAGCAGAACTGAAGGAGATAGAGACACAAAAAACCCTCCAAAAAATCAATGAATCCAGGAGTTGGTTTTTGAAAAGATCAACAAAATTGACAGACCACTAGCAAGACTAATAAAGAAGAAAAGAGAGAGGATCAAATAGACGCAATAAAAAATGATAAAGGGGATATCACCACCGACACCACAGAAATACAAACTACCATCAGAGAATACTATAAACACCTCTACGCAAATCAACTGGAAAATCTAGAAGAAATGGATAATTTCCTGGACACTTACACTCTTCCAAGACTAAACCAGGAAGAAGTTGAATCCCTGAATAGACCAATACCAGGCTCTGAAAATGAGGCAATAATTAATAGCCTACCAACCAAAAAAAGTCCAGGACCAGATGGATTCACAGCTGAATTCTACCAGAGGTACAAGGAGGAGCTGGTACCATTCCTTCTGAAACTATTCCAATCAATTGGAAAAGAGGGAATCCTCCCTAACTCTTTTTATGAGGCCAACATCATCCTGATACCAAAGCCTGGCAGAGACACAACAAAAAAAGAAAATTTTAGACCAATATCCCTGATGAACATCGATGCAAAAATTCTCAATAAAATACTGGCAAACCGGATTCAGCAGCACATCAAAAAGCTTATCCACCATGATCAAGTGGGCTTCATCCCTGGGATGCAAGGCTGGTTCAACATTCGCAAATCAATAAACGTAATCCAGCATATAAACAGAACCAAAGACAAGAATCACATGATTATCTCAATAGATGCAGAAAAGGCTTTTGACAAAATTCAACAGCCCTTCATGCTAAAAACGCTCAATAAATTCGGTATTGATGGAACGTACCTCAAAATAATAAGAGCTATTTATGATAAACCCACAGCCAATATCATACTGAATGGGCAAAAACTGGAAAAATTCCCTTTGAAAACTGGCACAAGACAGGGATGCCCTCTCTCACCACTCCTATTCAACATAGTGTTGGAGGTTCTGGCTAGGGCAATCAGGCAAGAGAAAGAAATCAAGGGTATTCAGTTAGGAAAAGAAGTCAAATTGTCCCTGTTTGCAGATGACATGATTGTATATTTAGAAAACCCCATCGTCTCAGCCCAAAATCTCCTTAAGCTGATAAGCAACTTCAGCAAAGTCTCTGGATACAAAATTAATGCGCAAAAATCACAAGCATTCTTATACACCAGTAACAGACAAACAGAGAGCCAAATCAGGAATGAACTTCCATTCACAATTGCTTCAAAGAGAATAAAATACCTAGGAATCCAACTTACAAGGGATGTAAAGGACCTCTTCAAGGAGAACTACAAACCACTGCTCAGTGAAATCAAAGAGGACACTAACAAATGGAAGAACATACCATGCTCATGGATAGGAAGAATCAATATCGTGAAAATGGCCACACTGCCCAAGGTCATTTATAGATTCAATGCCATCCCCATCAAGCTACCAATGAGTTTCTTCACAGAATTGGAAAAAACGATTTTAAAGTTCATATGGAACCGAAAAAGAGCCCACATTGCCAAGACAATCCTAAGTCAAAAGAACAAAGCTGGAGGCATCATGCTACCTGACTTCAAACTATACTACAAGGCTACAGTAACCAAAACAGCATGGTACTGGTACCAAAACAGAGATATAGACCAATGGAACAGAACAGAGTCCTCAGAAATAATACCACACATCTATAGCCATCTGATCTTTGACAAACCTGACAGAAACAAGAAATGGGGAAAGGATTCCCTATTTAATAAATGGTGCTGGGAAAATTGGCTAGCCATAAGTAGAAAGCTGAAACTGGATCCTTTCTTACTCCTTATACGAAAATTAATTCAAGATGGATTAGAGACTTAAATGTTAGACCTAATACCATAAAAACCCTAGAAGAAAACCTAGGTAGTACCATTCAGGACATAGGCATGGGCAAGGACTTCATGTCTAAAACACCAAAAGCAACTGCAGCAAAAGCCAAAATTGACAAATGGGATCTAATTAAACTAAAGAGTTTCTGCACAGCTAAAGAAACTACCATCAGAGTGAACAGGTAACCTACAGAATGGGAGAAAATTTTTGCAATCTACTCATCTGACAAAGGGCTAATATCCAGAATCTACAAAGAACTCAAACAAATTTACAAGAAAAAAACAACCCCATCAAAAAGTGGGGAAAGGATATGAACAGACACTTCTCAAAAGAAGACATTCATATAGCCAACAGACACATGAAAAAATGCTCATCATCACTGGCCATCAGAGAGATGCAAATCAAAACCACAATGAGATACCATCTCACACCAGTTAGAATGGCAATCATTAAAAAGTCAGGAAACAACAGGTGCTGGAGAGGATGTGGAGAAATAGGAACACTTTTACACTGTTGGTGGGATTGTAAACTAGTTCAACCATTATGGAAAACAGTATGGCGATTCCTCAAGGATCTAGAACTAGATGTACCATATGACCCAGCCATCCCACTACTGGGTATATACCCAAAGGATTATAAATCATGCTGCTATAAAGACACATGCACACCCATGTTTATTGCGGCACTATTCACAATAGCAAAGACTTGGAATCAACCCAAATGTCCATCTGTGACAGACTGGATTAAGAAAATGTGGCACATATGCACCATGGAATATTATGCAGCCATAAAAAAGGATGAGTTTGCGTCCTTTGTAGGGACATGGATGAAGCTGGAAACCATCATTCTTAGCAAACTATCACAAGAACAGAAAACCAAACACCGCATGTTCTCACTCATAGGTGGGAACTGAACAATGAGATCACTTGGACTCGGGAAGGGGAACATCACACACCGGGGCCTATCATGGGAGGGGGGAGGGGGGAGGGATTGCATTGGGAGTTATACCTGATATAAATGACGAATTGATGGGTGCTGACGAGTTGATGGGTGCAGCACACCCATCAACTTACCCAATTCTACCCTTTCTATAAAAGGAAACCTAGACATTGGATTTCAAGTGTAAATATTTCTTTATATATCTATAAAAGATAAAGGCAGGCAATTGCCCTGGATTGTTGGCAGCCATGAATTCCTATGACACAAGTCAAAAGTGGAGGAAAACATTCACGAGACCAAATGGTCCTGAAAATGGGAAAAGAAATACATATAGGCACACATGAGCCAACAGCCAATAAGTGTGTCAACTCTATTAGAATTTTTAAAAATAAAAATAGAATACACCATTTTAAAACCTTAGATTGGCTAAGTCTGGAAAAAACAGTAACAACCTCTGTTAATTGGTTAGGGAGTGAGTAACACAGATTCTTATGCATCACTGGTGAAAGTATAATATGCTCTATTACTGGTAGGCAACTTGACAACAGTAATCAAAAACCATTAACAATGAGCATTTTCTGATCCTACAGTTCCACCTAAATTCATCCTAAGCAAGTATATAAATATGTACACACAGATTCTAATATGTGTAGTCACTGTTTTTTCATAATAGCAAAAAATTCTAAACAAATTAAATGACAATAATAGGGGACTATTTAAATAAATCATAGTATTGTTTCCAGCAAATATGATACATTAAATAGTCTTAACGTCCTCTCATTATATAAGCCACCAAATGCTAGATAATTAAATTGACAGAAAGTAGAAAAATCCTTCAAAGGCCAAAATCAATGAGCAGGGGAGAATTAAGAATATTAAGCTAGTCTGAAACCCTGACTTCCCTTGGGGCATTTGCCAACACTAAGACCTGCAACCTAGAAATGACAGAATATAAATTCTGGTATTTGTTTTAAAACACCCTAGCAAAGCAACAAAACAAAACAAAACAAAAATGCATGCGTGTTGTGGGAGATAAATGAAACCTGAAAATGAATAATTAAGCTGGAAGTTCATTATACTATTTTTGCTCTGTGTACATTTGAACATTTTCAATTATAAAATGCAAAACAGGGCTGGGTGCAGTGGCTCATGCCCGTAATCCCAACACTTCAGGAGGCGGAGACGGGTGGATCGCTTTGAGCTCAAGAGTTTGAGACCAGCCTGGCCAACATGGTGAAACCCCATCTCTACCGAAAATACAAAAATTAGCCGTGTGTGGTGGTGCTTGCCTGTAGTCCCAGCTACTCCGGAGGCTGAGGCAGAGAATCGCTTGAGCCCAGGAGGCAAAGGTTGCAGTGAGCCGAGACCGGTCCACTGCACTCCAGCCTGGGTGACCCAGCGAGACCCTGTCTCAAAAAAAAAAAGAAAAGAAAAAAGTGAAACATTCTGGGAATGGAAGGAAGGGATGTGTAAAGTGTCTTTGTAATGCTTGACTCCTCAACTACGCATGAAATCTTTAAACTTAACCCAAAGATTATCTAACTGCCATGACAAGTCTCCACTGTGAGCATACTGGGAAACATTAGCTAAGATACAACCTGAGTATTACACTTCCCTTAAGTACGTTAATTTAGTTATTATTGATGGTTGTATGTATCTGTATGTATATTTCCATGCGGTGACGGCGGTGTGTGTGTGTGCACACGGTGTAAGGAAAAAGCAAGGACCAAGAATCGTCATACAGTAGCCCCTGCCTATCCATGGTTTCACTTTCCATAGCTTCAATTACCCACAGTCAACCGTAGTTAAAAAATATTAAAAGAAAAATTATAGAAAAACTATTCTTAAGTTTTAAACTGCATGCCATTCTAAGCAGCATGATGAAATCTGCTGCCATTGCACCTGGTATGTGGATCCTCCCTTCGTCCAGCATATCCACGCTGTACCCGCTACCTGCTCAGCAGTCACTTAGTAGCGTTCTAAGATCAACTGAGATCGAGACCATCCTGCCTAATACGGTGACACTCCATCTCTACTAAAATACAAAAAATTAGCTGGGTATGGTGGCGGGCGCCTGTAGTCCCAGCTACTCAGGAGGCTGAGGCAGGAGAATGGTGTGAACCCAGGAGGCAGAGCTTGCAGTGAGCCAAGATCGTGTCACTGCACTCCAGCTTTGGCAACAGAGCGAGACTCCATCTCAAAAAAAAAAAAAAAATGATGAACGGCTATAGTATGCAGTGCTTGTGTTCAAGTAGCCCCTATCTGACTTAATAAGGTCCCCAAAGTGCAAGAGTAGATATGCCAAAGACAAATCATAAAGTGCTTCCTTTATGTGAAAAGGTGAAAGTCTTCAACTTAATATGGAAAGAAAAAAAATCATATGCTGAGGTTGCCAAGATCTACACAGTAAGAATAAATCTTCTATCCATGAAATTGTGAGGAAAGAGAAAGAAATTCATGCTAGTTTCATTATCACATCTCCAACTGCCAAAGTTACCACCACAGTACATGGTAAGTGCTTAATTAAAATAGAAAAGGCATTAAATTTGTGGGTGTAAGACATCAACAGAAACGTGTTGTGATTGATGGCAACTGGGTCTGGTACTTATCCATGGTTTCATGCATTCACTGGCAGTCTTGGAACGCATCCACTGAGGATAAGGGGGAACTACTATACATTACTGCATAAGTTAGGAGACCAGCCTTAGCAGATATTAAGATTTATTTTAAAGCTATGGTCATTGAGATTGGGATAGGGAAACAAACCAAAGGAAACAGAACAGTGAGCCTAAAAATAAACCTACACCTATAATGACCTCTTGATACACATGAGAAATGGCATTGTGGATCAGTGAATGATACAGTTTGGATATTTGTTTCACCCAGATCTCATGTTGAATTGTAATCCCCAGTGTTGGAGGTGGGGCCTAGTGGGAGGTGACTGGATCACGGGGGTGGATTTCTCAAGAAATCCCCCTGGTGCTGTCCCCAAATAGTGAATGAATTCTCACATGAATTGATTGTTTAAAAATGTATGGTACCTCCCTTTGCTCGCTTGCTCGCTCGCTCACTCATGCTTTTACCATGTGACGCACCTGCTCCCACTTCACCTTCCGCTGTGAGTAAAGGCTCCCTGAGGCCTCCCCAGAAGCTGAGCAGATGCCAGTGTCATGCTTCCAGTACAGCCTGCAGAACCAGGAGCCAATTTAAAAATTACCCAGTCTTGGGTATTTCTTCATAGCAGTGCAAGAATGACCTAATACAGTGGGGAAAGAACCAACCATTCAATGATGCTGGCATAACTGGTTATCCAGGTGAAAAAAAAATCAATTCTAGGGAAATTCAATATGAAGTATAAAACTTTATAACTTTAGAAAGAGGTATAAAAGAAATCTTTGACTCCAGGATAAGGATAGTTTCTTAAATTAGACCCTAAAAAGCACAAAGCAATAGACTGGCAGGTCTGATTCCTTAACATTAGAAAAGTCTGTGCATAAAAAGACACTAAAAAGATAAATTAAAAGATATGCCAAGCCTAAGACTAGGGAAATATAATTGCAATGTATCAAAAAATATTAAAATGAATAATATATAATCAGTTCATAGGAGAGAAAATATAAATGGCCATCCATACTCTTATGCTTAGAAAAGATACTTAGTCTAGTAATCAAGAAGACACAAAAACTTTTAAGAGTACATTTCACATCTATCATACTGATGGAAGTTTAAAAGGCTGACATATGATGTGTTAGTGGGAATATGAAAAGCTGAGAGCTCGCAAATACTCCTGGTGGGAATGGAAAATCGTTCAACCACTTTTGAGACTCATTTGACAAAATCAAGTTGTAGATGTGCAAACCCTACAACCCAGCAATTCTGCTACTAGATAACATTCAAAAAAGAACTCTCATCCATGTGTACAAGAAACTAAATCTTCCTGCATGTGGGCTGTAAAAGGCACAAACCAAAACAAAATAAGAAGAAAGTGAATCACAGCAGCATTGTCTGTATACAACAATTTAGAAATAATCTAAGGGTCTCTAAACAGGAGAATGGATAAATTGTAGTGTGTTCCTACAAAAGTATACTACACAGAGAAAAGGGGACAAACTAAAGCTACACATACCACCCCAGACAAATCTCACAAACCATACCAACCCAAAAAAGGCAAGTTGCAGAATGATACATACAGTATGTTATTATCTGTATAATGTTTAAAAACATGCAATTGCAGCAACATATATTGCTTATATACATGTACAGGTTAAACATCCAAAATCTGAAAATCTTGAAATCTGAATTGCTCCAAAATCCAAAACTTTTTGAGAGTCAACATGATGCTTAAAGGAAATGCTCATTGGAGCATCTCAGATTTTCAATTTTTGGATTAGGAGATAATTAACTGGCAAGTATAATGCAAATATACCAAGATCTGAAAAAAAATCCCAAATCTGAAACACCTCTAAATCCCAAGGATTATGAATAAGGGATATTCAATCTGTATAATAAAAATTTAAATAAGTGCATGGGAACAATAAACAAGTTTAGGAGAGCGGTTATCTCTGCGGGAGAGAGAATTACACAGCGAGCTTCAACTGGAATAATAACACAGAGGTTGATGAAATTATTTTACACCCTTTTGAATGTCTCCAACATTTCACAATAAAATTTTAAAATATTAATAATTGTAATGACTACAGTGTAACACACATAGCTATCCAACACAGCATTATAGACTTATCTTTACTGATAATGAAAGATGTTAGAATATTTTATCAAGTAAAAAATCAGATTATAAAAAGCATGCTTTTCCTTTTAAAAGGATTCATAAATGAATAATTATTATATATTATACATTTTTAAAGTTTGAAAACACATCTAACCAAAATATGAGCAATAGCTATGTCTGTTATGGATGATTTTCTTTTTAAGTCTGCTTATTTCTATTTTCCAGTTTGGGGATAATAAATAATCTTACTTGGGCAATAATACTAACTTCTTTAAAAACATGACAAAATTTATTACACAAAATCCTATTATTAAATTTCAGAAACGACATACAAACCACTGTTCCTGTGGGTAGGTTTCCATTGCTGTTTTACCCTAACTAATAAGATAAAAATTAAATTTAAAACATTTCCAACTTCAAATGTCAACAAAAAATATAACTAAACATCCAGTAGAAAAGAAGGAAAAATATACATGTTAAGCCATTTTAAGAGTTGTCAAATCACAGGGAATGGATAGGATATAAAAATTTTAAAGGTATACCACACACACACACACACACACACCTACAACAAAAACTTTTTTTTGAGATGGAGTCTTGCTCTGTAGCTCAGGCTGGAGTGCCGTGGTGTGATCTCGGCTCACTGCAACCTTGGCCTCCCGGATCCTCAGCCTCCTGAATACCTGGGACTACAGGCACCTGCCACCACACCCGGCTAGTTTTTGTGTTTTTAGCAGAGACAGGATTTCGCTATGTTGGCCAGGCTGGTGTCAAAGTCCTGACCTCAGGTGATCTGCCGGCCTCGGCCTCCCAAAGTGCTGGGATTACAGGCATGAGCCACTGCGCCCGGCCAACAAGAACATTTTTAATGGCTTAGTGAGTACATAAAAAGGGTTATTAATTTGGGTGAGTGATGGGGGCAGAGGGAACATTTGCATGAACACTACATGAAAGTCAATCAGGCTTTCACCACTAAACAGTACTATTTAAATTACCTTTCGTTTCTCATCATCTGGATAAGTCCAATAAGATATACAGTTTCCAGAAAGAACACACCATCTTCGATGCCAGGCACCAAAACCACTAACATCTTCAAATATGGTCTGGAAAAGTCAATTGAAATGCTGGCTTTAGAAAATTGAGGAAAATGTCCTAACAATGAAATGCTGATTCTGTATGCTAACTGTAGTATGTTGACATATTTCACATCTCAAAATCTATCTGTATGATTTTTTATCATGTCTTTTACCTTAGTAATGAAAATCACTGATTATTCATATCAGAAATTTACTTCAACATCATCTACAAGCATTTAAGAACATTCAGATATCAACCCTAAATTAAATACCTCTACCTAATCTTAGATTTTTAAAAAGTGTAGTGTCCCTAACGAAATGCTCCTTAAACAACAGAAATATCTCATGTGTTGGAGAATTAATAACATAAAATTACCATACCTTATATATTTTAAAAAACTAATGATAAAATGATAACATATTAAGTTAAACCTATCTTCATATGCAAGACAGGCATTTAATCTTTATTTAGGAGATCAAGTTTTCTAACACGATTAGAAAAGAGTTAGCTTATGATCACAGGCCTTGGTCAATAACCATGATAAACATCACAACTCCAAGTCCGCTGCTGAACCGTGAGACCCGCTTGAAGTGGTGCCTCCCTGCAGTCAGGCGTTTGTCCTTAGGAATGTTCCTTATATTCTAAAGGTAGGCCAGGCAGTAGTGTTGGCTAGAAAGAGGACTCCAGAATAGGCAACTAATAACATCTGGTTTTGTTCCACGGAAGCACTTCCACCTAAACAGTGTAAGTAGAAGTGAAGAGTTTTTCTCTCACTACTTTTTAGCTATAGTCAGAAAAGAGCCCTAACCGATATAAAAACCCTCACTTTTATTTTATTTTATTTTATTTTATTTTATTTTTTTGAGGCGGAGTCTCGCTCTGTTGCCCAGACTGGAGTGCAGTGGCCAGATCTCAGCTCACTGCAAGCTCTGCCTCCCGGGTTTACACCATTCTCCTGCCTCAGCCTCCCGAGTAGCTGGGACTACAGGCGCCCGCCACCTCGCCCGGCTAGTTTTTGTATTTTTAGTAGAGACGGGGTTTCACCGTGTTAGCCAGGATGGTCTCGATCTCCTGACCTCGTGATCCGCCTGTCTCGGCCTCCCAAAGTGCTGGGATTACAGGATTGAGCCACCGCGCCCGGCCAAAACCCTCACTTTTAATTTAAGAAAAAAAAAGGCCGGGTGCAGTGGCTCACGCCTGGAATCCCAGCACTTTGGGAGGCTGAGGCGGGTGGATCACGAGGTCAGGAGATGGAGACTATCCTGGCTAACACGGTGAAATCCCATCTCTACTAAAAATACAAAAATTAGTCGGGCGTGGCAGTGAGTACCTGTAGTCTCAGCTACTTGGGAGGCTGAGGCAGGAGAATGGCCTGAACCTGGGAGGCGGAGCTTGCAGTGAGCCAAGATCGCGTCACTGCGCTCCAGCCTGGGCGACAGAGTAAGTCTCCGTCTCAAAAAAAAAAAAATAAAACACCATAAAAAATAAAAATAAAAACAACAACATTCATCTGGGAACTTCTGTGTTAAAGAACAAAGCAAGGTAAAAACATAACAGTGATGTAGATCAGGGAAACCTTTTCTATAAGGGCCAGAGAGTAAATATTTTAGACTTTGGGCCATACGGTCCCTGCCACAGCTACTCAGCTCGGCTGCTGTGGCACAGAAGCAGCCACAGATGCTAAGTAAGCAGATCAGCCTATGTTCTAATCAAAGACTATAAAAACAGGCAGTGAGGCCTGCTGTGCTGCCCTCTGATACAGATGATCCAAAGGCATCTTTGCATTTGATTTTAGATTACCTTCATATCCCAACTTTACTTTTCTGATTGTTGAGAAGCTACGAATAAACTAGTATTACTTGGTTGTTGCTGTGAGGGACCAATCTAAGTATATCTTTAAATTATCTCAACCATTCCTTACTCCAACCCTATGACAGTAGGATATACACACTCTTCTCAATTCACTGTTTTATGCAAATTTCCCAAAAGGTGGCTTGAATTAGGAGTCTAATTTCTGGCCATGAGGTGTGGGAGCAAATGTTACCAAACTAGATTGAAACTTCAGATTAATTAGCTTGCTCCAACCATATGCTCTCCTGCCTCACCTTTTTCCTCCTCCCCTAATGCTTCCATTTTCCTCCCAAAGCAGCCTTTTTCTAGGCAATACTGCTCACAGCTCCCCAAGGAAAAAAGAAAGGAATCTTGTTATTTCAATCTCAAGCACGAAAGTTAACAGAAATCACTCACCAGCTCCCTCTTGTGTTAATGTTCACCTTTTATATCATAAAGGTAATAAACAGACTAGGTAACTTTTGATAAACAAGATTAACACCAGCTATTATGACATCCTACTATAATCAGAGAGGAATAAGGACAGCCTTTTCATTCCTATAGCTGAGGAAACAGAGGCCAAGGAAATTAACTGACATCACACAGACCGCAAAACTAGAACCTTCTGGCTGCCAAACCGGAGCACCTGCCTCTTGCTGCTCCTCAGTGGAGGCAGAGCTGGCTTGGCACCCTGTCGAAACCACTTACCTGTCTGGTTGGAGTCACCCTCTTCCAGGGCAGCCCTGGCACATCCTCACACAGGAAGCTGAGCTGAGGAGCTTTTATTTCCATTACTACCTCTAATTTTTTATAGGGGGTAGAGGCAATTACAATGCAATGTTTAGGCAGAGGACAGAAGTTATGTCGGGGAATCCAGAGCTCTTTCTTACTACATTTCTGTAAGTATGGATGTGAGAAAAATGGGCTACAGGATTCAAGAAAGAGTAAACTTGAAGAGATCTAACAAGTTCGTTAAGAGCCCAGCTAAAAAATTAATTAGGTGAGATGTTATATGCAAATGGACCAGCTACCTTAACATAGCCTATCCATTGCTAAAGGCATCTACAATAAAATATAAAAATGTTTACATGAAAAGAAAAGGTCATTAGGCAAACACTGCCTTCAAGTCAGAAATTTGCATGCTTTTCCAAGACTACCTAGTGCCATCTGCTGGATTTACATGTGATAAAACCTAATAAGGAAGGAAAAAATACTGTTAATAAGTAGCAATTCCCAATCCTTGGGAAGTCGGCTTCAGTTACTTAGGCCACCAGGCTTTCCTTACTATCTAGCTCTTCTTTCTGAACCTTTGACAGCAGTTACAAACTGACTTGTAACATCCCTTGCATCATTCCAGTTCTTGCTTCATAGAGAACACCAAAGCAACTGGATTTTCTCCACTCCTTGTACCATATTCACAATCTTCTATGCGTTCTACACACATACTTTCTTCCTCGCATCATGAGAAAACTGTAATTCTGTATCAAATAAATCCATGAACTGTGGCTTGGGCTTAATTCTCCCCATTCTCATGATCTTGCTCTATGAATTACCCCATAAGCCCTAGTTCAGGTCCTCCATGGCCTCTATCTTCAATCTCTTTGGCCCTATAAGAAACTACCCATCGACATTTAAAGCTGCTTATGTCTCTCCCATCTTAACAAAATGTTGACAAAATCCTCCTTTCAACCTACATACCTCTGCAAGCACAACACTCTTCTCTCCTCACTCCTTCACTGCCAAAGTGTTTCCAAGAGTTTCCAAGCTCCTGTGCTCATTCCTCATCTCCCACTCACTCTGGACCCATTTGCAGTCTAGCATCTGCCCTCACCTGCGCCAGAATGATCACCCGATAATAAGTCCTACAGTCCTTACAGAATCTATCTAACTTAACCACTCCCTCCTTTCAATGTTCTCTTCTATTGGCAACCATGATGCTAGATTCTCCGTTCCTCTCCCTGCAGTCTCCTCTGAGACTTCCCTCCTTCCATCCGTCTTTTCAATGCTAGCACTCCTCCAGTGAGTTGGCTCTGCTTCCCTCACTTGCCTTGGGCTTCCCCATGCTGCAGATATCCACATCTTTACCTCTACTAAATGTCTGTCTTGAGCTCCAAACCCAGAACTTTCACACGTTTCCAGGCATCTAAAATTCAAATCATGTAAAACTTAACTCATTAAAATTTCCCACATCGGTGGAAACTGACTAATCTTCGGGGTTGTCATTCTCCAATCTGCTTTCCACATTGGTCAGAATGATTTTCTCAATCCCAAGTTGAATAATTTCTTCCACTTAAAATCCTATAAGAGCAACTCACTGACTCCAGGATAAAGTCCAAATTCTTTAAAAGGCCCTTGAACTCTTGTCCCATTTCCCTAACCACACTTTCCTCCTCATTCCCCACCCGCTAATCACACGCATGCACTCAAACTCTAAGCTCTAGCTATCCTGAAATACCTTCCACTGTCTGCATGTGTCATCCTTCTTTTCTTTGGGTAGGAGTGACAAAGAAGGGCCCTTCAAGCCACTGTACATTCTCCCCCTATCTAGAGCACTTCTCCCCTTTCTCCCTGATTAACTTACTCAGTTTAGAAATTACTTCTCTCAGCAGTTCCCTTTATCCCACTCCACCCACAGTCAAGACCTAATGTCCCACCAATTGACACCGATGCACCGTTTTCTCCTCCTAGAGTATTACATTGTGCTTGTCTGTTTATTTGTATTTCTCTCTTCTAAACTAAAAGCTCATGAGTAGAGGAATTATTTTTTGTGGTCTTTTACATTCCAACAGCAGCACAGTGATTGGCATATAAAGGACACGCAACAAATCTTTACTGAACCAACTTATCACTTAATCACAAAGGATTTCATTCCTATGGGAAAAAAGTCCATATTTCACAAAACGGAAAAAAGAAAGTTAAAGACTGTGATGTTACTTACTAGAAACCCTCTTTCTTCAACACTGGAATTCACTTGACATTTTATTTTTAAATAAATATGACCTTCCAAAGAAGATAAAAAGGGGACCTGCAAACAAAACAGGTAAATTATTTGCAAAACAGGTTCAAAGTGTGATTTTTCTTAATAAATCATGTATAAATCATGAACAGAGAATATCGTAACTTGAAAACACAGTGTTTCCTAAGTTGGAATATAAAAGGCATGGCCAAAAAGCCATTGGTTCCTTATCAACAAATACTTTTGAAGAATAAATTCATTCAAGGTAAAGCTTGACAAAACCAAAAGCCCTAAGTCTCAAGTTAATGTGAGAAAGAAAACAGAAGACAATACTTGGGTTTATCTCCATCAACAGGAGAATATACTCAGTAAAAGACTGGATAAACCAACCTGTAAATTCACAGCATACAATACCATCCAGCAATAAAGAACAATAAACTGCAGATATGGAAAAGCCAGTCCTTGAATTCATATGGAATTGCAAGAGACCCCAAACAACCAAATCAATCTTGAAAATTAACAACAAAGATGAAGGAATCATATTTCACAATTTCAGAACGTAATTCAAAACTTTGGTAATCAAAGCAGTGTGGGCTGGCTGAACATGGTAGTTCATGCCTGTAATCCCAGCACTTTGGAAGGCCAAGGAGGGGGGATCACTCAAACGCAGGAGCTCAAGACCAGCCTGGGTAACATAGCAAGACCTCGTCTCTATTAAACATGAAAAAATTAGCCAGGTGTGGTGGCACATGTCTGTAGTCCCAGCTACTTGGAAGGCTGAGGTAGGAAGATCGCTTGAATCCAGAAGTTCAAGGTTGCAGTGAGCTATGATCATGGCACTGCACTCTGGCCTGGACAAAGGCCAAAACCTTGTCTCAAAGAAACAAAACCAAACAAACCAGTGTGGTGCTGGCATCAGAATAGCCATATGGACAAAAGAAATGGAATTGAGAGACCAGACATAAACCGACGCATCTTATGGCCAACTGATTTTTGAAAAGGATGCCAAGATCATTTAAAGCGAAGAGCAGCCTTTCCACAAAATGGTGCGGAGAAAATTAGATATCCACATGCACCAAGAGTCATGGTGGACCTCCACCTCATACCATTTATAAAAATTAAACCCAAGTGGATAATATCCTAAGTACAAGAGCTAAAATTATAAAACTCTTAGAAAGGCCAGGCGCGGTGGCTCACGCCTGTAATCCCAGCACTTTGGGAGGCTGAGGCGGGTGGACTGCCTGAGGTTAGGAGTTCAAGACCAGCCTGACCTTGAAGGGATTTCACCTTCAACATAGTGAAATCCCGTCTCTACTAAAAATACAAAAACTAGCCAGCGTGGTGGTGCATGCCTGTAATCCCAGCTGCTTGGGAGGCTGAGGCAGGAGAATCACTTGAACCCAGAGGCAGAGGTTGCAGTGAGCCAAGATCGTGCCATTGCACTCCAGCCTAGGCAACAAGAGTGAAACTCTGTCTAGAAAAACATTTAAAAATAAAACTCTTAGGAAAAAAACATAGAGGTAAAGCTTTGTGATCATGGATTTAGCAACGGATTTTCAGATGATACCAAAGGCACAAACAACATGAGGAAAAAAATAGATAAATTAGACTTTACCAAAATTAAAAACTTTTCATTACAGAGGTTCCACAAAAAAATGAAAAATGAAACTATCATATAATCCAGCAATCCCACTTCCAGGTATTTATCAAAAGGATTGAAACTGGGTTCTTGAAGTGCTATCTGCACTCTTACGTTCATTGCAGCATTATTCACAATAGCTAAGAGATGGAAATAATCTAAGTGCCCATCAATAAATGAAGAGACCAAAAAAATGTGGTACATACACACAATGAAATGTTCTTTAGCATAAAAAAAGGAGATCCTGTCATATGCTACAACATAAACAAACTTTAAGCACATTATGCTAAATGAAATAAGCTAGTCAGAGAAAGAAAAACACTAAACGACTCCACTTATCATGAAGTATCTACATTTGATCTTATCCAAAAGGCTGAAAAGCAACATATGGGCCGGGCGCGGTGGCTTACGCCTAAAATCCCAGCACTTTGGGAGGCCGAGGTGGGCAGATCACGAGGTCAGGAGATCGAGACCATTCTGGCTAACACGGTGAAACCCCGTCTCTACTAAAAATGCAAAAAATTAGCCGGGTGTGGCGGCAGGCACCTATAGTCCCAACTACTTGGGAGGCTGAGGCAGGAGAATGGCATGAACCTGGGAGGCGGAGCTTGCAGTGAGCCAAGATCGCACCACTGCACTGCAGCCTGGGCGACTGAGTGAGACTCTACCTCAAAAAAAAAAAAAAAAAAAAGAAAAGTAACATATGAAATCTGTAAAGTAGACAATCTCATAGAAGCAGAAACTAGAGTGGTGGCTGCCAGGGACTGGGGAGGAGAATATGAGGAGCTGCAGTTCCATGAGTATAGAATTTCAGTCATGCAAAATGAAAATTCTATAGATCTGCTATATAACATAATGTTTACAGTTTACAATACTTCACTGTATGCTTAAAAATTTCTTCAAAAGATAAATACTATGTATTATTACTACGATAAAAAAAATTATAAACCTTTGCACATCAAAGCACTTTATCAAGAAAGTGAAAAGACAGTCTATAGAATGGTTTGAAATATTTGTAAATTATATATCTGATAATATCCAGAATATACAAAGAAAACTCTTACAACTCAGTAACAAAAAGACAACCCAACGAAAACAACTCAAACAAACCAAACTAAAAATTTGGCAAAGGACTTCAATGGACATTTCTTCAAAGATACACATTTTATCTTCCAATAAGCACATGAAAAGACATCTAACATCAACAGTCATTAGAGAAATTCAAATCAAACCTACAATGAGGAACCACTTCACACCCACTAGGATGGTTATAATTTAAAAATAAAACAAACAGAAAATAGACAATGGCAAAGGTGTAGGAAAATGGGAACCCACATTACTGGTAGAAATATCAAATAGTGTAGATGCTTTGAAAAAGAGTTTGGGGCCGGGCGCGGTGGCTCAAGCCTGTAATCCCAGCACTTTGGGAGGCCGAGACGGGCGGATCACGAGGTCAGGAGATCGAGACCATCCTGGCTAACACGGTGAAACCCCGCCTCTACTAAAAATACAAAAAAACTAGCCGGGCGAGGTGGCGGCGCCTGTAGTCCCAGCTACTCGGGAGGCTGAGGCAGGAGAATGGCGTAAACCTGGGAGATGGAGCTTGCAGTGAGCTGAGATCCGGCCACTGCACTCCAGTCCAGGCGACAGAGCGAGACTCCGCCTCAAAAAAAAAAAAAAAAAAAAAAAAAAAAAAAAAAAAAAAGAAAAAAGAGTTTGGTGGTTCCTAAAAATAATTATCATATGATCCCACAATTCTGTTCCTATGTATATGTACAAAAGAACTGAAAACAAATCATGCACACACATGTTCAAAGTAGCTCTATTCACAATAGCCAAAATGCGGAAACAGCCCAAATATCTATCAATGAATGAACAGATAAATGAAGTGCTGTATATACATATAAAGAATATTATTCAGCCATAAAAAGAAATGAAGTTCTAATACATGCTACATCATGGATATACTTCTGAAACATTACTCTAAGGGAAATAAGCCAGTCAGAAAAAGTTACATATTGTATGATGATTTTATTTATATGAAATATACAGAATAGATATATCCGTAGAAACCAAATGCAGATTGATGGTTGTCAGGGGTTCGGGGGGAGGGAAGATGGGCAAAGACTGCTTAATGAGTAAGACTTTTTACTTTTAGAGACATAAAAATATTTCAAATTAGACAGAGGTATTTTGCACAACACTGTGAATGTACTAAATGCCACTGAATTATTTACCTTAAAATTGTTACTTTGGTCACATGAATTTCATTTCAATACATTATTTTTTGAAAACAATGAACTACTAACATGAACAGCAGCATGAATAAATCTTAAAAACATGTTGAGCAAAAGAAATTAGATTCAAAAGAGTACACATTCTTTGATTCCATTTAAATGAAGTTCAAGCCCAGGTATGGTGGCTCACATATGTAATCCCCGCACTTTGGGAGGCTGAGGCAGGAGGATCGCTTGAGCTCAGGAGTTCAAGACGAGCCTGGGCAACATAGCGAGACTCCCCATCTCTATTTTCTTTTTTAAAAGATAAAAAAAAAAATTAAAAACAATAAATGAAGTTCAAGAACAAGCAAAACAAATCTAGGGTGAAAACAGAGATGAGAAGAATGGTTGCCTGTAGAGGCTGGGATTGACTAGGTGGGAGTGATGGAAATGTCCCTTATCTTGACTAGGTATTGGTTATGTAGAGGTTGGGATTGACTAGGTGGGAGTGATGGAAATGTCCCTTATCTTGACTAGGTATTGGTTATGTAGAGGCTGGGATTGACTAGGTGGGAGTGATGGAAATGTCCCTTATCTTGACTAGGTATTGGTTATGTAGAGGCTGGGATTGACTAGGTGGGAGTGATGGAAATGTCCCTTATCTTGACTAGGTATTGGTTATATAGGTGTATTCATTTGTTAAAACTCACTGAACGCTACACTTAAGGTGGCTGTAATTAACTGAACATAATATTTTTACAACTACATTGAGTACAATAAATTGAACATATTTAAATGCAGGGTTTGATGAATTTTGATATATGTATATTATAACCCATGAAACCTTGACCACAATCATAATAATGAATATTTTCATCATCCCCCAAAGCTCCCTCCCATAATCCTGCCTCCCTCTATTCCCATCTCCAGGAAACCAATGATACGCTTTCTGTTGCTATAGGTGATTTTTTCATGCATGTCATTTTTACACATCAAAAACAAGTGTTTTTTTGTTTTGGTTTTTGAGACACAGTCTCATTCTGTTACCCAGGAGGCAGTGGCATGATCTTGGCTCACTGCAACCTCCGCCTCCCAGGTTCAAGCGATTCTCGCACCTCAGCCTCCCAGGTTCAAGTGATTCTCATGCCTCAGCCTCTCTTGTAATCCTGGGGTTACAGGTACGCACGACTACACCTGGCTAATTTTTGTATTTTTAATAGAGATGGGGTTTCATCATGTTGATCAGGCAGGTCTTGAACTCCTGACCTCAAGTGATCCAGCCGCCTCGGCCTCTCAAAGTACTGGGATTACAGGTATAAGCCACCGTTCCTGGCCAAAAAGAAGTATTTTTAAAGAAAAGGAACCTAAACATGTAAGAAAATATTCTTAGCAACTTAGCAGAGGAGCAACCTTGCCATAAGCAACAAATTTTGCAGGGAAAAAGACAAACCAGTTGAGCCTTCAATGGTTGAGCATGGGCTGAGGTAGACAGGCAACTCAAGAAGCAGAGGCAAAGCTAGCTCTCCCTACCTGCCAACTCTCCCCAACAGGAATTTTGCTGAGAAGTGATGGTTGAAGATATGTCTAAAAAGCAGGGAGAAATCTTGTAGACATGCAGTACTTAGATCTCAAAGTTCTGCTCAAAGGTGGGGCCTGAAACCATTCTCAAAGCATTTAAAACAAAACTTGAACCAAATCTATTCATAGCCTAACTTCAGCTCAGTTTCTGATTACATAAGAGACCAGTCTCTAATCCACACTGTCTGAAAGACAAAAGAGCAAGGTATTACCTATTTCAGTCTCTACTGTTCTTTTATAATATAGTATCTGGCCTACAATTAAAAAATTACAAGACATGTGAAAAAGTAGGAAAACATGGAACTTATCAAGGGAAAAAAATCCTGTCAATAGTAGATCCACAGATTATCTAAATGTTAGAATTAGAAAACAAAAATGTTTATACAACATTAAAATATTTAGACGAAAAGATGGAGAAAAAATTAGTGAGAAAATGGAGAACTTCAGCAGAGAAATTGAAACCGTAAAAAAAGATCCAAATGAAAATTCAGAACTAAAAAAAAGTCTGAATTTAAAAATTCATTGGCTAGGCTTCACAGACTAGATCACATCAGGAAAAAAACAGGTGAACTTGAAGAACTGATAAATAGAAACCATCAAAAATGAAGCACAAAGAAAAAAGAATTAAATGAAAACCAAAAAGAATGTCACAGACCTGTAGAAAAATAGTCAACAGTCTACATTAACTGGAGTTTCAGAAAGGAGAGAGCAAGGCAGAAGAAATATCTTTAATGGCTGAGTATTTGCTAAGACTTATAAAACAACTAACTGCAGATCATAAAGCTCAGTGAAAACAAACAGGATAAATACAAAGAAAACTACACGTAGGCACATTAAAATCAAACCACTAAAAACACAAAATAAAAAAGCAGAAAAGAATGATGGCTGGCTGACTCTTATTAGAAACAATTAAAGCCATAAACAATAAATTAACATCTTTAAAGAAGTGAAAAGATAAAAACCTGTCAACTTAGCAGTCCCAGTGACAATATCCTTCAGAAATTGAGGCAATATAAAAACATTTCTGAACAAACAAAACCTAGAGATTTCATTCCCAGCAGACCTATATTACAAGAAATAATAAAGACAGTTCTTTCTTCTTGACAGGACAACAATCTCAGATGGAATTCTGAACGTACAAGAAGGAAGAACACCAGAAATGGTAAATATAAGGGCCAATTTATAAAATTATATCTTAAAATTTATTTTAAAAATTGATTCAAGAGGCTGGGCACAGTGGTTCACACCTGTAACCCCAACACTTTGGGAGGCAAGGCAGGTGGATGGCTTGAGTCCAGGACTTCACGGCCAGCCTGGAAAACATAGCAAGACCCCATCTCTTAAAAAAGAAAAAAACTGATTAAAGAAAAAGTAACAACAGTGCATTGTGTGGTTTATAACAAAGAAGTTAAATATATTGGGATGGGAAAATGAACTATATTGTTGTGAAGTTCATATTGTAAGGTACGTGAAGTGGTATAACAGTATTTCAAAGCAGACTTTAATAAGGTAAGGATGCATACATTATTTCCTAGCAATGACTTAACAAAAAAAAACAAAAAAACAAAACAGAAAAAAAAACAGGTAATTATAGCTAAAAAATCCAAATGAGGAGATTAAAAAGGATTACCAAAATACTCAATTAATCCAGAAGAAGGCAGGAAAGGAAAAACAAATCGGCAAAGAACAGATGAAATAAATAGAAAACAAATAACAAAATGGTAGAGTAGGAGTTGGCAAACGTTTTCTCTAACTTACACAGACTGTATACATGGTGCCATTCAGTCAAGAGAAATGTAAACAAATATAACGATGCACTTTTTGTGAAATACGTTTTGACCTTATATTGAAAATACAGTTTTTATGTGAGTACAGGATTGCTATAAGAAAGGCATACCTATAGACTCTAATATAGGATTAAAGGAAGGTAAAGGATCTTCAACTGGAAAATTTAATGCCAGCAAAGGATGGTTTGATAATTTTAGAAAGAGGCTTTAGAAATGTCAAGGTACAACAGGAGAAGCAGCTTCTACCAAATGAGATGGGAGATGAATTCCCAGAAACCATTAAGAAAATCAATGAAGACAAAGGATATCTGCCTGAACAAGTTTGTTTTTTGTTATTGTTTTCCAAAACAAGATCTCACTCTGTCACTCAGGCTGAAGTGCAGTGGCATGCTCATAGCTCAATGCAGTCTTGAACTTCTGAACTTCTGGGCTCAAGCAATTCCCTCATCTCAGCCTTCTGAATAGCTAGGGCTACAGGTGCTTACTGCCACCCCCAGCTAATATTTTTTCATTCTTTGATGAAAAACAACTTATTTCATCATCTAAGTTGCTCAGGCTGATATTGAACTTCTGGCTTTAAGCGATCCTCCCACTGTGGCCTCCCGAAGTGTTGGGATTGTAGGTGTGAACCACAGTGCCCAACCTGAACAAGCTTTTAACTCAGATAAAAGTGCCCTATTCTGGGGGGAAAAAAGAAAAGAAAAGTCACAAGGGACAATTATTAGCAAGGAAATAAAGTGAGAACCAGAATTTAAGGGAGAAGGGATAGGCTAACTCCTGTTTTGTGTAAATGTAAATGGGTTTATGATCAGAACTGCCCTTATCTATAAAGCTGCTGACACCCAAGTCTTGAAGGGAAAAGATAAACACCAACTGCTAGTCTTTTGGTTATACAAGGCCTGGATTGGTTCCATCAATGATTTGTCCCTGAAATCAAGAATAAAATGGTAACATACATATACATATGATTGATTGACTGATAGACAGATATCTAAAGTAATGTTGACTTCTCAGTCAAGATAGGAAGATTGAAGTGTCTGTCATTCCTATTACCCAGGGAAAAAGAATGCCATCCCAACTGGATTAATCTTAGTTAAGTCTAAATTTGAGTTTTCACTATAATTAGTTTCCAACGATTTGATCCTCTAACATAGCAAAGATAACTTAAAGGGGGAAATTCTAAGACAAAAAGTATACATTTCAGTAGACAAGTTTCATGAGACGAATCTCCAACTGCCCAAATTTGAAACCGATCCACAATGTAGAACCAAAACATCATATGCCTCACAATCCTATTTTGTAAAAATTCCCTTTTCGCTTTTCCTTACAGTGAGTTTTAAGTTCCTTAGGCTCTTTCCTCTCAATGTTATTTAACGGAATTCCATTGTTTAGCAAAGAGCATGCTACTGAGAACAAAAATCAGAACGATGAGAAGAAAACGTGCCCTCTTACTCTACAGCTGAGGAAAAGTAGGCAATATTTTTGGTTAGAAGCTTGTCCTGATAAAGAAGTAAATTGAAAATATTCACAAAACCATCAACTACCCCTCCCCCTAGTTGAGTGTGGAGGGAGACTTGTGTGAAAATGTATGATCCTATTCTGTTTTGTGTTTAACAAAGGAGTCTTTTAAGACATCCATACTTCAAAGATTATGTTAAGAGCTGTAAAACAACCTACAACCAGGGAGACTGTGTAATGTGTTATATGCTGGGATATTTTTGAGGGTGAAAGGGGCACCATTAATAATTACACAAGGCCAACAGGCATAAACTGGATAGTTTAGGACATACTAAAATGCCTAACCATTTTCTTCAATCCCAAAACTCTATAATCCTAATTGGTTGTTTTACTTCAAAATTGTTTGCTCTAATAATATTCAAATTGACATTTCTATTTCCTAAAAGGTATAAATATCTATGAGGTTCCTTTAAGTCAGAAGAGGAACTGTGGGACATCCTTCTCCCTTTATCTATAATAGGATAATAAAACTATGACTGTTTTGGATTCCCTGTTCAAAGAAAGGGTTTGAAAGTATGACTCACTGAGATTTGTAATTTAAATTCCAGGATGCCAGGCTTTAAATCAGATCTGAATAGCCTCAAATAAGATGGAAATCCACTGACAGTGGTGTCCTAAATCTGTAGAGCAAACCAACTGGATTAACCTCAACAGAAATTCCATTCTGAAAGGACCTCACAGATAACCCCTGCGATTGTTGTATTACTGGTCAAGGCACCAGTAAAATAAACCAAGACTGCCATGTACTGACAGTATCTGATACAAGACAGGAAAGACATGTATACTCTTTCAGTGACAATTAAATAGGATTACTACATGAGTCTAGAAGGTCTTACATTTTTCCCACCAACTTCAAGACCATTTAAACTTAACTATTTTAAATATTCTCCTACATCAAATCTAGGCAATTGGAACAAATATTTGCTTCCCCTCCTCACTCAGAAAAGCACAAAATTTGTTTCAGATTTTACTTCTAAATCGTACTGTATCTGACCGAGAAAGAGTCTTAAGAGTAAAAGACACAACAAATTAAATTGAGTGGTTTGATTTTGTATTCGATCATGTGGTTGGCTATTTAAGTTATAAATTCAAAGAAGTTAAGTGAATGGGAATAAAATTTAATTTTAATTTGTAAATGTGACATTTTGATTTAAAATGGCAGCCAAAAAAGTTTTTAAAAGAACAGTCTATATTTAAGATATGTCATTGAAATCTCTTTCATTTTACAGATTAATGAAAACTCTTACATATGTAGAAACTGGCTATGTGACAATACTGAGTAAAAAAATACAGTTCATAAAATCCCAATTCTTATGGTTATCTAATTTGCAAATCCTATTTTAAGAATTTAAAATAAAAAATACCATCCAGCATTTTGTTAACTAGCATCTCTTTAACCCAGACAATGTTTGCAACTGACCTTTACAAGAATATTAAACATTTTTAGCTGGGTGCAGTGGCTCAATCCTGCAATCCCAGCACTTTGCGAGACTAGGCAGGCAGATTGCCTGAGGTTGGGAGTTCGAGACTAGCTTGGGTAACATGGCGAAACCCCGTCTCTACTTAAAATACAAAAATTATCTGGGCATAGTGGTGCACGCCTGTAATCCCAGCTACTCAGGAGGTTGAGGCATGAGAATTGCTTGAACCCGGGAGACGGAGGCTGTAGTGAGCTGAGATCGCGCCACTGCACTCCGGCTTGGGTGACAGAGTGAAACTCCGTTACAAAACAAACAAAAAAAAACTTTAAAAAGTTTTTCAAAATGTATTATTATATTCAGTATAATTTTAGTCTTAAATGTATTATAATTTCAAAATTAACAAGCAAAGGGTCATGTATATAGCAAAATACCTATTAGCCAATTAAGACCATAAAAATTTTCTACTTTTAGCCAGGCACAGTGTTCACACCCATAATCCCAGCACTTTAGGGGGCCAAGGCGGGCTGATCACTTGAGGTCAGGAGTTCAAGAGCAGCCTGGCCAATATGGTGAAACCCTGCCTCTACTAAAAATACAAAAATTAGCCAGATGTGGTGGCGGGCACCCATAATCCCAGCTACCTGGAAGGCTAAGGCAGGAGAATCACTTGAACCCAGGAGGCGAAGGTTGCAGTGAGCCGAGATCAAGCCACTGCACTCCAGCCTGGGTGACAGAGCAAAACTGTCTCAAAAAAAAAAAAAAAAAAAAAATTCTGCTTTTATTTAAAACATCACCAATAGCTCTTCCAGTATACAGGAGGTCAAAAATATTGAATAATTTTTAGTTTTACATATAGTTAATAATTTGGTATTCTAACTGTACCTAGAAAAATCAATATTGAAGTGAATACAGGATTTTAATGAACTATAAGAGAGAATATGGAAAAAGACCAAAACACCAAACATGCATTGAAAAAATAGAAAACTTTCAAAGAAGGCTTTAAAGTATTATGAGAGTGGAGAAAAAGACGCCCATCTATAAGAGTCTCATGATAGAATAATGTACATAATGGCCTTAATTATTCAGAGTAAACAAAAAGATAGTTAGTAAAACAAATATATGTAGATCAAAAATTAAGGATTGATTTTTAAGCTCATTAGTTTCAAGCAAAGAAAATAATGGCAACCTTTTCCTGGAACAAATAGCCCAGTAGCTCTCGCTCTCTTACATCATAATTTATCTAAAACAGACAAAATAAAAGACAGAGAGAAAAAGACCCAGGATCACTCAACTGGTTAAAGTAGCTGAATTACTAAATAAAAAGTTACAAAAAATTTTAAAATTAACTTGTTAAAATACATTTATGCATTAATAGTAATTAAAACTTCAAATACAGTCTGCTTTTTGTCCATCAACTAAAAGAAAGCATTTCATTCAATTTTAGATTGTTTCAGGCTAACTTAATATTCTGTACTGGAAAACAAGACCCTAGAGAAATGAGGTGACTTTGCTCAATGTCGAAGAGTAAATCACTAAGGGTAAATACTAGAAACCGGGGCTCCTAGTTTTTATACTTCTTCAACTCTATATTCTCACTACAGAAATCTCATTTGATAATATAAATTATCACTGTATCATATAGAAGTCAACCTAAGAAATAAAATTTGCCTCTAGTTAGTCTCACTCCTTAAAATAGTCCTGATGAAAAAGGACTCAATAGTGATATTAACACAGATCTGATTTTTGAAGCTTCTAATATGAAAGGGAAGTATGAGAAGGAAATCTCTTAGATTCATAAGTACTTTTCTAAGAGGTTAATCTACCTTTCACTATCTTGTCAAAACTAAATTCATAAAATATTGCTCATTTCTAAATATGGGTTCAAATAGGCTGGCCGGGCAATGTGGCTCACACCTATAATCCCACGACTTTGGGAGGCCGAGGCAGACAGGTGGCCAGAGCCCAGGAGTTCAAGACCAGCCTAGCCAACATGATGAACCCACATCCCTACAAAAAAATACAAAAAAATTAGCCGGGCATGGTATCACACGCCTGTAGTCCCAGCTATTTGGAAGGCTAAGGTGGGAGCCCACGAGGCTGAGGCTGCAGTCAACAATGATCAGGCCACTGCACTCCAACCTGGGTGACAGAGTGAGACTTTGTCTCAAAAAAAAAAAAAAACCCACAGAAATGGAAATAGGCAAGATATTATGTTTTAAAATTATAAACGTAACATCTAAATGCAGGAAGTAATACTTCTTAGTCAGATGTGATACTTAGAATAAACAAACATTCACTGATGTTCTAACTATTAAAATGGAGACATACTTCCAATACCAAAAAAAAAAATCATTTAGGTACACTCATACCTAGCAAAAATGTGCAATTCTAAGAACATACATTTTCAGTCAAAGATTTCAAATACCTAAAAGCATTGTGGCATTTCCATTGACCTAATTTTTCTAAGATTAAAAAAAAACACCACACCCTTACAAATAAAGTTGGATTACCTTGTCCAGAACAAACTTAGTATTTCCCACTGAAGACAATGATAATGTGTAAGATCCGACAAGCGCGAAGTTGCTGGTTCGCACAGCATTGAGACCTCCTGGACTGGCCATGACTGTGAAGAACAAGGAAATTAAGTTTACTTCAGAATGACTTTTGTTAAGTATAAGTAACAATTCCTCACCCCACCCTGGTAGAAGAAAATTAAGCTGCCACAGAGAAAAAAAAAAAACTGCCTCATTTTCCTTCATCTTTAAATATGGGGGAAAAAATCAACTTATTTCCTAATGAACGAAAACTATTAATTTAAAGGAGATACAAGCACTCCTTAATAATTGGGATGGATGTGTGTTTAAAGACATAGACCTAAAAATGTATGCATAAAAAGTAACTTCCTGACAAAAACCTTGGAAAAGACTTCAGTGCTAGTTACAATGCAGGGTGACAAAATCAGCAGCAGAAACTATCTCTGCACAGGTCTCTAAGTAACTCTCTTGTGCCACAGAGAAGAAAGACAAATAGCCTAAAGGAAGCGAGTGAAACCAGCTTCATCCTAATTCCTTTTGGAAAAAGGTAGGCCTAAAGTCATTCTAAAGAAGGCCTTTCCTGGCTTGGCGGCATTCTAGTTCCCAGTGAACTAGAAAGATGCGTTTCTGACATGATACAATGCCAGTTATGATCAGTAAAGCCAAAAGAAGTAAAATCTGCAGTATGGACAGCACAAAACAAATCTATACAACAACAGGAGGTGAGGTAAAGAGTAATGCTACCTGCTGCTAGAGCTGAATAACATGATGACTGGTGCCTCTATGGTGGTACCTAACAAAGGTGCAACCAAACTGCATGCTACTCTGGCCAGTAATCTTGTAACTAAGAAACCCACATAGAAAATATTATTTCAAAGGAGATCAAAGTAAACATTCATAAATCAAGATGGCCTATACATATGTAAATATGCAAGTGCTTAATTCCTTACCTTATTCTAAAGTTTCAAATAGTTCAAGATACACTCACCTGAAGAAGCAATGTTGCTTTTCTAAAAAAAACAGATGTGAAAAAGAAACATAAGTTATTTCCCTTATTTGATACCAAGATTTAAATATGAATCACTCATCTCTTTTAACACAATAAGAACTACATTTCAGAAAACACTTTTCCTACATAAATTACAGAGAATTCCTCCCATTAGTACATGTTAAAATTTTCCACAGTGCTCAAGGTTCAGAAATGATTAACCAATTTAAAATTGTTATGTGTAAGATGAAGATTTCTCAAGGGAGCTCAATTTCTCAAAAATTCTACTTACTGTGGTTATAGATGTGAGGAGTCGCTTTGGAGTAATAGCCTAAAAGAAAATATAGCTTACTATATATATTTCTTATCAAACATTATGTCTCAGAATGTAAAACTATCCAACCTTGAGAAATTCCTACATAGAAAATAATTAATTATTGGCCGGGTGCAGTGGCTCACGCCTGTAATCCCAACATTTTGGGAGGCTGAGGCGGGCGGATCATGAGGTCAAGAGATTGAGACCACCCTGGCTAACATAGTGAAACCCCCTCTCTGCTAAAAATGTGACAAATTAGCTGGGTGTGGTGGCATGCACCTGTAGTTCCAGCTACGTGGGAGGCTGAGGCAGGAGAATCGCTTGAACCCAGGAGACAGAGGTTGCAGTGAGCCGAGATTGTGTCACTGCACTCTAGCCTGGGCAACAGAGTGAGACTCCATCTCAAAAAAAAAAAAAAAAAGATTTAATTCTTAAATATGAATATATTATACTTGAGTCCTTGAGTAATTAATTCTTAAATATGAATACATTACACTTGAGTCCCTGATAAGACTTTCTTATACTGTCAGTCCTTTTTTGTTAGAGGTAAAGAAAAAAGTTTTAAAATGATGACATAAGAAACGAAGAAAAGAACACAGCCGGGGAAGGCTGGAAAGCAACCTTATGCCTGTAAAGTGACAGCATAATTCCTAAGTACTAGTTTAGAGAACACAGAGAGAAGAGAGCTCAGGGCAAAGTCTTGAGAAAAGTTTTAAGCAGTTATAAAAGTTGCCAAGTAAATGTAGAGAAAATAGAATTATCTAGCCCAAGTGTATCAGGAACTCATACTGAGAATCATGATCACTCACAGTTTATTTTCAGTATTCATACCTATTTAACATAGTAATTACAAATTGGAACGTGAAACTGATCCAAAAACTTCATAATCATTAAAAGTTGTACATAAATTAAAACTGGTATGATGACATCTACTACTTCTGATGAAAATATTTTTACTGGGTTTCTTTAATTCTCACCTTGGACTTGGATGTTTTTTTCTTCTTATCAAGGCCTGAGGGATCTTTCTTTTGCACCTACACACAAACCCAAAACATAATTAATTTGTAATCTGATACTGTTAAGAAAACTATACTCTTCATTATTTTAGAAGGCTTTATCAGCTTACCAAGCTGTAAACTTCAATATTTATTTCAAAGTCATTGGATACATCTTGCCTGGAAAAATAAAGCATTAAATCAAACCTTGAGAGAAAACCTCAATCACACCATTAAAAATGATGCTACAAATACTCTTACAAGACTCTGAGAGTAAAGGTATCTACTATGTCTATGTCTTTAAAGACAGTAAAAATTGTTAAGAAGTCTATTTTTTTCCTATAATGCAAGTCCAAAATATTTTCCTCAGTATTTTATAACTCACAATCTTCAATAATAATAGTAATTATTTTTCAAACTGCACTTTGACTCTTATTTAAAAATAAATGTTTCACTAAATATAAATGTATTTTCATTAGGACTGAATGTTAAGTACATTATGAGATTTAAGGCATATGTTAAAAATCTATGGTCCAGGTTTAATATATGTATCATTTCAAAATATGCAATACCTACAGTCACATGGAAAAATAGATGCTACTCAACAAAAGAAAAGATAGACACAAATGAGTTAAAGCAACAAATTTAAAGATGGGTTATCTGTCAATATAAAAAGAACGTGCATAATGCATTTCAAAGATTATAAACGCCACCTGAATGCTTTAGGCTATATCAACTCTACAAAAAGAAAAATGCATTTGAATCATCAAAACCCTGATTTACTTACAGAGTAAATGTAGTAGTGAATGTCAGAGCATCACCGTTAAGAGAGTTTGAAGTACTTGCTAATGGTGTGGCTACCATATTTTCAGCTCCTGCTTTTAGTATAATTAAGTAATAGTAATTTGCTGCATCTGCAAGAAGTAATCACATTACACAATAAGCACAAGCAAAATCAGATTTAGCTAATCAGCATTCTGGAATACTAAAGAAATAAAGGAATACTGAACTGATTTATATACAATTTATTTTTTAAATTACTAAAATCAACTTTCCAGACACAGAAAGCTAAATAAGACTTAAGTAGGCAGTATAATCCTGAAATAAGCATCATCAAAGTCTCTCCTTATTATGTAAATTGAAATAATTTCACTCCACATTCCTCAATTTCTGCTGATTTTGAATTTTACCTAATGACCCTTAATTCTTAACTAATAGTATATATCTCAAAAGGGCAAATGATGGTTATTTCAAAACTGAGATTAAAATACTATATTTCTATAAAAGTTACTCAGAGATAAATTGTAATAAAAACATAAACTATTTCTTCACTATTTGTCATTAATAACCACGTACCTCAAGACGCATACTAAATTACCAATAAATTTCTGGCCACATCCCATTAAAATCAGATAACAGCAAGAATTAGAACCTAAGTTACCTTATTCCTACAAAAATGCTCAAACCTTTCTCTCTATTTACTTTCCCTATGCCTGAAATTTATTTCTCACCTGTGTCTAGCCCTCCTTCCCTTCAAAAAGAATGTTCCACACAAATAAAATTTTAAAAAGAACTATAAAAACCATATCCAACATTTAATAAAACTTTATATTCAAACTTTCAGTAAGAGCAATGCCCATTATTGTGTAGATTGGTATCCCCATAGATGTCTGAAGCTTTCCCTTAGTTATTTTTATTAAATCTTGATAAAAGGACCTAAAGGCCAAAGATACAAACTTTGCATTGTTATGCATGATTTACTTGTTTCTATCCTGTACAATTCCATCTAGGTGAGGTTCATAATTTAACACACAATCTAGAAAAATCACCACCATACCTGGTTTCTGAATCGTACTGCAGACAAAATCTGCTTTTAGAGGCAAGCGGATTTCTGACAAAGTAACTGATCCTTTGGATGGCATAAATTCACTTTGGGATACAGGACTAGCCTTATTCTTCCTCTGAGGTCCTTCGTTCTTCAATTTATTCAATTCGTCAATCAAAAGTGTTCTCTTCTCAGCTATGTGAAACATGGCAATATTCCAAATATTAAAATTGTAACTGTTTCTAATGAGAGCAAATTCAAAAAAGTGTACTGATGTGGAAACTGTACATAACACATAAAGACGAAATCAGTAACACTATCTTTATAAAACAGATGATAGGTGGATGGGGAAAACCTTGATTGCTCATCTATTTACCAAGTCCTTATGATTTAATAAATCAACTTTCAGCTAGTTTTCATGTGTGGTCCAACCCAACATGCCCCATCATCACCACATATATGCACACAGCAAAATTCACAGTTGTTTTAGCTATTTATTGATAACGGAAGGGAGGGGGAGACAGAGAGAGAATGTATGTGTACATGTGTATATATAGAGATTCATTCATTCATCCATTCATTCATTCAATCTGCACAACTGCATTTCTTCAAATGCATTTCAGTTGCTTTTACCTTTCATGCAAACTACAATTTGTTTTACATAGAGTTCTTAAACCTTATAAAAACAAGAACAAAAAATAGATCCACTGGAACAGGTGACTAGGAAAAGCCCTTTCTCTAAACTTAAAGATTTCTAAATATCAAAATGAGTTTTCCCTGGTTAGAAATTTGTTGGAGTTCTTTCAAGTACATCACACATACTTGCAATTAGAAGAAGTCTTTCTGCTTCAGCTTCTTCTAGGGATCCTTTTCCATGCTCTTCATCAACACAGCAGTTAAGAGCCTGGCTAGCTTGATAGATCACTGTCTGTTGCATATTTATTTCATTATTGAGTTCCTAGGAAAACCAATGAGAGGAGAAAAAATATACATATTTTAAACCATTATTTTCACTTTAAACTTGAATTCTGACTAACTTGATTGGATAGTTTCTAGAATTTCCAGACGATAAAGTCAAAATGTTAGTTTCACTGCTCAAGTTTCTACACTATGCACCAAAAACATTTAGCATGTTATAATAATTAAGCTATAAATATTATTCCTTATGAAAAAACTTCCAATTCATATTTATTAAAGTTAAAATTGGGGTTATGTCCAACAAGATAGAAATTTATAAAGTATTTGATTCATTTTATTTACATTACAATTACGCTTTTTAAATATGCTTCCTTAGGGCCAGGCATGGTGGCTCATACCTGTAATCCCAGCACTTTGGGAGTCCAAAGCACAAGAATCACTTGAGCCCAGGAGTGTGAGATCAGTCTGGACAACACGGTGACACTCCATCTCTATTTTCTTTCATAATTAAAATTTTTTAAAAAGCCAGGCATGCTGGCTCATGCCTATAATCCTAGCACTTTGGGAGGCTGAGGTGGGTGGATCACCTAAGGTCAAGAGTTCGAGTCTGGCCTGACCAACATAGTGAAACCCCATCTCTACTAAAAATACAAAAATTAGCCGGGTGTGGGGTGCATGGCTGTAATCCCAGCTACTTGGGAGGCTGAGACAGGAGAATTGCTTGAACCCAGGAGGCAGAGGTTGTAGCCAGCCAAGATCGCACCATTATAATCCAACATGGGCAACAAAGAGCAAAGCGGTGTCTCAAAAAAAAAATGCTCCTTAGCACAAAAAAATCTTGAAGTGAATAACAAATTTCCCACTACATCATTACCCAATTAATAGTTATACTTTAAGGATATTTATGAAAAACCTGTTTTAAAAATAAATATTTCAGTAATGTCAAAGAAGTTTCCAACTTTTCAAAATGAGTACCTTTCCAAAAATAAATTGAATTCAAATGTGATTTACTGAGCTTCTATGCATCAGACACTATTCTGGCCACTCAGGGTTCAGAGATGAGTACGGCTGGGCCCTTGTCCTCACAAAGCTCACAGCCTAGTACAAGAAACATTCCAAATCCCCTTTCCACAGAAGTACATACCTGCATTTTCTGTTTGATATTAACTTGACAAGGAAAGGCATTATTTTTTTCATCCAGTTTTGAAGTAACATCTTCCTTCCGAACAATCACCTGCTTTATTGACGGACGTTCTGTTTCTTTGAATCTTTGAGATCTATATGCATCAATGCTTCAGGAGGTAAGTTACATTCTATTAGAAATCCAGCAACACACTGAGCACTATCCTTTATTGAATATATCAGCAGAATTTGACACTGATATTGAACGTGTCAACAGAACATTTCACAACAGCATGAACTCTCCTTTGGTGAAAGAGAGGCTAATAAAAGTTATTCCAAACTTTTATACAGATGAGTTATTAATAACATTATAATTACAAATTATAACACGACTTACGTCCATCTAAACCATGACCCTTAGTGAGTGAATGCCTTCCAGAAATGTTCTTACCTGTAAAGAAGATCACGATCTTCAGAACCAAGGCTATCACCAGATTCAGCCCGAGGGACACGAGTTCTTTGGAATTTTCCTGGTTTTGGACTTTCATCACTTCTGCTGGTGTCTTTCCATTCCAGTCTAGGTGTGGACACTAAACTCTGTGGGAAAACACATCAGATATTAGTGGATTTTATGGATAAATAACATTGATCCTAAATGATAATTCATTTTATTGTGTGAAAAAAAAAATAAACGAATTCTCCATTAAGAAAAAACTCCAGTAAGTTGATTGATTAATCATAAAAACAAAGCAAACTAAGTTCCTAACACATAAAAGAATAAATAAAACTACAAAGACAGCTGAAACTTATACTTAAAAAAAAAAAAAAAATTCTAGTTGAATCAATTCCCAGAGTTGCAGTTATTCAATTGAGGGTGAAAGCTAATAACAGTAGTTAGATGAAAATAAAAGTTAGTTATATGTGTTCAGAGCTAAATACTGATATACTAACACAACAATGTTCACATCAACTCCACAATATAGGTATTATGAATAATCTCATTTAACAGAAGAGGAAACGGTGGCATAGAGAGGTTAAATAACCTGACCAATAAACAGTCAGTAAATGGCAGAGCCAAAAGCTGAGCCCAAATGTGGCCTTTTAAGCCATGTTACTATCTGGATTTCATCTAAGGTCAAAAGGAAACCACTCAAGAGTTTTAAGGTTTCTTTTAAGAGAACTGACAAGAGGTTTGCAAAACCCCCTTGGCCACAGAGCCAAATGCCCATCTGTCAACAAGAGAAAGGGGAGATATGAAACTACTTAGTTTACTTATGTTCTGGGCCTGTTTAGTTAGCCTTCTCTTACCTCTGGACTTACCACACCAACTGTTTGTGCCAACGGTGAAAGTAAAGACATTGAGGAGATATTCAGTGCATCTTCCTGTTCTTCGCTGCTTTCTGCTAATGCTTGATCCATCTCCTCTTGGCTCTTCTCCACATCTAGTTCACCTTCCTCTAGGAGATCACTGAAGATGTCATTAATTACTTTTGAACTATTGATATCATCACCATTATCCACACTCATCTCAATTTCACGTATCACGTCTGAAAAATATTTCAATAGGTGGATACTGTGACTCAGACATTTAAGAATTAAAGGCATAACAAAGAAAATTTAATATTTGTATTCTTACTAAATAGGAAAAATGCCTTAAAAAAGCACCTCCTAAAAAGAAAAATAAGCAAATACTACTAATAAATGAAACCAAGATAATCTTCAGTTTCAATAACACTGTCTAAGAAATGAATATTGGTAATCCCAGCACTTTGGGAGGCCAAGGCGGGCAGATCAACTGAAGTCAGGAGTTTGAGACAAGTCTGGCCAACATGGCGAAACCCCATCTCTACTAAAAATACAAAAAAAATTAGCCAGGCGTGGTGATAAGTGTCTGTAATCCCAGCTACTCAGGAAGCTGAGACAGGAGAATTGTTTGAACACAGGAGGCAGAGGTTGCAGTGAGCCCAGATGGTGCCATTGCACTCTAGCCTGAGTGACAAGAGCGAAACTCTGTCTCAGGAAAAAAAAGAAACGAATATTGGGTCTATCAAAACTGATTTAATACTTTGTGTTTAAGTAAGAGCATTAAGAACTCAAATGTAGAATAATAGCCAAAGACTTCAGACTTTCAAAAAATATTCTCTCAAATGACTTTTTCTATTGTTGAGAGCTACCCTTTCACACAGCAGTCAATAATAGGAAAATATTAATGTCACTTAGGGCAGGGTTCGATAATAACCTTCAGGGCGCTAACACCTTGTGGTATTGTGATATATACTGGTTTTTGTCCATGATTCCTCGTTCATAACGGCCATATCCCTAGTTACTGTCTTTCATTATAATGTTGGGTGTGTTAGGCCTCACAGGAAACAGAACTCTCCTGCCCTCCTTTTACCTGCCCCAAGGCAGGTCTCTAATCTTCTCCCATCTTTCTCGCTGTGGTTCTTAAGAAGACCCCCCACCCCCCGCACCCCCCACCAGAGAAGATCCACCCTCATACCCTGGAGGAGAGAATGCTGGCTTTATGAAGCTTCCAGTGAAAACAAAGAGAACTGGGTTCAGGGAGCTTCTGGATAACTGAACAAGTGGAGGTTCCTGGAGGGTGGTACCCAGGGAAGGCAATGGAAGCTCCCTGCCCCTTTCCCTATACCTCATCCATATCCTTTATACTAAAGCAGTAAACATAGTATTTCCCAGAGTTCTGTGAGCCAATTAATCAAAGCTAAAGAGGGGGGTCACAGAAACCTCAGCTTAAAGCTGGTCGGTTAGAAGTTTAAGAGGCCTGGGTCAGGTGTGGTGGCTCAGGCCTGTAATCCCAGCACTTTGGGAGGACAAGGCAGGTGGATCACGAGGTCAGGAGTTCGAGACCAGCCTGGCCAATATGGTGAAACCCCGTCTCTACTAAAAATACAAAAATTAGCCAGGTTTGGGGGTGTGCGCCTGTAGTCCCAGGAGGCTGAGGCAGGAGAATCGCTTGAACCTGGGAGGTGGAGGTTGCAGTGAGCCGAGATCATGCCACTGTACTCTAGCCTGGGTGATGGAGTGAGACTCTGTCTTAAAAAAAAAAAAAAAAATTTGAGAGGCCTGGACTTGCAACTAGTATCTGAAGGAGAGGAGGCAGTCTTGGTGACTGAGTCCCCAACCTGTGGAATCTGACACTACCTCCATGTAGCTAGTGTCAGAATTGAGTTGAATTGAACTGGTCACAAAAGTCTTCTGTGTTGATGATTGTTGTGGTGGTGTGAAAACAGAGGAAAACACGGTCCCAGAGAGTTTTTCCCTGAAACACTCCTCTACCAGTACAGACTGTGGGAGTGCAGCACCTTTCCTATCCCTGTGAAAGTCAGCGAGGGTCTTAACCACACTTTCACAGATGCCTGTGAGCTAGCAGTAACTGTTAACAGTACCACATCTTGGTAGAAGCTACAGTATATTCTGATTTAATTAAAAAAACAGAGACACTCTCAATTTGAATATGTGCTTCCATCAATATATTATTTCCTATAGTATGTGCAAAGTTAATAATAAATAAAAAATAAAAACCAACCAATTTTCTGCTCAACCTTTGGGTCTGATGTTACTTTTAAGGATTTGTCCTCTTCTAAAAACAATGTTATTTTCAAAGGGCTAGATTTCGTCATTTTGCATTCAGTGAAACCTAAAAATGTTTAAGAAAGACCACATTAATATATATATAAGAACCTATAATTTTCTAGTTAAGGAATCTTGTGTGTCTTTTTTTCTGATTATAAAACTATGCATTTGTTTTAAAATATTCAAACCCAGAAATGTATAGAAACACCCTTCCCTGAACACCTGTCCTCTCTTAACCCATTTATGCCAGAGGTTGCAAATTTTTTTTGTGAAAAATCAGACCTCGGTGACAACCTTGAGCAGTAGGATATAAGTAACTCCCACAAGCTTAGCGTTCCAACAACAGAACACTAGGCATAAATGCGTTAACTTTTCCCCCATCGAGAGAGAAATGGGACAGCAATATTACCAGGTTATTGTTTGTTTTTCCAGTTTCCCCCCAGGTATGCATATTCCATTTTGTTTCGTTCTGTTATCATACCATACATACTACTCTGCAATTTGTTTTTTACTTTAAAAACAAAGTGTCAGGCCAGGCACGGTGGCTCAAGCCTGTAATCCCAGCACTTTGGGAGGCCGAGGCAGGCAGATCACGAGGTCAGCAGATTGAGACCACCCTGGCTAACAGTGAAACCCCGTCTCTACTAAAACTACAAAAAGAAATTAGCCAGGCGTGGGGGCGGGTGCCTGTAGTCCCAGCTACTCAGGAGGCTGAGGCAGGAGAATGGAGTGAACCCAGGAGATGCAGCTTGCTGTGAGCCGAGATCGTACCACTGCACTCAAGCCTGGGCGACAGAGCAAGACTCCATCTCAAAAAAAAAACAAAAAGAAAACAAAGTGTCAGTAAAATTCCTCAAAAACTAGGAATAGAAGGAAGGTACACAACATAACAAAGGCCATATATGAAAAGCCCTCAGCTAACATTATACTCAACAGCGAAGGATTAAAAGCTTTTCCTCTTAGATGAGGAACAAGACAAAGATGCCTGTTTTAATGACTTCTGTTCAACACAGCATTCAAAGTCCCAGCCAGAGCAATTATGGAAGAAAATAAAAAGGCACCTGAATTAGAAAGGAAGAAGTAAAATTATCTCTATTCACAGATCACATGATCATATATGTAGAAAACCCTGGGCTGAGTGCAGTGGCTCACCCCTATAATCCCAGTACTTTGGGAGGCCGAGGCAAGCGGATCACGAGGTCAGGAGTTTCAGACCAGCCTGGCGACATGGTGAAACCCCATCTGTACTAAAAATACAAAAATTAGCTGGGCGTGGTGGCAGGCGCCTGTAATGCCAGCTACTCGGGAGGCTGAGGCAGGAAAATCGTTTGAACCCAGGAGGCGGGGTTTTCAGTGAGCTGAGATTGCACCATTGCACTCCAGCGTGAGTGACAGGGCAAGACTCCATCTCAAAGAAAAACAAAAAAAGAAAGAAAACCCTAAAAATTCCCCAAAAAACTGCTGAACAAATCTAGCAAAGTTACAGAATACAAAATCAACACACAAAAATCATTTGAGTTTCTACATACTAACCATGAACCATCTAGAAACACTGACCTGTAGGTTCTGTACTGGAATTTTTGGCTGGTGTCTGGTTTTCTGTCACCTTTTCTGTTACTGGAAGTGACTGAGTTTTTGAAACACCTTGGTGTTTTTTGAGGGGAGTGCTCTGACAGTGAGTTTCCTGCAAAAAGCAAATGAAAAAGTAAATTTCATTTCTCAAAACTATAGATTTTATTTCTATGTTATTAAATGAAACAAGATTATTATTAAATATTATTCTGTATAAGTTTCCTTAGAACAAAAGAAACAGTGTGTGTGAATAGGCCCAGTCTTTTTTATAACACAACAAGCCCTCAGTGCTAGTTCACATTCTTGGTAATTCTCAGTATGTAAAATCTCTTTTGGAGACGAGGTAGCAAGAAAGAACAAAAATTCACATCAGGGCTCAGTTTTAGATAAGCCAATAAAAGTGAAAGCCTCTCCATGAAGTCTGGGTATTTGGTAAAATAAAATAAAATAACAACAACAAAAAAGTGAAAGCCATACAAAGGGAAAAACACCCACCCCTATGTCACCCCTTATTTAAACCCACACCTATAACATCTGCGACAGCTCCTACACATCAGGATTCCATTTAACTATCAGTTACCCAGAGGGCAAGAGCAAGAGAAAACAAGGACAAAAACAGATCAGAAGGTAACGAAAGAAGAGAAGAAAACATTCCCTCATCTGAGTCTTTTTATTCATTAGCAAGGTTATTTAACAGGAACATTCACTATTCTGTTTTGCGTGTTTAAAGACTTTATATTGTTGTACAGATTATTTCATCAAAGAAATAAAAGACTTTATGAATAAAGTCATAGTAGAAATCACCAAATAAGAGTAAAGATAAAGGCAGCTAATACTTACACAGAGCTCAATATGTGCCAGCCACCTTTCTAAGCACCTTATATCTATTGCCTCACTGAATCTTCCCAATAACCCTCTATGTTAGGTACTAGTATCTCCATTTTACAGATGAGAGAGCTAAGACACAAAAAAGTTAAGTATCTTGCACACAGTTAGTGACTGGCAGAGCCAGTATATAAACCCAGGTACTCTTGTTCCAGGGATAGTTCCAGACTTTATTGTCTCTCAAGTTAGAAGCAGCTTTGAATGTGTAAAAGCAATGTAATTAGCGTGAAGATGAGTGGATTAAAAAAATACACAAACATTTTTCAAAAACACTGAAAGCATAGTAAATTATCAAATGGTTCCACTACAAAATGTATGGTCTCATATCTCAACTAAGTCTCAACACTACCCCCTATTCTTCCTATGTCTGAGTCAGCTCTCTCTTCTTTCCTCCACAGTATTTCCCTGTCACCTTCCCTTACCTAAGGATGAATGAAACAGGAGGTTTCAGCAGAAAGTCCATCAGTTTTTGCTCTCATAGCTCTGAGACTACCAGCACACCTACATGCTACTTTCCTTTCCTTTTCATCACACAGGAGATTGTCCTCATCAGTTCTGTTCCCTTCACTGTGCTGAGTTCATCCATTCTCACCTCATCCCATTATCACCCCTTATCCCATCACACAAATTGACCTAGGTCTTAGAAAGGACAAAACACATACAAACCATACTTTTCTTCATGTCTTCTAGCCACTACCTCCTTTCTCCCCTCCATTAGGACCAAACTTCTAAGAAATGCCTGCACTCATTGGCCCTGCTCCTCATGCCCATTCCCTCCTCCACCCAGCACCACCTGCATGCCACCTTCAGCTCTTCACTAACACTGCTCTTTGCCATGTTACAGCAAACTTCTTACTTCAAAACCTAGTGGATTTGGCTTAACCCACATTTGAAACATGACAATACCAACCACTCCTTCCTTCTCAAAAGTTTTCTTTCCTTGACTTTATTTCTCTTTTTTTTGAGACGGAGTCTCACGCTATCGCCTGGGCTGGAGTGCAGTGGTGCAATCTCGGCTCACTGAAACCTCCGTCTCCTGTGTTCAAGGGATTCTCTCGTCTCAGTCTCCTGAGTAGCTGGGATTACAGGCACCCGCCACCATGCCTGGCTAATTTTTTTTGTATTTTTAGTAGAGACGGGTTTTCACCATGTTGGCCGGGCTGGTCTCAAACTCCTGACTTCAAGTGATCCACCTGCCTCAGCCTCCCAAAGTGCTGGGATTACAGGCATGAGCCACCGCACCCAGCCCCTTGACTTTAAAAACACTGCCTTCAACTGCATTTTCCTCCTAGCTCTTATATGTGTAACTTTCTGGGAGAATTTCACAGGTTTATTGGGAATTATTTAGTAAAAAATAGTTTAAGAACCCTGCTCTATACTTTCTAGAGACACAGGCGGAAAGCCATGAGAATATGATATGCTGGCAACCAGGTGAAGAAGGCGCTCCCAATAGAAGAGTGATCGACAACATCAAATGCTACTAATCAACTGAAAATTGATTAGTAGGTGAAGATCACTGACAAATGTGATAAGGATATTGACTCTGTGGAAGGAGTGATGGCAAAGCTTAAGCAGAGAGTTCTAGAGAGAAAGAGGAAACCTGAAAGCAACAAGTAGGAATAACTTATAGAAGAGTCTGCATGAAAAGGAGGCAAAGAAAAGGAGGGGAACAGGGTCACGAGAGTTGTTTTTGTTTTCAGATGGCAGATAATAGCTTGTTATATGCTGATGGGAAGGATCAGCAAGCGTATTTCTTCCTTCCTTCAAATACAAGTTTGTTGAGCCCCTACTCTGAGTCAAGCACTAAGAACACAGGTGGAGAAGACTCCCATAGGCAGTGGTGGAATGCAAACTTAAACATTCACGGGAAGATAAATATTCTAGTTGAGGTATACACAGGATGACGTGGGTAAAAAAAGTGGGACCCTTTGAGAAAAGGGCCAAGGAAGAATTCCCAGAGGGGATTAACGTTTGACCTATTCTTAATGAAGTATGAGCTCACCAGGGAGATATTCCTGACAGATAACAGAAGTCAAAGGCAGAGAGATGTGAAAACATGGTATATTTGGCCAGGCGCGATGGCTCATGCCTGTAATCCCAGCACTTTGGGAGGCCGAGGCGGGCGGATCATGAGGTCAGGAGATCAAGACCATTCTGGCTAACACAGTGAAACCCCATCTCTACTAAAAATACAAAAAATTAGCCAGGTGTGGTGGCAGGAGCCTGTAGTCCCAGCTACTTGGGAGGCTGAGGCAGGAGAATGGCGTGAATCTGGGAAGTGGAGCTTGCAGTGAGCCGAGATCGCACCACTGCACTCCAGCCTGGGTGACAGAGTGAGACTCCATCTCAAAAAAAAAACAAAAAACAAAAAACAAGGGTATATTTGAGAAACTGCAAAGAGCCTGCATGGCAGGACTGACATATACCTGTGGAGGAGCAGTGGGGAGGAGCCAGGCAAGAAATCATTCTACATGCCAAGACAAGCAGTTTGTGAATTTTTCTGATGACAACTATGGGGAGCACTCCAAGATTTTAAGCAAGTGAATACATGAATATGCGACTTTTAAAAATATTTCTCTGCCCGGCGCAACGGCTCAGGCCTGTAATCCCAGCACTTTGGGAGGCTGCGATGGGCGGATCACCTGAGGTTAGGAGTTCAAGACCAGCCTGACCAACATGGAGAAACTCCGTCTCTACTAAAAATACAAAATTAGCCAGCATGGTGGCACGCACCTGTAATCCCAGCTACTCAGGAGGCTGAGGCAGAAGAATCACTTGAACCCAGGAGGCGGAGGTTGCAGTGGGCCAAGATCACGCCCCTGTACTCCAGTCTGGGCAACAAGAGTGAAACTCCGTTTCAAAAAAAAAAAAATATATATATATATATATATATATATATATATATATATACATATTTCTCTGGCAGCAACTGGTAAGGTGGATTGGAGAGTAGTGAGACTAAAAGCAGGGTGTTCAGTACAAAGCTACGGCAGTAACTTTGGTAATAGCAGAGGAAAATACGGAAGACGAGGCAGGTTGGCGAGAGATTTAGAAAACTAATTGCTGCATGTGTGTGTTTATGCATATGTGTGCTGGGGCAAGAAGATGGGTAGACACCGTAAACAAGAGGAAGAATCCAAGGAAGAACTTCCAGATTGTTTTAGATGATGAGGTATAGAGTAAATCAACAAAAGAAGACAGAGACTACAAGGGGAAGATACTACAGCAAAGCATAGCAGGCTCTGCTAGCCAACCACACCTAGAGCTCAGGAGAGAGATCAGCACAGTGGAGCTGAACATCATCAGCATTTCAGTGCTTATCGGAATCTAGGTATGTGGACAGGGAAGAGACATTCCAGAGCAACTGAGAAAAAAAGGTTGAGATCAGAACTCTGGGAAATGTGATTTGTTAAGCAAGTGAACTGATAAAGAAAAATCAATCAAGTAGATCTTTCTCAAAGAATACTGGTTAAATTTACTGTTGTTTTACTTTCTATTAGTCCCCACTGTAAATACAATTCTATTAGCTTAAAAACATATCCTAACACAGTACTTTGAAGACACGTAAATGAAACAGAACACAGCTTACATCGTAGAGATTTTGTTGAAGGCTGTTTAATGAACTTTGACCAGAAGAAAGAGCAATCTGGGAGGTATGTGGTGACTGAAGGGATCCCAGATAGTCTAAAGACATGGTGTGTAGAGAAAAGTAAACAGTCATCAATGAGAAAAGTAGATTCTCAGAAATATTTCAGAACTAGCATCTAAGTGGAAAATTAAGTAGACTCTGAAATCAAATGCATGATGAAAATAATTTTCATGAAATTTGATTTTAAGGTCATCAATGAATATGGTGAAGAGTTCCACTGAAATGGAAAAATATCACAAGAAAAGCAGAGTTGCTACGCACATTTAAGGGATTTATAGGTGAAAAGTGACAGAGTTAATTGGAACAGAAAAGTGTGTAAAGAATTATTTGCCAGTACAGAACTACAAATTAGATCCCAACACTATTTGGGGACCAAGTCTGCTTTTATATTTCTTGTTTACATTACCTGTTTGGTTTCTAGTTGTTTGCTTTTTGAGTTTCCGCCTTTTTCTGCACTCCATATATTGCCCTTGTCAAAACGGCCACGAAGACATGCTAGTTCTTTTTGACGTTCCTAAACCCATCAAAAGCTGTATTTTACACAAGAGCCAGCAGCATGTTTAACATCCAAACACTACTAAAATTTTCCTTGTTTTCAGTTTTAAACTGTTTAAAAGGTTTAAACAGTTTGCAGTTTAAAAAGTTCATAATACACATGGAATTCACAACAATATTTCTAATTTGAAATGAGTGATACTGTCTACGGCCATACCACCCTGAATGTGCCTGCTCTTATCTGAAATTAGTGAAACAGAGAATCAAGATGCTACTTATCTCAGTCAAAAAGACTGGCATCAGAACCCATTTTGATTTCTAGGTTCTATGCAGAGATTATGTGATGAATAATGTTAAATACAGTACATCATACCTGCTTGAGCTGTTGTGCTAAATGGGTAGTAGATGAAGATGTGTCTTGCTTGAATAATCTTTCTTGGATGGCCTTTGTATTTGGAGTAATAATGGGGGTTCTATGGGGTATGCTACGAGTTGGACTTTCTTTGCTGTGTTCTTGACAACGCTCTCCAAAGCGTTCCAGGAAAGACTTAATTCCTGCTCCTCCTACAGAAAACACACACATTTTTGGAGGCTATTCAAAATAAAAAATTATTATGATTTCTATGGAAAAAGTTCTAAACTACATTACAGCTTCGAAATGCTTTGATTCTATCAGGAATATTCATTCACAAAGTAAACTATAAAAATACCTCAAAATTTTAAAAAGTGTACTTTACTATTCTATTTAAGTACATGCCCTAAAACCTACTCATAGAATTTAGTTATTTAAAAAATAATAATAATTTTAAAAAGGTAGAATGAGGAGAGAGCAGTAGGGCTTGGAAAACTCCCAAACTGAACAACCAGAATTTAAATAATTAGAAATTGACTGTATGTATATTAATAAATCTACCTTCATCACCAAGTGTGCTGGCCATGGTAACTTCCAACAACTTACATTTCTATAGTCAATTTATTTTATCTTGCTTTTAGGAAGCCTAACATGAAAATTAAGGGAATTTTTCCTTGTTCTCCTTCAGAAGGAAAACTAGGGATTATTCATTTCATCAAAAGGATACCTTGATTTTACAGTATCTTAAAATAGTGTTCGGTTGGGCACAGTGGCTCACACCTGTAATTCTAGTACTCTGGGAGACCAAGGCAGGTGGATCTCTTGAGCTTAGGAATTCGAGACCAGCCCAAGCAACATGGAGGAACCCCATGTCTATAAAAAATACAAAAATTAACCAGGTGTAGTGGCATGCCTGTAGTCCCAGCTACTTGGTGGGCTGAGGCAGGAGGATTGCTTGAATCTGGGAGGTTGAGGCTGCAGAGAGCTGAGATCATGCCACTCACTGCACTCCATCCTGGGTGACAAAGTGAGACCCTGTCTCAAAAACAAAAACAGCAAAACAAAACAAAACAAAACAAAAAACTCCACAGCACTCATTTGAAATAGTATGAAGTAAATTTAAAGTAGGGCAAATGGGGCATATATCACTCCCATCAAGAGGATTCTAAGGTTGTATTATATAAAAATAGGCTTATCTCTATCAGAGATTAGCATATATTTTCCTGTAAAGGGCCAGGCACTAAATATTTTGAGCTTTGTGGCCAATATGGCCTCTGTCACAACTATTCTGCCCTGCATTGCAGAATGAAAGCAACCACAGACAATATGTAAGTAAATGGGTGTGGCTGTGCTCTAATAAAACTTTATTTGCAAAAACAAGCAAAGAGTAGAATTTGAGCCATGGCCATAATTTGAGGACTTCATCTGTCACTTATTACTACTTCAGGCCATATTCCAAACCACAGTCCATTAAGAATGCAGTGAAGTATCTAAAATAAATATCTCTGAAACCCTGGAAATGTGATTCTGGGTATATCCAGTAGTCACGAACAATTAAAACAAATGTTTCTTATCTAAGCCTTGAGTCTTTAGAAAATTGGGACTAACTGGTCCTATTCCATCTGGGGATCTTGCTATTGTTTCCAATTCTCATTCCGGCTCAACTGGAAATTGCTGATTTTTACCTACCCCATAACCGCTTCCCCACTCTCATTTCTATTTACTGCCCCTTTATGATGAACTATAGTTTCTGCAGAGGTTTTATTTTCAGAAAGTTAAACTTTAGAATTAAAAGTCTTTCCAATGAAAATGAACATAGCTCAGAATAAACTCGATTACCATAGATTTTAGTCCTGTGTTTCTCAATTAACACATGTGGAAGTGTGCCAGAAGGTATAAATTACCACAAGATAAATATGGCATTTCCTGGAGTATCAGTTAACTATGGTAAGAAATTTTGAAATTTTATATGTAAATGCTCACACACAATATACACACAGATAGATATAATTGGGGGGATGAAGAGAGGTTGATTAATGAGTACAAATATACAGTTTGGCAGAACAAAAAAGACCCAGTGTTTGATAGATCAGTAGGGTGACTATAGTTTACAATAATCTATTGTATACTTCAAAATAGCTACAAGAGAAGAATTCAAATGTTTCTAGCATAAAGACAAGTATTTAAGGTGATGGATATCCTCGTTACACTGATTTGATATTTATAAATTATATGAATATATTAAATTATCAAATGTACTTCCAAAATATATATATTATTTACCAATAAACAGCAATTTTTTCAAATATTTCTATCATTTATCAATTTAATAAATAAATAAAATTAGAGGTGGAGTCACTCATATGCACATTCACTTCTCTCTGCTATTAGAGGTGCCTTCATACTCAAGATTGAGAAGCACTGCTGTGCACACTTGGCTACAAGAATGTTCCTTCATTATGCCCCTAAAATGTGATTTCTCATTAAATATGCTTTGTCTGAATCAAAAAATATAGAAAAAAAATCTAGCACGATCATCCTGGAAAAAGCATGTTTAAACTGTTAAAATGTAACATATTAAGTCCTTTGACCAGTAAATAGGCTAGTCTACATTAATAAATGTTCATTGAATCAACTAAAGCTGAGGTCTTATTTGGAACATTCAGGAATTGGCACTGGCAAACCATTGCTGTACCATTCACAACTGGATATTTAAAATGTTGAGAATAGATATCCTGAATATAGTCAGCAATAATTTTAAATTTTTTATAAATACGTAACCTGGTGTTGCAGATTTGTCTTTAGATTGAGATTGCAGACAAATTTCTCTATTTAGTTCTCCTTTGGACGGAACTGTCTGGGATAAAGTTGACTTCACAATTGGTTTCGATACCCCCGTTTTCAGAGGGCTAATCGGAGTTTTTGGAAGTAGTTCAGGATTTTGTCCCTCACAACTTTTAGCATCAGTGATAGATGTAGTAGATTTCGCTGGAGAAGAAGTAGCTTTCTGAAACATGAAAACGCTTAGGGTAAACAACATTCATAATATCTAAAAGTAATCCTATAACAAAACAATTCAAGTCCTATTTACTTGATAGCCTTTATGTAAGATTTATGAAAATGAAATGATTTTGCTCTCTAATAGATCAAACAAATGTGAAAGATCTGGGAAAAATACCCAACTTAAAAAGTGCTATTATTTAAATTAGAATATGTGGGTTAGTCTGCATAATGTATTCATGGGTAATTAAGTATTAGCAGTACGATCACTTTTTAAAAAAAAGTTTTATTCATATTATTGCACTAGTACCTTTATCAAATATTTAACTATATTAGACCAAATTACATTTTAATTAAGTCAATAAAAATTTAACAAAATAGTATCATGTACTTGATGGTTAATAAATTAAGTACTTATACATAGCCAGGTACTGTGCTAAGTGTTTTATGACTCTTATTAACCCTCCAAATAACCTTTTTTCCCTATTTTACATACAGAAAAATAAAGCCTTGCAACATTAAGCACCTTGTCCAAAGTCACACTTCTAATTATGTGGTAGAGCTAGGATTCAATGCAGGTCTAATTCTAAAGCCTAGCTCTACACTAAAAGACAATGGTCAGAAACACAAAATTATTTTTCCTTTTTATTTAAGATTGTTTTTTGAAAACTGTTGAGGTAATACATGCACAAAGTAAAAGTTTCAAACATTTCAAAAGGATATATGGTGAAAGTATCATACTCTGTTTGGCAATTTGCCTTCCCAGAGGCAACTATAGTTACTAATTTGTTATATATCTTTTCAGAAATATTTGATAAATTTATATAAATTTCTTATATATATATTTAAAGCATTATAACAGAGGACTTAATTTTCAGTGTTCTCCTTAATGACTAAGAAGAGGCTCTATCATTCCATTATAGACTGGATTTGCATCAAATTAGTATAACTTCAGCTGTCAACTGCTAATTGATCTTGGGATAGGGTACCCAACTTAACGATTTTCACTTTCTAAGAAACTGCTATCTTACAAATACATATAAACTCACTATGCACCTATTATAAAACACATATCCACTCATCCACCTGCACATACACACAGATGTATTATACCACTCATAACAAAAAAAGAAAAGGCTTCCAAAGACCAAAATGATATCAACTTACCACAGAGCTGGAAATTGAGGCATTAACCAAAGATGTATCATCAGCACTTGAGGATGGGGCTTTATTCAAAGAGGCATCGCCATCCCTTTGGGAACAGCATGTAGTTTCCTGCTTAACACTGCTGCTATTGATCCTAGCAGATGCTCCACTTGCAGAGGAAAATTTGGATAAACAAGTGGTACCAGGCTGTTCTTGTACACTGTTTTGTTTTGCAAATGAGTGATTTACATCATCTTCCCAGGAGCAAATAGTTGCAGCAAGGTTGGCCAGACGGCCCCTTCTCCCAACTGGAGCTGCTGAGGCATTTGAAAGTGGTGGTTTGGGAGGGGAAGCAGCCTTTTCCTCTGATGGCATTGGTGAGGAGAGTGAGCTTTCAGGAATATCATCTGAAAATGTTTTCAGAAAAGAGTTAAAAACCATGTTTAAGAGTAATACTTACGTAAAAAACCAGGATCACTCTATGCAGAATTTTAAAATGAGATTAATAGGTTTAAGAACCAGTGAAAAGTTCTAGCATGCATGAAACTATCAAGTTATTTAAATTTGACAACATCTTTTTAAATCAAATGATATTAAATCCAAAATTTAAAAAAAAACCTATTATACCTATTTTTTCCATTTTTCGATGGATCATGAATAAGGCTATATTTTTAGAATGAATTCATGGTGTTATATATAACATTGCACAATTTAAAATTATGTATCTCACAGAAACTTTTTGTTTTAAAAATGGATTAAGACCATTGCTGTACAACAGAATGTTTGCCCAATACAGTAACCATTAGCCACTTGTGAATAATGAGCACTTGAAATGTGGCTGGAGCAGCTGATAAACTACATTTCATTTCATTTTAATTAACTTAAACATCCACATATGGCTAGTGTCTCCTGTACTGGGTAGCACAGGGTTAGATCAAATCAAAAACAACCAAATGTTTTCCTGGACAATTACTTCATTTGGAGAGAAATCCCAAATAGTGATATTTAACTGACGAAGAATCTAGACCTTCCCTAGGGCATGTATATAGGGAATCCAAGGTTCACAGCACTTCCTACTCCACAAATTCAATGAAGGAAAGAGGAATTCCTCCTGTCCAAAGCTTCTGCTTCTGCTGAATTTTCAGTTCTGCCCCTCCAAAACCTTCTCAGGGACCTTGCTCGAAATAAGCCCCCTCCTTCTCTACAAACTCTTCTCTGCACATAAACACAGTAATGAGTTGTTTAACAACGGGGATACATTCTGAGAAATGCATCATGAGGTGATTTTGTTATGTGTACATCACAGAAAGCACTTCCACAAAAATGGTGTAGTCTACGATATAGTTAGGATATGTGGTAAAACCTATCGCTCCTAGGCTAAAAACCTGTACAGCATGTTACTCTACTGAATACTGCAGGCAACTGTAACACAATGGTAAGCAAACATCTAAATATAGAAAAAGCACATTAAAAGTACATTATAATCTTATGAGACGACCATTGTATATGCAGTCCACCACTGACCAAAACATCAATATGTGGTATATGACCATACAGTAGCCCAACCCTTATCTTTAGTTTCACTTTCCCAGTTTCCTTACCAGCAGTCCACTGTTGTCTAAAAATATTTAATGGAAAATTCCAGAAATAAACAATTCATAAGTTTTAAACTGCACACTGTTCTGAGTAGCATGATGAAATCTTGCACCATCTGACCAGGATATGAATCCTTTGTCCAGCATACCCATACTGTAGAAGCCACCCGCCCCATAATCACTTTGTAGCCGTCTTGGTTATCAGATCGACTACTGGAGTATGCAGTGCTTGTGTTCAAGTAGCCTTTATCTGCTCTAATGATGTCCCCAAAGCACAAGAGCAGTAGCAGTGATGCTGGCAATTCGGATACGCCTAAGAGAAGCCATAAAGTGCTTTCTCGAAGTCAAAAGGTGAAAGTTCTCGACTTAATAAGGAAAGAAAATATGCTGAGGTTGCTAAGATCTATGGTAAAAATGAATCTTCTATCCATGAAATTGTGAGGAAGATAAAAGAAATTCATGGAGTTTTGCTGTCGTACCTCAAACTACGAAAGTTATGGCCACAGTGTGTGTAAGTGCTTAGTTAAGATGGAAAAGGCATTACATTTCCAGGTGGAAGATGCACACAGAAAGATGGTGTGAATGATGGCAATCGGGTTCCGTACTGTCTGAGGTTTCAGACATCCACTGGTGGTCGTGGAACATATACCCAGCAGATAAGCGGGGAGACTACTGGATTCTCAAGTTTCTCCTACCTTAGAAACAAACATACTGGCAAGGCGCGAAGGGCCCAAGCCTGTAATCCTAGCACTTTAGGAGGCCGAGGCAGGCAGATCATTTGAGGTCAGGAGTTCGAGACCAGCCTAATTGACATGGTGAAACCCCGTCTCTACTAAAACACAAAATTAGCCACACGCGGTGACAGGTGCCTGTAATCTCAGCTATTCGGGAGGCTGAGGCAGGGGAATCGCTTGAACCCAGGAGGTGGAGGTTGCAATGAGCCAAGATTGTGCCACTGCACTCCAGCCTCGGTGACAGAGCAAGACTCCCTCTCATAAACAAACAAACATACATCCTGGCAAGGAGTGGCGGGCTCACACCTGTAATCCCACCACTTTGGGAGGCCAAGGAGGGTGGATTGCTTGAACTCAGGACTTCAAGACCAGCCTTGGCAATATGGCAAAATCCCATCTCTACAAAAAATGCAAAACTTAGCTGGGCTTGGTGTTACGCCTTTAGTCCCAGCTACTTGGGACACTGAGGTGGGAGGATCGCTAGAGCCTGGGAGGTGGAGGAGGTTGCAGCAAGCTGAGAGCATTACCACTGCACTCCAACCTGAGCGATGAGGCAAGGCCGTCTCAAAAAAAAAATAAACATCCCCTCATTGATATACATCCTCTTTAACTACTGGCCTTCTTTCCCTACACAATATTCACTCACCACTTAACTCACTCAACTGACCTTCTGCCTGTACCACTGCCCCGAAGTTGGTTTTGCCATTGTCACTAGATGCCAGTTCACACTTTGCAGGCTTTGTATTTCTTGACATCTCTAAAATATATCACTTGCTTGCTATTTGTGACATCATTCTCTACTGTCCTTCCTGGCTTATCCTTCACAGTCTTCCAACTACCAAATATCTCCATTTGGCTTGCCCACAGACATCCCAAATAACATATCTGAAGGTGAAATTGCCCTGAACATATTCCTCCTCATCTTAGGAAAAGACGTTGCTAACTATCCAGTCACTGGGGCCAGGAATCTGACCTCTTCCTCCCTTCTCCCTCATCCTCCACCATCCCGTCATTAGGTCCTAGAGTCTGTTTCCTATATGTCTCAAATCCAGCTTCTCCTCTTCATTTCCACAGTCCTTCACTCTTTGCAACTAGATTATATTTTACTTTATTTTATTTTTTGAGAAAGAGTTTTGCTCTTGTTGCCTAGGCTGGAATGTAATGGCACGATCTCAGCTCACTGCAACCTCCGCCTCCCGGGTTCAAGAGATTCTCCTGCCTCAGCCTCCCGAGTAGCTGGGATTACAGGCATGCACCACAGAGTATAGTCACAAGAGCTAGAGGTCTTATTAAGCCCATTCCTAAAACATGACAATAAAACTGTCATCTGCTGATAGGACAGTGCTTATTCTAGGGAAAATAACAGAAGTATATAAAGGATATTGCAGGGAAGGTGGTGGTCAGTGAGGCTTTTCTAGAGGAAGAGACTCCTTAAGCTGGACTCTAAAGGACAACTGGCTTCAGAGAATGGAGATAATCTAGTCAGAAAAACAAAAATGTATGGAAAGCAGAGGTAACATGAGCAGAGTGTGTGTATAAGTAGATCCTATTCTGGTGTTTAAAGCAAGCAGTAGAAAAGCAAGAGTTACATTTTTTTTTTTTCATTCTGAATGTGTCAAAATAGAGAGATACGTTTGAAAAAGCAGCAGGTCCAGATTGGAATTTAATCAGTTGATGGGGAGGTCCTGGGAGAGTTTAAAGCAGAAGCAGGCAAGTGTTTTAGAAAAATCACGCTGGTGTGAGAATTGAGGAGGGACTGGACAGGGCAGAGGTTTGAAGCAGGAAGAACAGTTAGAAGGCTGTTTATAATATTATAATCTAGGTGCAGGCAGGATGCAGTGGCTCACATCCCAGCACTTTGGGAGGCTGAGGCGGGCGGATCACCTGAGGTCAGGAGTTCGAGACCAGTCTGGCCAACATGGTGAAACCTTGTCTCTACTAAAAATACAAAAAATTAGCTGGGTGTGGTGGCATGCGCCTGTAATCCCAGGCGTAAGCAGCTTAGACCTAGGCCCTGTTTTAGCTAGTCCTCCATTTTTTTTTAATTTCTTATTTCTTTGTTGTTGTTATTTCTCAATCTTGTTCAGTGTCCAAAACCCACATCTGAAGTCAAGTCCTACCTCTTACCTCACCACTACTAAAATAAATAGGTATTAATTGATACCATAGACTATGCTATGTGCCAAAAAACATCAGGTGGCCGGGTGAGGTGGCTTACGTCTATAATCCCAGAACTTTGGGAGGCCGAGGTGGGTGGATCACCTGAGGTCAGGAGTTTAAGACCAGCCTGGACAACATGGCGAAAGCCTATCTCTACTAAAAATACAAAAATGGCCAGGGGGGGTGGCTCATGTCTGTAATCCCAGCATTTTGGGAGGCCAAGGCGGGCAGATCACGAGGTCAGGAGACTGAGAGCATCCTGGCTAACACAGTGAAACCCCGTCTCTACTACTAAAAATACAAAAAAAAATTAGCCAGGCATTGTGGCGGGCACCTGTAGTCCCAGCTACTCGGGAGGCTGAGGCAGGAGAATGGCGTGAACCTGGGAGGCGGAGCTTGCAGTGAGCCAAGATCGCACCACTGCACTCCAGCCTGGGCGACAGAGCGAGACTCCATCTCAAAAAAAAAAAAAAAAAATTAGCCAGGTGTGATGGCGGGCACCTGTAATCCCAGCCACTCGGGAGGCTGAGGCAGGAGAATTGCTTGAACCTGCAAGGTGGAGGGTGCAGTGACCCGAGATCATGCCACTGCACTCCAGCCTGGGCAACACAGTGAGACTCTGTCTCAAAAACAAAAACAAAAACAAAAAAATCATCAGGCAGGTCATAGGAATTAAGAGCTCTAAAGTCAAACCATTGGGATTTGAATTTGAGCCGGCTAACCAGGACAGGTTTATTAGCCTGTATGAACCCAGTTTCCCTCTTCTATAAAATGAAGATAAAAGTAGTCTCAAGATTGTAAGAATTAAAAGTTATTAGAATAAAAAAGTTTACATTAAAATAAAAAATATTTGCAATGCCTAGCATTTTACATACTGTTTGCTCTTGAGATTATTATCATCACTGTCAGAAAACATAATCTTAAACTCTCTGCTAATTCTTATCAAAATTTCAGTTAAAAGAAAAGAATTGATATGTATGGAAGACTGCCATAAATATATGTAGTCCATCTAGTTTAAACCAGTCTAAAATATCTGTCATCTATCCAGCCCCATTCTTCAGATCACTTGATCTCAATTCTGGCTATGCATCAGAATTACCTAAAGAGCTTTAAAAAAAATAAGACAAAAGCACACCTTGGGGCTCCACCACATTTCTGAAATTCTAATCCTATGGTCTATGTGATTCTGATACAATCGGCCAGGCTGAGAACCACCTAAGGAATGCTTCCTTGGGTGAGGCCCAGTAGCCACTGAGCTGTCTGCAAGCACTGTGGGGTCTACCTGCACTGTGCTAGCTCACTTTAGAAATGCTTCTACTGCCAGGCGCGGTGGCTCATTACTGTAATCCTAACACTTGGGAGGCCAAGGCAGGCGATCACTTGAAGTCAGGAGTTCGAGACCAGTTTTGCCAACATGGTGCAACTCCATCTCTACCAAAAAATACAAAAAAAAATAGCTGGGCATGGTGGCACGCACCTGTCATCCCAGCTACTCAGGAGGCTGAGGCACGAGAATCACTTGAACCTGAGAGGCGGAAGTTGCAGTGAGCCAAGACTGTGCCGCTGCACTCTAGACTGGGTGACAAAGTGAAACTCTGTCTCAAAAAAAAAAAAAAGAAAAGAAAAAAGAAATGCTTCTACTGAGCTTGGAGCCAGGACATCTGCCTACCTTGAGAAACCTTATAGGTTTATTGGCTCCCACAAAGTCATACTTAAGGACACATGAAAGAAAGTTCTCTCAGGTCTTAGTGCCAAATTCTCAAGTCTTAGTGCCAAAGATAGTTCTGCTTTTAGCTTGTTAGTCATGTAAGTGATAAGTGTTTCATGTCTTCACATGGGCCACTAGCAAAAGGAAGACTTTACAGTCTGCATTTAATAAAATGACTTTACTTTTCCCTTCTTTGTTTTTCCTTCCCGTATTTTCTCTTCACCTTGACTTCTTTACTTTTCTTGTTTCATAATACAGATATTTTTATAAGTCATCTCAAGGCTTTTTTTTTTTTTTTGTAACAAGGCAAGCGATAAGTGAAACTGATCATAGCGTAAACAACTCTGTTGCATAATTGTTGCTTTACTTTTCAGGTACCCCTTCTGATGATAGGCTCATGAAAGGCAAGGATCGAGTCATTTCATTTGTTTCCAGCACTGTGCATAATAATACACTTTGTAGTGCTCAATTTATGTTTTTTGACATTTTATTTCTCCCCTACTGAACAGCATTGCATACCTTAGTCCCTCAAGTTTATTTAATTATTGAATCCATGAAATAGGATTTCTTTAACATGGAGCTGAGGGTCAGCAATGCTAATGACACGTATAGTTTGTTCTCAGCTATTTTTCGTTGCAGATATTAAGGTAATGCATAAGATCAGGTTTCTACGAACTAGTCCAAGAAACTCATTGTGATCTACTTCAGTCTAAACAAAACCAACGTATACTACTGGTAGACAAACCATTTGCAAGCAAAGGATACTCAACATATAGATAAAACAAAAGCATTTACTTTTCATGAGTTAACTGATCAAATGTTTAACATACCAAACTGCATCTTATTGGAACAGATGTATGGACCATACCATCTATACAATTCATACCTGGCATACCATCATTATCCCAAAGGCGCCGTTGCTCCGCAAGTTTTTGCATACGTGTTTTAACTGAGGAGGCTGCAGTTGCTTCCAATCTTGAGTTCGGCCCTCTCCTCATGCCCAGGAGTGATGCCGGGACAGCCACAGAATCACTGACGCTATCTGCTGCTTGTGGCTGCACCTGAGGAGACACGGGACTTGGAGAACAAGATTTTGCAGATGATGACTCAACTGGTTGTTTATTTTCCAAATTAGAAACTTCTACTTCAGTGTTGTCAGAACAGCGTTTTTTTGATGGTGATGGTTTCGTACGAGATTTCTCTACATTAAAAAAGAAGAAAAAAGACATTCAAAATTTGCAATTTCTCACAGCATGAAAAACTTGAGGGTAGATACTTAACAAATTAATAAAACATCACCCCTCCCTATTCTTTTAAATGATTTTAGTTACAACCAGAAATATGTAAAACCCCATTCTCTTTCAGCAACTTAGAAATCTGATATGAAAGATCTTTTCAAGCAAACATAATTTATGGTATAAAAACCTTAATGAAAAGATATTTAGAGCTAAGCTATGGGGGTGCAAAGGCATAAGAAGGATGCAATGGACTGTGGGGATTTGGGGGTAAGAGCGGGATGGGAGCAAGGGATAAAAGAGTACAAATATGTGCAGTGTATACCGCTCAGGTGATGGGTGCACCAAAATCTCACAAATCACCACTAAACAACTTACTCATGTAACCAAATACCACCTGTACCCCAATAATTTATGGAAAAATGAAAATAAATAAAAGATATTTAAATAACATTTTCAAAATATATGCGTAACACTTTATATAGTGTTAAGACAATAGTAAATAAAAAGTGCATACACACAGAATAAGAAAGCATTCTAACAGATTTTAAAGATTATACAGCTTAATCACCTCACCTTCAAATAAGAAATACCAAGCCTAGAGAAATTCAGTTACCCACCTAAAGTCACACAGCTGAGCTGAGTGTAGAAACCAGGTTTTCTGGTTTTGAAACTTTCTTTCATGGAAAATAACTAATAAGCATGGTTAGAAGGGCAATTGGCTTGAGGTTTAGGATTACGACAGGAGACAGAAAAAGTGACTGAATTATCTGGTCAATACCAAACAAATTCACCAGTACGGATATTTAACATTTCATATTTCAAGCTTCTATGAACACCTATAAAATAAATGAAAAAGCCCTAAAATTTAAAAAAAAAAAAATTATCATAACCATAAGGCATATTATTTCTAACTACAACTGAGTTTCAATATATCTTCTGGAAAATTAATATTTTAAAAGAATGTACATTTCATATTAGGACAGTTTCATCAATTGCCTAACCAAATGTTCTGGCAGTGACCAAAGTAGTATCAGGGATAAATCATGATTGCTCTTGTTGATATCAACCTAAGCCAATATACATCATGAAACTTTCTAATCTATTTTTTCCCTACTCTACTTTTTTGTCTCCTTTTTCTTTTTTTGAGATAGGGCCTCACTCTGTCACCCAGGGTGGAATGAAGTGGTGCAATCTCAGCTCACTGCAACCTTGACCTCCTGGGCTCAAGTGATCCTCCCACCTGAGCCTCCCGCGTAGCTGGGACTATAGATGTGCCACCATGCCCAGCTAATTTTTGTATTTTTTGTAGACAGGGTTTTGCCATGTTGCCCAGGCTGGTCTCCAACTCCTGAGCTCAAGCACTCTGCCCACCTCAGTCTCTCAAAGTGTTGGGATTACAGGCATGAGTCACTACACCTGGCTCTTTTTTCTTTTCTTTTCCTTTACTTATTTTGGAAACTTTCTAATGTTTTGTAACTCATTTATGGATCTATTTACTATGAACACACCTAATAATTTTTGAAAGTGTTCCTGCTTTAACATGCAATACCATCTGGAAATACAGAATTATTCTAGTTTACAATTATCTAAAACAGTAAATGTGAACTTCTACCTAAACATCAAAATATAGTTTTGAACTTCTATCTAAGCATCCAAACACTAGTTTTCAAATACATAGCACTCAATAGTACAAACCCATCTCACAGGGAAAACAGAAGATCCTGGACTAGGGACAGGCCCCTATTTTCCTGGCTGAATACCATATAATATGTAATGTATTTCCTTCACTCTCCCTTCAAAATGGATAAATGTATGAAAACTAATTCTTGTTCTATGACTAGCTTCCAAAATAACCGAGCTAGCCCCATGTACTCTTCTCTTTAAAAAAAAAAAAAAAAAAATTGGTTTTCCCTTTGTAATTTTTTTCTATATTTTATTTTACAGTGGTATTACAGTATTTTACAGTCATACTAAGGAAGATTATTATCTCCAGACTATTCCACACTCCAGGAAAAGACTAAGGAGGCTGGCTGATGCTGGCTGGGAATCCCAGGATTGAGGGAAGAGTAAGACTACAGGTGAGTTTGTATTTGTGTGTGTGTGCTTGTGTTTAATTCCACCACTTCTGGAGATTTAACAACCTACACTTTAGAGTTGGTTCAGCAAATAGAGGGTGAAAAGGGTTCATTAAATGTCAAGCACTGGCAGTGTGCCTCCCATTGCCTTGCTGGTACCAGAGACACCATCCACACTCTGTGGCCAGTTGTTCTGCCACCTCTGGGATAAAAAACTACACACTACTGTAAGCATAAATGTTACCCTACTCCTTTATTTTTCTTCCCTTGAAGTTTTAAGGATAACTTCAGATTGGAGAAAATAAAGTTCAATCAATTAATTTGAAATATTTGTTAGAAGAAACTCTGTTCCAACCCGATGGGTTCTAGGCCTAATATAATAACTCTGAAATAGAATAGAAGGCTGTTATTTCCCCCAGAGGCTGTTACATTTGTCTCCCAAAGAGTTTGGTTCTTCTATGTGCTAAGGAAATGTCTGGGGCTTGTCTCCTTCAAAAGAAAAAAAAAAAGCAAATGTTATTTTTCCCCACAAAGTCTATTACCTTCACCACCAGAAACGGGCTGCTGGTTACTTGCTTCTGAAAGTGGCTGTCTGGCTCGCTTAGCATGAGTCATAGACCTTGGAGCTGCTGTGGGTCTCTCAGCCATTTTTCTCTGAAGATTCTCTCGCCTGGCACGGGTTCGCTCCAGCAGTTTCTACACAAATAAATGTATCAGTGTTAAAACGCAAGTTTAATCAAAGGTTCATAAAATTGCAGTATCTTCTAAAATCACCAATTGCCACATAGGATGACAGTTAAACACACTTCAAAAGTGAATCCTAAGCAATTACGTCAAGATTCACTAAATGAGCACCCCAATGTCATAATTATTATAGGAACATTACAGGGGAAATAAAATGTGTAAAGTTACTTATATGAGATTTTTAAAGGCCACAAATTCTTTCTGCTTTCATCAAAAGACAGAATCTATTTCTTTACCCTTGAATCTGGGCTGGCCTTGTGATCTGCTTTGACCAATAAAATACGGCACAAGTGATATTGTGAGACTTCTAGGCATCAGGAGATTTTACAGTTTGGGGTCTCTCTGCCACTAAGTGAACATGCCCAGGTTAAGTCTATTAGAGACACATGGCCCAGCTGATGGTCAGTATCAACTGCTAAACATGTGAATAAGGCCATCCTAGACTACCCAGCTCCAGATAATCTGCGAGATCACTGAAGATTCCTGCATGACCACTGGAGAGACAAGCAGAAGAACAGCCCAGCTGAGCACAATACAAATTGCTGACCCAATGAATCATGAGAAAATAGAGTATTGTTTTAAGCTACTATGGTAGGCAAAATAATGGTCCCTCAAAGATTTTTTGTCCTAATACCCTAAACCTCTGAATATGCTGCCTCACAGGGCAAAAGAGACTACTGATGTGGTTAAGAATCTTTAGATGGAGATAATTCTGGATTATCTGGTCAGGCCCAACATAATCACAAAGGTCCTTACAATGGAAAACAGAGAGGCAAGAAGATGAGAGTCAGGGAAAATATGACAATGGAAGCAGAGGTCAGAGTAATGTGATTTGTGGCTTTGAAGATGGAAGAACGGGACAAGCCAAGATATGCAGATGGCCTTTAGAAACCCAAAGTTAGGAAAGAGATTCTCCCCTACAGCCTCCAGAAGAAACACAATCCCGCTGACACATTGATTTGAACAAAGTAAAATCCATTTCAGATTTCAGAGTAAGACCCTGTCTCTAAAGAACTGTAAGATAATGAATCTGTTACTTTAAGCCACTAAATTTGTGATAAGTTGTTACAGCAGCAAAACTAATACAGTAAAATACAGATTTTACTGGGATGGTGGTAAGCAGCAAGAGATAAATAACATATTAGTCCTTTGAAAACATAAAACACGGCCGGGCGCCGGGCGCGGTGGCTCAAGCCTGTAATCCCAGCACTTTGGGAGGCCGAGGCGGGTGGATCACGAGGTCAGGAGATCAAGACCCTCCTGGCTAACACGGTGAAACCCCGTCTCTACTAAAAATACAAAAAACTAGCCGGCCGTGGTGGCGGGCGCCCGTAGTCCCAGCTACTCAGGAGGCTGAGGCAGGAGAATGGCGTGAACCCGGGAGGCGGAGCTTGCAGTGAGCCGAGATCGCGCCACTGCACTCCAGCCTGGGCGACAGAGCCAGACTCCATCTCAAAAAAAAAAAAAAAGAAAACATAAAACACTTCCTAAGAGGAAAGAAAAACAAAATAGTCTTATGTTTTATTTAACTAAATATTAACATATAATAAAATGGTTTTAAATTGAAATCTTAGCCATTGCATAAAGCCATGAATACTCCTTTCTACTCCAAATCAACTGATGTTCCTATTTTAAGTCAATTTAAGTAAATCTCAAACACAAGACCCTGTGAAACAATTCATTCTTTCAAATGCACACAACTAAAGGAGGTATGCAGATTATTACTACTGCCTTGCATGCTCAGATACAGTAGTTAGTACAGGCTGAAAAATTAAATTCCATTTGACTTTTTAATTCCTTAAAATAGAGTAACAATTTTTTAAAAATCTGAGTACGTAAAAGAAACATAAGCTAAATGTGAAAGAAGGCACACTCTCTACTCTTCTTAAGAATGATTTCTAATTTAAAGTTCATTGAAAAAAAGACACTAAAATGAAATGCTCTAATCACAGAAAAAATAATTTATGAACCAAATGGCTTCCAGAATACAAGACCTTCACCCACTAAATAAAAGTCCTTCAACAAATTCAAGAATAAGCATATTGTTTCACAAATCCATATATGTCTGATAATTTCTCCCATGATACAATATGAGAACTAAAAATAAAATACTAATCCTCTCAATCAACTGAAAAACTCCCTCTTGACGAAGGGGACCCCAGAGAAACCTTAAAAACTGAGTTCTCAGCCATGATGGGACAGGAGGCTGCATGCACCTTATACCCCTCCTTTTGCTGTTTAGACACAATAACTGATCAGCATTAATGTTAGATAGAGATCATAAGACTGACAGAAGGCTCTTTGTAGCAATAAGATATCAAATTATAAACAGGATCAAGCCTGGGCAACAAAGCAAGACCCTGTCTCTGCAAAACATACAAAAGTTAGCCAGGCCTGGTGGGGCACACCGATGGCCCCAGCTACCTGGTGGGTGGGGTGGCTGAAGCAAAAGGATTACTTGAGCCCAGGAGTTCAAGGTTTCGGTGAGCTGTGATCGCTACCGCACTCCAGCCTGGGTAACAGAGTGAGACCCTGTCTCTAAACAAATAAATAGGACCTAAGGCCATGCCAGGCAAGGGTTAAGTCACAAACTCCCTACACTTAAAAAATAAACTGTCTTCTAAATGCCAAAGCTTTTCTTTTACTCTAGTAGCTGAACAAGCACTGACCTCAAGATAAGCAATAAATATTAAAATAATTGCAGCTCATCTGCCATCGGACAATGACTAACCCTCGTGCTCCACAAGCTACAACTACAGCTTTAATTGGACAAGAGATTGATTTCGATAACTCTCTCTCAGTAAGAAGACCACCAACCATGAATTGGTTCTGGCCAGTTTACAGAGGCTGCTCACTTGAATGCCTTCATGTCTCCACCTCACCTTTTGACATATAGGGCCCAACTGTAATGTATTTACATGTTAAGTCTTCATTCCAAAGTGAATATGGGATGCATGTAACCGCATGTTTGCTCAGTACCCACCCATCGGGACCCCTTTTGTAAACACTCATAGCTCTGCCTATAACCTGTTGAATATGTATACTTGGCTAACCCTTCAGGCATAAATCCCTGTTCCACCTTCTCCTCTCTTGAAGTGCCTGTTTCCAGTCTCTGCCCGAAGCTAGTAAATATGTTTTCCAGCCTGTCAGGATGGCCACACTGTAGATTGTAACCCTTTATAAGAAAGTCTCTGCTGAGCACAGTGTCTCATGCCTGTAATCCCAGCACTTTAGGATCACTTGAGGCTAGGAATTTGAGACTAGCTTGACAAACACGGTGAAACCCCGTCTCTACTAAAAATACAAAAATTAGCCAGGTGTGGTGGTGCATGCCTGTAGTCCTAGCTACTTGGGAGGCTGAGGCAGGAGAATCACTTGAACCTGGGAGGTGGAAGTTGCATTGAGCCAAGATCGCACCACTGCACTCCAGCCTGGCGAGAACAAGACTCTGTCTCAAAAAAAAAAAAAAAAGAAGAAGAAGAAGAAAAGAAATAATGATTCCTTTCTAAATTAATAAATTTGTGATTTTTCAATTGCTATATCTATCACTTCCCAGATATAACACTAGCCTAATTATATTCATTCATAGACATGCCCACATTCCATTCTGGTCAGTTAGAACATTTGTGAGTCAGCACAGCTTCAGTTACCATGAGCCGTATGTCACAACGAAAGAATGTGATTTTGTCATTCAAACATATATGAATGTTCTATTGCTTACATTAGATTCAAAAATTCCCAGATTAAAAAAAAATTAATAGATATGCAAAAACAGTTTCCTAATCTGTGAAATAAAGCTATAAACACCAAAGGTTATTAATTTAAAAGAAATTATGTATCTGAAATATATAAACTCAATAGCTCAATAAATGTAAGTAGCCCTTCCTTATAGTATATCAGGAATTTTAAAACTCTTTTAAATACAAGGTATATTCCTTGAAATATCACACCTTTCTTCCAACAGTGTAGGCATTTAAAAAAAAAAAAACTGTAATAACATATTCAAGAAGATAGCCCACATGAATGAATCTCAGAAAACTGAAGCTTATAGTGCCTGAACAACTTTTGCCACATGCACCCCAAAGTCATTTCTGACAAATTTTTCTAGGAGATTTCACTCATTTCCTTGCCTTCTTTAACAGAGTAGACTCAATATAAATTAACTTCTTATTATTTTCAATATGCTCTAGTAGCTCTTCCCCAGGGACTTTCATTTAATTCTGGAAAATAAGAGAAATTCTACAATAAAATATGCTTCTGTGAAGTATTTTAATTACAGCTTTTTCTCTTTCAAGGTTTTTATAAAGAAAGTTCTGGATTGGTAGACTTTACTCTGGGTTTCTTTGTAGTATTCTTGTACTGGGATGACTATCACCTGTGAGCAGAGCTTCAAACTCTTGATGTTATGAGTAGTGAGTTTATGGCTTTGTCACCTGGGCGACAGTGCGAGACTCCGTCTTAAAAAAAAAAAAAAAGAGTGCCAGAACGGTATCAGCAACAGCAGGGAGGAAGGGCGATGCAAAACAGTCTTGTTTGAGGAAAAGAGAGTTTACCATGATTGTAACCTTTCTCAACTAGAGTTACCAAAACAATTAAGCCCTAATACCCTGGCGTTAATGTAATAGTCTTATTTCCTACGTTTGCAGGGTGGCATTGAATTATCCTTGGGAGAACTGAGAAAATAGTCTCCTAATTTTCCTGTGTACCATAGTCTCTCAATTTTCCTAAGTTTCTGAGAGGAAACCCTGGTTGAGAAAGTCATTTTATACTAACTTTCAGTCGATAGACAAAGAACTGTACCAGTAGCTTATTTCACTGTGCAAATATTATAAATGCTATAATTAAGCACCCAAGAGTTGGAATCAATTCAAGTAATTCATTCATTACCTATTAAGGAAAAGACATCTAAGCTGTTTTTCCAACTGCAAGTGATCTAGTTTTTCATAAAATAAACCATACATATTTCTGAGCACATTCTAAAATGATCTCAACAGGTAAAGTTTCTTTCAATTGAAATTTGTACTACTTTCAGAATGACATTTTTAAGTAGAATGAAGTGCAATTTTCAGCCAACTTAAAAATACTTTGTTCCTGTCTGTTACTTAGGAGGACATATAGGGCTAATGATTTAAGGAATCCTATTCTAGTTTAGATAAAATACACTCTTTTCGACCTCAGTGTAAGTGAAAGGTATCTGGTGTATGACCAGCCCTATTTTAAGGCTAATACAAAAATATGCTCTCGGTTTTTCTATTAGAATCTTTAAGGAAGGTGAAAAAAATTGATGTATTTGTCCCAAGATGATTAAGAATTTGAAACAGAAAAATAGATTATGTCATGCTTGAATATAAGTAAACTCTAATTGCTGAAACCTGTAATTTATATCTTACACATAACTTACAGAATTATAATTACATCTCCCCGAAAGAATTACTACTCTTCACAGCATTTAAGTTTTTGAATCAGTGTAAACACAGTTTTAGGTCCACTTTCCAACACTCAAAAACCAACAGTTTGAAACTTGCACAACAGCCTGAAGAAAGAGGAACTGTCCTGGAATAAAAGGGAGTGGACAACTGGCAACAAAACACTCCCGAATGTGACAACGCACAGTCTCCACAAAAGCTAAAATCGACACAATAACGATGTAACCCATACGCAATCTCAAAGGAACAAAAGATGAAATAAGTACTGTAATGATATGCCCCATAAACACCGAAAGGTTTATTTCTTTGCTCTAAAATCGTGAGCTGATAGTTGTGGTCGGCACACTTGCACTGCTTCCTTTCAATTAAAATGTCAGTCCCGGGTATGAACTTCTTCGCTAGTTAGCTGAACAATGGGATATCAAGGTGCAGTGGTTTCTAGCACCTGCTTATTTTAACGTTTTGCTGTCATGTCATTAGCATCTCCTCTGCGAGCTGAGTGAACTCCGCAAATCACACATCCCACTGCCTTTCCCGGGGGCAGCCGCACTGAGTCACCCGCCCCGGACCCCGCCCTGCAGAGCATTCCAGCTGCTTCCAGCAGGACTCGTTCCGCAGGCCTGCGCCTCACTCTTGCTGGGCCAGGACTGCAGAGGGACATGGTAAAAACGCGGGCTGAGGCCGGGCGCGGTGGCTCAAGCCTGTAATCCCAGCACTTTGGGAGGCCGAGACGGGTGGATCACGAGGTCAGGAGATCGAGACCATCCTGGCTAACACGGTGAAACCCCGTCTCTACTAAAAAATACAAAAAACTAGCCGGGCGAGGTGGCGGGCGCCTGTAGTCCCAGCTACTCAGAAGGCTGAGGCAGGAGAATGGCGTGAACCTGGGAGGCGCAGCTTGCAGTGAGCTGAGATCCAGCCACAGCACTCCAGCCTGGGTGACAGAGCGAGACTCCGTCTCAAAAAAAAAAAAAAAAAACGGGGGCTGAAAGACCTCTCACTACCGCCTTTTAGGACAGACTCAAAGCCTTCCTCCCTGAGTTTTATCTGTAGGACTGGAACAACAAAATCTCAGAGGAACCCACCAACCACAGCAGGCCGCAGCCTCGGCTCCTGCTCTGCATCCTCAGCCAATCCGACCCCCGCCCGCACACACTGCGCACGCGCACACACGCGCCCTCCGCCCTGTGGGGGTTCGCCCAGAGGTTGACAGAGGAAGGGGGGTGGGGGCCTAGAGCGGTGGGTCATGGCTGGCTGCACCCGCAAACTCACTCACCTCGGTAAACGGATCCATCGCCCCAGGCGTCGGACTACGAGACGACGGAAACGGTGGTTCAAATTCAGGAAGAGAAAAGTGAGTCTCGGCTCAGTGTGTCTCCTGGAAAAAACCAGGAGTCTGAGGCGGGGAAACTCTCCCACAACCAGCTGTCCTCTCCTCTCGGCTTCTAGTGTCGGACTCGGCCTCTGCAGCCGTTCAAATTTGAATTTCAGCGCCGAGCCGCGAGCATGCGCACTGGGCGGAGCCGGGGCGCCCTCTCCCCGCCCCTGCGCTCGGTCACGTGGCCGCGCCAGGCCCAGTGGTTCCCAAGGGCGGCCCCGCCTCCTTCCCGGCCTCCTCCCAGCCCTGGCCGCGGGATGGAGGCGGGCAGCGGGGCGCTTCCTGCTCTCCAACCGCGTCGGGTTCTCGGCTCCACCCCCAACAACCACACATTCCACTCAGCTTTAAGGCGATTGCTTCACACCAACCGCGTTTGGGCGTTCCCGCCTTCCTTCATTCCTAAAAAAAGTATTAAGACCGGGAGTAGTGTCGCTTGCCTATAATCTCAGCATTTGGGGAGGCTGAGGCTGGAGGATCGCTTGAGCCCAGGAGGTCATGGCTGCAGAGAGCTGTGATCTCACTGCTGCACTCCAGCCTGGGCGGCAAAGTGAGACCCTGCCACAAAAAAGAAAACAGGATTAAGACCCCTTGTGTTGGCCGGGCGCGATGGCTCACACCTGTAATCCCAGCACTGTGGGAGGCCGAGGCGGGCGGATCACGAGGTCAGGAATTCAAGACGAGCCTGGCCAACATGGTGAAACCCCGTCTCTACTAAAAATACAAAAAAAAAAAAAAGATAGGCGTGGTGGCGCGTGCCTGTAATCCCAGCTACTCGGAAGGCTGAGGCAGGAGAATTGCTTGAACTGGTACACAGGAGGCGGAGGTAACAGTGAGCGGAGATCACACCACTGCATTCCAGCCTGGGCTACAGAGTGAGACAGAGAGCCCTCGTGTTTCAGGTGCTCCTAGCCCGTTGGCCTTCAACAGCTTTGTTTCCCAGGTCACACCCAACTCCTAGTCCCCAAAAGGGGGACTGCAGGCCTGGCCCTCAGAAAAGGCAGGTCTGGTGGGTCCCCAACACTCTTAGCCAATGAAATAAAGCTAAAATTAACAGACTGTGTGAAGCGTTCATGCACAGTTTTTTATTTTAAATTCCATCCAACTGTGTACAGTGTTAGAGCGGGAGGAATTCTGACAAGCCCTCTGTCTAGTTCAATCCTTTTACAGCTGAGAGAAGGGACGCGCGTAAACGTTAAAGGAACTGGTCCAAGGAAATGAAAATCCCGTTCTCAGCTCATGATCCGTTTTCCACACTAGCTGAGGCTGTATCTCCTGCTTATTTTTTGTAGAGTACCCCAAATTGTAAGATAGATTACATAATTTCTGTATCAGATTCATTTCTTCTATAACAAGTCTGTGCAGGTAAAGATGACAGTTCTTGATTTGTTCATCTGAAAAGTTAAGAGTGACTGTCCATGAGCTGAACAAAACAGAACTATTCCTCCCAACTAAGTGGTTTCAAAATGTATAATAACATGTCCATCTTAGCAGTCAGTCAATGTAACAAAAAGTATTTACTAATATTTTTATTTTGAATTTTTGTATGATAGATTGTACGTAACCGAAATCAGGGCAAGGGGTAAGGGAAATATTGCCTGGGGTCAGGGCTCCACCCAGTTAGCCAAATCAGTTAACCCATGGGGTTTTTTTTTTTTAAACCTTTGTGGGGAGTCATGGACTCCTTTGAAAATATATTAAAACTGACCCTCTACCTAGAAAAATGACCATTTAATCATGAACTATTTATAAAACAGGATTTTGTGAAGTTCATGGACACCAGGCCAAGAACTTCTGATTTAGCCTGTTAGTATTTTAGTTTACTCATCTGTGTAACAGGAATAATCATCTGCCCTGATTTCCTCAGAGTTGTTAGGAGGGGCAGCTGAAAAATGGACATAATCCAAAAATATTCCATAATAAGACACTGTCTGAGTGTGTAGTATATGGAATTATTAGTATTTAACCCAGAATGTGTTATTTATGAACAAAGGAAAGAGATACTTGAATTTTTTTCAAGTGTGACAGGAAAGAGGTGTATGTATTTGGGGTGTGTCTGTGTGTGTATGCGTGTTTTAAAAAAGTTGGAAAATGAGTCATTAGAAATTTATGTAGCTGTTGTGCCTTCTGGCTATCCCTATGAGCCTTAGTTTCTTTATATCTGCCTCAACTAGATTCCAGTTAGGACTAAAAGAGGTAAAGCACTTAGCATAAGATAGCTACTCACAACATTTAGTGTATCTTCCCTCACCATCCCACTATCCCACTATGTTTTTGGTTTCTACCTTTATAATGATGATGATAGTAATAATGGCAACCATCACAATTAAATAACTCCTAAGACTAAAACACTTACTATGTGCCAGAAACCATGGTAGATATTCAAGTCTACTCTCCTGGGGTACTACAATTGTCTCCTACCATACCTCCTTTCATTCTTAACTCCTGGTAGTTCATTCTTCAGTTTCTAGGCTAGAATGATTTTTATCTTTTTAAAAATTGTGTTATATAACAAATAACAAAAAAGTTAAAAACAAAAAAATTATGATATACAACAAAGATGTGAATAATGAAACATAACCATACACCAGCCACCTAGCTTAAAAATAAAACATCCCACATGTAATTGAAGTCTCCTGTGTGTCCCTTCCTATTCTCATTCATCTTCCCACTCTTCTGGGGTAAAGCTGTCTTGATTTGATGTTTGTCATTCCCATAGAAATATGTATACTTTTATCACATCTACATATATTTATCCACAACAATATCTAGTGCTTTATATATAAATTTTATTTTCAGGATATATCTTTCTGCAACTTTTTTTGGCCCAATAATATCTTTATGGGATTTATCCTCACTAATAACTATAGCTGCATTTAATTCATGTTCACTGCTAAATTATATTATACAAATATACTTGTAATTTATGTACCCATTATCCTGTTAATTGCCATTTAGCTTATTTCCAGTTTTTCATTCCAAAGATCCCATGATGCCATGACTATCCCTTACATGCACATGCAAAACTTTCTCTAGAGCAGTATACCTAGGAATTAGTAGCTTATTTCAATATTATTACCAGATATTAAAAATAAACTGCTCTTCAAAATGGTCATAACAATTGATACTCCAGTCAGTAGTATATGCCCCTGGCTGCTGCTCTAGTTCCTCCCCAATATGTGGGTACATTTAAATTTTTGCCATTCTTGTTTGAGTGCCTTTCTTTTATCACTAGTGAAGGTGAACATGATTTTGTATTTACTGGACTTTCAATTTTTCTTTTCTGTGATTTTCAACTTTATATCCTTGCCCATTTTTCTGTGCAATTATTTGCCTTTTTCTTATTGATTCATAGGGTTTTTGTTGGTTGTTTACTATTTTCTGGTAAAATAAACTTTGTTGGTTTTTTGGCTTGCCGATTTTTTGGTTTGTCGCTTGTCTTTTTACTTTATGATGTCTCACATGTACAGAAGTATTTAATGTAACTAATGATACACACACACACACACATACACACATACATATACCATATATATTTTCCTTTAGGGTTTGTGTTTTTTATGCCTTAAGAAATCGTTCCCTCTCCTGAGATAATAAAGATGTTCTGCTGTACTTTCTTCTAAATATTTTAAAGTATGGCTTTTCATGGTTTTGTCTTTAAACTATCTGGATTGATCTTGTTTTTTATATGAATAACCAGTTGTCTTAGCAGCAGTTATTAAATTGTCCATCCTTTCTCTCATTGACCTGTAATGCCACTTTTATAATATATCAAATTTTCTTTTTTTTTTTTCCCCGAGACACTCTCGCTCTTTCGCCAAGGCTGGAGTGCAATGGCCTGATCTTGGCTCACTGCAACCTCCGCCTCCCAGGTTCGAGCAACTCTGCTGCCTCAGCCTCCCGAGTAGCTGGGACTACAGGCATATGCCACCATGTCTGGCTAATATTTGTATTTTTAGTACAGTCGGGGTTTCCCTATGTTGGCCAGGATGGTCTCAAACTCCTGACCACAAGTCATCCACCCACCTAGACCTCCCAAAGTGCTGGGATTACAGGCATAAGCCACCATTCCTGACCAACAGTTTTTTATTTTATTTTATTTTATTTTATTTTATTTTATTTTATTTTTTGAGATAGGGTCTTGCTCTGTCACCCAGGCTGGAGTGCAGCAGCACGATCATAGCTCACTGCAGCTTCAAATTCTTGGCCTCAAGCAATCTTCCCATCTTGGCCTTCCAAGTATCTGGGACAACAGGTGTGTGCCACCACACCCTGCTAGTTTTAAAAATTTTTTGTAGAGACAGGATCTCATTTTGTTGCCCAGGCTGGTCTCCAACTCCCAGCCTCAAATGATCCTCCCACCTTGGCCTTCCAAAGTGCTGGGATTACAGGTGTAAGCCACCATGTTCAGCTTCAACTTTTTATGTACACGTAGGTCTGTGTCGGGCTCTATTCTGTTCCACTGGTCTGTCTATTCCTCTCCCAATATCACACTATATTAGTTGTGTATGTTGATATCTGGTAGGGCAAATTCCAATTCGACTTGGATTATTTTGCCTCATTGTTCTTCCACATGAATTTTAGGGTCAGATTCTCAAGCTCCAAAAAGGAAAGAAAAAAGAAAAGAAAATCCTCTTCTGATTTTTAATCCAAATTGCACTGAATTTATCACATAATTTGGAGAGAATTCGCATCTTTGTGATACCAATGCTACCCATTTATGAGCATGGTATATCTTCGTTATACCTGCTAAAAATGTCCATAACAAACTCACATAAAGATCTGTAAACTTTTGTTAAATTTATTCCTACATATATTTGTTGTTGCTGATCTTATTAGTTTTAGCAATTTATTTATAGAGAGGGATCTTTTTAAAATGTAAATTTTGCAGTGTCAATTCCTTGTTTGGAGCTGCTCTATGTCTTTCATTGCAATTAAAATGATATCCAGTAATATCCTTATCATACCGACATGGCCATGCATGATCTGGACCCTCCTTGCCTCTCTGAATAACCTAGTATTCTCATAACATCACAATACTTTCCCTTTTTTTTTCCCACTAGGCTCCAGCTTCAGGCCTTTTTTCTGGTCATAAAAAATGCCAAATTTCTTCCTGCCTCAAGGACTTTCCTCTGCCTGGACACTCCTCCTCTAGATTTAGCACGTCTGCTCCTCATTATTTGGGCCTAAGCTTGCATGTGCTACCTCCTGAAAGAGGACTTCTTTGATCAGGTGGCCACCCCCGTCTTCTCTGCCCACCAATCACTTTCCATTCTATTACTCTGATTTCTTCATCCCATTTGCCACTATCTGATATTATTTTATTTATGTATTTATGTTTATTATCTAGGCCTTCCTACTAGAGTATAAGCTATGGCAGTGCAGGGCCTTGTTTATAGCTGTAGCCCAGCACCTTCTGGCACATGAGTGTAGTAGATACTTGTTAAATAAATGAATATAAGAATAACACTTATTCCTATTTTAGAGATGGGAAACTGAGATGCAAAGAGGCTAAGGGATTTGCCTAAATCATCAAAAGTATCTTCCCTACTTATTTAAATAAAACACAAAACTTCCCAAGTTATTTAAATAAAGACCACAACATAGTACATTAATTTAAGAATAGAACCAAGAGTCTGAAGTAGAAATAACTAGAGATGAAAGATAACCCTGGAAAATGAGTATTTGCTTCTTCTAAGACCTGCTCTTTTAAACAAATGAAATAATAATTATGTCTTTTGCAAATAAAATTGCTGATAAAAAGGCTGAAAAACACAAAAATTTGAAAGCATGGACTGCAACAAAGACCATCCAAATGCTGTATATTTACAGTTAATTTTTCAAAATACAGTCACATACATTTGTATTTTATATTTTATACTATTTTTCTACTTTTAAAAATACCATTTATATTTAATTTTTAAATTTTTAGACTATTTACACTTAATTCACAAAGTAATACAATAACACAAATCTTTTTATTTTTACAGGGAGAGAAAAGGCCAAGACTTAATCATAAGGCAGTGGCAAGAAGAGCTAAACTCAAGTTCTCTACCTCAGGTTATCTGGCTGAAGGGCCACTTCTTTTACACTTTTTAAAAATTATTATTATACTTTAAGTTCTGGGGTACATGTGCAGAACGTGCAGGTTTGTTACATAGGTATACACATGCCATGGTGGTTTGCTGCATCCATCAACCTGTCATCTACATTAGGTATTTCTCCTGATGCTATCCCTCCCCTAATCCTCCACCCCACTACAGGCCCTGGTGTGTGATGTTCCCCTCCCTGTGTCCATGTGTGCTCATTGTTCAACTCCCACTTATAAGTGAGAACATGCTGTGTTTGGTTTTCTGTTCCTGTTTTAGTTTGCTGAGAATGATGGTTTCCAGCTTCATCCATGTCCTTGCAAAGGACATGAGCTCATCCTTTTTTATGGTTGCATAGTATTCCATGGTGCATATGTGCCACATTTTCTTAATCCAGTCTATCATTGATGGACATTTGGGTTGGTTCCAAGTCTTTGCTATTGTGAACAGCACTGCAATAAACATACATGTGCGTGTGTCTTTATAGTAGAATGATTTATAATCCTTTGGATATATACCCAGTAATGGTATTGCTGGGTCAAATGGTATTTCTAGTTCTACACATTTATTATAATGAAGAAACAAGAACCATCAAAGGATGTTATTATATATTATTAAAAAGGGCGATTTTGCTTGTTACTACTCTCTACTATTAATGATTAATGGTACTAATCTCTACTATTAATGATTCTTAGTGTCACATAGATTTTTTATTTCTAGTTTAATTGATGAAGATGTTTCAGATTCCAGAGTGGCATAAACATATTGTGCTTTCTGAATATATTATATTGTTTCCAAAAACCGGTGCAACTAGAGGCGTAACTCCTTTATTCAATAGACTAATCTCAAAATGCATACAACTTTAATCTTTTTATTTTCTCATGTGGTTAATAGGGATATTAAGATAATTTATATTTAAAAGACCACAGTAAATCCTTTCATAAAGAGGAAGAATTATTTTATGTACTTATCACACTATACTTTTTATATTGATAACTTTTCTTTTCCATACCTAATTTCTTAAAGCTATTTTTATAAAACTTAATTTTTAGTGATATCATACAAGTCACTCTTAAATATTACAGAAATAACAGAAGCCAGTGTTTCCTAAATATCAGAGTCCATTTGTTGAACATCAAATATAACATCTTAAATTTTTCTCCCATGCAAATAGGCATTTTGCAAATTTCTTTTTTTTGAGACAGACCCCGTCACTCAGGCTGGAGTGCAGTGGCACAACTCTGCTCACTGCAACTTCCGCCTCCCAGGTTCAAGTGATTCTCCTGCCTCAGCCTCCCGAGTAGCTGGGATCACAGGCACCCACCACCATGCCCGGCTAATTTTTTATTTTTTTGTTTTGTTTTGTTTTTAGTAGAGACAGGGTTTCACCATGTTGGCCAGGCTGGTCTTGAACTCCTGACCTTAGGTGATCTGCACCACCTCGGCCTTCCAAAGTGCTGAGATTACAGGCATAAGCCGCTGTGCCCGGCCACAGATCTTCTTAAATTTGATACAAGAGAACAAGAGAATGTAACAGGTTTATTGCATTCCATTGATGTCTGTCATGAATTTAGTGATCTTCTAAACGCTTCAAAAATTTCTCCTGACATACTATTTCCAGACCCAGGGTTCATTAATTCTTTCATTAATCCTTCCAAATGTTGGGGTTCAGGACATTCACTTTCACTCTCCTCTTTCCTGCTTCTCACAGTCGAACACCATCCCAGTCTTCCTCAGTCCTGTTCATGCCTGGCACTTAATAGGCCCTCAAGAAATGTTTGCTGTTTGCTGATGTATTCTCCAGGACCACAATCTCCTTCCTTTTTTTTTTTGGCAGGTGGCGGGGGAGGTGGAGTCTCGCTCTGTCACCCAGACTGGAGTGCAGTGTTACCATCTTAGCTCACTGCAACCTCTGCCTCCCAGATTCAAGTGAGTCTCCTGCCTCAGATTCCCAAGTAGCTGGGATTACAGGTGCCCACCACCATGCCTAATTTTTTGTATTTTAGTAGAGATGGGGTTTCACCATATTGGCCAGGCTGGCCTCAAACTCCTGACCTCAGGTGATGCAAGCTGCCTTGGCCTCCCAAAGTGATGGAATTACAGGCATGAGCCACCTCACCCAGCCTCTTTCCTATACTCTGACCTTACCATTCCTCAAACCTTCCAACTGTACTGACCTTCTCCTCCCTTCTCATCCACCCACATGTATGACCATACATGGACTCCAATCAACACTTGGAAATGCTCCAGCTCCAAGATTTCAAACCCCAAACCTGGTCTCCTGATTCTAATCTTGCCTCCTTATCTCTTCTTCAGTGCTGCTCACTCCTCCTAAACCTGCAAGTCCCCTCCCCTCTCCCTTCCAGTCCTAACGTTCAGTTCATTCTCCTTTTTCACCTTTGGGCCCAGATTGAAAATATTATAGCTTGGGCTTTATAGCTATGCCCAGGTGTTAACCTTGATCTCCTACCATAACCTTTTCTAAGAGGTCACATGCCTCATAAGTAGCTCAATCTATTTTGAAAAGGGGGCCAAGAGAAAAGGGAGTTTAAAACAAAACCAAAAAAAACCAAACCAAAACAAAACAAAACCACTAGGCTGGCCAACATGGTGAAACCCCGTCTCTACTAAAAATACAAAAAATTAGGTGGGTGCAGTGGCACGCACCTGTAATCCCAGCTACTCAGGAGGCTGAGGCAGGAGAATCACTTGAACCTGGGAGGTGGAGGTTGCGGTGAGCCGAGACTGTGGCACTGCACTCCAGCCTGGGCTACAGAGCGAGACTTTTTCTCAAAACAAAACCTTAGAGCTGTCAGGGAATTTATAGACCACCTAATCCAGCTCCTTAAAATAGTAGGTGAGGAAATAAGACTGTGAATAGTCTAAGATTTCCAGAGCCTGCCATCAGCCTTTCCTGGGTCTCTTCCCAAACAGTGCCCATCCTCCTTTAAGCCTCACTTGCTCCTTCCCAGCCAGACCTCAAGAGAAACTATTTTAATACCATTCTCCTTGGTCTCTTGTCCTTCTTGTGGCACTTAACTTGCTAATCTCTAACCTTGTTTGTTCTGTTTTCCTGGCTTGCTCAACATTGCCAGAAAAAGACAAGAAATTGAGCCAATTCCATTTCAAATTTATCCCACTGGACCATTAATGTTGCTCAGAATCCATTTGAATCATTTGAATCAGAATCCATTTGAATCCCTATCACAGTCTCGATCACATTTCCCATCCTACCCCTTTCCTCTCTGCAAATGACCTTAACACCCACTTTGCTTAGTGTTCAATGCCAAGGAAAGCACTCAGAGATCGGAACCCAATCACTTGCTGTTCATTCCTGAACAAACCCTGCTATTTGCCACCTCTATGGCATGCTCATCCTACTTCTACTACCAAAATGTCCTGCCCATCACCTTTGAATTTCTAAATACAAATCCAGCTGAATAGTATATCTTACAAGATTTCTTACCTAGTCCAAAGTGAGGTCATCTTCCACCTTAGTACTCAATTTGCACCACTTTATTTTGCCATTATTTCAGACTTACAGAAAAGTTGTGAAAGGTTTATGTGTACACACACGAGAGAGAGAGAGAGAGAGAGCAAAAATGAAACAAAGATTCCTGGATTCCAGGAATCATCCAGATTCCCAATATAGTAACATGTTACTACATTGGCTTTATAACCTCTTCTCTCTCTCTCTCTCTCTCTGTCTCTCTCTCTCTCTCTCTCTGTGTGTGTGTGTGTGTGTGCGTGTGTGTGTGTGTGTGTATACACTTACCATTGTGTTACAATTACCTCCAGTATTCAGTATAGTAACATACTGTACAGGTTTGTAGTCTAGGAGCAATAGGCTACACCATCTAGGTTTATGTAAGTACATTCCACGATGTTCCCACAATGCCAAAATCACCTAGTGATACATTTTTTTCAGAACATATCCCTATCAGTAAGTGACACATGACTATACATATACACATATACTTATATACATTTACATATATACATACATACTCTGAAGTGTTTAGGGGGAAAAGGATATCATGTCTAAAAGCTACTCTTAAAACAACTCAGAAAAAAAGTCATACATATGTATATAGGTATATATATACACACACACACAGACACACACATGCATAGTTATAGTTACATAGTCATATATGTTTCTCTCTGTGTAGACATAGATAGAAAGAAAGATAAAACCTTGTGGGTTCTTCTTCCTCTGCCCCATAACCAAATGACTGAGAACTCTAAATTCTTCCCGGAATGCTCTTACCTGCTTGCGTACACTCTCCAGGTGATCTCATCAGCCCCACTGACTTAAAATTTCCATCCATGTAGTGGGGTTCATTCCGATATGACCGAATAGGAACAGCTCTGGTCTGCAGCTCCCAGCATGATTGACACAGAAGACGGATGATTTCTGCATTTCTAACTGAGGTACCTGGTTCATCTCATTGGGACTGATTGGACAGTGGGTACAGCCCACGGAGGGTGAGCCAAAGCACAGCGGGGCATCACCTCACCCAGGAATTGCAAGGGGGCGGGGGATTTCCCTTTCCTAGCAAAGGGCAGCCATGACAGTATGTATCAGGAAAATCGGGACACTGCCACCCAACTACTGAGCTTTTCCAATGGTCTTAGCAGATGGCACACCAGGAGATTATATCCCACGTCTGGCTCAACGGGTCCCATGCCCACGGACCCTTGCTCACTGCTAGCGCAGCAGTCTGAGATCAAACTGCCAGGCGGTAGCCTGGCTAGGGAACAGACCTCTGCCATTGCTGAGGCTTGAGTAGGTAAACAAAGCAGCCAGGAAGCTTGAACTGGGTGGAGCCCACCTCAGCTCAACGAGGCCTGCCTGCCTCTGTATCCTTCATCTCTGGGGGCAGGCCATAGCTGAACAAAAGGCAGCAGAAACTTCTGAAGACTTAAACATCCCCGTCTGACAGCTCTGAAGAGAGCAGTGGTTCTCCCAGCATGGTGTTTGAGCTCTGAGACTGGACAGACTGCCTTCTCAACTGGGTCCCTGACGCCCGTGTAGCCTAACTGGGAGACACGTCCCAGTAGGGGCCGACTGACACCTCATACAGCCGGGTGCCCCTCTGAGACAAAGCTTCCAGAGGAAGGGTCAGGAGCAATATTTGCTGTTCTGCAATATTTGCTGTTCTGCAGCCTCAGCTGGTGATACCCAGACAAACAGGGTCTGGAGTGGACCTCCAGCAAACTCCAACAGACCTGCAGCTGAGGGACCTGACTGTTAGAAGGAAAGCTAACAAACAGAAAGGAATAGCATCAACATCAACAAAAAGGACATCCACACCAAAACCCCATGTGTAGGTCACCATGATCAAAGACTAAAGGTAGATAAAACCACAAAGATGGGGAGAAACCAGAGCAGAAAAGCTGAAAATTCTAAAAACTAGAGAGCCTCTTCTCCTCCAAAGGATTGCAGCTCCTTGCCAGCAACGGAACAAAGCTGGACAGAGAATGACTTTGATGAGCTGACAGAAGTAGGCTTCAGAAGGTCGGTAATAACAAACTTCTCCGAGCTAAAGGAGGATGTTCAAACCCATTGCAAGGAAGCTAAAACCCTTGAAAAAAGATTAGATGAATGGCTAACTAGAATAAACAGTGCAGAGAAGACCTTAAATGACCTGATGGAGCTGAAAACCATGGCACAAGAACTACATGATGCATGCACAAGCTTCAATAGCTGATTCAATCAAGTGGAAGAAAGGGTATCAGTGATTGAAGATCAAATGAATGAAATGAAGCGAGAAGAGAAGTTTAGAGAAAAAAGACTAAAAAGAAATGAACAAATCCTCCAAGAAATATGGGACTATGTGAAAAGACCATATCTATGTTTGATTGGTGTACCTGAAAGTGATGGGGAGAATGGAACCAAGCTGGAAAACACTCTCCAGGATATTATCCAGGAGAACTTCCCCAACCTAGCAAGGCAGGCCAACATTCAAATTCAGGAAAAACAGAGAACACCACAAAGATATTCCTTGAGAAGAACAACCCCAAGACACATAATTGTCAGATTCACCAAGGTCGAAATGAAGGAAAAAATGTTAAGGGCAGCCAGAGCAAAAGGTCGGGTTACCCACAAAGGGAAGCCCATCAGAATAACAGCAGATCTCTTGGCAGAAACTCTACAAGCCAGAAGAGAGTGGTGGTCAATATTCAACATTCTTAAAAGAATTTTCAACCCAGAATTTCATATTTAGCCAAACTAAGCTTCATAAGTGAAGGAGAAATAAAATCCTTTATAGACAAACAAATGCTGAGAAATTTTGTCACCACCAAGCCTGCCTTACAAGAGCTCTTGAAGGAAGCACTAAACATGGAAAGGAACAACTGGTACCACTGCAAAAACATGCCAAATTGTAAAGACCACTGATGCTAGGAAGAAACTGCATCAACTAATGGGCAAAATAACCAGCTAACATCATAATGACAGGATCAAATTCACACATAACAATATTAGCCTTAAATGTAAATGGGCTAAATGTCCCAATTAAAAGACACAGACTGGCAAATTTGATACAGAGTCAAGCCCCACCCATGTGCTGTATTCAGGAGACCCATCTCACAAGCAGAGACAAACATAGGCTCAAAATAAAGGAATGGAAGAAGATCTACCAAGCAAATGGAAAGCAAAAAAAAAAAAAAAAAAAAAAGCAGGGGTTGCAATCCTAGTCTCTGATAAAACAGACTTTAAACCAACAAAGATCAAAATAGACAAAGAAGGCCATTACATAATGGTAAAGTGATCAATTCAACAAGAAGAGCTAACTATCCTAAACATATATGCACCCGATACAGGACCACCCAGATTCATAAAGCAAGTCCTTAGAGACCTACAAAGAGACTTAGACTCCCGCACAATAATAATGGGAGACTTTAACACCCCACTGTCAATATTAGACAGATCAACGAGACAGAAGGTTAACAAGGATATCCAGGACTTGAACTCTGCTCTGCACCAAACAGACCTAATAGACATTTATAGAACTCTCCACCCCAAATCAACAGAATATACATTCTTCTCAGCACCACATTGCACTTATTCCAAAACTGACCACATAGTTGGAAGTAAAGCACTCCTCAGCAAATGTACAAGAACAGAAATCACAACAAACTGTCTCTCAGACCACACTGCAATCAAATTAGAACTCAGGATTAAGAAACTCAATCAAAACCACTCAACTACATGGAAACTGAACAACCTGCTCCTGAATGACTCCTGGCCAAATAAGGAAATGAAGGCAGAAATAAAGATGTTCTTTGAAATCAATGAGAACAAAGACACAATGTACCACAATCTCTGGGACACATTTAAAGCAGTGTGTAGAGGGAAATTTATAGCACTAAATGCCCACAAGAGAAAGCAGGAAAGATCTAAAATTGACACCCTAACATCACAATTAAAAGAACTAGAGAAGCAAGAGCAAACACATTCAAAAGCTAGCAGAAAGCAAGAAATAACTACGATCAGAGCAGAACTGAAAGAGATAGAGACACAAAAAACCTTCAAAACATCAATGAATCCAGAAGCTGGTTTTTTGAAAAGATCAACAAAATTGATAAACCGTGAGCAAGAGTAACAAAGAAAAGAGAGAAGAATCAAATAGATGAAATAAAAAATGATAAAGGGGATATCACCACCGATCCCACAGAAATACAAACTACCATCAGAGAATACTATAAACACCTCTACACAAATAAACTAGAAAATCTAGAAGAAATGGATAAATTCCTGGACACATACACCCTCCCAAGACTAAACCAGGAAGAAGTTGAACCCCTGAATAGACCAATAACAGGCTCTGAAATTGAGGCAATAATTAATAGCCTACCAACCAAAAAAAGTCCAGGACCAGATGGATTCACAGCCAAATTCTACCAGGGTACAAAGAGGAGCTGGTACCATTCCTTCTGACACTATTCCAATCAATAGAAAAAGAGGGAATCCTCCTGAACTCATTTTATGAGGCCAGCATCATCCTGATACCAAAGCCTGGCAGAGATACAACCAAAAAAGAGAATTTTAGACCAATATCCCTGATGAACATTGATGCAAAAATCCTCAATAAAATAGTGGCAAACCAGATCCAGCAGCACATCAAAAAACTTACCCACCAAGATCAAGTTGGCTTCCTCCCTGGGATGCGAGGCTGGTTCAACATATTCAAATCAATAAACATAATCCATCACATAAACAGAACCAATGACAAAAACCACATGATTATCTCAATAGATGCAGAAAAGGCCTTCAACACATGAAAAAATGCTCATCATCACTGATCATCAGAGAAATGCAAATCAAAACCACAATGAGATAGCATCTCACACCAGTTAGAATGGGGATCATTAAAAAGTCAGGAAACAACAGGTGCTGGAGAGGATGTGGAGAAATAGGAATGCTTTTACACTGTTGATGGGAGTGTAAACTAGTTCAACCATTGTGGAAGACAGTGTGGCGATTCCTCAAGGATCTAGAACTAGAAATACCATTTGACCCAGCCATCCCATTACTGGGTATATATACCCAAAGGATTATAAATCATGCTACTATAAAGACACATGCACACATATGTTTATTGTGGCACTATTCACAATAGCAAAGACTTGGATTAAGAAAATGTGGCACATATACACCACGGAATACTATGCAGCCATGAAAAAGGATGAGTTCATATTCGTTGTAGGGACATGGATGAAGCTAGAAACTATCATTCTGAGCAAACTATCCCAAGGACAGAAAACCAAAGACCACATGTTCTCACTCATAGGTGGGAACTGAACAATGAGAACACTTTGACACAGGGCAGGGAACGTCACACACTGGGGTGGGGGGGCAGGGGGAGGGATAGCATTAGGAGAAATACCAAATGTAAATGACGAGTTAATGGGTGCAGCAAACCAGCATGGTACATGTATACCTATGTAACAAACCTGCATGTTGTGCACATGTACCCTAGAACTTAAAGTATAATAAAAAAAAAAAAATTAAAGAAAAAAGAAAGAAGTCTTAGGGGTTTTTGAATCTTGTTCTTACAACTTAAAAAAGTTCAAGATATTTAATATATGCAGGAATTACATATTGGATTTCAAAGACTTCAATTGTGAGATTCAGTTAAAAGTGCATTTTTCTAGTGTATTTATCTAAATAATTATTTGTTATATCTTTTATGTTATATCTCATATAATCGTCTAAAATTTTGTTTACTATTTCATGAAATAAAAACCTCAAAAAAAACAAAAAAAAAACAAGAAAAAAGAAAACCCTGGAAAGTGGCTCTAATACAATATTTTTCAATTAGAATTAATTTTTCAAAATGGAAATGTTATTTTTATTATAAAATTAGTATATGTTTATTGTTAAAAATAAGTACAAAAATCTCTAAAAGAAAAAGGGAACAATTACCAGCAGTTCCACATTCCAGAGCTCATCACTGTTAGCATTTAGGTATACAAATAGCCAAACACTTTTCCTATCAATACAATTAATTTTTAAATTTGACCATTATGCAATGTACACATGCACTGAAACATCATACTGTACCCCATAAACATGTGCAATTATTATGTCCATTAAAAACAAGATAAAAACCATTTACAAAAAAAAATATTCCATCCATGTAGTAATGGCTCCTAAATTTATTTCTCTAGCCTGGTCTCTTCCTTGAGATCTGAACTCTGAAATCCAACTGCCTATTTGAAATCTTGGCTTAGAGGGCTGGGCACAGCAGCTCACACCTACAATCCCAGTACTTAGGGAGGCCAAGATGGAAGGATTGCTTGAGCAGAGGAGTTTGAGACCAGCCTGGGCAACAAAGTGAGACCCCGTATCTAAAAAATACCAAAAAATTAGCAGGATGTCCTTGACATGCCTGTGGTCCCAGCTACACAGGAAGCTGAGGCAGGAGGTTGAGCCATGTTTGAGCCACTGCCCTCCAACCTGGGTGACAGAGCAAGACCCTCTCCCAAAAAGAGATCTCAGCTTAGATATCAACTGGCGTATTAAACATGACATATCCAAAATAGAATTTCCCCACTAAACCTGTTCTCCTGTCTTTTCCATTTCAACTATCCACTCAGTTGTTCAAGCCAAAATCCTAGGAGTCATGTTTAATTCCTCCTTCCACTCTTCCTACTCCATTCACACACTAGCCTGCTGATCAACTCTGCCTCTAGAACATATCCTGAGTCTTCTACTCCTCTTCCTCTCCACACCTCCCTTTCCACTCAGAGCCATCACCACTCTCTCACTTGGCCCACTGCAAGAGGGTCTTATTTGGTTTCCCTGCTTCTACTCTCAACTTGGTCTCCCTGCTTCTACTCTCAACTTCTTATTCATTGTCCTCAGAGATGCCAAGGCAAGCTTTTATAAACATAAATCATATCATGTCACTGCACTGTTTAAAATCCTCCAGTGGGCCAGGTGCAGTAGCTCATGCCTATAATCCCACCACTTTGGGAGGGCAAGGCAGGAGGATCACTTGAGTCCAGGAGTTCGAAACCAGCCTGGGCAACATAGTGAGACCTTGTCTCTACAAAGAAAAAAAAAATTAGCCATGCGTGGTGGGTCATGCCTGTAGTCGCAGCTACTCAGGAGTCTGAGGTGGGAGCAATCACTTCAGCCAAGGAGGTGGAGGCTGCAGTGAGCCATGATCTCACCACTATACTCAGCCTGGGTGACAGAGTGAGACCATGTCTCAAAAAAATATATATACATAAAATAAAATGGCCAGGCACGGTGACTCATGTTTGTAATCCCAGCACTTTGGGAGACTGAGGCGGGCAGATCACGAGGTCAAGAGATCAAGACCATCCTGGCTAACACGGTAAAACCCTGTCTCTACTAAAAAATACAAAAAATTAGCTGGGCATTGTGGCAGGCACCTGTAGTCCCAGCTACTCGGGAGGCTGAGGCAGGAGAATCACTTGAACCCGAGAGGCAGAAGTTGCAGTGAGCTGAGATCGTGCCCCTGCACTCTAGCCTGGGCAACAGAGTGAGACTCCATCTCAGAAAAGAGAAAAAAAATATCCTCCAGTCGCTTCTGATTGCACTTGGAATAATACTGAAATTAGGCTAGGTGTGGTAGCTCACACCTGTAATACTGGCACTTTGGGAGGTAGACGTGGGAGGACTGCTTGAGGCCAAGAGTCCCAGACTAGTCTAGGCAACATAGTGAGACCCCCATCTCTACAAAAAATTTTTTAAAAATAAAGAATAAAGTCAAAACTCCCTTCCCTGGCCCCTGCCTACCTCTCTTCTCCTACCCGCTTTCCCCCAGCTCACTAGACTTCAATCATACTGACCTTCATGTGGGGCCAGGATCATGCCAAATCATTCTTATCTCAGGGCTTTTGGCTTTGCAATTCCCTTTGCCTAGATCGCTTGTCCCCTAAAAATTCCGACTCTTATTCTTCAAGCGGCTGACATTTGTTCTTCAAGTCTTAGCTCAAAGGTACTTTCTCAGAGGCCTTTCCTGATCACTCCAAGTTACCTACCATCTAGCATACTTTCCTGATTTGCCATGCTTCGTAGCACCTATCTGTATCTGAAATTATATCTTTTGTTCAATTGGTTGTTGTCTTTTTTCTCCCAGTATAAGTTCTATGAGAACTGGTACTCTGATTTACTTACCCTAGCATCCCTGTCATATATGCTAAAGGACTGATTGATGCATGTACATAATTTTTATTGCTTTTTTTTTTGAGATGAAGTCTTGCTCTGTTGCCCAGGCTGGAGTGCAGTGGCACCATCTTGGCTCACTGCAACCTCCACTCCTGGGATTCAAGTGATCCTCCTGCCTCAGCCTCCTGAGCAGCTGGGACTACAGGCATGCACCACTACACCCGGCTAATTTTTGAATTTTTAGTACAGACAGGGTTTCATCATGTTGGCCAGGATGGTCTTGAACTCCTGACCTCAGGTGATCTGCCCGCCTTGGCCGCCCACAGTGTTGGGATTACAGGCGTGAGCCACCAGGCCCAGCCATCATTTTTACATATGTATATACATACCATGAGTAAGTTCTTTGAAGGTAGGTTTCATATCTTTTTCATCATCTTTTTACCTTGTATATAATAGGAACTTAAATATCTGGAAGGAGTTAAGTTAATGCACATCTTGGTTTCTCCAAAATATAATTAAAAGCAGTATCTTTTTGGCTGATTAAAAAATATCCTTCCTCCCTTAATCATTTCCAACAAACATCAAAAACACCATTTACACACATATAAAATCACAGTGTTCCCCAGGGTTTTTGTGCTGTTCTGTTTTCATTGAGGTGAAAAGGCAGAGGCGTTTCACAAAGCATTCTTTTATTTGGCTTCCACTTAATGCTTTTCATTCTCCTGAATATAGACATGCTGCAAAACATTCCATTCTCTTGATATAGACATCCTGAAAGCATTCAAACTGTGCTGACTTTTTTTTTTTTTATTGAGGCAGAGTCTCACTCCGTCGCCCAGGCTGGAGTGCAGTGGTGCGATCTCCGCTCACTGTAAGCTCCGCCTCCTGGGTTCATGCCATTCTCCTCCCTCAGCCTCCCGAATAGCTGGAACTACAGGCGCCCGCCAACACGCCCGGCTAATTTTTTTGTGTTTTTAGTAGAGACGGAGTTTCACCGTGTTAGCCAGGATGGTCTTGATCTCCTGACCTCGTGATCCACCCGTCTCGGCCTCCCAAATGAAATTTTTTTAAAAGCCAAGGAAAAACCAATTCTACCAACTATTTCCTAGATTTCTTTTTTTTTTTCTCCTCTTTTACGAATTGAGAAACATTGTTTACAGTTTGCCCTAAGGCTTCTGGTACTGCTTATCAGCGTCTGAGGTATTGCAGCTAGAGTTGCTCTATTCTTTTATAATGGTAGGCTGCAGAAGCTTCCCTCCCCATTTTTTAAGTTTCTCATCTGAAACTTACAAGTAAGTAAATATAGTGTGCTAATTCATTTTTTGTTAATAAGATAAAAACCTCTTTTTAATAAACTTTTTTTCAGTTGCAAGCATGATATGCTCTCAAAAAACTGAACTTCTGCTATAGAAAGTGAAGTATTACAGGCCGGGTGTGGTGGCTGACACCTGTAATCCCAGCACTTTGAGAGGCTACAGAGGGAGGATTGCTTGAGGCCAGGAATTTGAGACCAGCCTGGGCAACAAAGCAAGATCCCATTTCTACAAAAAGTGCCTGTGGTCCCAGCTACTTGGGAGGCCGGGGTGGGAGGATCGCTTGAGCTGAGGAGTTATGATTGCACCACTGCGCTCCAGCCTGGGTGACAGAGTGAGACCCTATCTCTGAGAAAAACAAGTGAAATAATATACTTTTCTTCCAGTAGCAACACTTTCTGGCAGCCTTGTCCAGACCCCATCTCTCTCTTCCTCTTTCTTGGTCTTTACTAGCCTTTATGCCCTATCAAGGTAAACGATCAAACCTCTCCTGAATCTTTAACAAGCAGGATGTTGATCTCGTTTTCTAAAAAGAAAATGATCTTCTCTTATTACACACAGATGGTTTAACTTACCTTTTTTTACTTTTTTTATACCAAAACTCCATCAACTAACTTATGAATAGTAAATAAACATTTGTCAACATCTGTTCTACTATGTAAAAAGAATATACAGATAAACATGAGTAGTTAATTAAACATGCACTGATGAAGTAAAAAAAAATAGTTATTGACTGGGCATGGTGGCTCACATCTGTAATCCTAGCATTTTGGGAGGCCAAGGCAATCAGATTGCTTTAGTCCAGGAGTTCAAAACCAGCCTGGCAACATGGCAAAACCCCATCTCTACAAAAAAATATAAAAATTTCGCCTGGCCTGGTGGCACATGCCTGTTGTCTCAGCTACTCGGGAGGCTGAGGCTTAGGTAAGATTATGGCATGAACCATGATCATGCCATTGCACTCCAACCTGGGTGACAGAGTGAGCCCTTGTCCCAAAACAAAAAATGAAATAAAATAAATAAGTTCTTTACCTATAACATAACAATCCTGCCACACATAAAATAATATTTCTATCAAAACATCTATTTTTCTATTATTTTAAATCTAAAATTAAATGGAAATCATCCTTACAGATATTCATTAATCAAAATGATCCACAATACAATGCTTCTAGAATACATAAAGATGACAATAAAAGGAAAGTGAGTATATCTCAGTAAGACAACTGCAGTGGCATTTTTGGTTATTATTGAAAAATTTAAGTTTAATAAAACTTTAAAAAGGGTGAAGGGCATCCTTAAAGGTAAACATAAATTATTAAAATCAGTTTTAATGGCCAGGGACAGTGACTCATGCCTATGATCCTAGCACTTTGTGAGGCTGAGGCGGGCAGATCACCTGAGGTCAGGAGTTTGAGACCAGCCTGGCCAACATGGTGAAACCCTGTCTCTACTAAAAATACAAAATTAGTTGGGCATGGTGGCACACGCCTGTAATCCCAGCTGCTCGGGAGGCTGAGGCAGGAGAATCACTTGAACCCAGGAGGCAGAGTTTGCAGTGAGCCGGGATCACGCCACTGCACTCTAGCCTGAGTAAAAAAAAGAGCGAAACTCTGTCTCAAAAGAAAAAATAAATAAATAAAAATAAAAACAAAAGCAGTTTTAATAAATTCCTAACTTGATCTTGAAATTAGTGCCCTAAAAATGGAGCAGTAACATAATTAAGTCAATCATCTTGTCTCAATATTAATGGTTAATGTAGAAACAGGTATAAAGGAAAATTTCTCAGAAAGATGAGATTGTTCATTGTTCTTGTGGATATGTAAAAACAATGCTAACTCAAAAGCAGCCAACTGGACAGCTGCAGATGCTGAACCCAGTGGAAACACTAAGTAGGCATAGCATGAATCAGTAATTAACAAAGCAGATGCAGAAAGCTTGATGAGGGTGAATAATTGCATAGATGGGAATAGTAAAAGGAGCTGGTAACAGTACAAGTTTTATAAGAAATTGGATAAACTCTTTGTATTCATGAATTTGTTAGCAAGAGTGCTTCAGTAATACACAGATAATATATTTTTTAAATGTTTTGATTATATTGATAAATACCTTTATATGGTACTTATCACTAAAGAAATTTAAAAATGGTCCACAGGAAAATATTGGTAGGGTGAACATAAAAATAATTATAAAAGTAAAGAATGAAATAATATTTCAGGTAGGCTAACTACAGAGGCATCAAATTTGTTTATTTTTGGAATTCTTAATTTTAATGACATGTTGACATTAGAATGCACATCATTTTCTAATTTTTATATGTATGTATGCATGTACATATATATACACACATGCATGTATTTTATAGAAAATCTTCCCTACTAGTCAGGACTTGCCTTGAGGATAAGTATCATGTTTTGTTATGTACTCCACAAACACCAGGCCCAGTGTCTTCTATATCAATAAATACCTGTGGAATCAGGAAGATAATCTATATCTTGGTTACTTAAAATATAATGAAAATAGGCAATATGATTAAACATACTTTAGTAAAAGCATTCAGAGTAAACTGCACAGACACTGAACATATGACTTGGTAACATCTTTTAGGAGGCTTTCTTTTTTGAGAAATAGCTCTTAAACTACAGTGACAGACTTTTTCGAGAAATAGTTCTTAAACTGCTCTTAAACTGTAGTTTAAAAACTAGAAATTTGTAGAGGTATAGATGCATTTATAGCAAACTTGGAAAACAGCTCTCAGAATTCTGGGTATATAAGGAAGCCAACAGCATGGTTCATTTAGAGCCTTTTTCCTTAGGACATATGTTGCAAGAATTACTACTCTTACAAGTGCAGCAGATTCATTGCTCATTACTATAGCAAGTGTTTTAACCCAAAGCAGATTTGTTCTTCATCTATTGGTCCATTTGATATAATTCCATATTATTTTAGTTATCATTGTAAATGCACACACTTTCTATTGTCTACTTATTCATTAATTCACAAATATTTACTGAGGACCTGCTACGTGCCAGTCACTCTTCTTGGTGCAGGGATATAGCAGTGAACAAACAAAAATCACTGCACTTGTGGAAATTTTATTCTAGGGATGGATACAGACAATAGTCATGATAAATCAATAAAATATGTAATAAATTAGACAATGTTAAGTGCTAAGTAAAAAAATAAAGCAGAGAAGGCCTATAGGAAATATGAAGAAGTAGAATTTTAAATAGAGTGGCCAGGGAAGGGCTCACGCAGAAGTGACATTTGGGTTAAGTCCCGAGGAAGCAAGGGAGCTAGTCCTGCAGATATCTGAGGGTAGAACATTCCATGCGGGGAGGATTCCAAGTTGCAAAGGCCTTGAGGTGAAATAGTGCCTGGAATTGAGGAATATCAAGGAGGCCAGTGTGTCCATGGGGGAGGAAGTAGTTGGAGATGAGATCAAAGAGGTGACAGGAGGCTAGGTCATAAAGGACTTCACAGGAAAGGAAGCCACTGAAGGTTTTGAACAGAGTGACATGATCTGATTTTTTCACAGGTTCACTCTGGCCACTGAGTTTTTAGAACAGTGTGAAAGAGGGTAGGGTGGGAATACAGAGACGGTCTAGAAGACTGCCATAATCCAGACAAGAGGTGGTGGTGGCTTGAACCAGTGTGGTAGCAAGTGGCTAGACTCCAGATGTATTTGGAAGATAGTATTCACAGGATTCGAAGACAGAATATGAAGTGAGGTTATCCAGTATTTGTGATATAGTTACATTTCCACTATTCTCTCCTAAGTGATGAAAAAGACACAATTTCTCACAAGTTGTCTGACATTTTCAGAGTTTGACAGTCCTGATATTCAACTTTCTTTTGTTCCCAAGTTTGGAAACACACCCCATTATTTCCATGTCTTACCTCAGCCTTGAGGATGAAGACGAGATGTAACTGTCTGAAGACTGACAGTTGCCAGCACTATCTCACCAGCTCTTCCTAGACTGTAAGCTCCACTAGGCTTATTTCATTCCCCTTGATGTCCTCAAAGCCTGACTCAGAACCTTGCACACGTTAGGGTCTCAAAAAATGTTTGTTGAATGGTTTAGTCTACATTTCCCATTCCCACTGGTTTTTTTTTTTTTTAGTTTCACCGTGTCACCCAGGCTGGAGTGGTGCAGTGGCGCGATCATGGCCCACTGCATGCTCACCTCCCGGACTCAGGCAGTCCTCCCGCCTTGGCCTCCCGAGTAGCTGGGGCTACAGAAGTGTGCCACCACGATTTGTTAATTTTTTGTGTTTTTAGTAGAGATGAGTTTTCGCCATGTGGCCCAGGCTGGTCTCCAACTCCCGGCCTCAAACGATCCACCCGCCTTGGCTTCCCAAAGTGCGAGGATTACAGACATAAGCCACCGCGGCCTGCCTCCCAGTTACTGTAAAAGATTAAATTTTCACACTTGCTAATGTGAAAATGAATAATAAACTGAAAATAACATTAAGCCCTTATCAATTGCAGAATCACAAGCTACAATGTGAATTTCAGTATTAATAGTATGCTGGGGTACTGTCAAGTGGTCATTGAGCCTCTTGCACTTTTCACTCTTACTAGCTCAACCTGAAGGTGTTTTACCTTCCCCGCACCTCCTAAGCGGAAGGACGGGGAGACCGGCTTTGCTATTTGCAGCTAGGGCCGAGTGTCACAGCGCACCATGGAGTTCAGTCCCCTTTAAACGGGTACAAACGTCTCTGAAAGATCAGTCATCATGCGTTATCCGACTAGCGGGAGACCTCAGCCGCTCGCGGGCACAGCCACAAGCCCTGGAGACACTGGCCCGCGCTAGGCACGCCGGGAGTTGTAGTTCCTCCCACTCTCTCTCGCTGCCCGCCGGCCTGCGTCGCACGAGCGCCCCCAGCGGCGCAGGCTCCGGGAAGCGCAGCGCGCGCGGACCCCGGGGGCAGTTTCCTAGCAACCGGCGCAGCGGCTACGTCACGGTGGCAGGTTCTAATCGCTGCCGGGCACCGTAGGGCCGCCGTGTGTATCTTCCAGCATCTGCGGGCTGGTGAAAACGCTGTTCACAGTCAGTGTCCGTACGTCTTCGTCCGCCATTACCCTCCTTATCCTGCTCCAGGTAGCGGAAAGCCGCCTCCCGCCGCGCACCCTCCACTGAGGCCCGGGTCAGAGGCTAGAGGCCGCCCGGCCCGCCCCGGCGCGGCCCTTTCCCCTGAGCCCGCGGAGCCTGCCGCCCCGGGCCTCGGGGGAACGATGCTGGAGTCCATTCGCGTGACGGGTGAGTGCAGGGAAGGGCTGGCCGCGGCGGGGGTGCGGGGCGGACCAGGGTCCCGCCGCCCGGGGTCCAGGTAATGGTAGCCACCGGCTGGGCGCGCCGCTCGGGACTCCACCCTGCGTCCCGACCCCTGCGGGGCGCTCAGGAGGCGCTCGCGAAAAACCTACGGAGGGAAGAGAGAAATCGGCCCCTTTTCCTTTCGTCACTTGTTATCAGTAAGTACATGCTGTGGAATCTCGTGAAAAATATTATAATAATAGACCGGTTGCTGGTCCTACAAAGGTACAATCCAAAGATTGTTAAATCCTATTTCAAAACACGCTAGGTGTGTGCTTAAGCTTCATAATTTTCTAGAATATTCAGAAAAAATAAGCTAAGTGAAAGAACACATCTGTATTTCAGTATTTATACTGTGTATATTTGTGTGTGTATGCTTTTATTCTTAAACAGTGAGAACATTTTGAGTTGATATTATAATAGGCCATTTTACAGTACAGATTATACCAAGTGTAAAACATGGGTCTTTAAACAGACCCCAGGTCAGAAAGTCTGAAAGTTTACCTGCATTTTTTTAAATTCAGTTCAATCTCTGGGAGCACAGAACTTGACTCTTACTATTTGTAAATCCAATGCGTGTTAGCCGTTAAAAAAAAAACCTTACGTAATCTTAGAGTAATTTTCTAGGCCATTTTCCCAGCATTTGATTCTGTACGCAAACATTTTTGCAAGGCAGGGTTTTGACAGTTCAGAATTATGACGAAGAACAACGGAGTAAAGGGAAATACCTACTCCTCAAACTAGTGCCAAGATAAGGCCGGAATTTTAAATTTTAAAACAATGCAGTACCTAATAGACTATTTTTCTGTGAGCACTCTAACAGAAAAACCAAACCCCTTGCCAGTGAAAACATGATTTTAATTTTATACTGTTTTATTTCATGTTCAATGTTACACGGAGTTGATTTGTGCAGTCATGACATTGCTGCGATGTATCATTTACGTTAACAGGAAGCATAGTCACAGGATCTAAGATTGAAAAGGCAACTTTAATTGGCGTTAGAGTTTTTAAAAATGTGATTTCATGTAGATGCTTCTTTCATCCTAAAACACAATTAAAATGTCAAAAGTTACTGAAAAGTACCATACCTCCTAAATATGGAGCAAGGTTTCTCAACCTCAGCACCATTAACTTTGTTGTTGTTTTTGAAACGGAGTTTGGCTCTGTCACCCAGGCTGGAGTGCAATGGCGCTGTCTCTGCTCACTGCAAGCTCCACCTCCCGGGTTCAAGCGATTCTCCTGCCTCGACTTCCCGAGTAACTGGGATTACAGACGTACGCCACCAGACCCGGCGAATTTTTGTAGTTTTAGTCGAGACAGGGAGGGGTTCACCATGTTGGCCAGGCTTGTCGGAACTCCTGACCTCAGGTAATCCTCCCACCTCGGCCTCCCAAAGTGCTGGGATTACAGGCATGAGCCACTGTGCCCAGCCTAACACTGTTAACTTTGGACAAGATAATTCTTCCTTGTGGGATGCTGTTCTCTGCCCCGACCCCATAATTGTGACAACTAAAAATCACAATTGGGCAGGGGGGTGGGGGAGGGCAACATCTTCTTCTCCATAGAATCAGTGCCTTGAAGAAAAATGTAGATTTCTGTCACAGTGCACATTATTTGATTGAGGAATCACATAGATGAAAATTATTTTCCCAAACCGTAACAATCATTGTAGAGATACAAATAAAATAATATTAGTATTAGAAAGCAGATACTCTGATCATTTAGTCATGCAGAGTGATCTTTTGATATGTCAACATGTTGAGTTAGAAGTTTCAGAAGAGATACTTTAGAAAGTAGTAGACCCACTCCTCTTGTCTCATTTCCCTTCCTATAATTTAGTGGTGGTGCATTTATCAATCCAACCCTGTATGTTTGCAAACCCTGAGGTAAATAATTTGGCAGTTAATTTCTGTAGTACAATGAAGTTCAAATAGCCATTTGAGACCATTCAAGCCTCTAATTTACAATTCCTTTAAAAATAACTGGGTCATTTTTCAGACTACTTTCTCTCTTACATAGTACTTAACTAGTTGAAATAATTCTAGAGCCCGGTGCCCAGCATTTCACTGCAATATCAGAAAAACCCAATTTGGACAGCCAGAACCTTCATGTAGAGAGTTAAGCTGAAAACATGCCCTCCTCTCCCCTGGTCATTCCCTCACGATTCATTGACATCTAAGATGGCCATGTTCTTCTTTCTGGTTAGCAGAACTTGATTGTGGTAAGAGTACTGATGGAAATGTGTTCATTTTTTTTTCAGCTCTAAAAGTTGTTACAAATATAGAACAGACTCATTATTTTATATTTCAGGAATAAAGCAATTACTTGTTTCTGAAATCACTTCCTATATAATATCTTCCCCACTTCTGACTTATTAGTATATGCTATCTATGCTGTTTAAAAATGGAATCAAATCAGAAAAGGTTTTTTTTGACTTCTCATGGCCTTTTAAAGAGGAAGGTTCTCAGGCTGGGTGCAGTGGCTCACACTTGTAATCCCTGCACTTTGTGAGGCAGAGAGCAGATGGATTACCTGAGCTCAGGAGTTCGAGACCAACCCGGGCAACACAGCAAAACCCCATCTCTACAGAAAATTTTAAAATTAGCCGGGCATGGTGGCCTGCGCCTGTAGTCCCAGCTACTGGAGGCAGGAGTATCACTTGAGCGCCCAGGCATCAGAGGTTGCAGTGAGCCAGAATTGCCACTGCACTCCAGCCTTGGTCACAGATTGAGACCCTGTCACAAAAAAAAAAAAAAAAAAAAAAAAAAAGAAGATTCTACTTTAGCTTCTGGGATTAAAAAAAAAGAGGGTTTATGATACTAAAGCCACTAAAATCTTGATTCTAAAATATAGATTAATTACCTTAACATGAAATTTGCCTTGGAATTCAAATTTAATGATTCAAAATATTTCCCTATGTACATTTTTCCATGTGGTGTTTCTATAGGAGCGGAATATAATATTTAATGTGATACTAATAATAGTTAACAAAGGCTGCTTACTTATAGTCCAGCACTGTTCTCAGCACTTCACACATATTTTAAAATCCTTACAACAGTACTACGAAGTATGTGTTATTATTATCATCCCATTTTGCAGATAAGGAAACTATAGCACAAAGAAGTTATGTAACTTGGTCAGGGTTATAGCTATTAATAAACAGAGCCAAGATTCATACCAGACAGCTCCATTTCAAAGCCCGTGTTGTCAACTACTAGGAAAATCAGCTCACTATTATAGTGACTGTACACTGATTTGAGCCACAAAACCCAACCTCAAGATTTCATTTAATATCTGTGTCACATTATCTGATGGTTTGCTCAAGTGTTGGTTTTTAGGTTTTTAATCACAGGCAAGTATGTAATAATTTTTACCTGGGAAAATCATATTTCACTTGAATATAAATTTGTTGTTTTCAAAATAGAAGACATCTAGTTCATTAATTAACAAAATGCTGTGAGAAACCACATAAGATTATGTTCATTTATGATTTCCTATTGGCTTTATTTTGTATGTGATGTAAGAAGTGATTAATGAGTCATTCCAGAAATGAAGTGTCTTTATATCAAAGATGAATGTTTAAAAATACTGGAAACGAAAGTCTTAAGGCCAGCGTTAGGCCATACAGGATGAATATACCTAGGCACATAGCTCCTATTTGTTCTACAGTGGCAGGTACCTACCATTAAAACTTGTCTTCAACATCACTGATTGTTTCATTTTTCTTTTGCCTTCCTGGGATTATTTTTTCCTCAACCGTCGGGCAACTAAGTCTTTTACCCTTTCTTTCCTCTCAAATATTCTCTTCCTTTGTCTACTTCTCTGGCTACCCTTTCATAAGCATTACAGTGAATGAGCAAAACCAAACACAGATGTATGTTGTAAAAAAGCTTATTTCATTGTTGAGGAAGTCTGTCATACAACAAATATAAACCTGCAACCATGATGAAGGACTTCGAAGAAGAGATACAAGGTGTTATGAGGGTCTAAAATGAAAAAGTTAAGGAAGGCTTCCTGACCAAGTGCTATTTGAACTGAAAGATGAGTGGGTATTAATCTAACAAAAAGAGGGATAGAAGGGCCCAGCAGACACAGAGAGCAGCATGTGAAGAAGTATGCTCGGAGAGGGCATGGTAAGGATGAGATACGGTCAAAGTGAGAGAAGGCTGAAGTGGAGAAATTGAGGAACACAGCGTGAGGTGAGGCTGCAGAGGCAGAAGGATCTGACCAAGAGTGATCTCATAGACCACAGTTAGGAGTTTTGTCCATCCCAAGGGAAAGCCATGTTTGTTTCTGGCACATTCAGTGTTGTTTTAGATGATGTATAATGCTCACTCTTACCACAACCATCACCATCAAGGTTATCTAGACTACTCTGTATATTTCTAACTGTAAAAACAACAAACATACAAGTTTCTGACCCCAAAACAACAGTGTCCCATTATAAGTTACTAATAGAGCAACACTGAATTGCTGTTACCTGGGGCTGTGAAATTTTTAGGAATCCTAAAGTACCGTCAAGTTTCTGAATTTCTGAATGACATTAGCAGTGTTTTTCTTCTCATTTTCTTAAAGTTGATAAGCTACATTGGTTGCTATTGAATTTAGAGATACTATAGTTAATAGATTATCTGTTATAGTGTGGACAAATTGAGCAATAAATATATTTTTAAGGATACTGATTTTATACATCCTAAAAAAAATTAAAGTGTAACTTAAAGTTTACAAGTCTTAAATGTGCAGCCCAATGACTTTGTACATACATAACCATTGCCCAGAACAGATAAATATTTCCAGCACCTAGCAGGTTTCCTGGTATCTCCTCTTATATTATGCTTCATCCCTCAAAGGTAACTGCTATTCTGACATCTAATACCATAAATTAGTTTTGCTGTTTTGGACTACATATAAACAGAATTATACACTATATAATCTTTTGATGTGGCTTCATTTGCTCAACATTGTCTGAGATACATCCATATTGTTGCTTACAACGTCAGTTTTCCTTTCATTGCCGTATAGTCTTCTGTTGTATGAGCCTACCACAATTTATCCTTTCTACTGTTGATACTGTTTGAGGTGTTTTTGTTTGTTTGTTTGTTTGTTTGTTTGTTTTTTAGAGTTGGGGTTTTGCTATGTTCTCTAGGCTGGACTCAAACATCTGGGTTCCAGTAATCTTCCAGCCTCAGCTTCCTAAATAGCTGGGATTACAGGCATGTGCCACTGTGCCTGGCTTCTTTTGAGTTTTAAGTGATGCAATTCTTGATAAAATTAAAGTTTACCTTGTTTGGGGATTATTTTGTTTTGTTTTGGCCTTTCTTTTGTTTGTAATCAAGTAACCTATTGTTTTGTGGTATAAAATTATCCCAGATTCTCAGGTTTCGTAAGTATTAGTGAACCACAGGAAATTTCCATTTTGTAGGTCAACACTGGTTGAATAGTATTTGCCACCGGGCTTTGTTTCTGGTGATCTTCCTTTTCAGCCAGAGACCTCTTGATTCCTATGAAACCTCACCTACTCACAGTTGTGAAACACTGCATTTAGAGAGCAGTGTCTCCCTTTTGCCCCATTCTTTTAGATGAGGAACGGGCGGTAACGATGGACTTAATGATTAGGCTAATATTACAGAGAGGTCATTGAAAGAGCTGGGAATGGATGTCAGGAATCTTGGTATCCTTTTCTCCTGTTCTAGATACATACTAAGCTTTCACTGTGTTGATCTACTTGTGAATAGACTGTCAATTTTAATGTACAAATATTATTTACCCTTTTTTCTTCAGTATGGGTTATCAGGTTGGGGTGGATAATTTTCTTCTATCAACAAATTATTTTCATTCTCTCCAATATTACAGTGAAACAGATTGCTTGTAGCTTAAGTTTTACATTATATAATGAGTACCTTTAATGTGAGAAAGTATGCTTTTTAATTACCTTATTACTTTTCTGGGAAAACACGAGCTACACTTCCTCCAAATAAGTCTGTTTATGCTTTAAAAATGTTTTAATTCAGGAAAAAGGATTCAGAGAATAGGATGTTCTTTAATAAATTGTGTCAAATGTTATCAGCCTCTTAGCGTTCTTAACCATGTTCAGGTCTTTTTTTCACAAAAGTAAGCAATAGTATTTAAAATTACAAAAAAATATCTTAGGTACTATGATGCTTTTTAATGCAACCGAAATACAATTACTGTGACTCTGAGAAATTAATTTATATCCATCTTGTATGAGTTGCGTGAAGGACCATGTGCCCCACTTTTATGAATTTCATGGGCTATCCAGCATTTAACAGGATTGGCATTTGTAAAATAAATAGACCATTAACACTCCCAAACTTTATTCAGCAGCAGATGGAGCTTCAAAAGGACTCGTGCTAAGCTTTTCAGGAGATAATTAGCAAGTGAACTGAAATGCTGTAATTCCTGGGGAGAGAGGTTCTGTCAGGCATATACTGTCATCCCGCTGCCATACTTCACTCCTCCTGGAGTATTTTGACAGGTGGTTTAGGATGGGTTTTTTTTAGTATCTGGAAATGTATAGGCTGTTTCAGTTGGCACGAAATTGTGAATTTGGAGGTCACTGATGCTTTATGACCACAGAACTCGGCAAGTCCAGTTCTTTGGTCATAAAGCTACTAGGTCTTAGAAGACAAAGAGCATTTTTACATTGAATATTCATTTTAAAAAAATCAGTACAACATATATGTAGTGAATCATCAAAACAGAAATTCTTCAGAGTAGTCTTATTTATTGATTTTAATTTGATGTAACTCCGTCCCTTTTTATTATGAAGATCAATTGAGAAAACAACCTGATTTCCTCCCTTTACCTTTCCGGCTACGGCTAGTCCTTACTCTACTTCCTAGGCTTATGCTTATTTGAATTCTTTTACATTTCCCCTTTTCGTGTCTATTTCGGTTTTTTTTCATTATCACCCCTTGTCTCCTAAGCTTGTGGTGTCGTTTTAGGGAAACCAACATTATTCCTGGGCATTTGGGCTACAGCCTGTGTCCTGGTTTTCCTTAGCCTGTTTGCCTGGCCTGCCCAGTTTTGACTGTTAGTTGATGACACACAAATCTATGAAACTCCTGAGAAACTGGGAGCTACCAGCCTATGATTAATGTTTTGTTTATTTGTCCAGTTAATTTTGTCTTGTTGAGTCTTTAACATTTATTGAACAGCTTCTTTGTACAACCTGTCTTCAACATGACCCTATGTGATCTAGCTCCTACCTTTAAACTTACACATATAATAGACATTTAGCCCCTGCAAGCTTTAAAGATACCTTTGTTATCTTTTAGACGTCAGAATTCAGATTTCACATGCTGGCCTAGAAAATGTAAGTAAAAGGACTTTTAAATACCTTACATATTTGGATTACTATCTACTTTAGTATTGTCTCTTTACCCTAGACTCTATGACTCCTGGGTTTTAAAAACGAACATTTAGATCAGAGTTTCTCTACTTTGATACTATTGACATTTTGAAATGAATATTTCTTTGTTGTAGGAGATTGTCCTATGCAGTGAAGGATGGTTAGCAGCATCCCTGGCCTTTACCTGCTAGATGCCAGTAGCCTCTCCCCAGTTGTGACAACCAGAATGTCTCTAGACATTGCCAAATGTTCCCTGGAGGGTAAAATCGCCTTCTGTTAGGAACCACTGGTTTAGGGTCTTTCCTGTTATATTTTCATGTCTGCAGTAATCTCATATTTGAATGGTCTCAGAACTACAAGTACATATTTATTCAGAATGGTTGCAGAATTGCATGTTTAGGGTCATTTATTTATTCATTTGTTTATTCAGTGAACATTTATTGACGGGAGTTGAGCTGGAGTCTTGTTCAGATGAGATGTATTTAAGATAAACTTCATCAGTTTAGAATTGAGTCTGAAAACCCTTAAGGGTCTACTTGAAATCTCCTCATCCGTTTCTCTTCACATTGCTTCCTTCCTCATCTAAACTGTAGGTTATTGTTTGAGTCTTTTGTTTTTCATGTTTAATTATATACTACATTGTATTATTGTTGAAATCTTCATAGGAATGCCTTGTCTTCAGAGCCAGATTAGAAGCTGGTTATTGGTAAGAACAATGTGTTTATACAGTTGGTTATCAGAGCCATGTGCTGAATTAGTAGTATTCTACGTATTTGTTGAATGAAAGAATGCAGATCAACACAGTTTTAAAGTAGTGAATGCTCAACAGTATATCCAGTGATTCTTACCTGTTGAAAGCACTTGCGAGTTCTAAAAACAAAGCTACCCTCTCCTTCATTTGCCATTTGATATATTAATACCTTTGTAATAGTTATTAAAATTTGCTTTTCTAACTTGCCAAGAAAAAAAGCCTTGTTTTTCTTTAACCTTAACATATAGCTTAGAATTATGAAGAAAATCAACCAGTTATTCGTACTAAGTGACATTACTAAAACATGCTTGAAGATGCCATCTGTTTAATCTTAACAATGGTTTTTGAGTAAATAAGGCTTTATTCTTCTTCTTTTACTGATAGCTACCTTTTATATGTTTCCAAATTTCAAGATTGTATTACCTTTGAAAGTGCCTTGGATTTTACTTTATTACTGAAAATACTATTTTAAAATATATGCTTTCTATGAAATCCACATTCTGTTTTTTTTTTTTTTTTTTTCTTTGAGATAAGGTCTCACTCTGTCACCCAAGCTGGAGTGCAGTGGCACAATCTCAGCTCACAACAACCTCTGCCTCCCGAGTTCAGGCAATTCTCATGTCTCATGCCTCAGCCTCCTTAGTAGCTGGGATTACAGGGGCACACCACTATACCTGGCTAATTTTTGTATTTTTTGGTAGAGACAGGGTTTCACCATGTTGGCCAGGCTGGTCTCCAGCTCCTGCTCAAGTGATCTGCCTGCCTTGACCTCCCAAAATGCTGAGATTACAGGCGTGAGCCACTGTGCCCAGCCAAAATCTACATTCTTTTGTAGAATCAAGTATTTAGATTATTTATGTATATTATCTCACATATTAGACTTTGATCATCTAAATGGTTTGAAGCTGAGGATTTTTATAGATAATTTAACTTATATATACTCATAGAGAAGAGAAATGACAGTATCTAGCATGACCAAAGTTTAGTAATATATCCTTTTAATATTTAAAATGTTTTTTTCTAATGATTATTGCAAAATTACGAAGTTTAAAGAATCTTCAGAATACCTTTCCTAATAAACAGTTTGCTTCATCTAGTATCTTTGTTATTTCTTTTGTTTTCATTTTGTTTATTAACACAGAAAAGCTTCACTGGCCTGAGCAAGAACTTGCTAAGAAGTCTATTCTAAATGCAGAAGATTCATTGATCATTGACAGCAAAAGAAGCATTTCACATTTATCCTCGGGAGTGCTAAAAGACATTTTCACAACTGGAACCAGTAGTTACAATGTCCTCCTACAGAGCAAGGAGGAAAAAAAGTATCACTCACAAAAACAGTCTTCCTCCACCTACTCCAAAAGATGTAGAAAACCCAGCAAATCTCCTAACACTTCTCGTAGCAAAGATCCTCGCAGGATGAAAGCCCTGGTGCCTGTGACAAGCAGTGGTACTTGGTACTGCCTGGAAAGGCGGCCTGCTGTTTTTGTCACTAGTTCAGTATCGAGTCCTGTAAAGTTTACACATGATATCTCTGTTACAGGGAACGGCATAGTACTGCCACCTAAACCCAAAAGCAAGGTCAAGTGGTGCCATTTCTCCACTCTTCCAAAGCCAAAGCCACAGTCTCAGCTGTCTAGAAGCTTTGAAAAGGGAGATGACTTTTCTGGGAAGAAATTTTGTATATTGACTGCTATAAAACCCACCAACTTAGAGAAAGAAAAACTGAGATTCTTCAAATCTGACTATACCTACAATCCTCAGTTTGAGTATGCCAATCCTGCTCTGCCAAGCGCATTAGCTAAGCACAGCCACGCATCTGACCGATTTCTTAAGCAGGTAAAATGCCGTTTCAATAGCGGTAGTTCATTTATATGTACTAAAACAATTATCTGTGATCTTATAAGCAAAAACAAAGACATTTAAAAATACTCAAATTATTTCTATGTTATGGTTAATTCCCACTCAGGATATGTAAATATGTGACAAGATGAGTATCACCTGTATATAAACTACATTGCTCTCATCAAAATTTATAATCTGTTATATAGACTGTCTGTGACAGAAAGCAATTATATTAGGAAAACAGCTTCAGATTCTGGTTCTAAGCTTTCATGTGGGAGTTACAAACTTGTGGCCAATTTAGCCACCTACAGACAAGTGTTGGGTAGCCCACACTACATTTTTGTTTTCTAATTGATTTATTTTTTGTTTTTTTGTTTTTTTTTTGAGACAGATTCTCGCTCCATGCCCAGGCTGGAGTATAGTGGCGCAATCTTGGCTCACTGCAATCTCTGCCTCCTGGGTTCAAGCGATTCTTGTGTCTCAGCTTCCCCAGTAGCTGGGACTACAGGCACCCGCCACCATGCCCAGCTAATTTTTAGTGAAGATGGGGTTTCACCATTTTGGCCAGGCTAGTCTCGAACTCCTGACCTCCAGTGATTTGCCCGCCTTGGCCTCTCAAAGTGTTAGGATTACAGGTGTGAGCCACCATCGCTGGCCTCTAATTGATTTTGTAATGTCTTAGATGGAACATGCAATCCCTGGTTCTTCCTATTGTGTTAAATTCCTGGCTTGCTTAGGCTCCAGTAAGTAGTTTGGGAACTGAAGCTTGATTCTTGTCCATGAACTTGTTAATGCTTCACTGAAATTGTTAATCATCATCAAATAAATATTTAAGCACTTATTCAAAGATAAAAAAATGGGATTTTCAAAATTATCTTCAAGGTTAGCAAATTATGATGTGAATGATATGAATAATACTTTTAAACTGCTCACTTTAAGTCCTTAGCAGTTTTGTGTTTTACAGGGCTATAATACATTTCAGAACCTCATGTAAGTATTTAAGAAGAAATTAGCTAATGTTTATCTGCAGGGCATAGTTTTGAGATCATAAAGGCCAACAATATTTGGTCAAATTAACTTTGTTCAGGTTTTTATATTAGCTTCAATGTGGCATTGTCAGTGACTGAAAATCTGTTTATAGGATAGGTAAAACTGCATGGTTCCTCTCTCCTGTGGTGCATGTCCTATTTTACCATTTTTGCTGATAATAGTTATTTGGTCTCGCGGCCAGCAGATATTTGGCTGTTTATTATAGATAACATGGAATCTGGCCAGTCTTTTGAGGCCATTATGTAAAACTTAATTATGTAAAACCATTATGTAAAGATTAAAATAATTTTAATCATGGTATTTACTTTCCTTTATTAGGATCTCTTTTTACTGCTTCTGTATTCTTTAATGAGTATTTGCTTTTTTAAAAATCTGCTGAGATTGTGCTAAAAATTGTGATCCAAATTGATAAGTTACTAATATAAAGTGGCACTTTTGGATGGGAGAAGGCAGCATTAACATAGTGATTACATAATCCACTCTTAGGCTGTACTACTTCCACATTGTAAAATGGAGTGAAGAAAATACCTGCTTTAGATTATTTTGATAATTAAATGAGAGAATGCTGAGTGCATATATTGCAGTTATCATCGTGCTTGACACCTAAAAAGCACTAATAAAGAGGTTAGCTGTTATTTTTATATTTGGCAGTCATTCTTACATGTGATTTTTTTGTGTGTGGAAATTGCAGTTGATTGAACAAAGCTTTCACAAATATAAATTTTACAATGATAAAAATCCTATTTGCATTTTCCCCCTGATGCTGAAAGAGATGGCTGAGAGTTATTTACCAGTATTCCTTAATTTGGAGACCTACCCCACCTCTGCCTGTTGGGAAGGATATTTCCAACCATTAGATTAAAAATAATGCTCTTTGATTTCTCTGGAAGGCAATTTGGGAGCCTCAGCAGCCCCACAGATTGAGAATTGACACTGCTTGGCCTGTGGCTTTGCAATTTTAATTTGGACCCAATACCAGCTTTAGGAGATTAATCCTACACTTGAGTTACTTGAGACTTCTAAGTGGCACTAGCAATCTCAGCTGACTTGTACTGCAGATGCCACCATTTGGGAGCACATTCTCAATAAATGCCAAGTCTGCTATTTCAAACACTTTAATCAAAGAAATACATGGTACAAAACCTCTGGGAAAATATACTTAAATTCTTATTCAGCTACCAAATGAATAATGACATGATATCATACATCCATCTCCTCCTTAGATAAAGCAGCAGCTTCAAGGCTGGGACTCAGAAACATGATACCCAAAGGGGCCAGGATGGCCAAGTAGCCCCATGGTCTCTGGATTCTACCTTTGAGGCCTTGCCAACCCCCAGCTGACAGTCTTCTGAGTTTCACAATCTGGATCTTGGTAAAGCAGGCAATCTGTATTGTTTTGCAGGATGATTGTGGTCCTCTTTAGTGCACAGATTGGCGGAATGATGCTAGACTTTCACGCACAGATAAGTCTGCCACAGTGGAACCGAGGCAGTGCTCATGCTCTGTTTTCCCCATCATTGTCAAGGAGTTCCAGGCCTCAAGTTTTTTGGTCTAGGCAGTGTGTCCCTAGGGAGGCACTGAGACCACTGAGGAGATACAGGGCAAACAGCAGGCTGCAGGACTGGAATATAATTCTAGATGGAGCCTGCTGAGCCCTGCCTTGCTGCATGCTGGCAGCCATGGTAGCCTCAGCTTCCTGACTATCTTAGATATGTTTAAACTTGACAGAAACTCAAGATGTCTGTTTTCTGTGGCTTTGGACCTTTGCAGAAAAGAGCACAGTGCTTCATAGGTGCTAAGGAAGGGATCTGGAATTAGAGCCTGCAGAAAGCTACTTGGGGTCAGGTGCATCCTCACCAGTGGGTCAGAAGTAGATTCTTAGTGGTGCCCTTGAGCAGTAAATAGTTCAGATAAAACCTGTATGTTATCTTAAGTTCATGTGAGTTTTGCATCATACTTCATATTGTATCTTTATTCTAATAAAGAAAAATGTAAATTGCCTATCTTCAAGTAAAGGATACTTTAAGAATAAACAAGGAGGCTGGGTATGGTGGCTGACACCTGTAATCCCAGCACTTTGGGAGTCTGAGGCAGGTGGATCACTAGAGGTCAGGAGTTTGAGACTAGCCTGACCAACATGGTGAAACCCCGTCTCTGCTAAAAATACAAAAAATTAGCCGGGCATGGTGGCAGGCGCTTGTAGTCCCAGCTACTTGGGAGGCTAAGGCAGGAGAATCGCTTGAACCTGGGAGGTGGAGGTTACAGTGAGCCGAGATCGCGCCACTGCACTCCAGTCTTGGTGATAGTGTGAGACACTGTCTCAAAAAAAAAAGGCATAAACAGGGAGTATCTTCCCATGATTCTGGCAACCTCTCTATTCTCCCGCAAGGTGAAAAACAGAAAATTAGTACTAAAGCTTTGCCAACAAAAAAACAACTGTTTTCTTGAACAGCTTACTCTCAGAAGATTACATATTAACAATTACTCACCTGTAAAATTAGCCCTGTCACCAAAAGACCTGTAGCATCTTTTTTTGAGACAGGGTCTTGCTCTGTTGCCCAGGTTGGAGAGCAGGGGTATGATCATAACTCACTGTAGCCTTGAACTGCTGGACGCAAGCGATCCTCCCCATTTAGCCCCTAGCCCCAGTAGCTGGGACTCACAGGCATGCACCAGCACACCAGGCTAGTTTTTACAAACTTTTTGGATAGGTGGGAGGTCTCACTATGCTGCCTTGGCTGGTCTCTTGAGCTCAAGTGATCGTCTGGCTTTGGCCTTCCAAAGTGCTAAGATTACAGGTATGAGCCACTGTGCCTGGCCTGACATGTAGCATCTTGAGGGGAAAGCATAGGCAAGCACCTTCTGGGAAGAAAAACAGCAATCAGGAAAAGCCAGAACACTATGTCTCAGAGCAAGCAGAGGTTCTGATCAGAACAAAGTCATAATTTACTAACTACAAACGTACTTTTTTTTTTTTTTTTGAGATAGAGTCTCACTCTGTTGTCCAGGCTGGAGTGGCCATCTCCACTCACTGCAGCCTCCACCTCCCAGGTTCAACCAATTCTCCTGCCTCAGCCTCCCGAGTTGCTAGGATTACAGGCACCTGCCACAACGCCAGGATAATTTTTGTATTTTTAGTAGAGATGACGTTTCACCTCATCTCTTGGCCAGGCCGGTCTTGAACTCCTGGCCTCAAGTGATCCACCCACCTCGACCTCCCAGAGTATTGCGATTATAGGCGTGAGCCATTGTGCCCGGCCCGTACTTTCTAATAATACAACATTAAGATTGATATATCTTGATTTATTATAAAAAGACATATCTATGAGTGAAGCAGTATAGTTGCAGTAAGAGTTGAAAAAGAAAGCTGCAAGAAAAGTTCATTTTTTTTTTTTTTTTTAATTTTTAAGATGGAATCTCACTCTGTTGCCCAGGCTGGAGTACAGTGGGGCAATTTCAGCTCACTGCAACCTCTGCTGCCTGGGTTCAAGTGATTCTCCTACCTGGTCCTCCCAAGTAGCTGGGATTACAGGCATGTGCTGCCACGCCCGACTATTTTTTTAAATTTTTAGTAGAGACAGGGTTTTGCCGTGTTGGCCAGGCTGGTCTCGAACTCCTGACCTCAGGTGATACACCCTCCTCAGCCTCCTAAAGTCCTGGGATTATAGGCATGAGCCACTGTGCCCGGCAAAAAGTTTATTTTTCAAAAATTGTTTGATGTTTCTCAAAAAAGGCATTTTCATCACAACCATATAATTTAAGAGTTAGCGTATCATTTGATATTGATAGATGTCTATTTGAGTGGAAAAACTATTCTCCTTGTGTTACTGTATCTTAATTTTTTTTTTTTTTTTTTGACAGAATGTCCTTTGTCACCCAGGCTGGAGTACAGTGGTGTGAACATGGCTCACTGCAGCCTTGACCTCCTGGGCACAAGCAATCCTCCCACCTCAGCCCCCTAAGTAGCTAGAACTATAGGCATGTGCCACCATGCCTGGCTAATTTTTGTATTTTTTGTGCAGACGAGATTTTACCGCGTTGCAGGGGCTGGTTCCAAACTCCTGAGCTCATGCAGTCCACCTGCCTTGGCCTCCCAGAGTGCTGGGATTACAGGCATGAGCCACCATACCTGGCCCTACATTTTTTACTACTTAGATTTAGTGGAAGTTAATAGTTCTGTGCTGTCAAGAGTAACTTAGTAGAGTTATTGGAAACCTCAGAGATATTTAAAATAGAGGTTTCATTCTTATTTGGCAGTCATTCTGCCAAAATAGAGAAAAGTTTGAAAGGACTGTGATTCTGACAGCCCCTTTTTCCCTGCACCAGAGCAACATAGCACACAACACTCTGTGGCAGAGCAGTGCATTTGCATTTATAGACTTCATATTTTATTTATTTATTTATTTATTTATTTATTTATGAGACCGTCTTGCTCTGTCACCCAGGCTGGAGTGCAATGATGCAGTCTCGGCACACTGCAATCTCCACCTCCCAAGTTCAAGTGATTCTCCTGCCTCAGCCTCCCGAGTAGCTGAGACGATAGGCACGCGCTACCATGCCCAGCTAATTTTTGTACTTTTAGTAGAGACAGGGTTTCACCATGTTTGCCAGACTGGTCTTGAACCCCTGCCCTCAGGTCATCCGCCCACCTTGGCCTCCCAAATGCTGGGATTATAGGCGTGAGCTACCACACACCCAGCCAGAGTTCAGATTTTAAAAGTAAATATCTATGTGGACCAACTTCATTATGTTAGGAAATAAATTCTGAATTTCATCTTCCTCGGTTAGCAAACTATATAGTCATCGTATATGAGTTCACGAATTCAGATGCCTATAGGATCTGGGCAAAAATCGTAAATGAAACTGGCTGGGTATAGTAGTAAATTGGAAATCAGAGCAGTTATTTTGTTTGAGCCACAGTTTGGAACCAGTATCTACGAGATTTTCAAGGGAAGGTAGAAACCTGAATTTTATATGAAGTCTTCTAGTTTGTAAATGTTGATACCAAGTCAGTTAAAACACAGGCTGAGGTCAGGCTTGGTGGCTCATGGCTATAATCCTAGCACTTTGGGAGGCCAAGGCAGGTGGATTGCTTGAGGCCAGGAGTTTGAGACCAGCCCGGCCAGCATAGTGAAACCCTGTCTCTACTAAAAATACAAAAATTAGCTGGGCATGGTGGCACATGCCTGTAATCCCAGCTACTTGGGAGGCTGACATGAGGATTGAGAGAATTGCTTGAACCCAGGAAGCGGAGGTTGCAGTGAGCCAAGATCACGCCATTGCACTACAGCCTGGGTGACAGAGTGAGACTCTGTCTGGAAAAAAAAAAAAAGAAACACATTCCGTCTAGGCCCATGAAGGCCTCTCTGTGGGCCACATTTTCCCCTTGGATTACCATTTTGCTACCTCTGATTTACCAGCTCTATTTAACATAGGCTCCATTTTATTAGAATCAATGATTAGTATGGCAAAGATTACATCAGATCCTCTGAAAACAGTCTTTTGATTTTAGCATTTATAGTGTGAATGGAATAGGCAATTCATTGTTATATTAAAACACATACATAATAGGTACATATATAATATTACCTTATTGTGCTTTAAAACAAGTCAAATGTTCATTTTTCTTTTTTGATAGAAAAAATGTAATTGGAAATAAATTGCCTTCACTAATAGGATGTCTTGACGTAAAATTTCTTTAAAGCTAAGTTATAATTGTACTAGTATTAAAATATTATTTTATCTTGGTAGACCTCAAGTTGTCAAAACAATGAAGGGGAGGAAAAAGTAAGCCTTCTTTAAATTATACCTTTTCCTAGGTGACATGATATTCTGTTTAGCAAATCACAAACCTTTCACAGATACACTGAGATAAAGTTTTTAAAATTTTGAGTTTAGTATGTTCCATAGTAGCCTTGTGTATTAGATTGGAGAACTGGGGTTATTTCTTAACCTAAATAGCAAGAAAGATTTTTTTTACGGATCAGAGACGGAAACTCCCCAATCAGATTGTATGTCCTTGGAAGAAGGTTTAACCTTGATGACTCATTGAAAGGCTTTTTTGATTTGCCTTTGAAAACTTGATTAACATGTACATTCTCAGGTTCTTAACAGAGTCTTTTCAACAAAACAGGTTGAATATCTGGTTTTTCCCTTGTAGGTGGTGAAAGAATAGTCTGCGGTATTAAGCCATGTATAAATATCTTATCCAGTAGCAGTTACCCTCTTATTTTCCCACTCACCCTTTTATACATCCAGAATACCCCCAGCCCTGATAACACAGAAATTCAGCCAAGAATACAAGAGGTGTGTAAGGTGTGGGGTGGGTGTGTGGAGGCAACGGGGGTCAGATAAGTTGCAGGTGACAACTTAATTCTTTGCCTGGCTGTGTCATTCATTGAAGGTAGAGTCAGTGTCTGAGATGTATTTATTTTCTAGATTCTTCATAGGTAAAATATTATATTTTGAAATATTTTGGTTTGTTTCTTTTCATTATAATCTGGTCCTAGTCTGCAGTTCACGTTACAGAAAACTGGATTGTTGGTAAAAGTACTTTTGCTCCTTTCTGTCTCTGCCCTGCTCTCCACACTGCTGTCAGTGTCTCTGATCATCTCACCTCTTCAAAAAAACTTCAGGGCTCCTCATAATTTAGGATAAAGTTCAAAATCTTCGTCATGGCCTACAAGGCCTTATACCAAGGTCAACTGTATTCACCCATAGCATCTCACATAAATATCTGTCAGAGCATTTGTCCAATGTTACCATCCTTCAGTTTCTTGTTTATCTTTACCCATAGACCAACCTCCTTGAGAGAAGTGTGTTTTTCTTCGTTTTTCTCATTTCAGCTATTCCCAGAATTAAGCGCAGTTCCTGGCACTGAATAAAGAATTTCCCAGTGCCTGTCCATCCCAGGAGCCCTGCAGCCTTGTCAAACCAAGCTCTGTTTCACTTTCTTTAGTTTCTATATGCTTATAACAGTAATAGCCCCGTTTGCATGGAATATCCCCTATTTCCTCTAATCCCCTACTTCTATTTCCCTTTTTTCAGTGATCTCACAATACTTTATTTATAATTCCATCAAAATATTACTACATCGGATCTGTTTATAGGTCATCTCTGCCAGTCTAATGGTACAACAAAGACTTAGATTCTAAAATATAAAACTGCATAAAAGTGACAGTGAGTGGCACATAGAAGGTGAGGAATAGCTCGATAAATGAATGGTCGTTTTTGCTAGTATGTTAAAAATTTAGTGAAATACTTTACAAACAGTGGATCCAAATTTGTTACCCAAATTTGTTTTATTTGGCCAGCACAGTGTTTTATATAACATTGGAATGTAAATATGCTCTTCTTTTACCTCTTCCAGATGTCTTATAATCAGTAGCTTTACACAGTGATTACTGCTTACAGCTGAAGGGATTTTAGTGTATGACTACTGCTGTCCCATTAGTTTGTGGCTACAGTACTTTAAATGGAGGCCTAATCATCTGATTGAGTAATCACAAATCTTTAAATACCTAATTTGCTACCAGGAAATAATAACCAGCATTGAAAAACTCATTTAGTATCTTGCTTTTCATTCTGAGAAGCTTGAAGAGCCAGAATATGTATATGTGTATATATATATATATCCCATGCTTATCCGAAGTAACCATTTTCGGACTGTTCTGAGGAACACCACCTAAGCAAAGGAAGCCATACATGTTGGAAGACATAGAATATTATATTCATCTCTAACATTCACCACACATAGTATCATAATAAAAGCTTAGAAGAGGCCGGGCGCGGTGGCTCAAGCCTGTAATCCCAGCACTTTGGGAGGCCGAGACGGGTGGATCACGAGGTCAGGAGATCGAGACCATCCTGGCTAACACGGTGAAACCCCGTCTCTACTAAAAAAAAAAATACAAAAAATTAGCCGGGCGAGGTGGCGGGCGCCTGTAGTCCCAGCTACTCGGGAGGCTGAGGCAGGAGAATGGCGTAAACCCAGGAGGCGGAGCTTGCAGTGAGCTGAGATCCGGCCACTGCACTCCAGCCTGGGCGACAGAGCGAGACTCCGTCTCAAAAAAAAAAAAAAAAAAAAAAAAAGAAGCTTAGAAGAGTCTTTTGTTTAATATTTTCCAAACTAATTAGACCTTGAAACCTTTAAAAAACAGTATGTTGTTGACTGCTTTCCCTCAAGAAAGTTGGGAAAACACTGGCTTAAAGAAAAGGACTGTCTGAGATCCTAGGGATTATTCTGTATTTGGGAGGGAAAGGTTTTAGATTCTAGAATTTTCTGAAAAGGAGAGGAATGAAGGGAGAGTTGGAATAGTATATTAACTAGTAAGGCAGGAAAAACATAACCTTGAGTAAAAAGTTGGAGGGCAAACCAATTACCTTAAATTCTGAAATTAAAACCCAGTGATCTTCTGTTAAAATTTAAGTACTTTGTACAGTCATATGGGAAATAAGCACATTCACAGCCCCTCCACGCTCTCATTTTGTCTTCACAACTCTGTGAGGTAAATAGGGCAGAGATTTTAATCTCCCTTTTGCCAGTGAAGAACCTAAACCTGAGAAAGGTACAACGACAAATCTAAGAGCACACAGTCAGCAAATGATGGGGCCCCAATGTAAAACCAGGTCTTCTGACTTCTAGTCTTTCCACAGCATCATCCTACCCCCATCATATTGGTGTCCTCATTGTATGTAGTTTTTCATTGAGTGAAAACTGCAGTTGAGAAGGGAGATCGTTTTTTAGCACGTAACTGATGGTCAGGTTTCCAGATTGCTAAACAGTAAACAAAATCAGCAAGTAAACCAAAAGTTTGTCATTAAACAAAATATTGAGATTTTTCAGAAATTTTATTATCCAAGACAGTGTTGAAAGTTTTATATAGAGAACATTTTTTTTTTCTGGATTAGTGATTTCAGTGTTAAATTATGCTATTTGATTACTCTTCCCTTTAAAAAAAAATAGCTTTATTAAGATACAATTCACATGTCATACAGTTTACCCATTTAAAGTATGCAGTTCTCCTGCAATGTAAAACTAAACTAAAAACAATTATAAACAATAAAAATAGACCAGACACGGTGGCTCAGGCCTGTAATGCCAGCACTTTGCGGGGCCGAGGTGGGTGGATCATGAGGTCAGGAGTTCGAGACCAGCCTGACCAACATGGTGAACCCGTCTCTACTAAAAATATAAAAATTAGTTGGGTATGGTGGCAGGCACCTATAATCCTAGCTACTCAGGAGGCTGAGGCAGGAGAATCGCTTGAACCCAGGAGGCAGAGGTTGCAGTAAGCTGAGATCGCACCACTGCACTCCAGCCCAGGCAACAGAGCGAGACTCTGTCTCAAAAAAATAAAAAAAAATAGAGTACAGTTCAGTGGTTTTTAATTTATTTAGAGTTGTGCAGCTGTAACCACTAATTCTAGAACATTTCATCACCTCAAAAAGAAACACTGTACCCATTAGCAGTCGTTCCCCATTTCTCACCAATTCCAGCCCTAGGCAACCACCAGTCTACTTTCTGACTTTCTGGATTTGCCCTTCTGGACATTCGATATAAATGGAATCATACAATACCTTGTGGTCCTTTATGACTGGCTTCTTTCACTTACCATAATGTTTTCAAAGTTTATCCGTGCTGTGTTCTAGCATGCATCAGCACTTTTTATTGCTGAATAATATTCCATGTATGGATATACTACATTCTATTTTTTTTTTATCATTTGATAGACATTTGGGTTGTTTCTACTTTTTGGCTGTTAATAATGCTTTATGAATATTTGTGTACACATTTTTTATGGACAAATGTTTTCAGTTATCTTGGGTCCACATCTAGTAGTGGAATTGTTAGTACATATAATTACTCTATGTTTAACCTTTTAAGGAACTGCCAAACTGTTTTTCAGAGTGATTGTACCATTTTACTTTCTCACCAGCAGCATGTGAGCGTTTCAGTTTCTCCACATTCTCATCAACCCTTTTTTTTTTTTCTATCGACATCCCAGTGGGAGTGAAGTGGTACCTCATTGTGCTTTTGATTTGCAATTCCCTGATGGTTAATAATGGCCATTTGTATATCCTCTTTGGAAAATTGCCTATTTCAGGTCCTTTGCCAATTTTTCAGTTATTTGTTATTATTGAGTTGCAGGAGTTCTTTATATATTTTAGATATCAGATATGAAATTTGCAAACATTTTCTCCCATTCTTCAGGTCACTTTTTATTTTTATGATAGTATCCTTTGAAGCACAATTTTGATGAAGTCCAGGTTATCTTTTTGTTGTTTGTGCTTTTGGTGTCATATCTAAGAGCCCATTGCCTAATCCAGGGTCATGAAGATGTATGCCTATGCTTGCTTCTAAGAGTTTTATTGCTTTAGCTGTTACATTAAGGTCTTGGATCCATTTTGAGTTAATTTTTATATATGATATGGGATAGAGGTCCAACTCCATTCTTTTAAATGTGGATATCCAATTGTCCCAGCCCCATTTGTTGAAAAGAATTTGATTACATACTGTTCTCATTTTAATAGAATAGAATAAAAGTGCTTCAGGATCCTGAGATGACAGATCTGTAATGTGAATAATGCTGTTACTCTATTTTGTGTGGCATTGTAAGTGACATTGAGATGAGGAGAGAGAGAGGACCGTTTCCTTCACACGGAACAATTACTCACTTTGCATTTATTTCCTCTTTGCTCTAGATTCCAGGTCTCTGAAAATCAATTTGTTTTGATGCCTATAAGATATGCAAAGCTTTATTTAAAATATTCTCTTCTTCAACTATATACTTCTGGTGAAGAAAATTTTTTTTTAATTTAAAAATATTCTATAAGGAGGGAAAGATTCGGAAATCATTGATTTGTGAATAGAGATAATAATTTAGTTAAAACATGAGGCTTTTGTTCAGTGTTTTTAAAAAGGCAAAAATATATTTGGTGCTTGTTTCACATCATTTTTAGCAAGAAGTGTTATCCTACCTGACAGTGTGTCTTGTGGAACTCAAGAGTAGATTCCATTATACTATTTTCTAACATGGTAATGGGGGAGTTGGCCAAGTATATTTTAAGATGTATGCAAAAGAAAGGTCCAAAGTCAGATTCATGCAGACTAGGAGACTGAGACCTGGACAATAGGGATAGGTGTGTATACATTAAGATGTTCTGGTTCTAGGAATTTTAAGACTGATTTGTGAAAATTTGTGATGTTACATTGCTTTCTACTTATATTGCTATTCTTAGAGTTGGAAGGAAACAATATATTTGATATCTATGGGCAAATCTGGGCTAGATATTTAGAGAAGTGGCTGTGTGTTCCATGAGTTAATTTCAAGAATGCAAGGTATACCAACTGTTCTGCCAACAATTGTCCCTACCTAAAAATCTATTATAGAAAAATATCTTTTTTTAAAGATATTTTTAAAATTTAAAAACAATTTCATGTGTTTCTTTGTTAAATGAAACACTCCAGAGAAGGGATATCAATGCCTACCTGGCAAGTGGGAAAAGGTAATTAGATGGTGAATAGAAAGGCCAGGAGATTCCAAAATAGAAGGCATTTAACCATTTGTTTTTTGAGTTAGAAAAGTAGTTTATATTCAGTATAAAGACTTAGAAAAGTGTGGAGAATAAGAATCCCATAATTCTACCACCCACAGGTAACCACTATTGACTTTTGAGAGTATTTTTCTTTTCCCATGCTTAACGATCATAATTGTGGTCAATGCACTTTCACTTACTTATCATAAACATTTTCTCATATCATTAAAAACCGTCAACATTTTTTATGTCAGCATCAATTTCAGTGCTTGCATATATTTCCTATAATAGGTGTATAGTAATTAACTTGAATATTTAGATTGTTACTTATTGGACTTTTTTTTATTTCAAAGCAACAGTTTTGTTAGTCATTTACTCTGGGGAGCTTTTTGCCTAGAGCCTGTGGGAACGAGGCTAGTTAGTGAGCTATTCAGAGGAGAGTGTTTCTTTTTCAGTGTAGATTATTCTAGACATCCTGATGTGTCTCACAGTGCTTCTCTTCTTATTAACTTACCTAGAAATAATGGCATTTTTAAACAAAATAGTTTTATTTATTTACAGACAATAAAATTTACTCATTTTAGGTATATATTGCAGTCACTGTCTTTCCCTGAACCCTGTCCCCAGGCAACCAATGATCTGAAGTGGCCATCTGATCAGTTTTACTCAGGTCTTTTTATCTCTAAGAAAAGTTGCCTTAATTTTGAATATTTCTCTGAAGCATTTATTTTAGTTTTCTTTTATTCATTTTTATAATTAACAGACTTAATTTAGCCATATGCATTTCACATGTCTCACCTTCTCTCATTTTGACCTTTTTTCTCTTTTCCTAAGATAATTTTTTATATTTCTTTAAACATTTTAATTTATTTTCTTGCTTTGCTTTGCTTGCTTGCTTGCTTTTTCTCTCTCTCTCTCTCTCCCCGCCTCCCCCGCCCTCTTTCTTTCTCCCTTCCTTCTTTACTTTCTTTCCTTCTCCCTCCCTCCCTCCCTCCCTCCCTTCCTTCCTTCCGCCCTGCCCTTCCCTCCCTTCCTTCCTTCCTTCCTTCCTTCCTTCCTTCCTTCCTTCTCTCCTTCTTTCCTTCTTTCCTTCCTTTCCTCCTCCCCTCCCCTCCCCTCTCCATTTCCTTTCCCTCCCCTCCTCTCTCCTCCTCCCCTCCCCTCTCCCCTCGCCTCCGCTCCCCTCTCCTCTCCTACAGGGTCTCATTATATTGACCAGGCTGGTCTTGAACTCAAACTCCTGGCCTCAAGTAGTCGTCCTACCTTGACTTCCTAGAGTGCTGGGAGGCTTGAGCTATCATGCCTGGCCTCTAAGAAAATTTTTGAAGATTATTATTGGTTTTATTAATTTGTAAGATGAAACTTTTGCTTTCTAAAATTTTATTGGTTTCCTGCAGAATGTATTAGGTTGGACCATTTTAAATTATTCATATTTAATCATTTTGACCTACAAAGATGGCAGTGTCATCTGGTTTAACCTAATATTCTTTCAGAGGTATGTTCTTCATTTGAGTTTTCAGGGTAATGCTTCCTATTTCCTTGGAACATCACAGTTCTTCACAGAGCTCATGTATCTTTGTAAAAATTATTCATCCGTGGCTGGGCGCAGTGGCTCACACCTGTAATTCTAACACTTTGGGAGATCGAGGCAGGCGGATTGCCTGAGCTCAGGAGTTTGAGAACAGCCTGGGCAACACAGTGAAACTCCGTCTCTACTAAAATACAAAATAATTAGACGGGCGTGGCAGCGTGTGCCAGAAGTCTCAGCTACTCAGGAGGCTGAAACAGGATAATTGCTTGAATCTGGGAGACGAAAGTTGCAGTGAGCCAAGATTGCACCGCTGCACTCCAGCCTGGGCGACAGGGGGAGTCTCTGTTTCCAAAACAAAAAAATTAGTTATCTGTGATTAAGAAGCACCAGATCCAGGCTTAATTTTGGTCTGAAGACAGGCATAAGGAGTCATCTCTCTTCAGAGTCTTGACTTCCTGAGAGTTGATTTCTCAAGCTTCCTGGTCTGGGCTCCTGAGCTTAGGGACCTACTAAACTTTCATGTGATAGTGTTCTGCAATATTTTAGTATGACTACAAGAACAAGGGTGAAAGAGCGTTAAGACCAGCCTGACCAACATGGTGAAACCCCATCTCTACTAAAAATACAAAAATTACCTGGGAGTGGTGACAGGTGCCTGTAATCTCAGCTACTTGGGAGGCTGAGGCAGGAGAATCGCTTGAACCCAGGAGGCAGAGGTTGCAGTCAGCTGAGATCAAGCCATTGCGCTCCCGCCTGGTCAACAGGATGAGACTCCATCTTAGAAAAAAAAAAGACCTATATAGTGTTTTGCAAACTAGACTCCACCAAAACATTGCATGTTTTAGTGCTTCCACAAACACTGAAATATTTTCTAACAGACAGAGTTTAAGGTGGAGTTCTGTGAGATTTTGTCTGAAAAAAAGTTCTGCTAAAAACAAAAGTTGAAAACTAGTGTTTTAAGGAATCTAAGGCAAATTCTAGACCATTTTCCAGGAAATGCATGTCTTAGTCCAAAAAATTCATTTGGGCTGCTATAACAGAATACCATAAACTGGGTAGCTTATGAATGTCAGAATTTATTTCTCATGGTTCTGGTGTCGGGAAGTCCCAAATCAAGGCACCATCAGATCTGGGGTCTGATGAGAACCCTCTTCCTAGTTGATGGAAGGCACCTTAGAAGGCTGTGTGTCCTCACATGGTGGAAGGGGCTAGCTAGCTCTTTGGGGCCACTTTTATTTAGAGGCAGAGTCTCACTATGTTGTATAGGTCTTGTCTTGAACTCCTGGCCTCAGGTGATCATCCCACCTTGGTCTCTCAAGGTGCTGGGATTATAAGCATGAGCCACTATAATAAAAGAGCCCTGGGGCCTCTTTTATAAGAGCAGTAATCACAATCATGAAGGTTCTACCTTAATGACCTAATCACTTCCCAAAGGCCCTACCTCCTAATACCCTCACCTTGGGGGTTAGGATTTCAAAATAAGAACGTGGGTGGGGCATAAATATTCAGATTATAGCAATGCAGAAAATGAAAACCTGCATTTCCCATGATGTATTACAATCAGGAGTCTACCTTTGGCTATAGGACTTCAAGTAAGGAAACCATATATCCCAGAATGCAATGTATCAAATCTCTTTTTTCTTCTTACCCATTCTTTTGCTTTGGAGTTATATTGGGAGATGTAGTTTTCTGATTAACATAAGTGATGATACAATGGAGAAGAGAGAGGTTTGACATGAAATTTATTGCCTCTAAAAGTATTACCCATGTGGAGGTGTGCGAATACTTGATTCTTCAAGTGGTGTAAACATGGATTCTCTGAACTTCAGGGGGAGTGGATAAACTACTTTTTTTCTCCCTTTTAAAATAAAATAAATTTTTACTTCTCATCATAGCACTAATATATTACATATTGTGAGGAATTTTAAAACTTCTGAAAAATACAAATAATAAACATCAGTGCAACCCATCAATCATCTGATTCCCAGACATGAACTTCAGCCTTTCAGTATATTCCTCCAGGCTTCCCTGTGCCTTTTAAAGCTACTGTTTCCTTTTTCCAAAATTGGGATTAGACTCAAAATATCTGTGGCCTGCAGTTAAGAAGTTGTATAAAGAAGCAGAAATCATTGTAACACAAAAATACTCACTGATGAAGTGATTGACTCATTGCCATTCAATGTCCGTTCTTTCTTCAAGCTTGAACTTATTTCCACCAATTCAGCTACTGTCGCTATCTCTGTGCTGTGGGATATTATAATGCAGATGGGGGAAGTTACTTCTTAAGATCAGTGAAGGATGCTGCAGATCACTGACAAGTCTGTCTGTGTTGGACCAGTTGAAAAACTGATGAAGAAAAGAATCAATAAAGATAATGAAAGGCTAGGCATTCAGAGAAGAGTGATTGAATATAATGTAATATTAAAAGCTGAATATTAAGATTGCCTTTTAGGAACATTGATGTAGCTACCATTAAGTATTGACACCATGATGGTGCCATGCAAGTCAAGATGAAACAAAGGAGGTGATGTGCTATTATGTATCATTGTGATAGAAGAATTGCATTCTCTTTCAGCAAACAAACAAAAATCCCACTGCTTTTATTCATTCTTTGATTTAGTCACTCATTCTATGATCTGTGATAACAAGGAACACCTGTATTTAAGTTTTTCATAATTCTCTAGACTTTTATATTTGCTACAAGAAATAACCAGATAACCACATTTTCCTACCGAGTAAGGATATGCCTTAGAAAAGCTATTATAATTTTATCTGAAATTAAGTACATGCTTTAAAAGACCTATAAGCAGGCCAGGCACAGTGGCTTACACCTATAATCCCAGCACTAACTTTAGGAGGTTGAGGCGGGTGGATCACTTGAGTCCAGGAGTTCGAGACCAGCCTGGCTAAGGTGGTGAAACCTCGTCTCTATTAAAAAATACAAAAATTAGCCGGGCATGATGGCAGATGCCTGTAATCCCAGCTACTCAGGAGGCTGAGGCAGGAGAATCACTCAGGAGTTTGAGAACAGCCTGGACAACACCTGGAAGGTGCAGGCTGCAGCGAGCCGAGATTGCACCACTGCACCTCAGCCTGGCGACAGAGCGAGACTCCATTTCAAGAGGGAAAAAAAAAACTATAAGCAAAAATCATAATACTAATACTTCTTAGAGATAAATAATTTTTAACCATTTTTAAGTCTTCGCAGTTCAATATATTAATATAAAGTACCACTTCTCTTCTGCAATTCTTCAGGCCACATTTCTCACATTCTTCTCACTCTGATACATAGATAACTGGTGACTATTAGGTTGGCGTATGCAAAGTATCTTTGCTAATCTGCTAAAATGGGTTTTTAATTATATGCTAATTTTGCCTTTAATTGTCCTAGTTGTCATACAAATTAATCAGTTTCTGGAGCACCTGTATTTGCTCTTCTCTGAAATTCCTCTCACGTTTTTACATGCACTTGAATCACCTGGGGATCTTGTTAAAATGCAGATTCTGAATAGGCATGAAGGTGGTAAGGGGCCAAAATTCTGCATTTGTCACCAGTTCCCATGCCATGCCAGTGCTGCTGGCCTTCAGACTATACTTTGAATAGCAAGGCTTTCAGTAACAGTTTTGGGACCAGAAGCCAGGCAAAGCCTATTGAGGCCATTTCTTATTGTGATAAGTTAATGATACATGCCTAGTTTATTAGTAATGTATATTTTTCAATTAGTGATATATATGTTGAATTATGACTTGCAGTATGTGAGCTTTTTTTGTAATTTTTGTGTCAGGCATATTATCTACAGTGGTGGTATTTATAGAGAACAGTGTTGACAAACTCTGTAAAAATACTTAAAAAAAAAAAGGTTTATTCTAAGACAAATATGAAGGACCATGGCCTGAGACAGTCTCAAGAGGTCCTGAGAACATGTGTCTACGGTGGTTGGGTTACAGCTTGGTTTTATACATTTTAGGGAAACATCTTATGTCTCAATCAATACATACGAGGAATGCATTGGTTTGGTCTAAAAAGATAGGACAACTCAAAGAGGGGGCTTACAGGTTATAGGTGGATTCAAAGATTTTCTGATTGACAGTTGATTGAAAGTTATCTGAAAACCTGGAATCAATAGAAAGGAGTGTTTGGTTTAGGTTAAGGGAGTCTAGAGACCAAGGTTCTTATTATGTAGATGAAGTCTCATAGGTGGCCACTATTAGAGACAATAGATGACAAATGTTTCTTATTCAAACCTTTAAAACATGTAATCCTAGCATTTTGGGAGGCTGAGATGGATCACTTGACCTTGAGTTCAAGGCTAGCCTGGGCAACATAGTGAGACCTTGTCTCTATTTTTTTTTTAATTAAAAATAAAAATAAAAGGTGCTAGAGAGACTGGGCATGGTGACTCATACCTGTAATCCCAGCATTTTGGGAGGATCATTTGAGGCCAGGAATTGACCAGCCTGGGTACCATAGCAAGACTGTCTCCACAAAAAATCGTAAAAACTAGCCAACACAGTGGTGTATGTCTGTTGTCCCAGCTACTCAGGAGACTGAGATGGGAGGATCCCTTGAAGCCAGGAGGTTGAGGCTACAGTGAGCCATGATCGCACCACTGTGCTCCGGCCTAGGTGACAGAGCAAGATATTGTATCCAAAGAAATAAAAATAAATAAATACATTAAAAAGGTGCTAGACTCTCAGTCTCTTCAGGACTGGGAGGGTCTGGAAAGAGAAAGATCTAGTTATGTTGTAGAGATTCAACAGATGCAGATTTTACCCCCACAAAAGAGCTTTGCAGGGCCATTTCAAAATATGGCAAAGAAACGTATTTTGGGGTAAAATATTTTTATTTCCTTCTTTATCAGTCCCTATGTGATGTTATGCCAGAGTCAGGTTGGAAAGTAAGCCACACTATATAGGGTTGAATAAGACCTATCTGATGAGATTTTATGGTTTAAAGGGCATGAGCCTGCAGGCCCTTTAGATAGGAATTTGGGCAAGAGAGGAAAACAAAGATCAGAGTTTGGTCCTCAGTGGTCACATACCAATGATGATATAATAGTTAATATGTATTATTGACTGCTTACTGTGCCACAGACACCATGCTTTACAAAGGTTAACTAAATTTTCTCAATAAAACCATGAAGTAGATGTTATTATTGTTATTCTCATTTACAAATCAGGAGGCTGAGGCCAGTCAGAAGGTAGTGAGTTATCTCAATTGATTGTTCACATCAGTTACAGATCAAACTCCTTGCTCTACTCTTTTCCCTTTTCTCACTGCTATACTGGGCTAGTCTAATAATAACAACAATAATAATAATAAACAAGTTTAGTGACTTGCTCATGATACACAGCCAGAAGAGGACAGAGCCATGGCATCAACTCCAGAGCTTGTACGTGTAATCTCTTTACTAGTCTGACAGTTCAGAAACTATAGACTTTATATGACATGTATATGAATTCCCTAGGTTCTTACACAATTCATGTAAGATAGAGTTGAATTTGCTAGCTTTTTTTCCCAAAAGGCCTTTGAAAAGCAATTTTCCTTTTCCTTAGGTTTTCCTTTCTATGACTTTGCCATAGATACTGATAATTTGTGATTCCTTAGCAGTTATTTTTAGTTCTCCATTCTTCATGTGTGTTAATTTGTGCATATGTGAAAAAATATCTCAACTTTCTTATTCCTTTGCTGCAAAAATTTATGAAGAATGAAAAGTAGATAATATTCTGCCCTGACTGAAAGATAGAAAGATAGAAGTATTTTTATTAATGTTGAGAATTTGTTTTCTGCCAAAGAGTAGCCCAGGAAAATAGACAGATTGTTGCAGAAGACTGATTGATTTTTTTTTTTTTTTTGAGATGGAGTTTTGCTCTTGTTGCCTAGGCTGGAGTGTAGTGGCGTGATCTCAGCTCACCACCACCTCCGCTTCCTGGGTTGTGCAAGGATTCTTTTGCTTCAGCCTCCGAAGTAGCTGGGATTACAAGCTTGTGCCACCATGTCTGGCTAATTTTTTCTATTTTTAGTAAAGACACGGTTTCACCACGTGGACCAGGCTGGTCTCGGACTCCTGGCCTCAAGTGATCTGCCTGCCTCAGCCTCCCAAAGTGCTGGGATTAAAGGCATGAGCCACCACACCTGGCTGATTCTTTTTTAAAAATTTTTTTAAAATTTTTATTTCGATAGTTTTTAGGGTCAGACTGATTCTTATGTGTGTTCTTAAAATTTTGAAATTATTTTTCATTCAAAGGGCAATGGTAATCTATTGACTTGTGTGAAGACATACCTTCCACTCTGAGTTCTCCTGCCAAACCACCAAATTATCTTAGAGAAGTCAGGAGTCCCTCTCCCCAGCTTCTCGGCCTATCAGATGTTAGCACTTGAAATACGCAGTCCTCGAGCCCTCCGTCAGCATGTTAAGGAGAAACGAACACAGGGGAAGAGTTCGTATTGCTAAGGTGTACAGGCATTTGTACAAATTTGTGAAAATGAGTGGAAGTTGTTTAAGATTAGAAAAGTTTGGCACTGCAGTTGCGGTTTAATTTGGAAATCAATAAACCTAGAATAGGTCACAATAAATAACATAGCTAGCTTATGACATCTCAAAGTAATATGAGGCTGTTTACTTTCATTATCTCTTTCTTTTACAGTCTATCAATATTATGGAACTGACTTTACAAAAATACGGAAGTTATGAAAAATTTGAACAAGCCACTGGTGGTAGCTTGCTCTCTAAAACTCGAATCTGGAGTCACGTTAGGAAGTACATGATGAAGGAAGGCTGCCTAGGGGAGGTATGAATTGCGAGTAAACATGAGGAGTTACTGTCAGTGACAGTCGTAGTTTATTTTATTTTATTATTTTATTTTTTGAGATGGAGTGTCTCTCTGTCACCCAGACTGGAGTGCAGTGGTGAATCTCGGCTCACTGCAACTTCTGCTTCCCGGGTGCAAGTGATTCTCCTGCCTCAGCCTCCCTAGTAGCTGGGATTACAGGCACCAGCCACCACACCCAACTCATTTTTGTATTTTTAGTAGAGACAGGGTTTTTGCCATGTTGGCCAGGCTGGTCCTGAACTCCTGACCTCAGGTCATCTGCCTGCCTCGGCCTCCCAGAGTGCTGGGATTACAGGCATGAGCCACTGTGCCCAGCCTAGTCGTCGTTCTTTTCTGTATATTTTGTTTTCCCAATCCTATTTTACTCATTAAATTAGTCCCCCAGATTTCTTACTAAATACTGTAAGTCTTAAGTTCCTGTTGCATTGAATTGTTTTGATGTGTTCAGTGCCTTTTTGTTTTTCTTCTTACTGCCATTTCTGTATAACTTGTGGGATTAGATGAATTAGTTTATGAAAATTGCTAATGAAGAGCTTTGCCCCAGAAGCCTCTCTTATTATTCTTAGTGGTCAGTCTCAGAGCCTTGGCACTGGCAATGAGCTGGATTCTGGCACCTGTATCTTTGTCTGCATCAGTTTAGTCAGGGAGCATATTTACGACATCTCAGAGGTACAATTTTAAGTCCTTCGTGTCTTCCTCAGCACAGCCATCTACTTTCCCTTAAACTCAGGGAAGGTTCTTGAGTTCCCAAAGGGTCAAAATTAGAAGGGTCACAGGTGATTTGGCTGCACATTCCATCTTGGTTTCTGGGAGATTTAAGGTGGTTATAAACAAAAAACAGTGTTAATTTATAGGCCCATTGTTTTCTGTGAAAGCTTCTCCCCTTACCTTTATGTTATGTTTTATGTCTGTTTACTTTTTCTCTTGCCCATGTTTTATGTCTGTTTACTTTTTCTCTTGCCCATGTTTTATGTCTGTTTACTTTTTCTCTTGCCCCTTAGATTGTAGTTCATCTCACTGAGGACCTGCTTTCCCGAGCGTCAATGACAGTAGTAAATGGATGTCCAACTCTGACCATCAATGTGTGCACTGCACGTGAGCATTGGCTGGAGGGAATGCTGAGGCATGAAATAGGTAGGGGCAATCCTTTCCATTTGTTTATTTGTAATATCAGGAAATAGCTCTAAAGAAATGTTCTTTTAGAATGAGTTTTTTCTTAGTAGTATTTATTTTATTTTCTTAGTAGAAGAAAATTTAGCAAAAAGTCATGAGCTTCACTTGGACTGAAGCTAATGTATTTATGTCTCATTTCAAATTAGATTTTTTAAGGGAAGTGTTTAGGTGTATTGAACCTGGAAAGTCATTTAACTGCTCTGGATTTCCCCTGCATTAAACTGAGGGGGTTGAATTAAGGTATCTTTGAGGTTCTTTTCAAATATCAAGTCTGATTCTTCTCTTTAAAAAAGTAAATTGTTATAAAGGTGATACCTCCTCTCTTGAGACGTGATCCTTTTGAAGGCAGTGTACTCCTTCACACCCAAGAGATGTTAGGATCAGGTCATTTTCTACTTTGTTTTGATTTGTAGGCACACATTAATTTGGTTTTAGAGTTTGTTTTTTGAGATGGGATCTCGGTCTGTTGCCCACTCTTGAGCACAGTGGCAGGATCTCAGCTCACTGCAGCCTCTGCCTCCCAGGCTTAAGTGATCCTCTTCACCCCAGCCTCCTAAGTAGCCGGGACCACAGGTGCACACCACCACACCCGGCTAATTTTTTGTATTTCTGGTAGACATGTTTCACCTTGTTGCCCATGCTGGTCTCAAACTCCTAAACTCAAGTGGTCTGCCCGCCTCGGCCTTCCAAAGTGCTGGGATTACAGGCATGAGCCACCACGCCCGGCTGGTTTTATTTTTATTTTTATTTTTTTTTGAGATGGAGTCTGGCTCTGCCGCCCAGGCTGGAGTGCAGTGGCCCGATCTCAGCTCACTGCAAGCTCCGCCTCCCGGGTTCACGCCATTCTCCTGTCTCAGCCTCCCGAGTAGCTGGGACTACAGGCGCCCGCCTCGTCGCCCGGCTAGTTTTTTGTATTTTTTAGTAGAGACGGGGTTTCACCGTATTAGCCAGGATGGTCTCGATCTCCTGACCTCGTGATCCGCCCGTCTCGGCCTCCCAAAGTGCTGGGATTACAAGCTTGAGCCACTGCGCCCGGCTGGTTTTATTTTTATTTTTATTTTTTTTTGAGATGGAGTCTGGCTCTGCCGCCCAGGCTGGAGTGCAGTGGCCCGATCTCAGCTCACTGCAAGCTCCGCCTCCGGGTTCACGCCATTCTCCTGTCTCAGCCTCCCGAGTAGCTGGGACTACAGGCGCCCGCCTCGTCGCCCGGCTAGTTTTTTGTATTTTTTAGTAGAGACGGGGTTTCACCGTATTAGCCAGGATGGTCTCGATCTCCTGACCTCGTGATCCGCCCGTCTCGGCCTCCCAAAGTGCTGGGATTACAAGCTTGAGCCACTGCGCCCGGCTGGTTTTAGAATTGTTGATGGAATCTATCTTTGGGGGAAGAATTAAAATAAGAATGGCATTTCTTCTTATTCCTGTAACTTTTCTTCTCCATAGGTACACATTATTTTCGAGGTATTAACAACCTCCAGCAGCCATGGAACAGTTGGACTGGACGTAAAAAACATGAGCTAAAGCCAAATAATCCCACAGAGGAAGGACTAGCAAGCATTCACAGTGTTCTGTTTAGAAAAGACCCCTTTTTGTGGAGGGCTGCCCTCCTCTACTACACTGTTTATCGAGCCAGCCAAATGTCTTTTTGTGAACTCTTCAGAGATATTGGCAGGTTTGTCAAGGACCCCAATACAAGATGGGATTATTGTGTACGGGCCAAGAGGGGATGGACTGATACTTCCCAACCAGGTGGGTGTCCTTTAACTGCGGGTTTTCTGACTTACTGACTAGTTGTCTAGTGATTTTGTAATCCCTGAATCACAAAATTCACTTACTTAAAAAAATTAAACCTTGGTTACCTGAGGTCAGAACTGGTTTTCCTAAACAGCATTTTCTTAGCATTATTTTTACCCAGTTCAATTTTGAAAAATCTCAGAACTATAGAATATGGAAAGAATGGTAGAATGAACACTCATCTACCCTTCATCTGTATTTACCTATTGTTAACATTTTGCTATTTTTGCTTTCTCTGTCTTTGACTTTTTAAAAACAGCTATACTGAGATATAATTCACATGCCATACAATTTATCCATTTAAAATGTAGAGTTCAGTGATTGTTAGAATGTTCAGAGTTGTGCAACCATTACTATTGTCTAATTCCAGAATGTTTTCATTACCCCAAAAGAAACTCATACCCATTAGCATTCATTCCCCCATTTCCTCCCCTGTGTCCGGTTCTAAGCAACTGCTTTTGGTGCTCTTTTCATCTCTAGATTTACCTATTTTGAACATTTCATATAAATAGAATTATCTAATATGTGATTCTTTGTGGTGGGCATCTTTCAGTTAGGATGATGTTTTCAAAATTCATTCATGTTGTAGCATGTATCAGTATTTTGATCATTTTATTGCTGTGGGGCAGTCTGTCCCTTAGCAAAGCTCAAGCACTGTGCTGGGAGATCCGCTGTTGTCTTCAGAGCCGGCAGGCAGGAACGTTTAAGTCTGCTGAAGCTGCGCCTACTGCCACCCTTTCCCCCAGGTGCTCTGTCCCAGGGAGATGGGAGTTTAATTTATAAGCCCCTTACTGGGGCTGCTGCCTTTCTTTTAGAGATGCCCTGCCCAGAGAGGCGGAATCTAGAGAAGCAGTCTCTGCTTTTTTTTTTTTTTTGAGACAGAGTTTCACTCTTATCACCTAGGCTGGAGTGCAATGGTACGATCTCGGCTCACTGCAACCTCTGCCTTCTGGGTTCAGGTGATTCTCCTGCCTCAACCTCCCAAGTAGCTAGGACTGAAGGCATGCACCAATATGCCCAGCTAATTTTGTATTTTCAGTAGGGACAGGGTTTCGCCCTGTTGGCCAGGCTGGTCTTGAACTTCTGACTTCAGGTGATCCAGCCACCTTGGTGTCCCAAAGTGCTGGGACTATAAGCATGAGCCACCATGCCCGGCCTAAGAGTGTTCTTAAACTGTTTATTTGGAGCTTGGTAAATACTTACTCAAAGTAGTGATGGTTATGTTGCTAGCACAGCCCACATTAACATTTCATACTAGTGTTGCATTCGTATGACAGCGTAGTGCCTTAGAGCCAGGAGCAGGCAAGCTAGCAAGCAAGAAAGAGAAGGACATCTCTCTCTGTCTTTCATATATGCATAGCCAATTCCAGGCAGGATTTCAGATAAGCAACTTGTCTGCCATTTCTTTTTTTTTTTTTTTTTTTTTTTGAGACGGAGTCTCGCTCTGTCGCCCAGGCTGGAGTGCAGTGGCCGGATCTCAGCTCACTGCAAGCTCCGCCTCCTGGGTTTACGCCATTCTCCTGCCTCAGCCTCCCAAGTAGCTGGGACTACAGGCGCCCGCCAACTCGCCCGGCTAGTTTTTTGTATATTTTAGTAGAGACGGGGTTTCGCCGTGTTAGCCAGGACGGCCGGGCGCGGTGGCTCAAGCCTGTAATCCCAGCTCTTTGGGAGGCCGAGACGGGTGGATCGCGAGGTCAGGAGATCGAGACCATTTCTTAGAATACTCTTCTCAATACTCTTAGAAGAAAATTTGTTGATATACTGAACTAACCTGAAATTCAAAATGACTTTTAAACAAATGTTTCTTAAGTCATACTCTTTTTTCAAGGGCATTTTTGAGTGTTCTTTTTAGATTCCTTTGCCTGGATTTTAGTACTCTGTACCCAGATGCACAGGTCTTCCATGTTGCCTTTGATACCCACCCTGTGGAGGCTCGTCACTTTTAGACTAGTCCCTTTTTTCTTTTTTTCACATACTTTTGTGTTTTTCATGTTTTATTATGGAAAATTTCAAATGTATACAAAAGAATGATTAATATGCTGAACTCCAGTAATATATTACCTGATTATAGCTATTATCAACATTGTCTAACTGTGGTCGTCTATTCTTCCAAATTCGTTTCCTATAGTATTTTAAAGCCAATTCCAACATCATGTCCTTTTACCCATAAATATTTCTGATTAGGACAATTTTTTAAATCATCCTCTTGCTATTAGCATACCTAACCAAATTAACAGTAATCTCTTTAATATATGACTCCATGTGGTAGAATTTTAATTAATAGAGCAAAAAAATTTTTTTAAATTGCACAAATTGTGTCAGGATGGGAAAAAGGTTTACTGTGTAAACAGAATATCCTTTTCTAACTAGGTTCAGATCTCATGAAATGTTCTACTTTTCATGTCTTTATCCATTTTTTTTCTATTTTTAAACCTACATGCTCTCCAAAATCTAGTTCTAGTTCTTGTTTACATAGAGAGGAACCAATGTCAAAATTTATGCTTTAAAACCATAGTTTGCTTTTGTTTAATGGAGAGGAAAGATTATTAATATTCTAAATACCAGGAGTTTCTAAAATCCTGCATCTCTCCACTACCTTTATTGTGATGTACCTGCTCTAAAACTATCCAGCTCAGGTCTCCCCACTCAGATGCCGTCAGTGCACAATGGGAGTTATGACTGAATGGTGGGAGTAGGGGAAGGTGGGATAATCATATTCATAAGAGTCATATATTTGAAATTACCAGTCTCTATTTATAATGAGGAAAGAATTGTTATTTTAATAATGGGGAAGATGTGTGAGGAGAAGGAATTCTTAAGGTTCTAGTCTGTATACCATCTTGGCACTTCTTAAGACCTGCCATTTTATGTAATGAAGATAGTTAAATAAAAATAAAAATAAATGTTGACAAACTAGAATATTTTTAATGCAGGACTGATTCCTACAGTAAATGGAACGGGTTGATATCTAATTACTTAGTAATTTTTCTAAACATTAGAAAGTAAACACTATTCTGGTTCCTCCAGGGTGTTTTAGTAAAGACCAGGTATACTTGGATGGAATTCTTCAAATCCTTCGATACAGAGATACCATAGACTTCTATCTGCTGACTGCCCTCGGGAAGGTGAGTAGAAGCCATGGTGCATATCCCGGAACACACCAGATCAGCATTCCCCTCACTTGAGCTTAGCATTAAATAAGACTTAGCTTCACAGTATTTTTACTTTATTGTCAGAACAACTTTTCTTTATGTCATATCAAGAGGGAAGAAATCTGGTTCTGTAATAGAACCAAATTGTAAAATTTCTTTTTGGTCAATAAGAGATAAAGGAATAGGAAATTTAGGAATATATATTGTTTTATTTTTATTTCTGTATACATATTTTCTAAAAAGCATTTTCTGAAAACTATAAAAGCATTTTGAAGTAAGCTGCACCTATAACACTTCCCCCCGTAATATCTCCTAAGAACAGAATATTTTCTGACATTACTATATGATTTTGTTTAAGAAATTTATTATTGATTAAATATAACATCTAAAATATAGTCGACTTCAAATTTTCCAAAGTGCCTCCAAAATGTCCTTTGTGGCTCCTTTTTTGTGATCTAAGATCCAATCGAGATTTATACATTGCATTTGGTTATAATCTTTTATCTCTTTTAATCTCCCGTTGCGTCATTCTTTCTGTTTTTTTCATGACATTGTTAAGACTCGGGCTGGGCAAGGTGGCTCACGCCCACAATCCCAACACTTTGGGAGGCTGAGGTGGGAGGCTGAGGCAGGAGGATCACTAGAGGCCAGGAGTTTGAGAGCAGCCTGGGCAACGTGGGGAAGCCCTGTCTTTATAAAAAATTTTAAAAAGTAGCCGGGCATGGTGGCATACACTTAGTCCCAGCTACTCAGGAAGCTGAGGTGGGAGGATCACTTAAGCCCAGGAGGTCGAGGCTGCAGTGAGCCATGATCGTACCACTGCACTCCAGCTTGGGAGAGAGAGCCAGACCCTGTCTCAAAAAAAAAAGAAAAAAGAAAAAAAGATTGGCACAGTTCTCCTGAGATTTCCTACAATATGGATTATCAGATTGTTTCCTTCTGATGAGATTCAGGTTAAACATTTTTTGCCAAGAATACTGCATAAGTGATGTGTATTTCACATTGTATCACATTAGAAAGTATGTGCCATTTTGCTCCATTTGATCATCTGGGTGTTTGATCACCTGGGTTAAGTTAGTGAGCACCAGATCTCCCCACTGTAAAAGTACCTTTCCCCCATTGTATTAGTAAATAGTCTTTGGGGTGATATTTATGAATGGACTATTCCCTAATAACCCTTGATGATCTTTTCCCAAATCAGTTATTACACTGGTGGTAACAAAATACAGATCTTCTAATTCTTTTATATTTCTTTGTCCCTTCCCGTTTTTGTAGTATTATTGTGGACTTAACTGGACTTAATTTTTATTCAACTTTTTCATGGTTGCACCTGTGTCTTAAACATGTCTCCCTGTTTTCTGACACAGTAAAATGTCTGGGCACAGTTTGTACTTTTCCTACCCAAATCTCTAATGAAGATGAGCTATTTCTCTAATGAAGTCTTGTTTCCTTTTCATTGAAACAAAAATAGAAAAATTAGAAAAATTAGCTGTATAATTGTGCTGATTTTTCTAATTTAATAATATGTCATTTATATTCTAGTTATTTTCTTGATTCTTTTATTTCAATTTAGCCAGAAGACTTGTTTGGTTTTAGAGTCTCTCTCACACACAAATATATTAAGTATAGTTGTCTAATTTTTAGACAAACTGAGTAGGTTCAAGGTAGAGTATTAAATCAAATTTAACTTTTTAAAATAATCTTCTAGGCCGGGCGTGGTGGCTCACACTTATAATCCCAGCACTTTGGGAGGCCAGGGTGGGTGGATCACCTGAGGTCAGGAGTTCGAGACCAGCCTGGCTAATGAAACGTCATCTCTACTAAAAATACAAAAAAGTAGCCAGGTGTGATGGCGAGTGCCTGTAATCCCAGCTACTCAGGAGGCTGAGGCAGGAGAATTGCCTGAACCCGGGAAGCGGAGATTGCAAGGAGCCAAGATCATGCCACTGCACTCCAGCCTGGGCAACAAGAATGAAACTTCATCTCAGAAAAAAAAAAAAAAATACTCTTTTAATATGGTCATTGTATAAGGGGCAGAGAAATACATTATTATTTAACACAGTGAAGAAAATGTAAGTCACTGATTTTTGTTATTTTGCAGCTATTAAAATAATTTGACACATGATCTGCATACTTTCATTTAAGGCCCAGGGAAGAAATTCATCCTTAAAATGTACATTGTAGTTACATTTTTAAATTAACTCATCTTCCTTTCTTCAGGTTTCTTACGAAGATGTGGATCGCTTAAAAGGATTGGCAGTTACCGAAAACATGAGGGTCCCTCACTTCCTGCAGGACCATGGCCGATATATGGAACACTTAGAGAAGATCATGGAAGTGAATGAACTGACTGACAGGGAACTGAAAGATCTTATATAGTAATTAGCGTTCTGGCAAACATAGCTAAGCTATGCCTCCATGTATATTACCAGTTAGGTGCAGTTAGCACCAGAAGATTTATAAAAGAAGAATGATTACTTGTGTTTTCTGAAGAAGGGTCTTCAGTATTCAGCGGAATTTTTAGGTTAAGTACAAATCTTAAACTATTTCCCTAAAATGTTTCTATAGGCTGCAGGGGGAAGTTACTCCTATTTTCTGAATCTCGACAGGGTCAGATGAAAATACTACTGCTGAGCATTTTTGAAGACTCTTGGTCAAATTGCATGATAAATTTCTGCCTGAGCAGTAAGCACTGGCCTAGTGCTTCTGCCTAAATATGGAGGTCAGCTCCAACTGGGGACTGACTGAATTCCATTGCTGTTCAGACTCCAAAGTTATATTTTATTTGATAAATAATGGTAATTATTCTCCTTTGAAAAATTAGTTTTGTGTTGCTCCAAAAAGCTAGCTATATCTAAGCTTCCTTACTTTTTTAATATGTTAAGGAAATTTAAAGGGAGAGGAAAAGCAATTTGAAAATTTTTCATTAAGTGTTTTAACATTATTATTTCACCTTATCAGCTTATAGGAACTAAATTAGAGAATCACCTCTTTTTGTCCATTTATCTCTTAACTACATTTTCATTTACTGAAACATATTGTACCCTTTTAAATTTTTTACAGAGTTTTAATGTCTTTTCCACTGCGTCCTTTATAAAAATGATAAGTAGAAATTCCAGAGAGGTTTTTCTACACAAATAAAAATAACTGGGGAAGGGCTACTCACCTTTTTTATTAAACAGAACGTGTAATAAGCAGAGGACAAATAGACTGACCTGGTTAAATGTAGGCTCTGGATGTTGACTGGGTAGCACCTACAGTAAACTTGACCATGCTCTGAAAAATGAAATTTCTGGGTGTTGATGGTTTATAAAGCCAGCTTTGTGCTATTCGTTCAGTATATTTTATCAATTCTTTGACTTCATCAACCCAGTAATGACATAGTTTAAATTTAAAAATGAGAGTTCTGTTTTGCTGTATTTTTCCTGCTAACCTACCTTTGTATTTTATCAGCTTCAGTATATACTTGGATATATATACCTGGATTCAAATGGTTCTTTGTACAACTTAATGATCAGAAAGAATGCTGCTGTAAACACCCCACTCAAGATTGCTGCTGTAATTTCTACCCAAAGCTGTCTGAGAGTTTATCTTTACCTCAGTGCAGGCTAAAATAATGGTGCTAATACTGGTAGATATATACTGTGAAGCCTGGTTCACATTCATGCTAGAAAATGATTTTGGGAAATCTTTTGCAGGAGAGGTTACATGATTTTTCTCTTCCACATATCTAGAAGGACTTGCCTCAAAGAAGAATGTTGCAGCAAACAGGATATACTCTAGCTGGTGCCCAAAGGTTCTTGCAAAACCATGAATCTTGCTTTTAGCACTATAGGGCCAGACACTTTGGAGCATTGACAGGCCTTAGCCCCTGCTCCCCAACTACGTGCCATGCTGGGTAGTGTGTGTCCTGTACATCTGTGTGCCAGGCTGGGGCTGACTGTGCCAATGCTCACCAAACACTAGAATCTGCTCTTACACCTCTAGCATGTATCTCCTTGTAGCAGAGTCATGCACTTTCTCAGCATTGTGTAGTGTTTTCTAATTTCATCTTAAAACTTATCAAAAGTGATTGTGAAAACAGTGTCTAGAAGTATAAACAGAAATGGCAATATTTATGTCCTGTGATTCAAGCCCAAAGGTTATAAATTCAACTTTCACAGGGAATAGCACTGCTAATTTTACTTTATGGTTTAAATATAAAGGAAAACCACAGCAGCCTTAATTTCTTATTGGTAGGATCATTTGCAGCGGTTCTAGTTCCTGACTTTTAAAATGGATGAATATTTTCTCTTTGTCTGATTTGGAAAAGGAACTGCTTTTTTGCCTTACTGCTTTGGTATAAAGATGAAAAACATGAGCACTCTGCAGACAAAATGACCTTAAATCACATTGATTAAGATATTTTAAAAGTTAGCAGTGAACCAAAAGTAGTTTCAGATTAGCAGAAATAAAGAGCTTTAAGCTTTAAAAGTTGAGATTGAATATTTAATGAAAGTTTATTAATTCTTTTTCCAAAAATAGCAGTAAAGTCAGTTTTTTCCCTAAAATAAAAAGTTTTAATGAACTGAAAATTATAGCGACAGTACTTAGGAGAATAGTTGAAGATTGTATTAATTTTAATTATAATAGTTATTTGTCATAGGCTATTGATGATTAGAATTTCATTAGTTTTGTCCACTATAATTTTAAAAATAGTTGTATCAAATACAAATTCTGATAAACTGTTAGGTTTTAACACCAGACAGGATTCAAAGGAAATTAATATTTGCAAACATAAGTCCATAGTCTTCATTTCTATATATTTTCACCTTTGTGAAAGTGTTTAAAGTTTGTATTGTTTGTTTTGTATATCTTTGGGCATTTTTTGTCTAGCTATAATAAAAAAAAAATAGTGCCAAGGTTCTCAGATGAAGTGTGTGACTATATATGCATGTAACTTGTTTTCTTTGAAAACCCAATTATATTTGTATTGTGGTGTTTCTTGCTTTTTATTTTGTGATAATTGTCAAAAGGACATTAATCATGCTTGTCGTCTAGTGCTGTTACTTCTTAGAAAAATATTATATTTACCACACTTCACCTTTTCCCTAGTTATTTTAGCTTATACTCTCATGGGACATATGGAGAAAAGAAAAGGAGAGAGGTTGTATTAGTCTGTTCTCATGCTGCTAATAAAGACATACTTGAAACTGGGTAATCTATAAAGGAAAGAGGCTTAATGGACTCACAGTTCCACATGGCAGGAGAGGCCTCACAATCATGGTGGAGGATGAAGGAAGAGCAAAGTGATGTCTTACATGGCGGCAGGCAATAGAGTATGTGCAGGGGAACTCCCCTTTATAAAACGAGCAGACCTCATGAGACTTACTCTCTATCATGAGAACAGCGCAGGAAAGACTTGCCCCCATAATGTATTTACCTCCCACCAGTTCCCTCCCGTGACATGTGGGAATCTTGGGAGCTACAATTCAAGATGAGATTTTGGGTGGGGACACAGCCAAACCATATCAGAGGGACAACTTTTTTATCTTTTTGAGATGGAGTTTCACTCTTGTTGCCCAAGCTGGAGTGCAGTGGTACAATCTCAGCTCACTGCAACCTCCACCTCCTGGGTTCAAGTGATTCTGCTGCCTCCGCCTCCCGGGTAGCTAGGATTACAGGCATCCGCCACCACGCCTGGCTCATATTTTTGTATTTTTAGTTTCACCATGTTGGCCAGGCTGCTCTCAAATTCCTGACTTCAGGTGATCCGCCTTCCCTGACCTCCCAAAGTGCTGGGATTACAGGCATGGGCCACCGTGCCCAGCCTCAGAGGGACAATTTTGTCTTAAGGTACTATCCTGTTCATTTAGTAAACTTTTATGCAGAACGTGTCAAGCAGGATCTGTGCTGATTACCAGAGATCCTCTGATGAATAAGAGAAGAGGCAGAGAAGAAGGTTATGGCACAGCTACATCCCCGTGACCAAAAAGTGCTACAGAAAAAATGTACACTGTAGTCAGTGGGCCTGCCTGTGTGTTTGAAGCAGAGAGGAAGATCATTTGCTAAACAGTGATTGTTCACAGGATTTTATTATTGCTTTTTGCACAGGATTTTATTACTGCTTTTTGCAAGGCTTATGTTTGGAATAAAAGCACCTTCCCAGAGGAAATAGTAGACCAGGAATGCAGTTGCTTGGGTCATCATAGGCCTGTGGGAGATCCCCTGAGACCTCCAGCAGCTGCCCATGGGAGCCAACACTGTATCTTTAAGAAGATGAGCATGAAACTGGGATGAAGAGGAGTGTGGTGCCCTCACCCATCAGGGGCAAGCAACCAGGTATAATAGTTTTCATGCTGCTGATAAAGACATACCTGAGACTGGGCAATTTCCAAAAGAAAGAAGTTTATTGCACTTACAGTTCCACGTGGCTGGGGAGGCCTCACAATCATGAAATGTGAAGGTGCAAAGCACGTCTTACATGGCAGCAGATGAGAGTTTGTGCAGAGAAACTCCCCCTTATACAACTGTCAGATCTCGTGAGACTTACTCACTACCACGAGAATAGCATGAGAAAGAGCTGCCCCCATGATTCAGTTACCTCCCACCAAGTCCCTCCCACAACACGTGACAATTCAAGGTGAGATTTGGGTGGAGAGCCATCCAAACCACATCATTATTCTGCCCTGGCCTCTCCCAAATTGCATGTCCTCACATTTCAAAACCAATCCTGCCTTCCCAATAGTCCCCCAAAGTCTTATTTCAGCATTAACTCAAAAGTCCACAGTCCAAAGTCTCATCCAAGACAAGGCAAGTCCCTTCTGCCTATGAGCCTGTAAAATCAAAATCAAGTTAGTTACTTCCTAGATGCAATGGAGATACAGGCAGTGTGTAAATACAGCCATTCTAAATGGGAGACATTGGCCAAAACAAAGGGTTGACAGGCCCCATGCAAGTCCGAAATCTAGTGGGCAGTCAAATCTTAAATCTCCAAAATTATCTCCTTTGACTCCATGTCTCACACCCAGGTCACACTGATGCATGAGATGGGCTCCCACGGCCTTGGATAGCTTCGCCCCTGTGACTTTGCACCCCCGCACCTGGCTGCTTTCACTAACTGGCATTGAATGTCTGCCACTTTTCTAGGTGTACAGTGCAAGCTATCAGTGGATCTACGATTCTGGAGTCTGGAGGATGGTAGCCCTCTTCTCACAGCTCCACTAGGTGGTGACCAGTAGGGACTCTGTTGAGGCTCCCACCCCACATTTCCCCTCTGCACTGCTGAAGCAGAGGTTCTCCATGAGGGCCCCGCCACTGCAGCAAACTTCTGTCTGGGCATCCAGGCATTTTCATACATCCTCTGAAATCTAGACAGAGGTTCCCTAACCTCAATTCTTGACTTGTGTGCACCCTCAGGCTCCACACCACATAGAAGCTGCCAAGGCTTGGGGCTTCCACCATCTGAAGCAATAGGCCAGGCTGTGCCTTGGCCCCTTTTAGTCATCACTGGAGCAGCTGAGATGCAGGGCATCAAGTCTCTAGACTGCATACAGTGCAGGGACCCTGGGCCCAGCCCATGAAACCATTTTTTCCTCCTAAACCTGAGGGCCTGTGATGGGAGGGGCTGCCACAAAGGTCTCTGACATACCCTGGAGACATTTTCCCTATTGTCTTGGTGATTAACAGGCAGCTCCTCGTTATTTATGCAAATTTCTGCAGCCAACCTGAATTTCTCCTCAGAAAATGGGATTTTCTTTTCTATCGCATTGTCAGGCTGCAAACATCCCAAACTTTTATGCTGTGTTTCCCTTTTATTTTTTTATTTTATTTTATTTATTTATTTATTTATTTATTTATTTTTTGTGTTGAGACAGAGTCTTGCTCTGTCGCCCAGGCTGGAGTGCAGTGGCCGGATCTCAGCTCACTGCAAGCTCCGCCTCCCAGGTTTACGCCATTCTCCTGCCTCAGCCTCCCGAGTAGCTGGGACTACAGGCGCCCGCCACCTCGCCCGGCTAGTTTTTTGTATTTTTAGTAGAGACGGGGTTTCACCGTGTTAGCCAGGATGGTCTCGATCTCCTGACCTCGTGATCCGCCCGTCTCGGCCTCCCAAAGTTCTGGGATTACAGGCTTGAGCCACCGCGCCCGGCCTGTGTTTCTCTTTTAAAACTGAATGCTCCCTGGGTGTGATGGCTCACACCTGTAATTCCAGCACTTTGGGAGACTGAGGCAGGTGGATCACCTGAAGTCAGGAGCTTGACACTAGCCTGGCCAACACGGTGAAACCCTGTCTCTACTAAAAATACAAAAAGTTGGCTGGGCATGGTGGCACACGCCTTTAATCCCAGCTGCTTCAGAGGCTGAAGCAGGAGAATCGCTTGAACCTGGGAGGCAGAGGTTGCAGTGAACTAAGATTGTGCCACTGCATGCCAGCCTGGGAGAGTGAGACTCCGTCTTAAAAAATAACAAAAAAAAAAACAAAGAAACCTAAGTCACTTCTCCAGTGATTTTCTGCTTAGAAATTTCTTCCACCAAATACCCTAAATAATCTCTCTCAAGTTCAAAGCTCCACAAATCTCTAGGGTAGGGGCAAAATCCTGTCAGTCTCTTTGCTAAAACATAACAAAAGTCACCTTTGCTCCAGTTCACAACAAGTTCCTCATTTCCATCTGAGACCACCTCAGCCTGGATTTCATTGTCCATATCATTATCAGCATTTTGGTCAAAGCCATTTGACAAGTCTCTGGGGAGTTCCACACTTTCCCACATTTTCCTGTCTTCTTCTGAGCTCTCCAAACTGTTCCAACCACTGCCTATTACCCAGTTCCAAAGTCGCTTTCACATTTTTGGGTATCTTTTCAGCAGCATCCCACTGCTGGTACCAATTTACTATATTAGTCAGTTTTCACATTGCTGATAAAGACATACCTGGGACTGGGCAATTTACAGAAGAAAGAGGTTTATTGGACTTACAGTTTTATGTGGCTGGGGAGGCCTCACAGTCATGGCAGAAGGTGAAAGGCACGTCTCACATGGCAGCAGACAAGAGAATAGAGCTTGTGCAGGGCAACTCCCCCTTATGAAACCATCAAGTCTCATAAGACTTATTCACCATCACGACAACAGCATGGGAAAGACCTGCCCCCATGATTCAATTACCTCCCACTGATTCCCTCCAGCAACATGTGGGAATTAAAGATGAGATTTGGGTGGGGACACAGCCGAACCATATGACCAGGCTTTGAATCCAAACCTTTGTCTGCACTTTTGAAAGCCTTGTCAGTCACCTATGGTTTTTATCCATTTTTGTTCACTGTAATTTTCATAGCTAAAGGAGTTAATGTCTTGAAACTCATGGCAGGATATAAAATACCTATGCTTGTCAGCGAGTTGTGGGAGTACTTTATGAATAGGTGGAATTTCAGTGGACAATCATTTCAAGAGACTGTGGAGTTCTCAAGATTTTTTTCCCCAACATGGGGGTGAAATAAACCTGAAAAAATCCTGTCACCATGTAGATTCAAATTCTTAATATGTAATGACCAAAGGTGTAACTATCCACATTTAGATAAACCAGACATTTTGTTCTCTTGCCATTTAAAAATACCTCTATTATATTAGGAGTACTTTCCTACATAATTACTGTTATATCTTCATTAACATATGGTCCTACACATCAGCTGACCCTCCTGAATGGAAGAAAACATTAATTCTTTTTGTCACTCATTTGTGTTGGAGATCTAATTTGCTCTTTGGTGAGATTGTTGGAGTGTTCTAGTCAGCAATTAGACATTAACAAGCAGAGGCTGGGCACGGTGGTTCACACCTGTAATCTTAGCACTTTGGGAGGCCGAAGCAGGTGGATGGATCACTTGAGGTCAGGAGTTCAAGACCAGCCTGGCCAATATGGTGAAACCCCATCTCTACTAAAAATACCAAAATTAGCAGGGGTGGTGGCATGCACCTATAATCCCAGCTACTCGGAAGGTTGAGGCAAGAGAATCACTTGAACCCAAGAGGCTGAGGTTGCAGTAAGTCGAGATTGCCCACCACAGCACTCCAGCCTGGGTGACAGACTGAGATTCTGTCTCAAAATAAATAAATAAATAATAGCAAGCAAAGAACATCCTCCAGTTTTTGAGCACCAAGGGCACCAAGAATCTCTGCATGCTTCTCCACAATTCCCCACTAGAGAGAGCACTGGCTCTTTTCTTTTTCCCTTCTCCTCCCGCTCTTCTCCCTTCCAGTAGTTTATCTTTGACTGGAGGCCCCCTAAAATGTTGAATCTTGCAAGTTGACACTTGCAGCTAAATCCTAACCTAAACTCTCATTTCAAGCAAGTATAAGTGTTGCAGGAAAGATGTGTATATTTTAAAGAACCCAAGAGAGGGAGTTACTGAAGTCTCCTGCAGGCCTATTCTAAAAGGTTTCCTCCTCCATCCAGTGTAAATTTCACACTGACAAATCTATCATAACATTCCCTGAGATGATTTGGCCTTAAAAACAATATACATGTTCTGTATATTTACAGTTTGCAGTCTTGAGAAATATTTTGAGTAGTATTTCATTGTGTCCATTTGAAGTAATACATGTGTGAGAGATGAGCAATTCGAAATTCAGATCCTGCTTTATCTCACCAGCATAACTGCCTTAGACACTTCTTAGTGAATCCAGCTTTTTTCCAGCTCAGTGAATCCTGTTAGAGAAATGAGAGAGAGGAGGTATTCGGGAAAGTCACTAGATCCTCTGGCCAAGAGAAGCTTCTCAGCTCAACAAGTAATAATGTCCCACAGACTCAGGTCCCCATTGCTGCTTTTTGTTTGTTTATTTGTTTTGAGACAGAGGCTGGCTTTGTCGAGCAGGCTGGAGTGCAGTGGTGTGACCTCGGCTCACTGCAACCTCTGCCTCTTGGGTTCAAGCGATTTTTGTGCCTCAACCTCCTGAGTAGCTGGGATTACAAGCATGTGCCACCACACCCGGCTAATTCTTCTATTTTTAGTAGAGACTAGGTTTTACCATGTTGGCCAGGCTGGTATTGAACTCCTGGCCTTGAGAGATCTGCCTGCCTCAGCCTCCCAAAGTTCTCGGATTACAGGAGTGAGCTACTGCACCCAGCCCCACTGTTTCTAGAGCATAGGCAAGGCTGGGAAATTCACAGTTTCTAATTTTAAACCCCTCTTTGCTTAGATAAACAACAGCTTTCTAGCTTTCACCAGACCTGGATACCTGTTAACAATGCATCCTTCAGACCCTTTAAGCCTCTGGACTGTCTTCAAATAAAATACTGGAAATTGCAGAGGTCTGTCTCCCTCTCATCCCAGTCCACCCTCCTCCAGGTACATAGACCTCCTGTAAACTGAGGTTCCTTCCCAGGGCTGTCAGGCAAACTTCTGAGGTGTTTAGGAGTTAGATATGTGACTGGCTTTATCTGGGACAACTCTACAAGAACATGAACATACTAAATGCTGACGATGAGAATGACGGCCTTTGCCTCCACGGCCTCCAGAGGCCATCTGGAAGCTGCCAATGGTGGGGGCTGAGGCTGAGGCTGGCTCCTTGAAGTTTTCATACTCTTATGCTTTCACTGCTCCTAGTTGGCAACACATGTTCCACCCAAGAGCCTCAACACCAAAACCACTCAGAGTCTGACTGCTTCTTGCCAGACCTATGAGACCCCTCTGGGAGATAAGAATAAAAAGATCTGATTTCCAACTTCTCTGCAATTTGGTCTTCTTAGATAAGTAAATGATCAATGCTATTCAGAAAAATTCAGAAGAAAACTTCAGAGAAATTCCTAGAGCTGCAGTTGCTTACCAGTTCTGTAAATAGTAAGGATTTACCCAACATCAGTCTTGTCTGGTAATGAGATTAGTGAAAAAATCCTCACTACCAGCTCCATTAGGACAGTGAAGCCAAGGACTTAAGACTTTCAACAAAATAGCCACAGTAACATTAGTTCTCCTGCTGTTATCTATCTGTCGACTTCAATCCTACACTTTTTCAGCTGCCTGCCTGATCTCTGACATAAGGCCAGGTAGCTATCACCCTTGCTACTGAAAGAATCCCTTACCTAGCCATTGAAAGCCACACCAAAATTCCAAGTAAATAAACCACCACAGTTCTTGACATTTAGTCAGCCCCGTCTCTATCGTCTTTAGTATTATTTATGGTAGGTTCACACTGGGCATGGTGGTACGTTCCCAGCTACTTGGGAAGCTGAGGTGGGAGGATCACTTGAGCTTAGGAGTTTGAGGACAGCCTAGGCAAGATAGCGAGACCTCATTTCTGGAAAGAAAATAACACACACACACACACACATATGGTCGCACTCTGTTTTAACCAACTCCCTCCACATCAGTATTTCTCTAAGTATAAGGCTCAGAGCAGGGCCCCAATTCAACTGGGCCACAGGCCAGGCCTAGTCAGTTTCATCCTCAGACTCTGGGTTAGGGCTTAGGAATCCACATGTCAGGAAGCCCCACGGGTGATTCTTCCAGGTACCTACGTGTGAGGACCACTGCCCCGGGAGAAATTCTCCTTGCTGGTTATCGTGAAGGAATGGAGGCCTGGGGAACTGCCCCCCATCCCTCAGCAAGTCTGGTGGTATCGAGGGCCTAGTCCTTGGATTCCTGATTCCGTCCTTGGGCTTTTAGAGTCCGGGGAGTGGGGGAGATTCATAGTCCAGAAAATTCATAGGATCCCTTCATGCATAGAACAGGTATGGCGCCCATTTGCCAAGAGGTAAAGCATCTCTGGAATTTCTATTTTAAAATGCCTCTTCCAGGTGTCTCAGAACCCCGAGCAAAGAGATTACCACACAATACACAGCAGGCCTGGGGCTGGAGCCGGTCCCTCTTCTCTGGCTCTGTCCAAAGTAGCTGGTGCTACTGCAGCCACAACCCCAGCCAATCACACTCACGCCTCATCACTGGAGTCCTTCCTTAGTGCGCCTCACCTTGAGCATTGATCCTTTAAGTAAATAATTCATCATGATGAAAGTCAGCAAGACACTGAGGTAATTGCGTCCTCCATCACTGACTACGGATCGGAATTCAGCTGGCTAAGCAGACACTGTATTAGGCACTCTCAGAACCAAAAGCACCAAGCGAAGCCTGCCTTATGTGGTTTGACCCCAGAGCTCAGGAAAACAGAAGCAGGTAGGAAATCCCTTCCATGGCCTTTTATCTCTCTCCCTTCTTCCTCCTCCCCAGGCCACCTGGAAGGAGGGAGTCAGTGAACCCCTGCTGCTCTCTTTAGCAGGCCTTTGAACTTCACTGCCCTTACAGACCCAAGTTTTCCACATTACCAAGCCCAGCCTGGCCACACAGGCATACAGATCTGAGAAAAAGAGGGTGCCCCCCTCCATCCCTACCCTCCTGGAGGGATAAATGCAGAAACAGGAGACACCCCTGGGAAGCAGGAGCACGGCCCCACGGTGCCTTGGGCAGGACCTCACCTTTGCCTTTGACATGTATCCTGGCTGTCACAGGCTGCAGCTGTACTCCTGGCCTGCAGTGGCCGGGTCGCCTGACCACCCCAAATCTCTGCCATCTACTTTCTGTCATCTGTGTGTTTCTGGGGCAAAACCAAGCTCTCAGATCAACCTGAGCTACTCAGACTTCTAAGCAGTTTCCAGAGAGCAGGAAGCTGCAGGAAATGCTCCCTAGACTGTCTCATTTGCATGAGCTCTGCCCACCTTTGTCAAGGACATTTGTTTTCCATGACCCTCCTTCCCATCTGACTTACCTTTCATTATCACCCACCCACTGCACTCACTCCTTAGCTCAGTAAAACTCGAGTCCCTAATGCCCTCCCAACAATCATTTAATTAAATAATTTGTCGCAATGGAAGTCAGCAGGGCGCTTGGGAACGGCATCTTCCATCACTGACTACCGGAACTTGGCCGGCTAAGGAGACACCAAAACCAAAAGCTGCAGGGCAAGCCTGCCTTATGTGGTTTGACCCTGAAGGTCAGGGTTGCCCCTACTGCCACTGGTGGCCTCTCTCACGCCCAGCAAACGCCTTCCAACAAGGGTCCGCTTGCCTATTTTTCAGTGGTGGTTTAAACTCTGTGCCCCTACTTCTGATAAGGCCCTGACATCTGAACACATCCCCCTGTATGGTGTTGGCTCCCACAAAGGGGCCTCCTCATGCTTGCCTGGGGGCCGTCCACCCCTGGACACTGCTCAGCTCTGCACTGCAGCCAGGATTGAAAGACGTCCTCCAGACTGTACAAAATCGCCCCTATCCCCAGGGCACATTCTGCATTTCTCAGTGCCATCCTGCCCACAGATTTGGGTGGTCTGGGAACTCCCCAAACCCTTCCATCCACATTGCACTCCTGTCTTCTTCCCTAGAGACACTTGGCCACCACTGAAGATGATGATGGTGGTGGTGATTTCATGCCAAACACATTTCATTTCATCTTGATGACAGTATTACAAGGTAGTAGACATACCTCCATTTTTCAGGTAAAGAAACAGGCTCACACCTTGATTTTGGACTCCCTGCCTCCAGAACCATGGGTGAATAAATTTCTCAAGTTGTAAGCCACTCAACTGACGGTAATTTGTTATAGTACCCCTAGGAGACTAATAGATGATCACATCTGTCTCCCCAGAACCTGGCACATCATGGCACTGGAGAAGCAAATGAATGAATGAATACAGTTTAGGGAGGGCAGGTTTCCCCACCCGCTCCCAACTGCCTGGGCAGTTGACCTACAGGCACCCAAGTTCAACTTGTCCAAAACAGGGATCAGCATCTTCTCCCCAAACCTGGCTCTTTTCCTGGATTTATTTTTTATTTTTATTTTTTAAACCTAACAAAGATCAACTTCTTAGAAACCTGAAGCTGGTCAGGATGGAGACAGAACTCAAACCCATGCCCTTGTGACACTCAACAGTATCCCAATAGCCCGCCTCTGCGCTCGCTCTCCAGTCCCTCAGTCCTTTCTCTGAGACTAGTGTGACCACCCCGGCCCCACCAGCTCTACTAACACCTTAGCTGAAGGAGCACATAATATGCCAGCAACGAGAGCCATCCCCCATCCCTGCCCCGATACCTGCCCTGCTCCCCGCACCACGGCTGCAGGCCGCCTCCTCTACCTGTTCCTACTCCCACACAAGCCTGCAATGCTCCCCAGGGCTGCAGAACCACCTCAACATCCTTAGCCTGGCTTGGAAGAGCTGGCCTGTGGCGCCTGTCAGTCTCCCCTCCATATCTCGTCCTAAGCTCCTGCCAGGAGCAGCCACATCACCGCTGTCCTCCCTCCACATCCCGACCCTCTTGGTCCCCTCTTCCGGTGATGCCATCTGCTACTCACCCCGTCAAGTCCCAGCTCAAGGGGACCTTTCCCAGGAAAACTCCTCAGACTCGCCTCCAGCTGAGCGGGTTCTCTCTCCTGCCTCAGGTTCACACAGCACTCTTCATCTTGGCTGCAAACGTTTTTCTGTGTTTGTTCTTAATTATGAGCCTCTCCCCTGAACTGTTCAAAACCAGGCCGCTGGTGTCGGAGCTGAGTTGGAATCCTGACTTTGTCGCCTCCTGGCGGCGAGGCCCAGGTACTGGTTACTTACCTGTCTGAGTTTTGGTTTCCTTTCCTGCACCATGGGGCTGAGGTGAGGTTTAAGGGGCCTTGCCAGGTGTGTGGCGCTGACATGGCTGGCAGTGAGCATCTGTTCACTTCGGTGCCCTCCCTTCCTCCCCCAAGGAAAACCTCCCCACCTCTTTTCCATCTGCTGGACGCCCCGCCCTCAAATATGGGTTCTTGTAGACCTTGTGGGTAGTGCTGGGCTCTTCTCTGAGAGAGACAAACATCTCTGGGGCCTGGCAACTGGGGAAGGGACTGATTGTCAGGCAGGAGGTGGCACTCAGAGGCTGGGCACCCACCTGTAATCCCAACACTTTAGGAGGCCAAGATAGGAGAACTGCTTGAGCCCAGAAGGTCAAGACCAGCCTGGGCAACATAGGGAGACCCCATTTCTACAAAAACTGGGGGAAAAAAATAACCCGTGTGGTGGTGAGTGCCTGTGGTCTCACCAGCTACTCAGGAGGCTGAGGTGGGAAGATTACTTGAACCCAAGAGGTCAAGACCAGGCTGGGCAACACAGGGAGACCCTGTTTCTATAAACTGGGGGGAAAAAATTAACTGGTATGGTGGTGTGTACTTGTGATCTCGCCAGCTACTTGGGAGGCTGAGGTGGAGGACTGGTTGAGCCCAGGAGGTCGAGGCTGCAGTAAGCCATGCTTGCACCACTGCACTGCAGCCTGGGAAACGGAGTAAGACCCTGTCTCATAAACAGTGGCACTCAGATGACAGCCCTAGACAGGCAGGAGGGCTCATCGCTGTTCACTTCTGGGCCTTACTCAGAGTGAGCCCTCGTTGTCCAGTTCTACTGAAGGTCCTCCCAGGAGGCAGGGGCTGCTGGCGTCTGCCAGGTAGGGCCAGGCAGGGACACCACCCATCTGCTCCCACAAGCTAAGGGTGAGAAAGCTCCACCTTGTAGGTCACATAAAGCTGCTTTCATGATTCCCTGGGGCTGTTTCTTCTTTGCTCTCCTTAAGTCTTGGGTAAAGGCTGGGTTACCTGCTCCAGCCAGGCCTAGCTGTGCTGTGGACAGGAGTGTTCTGGGTGGGAAAGTGAGTGCCCTGTGGCCACAGCAGGAAGGAGACTCTGGGCAGATGGCTGGGCTGGCCTGCTCAGGCCCTCTCAGCCGAGGAGAACCAGCCCCAGGCATCCCCAGCCTGGAGGCTCAGGGTTCAATTTCATTAAGGCGGGGTGGCAGGAGGGGCAGTGGCACGGCTCCCACCTGTAATCCCAGTACTTCGGGAGGCCGAGGCGGGTGGATCACTTGAGGTCAGGAGTTCAAGACCAGCCTGGCCAACATAGTGAAACCCTGTCTCTACTAAAAATACAACAATTAGCCAGGCGTGGTGCCAGGCGCCTGTAATCCCAGCTACTCGGGAGGCTGAGGCAGCAGAATCGCTTGAACCCAGGAGGCAGAGGTTGCAGTGAGCTGAGATGGCACCACTGCACTTCAGCCTGGGCAACAAGAGGGAAACTCTGTCTCAAAAAATAAAAAAATACATTTCATTAAGGGGACCCATGGTTTTCTTACACATGACAGAAGATGGAGGATGAATTGTTTTGCCTGGCTCTTGGGTGAGGCTTTTCTGAGCCGGGAGAGAAAGAAGTTTCCCTTTGACCTGGTGGGTGCTCAGACTCCTCCTGGCCACATCTTTAGTGGAGACTCACGGAGAGGAGAACATGGAATACAAGAGGATCCCCCTCCAGCCTGGCCAGCAGCTTCCTGTCCAGGCTTGCGCAGCTGCAGCAGCGCTGCACTGGAGACACGTATGACCCAGACCAGGGAGGGGTGGTCCTGGAAGGCAGGGATCTTCCTGCTCCCTCTCCCCCAGCCCCACCCCCAGGGCCTATCCTGGTGGGTGCCCAATGGATGACTAACACACAAAAAGCAACCTAGGGCTTGAAAATAGCCCTTTCTTCTTTCTCTCTGGGACTTTTAATTTACCCTCCAAATACATACATTTTACCCTCCAAATACATACATTTTAATGTTCCCCTTTTAGGATTAAACACTGAATTCCTTTTGGTGATTCTTTCCAGGGACTGGCATAAAGGGAAGGAATTACAGAGGCGAATCCCTCCCACACACGCTCACCCCTAACTGCGAGCACGCTGGCACCTTGGTCTACAGGGAAATGTAGTACTTGCTGATTCCTTTAAAAAGTATAAATTCTGGCCAGGCGCAGTGGCTCCTGCCTGTAATCCCAGCACTTTGGGAGGCCAAGGCTGGTGGATCACCTGAGGTCAAGAGTTTGAGACTATCCTGGTCAACATGGTGAAAGCCCATCTCTACTAAAAATACAAAAAAATTAGCCGGGCATGGTGGCACATGGCTGTAATCCCAGCTACTCGGGAGGCTGAGGCAGGAGAATCGCTTGAACCCAGAAAGTGGAAGTTGCAGTGAGCCAAGATCATGCCACTGCACTCCAGCCTGAGCAACAGAGCAAAAACTCCACTTCAAAAAAAAGTATCAATTTTATTTATACTTTAAATAAATATAAGCATTTATTCCTTTAAAAAGTGTTGTTTGTGTCTCGGGCTTTTTATTATTTATGCATTGTATTAATTGTGCTGTGAAACATTTCAAACATACACAAAAGTAGAAAGTGTATTATGAACCCCTATGTTCCCTTGACCCAGGTTCAACAACTATCTACGTTTTGCGAATTTAAGTGGATTTCTAACTCTACTCAATCCTCTCATATTTCCCATGAAGGGGAAAGGGGAAGAGATAGACCATCTGTTTATTAACTAATCCTAAAGATTCTAGAAAACTTGCACTTCTAATTCTGTTTTATGAAACCTCCTACCTTCTGGGTTGAGGAAGGGCAGGCCCAGGCTGCAGGGCCCAGGAGGAGAGGCTGCTAATGGGAAGGAGGAAGCTGGAAGCCCTGGAGCTCAACCATTCCTTCCCGGAGCCGAATGCTCTGCTGTGGAGAGGCTCCACCATTTCTCAGTCTGGGCTGGAACTGAGCCTTTCAAGGGCTAAAGGTACCCACCGTGAGCCAAGTGAGGATGCCTCTTTCACAGCTTCGCTCAGCTCTTACTCTTCTGAGAGGCTGACCGTCCTCTGCTGTCTCCACGCTACCCAACCAGCACAGCTGTCCTGCGCTGCAGCCAGCTTGTCTCACCCTTCCACAGAGGCTGCTCCTGCCCTGGGTGCAGGCGCCGACTGAGAAGGGCCAGGAGGCAGGAGCCCAGGGCCGGAAGAACCTCCTCACCCACCAGGCCCGAGGGTGCTAAGCCGTCAGCAGTTTTCCGGATGGCTGCTGCCTGGCACGGTTTGAGACATCGTCCCTGATTCCACCTAGGAACAACCCCAGACACCTGAGACTGGGCCCAGGGGTGTGGGAAAGGCCCTTGGGCTGACCCCGAGGAAGTTGCCTGAGGGTCGTTCTGATAACTTCTGAAGAAGGGAGTGGTGCCTGGGGCTCTGCTTGGGTAAGTCACGGCCTTCAGGACCTGTTGAGGGGAGACCAGTGTTCCAGCCTCTCTCTCAAGACAGCTCCCTAAGGAAAGATGAGATAGGAAGGGAGATGAGACAGGAAGGAGCTGGAGCAGCAGCACCCCCAACGGGAGGAAGGGGCCTACAGGCTGCAGGATGAAGGGAAGTCAGTTCAGTCCTTTTTTCCTTAACTCAGCTTTGTGCTTGTGATTATATTATTTCCTTTCTGATTATCAAATTGATGCTTTCACATTTATTGCAGAAAATTAATATATTTAAGAATGAAAACAAAAATGCGTCTTTGTTTTACATACACACACCCACCCAGAGGGAGGGAGAGGGAGAGAGAGAGAGGGAGGGAGAGAGGCGGGGGGCGGGGAGAGAGAGAGAGAGAGAGAGAAAGAAATAGAGTAAAAGTATGGGCTAAGAAAAGTATGGGCTGAGAACTCTGGCTTTAGCTGGGTGTGGTGGCTCACATCTGTAAACCCAGCACTTTGGGAGGCCAAGGTGGACTGATCACCTGAGGTCAGGAATTAAAGACCAGCCTGGCCAACATGGTGAAACCCCATCTCTACCAAAAATATGAAAATTAGCCGGGCATGGTGGTGTGCACCTGTAGTCCCAGCTACTGGGGAGGCTGAGGCAAGGGAATTGCTTGAACCTGGGAGGCAGATGTTGCAGTGAGTTGAGATTGTGACACTGCATTCCAGCCTGGGTGACAGAATGAGACTCTGTCTCAAAAAACAAACAAACAAACAAAACACAGGCTTTGGAGTTAGGCTGTTTTCAGCTCCCACCTCCACTACTGGCTTCTGGAAAATTGTTCATCTCTGAGCCCTAGAACCCTGGGTACTAAGCCATGTTTCATTGGATTGTCTGGAGAACTATATGAGAAATATTCATGAAGTTTCTAATGTAACTTCTGGCCCTAATAAGCCCTCGATAAATACCAATTCTAATGTGGCTAACAAATTCTTTGAAAAATTTAAATTTGCATTCATTGTCCACCTAAGAGATGGTCTCTGCTCCACTGGAAGGCAATCAGCTAGCAAGATGCCACCTCTACCCAGTCATCCTCACACAGGGGACTCACTGTGGTCAGAAGATAAATGAAAGGACAGTGACTTGAGGCCAAACCAAAGTGTTTCTCCAGGATGCAGTGTTGATTTGCAATTTTCCCACAAGCCTGGGCCATACCTCATTCATCCCCAGAGTCTCTGGGGACAGAGTCTCTGGGGACAGTCCTGGGAACTGGCCTTCTCAGGAGGGCCACGAGCTTCCGCCAGCCCCGTTCTCCAGGATGGGGCCAGAACAGCACCTGCCCGTGGGGGCGCTGCCTTTCACTGGGGCCTTTGCTGTGGTCTTGCCTTGCCCCTTCCTAGTATCATCGTCTGCCTGGGTGTGTCCATGTCTGCGTGTCTGTCTGTCTCCCTGGCCCAGCTCCTAGTCTAGTGTCTGATCTGATTGGTTAGTGGTGAGTGTCTTACGGCTGTCAAAGACACAACCTCACCCCTGCTTAGTATAATGCCTGACCCACTACAGATGATAAAGAACTTTTTTTTTTTTTTTGAGGTTGAGTCTCGCTCTGTCACCCAGGCTGGAGTGCAATGGCGCGATATCGGCTCATTGCAATCTCTGCTGCCTGGGTTCAAGTGATTCTCCTGCCTCAGCCTCCCGAGTAGCTGGGATTACAAGCCCAGCACCACATCTGGCTAATTTTTGTGTTTTTAGTAGAGTAGGGGGTTTCACCATGTTGGCCAGGCTGGTCTTGAACTCGTGACCTCAGGTGACCCTCCCACCTTTGCCTCCCAAAGTACTGGGATTACGGGCATAAGCCACCACGCCTAGCTGATAAGGAACTATTTTTTAATGTGGATGGATGGAACCATCCGTAAATTATTCTTACAAACTACATCCGGTTTCTGTGCAGCAAGAATGTCTCTGCAATCTGTATGACAACAGCTAAGTTGGTGAGGGACAGAAGTAAAGCCACTGGGAGGTGGCCAGACAGAGAACAGGGTTCAGCTGGCAGAGGCCTAAATGGCACATTTCTGGAAAGGCTTGCAAGCCCTACAGTACCCAGGTGAACCTCTGATGCTGCAGGCTTCTATTGATGACCCGTTCTTGTTATCTATCAATTTATGTAATTCCTACTTGTTTATATTTTCTTTTTTTTTTTGAGACGGAGTCTCGCTCTGTCCCCGAGGCTGGAGTGCCGTGGTGTGATCTCGGCTCACTGCTAGCTCCACCTCCCAGGTTCATGCCATTCTCCTGCCTCAGCCTCCCTGGTAGCTGGGACTACAGGCGCCCAGGCGCCTGCCACCACGCCCAGCTAAGTTGTTGTATTTTTAATAGAGATGGGGTTTCACCGTGGTCTCGATCTCCTGACCTCATGATCCACCTGCCTCAGCCTCCCAAAGTGCTGGGATTACAAGCGTGAGCCACCGCGCCCGGCCCTATATTTTCAATCAGGGTTTGGAAGAGGGAGGAGGGAGGTATGAGTGGGTGATAATCATGGTAGAAGAAATGTGTTCTGGAAATAAGCCCTGAGGTGATTGAAGGCACACTTGCCTCAAACAATTGAAGGTCTATGACATGCCTGGCTCTGTGCTTGGATCTTTGGAGAGTGAGGTTGAACTAGGACGTGGTCGCTAGTGTACAAAAGGGCTTCCTAACCTCTGCACTATTGACAACTGGGGCCAGACTTGTTGGAGGAGCAGGGGCTGTCTGCATTGTAAGATGTTAGCAGCATCCCTGGGCTCTACCCACTAGGTGCCAGTAGCACCATCACCCCAGCTGTGACAACCAACAATGTCTCTAGACATTGTGAAATGCACCTCTCCCCATTGGAAATCACTTGGACCTCCATCTGATGTTAAGTAACAAGGCAAGACAGCAAGCAAATAAGTGCCAAGGAAATCCCGTGGACGTTTTGGACCACTGGAGTCGAGGCAGGCTGGGAACCGGCATGGGATGGAGTGGTTGCAGAAGACTCCGGAGGTGGAGGTTGGGGCGGGGATTGGGAAGGGTTTCTGGGATTCCAGTGGACAGAAGATTTTAGGCAGCAGGAAAAGCACAGGCTAAGGCTCAGGGTCAGCAATGAGGAAGGTGCTAGAAGGGCAGTCAAGACTCTGAACTGACTGCAGAAGACGGTACTTGTTTTCATTTTAAAATAACAGAATTCATGCTTTAAAAATTGCAAGGGTCAATGAGGAGACTGGGCTTCTCCCTCAGTATAGTTTGGCAGTTTGTGTGGTTTCGAGACTTTGTTCATATCAGCTGATAGGCTCTGTCTTTCCAGACTGAAGCATCTCTATCTTCTGGCTTTCTCCCCAGCTATGGAGGAGCTGGGTCTCCACCCATGTTTTACACTGAAGAACCAAGCCCTGGTCCTGGTGATGTGCTGGTAAATGTTTAACAACCGGCTCTCAGTGGAAAGTGTTCCGATTTGTAGCCTTTGTCAATCTCCATGGCGTAAATTCTCCCACCAAGGGCAAGGCCAAGTTACCAATAACTAACAGCTGGCTGGCAAAATTCCTGAAAATTGAACAATCAGCTCCTACGAGAAAGTAGGAGCTGACTCCAGCTCACCTCTGCCTGCGTGGTTCTCTACGAGTCCTGTGGAGAACTTTATTATTTTAGCAGCTCAAAAAAAAGTCTTACATATTTATTACTGAGCCAAACCGCAAGTTCAGAGCATAGGAACAAAGAGAAAAATCCTTTCCATAATAAAATACGTTGAACTGTCCCGATAGTGGTGATGTTTTTGGCTTGATGAGGTCAGACACTAGGGATCTTGCTATTGCATTAGTATGTGCACATCTCAGTTCCCAAGAGGCCCAGCTTGGTTCTGCTCCAATGTCTCTCCTTGGAGTTGTACCTGATGGTTTTTGCCATCACAGCTCAGTGAAGCCTGGAACTCACAGACTCAAGCAATCCTTCTGCCTCTGCCTCCTGAATAGCTGGGACTCCAGGTGTGCACCAGCACATCCAGCCAGTACTTGGCTTTGTTACCAGTTTTTATCTGAATTCACTGGGGAACGGGAGTTTTGTTTTTGTTTCTTGGCCAGGAATTGCTTAATCCTGAAAGTCTTGTGAGAAGACATGGTAGCAACAGGGCGACAGCACATGGCACAATGGTGGAGCGCAGGAAGCATGGGAGTGTGGGAGCTCAGAAGCATGGGAGAGGGGGAGCATGGGAGCACGGGAGCATGGCAGCATGAGAGGGGGAGCATGGGAGAGGGGGAGCATGGGAGCATGAGAGACTGGGAGCATGGGAGCATGGGAGGGGGAGCATGGGAGCATGGGAGGGGGAGCATGGGAGCATGGGAGGGGGAGCATGGGAGCACAAGAGAGTGGGAGCGTGGGAGCATGGGAGAGGGGGAGCATGGAAGCACGGGAGCGTGAGAGAGTGGGAGCATGGGACCGCAGAAGAGTGGGAGCATGGAAGCATGAAAGAGTGGGAGTGTGGGAGCATGGGCCTCGCGTGCTATGCTCGTCCACGGTGGCCTTTAGTTTGTTCAAATACATGTGGCCTCCATTTCAGGAGTCAGCACCATTTTTGGGGGGGGCCTAATTTAAAAAATGTTTACTGAACTGGATTATTTATCTTAAATCAGGGCTTTTTTCCCCCTAAATTGCCATGCAACTTTTTCAGATGGCTTTTTAATCATTGTTATTTGTAATAATGTCAATAGCTATGAATAACGAATTCTGTCTTCTCTGTGAAAGTGTAACCTTCACACAAAAGGGATTATCTTGTGAAGTGTCAGGCACACATTAGGCCTTCAGTAAATATGAGTTGGATGGATGGATGGATGGATGGATGGATGGATGGATGCTTTGACTTTGATCGTTCTCTCCCCTCCCCCTTCCTCTCTCCCTCATTTCCCCTATTTAATGTATTCTAACCAGCCAGCTGATAAGTGGGCAGGCTGGAGAAGGTGTTGTTCATGAAGTTCCTAGGAAGGAAGTGTCCAGTGTCAGCCTGGTCCCAGAGGCTCTGAATGAGGGTTCACTGCAACTTCCAGCCTGGTTCAGAGAGAGAGTTCTGTACCAATGAGCCACCCAGCTCCAGTGACGGCTCCATCCAAACCACTTTAGAAATCACACCTCAAGGCGATATTGAGTTGGACTGTCCTTATTTTTAGCATTTCAAAGTAAAATATCCAAGTATTCCTTTACTGAGGGGGAATAAGTAGGAATCAAGCCCAAGAAAACATCTCTAAGCACTGAACTGTGAATGCAGCCTTGCACCAGCCCAGCCCTAGGACTTGCCCGCCGGCACCCCGAAAATCCAACAGCCCTCAGGCTGCTTAAGCCTATTAAGAAAGCACAGTACACTAAGGTATCTGGTGTGCACACACGAGCACGTGTCTGTGTTTACGTCCTCACAACTCTGCATGGCCAACACCTTTGCTCATTCACCCTCAAACCTCAATTCCTGCACCAACAAAGCATCCCTTGGCAAACACTGCCCCTCTCAGGGGGTTTTCTCTCCAGGATGCAGTGTGGATCACATCGAGGCATGAGCGCTTAAGTCGTCTCCAATCCTCTCCTGGTGGATTCCTCTAGAAGCACAGTGACCTGTCCCCTGACTGCAGGGCCTACCCTTCCCAAGCCCCTCTCAACGCCACTCACAACGTGTCTGCTCATGCAGGCTGCTCTGTGGACATCTCCTAGGAGAGGCTGGGCCTGCCAAATCCAGTGACTGTCCCAGGGAATGTTGGTTGTTCCTCCCTGCAGGAATTCACCCAGTGGCTGCCTGTCCTTGTGCTCAGGGTAAATCCAAGGTGCTGTGTGTGCTGTCCCCAAAGAAGCTTTGTTGAGTTTCCCACCGAGTTTCTCTACCAGGAACAGCTGGAGCCTGGGAGCAGCAGTGTTTGGCCCTCAGAGAGCCTCTGGGTTTTTCTCAATAATCAATGTGCATGTGACAGGTACCACTGGGCCCGGGGTCCCTATTTCTGAGGGCCCAAATTGCCCAGTGGAAAGTATAGAGTTACATGCTATTGGGAAACCACAAAGCTTGGAAGGAGCAGAGAGAGCCTGGGGATAACATGTAAACACTAAGAAATAAGCAGTGACAGATGATTTTTAGAAATGCTGCCACTTAGTGAGCCCTTACGATGTGTCCAGGCATTTCAAACAAACGGCTCCCCTGCAGGGTCATCCCACTGGCCCTGCGGTCAGATGCCCTGAGAGCTGGGCACAGCTTTATTTTTCCCAACCTGCTCAGAGAGATTTTGTCCTCACTTAATAGACAAGAAAACTGGGACTTGCCAGACAACTTGAACGTGCAGGGGCCAGCAGTTATGACACAGAGAGCTGGGACAGAAGCCAGAAGCCAGGCCTGCTGCCTCCAAATCCTGGGCATGTAGCCATCGAGCAGGGACACCACCCCCAGGGTCCTCAGGGGAGAAGTGCCACCCACTCTGTCTGTGGTGTAAGAGTTTATGTCCAGCTAAGCCCAGGCAGAGGCACTTTGCCTCTGGGTGCAGGGCGTGCTGGTGGACGTGCAACGCTGGTGGGCAGGCATTCTGGCTCTGCCCTTTCTCCTTGTACAGCCCTAGCCTGGTTACCTTCTCCATGCCTCAGTTTCCTCCTCTGTAAAAGGAACAGAAGAAAGGTAATAGGACCAACCTGATTACACTGTTCTGAGGATTAGTCAGTTTAAAGTATGAAGTGGTTAGAACGGTAAGGAGTCAGTAAGTGGGGGCAGTGGGTATTGGAAAATGTGTGCTGAGTTTAAGACCAGTGAGTGCTGTTCAAGTCATTAATTCCTTTCCCCAGAAAACAAATCCTGTGGCTGTCTCAGGTGAGATTCACTTATCTCCCCTGCACAGAGGGTAGAGACTTAGGCCATGCTGGGCAGAACTGAAAACCCAGGTGTTAGGGTTCTTACCCATTCCAGGGAGCGATGTCATCTGCACTGAGGAGAATTCTGATGTCAGAACTAAAGAAACAAAGAAGAAAATAGCATCCCCTTGACTTCGGAAGAAGGCAGCCCTTTAGGAAAGGCCAAGCCCGGGTCCTCCCTTGCAGTCCCTAGAGCAGCCATGAGGGAGTCAAAGCTTGGGCCTAGTTATTTGAGGCCCAGGAGGGCTTTTGGCCTCTAGTCAGTCACCCTGCAGTGCCGGCAGAGCTGATAGAGATGGCTGGGGCCCCACCCCTGCATAGAAAGAGCCACCTCTGATCTGTGGCGGACAACGGGCAGGAGAGGAGAGAGGTTCCCTTGGGGCCAGGAAGGGACAGTTGGCTGCCGGCGGTTCTCCTATGATAGGGAGAGCTGGGAGAATGCCATGGGCTCCCAGTCAGCACCTGTGGGACTGTAAGAGCTTTTCTGGTACTTAATCCCTTCTTCTCCTCCCAACCCTGAGTCAGCAGCAGGGGACTCCCCTTGGCTTCTCCAACAAAGTCATTCACAGTTAGGCCCCTTCTCAGACAATCTTGGAAGATGGAGAAGCAAGAAAAGAATGGAAAGGGGCTGGGCGCGGTGGCTCAAGCCTGTAATCCCAGCACTTTGGGAGGCCGAGACGGGCGGATCACGAGGTCAGGAGATCGAGACCATCCTGGCTAACACGGTGAAATCCCGTCTCTACTAAAAAAATACAAAAAATTAGCCGGGCGAGATGGCGGGTGCCTGTAGTCCCAGCTACTCGGGAGGCTGAGGCAGGAGAATGGCGTGAACCCGGGAGGCGGAGCTTGCAGTGAGCTGAGATCCGGCCACTGCACTCCAGCCTGGGCGGCAGAGCGAGACTCCGTCTCAAAAAAAAAAAAAAGAATGGAGAGGGAGAATGGAAGAGGTGGACTCAGACAGAAATGCCGCATTTGTGGGTGGAGCTGGGACAGCGGTGGGAGGAAGCTCTGGGGAAGGTGCAGAAACAGTCCAAGGGAGGCAGGTCAATTCCACAAAGTGGAACATGACTCAGCGGGAAAAAGAAAGGAGCTATCAGGCCACAGAAAGACACAGAACAACCTTAAATGCATGTGGCTAGGGGCAGAAGCCCACCCGAAAAGGCTGCATACTCTATGATTCCAACCAAACGACACCCTGGAAAAGCAAAACTGTGGAGATGGTGAAAAGAGCTGTGACTGTCACGGGTTAAGGGGCGGGAGGCATGAATAGGTGGAGAACAAGGGTATTTTTTTAGACAGAGTTTCGCTTTTGTTGCCCAGGCTGGAGTACAATGGCGTGATCTCAGCTCACTGCAACCTCTACCTCCCAGGTTCAAGCAATTCTCATGCCTCAGCCTCCGAGTAGCTGCGATTACAGGCGTGCGCCACCACATCTAGCTAATTTTTGTATTTTTAGTAGCGATGGGGTTTCACCATGTTGGTCAGGCTGGTCTTGAACTCCTGACCTCAAATGATCTGCCCGCCTCCACCTCCCAAAGCGCTGGGATTACAGGCGTGAGCCACCATGCCCCACCACAAGGGCATTTTTAGATCAGAGGAAGTATTCTGAATGATTCTGTAGCATGGTGATATACGTCATTATACATTTGTCAAAACCCATAGGATGCACAACACAAAGAGTGAACTTTAATATAAACTATGAACTGTAGCTAATAATAATGAATACAAGTTCATCATTTATAACAAAGTGCCACACTAATGCAACATGCTAATTAGAGGGGAAATAGGCAAAGAAGAGGGGGGATATGGGAATCCCTTTGTGCCTAATTTTTCTGTAAACATAAAATCGCTCTTATAAATAAAGCCTATTAATTCAAACAACAAAATACAAAGCAACAACTAAAACCAAAACAGCCAACACCCAATGGGTTGAGCTGGAGTAAGAACAGCTGCCCAGCACACTTTCCTGGGCCACTGATTCCTGGGCGTGAAAAGCAAAAGGGCCAGTGAGGTGTGGCTGGGACTCAGCTCCCCAGCCTCTGGCTCAAGCCTGATTCCGCACACAAAAGTCATCTGATTGGATTTCCTTTGCCCTCAGCTCACTTAAGGAGGCTCTTCTGTCCACAGCTTTGGTGCAAAAAGCAATCCAGATAAAGGGATTTGGGACATCTGGCTGGCAAATGTAGGGAAGCAAGTGTGCTCCCTGGTAGCATCCTGAGCTGCCCCTCTTGACTTTAATGCTAACCTTGCTGCTTTTCCTCAAGGCTCAGACATCCCATTTTGACGCTTCCAGAAGCACAGCATGAACCCAGGGACAGCAGTTGCCACCCTCCCACTGGAGACCTCAGAATGGACACAACTGATTCCCAAGTACCCTTAGAGCTCCTGGAAGAGGGTTCCCTTCCCGTCCCCAAGACCAGCGATGCTCTTGGAGCCAGGTGCCCCCAAAAGGATGGCCTTTGGCGAAAAATGGGCCCCCTTCATGGCCCATCAGCTCCACATCAGAGAAGCCACTGGGTTTATACTGCGTAGGGACAGGAGGGTTTTTGATACTGGTCTACATTTAGTGTTTGGTGTGGAAAGAGGAAGAAGCCCTCAGCTTCCATGGGATACTGCAATAATCTAGGTAATCTAAGCTCATAACTCACCTTTTCACTATTTACTTCCATATTTTTTCATTCATGTTAAGCATAAAGTTGAAATGTGAGCACAGAGCAAAACCTGAGTCTGCGTCCCCTCTATTTACCCAGTGGTATGACCTTGAGGAGGTCGAGCTCTCTAAGCCTCACTTTCTTCGGCTGTGAAATGGGCATTGTGGCCGATCTCCCTGGGATGGCGTTGCCTCGCTTCCTCCCCACAACCTCTCTCCAGCCCCACAACCAACGGCCCCCCACTTCCGACCACAAGGAGGGGCACTCTCCATGATACTCCGAGGTCTGACTTCCTATGTATCCTGACACAGCACACATTCCTGATAGTCAACCACAGGAGGCTCCGGGCTAAAAACTGGAGTGAGTGGGGAGGAGGGAGGAGGCGATACCACCCTGAGAGAATTCTTGTCCTGCAAAGAGAACTAAACTAATGGTGCTCCAGGCAAAAGCCAGGCTGGTGAAGAAGGCAGGGGATGAAGGAGGGCTGGGAAGGGGAGATGACAGGCTTCACAGGGGTCCAGGCAAGTGGGTGGGGGCTTGAGAGGCGCCTCTGCAAGCCCTCAAGGTGGGGACATAAAAGGCGCAGGGAAGATGAAGCCAGTCAGGGCTCAACCCCAGCTCTACACAGAGGCACCTGCCATGGTGCAAATACACACTGCAGCCGGGGCGGAGGGGGCGGTGCGGAGGGCGGTTGCAGACTTGTCCCGTGCTCTCACTGCAGCCAGGCAGGTTAATCTCTGTTTATTTTTTCAAAACAAAACTAAAAATTGCCACTCAATGTATCTGAGCAGAGTGCCCGATCACAGTTAAAAGCTTTCTGTAATGCACAGCCGGAACGTCACAGCCTGGTTGGTGGTCAGAAATGAGTGCTTCTGGCGCTGCTGGGCTGCGGCCCGCAGCCTGAGCACTCCTTCTTCTCCTCCCTCTGCTCATGTTGTCCTTGTGCCGCCATCCAGTCAGCAGCGGACAGCCAGCCCAGTGCTGCTCAGGTCCGTGGCATCCAGAGATAAAAGGCGTCTCCGCTCCCCGCAGGCTTCTGCTTTGCCTGCCTGGTGGGGTACACGCCTGGCACGCCACCCCCACTGGAGGTCCTGAATGGTCCACAGAGAAGGCGTGGGGCAAGGCCCCAAGTGCTGATGCTCTGAGAATAAAAATTAAAAGGCAGTTCTGGCCCTGAAGCGTCACTCTGCAGGGCTCACTCCTTGGCTGTGCCCTCCTGGGTCCGAGGGTGGACACATGGATTTGGTGTCATCATCGCTCGTGCTTGATGTTGGCTTCACTTCGCTCCAAGGCCACCCCGCTGCCGTTCCGAGGGGCATCCTTCTTGCTCCAGTCCTTTTCGGTGTAGAGCTCGGCCAGCACTGGGCAGTGTTCAGAAGCCACCCCACCCCAAGACCAGTTATCCGGAATCCAAGGGTTCGTGAGGCCTTCTCTCACCACAGCCCAGTGACCTGAAGGGAGAGGAAGGGAAGAGACCAGGAATCAGGATGGTGGGGTGGGTGCGCGGGGGTCCTGGGCTGGCAGGTTTAGGGTATTCCGCATGTCTACAAGGCTGGGGTGCCTGGAGAGGCTGCCTCAGGTAGCTGGAAGGTGCCTCTGCATTTGCCTGTGCATATGAAAGGTCTTGGCCAATTTGATTTCCCACATAAACGAGGGTTTCTGCACTTAGGCAGTGAAACCACCCAGAGGCCAGGCCTCCCGTCCGTCCAGACACACGGGCTGACCTGTCCTCACACACGTGCTGCTGTGAATCTGATCGCAAGACAGAGACAGACGCCTCATAAAGATGTCCCAAGTCCAAAGCAAAGGTCCAATTTTGCAAAGCAAAAGACACTAAGGGGGTTAGGGGTAGAAATCTTTTCTACAGAAAGGGTAAAAAAGAGAAAATTACAGAAGCTTATGAGAAAGTAACAGTATTTTAAAAAATGACGATTTAGAAATCTATGAAGCAGGAGGTATATTTGAATATAATTAAATAACGAATAGTTACAAAAACAATTACAGAATGGCCAGAAAGCACTGTGTGGTCCTTAGCGCAGGATTGACAGGGGCCTGGATTCTGGGTGGAGCTTTGGCACACACTGCTGACCGTTCTATAGCGGGGGCAACTCCTCCCTGAGCTCAGCAACTTCACAGGAAGGGAACCACTGAAAGGATTTCCAACTTCCTTCCAGCCCTGTTGGCTCAGTTTCCCCAGCTCTCTTCCTTCAACAGGCACGTTCCTGGGAGCCTGCAAAGGCCATGGGCTGGCCTCTGCTCCTGCTCCATAGCGCATTTCTGCAAACCGAGGCTAGTTTGATGATTGTCACTCCCCTGAGACCCATTTTCTTTATCATTCGGGTCCTCCCATGACAGAGTACAATAGGAAACTAGTGCCCCGAGAGAGAGGGGAGAAGCGGGTGAGAGTCAAGCCTAGATGTCCTAGTCTTGAAGATCTTGGCCTTGGCTGCCCGTTCGTCTCTCTTGCAATAAAAGCCAGGCCCTGCAGCTTTTCTTATTTTTTAATTTCTCATTGAAGTATAATAGGCATCCACGGGGCTTTGCAAAGTGTCCAGTCAGAGTTTAGAAACACTGTTTTTGTCTTTCATCCAAAGACCCTACTGTCTTTTTCATATTGCTGACTGTCTCCTGACTCAGCAGGTTACCAGCTTGTAGGGAGGGTGAAATCACCCCCATACCCTGCTCCTTGCGGAGTTCTGAGCATGTCTCCTGTCCCATTGTGACACTACATGAGACGCCTGCTCACCTCACAGCACGTCCACCTCACAGCGTGCCTACGCTGCGTTCTACAACACAGCACTTGCACGTCTGACAAATGACGTCCACCTCACAGCGTGCCTACGCTGCGTTCTACAACACAGCACTTGCACGTCTGACAAATGACGTCCACCTCACAGCGTGCCTACGCTGCGTTCTACAACACAGCACTTGCACGTCTGACAAATGACGTCCACCTCACAGCGTGCCTACGCTGCGTTCTACAACACAGCACTTGCACGTCTGACAAATGACGTCCACCTCACAGCGTGCCTACGCTGCGTTCTACAACACAGCACTTGCACGTCTGACAAATGACGTCCACCTCACAGCGTGCCTACGCTGCGTTCTACAACACAGCACTTGCACGTCTGACAAATGACGTCCACCTCACAGCGTGCCTACGCTGCGTTCTACAACACAGCACTTGCACGTCTGACAAATGACGTCCACCTCACAGCGTGCCTACGCTGCGTTCTACAACACAGCACTTGCACGTCTGACAAATGACGTCCACCTCACAGCGTGCCTACGCTGCGTTCTACAACACAGCACTTGCACGTCTGACAAATGACGTCCACCTCACAGCGTGCCTACGCTGCGTTCTACAACACAGCACTTGCACGTTTGACAAATGACGTCCACCTCACAGCGTGCCTACGCTGCGTTCTACAACACAGCACTTGCACGTTTGACAAATGTTTGCTAGAGGACTAAGTGTCCTAAAAGTAACGTTATCAGCTCATCTCTGAATCAGGACTCTGCTAATCTATAACCAGGTTTGCCTGGAACACATCTGCTTGCTGTAGGTCAGTGGGTGCTCTAAAATTATTGGTCATACTCCCCTTCACTTTGAAAAATGAGGATTTAGAAATCTATGAAGCAGTAGGTATATTTGCATATCATTAAATAACGAATAGTTACAGAAACAATTAGAGAATGGCTGGAAAGCACTGTGTGGTCCTTAGTGCAGGACTGACAGGGGCCTGGATTCCTGGACTTCACCTCTGATTGAATGGCAGTTATACAGTCATCTCAACCACAACCCTATGAATGCCCCAGAGGAGGTTAGAGGACTTCTGTCAGTTCAAACATGTTTCTCTCACCCCATTCCCGAACAGGATAAAGGACAAGGGAGTCCTGCCTCACCTGTGAAAACCTTCTTTAAGCTTTTACTGATCCAGATGTTGTCCAGAGACTTCGAGCCTTGAGGGTTTTTGGTGCTGATGTTGGTGAAGGTGTGTGCAGGGATCAGGTGGTGGAACTTTTCTTTCCTCAGAATATCATAGTCACTGCTGTCTGGCCCTTGGCCAAAATCTCCTAAGATAATGACATCCTTTTCTCCTGGAAGTGGAAAGAAGAAAATGAGTTTAAGAGTTGGTGGGAAGTAAAACCCAACATTGACCACGGCCCTTTGAAATGGGATTGAGATTCTGACTTGACTTCCACGCAGTTAGGACTGTGGCACGGTTCTCAGTTCTCACTCTCCTCTAACTCTTCCACATTTCGTGTGCGTATCACCCCGCCACCAACATTAAGAGTAGGTCAGCAACACGTTTGGAAATGAGGGACGGCGTGACACAAAAATCACCCCTGTTGAAGCTTATGGGTTCCCAATCTCATTACAAAAAAAAAAAAGGCCTAAGGGTCTTGCCCAAATATTTAACAAAAGCTCAACATAACATACATTTACTGGGCACTTACTATGCAGGAAATCCAGAGATGAATAAAATGCAACTCCTGCTCTAAGCGACAGACTAGAAAACAGACAAGAGCAGAGAGTAGGTGCAAAAACAAACACACATACTGAAACCAACACAGCACAGGGAAAGGTGGTCAGGGAAGGCTTCCCAGAAGAGGCAGTGCCTGACTTGGGTCTCAGAGGATGCACGGAAGTGCTCGGTTCAACAAGGATGAGAGGGAACCCACACAAGGCCAGGGAGTTAAGAAACAGCCTGGCCTCCTGGGGGTGGGTGGGTACCTGAGGTTCAGTTGGCTACTTCTCTAGGACAAGGTATCAAGAAACCAGATGTTAAAGATGAGGCTGGAGATACAAGCAGCAACCACTCCTCAAATGGAAACTGTGCTCTGTCTGCCTGAGGTTCAAATTCAGATCAAGAGACCAGGGGAAAAGCCTGGGTCTTCCTGGCATTCAATGGGCGGCACACAGTATCCATCCATCCATCACGTTGATGCACATAATGTACCATTTTCCTGCTGCTGGGCACTTTGAAAGCTGTTCCCAGTAGCCACTGCTATAAATAATGCTGAAGTGAGCATCTCGTTCGAGTTTTGTTTTGTTTTGTTTTCGAGATAGTCTCGCTCTGTTGCCCGGGCTGGAGTGCAGTGGCACAATCTCGGTTCATGACAACGTCTGCCTCCTGGGTTCAAGTAATTCTCCTGCCTCAGCCTCCTGAGTAGCTGGGACTACAGGCACCCACCACCACGCCTTGCTAATTTTTGTATTTTTAGTAGAGACGTGGTTTAACCATGTTGGCCAGGCTGATCTCGAACTCCTGACCTCAAGTGATCCGTCCGCCTCGGCCTCCCACTGTGCTGGGATTATAAGCGTGAGCCACCATACCTGGCAGCTTTCTGTCCTTAGAACTATAAAGAACCCTCGTGAAAAACTATGGCCATTGTTAAGGCTCTGGATAAATACTGCCAGTCTGCTTTGCAAGGCTGCTCTAGTTTTAACCCACCCCAGCAACCTAAGGAAATTCCTCTCACTGCATCCCTCACCAAAACATTCATTTGATATGTGGAAATGATGTCTTCCATTTGTAGAAAATTAAGTTGTGCTCCTCCTCCTTTAGGTTGGAGTATCTACACACATTATTTGGAATTCTGCTGCACAAGGGATGGATCTCTTCTTCCCATTTATTAATTTTTTCAACCATTTACTTAGATCAGTACGGACTCATGGATACTCATGAGGTATAACTCAGGTATACCTTGAGTTATATCCAGTACTATGTCATTGACTTTATTCCCAAAATGTTTCCAGCTTTGGTCACTGAGAGCTCTTTCAGTTGGCTCATGCGTCCTTTTGACATCCACCCAGCAAGTTTTCTTGTTTGTTTGTTTGAGCACTTCCTTCTGACACGACAAGATGCCCCAAGATCATGCTTTTTTATTTTTGAGACAGAGTCTCAAAATAAATTTTTTTTTTTTTTTTGAGACAGAGTCTCACTCTGTCACCCAGGCTGGAGTGCAGTGGCGCAATCTTGGCTCACTACAGCTTCCGCCTCCCAGGTTCAAGCGATTCTCCTGCCTCAGCCTCCCAAGTATCTGGGATTACAGATGTATGCCACTGTGCCTGGCTAATTTTTGTATTTTTAGTAGAGATGGTGTTTCACCATGTTGGCCAGGCTGGTCTTGAATTCCTGACCTCAGGTGATCTGCCCGCCCCGGCCTCCCAAAGTGCTGGGGTTATAGGCATGAGCCACGGCGCCCGGCTAAACATTATTTCTTTTTAAAATGTATGGGGTGGGGGTGTTCCTTTTCTCAAATGAGATCCTGTAGGAAGCCCCAAAAGTAGAGTGGGTAAAAGTGGAGCTTCTCTGACTGAAGTAGGAGGCAAGGAGTTCTACAAAAAGCCCTTGGGGCATCGGGAGTTCAAAAAAATATTAATGCTTGAGTCCCACTCTCAGAAATTGGAGTTCCACCTGCAGAGATTCTGATTTAGCGTCTCCGGTGGCCTGGTCTTCAGCATTTCCTGAAGCTCTCTGGGATTCCATGTCCAGCCAGGTGTGGGAACCACACATAGAATATTACAGAGCTCTGCTGAGACCTGGTGCAGTCAACCACACGGAAACATGGTAAGGACGGGTACCTCCAACTGTCAACACGTCTCACCCAAGAATACTTTGCCATGTTTCTCCATTGATTCAAGTATTTATTCAAAAAATTATTCACTATAGTCTTGCCATTTTCTTCACTTTACCACCACATTTCTAAGTATTTTATAATTTTGATTTTTATTATGAATGAGACCTTTGTTTTATCCCATTATATTTTCTCTAATAGTTATTTTTAAATTTTTTTATTTCCATAGGTTATTATTGACATATATCTAAAGGAGTAATTTTTTATTTTAATTTTGTAACTAGGCAGTTTTCTTAATTCTCTTACTGGGACTAATTTTTTTTTAACTTTAGGTGTAACAAACTGACAATTGTATTCTCTGAAAACAATGACACTTTTGTGTCCTATTCTTTCAAGTCCTCATTTCACCTTATTAATCCAAATTAGCTAGGAGGAAGAGTGGTCACAGGGCTGAAAACGAAACAAAACCTGACACAGGAGCACATCAGAAAACAGTGGCTCTAGGCCAGGCGCAGTGCCTCACACCTGTAATCCCAGCACTTCGGGAGGCTGAGGTGGGCGGATCACCTGAGGTCAGGAGTTTGAGACCAGCCTGACCAACATGGTAAAACTCCATTTCTACTAAAGATACAAAAATCAGCCAGGCCTTAGGATAGGCGCCTGTAATCCCATTTACTTGGGAGGCTGAGGCAGGAGAACTGCTTGAATCTAGGAGACAGAGGTCGCAGTGAGCCGACATTGTTGCACTGCACTCCAGCCTCGGCTGGAGTGAAACTCTGTCAAAGAAGAAAAGAAAGAAAGAGAGAAAGGAAGAGAGAGAAAGACAAGAAGGGAGGGAGGGAGGGAGAGAGAGAGAAAGAAAGAGAAAGAGAGAGAGAGCGAGAAAGGAAAGAAAAGAAAGAAAAAAAAGAAAGAAAGGAAAAGAAAAGAAAAGAAAGAAAAAGAAAAAAGAAGGAAAACAGTGGTTCTCGGCCCCGGTTCTAAGAGAAAACAGCTGGATGACTCTGGAGTGTGGAACTTGAGGCTTGTCACTCCCAGCTTCATGACTTTGGGCAAGCCTTTTCAGTTCATAAAAGGGAAAGAACAAGCCATTTCCCCCCAGGCTGGTGTCAGGATTAGAGAAGCCACCAGAAGCGCCTGGCACGGGGCACTCCCATGTAGCTTGGGCCCTCTTCCTGATCAGTTTCCTGATCCAGGAGATCTGTCAGGGAGAGACACCCAGCGGAAGTTAAACATTTGTGCATAAGAACTACAAAGTGATTTCAGGGCCAAGGGGGAAGGGTTTTCTCTTAAAGCATTTTAGACATTTCTCCCACAGTCTGATTTACCCTAGAGGAAGTGGGATAGTTAGGAAGTATTTTCCAAGCAAAGCGAGTAGAAATCCCGAAAGAAGACTCACCCCCGCAGCTGGGCTCTGCAGGATTCCCCGGGCTCTGCCTGACCCTTGTTGTCCCACAGCAGGAGGTGGCATTTCTGCCACACCTTGTGAAGGAGGCTTTAGGGAAAGCAGTTCATAAACGAAGTCATACATGTATCCGAGACACTTCGCAAATCTTTTTTTCCTGGACATGGGTGTGCTTCCGTCATAACGGCTGGAGGGAAAGGAATCTGAAGGGAAGCCACTTGGGCCACCACCAGAGGGCGCATGTGCATTGCAGATGGCGCCCTCCTCCAGGAGGAGTGAGGACAGTGGGTGGGATGAAAGGGAGCCTCTCCTGCAGGGCCACCCACACCGTGGAGAAATCAGTGCCAGCTTGAATAATAGTCATAGCACTGTGCTAACCACTTCCTCGATAGCGCCGCACTTAACAGCCACGACCCACGGGGCAGGTGCTGTTACCATCTCCCCTCTGCAGGTATGAAACAGGCTCCCAGAGGTGGGAAGGTTTGCCCAGTCACCAGGCCAGGCCTCAGATCCAGGGCTCATCACAAAGGGCGAGGATGGAGCAGGCACTCAATAAATATATGACCAACAGACAAGCGGAACTACAAATGCCCCAGAATTAGGGTGCAGTTAGACTTGGAAAGGAACAAAGAGAAAGAGGCTACATTCATTAAATATCAAAGAAAACAAAGTTCCCATATAATGAGGGAGGTTTTCGTTGGGATGCAGGTCTGCAAAGATCTGGGCTGAAAAGGACAATTCCAAAATCAGGAGAGATGCTGGTGTCAAGGGTCAACAGAGCCAGCTCTGTGTAGCTTCAGGAGTGACAACGGTTTCCTTTTTGAATGAGCACATCGGATTTCTTACAATTCATGTTCTTCCGATTGGATCCGCGTCGTGATGACATCAAGGCAGTTCTCACCTCTGAGAATCCACAGGTAGATGCACAGGAGCCTGAGTTATCTTCCTAAAAACCCACCCACCTGGGCGGGGCTCCTTTATCACTCCCTTGATTCCCAGCAGTGAGAGGAGAACACTGTGGCCTGACTTCCTCAGAGAGTCTCTAGATTTATAAAACGCCAGTGACAACTACAGGAACCAGTCCCCACTGAGGGACCATCTGCCAAGATGTCAAGAGTTACTACACACGCTGTTTCACTCTTGCTCAGTTCACAGAGGGAGACCCTGTCTCCAAGTCCGGTGAGGTCTGAGAGAAGAAGGTTCCACTAGGGGACTGGCGTATCCCCACTGACGTCAGCCTGCATGCACGTTCCAGACAAAGGCAGAAAGGCCCAGAGCTTGCTAACCACATCGGTTCTGCCTGCTCTGATAGAAGCCTGTGGAATGAAGGTTTTGTCTTGGCTTTAGCTGAACCCCTCTGCTGACCTGTTTACCCTTGGTAGACCTGGGCAGGCTGAATCGCTTCCCAAACCCCTGGGTCTGGAGTGTCACCAGTTAACAATTAATTGGTTACTAGTTACAAGCAGGGGACACAGGCAGCATGAGTCACACTGTCCCTACACAAACGAGTCAAGGCCAAGCCAGGCTGTGGATCAAGAGTACCTTGGCAATTTGGAACAATAACCTGCCCAAGGTTTTCTGCCAAAATCCTGACCACTCCCTGGATACCAGGGGTGGAGGGTGGGGGGATGGTGACTGCCTATGGCTGCCAAAGAAATTATGAGCTGGCATCTTTCCTTTCTGCTTCCACATAAAGTTTGAGGTAAAGAACAATAGTAATGTCCACAGATATAACAAGCTATCAAGTCATCCTTTTTACAGATCAGAGTCATCAGAGTCTAACTATGGGTGGACAATTTCCTACACAGCTGCTTCTTGGATAGAGCATATTCTGACTGTTCTTAGCCTGAGGACTCATCCTTAAAGTAGAACGTTGGTCACGGCATGTCCTGGTTCAAAAGAAAAGCTGCTGCACATCAATGTTCACAGCAGCATTGTCACAATAGGACAAAAGTGGAAGCCACCTAAGTATCTATCAGAAGATGAATGGGTAAGCAACAAAATACGGTGGATAGATGCACAGTGGGACATTATTCAGCCTCAAAAAGTGAGGAAATTCTGACACATGCTACAACATGGATGAACCTTGAAGACATTATGCTAAGTGAAACGAGCCAGACACAAAAGGACAAATATTATATGATTCTACCTATATGGGGCACCTAGAGTAGTCACATTCACAGAGACAGAAAGTAGAATGCTGGTTGCCAGGGGCTGCAGGGAGGGGTGCATGGGCAGATATCGTTGAAGGGGTACCGAGCTTCAGTTTGGAAAGATGAAAAGGTTCTGGAGATGGATTGTGGTCATGTTTGTACAACCATGTCAATACATTAGTAGCACTGACTTGAATATGTAAAATGATTAAAATGGTACATTTTATGTCATATATATTTTTCCACAATAAAAAATCTTTTTTGTTAGAAATGCAAATTCAAACACATATATACATACATCTCTTGAAATGTGAGCCTATAGTTTGACTGAAATATTTTTGTAGTAAAATCTTCATGAACCTCCTAATGTGAGGGGCCAGTTTAACAACGAAGTCTTAGAAAGCTAGAGAAGATTGGTTCAGACTCAAAAGATAGAAGAGAATTCCAGGCCTCCAGCTACAAACTCCCCTAGACGAGGTCAGCGTTCTGAAAAATCAAGCCAGATGGAAAAGATCACAGTCTTCACAGCCTTGTCAACCTTTTCTTTTTGGTAAACCAAGTGCAGAAAACCATCTATATTAGTTGGAGCATAGCCCCACATTGTCCTGGAGTTCAGCTCCCTTTTTTTTTTTTTTTTTTTAAAGATGGGGTCTTGCTGTGTTGCCCAGACTGGAGTACACTGGTGTGATCAAAGCTCACTGCAGCCTCGACTTCCTGCGCTCAAGTGATTCTCCCTCCTCAACCTCCTGAATATCTGGGACTACTGGTGGGTACCACCATACCCGGCTAATTTTTTTTGTTTTTTGTAGAGACGGGGTCTCACTATGTTGCCCAAGCTGCTCTTGAACTCCTGGGGTCAAGTGATCCTCCCACCTTGGCCTCCCAAAGTGATGAGATTACAGGCATGAGCTACCCTACCGTGCCTGGCCAGAATTCTGCTTTATTTAGAGTTCTCTTAATTCTTCTCATGTTTTAGAGTCAACTCATGTACATGAAGTCCCTACTATGTGTTGGTATTGGTGCAGACACTGTTACTTAGCCCTCTGGGTGTTACTATGAGATGAGTACTGTTCCCCATCAGATGGGGGCCTGAAGTGGTTTGGTGGCTTGCCTGAGGTCTTACAAGATTAAAATCCAGCATGCTGACAGGTTCAGGGCTTCTTCAACATGATCTGTATCCCACCAGAGAGAAAAACTCAATTCACCGATAACCAGGAATTTACCATTTCCCACTGTCACCCCCTGTCTCTCATTCACAGGAAGAGCACATGCAAATCTGCAGGCAGCACCACCAGAGTGTTGCCCGAGGCAGCTGGAGCCAGGATGAGCTGTCTTCGGGGAAGGGCATCATCACTTATATTCCCCCCTGCCCCGCCGCCCAATCCTTTCTATCTAAATGAGGCTAAAAAGCCACAGAGCTGACACCTTGGAACGCATATGCTAGGTCCACAGAGGCACAGATGTGACCATGCAGGGTCAGCTGGGCTCCATGAGATGCCAGAGGTTTGATTGTCCCCTGTACCTGCGACTCACATTGCTGACAAACAGCCAGCCCAACTGGTCAGAGGTGGTCAGAAGAGGCAGCGCTGCTGGCTCTGCAAAACAGTGGCCGAGCCATGGCAAAAGACAATTTCCTACCTTTCAGCGTTTCCTGTAGGGTCTGTGCAAAGCTCGCCAACCGGTGGCCATCACTGTCATTCTTGCTGGGATTCTCACTCCCCGGGAGGGTCAGGGCTGCCAGGTGAAGGTTAACAAGGGTCAGGTCGTGACTTCCCACCTAAGCAGCAGGAAAGCAATAGGGAGAGGCTCAGAAGCTCATATTTCCTGTGTCCGTTACAACCGACTCATAAATAGCTTTGTGCACAGAGTTGACAATGGTAAACAAGAACAAGGCTGGCTCACACCCCCAGGAAATAATGCAAGGTCTTTCATCTTCGATTTTTCCAAGGCACCTGCAGGTACAAGGCCTATTTTGTTCTACCAGTCTACCTCTACCGTTCCATCTCCTATTCCTCACTAAGAGCCTAAAAGATCGGGCATATCTGCATAACTGTAAATGTCTGAGTTTTTTTCTTTCTTTCTAAGCAGTCATATAAGAAGGAGGTGGAGGCCGGGCGCGGTGGCTCAAGCCTGTAATCCCAGCACTTTGGAAGGCCGAGACGGGCGGATCACGAGGTCAGGAGATCGAGACCATCCTGGCGAACACTGTGAAACCCCGTCTCTACTAAAAAATACAAAAAAACTAGCCGGGCGAGGTGGCGGGCGCCTGTAGTCCCAGCTACTCGGGAGGCTGAGGCAGGAGAATGGCGTGAACCCGGGAGGCGGAGCTTGCAGTGAGCTGAGATCCGGCCACTGCACTCCAGCCCCGGCGACAGAGTGAGACTCCGTCTCAAAAAAAAAAAAAAAAAAAAAAAAAAAAAAAGAAGGAGGTGGAAGGCCAGGCATGGCCTTATGCCTGTAACTCCAGCACTTTTTTTTTTTTTGAGAAGGAGCTCTGTCATCCAGGCTGTGGGGGAGTGGCGTGATCTCAGCTCACTGCAACCTCTGCCTCCCAGGTTCAAGTGATTCTCCTGCCTCAGCCTCCCAAGTAGCTGGGAGTATAGGTATGTGCCACCACGCCCAGCTAATTTTTAAATTTTTAGTAGAGACTTCACCATGTTGTTCAGGCTGGTCTCAAGCTCCTGACCTCAAGTGATCCTCCTGCCTCAGCTTCCCAAAGTTCTGGGATTACAGGTGTGAGCTATTGTACCAGGCCACAACCCCAAGCACTTTGGACGGCTGAGGCGGGAGGATCACTTGAGGCAATTTGAGACCAGCTTGGCCAACATAGTGAGACCCCACTTCAATCAATCAATCAATCAAAGGAGGTGACTCTGACAGCTGGTTGTTACTATAGACTTGGGGCTTTTCTCCAGAGGGCCAGCCTGAGGTCTCCTGCCAGGACCCACTGCCGGGATCTGCCTCCTCCTCCTCCTCCCTACACCTCCCACACACACCCCTCTGTGTTCTTTTCTCTCTGGAGCCCACTATACCTGGATGCTCACCTTAACCTAATTTCAAACGTGTCCAAACCAAAAGCTTACAGAACCTGGCCAGCCTGGGACATGCCCCAGCCCTGCATCCCCAAGGGCAAGTGCAGAAACACGGGGTGAGAGTTTGCCTCTGGGCATCATAGCACTGCTCAGCTACTCAGGGCTTAGCAATCTTGCCCTTCCGTTTGTCATGGCAACCAACATCAACACTGCCAGGAAGGGAAGGGGAATAGGGGAAGCCCCCAGGAAGTGGAGGGTGTCGGTCTTATCTTACAGATGTGGTCCCAGTTTGCCAGCACCCAGGACCACGAGCTCTGCAGCTGCAGCTCTGCCTGCTAGAGAAAGCATCTTAAGGCTGGGTGGGGGCACAGCGCCTGAAGAGATGAGCCCCATCTCTGTACTGCACCATCTACTGGGCCTAGAATGTGACATGCAGTACAAGAGGCCAAGTGCCTGTTTAGAGGGCTGCTTTATTTAGAGGATTTGGGCTAATCAGCATTTTCTCATTATACCCTTAAAAACAACCTGCCTTTTGGGGATACTGGATTATCAGTATCACCCATGGGGTTACATGGCCATAACCCCATGTGGCCAATACTGGAACAGGGACTTGACATAAAAAGGAGGCCCAGGGTGGTGTTAGGAGGCTTAAAGGTGACACCTGGCTGACTTACACATGAGTACCACAGAAACTCCCCATGGACACCCCTAGGTGTACGTGTGCAGACAGAGCCCCGCCAATACCACAGACAGAGGAATGAGAGGGGCTGCTGGGCGCGACAGATAGCCAGAGGGTGAGCACACACCCAGCCTCGTCAACTCACAGCTACGAGTGTGCAAGGTGGCACGGGGGCTTGTAGCCTCAACACAGCGGCTGCTCCCAACCCTCAGCTGGCAGACACCTCCTGGGCTGGGATTTGAGGTGACTCTCAGGCTCAAGAACTGCTCTGGGGCACACAGAAAGCACGGGGTCTCCATGCCCAGGAGGGAATGTGCTTGCTGCACTCCAAGGCACCGGACCTGCTTGCCTGGCCTGTGAGCTTACGGTCAAGGACCACGGGGATAAGGCTCACTGACTGCCAACTTCATGACCTGCTTTGGCGTCTGCTGCCCAGCTGCTGACCATGTTGCAGTTCATTAACACTTCCCAAGGACATCCGGGGAGAACCAGAGAGACTGTGCTCGATCAATCTGCTGAGCTGCTCCCAGACCCAGGGGGGACAGAGACTCCCACATGGGCGATGCCAGTGATGGGGCTACCCCTGGCCTACAGCCCAGAGCTCCTCCTGAATCCCCTCCAAACCCAAACGACCCCTTGAGAGGCCCTTCTCCCTAGTAATAAAGGAATCGGGCCTGAGATGCAGCCAATAAGAAGGGCTCCTCAGGCCAGTTCCGCTGCCCTCGAGTCCAGCCATTCCCTAACACCCGGCCTTTGAGATGAAGGATCACCGAAGGCGCTTTTGGAAAGCAGGCTGTCCAGACAATCCCCCACATTCCGTAGGTCTGAGGTGGGGTCTAGGAATCTCTGACTGTAGGAAAATCTCCCCAGGAGACTCTAATGAGGGTCAGCTTTAGGAGCTATACCGAATCTTCCTCCTTCCCCCGTCTCCTGCTCAGATGCCAGAGCTACTGGGGCTGAGAGTCTCAAAATCCCTTTCATTCCTGCCCTGGACAAGTTCGCCTGCCAAGGAAGCCCCAGGAGAGACAAAAATCTCTCACCATGAGAGGCTGAAATCAAGGCAAAAAGACAAGCCTTCTCTTACTCGTGGTTTTTACAAAACGAGCCCTTTTCTTTCCTTTTTAGAAAGAAGCGGATTCCACGTCACAGACGGCGTGGAGCGGGTACCTTGAACCGCGCGAGGTATGGGCTGGGGCCCGCCGGCTTCCCGTGCCCGTTGCTGGGCGAGCTCTCCTGTGAGCCGGCGTCTCTCAGCTCCACGCCGGCCGCCGCATCCCACAGGAATCCTGCATAGCCGGCTCCCTGCAGTGGAGAGGGAGACAGTCTTGGTGCCAGAGTCCACCGCCTGGGGAAAGGAGGCAGAGAGGCCAGAGAGACCGAGAGTAGTCCCTACTCTGGCTCAAGCTGTTTCTAAACCAAAAGCACACCACAAAAGCCACAGCCACTCTCCCTTGCCACTCCCCAGCCCAAATAATTTCACATATTGCCAATTTCAGAGCTTTCCATACAGCCAGGGTGGCCTGGGCTCTTCTGTCTTTGGGGGGAGGTAGGGGAAGCCAGGCTAGGTGCAGAGATATCTTCGGGATCATCACATCCCATGAGGTAGCAATTCACGCTCCCATTTCCCAGATGAGGACACCACTAAGTAACGTTCCTGAAATCCCACAGCTGATCACAACGCTGAGACTAAAACACATGACTCCAAGGGATGGGCTTTGCTTACTGACTAGCTGCAGCTTATAACAAATGGTGCCCGGCACCTAGTAAAAGTCCACTCAGTGTTTGCTGGGTGAGCGGAGGTCACAGTGGACAGTCCTAATGGCTTAGGCTGCTCCAGGGCCCTCCACACGTGGATGGGGCCATGACAGAGGTGTGAAGTTTAGGTCAGAGGTGCCAGGGCTGGCGGTGGGGCAGAGTCCTAGTGCCTGGTGTTAAACCCTGCTGCTCTGAATGTGCCTGCTTTGCGCTGCTGCTGCTGCCACCTCTGGAGGCTTGTGGAAGAAGACAAGCCTTTCTACCCTACCCCAGCCTCTGCTGTCCATGAGGACGCTTCCTCAGTACCTGCTGCCTGGGAGCCATCTGCATGTCATTTGAGAGGCCAGCAGTCACCACTCTTCCCCATTGCAAAAGGAGGGGAAGTGACTCTGCACAACCACCCTCCTAGGCAGCCACCACAAAGTCCCCAGGGTCAGCGCAGGTCTAAGCCACACACCTGCCAGGCTCAACCCCTTGTCTGAACATGTGTGTTTTTAGGAGGAAGGAGGAAGGGGATGAATGTATTGTATGCTGGGCACTGCTATATTTGAAATGATCTCCTTGCCCATTCCCTGGAGAGTGTGCTGGTTTGAGAATGAGAAGACCTGGGCCTTAGTCCCACCTGAGTCACTTAGCCGTGGGACCCTGGGTGAGCCACTCAGTTTTTCTAAACCTCAGTTTCCTCTGGTGTGGAGGGAGGTAAGTATGACTGCTCTGTTGGCTTTGGAGGATTATCTCTCCATCTGCCAGTTCCCAAGCCACGGTGCCAGAGTAACTTACCTAAAGCATCCCTGAAGTCATCTTCCACCCAAAAGCCTTCAGGGGCTCCCCGATGGCCCTGGACGGGGAGCCTCTGTGGTGGGGCCCACTCCTTCCTCTGCCTCCCTCACCTGCTCAGCACTGTTTTCCCCACCCCCACTTCCCTGCGTGCTGCTCCTTCCACCGCGGTTTCTTGTCCCCTCCTGGGAGCCTTTCCCAATGCCCCTGACCTAGGCACTCCCCTCTCCTCCAGAACAGCAGCCGGAGGAACAGCATTTCCAGATGGAGTGAACTGGGCTCAGGTCCAAGCACCACCTCACATTTCAAAAGGGTGGCTTGTAGGCAAATCATTTCATCTTATTAATTAGGTCTTCATCTTCACAGCTGGAAACCACACCTCTGGCTATCATGTAAGCCCTAGGGAGCTGGAGAGAAGATGCCTGGGCAGAATTTCAGGCGTCGGAGAATGGCCCCCAGCGGTTACCACTTTCTTATGTTTGTCTAGGGACAGAGATTGAACATTTTCAACCTGCAGATATATTCTGTTTGATTCACATAGTGTTTACATTTTTTGGATTATCTGTTCATCTTTAAAATTCAGGAGATTTCCCATTAAAATGAAACTGGGAAGTTTGGCCACGTTGGGCCCACAATACTGCATGGTAACAACTGGGTAGACACGGACTCAGCTGCAGCCAGAGTCAGACACGAGTTCTCTCAGTCCACTGCAGGCGGCCAGCCTGCCACTTCATGCCCATCCCGCCTGGCTTTGGCCTGTGCTGTGTTAATGACAAATTCCAAAGCACAGTATCTTTTAAAATCCTATAGCCACCCTATAGGTGAGCTAAGAAAGGGCTATCGCTCCCAGTTTACAGATGAAGGAATTGAGGCTGACAGGTTTTGGTGGATGGAACTCGGGTCTCCCTGCAACCTCATGTTGTTTTCCAATGGCCTTGACACCCTGACCTGGAATGGGGTTACCTGTCTTGCCCTCCAACAGGCTACGCACTCCCTACGGGACAGGCCAGGTCAGGCTTCAGCTGCGATCCCCACTGTGTGTTGCAAAGAGTAAAAATGTGCAGACATGGATAGCTGGGGCTGTTTTTCTCACCAATGTGTATCTGGCGTGAAACGAAATGCCTAGTACACAGCCACCTTTCATCAATGATTTGTTGAATGAATGAATACAGTGCTGAATGGACTATATAAGGCTCATGAAGCTCAGATACCCACATATATGTAAAGTGTGATTAAAAAAGGAAGGTGGTATTATTCTTGTTATTTCTATGTGGACTGGAAGGGAGAGCTGTGAACTAGATGCATTCAAATTCAGCTTTATCTCCAGCCTTCTCTGAATGCGTACTCACTGTCAGCTTCGGGAGCTATTTACACCCCCAAGCATAAAACCCACAGACAGAAGATTTCATGCACCTTTTTAAGTTATAGCTAAAAAGAGAGTAGGGGGTTACTGTCAAAAAGTGGCCACTTTTAATCCAGCCTACTTTTATGATTTAAGAACCTAAATTATAAACATTAATCATATAAGTATAAATCACATGTTTCTATAAGCATGTTAGGTATACTAGAGATTTAAAAATCTGCATTTATAGGAACACTACATAATAATACATTTTCAACTCCTGGTTATTATCAGGAGTCTGTTTAAAAATCTAAAACCCCACTGATGTTAAGCATTGCAAGGTGAATAAATCTGGCCTTGAATAATAACATGAGGGAAAACGTGTATTTACAGAGATTTACCCTTACCTGCTCATATGGGCAATACTGATGAAAGCAAATTCAAAACCAAAATCTGCTGAACATTTCAGTAGAACATTTCTATGTTGAAATCATGTGCATAATTTCTACCACTAGAAGCAAATACTTCATTTGTGAACTAAGGTGAATCTGAAGTTTTCAGTCAACGAGTAATGAGCTCTGCACAAACTTGGCAGAAGACAGAACTGTGGCGAAGGGATTAGAAGGACAAAGGACAGAAATACCCATTTGCTGCCTTGGCCCTGGACAGGATTTCTCCTCTCCTCTCCTCTCCTCCCAACACCCTAAGCTCTCATTTCCGTCTTGGCAGGAGTCCATTCCCAATCTAAACATGAAACGAGAACCAGGGCATTTAGAAATGAATGGCAAGGATTTAAAAATTGGGCAGAAATACAAAATTGCACCAAGGATATTGGCAAAGGAAATTTTTAAATGCCCTTGATTAGGGGAAAAGTATGTTTAAATTAAAGGAAGGGAAAGGCCAGGTTTTACAGGCGAGGGTACCTTCTGGAGCTGATTCGAGGGCTTCTCAGCAACAACAGCCTTCCAGCATCCCCGGGGCCCCTTCCACTTGCGCATGTTGGGCAGGGTCGGCTGGTTTAGCTCCGTGCAGAACTGCAACGACAGAGCACAGGTCAGAAGCGTGGGTTCACACCTAAAGCAGTCCCGGCTGGTGGTGGCCTGAGAAGCCAGGCACTGCATGATTCTGAATCATCAGCCTTATTCAGACACTGCTGAACGACATCCCTGTTTTTCAAACACCAGGGTTTGCAAGACCCAGACGACTAAACAAGCATCACACATTAAAAAGAAAACTGCCTGTGTGTGAAACCCCAAATTATCACCTGGGGACTCTCAGTTCACAGAAATTGATTCTCTCTGTAGCATTCCTGCCCAAACAGTTCAAAAAAAGTCATCAGAATCCTTTTCATCCCTGTAAAAGCAGCGGATTGAAGGTCCCAGGAGGATCTGGATCAGTGTCAAATCCAAAGAGGTAACAAGATGGATACATGGTGACTTTCTTCTTCAGGGCTCAGCTTACAGGGGCAAAAAATGACCACCAGCTTCAACTTGAACCACTATAGTGCTCATCTTTCTTTCCTCTTGCTGCGGAGAGCTGCTGCAGCACCCACGCATATGCACACGGCATGCACTTCTTTTGCTAATGCATGTTGCACCAATATGGCTGTAAAGTGACTGTCACTGAGGCAAAATGAAATTGCACATAGTAGGATGAAGAGTGGAAAAACTATCCACTTCAAAGTTTGGAGACCAGCTCCTCTAACTCATGCCTCAAACACAACCCCTTCTCTTGGGGTCACACCTCCTTGTCCTTCACAAGCCTTGGAGCACCCCACTCGTTTCTTTCTCTAACCACCCCTACGAGTGAGAGCCTCTTGGCTTCCTTCTGAGCACATCACCGCTCTCTCCCCTTAAGGACTCTCATTCAGCCCTACTGAGGTAGCTTACACCTCTATCCAGAAGACCCCAGCATCTGTACCCATCACCAGTTGCTTTCCTGAGTTTTAAAAGCACTTCCCGGCCGAGATGGACGGATCATGAGGTCAGGAGATCGAGACCATCCTGGCTAACACGGTGAAACCCCGTCTCTACTAAAAAATACAAAAAAAAAAAAAAAAACTAGCTGGGCGTGGTGGCGGGTGCCTGTAGTCCCAGCTACTCGGGAGGCTGAGGCAGGAGAATGGTGTAAACCCAGGAGGCGGAGCTTGCAGTGAGCCGAGATCCGGCCACTGCACTCCAGTCTGGGCGGCAGACTGAGACTCCATCTCAAAAAAAAAAAAAAAGCACTTCCCACTACCTCCTCAACATCTCTACCTGGAGGTCTCCTTAGCCCCTCACACCAACAGGTCCCAAAGGGAACACATTATTCCTTACCCCACCCAGTGCCCATCTTGGCCCAAAGCACTTCTATCCTTCCCGCTGCTTGAACTCCTTCCTCGCCTCCCGCCAGCACATTGATTCCACTGTCGCATGTGCCTGGGGTGCTTCCTTTCTGTTCTCCAGCCACTGCTGGCGCCTGTTCCAGAGTCCCGTCTTCTCTCCTGGGGGTCCCTGGCATAGCTTCTAAGAAGTCCGTCACTGGACTCATCCTGCAGCTATTCACTAAGTTCACTGTCATGGCCATGCTGATGCACCCCTCTGTGGTCCTCAAACTGTGGTCCAGGGACCAGTAGCCACAGAATCACCTGAGAACGTGCTAGAAATCCTAGACCTACTAGATCAGCAGCTCTGAAGTGGGCCCAGCTATCTGTGCCTGAACAAACTTACTGGAAGATTCTGATGCACGCTTGGGTTTGAGAGCTATTGTGGCTGCCCAGGTCCTCCTCCAGCCTCTGCCCCAGATCCTGGCGGTGTGTGAGCAGCCACCACCCTCCCAACACCTCTGCTGCAGAAAGCCACTCTCATGGCCCCCGGACAGCCCACATCCAACGGCTGGGAGAGGCCAGGGTCCAAAGATCTGGTCTTTCGCCTCACATTGCTTTATCTGTAAGAGGGAAGATGAAGCACCAGCAAGCACTGAGCCAGTCATTTCTACAGGGACACGCGCTGTGGGGAAGACGAATCCAGACAAGGGGAGGGAGAGTGCTGAGAGGTCTACTTTAGAAATGGGCTATTCTAGGAGTGATGCTGCTTTTACAGTTAGTCATGTAAGCATCTATCTTTCTCCAGCAGTGGACTCCACAGGGCAGGGACTGTCCCTGAGTCTCCTTTATAAACCCCTACCTGGCACAGAGCACAGCACCCAGTGATGCTCTCAAGCATCTGCTGGTGAATCAGAAAACTGAAGGCAAGATTGCAGTCTTCAAATCTGTGCATGACAGCATGACAAACAAAGCAGGGGGCGGGGAGGGGGAGGAGGGAATTTCTCCTTAGGCCATTATCAAAGTAATTGCCTCCATTGTAACCTGACTCTTTGCATACAGATACGTTCTATGCTGCTGAGTTGGTCTGGGAAGCATTCTCTCTGGAATTTGCTCAACCGTGACTTTTATGGGTTCTGCTTTCAACAAAGCCCAGAGCAGAGTGGCTGTGGAGAGAGTCACTGCTGACAGGGGTGAGGGAGTGGGGAAGGCGGAGAGGGTGGGGTTTCACCCTGGATGAGTCCCCTTGGCCAGATGCTCCTGGCTGGAAGCCATCCTCGGATGGGAAATAAAACACTTTGGAAGATGCAGCCAGAATTTATCGACTACAACTTTAGGGATCCTGCGAGGAAATGTACTTCACAAAGGGTCCCATTTCCTGCCGGGGAATCATTTGCTTGCTGAGTGATCATTAGTGCTGCATCTAAGAAGCATTAAAAACAGAGCAGCTCTCCAGGGCCCAGCTGGTGCCTCGCTGTTCTCCACGCAGGGAGGTCCCAAACCTGGTTGCTCATCAGAATTTCCTGGGATGCACCCTGGAAAGCTCTGTTTTTAAGAAACGCCCCCCACCCGCTCCCCGCCAAGGGATCAGCCAACCAGGTAGATCAGAGAGGCCTAGCCATGGGGGTGGAGAGAGAACACACCATGGTGCTGTGACTCCCTGTCTGCAGGCAGTGGTGCCACCAGGATCGTTCTTTTCCAGAAACCTCATCTCTCCTCACCCTCAGATACCTGAGGACAGTTGTATCTCCCATTCACACCCAAACCCCACCCCAGCTTCGAAAACCCCTTCCTGGCAACACCATTTTGATGGGAGGGGTCGGAAGTGTGAAGAGGTGGCTCAGGCTGACAGCACTGATTCCCATGCTCATGGCTCTCACAGGTGGTCTTTTGAGCTGGTCACAGTGTAAGCACCAGTGTCACCTGGGAACCTGTTCAAAATGCAGATTCTCAGGCTCTACCCCTGACCTACTTAACTAAAGACTCTCAGGGGTGGGGCCTAGAAGGCTGCATTTTAACAGCCCCTCTAGATGACTCTGACAGGTTCAAGTTGATTGCATGGATGAAGAAAAGACATTCTCATTTTTCTTCACTTTCTATTAGTATTTAAAACTTTTCACTCACCGGTAAGCTCTAGGAGCCATAAGGAAGCAGAATCCCTGACCCTTAAGGGCCACCTTTATTCTGTATGCCTGAAGCCCTGTCCTTAACAACCTCTCTCAGCTCACAGAGCAGATCACCCCTCATTCTGCCTTCTTCTTCAGTATTTATGTTATTGGGGATAATTAATAACTTGAGAGACGGTGGAGGTAAGTGTTTATGGCTACAAGCATTCTGTGTCCTAATTTTCATGATCAGAGTTAAGGAAGGAGTAAGTATTTTCTTTTATTTTTAGGACTGAAAAAAGAATTGTTAACTTAGCTATCTGCACTACCTATTCACAGAAAACCTAAGGAGGTGAGCACCTTTCAGACCCTTGCTACTCAAAGTGCAGTCCACGGACCAGCAACATCAACCTCACTTAGAAGCCTGCCAGAAATGCAAACTCTCAAGCCTACCCTAGACCTGCTGCACCAGAATTGGCATCATTTTCTCAAGACCCCAGCTGAGCTACGAGCTTCTCAAGCTGGAGAATCCTGATTTAGAGCCTTCCTGTTGACCTGTACCAAGGCAGATGCCATTGCAAGCACCGTCTTTATTATTCCCGGCACAGCCCACAGGAGGTAACTGCTACCAGTTATTCATGAGCACAGTGCTGCACAGAAAGGTTAAGCCCAAGCTCAAGTTCAAATTCAAGGTTACACAGTTAGCGGGAGGGTCTGAACCCAGGGCTGGTTCCTGCTGCTCTACACTTCCTGGCCTCGACAGGTGGAACAGGGGAGGCAGGGCAGATTCAAAAGGGTTGGGGCTGGCCCCCTCTACTGAATCTTTGGCTCCTTTCTCCCAAAGATTTCAAAGGAAAACAAAAGCATCCTCTGAGAGCTCTCAATCTGAACTCCACCTTCAATTGTTTTATGTAGAGCAGCTCGTTCTCACACTTTTTGCTTTGCCCACAAAAGGAAGAAATAATACTCTTATGTAAAAGCAGTCCACCAGGGCAGAAAGGTCAAAATGGAAGAGGGAAGGTTTGTGTTCATCACAAAGTGTCCCAGACCAGTCTGGTCTGCAAAGCCCAACTACTGCCACTCCACCCTCTCGGGTTTCTGAATCCCCAGTGGCTAACTCATCACCTATCCCCATCTGGTTCTTGTTTTTAAAACCTTGGACTGGTGGACCCCATCCTGGATTGACTGAGTCTGGTTCTTCGAGGTTCTGGCCAAGGTTGGTACTTCTAACAAGTTCCCCCAAGCAATTCTAAACTACAATTTGAGAAAAAGCTCAGGCAAGGCTAGACAACTGCCAATTTAGTACTCCTGGTTTTAATTCCTGTGCCTGGGAAGACAGCTTTCATTATTCCAAACAAACAAATACTATTTTGGCTCTCCCGGGACCCTGTATCTCAAAACCCTCTGACTTGCAGCTGTTAACAGATAACCCTGTGAGGTAACGTATGAGGCAATATACCGAGCCTGTCACACTATGGCACACAGTAGGTATGCAACGGGCATTTGTTGAATGGATGAACCAGTGGAATCTCTCCTAGGGATCCCAGTTTCTCTCTCCCAGAATCAGTTATAAGAGATACCAGTGAGCTCGATCTGTTTCTCCAGCATCAGACCAAACTGGGTAAAACTGGGTCTTTTAGCATGCTACTACTACATTATAATTCGTGTATAACGAGCAGTGAAGACAACCAGAGGTCACTTTCATTGCCATCTTGGTTTTGGTGGGTTTTGGCCGCTTCTTCACTGAAACCTGTTTTATCAGCAAGGTCTTTATGACCTGTATCTTGTGCTGACCTCCTACCTCATCCGGTGACTTAGAATGCCTAATCACCTGGGTATGCAGCTCAGTAGGTCTCAGCCTCAGTAGGTTACCCAGCCCCTATTCAAGATGGAGTCACTCTGGTTCAAACACCTCTGAAAGTCAGATATTTAAACTCCAGTCTACGAGATGTACAAGGTGCCGGCTTTTAGAAATGCCAAGTCCTAAAAGAAAGACTACTTTGACTATACCCTTGGGCTGTGCTGCATCTTGGTTCAGCCTTGAATCAGCTGACTCTGCAGTGGCAAAGGGTTCTAAGGCCTCAAACCAACAGATTTGTTGCTTGTGGACCTTTGGACTTTTTTTTCTCCTACTTTGTCTCCTCGCTCTTTCTGAAAAGAATATTCCGTAATTCATCTGATGCTGACTAGGAAATAAAAATAATAAAGGTGGGTCAGGCGCAGTGGTTCACGCCTGTAATCCAAGCACTTTGGGAGGGCGAGGCGGTTGTATCACAAAGTCAGGAGTTCGAGACCAGCCTGACCAACATGGTGAAACCCTGCCTCTACTAAAAATACAAAAAATAGCTGGGCATGGTGGCACGTGCCTATAATCCCAGCTACTCAGGAGGCTGAGGCAGGAGAACGGCTTGAACCCGGGAGGTGGAGGTTGCAGTGAGCCGAGATTGCGCCACTACACTTCAACCTGGGTGACAGAGTGATATTCTGTCTCAAAAATAAATAAATTAAAATAATAATAAAAATAAAGGTGCTCCAACTCCACTCAGTGGTCTGTCCAGCCACCACCAAGTTCAGAGGTCCTTTCGTCTTTCCCTTCCAGTGAAATTAAAGTGCAACCTGGGACTCTCTGTGAGCAATTTATAAAGATGTGTTGCTAATCTTGCCTGCACAGCGGCTGGCAGAATATCAATAGTACTGGTAGGCATTTTAAAGTAAACTCCGAATGGCCATCCTCATCCTGCTTCCTGGATGGGTGGGGAGGGCATGCTTTCATTTTGAACCCTCTAGGTCAAATTTCCAGATGAAGCTGCTACACCCAGGTGGGTGTTTCACTTGCTTTCCTGACTCTGGACATGACTTCCCTTTGACAATGAGTTTTGCACATGGTAACAATTTCCTGTGTGTTCTCAGCGGTAGCACTGAAAACGCAATCTATTTTGGTGGATGAAGATGCACAGGTGAGTTCTCCTTAAAAAGATAAATCCTTACCATAAAAGTAAAGAAGCCCTTGTCTTAGGCCATGCAAGGTCAGGAGACTGAACTTTCATTAAAATACAATAGGACACAGGGCAAATGACAGAGGCAATATTTTTAGAAATGTGAACGGTAAGCAAGGGCGTCCTCACGCCAGGAGCTTGCGCATGGGGATGTTAACAACCGATATTAGAAGCCACCGAACCTGAGGATATCTGTGGGTGAGCACATGGGGGCTCAAACTGAGGAATGGCTGGGGTCATCACAAAATGTCAATGGAGGGACAGCGTTAGGAAAAATAGCTAATGCATGCTGGGCTTAATACCTAGGTGATGGGTTGATAGGTGCAGCAAACCACCATGGCATGCATTTACCTATGTAACAAACTGCACATCCTGCACGTGTACCCCAGAACTTAAAATAAAAATAAAAGTCAATTTATTTTATGAGAAAAGTGAGAACACAAAAGCCAAATAATGTCCCAGTATAAACTAAATATTAACCATGTTTGGCCTTCTAAATAAAACAAAGAAGCCTACTACAAAGTTTCTCTAGGATATTTAAAATATCAAGATGTTGATATTTGGAAAAACCACATGGCCTACAGGGCAGAAATACACTTTCTCTGCTGAGGCCTACTGAGTGCCAAGTGACTTCATGGCTCTTAGTGGCTTGTACAGACCCTGGCTCTCCTTAGGGCTGAGTCAGGAGCTCACACGCTGGATGTAACATGGTCATAAAGCAGAGCAAGGAGTATTTCAACCTTCTTTCTCCCTCAATCTGTATGAGAGAGAAGATTTCTCATTGGCTCACGCCCTTAAAAGAGAAGAGATGGGTTCCCGCAGAGCCAAGATGAGGTATAGCTACCTTTGCTCCAATGCAAATGCAGGTATGCATCCCAGAGGGGGCAGGCCCAAGGTAGGGCAGGGAGCAATGTGTCTTGGGGCTCCAGAGCCACTTGGAACCCTCAGTTAACACCACCACAGTACTGCCTCTAGGATCCATTCCTAGAGGCCCAGGAACTCAAGGAGGGAGAAGAGGCAGGCCATTCCCTGGGTACACTTAGAGGCTCAGTGAGCAATTATCCTTTTCCAATAATGAAAGAATGAACTGGGCTTGTTCCCTGTGGCTTCGGAGGTTTCCTCAGAGGGCCACATTTATGAGTGGAAGGAGAGGAGCACAGAGGAGCTCTGGGACCCTGCACACATCACTGAACATCTTTGTACCTCAGTCTCCCCATCTGTTAAGAAAGGGATGGGGGGAGATGACTCCAGCCCAGAGGACCTCTAGTTCTAAAAGTGCATGATTCTAGAACTCTGGGAGGAAAAGGCAGGAGGGAAGGGCTAGCATAGAACTGAGAGAGGAAATATGAGTCTCATAAACATTAAAACCCCTTTCTCCCTCCTTCTCTGTGATAATTACCATGTGTGCCCCACCTAAAGACCCCTTGCTAAACTGCCTGGAATAAGAGCTCACTTTTAAGCTCTTATTTACTTAGGTAGTAATCCCAAGAGGTTAATTTGGGTAAATCCAACGATGGTAAGAAGACACAGGTGGCCAAGGAGCTATAACAAGGTTAGCTCCTGAGTCCTGTTTCTTTAAAAATAAAGCCCAGGGGGAGGAATGGGGAGAAAAATGGAACCAACATTGACTAAGTACCAAGGACATGGCAGGCACTAATCACAGGTCACATTCAGTCCTCATGACAACCCTGGGAGGTTGGGAATAACAGTCCCATTTGACACACGACGAAACCAGGGCTCAAAAAGGTAACATGGCCGGGTCACTCACTGCCACTCAGAAAACAGAAACCAATCGACCCGTGAGGGGTGTGTGTGTGTGTGTGTGTGTGTGTGTGTGTGTGTGTGCATGCACCACATGCATTCCAACTTGTGAGTTCCCTGGAGCAGCACAGCCACCACCCTGCTGAGGTCAATTTCGTCACTGATGCCTCGGGTCACATAGGCCCTGATGACCCAGATTTCACAGAAAGGTCAGTACATCAGTCAACTTTCCTCCCACCTCCCAGGAGGGGCCGGGGCTGGTGGGCCATGCCCACTCCATGTCACATGCCTAGCATTCAGAGCTTTGTAAGGAAGCCCTGTTCTAAATGCTCAGGTCCCACCCTTCCTTGTCAGAGGAGCCATGGGCTTCCTGCTCCTGTGTCACAATGTGCCACTCGTAGGATGGCTCTTCCCCATTCTTCTTCCATGGAGGCCAGGAAGGCATTCTGGATGACGGTGCATCCTTGTTTAAACATTCTTATCATGCAGAGGAAGGGAGAAAGCAAACAAGGAGACATTTCCTCAGCGCCCACCACCAGCTAATTATTAGCTGCTTTTACAGAACCAAGGGAAGTCACACCCACGTGCTCTCCCGCCACCAGCGACTGCTGGTTCTGTTAGCCCCTCCATGTGCCCCAAAGACACCAACCTCACGGTTCCTGAGCCAGATGGTTACAAAGAAGCGAAGGGAGCACCAAAAAAAAAAAAAAAAAAAAAAAAAAAGGAAAGAAAAAGAAACAACAATAGAAAAACCTTTGCAAGGGCAATTATGAAACAGAGCAAGATGCAGTGGCGAGTCTGTGGAGACTGAAGTGAAGTTAGGAGGAGGGAGGAGCTGCGAGGGGTGCAAACACACTCCTTACAGACTCTGCACTTCCACACTGTGGCCATCGTCATCAGAGTCATCTTCATCACTCATCTCTGCCCTTTAGGGATGTTCCAAAGGTTCTTTACTTCTCCAGAGGCCTTTGGATGCTAAGACTCTTAATCCTACGTGGGAATTCAGACTTCCATAGTAATTTCATGGGCTTTTTTCTTCTTTAAATTAATGGCAGGGGGCGGTGGTTCATGCCTGTAATCCTAACACTTTGGGAGGCCGAGGCAGATGAATCACTTGAGGTCAGGAGTTCAAAACCAGCCTGGCAAACATGGTGAAACCCCGTCTCTACTAAAAATACAAAAACTTAGCAGAGTGTTGTGGCAGGCATCTGTAATCTCAGCTACATGGGAGGCTGAGGCAGGAGAATCGCTTGAACCTGGGAGGTGGAGACTGCAGTGAGCTGAGATCATGCCATTGCACTCCAGCCTGGGCGACAGAGTGAGACTGTCTCAGAATAGAATAGAATAGAATAGAATAGGGGCTTATGTTCCTTACACCTTATACAAAAATTAACTCAAGATGAATTAAAGACTTAAATGTAAGACCTAAAACCATAAAAACCCTAGAAGAAAACCTAGGAATACCATTCAGGACATAGGCATGGGCAAAGACTTCATGACTAAAACACCAAAAGCAATGGCAACAAAAGCCAAAATACACAAATGGGATCTAATTAAATTAAAGAGCTTCTGAACAGCAAAAGAAACTACCATCAGAGTGAACAGGCAACCTACAGAATGGGAGAAAATTTTTGCAATCTACCTGACAAGGGGCTAATATCCAAAATCGACAAGGAACTTAGACAAATTTACAAGAAAAAAACAAACAATCCCATCAAAAAGTGGGCACAGGATATGAAGAGACACTTCTCAAAAGATGATGTTTATGCAGTCAACAAACATATGAACAAAAGCTCATCATCACTGGTCATTAGAGAAATGCAAATCAAAACCACAATGAGATACCATCTCACGCCAGTTAGAATGTTGATCATTAAAAAGTCAGGAAACAGGCCGGGTGTGGTGGCTCACGCCTGTAATCCCAGCAAGGCAGGCGGATCATGAGGTCAGGAGTTCGAGACCGGGTTGGCCAACATGGTGAAACCCTGTCTCTACTGAAAATACAAAAAATTAGCCAGGCGTGGTGGCGGGCACCTATAAACCCAACTACTCAAGAGGCTGAGGCAGGAGAATGGCTTGAACCCAGGAAGCGGAGGTTGCAGTGAGCTGAGATTGCGCCATTGTACTCCAGCCTGGGTGACAGAGCAAGACTCTGTCTCAAAGTAAATAAATAAATAATAATGATAAATAAAAAGGAAACAATAGCTGCTAGAGAGGATGTGGAGAAACAGGAATGCTTTTACACTTGGTGGAAGTATAAATTAGTTCAACCATTGTGGAAGACAGTGTGGCGATTCCTCAAGGATCTAGAACTAGAAATACCATTTGACCCAGCAATCCCATTACTGGGTATATACCCAAAGGATTATACATCATTCTACTATAAAGATACATGCACATGCATCTTTACTGCAGCCCTATTTACAATAGCAAAGACTTGGAACCAACCCAAATGCCCATCAATGATAGACTGGATAAAGAAAATGTGGCACATATGCACCATGGAATACTATGCAACCATAAAAAAGGATGAGTTCATGTCCTTTGCAGGGACATGGATGAAGCTGGAAACCATCATTCTCAGCAGACCAATACAGGAACAGAAAACCAAACACCACATGTTCTCACTCATAAGTGGGAGTTGAACAATGAGAACACATGGACACAGGGAGGGGAACATCACACACCAGGGCCTGTCAGGGGTGGGGGGCTAGAGAGGGATAGCATTAGAAAAAATACCTAATGTAGATGATGGGTTGATGGGTGCAGCAAACCACCATGGCACATGTATACCTATGTAACAAACCTGCACGTTCTGCACATGTATCCCAGAACTTAAAGTACAGTAAATAAATAAAGGCTTATGTCCTGCTATAAATAAATACAAGTGTGGGATAATTTATAAAATAGAGAGTCAGAAAAAATTAAGTATATTACCACTGTACAAAGACCACTACTGCTAATATTTTTGGTGGAATTCCTTCTAGGCTGTTTCCTGTGCATTTTATCAATATATCTTATCTGTCTGTATACACACACATACACACACACACACACACATTCTGCTTTTCCCACTTATACTGTGCGACGTTATAAGCTCTTTTAAAATCATGTCCTTCCTGGGCCATCTAACCTGCTGTTGTTCAGTGTGCCATCTCCTTGGTGGCGAAGCTTTCATTGGCTGGAGGAAATTTCTGCCTTTTTGAAGTTCATTTCTAATCAATATGAAACATCCTAAAATCACCTAGCAAGGTAGCAATAAAACTTCACACACCATGCCCTCTCATGCTCGAAATGATTTTTATCTATATGTTTAGAAAAGAATCCAGGGTAAGAATTTCAAATGACAATATCTTTGTTTCCAAAAGTAAATCAGTAGGTTTTTGTTGCTGGGTTTTGCTTTATTTTTTTAAATTTTAAATTAGAATAGAGATGGGATCTCACTACATTGCCCAGGCTACTCTTGAACTCCTGGGTTCAGGCAATCCTTCTGCATGGGCCTCCTGAAGTACTGGGATTCCAGGCATGAGCCACTGCGCCCAGGCTGCTTTGTTTTAATATACCTGCCTGTGATAAACAGATGGTAGCACAGGGGCCTAGGGAATGAATGACCAAAGACATTAACCCCCCAAAACATATGATCAGAAAGGATATGACTCTTTAGTTTTTTACAGACGGGGTGTCTTGCTATGTTGCCCAGGCTAGACTCCAACTTCTGGGCTCAAGCCATCCTCCCGCCTTAGCTTCCTAAGTAGCTGGGACCAGGTGTGAGCCACCATACCTGGCTTGACTCTTGCCTTTTTAAATTGCTGACTGACACAAGACAAGAGTCTTCATAAATAGCTTAGTTTTTTACATCTGAAGACAAATAGTCCTCACCTTAACTTTTTCCCTCTAGCTTTATTTATAACAAAGTGATTCTTTAGATAATTTGTCTTGACATCAACCTGTATTTGTTAGGACCTTCAGGAGTGCATGAAGCCCAAATAAGTTGAGTAGCTTGGTTATCTGTGTGTTTAAAATGGCCATGGGAATGCCAAGCCAGAACTTGGTGGGAATATCTTCTGCCCACTCCAGTGCTTTAAACAAACCCATGCAGACTCCAGCAGGAAACACTACTGCCATCACTCAGATTTCTCCTCTATGAGGAGAGTTCTTCCACGTCCTGAATGCTTAAGTCCACTCATTATTTAACAGTAAGGTTAAGAACACAGACTCTAGGCCGGGCGCGGTGGCTCAAGCCTGTAATCCCAGCACTTTGGGAGGCCAAGACGGGCGGATCACAAGGTCAGGAGATTGAGACCATCCTGGCTAACATGGTGAAACCCCGTCTCTACTAAAAAATACCAAAAAAAAACTAGCCGGGTGAGGTGGCGGGCGCCTGTAGTCCCGGCTACTCGGGAGGCTGAGGCAGGAGAATGGCGTGAACCTGGGAGGCGGAGCTTGCAGCGAGCTGAGATCCGGCCACTGCACTCCAGCCTGGGCGACAGAGCGAGACTCCGTCTCAAAAAAAAACACAGACTCTAGAGAAAGGCTGCCTGGATTTAAACTTTGGATCTACCACTTACCAAGAGTTCTGACTTTGGACAAATGACTCATGTATTCTGTGCCTCTGTTTCACCATCTGTAACAAGGGGCAAAGAATCATTGCTGCCTCACGTATTTGCTATTTCTAAAGCAGGCAGCACAGGCCTGGCACCCAGCAAGTCTCTGTATGTGATCTCCTGGTTGTTAGATGTACTGGGCTGCTCCCTCAGGCCTAGACTAGAGAGAGAGAGATCCCCCTTCAACGTTCCACACCTGGCAGCACAATTTCTGAAACACACCAGCAGAGGAAGGAGGCAAGAATCATGGTTGGGGCCAGGAGCCAGCATTGTATACTGGGAGGCAGAGCTCCCCAAAATAAAGCACTGCTGGCATGGATAGAGGGATGGGAAGCTATGGTTGGTAATATTATCTGGTGAGGAGAATGGACTCATCTGATCATTCAACAAAACCTTAGCAAGCAGCTGGGTACGGTGGCTCACGCCTGTAATCCCAGCACTTTGGGAGGCTAAAGTGGGTGGATCATGAGGTCAGGAGATCAAGAACAGCCTGGCCAACATGGTAAAACCCCATCTCTACTAAAAATACAAAAATTAGCCTAGGGATTACAGGCACAGTCGTGGGTGCCTATCATCTCAGCTACTTGGGAGGCTGAGGCAAGAGAATCTCCTGAACCCGGGAGGCGGAGGTTGCAGTGAGCCGAGATCATGCCACTGCAGTCCAGCCTGGGTGACAGAGCAAAGGTTCCATCTCAAAAACAACAACAACAACAAAACAGTAAGTACCAAACGGGGCCATCCTGGGCTAGGTTCTTAGTCAGTTCAGGGCTGCTACAAGAAATACCATAGACTGGGTAACTCAAACAACAAATATTTATTTCGCACAGTTCTGAAGGCTGGAGGTCCAAGACCAAGGTTCCCATGATTCCATTCCTGGTGAGGGCTCACTTCCCAGTCTGCAGATGGTCACCTTCTTCCTGTGTCCTCGCATGGCAGAGAACCATCTATCTCATGTCTCTTCTCACAAGGGTACTCATCTCATTGATGAGGGCTGCACCCTCATGACCCAATGACTTCCCAAGGACTCTACCTCCAAATACCATCACATGGGGGATTAGAACTTGAACATAGGAAGTTGGTGGGGGGCAGGGGATACAAACAGCTGGTCCATGGTAATTCTGGAGCTATCACGGGGAGTAAAACAGACGTGGTCCTTTGCCCAACATGAGCTTACAGTCTTACAAATAATCACCTGCATGTACAACTGCAGCTGGGGCCTGGACTGCAGAGGAGTGGTTCCAGGAGCTTGTGTTTATCCAGGATGGTCTTGGTGTTGGTGTTCACTTAGTTGGGGAAAGCTTCTCTGAAGAGGTAATGCTTCAGCTCAGAACTCAAGGATAAGAGGAGTTAATTAGGCCAAGAGGAAGGGAGAGCATTCTAGGCAGCACAGACAGCACGTGCAAAGGGCCTGTGATGGGACAGAGCATGGAGAGTTTGCAGGACAGAGAGGCCAGTGTGGCTGTGGCACAGATTGGGAGGGAGAGGGCAGGGTGGGGAGATGAGCTTGCAGAGGCCTGGCCATGCAGGGACGCCCATACCCTGAAAGAAGCTTGCTTCTTATCCCTTGAGCAATCCTAAGATCACCGCAGGGCGTGAAGAGGGGATCTGAATTTGGAAAAGTCCGTGGGGCTATGGTATACCGTACCAGTTGCAGAAGGGCTAGGGTGGCCACAAAATTGCCAGCTGAGTACTGCAGTAACAGAGGTAGCTTGACTGGGAGGACGGCAGTGGGCAGACTCCAGAGATAATTAGGACATAATGTGCTTGGCACCAAAGAAGTGAGAATCGTATTCAGACAAATACTTGTACATGAATGTTCATAGGAGAACTACTCCCAGTAGCTCGAAGATGCAAATGACCCAAATGTCCACCAGCAGATGAATGGAGAAACACAATGTGGTATATTCATGCAAGAAAGTATTATTCAGCCGTGAAAAAGCAATGAAGTACTGATACACAGATGAACCCTGAACACATTATACTAAGTGAAAAAAGCTAGACACAAAAGGCCACATATTGTATGACTCCATTTGCACAAGACATCCAGAGTAGATAAATCTTACTTTGGACAGAATTCAGATTGGTAGGTGCCACCGGCTGAGGCGAGAGGGGAAGGGGGAGTGACTGTTTAGTAGGTTTGAGGTTTCCTTTTTGGATGATAAAAATATCTTGGAACTAGATAGAGGTGATGGTTGCACATGATGTGACTCTCCTAAATGCCGCTTAATTGTTTACTTTAAAATGGTTGATCATTAATTTTATGTTATGTGAATTATACATCAATAATTTAAAATGTGGCCTGAGTGATGGGCTAGGTGTTGAGGGTAATACAGAGGAACCACACCGTCATTCAACAAACACTGAGGATTTCGCATGAACGGGTGCTGCTCTAGGCTACCGCTGTCGTGGAGCTCTGGGTCAGGGGAGAGACAGGAGTTCAGTGCCCTGCCCTGGGAGGCTGGCTGCCTCTAGACTGGAAGGATTCAAACGTCTCTCCACATATGGTTACTGAGCACCTAGGAGAGGAATGCACAGCCCAGTAATTCTTGGAATACTGGCTCTTTGAAGTGCAAAAAAAGACACTTTTAGGGCAAATAAAATAAATACTTCTTTCCAAATTAGGTGCTAAATTTGTGAGTAATTACTGAAATGAATTATTCTAAGTGGAAGCAAGTCTGAAAATAGCACTGATTTTCGGAGGGCTTTGTGGCTATTTTGTGGGCGTCTAGGAAAGTTACAGGCAGTGTGGCAAACCCCAAGTGAGAGCAGAAACACTGGGATGGCCACACCATGATTTGCACTAGACATGCCTTTCCATAGATTCTAAGGTTTACATCGCCTGAGATGCATGCCAGCCGGGAAGGAAGGCTGAGAAGGCAGAGTTTCACTTGGCACTTCCTACTGAAATGCTGAACCCCAAATTTGGCAGGAAATGCCAGCCATGCCTGTTACAACATTGAGCTTGTAAGCAAAAAGGGATCTGCCCCAGGTTTGCAAGATGATAACTTGTTTCCTCAAACAAACCATGTTGATTTACCCAACCACTGCTCTCCCTTTCTAGAGTTTTCTTCCTCTTTGATATTTTCAAGTTTACAGGCTGAAAGAATGTGTAAGACAGACACAGGAGAGAGATGGTTTCCTAACTCGAGAAACCACCCAACAAGAAAACTGAATAGTAGGAGTATGTTTAAGAGAAAGGGCAGGGACCAGGAAAAGGAAGACGGAAGACAGAGACAGCCAACACAAAGGGGAAAGGATTAATAATTATGTAGGTGTCCGGGCACGGTGGCTCAAGCCTGTAATCCCAGCACTTTGGGAGGCCGAGACGGGCGGATCACGAGGTCAGGAGATGGAGACCATCCTGGCTAACACGGTGAAACCCCGTCTCTACTTAAAAAATACAAAAAACTAGCCGGGCGAGGTGGCGGGCGCCTGTAGTCCCAGCTACTCCGGAGGCTGAGGCAGGAGAATGGCATAAACCCGGGAGGCGGAGCTTGCAGTGAGCTGAGATCCGGCCACTGCACTCCAGCCTGGGCGACAGAGCCAGACACCGTCTCAAAAAAAATAAAAAATAAAAAATAATAATTATGTAGGTACTCAAATCCAAAGAAAATGAGTTACGAGTAGGACCAAGCCAGCAGTTTACAATAGTTCCCCATTCCTACTCTCTTACATGAACACCCACTTATTTTTTTAAACCCCAAGGATACATTTTCTCTGTCTGTAAACACTGACGACTAGTTCACTCTCAGGCGGCCTCTAGATGGACAGGCTCCCAGAACTTCCCAGGCATATTTCTGTGAAGAAGCCAGAGTTGTTCAGGAATTGTCACATTAAACAGAATTAGGACTTATGGACCCTCAGGGAAATTGCTCTGGTTGCAATTTTTCTTATGCAATGCCAGCCTTCAGCTATTCTAAATGGTGTTTATGCAGCCGGCTCTGCTCTGTGGTGGCAATAATCATAAAAATAAAGACTTCAAAGCCCTAGGTGAAAGTCCTACTGATTCATGACTTATTTTATTTTGATCTGCATTATGTCAAATCCTAGTCTTTACAGCCTGCATGTTTCCTATTTTATTTCAAGGCAAACCACACAGATTTTTTTTTTTTTTTTTTCAGTGTGGGCAGCAAGAACTATAGGTGGCAGTTCAGGAAACAGCATTCTCACTTTGGAGAATGTCCTGAGAGTCACTGGTTCTCCATTTTCTTTCGTGCTAATGGGAGAAATGGAAAGCCAAATCCCCAAGCTACCTTTTAGTTCAGCTCCCTTCCTGTTAAATTTTTGGCCGCAGGCTCTTAAAAATAGACAAACTGTTTGGTGCTAGTTTCACAGGCTTTTCTGGCTACCTCCAACATACTGGGCACTGTGGGCCAAAAGCAAACTGGACACAGAGGAGGAGAGACGGGTTACAAAAATCAAATTAAATACCAGGCAAGGACCATATAATGAATGCCATGACAGTGTCCTGCAGGCTAAAAAGAGACACTTCATATTAATGACTTGGAACCACAGCAGCTTGCATTTCCTAGAATGCTCACCCTGTGCCAATGCTTCAGGCCCTTTACACATGTGCCACGATGTGGTCCATGTGATGGTTCTCTGTGGGTGGGAGGTGTCGTCATCCTTGCTCAACAGAGGATGAATGCAGGGCTGAAGGGGTTAAGTAACAGACTCAAGATTACCCACAGGGTAAGTGGCCAGGCCAGGACCCAAATCCATGTCTATCGTTCTGACTCCACTGCGGGCTTCCCCTGAAGCAACTCTAAGGAAGGAGTAATAGGATCAAGCTTGTGTTTCCGAAGGATTACTCTGCTAACAATATAAATGAGGAACTGTAACAAAATGAAACTAGAGAGACCAAACTGTAATTCTGTATGTCTTCGTTTTTCTTCTTGCTTTAAAATTTTTTAGAAATTTCACTTTTCTAGCCATAGTATGAATACCAATTAACTGGTGTGAGCTTTATCCATGTGAAAGTCTCTCTCCCACAAACATATATAATTTTTTCATAAATAAAAGCTGGTTTAGTGCTGTTTCCAAATAAATTAAGCAATGAAACCGTCAAAAATGTCCCTGCCACATCCTGAAATGAAGCATAAAAATACTAGTTACTTCCTCCCCTCTTACTCGCAAATGTATCCGTGCAAAGCAAGTGTGGGACAAGAATGTGTGGGTCAAGAGAGACAAAACAAACAATCGATACATAGCAATGTATTCTCCCACTAAGAAATTTAGGCAGGTGGATGGAGGCAGGGAAGACAGAACTTACCTGCTAGAGGTAAGCTATAATACAAAACTGTGGTCTCATGAATTGTAATCACGGGAGAAAGGCCCTGATGCTCTCCCAGGAGCTGATGCAAATCTTGGGATTTGGGCAAAACCCCAGAATGTGACATCTTCTCTTCCAGGTTTACCCCTTCCAATCATACATGCTGGGGATCTTGTTTTAATCCTGGACACTTCCAACCCCTGAAGATCCCCAGAGCTATACACATTGGGAAGATGCTCTGCTCTGTGACTCAACAGTACTTCCACGGAGCCTCTTAGATAGATTTCTTGACTGTCTCCTTGCGGAGGAAGCCACTGACAGGTGAACTGAGAGCGCGTAATTTCAGAGTCACTCCTATGTGAGGTGCTGCCTTTTTTTTTTTTTTTCTTGAGACAGGGTGTTTCTCAGTCACCAAGGCTGGAGTGCAGCGATGCAATCACAGCCCACTACAGCCTCAACCTTCTGGGCTCAGGCAATACTCCCACCTCAGCCTCCCCAGTAGCTGGGACTACAGATGTGCACCGCCACACCTGGCCAATTTTTGTATATTTTGTATAAATGGAGTGTCACCATGTTGCCCAGGCTGGTTTTGAAACTCCTGGGCTCAAGCAATCCTCAGCCTCCCAAGGAGCTGGTGCCACAGGCATGCACCACCATGAACAGCTAATGCTTTTTATTATTTTATTTCTTGTAGAGACAGAGTCTCCTATTGTTAGAGCATGTAGCTAGTCAGACCTGAGCAGGACAGGAGAGAGCCCTCCCCTACCCCATACACCACAACTGTCCGGCGACCGTCAGGTGACGGTCAGGTGGCTGTAAAACTGTCTCCCGAAAACAATAATTGGTCACAGCTGCCCCCAGGGAAAGGCAGTCTCCCAGCAGATAAACACCTGAAGCTGGTGATCAGCAGCTTCCCCACAGGATCTCAGGAGCTGGGTGAGTGGGCTCAGGAACGTGCACTTAGAGGCACAATGGCAGAGTTTAACTGGTATGACCTTCCTCCAGGAACACTCAACGAGTACCGGCAAAATGCCTCAAGTGAGCATGTGTACACCTTCACTAAACACACTGTACATGCTCCCCTCCCAAGTGCTGGCAGACCACTGGGCATAAGGACAGCCCACTCCAAAAGAAGAATCATGGGAGACGAGACACAACCCCCTGAATACATGCCAACATATGGAATCCTAAGACAAAGGTCAAACCAGGCACTTGAATCTCTCAAGTCACTCACTCGGCCCTCTTCCAAGTGTACTTTACTTCCCTTTGCCCCTGCTCTAAAAGTTTTTAATAAACTTTCACTCTTGCTCTAAAACTTGCCTTGGTCTCTCATTCTGTCTGATGACCCTCAGACAAAATTTTTTTTTTCCTCTGAGAAGGCAAAAACTGAGGTTGCTGTAGATCCTATGGATTCCCCATTACTAACACTACATTGCCCAGGCTGGTCTCGAACTCCTGGGGTCAAGTAATCCTCCGCACCTCACCCTCCCAAGATGCTGGAGTTATGGATATGAGCCGCCATGCCAGGCTAATTCTGCATGTAAAAATGAGTCTGCATTTCATGGACAAGAGTTAGGTGGGGCAGGCCTTAGGGCACGGGAAAGAACAGGGCAGCAGCAGAGTTGGTGGGTTGGGGGAAACCAAGTCCAGGATCTAGAAGGGAGTTTTGGATAATGCTTCTAAGGGATGTCAGTGAACGCTTTTGAATTTCTACAAAGATGGAGCAAAATTTCTGAAACAAGGTTGGATGCATTTCCAAACATTTGAAATCTTGTTCAGGCCTAAACTCATCATTTCAATGCCTCCTGAAGGTTAATAAAAAATATTTTATCAGCTGTAGGAATTACTCATTCCAAATGCATTGTTTGCAATGTGACAGAACTCTCCACTGAATTATTTTCTGGCAAAGCAAGCTTTAATGGCCTGTTCAATCATGATAATTTTACCTGCTGAGAACATTGAGCATAAATGTGTTCAGCAACGTAGCAAAAACAGTTTCACCTGCCTACCCTTCTGTTGCACTTAAAATTACTGACTAGCCCAAACTTTGCTGAATACAAAGTCATGTTCTCCAGAAATGAATGAATGAATCATTAATGAAAAGTCTCAGAATCCTCTAAAAAAGTGAATTGAAAGTTCTCTCAGCACCAAGTCATTGTTAGCATTTTCTGATAAGAGGTATTTGAAGGTGGACTGAAAAAGACAGGAAATTGCATATAACTCCTGTCATCATGGCTATGTGAGAGTTCGTATGAGGTGGTAGCTACGTGCAATAATTCTGAAGGAACAGCAGTGAGTTGGGCACATTTTCTTTCTGCTAAAAAGTAAATAGAGTTAAGAGACTAACAAGGCAGGAGGGAAAAGTGCTTAGGATATACCCAAGGGCAAGCAGAGGCCCTTCCAGTACTGGAAAAATCCCAGAGCAGACCTTCTTCCAACCCAATGAATGGACTGGAACAGCAACTTTCAAACATTCTGGACCATGACTCATAGCAACAAATACATCTTTATATGGGAACCTGGTATACTCAATTTTTCTGCCTGCCAATGGTCATCCATCCACCCACCCATTCATCCATCCACCCACCCATTCATCCACGCACACATCCACACATACATCTGTACATACACAGCCATTCCTTGGTATTCGTGGAGGACTGGTTCCAGGACCTCCCTCAAATACCAAAATCCACAGACGCTAAAGTCCCTGATACAAAATGGTACAGTATTTGCGCATAATCTATGCAAATCTTCCTATATACAATTACTTATAATATCTAATACAATGTCAATGCTATGTAAACAGATGTTATACTGTATTGCTTGGGCAATAATGATAATAAAAAGTCTGTACAAGTTCAGTAGAAATGCAACATTTTTGTTTTTGAATATTTTCAATCCATGGTTGGTTGAATCTACAGATGTGGAGGCTTTCCTTTTTGCATTTTATCTTTGCCAAAACCATCTGAAATGTTTTTGCTGGACTTTATGCAAATAATGCCTTAGAAATCCCCTCAAGCAAAGGAAACTGTCACCAAAGCCAGTCCAGCTCTGGGACACTAAAGAAGTACGAGTTGCTCTTCAGAAGCCCAGAAGTGAAATACCACACTCGGTAAATATGGTGGCCTTCAGCCCCCCCAGCAATATACCCAGCTTTCAAAAATCACTCGTTGCCAGAAAGATTAACTGCTGAATTTTCATCAGAAACAAAGGAGGCCGGAGGCAGTGAAATGGCATATTCAAAGCGCTGAAAGAGAAAAACTGTCAACCAATCTTACATCCAGGAAAACTCTTTCAAAAACGAAGATGAAATATATTCCCAAATAAAAACTGAGAGAATTTGTTGCTAACAGACCTGCCTGATAAGAAACCCAAGAGACCGATTTTTAGGCTGAAAGCAAGTGACCCCAGACCAAGTGGAGTCCCTATGATAAAATGAACAGCATCAGCAAAGGTAATTATAAAAGACACATATGTGCATATTTCTTCTCCTTCCTTTTCTTAACTGATTTTAAAAGCAGCTGTATAAAACAATATGTACGTGATTGTATTGCTGGGCCTATAACACATACAAATGTAATACAAGTAAAAAGAATGGCACAAAGGAGCTACATGGGATTAGAGATAATATTGGAGTAAGGAAGTATACCAAATGGTAAATGAAATTCACAGGAAAAAATGAAAACTAGAAATGGCAAACAAAATGGTTAATATAGCTAACTCTGTAAATATACACTATTCTACTGTCTTATCTACTTTAGAAGACATAAAAATATATAAGATAATAAGCCGGGCATAGTGGCTCATGCCTGTAATCCCAGCACTCTTGGTGGCTGAGGCGGGAGGATCACTTGATTCCAGGAGTTTGAGACCAGCGTGGGCAACATAGAGAAACCCTGTCTCCACTAAAAATACAAAAAATGATAATAGCTGGGCATGGTGGTGTGCGCCTGTAATCCCAGCTACTTGGGAGGCTGAGGTGGGAGAATCACCTGAACCCAGGAGACTGAGGCTGCAGTGAGCTGAGATGGGGCCACGACACTCCAGCCCAGGCAACCAGAGTGAGACCCTGTCTCAAAGAAAATATATATATCTATACACATATGAATAACTATTATAACAATGCATAGTTCAAGGTGTAACATGTATAGACACATAGACAACAGTACAAAAGGGGGAAAGAGGGAATAGAGCTATACAGTAGTAACGTTTCTATATCTTACTAAAATTAAGAGAGCACAAGTCTGAGAGTATAAATTTGAATTAAGTACAAATCTGGTAAGTTAAGATATACATGGGGAGGCTGGCAAGGTGGCCAAATAGGAACAGCTCCGGTCTGCAGCTCCCAGCGAGATCAGTGCAGAAAGTGAGTGATTTTTGCATTTCCAACTGAGTACCTGGCTCATCTCATTAGGACTGGTTAGACAGCGGGTGCAGCCCACAGAGGACAAGCTGAACCAGGGTGGGGCATAGTCTCACCTGGGAAGCTCAAGGGGTTGGGGAACTCCTTCCCCTAGCCAAGGGAAGCCATGAGGGACTGTGAGGTGAGGAGTGCTGCATTCCAGCCCAGATACTATGCTTTTCCCACAGTCTTCACAACCCACAGACCAGGAGATTCCCCCAGGTGCCTATATCACCAGGGCCCAGGGTTCCAAGCACAAAACTGGGCGGCCGTTTGGGCAGACACTGAGCTAGCTGCAGGAGTTTGTTTTCATACCCCAGTAGCATCTGAAATGCCAGTGAAACAGAACAGTTCAGCCCCCTGGAAAGAAGGCTGAAGCCAGGGAGCCAAGGGGTCTAGCTCAGTGCATCCCAACCCCACGGAGCCCAGCACGCTAAGATCCACTGGCTTGAAATTCTTGCTGCCAGCACAGCAGTCTGAAGTCGACCTGGGACGCTGGAGCTGGTGGGGGGACGGGTGTCCATCATTACTGAGGCTTGAGTAGGCAGCTTTCCCCTCACAGTGTAAACAAAGCTGCCTGGAAGTTCGAACTAGGCAGAGCTCACTGCAGTTCTGCAAAGCTGCTGTAGCCAGACTGCCTTTCTACATTCCTCCTCTCTGGGAAGGGCATTTCTGAAAGAAAGGCAGCAGCCCCAGTCAGGGGCTTATAGATAAAACTCCCATTTCCCTGGGACAGAGCACCTGGGGGAAGGGGCAGCTGTGGGTGCAGCTTCAGCACACTTAAATATTCCTGCCTGCTGGCTCTTTTTTTTTTTTTTTTTTTTTTTGAGACGGAGTCTCGCTCTGTTGCCCGGGCTGGAGTGCAGTGGCCGGATCCTGGCTCACTGCAAGCTCCGTCTCCCGGGTTCACGCCATTCTCCTGCCTCAGCCTCCCGGGTAGCTGGGACTACAGGCGCCCGCCATCTCGCCCGGCTAGTTTTTTGTATTTTTTAGTAGAGACAGGGTTTCACCGTGTTAGCCAGGATGGTCTTGATCCCCTGACCTTGTGATCCGCCCGTCTCGGCCTCCCAAAGTGCTGGGATTACAGGCTTGAGCCACCACGCCCAGCCTGCCTGCCAGCTCTTAAGACAGCAGTGGATCTCCCAGCACAGCGCTCAAGCTCTGCTAAGGGACAGACTGTCCTCAAGTGGGTCCGTGACCCCTGTGCCTCCTGACTGGGAGATACCTCCCAGCAGGGGTCAGACACCTCACACAGGCGAGCTCTGTCTGGCATCTGGTGGGTGCCCCTCTGGGAAGAAGCTTCCAGAGGAAGGAACAGGCAGTAATCTTTGCTGTTCCGCAGCCTCCACTCATGATGCCCCTGGAGTGGACCTCCAGCAAACTCCAGCAGACCTGCAGCAGAGTGGCCTGACTGCTAGAAGGAAAACTAACAAACAGAAAGGAATAGCATCAACATCAACAAAAAAGATGTCCACACAAAAACCCCATCTGAAGGTCACCACCATCAAGGACCAAAGGTAGATAAATCCACAAAGATGAGGAAAAACCAGTGAAAAAAGGCTGAAAATTCAAAAAAACCATAATGCCTCTTCTCCTCCAAAGGATCACAACTCCTCACCAGGAAGGGAACAAAACTGGACAGAAATTGAGTTTGACGAACTGACAGAAATAGGCTTCAGAAGATGGGTATGAAGCAAACTCCTCCAAGCTAAAGGAGCATGTCCTAACCCAATGCAAAGAAGCTAAGAACCTTAAAAAAAGGTAGAGGAATTGCTAAGTAGAATAACCAGCTTGCAGAATAACATAAATGACCTGATGGAGCTTAAAAACACAGCATGAGAATTTCGTGAAGCATACACAAATATCAATAGACAAATCGATCAAGTGGAATAAAGGGTATCAGAGATCAAAGATCAACTTAATGAAATAAAGCATGAAGACAAGATTAGAGAAAAAAGAATTAAAAGGAACAAACAAAGTCTCCAAGAAATATGGGACTATGTGAAAAGACCAAATCTACATTTGATTGGGGTACACAAAATGAAAGTAACAGGGAGAATGGTACCAAGTTGAAAAACACTCTTCAGGATGTTATCCAGGAGAACTTCCCCAACCTAGCAAGACAGGCCGACATTCAAATTCAGGAAATACACAGAATACCGCAAAGACACTACTTGAGAAGAGCAACCCCAAAACACATAATCATCAGATTCACTAACATTGAAATGAAGGAAAAAATGTTAAGGGCAGCCAGGGAGAAAGATCAGGTTACCCACAAAGGGAAGCCCATCAGACTATCAGCTGATCTATCTGCAGAAACCCTGCAAGCCAGAAGAGAGTAGGGGTCAATATTCAACATTCTTAAAGAAAAAAATTTTCAACCTTGAATTTCATATCTAGCCAAAACTGAGCTTCATAAGTGAAGGAGAAATAAAATCCTTTACAGACAAGCAAATGCTGAGAGACTTTGCTACCACCAGGCCTGCCTTACAAGAGCTCATGAAATAAACACTAAATATGAAAGGAAAAACTGGTACCAGCCCCACTGCAAAAATATACCAAGGTGTAAAGACCATCAACATGAAGAAACTGCATCAATTAACAGGCAAAATAACCAGCTAATACCATAATGACAGGATCAAATTCACACATAACAATATTAACCTTAAATGTAAATGGGCTAAATCTCCCAATTAAAAGACACAGACTGGCAAATTGGATAAAGAGTCATCACCCATCAGTGTGCTGTATTCAGGAGACCCCATCTCACATGCAGAGACACACAAAGGCTCAAAATAAGGGATGGAGGAATATTTAACAAGCAAATGGAAAGCAAAAAAAAAAAAAAAAAAAAAAAAAGCAGAGGTTGCAATCCTAGTCTCTGATAAAACAGACTTTAAACCAACAAAGATCAAAAAAGACAAAGAAGGACATTACATAATGGTAAAGGGATGAACACAACAAGAAGAGCTAACTATCCTAAATATATATGCACCCAATACAGGAGCACCCAGATTCATAAAGCAAGTTCTTAGAGACCTACAAAGAGACTTAGAATCCCACACAATAATACTGGGAGACTTTAACACCCCACTGTCAATATTAGACAGATCAACGAGACAGAAAATTAACAAGGATATTCAGCACCTGAACTCAGCTCTGGACCAAGTGGACCTAATAGACATCTACAAAACTCTCCACCCCAAATCAACAGAATATACATTCTTCTTAGCACCACATCACACTTATTCTAAAATTGACCACATAATCGGAAGTAAAGCACTCCTCAGCAAATGCAAAAGAACAGAAATCATAACAAACAGTCTCTCAGACCACAGTGCAATCAAATTAGAACTCAGGATTAAGAAACTCACTCAGAACCACACTACATGGGAATTGAACAACCTGCTCCTGAATAACTAGTGGGTAAATAACGAAATTAAGGCAGAAATAAATAAGTTCTTTGAAGCCAAGGAAAACACAGAGAAAACATACCGGAATCTCTGGGACACAGCTAAAGCAGTGTTTAGAGGGAAATTTATAGCACTAAATGCCCAAGGAGAAGGCAGGAAAGATCTAAAATTGACACCCTCACATCACAATTAAAAGAACTAGAGAAGCAAGAGCAAACAAATTTAATAGCTAGCAGAAGGCAAGAAATAACTAAGATCAGAGAAGAACTGAAGGATATAGAGACACAAAAAACCCTTCAAAAAATCAATGAATCCAGGAGCTGGTTTTTTGAAAAGATCAACAAAATTGATAGTGAACACTAGCAAGACTAATAAAGGAGAAAAGAGAGAAGAATCAAACAGACACAATAAAAAATGATAAAGGGGATATCGCCACTGATCCCACAGAAATACAACCTACCATCAGAGAATAATATAAACACCTCTATGCAAATAAACTAGAAAATCTAGAAGGAATGGATAAATTCCTGGACACATACACCCTCCCAAGACTAAACCAGGAAGAAGTCGAATCCCTGAATAGACCAATAACAAGTTCTGAAATTGAGGCAGTAATTAATAGCCACACATCTACAACCATCTGATATTTGACAAACCTAACAAAAACAACCAATGGGGAAAGGGTTCCCTATTTAATAAATGGTGTTGGCGAAACTGGCTAGCCATATGCAGAAAACTGAAACTGGACCCCTTCCTTACACCTTATACAAAAATTAACTCAAGATGGATTAAAGACTTAAATGTAAGACCTAAAACCATAAAATCCCTACAAGAAAACCTAGGCAATACCATTCAGGACATAGGCACGGGCAAAGACTTCATGTCTAAAACACCAAAAGCAATGACAACAAAAGCCAAAATTGACAAATGGGATCTAATTAAACTAACGAGCTTCTGCACAGCAAAAGAAACTAACATCAGAGTGAACAGGCAACCTACAGAATGGGAGAAAATTTTTGCAATCTATCCATCTGACAAGGAGCTAATATCCAGAATCTACAAGGAACTTAAGCAAATTTAAAAGAAAAAAACAAACAACCCCATCAAAAAGTGGGCACAGGATATGAAAAGACACTTCTCAAAAGAAGACATTTATATGGCCAAAAAACATATGAACAAAAGCTCATCATCACTGGTCATTAGAGAAATGCAAATCAAAACCACAATGAGATACCATCTCACACTGGTTAGAATGGCAATCATTAAAATGTCAGGAAACAACAGGTGCTGGAGAGGATGTGGAGAAATAGGAACACTTTCACACTGTTGTTGGGAGCGTGTATTAGTTAAACCATTGTGGAAGACAGTGTGGCGATTCCTCAAGGATCTTGAACCAGAAATACCATTTTACCCAGTAATTCCATTACTGGGTATATACCCAAAGGATTATAAATCATTCTACTATAAAGACACATGCACATGTATATTTATTGCAGCACTACTCACAATAACAAAGACTTGGAACCAACCCAAATGCTCACCAATGACAGAGGATAAAGAAAATGTGGCACATATATACCATGGAATACTATGCAGCCATAAAAAGGATGAGTTCATGGCCTTTGCAGGGACATGGATGAAGCTGGAAAACATCATTCTCAGCAGACTAACACAGGAACAGAAAACCAAACACCACATGTTCTCACTCATAAGTGGGAGTTGAACAATAAGAACACATGGACACAGGGAGGGGAACATCACACACCAGGACCCGTCAGGGAGTCAGGGTCTAGGGAAGGGATAGCATTAGGAGAAATAACTAATGTAGATGATGGGTTGATGGGTACACAAACCACCATGGCACACGTATACCTATGTAACAAACCTGCTTGTTCTGCACACGTATCCCAGAACTTAAAGTATAATAAAAAAAGATACATAAGGTAAATCCTCGCTCAATCACTAAGAAAATAACTCAAGAAAGTATAGTTTAAAATTATTAAAATAATTAAAATGCCATATTAGAAAATATTCATGTAATGCAAAAGAAAGTAATCAGGAACAGAGGAACAAAAAAAGACATAAGACAGAAAACAAGAGGTAAAATGGCAGATATAAGTTCAACTACAGCAATAATAGCATTAAATGTGAATGGTCTAAACAATCCAACAGAAAGAGAATATAAGTGGATTAAAACTATACGCTGTGTACAAGAGACACATTGAAGATGCAAAGATACAAGTAACTGAATGTAATAGGATGGAAAAAGGTATATCATGCAAATAGCAACTATAAGAAAGCTGAAATGACAATATAAGAAAAATAGACTTTAAAAAAGTCTGTTACAAGAGGTGAAGAGGAACATCCTATCATAATAAAAGAGTCAATCAATTAAAAAACCCAGCTGTTATAAATATATGTGTACCTAATAACAGGACTCCAAGATACATAAAGCAAAAATTGAGAGAATTCAAGGAAAAAACAATTCAACAATAATTGGAGAGTTCAATACCCACTTTCAATAACAGAACAACCAGACAGAAGATCAACAAGGAAATAAAAGACTTGAACTACAACATACACCATAAACCAACCGGACCTCTGGACAATCACAGAAGACCCTACCCAACAACAGCAGAATACACATTTTTCTGAAGTGCACATGGAACATTCTTTGGGACAGATCTTACGCTAGGCTCAATTCATGGGCAAAACATGCCTCAATTCATTGACAAGGATTGAAGTCAAACAAAATATGTTTTCTGACCACAGTAATATGGAATGAAATTAGAAATCAATAACAGAAGAATTTCACAAATGTGTGGAAATTAAATAACACACTTGTAAATAACCAATGGGTCAAAGGAGAAATCACAAGGGAAACCTAAAAATACTCTGAGATGAATTAAAATTAAGATACAACATACTAGCTAAAGCAGTACTTAGAGTGAAATGTATGGCAGCAGATCTTTACAGACCTAAAGAAGAAAGATGTCAAATCAATAACCTAAGCTTCCACCTTAAGACACTGGGCAAAGAAGATCCAATTAAATCTAAAGGAAGGAGAAGAAGAGAAACATAAAGATGACAGCAGACATTAAGGAAATGGAGGATAGGAAAATAAAAAACCCAAAAAAACCAATGGAACCAAATGTTCTTTGAGAAATTTAGCAACAACTGAGAAACCTTTACCTAGACTGATCCAAAAAAAAGGAGAGAACGCTCATGCTACCACACCAGAGACCTCCATTTTCTGTCTGAGCTCTGCCTGTCCCCACAGTCTGGGCTGTACCATAACCGGGAGAGCCAGATCAATGCAGAGCTCACCAACTGCTAGTTCCTCCTCTCAGCGGCTGAAGCTCCTCCAGTTTCTCTCTGTTTTGGCCACACTTTGGTACCTTCAAATACACATGTGCATTTTCCCTAGCACTTATATTGTTATTTGAGGGAAGGTTATTCTGACATAAGCTACTCTGTCATTAGGAGAACTGTGAACTCCAGATGCTCGCCCAGAAAAAAGAGGGCATCTCAAGGAGATAGAAAGCTCACAGGAAAAGTTTTTAGCATGGGTACACTATGCTTAAACCATGGACTAGACAAGTTCACAAAACCAGCCTATCATTGATGAGCCACCATGACAGGCCAGCAAAACTCTCTCTAGTTGATGGTAACAGAAGTCATAGCAAAACATGGAGCGGGGCAGAGCATGATTCTTCACGGCCAGAATAAACCTGGCTCTCCTGTACACATTTAGATCCGAACAACTGCAAAAGGCAACTCCACCACCAAAACCTTCAGGCCTGACTAAAATGACCTTTTCTACCCTTGGTGTAGGCCCTGCCTTGGCCTCTGCCTGAGTCTGTAATCCGCATGGATATTCTAAGACTTCTGTTCTTTTCTTCGGTAAATCCAGAATCAATAAGAAGACTAAGAAGTAATGAAACTTTCAGAGTATGAAGAAAAATTAATTAAACGACCATCGTGAGTAAAAGATGGCAGTGGATGCAGGCTCCCCAAGCGGCTCAGCTGACCTACATAAGCTAAGCTCCGGGCAGGATTGATTTCCTTTTCTCACTTCTGAATTCATATCACTGTGTCTAAGTGGCTGCAAAATTAAAAAATATATTTCAACATAAAATCAATGTTTTCATTATAAAAATCAAATAACTGTATAGAAATCACCAAATAATTGCATATATATAATTTTAAATTCTACATAAAATTATTTCATAATACTTTTTAATACAAGAAAGCAAAAACTTTTGAAAACTAAAATGCTTTGGGTTAGGTTAGAAGTTAGGGAAGGTGAGCTATGATTTGTTAGATGAACTGGGACAGGGGCCAGGTTCCTAAGAGTTAAGGAGAGTTGAGGGATGAAGGCTGGCTGTGTAGGATGAGAATTTACCTTTAAGAAAACTACCAGTAGAGAGCCGGGCACAGTGGCTCACGCCTATAATCCCAGCACTCTGGGAGGCCAAGGCAGGTGGATCACCTGAGGTTGGGAGTTCAAGACCAGCCTGACCAACATGGAGAAATGCTGTCTCTACTAAAAACACAAAATTAGCCAGGCAAGGTGGTACATGCCTGTAATCCTAGCTACTTGGGAGACTGAGGCAGGAGAATCACTTGAACCTGGGAGGCAGAGGTTGCAGTGAGCCGAGATCACACCATTGCACTCCAGACTGGGGAACAAGAGCGAGACTCTGTCTCAAAAAAAAGAAACCTACCAGTAGACAGTAGAGGAAAGAAGAGAAATAGGACAGTGGCAAAAATGATGGGAAGGCAAATGCCAGCACAATTGGAGGTTTAGGAAGACCTACATTTGTCTGAAGTTATAGAAGAAGGAAATGGCTCTAGAAAGAAGAGGATTAAGAATGGGAGCATAGATGTCTATAAACCAGATAATTCCTTTAGAATAACCCATATGGGGTCAAACCATAAGCCAAAGAAACAGAATGGATGGGATGTTGTTTCTGTGCCAGTGGGACATGACATTTTCTAAAATCTGACTGGACTCTAACCACATAAATGGCCCCCCTGTTGACTGGGCATTAAACCTCACTGGTAAGGGTTGATCCACTTCCTCACTGGGTTCATCTCATTTGGTAGATGAGAGAAGCTATTTCAATATTTTGGGGGTAAAGAAATGAATCCTACCTCCACTAGTGTCAAGAAGTATGAACCTGAGGGCTCCATGGGGAAGCTTCAAGAGAGCTGGGACTTCCTGAATATGGAAACTCAATGAGTACCTCCATGTGTGGAGAGGGACATACATGCATTTTTCTGGGATGAGGGCATGAAGCTTTCATTTGATATTTAAAGGGGTCAACAGCCAAGCACCACTGATCTAGAACGAGAGCTGGCAAACTCTAACTCTGTAAAAGGCCAAATAAGATGTACTTTGGACTTTATGGGCTATACTGTCTCTGTCACAACAACTTAACCTGTCGTTACAGTGTAAAAGCAGCCACAGACAATAAGTTGAATGGGTACATTTGTGTTTCAATAAAACTTTATAAAAACAAGCTATGGGCCAGACTTCACCTGCAGACTGGCCATAGGTTTCTCTGATCTAGAAGGGTCTCTCCTGTGCAGGATTCTGGGCCACTCAGGGCGGCTCCATCTACATGCACCATCGACCCTTCTAGCCCTGTGCACCTGCATCCTTCTAGTCCCTTCCTCCTGCTCCTCCAGTCACAGCTGCCAAGGGGATCTTAAGAAATTCAGTCGGCCGGGCGCGGTGGCTCAAGCCTGTAATCCCAGCACTTTGGGAGGCCGAGACGGGCGGATCACGAGGTCAGGAGATCGAGACCATCCTGGCTAACACGGTGAAACCCCATCTCTACTAAAAAATGCAAAAAAAACTAGCCCGGTGAGGTGGCGGGCGCCTGTAGTCCCAGCTACTCGGGAGGCTGAGGCAGGAGAATGGCGTAAACCCGGGAGGCGGATCTTGCAGTGAGCTGAGATCCGGCCACTGCACTCCAGCCTGGGCGACAGAGCAAGACTCCATCTCAAAAAAAAAAAAAAAAAAAAAAAAAATTCAGTCTAGGAATATTAAATTGATTTTAAAAACTGAAAATGGAAAAAAGGTTATGTAATTATTACTTTTAATTTTTTTTTTTCTTTTGAGGCAGGGTTTTGCTCTGTCACCCAGACTGGAGTGCAGTGGTACAATCATGGCTCATTGCAGCCTTGGCCTCCTGGGCTCAAGTGATCCTCCCACCTCAGCCTCCTGAGTAGCTGGGACTATAGGTGTACGTTACCATGCTCAGCTAATTTTTAAAAACTTTTTTGTAAAGACATGGTCTCACTATGTTGCCCAGGCTGGTCTCCAACTCCTGGGCTCAAGTGATCCTCCTGCCTCAGCCTCTCAAAGTGTTGGGATTACAGGTGTGAGCCACTGCACCTGGCTTTAAATATTTTTTTGATATCATAAGAACATCAGGTGAGGACCTCCCTCTTGACAGCTTGTTTTCTCAAAGCACTTATTACTACTGTATTTAAATAAACATTTGTGTCACTACTAAGGTTTTTCTCTTAAGTTACCATGCGAGCTACAGGAGATAGGAAAGGGAAAGGTCTTGTCCACAGCTGTAGGCATCTTCCAGCCTAGAACAAGCCCTGACAAAAGGAGGTACTCAACACACCCTGGTTCAAAGAATAAATATATGTTTTACGTAGTTGTAACCGCAGTAGATACAATGGCTTATTCTCCCTTATGGCAAATATTATGCCACATTTCTATGAGGCTAAAAGATCTTATCATTTTTGATGCATATATACCAGACCCTTAGGTAGATCTACCACGGAGTTTTTTACCCTCTCCCTTCCTACACAGCACTGAACTGCCTCCCACTTATTCATAATTATAAAGCATGCCACAGCATGTTTATTATTTCTGCATTTTTATGGATCATTTCCTTAAGATACACTCCCAGGACCAGGATCACAAGTCAAAGGATGGGGACATCGCGAACGCTAATGAAATGCACTGCCCAAGAACTTGGAAAAGGCCAGCACCAGGTCACCTGCCCTCCCCAGCAGTGGCCAGGGGCACTGATTTCATCACAACTTCACCGTGACACATCACGCTTTAAAACTTCGCCAATGTAATACATTTAAAATGAACCCTCATGGTTTAATCTGCTTATCTTTGATAGCTGAGGGAACTAAAGACAATTTAAAAGTTCTGTTTGGGGACTCTACTTTTTGCTCACTTAGAAGAAAAGCTTTTCATAAAAAGGAAAAGGTAGTGAGAGTCCCTGAATATACCTGATATCTTGTGATGATTTTCAAAGAATAAGGAGAAAATTCGTGTGCGTGTGTGTGTGTGTGTTTAATGAACCATGTATGTGTAATGAATGTGTGTGTGTGTGTTCAATGAATCGTGGAGCCTAGCCCATAATTCACTAAAATGTCCACTTTCTGGCAGCGAGGTGCTGGGTGGACCCTGAGCACTGAGTTTGTGAAGTGGAGCTGGTGGCAGCTGTGGTGGCTGCAGTGAGCCTGAGTTAGATTCCATACAGTGGAGTCTGGGCTCCACAAGGGAACCCACCCCCAATTCTGCTCATCGGCCCTTTTAAGAAGTTGCCAGCTTCCTGCTGATAGAAACTTAGCTGGGAAAGTGATTGCAATGAGTTTACTCATGATTGGCCACTGATCTGGCTCAACCCAATGCAAATTTATACAAATATATGAATATTGATCACTTAAGGTGGTATTCAAATTCAGCTCTGACCACATGAAGGGCTAAGTGTGGCGGAGGTGGGGGGAAATAAATAAGGGTTCTAAGAATCTCATTCTGATATTTTTGAAAGAACACAGCGTTTTTGTTTTTTTTTTAAAAAAGAGTATCTGGGCCAGGTGCAGTGGCTCAAGCCTGTAATCCCAGCACTATGGGAGGCCGAGACAGGTGGATCACGAGGTCAGGAGATCGAGACCGTCCTGGCTAACACGGTGAAACCCTGTCTCTACTAAAAAATACAAAAAACTAGCCGGGCGAGGTGGCGGGCGCCTGTAGTCCCAGCTACTCGGGAGGCTGAGGCAGGAGAACGGCGTGAACCCAGGAGGCGGAGCTTGCAGTGAGCAGAGATCTGGCCACTGCACTCCAGCCTGGGTGACAGAGCGAGACTCCGTCTCAAAAAAAAAAAAAAAAAAAAAGAGTATCTGGCCAGGGGTGATGGCTCATGCCTGTAATCCCAGCACTTTGGGAGGCTGAGGTGGGTGGATTACTTGAGGCCAGGAGTTTGAGATCAGCCTGGGCAACACAGTGAAACCAAGTCTCTGCTAAAAATAGAAAAAATTGGCTGGGTGTGGTGGTACAAGCCTGTAATCCCAGCTACTCGGGAGGCTGAGAGGGTAAAACCGCTTGAGCTCAGGAGGTGGAGGTTGCAATGAGCTGAGATCGCACCACTGTACTCCAGTCTCAGGGACAGAGTGAGATTCTGTCTCAAAAAAAAAAAAAGTATCTTAAAGTATATATATTGTTATAAGTTAAGATTCTTGAAGCAATTCATTTTGACATCAAGCCCAAATGAAGGGTGTGTCCAATCCATGTTCTCCATCCTCTCACATGTCCTCATGGCTCCCATAACCTGCTAGGTGGACGGTCTCCAGGCAGCCCTCACACCCTGTGTGTTCCTTCACTTTTAGGTGCTCCTTTGACATTGTTCATATCTGGAACCTAGAACCTCCTTCTGCTTCCTCTATTCCCCAGCCCACATTCTCTGTCTCTCCTGCTGGAGGAGGCTAACACCAACTGTGCAAGTCTGTTTTGCTACAAGTCACACTATGAGATGACCTGGGCATTGGTTCCCCATCACCTGGGCCAGGACTGACCCTATGGACCTGCTCCCACTCCTGGGAAATGTGGAGATATGATCATCCAGTATGCCTGCTAAGGCTGATGTCCAGATTAAATGAGATCATAGAAGATGAGCAGCTGGCTGCACTTAAAGGAGCTGGGAAATGGAGCCCAGTCCACTGGGATGGGTCCCGGATTACCAACGCACCTGCTGTGCACCTGGGGTAGGGGGCACTTCAACTCCCTTGGCCTCAGTGTCCTGTCTACAAAATGACAGGGTTGGATTAGATGGTTTTAAAAGTCTGTCTTGATTCTGACATTCTGAGATTCTATGCCATTCATATGTAAATGTATCTTTATAATCAAATGTATCTTTATAACTTTATCCCCCTTGGTAAATAGTATAATTTTGGCACAGAGCAAGCACTCAATTGTTGCAGAAACTAAATTAATTGCAAGACCAAATCATAGTGAAAAACACTCCAAAAGCACGAAATAAGAGAGGTAGTGTTTATGGATGTACATGTGTGTATATTCAGAAAACACCCTCACCAATTACAGATACAAGTACTTTGCATTCTTAGGTTATTCACACACATCTATGTGAAAATGGCTTATCCTCTTTCCTTCTGAAAATTCCCAGGAAGCTATCATTCTAACGTTGCGCACCACTAGGGTTTGCCTGGAAACTCCCTGACTAATCCGTCAAGTTCAATTTTTCTTTTTTTTCTGAGATTGAGTCTCGCTCCGTCACCCAGGCTGTAGTGCAATGGCGTGATCTCAGCTCAGTGGAACCTCTGCTTCCCGGGATCAAGCAATTCTCCTGCCTCAGCCTCCCGAGTAGCTGGAATTACAGGTACATGCCACCACGCCTGGCTAATTGTTGTATTTTTGGTAGAGACAGGGTTTCACCATATCGGCCAGGCTGGTCTCAAACTCCTGACCTCAGGTGATCCACTCACTTTGGCCTCCCAAAGTGCTGGGATTACAGGCATAAGCCACTGCGCCCGGCCCAAGTTCAGTATTTTCTAGTCCCAAGCTTGCTGATGAAATGCACATACTCCGTCACACATGTAAAGCACTCTAACACGTCTTAGAGGTCTGCTCCATCTTCAGGAAAACTAGACTAGGAGTTGGGCTCCAAAGCTGAAATTCCAAGAAAAACACGTAGCAGCAGGGAGGAGTGACAGGCATTTTTTCCTAGACAATTTGGCAAAAGCAGCAGCAAGGGTGTAACTTCTTTCACATCTTTTAATGGCAGCAGATCAATCTCAAGTTGGGCTTCTCCAGAGAGAAGTAAAGATGAGATGCCAATGACAATGACCACAGCAGCAGCTAATTAGCAGTAGAAGGGATAGTACCAGCTACTGCCACTCTGGTATTACGATATACATAATGGCTTTTATTTCACACATCTCACTTAGTTCTCATAAGAATATCCTAATAGGATAGGTATTATTGTGAAGCTCCATGTTAAAAAGAAACTGAGGCTAGCCAGTACCTGGCCTCACAGGTTCCCCAGCTAGCAAATGGCAGGGCTGGCTTCAACCCCTACCTCTGCCCTCACAGCATGAACTCAGTGGACTTGTAATTATAACAGAGTCACGGCCTGGGAGAGGCAGCACTGGCCAGGCCACCAGGTGGGTGGCCTGTGTCTCCTGAGGGCCCAGCTCACACAGGCAGCTTCTCAGGCAGGCACTGGTCTCAGGTGGGGTCAGCCAGTGGTCCGTCCTCTGGTCCTACCATGGTCCAGCCGGAATGACTGGTCAAACTATTGCTTGTGGCTTTGCAGGAAGCCATTTGAAAGGGTCATTGAGAAATGATCTTTCTAAATCAAGCTGTACCAATACTTTTATTTCCTTTTATGAAATGCCACATTTAAAGGCATTAGATGGGCCTGTGTTTAAAGCCTGGGAAACAAGTGCCTGTGACTTAAGTTCAGAAAAACAGAAGTGTCCCACTCTCAAAGCAAAAACAACAGAGAACTGCATGACATGTATCCTTCCTACAGCAAGTGCTTGCTCTTGGGACCACATCTAAATCCAAAACACTTTTTCAGACCAATGTCACATGCACTGACACTCACATATCTTAGATCATCTGCTCATGGTTCTAATCATTTTTCGAAACAAGAAATTGGTTAAGGAATTTAGATTGTTAATTGTATGGTTTATAACATTTTAAAAATAAGTGACAAGTCACTTTTACTAGTCTGAGAACTGGCTCTGTGTAGTGTTAGGAGAGAAGAGAAACTCAGAAGCCTGACCCCACACGGGTCCCCCACCTCCCACCCAATCTACTGCACCTAAATGAAGACAAAGAATAAGAGGCAAAAACTAGAACCCTACTGATCTATGTCTTAGAGTCTCTGTGTATCTATGTACTGGGCTTGTGTTCACCATTCACTTCTTCCCAGAACACGTGATTTGATGGTAAGTAGGGCAGATGAAACAGGAAAGCCTCCAAACACAGTAAGGATCACTGAAGCAAGGAAGTGGAGAAAATACTAGAAAACTGAGTACACAAGGGCAAAACATCCCCCTCTTCACAATGCTGTCAAGAATCAACACTGTGGCCAGGCACAGTGGCTCGTGCCTATAATCCCAGCACTGTGGGAGAATAAGGTGGGTGGGTGACCTGAGGCCCAGAGATCGAGACCAGCCTGGCCAACATGGTGAAATCCCATCTCTGCTAAAAATACAAAAAAATTAGCTGGGCGTGGTGGCAGGCACCTGTAATCCCAGCTACTTGGCAGGCTGAGACATGAGAATCACTTGCACCTGGGAGGTGGAGGTTGCTGTGAGCTGAGATCACATTACTGCACTCCAGCCTGGGCAACAGAGCGAGACTCCATCTCAAAAAAAAAAAAAAAGAAAAGAAAAATTAGCCGGGCATAGTGGCAGATGCCTGTAATCCCAGCTATTCAGGAGGCTGAGGCAAGAGAATCGCTTGAACTCAGGAGGTGGAGGTTGCAGTGAGCCGAGATCATACCACTGCACTCCAGCCTGGGCGACAGGGCAAGACTCCGTCTCGAAAAAAAAAAAATCAACTCTGAAAAATGAAGCCCTGGTACTGAAGAGTGGGAAGGAACCACAGAGAGCAGTTTCACAGACTAGGAAAGGGGCCGGGGTCTTCAGGGAAGATCCTCTGCCAGACAGAGCAGTTCAGCAGAGGCCACCCCGGGAGAACTCGGCTCTGCCAATTGGGAACCTCCTCAGAGCTGGCTCTGGGCTCTGCAGGAAACAGGAAAACCTTGGCACGTCTAAAAATGGGAAGGCCGTCTACCTAAAACCAAGTAATGCTTAGGCAAATGGCTGGTCATTTTAAGTGAAAATACTAAGATCCTAATAACAAGGCCTAATATTAGCAAGAAAAAGCACTTATTTTCTATGAGACCTTAAAAGACTGCTACTTCTTTTTAGCTTTTTATATTAGGTTTTACATAATTTAAATCTTTTATTGTTCAAATTTAATCTACCAGTACTTGTGAAGGAAATGGCCCCTTTAGAATAGCTTCCATCTTAAAAGAGGAGGCATGTGCAGGTCCCCACTGTTGGGACTATCTGGCTAGAAGCGACCAGCTCTACCACAACTGGGTGTTGGGAGTTCAGTGATTACAAAACTCAAAGGCAGGTTGTCATCTGAAGCTCAGCTGCACAGCAGTAAAAGACGTTTGAGGTTTGCAGAATGTGTGTCTAACTGAGCCCTTTTTTGCTGGCTCTACCTATTACTAAGACTATTTTCTTAATGAAAGGAAGATGCAGGTGAACTAAAAATAAAAACTGGGTTCTCACAAATAGAATGACTATGCTTACTTCCTCTCTTTTGGTGCTAAAAAAAAAAAGAAAAAGAAAAAGAGCTTAATTGGCCATAAAAGTCAAATTGACAACTCATAGATTCTTTCTGACTAGTGAATAATAGCGATGGTGATAATAAATGATACTCTACAGCAGCGTTCTTGAACTTTTGAGCACATAATCACCTGAGGGCTTTTTAGAATGCAGCTCTGATTCAGGGGGTCTGAATTCAGGGAGCTGAGATTCTACATTTCTAACAGGCTTCTAATGCTGCAGGTCTGTGGGCCACACTTCGAGTGGCAAAGCTCTACATTTGACAAATAACTTTTCTTGGTGGCTCTTTAATCAGTCCAGGTGGAAGGGAATCTGTAAGTCACGAGGCCCTTTAGGAACTCATCTTATTCCAGCATATCAAGTGGACTAATCCTTTTTTTTTTTTTGAGACAAAGTCTCATTCTGTTGCCCAGGCTGGAGTGCAGTGGCACGATCTCGGCTCACTGCAACCTCCACCTCCCAGGTTTAAGAGATTCTCCTGCTTCAGCCTCCTGAGTAGCTATGAGGCACCCACAACCACACAGGCTATTTTTTTTTTTTTTTTTTTGTATTTTTATTAGAGACATGGTTTCGCCATGTTGGTCAGGCTGGTCTCAAACTCCTGACCTCAGGTGATCCGCCCACCTCGGCCTCCCAAAGTGCTGAGATTACAGGTGTGAACCACTGCACCTGGCCTCAACTGGACCAATCTTGATGCACAAAATAGCACTATGCCAGGTAATATATCATATGTCACTCAAAATGTAACTGGCTATCAAGCTCATGATGACTGTTTGCTTTTGAACTTTTCAAGAAATGTTTGCCACTTGCCTGGTACACTGGAAGCTCAACAAATGCCTGTAGCATAAGGGAATGAATGAATGAATGAACAGAAGGAAGGAGGAGGAAACTCAGTGAATTTGGCTCCCTGCTGGCCCCTGTGCATATTGAGACCATCTTGTAAAGCTTCTTACTGGTCATATTTTGAGATGGGGGGAACAAAAAAAAATCATCAGCAGACTTGGGGAGAGAGAATCAGGGTGGGGGAGGAGGAGGAAGAAGAGAAAAGAACACGGGCAGCAGCTAACCATTGGAGATCACTGAATGCCAGGCACAGTGTTGAAGTCCTTTACATGAACTACCTAATTAGTCATCTTAAAACCTTTGTGAGTTAAGAATTAGAATTAGAAACTGGGAAACTAAGGCACAAGAAAGTAAGTAATCCAAGATAATCGAGTTAGGAAGGTGGGCTTAGGGCCTGCTCCACTGCAGCCTCAGCATCAAAATCAAATCCTCAGGGCAGCACGACTGGCTCTGCCACCAGCCACAGCAAGCCCTGACCCTACTTCTCTGTTAGGTTTTGCAAGTAGTTAATACTAACGGATTGGGTTGGTTCAGCAGCCTCTCTAAATCAGGTGTACACACAGCTCAAAAGACATAACTGTTATTTTATTTTATTTTATTTTATTTTGATACAGGGTCTTACTCTCTCGCCCAGACTGGAGTGCAATGGTGCAATTTGGGCTCATTCGCAACTTCTGCCTCCCAGACTCAAGCGATTCTCCTGCCTCAGAATCCTGAGTAGCTGGGATTACAGGCACACGCCACTAACGGCTGGCTAAGTTTTGTATTTTTAGTAGAGATGGGGTTTCACCATATTGGCCAGGCTGGTCTCGAACTCTTGACTTTCAATGATCCACCCGCCTCAGCCTCCCAAAGTGCTGGGATTACAGGCGTGAGCCACTGTGCCCAGACATAACCATTTTTGGCACCTGCCTTTTTATTATACTGATATCCTTGATATACCCCAGCACTAAGCTCCACATTTGCCAGCTTTGTCTGATGGTTGGTTGGTTATTTATTTATTTATTTATTTTTGAGACAGAGTCTTGCTCTCTTGCCCAGGCTGGAGTGCAATGGTGCAATCTCGGCTCACTGCAACCTCTGTCTGCCAGGTTCAAGCAATTCTCCTGCCTCAGCCTCCTGAGTAGCTGGGACTACAGGTGTGCACCACCATGCCCAGCTAATTTTTTGTATTTTTAGTAGAGATGGGGTTTCACCATGCTGGCCAGGCTGGTCTCGAACTCCTGATCTTGTGATCTGCCTGCCTTGGCCTCCCAAAGTGCTGGGATTACAGGCGTGAGCCACCACACCCAGCCATCTGATGGTGTTTTTAAATTGAGAAATAAAACAAAGAACCATAATGAATACTAAGATGACAATTTTTTGAGGGGGGAAACTAAAAAAGTTCCAAGAACATATAACGAACTCACATACCCCTTTACACAGAAGGATCAATTGTTTGTATTTTGCCTCATTTACTTGATGAGTTATTCTCATCTTTCTCTCTATATACACGTCAGCATATATGTCTGATACATATGTGTCACTATGTCTTTTTCTTGAATCATTTGAGAGTAAGTTATAACCATGCCCCTTTGTTCCTAAATACTCCTGTGTTAGTTCCTAAGAACAGGGGTCCCCAGGTTGTGCTCTCCTTACGGGAATCTAATGCCTGATTATCTGAGGTGGAACAGTTTCATCCTGAAACCATCCCTGCAACCCAGGTCTGTGGAAAACTTTTCTTCCAGGAAACTGGTCCCTGGTGCCAAAAAGGTTGGGAACCACTGCCTAAGAACAAGGCCATTCTCTTACATGATCACAAGCCAATTATCAACTTCAGGAAATGTTAATGTTAATACAATACCTTCATCTCATTTACTATCCACATCCAATGCTGCCATTTGGTCCAGTGATGTCTTTTATAGCCTGACCCACTACGTTTTAATGGCTGAATGCATATTAAGAATTAATATAAGTAATTAAGAATTAATATGAGTAGAGTGCTTTGGCATTTAGAAAGCCCTTTCCCTACATTAACTCATTTGCTTCTAGCTTTGCCTCTCTGAGGTCAGGTAGCAGCTCTATCCTTGGTTTACCCAAGATAGAAATGAGGCTGAGGGGACGTCAAATCCAAAGTAGTGCTCAGGCCCCATTCTCCCCTCACATCACTGGTTGGTGTTCATTTTAAATACTTTATTTGTCTTAGTGTCAACCAGTAGACTGACTACTAATCCAAACATTTTATTTTTGAGACGGGGTCTCTTGCTCTCACTTCCAGGCTGGAGTGCAGTGGTATGATCTTGGTTCACTGTAGCTTCAGCCTCCTGGGCTCAAGTGATCCTCCTGCCTCAGCCTCCCATGGAATTGGGACCACCACACCTGGCTAATTTCTTGATTTTCTGAAGAGATGAGGTGTCATTATGTTGCCCAGGCTGGTCTCAAACTCTTGGGCTCAAGCAACCCTCCAGTCTCCCAAAGTGCTGGGACTACAGGCAGAGCCACCTCACCTGGCCCCCTCAAATATTTTAAATTCCAAAAATAAACGAATATAGTTCAAGTGCTTGTCTCTCTAACCAAAAGTAGATGAGTATTGTTTGGGTGCTGTTGCTTCATGTTAGCATCACAGATTCTAATTATCACCTGCAGCTACACATGCAGGAAGAGTCCTGAGCTCCCCAGGGTCTGAGAGCTTGGTATCAGTTGGGAGGCCCCTGATGGGCAAGTAGGGAGCCCTGGCTTCCTTGGTGCCCACCCAGCCCTTTTTGTGGACCCACCCCACCACGCGTGCCAAACTTAAACCCACAACTGGCAAAAAATCCCCAACCCCAGGCTTGACTTGAACACAGAAAGCCAAGACACGATGGGGGTCTCTTCCAGGGCACAGTGAAACATTAGCATGGTGAAACTCCATCTCTGCTAAAAAAACGTTAGTTTGGGGGCAGGGAGGCAGTTTCCCAATCCTCAGTAGTAGCCTAAAAAGAGATAAAAACTCATGAACTTGACTACTGAATAGAGAAGTACTGGTTTTGGAAATGGAACTATTGGGATTCAAATCATCACTCTTCTACGTAGTTCATTTGCTTGGGCAAGTCACTGGGTCTCAATTCCATCATCCCTACACCCAGATAATAACACACAGCAAGCAGGAATGCAGTGAGGTGGCCAGCACAGACTCCGGAACGCATGAGGCCTCTGGCTCCTAATGGTTGAAAGCACAGAAAGCCTCCTCCAGAGTATGGCCCCCTGCAGCACCAGCCTTTGCCTTTTGCACCACCCCCACACAACCCAGAGTTTGTAGGCTTGAACACAATGTCAGCAAGGTAAGGGGCTGAGGTTAAAATTCTGCATGACTGTCAGGAATACAAAATAACTGACCATCTTTTCAGTAGGGGTGTCTCTGGTGACAGGGAGTTGAATTTTTCTTATGCGTGGCCCTCTGTTCTTGGTTTGTGAATGTAGAAGGAAGAGTAAAATATTACCTTTTCCAAGGCCTCTCTGTCAAGCAGTTCTTGCACAGCTAGCAGCTTGATGCTGTAAGAAAAAAATCAAAACCACACTTGAAAAACAAATCATTTCACGTCACCAAGGATCATCAAACAAGTCACAAAAACAAAAGGCTGAAATTTCATTCTGCATTTCTATGTCACCTGCCATCTTAAGGTGACCTTTTGTTTAAATCAAAATGACCGTTTTGAAAGTATTTAAAATGTTTCTACATTTGAAAGTAATTTTTACCATATGATCCAGCAATTTCACTTTTAAGTATATTCCCAAAAGAATTGAAAGCAGGAACTCGAATAGGTAATTGCACACCAGTGTTCACAGCAGCATTATGCACAATAGCCAAAAAGTAGAAACAACATAAATGTCTACCAACAGATGAATGAATAAGCAAAACGGAGTACATACTTTTAATGGACTATATTACATATCCGTAACAAAGAACATTCTGATACATGCGACACCGCAGATGAACCTTGGAGACATGCTAAGTGAGATAAGCCGCCACAAAAGACAAATACTATACAATCCCACTTACATGAGGTATCTTAAGAGTAGTCAAATTCACACAGGCAGAAAGTAGAATTGTCAGGGGCATCTGAACCACAGCGATTCCATCTTGAATAGGGGCTGGGTAAAATAAGACCAAGACCTACTGGGCTGTATTCCCAGGAGGTTAGGCATTAAGTCACAGGATGAGATAGGAGGTCAGCACAAGATTCAGGTCCTAAAGACCTTGCTGATAAAAGAGGATGTGGTAAAGAGGCTGACCAAAACCCACCAAAACCAAGATGGCCACAAAAGTGACCTCTGGTCACTCTCACTGCTCATTACATGCTAATTATAATGCATTAGTGCTAAAAGACACGCCCACCAGCGCCCTGACAGTTTACAGGTGCCATGGCAACATCAGGAAGTCATCCTATATGGTCTAAAAAGGGGAGGAACTCTCAGTTCTGGGAATTGCCCACCCCTTTCCTAGAAAAGTCATAAATAATCGACCCCTTGTTTAGCATATAATAAAGAAATAACCATAAAAATAGCTAGCCATGTTTTTTCTTTTTTGAGACAGTCTCACTCTGTCACCCAGGCTGAAATGCAGTGGCGTGATCTTGGCTCGCTGCAACCTTCACCTCCTGAGTTCAAGCCATTCTCCTGCCTCAGCCTCCCGAGTATCTGGTTTTACAGGCGTGCGCCCCTACATCTGGCTAATTTTTGTATTTTTAGTAGAGACTGGGTTTCACCATGTTGGTCAGGTGGGTCTTGAACTGCTGGCCTCAAGTGATCCACCCACCTAGGCCTCCCAAAGTTTTGGGATTACAGGCGTGAGCCACTGCGCTTGACCTTAGCCAGCCATTCTTTATTCCTTTACTTTACCATAAACTTGCTTTCACTTCATAGATTTGCCCCAAATTCTTTTTTGCACAAGGTCCAAGAACCCTCTTTTGGGGTCTGCACTGGGACCCCTTTCCAGGAACCGAATGGTGCTTACCAGGGACTGAGGGAGAAGGAGAATGGAGAGGTATTGCTTAAAAAGTATGGAATTTGACTTTGGGATAAAGAAAAAGTTCTAGAGGGCCAACGCAGTGGCTCATGCCTGTAATCCCAGCACTTTGGGAGGCCAAGGCAGGAGGATTGCTTGAGCTCAGGAGATCAGGAGCAGCCTGGACAACATCACAACGTGTCCGGAATTGGTGGGTTCTTGGTCTGGCTGACTTCAACAATGAAGCCGCAGACCCTCACGGTGAGTGTTAGTTACAGTTCTTAAAGACGGTGTGTCCGGAGTTTGTTCCTTCTGATGTTTGGACGTGTCCGGAGTTTCTTCCTTCTGACGGGTTCGTGGTTTCGCTGACTTCAGGTGTGAAGCTGCAGACCTTGGCGGTGAGCGTTACAGTTCATAAAGGCGGCCCATCTGGAGTTGTTTGTTCCTGCCGGTGGGTTCATTGTCTGGCTGACTTCAGGAGTGAAGCTACAGACCTTCACAGTCAGTGTTCCAGCAGCACAGACCCAAAGAGTGAGCAGCAGCAAGATTTATTGCGAGGAGCAAAAGAGGACCAAAAGAACAAAGCTTCCACAGTGTGGAAGGGGACCCCAATGGGTTGCGACTTGCTAGCTGGGGGGGTGGGGGGGGTGGGGGGCTGCCTTTATTCCCTTATCTGGCCCCACCCATATCCTGCTGATTGGTCCATTTTACAGAGAGATGATTGGTTCATTTTACAGAGAGCTCATTGATCCATTTTGACAGAGTGCTGATTGGTGCATTTACAAACCTTTAGCTAGACACTGAGTACTGACTGGTGCGTTTACAATCCTTTAGCTAAACAGAAAAGTTCTCCAAGTCCCCACCCAATTAGCTAGACACAGAGCACGGATTGGAGCGTTTACAAACCTTTAGCTAGACACAGAGTGCTGACTGGTGCGTTTACAATCCTTTAGCTAGACAGAAAAGTTCTCCAAGTCCCCACCTGTCCCAGAAGCCCAGCGGGCTTCACCTCTCACTGGTACTGGCCAAATGGGACTTGGCCGCACCCGGGCACTCCAGCAGCCCAGAAGGAGCTCATCACAGACAATCAAGAGAAAAAGTGGGGAAGTGAGAAAGAGACAGAGGTCTGCTATCATGGCCAACTATCCCGCGAAGAGGGAACGGCAGTCCACGCACGTGATTCAGCCTCCGATCAAGCCCAGCAGAGGCTCCGATCAAGCCCAGCAGAGGCTCCAATCAAGCCCAGCAGGGCTTGCTGAGCCCGCGCTCACCTGAAACCCGTGGGGAGCGCAGCGCACAGTCCCGGCTCCTGCCGGCGCCTCTCTCTTCACACTTCCCCTCTAGCAGAGAGAGTAGACTCTGGCCTCAGCCAGCCTCAGAGAGGGGCCCTCATAGCGCAGTGGCGGGCCGAATGGCTCCTGGAGCGTGGCCAGAGCTGACGCGAGGGCTGCTCGCACGCTGTCACCTCTCAACAAGACCTCATCTCTACTAAAAATACAAAAAATTAGCCTGGTGTGGTGGTGCATGCCTGTGACCCCAGCTACTCGGGAGGCTGAGGTAAGAGAATCTCTTGAGCTGGGAGGTCGAGGCTTGCAGTGAGCAGAGATCACGCCACTGCACTCCAGCCTGGGTGACAGAGCGAGACTCTGTCCCCCCCCCCAAAAAAAAAGTTCTAGAGACAATGAATGGTGCTGATTATACAACGTAAATGTACTTTATGCCATGCCACTGAACTGTACACTTAAAAAGGGTTAAAATGCTAAATTTTATTTATAAACATTTTGCCATAAAAAATTATAAAACTGTCTGATAGCTACTTACTGTGAGGAATTTGAATACGTTCAGAAGAATATAAAGAAAAACAGTCACCCAAATAGCTAAAGCCATCACTTGCAAAGGGACCCTGCTCAGCCACTCATTTGTTTTCCAAACATTGACAGTGCACTGTGTGCAAGTGACCAAGGATCCATGATTGCTATGGCATTCCCTGCCTGGAAGGCACTCACAGCCAGTCCAGAATATGATGTACTATATGCCAAATGGGCACACAGAGATGCAGAGAGGAACCGGGCCCAGCCGAGGCCAGAGGATTCCTGGAGAGACCAGGTTAGCTTTGTCAGGGAAGGAGGGCTGGGAAAAAAGGCAATCACAGAGGAGGTCTATAGAGGCACCAAGGGGAGAGAGGACCTGCTGGTTTCCAGTGCAGGTGCCTGAACAGAGGCTACAGCCAGCAACCAAAGTGACAGGATTGAGAAGTGCATGCAGGTTGACAGGGGAGGTATTTTCCCCTTTTTGACATGTTGCTTTTGAAGTGTTCATGGACACAATGAGCAAGTGGTCAATGCTGTGGGGGAGGCCTGGGCTGGAGGCTGTGGGGGAGGCCTGGGTTGGAGGCTTGGGGGAGGCCTGGGTTGGAGGCTGTGGGGGAGGCCTGGGCTGGAGGCTGCGGGGGAAACCTGTGCTGGAGGCTGTGGGGGAGGCCTGGGCTGGAGGCTGTGGGGGAAGCCTGGGCTGGAGGCTGTGGGGGAAACCTGGGCTGAAGGCTGTGGGGGAGGCCTGGTGGAAGCTGTGGGGAAAACCTGGGCTGGAGGCTATGGGGGAGGCCTAGGGTGGAGGCTATGGGGGGGCCTGGGCTGGACTCAGCACACAGTAAAAGCATGAGAGCTCCAAGGGGCTGTTTAGGGAGTGGGTCAGCTGCAGATGGTGTCACAACACTCCCTGCCCACCCAGCTAATGGGTGAGTGCTCACTGGTCATTTCCTCCCCACCTCCAGCAACCTGCACAGGTTCTACAGAATAGAAATAGGCCCACTGTGAAGCACATGCCCCCTCCAAAGGGATTAGACAACTTTTTCTTTTTCTTTTGAGACAAGGTCTTACTTTGTCACCCAGGCTGGAGTACACTGGCACCATCTTGGTTCACCACAGCTCTGACCTCCAGGGTTCAAGCGATTGTCCTACCTCAGCCTTCCAAGCAGCTCGGACTACAGGTGTACGCCACCACACCAGGCTAATTTTTGTATTTTTAGTAGAGATGGGATTTTGCCGTGGTGCCCAGGCTGGTCTCAAACTCCTGAGCTCAAGCAATTTGCCTGCCTCAGCTTCCCAGAGTACTAGGATTACAGGTGTGAGCCACCCCATCTGGTCAGAATTAGGCAATTTTTAAAATTCACCTTAATTTATAGAATTATTCATACCCTTTGTACAACTAAGCAAACACTGTCTCACCAAATGCAATGGCTAATTTAAAAGCAGCTTCAAGAAGTGTAATAAAAGTTTTCACGGCTTATAAGAAACCACCACCAACAACAACAAATCAGGCCGGGCATGGTGGCTCACACCTGTAATTCCAGCACTTTGGGAGAACAATTCAGGTGGATCATTTGAGGTCAGGACTTCAAGACTGGCCTGGCCAACATGGTGAAACCCCGTCTCTACTAAAAATACAAAAATTAGCCAGGCTTGGTGGCGGGCGCCTGTAATCCCAGCTACTCAAGAGGCTGAGGTGGGAGAGTCGCTTGAGCCTGGGAAGCAGAGGGTGCAGTGAGCTGAGATCGCGCCAGGCACTCCGGCCTGGGTGACAGAGCGAGACTCTGTCTCAAAAAACAAAACAAAACAAAAAACCCACCAAAAAAACAAAACAAACAAGAAATTAGCAAACATCCAGGCTAATGGACAGGAGTGTGGGCATTCTCTCTGCTCCAACCCCGTTGGCTTTTGTTTCATCTCTTAGGCAGGTTTGCTTTTGTTGTTTCTCTGGCTTGGAGGGGTCTTCCCCAGGATCTTTCCAACACCATCTGTCTCATCCCCTCATTCCAGTCTAACTGGGAATGTCATCTCCTCCAAGCAACCTTCCCTGGACACCCGAGTTAAACCAGCATCCCAGGTCACAATAGGTTATTTTTTTCGGTGGTCTTTGTGCTACCTTGAAGCATGAGTTTATTGGGGTGCTTTTGTCTGTCTCCTCTCAACAAGCGTGGAAGCTCCTTGAGGCTGGGGACTGAGACATTCTTGCTCCTAATTACATTTGTGGTGTCAACTGGCACATGGAAAGCGCTCAAGGAATTTATTTGCTGACCAGGCCTGGAGGCCTTCAGGCCAAGTTGCTATCATAGCGCACACATTCCAGCCTGAATGGGTAATAGCAAAGGCCATGCCTCGGTTTCTCCTTCTGAAAAGAATGCCTCAAACAAGATGGCTGGGTGGATCCTCCCTTGGTGAAAGGTGCCACGTGAATTATGTAACGGACTGTCATTCATGAAATATGCCTGGTGGCAGGTCAAGGCCATTGGCCACTCCTCAGCACATTCTGATTCCCACTGTGCAAATCTAGATTCCAGGTCACCAGTTTGGACAGCAACTTATATGCTAAGTTAGGACTATCCAGTTGTAGCTCAAATTTCAGAAGCCTAATCTGCCTCTGAAATAACCATGATAAATATTTATACTGGAGGAACTTTTCAAATAGTCTCCCATTCCTGCCCCTTTTATGGTCATGAAGTCCAATTTAGTATCAGGCATCAGATGGCAACAGTTTAGAGAAAAGGTCTCAACACTGTTAAAATATTCAGCTCTATTTTTCTCCCTACTATTCACTAAGATACTACAATCAGCCACAGAACAAGATTTGAAAACCAACAATTTCAGGCTCTGACATGAAAATGACATTAAAATAACTTCAGCTGACTCTGATTTAAGTCAAAACCTGAAGGATGCCACGTCCTGCTCTCATCACTTACTGTCCTCTAGAACACACCTGGCACAGGCCTGGCATGCACAGTGCTACGCTCCAACCCCCGGCCTCCACAGAACTCTCCCCCACCGAACTTAGATTCAGCTTCCAAATCCTTCTCAACAGTCCAGTGAGCCACAACCAATCTACTGAAGTTGGCATATGAGATAAAAACCCATTTATTATCTGCTCTAAAACCAATACCAAATAGTATTAATGCATTAGGAGTAGGGGAAGGGGCAAAAACAAACAAACAAAAACCAGAGACATTCCTACACTACTAAAACCCAGCAAGGGCCGGTGCAGTATCACGCCCGTAATCCCAGCTTTCGGGAGGCCGAGGTGGGCGGATCACGAGGTCAGGAGATCAAGACCATCCTGGCTAACACGGTGAAACCCCATCTCTTCTACAAATACAAAAAATTAGCTGGGTGTGGTGGCAGGTGCCTGTAGTGCCAGCTACTCGGGAGGATGAGACAGGAGAATTGCTTGAACCTGGGAGGCGGAGGTTGCAGTGCGCCAACCTTGTGCCACTGAACTCCAGCCTAGGTGACAGAGCAAGACTCCGTCTCAAAACAGAAACAAAAACAAAAAACAAACAATCCCCAGCAACATAAATGGGATAGTTTTAGGGGCAGGGGGAGAGAAGATGATAAGACACTCAGATCTACACAGTTTGTGTTTCAAAATGAGAGCAATGCATACTAATATTAAGAAGCTACTGCTAGAGCTGTTCATAACTTTGGATTTCTTCAGAAAGCTGTTTTGTCCTCCTGAGAGCTGCAGTCCTTAAGGGTATTCTGAGATGCTTCCTGTTATATAACTGTCCTGATTTTATTTCTAACCTTATTGGAAACCCTTCCAGTTTACGGTATTTATTTCAGTATTTATGATATCAGATTCTTCTAGTATATCAGATACTCCCTGGGAAGAAATTTCAGACATATGAAGGAGCAATAAGCCCATGTATGAAATCCTCCACTTGACACCATCTAACTTTTTGCCCTGAAAGGGAATCTGATATCTCATATTTTCTTTTTTTGTTGTTGTTTTTCCTCTGTCGCCCAGGCTGGAGTGCAGTGGCCAGATCTCAGCTCACTGCAAGCTCCGCCTCCCGGGTTTACGCCATTCTCCTGCCTCAGCCTCCCGAGTAGCTGGGACTACAGGTGCCCGCCACCGCGCCCGGCTAGTTTTTTGTATGTTTTAGTAGAGATGGGGTTTCACCGTGTTAGCCAGGATGGTCTTGATCTCCTGACCTCATGATCTGCCCATCTTGGCCTCCCAAAGTGCTGGGATTACAGGCTTGAGCCACCGCGCCCGGCCCTCATATTTTCAATTCTGCCCCTTCCTCCCTCCTTTCTTCTGCTGATTCCACAAACTTATACTGAATACCTCCCTTTATTTCAGAAACTGGCATATGTCTGGAGGACAAGACGAACACACAGTTCCTGCCCTCAACAAGGGCCCACGGGGTTAGGAAGCCGCTTCAGCATATGTCCGAGGAAGAGGGAAGTGTCTCCCTGAGGCTCTCTTGGGTTCCAACATGGACCAGTAGAGCCGGGCCTAAGAGGTTCTGTCTCTTAGCGGCCTGGAGCTTGGTCCTCATACTCTGAGAACAACAGAGCCCCAAGGAGATGAAAGCTGCAATGAACTATAATTTCTTTTTCTGTACCTTACATTGCGAAGAGTGGCAAATCACACAAAAGCAGCTGATAGCGGTGATTTATTTAGATAAATGACAGCTTGAAGGGCAAGTTCTGAAGTCAGGATGAGCAACACTTAGAAAGACCTAGAATGCATGCAATTAAGATCTATAATGGGATTAAAGAGGGTGATGGGGAAAGTGCCAGGCAGACACTGACAGCACAGAAGACGGGCGGCAGCACTGAGGAGACAGAAGCCAGAGGGCACCCCTGCGGTCCAGGATGGCATGCGACACAGACCACATGAGGTTTGATGGCCCCCAAAAAGACAGCTATGGGATAACTCTGTGGATGCTTCAAAAGCACTTGAAGGATAAACTCTCAACTATAGAGACATTCATGCTTCCAGAATAGATTATAACCTAAAGGATACTAGAGTAAGGATTCACCCTGGCTCCCTTTCTCTGAGGATTCTGGCACTTTGAGTTCCCATTGCATTTATAATAAATTTATTATAGTATAGTCCATGAGACACAGCAGTATGTAACAGATAGAGAATGAATGCTATATGATGGATCCATTCATTCACTGTATGGATAAAAGATCTAAGGTTATGCACTATGCACCAGGCACTCCTGGGTGCTAGGGACATACTGGTGAGCAAAAGCAGCCTCTGCCCCTAGACATCTGAGTCTATTGGAGGAACCAGGTAAGTGCATCAGTCGCGTGATGGGCACTCTCAGGAGGCAAACACATGGTGCCATGTGCCTGCTGGAAGAGCATGAACAAAGCTGGGAGGCTTCCTGGGGAGTGGCCTGTCAGCTGACACCTTCAGGCCTGCACAGCAGAGGGGAGGACGAGAGTGTTCCACATAGGGTAGCAGGACAGCAACAGCGAAGGAACGAGGGGAAAGAGTGAGCATGGCCTGCTCAGGGACTGCACATCGACCAGGGACATGGGGAGGCAGGGCTGAAGGTGGGAGGTAGGAATTCAAGGATTATTCTGCAGAAACAGGTGGGGCTGGCCCTGCTGAGAGGGTTTGTCAAGTCACATCAAGGAGTCTGGCAAGGAGGAGTCACAAATAATTTAGGGCAGTGATGTGGCAGAGGTCCAGGGGCAAAGAAAGTACTAATAAAAATATGGCCATGGTGTGGAGAATGGATGGGGATGGGGTGGGGGTGGCAATGCTGGAGGTGGAGAGACCCAGGACGGGTCCAGGTAAGAGATGAAGGTGGCCTGTGCAGGCAACTAGCACTGGGCTAATTCTACACAAGTGAGCAGCTGGTAGGGCCTGATGAATGAACGGATGACGGGAACAAGAAAGAAACATCACCCCAGTTTCCACCTTGTGAAACTGGGTGCTGAAGGAACCACCTACTTAGGGAGCCAAGCAGGGCTGAAGATGTGAGTCTCGTCTTGGACACACTGGGGTTCAGGGCTTTGGGACCTCCGAGTGGAGTTTGAGGAGGTAACTGGCTGCACCTCAGCAAGTCCTGGGCTATAGATTCGAACATCAGGAGCGGGAAGATGGTGACAAAGGGGAAAGACCATCTAGGAGGCTGTAAGGACAGAGAAGACGGTCCAGGATAGGGCACCCAAGGGCCATCAACATTTAACAGCTGGAAGGAGGAATGGGAGGCTGTCATGGAAGCAGCAAACGGACTGTCAGGCAGGTAGAAGGGAAACCTGGAGCACATGGCCGGCAGCCATGGGGAGAGAGTGCTGCAAGAGGGGAGGGAGCCAGTTGTTCAGAATTGACAGAATGCCAGGCAAGCAAAGGCTGGGGGCATTGGAGACAGCAGCTGCAGGGAGTGGTGGAGACGATGCCAGCTTTCAGAGGGTGAGAAGTGGATAGAAATGAAGGAGAAAGGACGACATTAAAATCTAGGTACAAGATGTTGGATGGCATCTCACAGCAGGATTTTCCAAGGAGAAAAACTCAAAGCCAGCAGGTATTTAGCCTTATCTAAGTGAAGGCAATTATTACAGCAAAAACAGTCCCTCTCAGAGCTGTGCATTCACATTCTCTCTCTCTCTCTCTTTCCCCCATGCCTTCCCTCCCTCCTCAAATGATACAGTCGTGGGACCCAGTTTTTCTCTCAGAGCATAATCACCGTTTGCAGGATATGGAAGAAAACTAAATGTCATGAAAGTTGTAAATGATGCCTGGGCTGGTTTTGTTTTATAATATAATACTTCCACACCCTCCTCTGCAAGAAGAAGAGAGAAAAATGTGAAGACCCTGAATGGAAGAGCCCACACCAAACCCCAGCGCCTCCAGCAATGCTGGCAACACAGACCCTTTACCTGATGTATCAGCCCACACTGTCTCCTGGACTGTACAGCAAACGAGAGGGAAGGGGTTTCCACACGTGCTTTTAGAAGAGGGCCTCAGCAGCAGAAACCTGGGGAGAGAGGAGCTCTCCAGGCAGCCTTTCAGGAAGGGAGACAGGAGGCCCAAGAGGAGAACATAGAGTGAAGGTGTAATCACAGCCAGGGTCCAGAGGCCAGGGGCAATGGCCACTCTCTACTCACATTGTCCCTGTGACAAACCTATTAATCAATGTTCATCCTTAATAACAGCCCTAGTAATAAAACTAAGAACAGTCCCCTTTCATTTCTAAGTCCCAGATGTAACCCAAGGAACCTCCCTAATGCCTGGCACACTTCTCCTCCTATGACAAAAACTAGACCCTATCTCGATTATGTTTCAAATTCTGCCATCAATAAACACGAATATCCTCATATCTATCACAATCCTATCCATTATTGTAGGCAGTTGAGGAGGACTTAAATCAAACACAATTGTGTAAAATCCTGACAGGCCTGGCCCCACCTGTGTCTGCAGAATAACTTTTTCTTTCATTTACATCACTGATTTGATTTTCCATAGCATTTTTTTTTTTTTTTTTTTGAGATGAAGTCTCACTCTATTGTCCAGGCTGGAGGGCAGTGGCACAATCTCAGCTCACTGCAACCTCTGCCTCCCAGGTTCAGGTGATTCTCCCGCCTCAGCCTCCTGAGTAGCTGGGATTACAGGTGTGTGCCACCACTCCTGGCTAATTTTGTATTTTTAGTAGAGATGGGATTTCACCATGTTGACCAAACTGGTCTCGAAGTCCTGACCTCATGTCATCCTCCTGTCTCGAGCTCCCAAAGTGCTGGAATTACAGGCATGAGCCACCATGCCTGGCCTGTATTTATTTTATGTGGGGTGGAGTTACTTAAGAAATTTCATGAAAGTCAGATTCACAAATGGCATCAATCCAGATGTCTGAACACACCTCCTTTCCCTTTCAAGCAAAGTTCCAGGTTAACTTCTGAGTAAATTAATGAAGGAATCTCCCCACCCTTCTTTAACAGAGATGGGATCTCACTGTGTTGCCCAGGGTGGTCTCCAACTCCTGGGCTCAAGCGATCCTCCCATCTCAGCCTCCCAAAGTGCTGCAATTAGGCCAGGTGTGGCTCAAGCCTGTAATCCCATCACTTTGGGAGGCTGAGGCAGGTGGATTACCTGAGATCAGGAGTTTGAGACCAGCCTAATCAACAAGGTGAAACCCCCTCTCTACTAAAAATACAAAAATTTAGCTGGGCATAGTGGCATGTTCCTGTAATCTCAGCTACTTGGGAGCCTGAGGCAGGAGAATCACTTGAACCTGGGAGGCGGAGGTTGTAGTAAGTCAAGATTGCACCATTGCACTCCAGCCTGGGCAACAAGAGCAAAACTCCCGTCTCAAAGAAATAAAAAACAAACCCCCAAAAAACCAAAGTGCCGGGATTACAGGCGTAAGCCACTGCGCCCGGCCAAGAATCTCTTGTCTCTTGTTTTTATCACCAAATTTTAGAAGACATCATGGGGGTCACTTGCAGGCCTGTTTTCCCCCATGCTTACTTTCCTCCTCTATTGGCTCAGCATCTGCACACCAGTGGACACGCCCAGGAGGAGGGATGGGCTCTGGAGAAGGGGCTGCTTTTCCTAAATACGTCCCTGACAGCGTGGCGTCCTGTCACTGACAAGACACCCTTCCTCGCCAAAGACAAGTGCGGGATTAGGATGTCAGCACACAGAACAATCTCCGTGGAATTTAACTTGGGCAGTCACTGTTCTTAGCAGGTTTAAAAGAATTAGTCTGCAAAACAATCTGGGCACTTCTTTGAGGACGGTGCCCACGTTTTTTGTTCCATTCAGGTTTCCAACTGCTTGAATCAATTACAGTATATTCTATTTTTTAAGAAAATTATCCAATCCATTCAGATTTTCAAATTTTGAGCATAAAAGTATACAAGTAATCACTTTAAACTTAATAACCACCTCTGCATCTGCTTCTGGCCACCCCCCGTTCCGTTCTTTAAGACGGGTAGATATTTTTTCTCATTTTGAAAATTAGATCTGTGAGAAATCAGTCTACTTTGTTGGTTTCCTGAAAAATTAGCACCAGGATTTATCGACTGTACCATTCTTTTTCTAATGAAGGTTCACATTTATCTTAATTCCTTTCTCCAATTTTCCACTGTTTTCTTTGGTTTCTCTGTCACTTTCTTTTGTTTAAATGATTTATTATATATATAAAGCCATACTTTTTTCTCTAAGTATGTATTTATCCTTGTTTCAAATTTCATGATGCAGTCTTCCTGTTACTTTCTATGTAGTCTACAGTTGTAGTGTTGACCTCTTATTGGGTACAATGGTTATTTGAATTGTGTTCTTCTATCTCTAAGTAGTTTGGTTTTAAATTTTGTTTTCTATCATTCTAGTGCACTCTTGTTAGGGGAAGCACCCTGCGTATTTATTTCCTGATTAGTAAAGTGTACCAATACTCTTTTGGGTCTACTTTGTGCTGCATTCACGTTTCCATTTCCCAAGCATTTGAGTAGTTCCTGAACATGTTTTTGGATCTATCAGTGTTCATTTTAAGTTTTTCAGATTAATGTAAGAAGCAAGAGTCAGTTCAAGCTGCACTGCCTACTGGCTGCAGGGTCTTAAGGAACCTGAAGAACTCAGCAGCAGGTGGGAAGAGAAAGAGACTGGCGCTCGCTTCTGTGGCCGGGAGCAGAGGTGACTAAGGTAAAGTACTTAGCACACTGCTTCGCTCATAAGCCTCTCTAAATGGAGGCTATTAGTACTCATCATTCAGAGCCTTTCTTGAGCCACTAACGCTTCTCGAGGATTAGAATAAAGACCGAAACAACCTTTTCTTGATACCATCCTATTTCGGACAAGCAGCATCACAATCCTTATCGCCCCTTCCCTCTTTGATCTTCATTAGCAATACTCTAAGGTTTAGATCCAGAAGACAGGCATTCTGTTGTCTTTCCACTACACAGCTTATTCTAAGAACAATTTTTGACATTTGTATTTGTTTCCTAATCAGACTTATAACAATAATTTAAACTGCTCCCTAGTTTTATGGAATCTGGTGCTTATGTTACCTACTCTTGAGCTCTGTTTTAACTCTTGGGCATCTATGACACGTCTTTAAAGTGAATTTTAAAGAAAGGAGCATGTTTGTATACTTCCCTAAGCTCCTGCATGTTTGAGAATGTCTTTCTGATTGGCTTCACAGACAAAAGCAACTCAGCTGAGCATAAAATTGTTTGGGTTGCAATGTAATCCCCAACTTTTGTAGAAGGTTCACAAACTTACTCGATAATCGAAGAACTTTTAACGCTTCAGATTCTCAGGCTCCACACGTAGGTTAGTGTTCTAGGGCCTGGGAATAGAGCCAAATTTTTGTTTTTTTTAATTCCCAGATGTTTTAATCTTCTGACAGTTTCCGTAAACACAGTCTCTTTGTCATACAGAACAAGTCTGAAGTCGACTTAATTTTTGTTCGTTTTTTCTCTGTTTGGATGAAATGCTTGTCCCCTTCTCTTATCCTTGTTATTCTTTATTATTCCCAGGGTATGCTCAGATGTGGCTGCCACTTTCTGAGTTTGTTCAGAATGCAGTTGAGTGAGCCCTTGGATATTCACACACAGTTCCTCATGAGCACGGGGTTTCCTTCCATCATATTTTGGATGACAGATCACTGATTTCAATAATCACCAACGCCAAAAATCTGAATGTGGGTGGTCAGTTCCATCTTCCACATGGATAACCTTGTATCTTGTTCTTCTCTTCTTTTCTCATATTTTCCAGAACCTTCCTCGACTTTTTTCCCCCCTGACTCATATCACTGATTTGATTTTCCATGGCATTTGTGTTGTTTTCTGTGGCTGTCCTAACAAATTATCACAAACTTGGTGACTTCACACAACAGAAGGTCATTCCCTCAGTTCTGGAGGCCAGAAGTCTCAGGCTCACTGGGCTGAAATCAAGCTATCGGAACGACCATGCTCCCTCTGGAGGCTCGAGAGGACAGCCTATATTTTTTTGTCCCTGGTGGCTGCCTGCATTCCTTGTTTGTGGCCTTGTCACTCCAGTCTGTCACCATGGTCACATCGCCTTCTCTCCTGTCTAACATCACATTTCCTTCTTCCTGTCTCTTACAAGGACACTTGTGATTGTACTTAGGCCCACACAGATGACCCAGTATAAACCCCCCTACCTCTCAAGATACTTAATTTAATCAAATCTGCAAAACTGTTTTTTTTTTTTTTTTCCCATGTGAGGTAACATTCACAAGTGCCAAGGATTAGGATATGGAAAACTTTTTGAGGCCATTATTCACTTTACTATACATGAATACTTTTCTATACGCTTGCTAATTTGGATTTTAGTTCTGCTATTGGATCCATAAAACCTTTCCTTATTGAATCCATCTCCTTGCTTTTCCCTTTCTGTTGCTTTTCCATGTCAAATATCCTTTCTTCACGTTTTACTGTTCCTGTCCCAGGGAGACCATATCCTTTTGCTGTATACTGAGGATGCCACACATTTTCCCAAAACTATCTTCTGGATTCTGCTGTAGATGGTTTTTCAAAATAAAAACTCCATCTCAATGTACAGAAGCTCTTGCTTTTACTTTGTTCTGCAGGACTTTTCCACAGCCTTTTTTTACTCTTTATGCCTCCTTAAACAAGGAAACATTTGTCCAGCTATTATGACTGGACTGACTGTCGGCCCGTTTTCTACCTACCTGTGTAAAGGATTGATCTCTCCTTCTCACACCCACCTTGGGAAGGGACAGAGAAAGAGCTCAGCTTCCCGTCAACTTGAAACCTTTCACTCCACTGAGATCCCACTGAACAGGGGTGAGGATGAACAACAAAAATTAGGCTGGCTGCTGACCAAAGGCTAGGAAACACTTCCACACACAAGCTTTTTTCCCAGCAGCAAATTGCCTATTTAATGCCACTTTTTAAAAAGCTGAAACATTTAACCTAATTTAGATCTGAGGCCCCACAGGAAAGTCCATTAGAAAGTTAATGGCTTGGCTTAACTGCAGGAGATAAAACTACAGTAGACTAGGCAATTTTATTTCTGGAAAATTTGGAAGAAAAGGCAGGGGAACAGACTGAAATGTACAAAGAACCAATGAAGAGGAGAAAGAGGATTCAGTTGAAAGTGTTTTCCAGATGTCAGTACCCTGCTAAGCCTTGATTATATTATTTTTACTTACATCTGCAAGTTTCTCCTTGCAGACATAGTTGTAACAAACTGCAGATTCTAAAGTTAAACTAAGTATTCAAGGACAGACTGTATGATTTGCACGCTACAATATTAACTTTTCAACCTTCTCCCCTGATCCTTGGCTTTGGGATATCTTAATCCCTAACTGAAGAGGCAGGGATTTCGATTTCTATTGTACAGCTTCAGAGCAATGAAGTGGCTTATTCAGGGTCCACACAGGGATGAGCCCAAACTTGTATGATTTAAAAGCATGCACTGCTTTTTATTCATTCAACCAATATTTACTAAGCATCTACTATGTTCCCAGGATAGTTCTCAACACCAGAGATAGGGCAAGGAATAAAACAGAATCTTGACTCGACAAAGCTTACATTCTAATGCAGGGTAGGGAGTGGCGGCCTGCAGGTCAGTGTTTAACCACTGGCTCTAGGGGTGGGGGATGCAGAGGAGTTGCCGCATTTGCCAATTTCTGTGGTGTCTTCCTTACTCCCACCAAGGCCCATTTCAAGTCACCAACCTGGTGTGACTCAATGCGGAGCTGGGAAGAGATGCGCACAAAAGGCTCCCGAGAGCCCTTGCACACCAGCTCCACCCAGCATGCATTAGTGAGGAGGTGTTGAGGTCTGGATGTCAATATCCCCTCTTCCCCTCAAATTCTGTGTTAAAATTTATTTCTTATTATTACTTTTATTTATTTATTTTTTGAGACAGTCTCACTCTGTCGCCCACGTTGGAGTGCAGTAGCGTGATCTTGGCTCACTGCAACCTCTGCATCCTAGGTTCAAGCGATTCTCCTGCCTCAGCCTCCCAAGTAGCTAGGATTACAGGCACCCGCCACCACACCTGGCTACTTTTTGTATTTTTAGTAGAGATGCAGTTCCGCCATGTTGGCCAGGCTGGTCTTGAACTCCTGACCTCAAGTGATCTGCCTGCCTCGGCCTCCCAAAGTGCTGGGATTACAGGCGTGAGCCACCTGTGTGTTGAAATTTAATGACCAGTGTGATGGCATTAGAAAGTGAGGCCTTTGGGAGGTGATTAGGACATGAGGGATTAGTGACTTTATAAAAGAGGCCCCAAGAGAGCTGCTTTGCTTCTTTCACCATGTGGGGACCCCACTAGAAGACGCCATGTATGAACTAGGAAATGGGCCCTTGCGAGACACTGAATTAGCCAGCGCCTTGATCTTAGACTCACCAGCCTTCAGACTGTGAGAAATACATGTCTTTTGTTTATAAATCACCCAGTATATAGTATTTTGTTATTGTACTCCAAAACCACTAAGACAGGAAAGATCTGCAACAAACATCACATAATTATCACTTAATTATATAATGTGTAATATTTCTGTTATATATACAGTTCACCCTTGAACAATACAGGTTTGAATTGTGTGGGTCTACTTACAGGTGGATTTTCTTCTGCCTCTGCCACCCAGAGATAGCAAGACCAACCCCTCTTCTTCCTTGTCCTCCTCAGCCTACTCAAAACATGGAGACGATGAAGATGAGACTTTTACGATAATCCACTACACTTAATGACTAGTAAACATATATTTTCTTCCTTATGATTCTCTTAATATTTCTTTTCCTTAGCTTACTTTATTTGTAAGAATACAACATACAGTACATATGACATACAAAATACATGTTAATCGACCATTAGGTTATCAGTAAGGCTTCTGGTCGACAGTAGGCTGGTAGTAGTTACGTTCTGGGGAAGTCAAAAGTTCTATGTGAATTTTCAATTGTGCAGGGCAGGGCGGGTTGGCTCCTCTAACCCCCATGTTGTTCAAGGGTTAACTGGATCCTGAATACAATATAAAATAAATTAATGCCACTATATAATGTGTCTAGTGATGATAAATGAATTAAAAATAAAGCCAGGTAAGGGAGCATGAGTGACAGGGAGCACAGGTAAATGTGTGACCAGTGTGCTGTGGGGAGGACACAGAGGGCCTGTCCCATAAAAAGGCATTTGATCAGAGATTGGATTTTCTCATCTGTAAAATCAGGATAATGATTGTAGTTATTTAGAAAATCATTGAAATGGCATTTATTATAAAATATTGCTTCTAGTATATAATAGGTATACCATAAATGACAGTTATTAATATTTATCTGAATTGAAATGGACATGACCTCATACATGATTCTTACCATTTGTAGAAATGATCAGAATATAAAGCTTTCATTCCTCAAGATCACACTGGTATTCTAGCCACTTTAAAAAACAGGATCTAAATGATTGACCCATAACCTGAAAATGTTCCTGTAAAGGTGGAATTGCTGAGTTCAGATTTTATGGTGCCAGGCTGGGACATGCAGTCCTGCAGTGTCCCTGTTATTATTATTAAATAATCTGATTGCATTCTTTAACAGCACTTTAATTCCAGATCAATCCAGGCTCATCCTCCTTAAAGAAGTACAAAGAATATTATAACATTTCTGGAGCTCACTATATAACAGTTTTGTTCTCCATCTTCTAAAGCTAAAAGTAGAAAGATACACAGATAATAAGCAAAACATATACCATAGAGCTGGCTCTTAAATACTTTCAAAGCTGTAATATTCATTCAAAATGCAAGTTTCTTTATTAAAAGATGACAAGGAACAAAACTCCAAAAGATAAGGTTGTATAAAATGTCGAAAAGAAATTACATATTGGGTTATTTTAAATTGAAGGATGAAACTCTTCCCTCAAAACTGAGAAAACTCACTACCTTGATTATTTAAGAATTCAGTGTAGTTGGCTGGACATGGTGGCTCACACCTATAATCTCAACACTTTGGGACGCTGAGGCAGGCTGATTATTTCAGGCCGGGAGTTCTGGACCAGCCTGACCAACATGGTGAAACCCTGTCTCTAATAAAATACAAAAATTAGCCAGTTGTGATGGTGGGCACCTATAATCTCAGCTACTCAGGAGGCTGAGGCTGGAGAATCACTTAAACCCAGGAGGTGGAGGTTGCAGTGAGCCGAGATCGCGCCACTGCACTCTAGCCTGGGCGACAGAGCAAGACTCCATCTCAAAAAAAAAAAAAAAAGGATTCAGTGTAGTTACACATTTGTTATGGGCAGAGGGTGAAAGGAGAAGGAGAAAGCATTTTTCTCAGCCTACCATCTGACACACTCTGAACCACAGGCATTGGAGACATTCTCATATTCTCTGCAGGATATGAGATGGAGTTGATGCCGTTAGCTCTGCTTTAGGGATGAGGACAACAGGGCTAAAGGAAGAGAAAGAGCAAAGTGCCATTTGCCACTGGGGCTCAGGGCTTCTACAGGTACCTCTTTCTTTCATCCCAAACTTCCTCCCCAGTGTCACATCCAATTAGCAAGAGATGAAGCTACGGAACTTCCATGAGGTTCTTTTTGGTTATTCTTAATCCACTTGGTCATGATGATACAAGTCCGATGTCTCCAAAGCAAGGGGGGCTCTCTAATTGTTACCGTTCACCTCACTAACCCAAGTTATTGGGTTATAACTAACATCTCCTTAACCCAAGTGAATTGGGACTTCTCCTTGGAACTTGAGCCCTTCCCTTCCCCCTTAATTTTTTTCAACATGCTTTTACCCAAGAAGGAGCCATCTGCTCAATAAAATCAGAAAATGCTGCAAACATCATCTGAAGGTATTTGTTCCTTCAGGAAAAAGTCATTTTTACCACCCTTCTTCCCAGTTGTTCTTCCTGAATTGTTCTTTGGTTATTTTTTGGCGTTCACTGGAGGAAGTATAAGAAACAAGATCAAACTAGTTTTCTGCATCTACTGTAGGGACAGCATCCCCATCCTCCACGACCTCACCTGGTAGCAGAGGGGACTCTAGCTGGGCCTGTTCCCCTCTGTACTTGCATTTTCCTGTGCTCTTCCTCCCGCAACCTGCTCAGACCATGTGGGATGGACTTCCAGGGGCCAATCTTGTCTGATTTTCCTACCTTTCCTTTCCATTCACTAGCTTCCCCTCAAATACTGTAATCTTTCATGTTTTATGTATCTCTTTATGTGTATCCAAGCCTGTGAGAATGAAGTAAACACACACACTCCCTCTCTCTTTTCCTTTCTTTCTTTCTTTCTCTCTCTTTAAATGCATGCTGGCCAACTATCAGGTCAGTAATTAGGGGTTTGGGCTGTTTTTGGTCCCCACCTCTTTCTTTCTCCTTCCTTCCTTCCTTCCTTCCTTCCTTCCTTCCTTCCTTCCCTCCTTCCCTCCCTCCCTCCCTCCCTTCCTTCCTTCCTTCCTTCCTTCCCTCCTTCCCTCCTTCCCTCCTTCCCTCCTTCCCTCTTCCCCTCCTTCCCTCCTTCCCTCCTTCCCTCCTTCCCTCCCTTCCTCCCTCCCTCCCTTCCTCCCTCCCTTCCTTCCTTTCTTTCTTCCTTTCTTCCTTCCTTCATACAGGGTCTTGCTATGTTGCTCAGGCTGGTTTCAACCTCCTGGGCTCAAGCAATCCTCTTGCCGTGGCCCCCCAAAGTCCTGGGATTACAGATGTACACCACGACACCCAGCAAGGTCCCCACTTTTTATATTTTGGAATTCATAGGAAATTCCTTGTTGCTTGATTTTTTTTTTCCTGTAAAATGTCCACGAGTTTAGGCTTTGTCATCTAGTTGCTCTTTTGTTCCTTAACGTTTAAATTACGAATTTTTTTAACCTACAGGAAAGTTTAGGGCACTATACGGTGAAGACTGATAGACACACTGCCTACATTCCACAATGAGCATTATCATTATCACACATCTGCCCACCTAATCAGACATCAATCCATCTTATTTTCTAAGATGCATTTCAAAGTATGTTACAATGCAATGATTTGTTTTTTGATATTTCCCATAAAGGAAAAATAATTTCTCTTATTTTCTGTAGGGAACTTCCTACAGACTTCCAGATACCAACCCGAAACCCCACTTTCTTGCTCTACCTAAAACCCAGTATTAACGCTTCTCCAGGCCTTTCTCCTAGGCTCCAGCCTTAAGCTTTTATTAACCAAATTCCCTCCTCATCTGGACAAAATCGCTGTTCTCCCTCCCACCAGCCTACTTCTCTTCCACCTCCTAATGTTCCCATCCTAAGCTTGTCAAGCCATCATGACATGCCTATTTCTAAGGCCCAACTTTACATTTGATCACATATTTTTAGCAAAAAGAGGGTGATATTTTCACATAGTACAGTAGTCACCTCATATCTGCAGTTTCACCTTTTTACGGTTTAAGTGACCCACAGTCAATCACGGTCCAAAAATATTAAATGGAAAATTCTGGAAATATACAATTCACAATCTCACACTGCACCGCGCTGTCTCACCAGGGATGTGAACCCTCCCTTTGCTCAGCGTCTTCATCTGCAGATGCTTCCCATCCTTTAGATACTTAGCAGCCTTCCTATTATCTCACATCAGCACAAGAAGAAGGGTGAGTCAAGTATACGGTGTTTTGAGAAAGAGAGAGACCATATCCACATACATTTTATTACAGTCTATTGTTATAATTTTTTTAGGTTTTTCCTCTTCCTCCTCCCCCTCCTGTTATAATTTTTCTATTTTATTGTTGTTGTGGTTCATCTCTTTCTGTGCCTAATTTATAAGTTAAACTTTACCATAGGTATGTATGGATAGGGAAAAACAGTATATAGGGTTTGGTACATCTGAAGTCCTGGAAGATATCCCCAAGAACAAGGGGGACTATTGTATTCAGTATAAGTGAGGCCCCTGGTGCAACTGAAAATAGAAGGATACTGGCTTTGCCCTAGGCCCCAAGGGACCGTTACTCAGCTCTTAATAACAACTAGAGTATCTTTCTGCCCAGCCAGGCTTACTGTTGCTGTTCTCAACCACTCACTGCCACCATCTTAAGATCTTCTTGTTTCATTTCTCTGGGAAAGAGTAAGAGTGATTAACTGAACACACAAGAGAAAAAGAAATTTCTGCTTTCAGAGCATACTGAAAATATACTAGTTAGCTAACACAATACAGGGTCTGTGATTGCAAATTAATACTCCAGCCAAAATTCCTCATCTGGCATTCAGTGCTGACCTTTCACCTCTTAGCAAGGCTTCTCTTCCTTTTAGGCCAGATGAAATTCACCTCTGGGTTTTGTTAGAGCCCATGGCCTCGCTAATCAGCAAAAAGCAATTCCCCCTCTCTCCCTGTAACACAAACCAGCCAGTTCGGTTCTCTGGGAAGGGAGTTGTTTACAATAGCAATTATAAGAGCACATTTCACAGCAATCTTTTGGTTATTTATTTTAAAAGTTATCAGAGGCATTCGAACCAGAGCAACTCCATCTTGAATAGGGGCTGGGTAAAAAATAAGGCTGAGACCTACTAGGCTGCATTCCCAGGAGGTCAGGCATTCTAAGTCACAGGATAAGATAGGAGGTTGCCCCAAGATACAGGTCATAAAGACCCTGCTGATAAAACAGGTTTCAGTAAAGCAGCTGGCCCAACCCCACCAAAACCAAGATGGTGATGAAAGTGACCACGGGTCATCCTCACTACTCATTACACACTAATTATAATGCATTATTAGCATGCTAAAAGACACTCTCACCAGTGCCATGACAGTTTATAAGTAACAGTTGATAGAAAGCTACCCTATGGTCTAAAAAGGGGAGGAACTCTCAGTTCCAGGAATTGCCCACCCTTTCCTGGAAAACTCATGAATAATCCTCCCCCTGTTTAGCATATAATCAAGAAATAACCATAAATATGTGCAACCAGTGGCCCATGCTGCTGCTCTGCCTACGGAGTAGCCATTCTTTATTCCTTTGCTTTCCTAACAAACTTGCTTTCACTTACTCCATGGATTTGCCCCAAATTCTTTTTTGTGCAAGATCCAAGAACCCACTCTTGGGGACTGGATCGGGACCCCTTTCCACTAACAGCAGCAGTCATTTATAAAGCATATAGTTACTGCAGAAAAATTTTAAAATACAGAAAAAAGTAAAGGAAACATCAGCCATAATTCTGCTACCTAGGAATTACCATTAAGGTCTTGATATATATCCTTCTAGACCTTTAAAATATGAATGTATACATTTAATAAAATGGGCATCATATTGTATGTGCTGTTGTCTGTTATTTTAAGTTGCTACCAAGTAATGTTATAAGTTAGTCATTATTATTCATTGACATATGACCTCATGTCATTAAGCATTATTTGACATGATTTTAATGGAGATACACTCACATATACAGATACATGCTATAATTTAACAAGTCTTTTTGAACATTTGAACATCAAGGCCATTTCACATTTTTCGCTTTGATGAAAAACTCTGAACTCTCTGCACAACTTTAACTGTTTCAAACAATGCCTTCCCAGGAGTGCCAGGTCAAGAGCTGTGTGCATTTTTAAGGTTTGTGATAACTTTTGCAAAATTGCTTTGCAGATTTAGAATTCCACTAGCAGTTGCACAATCCACTCCCTTGCTCTGGATAATTTGGAAAATCCTTATCAATCTAATAGGTGGAAAAGGTGCTATCATGCAGTTTAAATTTACGTTTACTTGAGCACTAAAGAGACTGAAGATTTTACTAACCATTGCCAATTGTTTCCTCAGAACCAGTGAGCAACGGTGACAGGAGGGGAACAGTTCCAGGGAACTGTCTCCACCCCTGTGAGGCACACGGAAAGGTCCACTGACCTCAGCAGCCCTGTGCGGGGCAGTCAATAAACAACTTAGCCGAGCTTTGGAACCTCCTCTCTCCTTCCTCTCCTTTGATAATTGGATATACTTCTCTGGATAAACTAGAATACTATGTATAGGATTTTTAGATTCCCAAATCTAACTACTATCAGTATTTTGCCCCACATGTTTTGTGTGGGGGCCCACAAGCTGTAATAAGTATGATTAAAGCCCACTCACTGGAGAGAGAGGGAAAAAATGGTATTTGAAAAGATTTACCCATTGGCTCAAAATCATATGGGTAGACTAGACCCAGGAGGAGGTAAGCCTCCCATCCTCTCTTTGTCTTTGGCTGAAAAGGAAGACTTACCCACAGAAATGTACAAAATGTAAAAGAATTTAGTTGTATTGGACACACGCCTGCAGTCTGCAGGGAGGCCCAGAGATTTTCCAGAAGGGGAGAAGGGTCTCCCAGGGATATTGCAGGTACTTGCCTGCTCTCGCCTCCCACCCAGAAACAGCCCTAACATCAGGGGAAGGGGACCAGCCCTCACTCCCCAAGTATCTAACCACAACACTGCACTCAACAGTGCAGAACAGACTGGCACAAAAAACCCAGGCAGCAACGGACCCAACACTTGGTGCCTACAGGCTTTGAGAATGCGAGTGGGCATCCCTCTTCAGGGACAAATGGGCACTTACTCTACATTGAGAGCTTTAGCTGGCTGTGAAATTTCAAGCCTGGTTTCTGGAATCAGCTTCCGGAGGTGTGGGGATCTGGTTGGCCTCTAGATATCTGTGCATCTGCATTACAAAGAGAAAAACGTTCCACCTACCTCTCTAGCAATTAACATCTGCTGCTGGATGTCCATACTGAGAGCTGCAGTTAAAAGGTCGAGCCCCTTAAAAGCAGCAGCAGCAGCCCCAGCCCTGCCAAATCAGCTTTCATTTCCTGGGGAACAGAAGGGTGCATTTAGGGGCTTGATGACCCCGCATGGCGCCAAGGCGCCCACTGCCCTGGTGCAGCGCTGTGGGGTGCAGAGTCACAGGGAGGGCAGCAGCGGGTGGGCTCGGGTCTGGTTTTCGTTAAGCAACAGCATCTCACCCGTGTCTTCAAAGCTACGGTTCCCAGATGCCACTGCTATGAATTCCAGCTGCTATGCATGAAACTCTATCCTTCAGCCTGCAATTGAGGCCCCTCTGGCCCCTCATAGTCTACAATTTAAAATACCAAATTCAGGGGGGCCCAGGAGTTCCTCACTGGCTCAGAACCTCACGTATAGATCAGAGTCAAGCCTGGAAAGCTGCCTGGGATCCCAGCAGAAACTGCTGACCCTGTAATACCAAGTGGCTGCATGACAGGGGTCTCTAATTATATCAGCTTGATTCTCCCAGCTCAGGGAATTCCAAAGGCGATTCTGAGTGGAGTCAACTTCAAAAGCACTTCCAAGAAGGCGGTGGGAAGAAACATCCATTCCTGCTGGGAGGCTCCTGCCTCAATGTCAGCCAGCGCTGGTTAGCTTGCAACAACTGCTGGCTTGTATTTCTGGAGTGAGATAAAGGTTCTCCATGTTTAGTGAACATTACCCGGGAGTGTTCCTAAAACACAGGGCTGAGCCCCAGCCCCTGAGTTTCCTACTTAAGTCTGTCTGAGGTAGGGCCTGAGAATTTGCATTTCTAACAAGTTCCCAGAGGAGGCAGATGCCACCAGACTGAATGGGGTATAAGACCAAATTAATGATGCCACTTTGACGAAGACTGCACCACAGCCAACTTTATGCAATAACATGGACGATCTCCTTGACCAGACCTGTTGATGGGGAGCCGCAGCACGCTCTGGGGGATACCCAGTGGCTTTGTGGGGGTGCAAGATGGGACAGCCCAACCTTATCTCTCAAATAAGACATCTATTTCCTGTGGATGCTATCTGAAAAACCAAATGTCAACCCAGTTGACCTGGAGCCATGATGTCAGTTTACTATGTGACCTTCTTTCCTTCTTCCATATTTGTCCCATCCTCTTTGCTGTCCCGCCCACTCAGAAGAGCTTCTACGGCTTTTCCCAAGACCAGTGAACCCACCTGGGCTCTGGACAGAATCGATCCATTCCTTTCCCCCATGACCTGCCTCCATCCCTACTCTAAGACAGCTTGCTCTTTCTAGATCTTTCTGGAGCCCATCTTTCTTGATCTCTGATCATTGGCAACAGTGTCTGCTCTCTCCTTGAAACTCTTCTCTTGAAACTCTCCTGGACCACCAACATCTTCTCTGAATCCTTACCCATCCTATGGATCCCCCTTGTCCATCGCTTCCCAGGTTTGTCTGCCACATGCTTTCATTCACTCAGCCTCCCAGAAAACCTGTGTCAAGCACTGCTCTAGACAACAGTGATGAACAGAGGACAAGACAGACCCTGCCCTGCCCGTGCTCTCGTGGAGCCGACAAACTGATGGGGTACACGCTCACCAATCAATTTCATGACAAACATGTCAGGCTCTCCAAATGACAAGCACAGGGTGCTGAGCCTGCATGTGATGGGGTGACAGACAGTCAAGGCTGTGGGCAGGAAAGGTCTTGTGAGTGGAGTCACGCTGAAGCAGTGTCTGGAGTTAGAGCTGGCCTGATGCTTCCTTTGCCAGGGCCTTCAATGTTGGTGAACTCAAAGACCTGCCTTCTGTGCTCTTTCCCACCCTCTCTGTGCCACTCCTGGGCAATCACGTTTTCTCCCGCACAATGACCATCAATAATCCGAACAATATTTCTGTCCAATCCCCACTTTGCTTCTGAACTCCAACTCTGTCTTTTCAACATCTGTTGGACCTCTAACTACAGTGCCTCGCAGGAACTTCAAACTCAACATGGTAAATGAGACTTTCCAAGCAAGTAGCACCACATCCCTTTTCCCTGTCTCAGACACCAACGGACCAAGCCCAAGCCACACCATTCTTGAACGCCCCCATTCCCCACCTCATCCACCACATCTAAAAAGCCACCAGTGCCAGTTAATTCCATCCACCCAACTACCTCCTGAATCTGTCTGTTATAATATATTAGGTTAGCTTCTCCAAATCCAGAGCCATGCTATTTATTTATTTATTTATTTATTTATTTATTGGAGTTGGAATCTTGCTGTGTTGCCCATGCTGGAGTGCAGTGGTATGATCTCGGCTCACTGCAACCTCCACCTCCCAGGTACAAGCCAATCTCCTGCCTCAGCCTCCCGAGTAGCTGCGATTACAGGCATTTGCCACCATACCTCGCTAATTTTTGTATTTTTAGTAGACACAGGATTTCAACATGTTGAGGCTGGTCTTGAACTCTTAACCTCAGGTAATCTGCCTGCCTTGGCCTCCCGAAGTGCTGGAATTACAGGCATGAGCCACCTTGCCCAGCCACAGCCACGCTTTCTTAAGGTATACTTTTGTTAATGACGATAAAAAAGATGCTTGTTATAGGAAATGTTGAAACTACACAGAATAATCAATTTGAAATAACCACTGTTTACATACTGACATATTCCTACATGTACATGTGTCTTTATGTCTTATATTTAGAAACTGCAATCATATCATGAATACACACGGTAGATGGTTACACGGTGGCCCTCAGCACTCATCCCTTGTGTAGTCAGCTCCCACTGAGTCTGGGCTTGGCCATGTGACTTGCTTTGGCCATTGGGACATTAGCAAGCATGATGGAAACAGAGGTTAGAACCACTACATTAAATAACTTTAAAAATATTTTTAAAGGATATATGATATTCTGGTGTATATATACTATAATTTACTGTTTCCCCTATTGCTGGGTGTTTAATTTTTTCACATTTTTCTGACTTACGATTAATGAATATCTTTGCATATATATGGGATGCATTTCTGATGATCTCCTTAAGCTGGATTTCCAGAGGTGGACTTACTAGGTCAAAAGATTTGTACATAGTTAAGCCTCTTCAAACTGTGTGCCAGAAAAGCTATTTCTAGCTATACTCCCACCAGCAATTTAGAAATGTATCTTTCTTAACACAATCCCCACCGGGTTACTTGATAGAGGAAAACTGACATCTCATTTTATTTTGCATTTGTTCGATCACCCATAAGTTAAACATTTCCCCTATGCTACCTGGCTGCATATATTTCTTCTGTGCAGGATCTATATCTTTCCTTTGGCTAATTTTTCTATTGAGATATTCTAGATTCCCTTTTCTGTAGATTTATGTAAGTAATTTCTATATTACAGGCTTTAAACTTTGTTTTCAGTCACTTGAGGTAATTTTTCTACATTAACTTTACATTTGTTTCTAATGCTTGTGATATACAAAAGTTAATTTTTTTTTTTTTTTTTTTTTTAGACAGAGTCTTGCTCTTGTCACCCAGGCTGGAGTGCAGTGGCGTAATCTTGGTTCACTGCCCTCCGCCTCCCGGGTTCAAGTTGTTCTCCTGCCTCAGCCTCCTGAGTAGCTGGGATTACAGGCGCTTGCCACCACGCCTGGCTAATTTTTGTACTTTTAATAGAGACAGGGTTCCGCCGTGTTGGCCAGGATGGTCTCGAACTCCTGATCTCAGTTGATTGGCATGCCTCGGCCTCCCAAAGTGCTGGGATTACGGGTGTGAGCCACCACACCCTGCCGCCAAAGTTAATTTTTAAAAGCAGTCCAACCCACTGCTGTTTCTTCTTTCTGATTTTTTTTCTCAGGGTTTTGTGCTTAAAAAGACAACCCTTCCCTAGAAAAGAAGATACTCTCATATATTTTCTTAGTTTTTCTTGGAATTTAATTTGAAATGTCTAGTTGGAATTTATTCTGATATACATTGTGAGGAGAGGATCTAATTATTTATCATTGGTCATTTACTAAATTATCCTTCCTGTCTCCCCACTAATTTGTGCTGCTTCTTCATCATCTATTAAATTCTCATAAATGCTAAGGTTGGCTCTTGAGTTATTATATTATGCTGTTCCTTTAATCTGTATCTCAGACACCAATTGCTATTTTAACACTGCGCATGTATAGCATGTTTTACTATCATGCTATTCACTCCACAGATACTTACCAAGCCACAGAATGTGTCACGTATAGTTCTGGGCACTGAAGATACTGCCAGTGAACCAGACAAGGCGATTCTGTCTTGCTTCCCTTTCTGGTGTGGGGTGAATGAAGGTTGAACAAGCAACAACAACAACATCTCTTGAAGACTTACTCTGTGTGACAGGCTCGTGAGGCTCTTTTCATGTCACATTACAACAGCCCTATGACATAGACACCCTTATTCCCATTACACAGATGAGGAAAACTGATGCCTAGACGGGCACACAGCAGTAAGGGGTGAAACCAGATGCAAATGCAGGCAGCTCAGGTCGGAGCCTACGCTTCAAGCCACCACACTATAAATAAAGTGTGTAATTCAGATGAAAATAGAGGAGAAGAAATGACAGGAACAAGTGTTATGGAGATGGGGTGGTCAGGGAAGGCTTCCTGGAGAAGCCATTTGAGCAGAGGTCACAAGAACATCACAAGAACAAGTGCGTCATGAGAAAGGAAAAGGTCTATGTGGAGGCAGCAGCAAATGTGCAGGTGGGAAGAAGCTTGATGTTTTCTAGGAGGATAGGACAGCTGGAGCTGGGAGAGCAAGAGAGCAAGGGAGGAGGCGTCAAAGGCCAGCCAGGCAGGCCACACACGTACCAGGAAAGGGCACAGGTTTATTCTAACAGCCACAGGATGATAGAAGCAGCCAGGATTTGATTCATGTTTTAAAAAGACAGCTCTGGAAGGTGTGCAGGGAACAAGCTGAAGGAGACATCATTATCCTCTTTCATGAAAAAAATCCTCTCGCTATTTTCAGCTGTTATTCTTTCAGAGGAATGTTAGAACCATTTTGTCGTGTTCCCAAAAATTCCATGGGGATTTCATTGGAATCATATTAAATACCTTTTGCATTGGTTTAGAAGAACTGTCATCTTTATAAAATGTAGTCTTCTCAGCCAGGAATCTGGTTTATTTTTCCTTTTACTCAAATCATTCAAAAAACCCATCAGTAACAAGTTTGAAATTTTCTTTACAAACATTCAACCTGTATTTCTGGGCCCTTATGATCACTCTCCTGCTCAGTTACAACAATTAACTCTTAAAACTGGGGTCCTGCCTTCCCTCCACTTCCCCTACCCACCCACCACCTCATCCCTAGCTGCCTGTCTGCTTTGGAAACCCTCGCTGCCTGCAGGAAGTCCAAACCCATCTCAACGTCCTCTCTATCCTCCCCCGAGCCCTCCTCTACCCTTTAAGGGAGCTTTTCCTTCCTCTCCACTGGCTGGACTCAGTCACCTCCACAGCCAACCAGCACAAGGTGCCTGACATAGTTTGGATGTTTGCCCCACAACAAATCTCATGCTGAAATGTGATCCCTAATGTTGGAGGCGGTGTCTATTGGGATATGTGTCTTATATCCCATATGCAGAAATGGGATAGTTTCCGTTTCTGTATTTGGGTCATGCGGGTGGATCCCTCATGAATGGCTTGGTACTCTTCCCACAGTAATGAGTGAGTTCCTGCTCTGGTAGTTCATGTGAGATCTGCCCACAAACCACATGCAGTCTCCTGTTAATTGGCCCTCAACACGTGCAGCCCATGACTCCTCTGGCCTGTAGTATTCAGTAGTGGCTCTTAATAGCCTCCCATTAAAACCCAGCTACAGGAAAGGATCAGAAATTCACACTAAGTTGACAGGCAAAAACCAACAGCAGCAGAGGAGGGCACACTACACTTCTCCACACCCACGACAAGACATCTCTCATCAACAGTGGCACACATGTATGTGCCCAGCTCAGGAATGGCTCTAAGATCCTCCTCACAGGGCACCAGGTGGCCTCGACTACAGAAACAGAGCCGGCAATGAGAAAGGAAACCACCTTGCTAGCCTTGACCTACAGAGTAACCTACTTTTATTTTGTTTTTGTTTTTGCAGAATTAGACACCTTAATCACTCATTGAGTTAGGCTGCTAACAGAGTCAGTATAAAATAATGAGTAAACAGCCTTGAAGTTCAACAGACATGCGATCAAAGCTAGTGAGTTACAGCAAGCACTTATGGTATGCTTACCACATGCCCAGCACCGTGGCTGGTTTTAACATATATTGCTTAACGTAATCCCATACAACCCCACTGTTATTACCCCCACTCCACAGATGAGAACACTGAGGCACAGAAATGGCTGCACAATTTGTCGAAGGCCAAACACCTGAGGCTTGAGTCCGGTCTAGCTCCAGGTTTGCTCTCTACCTCTCCAGGAGGGGTTCCCAAGCTTTAGCGTGCACAGGGATCACCCGGGAGCTTGTTAAACCACAGACTGCTAGGCCCCATTTGAATCCTCATTCCATAGACCATGGGTGGGGCCTGAGAAGCTGCATTCCTAACAAGTTCCCAGGTGCTGCAGATGCTGCTGTCTGGGAACCACGCTTGGAGCATGACTGCCTCTAATGAGGATATGCTCAGTTGTGTGGAACTCACAGGAATATACAGGAAAAGTACTTAGTACAGTTCCTGCTACAGCATAGAGGACCCACATGTATTCTTTCTCTTCCCTCTAAACCAAGTGTGTCTCAGGCATCAGCCAATCGAGGGGTGGGGGGCCCATCTGTCTTCCTGTTTCTCAAACTCTACCAGGCCCCCTGCCCCCAGCATCAGTCACCACTGCTGACCACTCAATTCCAGTGACACAGCACACCCCCAATGCCCAACCACTGAGTATTAAACCACACTCCACCACACTGTTCCAACGCATCAGCATGGAGACTACCATCAAAGCCACTGGGCCTGAATGGTGCACACAGCCAAATACTGAGAGGTACACGTGCTTAATTCTGCATTTCTAAATGTTAACATTTAAACTGTGCAAATGCTGCTTACTCTTTGTAAAGGGCTGCTGTGAAGCAAATGAGGGAGGGGGAATACAGGATCCAGTTTATTTTTACCATGAAGTCCTCCTGGTTTGAGGACTTGTCAGTCGAGCAGGCTGCCTGTGCCTCTGGCTCCAGTAAGCCCGCCTACCCCGCCCCCATCCAGTCACACGGGAACTAGCATCCCTGCCACCCCGGCCCAGGGTCGCCGCTGAACTCAAGTAACCTGGTCCTGTTGGCCCAGGCCCAGGCAGACAGCTCATTTGGGTCACTAGGATTCACACTTCAAAAGGAGGAACACGCTGATGAGATAAAAATAAAAACTGCTGAGTACAGAGGAGGCACCGTTCCTGGAGGGCTGCAGGCTTCAAGCTGGCACTGTCTCTGTTCCGCCCTGGTGGTGGCCAATGGCCTGTGTGGACAAAGGCAAGAGCCTGGCTCCCTGTCTAGGTTTAAAAAATAAAAAAAGAACTCCTGCACTGAGATTCCAGACAAGCAGCCAGTTCACCTGGGGTTCAAAAATGTCCAGGAAATGGTGACTCTTCTTCTAAGATTCGAGGATTACTAAAGTAGAAACACTTTATAAACAGCACTTCAAGCACACATCCTTACTGAACTTTAGCATGATGACGCAGCAGAATTGTATTCAAAATATTCTGCAGATTTCAAAACCAAAAGTGGTAGCTGCATGCAGGAAATGACCCTGGAATTGAGGTCACCTGATCAAGCAGGTTCTAGGGTTGGAACTCTTCCCATGTCTATCCCCGTCCTGAAGACCTTGCATAAAGAACCACCTTTTCCAGATGAATTGCTGCTATAGGACTGACCAGCTCAAACTCCTGGGTTTCAGCCCAGTCTCCTGTGAACACGTGGTAGGATTTCAAGCAGGTGGCCTACCCTGTCTGGGGTCTAAAATGGACATACCAGGGTCAGAAGTTCTGCCCCAAATGGACTATGTTCAGAACGTGCGGTGCTCCTTCCACCCTCACTTATCTGCCCAGCACAGAGCTCCTCATTCGGTATTTCTCTAATGAAATATCCCTCCTTTGAAGAACGTCCCCTGATAACGTGGGCAGATTAAAGGTCTCTCATGTGTCGCTGCAGCTGCACTCATATTCCTACTACCATTCAAACCATGCTGACAACATGATTTGTTTTCCTCTTCCACTAGAATCTAAACTTTAGGAATGCAGGAGTTGTATGCAAATTAGGGCCTCGCATCTGGCAGACCCTCAACAAATTTTTGCCAAAAGAATGGTATCTGCCTACCTCCCTCATAGAGTTTTTTTGTTGTTGTTGTTTTTGTGGTTTTTTCTGAGACAGAGTCTCACTCTGTTGCCCAGGCTGGAGTACAGTGGCATGATCTCAGCTGACTGCAACCTCCACTTCCCAGGTTCAAGTGATTCTTCTGCCTCAGCTTCCCGAATAGCTGGGATTACAGGCACATGCCACCACCCTGGCTAATTTTTACATTTTTGGTAGAGACGGGGTTTCACCATGTTGGCCTGGCTGGTCTCGAACTGCTGACCTCAGCTGATCCGACTGCCTCAGCCTCCCAAAGTGCTGGCATTATAGGCATGAGCCACTGTGCTCGGCCTCCTCATGGAGTTTTTAGGTGCACCGGAAAATATACCAAAGTGTCCCGTAACTGGAAAGGGCCTGTGAAAATGTGAATAATTCTTATTACCTCATAATTTATGAAGGTGTAACACTTTTGTTTTTAATGGCAGATGAATATCAGGAGGACTCTACATGTGAGATGCAGGGATTTCATGGGCCCAGACAGCATCCTGGCAGCTTTCCAGCCCCACTCTGTACGGTGCTGAGTGATACGGCTTCTAGTCCCGGTGTCCAACATGGCAGCCATAAGCTACACGTGGCTACTGCGCACCCGAAATATGGCGGGTCTGAGTTGAGATTTTGAAGAGTACACAAAAAGAATGTAAAACATTTCCTTAATAGTTTTCATATTGATTATGTGCATAAGTGTTAATATTTTAGATATACTGGATTAAATAAAAAATATTAAAATAACTGTCCCCTGTTTCTTCTTGCCTTTTTAAAAGAAAATTTAAAATTGCTTATGTGGCTCACATTGCACACAGCCCCATGGCTGACATTCCACGGAGAACTGTTCTCTCTGACCTAGCCCTGGGGCCCAAGGAGGTTCGCTCATTTCTTGGGATTATTATGATAAAATCCTATGTCTTAGCCAGTGTTTCTGGTCAGGGATTTAGCCCTGTTATCACTCAATCTTCAACCAAGCCCTTTGAACCAGGAAAGCTTCTGTGGGCGGGGCTGGGGCAGTCTGGCTGGCATGGGGCAGTGGCCTACACGTCATCTGGGACCTGAATGCACACAGGGCCGGTGTGTGAATGGAAGACACAGCGCCCTCAATTCAGCCTGTCCTGCAGCCTGAGCTCATCGTACTCGGCAGAGTCCTGTCCTTATTTAGGTCAGTGCCCCTATTACCCCAGAGTCTGAGACAGAGTTTCTACGGGGTTTTGTCTGTGCCACTCTTTGCTATCCTTGTCTCCTCTTTGCAGAAAACTCCACTTTGCTGAGGCAGTCACACTTTAAAAATAGACAGAGACCTGGTTTATGCTTGCTACTCACTCCCCACCTCCCTGCTCGCTTTGGGAATTTCTTACCATTTTCAAAAGTTAAATACATAATTAAAAATCTAACGCCATTTCACGTGGGGGGAAAAAATCATATTCTATGCTTTTAACCTGCTCAGTTTTCCAGATCAACACTTAGCACCACGCTTTTACCCCTCCATATGCAGCGTTGAGACCCAAAACCTGCAGGCTGCATTGGCAAGAACACACGAAACCTTTGCAAAGCTCCAGAGAGGCCAGAAATACTTTACAGGCCAATCCCTTCTCTCCCATATAAATGTGGGCCATTTGCCTCAACGCAAAATCATCAAGTTGCAATGACTTAGGGATGATACAATGTGTAAGGAGATGAATCTTTCAAAAGCCTAGAGAAAAATTGTTTCCTTGTTTGTCTATTAAATGATTTTATTTATACAAATAATACACGACTACATTCTCACTGCCAAGAAAAACCCAATAATACAGAAGCAAGTAAGGGACAAAAAGTCTCACATCACTGCCACCTCCAGAACCTCCTTCCGGCTTCTGTTTCTCATGGAATGTGAGGCATGTTTGTGTTGTCTCTATCAGCTGCTGACCCCCCTCCCTGCCCATCTCACACCTCCCTGAGGGCCAGGTCTCTGCACACACCTAACTCCTTCCCTGCTGAAAGTCAGCGTGGTTGACAGCGGGGGAGTGGGAATGAACTGGATACACAGGCCAGTGGTGAGAACAGAAACGAACCTGGACCACTGTCCCTCGCTTTATGAACAGCTAAGCTTCAGCCCTGTCTGATAAGGATTCCAAGATGCTCTTTTCCACCAGTTCCTAGAGGGCAGTGGCCACAATTTATTCATTCCTACAGTTCAGCATGCAGCCCAGGATCTCACACCCAGGAAGTCATTAAAGACATCTGCCACACTGTCCTAAGGCTCTTTTTTTAAAAAACAAACAAACAAACAACACTGTCACATAATAATTTCTAGCCATGTCAGAAATTCCGGGAGGCCTTCCGGAATATAGAGGGGGAGGAGGTGCACCCAGGAAGGTGGCAGCTCCCGGCTCTGTAGCCCAGGTGAGCCCGGTCTGTCTGCTAGGCTTGGGGTACCTGCAGGCTTCACTCTGCTGGGATCCTCCTCATCTGTCCCGGGGCAAATGCAAAGAACTCAGAGGACCCCTAAATCACATTGGGGCACCCTAAGGGAAGGTCAGTGCCTCATTAAGTGGGCAGACAACCCACAACCACACAGCCCAAAGAGTTTTCTGCAAAAGGATTTGGCATAGGGCATGGCTGGCAGCAAGTCCTACACAAATGTTCCTCCTCCTCCTTCTCTTCCTCCTCCTCATCATTGCTGCTGTTCTTAAATTATTATGCCTTCATCCAATGCAGCCATTGTAAATGCTTCTTAAAAGGGCATTTATGGCTGGGCACAGTGGCTCCCAACTATAATCCCAGTGCTTTGGGAGGCTGAGGTGGGAGGATTGCTTGAGGCCAGGAGTTTGAGACCAGCCTGGACAACATAGTAAGACCCTCTCTCTACAAAAAAATTTTTTTTAATTGGCTGGGTGTTGTGGTGCATGCCTATAGTCCCAGTTACTCAGAGGGTTGAGATGGGAGGATAACTTGAGCCCAGGGGGTCAAGGCTGCAGTGAACTGTGATCGCATCACTGCACTCCAGCCTGGGCCACAGAGTAAGGCTCTGTCTCCAAAAAAAAAAAAAAAAAAAGGAGAAAGAAAGGGCATTTGACATAGGAAAAGACTGAAATGTTATTGGGTAAAAAAAAAAAAAAAAAGTGGTTTATGAAATTATACATCAGCGTGATCTCCATTCTGTACAAATAAACATTTATTCATGAGTACCGGAGCCACAGACTGGAAGTACATTTGCTGAGGCACTAACAGCAGCTATTGTGAGTGGCAGGTATTTATGGGTGATTCTTCTTCATTATTTCTGCTTTTCTGAATCCTCTAAATTTTCACAGTAAATAAACTGTATTCTGTTTATGACACTTTTTCTAACCAAAAAGCGAGAGAATGGCAACTTTTAGCCCGCTGCCTACTTTTCATTATACCAATTGGGTTGGTTTCTTTTAGCTCCTGCAGACAAGGGTCTGGGGTCTATTTTTATTGCCATGTTCCTATCCTGCTGCAGATAATGATCACTCCCACAAGGCAACCTTTAAAAATGACAATGCAGTCTTTCCATAACAGCTAATTACCTCTGAGCCTTTCAGCTGAGTCTAAGAGAGAACCGGGTTTTAAAAACACCAGCCTCTCCTGCACTGGAATCCTGGGGAAGACAGGATAAACTAAACCAGGCAGGTGTTCATTTAGAGTTTCTGGTGGTTTTCCGCTTTCCCTTGCTTATCTGTTAGAAAGGGAGGGGGAAAGGAAAGAAAAGGAACACAGAACAGGAATGGTGACTGCATGGTGTGGGTGTGGCCTGCGGTGCCTTTCTGAGCCACTTCCTTTCTGTGCGCAGCCCGCTCCCGGAATGCCCTGGACCCAGGTGAAGGCCCACACTTCAAAGCCACTGTGTTCCTCCTGCACACTGGCCGGCCCTGCCATGAGGATTAGCATCGGCATGAGTACCATTTACCACGCACAGGGGGGCGTTCTGACCCTGGGTCTCCAGGCACAAAACTCTTCACTCTTTGGGAGCCAGAGACCCAAACCCAGAACCCAATACGTATCCCTGACATGCCAAGAGTGGCCACCAGCACATCCCACCCCACCCCACCTGGTTAATCCAGGGCAAGGACACAGACACTGGAAGGAGCCTGCAGGGCCATGACCTCTGCCCTGCCTGTGAGAAGGCGTTGGTTTGACAGTCCTGCTTCAGATGCCAGGCAGGCGCTGGGATCAGTACAGCACGGGGTTCAAAAGCTGGGCTCCAAACTCAAGAGAATTGTGGGTTCAAATTCCAGCTCCATGTACAAGCTACATAACGTTGGGCCACATTAGCCTTTATAAGGTCCAGTGTTCAGGGCTATAAAATGGGGCTAGTGGTGGTTTCACCTTGTAGGGTCATGGTGACGATTAAACAACAAGAAACATAAAGCACATGGCTTGGTTCTCAGGGACACCGAGTCATTCAAGAAATGTTAGCTTAGATTAAAATACAGCCTATTCAGTACCTGCATCAAGCTGAGAGTTATTCAGTCTTGCCACAAGCCTCTTATCATTTAAAAGCAATCTGTACAGTCCATTTCCTGTAGACACCCTCGCAGAGCCTGGATACCGGCTCCACCACCCTCAGAACCAGGCTACAGACCTGGTTGTGAGTTGCTCTGGCAGCAAAAGTTTACTGTGTGGAGACTCCAGGCATGCTTCGCCCAGGCTAGCGAACAGGATGAGAAACCCAGGTCGCTGCAGAAAATAAGCAGCACCCCCACGCAAGATCCTGGCCAGGAAACCCCATGCAGAGGCCCTGGCTGAAATTCTAGGTTGTCGGCAGGATCTCAGGCTCCTGAAATGTCTGGGGAGAGAACTCCACACAAGGGCCTGGCGGCGAATGATGCGTGTCCTGCAGATTTTTCTAACCCATCTTCACATTTATCAGCTCTCACACTGACTCCTATTCAGCTCTCCACTGTGGAGGCACATGACGAGAAGGCAAGCTGTTCTTTCAGCTGGGAAAACCTCTAGGACAAGTCCTTGAGTAGAGAAAGTCTCAAACTTGAATCATGAACCACCTGGGAATGTTGGGTACGTGCAGTCCTGAGTCTGTGGGTCTGGGGTGGGGCCCGAGATTCTGCATTTCTAATAAGCTCTCAGGTGATGCTGATGCTGCTGGTCCAGGGACCACACTGTGAGCTGCAGGCGGGTAGAACCCTTTGAATGAGAATTCCAAGGGAAGCCAGAACTCGCAAAAAGACAGCTGAGGCAGGATGCAGGGCTCAATTTTACCTTAGGCTTCATCCAGCAAGAAACAGAGAAAGTTTCTCATCTCAGATTCCTAGACCTTGGGAGTAAATGCACCTGCAGATTTTTTTGAAAACACCATCCAAGAGGGTGCATGGTGAGGGTTGGCAGAGATAAGGGACAGGTCAGGGGAAAGGCTGGAAAGAAGAAAAGACGATGAGTGAATAGTTTACAGCCTGGGAGGCAAGGAGGTAGGAAGGGAGTGTCACCTACTGTGCACCAAACATAGCATCTCATTTATCCTTGCAGTAACACCAGGAGGTGGGCAGTTCATCCCTGGTTGCAGATCAGGAAACGGAGGCTCAGCCAGGTAATGAGAACTGCCCCAAGTCACTCAGCTGATAGTCATCAAAAACAAGTTTTGAGCCTAGTCCAGACCTTTCCTGCTCCCACACCTGAGCGCTCTTCTCCATGCCCTGGTGCAGAGAAGATGCGGGGAACCTTCACCAGCGTCACCCAAAGTTAACATCTTACAAAACACAGCACATTATCAAAATCAGGTACCTAATGGTGATGCAGTAGTCTTAACTACTCTATAACCTATATTCACTATATTCACATGTTGCCATTTGTTCACAAACGTTCTTTTTCAGGTCCAGGGTTCCAACAGTGCATTTAGTGGCCATCTATCCTTGTCTCCTCCAATCTGGGGCTGTTTCTCCATCTGTCTTCCATAACTTTGGAGTATCTGAAGTGTATTGGTCAGTTATTTGTAGACTGTCTCTCAGATTTGGCGTGTTGGTTGTTTCTTTGTGATTAAATTCCGATTATGCATCTTTGGCAAAACCACCACAGACATAAGATTGCACTCTTCTTGGGTATCCTATCAGGAGGTACAGGATGACAGGTATGTCCCATTTCAGGTGACGTTAACTTGGGTCATCTGGTTTAGGTGGTGTCTATCAGATGTCTCCAAGGGAAAGTTACTGTTTTCCCCTTTGTGATGAATAAACATCTCACAGAAAGAAACTTTGATATCATCCAAACATCCAAACAGGTGGTTCTGGTGCACGCTCATGTTTGAGGGCTACTGCTGGGCTCGTGAAGCAATAAGTAGGGACAGGAAATGAGAAACCTGGCGATGGGTTTGTTAACATGGGGCTGGCAAAACAGACAATCTGCAGAAGACTGCAGCAAACCTCTGCAACCACAGCCTCTAGCAGAAATCCAGCTGGGAAATGTAATCTCAGTGATGACCAGAACAAAAAGCAGAAATCAAACAAACCCTCCATGTCAACCTCCCAATAGGAACGTTCTGAAGGACAAATCTAGCATCCTACAATGTCCTTGAGAGAAAACTGGAATGTGAGGCTAATGATTTCCTGAAAGTAAGTTCTTCTTTTTAGAATTGGTCTCTTAGCTTAAGCAAAATCACGCATGCTTAAAGCAGTGTGACGCAGGAGAAAATAGCCATAAATCTTAGAAAAGATCAGGAAGAATTCAAGATTTATAAGGTAATAAATAACAGCTATCCTTAAAGTCATGTGATCAACCTAAATGTCCATCAATGGCAGATTGAATAAAGAAAAATGTGACACATATACACCACTGAACACTATGCAGCCATAAGAAAATAAGATCATGTCCTTTGCAGGAACATGGATGGAACTGGCCGCCATCATTCTGAGTAAACTAACACAGGAACAGAAAACCAACTACCACATGTTCTCACTTATAAGTGGGAGCTAAATGATGAAAACATGCACACAAAGAGGGGAACAACACACACAAGGGGTTTACTTGAGGACGGAGAGTGGGAGGAGGGAGAGGATCAGAAAAAAACAAAACAAAACTATTGGGTACTACCAGCCTTAGTACCTGGTGATGAAATCATCTGTACAACAAACCCCCATGACATGAGTTTACCTGTATAACAAACAGGCACATGTAACTTCTGAACCTAAAATAAAAGTTAAAAAAATAGCTATTCTTTATAAATGCCTATATAGGGCCAGGTGTCCCACGGAGCATGCATTAGGGTTGGTCTTTAGGACAAGCCCGTTCGACAGGTTGGAGGGGGAGCTCATGACAGTTCATAGGTGCTTTTCCCAACCTGTACCCACAGGCCCTCTGATCTGGTACTCATGGCCCACGACCCCCAGGGAAGTGCTCCTCACCTCCCTCACTGTCGGGAACCACCACAGACTCTGAAAGTAGTCTACCCAGTGTCTCAGCAAGGGGTAAAGCATTCTTATCCCCATTTTAGGGTTGAAGCAGCTGAGATTCAGAGAGGAGAGGGAAAAGGGTGCCTAAAGTCAGGCATTCTGTGCTCCTCACCCACTGTTGATCTCAAGGCTTTGCAGAGCTGGCCCAGGCTGCCCAGGGAGCCGAAGAAAAAAGTCCTGGGAGTTTCAGATGTCATGACTGCTAACCCAGGACATGAGGTCTCAATCCCAAAAAATGCCATGCTCCTGCCACCCACACCTGCCCTCTCTCAGCAAGTCCTCATCCTTCCCACTTCTCAGGCCATGCCAATAATCAGGCCAGTTAAAATTCTGAAGGGGGACAGGTAATGAGCTTTCAATCACGAAAATTTAAAAATCTCTCTTCCCAAAACATTCTTATCACCAAGACAGTCCCTACCCTGGAAAACCGCGTCAACTCAGTTTCCTGATACCCAAAGGAGAAACTGCTGGTGAGGGCCACCTTGATAAACAGATGGGTCTAAGTCAGTCTGTGCTGGGCATTCTGTGGTGGCAAGACACCACAACTTCTGAGAACTTTCTTCGGATTTCCCAGAAAGCGAAAGAGCTCCCATTTTCCCATTTTCTGAGGATAAACTGGCCTTTCTGAGCCCAGATTCCAGTAGAAGACATGCAAAATGTGTGCCTCCTGCTTGGACTGGCTAGGTAAGTGTGAAATTGAGGGCCTGTGGGCAACGTTTAGGGTGCTGTGCCTTAGAGAAGGAGAGGAAGAGGCTCTTCCTGGTTCTCCTCGGTGGTCCACCCCTCCCTGTAGAGGGTTGTCTGCATATCTAGAAGAGCACCTCATCCCACCAGCTGCACTGCTCAGGCCACAGCACAGCAGTAATCGGGACCCCCAAGACAGGTGGTGGCAGGAGAAGGGGCGGCTCATCAGAGTGACCGTGGCTGGCACGCCCACGGAGATGGCTCTTGCTGAGGCCTCCTGGGAAGGAGACAAGGCCAAAGCAGTGATCAATCAGAAATTGTGTATTGACAGATGGGGTTCATTTAATCCCCACATACCAAGGAATATAGAATGTCTAACCGTTTAAAACGTTCCTTTCGATTTTCAGGGAAGAAGGACTTGACATTCCAGCACTGAAGTGCTTTGAGTGACGTGCGATGCCCTAAGAGCGCCCTGCTCACTTAACACATCTTGTGAGCTTATTTACGTATTTATTAATTGACAAATAAACATTGTACAGTCACATACCACATAATGACATCTCCGTCAACAATGGGCCGTATATACAATGGTGGTCCCATGAGATTATAATGGAGCGGAAAGATTTCTATTGCCCCTAGTGACGTTGTCATCATCCTAATATCACAGTAGTTACTTTAAAAAAAATAAATTTAGTGTAGCCTATGTGTACAGTATTTATAAAATCTAAAGGAGTGTACAGTAATGCTCCAGGCCTTCACATTCACTCACCTCTCACTCACTGACTCACCCAGAGCAACTCCTAGTCCTGCAAGCTCCATTCATGGTGCTATATATAGGTGTACCATTTTTATATTTTATACCGTACTTTTACTCTACCTTTTCTATGTTTAGCTAGATACATAAATCCTTACCATAGTGTTACAGTTATAATATTCAGTATAGTAACATGCTGTGCAGGTTTGCAGCCTAAGGGCAATAGGCCATACCATACATAGTCTAGGTATACAGTGGACTCTACAATCTGGGTTTGTGTAAGTACACTCTAGGATGTTTGCACAATGAAGAAATCGCCTAAGGACACATTTTTTGGGGACATATCCCAGTTGTTAAGGCATGACTACATATATTTATGGTATACAACATGATGTTTTGAAATATGTATACATTGTGTTATGGTGATATCAAGTGAATTAATATGCACATCTCACATCCTTACCATTTTTTTGTGATTAGAGCACTTATAATCTACTCTCAGTAATTTTTAGTTACATAATACATGGTTATTCTCTATAGCCACCACGAAGTACAAGAGATCTCTTGAACTTATCCCTCCTATCTAACTGAAATTTTGTATCCTTTGACTGACATCTCCCTAATCCACTCCATCTTAGCCCCCACCCCAACCCCTTTAACCACCATTCTACTCTCTGCTTCTGTAAGTTTAATTTTTTTAGATTCCACATATAAGTGAGATCAGTTCTTAAATAAAATTGCAAAGTTGCTAGAAACTCAGTTCATAAAGGTGTCAGGCCTTCTCTGATGGCTTTCACTAATTCTTTTATGAAGGGGACCTTTTTTAGACCCACCTCTATACCACGGAGAGAGGCAGGCAGTGAGGCATTGCCACCACATCATTCCATCAGGGAGCCGTCCGTCCGCTGGGCTGCTCTGCCCCCGGCACACTGGGTCAGGGAGGCAGGAGTCGCCTCATGTCTCCCATGAGCAAATCCTGCATGCTCCCCCCTCCTCACTTGGGGCCTCAGCATGTGTCTGGTCTCAATGAGCATCCCTCCAACAAGCTTGTTCCCCTCCCAAGTTACTAAGAGTTAACTGCTGTGGAACTCGGAAGGGGGCCCTGCCTCTCCTGTTGTCCCAGATCTTGCCAGGTCCCTGCAGAGTGAGCACCCATGACACCTGATCACTACCAGAATACATGAATGAACAAAAGAGGACATGGATCCAAGAGGGATGGGCTGGAAATCAGAGCTCTGTCTGGGGCATTAGGAAGGATTTCGCAGTTGCAAAGAGAAAGATTTTGGTAGCCTCCAGATTTGTGAGTATTTGTGTCTAGTAATTGTAGATTAGGTGAGGACACATTCAATCACCATTGGAATCAACTAATTATTCTTGGCACACTCAGGAACACATGGATTTCTGATAAAGAAATGGATCCCTCCAAACTAAAGGTTAGGCAAGTGAAGACATGGAGGGCCAATGAAGAACCCCCCGGTGCCTCTCCATCCACCTCCCATGGCAGAGCTCCATGATCAGTTCCTCCACTCTTCCGGGTCCAGCCCAAGCCTGGCCTGGGACTCCTCCTAGATACTGGAGTCACATGGAAAGCCACATGGGGGGCTTTTTCCCGTGAGTGTAAGATCTGAGATGAATGTTCACAAGTTCTAGGGGGATTCGATTCAGAAGACTTAGGTTTTGATACAATGGAAATGCAGAGGTAACAAGCCCGGGAAGGAAGGGGGCAGGAGGCGGACCCAAGATGGGGAAGTCTTCTGTGCTGCCCCCACCTTAAAGGGACACACACTCATCTTGGAGAGGGTCACAAGGAAGAGATGGGGCAGGATGCCAGAATTACTTTGGGGTAAAAATCACTAACTCAAATATCCTGCCTCAGGCTGAAACTGGAATTCATTCATTCATTCATCCATTCATTCAAGGATTTCTTCCTCCAACATGTACTTATGGTGCCTGGACCTGGATCTGACGCTAAAGCTGTCCCCACGGAAGCCCTCAGGGCCTGGGGCATGTGCCCAAAGAGAGGACATTCATTGCAAGCAGCATACTACCAAATTCAGTACTGCAGACACCCACATCCCCTTCACCACACGGAACTGGAATTCTGCAGGTCCCTCTCAGATGGACTAGATCTTCCTTTGGCCTCACAACAGAAGTAGCCATAGTTCTGTGGTGAAAAGAACTCAAAATATGGAGTTCAAAGACCACACAAAATAAATCTAGAACTGGCGAGTCCTGGGACTGGTGGGAACCGCAGGGCCTTAAGGATGCGAATGGGGTAAGAGGCTCCTGAACTCTCAAGATGCTCACATTAAGCCTAATCTTACCGTCAGCTCTCCCACAGAATGGTGTCAGGGCCCCCCAGACCCTCGCAGAGGGAAGTGGTGATTACGCTGTAGGAGCCGTCCGGAGAGGGCACCAGGATGGGTGTGGCTGCTCTGCCGCTGGACACCTACCTGCTGACCAGGGGACCTGATGGCCTGGGTTTCTGAATTCCTCTTGGAAAACATAGCACTAGGAACATTTTCTTGGTCAAGACTGCCCCTCACCTAAGGCAGAACAACACCCACAGAGTCCAAAGGCAGGGCCATCTGAAGGCTGTGGTCCCTGGAGCTTTTCTAGACACAGGACTCTCCTAGGAGAGGAGACCCAGCACCTCTGGGCAGCACTCCATCCACACATGGAAGATACACCCAGAGCCCAGCCCTGGGCGCTTTCCATGGCCTCCCTCCGCCTCTGCCTTCAGGGGACCACACTCCCCCGGGGGACCTCCCAAGGCTGGCATGAAGTGGCCACTCTCTCTTCATCCAGCCGCATCTCTCTTTGGTCCTCCTGTGTGGCACTCCCTCTGCTCTCTGGCCATACCTCATCCCGCCTTCATTCCTCCTCTCTCCAGGCTCCAGGCGTCTGCATACTCTCCCTCTCGGGAGCTCTGCTCTCTGGGCCTGTCTTCCATCTAACTTCTGCCTGTTGGCACTTCCAAGCTTGGCATTCCTCATCAGTTCTTGGGGTGAGTGGGAGCCTTCCCTGCCATCCCACTCACCCCAAGATGTGGTGAGCATGCCCGCTGCCAATGTCCACGGAACCCTGTGCCCCATCATGATGCACTGCTCTGTGCCCTGCTTGCCTCCCCCACTGGGCTGGGGGTTCTTCGGTGCAGACTAGCACCCAGCAGCATCCGACTGAGACCATCAGGAGACAGCAGTGAAGAGTCCAGCCCTGAGCTGCCCCTCGCTGCCATCTCCCCTCCAGTGACCAAGCCCCACCCAGGAAACCGACAGAGAAGGGACGCCCTGCACAGCCTTCCACCCGGTCCGGGGATCTGGCCACTACTCATCCTCATGGAGAACATGCAGCCCAACCAGGCTGCTGGAGCCAAGGACAGAAGACAGAATGCTTCCCACTCAGATGCTCTGCATTTCTTGATCCAGAAGGTCTCTAACTGCATTCACAAAAACAACATTTAGTTCTAGTCATGGTCCAAAGAGTACCATTTTTGTTACTTCTTAGATGCTAATCTCATTTTTTTAAAAAAATGTAAGGGGAGCTGGGTTATATAATAGGCTATTTTGTAACCCAGGTGTGTTGAGTAAGACATAGGCTTTCGCCGGGTAAGTTTCTGCGGCTTGAGGTACAGGTTGGCTCACTTTGGGACAATACTGCACACTTTTCTGCCTGCTGTACTTTTCAGTCTGTATGCAATTGTTAAAAATTATCTTTTTAAAAGGAAAGAGAAAGAAGACATACACGCACACAAAAATGGACAGTGTCACTGTCCTGGAAATTGGACACAAAGAAAGGCATCTCCCCCAGAGAAGCAGGCGGACAGAACTCCCTGCCCCATCTGGCCATGCTAGTGTTCCCTCTGCTGTTGCTCAGAAATGCATCTGGTGGAGTTTTTCTTCTCAATGTATGTGATACAACGAGTTTGCTGCATCTGTTCTTCTGCTTTCTTCCCTTTTAAAAATAATTTGTGGTTTGTGTGTTTTTGCACAATACAGATTAGCTGGCTGTGGATGCGTCACTGCTCACACGCCATCACTTACGGTGTTTAAAAATAAAAATTGCATCTGCAATGCAAAGCTCATGTGCTCCTTTTTTAGAAAAGGGTGAAGGGCTTGGTTGCCCAGTGCCTCCTTTTAAATTCGACTCAGGCCTCTGTGTGCCTGCGCAGAACACACAGATGAGACATTTTAACCTATAGGGTTCCGACAACCCGAGAAGAGTCTCATAAAGACTCTTGTAAAGCCCTAGACTCTTCTAAAGAAGAGCTCCTAATCTTTACCTCCTGAAACTGCCCCTTCAAACTTAAGGGCATGTAGCAGGGGTCACACAACAGTTTAGGATCCCAGACTCCCACACCAGAAAAGACTGCAGCTCCTGGTCCATGATAAGCTCCCTGAGACTAACAGAAATGAGCAACCTCCTAAAATGAAACATGTCCGATCAGACACCAAGCGCTGCCTGCTGGAATGGTCAGGGCATAAGTCTGCATTTGTTTTTAGTCCAAGTGCTGAAGATTTGCACCTCCTGGGATGGCTCAAACTATAATAGGCAGTTGAACATGTGACTGAATCATTCCAGTCTGAGCCTTCTGTGTGGGGTGAAATCTCACTGCAGAAAACCAGTTCTAGTTAGCTCCAGCAGTCCGACCTTTGGTCTCAGCTGTCACAGGGGCAAGATGCGGCAGCCAGGATGATAGCTGCTTCCAAGCTGCCAGGACAACAGCAGCATCACTGGCAGCTCCAGAGTCTACCGCAGCATCTCTGCCCCTCTCCTGCACTCGTTCTGTCTGAGCCTCGTCCTCTCCCCTCCCTCTTCCCACCTCTCCGGTGTGCACACACTCTCCTCCATCCTTATCTGTCCAGCTGCTCTGGAAAGGCTTCAACCTAATTTTCAGTTGTCAACAGAAGCCACTCTGACCTAGGAATGACCAGGCTAACCTACCTCCTTGTCCTGTGTGCTCTCTCTTGTCATTTCAAGCACATGCTCAATTTCAGGACCAGGACCCAAGTCATCCAAGATAACAATGCTTGGCACAAAGCAGCACTTCTCAGGAGAATGTTTCCCTAACAGAAATGGGACACACTTCATGACCTGATACCAGTGTGGTCACTTCCAAGCGCCATTTGATTTTATGCCACCTGGCCCAAATGAGCAAACAGAAGTTCCTGAGTAAGAGTGGACATGGAAATCATTGCAAGTCTAGAGACCTCTTAAGTCTTTTTTCTGGGGAAGAGGTCAGTGACCGGTAGTGACTTAAGGGAAGGTGGCCTGCAAGAGACCAAAATGAGGAAGGCTGGGCATTCCGGGGGTGCTGGCTGCAAGTCACGCCTGAGCCTGTCCTGAGACACGTCCCAGGAAGGACAATGACCCTTACCCCAGGGTGGGCTTCTCCTTTCTAACAGTAACCTGGGATAACCAAGCTTCATGCTTTATCCCCAAATTCCCCCACTTTGAAAGAGTCATTTGTTTTACAGCTGTACCCAGATTAGTGTTATTTTTGTGTGCCAGGCTTCCACTAGGTATCAGAGACTCAAGAGGCCTAAAATAAACCCATTGGAAAAAAGGAAGCTGCCAGATGTTTCCCCCTCTGCAAGTCTGCCAAGGTGGCCCCAAGTGCTGGTTATTACTGCCACAGATTCACCTGCATGGTGGCCCATGTCTGAAAATGAACTTGCAGCTTTGGAGAGTCAGGCATGGACTGTTTCTTGGTCAGGATTATGTTGATTTTTGTCTGATTATATCACGGGACTGAGAGTGGGGAATAAGACGCAGGAGCCAAATCAAGAGTCAGACCGAACTTGAATGCATGGTTAGTATCTCACCATGTGTTATATTTGTTTGTTTGAGAAAGTGTCTCGCTCTGTTGCCCAAGCTGGAGTGCAGTGGCGCAATAGCTCACTGTAGCCTCTGACTCCTGCATTCAAACGATTCTCCTGTCTCAGCCTCCCAAGTAGCTGGGACTACAAGCATGAACCACCATGCCCAGCTAACTTCAAAATTTGTTGTCCAGGCAGGATCTCACTATGTTGTTCAGGCAGGCTCAAACTCCTCCTGGGCTCAACTGATCCTCTCAACTTGGCTTCCCAAAGTGTTGGGATTATAGGTGTGAGTCACCACACCCAGCCTTCACTATGTGTTTTGTACCTGCCAAGCACCATGCTAAAGGAGACTTCCATGCTTTTCCACATGCCATCAAAATCATGTAATTGTTATTATTATTATTTTAAGATACGGGGTCTCACTACATTGCCTAGGCTGTCCTCAAGCTCCTGGGCTTAAGTAATCTTCCTGAGCAGCTGAGACTACAGGCGCATGCCACTGTGCCTGGTCATGTTATTTATTTTTATTTACAGATGAGGAAACTGAGGCAAGGCAATGCAAGGCAAAATCATTTGCTTAAAATGTCAGATACAGTGTCAGACAAAGGAACTGAACCAAATCCATGGGCAGGCCTCTCCTCTTTACCACGGTGTTAAATACTCTCAGCAAGAAAATGGGGGTAACTCATTTCTTGGAAGCTTTCCTTCTCAGTCATCTCAGGGCAGGGACAGGGCCATGTACTTTCTTCTATCCCCATACCACCTACATCAAGTCATCAAGTGGAGCTCTTTACCCAAGGCAGGTGCCCAACAAAAACCCATTACTGATCAGATTTGAAGATTCTGGCATTCAACAAAATTCTACCTAGAAAAGATAATATGGTCAAAGAACTTCACAAAAGATTTAGGAAAAATAGTATCTATGGATAACATAAAGAAGCTTAATATGTTATACCATAGTTATTGCACATTTAATAATAATGTTAGTTTTAACATTTCAAGACTAAGTAAAATTATTCACTCATTTGTTTTTCTTAGGATTTGGAATTTTTTAAAAATCTCCATTTTGCAACCAGATAAATGTTCTGTCCTTCAGAATTCAGATCAACACTCCTCTTGAAACTTCTGCAAATTGGATTAACCAGCCAGCAAATAGTTTTGGGGGACTAGCCTGTGTCAGGCGCTGGGTAGTACCCTCTCAGCCCTTGTGGGGGCTCTGCTGGAGTTTTGTGTCCCGTGCGGGCCAGTACAAAGAGCAGGGTCTGACGCCTACAGACACCAACTGCGGGAGCCCTGACAAAGGACAGGAATGTCTCAATGGTGCTGGTTACAGCGCCAGCCTATTCAAAATTTCCACTGTGTCTGTCAATTTGAACCCACTGAATGACCCAACTGGTTATCCAGTAAACATACTTTTAAAATGTAGAAATCAATATTCACTAATAACTTATAATAAAGCATTCCCAAATATGAAATTATATCAATCCATAGCAATACTTAAACACTTCCATAATGAAACACCAGAAGTAACCCATGGGCCTCATAAGCATTCATTTACTCATTTTCTGAACATATTTAAAAATAAATATCTGTAATTAGCCATTCACATAGTTCAGAGCTCAATTTTTTTTTTAATGCAAACCAGTCATTTCAGCAGATGACTAGGAATCAGAACAAGAGAAAAAGGATGAAGAATTAATTTTCACCATCTATTTACTGGATGAAGCAAAGGCCCTGATTGAAATTTTATTGTTATGTAATTTGATTATTGACTCATAACTTTTGGGATCACCGGACACCCCCACCCAGTGCTCGCTTCCAACACACAGTAATCCCTGCAGGACCCACCCAGCCTGTGGATATCAGTTGGTCACAGCGCTGCTGGTTCCAGCCGGCCGCCTTTTGACAGAATGTTTCACGCATGCATCAAAGGTCATGACCACAGCACTCAGACTGACCCCAGCACAGAGCCAGAAGGTGCCAGACACACACAATGACCCATAAAAATAAATCATTATATCTTACTGATGTCAGTGAGAAGAGGAGGTGCCTCTTTCTACCCATTGCTGGCCTCATGATCAAATACAATCATTACTGCTATACTGATTATCAAAAAGGATACATCTTCAAAAATGCTGTAGTAAAACTAATAAGTCTTATGGAAAGAGAGAGAGAAAAAGAGAGAGTAAGACAGAGAAAGAGACTCATGGACCAACCATTGAATATTGGTGTAAATTTGTACCCAGATAATTAACAAGAGAGTCACAACTACAATTTTTTTAAAATACCAGCACAGGCCAGGCACGGTGGCTCACACTTGTAATCCCAGCACTTTGGGAGGCCGAGGCAGGCGGATCACGAGGACAAGGGTTCAAGACCAGTCTGACCAACATGGTGAAACCCCGTCTCTACTAAAAATAGAAAAGTTAAGCAGGGCATGGTGGCACGTGCCTGTAATCCCAGCTACTCAGGAGGCTGAGGCAGGACAATCGCTTGAACCCAGGAGGCAGAGGTTGCAGTGAGCTGAGATCGTGCCACTGCACAGCAGCCTGGGCGACAGAGCAAGAATCTGTCTCAGATAAATAAATAAATAATAAAAAAATACCAGCACAGTGAAAAATCGGTTAAATTACTAATAAGTAAAGAAATAGGACTTGCGGGGACTCAAACAGATATTTATACACCCATGTTCATGGCAGCATTATTCACAATAACCAAAAAGTGGAAGCAACTTAAGTATCCATCAACACTTAATAAACAAAATGGGTATACACACAATGAAATATTATTGGGCCTTACAAAGGAAGGAAATCCTGACACATGCTACAACATGGGTAAACTCGGACAACATTATGCAAAGTGAAATAAGCCACACTCAGAAGGACAAATACCATAAAACTCCAGTTGTAGGAGACATGTAGAGTGGTCAAATTCATAGAGACGGAAAGTAGAATGGTGGTTGCCAGGGGCTGGAAGACGGGGAATGGGAAGTGAGTGTTTAACGGAGGCACAGTTTCAGTTTGAAAAGATGAAGAGTTCTGGAGATGGATGGTGGTGATGAGGACAACGTGAATGTACTTCACGCCACTGTACACTGAGAAATGATTAAAATGGAAAATTGTAGGTGAGGTATATTTTACCACCATTTAAAAACACTTTAAAGAAAAAAAGGAATGTGACGTCACTTAACATTTTAAAAAGTCAATACCAGCTTAATTGAAGAGGAGGTAAAGAGGAGTTGAGGCAGCTGAGTTGTAATAAGAGCAAAATGCACAGAGCTCAGAGAGAGCCAGGCAAAATCACTTCCGGAACACAGCCATGGCCAACACAAACCAAGAAGGACAAGGTGAATGGGTCCTGTGTTCCTCCACAGCTTACAGAATTCTGCTGGCTCTGTGCGCCACTGCAAAATATAAACATGCTGGGGAAACACTGGTTTCTACATTATTCTGACATCATTCCCATATTTACAATCATAATAATAGATGAGCTAACCTGTGTTACAGAAACACATGTTGTGGCAAACACGGTTTGTTATTTAACATTTCCGATAATAGTCTGTAAGACTACCGGAAGAATGCTTAGCTTACTAAATTTTAATCAGTCCCAATTTTGCATATACCCTAGTGGCAGCAAACACCCTGTGGTACACCTCCACCCACGTGAATACACATTCGTGCAGGCTTAGCTACACACTTATTTCGAATTACTTTTCATTGCTTCCCTTGAATTATTCTATTTCTATTTAGATCAGTGTAGAAACTTTTGATTTAGTCATGAAGGAAAAAATAAGCAACTATTGGATCCTTCCAGTGGGCTGCTGCAGTATTTTCACAAGATGACTATACAGGAGAATGTGGTGATGCATTTTTGCTGTCCTTGAATGAGCCTGACAGAACCCTCTAAGACTTCCATGGACGGTGTGAAGTTGGGGCCAGAGACATGAACCCTGCTTTTCCCTCTGGGAATCACACTTAGAACTTCAGGTTGACCCCACTTATGAAAGACTTTCAGGGGTCAGAAGAGTGGCCCTGACTCCAAAGCCCTTTCCCCACTGGCCATTCCCATCCTATATTGTAAACCCTGGGAAAGCCACTGCAGAGGTAGATTTTGAGGAAGAGAAGCACGAAAGGCAGAAGGAAGGGAAAGGCGGGAGAAAGCGCTGTGCCACTACCCAGTAGAGATTGGGCCCAGAGAGGTGTGCTGGCAGGGCCAGAGTGCCAACAAAGTCTAGTCTGCCCATTTGGCCTCTGGATCCAGGGGAATGCAAAGCTAAGATCATATTTTGCTAGTTTTCTACAAACGCCATGAAGAAGCCAAACTGCAAAAGAAATACATCATGTGAAAGAAATGTAAGTTCCAGAAAGGAAAAAGTGAGGGTAAATGCACTTCCAACATGTCAACATAGTAGATGAATCACAGCCAGTTATACTTGTTCTAGTATTAAATGAATCCTTTCAACAGTTGGCAAAGAGGTATTCTGATTTCTGCTGTACACTTTTATGACAGGGTAAGGGCCTTCTATTGAGCACAAAAGAAACTTTATATGGAACACACGATGTCTGCAAAGCTTAACGACACACCAAATGAACACACTGTCACCAACACAAAGGGCGCAAAACGAAACCTTAAGCCTGCTTAGGAAGCACGAGCAGATGTAGAGGCATGATTTTCCTCACCTTATAGGAGCCATCTCTAACTCAGGATGCATGAGTTGTAAAGGGCAGCATCTTTCTAGGGTAGCAACACGGTGGGCATTAGGGCCAGAGACCTGGAATCCACATGCTCAGCAATCACTGGTAAATCATGTCTGCCACATGGATGCCTCATACCAGTGTGATCAATAAAGTAAAAATTCAAAAGCTGGCCATTCTATTTCTAATACATTCCCAGGAGAAATTTATGCCCCCATACACCAACAGACAGGCACAAGAATGTTAAAAGCAGCACTGCTTGTGAAAACAAAAAACTGGAAACAATCTAAATGTCCCTCCACCACAGAACGAATAAATAAACTGTGGGATACCCACACAATGGAATAGGGTACCATGGTGAAACTGAAGAAATTACAGTTACATGCAACAGCAGGCAGGGGTCTCAGAAACCAGAGGTTGAATGAAACAGAAAGCAAGCTGCAGAGGAACACATGGCATGCTATTCCATTTATGAGAAGTACAAGGATGCATCTGTTCAAGGGTACAGACACCTGTGGTGAAACTTTCCAGAAAAGCAATGGAATGGGGAACACATATTTCCAGCAAGTAGCCATCCCTGTGTGGGGAGAGCACAAAGGGAGCTTCAAAGTAATAGTGTTGGGTGGCAGGCATATGGGTTGTTCATTGGATCATTAATTCTTTATATTTTAGCCCAGGAGTGGTAGCTCATGCTTGGAATCCCAGCACTTTGGAAGGCACAGGCAGGCAGATCACTTGAGGTCAGAAGTTCAAGACCACCCTGGCCAACATAATGAAACCTTATCTCTACTAAAAATCCAAAAATTAGCCAGGTATGGTGGCGCATGCCTGTAGTGCCAGCTACTCAGGAGGCTGAGGCAGGAGAATTGCTTGAACCCACGAGGCAGAGGTTGCAGTGACCTGAGATCACACCACTGCACTCTAGCCTGGACAACAGAGCGAGACCCTGTCTCAAAAAAATTTTTTAAATTAATTTTTAAAAAATATTTTTATTAAAAAATTTTTTAAATATTTTACACATATTTTATGATAGTGTTAGATTAACTGATTTAATAAAGATGCTTTCTTAAAAGGGGATCAACAGTCTACTGCCTAGTTATGAAAGAACTGTAAGGAAACTTTCATGCCTCAAACTGAAGGGATTGCCACTCTTCAGGAGAGGGAAGAAATGGAGATTGGTTGCTCCAGAACTTACTCTTGGCCTCACACAGTCCCAGGGCTTGTATTCTCAGGTACATGTGAACCTTGACTCTGTCACTCAAATAAGACAGATGCTGGGTTGAGCACTGGCTGTGGCTGCTAATTGGAATGCCTCCTCTTTCTTGGAAGTGGTCAAAACACAACAGTACTCTGGAGCAGGCATCAGCAAACTGCAGCCCATGAGCCATAGCCAGCTGGCCACCTGATTTTGTATAGTTTGGAAAGTAAGAATGGCTTTGGCATTTTTTTTTTTTAGTGGTAGAAAAATATAAATAAGAATAATACTTTATAACATGAGAAAATTATAATTATACGACATTCAAATGTTAGTGGCCATAAAATTTTGTTAGAACACAATCACCTTCATCTATTTATCGGCTGTGGCTGCTTTCACTTGACAATAGCAAATTGAGTAACTGTAAGAGATTGGGCAGAAAACCTGAAATATTTACTATCTGAGCCTTTGCAGAAAATGTTTGCTGATTCCCGCACAAGAGAAAAGCTAAAAAAAATCAAGGCCAGAAGAACCTAAGATACAAAGTCTGCTCCTTTGCTTATATTGAGATTCATTCTACAAAGAATTTGTGGCTGTTTGTGAGAAAACATAACAAACAACAACACACATTTAAACAAAACAAAACAAAACAAAACAAAAAACGAGGGCTAGGAATAATCTGGACAAAACGGAAAGGTTGTGGGCCCAGGGAGAAACACCGTCAAGAACACAGTCTGGCCAGGCACGGTGGCTCGTGCCTGTAATCCCAGCACTTTGGGAGGCTGAGGTGGGAAGATTGTTTGAGACCAGCCTGGGCAACATAGTAAGACCCCATCTCTACAAAAAATAAGAAAGAATACAAAGCCTCCACAAGTATCAACAGTGGAATACAAATCTGTGTTTGAAGCCAGCCAAAGCAGAAGGGTACACAATTGTGGAAAACTTTTGGGTCTGAGGAAAACAAACAAAAACATCACAGTTATTCGGAGCAAAGCAGTTCTCCCATCAGGTGTGAAGCTCACAAACAGATTGGCAGTTTCGACAATATCCCTACAGCACAAGTAGCAGCAGCTTTGGGGTTTCCTGTGACAGAAGCCGGGCATGCAGTTCTCCCATATGCTGGGAAAAAGCAGCTCAGGGAGCCCTCGTCAGGTTGGTCTCACAGGGAGACATGACCACGTTTCAGCAGAAAGAGATCGTGCTCAGGCTGCCCGGGTCCCTATTATGTTCTACTGGGAGCACAAGTAAATTGTACTAGCCAAGTACACAACCTGTGCCAAGAGAGCTGGGTTTCGGTTCTCGTGGAGAACATGATGATACATGCGTGCCATCTGCACAGCGAAGACACTCAGGAACAGTACACAGTCAGCTGCTCAAAGTCGGTGGGTGAACAGTTAGAACAATCGGTCTTTGAGCTGCCTCAGGAGTGGGGCTGAGGGATAACGCCGCCCTCCTGGCTCTCCACTCTGAAGCCTACCTGAGCTCTGTCCACCTGAGCTGCTCTGACACCCAAGCTGGCCCTGCTCACCTGACCCCAGAGCTGCAGGGGGTGCCTAGTTACTGCTTTCCACAAAGGGAAGGAGTCAAAAGTCACATGAGAGAACCACCAGGTCCTATTTGGATGCAGATACCCCAAAAAGCCTGAAGACATGATGCACAACTTTACAAAGGGTGAAAAGACACAAGATATTGGGTTTAACTTCACAGGTGCAGTTTTAGTGCCAGGATCTGTGAATTGGTCTCATGTCCATCACTGACGGGAAGTACCCTCTGCTCCACTTCCGTTTTGTAATCCCCAAGGTGGAGATCAGGAGTTCCAATCCTGACTTGCCTGATTTTCAGCGGCGCATCACTGAGCAACTCCACAGCCTCCTTGTAGAGGTGAAATGAGAAGCTTGTGATGAAAGCCATGTAGGGCCCCAGGCAGGGCAAACACTGGCGAGTGATTTTGTTAATGACAAAAGAATGATCAGCGTACTTATGTAACTTTAAACTTAAAAATCATATTTTACATATTGTTTTTAACCTTTGTATAAGTTTTTGAAAGGTAAGATATTCACATGGTTCAAAAACACCAAGATGCTATAAAGAGAGGCACACTGAGAAATCTGGCTCCCACACTGTCCTGGTCCTCTCCATGCCCCCACCATGGACTGCCATTGTGTGGACTCTTTGGTGTCTACCCAGCATCTCTCAATTATTTACAAATAAACACAAATATATATTCTTTTCTCTTACACAAAAATGCAAAGAAGATATATATATTGTTCTGTACCTTACTTTTTGCTCTGAACACTACAGAACAGAAATTTTTCCACGTGGGCCTTCTCTTCCTTCTGTTCCAGCTGCAGAATGTCCCCCTTTGTGGCTGGACTACAGTTTGTTTAAGTGGACACACAGTTTTCACAACCAACGCTGCGATGTGCAACCTTATCCACACTGGCAGACAAATTCCCAGAAGCATATTGTAGATTTTAATTTCTCCCATGCTATTATTTTATCAGTCACTTTTATTCTTGTCAATGGCTTTAGTCAGTGGTAAGAAACACAAGAGATGGGAACTGGGATGGCAAAAGTCTGGGGAATTCTGGTTTTCACTGGCACATTGGAGAAGGAGTAACAGATGGGGCAAGGCTGTCCTGTCATCCTGCCCTCTCTCCTCCTCCCCTTTGTTAACACTGCCACACGAAGAGTTGAAGAAAGAACAAATAGGGACATGGGACCTAAAAATAAGTGTGCTTGTAATTTTCCGTGAAAAAGGGAGCCTTGAACTCCACTGCTCCATGATACTGAGGTCTTGGAAGCACCAAGACAAAATCCAGACGGTTCCTAACTTCAATAATGTTGCCACATTTCTTGATATCCTACACCTTTACATCCTCACTTGCCACATTTCCCTGTAAAATGAGGGCAGTGTTTGGGAGCTAGGCACGTGAGGGAGCCCCAGAATACAGGACAACTCGAGGTGCTTCTCACTTTGGCCACCACAACTTGCACATTCAAAACTGTTTTTTCTGCCTCTTATGTGTCAGGCTGTGCTAGACAGATGTTAGGAGTGCAAAGATATAATTGCTCGTCTTAAGTCAAAATGATTGACTCTGGGATGGGCATTGAGTTCCACAGCTACCAAACACAGAGGTGAGCACAGGACACCAGGATGGAGTCACAGCCAGGAGGGCTAACCAACAGCATCTGTGCACACTGACAGCACAGCCACAGCCCTCTGAGTGTGAAAGTAAACAGAGGCACATGAGGGGAAAGTAAGGTAGTGGGGTGTGGCGGGTGGGGTGTGCAAGGCATGGGACAGGATCATGAGATGTGGAGAGCACATGGACAGGAGACTGTGAACCGCCTGGTGGACCCTGCTCAGTGGTCCCTAAATTTCTGCTTTTGCTAGCATCACCAGAGAGCTTGTCAAATGCACAGTCCCCAGGCTACCCACAAAGGTCGGCCCCAGCAGGTCTTGGGTAAGCTCAAGAAAGCATCCCAGGGAATCCTTCTGCAGTTCCAACCCAGCTTTAAGAAACGCTGCTGAGGACAGTGGAAGTGTGGGGTGGTGGTCCAGGTCACCCCGGAGCTGGCAGCAGGGAAGAGGTGAGAGGCCAGGAGCTGACTGAGGGGGACCCCGATGCAGAAGTCCAGGTGCATGATGAGGGGGTGGGGGGCCTGAGCCTGCAGAGCAAGGGACAGATTTGGGGTGGAACTGAGTGGATGTATGACTGAAGCCCACTGTCCCAGCGGGCACACAGCAGGGAAGGAGCCCAGCCGGTCCAGAATTGGAACCGGCTTCCCAGAGGAAGGGATTTTAAGTTGGGATCTGAGGATGAACTTGCATTCGTGAGGTAGGCAGGCAGACATATGCGGACTCCTAAAGTAGTCACCTAAACTTCCCAGGGCTGCCCTAAGAGCCACGATCCCCACCCCCAACTATGAATGTGTTCCAAGCATGTTTAATAAAATTTCCCCTGCCTACCTGATTGCTTTAGGACTACAGCTGTGGGTACAGTCACAGGATTCCCAATATTCCAACAGTAAGGCCAAGGAGGGGCACCACGGCCCTGGTTTCTGGGAAGGGAGCAGCAGCCTTTCCCTCCACTACCCCCAGAATGGAGAATGAAAGTGTGGGCACGGCATGAAGGAGAGGGGAAGAACACAGCTGCTGTCTCATCCCCTTTGCCTCCCCAATAAGCCAATCAGAAAGGATACAATGGATGGGATGAGACATCTGGTACCAACGAGGACAAACGGGGATCAGATAAGTGACTTTCATGCCCACGCACAGGGGGTGAGTTACCCTTCCCCCGCATCGCTTTCTCCGGGTGTCAGTTATTTTAAACATCCCACGCCAATTACCTAATTCCTTTATTAATGAACTTAATTTGGTGGAAATAGTCTTCTTAGAGTCTTTCCTACTGCTCTCTAGCTCCTGCATGCTGTATCCAAGTCCCTCAGGTGGGTGTCTGGGAGCCACGGCTCAGTTTGCTGGGGAGGAGCTCAACACCCACCCCAGCCCCACTCAGGGCAGTGAAGGGCATCCTGAGAGGGCAAGCCAGGGGTGGGGGACACACTTAAGGCTCCTCAGGTGACTCAGGTAACTGTGCTTCACAAACAGCATCCAGCACCACTGCTGAGGAGGCCGAGCCGAAGGGCCCAATCCTTCATCCCGAGCCCCTCTGCTGACATCTTTGTGTGCTATGCACACACTGGAGAAGGTCTACCTATCATTCCCTTCACAGAAGAGCTCGTGGTGATTTCTACAGTCTGCAAACCACTGTACAGATACAGTTCTACGTAATCATTATCCTCACAGTCATGCGTTACTACACCCAGTTAATTTTTTTTTTTTTTGGTAGAGACAGGGTTTCACCATGTTGGCCAAGCTGGTCTTGAACTCCTGGCCTAAATGATCCGCCCACCTTGGCCTCCTAAAATGCTCGGATTACAGGCATGAGCCACCATGCCCGGCCTCTTTTTTATTTTTAAGACAGTGTGGTCCTTTCTTGCCATCTTGGCCAGGCTGGTCTCGAACTCCTGGGCTTCAAGCAATCCTCCCGCCTTGCCTCCCAAAGTGCTGGGATTACAGGTGTGTGCCACTGTGCCCAGCCCTATTCCTAATTTTAAAATAATGCATCACAACTTCAACCATCTTTATAACACTTGAGCATGTAACCCCTATATATACATATAACTTATCGATAAATCATGTGGAAGTACTAATGTAATATTACACACCTTATGAAATGCAGCTAAACCAGAAATCTTTAAAGATGGGATAACATACACACAAATAGAAGTTGCGGGAACCACCAGCTCCCATCAGCCCATTAGTGGTCAGGGAAAGGAAAGTCTAGTTGCCACTGGGGGTAGTAAACCACTAAATCGCGGAGATTAAAGCCAGGACATTGCTTCATTCAAATGTATCTTTTAAATACATGTTTGGAAAAATAAAGAGGAACTCTGTAAGAGAAAGTTGGTTTGCAAGTTAACATGGTAACTTCTTTTATTATTTTCTTCCCCTTGGAAAAGTACCATCCCGCCAAATGCCAAGGCTATAATCTCTTTTCAAGTTAAAATCAAATCCCCAGAATTCACAAAGGAACATTCTCTTGAACAAAGACTCAGAGAAAGGATTCTAGACTTTAGGCTGTTCTAAATTAACTGAACATGGCCTTGGATTAAACTGTCTCCCTGGAGCGATTAACACAGGAAGGCAACTCATCACTTTAGAGACACAGTTTACCTTCGAGGGCTCCTGACCTTGTGCCCGGCACAGTGGGAAGCCACACCAGTGCAGGGCAGGAGAGCACGTCCTACCTCATGGGACTCATGGTGGTGCACGGGTGTTCATGGTAGTTACAATTCTGGAGGACTGCTGAGGGGGCACAAAGTAGAGAGGGCCTAACATGCACTCCTGGTTGGCTATTCCAAGAGCCACACGATGCTGGCACCTAAAGGAAGAGCAAGGGTTGGCAGAGGAGAGGGAAGACTGTCCCAGGCAAAGCCCATAGGAGATCTGGAAGAATTTCCAAATGGCAGGAGAATCGAGGGCTTAGAGACAACTGGAGGAATCACGAGACGATGAGACCAAGAAGGGGTCCAGGTGTCGGGGGAGGGCCCCTGTGGCCGTGAGGAGTCTGAACTCACCTCAAGCACAGGGGAGCCCCAGTGCTTTCCGAAAGATTCAGCTCTCATTCAGAATTCCACCCTGACTGCAGCATGTGGCTAGGAGAGACTGGACAGGGAGCCTGGACTAGAGACCTGGCTTTGGCCAGGCTGGAGAAGAAAGTGACAGTGAACAGTAACCACGGGGATGGCAGTGGTAGTGACAACACTAGGAGCCAGGTGTGGTACAAGTGCTTTACACTTATTTATTCCATTAACTGACAGAACAGTTTCCTGAGGTAGGAACACTGTCACCTCCATTTTCCAGGGAAGAAGATGAGGCCCTGAGGGCTGAAATGACTTAAGTCAGACACTTGAAGGAATAATGAAACAATGAAACTAAAAACCATGAAGGTGCCAGGCGCGGTTGCCCACAACTGTAATCCCACCACTTTGGGAGGCTGAGGTGGGTGGATCACCTAAGGTCAGGAGTTTGAGACCAGCCTGACCAACATGGGGAAACCCAGTCTCTACTAAAATTGCAAAATGTAGCCAGGCATGGAGGTGTGCACCTGTAATCCTAGCTACTTGGGAGGCTGAGGCAGGCGAATTGCTTGAACCTGGGAGGTGGAGGTTGCAGTGAGCTGAGATCATACCACTGCACTCCAGCCTGGGTGACAGAGTGAGACTCTGTCTCAAAACACAAAACAAAATAAAACTGCTAAGGCAAATAAGATGCCATGGAGTCAGCCCACATGCCCATGAACAATGAATTGGATAAAGTGGTTCCTATACACCATGGAATACTACACAACCATAAAAAAAAAATGAAATCATGTCCTTTGCAGCAACATGAATGCAGCTGGAAGCCATTATCCTAAGTGAATTACCGCAGGAACAGAAACCAAATTTAGTCTATGTTTTCACTTATAAGTGGGAGCTAAGCATTAGGTACACACGGACATAAAGATGGGAACAAGAGACACTGGGGACTACTAGAGGGCAGGGAGCAGAGAAAGGGTTGAAAACATCTCCCTCCTGGGTACTATGCTCACTACCTGGGTGATGGGATCATTCATACCCCAAACCTCAGCGTCATGCAATACACCCATGTAACAAACCAGCACATGCACCCCCTGAATCTAAAATAAAAGTTGAAATTGCAAAATATTTAAAAATGAGAAAAAAAAAACCCAAATAAGATGTCATTTAAAGCACACAGTAACAAGTCTTTTATTGCTTCAGCAACATAAAATTTACATATAGAATTTATCCACTAGAAGTGTACAATTTAATGATTTTTAGTAAAGTTATAGTTATGCAACCATCGCCACAATCCAATTTTAGAACATGTCAATCATTCCAAAATATTTTCCTGGTGCCACTGTGCAGTCAATCCCTATTCCCTGCCCTGGCCCCAACCACAGATCCACGTTCTGTCTCTAAAAATGTGTGATAACAGTTTAAGTCCAAATATATTTAATCATGTTTGGGTTTATTATTTTTCCTTCCACTGAAGACATTCAAAGTACCTAAGAGCTACTTCAGGAGAACCAGGCAGCTTTATTTTTAGTTTGTATAACTTTATGCCATATGTTATTTCCCTCCTACTTCTTTTTCCTCACTGTAAAGGATTTATTCTGCTCTTGGCATTGGTGGTTTATCTAGGATCGTATATATAATAGAGTCAAACGCATATCAAGCTAGCACGGTCTGAAGTCAATATACTATCTGTTTAATTGTAAATGTTTCTCTGTACACAAAAAGATAACTTTATTCCAGTGAAGCTTTCATTTTTGCTTTATGGAGTCATTACTAAGGAAAAATTATAATCTCCTCCACAGAAGTACAAACAGCAGTCCTGGAGTATCACCAACCCTGAGAATACTTTACCTGCATGTTCACAGCTATCATAGCGCTACGACATAGCATCTGAACTGAAATAACTTTATTCTGACATCTGTTGCATGGGAGAACCTGCTGAACACACAAGGCTCCCATGAGACCTGATTTTCCTACCCTAAAATGAGGCTCAGGGGTAGGAAAACCCGCCTCTTCTTTCCTTCTTCCAAACCTCTGCTCTTTGGCAGACTGTGAGGGAGAGGGTTGTCTTCAGGCCACTCCTGGAGTGATTTGCTGTCTTCCGAACGCACTGAGCATCCCTGCCCCAGCCGCCACGAGCAGGCCTGGCTTTATCTTCTTCAGGAATCTTCCTTCCCAGGGGCCTTTCTCAGAGGTTCTGCCCTGAGAGGCCAGGCACCACCCCTTCCCCAACTGCATCACCAGGGCAGTGGACCTCTTTGTGGCTCCCAAGTTCCTCCTTTACTCAGGAAGTCCCAGCAAGAGGCAGGGGCAGGCGAGGGTTCCCTGGGCCTCCCCTCCTCAGCCCTGCCTTCTACTCACACCGCACACTCAGGGCTGAAAGGGCCCACGCCACAGCCTGCTGCCTCCCAGCTCTCCCAGAGAGGCCACATGCAGTCATCACCTCATGGGGACCCAGCAGTGGCCTGCTCAGCCCCTCTGGCTTCACCTCCTCCCCGTTCAGCCAAGGCTGCAGGGTCTGGGGCTTCTGCTATAGCCAAGGAAAACCTGTCAGGTCCAGCTGCAGTCCCCACAGTGGTGACACCGCTCCTTGTACCTTTAAAATGGCTCTGGAGCAGCGACTCTCAACTGGGAATGATTCTGCTCCCAAGAGCCTGTTCATTTGGCAATGTCTGAAGACACTGAGCTGTCACACCCGGGAAGGGGGGTGGGGTTCTCATGGCATCTAGGGAATAGAACCAGGGATTCACTAAACATCCCACAAAACACAGGCCAGCCCCCACAACAGTCATCTGGCCCAAAATGGCAACTACATGTGACTCTATAATAATCTCAAATAAAAAAAAAAAAAAGGGCCAGGCATGATGGCTCACCCTTGTAATCCCAACACTTTTGGGGGCCAAGGTGGGAGGATCGCTTGAACCCAGGAGCTTGAGACCAGCCTGGGCAACTTAGTGAGACCTCATCCCTACAAAAAAATTCAAAAATTAGTCAGGAGTGGTGGCATGCACCTGTGGTCCCAGCTTCTTGGGAGGCTGAGATGGGAGGATCGCTTAAGCCCAGGAGTCTGAGACTGCAGTGAGAGTGAGCTATGATCATGCCACGGCAGACCTGCTGCAAAGCACATCCTACTTTATCTGTGAGGGCTGTTAAATCAAGTTTAGTGTAAAGCTGCCTCCTTACATATTTTAAGTTCAGCCTAAAGGTTTCTCTGTGCATAGTGAACTATAACCTATGTGGAGGTGTCAATAGACTGTAACCTAGTCTTACGCCAATCACCAAGTTTTTGCCAATCAAAGGGGACCAACTGTTTAAACCATGTTCAAATAAGGCAAGCCTTGTAACCAATCCAGCTCCTTCTGTACCTCACTAATGTTTTCTGTACATCACTTTCCTCTTTCTGTCCATAAATCTTCTTCTACTGCATGACTGTGCTGGAGTCTTTCTGAGCCTGCTCTGGCTTGGGAGTCTGCCCAGTTTGGGCATCATTCTTCACTCAATTAAACTCTATGAAATTTTTTGGCTAAGGTTTTTTTTTTTCTTTTTTTTGAGACGGAGTCTCGCTCTGTCGCCCAGGCTGGAGTGCAGTGGCCGGATCTCGGCTCACTGCAAGCTCCACCTCCCGGGTTCACGCCATTCTCCTGCTTCAACCTCCCGAGTAGCTGGGACTACAGGCACCCACCGCCACGCCCAGCTAATTTTTTTTTTTTTTCGTATTTTTAGTAGAGACGGGATTTCACCATGTTAGCCAGAATGGTCTCGATCTCTTGACCTTGTGATCCACCTGCCTTGGCCTCCCGAAGTGCTGGGATTACCGGCGTGAGCCACCACACCTGGCCTAAGGTCTTTCTTTTAACAAGGCAAATATCAGCCGTTGCTGACTAGTTGATTGCTAAGTTTTTTAATCTTAGAAATGGACTGGTATTTTGAAGAGGACTCTAAGAAGCATGTAATCTCTTTGATCTAGGTATCCACACTTGCACAGGGCCTGCGCACAGGAGGGTATGTCACCATTCACCCAGTGAAAGTGATCAGAAGGCAGAGAAGGCCGGTGTCTTGGAGGAGACAAACAGTACATGAAGGGCCCTGGAAATACACACTGATTTAGAACTAGCAGCAAACATCAACCCCTCCTCATCCAGCAGCTGCCTGGCAGAGACCAGGGCCTGGGTAACATGGGCAGGGAGGCAGTAATTGATCCAGGATCACAGAATATCCATGGCAATGGATTTCAGCTATGCTTTATGCACTAGCATTCCCTCCAGGGCCCTAATGCAGAGCAGCACCTCTCTTACCAGCATCGTGTGTTATGCTTCCTTATAAGATTTCATTTAATGAAAGGCTTCCCTGACTAAAAAGATTTTTAAAACCACTAGTCCAGCATCTGTGTATCAGGGTGTATCAATTAAGATTCTTAATTGCAAGAAACAGAAATCAACAATGCTTGATTTAAGCAGATACTTTGCTAAAAGGATATTAGGGAGGTAGGGGTTGGCAATCAGGAACAAGAGGCAAACATATCCCAGAACTGGTCAGGTGAGGCCCCGACTGTAATAATCCCAAGCCCTCAGTGCCACAGCCTGTGCAGCCAACAGCACCAGCCCTGGCCACTACTTACTGCCACCAGCCACACAGTCTCTGCCATCCCAAGGACTCAGCCCTATATAAACTACTATTCCCACAGCCAGACTGAGCTCTTCACTGAGTCCCTGAGCTTTTGGTGCCACTGGCTCTCAATCAGAGATTAGGATGATTGCATGGACCTGCAGGGCCCAGACCCTAGCTGCAAAGGATGCTGGGAAGTGAATCTCTGCATTTGTATTTTTCCCACTGTGTGGTGGACTCTGCTGCCCACCATGTGTCGTAAAAAAAGAAATTTTCCAAGCACAGAAAGGGATCTAAAAGGATGACAGTGGGTACATACAGAAAAACCTCTCTCAAGCCATGTTTTCCCCTGCTCTCACACCACAACAATCAACACAGAAGACTTCTGCGACTGTATTAGTTCATTTTCACACTGCTATAAAGATATATTTGAGACTGGGTAATTTATAAACAAAAGAAATTTAATTGACTCACAGTTCCGCATGGCTGGGGAGGCCTCAGGAAACTCACAATCGTAGTGGAAGGGGAAGCAAGGCATGTCTTACATGGTGGCAGGAGAGAACATGGGAGTGGGGGAGCTGCCAAACACTTTTTTTTTTTTTTTTTAAGACGGAGTCTCGCTCTGTTGCCAGGCTGAAATGCAGTGGTGCAGTCTCAGCTCACTGCAATCTCTGCCTCCCGGGTTCAAGCGATTCTCCTGCCTCAGCCTCCCGAGTAGCTGGGATTACAGGCATGCATCACCACACCCAGCTAATTTTTGTATTTTTTTTTTTTTTAGTAGAAATAGGGTTTCACCATGTTGGCCAGGATGGTCTCAATCTCCTGACCTCGTGATCCGCCCGCCTCAGCCTCCCAAAGCGCTGGGAGCCAAACACTTTTAAACCATCAGATCTCATCAGAACTCACTCATTATCATGAGAACAGCATGGGGGAAACCGTCCCCATGATCCAATCCCCTCCTACCAGGTCCCTCCCTTCACATGTGGAGATTACAGTTCAAGAAGAGATTTGGGTGGGGACACAGAGCTAAACCATGTCAGTCACTGAATGTATAGGTCTCTTTCCACACATACCAAGCCTCAGACACCAGCTGGGTGTCCTCCAATTCTGTTTCTATACTATCTACCTGGAGGTAGTACCAGACCCCACCCGTTTGGGGCTCAGTCTCTAAGACTGTCCCCAGTCCCCCTGCCCGCCCCACCCCCCAGCCTTCAGACACTAGTCGCAAGTCTGAGCCTCTAGAACTTCTGACCAACTGGCTTCAAGCTGAGGTTTCCATAATCCCCCATTTGGGTTTGGTTAATTTGCTGAAGCAACTCGCAGAAACACTGACTGAAGGTTTACTGGCTTATTATAAAGCAGAGGTGTACAATCTTTTGACTTCCCTGGTCCACAATGGAAGAAAAACTGCCTTGGCCTCATATAAAATACACTAACACTAATGATAGCTGATGAGCTTAAAAAAAAAACAAACCATAATATTTTAAGAAAGTTTACAAATTTGTGTTGGGATGCCTTCAAAGCCATCCTGGGCTGCATGCGGCCTGTAGGCCATGGGTTGGACAAGCTTGTTATAAAGGATACTGCAAAGGATACAGATGACGCGAGAGGACAACGGACGGCAGAAGGGACACAGAGCTTCCATACCCTCCCTGGGTCACTGCCCTCTAGGAACCTCCACGTGTCCAGCTATCTGGAAGCTCTAGAACCCAGTCCTCTTGGATTTCTATGACAGCATTCCTTCTCTCAGGGTATGAGACAGGTCCCTCTCCGGGGAGGGTCTTAGGAAAAGACCCACAATTCAAAAGGAGGGGAAGACTAGAGTCCTACCTTGAGGCAGGTGAAAGGAAGGCAGGAGAGAGATTCAGCTTTCCTGAGGCTTAACACGCCCAACATTATAACAAAAGACTGTAACTAGGGATATGGTAGTTAGAAGCTAGGACTCGTGGACGAAAACCAGTGTACGTCATTTAACACCGCAGTAAGGCAGAAGAGCCCTGAGTCCCCAAGAAAGTGAAATACACTGAGAAGGGAGAGAAAAAGAGCCCAAGTATTATTTATATTATATGTATAAATATTTAACATAAACATGTATAAGCCTTTTTGTATGTTTTAAATATTTCATATAAAACGTAAAGTCCCCTACTTGGACATCAAAAATGAACTTCACCGTCTGACCTTGAACTATGTAGAAGGTCATGGCACCTGACTCTGAGGTTAGCAGCCATCAGGCAGATTGCTTTGAAACTAAATCCGATGCCAGCTACCATCGAGCTTGACGGAAACTAACTACGGAGAAGAGTTTACAATTAATGCGTGAGAAGGCAGTATATGGCCAACTGTATATATAGGTCTTCCCAACCATACTTACTCACTGTGAAAGTGGAAGAAGCAAAGACGCAACACCAAAGATAAAGATCTATTTTAAAAGATGGGTATATTTATAATTCACACATACTCAGACACTCTGTGGGTGGAGACACGTACAAACATATGTCTGCAGTCAGACATATACAAATCCACGGAGATGTGAAAAGCAAGAAAGATTTACTAAAACAAGATTCAATCAATGATGTCTGAACTATGAAAGATAATTCCAAGGTCTTTGATCTCAAGTTTGACATCTGATAAAGTCTGACTTGTTGCTGGAGTTGTTTTGTACAAGTGAAATTTTAAACACTTATAATTTAGTCACTATATATGTTGTTTTGGTTTGTTTTAAGCCAGCAACGTGTGTTTTGGCTTTTCTGCTGGGTCCACCCATTTTTGCGTATCTATTCCCACAAGAGTATACCTGGAAAATCTGAGGTGTAGAGTACAGCCAAAATTGATTTATGCTTGAAAAATATGAGGCACTTTGGGAAGCCAAAGTGGGAGGATTATCTGAGCCCAGGAGTTCAAGACCAGCCTGGGCCGCATAATGAGGTGCTCTCTCTACATAAAAAATAAAGATTAGCCAGGTGTGGTGGTGTACACCTGTAGTCTCAGCTACTTGGGAGGCTGAGGCGTGAGGACTGCTTGAGCCTCAGAGTTTGAGGCTGCTGTGAGCTGTGATCAGCCACTGCACTTTACAGCCTGGGCGACAGAGCGAGATCTTGTCTCAAAACAAACAAACAAAAAGAAGCATGGAAAAAAGTAAAATGAACTAAAACTATTCTACTCCGAGTGAGAAGATAAGATGGAAGGAGACTGAAATTACATGGTAATAAGGACAGTTAAACATTGGACTGGATCTCCACTGCAGCGGGGGTGATGAACAGGTAATCTATGGTGAATGATCAAGCAACATTCAGAAGCCAAAACTAGCTGGAAATCTTAAGAACACAGCATTTTTATAGATTAAAAACATATTTTTTAAGGCGATGTCTAAGGACATATATGTAATACTTTGCACTTGGAATCTATGGGAGTGGGACAAAGAAAAAAAGACAATTTAATCTTTCTTGAGGGGAGCTCTGAAAAAAAAAAAAAGACACTTTTAAAATGAAATCAGAGAGAAGCAGGTCCCTGCAATGACTGATACAGGGTTCCACAAAGAGAAGAGCATAATGACTTAACTCTCCACAGCAGGAGTTAAAAAGAATAGGAAATAAACATTTTATATATATAAAATATATACTTTTGTTTTGAGACAGAGTCTTACTCTGTCACCCAGGCTGGAGTGCAGTGGCATGATCTTGGCTCACTGCAACCTCCGCCTCCCAGGTTCAAGTGATTCTCCTGCCTCAGCCTCCTGAGTAGCTGGGATTACAGGCATGCGCCACCATTGCTCAGCTTATTTTTGTATTTTAGTAGAGACGGGGTTTCATCACGTTGGCCAGGCTGGTCTCAAACTCCTGACCTCAGGTGATACTCAGGTCTGCCTTGGCCTTGCAAAGTGCTGGGATTACAGGCATAAGCCACCGTACCCAGCCAAAATACAAAATTTTTAATGTACATAGAAAATGTCATTTGTGGATGCCGGCAGCAGGTGTTCCTTCAAGGTTATTTCCTGGCCCAAGGGCCTATGATTTGCAGATATTGCGATGAAATTGCCAAAGCTCACCTCTCATTGGAGTTATTTTGAAGAAATTTCTAAAGCTCACCTGGCATACTGTCCATTATATTTTGGCTTTTGATAAAAAAGTGCTAAACTTCCATTAAAAATGCATAACTTAAATGTGAAAACTTCTCCAGGACATTGTTTAAGCCCAGTTCAGACAGAAGATTCCAGCCAGACTCATGAAGCATCCCAAATGAAGTTCTCCAGGCTCCTTCCCAGATGTGGGGTTTGTTTCTGTAGAACGTTGGGTACTCTTTCCTATTACAAAACAATGATTCCAGGTTATGTACTGGTACAATGACTCCATGACTAAGAGGCCAGGAAGAGGGGAAGAGCGAGTGAAAGGAAATCAACACAAAGATACCTTGTATTTTTTCAGCTTAGAAACAAGTTTGAAAATGACCCACACAGATGTGAATAGACATTTTTCCAAAGAAGATATACAAATAACCAATAAACATATGACAAGATGCTAAACATCATTAGTTATTAGGGAAATGCAATTTAAAACCCCAAGAAGATACCACTTCACACCCACTAGAATGGCTTCAATCAAAAAGACAGACAACAACAACTGTGGATGAGGATGTAGAGGAACAGGCCCTCATACATTGCTGGTGGAAATGTAAAATGGCGCAGCCACCCTGGAAAACAATCTGGCAGTTCCTCAAAAAGCTAAACACAAAATTAACATAAACAAAAAATTATTACTCCAGCAACTCCACTCCTATGTATATATCCAAAAGAAATGAAAATGTATATACAAATAAAAACTTGTACATGAATATTCTTAGCAGCATTATTCACATAATAGCCAAAAAGTGGAAATAATCCAAAGGTCCATCACCTGATGAATGGACAAAGAAAATGTGGTACATCTATATAGTGGAATATTATACTAGTTCAACCATTATGGAAAACAGTATGGCAATTCCTCAAGGATCTAGAACTAGATGTACCATATGACCCAGCCATCCCACTACTGGGTATATACCCAAAGGATTATAAATTATTCTACTACAAAGACACATGCACACGTATGTTTATTGCGGCACTATTCACAATAGCAAAGACTTGGAATCAACCCAAATGTCCATCTGTGACAGACTGGATTAAGAAAATGTGGCACATATACACCATGGAATATTATGCAGCCATAAAAAAGGATGAGTTTGCGTCCTTTGTAGGGACATGGATGCAGCTGGAAACCATCATTCTTAGCAAACTATCACAAGAACAGAAAACCAAACACCGCATGTTCTCACTCATAGGTGGGAACTGAACAATGACATCACTTGGACTCGGGAAGGGGAACATCACACATCGGGGCCTATCATGGGGAGGGGGGAGGGGGGAGGGATTGCATTGGGAGTTATACCTGATAAAAATGACGAATTGATGGGTGCTGACGAGTTGATGGGTACAGCACACCAACATGGCACAAGTATACATATGTAACAAACCTGCACGTTACGCACATGTACCCTAGAACTTAAAGTATAATAAAAAATAAATAAAAAGAAAAAGAAAAAAAAAGAAATACTGATACACGCTTCACCACGGATAAACCTCAAAAACATTATGCTAAGTAAAAAAGTCAGGCACAAAAGGCCACATACTATACAATCTCTATGTAATATCCAGAATCCAGGGATGAGGAGAAGGAAATCCTCAAATGGAATCAGATGATTTCCTCAAGCACTGGCAGGGCAGTACCCCCAGGAGGACAGGGTTCTTTACTCGCAGTTAAATTTGTCTCTTCATACTTTCTAGATCTAGAAAGGCTTGGAAACAACTGTCCCCACCTCTTTTTTTTTTTTTTTTGAGACAGAGTCTTGCTCTGTCACCCAGGCTGGAGCGCAGTGGCACGATCTCGGCTCACTGCAAGCTCCGCCTCCTGGGTTCACCCCTTTCTCCCGCCTTAGCCTCCTGAGGGACTACAGGCGCCCACCACCTCACCCAGCTAATTTCGTTTTTGTATTTTTAGTAGAGGCGGGGTTTCACCATGTTGGCCAGGATGGTCTCAATCTCCCGACCTCATGATCCACCCGCCTCGGCCTCCCAAAGTGCTGGAATTACAGGCGTGAGCCACTGTGCCTGGCCAACTGTCCCCTTTCTTAATCTTTTGGTTCCATCTCCAAGTTTATGGATTTGCTACCTCTGCATCTGAAAGAGTCTGGGCTCTGGGTAATTCCAGTCTCACCAAGTACATCACTTCATGCAAGTCAGCTTATATTCTTTAAGTTTCCTTATGCGTAAAGTGGACATAGTTTATTCACCTCACTGAGGTAGTGTGAGCATTCAGTTAATGAATGTCAAAGGCAATAGCATGTGGGGTAAAATAAATCCTCAATAAATGTTAGTGATCATTTATTCTTTCCACAAATTCCTGAGTGATACTGTGCCCAAACTCCACTATATGTGCATGACTCCTGCCCTTATGAGGTGCAGTCCACAGGGCAGACAGCACCAACACACAATTACAACTGAGAGCTGGTCATGGCAGGGGAAATACGTGCTAATAGGGGAGCCCGTAGCTGGTGTGCTTAACTATAGAAGTCAGGAAAAGCCCAACTTGCGTTGGCTTCACAGAGGTCACTCTGAATCTCACCCTTCCACAGCAATTCTAAAGGGCACTATGGGACCAGCCTGGCCAATGTGGTGAAACCCTGTCTCTACTAAAAATACAAAAATCAGCCAGGCATGGTGGCGCGCGCCTGTATCCCAGCTATTCGGCAGGCTGAGGCAGGAGAATCGCTTGAACCAGGGAGGCACAGGTTGCAGTGAGCCGAGATGGCACCACTGCACTCCAGCCTGGGTAACAGAGCGAGACTCTGTCAATAATAATAATAATAAAGGGCACTATGCTCTAAATGGCACTAAATCTCTAACTGAAATTGGTACCCAGTGCCCAGGGTTTGGCAAAGTTACACGTCAATATTACTTATAGCCAAGGGCAAGCAAGAAACTTGGCAAACTGGAGGCTGCTGCGTGGGGGTGGCAGTGTCAAAGGCTCCAGGTCACTGCTCTCTTTTCAGAGGAAAACTCAGACTAGCAAATCTGAAGGAGAGAAGTGCAAGGGTCCAGGCCCTAACAGCTGGACCCTATCTACCATGGCCCAGCAAGAAAGCCATTCCTCTTGGCAGAGCAGTGTGTCCCTCCAGGAACTCAAATGTAGCTTTCTCTAGCATTTAAACTGTGAAACAAATACTTTGAAATCGTCATCCCTCCAGAAAAAACTTAGAGGAGCAAGTTGCTCACAAATAGCCCAGAAGGAAACCCCTGGGTAATTTTTCTGAAACCATCTTGTCAAGGGTTAAATTGTGTCCCCCCCGCCTCCACCCCACCGCAAATTCCTGTATTGAAGACCTAACCCCTAGTACTTCAGAATGTGACTGTATTTGGAGATAGGGCCTTGAAAGAGTTGATTAAGGTAAAAGGAGGCCATCGGGGTAAGCTCTAATCTGATATGACTGGTTGACCTCATAAGAAGAGATTTCGGGTACAGAGGAAAGACCATGTGAAGACACAAGGAGAGGACAGTCATCTGCAAACCACGGAAAGGGGACTGAGAAAAACCAAGCTGGCCGACGTCTTGATCTCAAACTCTCAGCCTCCAGAACTGTGAGACAATCATTTCTGAGGCTGAAGCCCCCCAGTCCGTGGGACTTCATTGTGGCGGCCCTAAAAACCAAACACTTTTGAATGATTGCCATTCTAACTGGTGTGAGATGGTATCTCATTGTGGTTTTGATTTGCATTTCTCTGATGGCGAGTGATGATCACACCAGTTAGAATGGCAATCATTAAAAAGTCAGGAAACAACAGGTGTTGGAGAGGATGTGGAGAAATAGGAACACTTTTACACTGTTGGTGGGATTGTAAACTAGTTCAACCATTATGGAAAACAGTATGGCAATTCCTCAAGGATCTAGAACTAGATGTACCATATGACCCAGCCATCCCACTACCGGGTATATACCCAAAGGATTATAAATTATTCTACTACAAAGACACATGCACACGTATGTTTATTGCGGCACTATTCACAATAGCAAAGACTTGGAATCAACCCAAATGTCCATCTGTGACAGACTGGATTAAGAAAATGTGGCACATATACACCATGGAATATTATGCAGCCATAAAAAAGGATGAGTTTGCGTCCTTTGTAGGGACATGGATGCAGCTGGAAACCATCATTCTTAGCAAACTATCACAAGAACAGAAAACCAAACACCGCATGTTCTCACTCATAGGTGGGAACTGAACAATGAGATCACTTGGACTCAGGAAGGGGAACATCACACACCGGGGCCTATCATGGGGAGGGGGGAGGGGGGAGGGATTGCATTGGGAGTTATACCTGATAAAAATGACGAATTGATGGGTGCTGACGAGTTGATGGGTACAGCACACCAACATGGCACAAGTATACATATGTAACAAACCTGCACGTTACGCACATGTACCCTAGAACTTAAAGTATAATAAAAAAAAAGAGAGAAAAAAAAGTATATATGTATATATATAATATGTACCCATAAAAGTTAAAAATTAAAAATTAAACAAAAAAAAACCAAACACATCTCAACTATAGGAACAGCAGCCACTCTTCCTTCTCAGTATTCAAGGGTATTTGGTAGTAACAGTGATCATTTTCCCTCTCTGTGGAAAAAGCCTCAGGATTGGAAGGGACTTTTGTGATTTGAAAGAAATGTATATATTTAAACATATCATTTGAACCAACAGAATCAATCAATCGAAATACCACAGCAGTTTGAATGAACGCAAATATGGTATTTGAAATTAGGGGTTATAGGTGATCTTACAGTCTCATTTCTCATTCTTCATCCAGTTTATCTTGCTTGGGTTGACCAATGACAAGAAATCCCGTTTTTTGTTTGTTTGTTTGTAGAGATGGGTTTTCACCGTGTTGCCAGGCCCAGTCTGGAACTCCTAGGTTCAAGTGATCCTTCCACCTAGGAATTACAGGCATGAGCCACTTCTCCTGGCCTCCTGATTTTCACAGTTAAGTGCTTGCAAATGGTAATATCTTAAACATCCATTTTGTAATTCCAAATGCTCTTAATAAAATTTACCTCAAAGTTTAAAAGATAGAAGCAACTCCTTTTCTAGTTGAAATTCTAACAATATCTAACAACTACTTGCATTTTTTATTACAAATTCAGGAGACATCCAAACTAACATAACACAAAAAATTACAAATCAACTCCAAACAGTCTGGCCTGGCATTAAACTGAGTCCAGCAAATGTATACTGTAATACCACAGTTTCTTGTACAGTTTCACTTGTGTGGATGTGTATTTAATATTTTAAAAATCAGACTTTAAAATTCAATTCAGACCATTTTTAAAAGACAGTGTGGAGTCACGAACTTGGAAAAGTATTTATAAGCCATCTAGTCCCATCCCCCTGCCTGAATCCCTCTCCGTTTACAGTATTCATCAGTTCTGTGAGCAGTTCATCTGTATCGCTGAAGAAAATGCTGACTAGTACAGGCATTAAATCAAAATAAAAGCTCACCAGGACTTCACCTTTTTTATTTCTAAAAGTTGCAGGAGACTTTTTAGGAGAAATTGGGACAATGTATCAATTTGAGTCAAACTCTCACTTTATGAGTCAAATTCTTGACTTCATAAACACAATCATGCACCGTTTAACAATGGGGATATGTTCTAAGAAATGGATCATTAGGGCCGGGCGTGGTGGCCCATGCCTGTAATCCCAGCACTTTGGGAAGCTGAGGCGGGCAGATCAGGAGGTCAAGAGATTGAGACCATCCTGGTCAACATGGAAACCCTGTCTCTACTAAAAATACAAAAAAAAAAAATTAGCCAGGACATGGTGGTGGGCATGGGCGACAGAGCAAGGCTCTGTCTCAAAAAAAAAAAAAAAAAAAAAAAAGAAAGAAAGAAAGAAAAAGAAAAAGAAATGGATCATTAGGTGATTGCATCATTGTGCTAACTTCACAGAGTGGACTTTCACAGACCTAGATGGTAGAGCCTGCTCCTAGGCTATAAACCTACAAAGTATGTTATTGTACTGAAGACTGTAGACAATTGTAATGCTATGGTATTTAAACATAGAAAAAGTACAGTACAAATACATTATGCAATGTAAAATATGGTACATCTGTGTAGGGTACTTGCCATGAATGGATCTTGCAGGACTGGAGATTGCTCTGAGTGAGTGGTGAGTGGTGAAAGAATATGAAGGTCCAGGACATGACTTACACTACTGGAGATTTTATAAACACTGTGCACTTAGGCTACACTAAATTAAACGTTTTTTCTTTCGTCACTAATAAATTACCCTTAGCTTACTGTAACATTTTAACTTTATAAACTTTTAAATTTTTTAATCTTTTTGACTTTCGTAATAACATAGCTTAAAACTCAAACACAATATAACCGTATAAAAATATTTTCTTTCTTTATATCCTTACTTTATAAGTTTTTGCTATTGCTAAATATATTTCTTTTTTACTTTTTAAATTTTTTTGTTAAACACAGAGACACACACACTTTATCCTAGGCTTACATGGGATCAGGATCATGAAGATGTCACCAGTCAACAGGAATTTTCCAGTTCCACTATAATCTTCTGGGAATATCGTCATATACACAATCTGTCATTGACCAAATATTACTCAGTGCTTGACTGTCTTCTCCAGAGACTGATCTTTTCAATCAATCTCCTAGAGCAAAGAATGGTGGGTCAGTAACAACCTGCAGTTACCTGTTGGGGTCTACAATAAACATGTAGAGCAAACACTGAATCTAGCTCAAATACACAACTTGGTTACCACAGTAATCGTTTTAAAAAACATAATAGATGTTTTCCTAACCAACTTCCACTCAAGGGACCTACCAAAGTGTCCACATTCCCTTTGTAAACAAGCTGAGGGATGCCCATGGTGCAATGAGTACACTTGGCTTGATCAGCTGTGAGCAGGGCATCATGTGCTTACCAGAGAGTCAACTGTGTCTATCCTTAAACTGTTTATGTCAGTTGCACATATTACCATGATCTCCTAAAATGTGATTATCAACTGTTGAAATAGAAGCATGAGCAGAAAGATAAACTGTTTCTAAGAAAATGAAGATAGATACTTGAAAAGCTTCTTTAAAAGCAAGTTGTTTAAGAAATTGCTGTCAAAATAAGTGTGGTTAAGACAATTATAAAAGAGTGAAAAGTCATAAAAATATAGTATCCTGCAATCAGTTTGCTTTGCAAACATCCCTGCTCCACTTTGAAGAGACAAACACTAAGACAAATACATATGTTCACAGACACATGATATTAAATATCAGTATACTTATGAAAAATTATAACCTAGGGAACCCAAGCCAAGCTGGTTAAGAAAGCATCTAGTCTACAATGCAGTCTGGGTGAATGAAATACAACTACTCTGAGTAGCATTACTGAACAGAATAATTTTTTATCATCAAATTTTGGAGTCTAACTGCAAAGACTTTGGATTGTAATCCAAGTCCCACCCTCCAAAAGCAGCAAAACTTCTCAGCTTCCCTGAGCCATCTCTTCTGTATCTATAACTTAGCTATGGGCCTCAGCCACAGCCACTGTCGGTGTTAATCATCATTGCTTTTGTTCTAGCACAACCTCTACCACCAAGCGGACACTAAAAGTCCACCATCAAGTGAGGGAGAGAGGAGGGACACGAAGTATTTTGCTATCTAAAATGAGTCCTCAGATTAAAACTTTAAAAGATCGGGAATCACTTTGAAAAGGAAAAAACAAAACAAAACAAAAAAAACCTACCCATAAAACAACAAAATAATCTGAAGTCACAGAGGCTGCCCACCAAGAAAGGAAGAAAGGAGCCCTGAGACCGCTGGCAGTGAAGACCAAGGCCTAATGTCACCCAAATACTGGCTCTTTCCCATTCAAGAAACAGAAACTGCTAAAAACTACAACAACAACAACAACAAACAAAAACAGATTGAATTTGCTTAATAGAAAATACCTATAGAGAAGTGTTTTTTTAACAGGATATTGAATAGATATTTTTTAAAAAACAACCACCCACCTGAGACCTGCCACTTTTAGCATAAGCTGAGAAAGACAAAGTACCAGTTTTATTCTCCAGTTTTTGGGTGAGCAAACACGACTTCAGATCTGTAGAACGTTCAAAGCATGCACAACCTTAAATGTGGCAATGGGAACAACCTTCTGTCACTTAAGCACTGCATTTCAGGAGTATACAGCAGCCTCTAGGTAAAACAATTTAAGGCCCAGCTTAACAGCTTAATCAGGTAACAGCTGAACCAAAATAGAATTAGGAAACAAGGGCTCACTGGAAGCAAACAACAAATCAATATTAGTTCGGGAATTATAGTCAGTAAAGAAAATCCAGGTTTTCCTTTTTTTCTTTCTTTTTTTTTTTTAAGACAGGGTCTCGCTCTGTGCCCAGGCTGGAGTGCAGTGGCACCATCTCAGCTCACTGCAACCTTCGCCTCCCAGGCTCAAGCTAACCTCCCTCCCACGTCAGCCTCCTGAGTAGCTGGGACTACGGGTGTAGTAGCTGGGACTACGAGTGTGCACCACCACCCTTGGGTAGTTTTTGTATTTTTTGTAGAGATGGGATTTCACTATGTTGCCCAGGCTAGTCTTGAACTCCTGGGCTCAAGGGATCCACCCACCTCAGCCTCCCAAAGTTGGGATTACAGGTGTGAGCTAATGCGCCCGGCTAACCCAGGCTTTCTTTATTCATGACTCTGCAAGAAGGATTCCACACTTCTCTTTATAATGAAATGTTTACTCTGAGCATACCTCTCAGGGTTTTCCCAGCCACTTGAGTTCACTAATTTGGCTGCTGTCAATCAAGATGTTACATAAGAATTTTGGCCTGTGTACACTCATGAGAAAGAGGGTGAGGAAGCTTCTAAGATTCCTAAATATTTGATGAGGACTAACAGCCTGTCAGGTAGAGCAGGACATTTTGGTGGTATTTCCTGAATGTTATGATATGAGAAGTCATCAGTGTGAAATTCTACCCAGCTATAAATTACCACACACAAACCAGGATATCCATGATGAGCAAATAGAAGTTCAGTGAAATGCATCATTTAATTTGTTACTGACAGAGACTGTTATTAGGGAATTCTGGGATAAAATCCTTTGTAAGGTAGAGTAATTTTTTTTTTTTTTTTTTCTTAGAGAGACACGGTCTCACTCTGTCACTGAGGCTGGAGAACAATGGCATGATCACGGTTCACCTCAACCTTGAATTCCTGGGCTCAAGAGATCCTCTCACCTCAGCCTTCCCAGTAGCTGGGATTACAGGCACACACTACCCCACTCAGCTAATTTTTAATTTTTTTGTAGCAATAGGGTCTTGCTATGTCGCCCAGGCTGGGGAAGGTCATTTTGAAATTAAAATGACACATACTTTGCTGCTTATAAGCTTAGCATTTGTATACCAGATTCTTTCACTGTGAGGAGCCTTGTGTGGGAGCCTGCCATGTTCCTGTCTGAGTATTTCGGATTATAAGCCTCAGTGTAGGGCCCAGCTTGGACCTCCCCCTCTTCAGCCATGTGTGTGCAATGCAGGAGGGAGGATGCTGACTTTTAGCCTCAGTTGTCACTATGCCATTACATTCCTTCCTCTTACACTCCAACCTCCCATCCACCTGACTTGGTCCTCTCTTCTCATCCCTGACCGGATGCTGAGGTCTCACATACCTGCAGAGCCAAGCAGACAGAGAACAAATTCCTGTGCTCTCAGGTCTGTTAGCAAGCTTCACATCCTCCCTCATCCCACACATCATCCTGGAAGTATCCGCTGAATGTGTATGTCCTTGAGACGGTGAGCCCCCTGACCACAGGGTGGAGTCTTCCTGTGCCCGTGCCTCTGACCTCATCAGGTAGTGAGCACAAAGTAGCTGCTCAATGTTGAAATGAATGTATGTGAACCACTCCTGATAGAAATAGTCACCTAAAGTCCCCACAGGAAGCCCTGGTTCTATTTGTCATTGATGCTGAAGAGCATATGTGACCTTGCCAGATGCCCCATCTGCAGAGGGCAGACCGTGGCCTCATACTCCATCTGCTGTGGATCTAAGACCTCACACCCAGGGTACAGCTGTGGCCAAGGGGAAAGGTGAGGTGAACACCCTGCATCATGTCAAAACAATACAGAGGCAAGTGTGTCAGCCCCAGGATTTCTTATTATACGTGCCTCTGCACCTATCTCCTAGAAACCTCAGAGCATTTTACACAAGCTACCTGCTGAATCGCACACTATCTACAATATAGGCAAGTCTTGTCAATTTTTACCTCTAAAAGCCTTCTCATCTCTGCCCACTTCCACATCTCCCCAGACATTATTGCCGTTAGCCTGAATCCTGCAACAGCTTCTTCACTCAACTCCCAGGACCCACTCCATGCACGCCTCCTCCAGCACCCCCTAGCAGTCAGACTATCTGGTAAGAGGTCATTGCTTCAGCCTCTGCTTCTAACCTTCTGTGGCCTCCTTCTGCTGTTACAAGAGAAGCCTTACAGGCCCCACCTGATCTGGCCTGGCCTTGCTCTGCAGCCCCACCCACCCGCCACTCTAGAACTCTGGCCTTCTTTCTGGAACCAGCACTCTCGGGGTCTCTGCACTTGCCCATTCCTCCATGGAGCATTCTTTTCCCTGGCTTGTTCCATGCCTGGCTTCTTCTCATCCATCAGCTTTCCGCTGAGGCCTTCTTTGACCCCCATCTGAATAGGTTTCTCTTTACTTCACCTCCATCACCCTCAGCATGCACCACTATCTGTGATGATTGATCTGTGTGTTGACCTGTTTTTCTCTCTGCCTAGAACAGAAGTTCCATGAGTGCAGGGACTCTGTCTTGTTCTTCACTTTATTATCAGAGCCTGATACAGAACCTGGTACTTAGTGAGAGCTCCAAACAGATCTGCTAATTGAATGAATGAATGGATGGATGGGTGAATGAGTGTATAAGGAATGGATAGCCCCCGGGAAAATCAACATCATCAAACTCCCAAAGAACCTTGAAATCAGACCCAAAATGGGCCCAGCTTCCTTGTAAAACAAAAGTCACACCTTTCCCTTTAGTGAAAGAAACCCTAAGTTCTGCTTACATTGGAAGTTCCCTGCACTCACACTGTCTTCTTCTCTTACAAATCCACAACACTCTTGTTATTGACCATCTTTCTATTTAGAAACAACTTAGAGTTCCTTGGCTCAGAAAACTGGAACTTGATCTTGGAGTCAGGCCCAAGGTCACAGACTCACACTTGAGGGGCTTGGTGGAGGAGCCCTCACACCCTCTGGATTGGCCTACCTCTGGCCCCAAGCCCCATCCTTTAGAGGAACAAAAATGGGAAAAAACAGAGGCCAGGACACAATCTCAGTGTTACAGGGAAGCCCTACTTCTCCCCCAAGACCCTGACACCTGGCCAGCCAAAGGCAGGGAGGAAATGTGGGTGGGCTGGGAGTGAGAGGCAGCGGAAGGGGATGGAGTTTGGGAAAAGACATGACTAATCCGGCCTAATCCCTCTGCTTTGAAAGCAGACAAACTTCAAATCCTGACTCCAATATCTACATTTCTGAAGGCCACACAGATGTTATTTAACCTCTCAGCCTCAGTTTCCACGAGTGTCAAAATGAATTTCACAATTTCTACTTTAAGAGGACTGCTGGGCATTCTGTCCCCAAATGTAATGTCTGGCTGCATCCACCCACCCTTCAACCTCCCAGGGTGAGCCTATTGTTCATATGAGAAAAATACAGCCACGCATCAATCACTCCCTGTGACTTGCCCCAAAACTCTGGGTTTACTAGACTGTTTTGAGGCTGGGCCACACAAACTAATCTACATTGACTTAAGTTTGGTAAGTAACAGGACCAAGCTGATCCCTGAAATAAGCTTATAAATGCACACAGCAGACATTCAATACATATTTTTCAATGAGTGAATCCAATGACAAGATGGGTTATGTTTATATTGATCCTACTAATCAAGTCTAATAAAGCAAAATCTCTTTTTTCACTATCAGTGTGTGGCACTAATCCACCTTGTGCTTTGATACCACAGACATGTGGCAAGAAAACTGATTTAAGCCATTATAGGGCTAAAGACTTTGACACTCAAGTTCTCTTCTTCTGTAGGCCACAGGGAAAATGAGCAACTGGGATGTTAAATGTTCTTATTTATTTTGGAGATTATTTTTCAGCTCCCTGAGGCTTTATACTTTCAATAACCAAAGAGACTCTCAAAACAGAACGACTTCCCAGTAAAAAAATAAGTAAGTAAAAATGAAAAACTAACCAATTTTCAATCCAGATGTGGACTGTCTCCAAATTTTGCAAGCATATTTAGCAGAAACATTCCCCTGTAATCTTGCTCCATAAATACTGAACAAGGAAGAGTATTGCCTCAGACTGATATTTGGCAAAATCATCTAATGAGATCTGTCAGTTCTGTGCTACCAGCATGACATCCCTGAAGGCTCCTGGTGACTGTATGATTATCAATTAATGCTGTCCTACCTCATGCCTCACTTGCAAAACAGCTTCTTATAGCTCATACATGCTGTAAGAAGGTTAAGAGAAGACTCTAACTCCCATCCCATACAGCTACCCTTCAGCCTAAGAAAACACACCTACTAAAGCACATTCACAGAAAAATCAAGAGCCAGCTATTCCCTTTGCAAAGGAACTGCCTCAGGGTATCTTTAAAATCCCTTTACAATGGGTTTAATTTAAGAAACTGTGACTGGCTCACAATTTAGCAAGTGCCCTTGATGAGGCAGAGGATGGGTGTCTAACCAAGAGGCAGGTTAAAGGTGTTGTGCTTACAAAACACAGCAAGCTTGCAAAGGGCATAGGTCTAAGGTCAGAAGGTCTGGGTCCCAGTCCCAGTTGAGTCACTAATGAGCTGCATGATAGAGTCATGTCATTTAACTTATTTGATTTCAGTTTCCTCAGCCAGAGATGAAGAATCATTAATAAAAGCCAGTGTTACCTACATCCCAGACTTACTAGGAAAATCAAATAAATGGGAAAACTGTTAGAAAGCACGAAGGCATACCCAAAAGTTAGGAAACTCTTTTATTACAGGTATACATGGATGTAAATCAAAGCCAACCAGAAAATCACCGGCACCCATTCTTGCTCATACTAAATGTATTTCCTCTTACTAATATGGGAACAATTGGAATGGGAGAGATTTCTATGAATCAGGACGAACACACAGCTCTTGGAGAATGGGTGCTGCTATCATTGAGGACACATCTACTCTGTGACAGCTTTTGATACCCTAGGACAGTCATACAGGCAATGCACTCACCCTGCTCCGTAGGGGATCAGGCCCTGATCCATTAGTTCATGTTTACCAAACATTAACAATGTGCTAGGAGTGCCTGGAATACTGAATCCATTGTGACCAGGCAAAGAGAACCACCAACCCTCAACACATTTGGCCAAGAGTGAGAATGTGATGGTGCAGGTCACCTTCCCAGTCACTTACAGGTGGGTTTGGGTAAGCTTTTCCTGCACTCTTGCCTGATGACAATAGTTCAATGTCTTCAGCAAATCATCATCTCTCTAGGAAACCCAAAGAAGAAAAAAGCAGGACAACCCCAGCACCTTCACAATGGACAAGAGTCGTGAGGGCTCCTGCTCAGTGGGCTGCAGCGTGGAGCCAGCGCTGAGGCCAGCCATCTCTGCTCACTCTCCCATTCTCTACCCTTCACATTCATATGTCCTAGAAGATGAATAAGCTCCTCAAGCCTTGGCCAGAAAGAATATCACAAGGTTGAATAGCTAGAAAGAGAATCAAAACAATCAAAGGGGAAAATAAAAAGGACAATTGTACCTTGGTATCTGCAGAGACTGATTCCAGGAGTCCCAGTGATACCAAAATCCACGATGCTCAAGTCCCTGACATAAAATGGCATATTATTTATATATAACCTATGCACATCCTCCAGTATATTTTAATTCATCTTTAGATTACTTAGAATGCCTAATACAATGTAAATGCTATATAAATAGTTGCCATACTGGATTGTTTAGGGAATGACAAGAAAACACTCAACATGTTCAGTATAGATGCAACCTTTTTTGTTCCCTGAATATTTTCCATCTACAGTTGGTTGAATCCATGGATGTGGAACCCACAGGTATGGAGGGCCGACTGTACCTGCAAAGTTCTGCATGAATTCACTAACCCTGCCAAGGGAAGGGGCTTCCAAGAGACAGAGGGACAGCTGATTGCCTAACACCTAGTACAATGGTTCTCAAACTTTAGTGTGCATCAGAACCGCCTGGAGGGTGTGTTAAAACACAGAAACAAAGTTTCTGAGTGAGTAGCTGATGTTGCTCATCCCCTGGGCCGGGGGCGGCGGGGGGACGACACTTTAGAAACCACTGACATAATAAATGGGCAGGGGCTGCCTAGCTGGTCAGTCCCACTGGACCAACTTTTGATCCAAATCCATCACCTCCCTCCCAAATTGAGCCACTAGAAAACATAATAGGAATTAAGCAGCTGTGTCCTTTCCTGCCTCTCCCCTCCTCATTTCCCATTCACATGCCCATGCTGCTATGGATAAAGAAAACAATTATCAAGCCATTCTTTATAACCGTCTCCCAGGGCCCGAGTTCAGCTCTCACCTGTGCACAAGAAGACTCTGCAAAAGGAGTGAGTTAGGCTGCAAAAGAGAGGACACAGCACTGCAGGCAGAGCATTCAAGGGCTCCCCAGTCCAGTTCCCTGACCCAGTGAGGAGTCCCTCTCTCAGTGACGAGAGCATGCCACTGGGTCAGTGCCAAGGAAACGTTGTGACCTGCTTTTCTCCTCACTAATTTTCCTGGTGATCTGCCATCATTCACTGTGATTTCCCGCTGAGAGTTCACTTCGTGTCACCAAACGGCCGCCCCCGCCACCAGCCTCACCAACAACTCAGTGCAAAGGAAATCAACGAAGAGCCACAAACACTGCACCCCTGGTGGGTGGCGGGGCAAAACGCCTCAAGTCCAGGATCACAGCTCTTATGACCTGGAAGGGACCATCACAAATATTTCTTTCCTTCCCACACCTGATTACATTATACAGTATGCTATTTTACTAACAGCAGGAGTTACTGCCAAAATAATATTGTTTTTGTTTTATGACAAGGCTAACAGAAATTCCTACAGAGAGCAGTATTGTGAATAACGTAAACGCTCTGTGGTAATGGCCTATCCTACTAGACTCTTTTCTTTGCTTTAGATGTGGAAAATCTGGCCAATTGTCACACACACGTCAGCTTGCTTTTTTCTGGCTGTGGGACAGAAAAGGTTACACACATTTTGGGCCACAGTTGTAGGGCTGAAAACCAACTCCAGGTTAAATAAGGAAAAAGAATGGAGAGTGATTCATTCATAGCATTTTGGTAAATATAGACACTTGTATATGTTTGCAAATGTTCGGCCTTTAAGATGATCTTGTGTGCACAAATAGGCATATTTGATGGAACAAATATGATTTTCCCTCCCATTAGTAAACAAAATCCAATGAACTCTTTCTCACATGCAAAACTGCACCAGTTCCCATGCCCTGAGTGCCTGACTTGGTGTAGACCCAGCATCCTCCAAATCAGTAACAAAAACACAACCTCTGCTTACCCCAAAATTATGAATCAGTCAGATATCTCATGCTCAAGACATGGTCCACAAGCCCAGCTGTATTCAGAAAATTCTGGAGCAGAAGGGCAGTCCATTCTCAGGTGACAATATTGGTTGAGGCTTCAAGAACATTGATTAAAAACCCTTGCACCCTCCCTACTCACAAAAGAATCCACTCATTTGCATCCATAGATGAGGCCACGCACAAGTCGCCTTCACACCCAACACCCATGGTGGTCCCCGTCCTCACCTGTTTTCCAGGAGTGTCATGCACACCACCTCTCGCACCCCGGGGTTGTTGGCCTTCTCCACAGAACAGCCCTGCAAGTTCCAGGTGGCCAGCCTCAGCACAGGCCTCCCATCCCTTGTGCCTCCAAAGGCCTCCACGGAGGGCCGAGTGGAGATAATCTGGGTGGGCCCCCCTGGCGGCAGGTCCAGGTCCTCACTCTGCAGGCTCAGGGAGGTGGGGCTCGGGTGAGGCTTGGCGATGAAGGTCAGTCCCCCGTTCGTGTGGGTGGATGGGGGCCTGGACCTCTCAGCGAACACCTGGTGCCGTATCCTGTCCAGGAAGGCGGCATTGATACCATCCATCCTCACTAGGTCCTCAACACTGCGAAAGGGCCCATGCTCACGGCGGAAGTCCACGATGCTGAGGGCCATTTTCTCCGAGAGGCCTCGCACGCTCATGAGCTGGGCCGGGGTGGCTGTGTTGATGTTAACACGTGGGGTGAGAGGCACAGCTGTGGCCAGGTGGTGAGGCTGCTGTTCCGCTAGCAGGTCCCGCCGCAGGGAACTGGGAGAGTGCTGCGTGGAGCTGCCCTTGCTGCTCACACAGATCTCAAATTTGACCTGCTCCAGCTTGGTGGCGCCGACACCACTGACCAATGCCAGGTCCTCCACCTTCTTGAAGCCACCGATATACTCTCGGTACTCCACGATGCTGCGTGCCACAGCACGCGTCACCCCAGGCAGGGTCATCAGCTCCTCCTCCGTGGCAGTGTTGATGTTGAGCCGTTCCTGATTCACCAGGATGTTGCTGAAGTTACATGCTGCGCTGAACTTGCGGTTATGGGACAAGTCCGAGGGGTCCCTGGGGATGGAGCGGTGGCAGCCCAGGGTGCTCCCCATGGTCCGCCAGGATCAGGATCCCAGGAAGGCCTTACCACTGCAGAAGAGCTCTCTGGCTAGGGAGGAAGCCCAGTAGGCCGTACAAGCACAGAAAAACGGCAGGTGCAGGATTCAGGGACTGAAGAGGTTACTATAGACAAACACCGAATCTTCCATGCCTGCCGTGTCCAAAATTACCTTTCACTTGGCCGCCTAGAAAATAAATTAATAAACATAGAAACCCATTGAATTAGGCAATTTGCATTAGCACCCCCTATCTAGTGCTGGAGTTAGTAACCAGGAGTCAGGGACTGGTGGCTGCCCATGAACCCCTAAAAACGTAGGCACAGTGAGGCTGGGCCCATGTGGATTCTCCTCTGGGGACGTCCAGGTTTTATCACACTGAGCCCAAAAAGGCTATACGCCGCTTCTCTTGGGAAAAGACCTATCTCCATCAGCTTCACACCTCTTCTCCAGGCCTCTCTCAACCCCGACACTTGGGTCACCCACACTCGGGCTCACACAGACGGGGGGGGGCACCCCACCTCCCCCACGCTCCGCATCTGACACAGCGCTACCTGCAACCTGGGAAGTCCGTGCTCCCCGGCGCCAGCACTGAGAAGGGGCTTATCGACTCCCCCCACCCGACCTGCCGCGGTCCCCGCGCCCCACCTCTCGGCTGCTCCGCGGGGCGCCGGTTCCTCTTCCACCTGCGGCTCGGAAGCCTGAGCCCAGCCCGGGACAGCGCGGGCCCCCTGCCTCCAGCCTAGGCGCCAGCGCTGGTGTGGGTCACTGGCCAGGCCCTGGAAGCCGCCTACGCCGCCTCGGTCTGCGTGTCCCGGCTCTTTCTATGGGAGAAACTCAGCTTCGCTCTCCCAGAGTGAATAGAAGCCGCAGGGCTGCTCGGAGGCGGCGGCAGCGGCGGCGAAATCCGCCGCCGAAGCTACACCAGGACTTGCGGCGGCGCCGCCGCAGTTGCGTTTATCCCGGCAAAAAGTCCTGCGCCCAACTCGGGCGCGGGATCCGCCAGAGCCAGTCCAGACGCAGCACCAGCCGCACGGCTCCCGCTCGCAGTCGGTGTCAAAGCCAAAGTCCTGGCCGCGCCGCTCGCGCCTCCGCAGGAACCACGGCCACGCCTCCTCCGCGCGGCAACTCCTCCCCGGGACTCCCGAGGGCACGCGGGGGCGGGGCCCGGATGGGGGGCGGGGCCTGGCACTAGTGGGTGGAGAGAGGAGCCCGAGAGCGCAAGGGCGGGCCTGGAGTGCGAGAGGCGGGGCCATGGAGGAGGGGGCGGAACCAAGGCGCAAGAGGGTGGAGAGCGAACCGGAGAGCGCGAGGGGTTGCCCTGGCGTGCGAGAGGCGGAGCCATGGTTGTGGGGGCGTGGCCTGACACAAATGGGTGGATTGCTGAACCCGGGAGCGCGTGGGGCGGGCCTGGAGTGCGAGAGGTGGGGTCATAGAGTGTGGGAGCGCGGCCCGGGCGCGAGGGGGTGGGAAACGCGGGGGCGGGACCGTGAGCACGGGGGTAGGCCCCGAGAGCGCAGAGGCGGGACTTAGGGGCTTAAGGGGCGGAGCCGTCGCCGTGCCGGCGAGGGCGGGTCACAGGGAGGCTGTCCTAAGTCAGCTGCACCCGGACCATGGTTGCCGCCCGAGGCCTAGGTCTGGTTATGCCTGGTAGAGGCTGTTTAGGATTGTCCGAGGCGAGATCTGCCCAGCTGCTTTTCGTCTGTCTTTGAGGTGTGGGGATGAAGGCCGGGGCAATCCCTGAGAGGGCATCCCTGTAGGTTCAGCGTCTCACAGAGTTTTGCAGAACGTTCCAGAGCAGACTGAATGGGATGGTCTTAATTTCTGTCCCCACTTTCGGCCTTTTCTTTTCTTCCACCAGTATATTACCTTTGCGCCGCTCGGAGAGATGTCCTCTAATAACGCCAGCGACTCATTGTGTTCCTAGCAGAGGGCACGCACCACCCTCCTGTGTGTTCGCATAGGTCAAATACAGGTTTGCTCCTTTGCACATTTAGCGCTGTGAGTAAACAAGGGTAAGTTTCTGTAATTATTAAGTCTAATCATTACGAAGGAAGGAAATGGGGGCTGCTTCCCAAACCCAGAAGAGTTTTTGGATCACACTGCTAAACGACAATTTGGTTAAAGATTAAAGAGCCAGCTGCATTATAGTGGATACCCAGAGCTAGACTTTTCGATTAAGCAAATCATGCAGTGATATCGTTGAATACTTTGACCCTGGCCGTTTAGTGTTCTCTGAAGTTTCATCCCCAACCAATGTGACCAGTGCATCTGGTTTCAATTCCAAAGACTGGGTCAGCAAAAATAGTACCTCTCACAGGCGGAAGGTATTTCGGTTGTAAAATGAGAAGCAGCCCAGGTTTGGAAAATGCTACTGCCTTTCTGAGGCACATTCCCCTGCTATGTATATTAGTCAGGAAAACCAAGTAAAACTACCTTAGACCAAAAATAATAATAATAATAAAGAAGGGGGTATTTCTTGGTTCCTTGTTGAAAAGTTAAGGTAAGTAATCTTATCTCAGGTCTGGTTGCATCCGACCCAGGTGATGATGGGGTCATCAGGGCATGGCGGGGCTGCCTCCATCTCTGACTCCACGGTCCTCTTTATTGGCTTTATTTTTAGGGAAGCTATTTGCACTTGATCGCAAAAATGCCTTCCTACCTACCATCCTCTCCCACCCAAACACTGGGCTACATTATGCCACGCACTGAAATCCTGGTGCTGTAAGGAAAAAAATTGTTTAAGACAAGCAGGAAAACTTTTTGAAAGAAGCGACAACTCTTCATTGAGCAGAATACAGAAAACTCTTCGTTGAGCAGAATGCCTTGATGGGCAATGTGGCTGTGGAAGAACAGCCGTGGAGTGTGGCTACTTGGGCTAGAAGCAGAGAAAACATATATTTTATCATCCAAACCAGGACACTTTTTAGGTGAAGAGAGGACACTATCAATAATATCCTAGAACAACAGAAATAATCTGGTTTTATTCCCTATAAACCTAGCAAATGCTTCCCTTGGTATAAATGAAACCAAGCATTGGCTAAAATGCACCAAAGTGCATTTAAAAACACACATACATACACCCCACAAAAACATGCAATGAGATGGCTAACTTTAAAATGACTGAGTGTATCCAATGTTGGTGAGGACACAGAGCAACTGAAATGGTCATACATTGCTGGTGGAGGTGTAAGATGTCACAACTGCTTTGGAAATCAGTTTGGAAGTTTCCTAACAAGTTAAGCATATACCTACCACATGACTCAACCAATCTACTTATAGGTATTTGTCAAAGAAAAAGGAAAGCATGAAACCCAAAGACTTGAATGTGAATGCTCATAGGAGCTTTGTTTGTTATAGACACACACACACACACACACACACACACACAGCAAAAAAAACAAGAAACTCAAATCCATCAGTGGATGAATGAATAAATTGTAGTATATGCATACAATGGAATGGTACTGAGCAATAAAGAAAAACTATTACACAACATTGAAAAGTCTCAAAAATCGTTATACTGAGTGAAAGAAATAAGGCAAAAAAGAACATACTGTATGATTCTATTTATATAAAACACCAGAAAATACAAACTGACGTACATATAGAGAAAGCAGATTAGTGGTTGCCTGGGGATGATGGGGAGGGAGGAATGGATTTTAAAGGGCACAAAGAAACTTTGGGGGCTGATGGCAATGCACTTTGAGAGGTGATAGTTTCATGGGCATATGAATGTCAAAACTGACAAAATCGTATACTTTAAATATGTACATTTTGGTGTACTTCAGTGACAACTCAACAGCTTTGGAAAAATCTTCAAAAAATGAAAAAAAATGTTCTCTGAACTTAAAAAAACATAGACTTTGTTTTTGGGAAGAGTGGAGTAGGTGAGCCTGGGTGGAGATGAAAAGGCTGGGGCGGGGGGGATGAAGGAGTCCAAGAAGAAGTTGAGCAGACAGCTAACAGAAGAGAACATTCCCCAGCTTGGCTTGGGGGCTCAGGAAAGTGGGCAACAGAGGCCTTTAAACTTATGTCTAACAGTCTATTTTATCTGCTGTGCTATTTCATGATGCAATCCTCCCACCCCTACCCCATGTACAGGCACTAAATCTTTGTAAGATATGTATTGTAATGGCTTTCAATAAGTTATGTTTAGGAGAGAGAAAGTAAGGTAGCTGAATCTTTCTGGGTAAATTAAAGACAGAGAAAAAGGGCAGCTAAAATACAAAAGATGGGTGGGAGAAAGATCCAGGATTCAGTGGAAGCAGAAAATCAGAATAGGAGGAGACCAGGGAAATATCTGACTTTCAAGAATCCTCACTGAGATTGGGAAGCTGGCTAGGGTCCCGTTCTACAAGGAATGGGGGTTTTATTTGCATTTTATTATTTAGGGCTCTAGCTGACAACCCAGTTACATGACGATGTCAAAGGGCAGAGGTTACATCATTCCAGCCAAATACCACATCCTGTGGCCACTGCCCCTTACGACATAGTTCTCACCTGGGGCCTGGTCAGAGAGGACCAAGGTCATTGGTCTTTTGCTTTTTAGTTAGCAGTTTTAAAGTAAATGGTGATTCAGGGGAAGGGAGAGGTGGCAGACAGCAAGAAGGGAAAGCATTTGTCAGTCTTCAATTTCAGCACCCATGATGCTAGGCACTGGAGGTACAGTGAGGAGCACATTCCTGACTCTTCTATTCCCAGAGCTGATGGGGCAGCAGGACTGCAGACACTAAATCAGTAAGACTAGTGCCCATTGAAATAGGAGAGAGGAAGAGAATATGGACGTGAATCACAAGTAATTTCTGCTAGGGGACTTCCTGGGAAGTGAGGGTCAAAATGAGATTTGAAAGCTGAATAGGGAAATGTTGCCCCAACCCATAAGCCCTCAGTCCTGGCAAAGCAAGCCCCGTTTCCCCAATCAATGAGCTTCAGTCCAGCTATTGACTTGGCACCAACTTGTGTGCAATGGCCAAGCTGGATGCAGTCCTAAATTATATCAATGTGACAAGGCAACATCTCCTTTAGTGTGACCTTGACAGTGGATTTATCCCTCTTTATCAGAGTAGGCTCCCTGTGTTCCCAAACTCAGGAAACTACAGGCATTGGCAGCCCATTTGCACATTCTACATCAGATCCTGCCTCACCAATAGTTGTGGCAGAGGATGGCCAGACACCATGGATAGACACCATGGAGAGGGGCAATGAACAAACCTTCATCTTCTACACACAGACATGGAATTCTGCTTTCTCTTCTGCACCTGTGTATAGATACTCAGCCGGGAATCCCACCACCAGGAGCATTTTTGTATATTTCTCTAAAGGATTCCAGTGCTCTGCTGCATAACAGTGTGTGATAGACTGTACATGAGTGCCCAGTGGGTCCAGTCTCCCCTCATTCTCCTCCCTGTGTGACCGCTTTCTACATTCACTCCAGTCTTAGCCATGTGATTTGTGAGAGTAAGGCAAGCAGAGATAAGCACTAGTCCATTCCTCCTGGTATATTCCCTCCTGGAACCCAGCTGCCATGCTATAGGGAAGTATTGACTCACCTGTTGTGACTGAGAGGCCACAGGAAGAAGAACTGAGACACCCCAGCCCTCAAATAGCACCAGGGCCTCACAGAGTGAGAGAATCCTCTAGGACATTGCAACCCAGCCTGGCCCCCAGCTGGATGCGCCCACAGAAGTGAACCCAGCAGAAACCACAAGTTGCTGAGCAACCAACCAGCTGAGCCCAGCCACCCACAGGACATGAGAGAGGATACACTGGGGTTGTTTTAAGATTTAACACAGTGGGGTGGTTGTCTCAGAGCAGTATTCATCATACAGGTGTGGTCCTCAGGCCTTGTTTCCCAGCAGGAAGAGCCATCACCACAGCTCCAGGGAAGGCCCCTTTATAGCCATTGACAGTTGTCCCACTCTCGGGATGCTCTTGCAGGTCTTGGTTTCCACTGAGGATAGTGTTTTTGTTATCATTTTTCAGGTGGGTCACAAGAGTGTTTTCAAGGGTTCAGGACCCTCCCCTTGGACAGTTCTAGACAATTGTCTTGTGACAGCTGTAGTCATAGAACAGGGTTTTGTTTTTGTTTTTAACTATTGCATTTAAATATAATGAATTGGCATATATGTTTCTGTATCTGTTGATTGTGTTTGTTTATTTATATAGAACCATCTCCTCTTCCCAGTAAACACAGAAGACAAGGCAGAGAGGAGCACAGGAGGGAAGAAGAGCCCCTGGGGAAGAAGTCCAGTCTTTGCAGTTTTCCCCATTGTGGCAGAGGGGCCACCCTCCTCCCTTGTTCCCCAGGAGGCTCCTGGTCGACTTTTCAGGTCAGCACTTATCTTGGGGACAATACTTTTGAAGGCCAGGGAGGTATGGGATTTCCTCCTGATTTGATCCCACTGAGCAGAGTCTGGCAGCTTGCACACCTGCATCCTCCACTGCATGAGGTCCTCTCAGCCAGGCAGACCATGCACAGCAGTGCATGTTTTCTGTTCCCATCCACCTGCAGCTGTTTGCCTCCAGCATGGCCAATCTCCTGCCCCATCTCCTTAGGCTCCCTGGAGCTCAGAACCTCCCTGTTGCATGGAAAGTGCCGGGAACCAGCTTGACCTTCCCACACGCTTTCCTGTAGGTACAGTGTTCAGCCTTGCCCTACTACCCACCTCCTGAAGTTCTGCTGTCTGCACTCTGCTTTCAGACAATTGTCTTGTGACAGCTGTAGTCATAGAACAGGGTTTTGTTTTTGTTTTTAACTATTGCATTTAAATATAACGAATTGGCATATATATTTTTGTATCTGTCGATTGTGTTTGTTTATTTCTATAGAACCATCTCCTCTTCCCAGTAAACACAGAACACAAGGCAGAGAGGAGCACAGGAGGGAAGAAGAGCCCCTGGGGAAGAAGTCTTTCAGCTTCCTCCATGCAGCATGTCTTTCATGCTGGTTCTTTCTGGCTGACCTGAAACACAGGTGCCTGCAGAGGAAGGTGAAGAACCTCCCCATGGTCCCCAGCTAGCCCTGACTGTTTCCATAGGGAAAGGCTGGGTCATTCCCCAGGGCAATTTCTTCTGATCCTGCACCTGTCCGGGCTGCCCAGTGTGCAGTTAGTTTCCTCTGTAAGAGACACCCTGGAGGAAGTTGGTTCCATTTGGGGCTCCACCACTGCTGCTGGGGTATGGGTGGAGAGGAAGGCCACAGGGCCTCGCTGGGGGTGCTGTGCAGTGGGGGTACAGGCTAGGGAGGGGACTGGCAGGGAGGCTAGCTGTGTTGGTGGCTTCCGCCCTGCCTCCTGATCCTCCCCAGGCCTGTGATTTCTTTGTTGCTCCTTTGTGTATTCACAACACAGAAATTTAAAATGGGAATTGTAGGCTCACTATACTTCTGCTGTGTTGTACCCCCACTGCAATCGCGCTCCATTGTATTTACCCACGGTAACACTTTTATATGTCTATGGAGTGTGAAAACTTTCTCTCAAGAAATTCTTCATCCTCCTGTACTCCAGCCTGGGTGAAATCCTGTGTTTAAAAAATGAAAGAAGGAAATTCCGCATCCTCAACACAAGCAAGAGAGGCCCCTAGAATCTAAAGATGAATGTAGAGCATGAGGAGGAAATGAATGTAGAGCATGAGGAGGAAAACAAGTGTCCAGCCACTCTCTGGCTATAAGAACCCTGAGCAGACTGAATTGATGGTGTCCATAGGTCATTCCTGAAAAGGGATTCAGGATCCTTGCAGCACCGGAAATATCATGAAGTACTGGCCACCTATCTGCTCCCAAGCTACAAGAGATCCAAGCTGGAGACTATAGCACAGTCCCAGAACCTCCCTCCCCACCTTCAGCTGATCCCACCACTAGCTGCACTCCTTCCCCATCCACAAAGCACATCACAGCTTCTCAGGCAACAGATTGCTGGATCGGATGGTAAAAACATGTTTTGTAAGAGTTTTGTGAGAAACTGCCAACTGTCTTCCAAAGTGGCTACACCATTTTGCATTTCCACCAGCAATTAATGAGAATTCCTGTTGCTCCATATTTGGTGTTGTCAGTGTTTGCAATTTTGGCCATTCTAATAAGTGTAAAGTGCTATGTTATTGTTGTTTTAATTTGCAATTCCCAGATGACATGTGATGTGGGACATCTTTTCATACCCTTAGTTGCCTTTTGTATATCTTTTTTCGTTGAGGTGTCTGTTAAGGTAGTTTGCCCATTTTCAATCCGTTGTGCATTTTCTTTTTGTTAAGTTTTAAGAGTTGTTGGTATATTTGGAATAACAGTCCTTCATGAGGTATCTCTTTTGTACATCGTTTCTCCCTATGTCTTATCTCTCATTCTCTGGTCAGTGTCATTTGCTAACCAGCAGTTTTTAGTTTGAATAAAGTCCAGCTTATCAATGCTTTCTTTCATGGATTGTGCCTTTTGAGTCATATCTGGAAAGTCTTTGCCAAACCCAAAGTAGATTTTCTCCTGTGCTATCTTTTAAGAGTTTTATAGTTTTATGTTCTATATTTTGGCCTATGAGCTATGATCTATTTTGAGTTTTTTATGAAGGTATCAGTTTTGTGTGGAGATTCTTTTTTTTTTTTTTTTGATGTTCAGTTGTTCCAGCATGATTTGCTAAAAGACAGTCTTTTCTCCATTGTATTGTCCTGGATCTTTTGTCAAGATCAGTTGAGTATATTTATGTGGATCTATTTCTGGGCTCTCTATTCAGTTCTACTGACCTATTTGTCTGTTCTTATGACAATACCACACTCCCTTGATGACTGTAGCTTTATGGTAGGTCATGAAGTCAGACAGTATAGTCCTCCAACTTTTCTTTTTCTTCAATATTAAGTTGGCTACTCTGTCTTTTGCCTTTCCATATAAACATTAGAAGCAGTTCATTGATATCTGCAAAATAACTTGCTGGAATTTTAATTGGGATTGTGTTGAATCTATAGATAAAGTTTAGAAGAACTGGACAATACTGAGTCTTTCTATTCATGAACATGGAATGTCTCTCTGTTTGTTTAGTTCCTTTTTTCTTTCTTTTATCAGAGTTTTGTTTTTTCCTCATGTAGATCTTGTATGTATATTGTTAGATTTATACCTAAGTATTTCATTTTGTGGAATGCTAATGTAACTGGTATTGTGTTTTAAATTTCACATTTCACTTGTTCATTGCTGGCATGTAGGAAAGGGATTGAGCTTTGTATATTAACCTCATGTCTTATAACTTTGCTTTAATTGCTTAGAAGTTCAAGGACTGTTTTTGGTCAATTGTTTTGGATTTTCTATATAGGAATTGTGTCATCTGGAAACAAAGTTTTTATTTCTTCCCTCCAAATCTGTATACCCTTTATTTCCTTTTATTTATTTATTTATTTATTGTATTCGCTAAGACATCCAGTACAATGTTTAAAAGGAAGGGTGAGAGAGGACATCTTTGCTTTGTTCCTAATCTTAGCAGGAAAGCTTCTAGTTTCTCAAAATTAAATATAATATTATCTGTGGAGTTTCTGTAGATGTTTGATATCAAGTTGAAGAAGTCTTCCTCTATTCCTAGTTTGCTGACCGTTTTTATCATGAATGGATGTTGGATTTTGTCCAGTGCCTTTTTTGTATCTATTGGTATGATCGTGTGATTTTTCTTTTCTTTTCTTTCCCTTTTTTTAAGCTTGTTGATATAATAGACTACATCCATTGATTTTTTTTAATGTTGAATCAGCCTCGCATACCTAGGGTAAAGCCTGTTTGGTCATGTTAAGTAATTCTTTCTGTACACTGTTGGATTCAATTTGTTAATATTTAGTTGAGGACTTTTGCTTCTATATACTTGAGAGATATTCATTTGCAGTTTCCTTTTTTGTAATGTCTTTGACTGTCTTTTCTGTTTTTTGTTTTTTTTTTGAGATGGAGTCTCACTCTGTCACCCAGGCTGGAGTGCAGTGATGCGATCTCGGCTCACTGCAAGCTCCGCCTCCTGGGTTCACGCCATTCTCCTGCCTCCGCCTCCCGAGTAGCTGGGACTACAGGCACCCACCACCACACCCGGCTAATTTTTTGTATTTTTAGTAGAGACAGGGTTTCACCGTGTTAGCTGACTGGTTTTGTTTTAAGGTAATGCTGGTCTCATTCAATAAGTAAAGGAAATATTAACTCGGCTTCCATATTCTAGAAGAAATTCTAGAGGATTGGTATAAATTTTTCCTTAGATGTTTGGTAGCATTCACCAGTGAATCTGCCTGGACCTGATGCTTTCTGTTTGGGAAAGCTATTAATTATTGATACAATTTCTTAAATAGATACAGGCCTACTAAGATAGTCCATTGTATATATTTTTCAGGGTTTTTTTTTTTTCCCAAAATGAAGTTTTAAAACAGAATTAATCAATAAATTTCCATGATAATGAAATAACTAAAAAGAGTTTTGAACAAAATGTCCCCATTTAGGTTCCATTTGCCTGTTTGCAGGTGTTTCAACGTATTTGCTGAGGGGTTGTACAAGCATTTCTGCTAATAGAAATGGAGAAACCTATTTCTTCTGGTCAGATACACAGATATTGAGGAAAAACAGTTTCTAATTATTCTTACATGCAAACCTAAATATGTTTTGGTTTTATAAAATGGCTTAGCATCAGCTCCTGAAATAGAGCTTGATACCAGTTAGAAACAGGCACCTGCATTCGCAGCTTCCCAGGAGACCCAGGAACCTCCTTTAGAGCTCCTAGTCTACTGACTAATACAGGGTTTCATCTCATGACTGACAAATGAAGACCTTTGTCATTTCCCCAACACCTTAAATGCCTTTCCAATTGGCACTTTATTTCTTATGGTGTGTTTGGCCAGAGATCATTGTGGCAAAGCCCCAACAAAACGAGGTAGTTTCATTTACAGTAACAAAATGGAGAACATTTACCATCAGAGGCACTGTGTTGTCCCTCCACCTCCAAAACTATTATTATTACAGAAAATAGTATTCATTAATCTTTAAAGATGATGTGATTATCACCATCACATTTAGGAAATTAAGCTGCCATTCACTTTATTCATTTCCTCTAAAAAGCAACATTTCCAGTGAGTTTCAGACTTTCACTTTTTCACAGAACAGTTTATTCTTTTTTGTTTACTGGATTTGAGGGTTTATGAAATGGTCTTCTCAGTAAAGTCCATTACCTTGGTCTCTGGATGCCTAATTAGGAGCCTTCTCCAAGCACAAAATAATACAGAAGCAGGAGAAGAAATGAGGCAACTATTTCTACCTTATGACAAGTCAGGGGAATGTCCTTGGACCTACACTTCTGGTGGTGGGGTGAGGAGGCTCCTTCAGCTCCGCCACGGGCCAGAAGAATTGAGCACTGTTGTTGGAGCTTGGGAGTGGAGGGAAAGCCTTTCATATACCTAGGAACAGCAGGTAAACGTCAATTGCTCTGCCTCCCACTTCACACTCACCTGACAGCAGCTACAGCCTGGACTTGGCTGTTGACACCTGCCCTACTCAATGTCACAATGCCTTTTCTGGTTTCACCATCTATTTCTTTTCAATGTTGCCACTGGTGTTTTTTTTTTTTTTTGTTTTTGTTTTTGTTTTTGTTTTTAGTTTTTTGTTTTTTTAGCCTTATTTCTTCTAAATATTGGAAGACTGAAGGCCTGGTAAGGCTAGTCCCTGACCCCAGCCCCACTTCCAGGAATGGCTCCCCTAAGAAATAGTCATGAAGACCTTGTAGAGCATCCCCAGAGTGTGATCTAATGGTAGTGAGAAAAAGGATCTTAGGAGGCCCCAGACACAGCATTAAATACAGCTGAACCACTCTGTAATGACTTTCTCCTTATTTGTGTCTCTGTTACTCTAAAAGCATGAAGGGAAGCTCTCAGTTTGAGGCCACTGTGACCACAACACATTCTCATATGTGTTAATCTGTCTACAGAAAATGCTGACCTTAGGCTCAGAATTTTGGCAGGCACCATTATTTAGCTAGAATGTAATTATATTGTTTTCTTTTTGTTGTTGTTTTTTTAAGCTACCTTCTATTAATGGCAAAGGATAGTGTTGTTCCATAGACAGTCACACATTCTCATGTACAGATGGTGCTCAGAGGGCAATACACCATGAAGGTGAACAAGAAAGACTGCAGTGTGAAGACTGTGTCTTACAAGCAATGGTTCTTAACCTTAGCATCTCATGAGAACGCTGCAGGGCACTTGTCAAAATTCCAATGCCAAGGCCCTTCCCCAGACCAATTCCATCAAAAACTTGGGATGGGATCTAAGTGTGAGTGCTTATTAAAGCTCTAGATCACTCCAGTGCAGAGCCACACTGGAGAACCAATGCTTTAAACTGATCTCAAGTCTGAGCATGAATGAGACAAAGCTTGTTCTCCACACCACGGCAGCAGGATTAGTATCTGGAACATAGATATTCTAATGACCAAGGTCACCTGCCGTCTTAAAATCTAAGTGCAAAGAATTACAGAACTGTAGAGTAGAGCTGCAGAAAGTCTGAGAGCTCATTTTAAATGAGTCTGCATCCTCATTTTATTCACCAGAAAACTGAGCATAGAAAGGCCAAGTGATTCCTTGCTGAGAATCACTCCCTAGGAGCCCAAGGGGCTACTTCCCCAACATCATGCTCCCTCTTTGGTGGATGTAATTGCCTCAATTGTGAATTCCTTCTGAAGGAAGCTAGTCTTTTTGAGGAATATGCTAAAGACCTAAAAAGTTAGAGGATTGGCTCTTTCATCCACAAAGTAGGTATGAAAGAAGTTGTAGGGAGCCCAGGAGGCACTATGGACATTCCTCAAAGTCTGTTCCATGGTTGGAAGGCACTGGATTAAACACATTGAAATGAGTTTCATCACTGCAGGACTTCTCATGACCTTTAATTTACTAATGTGCAGGGGATCTTCAAGAAGAGGACAGACAGAGCTTATTTGCCCATTTCTGTGAAACATTTCACAGGACTAGCTTTTCTTGGGGAAATATTGGGGGACACAATTTCTAAAAGGTCTGGCCCACTGTGTCTCCTACTCTGCTTTACTTTTCTTAACAGCATTGATCACTTACATACTTTGTTATTGCCTGTGTTATTCTCACTAAAATAGAAGTTCCTTGAGGAGAGAAACTTTGGCTTCATTGCTATATCCCTAGCACCTCCAAAAGTGCCTAGCTTGTAATAAATATTTGCAGAAGGGCTAATGGGTAGTCTCTTAAAACACAAGTAATCGTGACTAGATACCTAGTGAGACTCCTGCTTCTGATTGCAAATCTGTCACCACAACTTTAGGCTGAATTTTAGAGTCTGCTTCCTGGGGGAACCTGGTCACACCTCGGGCTAATATCCAGGCTCTGGCACTAATTAACTCCACAACCTTGGGTAAGTCACTTGACTTTCCTGGGCTCCATTTCCTCATCTAGCAAAAAGAGTGGACTGGATTAGACAACCTCCAAAGTTTCCTTCTCAGGTATTGTATAACAAGTAGTTAAATTAAAATATCTGATATAATTTGGAATTTTTTGATTTCTCCTTGGAGTTCTATCAGATTTTGTTTCATGTGGTTTAAAGCTCTGTTATCAGGCCCATAAATATTTAAGATTGTTATATCCTCTTGATGAATAGACCATTTTATCATTATTCAGTGGACTTCTTTGTCCTTGGTAATATTCTCTGCTCTGAAATCTATATTTTCTTATACTAATATACTCACCCCAACTGTTTAAAAAATGGCATTAGCGTGGTATATTCTTTTCTATCATTTTACTTTTAACCTATTTGTGTCTTTTTAGTTCAAGTGGGTTTCTCGTAGGCAGCACATACTTGGTTCTTGCTTTTTAAAGGAAATCCCACTGCTCAGTGTCTGCCTTTGAATTGAAATCATTTAAATTTAATGTGATTATTGATATTATTAGGTTTAAATTCATTCATTTTGACTGTTATGAATAATACTGCTATGGACATTCACGTATAAGTTTTTGTGTAGATATATGTTTCATCCTTCCCGGATGACTAGTGATGTTGAGAATCTTTTCATGTCCTTATTGACCATTGGTGTATCTTCTTGGATGAAATGATTATTTTTATGATTCCATTTTATCTTGTAGTTTTCTATTTGTTCAGTTTTCTTCTTTTTCTGTCCACTTTTGGACAGAAAACAGCCTTTTTGAGATATAATTTATATGCTGTATACTTTTCCCATTTAAAGTGTATAATTTGGTGATTGTTGGTATACACACAAATTGTGGAATCATAATCAATTATAAAACATTTTAATCACCCTTAAAAGAAACTCCATACACTTTAGCTATTACCCCAAAATGCTCCCTTTCCTACTCCTGCCCTAGCCCTGAAAGGCCCTAAAACTTTAATCTATTTTTTGTCTCTATAAATTTGCCTATTCAGGAAATTTCACATAAATCGAGTTATATGAGTTTCTTTTGCTTGGCATAATTTTTTTTATGTTTATCCATGTTATAGTATATATTAGTGCTTTTTTCCTTTTTGTAAATTAATTCCACAATATGGATATACAGTATTTGTTTGTCCATTCATCAGTTGATGGACATTTGGGTCTTTCCCACATTTTGGTTGTTATGAATAAAGCTGCTATGAACATTCGTGTATACTTTTTTGTGAAGATATATGTTTCATCCTTCGTGGGCACATACCTAAGTGTGGAATTGCTGGGTCATGTGTCAACTCTTACATTTAACTGTTTGAGGAACTGCCAGATTCTTCCAAAGTGGTTGCCCCATTTTACATTCCCACCAGCAGTGAATGAACCTTCCTATTCTCCACATTGTAACCAACATTTGTTAGTTTTTGTCTTTTTGCCTATAGCCATCCTGATGGGTGTGAAGTGGTATCTCATTGGGGGATTGGAGTTGCATTTTCCTGATGACTAGTGATGTTGAGTATCTTTTCATGCACTTACTGGCCATTGGTGTATCTTCTTTGATGAACTGATTGTTTTTATGATTCAATTTTATCTCCTTTGTGGCTTATTAGCTGTAACTTTTTGTATTATTATATTAGAGGTTATTTTAGGTTTATATCATGCATCTTTGACTTCTTTTTGTCTATCTTCAAGTGATACTACCACTTCATGTGTATTCAAGTACCTTACAAGAGTATATTCCAGTTCTCTATTCTCAGTTTTGTGCTATTGCTGTCATACCTCTGGTTAAATTAGATGCTTTCCTCTGTGTTGTGTACTAGTGCTCTATTATCATGAGGGAACTGTCACGCAGCTAGAGAAGGAAAAGTAAGTGGGATAATCTTGTTGGATTTTTCATTGCTCCTGAGGGCAAGACTGTTCAAGCTGTCAGGATCACCAGAGAGAACATCAAGCAGGTTCCAGGCTCAAAAGGAAGGAAGAGAGGGGAGGCCTTAGAATGCTAGAGATCCCTTAGAAATCCCTGAGGAATCTTTACTAGGTTCCTAATCTCCTGAGAATCCCCCTTTCTATGTCCCTTGGCATCCACACCATTGGATTCATGATTAATAATTTCATTACTTCCAGTGATTACATGTGAATGAGGACAGGGCAACAGAGAGTCATGAGATTGGTGACAAAGAGACCTAGGGTCAAATAGAGCAGTTTTACCACTTATAGATACATACCCTGGGGGCAAGATACTAAACTCTCATGAACCCCAGTTTCTATACCTGCAAAATGGGAATAAAAATTCTTACTTTATCATGTTAGTTAAAGGATTAAATGAGGTGATCTCAGTAAAAGTAGCAAGCAAGTGACATAACAAACACACCATTAATATTTATATCCCTCCTATATACCTCATTGTCTGTTTTACTCAAGTATATTTTTACGTTCTTTATGTTTATTAGGCATTCATAAAGTAGCAGGGATTGCATTACATATGAGAGCCTTTGTTCTTCTTCATACTCCGAAGATTCTAGTGAGCTCAAATATCTGTATAGGATTGTCACGAACTCCCTGCTTTTCAATGTGCAGAACTGCCATTTATTGGACTGGCTTGATGGCAGACATGTGCTGAGCTCCTTGCATGCCTCATTTCCAAAGCTCATTATCAACCCCATGAGGATGGGGCAGCGTTTCTCAGTCTCAGCACTATTGATACATTTGGGGCCAGATCATTCTTGGTTGTAGGGGGTTGGCCTGTGCATTATGGGATGTTTAGCAGCATCCCTGGCTTTTACCCTCTAGATTCCAGTAGCACCTGTCCAGCTATGGTCATCAAAAATGTGTGAAGACATTGCCATGTATGTCATAGGGGGCAAAATCTCCCTCAGATGAGAACCACTTGGATAGGGTTGGTGTCATTCCCGTTGTCTGTGAGAAAGCCAAGGTTCAGAATGGTCAAGAGCTTTTCTCAGCATCACACAGTTACTGAGTGATGGAGGCAGGATTCAAACCAGAGTCCAACTAGCTCCTAAGCCATGTGTTATGGTAACTCCAGAATATATCCTCTCTCATCTGCAAATAAAGCCTCCGATGCCTTTGACATCCCTGGCTTTAAATTCTGTCTTTTGTGCCAAAGGTGTCTGGACTCTGGAGTGTCCTGTCTGAAAAAAACGAATAGGTTCCAAAAGAAGAGATTAGATAACCACTGTTCACAGACAGGGCTCAGAAGGCCACACACAACATATTGCAGGCAGCTGGGCCCCATATGTGCTTTTCATTGACATAAGGGGTGTAATGGGCTGAATTATGTTCCTCAAAGGATAGGTTGAATTTCTAATGCTCCGTACCTATGAATGTGACCTTATTTGGAAAGAGAGTCTTTGCAGACATAATCAAGTTAAGATGAGGTCGTTAAGGTGAGCCACGATCCAATGCGACTACTGTCCTTATAAGAAGAAAATGTGTAAACAGACACAGAAGGAAGGCAACCATGTCAACATGGAGGCAGAGATTGTAATGATGTTGCCACAAGCCAGGAAACAGCCAGGGCTTCCAGAGCCAAAAGAGGTAAGAAAATATCCTCTCTTAGAGGCTTCAGTGGGACTACAGCCCGGCCAACACCTTGATTTCAAACTTTGAGTGCCCAAAACTAAGGGAGTCCATTTCGGTTATATAGTCTGTGGCATTTCATTATTGCAGCTTTAGGGCAACAGGACAGGAGAGCACACCTCAGGTCCCCTGGCAGCCCTGGCCATGTCTGTATTTCTGCATTTGACAGTGTTCCCTTTGATCCCTGTTCTCCATTCAGTTATACTATCGGCCATTAATAAAAGTCATGAAAGATATTTCACTTTGCCATGACCAACCCACCCTTTAGATTGCACCTTCCATTAATTACATTAGTGCAATGATGATCTGGCAGTGAAACAGCATAGACGCCTTCCTGGGTAGCACCTGTCCCCTCAGATGTCCTCACTCATGCATGTGTCGGTGGTGGGGCAACTGTACCTTATCTTTCTTGGTAACAGGAGGTACCATATCATTACCTGAGATAAGCAAAAGCAATTTCATAGAACCTGACTCAGTGGACTTGGCTACCTGCTGGTGATGGATAAACAGAAGGAAACAAACCCTAGACAACCACAAGTGTGATACAGACAGAAAGCAACCAAAGGTAGCCAAGGTCATCTCAAATCTAAACTCCAGAGCAGTTTCTTCTGGGCAAATGAACAAGAAGCATCAAACAGACTTATAGGCGGTTTGAGGTTCTTTAAAGCTAAAGCAACCCTTAGAAGTTGTGGCATCTCAAACAGGTTCTTCATCTTTCCCAGCCAAAGGATGTTCTGGGTTATTTAAAGGATTCCATGGACAAGTGAACTTGAGAAGTGTTCTGTGCTTTAGTATCTCTCTGGGACCTTTAAAAGGCCCATTCGCATATTAAAGACATTGAGGCATTTGGCAATAAAGACATCCCTTCGCCTCCTTTCAGGGTGTGGTGGAACATGCCCTAGATCACTGATACCTTTGGGCCCATTCCGCTGTGCAGACTTTGAGGGGGAGGCTCTGAACAATTAGATGGCTCTGAACAACAATTAGGTTTTTCAAAGCTTACACAGACTGATTCAACTTGTGTCTTCACATTCCAAATCCAGTGCTTTTCTCTTTTTTATTTTTCCTTGTAGTTTGTTGATAAACATTTGAGTGTTACCATGTGGTGACATAGAAATGTAAAAATGAAAAAAGTTGGCTTTTTCCCCGTATATCATTGATTATCTCTGGAGTAAATGAACAACAGAATAACAAATAATGGAAAGGGTGTGGGGATAGGGAAGGAAGGGTGCTGTGGTTTGAATGTTTGTCTCCTCCAAAACTCACATTGAAATTTGATTCTCAATGTGGCAGTATTAGGAGGTGAGGCCTTTAAGAGGTGATGGTGTCATCGGTGAAACCCCATCTCTACTTAAAATACAAAAAAGTAGCCAGGCGTGGTGGTGGGAGCCTGTAGTCCCAGCTACTTGGGAGGCTGAGGCAGGAGAATGGCGTGAACCTGGGAGACGGAGCTTGCAGTGAGCCGAGATCCGGCCACTGCACTCCAGCCTGGGCTACAGAGTGAGACTCCATCTCAAAAAAAAAAAAAATGGGTTATTGTGTCATGAAGGCTCTGTCCTCATGCTTAGACTAATCCATTAATGAATGAATGGGTTAATGGGCTATGGATTGTCATGGGAGTGGCATTGTTAGCTTCATAAGAGAAGAAAGAGAAACCTGAGCTTGGAGGCTCATTCTCCTGTGATGTGATGCCCTGAGCTGCCTTGGAGCCCAGCAGAGTCTCCACTAGCAAAAAGGTATTGACAGATACAGCTCCTCAACCTCCTCAGCCTCCAGAACTGTAAGAAATAAATTCCTTTCTCAAAATAAGTTACCCACTTTTGGAATTCTGTCATAAGCAACAAAAAACAGACTAAAACGAAGAGAATCACTGCCTTTGGGACTATGAAAGCAGTCAGTCTTGAGGAGTCAGGTTAGGTTACTGATGTTTTGCTGAGTCCCATCACAGGAACCCACCATCCCTGCCACCCACACGAGGAAAGCTGGTGGCCAGAGGCCAGCTGACCAGGCTGCCCCGGGAGGCTGCCACTACCTCAAAAAGCTGTCTGGTCAGGGGCGGCCAGCCCACAAGTTCGCCAGGCCCTTGTAATGTGCCTATCCCCCCAAAATGGAGTGGTCAGTCTGATTCCTTCCAAATTTGAACTGGAGGCCGCAGAGGGGAGGCAGTTAGCAGGTGGCTGAAGATGAAAGAATGTCTAAAGAGGTGTGGGGATGTTTTGAAGGGTCCTGGGCAAGCCAGGGAAGAAAGAAGGCAGTATGAGTGAGCCAGAGAACAGCAGGGAAGGAGACCGGCAGGTGGTATGGAGGGAAGAGGAGGGGCAACAGCCCAACCACCCCCTGTTCTGGTTTCTGGGGGGAGCTGGCTTCATCATAACTCCTGATGGTACATTGCTGAGAGGCCCATCTCCCCCAAACTAGCCCCCCCAACCCCCACTCTCCCTACTTGAGCAAGCCTGAGAGGGGCTCCTTTCTTGGTTACTAAAAGGAGCTAACTCCATTTTTAAAGTTGTGGTAAAATATATGTATATATACATTATATACATATACATTATGTTATACATATACATAACATAAACTACCATTGTAACCATGTTTAAGTGTAGAGTTCAGTGGTATTAAGTACATTCATATTGTGTAACCACAACTGCCATCCATCTCCAGAACTTTTTACGTTTTCCCAAACAGAAACGCCGTACCTATTAAACAGTAACACCCCATTCTTCCTCCCCCAACCCCGATAGCCATCATTTTACTTTCCATCTCTATGAATTTGACTATACTAGGTACTTGACTTAAGTGGAATCAAGCAGTATTTGTCTTTTGGTGTCCTTTAGCATAAAGTCCTCAAGATGCATGCATGTTGTAGCATGTGTCAGAACCCTCTTTGTAAGGCTGAAAAATATTCCATTGTATGCAGAGACCATATTTGGTTTATCCATTTATCCATCAATGGACATTTGGATTGCTTCCACTTTTTGGCAACTTGAATAATGCTGTTGTGAACATAGGTAGACAAATATCACTCTGAGACCCTGCTTTCCATTATTTTGGACATATACCCAGAAGTGGAATTGCTGGAGTAAATGGTAGTTTCTATGCTTAATTTTGTGAGAAACTGCCTTGGTGTTTTCCACAGTGGCCGCACTATTGTATCTTCACATCAACAGTGCACAATTTCTCCACATCCTTACCAACTCTTGTTATTTTCTGTTTTTGTTTTTTGATACTAGCAAGAGTCTAACTCTCTTTTAGTAGAGGCTCTGTCTTCCATGTGGTCACCGTTGTTCTTTTCCTCTGTTTTTCTTCATGCTGAGTGGGCATCAAGTCAGGACAGAAGTTCTGCTCTCCTCCTTCTGCCCTCAGGAAGTTGCCCTTGACTCTGAGACACCAACTTTAAAGATCAGACTCTGTGTGTTTCTCAGGATAGGGAGAGCTCAGACCTTGATGGTAACGGGAGGTGTGGGGGGTGGCACCTGTGCAACCCCCTGCCCTTGTACTGGCAGGGAGTAGCAGATACAGAAAAGCATGAGATTCCCTCAAACCACGTCCTTCCCCCTTGCTGCCTGGGGTCTAGTGTATCCATCCCAGAGTGCCCCTTCCCAGGGCTGTGGCTCTGCTAGGCTTGAGGGTCTCTGACACACCTCCTCCCTTCCCCATCTGCCCTTTAACAGAGTACAGGAAGAAGCAGGGGCTGCTGAGTGGTGAAAACGTGAGCACTAAGTGAGGTCTGAGAAGGCGAGGGGTCCGAGGAGCACCTCTTTGGGGTTTTATCCTGGCTCTCAGCTTTGGGTGCACTGCCATCTCTGGCTTACGCCACAGGAAGTCTCTTCAGGCAGAGGTAGGTCAGGATTCCCAGGCACTCAGGCTTCCTCTTCCCCTCTCCATACTTCCCAAAGAGGCTTTTCAAAATGTAAGCCCCATGGAGGCAGCGGGTGTCCCATTCTGTTCACGAACTCAGTGCTAGCACCTGCTGAATGCCTGGCACAAAAGGCACAGTTTTAATCAAATGCCGTTGGTTAAGTCATTAACACTTTAAGTGAGTAAAAATCACTGTGTTCTTTTTTCCCTCCTCTTCCATAAATGTCTATCTCCTTAGTTTAGTTTTTTTTTTTTTTTAAATCAACCGAAGTCCATAGTTTACATTAGGATTCATTCTTGGTGTTGTGCACTCTATGGGTTTGGATGAATGTATATGTGTATAGTGACGTGTCCACCATTGTGCTATCATACAGAGCAGGTTGACTGCCCTAAAAATTCTCTGACTATTCATTCCCCTATTCCTCCCTGTTAAACCCTGGCAACCCCTGATCTTTTTACGCTCTCCACACTTTTGCCTTTTCCAAAGTGTCACATACCTGAAATCATACAGTATTATCCTTTTCATATTGGCATCTTTCACTTGGTAATATGCATTTAAGGTTCCTCCATATCTTTTCACAGCTTGATAGCTCATTTCTTTTTAGCACTGAATAATATACCATTGTTTGGATTTATCAGTTTATTTATCTGTTCACCTGCTGAAGGACATTTAGGTTACTTCCAAGTTTTCATAATTATGAATAAAGCTGGAATAAACGTCTATGTGCATGTTTTTGTATGAATAAAAGTTTTTAACTCATCTGGGTAAATATCAAGGAGCATGATTGCTGAATCATTTGGTAAGACTGTGTTTAGTTTTGTACAAAACTACAAAACTGTCTTCCAAAGTGGCTGTACCACTTTGCATTCCCGCCAGTGGTAAGCAATGGTTCCTGTTGCTCCATATCCTCACCAGCATTTGGTGTTGTCAATGTTACAGATTTTGGCTATTCTAATAGGTATATAGTGATATGCTGTTGTTTTAATTTGCATTTCCCAGATTATATGTAATGTTGAGCACCTTTATATGTGCTTATTTGCCATTTGTACATCTTCTTTGGTGAGGTGTCTGTTCAGATGTTTTGCCCATTTTTAAATTGGGTTTTTGATTTTGCAATGTTGACTTTTAAGAGTTATTTGTGTATTTTGAATAAGTCCTTTATAGGATGTCTTTTGCAAGTAGTTTCTCCAGTCTGCGACTTGTCTTCTCACTCTCTTGATGCTTTTCTTTTTAATACAGCAGTAAAATCAACAGATGGCTCCCTATAATGTGGAGAATCTTATCCAGTGGTGTCCATCACAATTACTTGACAAAAGTTTTGAAAATTTTACCTTTGAGTTCCACCTGTGAGATTCCTGTTCAATCGGTTTGAAATGAGATCCAGGATACCTTTTATTTATTTATTTTGTTTTTGTTTTTGAGATAGAGTCTCACTCTATCACCCAGGCTGGAGTGCAGTAACACAATCTCGGTGCACTGCAACCTCCGTCTCCCGGGTTCAAGTGATTCTCGTGCCTCAGCCTCCCGAGTAGCTGGGATTACAGGCACGCGACACCACACCTGCCTAATTTTTGTATTTTTCAGTAGAGATGGGGTTTCACCCTGTTGGCCAGGCTGGTCCCGAACTCCCAACCTCAGGTGATCCACCTGCCTTAGCCTCCCAAAGTGCTGGTATTACAGGCATGAGCCACAGCGCCCGGCTTCAGGATGCCTTTTAAAAGCTGCCTTGGTGATTATAATGAGTAGCTGCAGTAGGAACCATGGCATTAAGAGTTGGAAAGACAACCCCATTATGACATGGGGGCTGCCTACTTGACCTTTCTACATGCCTTGTCCCACAGCTCCATCTGAAGTCCAAACAGACCCAGAGCTCTATAATTCACTGCTAACTGGACATAAACTGTCATTTCGAATTTCACCTCTTTCGAGCTAAACCCATAAATGTCCCCATCTCCATCCAGAAAACAGGTCTACCTCTGAGCTTCCTGTCTTTGGAAGGTGGTGATTCTAATCTTCCAGTTGGCTAAACTCTTTTTTTTTTTTGAGACAGAGTCTCACACTGTCGTCCAGGCTGGAGTGCAGTGGTGCGATCTCGGTTCACTGCAAGCTCAGCCGCCCAGGTTCACGCCATTCTCCTGCCTCAACTTCCCTTGTAACTAGGACTACAGGCACCCGCCACCGTGCCCGGCTAATATTTTTTTTGGCTATTCTCTTAAAGTCAAATTGGACTCCCCTCTCTCTCAGACAAATCTGATCTATCAGCAATCCCTGGTGGCTCCACCTTTAAAATACATCCAGAATCTGACCTCTTCCCTGCTTCCACTGCCTTGGTTACACCAGGGCTCTCAACTTCTGCTTTGTCCCTTCCAATCTGTTCTCATCTCTAACCCAGAGTGCAGTCAGATCATGTCCTTCTCTGCTCACCACCTTCCAATGGCTCCCATTCACTCAGAGTAAAAGCCCAAGTCTTCACGATGGCCTATAACATCCCTCACAATCTGCGGTATCCCCTGCTCCACCCCTGCAGCTCTCCTCCCAAGTCCTTCCAGCCACCCAGGCCCCTCTAAAGGGCCTGGAACACACAAGGCCTCAGAGGCTTTGTATTGCTGTTCTCTCCTCCTGGAATTCTCTTCCCCTAGAGAGCCACCGGGATGGCTTCCTCACGCCCTGTAGGTCTTCAGAGCCACCTTGTATAAAATTTAAAACCTCCTATCCCCTCTGCCAACATTGCTATCTTTATTTTTCTCCTAACGACACAACACTGGTTATACTCCATGCTGACTTGCTTGTTTATTTCTGTCTGGCCCTTCCCACTGGATGCCAGTGCCATGAGGGCAGGGATATTGGTTTCCTCTGTTTGCTGCAGAGCCCCAGATCCTAGAATGGGACTAGTGTATAGAGGGTCTTATCCTCAGCGACTCCTCCATCCTTGTCAGCCTCTCCATCACATCTTCTCTGTCTCGCAAGTCCTGAGGCATCTTCTTTTTTACTCTCTCTCATCTCCACCTTCTCTACTTGGTCTCCATTGGCCAGAACCATTGCTAAAAGCCTGAGGTCTCCTCCCATTCAGTGACTTGTCACAGCTGCCAAAGGTCTGCAGGTCTTTCTAAAAGGCAGATCTGCAGCAGTTCCTCAGATACCCCTTAACTCTCAGGACCCTGTTCAAATTTCCTGGCTTCAAACACAAGGTTTCTGCTGATAGAGCCCCAGGCTGCTTCTGCCCCGTCTCGGGCCCCCCCTCACCTCCATGCATTGTGACCTGGGCTGGTTTTCCTCTCCTTGCCTTTGCACATGCTGTTCCTTCTGCCTGGCACACCACCCTCACTTCCTGTACCCTCCCCTGCTACTCTACATCCAGCAAGCTCTGATTTAGCCTTTAAATTCTAGCTGATGGAACCTGCTTCAAGCAGCCTCCCCAGACCACCAGGCATAGACAAATAGAAGCCCTCTCTCTATATATAAAAGCAATGTGTATCTTGCTCCCCTAACTCCCTGGGCAGACTTCAGCAGTACCGTCCTGCACCACAGCCAGTTATTTTCTTGTCTGTCTCCATCACTAGTCCAAGTTCTCTGCATGCCTGGGCCTGGCGCACAATATAGACTCTGTATATGTTTCCTGGGTGAATAAATCTCCAGAAACATGGAACAGTGGCCCAACTCTGCAATAATGCTCCAAATGTACATGACACTTTTGCCAGCTAATGAATTCACTGTTTATTAGTAGCAAGAATGTTCCAGAATGTGTCATAGCAGGAGCCCTTGAACACTGGAACAGAGGAGATAGCTGGCCTGTCAGGGGTCCCCTGTGGCTCCAGTGGGACTGGCTAAACTGCCTCTCATATTTATACTCTGTGTTTTTGTGGATGTGTGTACATATATGTAAATATATTAAAATATGTCCATGTATTTATATGCATTTACAAATAACTATGTTCTACACACCTGTATCTCTATGTGATTGCAGGTCTTGGAGGTATCCTTGGGGCTTGGCTGGCTGGCTACTCTCTGCTGGCCTCATAGACTCCTATACTTGGTTGAGCCTTCTGTCTTCAGACAGGTGAAGGGATCGACCATCCAAACGGATACTGTGGTCACTTTTTCCCAAAGTCTATGGAACTAAAGTCTTTACTCGGATGTATGTTTCTAATACGTAGGGCCGTGTCTCAAAATTTCTTCCTCGTTAATTTTACTCCACTTTCCTCTGTAGTCATAGAAGACCCCGATCAATATTCTCATAGAAAATTTCTGATACGTTAGAGACAGTAATTACATATATCACATTAGCCATTTTTAACCTTTCCTCCCAAATTGTCTTTGTGGTTTAGAATAATTATTTAATTTGACATCTACTGAGCATGTAGTGCATTCATTCGTTCAGACTCCACTGGTCATTCAGCAAATGCTCACTGGATGTCTACTCAGTAGGGGTGATACATGATTTACAAGTAAGCAAATCAATAAAATGTTTGAATAATGATAAATGCTGTGAAAAAAATAAAATGTGCCCATGTGACAGAGTGCGGGACAAGGGAGTTATTGCAATACGATGGGCAGGAGCACATCTCGGCAGAGGTGACATTAGAGATGAAACCTGATGCTAAAATGAGCCAGCCTCAGGTGCCCTTGCCGAGTGCCCTGTCCCCCACCTTCCCCTGCACATGCTCCACTGACTGTGGCTGTTTATTTGTGCATTTGTCTATTTGTCTCCGCGTCACCCAAGACCCGGCTCCCGGGGCCCAGCCCAGATGTGGCCCACCCTTTCACCCTCATACCCACATGCAGTGTTTGGCAAATGGGTGGAGTTCAATACATGCTTGTAGCACTGTTGAACAACAATGACTCAACCACAAAGTAGATAGTGGCCAGTCATATGATGGAAAGTCACAGTGCTGTGATGAAGAAATGAATTTCTGCAACCAGCTGAAAACTGTATTTGAACTATTGGGTTACTGATTAATAATTCTCAGGAAAGAAACATGAACATACACTGTCAGGAAAGATTTAGAGGACATTACGGGGGGGGTGGGGAGTCGCAATGATTTGGAACACTGCTAAAAATAAAATTTTAATGTCTTTGCTGCTAATTCCATCATCCTTGTTCCAAAAGCCATGGCTGCCCACAGCTAGAAGGGCTTTGTACTCTGAGCACGGTGAGGCTACAGAGCCTTCCATACTTTAAAGTGTGGCCAGAGCTCATCACAGCGCCAGTGTTGGCAGACGAGAAAGGCATGTTTATTGAGCTGGCAAAACTGCCAAGTGTGTGACTCAGTCCGTGGGAACCTGGTGTGCCTGCCGGTGCAGCCAGCGTCCAAAGAACAGGCACAGTCCCAAAGGGGTCTGTGAAGGCGGACCGTTGGTATGCATCGCCTCTGAGGACCCAGGCATCTAACAAAAATCCCAGAAATATAATTCAGTAAATTCTCATCCAAAATCCTATCAGTTGGCTCACCTAGGGAGTTATTTTTGTGTGAACAACAAATACCCTTGTGGTAATTCCAGATGTCTGAGCCCAAGTGGTGGCTTTCAGAACTGCCATAAAAAACTTTTGGTTAGTATTTATCAAGTGCTGATTATCTGTAGGTGTTGGGCTAAGTGTATGTTTTATCCTTATCGTTGTTAATTCTCATGGCAAACCTATGAGGCAGGTATCATTATGAACCTCATTTTACAGAAGGGGAAAGTGAGACTCAGTGAGGTTTAAAAATCTGGCCCAAGGTCTCACAATGATGGTGGGGTGGGGTGGGGGAGGGGGCATTTGTCCTCCGATCAAGGAGTGAATATGTTTAGCAAAGTTGCCTCCTGTTGCTAGGAGTCATTCTATACTAATCCTACTGGCCAACGTGAAACAACAATGATACACATTCATACATTTATACAGAGATAATATTAACCTATAGTTTTCATTACTGAAATTGAGGCACGATTTTGAATCCTTCTTTGGGAGATTCCAGATTTTGTGCTTGAAAAATAAAATCCCTTGAGAATACACCGAGTACCCTACTATGACAATAATAACATTTAACATTTATTGAACACCTACTAGGAGGTTGAAATGGAATTTGAATCCAGGTAATCTGACACCAAAACACATTTTCTTAGTCACTAGGCTAGAGGTCCTCAAAGTTTGGCCTGGCTATTCCCGAGGACTTTCCAGGGGGTCCACAGAATCAAAACTATTTTCACAATAATACTAAGATATGATTAGCCTGTTTCTCCCTCATTCTCTCACGAGCCTGCAGTGGCATTTTCCAGAGGCTGGGTGATGTGTAATAGTGTAACAGATGGAATGCAATCTTCTAGAAAGTCAGATATTCAGGAGATTTACAAAAATGTAAAAGTGATGCTTAGTCAATTTTTTTTTATTTAGAAAATAAAAAGGGTTGATTTTCATTATTTTTAATAAATTACCGAATAAATATTAAAGAATATGTTTAGTTTTAGTTTGTAATGTTGGCAGATGTAATTCAGGAACATTCTCTAGGGTCCTCAGTAGTTTTCAGTGGTATAGCAGGCTCTGGAGACCGTAAGGTTTGAGAACAGCTGCACCAGGCGGTATTCCCTTCCGGGGTGTGGCTGGCTCAGGTGCCCACCTGAAGCCCAACCTTCTTCTAGAGCTCATGGGCCATGCTGGTGCCTCCATCAGGCCTCGCCTCACCGCACCTAGGTGAGGCATCCTCAGGAGAGCTCCTTCCGGGCATCCCAGCTCCATATGGCAGAAAGGCTGAGAGGCACCTGCTCTTCTGGGTGAGTCGCAGATGTCATTTTCCACCAGGGGCTGAGCTCCACTCTCTGTTCTTAAACCTCTGCGTTTCATACCACAGCTGCCTATTTATAAATCTCATACACATGATGAGGACAACAGCTCTCTTCAAGAGCTCTCCGTGGAGGGGGATTTGTGGAAAGTGGTAAGTTCACTGTCACTGGAGATTTTCACAGACAATGAAAATCTGTGACAAGCAGGGTGAGAGCCTTTTGGGAGTGCTATGGATGAGATTCTGGAAACAAAAGACTTAGCCACATTTTCTGAGATCCCATCTAATTGAAAGCCCTGACTCCTTACAAAGCCAGGGGCCATTATTACTGATGAAACCAATCAGGCAGTACTACCTTTACACCCAGTGAGTTCTGGGGAGCGGCATTCATGAAGAGGCTTGCAATACATCCAGACCCTGAAGCATCTGTAGGCTACTGCCTTGTCCGCCGAGGCATTGGAGAAACCATGGTGTGAATGCCACCAGAAGTTAAGCCTGAGCCTTTAAGAAGCAGATCGGGCGAGTGGAGGGAGCATGGAACTCTGAGATGAGGGAAAGTGAATGCTGCTGGGTTATTTGCATGGCTGTGCCCATTCTAGCTGGGCTGGGTTTCCTTCTCTGTGCTCTAACTCCTCATGACTGTTCATGAGACCCTGTGTTGACATCACGCTTTGCAGCACACACATACAATACAGGTATTTCTACTTGTATTGACCATTAAGAATTTTGTGATGAGCAGGTGGGACTGAATTGTCCCCAATCACTTGCCCAGAGGAGTGGCAGAACAAGTGTCCAGCAGAGCCTAAATTTGAACGATGCTTCCTGGGTTCAGAATTCTTTCCACCACACCACAGCCTGCTCACTGACACCTGAAGAGGCCACCCGCTGTGAACGGGAGGGAATGAATGTTCTCTTGGCCTGGCCCAGGCAGGATATCTCCTACGCCCTCCAGCTGTAAGACTCTGGGCACCTCACAGTGACCCAGCAACCCCCAGCCCTGGAACCTGTGACATCATCCGAAAGCCAGTGCCTGGACAAGAGGAAGCAGCAAGTTGCATCCAGATACCTGCAAGCAGGCAAAGAGGAGGGAGAGGAGGCAGCGAACTCGCATAGTTGGATCCTTTACATTGGCAGGCACTGTACTAGACATTTTATTTTATTTTATTATTTTTTATTATACTTTAAGTTCTAGGGTACATGTGTACAACGTGTAGGTTTGTTACATAGATATACATGTGCCATGGTGGTTTGCTGCACCCACCAACTCGTCATTTATGTTAGGTATTTCTCCTAATGCTATTCCTCCCCCAGCCCCCCACCCACAACAGGCCCCAGCGTGTGATGTTCCCCTCCCTGTGTCCATGTGTGCTCACTGTTCAACTCCCACTTATGAGTGAGAACATGTGGTGTTTGGTTTTCTGTCCTTGTGATATTTTGCTGAGAATCAGGGTTTCCAGGTTCATCCATGTCCCTGCAAAGGATGTGAACTCATCCTTTTTTATGGCTGCATAGTATTCCATGGTGTATATGTGCCACATTTTCTTTATCCAGTCTATTATTGATGGACATTTGTGTTGGTTCCAAGTCTTTGCTGTTGTGAATAATGCCATAATAAACATACGTGTGCATGTGCCTTTATAGTAGAATGATGTATAATCCTTGGGTATATACCCAGTAATGGGATGGCTGGGTCAAATGGTATTTCTAATTCTAGATCCTTGAGGAATCGCCACACTGTCTTCCACAATAGTTGAACTAATTTACACTCCCACCAACAGTGTAAAAGCGTTCCTATTTCTCCACATCCTTTCCAGCATCTATTGTTTCCTGACTTCTTAATGATCACCATTCTAACTGGCATGAGATGGTATCTCACTGTGGTTTTGATTTGTATTTCTCTGATGACCAGTGATGATGAGAATTTTTCATATATCTGCTGGCTGCATAAATGTCTTCTTCTGAGAAGTGTCTGTTCATATCCTTTGCCCACATTTTGATGGGATTGTTTCTTTCTTTCTTGTAAATTTGTTTAAGATCTTTGTAGATTCTCGATATTAGCCCTTTGTCAGATGGATAGATTGCAAAAATTTTCTCCCATTCTGTAGGTTGCCTGTTCACTCTGCTGATAATTTGTTTTGCTGTACAGAAGCTCTTTAGTTTAATTAGATCCTATTTGTCAATTTTGGCTTTTGTTGCCATTGCTTTTGGTGTTTTAGTCATGAAGTCTTTGCCCATGCCTATGTCCTGGATGGTATTGTCTAGGTTTTCTTCTATGTTTTAGGTCTTACATTTAAGTCTGTAATCCATCTTGAGTTAATTTTTGTATAAAGTGTAAGGAAGGGATCCAGTTTCAGTTTTCTACATATGGCTAGCCAGTTTTCCCAGCATGATTTATTAAATAGGGAATCCTTTCCCCGTTTGTGTTTTTGTCAGGTTTGTCAAAGATCAGATAGCTATAGATGTCCAGTGTTATTTCTGAGGCCTCTGTTCTGTTCCATTGGTCTATATATCTGTTTTGGTACCAGTACCATGCTGTTTTGGTTACTGTAGCCTTGTAGTATAGTTTGAAGTCAGGTAGTGTGTTGCCTCCAGCTTTGTTCTTTTTGCTTAGAATTGTCTTGGCTATGCAGGCTCTTTTTTGGTTCCATATGAAATTTAAAGCAGTTTTTTCCAATTCTTTGAAGAAAGTCATTGGTAGCTTAATGGGGATGGCATTGAATCTATAAATTACTTTGGGCAGTATGGCCATTTTCACAATATTGATTCTTCCTATCCATAAGCATGGAATGTTCTTCCATTTGTTTGTGTCCTCTTTTATTTCATTGAGCAGTGGTTTGTAGTTCTCCTTGAAGAGGTCCTTCACATCCCTTGTAAGTTGTATTCCTAGGTATTTTATTCTCTTTGTAGTAATTGTGAATGGGAGTTCACTCATGATTTGACTCTCTGTTTGTCTTTTCTTGGTGTATGGGAATTCTTGTGATTTTTGCACATGATTTTGTATCCTGAGACTTTGCTGAAGTTGCTTATCAGCTTAAGGAGATTTTGGGCTGAGATAATGGGCTTTTTTAAATATACGATCATGTCATCTGCAAACAGGGACAATCTGACTTCCTGTTTTCCTAACTGAAAACGCTGTATTGCTTTCTCTTGCTTGATTGCCTTCCAATACTATGTTGAACTTCCAATACTATGTTGAATAGGAGTGGTGCGAGAGGGCATCCTTGTCTTGCGCCAGTTATCAAAGGGAATGCTTCTAGCTTTTGCCCATTCAGTATGATATTGGCTGTGGGTTTGTCATAAATAGCTCTTACTATTTTGAGATACGTTCCATTAATACCTAGTTTATTGAGATTTTTAGCATGAAACACTGTTGAATTTTGTTGAAGGCCTTTTCTGCATCTATTGAGATAATCATGTGGTTTTTGTCATTGGTTCTGTTTATGTGATGGATTATGTTTATTGATTTGTGTGTGTTGAACCAGCCTTGCCCCCCAGGGATGAAGTCAACTTGATCATGGTGGATAAGTTTTTGATGTGCTGCTGGATTCGGTTTGCCAGTATTTTATTGAGGATTTTCACATCAATGTTCATCAGGGATATTGGCCTAAAATTCCCTTTTTTTGTTGTGTCTTTGCCAGGCTTTGGTATCAGGATGATGCTGGCCTCATAAAATGAGTTAGGGAGGATTCCCTCTGTTTTCTATTGATTTGAATAGTTTCAGAAGGAATGGTACCAACTCCTCTTTGTACCTCTGGTAGAATTTGGCTGTGAATCCGTCTGGTCCTGGACTTTTTTTGGTTGGTAGGTTACTAATTATTGCCTCAATTTCAGAACATGTTATTGGTCTATTCAGAGATTCAACTTCTTCCTGGTTTAGTCTTGGGAGGGTTTATGTGTCCAGGAATTCATCCATTTCTTCTAGATTTTCTAGTTTATTTGCATAGAAGTGTTTATAGTATTCTCTGATGGTAGTTTGTATTTCTGTGTGATTGGTGGTGATATCCCCTTTATCATTTTTTATTGTGTCTATTTGATTCTTCTCCGTTTTCTTCTTTATTAGTCTTGCTAGTGGTCTATATATTTTGTTGATCTTTTCAAAAAACCATCTCCTGGATTCTTGATTTTTTTGAAGGGTTTTTTGTGTTTCTATCTCCTTCAGTTCTTCTCTGATCTTAGTTATTTCTTGTCTTCTGCTAGCTTTTGAATTTGTTTGCTCTCGTTTCTCTAGTTCTTTTAATTGTGATGCTAGGGTGTTGATTTTAGATCTTTCCTGCTTTCTCTTGTGGGCATTTAGTGCTATGAATTTCCCTCTACACACTGCTTTAAATGTGTCCCAGAGATTCTGGTACGTGTGTCTTTGTTCTCATTGGTTTCAAAGAACATTTTTATTTCTGCCTTCATTTCGTTATTTACCCAGTAGTCATTCAGGAGCAGATTGTTCAGTTTCCATGTAGTTGTGCGGTTTGGAGTGAGTTTCTTAATCCTGAGTTCTAATTTGATTGCACTGTGGTCTGAGAGACTGTTTATTATGATTTACCTTTTTTTTTTTTTTTTTGCATTTGCTGAGGAGTGTTTTACTTCCAATTATGTGGTCAATTTTAGAATAAGTGCTATGTGGTGCTGAGAAGAATGTATATTCTGTTGATTTGGGGTGGAAAGTTCTGTAGATGTCTATTATGTCCATTTGGTCCAGAACTGAGTTCAAGTCCTGGATATCCTTGTTAATTTTCTGTCTTGTCAATCTGTCTAATATTGACAGTGGGGTCTTAAAGTCTCCCATTATTATTGTGTGGGAGTCTAAGTCTCTTTGTAGGTCTCTAAGGACTTGCTTGATGAATCTGGGTGCTCCTGTATTAGGTGCATATATATTTAGGATAGTTAGCTCTTCTTGTTGAATTGATCCCTTTACCATTGTGTAATGGCCTTCTTTGTCTCTTTTGATCTTTGCTGGTTTAAAATCTGTTTTATCAGGGATCAGCATTGCAACCCTTGCTTTTTTTTTTTTTTTTTGCTTTTTGCTTTCCATTTGCTTGGTAGATCTTCCTCCATCCCTTTGTTTTGAGCCTATGTGTGTCTTTGCATGTGAGATGGGTCTCCTGAATACAGCACACTGATGGGTCGAGACTCTTTATCCAATTTACCAGTCTGTGTCTTTTAACTGGGGAATTTAGTCCATTTACATGTAAGGTTAATATTGTTATGTGTGAATTTGATCCTGTCATTATGATGTTAGCTGGTTATTTTGCCCATTAGTTGATGCAGTTTCTTCATAGCATCGATGGTCTTTACAACTTGGCATGTTTTTGCAGTGACTGGTACTGGTTGTTCCTTTCCATGTTTAGTGCTTCTTCAGGAGCTCTTGTAAGGCAGGCCTGGTGGTGACAAAATCTCACCATTTGTTTGTCTGTAAAGAATTTTATTTCTCATTCACTTATGAATCTTAGTTTGGCTGGATATGACATTCTGGGTTGACAATTCTTTTCTTTAAGAATGTTGAATATTAGCCCCCACTCTTTTCTGGCTTGTAGGGTTTCTGCTGAGAGAGCCACTGTTAGTCTGATGGGCTTCCCTTTGTGGGTGACCCGACCTTTCTCTCTGGCTGCCCTTAACATTTTTTCCTTCATCTTAACCTTGGTGAATCTGACAATTATGTGTCTTGGGGTTGCTCTTCTTGAGGAGTATCTTTGTGGTGTTCTCTATACTTCCTGAATCTAATGTTGGCCTGCCGTCCTAGGTTGGGGAAGTTCTCCTGGATAATTATCCTGAAGAGTGTTTTCTAACTTGGTTCCATTCTCCCTGTCACTTTCAGGTACACCAATCAAATATAGATTTGGTGTTTTCACATAGTCCCATATTTCTTGGAGGTTTTGTTCATTTCTTTTTACTCTTTTTTCTCTAATATTATCTTCTCACTTTATTTCATTAATTTGTTCTTTGATCACTGATATCCTTTCTTCCACTTGATTGAATCAGCTATTGAAGCTTATGTAAGCTTCATGAAGTTCTTGTACTGTGGTTTTCAGCTCCATTAGGTCTTTTAAGCTCTTCTATACACTGGTTATTCTAGTTAGCCATTCTTCTAACCTTTTTTCAAGGTTTTTACCTTCCTTGTGATGGGTTAGAACATGCTCCTTTAGCTCGGAGAAGTTTGTTATTACCGACTTTCTGAAGCCTACTTCTGCTTCTTCTGTCAGCTCATCAAACTCATTCTCCATCCAGTTTTGTTCCCTTGATGGCGAGGAGTTGTGTTCCTTTGGAGGAGAAGAGGTGTTCTGGTTTTTGGAATTTTCAGGCTTTCTGCTCTTGTTTCTCCCCATCTTTATGGTTTTATCCAGCTTTGGTCTTTGATGTTGGTGACCTACAGATGGGGTTTTGGTGTGGATGTCCTTTTTGTTGATGTTGATGCTGTTCCTTTCTGTTTGTTAGTTTTCCTTCTAACAGACAGGCCCTTCAGCTGCAGGTCTGTTGGAGTTTGCTGGAAGTCCACTCCAGATCCTGTTTGCCTGGGTATCACCAGCAGAGGCTGCAGAACAGCAAATACTGCTGCCTGTTCCTTCCTCTGGAAGTTTCATCCCAGAGGGACACCTGCCTGTATGAGGTGTCTGTCCGCCCCTACTGAGAGGTGTCTCCCAGTCAGGCTACATGGAGGTCAGGGACCCACTTGAGGAGGCAGTCTGTCCGTTATTGGAGCTTGAACGTGCTGGGAGAACCAATGCTTTATTTAGAGCTGTCTGGCAGGGACGTTTAAGTCTGCAGAAGCTGTCTGTTGCCTTTTGTTCAGATACGCTCTGCCCCCAGAAGTGAAATCTAGAGAGGCTGTACGCCTTGCTGAGCTGCAGTGGTCTCCACTCAGTTTGAGCTTCCCTGCCACTTTGTTTACACTGTGAGCATAGAACCACCTACTCAAGCCCCAGCAGTGGCAGACGCCCCTCCCCCTGCCAAGTTCCCACCTTCCAGGTCAGTCTCGGACTGCTGCGCTAGCAGTGAGCAATGCTCTGTGGGCATGGGACCTGCCGAGCTAGGCACAGGAGGGAATCTCCTGGTCTGCCAGTTGCAATGACTGTGGGAAAAGCACAGTATTTGGGCAGAGTATACTGTTCCTCCAGGTACAGTCACTCATGGCTTCCCTTGGCTAGGAAAGGGAAATCCCCTGACCCCTTGCACTTCCCTGGTGAGGCAGTGCCCCACCCTGCTTTGGCTCACCCTCCATGGGTTGCACCCGCTGTACAACCAGTCCCAACGAGATGAACCAGGTACCTCAGTTGGAAATGCAGAAATCACCCATCTTCTGCATCAATCTCGCTGGGAGTTGCAGACCAGAGCTGTTCCTTTTCAGCCCTCTTGGAAGTGACTCTTGACATTTTATTTTATTTTATTTTATTATTTTTTTTTTGAGACAGAGTCTCGCTCTGTCACCCGGGCTGGAGTGCAGTGGCCGGATCTCGGCTCACTGCAAGCTCCGCCTCCCAGGTTCATGCCATTCTCCTGCCTCAGCCTCCCGAGTAGCTGGGACTACAGGCACCTGCCACCTTGCCCGGCTAGTTTTTTGTATTTTTTTTTTAGTAGAGACGGGGTTTCACTGGATTAGCCAGGATGGTCTCCATCTCCTGACCTCGTGATCCGCCCATCTCGGCCTCCCAAAGTGCTGGGATTACAGGCTTGAGCCACCTTGCCCGGCCGACATTTTATTTTTAAAGTAAAATTTTCTTCAATCAAACCACAGATGCATAAAAGCATACAGCTCATAAAGGAATAGCTTGATGAATTTTCGTAAAAACAGCATACTTGTATACAGCACCTAGATCAAGAAGCAAGATATTACTAGTGTCCCCCCAAATCTCCCATGTGCCCCCTTCTAGGAACTAACTCCAAGGACATCCAACACTCTGACCTCCAACACCATGGACTGGCTTCGAGTATTTTAAAGTTTATATAAATGGACATGCAAAATACACTTTTGGTGTCTGGCTTCTTTTTCTCTCAACACTGAAATTCATCCTTATTGTTTGTGTAGTTTGTTCATTGTCACTGTTGTGCAATATTCCACTGCATAACTATACCACGCTTTACTTCTCCATTCTCTGTTGATGGATTTTGGATGGCTTCCAGAGTTTGGCTTTTGCAAATAGCGCTATGAACATGAGGTCACACTGGTGTGTGTCTTTCAGCAGCTATATGCGTGCCTTTCTCTTGGGTGTACAACTAGAATTGAAATTGCTGCGTTGTATGGCAATATGTATGTTTAACTTTATAAGAAACTGCCAGATAGTTTTCCAACATGGATATACCAACTTACACACCCACCTCCAGTGACTTGATGTTCTGGTTTCCCCATAACTTTGCTAACACTAGCTATAATTGCATGAGGCAGTTTGCATGTGTCATTTTGATGCAGTCTCAGTAGTGGTTACAAGTTTGGACTCTGAAGTCAGACAGCTCAGGCTCTTCTCCTGACACCACCCTTTTAATAGCCCTAAGACTTTGGCCAGATTCCTTAGCCACTCTGCACCTCAGTTTTCTCATCTGTTAAGTGGGAATTAGAACAATAGCCCCGGACAGGTGCTGTGGCTCACCCCTGTAATCCCAGCACTTTGGGAGGCTGAGGTGGGTGGATCACCTGAGGTCAGGGTTCAAGACCAGCCTGGCCAACATGGTGAAACCTCATCTTTACTAAAAGTACAAAAAAAAAAATTAGCTGGGCATGGTGGCACATGCCTGTAATCCCAGCTACTCAGGAGGCTGAGGGAGGAGAATCACTTGAGCCTGGGAGGTGGAGGTTGCAGTGAGCCAAGATGGTGCCACTGCACTCCAGCCTGGGTAACAGAGTGAGACTCTGTCAAAAAAAAAAAAAAAAAAAAGCCCTCTCCTCTTAGAGTGGTGGTGCATTTATCACAGTGGCTCTCACATGGTTACCACTCCACAGATGTTGACTCTCATAGTTATTCCAAGTGGGTACCAGGAGGAGTCCACAGTGATCTTTAGGGGGGCCCTGGGAAGCCCCTGTCCCTCAGCCTCTTCCATTGCCCGTGGCTGGGCTCCCCTTGGAGACAGCGCTGGTGGTACCTGTGTCTGTGTCACATGTCTGGGAATGGTGAATCCAGGGTCCATTCTGTGGAATGCAAAGATGAATATATCCTATGGCTGCTGGGGAGGGGCTCACCATCTACTGGGGCAGGAGATCCAGGGACAAATTGTGACCCAACTGTGACAGAGAAACTGGTGTGGGGCAGATAGGGAGTGGGAGGATGTGCAGAGCTAACTGTGCACGGGGGTGTCAGGGATAACTTCTCAGATTTATACCTGATTCACCTGAAGAGTGAATCAGGTATGAGTTAACCACAGGTGAACAGAGAAGCACTGGCTGTGGGTTGGGAGTGGCGATCAGGCTTCTTATCTCAGTGTTTCCCAAAAAAGAACGGGGCTTAAAAGATCCTCGGGCTTGTATGGACAGTTGCCTTTTCTCTTCTCCCAACTTTTCTAGCTCCTTCCCCATGCATGTAGTCTCCGAATTGCTCTGGAAGAGCTAATGGTTATGTAGGGGGAAAAGGTCTGAAATATTCAGAATAAAGTACAGAAATTGAATTTCAACAATAGTTGGTCCAATGGGCTATGCTTTTAAGTAAATGAAAGACTAATCGATATTTCTTTTTATTCATATTTTTAGAAATCATTGTTTCCTATCCCCATTTAATTTTTCTCTTCTAATTTCTCCAAAGTAGAGGTTCTCCCATTTTTAAACCGAGCATCACTGTGAATCATGCTGCATTAAATATGAAAGTTTATACTCATAGCAACTAATGGTGCTGGAAAATAGAAACACAGTTTCCTATTAAAACTGCATGAGATGAACAGTGTCCGTGAAGAAAGCTTTTTAAAGAAAACCAGTCCTGGTATTTGTTAGGGCCAAAATACACACAAAAGATTCCCTTGGAGTCACGACCAACTGAAATAGAAGCGGAGTCACAGAACTCAGGAAAGGGAGACCTGGCAAGTCACTTAGACCTCCTGAGCCACTGTTTCCTCCTCTGTAACCAGGGAGGATTAAACCAGTAGGTTTCAAATGGCCCATTCTAGCTCCACCATTTGGAGATTCTAAAAATAATGTGACCACTGGAGAATACCTGCCTAATTTTCTCTCCTAATTTCCCTTCAACACTCTTCTGCTCTGGGCTCCCTGGCTCAGTCCCCTCTGAATCTGTCATTAGAATGCCCCAGCACTCTACCAACCTCTCCTATCTGCTCTTCCACCAATAGAGGAGAAGCCTGTGAAATGCTGAGTGATTCTGGCCACTCCCAACAGGACAATGACACTGAAGCCTCGGTCCCCAACCTCGCCCATGAGAAGTGGACAACCTTCTTTCTAGGCTCTATTTTTAATCCTAAGAATGAAACTCTTAGTCAGGAAACACTTCGTTTCAAAATTTTAATCATCCTCATTATAAAAAATCTGATCTAGAGACCAATCGGTACCTCCTATTGACAGGAGATAAGCCAGGCACCCAGGTGGGTAAAGTAGTTTCCTGAGGTCATAGAACTTTTAGTGACAGAGCCAGGACTAAGCCCCAGGCTTTCCTGCCAACATAGTCACGATTTTATTAACTAGGGAAGGAAAAGAAACTAACGTGTCTGAGGAACTGGTCTGTGCCCTGAATCTCAAATGACCTGAGAAGATTGCTATCACTGACCCCATTTCACAGATGAGGACACTGAGGCTGAGAATCACCTCTTGGTTATTCTTGGTGTCAGGAGAAGTCAAATGTTCCTGCTTCCAAAGCCTTGCTTTCCCTGTCCTGCCACTTCCCTTGCCAGTGGTTGGGGTTTTTATGGAACAGCACTTGCATTTTAGCCTTTGGTTTTTAAAGCACCAACTCACTCCTCTGACTCATACTTCCTGGGTGCACATTCTGTGGAATGCAAAGATCAGTATGTCCTGTGGCTGCCGAGGACGGGCTCGCTGGACAGTGGGGCAAGAGACCCAGGGAGCAATTGTGACCCGACTGTGACAGAGAAGCTGGTGTGAGGCAGATAGGGAGCAGGAGGATATGCAGAGCTAACTGTCTGTGAGGGGGTCAGGGAGGGCTTCTTGGAGGTGGTGGCAGGAGCTGAGGCACACAGGATGAGGAATCATTTATCTGGAGCAACAGGAGAAGAGCTGGCTTTATCTAGGTGGAAAAATACAAACTTTGGTTTAAATACAGATGTAATTTTGAGGCCCAAAACAACTAGAATAACAGAAAAACATAACTGGGTCTCAGGATAATTGGCAAAAGGGCGTCAGCTTCCCACATTCAAAATCATTTTTATTAGAGTTATTTTAACTTATCTTTACCGCTAATGACCCACAGCCACCCACTTTCGAGGCAGCTTCCCGGCAACACCAGCTCTCTGATCTAATTTTATCCACGAGAAATTTGAGTTTGGAAGAACCTGTGCAGAAGCTCCACTTGGTAGAAGGAGGCTAGAGAGAACCGGCGCCCTGGGCCCCCAGAGAGCACACACAGCAGAGGGGCAGATGTCAGGAGGATTTGACGTCACAAAACTGCCTGTGGAAGGCCGAGCATCCGAGGGACAGCCTCTAGGACACCACCCACGCTGTGGTTCCCCAGCTCTGGGGAGGATGACATGAGTCTTTGGAATGTGTATTTTATTTTTGTCCTGCCTGGGTTTATAGCCCTAAAATGAGGTCTCTGCCTTCAGAGCAGAAAGGACCAGTTAGTCTGATTGACCTGCGGAGGAGCCCCAGCTACTTTCCCCTGGGATGCCACTCTGTCGGTCATGCAAGGGCACCTCCAAGGAAGCCTCTTTGGGGGTCCCTTGTAATAAGCCCCATGTGTCAATGTGTCTATGCAGGGGGGCGTGTTCACAGCTGTACCAAGGGTGCACAGGGGAAGCTACTGCAAGGTCTCTTTATGACTCAGGCCTACAGAGTGGGTGGAAGAGGAGAGAGTACAGCTTCCAATATGAGTCAGCCATCGCTCCTAGCCCAGCAGCCTGCCAGCCTTTGCCACTCCCTACTGATGCCAGACTATCTCCCAGCCTGTGCTCCACCGATGCCTGGAGGATTGCTCCTCAGTCATCCACTGTCAATGCAAATTGATCTATAGGTTCAATACAATCTCAGTCAAAATCCCAGCAAAATCAGAATCTTCTGCTCTGCAAAAGAAGTTAAGAGAATGAGAAGACAAATCACAGATGGGGAGAAACTATTCGCAAAAAACACATCTGATAAAGGACTGTTACCCAAACTAGATAGAGAACTCTTAAACTTCAACAATACAAAAACAAGCAACCAAATTGAAAAATAGGCAAAATATCTGAATAGACACCTCACCAAAGAAAATACACAGGTGGTGATACACTTTGGATGTGTTTCTACCCAAATCTCATGTTGAAATGTAAACCCCAATGTTGGAGGTAGGGCCTGGTGGGAGGTGATGGGATCCTGGGGGTGAATTTCTCACAGTGGTTTAGCAGCATCCCCTTGGTACTGTTCTCACCATAGTGAGTGAGTTCTCATGAGCTCTGGTTGTTTAGAAGTGTGTAGCACCCCCCACTTTTCTCTCTTGCTCCTGCTCTAGCCATGGGATGTGCCTGTGCCCCCTTTGCCTTCCACCATGATTCTAAGTTTCCTGAGGCCTCCCCAGAACAAACTCTTTCTTAACATATAATTCAGCAAACGTGTGCCTTGATATTTATGCAAATGAGTTGAAAACAATATCCATACAAAAACATATACATAGATGTTTGTTGCAGCTTTATTCATAATTGCCAAAAATTGGAAGCAACCAAGATGTCCTTCAATAGGTGAATGGAGAAACATTTTTGTATAGTATCTTGATGCCAGTTAGGCTATGATACCATTTTGAGACCAATCATTCAGGGCTGTTGTTTTTTTAAAATATTTCCAAATTTTATTGAAGAAGCCAAGCAGATGCCAGCATCGTGCTTCCTGTACAGCCTGTAGAACCATGAGCCAACTTAACCTCTTTTCTTTATAAATCACCCAGTCTCAGGTATTTCTTTATAACAATGTGAGACTGGACTAATACAGATGGCAAGTAAGCACATGTAAAGATGCTCAACATCACATGTCGTCAGGAAAATGCAAATTAAAAGAACAATGAGGTACCTCTACACACCTATTAGAATGGGCAAAATCCAGAACACTGATGATAGCAAGTGCTGGTGAGGATGAGGAGCAACAGGAACTCTCCTTCATTACTGGTGGGAATGCAAAATGGTACAGCCACTTTGGAAGACAGTTGGACGGTTTTGTACAAAACTAAACATACTCTTTCTTACCATATGATTCAGCAATCGCGCATCTTGATACTTTCCCAAATGAGTTAAAAACTTATATTCATACAAAAATAGACCATAGATGTTTGTTGCAGCTTTATCCATAATTGCCAAATCTTGGAAGCAAACAAGATGTCTTTCAATGGGTGAATGGATAAATGTTTCTCTATAGTATCATGGTGCCAGTTAGGTTGTGGTATCATTTCGAGACCAATCATTCAGAGTTGTGGGGTTTTTTGTTTTGTTTTGTTTTTTGTTTGTTTTTTTTAGATGGAGTCTCGCTCTGTCACCAGGCTGGAGTGCAGTGGCATGATCTCAGCTCACTGCAGCCTCCGCCTCCCAGGTTCAAGCGATTCTCCTGCCTCACCCTCCCAACTAGCTGGGACTACAGGTGCATGCCACCATACCCGGTTAAATTTTTGTATTTTAGTAGAGACAGGGATTCATCATGTTGGCCAGGATGGTCTCAATCTCCTGACCTTGTGATCCACCTGCCTTGGCCTCCCAAAATGCTGGGATTACAGGCGTGAGCCAGAGTTGATTTTTTAAATTAATTTTTCCAAATTATATTAAGACTATAAACTTTTGGATTGAAAAGGTTCAATGAACCCCCAACAGAATAAACTTAAAGTTCAAAAGCACACAAAACCAATCACTATATTATTTAGGAATAGATACATATATAGTAAAAACAGTGAATAGCAAAGGCAAGATTAACAAATTTCAGGATAGAGACCACCCCTGGGAAGAAGATGGGACACTTGAAGGATTTAACTGTATTAGTAAATTCTTTTTCTCAACTGCCCTAAGGAGTAAATAAGTATTTTTATTACTATTCTTTAAATTGAATATATAGGAAGTATTTTTGCAGGATGATAGCTATCACAATAAATAGAAAATAAACCAATGACTTCATCCATTCTTCTTCTGTGTTACTTATAGTAACAAAAGCCAGAAACCTGGGGGTCACTCTTGATCACACCCTCACCAACCAAATCCAGTGAATTATCATCACTTTCCACTTCTCCCTACTTCCATTATCACACCTGGCCCAACCCACCTTGACTCTCACCTGAAACACTCATATTTCTTTCTCTCCCTTATACTCCTGCTCTAATCCAATCTCCACACAGCAGCCAAACACATTAAACCTTATCAATCTATCTCACCATCCCCTTTGCTATCAGAAGCAATGCAGTGACATGCAAATCTCCCAAGGCCACACAGCCAGCAAATGGCAGAGGCAGGATTCAAAATTTACTAGTGTTACTGGAGAGTCCACATGTCTTATTCACCCACCATCCTACCTTGGGTGATACTGGGAAAGACTCAGCCACTGCTTAGCAAGGGGTAACGTCTGGATAAAGGACAGATTTATTTTTCCTCCAATCACCAACTCACCTCCTTTATCTTCCTGACTCCTAGTTTTCCTTAACTCTGATTTCAAACCGTACTTTCCAAGTAATGGCCTCCTAACCCCCTTGCCCGACTACAGCAAGTCCCTGCTATTTATCCTCCCAGCATTTTGTCTATTTCTAGTAACATCCCTCCTCCACTAGTTTGTAACTTCCACGAAGGCAGGAGTCTGCTTTGTCCCCCATTGTAGTGCACATCATACACCCTTACTCACTCTGATTCTCTCCATGTTCATTTCTCAGTGAAAGTCATAGGTCACCAACAAGACCTCTCGCCTTGCATTTCAACATCATGCAAGCTGATCTGGGGACCCTACCTGCAGGGCTGTGTGTAAGCCCTGGTGGGATGGGGAACAGAGACCAGTCCTGGAGCATGGAACCTAAGATGGCCTGTTCCATGCAAGAGACCTGGTGCCTGTGTGGGAATGAAAGAGAGTTTGTGTACCCAAGATTTCAATCTCTGGGGCCAGTGAATGAGTCATAAATGAGCCCCTTCTGCCCATTAAAAAAATCATATCTACTCCACTTACTCAGCTTGGGTGGGAAGCACCTGGATGTTCACCCCAGCCATGTTGGGGCCGCAAGTGACACAGACCAAGGTAACCAAGCAGGGACAGAGTTGGGGTGGGGGTGGGAGGGCAGGGAGGGGCAGTCACAGCCAAGGTTGTGGGACTTCCCCAGAGGCCCAGAGAAGCTTGAGCTGGCAGAGGTCTGTCTCATCTCCTTGGCAGCATTTAGAATTTTTGTCCACAATCTTTCTGCTCTGCAACAGAGGCAGGGTGCCCTCATGCATCTCTGAATATGTAGTGTCCTGCACAGGGTATATGTACTTAGTGTCCTGCACAGGGTATATACCAAGGGTATATGTCCAAGAAATGGGAGGTGCAGCCAGCCCGCATGAGTCCTTCAGGTCTGACTCAGACACCTCCTTGAGAAGTCTTTCTTCCCTGACGTCCTCCTCACCGTGGGACCCTGCAGCCTTGGTGCTCTTGGTATTGTGGCCTAAAGACAATTTGCTGAATGAATGGAGACTCACAGGCTGATTCTCCTCTGAGTAGTTGCCAGGTCCAGTGCTGGAATCTGCCTGGAATCCTCTTCCCTCTTCATTCACCTGCTCAGTTTACATGAACATTTGCGGGATTACTAGATGCTATCTTACTGGGCTCAAGGGTCACCTGCAGAGAAGCTTTCTGACCCTTCCCTGTAGGGGCTTCTCTTCCCCATGGCCACTGCAACTAGATAGACCTCTCAGCTCCCAGATCAAAATGATCTCTTGAGCACAGAAACCAGATCCAATTCTCTCTCTGCGCCCATCCCCTGGTTGTGCTTGACACCCGACTGGGTTCAGGAAACGCCCACAAAAGGCACCATCTCTTAGGGGAGAGACCACCCGTGAAGGAGACAGATCCTGGTTGCCATCCCAGCTCAGCACTTGATAGCTGTCTCCTTATAATGGCCTGTTGAGTCCACAAACGAGGCTCTAAACTACCTGACTGAGTTGCCAGGATAGTCATTATCCCCTCAACCCCAGGGGAGAGCAGGACAGGACAGGGCCCTTAATAGCTGGTGCTTGGTGGTCCAGGTACCTGGGGAAGATGGGGGGAGGAGGAGAAGTTACAGTGGAGTTCATCCTTATCTGCCCTGATCTAAGGTCCTCCTCTCCCTCACTCCCAAAGTCACCAAAGAACAGAGGCTAAAAACAAGAACTAAATACTGATGTTTTATTTGGCGGTGTGCAAACCCAAGGTATTGTGAGTGAGAAAATGGAAGCAGGGCAGGAAGGAATGGAAGGGAATGCAAGATGATGTGTTACCAGGCTGGGCACTGCTTCTTGACAAGCCTTGAGGAGATACAGCCTTGAGGAGATACAGACCACTGCCCTCCCCCGCAGTCTCCTATAGACTGCACTGTTATGGAGAAATAGTACCTAGCAGCAATTCATGGAAGGAAGGGAAGAAGGAGGAGTTTATCTGCCTGGCTCTTACCTACCTCCCATTTTCCGTTAGTCAAATTTTGCCCCATAAGCGTTAACTCCCCGATACTTCTAGGTGTGTTAGTGGGAATTTGCGATGCCAGGTGCCATGTCCTGAGGTAGGGCATTCCATCCAAGTCTGTGAAGTGGTGGGAAGAGATAGAAACTCTGGACATGCGGCCATTGAGTACTAGAGGGATAATCTGATGCAGTACATATACCATGTCCAATACTGTCCAATACTGGTTTTCATTTTCCAGAAGAGGAAACAAGGTATAGTGATCAATGATCTTTCCCAAGGTCGTATGGCTATTAAGTGGTAAATTCGGGATTTGAGCAGAGCCTGGCTCTAAAAACTGTGGAAGACCAAGGTAAAGAACTTGGATTTTATGTACCAGGCAAAGGAGTCACTAAAGGGATTTAAACTGGAGAGAAGCATGCCATAAAGAGCTTGGTAAAGAAGCTCCCAGTCTCTACTGTGCTCCACCTCTCCATCTGGCTAAACTCCAGCAGAAGCAGGTGGCCCCAGAGAGGTCAGGGCATCCAAGAAAGGTTTTAGGGGTTTTGAGGAATCTTGAACTAGGCCCAGAGCTTTATTTGAGCTTCAAGATTGTCCCATTATCTTCCTGTCTTCATCTGAGCCTACACCTACCAGAGATCAGCTGGTCAGAGGCAGGCAGGGTCTGGGTGGAGACCAAAATGAAGAGAAGAAGAGACTGACCATCCAGTTCTCCATCACTGGCCTGTGGCTCTGCAGGTCCTGCCGTCTGCTGATGAATCTTTTAGGGTTATCCAAGATGATCAGATCTCATGAACTGTCAGCTGCAGTGATCACATCTATGTGGTCGATATCTAGTATGTATCCACATATTTCCTCCAGGCTCATCAGAAGGGAAAAAAGACCACTCACAGCCTTCCCACCTGCATGTGTACAGCCTTTCACCTGGGTGGCCTGGTGTGCCTCCTGCCACTGGCTCAGCTCCTCAGCCTTCTGCTCCATGTCAACCTGTACCTGGAGACTGTGTGGGATGCAAACCCAATTCAGAACAGACAGGAGACCAGTACGGCAGCATCGCAGGTGATTATCCGGACACCAGCCAGAAGCTATTGGTTTTGTTTGTTTGTTTGTTTGTTTTAAGGAATGGAATATTTTAAATATAGATATTTTGAGCTCTTTAAAAGCCAAAAATTTTTTACAGCTTTGCAAACTAGAAATTAAAAAGCCACTGAAGCATCCTACATGTTTTAATTTCTAAGAAGGTAAATATGTGTTCACTATAACCCACATAAACAAAAAGTTCTTTGAATTCTCCCTCTTTTTGTTTTTCAAGAGACCATTCTTGAGACCAAAAAGTGAGAAAACCACTGTGAATTATCCTTAGCTGTGATAGGTCTATTTCTTGCTATGTCTGAGTCAGTTACAGATTTCTAAGTACTGTATCATGTAAGTCTCTGGCTGGGCCAAAATTTTTAGCCTTCCTGGCTCAGGAAGGTAGCTTTTGGTGACCTGAGGGATTTTCACCAAAGTTAGCTTTTTAAATTTCTTGGCTTTATATCTATTTTTCTTGTTATTTTCTCTGTTTTCCCCTCCTCTATTCTTTTTTTCTTATTTTTCTCTTTATTCTTTCTTTTTTCATTTTCCTTTATTCTTTTCCTTTTCTTTTTTCTTTTTCTTTATTCTCTCTCTCTCTGTCTCTCTCTCTCTCTCTCTCTCCAGAATCTTGCTCTGTCACCCAAGCTGGAGTGCAGTGGCACCATCATGGCTCACTACAGCCTCAACCTCCTGGGCTCAAAGGGATCCTCCTTGCCTCAGCCTCCCAAGTAGCTGAGGCTACAGGCATTCACCACCACACCTGGCTATTTTTTTTTTTTTTTTGTACTTTTTGTAGAGACAGGATCTCACTATGTTGCCCAGGCTGGTCTTGAATTCCTAGACTCAAGTGATCCTTCTGCTTCAGGCTCCCAAAGTACTGGGATTATAGGTGTGAACCACCATGACTTGCCTCATTTTTAATTTTTTTTTCTTAATTTTTTTTTGTTTTTCTCATTGTTTTCTTTTTCATTTTTCTTCACATTCTTCATTTAGTTTATCAGTATTATTAGTTAATATTGGTAATTAGTATTGTTAGCAGTAAGTCCAAAGACTGTAGGTCCTTTATAGCATCTCTGCCAAGGAGGAGACTCATATTGGCAACTACAGGCTCCCCAAGAGCATTGCCAAGAGAACCTTTGCCAAGGTGAAGTTGGCCTGGTACATCCCGACTGGCACACAGGTGGCCACAAAGGTCATTTACAAGTGTGGAACTCCAGCCTCCAGAGACTATCTCGTGAAGACATCATGAAGGTCTTGTGTCATTCCAACATAGTGAAATTATTTGAGTTGATTGAGACCAAGGAAATACTTTACCTAGTCATGGAACAGGCTAGTGAGAGAGAGGTATTTGAGTACCTAGTGGCTCGTGGCAGCCTGAAGGAGAAAAAAGCCTGAAGCAATTTCCACCAGATAGTGTGGGCTGTGCTACGTGATAGTATTGCTGCCAGAAGTGCAGTATTGCCACTTGGGACCTGAAGGCAGAATAGTTGCTTTTGGATGCTGACATGAACATCGAGATTGCAGGCTTGGGCTTATTTGGCAACAAGCTGGATACCTTCTGTGGCAGTGCCCCTCATGCTGCCTAGAACTCTTCCAGGGCCAAAGTAAGGTGGCCCCAGGGTGGAGGTGTATAGCCAGGAGGCTTCCTGTGTATCTGGTCAACACATCCCAGCCTTTTGATGGACAGAACCCTAAGGAGCTGCTGGAGTAGTGAGGGCTGAGAGGAACATTTGATATTTGTTTCTACCTGGAGTGTGAAAACCTGTTCAAGAGAATCCTCATCCTCAATCCAGCAAGAGAGGCCCTCCTGTGGGGAGAAACTAAAGCTTTGTGTTGAGTCATTTTCCGACTACAAAGACTTGGGCAGGCAGAACTGATGGTGTCCATGGGTCGTACATGGGAAGGGATCCAGGACTAGTTACAGGACAATGGAGTGTTGGCCACCTATCTGCTCCCAGGCTACAAGACATCCAAGCTGGAGGCTTGGATCATACCCCTGAAACTCATGCCTGCAACTGATCCCACTACCAAACTGCCCTTCCTTCCCCATCCACAAGGTACAGCATATCATCCCTGCCAACCCAAAGCAGCAGAGATGCAGTGAGCCTGCCATTCCCACCTTTACTTCATACTCTGAGAATAGTCGAAGGAACAACACAGAAATCAGAGGCCTGAGGAGGACCTGGAGTCAGGGTAGAAGACAGCAGCACAGCTAACTTGCCTGCCAATCCCCTATGTGGCCTGGAGAGAGGACCACTACCCTGCACAGCCTCCCAGAGAGGCCCTGTGGCCTCCCTGTTCACCCATACCCCAGCAGCAGTGGTGGAGGCCCAGGTGGAACCAGCTTCCCCCAGGGCGTCTCCTATAGAGGAAACTGACTGCACACTGGGCAGCTTGGACAGGTGCAGGATCAGTAGAATTTGTCCAAAGTATGACCCAGCCTTTCCCTATGGAAACAGCCAAGGCTGGCAGGGGACCACGAGGAGGTTCTTCACCTTCCTCTGCAGTCACCTGTGTTTCAGGTCAGCCAGAAAGAACCAGCCTGAGACTGAAAGCAGAATGCAGACAGCAAAACCTCAGGTGGTGGGCAGCAAGGCAAGGTTGAGCACAGGAGAGAATGTGGGAGGTCAAGCTAGCTCCTGGCACTTGCCATGAGGCAAGGAGGTCCTGAGCCCCATGGAGCCCAAGGGGATGGGGCAGGAGATGGGCCATGCTGGAGGCAAACAGCTGTGGGCAGGAGTGAACAGAAAACACACACTGCTGTGCATGGTCTGCCTGGCTGAGAGGACCTCATGCAGTGGAGGACACAGGTGTGCAAGCTGCCAGGCTTCGCTCAGTGGGATCAGATCAGGAGGAAATCCCATAAGTCCCTGGCCTTCAAAAGCATTGTCCTTAAGATAAATGCTGACTTGAAAGGTGGGCCAGGGGCTGCCTGGGGAATAAGAAGGGCAGCCCCTCTGCCCAAGCTGGGGAAACTGCAGAGACTGGACTGCTTTACAGGGGCTCTTCTCCCCTTCCCCTGCCCCTCTCTGTCTTGTCCTGCATGTTTTTTGGGAAGAAGAGATGGTTCTATAGAAATAAACAAACACAACCAACATACACAAAAATATATATGCCAATTCATTATATTTAAATACAATAGTTAAAAAAAAACCCTGCTCTATGACAGCTGTCACAAGACAATCATCTACAACTTTCTGAAGGGTGGGCCCTGAACCCTTGAAAACACTCTGGTGACCCACCTGAAAAATAATAAGAAAAACACTATCAATGGAAACCAAAGCCTGAAAGAGCATCGCAAGAGTGGGACAACTGTCAATGGCTGTAAAGAGGCTTTCCTGGAGCTATGACAATGGCTCTTCTTGCTGGGAAACAAGGCCTGAGAGCCACACCTGTATGATGAATACTGCTCTGAGACAGCCACCCCACTGTGTATAATCCTAAAACAATCTCAGTGTATCCTCTCTCATGTCCTGTGGGTGGCTGGGCTCAGCTGGGTGGTTGCGCTGCTCCTTGTGGTCTCTGCTGGGCTCACTCCAGGGGAGTACATCCAGCTGGGGACTGGGCTGGGTTGCAAGGTCCTACAGGATTCTCTCACATTCTGAGGCCCTGGTGCTGATTGAGGGCTGGGGTGCCTCAGTTTTTCTTCCTGTGGCCTCTCAGACACAACAGGAGAGTCAATACTTACCTATAGCATGGCAGCTGGGTTCCAAGGGGGAACATTCCAGGAGAAATGAATGAGTGCTTACCAACCCTCTGCTTGCCTCACTCTCACAAATCACATGGCTAAGACTGGAATGAATGTAGGGAGGCATCACACAGGGAGAAGAGTACAGAGAGGCTGGACCCACTGGGCACCTGTGTATGGTCTATCACACACTGTTATGCAGCAGAGTACTGGACTCCTTTAGAGAAATGGACGAAAATGCTCCTGGTAGTGGGATTCCTGACTGAGTGTCTGTACACAGGTGCAGAAGAGAAAGCAGAATTCATGCCTATGTATAGAAGATGGTTTGTTCATTGCCCCTGTCCATGGTATCTATCCATGGTGTTTCTCCATGGTGTCTGTCCACGGTGTCTGTCTGGCCATCCTCTGCCATGACTTCCAGTGAGGCAGGGTCTGATGTAGAATGTGCAAGTTGACTGCCAATGCCTGGAGTTTCCTGAGTTTGGGAACACAGGGAGCCTACTCTGATAAAGAGGGACAAATCCACTGTTAAGGTCACACTAAAGGAGACGTTGCCTTCTCACACTGATATAATTCAGGACAGCATCCAGCTTGGCCACTGCACACAAGTTGGTGCCAAGTCAATAGCTGGACTGAAGCTCATTGATTGGGGAAACGGGGCTTGCTTTGCCAGGACTGAGGGCTTGTGGGTTGGGGCAACATTTCCCTATTCAGCTTTCAAATCTCAACTTGACCCTCACTTCCCAGGAAGTCCCCTAGCAGAAATTACTTGTAATTCACATCCATATTCTCTTCTCTCCTATTTCAACAGGCACTAATCTTACTGATTTCACATCTGCCGTCCTGCTGCCCCATCAGCTCCGGGAATAGAAGAGTCAGGAATGTGCTCCTCACTGTACCTCCAGTGCCAAGAACCATGGGTGGTAAAATCGAAAACTGACAAATGCTTTCCCTTCTTGTCATCTGCCACCTCTCCTTTCCCCCAAATCACCATTTACTTTAAAATTGCTGACTAAGAATCAAAAGGCCAATGATCTTGGTCCTCTCTGACCAGGCCCCAGGTGAGAACTATGTCGTAAGGGGCTGTGGCCACAGGATGTGGTATTTGGCTGGAATGATGTAACCTCTGCCCTTTGATATCGTCATGTAACTGGGTTGTCAGCTAGAGCCCTAAATAATAAAATGCAAATAAAACCCCTATTCCTTGTAGAATGGGACCCCAGCCAGCTTCCTAATCTCAATGCGGATTCTTGAAAGTCAGATATTTCCCTGGTCTCCTCCTATTCTGATTTTCTGCTTTCACTGAATCCTGGATCTTTCTCCCTCCCATCTTTCATATTTTAGCTGTTCCCTTCTCCCTATCCTTAATCTACCCAGAGAGTCAGCTCCTTTACCATATTTCTCCTAAACCTCACTCATTCAAGGCCATTACATTACTTATTAAAGACCAATGTGTCTGTGTTTGGGTGTGTGCATGTGTGTGTATGTGCATGCGCACATGTAGGGGTTTCTTTAGGGAACAGCACAGCAGATAAAATAGACTGTTGGACAGTATCAGTCTTAAAACATCTCTGAGACCCCCTTGCCTGGGCCCCAAATCCAAAATGAGGAATGTTCACTGGCCTTCTCTTCTGGTAGCTGCCAGCTCAATTTCCGGGACTTCTTCACTTGCCTTCAACCTCCTTGTCTCCATGCTGGCTCACTTACTCCCTGCCCCCTAAAAATCATGTTTGTGTGTTTAAGGCTAAAGAGCATTCATTTTTATTTATTTTTTCTTAAAGTGTTCCATCCTTATTGAGGTATATTTGAAGGATACAAAATCGCGTATATTTAAAGTGTGCAATGCTATCAGTGTTGACATACATACAGCCATAAAACCATCACTTCCAAACAATATTTCCACCATCACCTAAAGTTATCTTGTGCCCTTTTAATCCATTCTTCCCTCAATCCCTTCCCTAGGCAACTAATGATATTCTTTCTCTATATAGATTAGCTTGTATTGGTTGGATGCAGTGATTCACACTTATAATCCAGCACGTTGAGAGGCCAAGGTGGAAGGATTGTTTGAACCCAGGAGTTCAAGACCAGCCTGAGCAACATAGTGAGACCTCATCTCTACAAAAAAAAAAAAAAAAAAAAAAAAAAAAAAAAATTAGGTGGGCATGGTGGTGCATGCCTGTGGTCCCAGCTACTCAGGAGGCTGAGTGGGATGATCTCTTGATCCTGGGAGACTGAGGCTGCAGTGAACTGAGACTGCACCACTGCACCCCTGCCTGGGCAACAGAACAAGACTCTGTCTCAAAAAAAAAAAAAAAAAAGATTAGCTTATATTTTCTAGTGTTTTATATAAATGGAATCATACAGTATGTTCTTTTTTTGTCTGGCTTCTTCCACTCGGTATGATTTTGAGATTCTTCTCTGTTATCGTGTGTATCAATAGTGTGTCTTCACTGCAGCGTGGTATTCCATTGTATAGAAGTACCACAGTTTGTCTGTCATTCATCTACTAGTGGATTTGGGTTGATTTTGGGGTTTGGCTCTGTATAAAGCTCCTGTGAACACTCGCATTCAAGTCTTTGGGTTTCATGCTTTCTTTTCTCTTTGATAGATGCCTATAGTGGGATGGTTGGGTTATATTGTGGATGTATATTTTGCTTTTTAAGAAGCTGTCAAACTGATTTCCCGGTTCGTTGTGCCATCTTATACTCTCTTCAACTGTGTAGGAGAGTTTCAGTTGCTCGGAATCCTCACCAACATTCAATATGGCCTGTCATTTTAAAGTCAGCCACCTACCTTGTTTTATGTTTTGAGTTTTTTAAAAAATGTACTTAAGTTTAGCCAACTCTTGTCTTCATTATACCAAAGTTTACAGGATTAAAACCAGATTATTTCTGTTGCTCCAGTGATATTAATATTGTCCACTCTTAACCCCCAAAGTGTCCTGGTTTGGATGCTAAAGTATATGTTTTATCTGCTTCCAGCCCGAGTGGCCATGTCCCCAGGCTGTCCTTCCACAGCCACACAGCCCATCAAGGCATTCTGCTCAATGAAGACATTTCCTTCCTCTGAAAGAGACTTTCCTGCTAAACACCTTTTTTCCTTACTACAACCTGATTACAGTAAGCAAGGATGGCATAACATAACCATCCAAATAAGTTGAAAACTTTTGCCCACACAAAAACCTGCACACTGATTCATATTTGCCAATACTTGGAAGCAACCAAGATGTCCTTCAGCAGGTGAACGGATACAAAAAACGTGGCACATACAGACAATGGAATATGATACAGCGGGAAAAGGAAATGAGCTCCAGACATTCTGGAAAGGTAACTCTATAGAGGTCATAAAAAGATCATCTCTTTGAAGTCTGGGTATTTGGTAAAAACAAATCAGTGGTTAACAGGAGCTTGGAGTGGGGAGGGAGGGATGAATAGGTGGTGCACAGAGGACTTTTAGGGTAGTGAAATGATTCTGTTTGATAGTGGAATGGTGGATACACGGCATTATGCATTTGTCAAGATCCATGGGACTGTATATCACAGAGTGAATCCTAATGTGAACTATGGATTTTGGTTAATAAAAGTGTTCCCGTATTGGTGCATCCGTTTTAGCAGGTATACCCCACTGAAGCCATATGTTCCTAGTGCTGAGAAGAGACCTTCCTCGTGGTATGCTCTGACTTTTTTCTCAGCATGGTCAGGCTTCCCTTGCCCCTTTCTGCCACCTATCTGCCCATCTGCTGCTGATGGCTTAAGTTTAGCCAGCTCATGTCTTCATTACACCAAGTTTACAGGATTAAAACCAGATGATGATGATTATTATTAAAACCACCAAAGTGGCTGGTGGCCCCTTTGTTACTCACATAACTGTTTGTGGGGCCTTCATGTGTTTTTATAGAAGCTCAGCGACACCCCAAACTCAGAGGACCTGACAACTTTCCATGGGTCTCTGGCCTGGGGCAATTCTACCTTTCTGTCTGAAAATGATGTGGCCAGACCACTGCTATTTAGGGGTCCTCTGTTCTGAACCCTCAGTAACCCCATGGTTGGGGATCCCCCTGTCTTGCACAATGACGGAATTGGGAGAATGTTTGCCTTCCCGTCAGTTAGTTCCACTTCAGTGCTGTGCAGCCTGCTTGCTTAAATGGCTTGCTTAATTCAGTTCCCAGAATAAATCTTTGCTTAAATCCTGAATTATGTGACCTGTTAATAACAAAAATAGCCACCTTAATGAAAACTACTTTGCTGACCTCATATCATCTCTGAATATCATGTGTTATTAGTCACATTTTATGGATTGGAAAACTGAGGCTCAGAAAGGTTAAGCTACTTGCCCATGGTCACACAGCAAATATTGGCAGAGCCAGCCTTCAAACCTAGGTTTTGCTGATCCCAAGGGCTTTCTACACTCCATTCCTAGTGTAAACAGTAGGATGATAATGTTTAGTTGCTTTTAAAGGTTTTTTTTTTTTTTTTTTAATGAGGAGGCTGGTCTTTAGGAGTTTCAGTAGAAAGGGATGAGCTTAAAAGTTAATAAAATCATCAATGTTTTGACACATTGGAAAAGAGCTTGAAGTCAGTGGGGTGGAGGGAGAGGAATTCATACTTGCTAAGGGGACTTCTCTGAATCTTGAGGCAATTCTAAATATAGTTCTCCAGAAACTGCTACTAATCATTAGAGTGACCAGCAGTTACTGATCATATACCATGTTTGAGACTGCAGTCATCCCACTGAATAGACATTATTTTGCAAATTCCCACAACCTCATGAAGTTAGTACCATTGGGAGCCCCATTTAACAGATGAGCCAACTGAGGTCAGTTAAGTCCTTGTCCATACCAATGCCCCTGTAAATGAGGGAGCAGGTGTGTGCAGGAATGCCAGCACTTCCTTCTGTTTTAATCTGTTTGGCTGTCTGATTGTTTTATATATTTATTTTCTTTCTATCCTACTGGATGTTTGTTTCATAAGGGTTGTCGTTATCTGTCTGGTTCACGTCTACAATCCTAGCTACTTGACACATCATAGAGACTCCAGCACTATTTTTTGAATAAGTTGATGGGAAGCATGGCATCGCTTCCATTTAGGTTCTGGGTTCACCTTGTGTAATAGGAAAATGAAAAGCCTCATAGGAATACAGGGGATACTGGGGTAGGATTTTCATGGGAGGTTGAGGTGTTTTCAGAACTTTAGTGGCTAGTTTGAAACCAGTTTTGTGGTGCTGAGGGGAAGCTTCAGCTCCTTCTTCTCTTGTCTTCCTACTACCCTCTGGCCCAGTTCTTTTCCAGGTTCCTCCAATGCAGGTCAGGATGGAGACTCTATCCCGTAATAAGGGCAGAGCCCTGTAGAGAATGTCATCCATCACTTTCCTTCTTAGAACTCTCCTGTTCGCACTGCACATGGACAGAGAGAGGACTTAGAGCTCATTTACATGCTTGTTGGTTTTTTAAAAAGTGAAATAAAAATGCTCCCCTGCCAGGACTGTGACATCACCCAGGGCTGTGAGTAGCTGGAAACAGGTGAGTAGATAAAATTAATCTTAAACATTATTCACCATTCAATGTTCAGAAAATTCCAGAATGTGGCAGTCCACTTGATAGAGGAGGAGTTCAGAATTCATCCAGGGTCACCAGCAATCAGTTTTGATATAACTATCATTTTCAAAATGTTAATATCTCACTTACTGTGATGCTAAGGACAGTAAGGGTGTGCTGCCTTTACTTATCCACTTCATTTTATCATTTGTATGTAAGATATGTTTGCCTTTACCCAACCTACCAACCCCCAGGTTTTTTGAGGTATAATTGGCAAATAAAACTGCATAAATTCAAGCTATACAACTTGATATTTTGATATATGTATACATTGCAAAATGATCACTGCAATCAAGCTAATTAACATATCCTTTACTTCACGTAGGCAGCATTTTCCTCCCTCCTTCCTTCCTTCCTTCCTTCCTTCCTTCCTTCCTTCTTTCCTTTTTTTGGTAAGAGTCTCTCTTGAAGTCTCCAGCTACTATTGTATTGGGGCCTTTCTCTTTAGCTCTAATATTTGCCCTATACATCTGGATGCTCCAGTGTTGGGTACATACATATTTAAAATTGTTATATCCTCTTGCAGAATTGACCACTTTTTTAGGTAAGAACACTTGAGATCTATACTCTTAGCAGGTTTCAAGTATACAATACCGCATTGTTAACTATAGTTACATTACTGTACATTAGACATCTGTTTGCTTTTATATGTGCGAATTATTTGGTTTTACTGGAAATATATTAACATTGCACAAGAGATTGCCTATGGTCGTCCATTACATTAGTGGCCCCAGTGAGTCATGATCCCCCTCCCCACATCTCCAGGTATTCATGTCCTTGTGTAGGCGCCCCCCTTGAGTCTGGGCTGGATGTGTTTCTTGCTTTAAGCAGTAGAATGTGGCGGGAGTGGCACTGTGTCTGTTCTGGGATGAGGATATAGAGTCACGGCATCCTCTGCTCCTGTGCTTTGGGAGTCCTGGGCCACTGTGTAGGAAGTCCAGCTACTCTACTGGAGAGACTGCGTAGAGTAGCCTCAAGGAGAGGGAGAGGCCTTGAGACATGATGAGAGACAGAAGCCCAACTGTCCCATTCCATGTTGAACCAGACTTTAGTCAACCCATTGGCTCAATATACTCACCTGAGTGACCACCAGCAAGCTAGCAGAGTCTGGATTGGATCTGTTACTTGCTCAACCACAGAGCTGACCCTGGTACAGATTGTAGAATCATGATAAAATAAAATCATTGTTACTTTAATCCACTGCATTTTGGGATGGCTTCTTATGCAGAAATTGATGACCAAAATATTACCTAACAGCAAAGATTCTCAACCCCGGCGATCTAAAAGTACCATCACCCAGGGTTCTAACCCTTCAGAGATTCTGATTTGATTGGCCTTGGGTGAGACATCATATATAAAGTTTTTTAAAGTTTTACTTTAAAGATGAATACACAGGATGAATGGAGGAACAAATGGTGGTATATACATGCAATGGAATATTATTCAGGCATAAAAATGAATGTGCTACGATGTGGATGAACCATCAAAACTTCAAGAGAAGTCAGTCACAAAAGGTCACGAATGATTCCATTTATACCAGATATCCAGAATAGGCAAATCCATAAAGACAGCAGATTGATGGTTGCCAGGGACTAGGGTAGGGGACATGGGGAGTGACTGCTTAATGAGTATGAAGTTTTCTTTCAGGCTGATGAAAATGTTTTGAAACTAGATAGAGGTGGTGGTTGCACAACACTGTGAATGTACTAAATGCCATTGAATTGTTCACCTTAAAATGGACATGAAAAAGGTAATTTTGTGTAAATTTCACCTCAATTAAAAAGAAGAATCAGAAGAAGGAGACAAAAGAGGAGGTTAAAGTGAGGCAATGTGGGAAGGACTTGGCCTGATATTGCTGGCTTTGAAAATGAAGGAAGATGTTATGAGCCAAGGAATGCAATGGCCTCTAGGAGCTGGAAAAGGCAAGGAAAGAGATTCTCCCCTAGAGCTTCCATACAGGAATGCAACCCTGCCAACACCTTGCTTTTAGCCTGGGGAGACCTGTGTTGAACTTCTAACCCACATTCTAACTTTTAACTATAACATAAAAACTTGTGTAGTTTTAAGCCACTAAAAAATACACAATCATTTTAGCTTTATTTTTAAATTTTATTTTGGGGCATAACAGTTTGATAAGGTTTCACATATGTTTAGATTCATGTAACCACCACCACCACAATAGCATACAGAGAGTTCATCACACACAAACTCTCTCACTCTTCCCTTTGTAGTCACCCATCTCCCACCCCTAACCCCTGGCAACCACTGATTGTTTCCCCATTACTATCATTTTTCCTTTGCCAGAACATCTTTGCTTTATTTCACATCTTAGGAGGAAAAGAATTTCTTTAGTACTGATTGTGGAGCATGTCTGTTGGTGATGAATTCTTTCAGGTTTCATTCATTGAGAATGTCTTTATTTCATCTTCATTCCTGAAGGATGTTTTCACTGGATATTGAATTCCAGATCGACAGTTTTTTCCTTTTTCAGCACTTTAAAAATGTTATTCCATTTCCTCTGGCCTACTTTTTTTTTTCCTGAGGAATCCACAGTTATTCAAGTCAATGTTCCCCTTTATATAAAGTATCATTTTTCTCTGGCAGTTTTCAAGATGTTTTGACTTAGTTTTTAGCAGTTTAATTATGATGCATCTGGGCACGGTTTCCTTTGGGTTTTGTTTGTTTCTTTGCATCCTACTCTTCTCCTTCTCCCTCTGGAACTCTAACAATATGAATATTAAACTTTTTCGTATTGTCTCACATGCCTCCAATACTCTGTCCATTAATTTTTAATTTTTTCCTTTTGTTCAGATTGGATAATTTCTATTCAATCTTCAATTCACTGACTTTCTCCATTTTGCTATTAATCCTATCCAGGCAATATTTTATTTCAGTCATTATAATTTTCAGTTCCAAAAAGTTTCTCTTTTGTCCTTCTATTGTATCTTGTATTTCTTTGCTGAGATGTTTTTTGTTTCAAGAGAATTTTCCCTTACTTCTTGGAATATGGTTATAATAGCTGCCTTTGCATCTTCAATAATTTCAACATTGTGTCATCTTGCAGTTGGCATCTGTTGATTGTTCTTTTCCCAATAGGTTGAAGTTTTTCTTGTCTTTCATATGTCAAGTAGTTTTGGATTGTGTCCTGAACATTTTGAATATTACATTATGAGGATCCATGTCTTGTTTAAATCCTAAAGCAAATTTTGAATTTTGTTTTGTTTTGTTTTAGCAGGCAATCAATCTAATTAGGCTCGAGACTCAAGTTCTGACCTGTGGACTGTGGTTCTAGTATCAGTTCAGTTTTCAAAGCCTTTGCAGTGCTATGGGAATCTGTTGCGTGTATGTTGCCCAGTGGCCATTTGGTGGCCTGGATCACAGTCTCCTGCACAGTTCAGTTCTCACACCATGTGCAGCTTAGAAGTAAGCCTCAGAGTTCATATGGAACTGCTCTCTTGAACTCTCTCCTTTCTGAGATTATTCTGGCACTTTTGGCCCCCTGAAGCCCCATTTTTTTTGTCCTCTGGTTAGAAAGCTAGGTCTTTAGTTTTTCTACCTTGCTGCATACACCTCATGGCTATACCTGAGTCTATCCCACCAGGCAGTGTATCAACAGAGAGAGAGATAAGGCAATGGTATTTTGTCCTACCGTCTTGGGACCACAACTTCTCTAGTGGAGGGAAGACTCACTTCCCTCAGAGCCTTAAGTATTTCGGTGCTCTCTAGGCTGCTGTTGCCATTGTTGTTACTGCTGCCACTATGGGATTACTTGGGGGTTGGGTGGGAGAGAGTGGAGAAAAGATTTAAAAACCGGGGACTTTCTCCACTTCTTATGACTCTTAGGTGTCCCACAACCACCTTGGGTCAGAAAGTGAGGATTCTTTTTAGAGCCCTGCTTGCTTTTGGTGTGCAATCCAGGTCAGACTAATGAGTCCAGGCCAGATGATACCAGAGGGGATAAAAGATAAGAGACTCATGGTGGTTTTGGTGGTACTTCATATTCTGATCTCTTTCCCCAATCCACCTGCTCCTGTTTACTTGTCATTGTCCTCAGATAGCTGTTCAATGTAGTCTATCCAGGGTTCATTGTTGCATTTGATGGGAGAAACAGGGTAGGGTATGCTTACTCCACCTTGCCCAGAACAAAAACTCCAATATATATGTCTTAATCCAACACTATAAATGGTTAATAAACTTTGCCTTCAACAACAGGCACAATGACCAATGCTAATTGCCAGGATTGCCTCCAATAGCTGTGTTCTTTCTGCTGGATAGAGACTCCTGGGCCACCTTAAGGGTTAGCTGAGGCAGGCACTGCTATCATGGGTCACTCCTGAGGCCAAGCTACTTGAAGCAGCTCCTGTCTTCTCAGGTCCTGGTTCCTGCCTTCATCTTCCTATTCCTCCCACCCAACACAGTCCAAGTGCTAAGTAAGGTAGCCTCTTCTCAGAGCTTACCTGAACCATGACAGAAGCGTCAGTGAGGAATTGGAGCCTGGAATGTCTGACTGAGAAGTTTGGTCATGACTTAATAAGTAAAGGAAGCTCCTGAAGATTCTCAAGTAGCAACATAATGTAATCATTATCATTAAAATAATAATTAACATGTATTAAGCCATGTACTATCCTATATGTTTTTACATACATTATTGTATATACGTTATTACATTAAGTCTTCTGCTATGGTTTGGATTTGTGTCCCCACCCAAACCTCATGTCAAACTAATCCTCAATGTTGGAGGAAGGACCTGGTGGGAATTAACTGGATCATGGGGACAAACTTCCCCTTTGCTATTATCATGATAGTGAGTGAGTTCTCATGAGATCTGGTTGTTTATAAATGTGTAGCACTTCCCACTTTGCTCTCTGCCTCCTTCCTGCCACCTTATGAAGATGCGCCTACTTCCCCTTCACTTTCCACCATGATTGTAAGTTTCCTGAGGCCTTCCCAGCCATACTTCCCATATAACCTGTAGGATTGTGAGTCGATTAAACCTCTTTTCTTTGTAAATCACCTAGTTCTCATGTAGTTCCTTATAGCAACGTGAGAACAGGCTAATACATCTTCCAAACAGGTTACAGGATAGATACTATTTTTCATTTGCAGATGAGGAAACTACTTTTACCTGGAAGTGACACGTTACTAACATCAAAGGGTCAGGAAAGTGCCATCCTAACTTATGTTGAGGAGGAGAAGAACTGGATGAGCCCAGACACATATAAGCTTGTGACCTTGGGCATTAATTCCCTCTTCTACAAAAAGGGGATAGCAATGGTGTCCACCCTGTTGTGCTGACAGCATAAGATTATGAATGTAGTATGCTTAGCACAGTGACTGGCACAAAGGAGGCACTCATACATCACCACTTTTGTTTCCCTTTTTCAATGTAGCTGAACCAGCACGTACAGTTCTACTTGAATCTCCAAGAACTGGCAGGTCTCCTGGACCAGACTCCATTTTTAGTGATAATTGGATGCTTATTATCACCTAGAGATCTGGCTTGACAGCTATTTTGCACTTTACCAAGAAAAAACAAGTAGCTATGCCTTGGTGGCAGTCAGATGGCCAACACATTAAAATGAGTTTGCGCAACCCACCACTTTACCTATGGTCAAGTGTTTAAAACCTCATCTCATGTATTTAATCAATTCCATTAAAATGTTTTTCTCTCAATTTCTGTGAAGATGCGGGGAAAAAGGTAATATGTATTCCTCTTCAGCATTTTCACTTGATGTGTGAGGTCACAGTTAAAAGCAGCTACCACACATTTGGTCAAGAGTTCAGGGACAATCTGGGCAGCAGGGAGCAGTAATGTCTCCATTTAAGATGCAGGAGCCAATGACTAGGTCAGTAATTTTCCACTGGCTTCAATGAGAGCCCTGACAGGGAAAGGAGTAAGAGGAAAGGAAGAGGAGATTGTGGGAGGAAACAGAGCTGGGAAACTGCGTTGCAGAGACACAGGGACTGTCAGCCAATTGTCTTGGACTTGCCTATGCCAAACGTTCTGGAAATGGACTAAAGTGGGAGGAATATCACAGCAAGGTGGGACTGGGTGGCGAGTAGGGGGAGCAGGGAATCAGCAGGGGCTGTGACATCAGAGGAATCCTGTTAACGGGTGTTCGCTACTGGCCAGTTCTTTAACCTCTTTGAGCCTTGATTTCTTTACCTACCAAGTGGGCAAAAAAATACCCATCTCGTATGATTGTGGGGAAAGCAGATGAGAAAATGTGTGTGGCACAGCCATGGGGACGGGGGGCCAAGGGCATGCTCAGTAGTGCTACTTTCCTCTTTCCAACCCGGATGTCAGAGGGGACCATCTGCCCTCCAAGATCTAGAGGAGAGGATCTCAAATCCTCACCCCACCAGTGCCCAGTTTTAGATTTTGGTGAAGCCCCAGGCATAATATTTCTTGCTTCCACTCCACTATGCTTTCCTCAGTTAGGTTTTTGATCTAGCCAGATGTTGACCTCAGCTTCAGACACACACAGACTCAGCACTCACACTCTTACACATGTACAAACACACATGCCTACACACACACACTAATAAACATACACACACACCACTCACACAGACTCATACATGCACAATCACACACATACATGCAACACACACACTCCCACACACATACATACTCTCACACACACAAGTACATACGTGACCTATGTTCACTGAAATAATATTGTTCAGCACATTGTGTATACAACGTTCTAGGAAACATCTTTTAAAAAGTGTATTAAACTCATGTTTCTGTCATTATCCTATTATAAACCCTTCCATTCACAGATGATAAACTCTTCACAACACAGGGCATGCGTAATGATCTGAGCATCCTCTTTTGAACATTTGTCTACGAACACTTCACTACACACATAGACCCTCACACGCACAATCCCTCCCTCACACAGCCCTTGCATTCAAGACCACTGCGTGTGTTCCAGCTGTGATGAAACTCTGGGGCTATGGAGGAGACTTATGCTCTCAAAGCACAGGGGTACAAATTGAGTACATTCCGGTTTTTTGAAGTCTTGGACATGTCCACTTGGGCTGTACTTCTTGCCACATTTCCCCTGCCCACTGTTATCCCTTTCTCCCCTTCCTTCTCTCTTCCCTCGCTCTGCCTTTCTGGCCCCCACTAGGGCACTTTTTTCTAACGTAAGGTGGTCTAGCATTTCTTTGTTGTCTTCTTTCAGCTCAAGCCCATAGGCTCTTGTTTTCTGCTTCCAAAGGCTTATAGAGGTGTTCTCCTAAACACACATGGTTTCTGTCCCAAGGACTTCCGGAGCAGCTGGAGAAATGCAATATGCTTGTTTTGCTCTGTTGCCTTCTTCCTATGCAGTGTTCTATGGCCAGGGGTGACAGTGGCAGTGGTGTTAATACCTGGAGAGTATTCCACGCTTGTCTCCATTACTGCTAACTTCCCAGAGTCCCCACTTGCACAAAATATGCCCTGGATCAACACAGACTAACTGATGGCATAAACACAGCTGATGGCATCAATCACTTTATGATCAAATTAGATCCACGTTCTTTCTAGAATAGGGGCATCCATCACCACTGCCATCAGAGGTCACTGGACATTACTACTAACTTGGGTGACACTAAATGGATCTGGGATACAATCCTAGCTAATTCGATGCCCACTGTCTGACATTGGATGAATCGCTTCACCAATCTGTGCCTCAATTTCTTGACCTTTAAAATGGGGGTGATGGTACCTGTCCCCAGAGCCAAATGTACTGTGAAGTGAGTGAAGATGAACCTTAGGCAGCCCTCACTGCTAAAGACCTGCTTTTGTACCTAATTTCATGTTGGTAAATTGGTGTTCCTTTTCCTTTCTAAAGAAATTTTTTTTCTCTTGTTTCAGTCTATTTGTATTAGATCATATGTGTTCCTTTTCCAAAAAGGCTCCCCAAATTGTATACAATTCTGGACCCATAAAAGCTGGTTTCTATGTGGGTTGGAAGGAGAAAATGAGACGATGTCTGTAAATGCTCAGCCTAGACTGTTCTGAGTGCTCCAGGCATGGAAGCCATTGCAGAGAGAGCACCAGGACGTCTGAACCCTTCTTGCTGGCACCTTCTTCTCCATGTCCCCCCTAAATGGGCCTGCCAACTGGGGCGAACTTCTGCAGGACACAGTAACTCAGGCCTTGGAGCCTGCGTCCAGCTTCTCTCAGGCACAGATGTATCCCTCCTCTTGACGCGCGCAGCTTGGAAGCTTTCCCTAGACACAGCCAGCTTGACAGAGGCCACATCGTTCAAACCCCCTGCCAGTTCCCCTCCAGCTGACACGGTGGCACCAAACGGGAGGAACTCCATATTAGTCTGTTCTCACATTACTATAAAGAAATACTTCGCCTGTAATCCCAGCACTTTGGGAGGCTGAGATGGGTGGATCACGAGGTTGGGAGATTGAGACCATCTTGGGTAACATGATGAAACCCCATCTCTACTAAAAATACAAAAATTAGCCTGGCATGGTGGCGGGTGCCTGCAGTCCCAGCTACTCAGGAGGCTGAGGCAGGAGAACGGCGTGAGCCCAGGAGACGGAGCTTGCCGTGAGCTGAGATCATGCCACTACTCTCGAGCCTGGGTGACAAAGCAAGACTCCGTCTCAAAAAAAAAAAGAAAAAAGAAAAAGAAATACCTAAGACAGTGTAATTTATAAAGAAACGTTTACTTGGCTTATGATTCTGCAGGCTGTACAGGAAGCATGGCAGCTTCTGCTTCTGGAAAGTCCTCAGGAAACTTATAACCATGGCAGAAGGCAAAGGAGCCAGATGTCTCACATGGCTAGAGCAGAAGGAAGAGAGAGAGGGGGGAAGTGCTACATATTTTTAAACAACCAGATCGTGTGAGAATTCTATCACAAGAACAGCACCAAATGGATGATACTAAACCAGCGGTCCCCAACATTTTTGGCACCAGGGACCAGTTTTGTGGAAGACAATTTTTCCACAGACTGGTGAGTGGGCAGGAAATGATTTCAGGATGAAACAGTTCCACCTCAGATCATCAGGCATTAGATTCTCAACCTAGATCCCTCGTATGCACAGTTCACAATAGGCTTCAAGCTCCTGTGAGAATCTGCCACCACCACTGATCTAACAGGAGGTGGAACTCAGGCGGTAATGCTGTCTCGTTTGCTACTCACCTCCTGCTGTGTGGCCAGGTTCCTAACATGATAAGTACCCATCCATGGCCCGGGGGTTGGGGACCCCTGTGCTAAACCATTCATGAAGGATACACCCCCATGATCCAATCCCCTCCCACCAGGCCCCACTTCCAACACTGGGATTACAATTACACATGAGATCTGGGTGGTGACACAGATCCAAACCATATCAAAGTCCCTCTCACTACCCCTCCGCAAAGACTTTGTTATGGCCACTTGGGACCTGGCCTACTGCAGTGTGTTCCCGTGTTCCATTTTCTGCACCTCAGGTCCACAAAACTGGCATATGGATTCATCACCATTCTTTCTTCAGAACACAGTGTCATTATTGGTCCCCGTCTGGCCTGCTGTTACCTGATTATGCTTTTTGTTTTATTCTTTAATGTAATATGGACTGCAAGACCATCACCCAGAACAAGAGCTAGGACCTTGATAGAACCTACAGCTGACTTCACCTGCACCTTCAAATGTTTGGATTTAATTCAGAAAAGACTCCAGTTCTCCCAATAATCCACAGCTGCTGTGTACACTAGCCCCCACCCCATGTCTTCTTTCCCCCTTGGTTACATATCTTCAAAAGAAGTCCAGAGCAATCATATTAGCCACTTGATAGGGCATTTGGTAAGGTCTTGGGTAGAGGATCAAGTTGAAAGCAATGATTTAAATTAGGTTTTTGCGTTTATGTTTGTTTTCTCATTCAACAAACCTCTCGTGCTCTCCTCCTTTTAGGCCTTGCAGGTTCATCAAGATGTCCTTGAGGTTCTGAGGGAAATGATCCAGATTCTCCTGAGTTCTCTCTCCCACCTAAGCAGGAGGCTGCCCCTGGGAGTAACCCTGGGCTGCCATGCAGGATCCTGGGAGGCTGGGCTGGAGTGGGAGCTGGGCGGGCAGGAGCCTGCATGTGCAACTGTGCTGATAAGTCATATCTGAAGCCAGAATCAGAAGGGAAACAGGTCACCAATATAAAGGGGTCAGCGGAGCAGGAGACAAAGTCATGAGAACCAGGGCTGCCCACCCGGAGTCGGGGGAAAAGCAGAGGATGAGGGTGCAGTCCAGGGGAGCTGAACTGGGGGGAGGTTCACCCTACTGCCTTTTCAGGCTGGGGAGCCCCTGCACGTCACCGCTCTTGGACATCTCTGACCTCCCCACACCTCACCCCTGCACTGGTGCCTCTCAGCACTGTCTCTCTTTAAAGTCACCTGGGCAGCTTTATGAGAATGCCTGTGTCTGTCTCCACCCCCAAGGCTTCAGATTTGCTTGGTCCGGGGTGAAGCCCAGGCACTGTGTGTTCATGAACGTCCGCCAGGTGATTCCAGTGTGCAGCCAGCACTGAGGCTGCCCTCGAGAGTGCGGGGTTGGGGCTCTATCCATCTGCCTGGGGCGGGCCTTGATATAATCTGGGGAGCTTGGGATATGGGAGACTCCCAAGAGGTTCAAGGCTAAAACTTACTGAGCCCCAGCCACTCTCTACCTGTAACTCCTGTCTTTACCTGTCTCATGGATCTGGGAACAGTGGAGAGGCATGAGTTAGGCATCGGCAGGAGTTGGAGTCTGAAGGCCACACGATCGTTAGGTCTCTCTTGAAAGTCCTCACTTCTTGGTCTCCCAGCTTGAGGGCTGCCAGTTGGCACAGCCACAGTCAGTGAGGGTCAGAGAGCTCCTTCCTTTGGGACCTGGCTCCTCCTTCTTGGCCTGGAGGGGTGGTGGGCCTCTCAGTTCTTTCCGAGAGCCACACTTCCCCAAATGTCTGGGGCACTGGGGAAGGATTGGAAGTAGCAATGAAGAAACAGCAATTTCTTTAAGAATGAGCGTTTGGGGTGGAAGAACTGTGAGAATACTGCATGTAGCAGTGGGTGATACAGCAGGGCTGTGTCTGGAACCAGTGGAGGTTTCTCTGGGGCCCACCCTGGCACGCTCCTTCTGGATGTTGGCCTGTGGGTGGAGCACCCGGCATGGATCTGCAGGGTTTTGGACAGTGCCTTTCAGTACCAATAGGCAAACTTGGGCCTAGACTGGTGAGTAAAGCAGCTAGAAAAGGATTTTACTGATAAGTAGGGTAGCCATGGGGGTGAAGATGAGGGGTTTGGGGGATAGGTAAAGTGTTTCTGTGGAGGGATGTTTGCTACCACCAGAATGGTGTCAGGATGTGAAGAGGGGGTAAGCTGGTGACAAGATCTTGGGTAGTTGCACTCAAGGACACAGTGTTGCTGGTGTAGGGGGTGTGGTTGTGCTAGCAGAGGCTGACTCAGTGGGGCCCGAGCATCCCTGTGGCCCACACCCACTGTTCTCTGCAGGGAATGGCTGGCTTGGGGGTCCCCAACTGGTATCCTCACTGCCCCTCCAGAGCAGTGGCTCCCTGGGCAGGCTCTTTCTCCTGCACCATCACTGCTATCTTGCCTCAGTGACCAAGCATCCCTGTAGCCCCCACACTGGGCTGCCTCCATGCTCTGGCCGTCTCTCCTCTGGTCAGGGGAAGATAGAGCATGTCCTGGGGGTGTTTTATTCTCTTAGATCCTCTGGTTTACAAGGCTAGGTTTTTGGAGATGGTAAAATTAAAGGTCACTGAAAACATGGCCCATCTGCTTTGTGTGTTCTGAGCCACCAGGTCAGACCAGGTGCTTCAGGTCATCACCATGAACTGTCAGGCTGTGAGCTTCCTCAGAGCAAGCCTCTTCAAGGAGCACCGCCCGCTCTCAAATTGGAAGACTTGTCTTGGCGGCCAGCTTTCCAAGGAACACAGAATTGAAGCACAATATTATCAGCATGGAAGAGGGGGCCCCTGAGTCCATCCAAGGCAAATAGAAATTTCTGGATGCAAACTGGACATTACCAACAACTCCAGCTACTCTCCTGCCTCCCGGCAATAACCTGTCATCTTCTGTGGGAAGGAGTCTTGTCTGGTCTGGCTGATCTGGCTTGGCCCAGCCTTGTGTCAACACCCCTCACCCAGCTTCTCTGGGGTGGCTTGGAGGTGATGAGGAAGAAGTGGTGAGACCTCAATCCAAGTGTGGTATGGGCTTAGACTTCAGTAGGTGAATTTTTCTAATCCTTCCTCCCTTCCCCCTCCACCCCAGCATATACTGACTCCTTTAGAATAAAGAAAACTGTGAAGAACACCTCCTCTAATAGATCTTACCTGCTTGAAAATCCCTCAAGTGTCTTCTGTTGTGGAAAACCCTGTTTTTTTCCTCCCCCAACACTGCCTGTATTAAAAACCTGCTCTTGTTAAGAAGGGCTTTCAGGTTAGTCTACAGCCTAAGGTAGATCGCCTCTACAAGAGTAAAGAGAAGCAGTCCAGGACGGTGCATTTAACCAAAACCAAAAGTCTCCTTGTGTGGTCCATTTAAATCTGTGTATGAAATACTTAGATTGCCAACCTGGGCAACACAGAGACCCTATCTCTACAAAAAGTTTAAAAACTTAGCCAGGCGCAGTGACTTGCACTTACAGACCCAGATACTCAGGAGGCTAAGGCAGGAGGATCTCTTGAACCCAAGAGTTTGAGACTGCAGTGAGCTGTGATGACACCACTGTAATCCCACTGGCAACAGAGCAAGACCCTGTCAAAAAGAAAAAAGAACAAAGAAGAAAGAAGAGAGAGGAGAGAGAGAGAGAGAGAGAGAGAGGAGAGAGAGAGAGAGAGAGAGAGAGAAAGAAAGAAAGAAAGAAAGAAAGGAAGAAAGAAAGAAAGAAGAAAGAAAAGAAAGGAAGGAAGGAAGGAAGGAAAAGAAAGAAAGAAAGGAAAGAAAGAGGGAAAGAAAGGGAAAGAGAATGGAAAGAAAAACAGGAAATAAAAGGAAAGAAAAGAAATGCTTAGATTGTAACACCTCACATGGCAGCAACCAGGACAGGCTTGGTGTCAAAATACGAGAAATAGCACAGAATCTATTATTTCTTCTCCAAAGGCCCTTTTCCAAGTTGTACTCAGCGTGGAAATTTTTGCCAACATAAACCTAAGGACAAGAAATTTCTTCCTAGAAATACAACACAGGTGAGACAGACAGGATGGGTGGGGTGGGGAAGCATCACAGAGTGTGGGGCTGGTTCAGGGTTCTGGGCTGCCAAATTTACAGAGTTATTATCTCAGCATCTACATCTGCACAGACTGATGCAGTAGCCTGTAACAACCAGGAGAGGTAAGGCTCCTGAACACAGGGCCTGAAAGTTATGACCTTTGAGCAATTGTAGCCAGAGAGAAGCCTCCTCTGCTATTGGATTTGGAGCCCTAGCAGAGGGAGTGAGCCATCTAGGACAGACTGGAAGATGACAAGGAAGTGTGGCCACAGACAATCCATAGAATGAAAGAAGACACTGTCAACGGGAAGGGATGAAACATTCCTCACAGCCCCACCTGGCTAAGGTTTCATGAGCCATTACCATGGGGGGCCTGGAAGTGAATATGGGAGACATATTATGTTTATTTGTCCTTTGTACATTCACGTGCAAGCTGATGATTTGATGAGCAGTATATAGTTTATTCTGTAGTGTGGGATTGGCCACAGGAGTATAATTTAATTAGGGCTGCTCTGCATACTGATTTGCTTAATTTGAAGCCCATTCCTCCCCTGGGCAGGGAAGTCTCTAAGCCTCTGATGGGTAAATGGGAAATTAGGTCATCTGTGCATGACACAGAATGTAGATTAGCCAGGCACAATGAGGCACACCTGTAGTCCCAGCTACTTGGGAGACTGAGGCAGAAGGATCACATTAGCCCAGGAGTTCAAGGTCAGCCTGGGCAACATAGTGAAACCCTCTATTAAAAAAAGAAAAAACAAAACAAAACAAAGAACATAGACATCATGAACAATAAATGCCTACCCAGTGCTTTAACTGGGCATTGCTCCAGAGCCAATATGCTGTCAGGCATGCCAGACATGTCATTGTCATTGTAGCTTCTGCATGGCTATGTATGAACAGGAGAAGTGGATTTCAAACTATGAATCATTTTCAGGATCAAGTCTGAGGTGCCAGTAATTTCATTTCTGGGCCCATTTACCCACAGCAGAGCAGGACAGCTTGTTGTGGAGCAGGAGATTCATGCTCCATCCATAGAGGAATACCTTGGAGACAGCTGACAGTCTGTATTTGGGAATGCTGACAGCGCTGGCACAAAAGAAGGCCATTTGTATATGCATTCAAGCAGAGAAGAGTAGAAGATACTCAGTAAAAGCTCCAGGGATACGAGGAAGAGGGTGAGGTTTATGTAAAATAGGAACCCTCAGCTAAACAAATATTGGAAATAACAAAAAGGTGGGTGGTAGGGGAAGAAATAGAAGATTTTTGGTTATAGCTGCATTTTCATTTAACAGCTTATGAAATGTGGTTCAGAAAAGGGAATAGGACATGATGAAAAGCCCAGCTGGTCAATAGAAAAATAGTGGGTGGATTATAAAATAATTTTTAAATTAATGTGTTAGTTTTTCTGCTGTAACAAATTACTACAAGCTTAGTGGCTTAAAACAATGTTAACAATTTTGGAGGTCAGAAGTTCAAAATGGTTCTTAAAATCAAGGTGTCAAGCATTCCCTTTGAAAACTGGCGCAAGACAGGGATGCCTTCTCTCATCACTCCTATTCAACATAGTGTTGGAAGTTCTGGCTAGGGCAATCAGGCAAGAGAAAGAAATCAACGGTATTCAGTTAGGAAAAGAAGAAGTCAAATTGTCCCTGTTTGCAGATGACATGATTGTATATTTAGAAAACCCCATTGTCTCAGCCCAAAATCTCCTTAAGCTGATAAGCAACTTCAGCAAAGTCTCAGGATACAAAATCAATGTGCAAAAATCACCAGCATTCCTATACACCAATAACAGACAAACAGAGAGCCAAATCATGAATGAACTTCTATTCACAATAGCTTCAAAGAGAATAAAATACCTAGGAATCCAACTTACAAGGGATGTCAAGGACCTCTTCAAGGAGAACTACAAACCACTGCTCAGTGAAATCAAAGAGGACACTAACAAATGTAAGAACATACCATGCTCATGGATAGGAAGAATCAATATTGTGAAAATGGCCATACTGCCCAAGGTCATTTATAGATTCAGTGCCATGCCCATTAAGCTACCAATGACTTTCTTCACAGAATTGGAAAAAACTGTTTTAAAGTTCATATGGAACCAAAAAAGACCCCACATTGCCAAGACAATTCTAAGCCAAAAGAACAAAGCTGGAGGCATCACGCTACCTGACTTCAAACTATACTACAAGGCTACAGTAACCAAAACAGCATGGTACTGGTACCAAAACAGAGATATAGACCAATGGAACAGAACAGAGTCCTCAGAAATAATACCACACATCTACAGCCATCTGATCTTTGACAAACCTGACAAAAACAAGAAATGGCGAAAAGATTCCCTATTTAATAAATGGTGCTGGGAAAATTGGCTAGCCATAAGTAGAAAGCTGAAACTGGATCCTTTCCTTACTCCTTATACAAAAATTAATTCAAGATGGATTAGAGACTTAAATGTTAGACCTAAAACCATAAAAACCCTAGAAGAAAACCTAGGTAATACCATTCAGGACATAGGCATAGGCAAGAACTTCATGTCTAAAACACCAAAAGCAATGGCAACAAAAGCCAAAATTGACAAATGGAATCTAATTAAACTAAAGAGCTTCTGCACAGCAAAAGAAACTACCATCAGAGTGAACAGGCAACCTACAGAATGGGAGAAAATTTTTGTGATCTACTCATCTGACAAAGGGCTAATATCCAGAACCTATAAAGAACGCAATCAAATTTACAAGAAAAAAAAAAACCATCAAAAAGTGGGCGAAGGATATGAACAGACACTTTTCAAAAGAAGACATTCATACAGCCAACAGACACATGAAAAAATGCTAATCATCACTCGCCATCAGAGAAATGCAAATCAAAACCACAATGAGATACCATCTCACACCAGTTAGAATGGCAATCATTAAAATTTCAGGAAACAACAGTTGCTGGAGAGGATATGGAGAAATAGGAACACTTACACTGTTGGTGGGACTGTAAACTAGTTCAATCATTGTGGAAAACAGTGTGGTGATTCCTCAAGGATCTAGAACTAGAAATACCATTCGACCCAGCCATCCCATTACTGGGGATATACCCAAAGGATTATAAGTCATGCTGCTATCAAGACACATGCACACATATGTTTATTGCGGCACTATTCACAATAGCAAAGACTTGGAATCAACCCAAATGTCCATCTGTGACAGACTGGATTAAGAAAATGTGGCACATATGCACCATGGAATACTATGCAGCCATAAAAAAGATGAGTTCGTGTCCTTTGTAGGGACATGGATGCAGCTGGAAACCATCATTCTCAGCAAACTATTGCAAGAACAGGAAATCAAATACCGCATGTTCTCACTCATACGTGGGAATTGAACAATAAGATCACTTGGACACAGGAAGGGGAGCATCACACACAGGGTCCTATTGTGGGGAGGGGGTGGGGGGAGGGATAGCATTAGGAGATATACCTAATGTAAATGACCAGTTAATGGGTGCAGCACACCAACATGGCACATGTATACATATGTAACAAACCTGCATGTTGTGCACACGTACCCTAGAACTTAAAGTATAATAAAAAATAAAAATAAAAATAAATCAAGGTATCAGTCAGGCTGTGAATGAGTCTGTTCTTGCATTGCTATAAACAAACAGCTGAGACTGGATAATTTATAAAGAAAAGAGGTTTAATTGGCTCATGGTTCTGCAGGCTGAACAGGAAGCGTGGCACCAGCATCTGCTTCTGGGGAGGCCTCAGGAACACTTACAATCATGGCAGGAGGTAAAGGAGGAGCAGGCATCTCACACGGTGAAAGTGGGAGCTAGAGAGAGAGTAGTGGGGTGGTGCCATACTTTACAACAACCAGATCTTGAAAAAACTCACTCACTATCCTGAGGATAGCACCAAACCATGGGGGATCAGCCCCCAATGACCCAAACACTTCCTACCAGGCCCCACCTCCAACATTGGGGATAACAATTCAACATGAGATTTTGGTGGGGGCAAACGTCCAAATTATATCATACCACCCCTGGCCTACACCAAATCTCATGTCCTTCTCACACTGCAAAATATAATCATGGCTTCCCAACAGTCCCCCAAAGTCTTAAATCATTCCAGTATTAACTCAGAACTCCCAAGTCCAAGTCCAAAGTCTCATCTGAAGATGAGTCCCTTCCACCTATGAGCCTGTAAAATCAAACAAGTTATTTACTTACAATATATAATGGGGGTACGGGTGTTGCAATAAACATTCCCATTCCAAAAGGGAGAAACTGGCCAAAAGAAAGGGATTACAGGCCCCATGCAAGTTTGAAACCCAGTGGGGCAGTCATTAAACCTTAAAGCTCCAAAACAATCCTTGACTCCATGCCCCACATTCCGGGAATACTGGTGCAAGGGGTGGGCTCCCAAGGCCTTGGGCAGTTAGCCCCTGTGGCTTTGCAGGGTTCAGTGCCTAAGGCTTCTCTTGTGGGTTAGAGCATGCCTGCAGCTTTTCCAGGCACAGAGTGCAATCTTCTGGTATATCTACCATTCTGGGGTCTGGAGGATGGTGAACCCCTTCTCACAGCTCTACCAGTCAGTGGTCCAACAGGGACTCTGTATGTGGGGCCTTGGTAGAGGTTCTCTATGAGGGCTCCACCCCTGTAGCAGGTTTCTGCCTGGGCACTCAGATTTTCTCATACACTCCCATCAAGTTGGAGGATGCCAAGCCTCTTTGACTCTTGTACTCTGCACACCCACAGGCTTAACGCCATGTGGGAGCAGCCAAGGCTTACAGCTTGCACCCTCTGAAAAGGTACCTGAGCCGTGGCTGGAAGGGGAGCAGCTGGGATGTGGGCAACAGTGTCCCAAGGCTGAGCAGGGCAGCGGGGCTCTGGGCCTGACCCAGAAACCATTATTCCCTCCTAAGCCTAGAGCCTGTGATGGGAGGGGCTGCCTCAGAGATCTCTAGAATGCCTTTGAGGCCTTTTTCACATTGTCTTGATTATCAGCACCTGGCTCTTTTTTAGATATCCAAATCTTGCTAGTAAGTGGTTGCTCAACAGCCTACTTGAATTCCTCTTCTTATAATGCTTTTTCTTTCTCTGCCACATAGCCAGGTTGCAAATTTTTCAAACTTTTACACTCTGATTTTTAATTACATTCTCCTTTTAATTATGAATTCCAAATTCAAGTCATGTATTTGCTCCTGCATCTGGGCATCTGTTAAAAGCAGACAGGCCACATCCTGAATGCTTTGCTGCTTAGAAATTTCTTCCACCAGATACCCTAAATCATCACTTTCAAGTTCAAACTGTCACAGACACCCATGGCATGAACACATTGTAGCCAAGCTCTTTGCCAAGGTATAACACGCATGACCTTTGCTTAAGTTCCTGATAAGTTCCCCATTTCCATGTGAGACTTCACCAGCCTGTCCTTCACTGTCCATGTCACTATCAGAATTTTGGTCACAACCATTTAACCAGTGTCTAAGAAGTTTCCAACTTTCCCTCATCTTCCTGTCTTCTGAGTCCTCCAAACTCCAACAACCTCTGCCCATTACCCAATTCCAAAGCCACTTCCACATTTTCAGGTATCTTTATAGCAATGCCCCACTCCTCAGTACCAATTTTCTGTATTAGTCTGTTCTTGCATTGCTCTAAAGAAACACCTAAGACCGGGTAATTTTTAAAGAAAAGAGGTTTAATTGGCTCATAGTTCTACAGGATGTACAGGAAGTGTTGCGCCAGCATCTACTTCTGGGGGAGGCCTCAGGGAGCTTCCAATCATGGCAGAAGGCAAAGGGGGAACAGGCAGGAGTGGAAGTGAGAGCGAGAGTGGGGAGAGAGAAGGTGCCACACTTTACGACAACCAGATCTCGAGAGAACTCACTCACTATTGTGAGGAAAGCACTGAGCTGTGAGGGATCCACCCCATGACCCAAACACCTCCCACCAGGCCCCACCTCTGACATTGAGGAATACACTTCAACATGAGATTTGGGTGGGGACAAATATCCAAACCATAACAGGCTGCATTCCCTCTGGAGGCTTTAGGGGAGAATCCTTTTCCTTCCTTTTCCAGGTTTCAGAGACTGCTCACATTACTTGGCTTATGGCCCCTCCCTCCATCTTCAAAGTAAGCAGAGTAGTATCTCCCAATAATTATCTCTCTCTCCTTTCATCATTGAATTTCCGACTTCCTCTGCCTCCCTCTTACAAGGACTCTTGTGATTATATCAGACACATCTAGATAATTCAGGATAATCACCACATCTCAAGATCCTTAGTTTTGCTGGGTGCAGTGGTTCACACTTGTAACCCCAGCACTTTGGGAGTCTGAGGCAGGAGGATCGCTTGAGCCCAGGAGTTCAAGACCAGCCTGGGCAACATAGTGAGACCCCGTCAACAACAACAAAAAATTAATAATTAAAAAAGGCCAGATGTGGTGGCTCACATCTATAATCCCAACACTTTGGGAGGCTAAGGTTGGAGATGTACTTGAGCCCAGGAGTTCAAGACCTCAAGACCAGCCTAGGCAACATTGTGAGACTTTGTCTCTACAAAAATAAAAATAAAAATAAAATAAAATAAAATTAGCTGGGTGTGGTGGCTCACACCTGCAGTCCCAACTACTCAGGTAGCTTGGCTGGGGGAATTGCTTGAGTCTGGGAGGTAGAGACAGCTAATCATCATGGCTCACTAGCCACGATGGCTCCACCTCACTCCAGCCTGGGTGATAGAGTAAGACCCTGTCTCAAAAAAACAAAAACAAAAACAAAAACAAAACAAAACAAAAAAACAGAAAAAAAATGCTTAATTATATCTGCTAAATTTCTTTTGCCATTTAAGGCAACATATTTACAAATTCTAGGAACATCTGGATGAAGGAGGGCATAATTTTTGTTACCACGACATTGTAAATGATTGTCTTTTTTTAAAGACCTAATTTTGGAATAATTTTAGATTTACAGAGTCCGGAGATTTGTAAGTCATTTAAAAACATTTTTTCACCTCTAATTCTAGCGGTACAAATGTTTTCACATTAAAAATTATTTGAAAACCATCTGTGAAAGCACCTTGAGTTCTTTGGAAGAAAGGTGCTGTTTAGTGCAAGTTGTTTGTGATACCACTCACCTCCTTCAGAGGAAAACCATGCAGTTTGTTGCTAAAAGTCACCAGCCTCTTCTTTCCCAGGGAACATCCTGGAGTTGACTCCTTAGGATGCACACCTAAGCCTCACGGCCATCACTGCCCCATGCAGGCAGGTGAAGTTTCTTCTCTCCACCTATCAGGAAACACCTTCTACTCCAGAAAGTCCTTCTCTGTGTCACTTCATTCCCACTTTCCTCAGTTGTTGCCTTGGGCACTTCCAGGTACTTGCCACCTGTAACTGGCCAAGCAGGTGACACCTGGGAACCTGAGTCACCTGTGCCCCAGGCCTGTGAGCCAGCCATCTTTAGGGATGCTTCCAGGAGGCTTAGGGAACCGTGAGCTCTCTTTAGCCAGCTCCTGTCTAAGAACCTCCCTCTTCCTTTTGCTACTGGTTCTGGCTCTGAAATCAGAGCCAGCCCTATTAGTGATCTGAGGCTACTTGTTGGCGTAATGCCTTCCAAACCCAGGTGTGCACTGGAATCACCTATTGTGTTTTGTCAAAAATACACATCCCATGAAATGGATCTGGATTGTCTAACTGCACAGAAAAGCAAGGAATGACTCAAACACCAGTGGGGATATGTCAAAAAAACACAAGAACCAGCTTGAAAGCTAAATCTGGGACAACTTGAGGATGAAAATAAATAGTGACAGTAATGGATTATAAAGCATTGAATAAAATAAGAATGTATAATGTCATACTGACATAACTACCTAAACAAATAAGTAAATAAACAAGCAACTGTTCTTGCTAAATAAAAGTCCACACTGGAGATTCACCTCTTAAAACAGGTCTGGAATGAGACCTGTTGAGGCAGTATTTTAGGAGGTGAATGTTTCTATTTCTATTTTTTCTTTTCCTTCCTTCCTTCCTTCCTTCCTTCCTTCCTTCCTTCCTTCCTTCCTTCCTTCCTCCTTCCTTCCTTCCTTCCTTTCTTTCTTTCTTTCTTTCTTTCTTTCTTTCTTTCTTCTTTCTTTCTCTTTCTTTCTTTCTTTCTTTCTTTCTTTCTTCTTCTTTCTTTCTTCTTTCTTCTTTCTTTCTTTCTTTCTTTCTTTCTTTCTTTCTTTCTTTCTTTCTTTCTTTCTTTCTTTCTTTCTTTCTTTCTTTCTTTCTTTCTTTCTTTCTTTCTTTCTTTCTTTCTTTCTTTCTTTCTTTCCTGGGGCAGTGTGTCTTTCTATTGCCCAGACAGGAGTTCAGTGGCACAATCATGGCTCACTGCAGCCTCGACCTCCTACGCTCAAGAAATCCTCCTGCCTCAGCCTCCCGAGTAGCGGGGACTACACTATTGTGTCTGACTCTTTTTTTTTTTTTTGAAACGGAGTGTCGCTCTGTTGCCCAGGCTGGAGTGCAGTGGCCAGATCTCAGCTCACTGCAAGCTCTGCCTCCCAAGTTTATGCCATTTTCCTGCCTCAGCCTCCGGAATAGCTGGGACTACAGGCGCCTGCCACCTCGCCTGGCTAGTTTTTTTTTTTTTTTTTTGTATTTTTTAGTACAGATGGGGTTTCACCGGGTTAGCCAGGATGGTCTCGATCTCCTGACCTCATGATCCGCCCATCTCAGCCTCCCAAAGTGCTAGGATCACAGGCTTGAGCCACCGCGCCCGGCCTGTCTGACTCATTTTTAAATTTTTTGTAGAGACAGGGTCTCACCATGTTGCCCAGGCTTGAGCTCAATCAAGCAATCCTCCCCACTTGTCCTCCCAAAGCACTGTGATTACTGGTGGGAGCCACTGCGCCTGGCCTTGATTTCTTAAAAAGCACTGATGAGGCCGGGTGTGGTGGCTCAAGTCTGTAATCCCAGCACTTTGGGAGGCCGAGATGGGCGGATCACGAGGTCAGGAGATCGAGACCATCCTGGCTAACACGGTGAAACCCCGTCTCTACTAAAAATACAAAAAACTAGCCGGGCGAGGTGGCGGGCGCCTGTAGTCCCAGCTACTCGGGAGGCTGAGGCAGGAGAATGGCGTGAACCCGGGAGGCGGAGCTTGCAGTGAGCTGAGATCCGGCCACTGCACTCCAGCCTGGGCAACAGAGTGAGACTCCATCTCAAAAAAAAAAAAAAAAAGCACTGATGAGCCAGTCAAGGTTCAGCCTCTCCAGGTGGAACACAGCCCAAGAAGCTGTAGAAGAAAGGCCTAAACTACTTGTTGTTTCATTGATTCTTTCACCATTTATTAAAACCTAGTCTATTTCAGGTGATGTACAAAACTGGGAATGGAAAAGAGTAAAAACACTTCCTGTCTTCTCAGCTTCCTGGAGGTGGCTCTGGAGGTCTCAGAGCCCAAAAGAAGAAGGAGGACTTTGCCGGGGGGGATCAGAGAGAGAAGGGCATTCAAGACCAAGGGCAATGCAGATTTGTGGAAAACTCTGCATTTGAGAAAACTCTGCTCCCTTCCAGAACTCCCATACAATGCTCAGGGTGACTGGTGCACGGGAGGGCAGAGCACAATAGTGGCTGGACCTCTAGTTTAGATTTTATTGTGCAGGCAAAGGGTGCACTGCAGGGTTGCAGCACAGGCGAGCAGTTATAACTGCTGACTTCACATGCACCACGTGCCCCGCACTGGCCTGGCCCATTGTGCCTATTCAGCTGTGTCACCCTCACCACAGCCACACTGTATGTACAGAGAAGGAAATGGCAGAGCCAGGCGGAGGGACTTTCCACGGCGCGCTACTGGCAAGCAGGAATCCATGGGACTCCAGGGCACACACTGTTAACTCCTCAGCTGGCCAGCAGCCTTGGCCTTACCTGGGAGCTCCTTAGAAATGCAGAATTCCAGGCCCCGCCCCAGATCCAAGGACTCAAAATCTGCCTTTTAACTTGATCTCCCAGAGATTCCTACATACCAGTAGTGCTGGTCAAGTAGGTCACTCTGACGGCCAGAAGGATGGCCTGAGGCGGGGCAGTAGCTGGGTATTAGCAAGACCAGGTGGAGGACTGCTGCGCTGCAGGAGAAGGGGTCGGGCCCAGCGGCCACGCGCTGCCATGTGCTGAAGCCCCCTTCTCCCTCCCTTGGGCTTCCTGTCTGCATCTCGACTGCACGCTTGTTAGGAATGGCCCGGTGCTCCCCGGGCGACCGCACAGATCTAGCATGGCGGTGTCCATCCGCCAGCGGCCAGTGTGTGTGGGCTCAGTGCTTTGCTCATGGATCATTAACTCCAGCAATGGAGCCCTGAGGTTGTCACAAACACACACGTTTCTGTGGTTCCAGCGTCCTCCACGTGAACTCCGATCTTGCTTCCCAGGGATCTCCTCCTTCTCTGGGCTGTTCCAGCCACTTACTGCTCTCAGCTACCCCTGTTGACGCAGCCACTCCTGCAGCAGGAGTGAGCGACGCAGGTAACACCAGCACGTGGCAGGCCAGTGTGGGAGCACACACAGCACACAGGCCACTGGTTACCTGGAGATGGCTGCAGTGTCGCTACCGCTGGAACAAAGAAAAACAGTGGCTGCTGTGAATGTCCTCATCTTGCCCCCCTGCCCCACCCAAAAAAGTAGCCTGAAGTAGCAGAAACTACCCCAGACCTGGAGATGTTCTGTTCTGAAGAGTTTAGTTCAACTGAGAAGGCTGGAATAGTAATTGATATCAAATGACAGGTGTAATTTCTCCGAGTTCCACGATCACCGAGAAGTTACACATTGTTAAGCCAGGGCCGGATCCTAACCTCCAGACGACCGTGGGTGAGGGCTTTCAATCTAAGCATGTGGCGCTGACGGTGTTTTTGCCCATCAGTTTGCCCAGGCAATTGCCATGTCTACAATTCCTTTCCCTTGCTGGGATTTTGACTCTGAGGGTTCCCGAGTGGAAGAGCAATGCACTTCCACTAAAGGCATTTCTATTGCCACGAGGGAAATCACCGCCAAGTCATTCTGATAGTCCCACAACTCCATCCTAATTAATATTAATCATAATGACTAATATGTATTGATATTCCCTCCCTAAAGATGTCCACTGCCATTAAGTTGCCCCAAAATTCCCTGGGAAAAGGGTGAGGCCTGGCTCTGCTCCTTCTTCTGTATCTTTGAGAGCAGGACTCTCGGAATCGCACTGACCAGCCCACACCAGAAGTTAGTTCAATGAATGGACTTGGAGGGAGCGTGCAGGCCCATCCAGACAGCTGGCTGCTTTCCACCCCAGGAATCCTGCACTGAAGAAAACTGAGAATGTGGAACTGGTGGAGAGCTCAGGGGTTTGAGTGGCACCAACCACCAATCCATCAGTATACTTTCTGTTCTCACAAAGATAAAGAGGGAGCCAGTCCAAGCATGATGGCTTATGTCTGTAATCCCAGCACTTTAGGAGGCTGAGGCAGGAGGATTGCTTGAGCCCAGGAGTTGGAGACCAGCCTGGGCAACATAGTGAGACCTTGTGTCTACAAAAAATGAAATAGCCAGGTGTGGTGGCTAGTGTCTGTAGTCCCAGCTACTCGGGAGGATGAGGTAGGAAGATCACTTGAGCCCAGGAGGTTGAGGCTGCAGTGAGCCATGATCGCACCACTGCCCTCCAGCCTGGGCAACAAAGTGAGTCCCCTCATCTTAAAAAAAAAAAGTTGTAAAAAGAGGGAGTCAGCAGCAGGGAGGGAAATCAAATCAATAAGATATCATTGTCAAACTCTTTGGGAATTAGCAAGTGGATTTAGTAATTCTGCAGAATAATGGATGGCCAGAAGCCCCAGTCCTACCAAACCGTTGAAAAGATAAGCATCTTCAGTCAGGAGAAGCAGCTGGCCATCAGGGGCAGTGCAGGGACACCAGAGGGATAGGAGTATGGGGGTTGGGCAGCTACTCTGGGGGTGGGGGTTTAGGCTCACACAGTGTCGTTGAGGGGTTGGCTCTAGGGCCTGGGTGTTTCTTTCTTGTTATAGCTCCTTGTTGCTGCAAGCAGGGAAAATCTGGTCAACCTGGAAGAGGAGGATGTGTGTCTGGTGAGCAGTGTCAGCGCCATATGTTTAGCCATGCCCTGACCCGATTCCTCTGCACCAGTGAGGGCCTCCAGCCTTGGAGTGCCTCAGACCGCTCTCGAACCCCCTGCCCATGCCCGTATAGGTGTTTTCCCAGAAGTCAGGACAGATAGGTAACTGAGGCCCCACCACCATAGCACTGTGAAGCCCCTGCAGGGTCACGCTTTTCTGCCCCACTCTTTTCCATTTGAACCCTCATCAAAGTCTAAAAAGCAAAGCAGCCATCTCCAGTGCCCCCTGCCCTTTAATTGATGCCACTGGAGTTTCACTGCCTTGGAGCCCAGGGAGCCCATGTGTGACCTCTGTGGGCCACATTTTCCTCTTCTGCAAAATGTGCTAAGTGTTAAGTGGGATAATGCATTGAGGGCACTTTGCCCAGTGCCTCGGAAACATTCAAAAGCCATGCCTGGAAGCTGGGCTGCTGCAGTTATGATCTCACCCCTCCACCCACTCGGGGCAGGCCAAGGGGAAGGACAGGAAAGGTGGGCAGCGACCTTCCTGGCTTCATGAAGAGCTGGGTTCAGGAACCGGAAGAAGGAGGAGCCAGGAGGCTGGGTGAAGGGAAAGGGCTTCTGGTGCTTCCCAGGTGGAAGTTCCCTTTGTCTTGGAAAAAATCATGTGGTTTGGGGAGGATCCCAAGAAGAGCAGGCTCCAGAACAACAGTGGGAGGGTCAAAGGCTGAGATGAAGCTTGCCGGGCGATTCCCTTCCAGGGGCATGGTGGAAAAAAAGTCAGGCAGGCGCTGGCAGCTAAAGCCATTCATCCAGTCCTCAGATGGCTAAAAGGAGTGTCCCTCTGCGTTCCTTGAGGTCTTATAGCAAAAAACCAGCAAATGACGACATGAAAAAAGAAACTTACTGCTTGGCAGTATTATTGGTGAGGAATTAAATTATTAGTTGAGGAATTAAAATGCTGTGCCCTGTCCACAGACTATTCTACAACAAACATAGAAATCCTGCCCTGTGTTGTAAGAATGGACCAGGAAAAGGAAGTCTCCGCATGTCCCAGGAAACAAAGCAGGCATCAGGAGCATTCTTAGTGACCAAAGAGAACTGTGACCTGGTGGGACAGGACTGGGGCTTTCCAACCAACCCTGGATGGGGATGTCTTACTCTGTTTTGTGCTGCTATAACAGAATGCCACAGACTGGGTAATTTATAAAGAAAAGAAATGCATTCTTACAGTTTCAGAGGCTGGGAAATCCAAAGTTGAGGGACCCACATCTAGTGAGGGTCTTTTTACTGCATCATCCCGTGGAGGAAGGGCAAAGAAAGGGTGAGAGAGAGAAAGAGAGACCCAAAGTCACCTTTATACCAGCTCACTCGCGATGACACACCCACTCCTTGATAACCACATTAATCCACTCATCCCTCGTGACCTGAGCACCTGTTGAAGGTCCCACCTCTCAACACTGATGCATTGGGAATTAAGTGTCCAACATATGAACATTGGGGGACACACCCAAATCAGACCAGGGTGATTTGCTGGGGTGCAGGTTTCTAATTGCAGAAGGACAGGAGAACCTGTCTGGCCTTGACCTTTCCCAGGTCTGAATGGCCAAGCTTCATTGTGTGAGCTGTGTCTATGGCCCCTCACAGGTCTTTGAGGGAACCCAGACTCCTGCTTTGAAACCCATCCTAGACATGTTTTGCCTCGGATACCAGGTTTTGGCTTGAAGAGCAAACCCTGGATGTCCTCTCTGGGTGTCAGAAAGGTGGGGGTTTGTGAGTTTGGGTTGTTAATGGTGTTTCTCATTAAGGGAGCAGTTCCATCGAATCTGTCCCCAGTAATCAAGCACTTATCCGCAATGCAGATCTGGACTTTGCCAACCGATTGGCATTGGAGAAGGTCTTCAGATAACCAGCCTCCTGCTGTGGCTGGCACTGAAGTGCTCTAATGATGGGAGGGCCCGATCAGGTTCCTGATTTCAGAGAGGACTGAAAGTAGGGGCAGGGGAGGGCATTTCACTGACAGAGTTTTATGGATTAGACGTTATTTTTGTTGTTGCTGTTTTGTTTCATTTTTATTATTATGGACTAGACACTGTACACCTGTTGTCTTTAGTCTTCAAGAGAACTCCTGAAGTGGGACGTCTCACTTTCATTTTAGAGATGAGGAAACAAAATTTCACTTTGGTAAAATAAACTTGCTCGCTTCCTTAGGGCTTGCCACTAGATCTGCCCCATTTAAAAACCTCTAGCCTTTAACTATGTGGCCGCTGTACTAAGTGACCCCCATCAGCGACCCCTCTAGGGGTCTAAGAACAATTTGCTGTCACATGTGGGTGACTGCTGTGCCACTCTTCCAACCCTAGGAGCTTTGTGGCACTAGGGTGCTGTAGTGGGGCTGAATGGTGCCCCCCAAAAAGATATGTTCAAGTCCTAACCCCTTGTACCTGTGAATATGACCTGATGTGGAAATAAGGTCTTTGCATATTTAATTAAGCTAAAGTTCTTGAGATGAGATCATTCTGGATTAGGGTGGATCCTAAATCCAATGACTGGTGTCCTAATAAAAGAAAGGAGAGAGAGAAATGATACACAAAGACATAAGGAGAAGGCCTCGCAAAGACAGAGGCAGAGACTGGAGTGATGCATCTCGAAGCTGAGGACCACCAAGGACCACCAGCATCCAACAGGAGCTGAAGAGAGGCTGAGAGAGATTCTGCCTCAGAGCCTACAGAAGGAGCCAGACTGACTGATGCCTTGATTTCAGATTTCTAGACTCCAGAATAGTGAGAGTACCAATTTCTGTCATTTTAAGCCACCACGGTTGTGGTAATTTCTTTCAGCAACCACAGGACACTGACACAGGCCTAATCTCCACAGTAGGGCTCAGAGCTATCTCTTGTATCGTGTGCCTTCAGTACTCCCAGGCATTGAGCCGGACCCATGCTACCTTTGTCAAGTCTCTCACGTCATGAGGTGGGTGTCGTTATTATCACGCTCACTATCCAGGTAAAGAAACCAAGGTTTAGATAAGCTATCAGGTCCACGCAGAGCTGCCTGGTGAGCAGACTTTGACCCAGGAAGTAGGACTCCAGAACCCACATTCCCAGACAGTGACAGGGGAGGAAGCAGGGGCTGGTGGTTAAAATCCCTGTCCAAGAGTGCAGAGAATGTGGGGGCTCTGCCCTGGTCTGGAGGTTCCCATAGCCTCACAGCGGCCTTCAGCTGCACAGAACCACTGAGAGCATCCGGGGCTTCCTTCTCTGCCTGCTCCACAGTTAGCAGACCAGGGAGGTGAGGGTGGCACTTTCCCTAGGGTCACACAGCTCTGTGAGGCAGCCAGCCAAGGAGCTCAGCACCTCTAATTCTCGGTCCTATGCCGTGGAAATGTGCAGAGAGTGGGGCTTCCTCCTCTGGCCCAGCTGTGAGCATTCCAGAGTGAGAAGCCTACACAGCCTGCAGCTGCTGCCTGATCCAGGATTGATTTACCTGGCGAGGATTGACACAAGCAGAAGGATGCTTCAATACAACCTATGTGTCCACGATCCCTTAGAGGGATTCCCAAATCCCAGAACCTGTTTCTGGGGTATGTGGTTTAGGGGAGGGAGGGCAGGGATGCAGGGATGGGGGTGGGTGGCGGAGACTCACCCCTGTCCAGCCACAGTCATAACTTGAATGTGAAGAACCTACTCTCCCCATCATGGCCTGGTGCACGAGGAGGTAATGACATTGACTGCAAAACTTGCTGGATGACGTAAAGGTCTTTCCCAACAAGGAGGTCCTCGCAGACCTGCAGGTCACCTTTGAGGGCCCTGGGGCCTGTACCATGTGAAACTCCTGCTGAGGGAGGACTCCCCATCCCTCCACCCAAAGGCTTCCTTCCTCCTCAATATGGGTGCCAGCAGTAAGATCCGGAGGAACTGGACGGTTGAGCTGCGTGTCTGATGTGTGCCACTGACCATCAGGTGCCGGCTGAGCCATCTGGAGTCTGCACTTAACCAGGGGTGAGGCTACCTGCTCCTGGAGAACCACGTGTGGAGATCTAGGGGGCATGGCGCGCCCAGGCGCTGCAGCCTCCTCCAGCAATCCTCTGGTCCTCGGGGGTCCTGGGGTGGCCGAGAATCCCATGGCTAGGGCTGCAGTGGGCTCTTCTTCCTCATCCCTCCCCTTCCCTTTTCCTCCCTTCAACTCTAAATTACTTAGATTATGGTGAGGGGTTGGAGGGGGTATGGGGGGCACTGGGACCTAGATTTGTTTTTCTAAATAAAGTTGGGGGGAAAAAAGTTTCAAAGGTCTAACACTTGGCATACCTAATTTTGCGGCAACACCTGAACTGAATTGACGTGAAGTTCTGTATAGTCTTTATCCCACTTGGTGTGAACATTTTGTTACAGTGGGTAGCTAGTCAGACGCAAAGAGGGCAGAAGAGCGCCCCGCACCCCACCAGGAAAGTCAGACACCCATCAGGTGATACTCAGGCAATTGTCTGCCTCTCTAAAATAATAATAGGCTGCAGTCAGCACCAGAGAAAGGCAGTGTCCCTGTATAGAAACACCTTGAAGCTGGTGATCAGCAGCTTCCTGATAAGATCTCAGGAGTTGGGTGAGTGGGCTCAAGCATGCACATTTAAAGGCAAAATGGTGGCACTGAACTGGCATATGACCTTCCAGGGACATTGCACCAGTAATAGGAAGACCGCCTCAGGTGAGCATGCCTACAACTCCGGTAAGCACCCTGCGCGTGCTCCACGCGTAAGAGCTAGCAGGCCATTGTGCACACAGACAGCCCACCCAAGGGAAGAATCGGGGAGAAGGGACACCAGACCCTAGACATATGCCACCATATAAAATCCCAAGTCAAAAGGTCAGACCCCACACTTGTCCTCCAAGATGCCCACTTGGCCCTCTTCCAAGTCTACTTTACTTTCTTTTCATTCCTGCTCTAGAGCTTTTTAACAAACGTTCATTCCTGCTCTAAAACTTGCCACAGTCTCTCCTGCCTTATCCCCATCAGTCGAACTCTTTCTTCTGAGGAGGCAGAGGAAAGAGGTTGCTGCAGACCCATGCAGATTTGCTCCTGGTAACAATTTCACTGTGGAGATATGCATGTAATTAATTTCAAGGTGCTGCCCCCGACTCTGCTGGGTATTCTGCATGACATGGCATAGGCACTATAATTCTATAAGTCTAAAATCTGGAAAACTCTGAATCTTGAAACACACCTGGGCCAAGAATTTCTTGCTAGAGATTGGGGCCCTCCTTTAAGTTCTCCTGGAGGCCAATCTGTTGGCAGCACTGGGGCAGAGCCAAGCCCGCCCTCCACCCAGACATGGTCAGATGTGTGGAGGGCCGACAGCACCCTGCTCTTACTTCCAGACGGGCAAGGATGTGGACAGATTTCAACCTTGAGAAAAGGTTTAATTTAATTTAGGGTACCATTGAGGTAGTAAACTGAATTTTTCAAGTCAGAGAGGCCTGGGTGCAAATCCAAGTTTTATTTGTTTGCTTGTTTATTGATGGAGTCTTGCTCAACTGCTCAGGCTGGAGTGCAATGGGGCAATCTCAGCTCACTGCAACCACCGTCTCCCAGGTTCAGGCGATTCTCTCGTTTCAGCCTCCCGAGTAGCTGGGATGACAGGCACCCGCCATCATGCCCAGCTAATTTTTGTATTTCAGTAGAGACAGGGTCTTCCCGTGTTGGCCAGGCTGGGCTTGAACTCCTGACCTCAGGTGATCCGCCCTCCTTGGCCTTCCAAAGTGCTAAGATTACAGGCGTGAGCCGCTGCACCTGGTCAAATCCAAGTTTTAAAAGCGAGTGACCTAAACATCTGTGAGACATCTGTAACATGGAGACAACCACACTGCACAGGGTCATATGAGTGTGAGTATTGAATGAGCAGGTACCAGGCCAAGCACGATAACTTAATACAGAGAACTGCCCTTTTCCCCCACTCTTTATTGAAATCCCTCCCTCAACGTTGGCCAAACTGCAAATTCTCCAGAAGAAAATAGCATTCTTTCCAATTCTTAGCAACAGATATCTGGTATCTGGAACTATGAGATTTTTCTGAGAATGATGCAGTCATGCTGTCAATTTGCCCAGCGTCTTCCCAGAGAGTCACCAAGGACCCAAAGTGCTCTGCCAGCCTCAGCAAGCACGGTGGCTGGGTGCTCACCACAGCACCTCTGGGGACAGAGACACAGGGCAGTGAAGGCCACCATAGGGTTCCCACCTTATTGCGGTCATTAGCTATTAAAGGAGGTGTTGGTTTTTAAATGTCATATTTGAGTCTCCAGGGGCCTCTGGAGGAAGTACTATCCTAGCACATCAGGCAGGGAGTGTGACATTAAAAGACCCTGGGTCTTGACATTAAAAGACCCTGGGATGGGCAGGGTGGCACTTCACAGAGACCACTCTCCTGGCACAGAGAGGGCCTAGGGGCTGATGCTGGTGGGGGCAAAAGCAATGTGGAACACACTGTCTTTTATTAAGCCAGGCTCCTCTCATTTTATTTGAAATTGTAGGGTCTTTTCCTTGATTCATATGATTGTCATTAAACCAGTGACCTTGTGTAGCTAATTAATACAAAGCGTGTGGAGACTTTAATTGTGCACGCCCTGGTGGGAGGTCCAGAGCATGTGTGCCACACACACCCCCCTGGGCTCCTGCCACCTGCCCTTGACAGGATGCCTGCATTTCCCGTGGGATTTGTGAATCTGACCTTGAGGACAGATAGGGAGGGGCTGGCCAGTTGGTCTGGGGAAGGGAGTTTATATTTATATATATATATTTTTTACAGGTTGAGCAACCCAAATTCAAAAATCCAAAATCTGAAATGTTCCAAAATCTCAAACTTTTTGAGGATCAACATGATGTTCAAAGAAAATGCTCATTGAAACATTTTGGATTTTGGATTTTTGGATTTAGGATGCTCAAGCCGTATCAGGCAAAAATTCCAAAATTTAAAAAATAAAGAAATCCAAAACGCTTCTGGCCCCAAGTATTTCAGATAGGGGATACTCTACCTGCATTTTATCATGAGGGATAGGTGCTGCCTATCTCAATGTAATTCTTGAACCAGGGCAAACTATTCTTATCCTCTTGGTTTCAAATGGGAGAAGTAAGGCTTCCTGAAACTTAACACTGCAGCCAAATCACAGGCTGGTCAGATTTGGCTGACGGTGGAAGAAAAAAGAACATTCTTACTGAGCAACAGGGCTGAGTTTCCACCTTTTGTTCTGTCCTTCACTCCTGAGGGTAATGGGCGTTCTCATTTGGAGGCACCTGCTGCCCTGGGGGTGTGTTAGAATCTCCTGGGGAGAAAAAGAATGAGAGGGAAAGGGTTGTGTATGTTGGGAGAAAACCCTACTTAAAATAAGAATTTCTTTCTTTTGTTTTGGTTTGGTTTGGTTTTTGTTTTTTTTTTTGAGATAGAGTCTCACTGTGTTACCCAGGCTGGAGTGCAGTGGCATGACCTTGGCTCACTGCAACCTCCGCCTCCGGTTCAAGCGATTCTCTATTGCCTCAGCGTCCTGAGTAGCTGGGACTACAGGCGTCCGCCACGAAGCCAGGCTAATTTTTGTATTTTTAGTAGAGAAGGGGTTTCACTGTGTTGGCCAGGCTAGTCTCAAACTCCTGACCTCAGGTGATCCAACTGCTCTGGCCTCCCAGAGTGCTAGGATTACAAGCATGAGCCACCGCACCTGGCCAATAATTAGAATTTCTAAATGATCTTCTGTTCCCCTGAGAATGATCGAACAATGGACCCATTCATTCACTAATTCCTTCACTCTCTCATTCATTTGGCAACTTCTCCTAGGCCCACAGTACATCCCCGGCTCTTCTGTGCTTCCATAGCTTTGAACATGCTGCCTGGAAGGGCGCTTGTTCAACCTCTAAAACCCAGAATCAACTGTCTCCTCCTCTGTCAAATGTTTTCTGCTTCTTCCGTGTGTCTCTCACCTCTGAAATCTCCTGAATACAGCAAGACTATTATGTTGATTATTCTGAATCTAAGGTCTATTCATTTTCCTGTCTTTGTTGACCTTTAGCTATAAACTCTGTAAGGGAATGGACCATTGTGTTTCTTATTGGTCTTCATATGCCTGATCGCTAACCAGAGCCTGGCATATTAAAGGTACTCAATAAAAGTGTGTTGAATGACTGAGTGAAGGACTTTCTCACAGTGGACAGCTTCTCAAGTGTGATAAAATTGGCATGTGTGTGGTCAGGGAGGCAGGACTGCTGAGTGGCCTCACTCCAGGCATGGTCTTAACCATGAGGTACTGTTGAACCCATGGTGTGGTGGACACTATGATGCCTTCCCAAAATCCCCTCAACCCCTTCTCAACCCCTCCCACAGGTTCTGTGTGCTCTACCCCAGCTTTGCTCCTGATGGCCGGTCCTTATAAACCTCCACAGAGGACTGCCCCCGGGCTGCTGGAGCTGATAGGCAGCAGGTTCCACAGGCTGACAGGGCCTGGGAGTTTAGTCCCCTCCAGGGTGACTGCCAACACCTAACTGGTGTGGGAGTGTGCACACGGGCTCCCTTGCCTCAAGGACAAATTCTGAGAGGCAGCGCCTGCTCTGGAGCTTCCTGTGGGGTCAGGCTGGAGCTGGGGCTTTTCCTGAAATCGTGCTCTTGCTTGGCTTCCTCCCCTGTCTCTGTCTTGCTTCCCCCTCTCTCAGTGCCCCCTGCACCACCCGCCATGACTCTCTTAACAAAGCATTTGCACAAGAATCCTTGACTGAAGGTCTGCTTGGGGAGGAGGGGGTTTCTGTGCCTCATCTTTCTTATTTGTGAAATAGAGATTCAGACTATCTGTCTTCATCATGAGGATTAAATAGAGTACCCCCTGGAAATACCAACACAGAGTATGACTCTCGGGCAGCACTTTAGTAACAGAACATTAGTAATAGAACTTTCCAATTATAGTTAGCACACTGGGCCCCCACAAATAAAGACTGTATTTTCCAGGTCCCACCCACAGCAGTGGGGTGATGTAGCAGTGTGGGTAATTCTGGCCAGGTGCCTTGGACCAGAAGTCATGAGTGTAACTTGCAAATGATTGCCTTTGAAGGTAAGGGGGTGCTCTGCATTCTCCTCTGCCCCTTCCTGCTGTCTGGAGTGTGGATTCGAGGGTGGGAGTTGGTACAGCCATCCTTGACAACCAGGTAGAAGCTGCATGTTGAGCAAAGTGGAGCAAAACGATCTGGGGGACTTCACACCACTAAGCCACCCTCCCAGCCCTAGAACTTCTACCCCATTGGGCATGTAAGAGAAACTTCAAGTTTATTCAAAACAAGTATTGGGATGGCAATCTCTTTGTAGCAGCAGCCAAACCTGTATCTTAACATCTTCAGACTCCAAGCAGAAGGTAACTGCAGGAAAGAAGTCAGAAGGATCATCTCTTGAGACAGCACCAACAAGCAGGGAATCCTGTCTCAGTGCGTCCTTGATTTCTCTGTTTTCCTTTACTTGGTCTCTGTCTCTATTTTTGAATGGAAATGGGATAAGAATAGGAGAATGTAGGAAAGGAAAATAAGAAGTGACATCTCGGCCGGGCGCGGTGGCTCAAGCCTGTAATCCCAGCACTTGGGGAGGCCGAGACGGGCGGATCACAAGGTCAGGAGATCGAGACCATCCTGGCGAACACAGTGAAACCCCATCTCTACTAAAAATACAAAAAACTAGCCGGGTGAGGTGGCGGGCGCCTGTAGTCCCAGCTACTTGGGAGGCTGAGGCAGGAGAATGGCAGGAACCCGGGAGGCGGAGCTTGCAGTGAGCTGAGATCCGGCCACTGCACTCCAGCCGGGGCGACAGAGCAAGACTCCGCCTCAAAAAAAAAAAAAGAAGTGACATCTCTAAAGAGAAGGTAATTTTAACTTCTCACTTCAGCCTGGTGGAGTTAAAATGAAAGTGAGCAGGAAAAGAGAAGATCTTGCCCCAAATCAAAATTGTTCAGAAGGCTTAATTTTAATTTTTTTTAGACAGAGTCTCACTGTGTTGCCTACACTGGAGTGCAGTGGTGCAATCTCAGTTCACTGCAAGCTCCATCTGCAAGGTTGAAGCTATTCTCCTGCCTCAGTCTCCCAAGTAGCTGGGATTACAGGCACGCACCACCACACCCAGTTTTTTTTTTTTTTGGTCTCAAACTCCTGACCTCAGGTGAACGGTCTACCTCGGCCTCCCAAAGTGCTGAGATTACAGGCATGAGCCACCGCGGCCCAGCCAGGCTTAATTTTTAGAATGTGCTAAATTGCCCTTTCACTCATTTCCAAAGTTCATCAACAGCAAGGGAATGAATCTGCCACAATCCTCCCACAGTGCTTCCCTCTGATGAACTGGCTACGGGACACATTCTTGCCTATGCCGCAACGCAACACTTTGTAATTTTGTACAAAAGTCATCCAGGGATTGTTGCAATTTTCCCAAAGGTGAAAACAGGCTCAGAAGAGATTAGGTTGATTTTGTTAGTGTGACATAAGTACTTGGTGCCTCCTTCATGGTTCTTACTCGGTCACTGCCAGTGCCCAGGGGCAAATTAGCATCCTTGGAGTGAGGCATAGAATATGGAGATTCTTATGTATAAGGGCCTGAGGGAGAAGCAAGAAGGCACTAAGAAAAGGAGGAAAGTTGATTCTCAGGCTCAGTCCTATCCTTCAGGGCTGGTTTTCTCAACCTTGGCACTACTGACATTTTGGTCTGGATAATTCTTTCTTGTGGGAGGCTGTTTTGTACATTGTAGGATGTTTAGCAGCATCCCTGGCATCCCCCCCCACTAAATGCCAGTAGTACTACCATCCCCAGCCCAGAGTCATGAAAAACAAAAATGTCTACAGATATTACCAAATGTCCCTGGAGGCTGTGTGCAAAATCACCCCTTGTTAAGAACCACTGTTCTAGGGTCTAGCTCTAGGGAGACAAGCAGTGGAAGCAGCACCTGAAGATCATTTTTATTATTGTTTTGGGGGTGCCTTTCCCCCTAAAAACATCAGCAAACACTAGCCTTGGGGAACACACAATCTGTTTTGGGTTCAACTGATGGCGGGAAGCTCAAAGGAAGGAAAATCTCTGTTCTTTAACAGAAACCCAAAGACTGTAGCATCACCAGAGGACCACTTAGAGGGCTGCAAGCAAGGGCAGTGGACATTCTGAGGGAGGAGAGGAAAAGAGGACAAGAACCAATGCTCAGCAGTGCCTGATTTGAGTCAATAATGGGTGTCTTCGTCTTCTTTGCTAGTGATTGACTGATGGATGAGCATGTGACCCAATTCTGGTCAATGGGACGTAAGAGGAGAACTCTCCTAGGGGACCTTGGGAAAAATTTTCTTCCTGGATAATGGAGAAATAGCTGGGGCAAAAGCTCCCACTCTGCTCTCCTCTTCCCTTCCCATCCTATGCCAACATGGAATGCTTGGAACTCCAGCAGTTATTTTGCAACCATGAGGCAACAACCAAAGGTCAAAGCCTATTGAAATATGGGAAGAGCCTGGGTTCTTGATGACATGACTGAGCTACTGAGCCAACTTTGGGACGATCTACCCTTAGACTTCCTATTAAGTAAGAAGTGCCTATGTTTTAAGCCAGGGTTAACTGGATTTTTCTGTCATTTGCAATCAAAAACATTACTAACCAATGGAAATGTTTTCAACTGCAACTAACAGTAATACCTAACTAAAAGAAACTTCTAAAGGGAGTGGATATTTTTCTCACCTAACAGGAAGTCTTGAAGTAGGTGATTCCAGTGTTGGTTGGTGGTTGTGCAGTATCAGGGCTCTGGGTTGACTTATATGTGATTCTCCCAGTCTTTTCCTCATGGAAACAATATTGCTGTTACAGCTCCAAATGTCATGTATTCACTCAAACCATGTTCAAGACAGGAAGAAAGAGGCAAGTTCTCTTTGTCTATCCCTCTCTTTTTATCAAGAGATGAAAAAAAAAAAAAAAAATGTTCCCTCAAGCTCCTAGTAAACTATTTCAGGTTCTCATTGGCCAAAACCGGACTACATATGAAGACAGTCTGGGAGAGTGAGTTCTTGGCATTTTAAGTCTCTGTCATGAGAGGTGGGCTCTACCAGACAAAGGCTGTTGGGAACACAGATAACAGTTCCTGCCACAAAATAGTTGTTCATACAACATTCCCCATTATCAGAAAACTAGTATTTCCCTATTGAGGCTCCCATGCCACTCCATCCCTAGTTGTCTAGAAAGTCCAGGGACCCTTAGACCAACTTTAGTAAGTTGGCCCAGCCTTCACATGCCACTGGGAGAGAGAACTAGAGTTGATCAGTTCAGTTCTGTGCTCATCCCCCGGCACATGATGTAACTGCTGAAGAATGGCTCCCTGATGACAGTGTTGTTCATCCCCTGATGAGATGACCCTTTGCTGGCTGGGAAGCCTGTCCTGGGTGCAGTTCTAGGGAAGACAATCATGTACCCTTAGCACTAAGCCAACCATGAGGCCCTAGTCTCTGCTCCCAAAATGCCAGCTTCCAAGAATCAGCTTCTTCTCAGGGCTCAATCTGGTCCTGGGAGCTCTGATAAGGGACCTGGAGTCACTGGCTCCCATCTTCCAGGTGAGCTCTCTCTTCTTCCTGGACGGCTGTACCTGCAAGGGGAGGTCATATGCCTGACTTCCAGGAACCCCCAAAACACTCTTTCCAGAGGCCACTACTCATAGCATTTGCTCTACTGTGACATGGCCTATAACCTACTCTGCTGAAGAAAAGAAACTAACAAAACAAGTTTAATCCCCAGCAGGGCCTTCCCTCTAATACAATGCCCTGATGCATAAACACATATGCTTCCAGAGTTTAATCCTGGTGAATAGCAGCCCCTCTGGTAAAGCATCTGCGATATCAGATGACAGCCCCTGGTAGATTTCCGTGTAGGTCTGTCCTGCATCTTCCTGGGTTGTTCTCTTTTTTGTCCTGCGATTGAGAACAGCACGGCCTTCCAATCCAAGACTGGTCCTTATGAAAAATGAAGCACCAAGCGAGATCTCACTCCCCCGTTGGGGCATTTGGAAGCTTGTGTTTGTTTGCAGAAATTGCTGCCTGATAGCTTTTTCACTGGCAACAGGGAGCAATTTGGCATCATACATAATCCTGGATTACTGACTTGATTAATATTTCATGGTGTCTATTAGTCATTTACATTTATAGAAACATGAGTCATGAAAAATTAAAGTTTTAATTGCTTTGAGTTTCTTTCCTTTTGCTTTCTTTCCTCCCCCTCCTTCTTTTTCTTCTTTTTGGTTAGAGAATTTTTCTCTTAGCTGAGCTGTCTTTTGAGTCTTGGGACCAGAGTTACTCAAAAAAATCAGGAAATTTGGAGATTCAGTTTGAGGACAGATTGTATGCAGCAAGACAATAAGACAATGTCAGGAGGAGTATAAAATAATAAATAGCATTCTTCAGCTCAAGGGCAAGGCCCCAGTAAAAGGAAATGATCCGATGTATCACTTTTCTTTTTCAGCAAAGGCAACTACAGAATTTCAGACATGAGCACACCCCAACATTATAGATCATGAAAAATGACACACAGGGATAGCCTGCTCCTGTGCATTGGTTCTGTTAGTGGCAGTTGTCTTGTTTTCTTTTGTTTTCGTTTTGCACTGATTAGGCATTTCAGAGGTGTCTTAAGCCACAGACAGCCAATATGCAAGAGCCGGAATAGTAGCTGGACAGATTAGCCCACCTCTAAGAGTCTCCTGGGGAACTAACCTTTGTAGTTGGACTTCTACGGACAACAAATTCAGGCTCACTCAGTGTTTCAGTGTTGCCACTCTTTTTTTTTTTTTTTTTTTTTTGAGATGGAGTCTCGCTGTGTCACTCAGGCTGGAGTGCAGTGGCGCAATGTCAGCTCACCGCAACCTTCACCTCCTACGTTCGAGCAATTCTCATGCCTTGGCTTCACGAGTAGCTGTAATTACAGGCACACACCACCATGGACGGCTATTTTTTGTATTTTTAGTAGAGACAGGGTCTCACTATGTTGGCCAGGCTGGTCTCGAACTCCTGACTTCAAGTGATCTGCCCGCCTCAGCCTCCCAAAGTGCTTGGATTACAGGTGTGAGTCCTCATCCCTGGCCCCCAGTGTTGCCACTCTTTTGATAAATAAACGTATAGTCTTTGGTGTTCTGTACCTCTGTCATATAACTGCTCCTCTTTATTGGGGCAAGGGGATTTACTTGTATTTGACTCGGTGATTTCAAATAAATGCTTGACTTCAGATTCTTGGATCAGTCTCTCTGGGGGTGCCTTGTCAGGTGAGGATGGCAATTGTGAGGATTTGCAAAGTGGAGCATTTGGTTCCAGTTTCAGAGGACATCGAGTGGGTAGGAGATGGGCTGCTGGGGTTAAGGGAAGAGGAGGCACATTTCGCTCTTGTGGAAAGGCCTAGAAACCAACCTGGAAGGGTAAGTAATGCAGAAGGCAAAGGACAGTGAGGCAGAAGGCTTGTGCTTGTGTGGCAGGCAGATGTATGAAAAGTAATCTTCTATCCTGAGTATTAGAACAGCTTTCTCAGGGAACTGTATGAATCTCCCATTTAATTGCTAATTAGACAAAAGTATAGCATTTTCCAAAGCCTATTTGATTTGTAATTATGATAGAATGTATTTTTAGATGAAAACAATTGTTTTACGTCACTTCAATTTAAACCATTTAACCATGAAACTTAATTGAAAAATGAACAATTCATCTAACCTCTAAATGAAGCACAAGTATTATCAAACAAATTTACAGCAATAGGAAATACTTGCAACTGTGTGTTATGTAAGATTTGCTATGTGTTGTCACTGATTTATGACAACAGCAACTCAATACTGTGAAAGTTTCTGAGAGGATAGTATAGATATGTAGAATAAGTGAACCACATATTTTGTCTCAAGGATTAATTTCTTTTTAGGCCCCATCAGATTTGCATGAATGTGCTTATATTAAACAGTTTTTCATGTTGTTAATTCTCAGTATTCCACAAAACTAAAAACTGTAGGTCACACCTATTACAGATAGTTTATTTTAGCATGTCACCTATACTGTTACTTAATCATTCCTTGACTATATTTTCATAATATAGTACAGTATTTAACAAAGAGGTGAAAGTACACCTCTAGAACATTAGCATTTCACTTCTTGATTAGTTCAAATGATTTCATCGTCTGAATTCCTTGAGATATATAAAGCAAGGTTGTCCTTTAAATGAGCTACTGGCAGGAACTTCCTGGAACTGTGAAATGAGCAGAGCAAAATAATTCATTGTGAAAATGAAGGAAGCAAGTATGTAGAAAACACACTCTAGATTTTTAAGGAACTGAATTTTGTTACTATTATGCAGAAGAGGATCTGAAACATGTATTACTATTTTTTTTTTTTTTTTTTGAGGCGGAGTCTCGCTCTGTCGCCCGGACTGGAGTGCAGTGGCCAGATCTCAGCTCACTGCAAGGTCCGCCTCCCGGGTTCACGCCATTCTCCTGCCTCAGCCTCCCGAGTAGCTGGGACTACAGGCGCCCGCCACCTCGCCCAGCTAGTTTTTTTTTTGTATTTTTAGTAGAGACGGGGTTTCACCGTGTTAGCCAGGATGGTCTCGATCTCCTGACCTCGTGATCCGCCCGTCTCGGCCTCCCCAAGTGCTGGGATTACAGGCTTGAGCCTCCGCTCCCGGCCGTATTACTGTTTTTTAAGGAACATTGCCAGAGATGGTATGTCTGGTCTTTGGTGCATAACGGTGAGTTCTAGCTGCTAGCTACTTCATAGTCATAAAAGATCTCACGCCAGTGAATGAGACAGTCATATCACTTGTTGGGATTCTCTGTTTTCTGCAAATGAAGGCAGTCTTCCTTACACAGTCGCTGGGTCCCAGTTATTATAATGGCTTAGGAGAGTTATAAAAAAAAAAAAAAAATTAGGAACACAAAGATAGCCCTTGCAAAAGAGAATCAAGAAAGCTATCGCCTTCCAGGCACTTGGCTGTTCTGAGGACAGAGCCCTGTGTAATGCTAGGTGTGCATGAGTCTGTCAGCAGCGAAGGAAAGTGTCCCACACCACAATAACTCAGAGACAGTGACTCTAGTAGGGCCATTCATGAAAACATACAGACACTCTACTTTATTAAAAAATAAAGCCCCCAAATCCAGAATAATAAAACACAAAAACAAAGAATCAACAGGAACAACAAAAACTGGCCATAGCAGCAAGTTTCAATAGATGCCCCAAAGCAAAGCAAAGCCAAGCCATTGATAGGGCCTCCTTACCTCCTCTGTCTCCTTCTCTATTAATGCTCACAGCATGCGAAGCAGCTTGGGTTGGAAAGAGGACACATGAAATCTGTTTCCTCTCTTCTGGTGAATTTTCGGCCCTGACGGGATTCCCAGGACAGCACTTCCAGTGCTTAAAATGAGTGCAAGCAACTTGGAAGTGTAACTCCATGTCCACTATTTTTGAAAAACAATTTTTCGATGGTGGGAGGGTTGTTTTTATTTCTGAGACAGAGTTTTGCTCTGTCACTCAAGCTGGAGTGCAGTGGTGCTATCTCGGCTCACTGCAACCTCTGACTCCTAGGTTCAAGTGATTCTCCTGCCTCAGCCTCCCGCGTTGCTGGGATTATAGTCGCATGCCACCACGCCCAACTAACTTTTGTATTTTTAGTAGAAATGAGATTTTGCCATCTTGCCTAGGCTGGTCTTGAACTGCTGACCTCAGGTTATCTGCCCATCTCAACCTCCCAAAGTGTTGGGATTACAGGCGTGAGCCACCATGCCCGGTGGAAAACCAATGTAACAAGAATTAAGTTTAGAAGCACACAAACACATGTCTGCACCCAAACACACACACAGAAGACAAAATTGAACTAGAATAACTAGTCAGGCTGTAAGTGTTAGCAGACTGAAAGAAAAAATACAAAGAAGAAAAAATGATTTTAACAGAGTTAAGAAATTTCCTTATTATTTTGATTTCCAATGTATGGACTCATGAAAGTGGTCAAACTTCCACAATATTGCTGACATTTATATGAGAATTTTCAGGAGTTCTTTTACTTCAGTATAAATGTTGGCACTGTCAGGTTGTTCACTTGGAAGATCATGAAATGTCATAGGAACATGCAGAGATTTGCTCAGAAAAACAATTACAGTGTATCTGTAGTACAAACAGAAAGATGACCTTGGCATCTGCCAAAAAGGAATAAATAAATAAATAAATGGAAAGGCAAATTGCTTTCCACAAAAACCTTTGTACAGTGTATCTCTGTGGCTTCCAAAACGTAAAGCCCCAAAGAAACAAACAAAGACAGTTTCTGCACAGGGACTAAAGAATGGTTTGCTGTAGTGAGTGAGGGAAGGGACTTGCCAAGTGAAAGTGCCACACTTTGCAGTCATGCTTAGCTGACTCAGAGCCACACCAAGATGAGGAATCTCTGAACAATGTTGACCTTCCAGTGGGAGAAAAATCAGAGCTCAGCTCAGCTTGAGAGGTGAAGCCCACTGGGCTTCTGGGTCAGGTGGGTACTTGGAGAACTTTTCTGTCTAGCTAAAGGATTGTAAATGCACCAATCAGCACTCTGTGTCTAGCTAAAGGTTTGTAAACACACCAATCAGTACTCTGTGAAAACAGACCAGTCAGCACTCTGTAAAATGGACCAATTAGCAGGATGTGGGTGGGACCAAATAAAGGAATAAAAGCAGGCTACCCCAGCTTCCAGCACAGCCACTGGGTCCTCTTCCATGCTGTGGTTGGTTTGTTTTTCCTCTCTTTGCAATAAATTTTGCTGTTGCTCACTCTTTGGGTCAGCACTACCTTTATGAGCTATAATACTCACCGTGAAGGTCTGCAGCTTCACTCCTGAAGCCAGCAAGACCACGAACCCACTGGGAGGAATGAACAACTCCAGACGTGCAGCCTTTATGAGCGGTAATACTCACCGCAAAGGTCTCCAGCTTCACTTCTGAAATCAGCAAGACCACGGAACCTACCAGAAGGAGGAATCTCGGGACACATCTGAACATCTGAAGGAACAAACTCCGGACACACCATCTTTAAGAACTGTTAACATTCACCGCGAGGGCCCCAGACTTCATTCTTGAAGTCAGAGAGACCAAGAACCCACCGGAAGGAACCGATTCTGGACCCAAGCTCAGCTCAGCAGCTGCCCCAAAGGCACGGCCCTAAGAAGCCCCTTCCCCAGGCTCTCCATCAGGGTCAGCCACGCCCACCTCAGGCCAGTCCACTTCCACCTCAGGGAATCTAGGGGCCTTAGTCTGTTTCAGCTGCCTTAACAAAGCACTAAAGCTGGGGCTTCACAAATTGTCTCCCAGTTATGGAGACTAAAAGTTAGAGATCAATGTGTGGACAGAATTTTTTCTTTTGAAATTTGTCTCCCGGGCTTGCAGACGGCTCTTTTCTCCCTGTGACCTTGCATGTTCACCCCCTGCACGTGTCTGTATCCTAATTTTCTCTTCTTATCAGGATGTCAGAAGTGTTTGAACCAGAGCAATTTCATCTTGCACAGGGCTGGGTAAAATAAGGCTGAGATCTACCAGGATACATTCCCAGGAGCTTGAACATTCTAAGTCACAGGGTGAGACAGGAGGTCGGCGCAAGATACGGGCCATAAAGACCTTGCTGATAAAACAGGTTGTGGTAAAGAAGCTGGCCAAAACCCACCAAAACCAAGATGGCAATGAAAGTGATCTCTGGCCATCCTCACTGCTCATTGTACGCTAATTATGATGCATTAGCATGCTAAAAGACACTCCACTAGTGCCAGTGCAGTTTACAGGTGCCATGGCAATGTCAGGAAGTTACCCTATATGGTCTAAAAACGGGAGGAACCCTCAGTTCTGGGAATTACCCACCCCTTTTCCCAAAAACCTCATGAATAATCCACCCCTTGTTTAGTATATAATCAAGAAATAACTATAAATATGGTCAACCCGTGGTCCCCAGGGCTGCTCTGCCTATGGAGTAGTCGTTCTTTTATTCCCCTACTTTCTTCATAAACTTGCTTTCACTTTATGGACTTACCCAGAATTCTTTCTTACGCAAGATTCAAGAACCCTCTCTTAGGGTCAAGATCAGGACCCCTTTCCGGTAACAAGAACAACTATCTTAACGGACTAGGGCCCACCCGAATGACCTCATTTTAACTTATTTCCTCTTTAAAGACTACCTCCAAAGAGTCGCATGCTAAGGTCATATGAGTTTGGGAGGACACCATTAGCCCATCACACTGGGGTAGTAGACTTTTCTATCCCCTCCTACCATTGTTTTCAACCATTGTTTTTAAAGCTATCCATATCATACTTGAAATTCAAATGCTATTCAGCATTCCGTCCCTGAACCGTCCCTGCTATTGCCTCTACCCCCAAGATGAAAACATGTTCAACTCTTTTCATTCTGGGATTTACCTCCTGTTCAGAAAACATGTTCCATGTTTTTTCACTTTAGTGTAGCGTCTACTGACTTTGTACTCTACAAAACAAGGATTTAATTCTCTTATATTCTCCTCACTCACTTTTACTCTTCCCCAATCTATAAAGTTATAGCACAATTTTAAAGCTTAAATCAAGATTCAGCATGTGTACTATATGATTGTAAATATTCTTCACAACTGGGTCTAGTAGAACAATAGAGTCATTTCTTATACTTAGATATTTTTTTCCTAGAGTTAATCAGCGTTGTTTCGCTTTTTAAATAGATGTTAATTGCAGGTGTCCATCCTGGAGCCCTGCTTCCTGCTCCACCCACTGGGGTCGCTTTCCCGCCCGCTGCATGGGAAATCCTGGAGGAAGAGCGAGGGCAAGAGTGCGGCAAACGTTGACACACGAAGTTCCGTGCATGTGTGGGTTGGAGTTATCCCTCTTATCTTACTATTTTTTAAGTTATTGATTAGCTAATGAGCCATTGCTCATGATTCCTTAAATCTCCGATTCTTTTTGTTGTTGTTGTTGTTTATCTTTATTTCTCCGGTTATTTAGCCTACAGCAGAGTTACGTAGACTGTTTCTGTGAAGTTCCACATAGAGTCTTTTATATTTCCTCAGCCAGCAGTCTCTATTATAACAACTTAACTGTGCTATTATGGTGTCAAAACAACGTATGCCAATGATGAGTATATTTGTGTTCCAATACAACTTGATTTACAAAAAAATAGCTGTGGGCAAGATCTGGCCAGTATACCATAATTTGCTGATCCCTGGCCCATAAAAGAGTGCTTTTTAATTTTTCTATTGAAATGATTCCATTGGTAGAGAAAAGTGGGTTTGTGTCCCCAGAGTCTCTGGCGGGTTACGTGGGGAAGCTTACTACAAGCATAAGATAGCTTTGAAATCTCACATATCCACAAATTTAGACAAAGTTTGACAAAGTTAGGTTGTTCTTCATTACTCAGTGTTCTGCTGATTAAGGAGGGTAGAGAGGGTAAAAGTTAGACAACTCAAATGAGGTTTGGGGTCTCTGGGAAGCTTTTTACCCAGGACCCCTCTTCTTGTTTGGCTAGAGTACTTGGCTTAGCCATCCAGCAAATCAGAGGTCTTATTTTTCAAGTTGCCATGGAATCTATGGTTGGAAGGAGACAAACATAGTAATCTATTTACTCATTTTCTTGCCACTGTTCCCTGTTTAGATTTTTCTTTGAGACAATGACATCCTAAAAGGTGCAACAGCGATGAGGTTTAGACTGAACAAAGCCCTGTGGACCCACAGCAAAGCCCAACCCTTCAGAAAGATGATGCCCCTGCACTCTGACCACCTTGAGGGCAACATGGAAATGGTCACAAGTAGAAAAAACCCTGTTTACAGCAGTGTGTTCTGTAGTCCTATGACAGACAGAAAACAGTGGGCCCAGATGGAGGAGAAAGGGCTGCCTCATCCCTGTACAGCCTTTGGCATGGTTTCATTTTATCCTAAGATTCATCTCATCTCAATTCAGCAGGCTGGGGTTTGAGGCTGTGTTGTAACTAGCACTCTTTTACTTCCAAACACAACAACAGCTACTTGAACTCATAGGAATGAGCCATAATTTTTCCAATGACAAAAATTGAATGTCTTCCCTGAAAGAGAGAGCCGCAGCAACAGCCAGCTTTGCTGGAAGGAATGGACTGGAGTGTTTTCTTCATTCTGAATCCGCTTTCCCTGCTTGTCACCAGCAGATGTGGGCCAGCCTTACGGAAGGACTCAGTCTAGGTGAGTGGGATTCTAAGAAGCAAGAACAAGCTGATTGCCATCCCATCGTCTTGTAAAGCAGCTGGCTTAGAAAATTCAGTCCCAAAAGGCAGCTGTGACACTGCTGTGGGGTCCTCATTACCACTTCACCAGCCTCTGTAATCACAGGCTCAGAACTAGAGCAAAAAGGACAATCAGTGTGATGAGAGAGGAACAAGAGGACCTGTGACCCAGCCACCAAGAGCCCTTTTCTTCCCCCAGTTTGCCCTCCAGATGGACTCAACTCTCCAGGGCAAAACACCCTCTTTCTGGGTTTCTGGGACCTGTGGAAAGGAATACGGGTGGCTTCCACAGCACGGGGTCTGACTTTAAGCCAATTTCATCTGAATCCCAAAAGATGAAGCCTGTCTTCTGACATCAGGAAAGCGACAATATTCCAGCCTAGGCTTACTAATCTGCCCATTGAGAGATGTATTGGAATGAACTCCAATTACTATCTTCCACAAAGGAAGGCAGCTAAGATTTGAGGCCAGTTTCCTTGAAAGTGCCATTGTGACCCCTCTACCCTGCTGGGACATAAGGTAGCAGGAGGAGGCATTACATGCAGATGGATGCAGCATCCACAGAGCAAGCTGAGTGAGCCTCATGGTTTTACGGCTCTGGATGCAGCTGTGGGGACCACTCTAACAACTGTGTCCTCCACATAAGCTCCCTGGAAAAAGGTGCAGGGTGTAGGTTGCACCACAAGCAGGCAGACACATTTTTATTATAGAGTCAAATGGATGTAACATTTTAATTTTACAGGGCTACTTTGCAGTTCATGAAATAAAACCTGTGCACAGACATTATCTTCCGAGCAATCTTTTTTGAAATGTTTTTAATTTTTATAAGTTGTTGTGGGTATATAGTAGGTGTATATGTTTATGAGGTACAGAGATGTTTTGATACAGGCATGAAATGTGAAATAAGCACATCATGGAGAATGGGGTATCCATCCCCTCAAGCATTTATCCTTTAAGTCACAAATAATTGATTTACATTATTAAAGTTATTTAAAAATATACAGTTAAGACTGGGCGTGGTGGCTCATGCCTGTAATCCCAGCACTTTGGGAAGCCAAGGTGGCCAGATAACTTGAGCTCAGGAGTTCGAGACCAGCCTGGGCAACATGGCAAAACCCTGTCTCTACAGAAAATACAAAAATTTGCCAGATGTGGTGGCATGTGCCTGTAGTCCCAGCTACTTGGGAGGCTGAGGTGGGAGAACTGCTTGAGCCTAGGAGGCAGAGGTTGCAGTGAGCCAAAATCATATCACTGTACTCCAGCCTGGGTGACAGAGTGAGACCTGTTGCATATATATCTATATATGTATATATGTGTGTATATATGTATATGTATGTATATACATACACACACAAGTATGTTATTATTGACTGTAGTTACCCTATTGTGCTATCAAATCGTAAAACAGTAGGTCTTTTTTTTTTTTTTTGAGACGACGTCTCGCTCTGTCGCCCAAGCTAGAGTGCAGTGGCGTGATCTCGGCTCACTGCCAGCTCTGCCTCCTGGCTTCACACCATTCTCCTGCTTCAGCCTCCCTAGTAGCTGGGACTACAGGTGACCGCCACCACACCTGGCTAATTTTTTTTTTTTTTTTGTATTTTTAGTAGAGAGGGGGTTTCACTGTGTTAGTCAGGATGGTCTTGATCTCCCAATCTTGTGATCCGCCCGCCTCGGACTCCCAAAGTGCTGGGATTATAGGCGTGAACCATTGTGCCTGGCCAGTAGTAGGTCTTATTCTTTTTTTTTTTTTTTGGACCCATTAACTGTCCCCACCTCCCTTCAATCCCCCAATACCCTTCCCAGCCTCTGGTAATCTTCTACTCTCTAAGTTTATGAGTTCAATTGATTTGATTTTTAGATCCCACAAATATGTGAGAACATGTGATGTTTGTCTTTCTGTGCCTGGCTTATTTCACTTCACATAATGATCTCCAGTTCCATCCATGTTGTTGCAAATGACAGGATCAGCTGAATAGTGCTCCATTGTGTATCTGTACCACATTTTCTTTATCCATTCATCTGTTGATGAACACTTAGTTTGCTTCCAAATCCTAGCTTTTGTAAACAGTGGTGCAACAAACACAGTGCAGATATCTCTTCGATATACTGATATCCTTTCTTTTGAGTATATACCTAGCAGTGGGATTGCTGGATCATACGGTAGCTCAATTTTTAGTTTTTTGAGGAAACTCCAAACTGTTCTCCATAGTGGTTGTACTAATTTATATCCCCACCAACAGTGTACGAGGGTTCTTTTTCCTCCACATCCTTGTCAGCATTTGTTATTGCCTGTCTTTTGGATAAAAGCCATTTTAACTGGGTGAGATGATATCTCGTTGTACTTTAGATTTGCATTTCTCTGATGATGAGTGATGTTGAGCACCTTTTCATAGCCTGTTTGCTATTTGGATGTCTGCTTTTGAGAAATGTCTAGTTAAATCTTTTGCCCATTTTTTTAATCAGATTATTAGACTTTTTCCTATAGTCTTCCCAACAATCTTGTGAGGTGAGTAAAGTATGGATGTGACAAGATAACAAAAGATGTTGTAGCTATGCCAACATCACACTTTTTGTGATTGCTGGGAGCACAGAGGTTCCCTATCAGTCCTCCTAAAGCAGGAAATGAGGTGGGCCTTGAGACTTGGGGAGGAAGGGCCTTGTGCTGGACGCTGGAGGACTGGAGGGCAGAGGAGGCAGGGAGGGAGGCAGCTTGAACAGCCTGTGCTAACACAGGGCCTCAGCGGCAGCCACCACTGAACTGCCTTCTTTTCTTGCTAAAAGAGAGGTGGTGGTCATTTTTTGCTAATCTCAAAGTGAAGAAATAGTAATATGAAAGACTAGTGATAAGCATTAGAATAAGTTGATCATTAATTAAGATTGCAGCTGGGCACAGTGGCTCATGTCTGTAATCCCAGCACTTTGGGAGGCTGGGGCAGGCAGATCACGAGGTCAGGAGATCGAGACCATCCTGGCTAACATGGCGAAATCCCGTCTCTACTGAAAACACAAAAAATTGGCCAGGTGCGGTGGCATGCCCCTGTAGTCCCAGCTACTCGGGAGACTGAAGCAGGAGAATCGCTTGAACCCAGGAAATGGAGGTTGCAGTGAGCCGAGATGGTGCCACTGCACTCCAGCCTGGGCAACAGAGTGAGACTCTGTCTCAAAAAAAAAAAATTTAAGGTTGCATCATTATTATACATAGAGGAATATGCTTGAATAAAAATGTAAAAAAAAGTCTTTCAACTGGGAGAGATCTAAATGAAGGAAGCCACTTCATACGTATTTGTTGCTCACCTACCATGTGTCTGGCACTGTTCTAGGTGCTTGGGATACTGCAGTGAGCAAAACAGATCTCTCATTTTATGGAGCCTACATTCTAGAACTTAAAAATAGACTATAAACCATGATTATAATAAGTAAGTTCTTTAGAATGTTTGAAAGTGATCATTGATAGGGAGATAGTAGGTTGATGCAAAAGCAATCACGGTTTCTGCCATGACTTTTAATGGCAAAACTGCGATTACTTTTTTTTTTTTTTTTGAGAAGGAGTCTCGCTCTGTCACCCAGGCTGGAGTGCAGTGGCCGGATCTCAGCTCACTGCAAGCTCCGCCTCCCGGGTTTATGCCATTCTCCTGCCTCAGCCCCCCGAGTAGCTGGGACCACAGGCGTCCGCCACCTCGCCCGGCTAGTTTTTTGTATTTTTTAGTAGAGACGGGGTTTCACCTTGTTAGCCAGGATGGTCTCGATCTCCTGACCTCGTGATCCGCCCCTCTCAGCCTCCCAAAGTGCTGGGATTATAGGCTTGAGCCACTGTGCCCGGCCAACTGCGATTACTTTTGCACCCACCTAATAAAAAACAAAATGCAGACACAACAGGAGTCCCAGCAAGGGGGAGGAGAGCAAAGACTCCAGTTGTAACTAGGAGGCCAGGGTAGGCCACTCTGAGAGACACCTGCCCCCAGACTTGAAGGAGAGAAGGGAGTTCATATGCAGACATCTGCCTTGCTCCAGTCCGAGAGAACAGCCGGCCCACAGGCCTAGAGCTTCCAGTGTCCCTGGAATGCTTGGTGGCCTGTGCTGCTGGTGGCCTCCCACAGTGAGGGAGGGACAGCAGCAGGACATCTTTCAGAGTCAGAGGGGCAACCACAGGGTCAGATCATAACACTCTTAGAAGTCATTGTGAAAACGTGGCTTTTGCTCTGAGTGGAACGTGGAGGCTTTAGAGGTCTCTGAGCAGAGGGTTAGAATCATTTCACTTTCTCATTGTGTCATTCCGGCTGCTGCCTTCAGTAGGGTGAGAAACTGGAGGCCAGGTGAGGGACAGACAATGTGGCTGGGACTGGCCGATAGCAGTGGCGGTGTTGACTGGTGCTCAGATCCTGCATGTGCTTTGAAGCCTTTGAAGGTAGAAACAACAGAATTTCCCCCCAAGGATCAGATGTGGAGTGTGACAGTAAAAACGGAGGCAAGGGACCGGGCATGGTGGTTCATGCCTGTAATCCCAGCACTTTGGGAGGCCGAGGCAGGCAGATCATGAGGTCAGGAGATGGACATTATCCTGGCTAACATGGTGAAACCCCATCTGTACTAAAAATACAAGAAATTAGCCAGGCATGATGGCACGCACCTGTAGTCTCATCTATTCGGGAGGCTGAGGCAGGAGAATCGCTTGAACCCAGGAGGTGGACGTTGCAGTGAACCGAGATCACGCCATTGCACTCCAACCTGGGCGGCAGAGTAAGACTCTATCTAAAAACAACAACAACAACAAAAAAAAAACCACACACACACAAGGAAGAGATAAGAGTTTTTGGCCTGAGGAAATGAAAGGGTGGAGATGTCATGAACTGAGACAGAGACAGCTGTGCGAGGAGCACGTTTTTAGAGGAAGAACAGGTTTGAGACCTACTAACTTGGAGATATCTACAGGTTGTGTTAGATATATGTGGTGATATGTTCAGCACATGAGAATCTGGAGCCTGGGAAAGAGGTTTGGACTGGAGTGCCAGCTTGGGGTGGTTGGTGTGTAGATGATCGGTAAAGCCCAGAGTCTGCATTGGTTCACCAAGAAGTAAGTACAGATGGAGAAGAGAAAGTAATAACTTTCAAGAGAGCATAAAAATAGGCTGAAACATTATGTATTTTAGATGGGATTTTTAAAAAAAAATACATGTTTTGTGTTAATCACCCTACAAATGCAAAGAAATCCCAATGATGTTTATGAGCTCTACAAGAAGGACCTCTTTTACAAAAATAAAATCTCTTATTTTTATTGTTACTATTTTTTGATTGCTTACTATTTGTCAGTTCCTGTATGTCCTAAGTGTCTTACATGCATTGTCTCATGTGATTCCTCAACAATGCTATGACAAGGCTCTATCATTATGCCCTATTTATAGATGAAGAAATTGAAGCACAGAGATTTAGTAACTTGACTAAAGTCCCATAGTTGACTTGAAAGGGAATAAGTATAACTAAGAAATGTGGAAGAGGTAGAACAGTAGGAGGAGATGTAATCTACCTTATATCAAAGTGTATTCTAGCTACTGTCACTAAATTAGTGGAACATTAGTGAAATGTACATTTGGAAATTTAGAATATGATAAAGAGCATATTCTGTATCATTGAAGATGAACTATGTTGGAAGAGTTGGATATCTGCTGGGAAAAACATTAAGGATTCCTGTTCCCTGCCAGTGGCAATCATGAAGGGGCACTGCTATGCTTACCACTGTGACAGAGGGTGTTGTTCCCTGATAGGTCCCAGCTGCAGTCCCCTGGGTCCCCTGCAGCACTGGAGCGGAGGCCATGCTTCTCCCAGACAGCCGGCCCTTGAGGGCACAGTGGGGGAACTTGAGCCTGCTAATTCCTGTCCCTGGCCTGGGTCTTCTCTGCAGACGGTCTTTGCTCTAGCACTCCCTGTGGCCTGGCTGAGGCTTTCTCAGAGGCTGCTCCGCAGTCCGAGGCTCTCTGCTTTCTTCCCTTTCTCCTTTCATAGATGTCCGACCTTCCTCATAGTCTGAAGTCTTTCCCTGCCTTCTCCTGCTTCTTCTCCTTTTATTGTTCCCAGGCATTATCCCCAATAAGTCTCTTGCATTTTTAACCCCGACTTCAGGATTGTACCTCAGAGGACTTTAACTGACCACCCCTGTAGGCAGACATGCTGGAGGAACAGAAGAGCTACATGTAGAAAGTAAAGGATGCATGTACAACTGCATGTACATATACATGTGGCTGCATGTACAACTCTAACGAGAAAAGAATCAGGAATATGTCTATAATTATTGGAGTAGGTCTCTTTAAGCAAGAGCAAAATCTGAAAGCATGATAGATAACATGGGATAGTTAGTTATGTGGCAATCAAATATTACTGTCCTGCAACAGAAACCATACATAAAATTGACTACAAATAGGAGAAAATTGGGAGTTGTTCAAGGGGTACGGGGTTTTGAAAAAGTTCTAGAGCTCTATTGCACAACAAGTAAATATATATAATACTACTGAACTGTACACTTAAAAATAAAGATGGTAAATTTAATGTTATGTGTTTTCTTTTTATCACAGTAGAAATAAATACATATCAAGGAAAAGCAAAGAAAAGTACCAATTAAGTGAAGGTCATTCAGAAGTAAAACTTCTGCATCACTGCGTATTTTTAAGAAACACATCCTCTTGACCAGGCATGGTAGCTCATGCCTGTCATCCCAACACCTTGGGAGGCTGAGGTAGGAAGATCGCTTGAGCCTGGAGGGCAGAGGTGCAGTGAGCCGAGATCACGCCAGTGCACTCCAGTCTGGGTGACAGAGAGAAACCTAGTCTTAAAAAAAAAAGAAAGAAAGAAAGAAAAAAGAAACATATTCTTATCTGCACTGAAGAATGCCATTAATATACCCTTTCCCTCCTCAAAAAACAAACAAACAAATAAATATGAGCTTTTCATTTCTGTTTCCTGGTGACCTGTCTGAAGACTCTCAGCTGTAACCTACAGAAATGCTTCTGACCAGGGGGCTGGGACTGCAGGCATCTGTGGCCATGTCACAGACTCACTGTATCTCCTGAAGGGACAGATTGAAGAGCCCTCGAGTCACACTTGAGTAGACTGCAACTAGACTCAAGCCAAATTTTGACATTTGAATGGTTATACTTAGCCTGCCGCTTCCTCTACATGGAAGGTCCTATGCTCAGGCCTTCTGCACAGGTTGTCTGCTTGATCTTCAGACTCTGGCAGGCACTGGATAACTGCTCATCAAACTCATTTCCCTCTTCTCTTGAGCACAAAGACCCTGTACCCTTCCTTTGGGAAGATCCAGGAGATCTTCCTGAAAAATCCACAGAAGAGCTTCAGAAAACCGAAATGTCTAGAGGGACATCCACATAAGAACTGGTGGTGGTGGTGTGTGTTCAACATATGGTCTCTTGTAGAACTAAGATGAAATGTGGGCTGAAAGGGAAGTGTATAATACGTAATGCCCCAAAGCTCATCTGGTGTGGACATAGCACCAATATGAAAAAAATGGGACAGGGAAAGAATGGTGGAGCTATGTGCAAAAAGAAAATTTAACTGCTCTCAAGAATCATATAGATCCTTGTAGATTGGTATTGTTATTCTGAGACTGTTGTGCTTATAATTTGGGATAAAGTAAATGAGTCATCGTGGGATATTCTAATCCCATCATTTCCTGGGTCCTTGAGATCAAGAATTATTGATGTAGAAGAAAGGAGATAAAAATGTGACATGAAGGCAATAAAGTAAAAATAACCTTGTTGCCCTGAATTTGAATTGGAAGTGTGATGGTATTTTAACTTTTCAAAAATATAATGTTCTAGCTCTGTCCAGTGAAGAGGCCTAGAAACAGTGATTAATTCTGAGTAGCAATGACATCTCTGACATCCAGATTGTGGGCTTGAAATACTATTTCTCACTAAAATAAAGAGAGCATCTTGGGAGAAATGGCCAGTTGCATGTCCTGGTCAGAAATGTCCAAGATGAGCCTAGAGCCTGTGTCATATCAGGCAGTGAGAAAGCTACCAAAGAGCAGTGGAGTTGTGCCCAAAAGCACTCAGGAGCCAACCTGAAAAGGTTCCCAGGCTAAAGATGGGCAATTTGAGAGCCAACAAGAATCATCATTCAAATAGATCAAAACTCATCAAATGTGCTTACGTATACAAGTTCATAATGATGTTTTTAAAAGCAGCTGGTCATCTTCATAGCATGATAGAGAAATAATTCATTATCTTGAAAAGTTGTAAATAAAGGGAAAGAATGAAGCATTTATCTTGCCTTTCCTGTAGGAAAAGTACCACCCACTGGGTGGCCAAACTGTAGATGAGGGAAAGCATCTCTTTATAAAAGTATTTAAATAATTAAATAAGAAGCTATAGAATTAGATTGTCACCCTTTTAGAGTCCTTAATGAGCTAATGGATCCAGTCATTGACATCAGTATCAACTGTGGCCAACAGCATGAGTTGGCAGGGGCAGAAAGAGAGAGAGAGGGATGTAAAAGAAGATGCAGGAGGGGGAAGAAGAGAAGAGGAGGAGAAGGGGGTGGGGCGGGACGGAGAGAACACAGACATTATGTGCTTCCCAGTGAAAGAACATACCACCACCTACAATCTTGCCAAAGGGGTTGGAAATGAGACAGATAAAACCTCTGATTTCAGCTGCCAATTTTAAGGAAATACAGAGCTCAGAAGAAAACACTGAACTGTACCATGAGAACACAATCAGCAAATCTCAGACTGTGGGGAACTCTACATGTTAAGTGTCCTTGTATTTTAGAGAATAAAGGAGAAATCTGTAAATCTAAACACTTAAAAGACATAACAAATGTTTTTAAACAGCAAGCCTAAGCTATAGTGATCAGGAATGCATGCTTAGGTGATAGAACTGTAAAGAAACATCAGGAAGTGATAGCTCTAAAAGTCAGGAAAGCATTTACTTCTAGGAAAAGGGAAAGAGTTGAGGGTGGGCCATGGGGGAGGGGGATTCTGGGGTGCCTGGCGAAGTTCTGTTTCATGACTTGGTGTTGATTAAGGATGTTCACCTTATAACTCATAAAGCTATACATTTATTTTATCTGGGTTTCTATACAGTCATCCCTCAATAGGAGAATTGGTTCCAGTTTTCCCATGCATACCAAAATTTGCAGATACTCAAGTCCCTCATATAGGCATACACTGGAGATATTGCACGTTCAGTTCCAGACTACCACAATAAAGTGAATATAACAATAAAGTGACTCATGAATTTTTTGGTTTCCCAGTACATATAAAAGTTATGTTTACACTACACTGTAGACTACTAAGTGTGCAATAGCATTATGTCTAAAGAATATACATATACTTTAATTTTAAACTATTGCTAAAAATGCTAATGGTCAACCAAGATTTCAGCAAGTTGTAATCTTTTTGCTGCTGGAGGCTGTTGCCTTGCTGTTGATGGCTGCTGATAATCAGGGTGGTGGTTGCTGAAGGCTAGAGTGGCTGTGGCAATTTTTTTTTTTTTTTTTTTGAGACGGAGTCTCACTCTGTCACCAGGCTGGAGTGCAGTGGCACGATCTAGGCTCACTGCAACCTCCACCTCCTGGGTTCAAGCAATTCTCATGCCTTAACCTCCCGAGTAGCTGGAATTACAGGCATGTGCCACCACACCCAGCTAATTTTTGTATTTTTAGTAGAGACGGGGTTTCACCATGTTGGCCAAGATGGTCTTGATCTCCTAACCTCGTGATCCACCCACCTTGGCCTCCCAAAGTGCTGAGATTACAAGTGTGAGCCACTGCGCCAGGCCGACTGTGGCAATTTTAAAAAATAAGACAACATTCAAGTTTGCCACATTCATTGACTTTTTCTTTCATAAAAGATTTGTCCGTGGCATGGGCTGCTGTTTGATAGCATTTTACCCAGCCGCTGCTTTATCCACTAAGTTTATGTTTTATTCTAAATCCTTATTTGCCATTTCAACAATGTTCATGGCATTTTCACTAGGAATAGATTCCATCTCAAGAAACCACTTTCTTTGCTCATCTATCAGAAGCAGCTCATCATCAGTTGAAGTTTTACCATGAGACTGCAGCAAGTCAGTCAATTCTTCAGGCTCCACTTCTAGTTCTCTTGGTGTTTCTACCACATCTGCAGTTGCTTCCTCCCCTGAGGTCTTGAACCCCTCAAAGTCACCAATGAAAGTTGTTATCAACTTCTTCCAAACTCCTGTTAGTGCTGAGATTTTGACCTCCTCGTGTGAATCACAAATGTTCTAATGGCATCTATAATGGTGAATCCTTTCCAGAAGGTTTCAACTGACCTTGCCCAGATTCCTCGGAGGAATCTCTATCTATAGAGCTATAATCTTACTGAATGTGTTTCTTAAATACTACTACTTGAAGTCAAAATGACTCCTGGATCCATGGGCTGGAGAAAGGATATTGTTTTAGAGACAGGAAAACAACATTAATCTCCTGTACATTTCCATAAGAACTCTTGGGTGACCAAGTGCATTGTCAATGAACAGTAATATTTTCAAAGGAATCTTTCTTTCTGAGTAGTAGGTCCCAGCAGTGGGCTTAAAATATTCGGTAAACCATGCTGAAACAGATGTGCTGTCATCTAGGCTTTGTTGTTCTATTTCTAGAACACAGGCAGAGTAGATTTAGCATAATTCTCAAGGGCTCTAGAATAGTAAATGAGCATTAGCTTCAACTTAAAGTCGCCAGCTGCCTTAACTCCTAATAAGCGAGTCAGCCTGTCCTTTGAAGTTTTGAAGCCGAGTGTTGACTTTTCTTTTCTAGCTATAAGAATTCTAGATTGCCTTTTCTTCCAATAAGAGGCTATTTAATCTACACTAAAAATGTATTGTTTAGTGTAGCCACCTTCACCAATGATCTCAGCTAGATCTTCTGGATAACTTGCTGCAGCTCCTACATCAGCACTTGCTGCTTCATCTTGAACTTTTATGTTATAGAAATGGCTTCTCTCCTAAACCTCATGAACCAACCTCTGCTAGCTCCAAACTTTTTTCCTGCAGCTTCCTTACCTCTCCCAGCTTTGAATTGAAGAGAGTTAGATCCTTGCTCTGGGTTAAACTTTGGTTTAAGGGAATATTGTGGCTGGTTTGATTTTCTATCCAAATCACTCAAACTTTATCTGTATCAACAATAAGGCTGTTTCACTTTACTTTTAATTTTCTTCAAAAACTTTTCCTCTGCATTCACAACTTGGTTAGCTGGTATAAGAGGCATAGCTTTTAGTCTATCTTGGCTTTGGACATGCGTTCCTCATTAAGCTTAATCATTTCAAGCTTTTTATTTAAAGTGAGAAACATGTGATTTTTCTTTCACGTGAACACTTAGAGGCCATCGTAGGGTTATTAACTGGCCTAATTTCAATATTGTTGTGTCTCAGGGACTAGGGATACCCGAGGAGAGGGAGAGATGGGGAACGGCCAGTTGGTGGAACAGTCAGAACACACACAACATTTATGGATTTGTTTTCCATCTTATATGGGTGCAGTTCATGACGCCCCAGAACAGTTACAATAGTAACATCAAAGACCACTCATCACAGATCAACATAACATGTATAATAATAATAATGAGAATATTTGAAATTAAATGAAAGTAGAATAATAATGAAAAAGTTTGAAATATGAGAATTAACAAAAGGTGACACAGAGACACGAAGTGAACACATGCTGTTGGAAAACTGGTGCCGATAGACGTGCTTGGTGCAGCTGTGTCACAAACCTTCAATTTGTAAGAAATGCAGTATCTGAGAAGTATAATAAAGCAAAGCACAATAAAATGAGGTAGATTGTCTAAAATGGCATACTCTTTGCATATAATCTATATACATTGTCCCATATACTTTAAATCATCTCTAGGTTTTTTATAATACCTAATATAAAGCAAATGCTATGTAAATAGTTGTTATACTCTATTGCTCTTTAATTTGTATTATTTTTATTATATTGTTATTTTTTATTTTGATTTTTCCAAATACTTCCAACCTGTGGTTGGTTGAATCTCAGATGTGAACTGACTGTATGTGTTTTATTTGATAATATTTTAAAAGGGCAGAGAAAAGAGACAATTATAAAGCCTCCCCCCACCCCACCCACACACACACCAGGACTTCCATTCATTGCAACGATGATCTCAGCATTTAGAGGTTATGAATGGTATCTGGTGTCTTCTGAGAACATTTTAATATTTCCAGGATATTTTTAGATTTTTTTTGTATGAATTGCATTGTCTTGCATTCCAATATGTTAAAAAGTAGTGATTCCAAGTGTGGCGTGTTACAGAGGGGGTGGCAACCGAGGTCTCTCTTCCAGCCCTTACGGGCGGTATTGCCTGGCAGCAGCTTGAGGAATGCACGTTCCAGGAAGTCACCACCTTTCCTCAATGCCCTTTGTTTTCCTCTTGCCCAGATCTCACTAACTGTGTGCTAACGAAATGACAACATGGCACAGCGCGAAAGGACCTCAGAATTCACTAAGTGCAGTGTTTTAAAAATGTGCCCCACCACACAGAGACCACCTGCAGCAGCATCTCTGGGGACCATTAACAGTGCAGATGGCCCCTCCAGGCCTGCTGAAGGAGGCCGCCTGGGGGAGGGGCTTGGATTTACCTTTACAGGAGCTCCCTAAGCAACTCTGACACTTACTCAAGTTTGAGATCTAGGTTTAATCCAATAGGTCTAATCCAACCCCTCTTTTATCAGGTGAGGAGGTAGAATCTCAGAAAGGAGGAGGGGCTTACTAAATTGTCATGCAGCAAATTGGCACAAACCTGGACTAGAACCCGGGTCTCCTATTCCTGGTTCTCCACCCTTCCAGTTTGTTTCCTTATTCCCTTCTTTGCTCAAACACAGAGGCTACCACAATGTGCCACCCCCTGGATAAAGCTCAGGAGTACAGTTCTGAGTGAAGTAGAATTAGTGCCTGCCCTTACAATGCTTACTGTCTAACAGTTGAGGCCAACATGAATTTTTGAAATCCCCATAATGTATAATTACAGCCCATGATGTGGTCTGAGAGAAAGTGCAGGGCATCTCACCCTGTGCAGGCAGACAGGGCTGCCATCCACAGGGAGGTGTCCCTAGAGCTGAGATGTGAAGGAGAGGCAGAGGCTGCATGGGACCCTCCCAACCAGAGAGGTCAGTTCTGAGGTCACAGGAAATACAGCTCCTTCGAGCAACTCAGATAAGCCTAAGGTAGCCTAGGACACTTAAGGCCCCAGGTTGAAAGGACCTGAAGGTGGCGTTCCCTGTGCACTCCTGGAATTACCTGTCCCCATCTGTCTCTAGGACAGCAATTCTGAAATCCAGTTGTGCATCAGAATCACTTTGGGAAATTTACAATCACTTCCGGAACTTTATAATCACTTCCTGCCCCAGCTCAGCATCGTGATTCAGCAGGACTGGGATAGATCCCAGGAATGTGTGTTTATTCTGATGTGCAACTAAGTCTGGGAACTTCTGCCCTGGGAGATATCAGAAAACTGGAAATGATAGGGGTTAAGTGGTGCACTGGCTTTGAATTCCTTCTCAGACCCTCAGCGTGCTCATTTGTCAAGTGAAAATAGGGAAGCAAACCGGCTTTATGGGCTTGGAGCAGGGTTGTACCAGATATCTGCAAAGAACCAAAATGGGGCTTGGTACCTTGGTACATACTCAATGCATAGTGACTGTAATTAAATCCAGACATCTGGTTTCTGAGAGAGCTATTTTTAGAAAGAAGAATATTTTTATCATTCTGTAAAATTTACAATTGTTTTTGGGAAATCCTGCATTGCACCCCTCCCAACCTGAGGACAATTCTTATTTCTTCCACACTCCACACTCCCCACCGCCACCCCACTGAGGGCAGAAGATTTAGGGTCAAGGTCATTTGAAATGTCTACCCTCCCCCAGCACCATCACCAGCAATGCTTTATTCCCAGCTGCCCATATGGGTGAATAATCTTTTCCCTAAAAATAGAGAGCAGGCACAAGCTTCACTGAGATTGAATTTCACCTCTTGTTTTTAAGACTCAATCTGGCAACCAGTACTTAGGCGAAATTATCTTTTTGAAAATCTTAAATGATGAGAAGAAGGCCTCTGGGGTATGAATTCTTGGCATTGGAACAGTTATATGGCAGAATCTCCAGATCTGAAAAATTGAGCAAGAAACTTATTTGAACCACAACTATTTACGCTTGCAAAATCAGCATAGATTTATGGACTTGTTCAGCTCTAAGTAGCACAATGAATGAAGAGAGAAGGAGGACGGGGGCCAAGAGTTTGCTTTGAGATATTGTCAAAGTTATTTCAGGTCTAGTGTTTATTACCTTCATTCTAGGAGAGAACAAAAGAGAGTATAAAATTAGAAGGGAGATGGAGAAGACACGACTGATGGGGAAAGGGGCTGAAAAGCCTAAAGAAAAAATGGGAAGTTTGAGGTTGGGGTTTGCTTGTCCCTTCTCTCTGTGAGTGGCCCCAGGCTTCTCCCTTACCTAGGCTTTTGTTTCTTTTTTTCTTTTTCTTTTCTTTTTTGACAGAGTCTTGCTCTGTCACCCAGGCTGGAGTAGCTGGGATTACAGGCGTGTACCACCACACCCGGCTAACTTGTATTTTTAATAGAGACGGGATCTTACTGTGCTGGCCAGACTGGTCTCGAACTCCTGGCCTCAAGTGATCCTCCCACCTTGGCCTCCCAAAGCGCTGGGATTACAGGCATAAGCCACTGTGCCTGGCCCTGATGTTCTAGACTTCTCTGTGCTGGGACCCCTCTTCCAGGTCGGCTTCACCCCTAAGTGTAGGCTGAGTTCCTTCCTTTATTCTCTCAAATCACAATTAGCATAAGGCAGTTGTGTTTAATCAACTTTACTGAAGCCTTAGGGTGATGTAAGAGAATTACAATGCAGAACAGGAAAACTGAAACGCTTGACTGTTAGATTCCACCCAGTGCCCCTACAGACTGTCAGTCACATCCAGCCACAAGGGACTCCCTGCTGTCTGTCTCGCTTAGCTCTATCCTGCTGCCATATTGCATTGGTTCTTACCTTTCCTGAACAGGAAGCTAGTTCTCCAGCTCCTTCTTATCCGACTCTAGGACTCTCCTACTGACTCTCATCTATTCCAGCCATATACAGTTTACACCACAATAATCTCTGGGGGATCTTCCTGAGCCCAGGAAAATAGACTTTGACATTATAAATAGCATACTTCACATCTCAGCCTGAAACACCTACATATAATTTGCTTCCTGTGTTCGGGCTTCCCTGAGAGGAGTAGGTAGATAGGTGCTTGCTTCTGCCTGGGAGCATGACTCCCTCAGATGCCAGAGTTCTCTGTGCCCAGTCTCAGGACCATGCTACTGACATTTAAATGGTAGTAGCTTACCTACCACTCTCATAGGCCTAGGTTGGAGTCTTACTTCCCTTTCTCGCCCTTTGAAACTCATCTCTGGATTTCTATTGTGTCTGGGATCACAGAACTCAGGACAGTTATGTCTGGTGTGCAAAGGCATACGTCTTCTTCCCTAGCAACCCCCGCCTCCACCCCAGGCAGTGGGGCTCAAGTGGGCTTGAGTGTCTCTGTCGGAAGCAGCAGCATTTGCCTAGTGATGTGATCTGAGACTCCACGGGGGTATTTCTTACCACAAAAAAAACTCACTTCAGGTACCATTAGAAACTGGCATCAAACACAAGTCCCTCTTTTCAGCTGCCCATAGCCTACATGCTGGGGTGATTTGGGGACCTGGGGAATGATCCAAGAAGGTGAATTGTGCCTTGGGATTGTGACTCTTTCCTTACTTGAACTCTGCTGCCTCATTTGGTGCAGTGAAGCTAGCCCAGGGATACGAGCATGAAACATAATTAGAAAAAAGAAATAACCAAGAAAAGATCTCATAAATGCATTAAATAACTAATACTTTATAAACACAAACTTTGTGTGTGTGTTTGTGTGTGTGTGTGTAAAAATTATGCAACACTAAGTAGAAAATAAAAAGGGAAAACATCTAAATACTGTCTGAACACCACAATGATAACTTCTTTTTTCTCACTGTCTTAAGAGAGACTAATTTCAACTCTTTTGCCAAATCGGTGTCCCTATATTTGAACATCATGTTAACTCTAATAGAACAATACTTTCTGGATTGAAGATATGGAGGATTCTGAGCTCCTCCACTAACATGTTAATTCTTATAGTTGTGTTTTTTAGTCTTGTATTCATTTCCTCATTATCAATCAACAATCACTTCTGCCCTAGCAGACGACCACACACCTGTCTACCCAGCCCCCTCGTCACCCAGGCGTCCCCCTTTCACACTCAGCCTGCTCTTCTCCCATTCGCCTTCTCACGGCTTGCTTCTTGCAAGTCTCAGTGGCTTAAGAAACAGGAAATCCCATCCTCTTAGGATTACAGTGGGCGTTTTCAAGACCAGTGAGTGGACAAATGTTCCTGGTGTCAGGGTGTGATGATCAGGCCTTCATAAACGGGCAGGGTCAGATCTGTGGCGAGGCCAGGGCACCAGGGTAAGGAGGTGTCTCTCAGCACAGACAAGAACACTGCAGATATTTGAATATGAGCAGAACATGATACAAGTGATGGTTGACAAAGGTCTGAGTCAAATTGGTTATAAGGAATTTTAGAAAGTTGCCAAGAATCCTTAGAGAAAAATAAGTTTTAGTTAAATAAACAAACCTTTAAATAGTTCATTGGTGAATTCATACTTTATTGATTTGTTTGTTTTGTGAACAGTAGGTGGATATCAGCTAATTTAATTATATAATAAGTTATTCATGGTTTGAGATTCTTCAGATTAAAAAAAAAAAAATTACCTAGGATTTCTTTTGGAAGTAGCAGAAAAAAGAAAACAAACAAGAAAACTTACCATTCCTTAAGGACAACTCTATGTTACATTTGCTGGACACTTTTTGCATGTTACCATATTTAATTAATCAGTCCAAGGTGGTAATACATATTATACTCATTTTCCAGTTGAAAAAATTAATATGGGTATACGGTAGTCAAGTAACTCGCCAAAGGCTACTCAACTGGAAAGTGGCCAAATCAGGATTCCAAGTCCTCACTGATCACAGTAACTGGGACTAGGTTGTGATTACCAGGGAATGCAATGGTGGGATAAGCCTTGAGCTGGTGTTTTGAGAGGGCACAGACAATGAATGTTTAAGGGTCTGTTTGATGCCCTCAGAATAAAGTTGGTATGTATATCTAATGGAATTAAACACTCCAGCCCTGATTCGAACCCAAATAGCATGCTCTATATGGCTCTGCAGTGAACTGGGAGCTCACTTTAAATGTATCTGGAGGAAGCCTTGACTCAAAACAGAAGGAGCTCTGACTGGCCCAGGCTCACAAGAATGGAGACAGCCCTGCTTGCTGGTCTTGGATGATAATCTGGTGACTGGCTCCAGGTGGCCAAGCCTATTTAAATGTCTCTCTGCAGCTCAGACTCTGGAGCAGGGCCTCATGCGGCTTTTGGAAGTGCTAATGGGATGGCAGATGTGGCTGCAGGTAATTAGCATGCAGGCTCCAGCAAGGCCTCTCTGCCGCCCAGCTGCAGTAAGTCCTGCCTTTTAGTTTCACCCACATCACACCAGTGCAAAGTTCAGCCCCTTCACCAGTTTCCACCCTACAAAATCAGAAACCCACTTGTACCAAGTGTGGCCTGAGATTAGCCACCTTAGTGACTAGCAAAGGGTGACAGAGTGAAAGCCACTCCCACTACCCTTTCCTTCCCTGTCTCCTCCTCTGTTTCTCTCAGGAGTGACAGACGCCTCTCCTTATCCTTTTCTCTTCTGCAACAGTCTTTGATACTTGGCCATGACCTTGGGGCCTTACTCTTCTTCCCAAGGGAGCATATTAAACAATTTATTCCCCTAAAAAACAGTATTTTCTTCTGCAAGGGGGAGCCTGAGGAATAACATTTCTCCATCTTATTACATAACTGTGCCTGGAGATTTAACAAGGGCAAAGGTTTTTTGAAGCCCCGAGATTTGATTGATTTTATGCAAAAACTAAGGGAGTGAGAGCAAATCCATCCACAAAGAGGTTGAGAAACATGCGCTTGGGCTGCTATTTATTTAGAACTGCTGATCAGTAGGTTATGGCTGTGAAGAGGGTTGTGCACATGGCACTCTCTGTCAGAGTGCATTTCACTCAAGTTTCATTGCAGTTTGGGATAAAGGCCTGATTTCTTAACAGGAAATCCGGGGATGCCAGAATTTCCTCTCATCTAAACACAGAGGTCATTTACTCACGGTTTCCTGTCTTGCCTTCATTTTTGATGATCTAGACTTTGCCAAAGAATTAGTTCTTGTGTCAAAAGTCCTTGCAGACTGTCATTTATCGTTGTCTCTTCAATTCCAAGTTTTGAAGTGCTACTTGTCAGTGGTGGGACTGAGGCCACACAAGAAGGAGTTTGTCATTTCTGAGTTCCCAGTACTTTTGGTTATTGGGGATCAATAAATATCTGTCCCATCTCTCTTGCCCACTCTTAGCTTCCCTTCCCACCAAATCCTAACCCCGATCCTCTTTTCTTTCCAAACCAGTTAAAAACAAAGCAAAATCTACCACAACAGAAACAAAGTTCACTTCTAACGTTCAAACTATTTCAAGGATTTGGAGATGATGTGAAAATGCATTTGACTCAGGAAATGCAATAGTTGAGCAGAATGCTGAACTATTTTAACAAAATCGGGTGCAATAGGTTCGCTGCTGAAAGAACCTTTCCATTTATCTCTGGATGGAATAATTATAACAGTAGTTCATTTTGTTAAGTGATTATAATGCTTACACGGATGATTTCATTCAATCATCTGTGGTGGGATTATTCTTATCCCCATTTTACAGCTAAGGAAACAGGTTTGGAGAGAATAGGCAACTTGCTTTAAGGTTGCTCAGCTAGTATGACTTTAGGGTCAGAGTTTCTGCCCCAGGGGTCTGCTCTAGCACACGCCCTTGACCACTGAGGTGCGCTAACACTGGAGGTTGGTGTCCAAGGTAGTGGCCTTCTAGTAAAGAAAGTACAGAGGAAGCTCTTTTTTTCAGTGGGGATCTCTGCATTTAAATTATTTCACTGGAAGTAGAAGGAATTTTTACTCTATCTTCTGCCGAGCCTGATAGGTGCTGGAAATTGCATTTTCCATCCAGCAGCCAGTCGGTTCTATCCCACACATTCCTTTTCTACCTCGCGCCATTTGCAGTTGCTGTTTCCTCTGCCAGAAGTGCTCTTCCTCCAATGGATAGCCTGTTCTGTCCACTGTCAGCTCAAATGTCTCCTTCACATAGCGGCCTTTGCTGACAATCTTCTGATTGATGATCACATTTCCCTGTTTATTTCTCTTGTAAGTAATTGCCTTGTTTGTTTGGTTTTCATTCATTGTTCTCCCACCAACAGGAAGGCCTTTCCCGTTTCCACTGACTCATTTCAGTATTTGGAGCAGTGGCAGTACCTAGTAGATGCCAATAAACATTTGCTGAGTGAACAAATGAACGAATGAATGAGTTAGCAGCTCTAAATAAATTTGCATAAATATTAATTGTTGGCCAAACTGAAAACTCTAGGAGTACCGTATAGTGCGTTTTCAAGAGGCAACCCCTCCATGTATTTCAGCTCAGTTAGGAACACATGCAGAGCTTCAGAGATCAATGCAGGTCTTGGTCACATGCGTGAGAAATAGCCCTTCCAAAGGAATAGCCCTTCCAAGGCGAGTGTAACTTTCACATTGAAAAATAAATCCTCTCTGAGCGCCATGGCTTACGCCTCTAATCCTAGCACTTTGGGAGGCCTAGGCGAGGGATTGCTTGAGCCCAGGAGTTCGAGAGCAGCCTGGGCAACATGGCAAAACCCCTTCTCTGCAAAAAAATACGAAACTTCACCAGGTATGGTGGTGCATGTCTGTAGTCCCAGTTTCTCAGGAGGCTGAGGTAGGAGCAGCGCTTTAGCTGGGGAGGTGGAGGTTGTAGTACCAGCCTGGGTGACAGACTGAGACCCCCCTCTCAAAAAAAAAAAAAAAAAAAAATCGTTGTGCTTTTCTTAAGACATTTACTTTGTTTTTTGTTTCTGGTTTTTTTGTTTTGTTTTGTTTTTAGTTTGTTGTTTGTTGAGACACAGTCTTGTTCTGTCTCCCAGGCTGGAGTACAGTGGTACAATCTCAGCTCACTGCAACCTCTGCCTCCTGGGTTCAAGTGATTCTTGTGCCTCAGTCTCCCAAAGTGCTGGGATTACAGGTGTGAGCCACTATATCCAGCCTGTTTTGTTTTTAAATAGAGCTGCCAATGTTTCGTAAGAAGCCTGTAAGATGTAAGGAGGTAGAGAAAAGCAAGCACATGAGACAGTCATTGTCATACTCAGAACAGATTTGGACTTTAGGAAGCTCTTTTTTTTTTGAGATGAAGTCTTGCTCTGTGGCCCAGGCTGCAGTACAGTGATGTGATCAGGGTCCACTGCAGCCTCAACCTCAACCTCCCTGGCTCAAGTGATCCTCCCGCCTCAGCCTCTCGAGTAGCTGGGACCATAGCCATGCACCACCATACCCAGCTAATGTTTTAGTTTTTGTAGAGATGAGGTCTCACTGTGCTGCTCAGGCTGGAGGAAGCCCATCTGGGCAGTGGTGTGGATGATGACAGTCAGAGGTAGGTGCCGCTGGGCGCTGGCAATGAGACAGAGATTGTGAGGGAGGCAGGTGTGAACTTGGAGACATAGTGTACTTGGTGTTAGGCCTGAGCCTCAGGGTCCATGCGGGATGGAAGAGAGGTCCCCTTTGATTCTCTAATCCTGTAGATATTTTTGGAGTGCCTCCTCCTTTCCTCTTCCTCATTCTGAAGCCTGGGTCTGTTATTCCCCTGACAGCTCACCTGTGCCTAGCCGTTTCCAGTCCAAAGTTAACAGTGATCACCTCCTTTTTGCAAATGCATCAGCCTGCCTCTACTTGCATTTTCACACTGATTTCCTAGTACCCGCCTGCATGGAACCTGTCCTCTTGTCAGGCCGCCTCCTCGAAGTGGGGGATGCACTAAGCTCACGCCAGTCTCTTTCTGTTACCAGCACAGCTGCCTCCCATTTCCCCACACCAAGCCCTGCTTCTCCCATGAAGCCACCTGCATCCCTCTCCTCATCTCATTGCCAGTCTCACTCCATGCCTCTCAGAGCACACGGAAGTGCTCAGATAGGGACTTCCTCATGTCCTATCTCCCCACAGGCCCCCCTTCCCACCGCTGAACTGCACTCTGTGCCTCACCTCCTCCGGCTGGCTGTGCTGCGTCCACCCCGAAGCGCATCACCCCTCACTGTCTCAGGACTTCCCGCCTGCAACTGCCCCTTTCTACTGGACCATTCCAGGCACACCAGGCAAACTAGTATCTCTAATGTTTGAATAAACTTGTTCTTGCTGCTCACAAACCCCCTTAATTTCTTCCCCAAGTTCTCAGCTCCCCTTCACAGCATAATTTCTTGGAAGAATTGACTACAGTTTGTCCCCATTTCTCCTCTGCATTCTCTCCTCAGCCCAAGTCCAGTTGGGTTTCCATTCCTACTTGTTCCCAAAACAGCTCCAGCCAAGATCACTGATAGTTGGCAAATCCATTTGCTACTGAAAGGCCCTCCTCTGCGACCTCTCAGTGATAGTCAACACTGCCCTCTCTTTGAAATGTCCCTGACTCCACTGCCTGGTCTCCCTGCTCCTTCACTGGACCCTCCTTCTCCATCCCATTTGCTCAAGCATCTTCTATTTGAGCTTCTAAAGGTTTATTTCCTCTTCAGGGCTCAGTTCCTGAGCTCTGCTATTTATCTACATGCTTTCTTAGATAATATTATTCAATCTATGGTTTTTTTTTTTTTCTTTTTCTGAGACAGAGTCTTGTTCTGTCACCCAGGCTGGAGTGCAGTGGTGCGATCCTGACTCACTACAACCTCCACTTTCCAGGTTCAAGCGATTCTCCTGCCTTAGCCTCCTGAGTAGCTGGGATTACAGGTGCCCACCATGCCTGGCTAATTTTTTTTTTTTTTTTGTATTTTTAGTAGAGATGGGGTTTTGCCATGTTGGCCAAGCTGGTCTCAAACTCCTGACTTTGGGTGATCTGCCCACGTCAGCCTCCCAAAGGCTGGCATTACAGGCGTGAGCCACTGTGCCCAGCCAATCTATACCTTTAAATACCATCAGTTTGACAGTGACTTTCACATTTGTATCTCCAGCTCAGCTCAAATTCATGTCTCTCTACTCACTTTTCCACCTTGATATCTGATAGGCATATCCAATTTAACTTGTCCAAACTGAACTACTGATTTTCCCACCCTCCCTTCACACACTTCTCTAGCCCACCCCATGTGGCACCATGGCACCATTCTCTACCCACTAACCTTCCCTCGCTCCTCACACTTCAGCATTTCAGGATTCCTATTGACTCAATCTCAAAACATGTTTTCCACCTCCACTGCTAGCACTCTAATCCAGGCCCTCCCATCACTGCCCTGGACTATTGCAAAGGCTCTTCACTGGCCTCCCTGACTCCAGCTCCAGCACAGTCCATTCTCTAAAGACCTTCCACAGTAGTATTCACAGAAGACAAAACTGATGCCACTCCTGTTTTAGCCACCCAGAGGTTTTCCATTGCACCAGAAACTTCATATCCTGGCCCATAACACCCTACATGATTCAGACTCTGCCTGGTACCCTGGTCTTCCATCATGATCGCCTGTCCTCTCTACACCAGCCACACTGCCCTTCATTTTATTCTTCCAGTGCATCAAGCTCAGTCCTGACTCAGGGCCTTGGAATGTACTCGTTCCTCTGCCTGGGATACTTTTCCTCCGCATATACTGTATTAATCATGTTTTTTTTTTTTTTTTTTTATTATACTTTAAGTTCTAGGGTACATGTGCATGACGTTTATATCATGTATAACTCCCCAATGCAATCCCTCCCTCCTCCCCCCTCCCCATGATAGGCCCCAGTGTGTGATGTTCCCCTTCCCGAGTCCAAGTGATCTCATTGTTCAGTTCCCACCTATGAGTGAGAACATGCGGTGTTTGGTTTTCTGTTCTTGTGATAGTTTGCTAAGAATGATGGTTTCCAGCTGCATCCAAAAATCATGTTTTTTATTTTTGATATTTTATAAAACTTTGACATCTGGGGGCCTTGCAGACCGAGGAGGAACTGCCCCTTGCAAGGTGAGCTAATTCCTAGAGATAGCAAGCAACTTGCCTTGGAGCACGTATTGGATAGGCAACCCAACCAATCCAGAGCCCACGCCTCGGAACCACCCTCTTTGTCAAGCTCTCACAGAGCAAGCCAATATTCCCCCTGCCCTAAATTGCCCTGGGAGTCAGATACTGGATAACTAGGGACCACCCCTGTAGCGCAGAGCCTGCTGAAATTACTCAAATTATCTAGTCCTAAACTCTGTTAGCATACCAACCTACTTCTCCTATTCCTTCCCACAAAAATCCCAATCAAGGCTTCGGCCCGCGCTCTCCTGCGCTCCTTGTGCCTCCTGACCGATCCCGGTGCCGCCCTTGTGGCCCTGTGTGGCAGGGCGTGCCCCCTCCTTTTGGGAACACCGAGTAAGAAACTCTTTTTCAAGGCAATTATCTCGGTGTTAGTCACCTTTCCATACCTGATGAAAACCAATCCCCAGTACATTTTAAAACATATGTCCATGGCCTGTTTTCATGACAAGATGCTTCCTGTTGTTCAGGTCTGACCCTTCTCAGACAGAGACACTGAGAGGCAGGCCCTGCTTTGAGAGGTTCACAGCCCCCTGTTCTAAAGGAGGGGCTGTCCTCATCTCAGAATGAGGAGTCCATCAAGAACACCGCAGTCCATGTGAGCAAGAGTATATGAACTTAGCCAAAATTCCCTCGGCCTCAGTTAAAACTGTGAGTTCAACATAGCCAATAAAGAGTTTTAATACAGACGCATGAAGTTAAGATTAGAACAGCCTAGCTCCCAGGATAGGCTCTTATCACTAAAGAGTTAGACAGCTCTGCATTTTAATCTTATGAGATCTGTCACATTGGGTACGTTACTTACATTGTCCAGGCTCAGTTTATTCATCTGTAAAATGAGGTTACTAATATGAACTGCCTAACTGAATTGTGAAGATTTAACGAGACAGTGCTTTTAATTCACTCAACACAATAAACGCTGGAAAGAATGTTAGCGGTTAATAGTATTGTTGTTTTATTCCTCAAAAGAGGATGGATTAGCTCTCAAATCACTGAGGTAAAGATGGAATTTTTAAGAAATAATGCTGGGATGAGTGGATCTCCATTTGGGGAAAGACGTACAGAGGACAGTGCGCAGCATCTGGTGAGTCAGGAGGCGGCGCAGCAGGAAGCAGGGGAGAACGGACATGTCAGGAACAGAACACCCCTGTCACAGGAAAGGGGTCCCAATCCAGACCCAAGAGAGGGTTCTTGGATCTTGCACAAGAAGGAACTTGAGGGGAGTCCATAAAGTGAAAGTAAGTTTATTAAGTAAAGGAATGGAAGAATGGCTACTCCATAGACAGAGCAGCCCTAAGGGCTGCTGGTTGCCCATTTTTTTGGTTATTTCTTGATCACATGCTAAGCAAGGGGTGAATTATTCATGCCTCCCCTTTTTAGACCATATCAGGTAACTTCCTGACATTGCCATGGCATTTGTAAACTGTCATGGCGCTGGTGGGAGTGTAGTAGTGAGGACGACCAGAGGTCATTCTCATCGCTGTCTTGGTTTTGGTGGGTTTTAGCCAGTTTCTTTACTGCAACCTGTTTTATCAGCGAGGTCTTTATGACCTGGACCTTGTGCTGACCTCCTACGTCACCCTGTGACTTAGAATGCCTTAATTGTCTGGGAATGCAGCCCAGTAGGTCTTAGCCTTATTTTACCTAGTCCTTACTCAAGATGCAGTTGCTCTGGTTCAAACGCCTCTGACACCCCAGCCATTTCAGCAGCCCTGGATGTCTCCTATCAGATTCTCCTGTGGCACCAAGCAGTCTTTGGTGCCAGGGGCAGAGCATCCCAGAGGCTCATCCAGGTCCACTGCTGGAGGCAAGGGACATTGGAAGTCCCAGCACCACCAGCCTGGCACCTGCTGCCTAACAGACAAAGTTGGCTGTCAAACTCAGCTCTATTCCTAAATACAAATACTCCTCAGTTTATGACGGGGTTACATCCCGATAAATGCACCATGAGTTATAAACATGATGAGTCAAAAATGCATTTAATCCATCTAACCTGCCGAACATCATGGCTTAGCCTAGTTTACCTTAAACATTCTCAGAAAACATTTGCCTACAATCGGGCAAAATTATCTAACACAAACCCTTTTTATAATAAAGTACTTTTTTTCTTCCTTTTTTTTTTTTTTCTGGATGGAGTCTTGCTCTGCTGCCCAGGCTGGAGTGCAATGACGCAATCTCAGCTCACTTCAACTTCCGCCTCCTGAGTTCAAGCGATTCTCCTCCTTCAGCCTGGGATTACAGACATGTGCCACCACACCCAGCAAATTGTTGTATTTTTAGTAGAGACTAAGTCTCACCATATTGGCCAGGCTGGTCTCAAACTCCCAAACTCAAGTGATCTACCTGCCTAGGCCTCCCAAAGTTCTGGGGTTACAGGCGTGAGTCACTGCGCTCAGCCTATAATAAAGTATTGAATAGCTTATGTAACTTCAACACTGTACCGAAAGTGAAAAACAGAATGGTTGTATGGATACTCGGCATATGGTTTCCACTGAGTATGTGCTGCTTTTGCACCACCATAAAGTCGAAAAATCATCTGTGGAAACATAGTAAGTCAGGGACTGTCCCTACTGCACAATCCGCTCAGAGACCTGGGAGGGTGAGGCCGGCCAGATCCAGCTTTTAGGCCACTGGTTTTCAGCATGCAGGAAACTGTTCCTTGGCACAAATTGTTGAGGAACTGATAACCATCTGTTGCCAAGGTAACCATTCTTCCAAGAAGGTCAGAGAAACAACTGAGATAGTCAATAGTGATGTAATTTTGAACCCACCGGCTATCTGGCATCAAGTCAAAAAGCACAGCCAAAAGCCCGTACACATTTTTTTTCTTTGCTTGCAACTTTCTTAAGAGTTCAGACATGGGAACCTTTTCCGCACCCCCGGCCTTTATAGCCAGAGGGAGTATTTGTCACTGTGCCTGGGAAAAAGAGGCCCTTTGTGGAGCAACTTGAGAAGTCTCCTGTGCCAGTGTCCCTCTCCCAGCTCTTGTCAATGCTGCTGCCGAGGGGAGCCCAGAGAACAGCCCATCAACTCTTTTCAGGGCTGGGAAAGTCAGGCTTTCTGTCGCCTTGGCTGGGCTGAGGGACTTGGATCCCTGGTCGTCAGCCCAGGATTTGCAAAGAGGGATGGGAAACGTCAGACCTTTCACTGGTTGAGAACTGGGGACTTTCAGAGCTGGAGAAAACCTTAGCAGTCCTTGGGTACAGTCACCCTGTTCCCCCATTGATGAGACATGGAACCTGGCGAAGGTCACGCAGCTCCGGGTCCAGCACTCTTGCTGCTAGAGGCCGAAGGTCTGAGAGAATCAAGCCTCAGCCTTGGCATCTCTATTTGCTGGACAATCCACTGCAGCATCCCTGCCTCTGTCACCTGGCTCTGCTGGGTAGCACTGCCGTGCCTGCCTCTGTCATCTCTCACACTCTTCATTCCACACCTCCATCAGCTGCCTGGGAGCCCATCTGCAACACCACTGGCAGCCCAGACCTTCCCAGCCTGACCAGCAGGGATCGGATTCCTGGAAAAGCAATGACAAACTCTTCAGGATATGACTTAAGACCTGATTGTGGAAAGACGACAGGCTTTGAAATCAGCCAGACAAGTGCTCAGAATCTGAATCTGCAGTAGCTCATGCCCATTCCCAGCACTTTGGGAGGCCGAGGTGGGAGGATTGCTTGAGTCCAGGAGTTCAAGACCAGCCAGGGAACATAGTGAGACCCCAGTCTCTACAAAAAAAAAAAAAAGGAGCTGGGCATGGTGGTGCACACCTATGGTCCCAGCTATGGGGGAGGCTGAGTGGGGGTGGATTGCTTGAGCCTAGAAGTTGAGGCTGCAGTGAGCTGGGATTGGATCACTGCACTCCAGCCTGGGCAGCAGAGAGAAAGAGAGAGAGAGAGAGAGAGAGAGAGAGAAGGAGAGAGAGAAAGACCCTGTCTCAAAAAAAAAAAAAACTGAATCTGTCATTTTCTTGTACTTTTACACTGGTCATGTTACTTAATCTTCTGAGCTTTAATGGCCTCATTAGTAAAATGGAGATAATGGTCCATGCCACATAAGGATTTAGGGATTCAGTGAGCGTCTACAGAGTGCACACAGTGTTGGGTTTGGCACATGGCAGTGCCCAGTAAGTGGCAGCTCTTCCATCTGGGATCCTCTATCTCCCCAGGCCTGTGTCTGTGGCTGCTGCAGGGCCCTTCATTTATGCCATTTGCTGTCTGCTTTACCTGGAGGTCATGGGTGTAACTTTTTCTCATTCCAAGTAAGTGCAGCTCCTCAAATGTTTCTTGAACACCAACAACAGGATCCATGTTGAGTGCTAAGGATACAGGAGCCACTCTGCTGCAGTTTTGCCTCTCGGGCACTCAAGGCCAAATGAGAGAGAGGAGCAGTAAGTCAATCCCAGAACAGCCACTTCACAGGGTAGGACAGGTGACAGCCAGCTGCAAACACCTGCCTGGGGGAGTCAGGTGAGGGCTTAGGGGGCTTCACAGTTTGAGTGTTGCCTAAACTGTCTCATTCCAACAGGAACCTGGGTCCTACTCCCATCCCAGGAATCTGGGGGCCTGGGTCCAGAGCAAAAGCATGGAACCCAAGACACATGAATAGTGTCTGTGGGGAAGCCTGGATCAAGAACCCAGACTGTCAGCTCTGGGCTGAGTCCCAAGAAGTTCCTAAGAGCCCAAGGCAGACATTCAGTGCACTTGATTTATTGAAGAGGTCCTCTCAAACCCAGGGGAGTGAGGGAGGAAGGAGAAGGCAGGGGATGCAGTCTCAGCTGGAGCTGAGCTTCAGCCTTCCTACAGAGCTCCAGAGCAGGAACCGCGGCACTGCATCGGCTTCATCAGGAGACAGGCTTTTGTACCCTGTGCCAGTCAGTCATTAGCTCTGGGTTTTGGAGAAGGGGGTGGGTGTGTCTGGGTGAGCCAATGCCTGCTGGGCTGACGATTCTGCAGCGGAGGGCAACCCTGAGCGCCCTGAGCCCACACTCCTAGCTCCTGGAGGGTGGGTGCCCTGGCCCAGCACGCTGTCTGGGTAGAGGGTAGGCAGAGGCAGAACTTGGTGGGAACAGCCACATGGAAACTAGATATAGAAGGTTTGTTTTGTTCTTGTTGTTGTTATTTGAGACAAAGTCTCGCCCTGGCACCCAGGCTGGAGTGCAGTGGTACCATCTCGGTTCACTGCAACCTCTGCCTCTCGGGTTCAAGTGATTCTTGTGCCTCAGCCTCCTGAGTAGCTGGGATTACAGGCATGTACCACAAGCCTTGCTAAGATTTGTATTTTTGGTAGAGACAGGGTTTTACCATGTTGGTCAGGCTGGTCTCAAACTCCTGGCTTCAAGCAATTCACCTACCTCAGCCTCCCAAAGTGCTGTGATTACAGGTGTGAACCACTGCACCCAGCCAGGATATAGAAGGTTTTAGAATTGCATCCTCATCTTGAATTGTTCAGCTTCCAAAACTGTGACAATTAAATTATTGCTTAAGCCACCCAGTCTATGGAAATCTGTGACAGAGCCCAAACTGACTAAGACGACATTCTCCCTAATGTTGGGAGACACTTCTCGCATGGTCTCTCCCACTCCCATACAGCTTGTGAAGCCCTGATCTCTATTTGGCCATTTCTCAAGGTTGTGTTGGAGCAAGCACCCTTGGGAGGTGAGACAGTGTCTCTTCCCCAGACAATGAGCAGGCTGCTGTGGGCAGTGGGTTGCCCTGGCCCTGTGTCCTCTCCTGGGTGTAGCCCACTGTTGGGGGCCACCCATCTAGACCCACCCGCATCACTGCTGATGGCCTTGGAGCTCAGGGAGCTGAGGTGGTCATGCTGACACTCTGGCTTCTGCTCTTGCTGTGAGTAAGGCCATCATAAGTTCCTGACCCAGGAGCCTCTCATCTCGCAGCCCCATGCACTGTGGCAGGCCAACTCATTAGCTTACAAGGAGGGAACATATCAGCCTCTTCACAGTCCTTGGCATCCAGCATTAGTCACTACCACTTCCAGCTGCCACAGCCTATGTATGTGCCACAGACACATGGGAAATTCCTCCCTCAACCTCTTGCCAACACCCAGAATGCCTGAAGTTCTCTTTGTCATTTCTTTCCTCTCCCAAACCAAGTATAGCCTCAGGCTTCCCCTCACATCAGGTGTCTTCACAGGACCCCTTGCCCCAACCTCTCTGAAGTGGATCCTCCAGCAAAGCCTACAAAGCCCTTGTGACCTACTCTCCCTGCTCTTGGTCCCAACTCAGAGCTCTTCCCCATCAGAAACTTTCACTGCGGCAAAGTCAAACATTTCTGCTCCCCGAAGTTCATGCCCCTTGATGCTGTTCTTTCTGCCTTGAATTATCCTTCACTGTCTTTGCCTCATTCTTCAAGACTGAGTTCCAGAGACACTTCCTCCAGGAAGCCTCCTCTACAGTCTAGCTAACTCAATCGGCTTCCCTTATACCCTCACTATGTCTCCACTGCATGTTGCACACAACAGCATCAACTAGTACCATAGGTACTGGCCAACTTCCCTGCCCTTCCAATACTGCGGGCTCCCTAGAGGCAAGAATTGTATATTACTCTTCCCACTGTGCGCAATGCCTAGCTGGGGTGGTGCCCAGAAATCTTTCTTTTCCTTCCTTCCTTCCTTCCTTCCTTCCTTCCTTTCTTCCCCTCCCTCCCTCCCTCCCTCCCTCCTTCCTTCCTTCCTCCCTCCTTCCCTCCTTCCCTCCTTCTTTTCTTCCTTCCTTCCTTCCTTCCTTCCTTCCTTCTTCCTTCCTTCCTTCCTTCCTTCCATTTTTTGACAGGGTTTTGCTCTGTGGCCCAGGCTGGAATGCAGTGGCACAACCACAGCTCACTGCAGCCTTGACCTCCTGGGCTCAAGCAATCCTCCTGCCTCAGCCTCCTGAGTAGCTGAGACTATAGGTGTGCACCACACACCAGGCCAGAAATATTTCTAGAAAGAAAAAGAATGAATGAATGCCCACCCTTTGCACAAATACTTCACTTACTACCACTGGCCAAAGTGATCTCATTCCTCTGAACTACCGTGGGACTTTGTGACAGTCTCAATGGGAATGTGTCACATTTCTCATCTCCAGTCTGGCTTTATGATCCTCACTCGCAGCCCTTGAGGATCAGGTTGTATCTTCTCCTTGTTCAAATGGACCTGAGATCGCTTTGGAGTTTTTCTGGCTTTCAATTTTATAGGTGTATTATTTTAAAATCCCAGAAACCTAATCCAAGGATAGCAAGAAGAGTTATGGAGTTTGTTCAATTTTATTTAGGTTCAGGGATGAATTTCCGTTCGGCGGTGAGCGTATGCTAATTTGCACGTCTATTCTAACATAATAACCAAATCAATCTCCTGGGAGAAGAGAAGGGCTTGGTGTTTTTCACATCCCTCTGTCCATTCACTGTCTCTGAGCAGGTTTCAGGAGGTAAATTCATTCAAGACTCAGCCAATATTTATTGAGTGTCTAATAACATTCCTGCCTCAGGGACATGGATGATGTCCCAGTCAATGCATGGGCAGGGAATGAAGCTCTGATTTTATTTATGGGGCAGAAGCCTGAACAGAGGCTCCACTGCAACATCCAAGTGTAAGCTGCCAAGCAGCTGATCTGAAAAATCTGAGAACCCAAAGGGACCATGGATAAATGTATGCATGGATGGATGCCTTTTGACAGCTCCACCTAAAATGCAATGTGCCCTACTCCACTTTCTCCACTCATTAGAGCACATGTCTTCCAGAATGTTCAGCAGCTCAGCTCAGAGAAGGGCTCTGTCTAGGCAGTCACGAGGGCGGAAAGTCTCCAAACAGTGGGCAGAACAGCACCCGGGCTATAGTGCCCACGATTGCCTGTGAGGAGAGAACAGGGCTTCTTTTGCAAGACGCCATAAATTTCTTTCCAATCCTAGTTTAGTTCCTTGGGATAGAAAGATAACTCCTTGGCTTATTTTGTCACTTCTGTATTTGTGAATTGGAAAATAACATTATAATGGGATGAGGAGTCCAGTCATTTTCCTTTCTTTTTTGAAGACAGGGTCTTGCTTTGTTGCCCAAGCTGCAGTGCAGCTGCGCATCATAGCTCACTGCAGGTTTGAACCCTCAGGCTCAGTGATCCTCCCACCTTGGCCTCCCGAGTAGCTGGAATTAGAGGGGTGAGCCACTGCACCCAACTGTCCATTTTTCTCCACACACCATTGAGAGGTTCGGTGGGTTCTGAGGTCTGAGATCCCACATCCAAACAAGTGGTAAAATTTGGAGAAAGGGAGGTCTCAGTTAGGACAGGGGTATGGTGCAGTGACTAAAAGTTTAGTTCTCGGCTTGGTGTGGTGGCTCACACCTGTAATCCCAGCACTTTGGGAGGCTGAGGCGGGCAGATCACCTGAGGTCAGGAGTTCAAGACCAGCCTGGCCAACATGGTGAAACTCTATCTCCACTAAAAATACAAAAAAATAATTAGCCAGGCATGGTGGTGCATGCCTGTAGTCCCAGCTACTCAGGAGATGGAGGCATAAGAATCACTTGAACTGGGGAGGTGGATGCAGTGAGCCGAGACTGTGCCACTGCACTCCAGCCTGAACAAGAGTGAAACTCCATCTCAAAAAAAAAAAAAAAAAATTGATCTTAAATTCAGACAGAGAAGGGCTCTAGTCCTACTGACACCACTTATGACTTGGGGGACCATAGTGGGGGAAGCTGTAGATCACCTTTGAGTTCATTTTCCTCATCTGTAAGTCAGAAACAATAACCCTACCTGTCATTGTGCTTTAGCCATGTGATGCACTCCTGCTGGTCTCAACACTCCTACCCTGTTTGATGCACCCTTCAAACAGGTGTGTGGCTTTCTCTGATGCACGCCCCTACTCCAAGGAGAGGTGTGCTGGCCTTTGATCTGTGTTTGTGTTAGGCTCCTTTACTAAACAGGGAGTGCATTGTGGGCCAGTACTTGGCCTCATTCATCTCTGTATGAGGGACACATGATTTGTCCACACGTGAGTGTTCTCTCTCTCCTCCTACCCCCAACCAGCTCAACATAATTTTCCCTTTGCCTACTCAGATTTTCCCTTTTTCCTACCCTCTAAAAAAGAATTTAGTCTGTATTGGGCAAGATGGAAAATGTCTGTGGAAACCTGGGTAGAGGGAAACAGAATCTGAGCTGCAGGAGGAAAGAGAATAAGATTTAGCCAGAGAGGTTAAGTTAAGCTATGGGCGGAAAGATGACAGATCCTGGGAAAAGCAGAGGAGGAGGATGGTAGGGAAGCCAAGGAGGCCGGGCATCAGGAAGTGTTTGGAGGGAACTGGGCAAGTAGGATGTTCTGGGGCATCTGCTATCTGCTGAAAAGAGACAAAAGAGAAGTCGGAAAGGTTCGAGGGGTTATGAATTTGTTCCCCATTAATAGTCTTTAAAAGATGCAGGACGGCCGGGCATGGTGGCTCTTGCCTGTGATCCCAGCACTTCGGGAGGCTGAAGCAGGGGGATCACTTGAGGCCAGTAATTGGAGACCAGCCTGGGCAACATAAGAAGACCCCGTCTCTACAAAAAAAATGTAAAAATTAGGTGGCACATACCTGTAGTCCAAGCTACTCATGAGGCTGAGGTGGGAAGATTGCTTGAGCCCAGGAAGTTGAGGCTGCAGTGAACCCCTAATGATCCACTGCACTCCAGCCTGGATGACAGAGTGAGACTGCCTCGAAAAAAGAAAAATTATAATTTAGTTTTAATAAAGTTTAATGATGTTGGGACTGTGTGTTTTTAAATGTGTCTCCATACATACACTAAGCTACATGGGGTCCCAAAATGTATCTGGGTTATATCCATCTCTTCAGAGCCTCGGAGGGTATCTGACACATACCAGATATTTCATCTGGTGGGCTGAACTGACTGTCTAATGCTGATGACTGGGGAAATACTTAAAACCTTTTCTTGTCTGAGCCACTCCCATCATCACAGCCACACTGCTGTCACAACAGAGGGAGCTACTGTACAAAGGCACAGAATTTTGGAGGGATATGCTCAATCTGACAATAGATAACTTTAGGGGTGTATTTTCTGCCCTCAATAATCTCCTGGGAGCCGCCTTTCTATTACATGACAATGACCTCCTCACCAGTAGGTAACCTGATGAAGACAGTCAGATTCATTCTCCTTGGAACTTGGAATTGTGACTAATGCATTGGTCTCAGGTTGGGTTTGTTAGCTTGAGCAGATACGTAAACCCAGAGGCCAGGAAGCAACTGGGTTTGTCCTCATGTAGGACAAAGCGGTGAGTTTGTCTGTAAAGAAGGAGAATGAGAAGAACAGAGAAATGAGACGGGGCAATCAAGCCTGTATCCCTGGGTCTTTCTGAGATGGCTTTCCAATAAAGGCCCACCGTGGCTGAAGCTCATTTGAGGTAGGTTTCACTTACCTGCAACCCAAGACAATGACATCAGTGCCTGAGCCACAGTCCCTCAGCGTTGCTGGTGGTCCTTCTGCCAGTCTTGTCCCCTTAGACCTGGGCAGGACAGGAAGATGTGGGAGGGAACAGCTCGTGTTCCTAGGGACTTTGTAGGCAGGTAACCCCTTCCAGGCTGCTCTAGTGCCCGCTGCCTCAACTGGGGCTTCCTAGCCTGGCAAAGAGGAGAAGAGGTTAAAGCCCTCACTGTTTCCATCTCCCTTGATACCAATGAAAAGAAAAACAAGAAAAACATCTCTTCCGAAACAGCAAATCAGCAGAACCAGTGGAGGAGCAAGTCATCAATTTTTTCTAGAAAACTGGCAAACACTTTTCAAGGGTGTTAAAGATAATCAGACCCAAAAATAAGACTTAATTAGGCACTAGTTTCGCCCTCAGGAAAACTGAACCCAAAGATGAAAATGTGTAGGCTTTGAAGAGAGAGCTTTCTGGAAAATCAGTAAAAGAAGTCAGAGTCATCTGATTGTTATTTTTATTTTTATTTTTTTTGAGACAGAGACTTGCTCTGTCACCCCGGCTGGAGCGTAGTGGCACAATCTCCGCTCACTGCAACCTCCACCTCATAAGTCCAAGCCATTCTCCTGCCTCAGCCTCCTGAGGAGCTGGGACTACAGGCATGCGCCACCACGCCTGGCTAATTTTTGTATTTGTAGCAGAGACAGGGTTTCACCATGTTGGCCAGGCTGGTCTTGAACTCCTGGCTTCAAGTGATCACCCCGCCTTGGGCTCCAGAAATGTCTCCCAACAGAAATGCTGCACCCAGCCTGATTGCTATTTTTTATAGTAGATACTTTGTCTCACATTTCACCATGGGCTTTGGAAGATGACTTCACATGCCTTTCTCTCTTCATTGGGCATTTTAACATTGTAAAATCCATCAGCTAAGGTTTCTCAAAGTCCCCCAAACCAACCTAGATCCCCTTTTACTTGTCTTTGTATACTGGGGCTTGTATAAGATTTTATTTCAGGGAGGCCGAGACGGGCCGATCACGAGGTCAGGAGATCGAGACCATCCTGGCTAACACGGTGAAACCCCGTCTCTACTAAAAATACAAAAAACTAGCCGGGCGAGGTGGCGGGCGCCTGTAGTCCCAGCTACTCCGGAGGCTGAGGCAGGAGAATGGCGTAAAACCCGGGAGGCGGAGCTTGCAGTGAGCCGAGATCCGGCCACTGCACTCCAGCCCGGGCGAAAGAGCAAGACTCCGTCTCAAAAAAAAAAAAAAAAAAAAGATTTTATTTCAAAAGGGGTTCTGCAGCTATCAATGGCCTTAGAAACTCTTATGGACAGCATGAATCAATGTTCACTTCTTTTCAAGGCATTCATCACGTATCTGGACCACTGCCCCCAACCCCGCCCGCCAAGTTTGCCATTTCCCTTGCAATGGAAAGAAAAAGCCCTGACCCATGGGGTTGCTCTGAATAGGTGGCCAATTCACTTTCTTTTTGTGTTTGTTTGTTTTTTTGAGACAGAGTCTCGCTCTGTCGCCCACGCTGGAGTACAATGGCACGATCTCGGTTCACTGCAACCTCCGCCTCCCGGGTTTAAGCGATTCTTCTGCCTCAGCCTCCAGAGTAGCTGGGATTTCAGACACTTTCTTCTTTCACTTTTACTGACAGAAACTTGTTCAGAGGAGAAAGCCCAGGTGCTCTGGCCTGAGGCTCTGACCAGAACTATCATCGACACCACTTTAAACAGTGAAAGAAGCAGTAACTTTGAAGGTTTGGCCGGGGTGTGTGTGTGTGTGTGTGTGTGACCAAAGATGGCAATTTCCGGATAGGGCTTCTTTGCTTGATAAAAAGATATTAGCTGCCCTTTCAGTTGTGGAAGTTGAGGCTCAGGACACAGTTTGAATGAGGAGGCTGGGGCAAAGGAAGACAAAGTCCATTTTCTGAGGAACTGTGCTGCAGAGGGGGTGAGTAGGTGGCCTGGGGACTGGGGAAGCTGGGGTTTTGGGGGGCCGGGAATAAAGGTCTTGGGAGGAAGAGGGGGCAGCACCAAGGCAGCTGGCCTGGGTGGAAGGAGAAGTGGCGGGAGACCCTCTGTGCTGTGGATGGGAGGTGAGCTCGAGGACGCCATGTCAAATACTCAAGTTCCTGAACCCCGTTCCAACACCTCCAAACCTTCAGTAATGCCTGTGGTGTGCCTGCCTGGAGAGCACACTTGAGAGAGGGCTGGAGAAATGTTCTGGAGCAAGCCAGGGGCTGCAGAAACGTGGAGAGGGAGCAAGAATGTGCCCAAAGATGGTCACGGAGGGGCTGGGGACAGACTCCGGGGCTAGAGTCCCCAGTTCGCCTTCTGCCCCAGAACTCCTCAGACAGAGTAGGGAGAGCCCTGGACTTAACACATTGATGTGGGAAAAGAGTGAGAGTTACTTTGGGTGTTAAAACAGCTGCTGATACCAGAAGGTGGAAGAACTTGGGGATAATTGGGACATGAGATGATCTACAGCAGTGGGTGTTCTAATCTCTCTTCCCTTTGTATCTCTTCTTTCCTTGCTTCCATTTTTCACGTCTTGTATTTTTCTCTTCAAGGAAATGATATATTTCTTTTCAGTGCAAACCCAGTGTCTGCGCTTGATTCTGAGCTTTCTCTCTTTTGCCTCTTAAGACGTACAAAGCAGCTGCCAACTCTTCCATGGTTTCCCAGCTGGAGGAGCCCTGCCCTGCACCCTCACAGCAGCCCTAAAGCAGATACCCCAGGGAGCACCTACCTGGGGAACCCCATGTGGGCACCAACATACAAAGTGGTCAGAAATGTGCTGTTACCCCTCAAGGGGCTGCTTAATAAATCACAGTTTTACTTCCCTCTTTGGTCCAAAAGTTTTGAGAGAGAGAGAGAGAGCACATGTGTATGTGTCCTTCACAGGACACCATAAGAAAGTAAAAAGACAACCCATAAAATGGGAGAAAATATTTGCAAACTGCATTTCTGATAAGGCATATCTGATAAACGCTTACAACTTAATAATTTTATTTAAAAAATGACCCAATTAAAACAGTTAGCAAAGGGTCTGAATGGACATTTCCACAAGGTAGATACACATACGGCCAGTAAGCACATGAAACTGTGCTCCACACCATTTGCCATCAGGGACATGAAAATCAAAACCACAATAAGATACCACGTCACACCTACCAGAGTGGCTAAAATTTAAAAAGACAGCAAGAACAAGTGTTGGTAAAGATGTGGGAAAATCTTTGGTGGTGGTGGAAAAGAGATTTATTTTGCTGGTAGAAACTGCTAATGGAAAAGGTTAAGCACAGAGTTACAATTTTTTTGTTTTGCAGAGGGCACAGGGCCTGGTTCTGTCATCTAGACTGGAGCACAGTGGCACGATCTCAGCTCAGGGCCTGGTTCTGTCATCTAGGCTGGCGCACAGTGGCATGATCTCAGCTCACTGCAACCTCTGCCTCCCACACTCAAGCAATCTTCCCATCTAAGCCTCCCACCTCGCCATTATCCTTGCAATGGAAAGAAAAAGCCTTATCAGATATACCTTATCAGATATGTAATTTGCAAATATTTTCTAGAGTGCTATTTCTAGAGTAGCTAGGACTATAGGTGCCACTACGCCCAGCTAATTTTTGTATTTTTCTTTAGGGACAGAGTCTCACTTTATTGCGCAGGCTGGTCTGGAACTCCAGAGCTCAAACAATCTACCTGCCTTGGCCTCCCAAAGTGCTGGGATTACAGGTGTGAGCCACCTCACCCAGCTAGAGTTACGATTTAACTGGACTGAAACATATGTCCACAGAAAAGCTTGTCCACAAATGTTCATAGCACATTATTCAAAAAAACCAAAAAGTGGAAACAACTCAAATGTCCATCATTTCATGAATGGGTAAATAAATTGTGGCATATCCAAACAACAGAATGTTAATTCAGCAATCTGAATGACTGAAAGACTGATAAATACTACAACATGAGCAAAGCTTGAAGACATGCTGAGTGAAAGAAGTCAGACACTAAGCACCATAAATTCTGATTGTATTTGTATGAAATGTCCAGAACAGTCAAATTCATAGAGACAGAAAGTACATCTATGGTTGCCTAGGGCTGGAGATGGGTGTGGACAGGGAAGGGACTCGCTGCTGACAGGTACCACATTTCATCTGGGATGATAAAAATGCTCTAAAACTGATTGCGGTGATGGTTGCCCAGCTCCGTCAGTATTCTAAAAACCATTAAATGATACACTTTAAATGGGTGAATGATATGGTATATGTGTTATTTAAAAAATTAGGCAATGTATTGTTTTCTCTAAGACTTCTAAGCACTTAGATTTTTTGTTTGTTCAAACTTTTATCATTAACTTCTAGAATTATCTCATTGTGGTCAGAGAATGTTGCCAAAATAATTTCTTTGAAATTAATTAAGAATTTCTTTGTGGCCTAGTGTATGATCAATTTTTATTAATCTTTTTCAGTGTTTGAAATGTACATATATTTAACGACTTATTGAGCACTTAAGCATGCCAGGTGCTATCCTGGATACTTCACACACATGAGCTCTGGTCTCAATTCTGCAGTGGCCTCCCTCATTTCACAATGATGGTGCTGAGGCCCACAGTGGTTAATCCCAGCTCCAGTGAATGGGGGGCCTGGGAACTGAGCCCTAGCCTGTCTGGCTCCCAGAAGCCTGTTCACCACACTTGATCACAATACCCTTTTAAATGGCTTTTGTTTATGCAAATGGCCTTTCCTTTGACAAGAGCATTGGGTCGTTTCTCTCCTTATCTGCGGCTCACATTGATATAGTTAAAAGACTATTTTGCAGGAGCATTTCCTTCCTCACACTGTTGCTTCAATTCGGCAGTTAAAACTTGACTAGTGAATTGGAGACATAGAAAACGCAGAAAAAGCAAAGTGATCCTCAAAAGGACCTAGAGGATGTGAATAAACTAAAAGACCATGTAACTGAATGGATAGATTGAATATAGTTAGGCTAGCCAATTTCCCTCTGATTAATATATCATACATTTAATACTCCTGTGAGATTTTAAAAACTTGTCTAAATAACTCTGAAATTCATCAGAAAGTAAAATCATAATTTGAATTGCTAGAATTTTTTTAAAAGCTAGAGTCATGGAAGGGTCTCATTCTACATGATATTAAGCAGTGTCACGACGCTATGCTAAAGATGCAGGAAAGTAGAAGAGTGGATTTGATGCATAACCCTGTGGAACAGCATAGATATCAGTGGGGGAAAACTCCAAGTAAGAGAAGAACTAAGTATCTGACAAAGGTGGCATTTAATTCAGTGAAGAAAGAGAATATTGTTTAAAAAATAAGGCTGGGATGGTTGGTTAGTTATTTTGGGAAACATTTTAACTCCTCACTACATAAAACTTGAAAACTTTGATATACTAAAAACACTATTAACAAAATTTTAGGACAAACTTTAGATTGGAAAAATTTGCAACAAATGTGCTATATGGTTTTGATTTACAAAGGGCTTTTACAAATCAATGAGAAAATTGCTAACATCTCTCAGTGGACAAAGGGCACACATAGGCTTTAAAAGTATTGAATGTATAAATAGCCAGTAAGCCAAAAAAAAGAAGGTTCATCTTCTGCACTAATTGAAGAAGTACAAATCAAAACAAATAAAAAATAACTGTTTTTATCTGTTGAAAGACAAAATTGGCTATTTGTCATTGTTCACTGTAATAGTTTTGGCAAAATCTTAGAAAAACAGCATTCTCATTGCTAATAGGGATATAAATCCATGAAAACTTCCTGGGACCAATTTGAAAATATACTTCAAAAGCCTTAAAAATATGTATTTATTGTGATTTAACAATAATAGTACTAGGAATTCTTCCTTTAAAAAATGGGAAGGGAAAGGAAAGGAAAAGAAACTGTGAATACCCAAATAGGGGGTTAGTAAAACATGTTAGGGTACAACCATTCAATAAACTATTTTGCAGCTTTTAAAAATGACGTAGGAGGGTCAGGAGTGGTGGTGGCTCGCGCCTGTAATCCCAACTCTTTGGGAGACCAGGGTGGGAGGACTGCTTGAACCCAGGAGTTCAAGACCAGCCTAGGCAACATAGTGAGACCCTATCTCTGTAAAAAATAAAAAATATATCCGGGTTTGGTGAGTTATGCCTCTGGTCCCAGCTACTCAGAAGGCTGAGTCAGGAAGATTACTTAAGACCAGGAGTTGAGAAGTTGAGGCTGCAGTGAGCAGTGGTCCTGCCATTGCACTCCATCCTGGGCATCAGAGTTAGACCTGTCTCAAACACCAAAAAAAAAAAAAAAAAAAAAAAAAGATATAAGAGAACAGAACTGGAAAAATGCTTCAACATGCAAGCCTTCTCAAGTGGGTTGCCTGCAGGGCTATGTTGGGAAGGTTTCTGAGGTTTTCTCTGGGTGAGAACAAAGTCATAATTGATGGGTTACTTTCTATCCCTGTGATAAAAGGCCACATAATGATATGTAAAGATGTTCAATTTTTGTTAACTAAAATTATGTGAATATACACATTAACAAGGACAGAAAGACCCCTTGGCACACTGTAGTAAGAAGGGCACCCCTGTGAGGTTCTCCCCCAAAATCCCTAACACAAATGCCATTATGAGGAAAACATCAGACAAACTCCAACTGAGGAATACCCTACTGAAACCCTGATCGGTGCTCCGTAAAAATGCCGTGATCATGACGAATAAGAAAAGACTGACAAACGCACAGAGTGGGGGGGACTGAGGAGACGGGATGAATGCTCTGTGGAGTCCTGGATGAGATCCAGGATTGAAAAAGGATATTCATGGACAAACTGGTGAAATCCAAATAAAATCTGTAGTTTAGTTAATAGTATTGTACCAATGTTAACGTCCTCATTTTGACAAAGGTAGCCGTGGTTTTGTAAGATGTTAACATTACAAGAAGCTGAGTAAAGTACTCTCTGTACTGTCTTTACAACATTTTGTAATCCTAAAATTATGACATTTTTTAAATGTTTAAATGGAGGGAATGCTAAAAATGAGTCTACAGTTAAGCAAATATTCAATCTGGTGTAATGCTATTTAGAGTTTTTTTCCTAATAATCAATAAATAGAACATTTTATTTTTCATTGCAATGACTTTTTAAAACTAAATTTTTAAGATTTTAGATTTGGGGTACATGTGCAGGTTTGTTGCATGGATATATTGAGTGATGCTGAGATTTGGGTTTCTACTGAACCCCTAACCCAAATAATGAGCATAGTATCCTATATGTAGCTTTTCAACCCTTGCCCTCCCACCTCCATCTCTCTCCCGACTTTTGAGGTCCACGGTGTCTGCTGTTTCCATCTTTATGTTGGCGTGTATACCTATTGTTTAGCTCTCACTTATGAGTAGGAACAAGTGGTATTTGATTTGCTGCTTCAAAACAGACATTTTTTAAAAAACTAGTCATATCCAATAGTAAAATGCTAGTGTTAGTACAAGGCAACAATAGATGTTCTTTTTGTTTCCTGTATTTTTAAATTTCCTTTTATATACATATATTAATAATTATTTTTAACCGTAAACTATTTTAAAAATCATAAAGAGAAAAAGCAACATACTCTGGTCTGGATTCAGAAAAGTCCTCCCAGGGCCAGCAGACCGCAACCCTTGTAGTCCAAGCTGGCGATGAAAAGGCAATGAGATGCACGCTGGAGAGAAATGGAGAGCTTTCCAGGAAAGCCAAGCATTGCAATGCAAAGTGCATTCAGGCTGTGAACCACAGTGGGACAAAAAGGCCTTGAGAACTTTTGGCAGAAGTACGCTCCGTGTGTGAGCAAGAAAAGCATCTCACAGAGAGAAAAGCACCTCTCTCTGTGTCCTTCGACGGCCAGGAGGATGCGCAGCCAGGAGGCAGGGAAGGTTTTCCAGGCTCAGGTGGCCTGGTGCCAGGCCCTGAAATGGGAACAGCAGAAAAGTGGTCTGGCTGCTTGGTGTGAATGGAACAAATGGGAAGTGGGCAGTGTGCAGGGGCAAAGCAGGCAGAGCAGTCCCTGGCTGTCACTTATGGCCGGTGCAGGACAGTGTGGCCAGACCAGGCAACGCTGAGGTGCGTTCAGGGGGGCCTCTCTACCCACCCATCACTCTTGGAGCCCCGCTATGTTCCCAGCACAGTGCTGAGGGTTAAGGATAGTGGTGTGTCCTGCCTGATGGCACCCTGTCTACTGGGGACAATGACATGCCCAATCCCATAATGAAGGTAAGTACAGGGGGAATAGGTGGCAAGAGTGAGAAGCACGCCTGCCCTTGCACAGCAGCGAAAGGCTCAGAGGTGGGTGGAGAAGCAGCCAACCTGTGTAGGGCTGGCTCCGAGGGCAGAGCAGAGCTGGGTAAGATTTCTCTCCCCACCTCTAGAGGTCACGGGCCCAAGGGCAAGCCTTAGCACAGCTAGGCTTATCTCCTATGATAAATCAGCCAGAGAACACAGGGATTCCATTTCCTGGCAGTCACTCAGAAACTCACAGCAAGGGGATTGGCTCAAATGCAGCGGTTTTGGCTCGATTCCCTCTCATAGTCCTAGTGAAAGTGAGTTTGAGTCATTGCTCCTTCACTTAACATATTCGTGCTTAAAACCAACGTCTGCTGAGCACCTACTATGTGCTAGCTGACACCAATCCCAAAGCGCCCTCTTCAGGCAAGCTAAGAAATGGATAGTGCCAACCTAAGTGGGGTTTGGGTGGAGATCCAGCTAAGGGGCAGCCTGCAGAACCCCTGGCATGGCAAGGGCCCCACGCAATCCAGCAGTGTGACGTTTAGTATAATGTGGCCTCAGTTTCCACAGATGCACCAGCCTTGTGCCTTAAAAGGAAAAAAAAAAAAACTACGGCAAATGTAGGCTTTTCAGAGTCAAAAGGAAAATTCAGATAATCATTGTGCCTTCAGGAGCTGTCTCTGATTGCTATGGAATCAGCCCACGGGCAAAAACCAAATGATAGAAGCATTTAGGACGATAGTGACTATTTAAGACTTTTCAAAGAGGATTTCAAATGAGTGTGGGTGGCAGGGCACCCAGAAGTCATGAATGAGACCTGGAGCAAGTTTTCTACCATTTGAAACCCGAGTTTCCTCTTCTCTATAATGGAGTAGCCATAAGTGTACTTATTTCATGGGGTTGTTGCAAGGATGAAATAGACAATGCCCATTTCTCACTTCGCGCCTGGTACATATGAGAACTCAGCAAGTGTTAGATGTTAACTGAATACTGAAACTCCATGACATGTTGATATATTAAATTCCATCATACAAACTCTGAATAATTTTACCAAATGCAAAAACAGTCATGTTCCAAGTATGCAAGAATTCTTACCTCATTAGTTATACTTAGGTTATACTTTCTTGAACTTTAAAAATTTGTATTCACTTAGCATTTGTGTGTTTATCTGCTAGCAGATGAGAGGACCAGCCACTAGCAAAGGTATACAAGCACTTGCTGAAAAAGTTTCTTCTGTCAGTCCTGTGACTTGGGAAACAGTGGTCAGCGTTAAATCACAGAACGACTCCTCCGGGACTGCTTCATCAATGTTCTTTGAAAACATAATCTAAGAGCCAGTAAACTTGATCTAAGAGCCAGTAAATTTGACTAAATATTTAAAATCCACTTCCTTCAATTTTAAAGAGAACCCATTAGAATGTATAATGGGGCCAAGAAAATCACCCGGCTGTCTGCCAACCTTTCCTAAAACTACAGTCAATCTGAGAATCTGAGAATTCCCAGAACTCAAGAAAAACTACAAATGTTGAGGCTGATGAGCTCGACAGCGAGACATGAGGTTCTGCTGCTTGAGGGCCCGTCATTTGTCTTATTGAGGGATGAGGTGCTTTTGAGAGTGGAAAGGGCCCTACTAACAATGATGTCGGAATAGCAGACATACATGCAGCTTGTCCCGGGCAAACCAGGCACAATGTCTCCTCCTCCACAGGCAGCTAAGCTCCCCAGAACACTTCTGGGCTGCAGGCAGTGCGGACACGCGAGTGCACATGCCTGCTGCCCACCCAGCCGTGTAGTTGGTGAGGAAAGCAAGGGAGCTGGACGGGCTCAACATGCATTAAGACACCTCAGAGGCTGGACACGCTGGTGTAGATCAATATCCCACAGAGCCCTTACTTCAGCTGAAGATACGGACCCGTCAAAAGAAGCGCTTTATTGCCTAAAGAAATCAGAATTTGGGAGTCAGTATCAAAGGAGGCCTCCAAAGCTTTCCTCGCGGAATTACCAAAATGATTGAGTCCAGTTCATGAGCCAGTCCATAAATGGTGTTCCTGTGCCAGATGCAGTGACCAGGGCCGGGGACCCAGGAGAAGGAAGGCGCCATCTATGGAGGGGACGAAGCTTTCTGCCCATATATGTGGGTTAGAGTCACTGGCCTCAGACCAGAGGCCACAGACAAGCCACAGTCTTGGGGGAACCGAGGAGGGAGGGAAGGACTCCACCTAGCAAGGCCAGGGACACTTGACCTAGGAGAACTGAGCCTGGAGGCTAGGCTAGGGGCTAGGAAGCAGACCAGGAGCGGGGCACTGTCTGCCAAGAGAAGGGGGTACAGCAGCCTTAGGGACAATCAGGGTGATTTCGAGAACAAGGTTAATGCATTCAAGGGATGAACTGAATAGGAGAGAAGAGATTAGGGGCATGTGCCAGGTCTGCCTTCAGTAACTGTGGGGACTGGAGGTCTCCGGTCCCTGGTCTATTCCCTTCTCACCCTTCCCTGCCCCACCCTGCCACCATTTCTTAGCACAAATGGTCCATGAGCATGTATGTGGACAGGTCAACCCAATCCCTCCACACCAGCTTGCAGACAGCACCTTGCTGTCCACCCTCAGGCCTAGTGTGCATGACGTGCCTCACAGTCTTCTTTGGAGCAGATGGAGCCTGGAAGGAGGTTCTCACAGAGCTGGGAGTGGGCTCAGGGCGTTGGGACAGGTATTCCAGCATCCCAGGACCTGGTGCGTGGTCTTGAAAGGGGTGCACAGGCTCTGATAAGTAGATCCCCTAAGTCCCAAGGACTCCTGGGAGAGGGGTACCTGGAGAGGACCAGAGCAGGGTCCCCTAAAGTGTAGAGCTCAGGGCAGGGCTACAATTGCCCAGGACTGAGGGTGGTTCTTACCAGAACTTCTCCAGTCCTTCTGGAAAGGAACACCCCACCCCACCAAGGCCCACTTGTAGGAGGGCCCCTGTCCCCCTTCCTCCAAACCCTGACTGCCCTCTCCTTTGCAAGGACTCTAGCCCTACAGCTGTTCTCAATACCCTTCAGTAGAGCCCACTACCAGGGGCATGATCACAAATGTGATCCCCAGGTCTGAGATCAGGGCCTCCTTGCTGGCCCTTGGAGAACACTCAATTCCGGCAGCTTTGCTCAAGCAGGTGACCATCCTCAGGGTCTCACGTAGATGTCCCGTCAGGGCTCTCAACCCTCACCTGTAAAAACCCTGATGCCCACTTCTACCCACAAGATTCTGATGCAATTAACACAGGAGAAGCCCAAGAGCAGGAATTTGTAAAAGCTTCTGGGGTCACTCTGCATTGAGGACAACCAGAGTGAAGGGTCACCTTCTCTGCCTGCAGTGTTTTGTTTTTTGTTTTTGTTTTTTTTTAACACACACACACACACACACACATTTGTTTTTTGTTTTAGTTAAGAGCTCATACAGTTTCTATTCAGAAATGGAAAGATGTTTTGGAGATCTACAAGAAATGCTCTGTCCCCAAAGCTACACTCATACATTCTTTCTTGAGAAGAAAATCTATGTATCTCTCCATCTATTCATCACACACAAGGGGCTGGGCCTTGTGCCAGGCACATAGGATACAGCTGTGAACAAGACAGACAGTCCTGGCCCTTAGGGAGGGTCACTGGAATAAGGCAGACGTGTTAAATGAGGAATCACTCAGTTACATATTACACTGCAATTACAATAAGTGTTTCAAATGGAAGACAAGGAAAATCCCTAAGTGAAGGGTATAACTGGACAATCTGCCCAAGCAGGAAGGGCCTTCCTTGGAGAATCAACATCCCAGAGCTGATCAGCAGGACAGGTAGGACTCACTGAGGGTAAGGATGGCTGGGGAGTTAGGGGGTATCGGAACATTCTAGGCATGGAGTTCTTGAGGGAGAGGAACCCAAAAGACCAAAATGGCTACAGTGTGGAGAGAGAAAGACAGAGAGGCAGGATGGGGCTGGAGATCAGAGATCAGACCTGGGCGAGGTGAGGACTCGAGTGTGTATCAGTTATCCCTTGCTGTGTAACAAGTTACCCCAAAACTTATCAGCATCATACAACAAAACTGTATTATCTCACCGTTTCTGAGGGTGCTAAGTCCAGAGTGCCTTAGCTGACTGGGTCTAACTCAGAGTCTCTCATGAGGTTGCAGTCAAGCCGTGGGCAGGGGCTGCCATCTCAGATGTCTCTACTGGGGAGGATCTGCTTCTGAGAGGGCTCCTGCACTTGGTTATTGCCTGAAGTCTTCAGTTCCTCCCTGCATGGGCCTCTCTGTTAGGCTGCCTGAATATGCTCATGAAGTAGCAGCTGGCTTCTCCCAGAGCGAGTGATCCAGGGGAGAGGAGACCCACGAAGGAAGCTGAAGCCTTTTATAACCTAATCTTAGAAGCAGCAAATCATCCTTTCTGCCGTATTTTATTGGTCAGAAGGTATCATGAAGTCCAGTCCACACTAACGGGAGAGTGTCCCATAAGAGTGAGCATAGCAAGGTGTGGGACCATTTGGGGTCATCTTGGAAGCTGAACCCACAGGGAGCACATTCTGATTTTGTTTTCTTTTTTCCCCTTCTTGTTTATTTATTTTTTGTTTTTCTTTCTTTCTTTCTTTCTTTTTTTGGAGATGGGGTCTCACTCCATCACCCATGCTGGAGTGCAGTGGCATGATCTTGGCTCACTGCAACCTTCACTTCCTGGGCTCAAGCCATCCTCCCACTTCAATCTCCCAAGTAGCTGGGACTACCAGCATGCACCACCACGTCTGACTAATTTTTCGCATTTTTGGTAGAGATGGGATTTTGCCATGTTGCCCAGGCTGGCCTTGAACTCCTGAGCTCAGATGATCTGCCCATCTCTATCTCCCACAAGGATAGTATTACAGGTGTAAGCCACTGTGCTCAGTCCCAATTTTCATTTAAAACAAAATCACATGTTCCCAAGGGAATGTTTTGGGATGATAGAAATGTTTTATATCGTGTTTGTGATAGAGGTTATGCAACTGCATACCTTTGTCAAAACTCATCGAATTCTGAATCTTCAGTGCATTCTGCTGAGTGATAGAAGTCAGACTCAAAAGGCCATATACTGCGACTTCTGTTTCTGAGAAGGTGGAGTAGATAGACTTTTCTCTATTCTTTTCACTAAGTACAAATAAATGCCCTAGACATTATATACATATGTGTGCATGTGTGTGTATAATAAACACAAGATTTATATATATGCAAATCTATAATTTACATATGTATGTGTAAAATAAACAAAAGATTCTGAAAGACAGAGAGAAAGTGACAGACTGTCTAGACATATTGGGACCTAAGTGATGACACTGGGTTTTCTTTTTGTCCCTGTATATTCCAGATTTGGAGCTGAAGAGGTGGCCTTCTGGAAACACCAACCGTCATAGACAAGAAGAGCCCCAAAAAAGGCCTGTCCTTTCGAAGCCAAAGCACCAGGGAAGGGGCAGCCTAGCAAGACAGAAAACTTTTAGACAATTACTGCTCTACTCCAGCAAAGACCAAAGGGGGAGCTGGCAGCCAGGCTGTAAAGAGACTCCTAACACCTGCCCAGAGGTGGTGTCAAAAAAACCAAGTGAGGAGCCTGCACTTCCATCCCCATCAGTTGGAAATGAAACCCCAGTTCTCCAGTGCCAGAGGAAACCCTACAGGGAGACTGGCCTTCTGTTCCCTCCTGGCAGTAATAGGGTGCCCCTTTCTCTCCTCACTGGGGCAGTGTCAGAGGAGGCCAAAAGGAGAGTCAGAACTTTCACTGTCTCCTGGCAGTAATGAGGCCACCCCCACCTCGGAGACAAGGGAGTCGGAACTCCCACCCTGTCCCATAACAAGGAAGCTCCTCACTTGGGTGTGAGCAGAGGCTTAGTAGGGAGCCTGCGCTGTGACCTCCACCTGGCGGTAATTAGGTGGTGCCTTCCACCTCCCCTGCAGGAGCAGTGCCACAAACAGCCAGCGACAACAGGAAGTTGAAATCAGAGCCAGAGTCTCATTACATAATATGAAAATGTCTCATTTTCGATTACAAAAATCACTTAGCCTATTGAAGAACCAGGAAAATGTCAAATTTGGAGAAAAAAGACAATCAATAGAAGTGAACATTAAGATGACTGAGATGCTACGATCATTAGACAAAGATTTTAAAGAAGCCCTGATAGAAATACTTCAGTGAGCGATAAAAAATGAAAAACTTTTGCTCTACAAAGATCCTGTTAAGAGAATGAAAAGACAGGCTGCCAGAGTGACAGAAAATAGTTGCAAATCACATATGTGACCAAAAAAACACATATAAAATTAACCTGGCTAATAAAAATATTTTTTTGTAGAGAAGTGGTTCTCACTTTGTCGCCCAGGTTGGTCTTGAACTGTCGAGTTTAAGCAACCCTCCTGCCTTGGCTCCTGTATTAGTCCATTTTCATCCTGCTGGTAAAGACATACCCAAGACTGGGAAATTCACAAAAGAAAGAAGTTGAACAGACTCCCAGTTCCACATGGCTGGGGAGGCCTCATAATCATGGAGGAAGGTGAAAGGTACGCCTCACAGGGTGGCAGACAAGAGAAGAGAGAAGTGAAAGCAGAAACCTGTTATAAAACCATTAGCTCTCGTGAGACTTATTGACTAAGACGAGAACCGTATGGGGGAAACCCTCAATTCAGTCAACTTCCACCAGGTCCCTCCCACAATGCGTGGGAATTATGGGAGTACAATTCAGGATGAGATTTGGGTGGAGACACTGAGCCAAACCATATAGCCCCCCAAAGTGGCTGGGATTACAGGCATGAGCCACTGCACCTGGTCTATTTTTAAACTCTCAAAGCTCAACAGTAAAAAAGAAAACAATCCAGGTAGAACATGGACAAAAGATGTCAAGAGACATTTCACCAAAGAACATACACAGATAGCACAGAGAAAGATGAGTAGCATCATAAGTCACTAGGGAAATGCAAATTATAGCCACAATGAGAGACCACCATGCATGGCTAAAATAAAACACAGTGACAACACCAAATGCTTTCCAGGGTGCAGAGAGACTGGATCCCTCATGCGTTGCTCGTGGGAATGTAAAACACTACAACCATTCTGGAAAACAGTTTGACAGTTTCTTTAAAAACTAAACATGCAACTACCATATGACCAGCAACTGTTCTAGGCATTTATCCCAGAGAAATGAAGACTTTGGTCTATACAGAAGACTGTATACAAATGTTTATAGCAGCTTTATTCATAGGAGCCCCAAACTGGAAACAACTCAGATGTCTTTCTGTGGGTGAATGATTACACAAACTGTGCTCCCTCCTACCATGGGATGCCACTCGGCAATAAAAAGGGACTGAACATTCACGCACTCAGCAACCCGGATGACTCTCCAGAGAATTATGCTGAGTGAGAAAAAGCCCGTCCTGAAAGGTTCCATACTGTATGATTCCACTTACAAAACATTCTTGAAACGATAAAATTATAGAAATGGAGAAACAAGTAGTGTTTGCCAGAGGCTAAGAAGGGAGTAGGAGTGAAAAGGACGTAGATGCAGTCATAAAAATCAACAGTGGCTGGGCACAGTGGCTCGTGGGTGTAATCCCAGCACTTTGAGAGGCCGAGATGGGGGGGATCACTTGAGTTCAGGAGTTCGAGACCAGCCTGGCCAATATGGTGAAACCCCATCTCTACTAAAATACAAAAATTCGCCAGACTTGGTGGTGGGTGCCTGTAATCCCAGCTACTTGGGAGGCTGAGGCAGGAGAATCGCTTGAACCGGGGAGGCAGAGGCTGACAAAAAAAAAAAAGAAAAGTCGACAGAGGGATCTCTGTGATGATGGAAATCCTCTATATCTTTGACTGTATCAATGTCAATATCCTGGTTGTGATGTTATCCTGTAGTTTGGTAACACGCTACCACTAATAAAACTGAATAAAGGGTATAGGGGATCTCTCAGTATCATTTCTTACAATCGCGTGTGAATCTACAGTTATTTCAAAATAAAAAGTCAGCATATGTTATCACTTCACTTATATGACACTCTGGAAAAGGGAAAACTATAAGAACATAAAACAGACCTCCATCTTCCAGGAGCTGGGGGTGGGCTGACTTGTAGTTGGCCACGAAGGGGCAGGTGGAATTTTTGGAGTGATAGAAATGTTCTTCATCTTCATTCTAGTGGCAGTTACATGACTGTGTGATTCTCAGAACTCAGAACTGTTCACTAAAAAGGATGTGCTATATTGTACGTAAATTATACCTCAATATAGCTCTTTTTAAAAAAGATCATGGCCAGGGATGGTGGCTCATGCCTATAATCCCAGCACTTTGGGAGGCCGAGGTGGGTGGATTACCTGAGGTCAGGAGTTCGAGACTAGCCTGGCCAACATAGTGAAACCCCATCTCTACTAAAAATACAAAAAATTAGCTGGGCTTGGTGGCGGGCATCTGTAATCCCAGCTACTTGGGAGGCTGAGGCAGGAGAATCAATTGAACCTGGGAGGTGGAAGTTGCGGTGAGCTGAGATCGTACCACTGTACTCCAGCCTGGGCGACAGAGCCAGACTCTGTCTCAAAAAAAATTTTTTTAAATAAATAAATAATAAAAAAGATCACTTGCCCAAAGCACTAATTTTCCCCAGCTTTTCAGCCTCTGAACTCTTTCTCCAATGAAATCTTATATGGATTTTTAAAAATCTGTAAAACAGATAAAATGGAGACCTCTACTTGAGTTGCATAGGGGACACCCTATTGATTTGCTTCCTCCAGCACCCCAGGCAGCCCCCAGCACCCTCGGAAGAGTTGAAGCAGGGCCGTCAAATCCTCTGGTTCTGTGAGTTGTGGGATCTGAGGGGGCAGCTTGAGGAAAAAGGCTTCAATCCATGAGCTGGGCTTCCTAATCGTCAACGTGGAAACTGAAGCCAGCTCCACACAGCAGCGTGTGAGTGAGGTAAGGAATCTTCACTGAGAACTGAGAACTGCACTGCAGGGTGCAGGAGAAGGGCCGGCAGGAGCCGCGTTCGTATTCAATAACTAAGCTCCGTGAGGCACCAGCATGGTGCCACTGAACTCCATGGGAGGCAGCCTAAAGGCACTTAAATGAAAATCGGTAACCAGGCAAGGTTGTCTTGGCTGACGATGGCAGACAAGGCCATGGGAACGAGTCCCAGGAGAGAGAACCGCAGTCATCACATGTGGGCTGGCCCCTGCCAGCTGCAGCCCCCACACACTGCTTTCTGTCTGTCCCTTGCTCCAAAAGGACTCTGAGAAATGCTTATCTTACAATTACCTTAGAAGCAAGAGGCTCTCTTGAGGCATCTACATTTTTTAGCTTCATCCTTAAAGAGAATCTTCTAGAAGAAGATTCCTGTGGGTGCTTTTAGGATTTGTTCTATCACTTTCTGAATGATCCCAGTGAATCCCACTTCTGTGACTTACCCCAGCTTTGCAGCTGTTACCTGTTTAGTCTCCTGCTCTTGGGCGCTTCTGTCCTGAATCCATTTCAGGTGATGGAAATTTGTGAATTTGGTGTTGACAGGAGGGTTTCCAAAGAACGGACTTCCCAGAGGGCAGAGCCAGGCCACTGGATTCTAACAGCCAGGGGCTCGGGGGTGGGGGCACCCTCCTTTGCCAGATGCACAGTTCTGTTGGCTCCTTCTGTCTCTAGACAATATGCTGCAGAGGAATGTGTTTGGAGACAGAAGCCGCCTGATCACCATGGTGATGAAGACATGCTGCTTGCACGGTACAGGGCTCATTTACATATTTAGCAGTAGCAATTAGCTGGGCTGCAGTTGGCATTCAGTTGGAGCACATTACTGGCTGGAATGAGCATCCTGAAGAAGGTGCAATTCCCAGAGAAGGGCCTAGATGAGATTTTGGTGAGATCTGAAGACCACCCTGTGACATAGTGCAATCTTCCTAGCCAGCTAGGTTTAGGAAGGCAGAGAGTAGGGTCAGCCTGTCCTGGATCTGGAATCAGAAGTTCTGACAGGCAGGCCTTGTCACTTGGAAGCTGGTTTCCATGTGTTAAGTACTATGCTAGGGGTGTGTGCCTCCCCACGGGCTCTTCCTAACAACCCCCAAAAGCAGGCATTCTTGTCCCTGTTTTATAGATGGGAACTGGGGCTCAGAGAAGGTAAGCGAATTGACCTGTCTATGGCAGAGCTGAGAAAAGAACATAGTCCGTCCTACCCTAAAGCTACCCTCTCTAATTCTCTGTTTTTTAAATCTGAAAATTAGGGATAACCAAAGGTCTCACTCTTCTTGGTACATTCAGAGGAAAATTAGGAAGATAGGCCAGAAGAAGGCGGATGGGTCTGGCTGTAGCTACAGGAGCTGAAGGGAGTGAGAGTGGAAGAGCCAGCTGGTTCTGGAGGTGAGAAGGCTCTGAGCAGTAAGAGGGTGGTGAGACTGCCCAGGCCAAGAGTGAGCGAACCCTAGGGACATGGAGGAGGAACTGGTCCTGAAACAGACGGACAGAAGGGTGAGCCCAGAAACCAACAGCGCCCCTGGGAGCCTGGCAGATGGTATGTGTCTTCCATTAACAGGGGGCATTTCACAGCTGGGGAAGGATGATTCTTCTAGAAGTGGCATTGGAAAGACAGGCTAGCTAGGAAGAACGACACAGAAATAGCAGCCCAGACTAAGGGTTTACTATGTCCCGGTCACTGTTTTTGCTTTACAGTCTTACTGACTTCTTACTGCACAATTATGAAATACATTCCATGGTTATTCCCATTTTACAGAAGAGGGATCGAGGACACAGAGAATATTAACCACTCGCCTAATGTCACGTAGTTTGTATTCACACCTGGTTGTCTTTGGATTCCCAAGGCCATTGTTAGGAAATATGGCCAGAACTCTATCTCCCTTCCAACATGAGATCAGAGTAAATTCCCAAAGGAAAGAATATTTTAATATAAGGAATAAAACCATTTAAGTTTCAGAGAAAACATGGGCGAATATTTTTATAACCTTCAAGAGGGAGAGGTCTTTCCAGCATGACAGGAAAGCTAGAAATCATAAAGGAAAATATTGATAAATTTGGCTACAAAAAATTTTAAAACTTCTCTGTTAACATTAGAACAACATAAACAAAGGCAAGAAATGTAACCACAACTTGAGAAGACATACTTACATTTTATATTATAAAATCCTAATATCCTAAATAAGTAAAAAGTTCCTACAAATCAATGAGAAAATAATGAACAAGCCACGAGGGAAAAGGACATAAACAGGCATTTTGTAGAACAGGAAACACAATATAAGAATATGAACAACTAATTAAGAAATTCAAACTAAGGCCAGGCATGGTGGCTCTTGCCTGTAACCCCAACACTTTGGGAGGCCAAGGTGGGTGGATCACCTGAGGTCAGGAGTTTGAGACCAGCCTGACCAACTTGGAGAAACCTCGTCTCTGCTAAAAATACAAAATTAGCTGGGTATGGTGGAGAGCGCCTGTAATTCCAGTTACTCAGTAGGCTGAGGCAGGAGAATCGCTTGAACCCAGGACGGGGAGGTTGTGGTGAGCCGAGATTGTGCCATTGCACTCCAGCCTGGGCAACAAGAGTGAAACTCTGTCTCAAAACAACAACAACAACAACAACAACAAAAGAAATTCAAACTAAAACAAGGACATGAGTTTTATCTGTAAGAATTACAAAGATGTTTTTCAATGACTGATACCTGATGTCAGTGAGGGTGTGGGCATCATGTCTGCCCAGGTAAAACTAATGCACAACTTGGCACTAGTCCTAAAATATGCCTAGCCTTCCATGTTGAAGCCCCACTTCTGGGAATGTATACTACAAAATTCTCAGATGAGTTCTTTAAGATATATGTGCAAGGAGTTTTTTCTACTCAAATCGTTTATAAAAGGGACAACCCAGAAATAATAAAAAAAAGTCAATACGTTATACACCCAAAAAATAGAATGAATAATTTGTGAACTGACGTTGAGAATGGCCAAGATGTATTGTTAAGTTAAAAAGGAAGCAAATTGCAGAATAGTATGTCCAATGAGCCCCCAAATTTGTTGATAATACTAAATTGGTAACATTTTAAGATAATACATACATAGGAAGTAATCAAAACAACCATTTCTAGGTTAGGGGTATTTGAGGGACTTTCACGTTCTTTGTTTGTTTGTTTGTTTGTTTGTTTGAGGCGGAGTTTCACTCTTATTGCCCAGGCTGGAGTGCAGTGGTGTGATCTCAGCTCACTGCAACCTCTGCCTCCTGGGTTCAAGCGATTCTCCTGCCTCAGCCTCCCGAGTAGCTGGGATTACAGGCGCCCATGACCACGCCCAGCTAATTTTTGTATTTTTAGTAGAGACGGGGTTTCACCACATTGGCCAGGCTGGTTTCAAATTCCTGACCTCAGATGATCCACCTGCCTCAACCTCCCAAAGTGCTGGAATTACAAATGTGAGCCACCGCGCCTGGTCTGGGACTTTCACATTCTATGTAATTCAGCTCTGCATGTTCAAAATATTTGGAACCCGGAATTATAGTTGTAATCGTAAATAATAATAAAGATATAAACGAACATGGGTTATCAACATCCCACTGGTGCCTCTGGACAACCTTTGGGAGACCAGCCATTGCCTCTTAAGTGGGACAAAATCTTTTCATAATATTTCAGTTCAAAATAGTAAGTAATTAGTAATTACGACATTTAAAAAAATCTAAAATACTGCCATCAATCAAATAATTCATTTTACAACAATGAAACTACATTTTTGAAACAGTGAGTTTTTTCTTTGCTGAATTATTTGGAACTCCACAAACGAATGTTCTCTAAGCAGGGTGTCTAACAGCACGTAGTCAAGCTTTTTTTCCCCCCAGCAGGTTCCGTCTTCCAAACTGCAGTCATTCAGCTGGTTTGCAAAGAGAAGATCAACTTGAGGTTCAAGCCAGGACTTGGATGTGGTAACGACTGTGAGGTATGGGCCCTAAAATCACCCCATACCTGAGTAAGACACACTAATTATGATATTCCAATGTGGTGGGGGGGCAGTCTGAGAGGCAACTATGCAAAGAAAATACCCAAACATTGGTTTCATAACCCTTAAACTCCTCATCAGAATCAGGAGTGAAAAGGCTGATGGCAAGGACAGGTAGGGCTTTTGAAAAGGACTTTCAGCAGCGCTCTCCTTGTGCTGAGCCCCTCCCACTGGGTGCCTGGGAGCCTGCTCTGCATCTCAAGGCTTTAGAAGAGGGCCTAAGTAGGAGGGCTCAGAGTCTCCCTCTGTCTCTGCTGCCACCCACCGTAGTAGCAAAGACATAGTGACTCTCCAAAGCCAAAGGATACTGCCAAATGGGGGCCATATGGCAAAGACCACTGTGGGGTTTCATCAGATCCTGTCTGAGGAGCAGGCTAGGGAAGAGAACAGGTGGAAGAGAAGCTGAATGATCCTGAGGGGCTGCAACAAGTCAGCCAGAGGCAAACCCATGCCCTTTGTCAAAGGAGCTGCAATTAAGAAGCCTCTAGATGCAGAAATTTTCAAAGAATCAAGGAAACAGCCCTGTGCCGTCCACCAGCATGCACCATACACCATACAGGAAACAAGTCAGCTGTAAACAGCAGGGAGGCCCAGAAAGCAGGAAGCCAAGAAGAGCATCCCAGCCAAGTAAGGACCCTCCCACGCCTCTCTGCCCCTCTGTCCTACCAGGAGCTCCACGACAGAGTGGGGTTCTGAAATGCAGTTACTGGGGGAGAAAACTGAGCACAGCTCTTTTCCCAGCTCAGGTGTTCTGCGAGTTTTGGGCAGGGGGAAATCAGGCAAAGCCTTCTATTTGAAAGAAATGGGAACTTGGACCATTATGTGCAAGTGGCCCTTTCTAATTCCTGAATTGAACCGGCATTTAGCAACCAGACCTGATGATAGAACTGGGGAATATCAGTGCCCAGAAGCCATGAGTCTGCCTGAATGTTCATCCAGGCACTGAGGAAAGTTAAAGGCATAGGCGAAGAACAAACTGAAATGGCTTTGGGAGGGCACCCCGTGAGTCCTGCTGCTCAGGGCACTGACTAAGCCATATGAAAGCCGGTAGCTCCTGCACTCATGGAGTTTCTAGGAGACAGACAGCAGGATGACATACATAGAAATCAACTCAATTGTGTGAGATGCCTATTAACACAGGGAACAGAAAGAAGGGGCAGGTGGTTCACTCTGCCTGAGGAGATGGATGAAGTCTTCAGAAGGGAAGGAGGTTTCAGTGGAATCCTAAAGGTAGAACGGAAGTTTGCCAGGTGGAGAAAGAAAAACCACCTTTCAGAGAAAGACTCTGCATGTGCAAAAGCCCAGAGGGTGTCCAGTAACTGCAAGGTGTTCACTGTGAAAAAGTGGGAGCAGGCAGGCTGGGAGCAAAGCAGAGAGGGACCTGCTAGGAATGCAGACGTCACACGGGGACCCTCGGGGATCTAGTGAGTTCATTAAAGAGGGTAGGAAAGGAGGGCAGGCACACAATCAGATTTGTGTTTCAGAAAGATCAAACCAGCTAAAGTCAGAAGCTCAACATGGAAACCCAGTTAGAAACTACTGCACCCATCTAGGCAAAAGACAGTAATGGTGTGAATACACAAAACTTCGTGACTATACTAAAAAGCACCAAATTGTGTACTTTAAAGGGGTGAATATGTGGTATATGAATTGTGTCTCAGTAAAAACAGACAATGAGGGCCTACACTAAGATTGAAATAATGAAGATGAAAAGAAGGCTATAGGTCAAGTATAGTGGCTCATGCCTGTAATTCTAGCATTTTGGGAGATCAAGGCAGAAGGAATGCTTGAGCCCAGGAGTTTGAGACCAGCCTGGGCAACATAGCAAGACCCTGTCTCTACAAAAAAATACAAAAATTATCTGGGTATGTTACCATACACCTGGGGTCCCAGCTACTCAGGAGGCTGAGTCAGGAGGATAGCTTTAGCCTTGGGAAGTTGAGGCTGTGGTGACCCGTGATCACGCCACTGCACTCTAGCCTGGGCAAGAGAGCGAGACCCTGTCTCTAAAAATAAGAATAAAAATTAAAAAGAAAAGAAGGCTATAGATGCCAGAAACATCTAAACAATGCAGTAGTTTTCCAACTTGCAATACCAGAACCGTGTTAATGAACTAGAGACTTACCAAGAACTGCTGATTTTATTCTATAACTTACATTCTTATTTGTTCTCTTTGCAACAAGACGAAAATGTATTTTCTTAGCAGTTACATGTAACAGGCAGGCCTCAAGGAAATCCCTTCCATGGGGCGTGAGACTCCTTCAAACTGCCTACTGGTTAGTGATTTTTTTTTCCTTGTCTTGAAAACAGCTGAGATTAACAGTCTTCTATGCTAGCTGGAGGGGGTGATAGGTTGTAATAATACTTTGATTGTTTATTATATGCCATGAAGTACACAAAATGTTTTACATTTATTTATTTAAGATGAAATTCACATGACTTACAGTTAGCCATTTTAAAGTGTGCAATTCAATGACATTTAAGGCATTCACAATGTCACGCAATCATCACCTCTCTTGAGTTTCAAAACTTTTCCATCACCCCAGAACATTCCACACCCATTAGATGGTCACTTCCCATTCCGCCCTCCCATTCCCTGACAACCACTAACCTGTTTTTTTATCTTTATGGAATTGCCTATTCTGGATATTTCTTACACAAAGAACATACAATATGTACCTTTTGCATCTGGCCTTTTTTACTTAATGTCATGTTTTCAAAGTTCATACATGTTATAGCTGATACCTGTATTGTGTTTACTTTTTGTGGCTGAATAATATTCCACTATATGGACATAGCACAATTTGTTTACTCATTCACCTGCTTGTGGTGTATATATTATTAACTCATTTAATCTGCATTACAATCCTATGATGATTTTTTGTTTGTTTTTTACGGAATGGAAAACTGAGGCACAGAAAGGTGACATGACTTGTCCAGGGTCACACAAGTAGGATGAAGTAGCACAGGGACTGGAACCCAAGCAGTTTGCTCCCTTAACCATGACGCTGCTCCATGATCTAGCTGGATTTGTTTGAGGTCGGAAAGTGAGACTCTGTAGACTCATATGGAAAGCTAAAAGTAGCAATAATGATAAAGTGAGTGGAACTGTTGTAAGTTGTGGTTATTTGTTTCTGAGAGGGAGGAAAAAAGTTTTTAAAAAGTGAAGGGAAGGGAAAAGCGAAGAGTCAGCAGGAGAGAAAGGGCTGGGGGTGCCATGCGAGGGGCTGCAATGGTGAGAATTCCATAGCACAGACACAAATTTTAAATAGTTGCAGCAAATTTCTGCTACATGCACCTATTTGTTTTCTTCATTATGTTGGAGGGACTGAGAAAGCAGAAGAAAGCTTTGTGACCTTGGGTTGGATCAAAGGAACAGTAGAAATGAAGAACAGTCGCCAGATGCAGAGAGGAGAACAAAACTTGGCAAAGAAACTAATTCAGAGAAGAACTGATACTAAAAAACCTCCAGGAGTTCAGAGAAATCTTGCCAAAGTTCTGTACTTCTACAATCAATGGGAAAATGTTTGAATCAATCTTATCTAACTCTCAGAAGGTCCTGAGACCCCAGTTGATATCTAGGTTACACCGTATGAGTGAAAAACACCACAGCTTTGCAATAAGGAGCTTCCTGGCATAGCTCTCTGCGAGGCACTGAGATGATGCCACGTTCTCGTAAACACACAGATGTCAGACCCTCTCCCACTGGCTGCTGGGGGAGATGGGGCAGATGGAAACTTGGCTGAGTCTGCAAGGAAACTGTGGAGTCGGGGTTGATAGAGAAACCTTCACAACTCATATTTTGGAGGCCACCAAAATCCACAGTGGTTCAAGAACCAAAGATTAAACTCTTTAGTTGCAGAAAGCCCAAAGCAGTCATGAAAAGTAGGCCCCAACCCAGATATCTGAAGGCAAAATATGGAATCAGGGGTCTTTGAGCCTCCTGGGAACACTGTGGAACAGACACTTGTGTGTGCACCCAATGATGAAGGACTGGTCTTGTAGAGTCAAGCAATGATGAATGAATTATCTATTGAAGCCAAGAAACTAAGTCATAATCATTAATACTGTAACAGACTAACTCCTGCTCATCCACATGGGCCATTAGCAGTCCCATGTATATACAGTGAGAAACATCATCCTTCTAGATAAAGATTAGGGATGGAGATAACTGAGCAGTTTTCCACCATAATGGGGATCTGAATAATACAAATATTTGACATTTGTAGATGGTGTGCAATGATCTCAATCCTCTTATCTAAGCCTTGCTGGAGATAGCACTTGTAACATCTACATGATTTTTCATCTTCTCTCCCTTCCTCTACTTTGGTGAATATGTTCACTAGTAGAACTGTCTGAGAAAAGGGGATGAAAGGAGGGCGGAAAAATGGCCACCCATAAACAGGATGACCAGTTTCCATGTTACCAAAAGCCATCCATCCTGTGTAGTGTCAAGATCCTTGTAAGCAGGAAATGTTGATATCAGACCCAGCAGTGATGAAGCTCTTTTTCTTAAACTCCACATGCAAAAGAGGCACACAATTCCTTTGTAGTTACACTTACATAGGTTACATTTATTTAACGTTTCCATGATCAGACTCTGAAAAGTAATGAAAAACTATTAAATCTATTAAATATCAATTTGCCAACTGTAGTGAGGAACAGCCATCACTGACACGGCCTAGACAGTGTGTGACCTTTTGGAACACTCAGATTGCATTACCAAGTGCCTGCAAGTGGGAGGAAAAAGGAAACATGCCACACAGTTGCTGCTCCCTCCCTGGTCTACCTCCTCACTCTATGGTTTGATATCAAATGTCCTGTGCCTTGAGATGAAATTCTACTGGTAGGTCAGAGCTGGTTGGTTCATAGCAGGAGCTTAACTTGGCAGCAAATTGAACCTGTTTGGAACGTGGAGAGGTGAAGTTTACAAAATGGGGACACTCAGCATGTATTACTTGTTTGATTTCACTGTCTGGTTTTATTCCTTACTTACTCCCTGTGACAGGCAGAAAGTGGTGCTATTATCCCAACTGTACAGAAAATGTTACTGAAGCTCATGAAGGTTACAGGATAGTTCAAATTCAGAACCATGCTTTAAATCCAAGTAACTACAAGGCCAGTGCTATTTCTATGCCCTCTCTTCCTCATTTTCTCTTGTCCCAAAAGGGGGCTAAATGTGGCCCCTGTCAGATACTGTATCTCTTTTTTTTCCTGCTACCCTGTCCTCTCATTTAGTAATGAACTATTCCCCGAGCCTTTTCTCCCCAATATATTTAAAAACAAATTTTTAAAAATTGTGGTAAAATATACATAACATAAAATTTCCATCTTTTTGTTGTTGTTGTTGTTTTGAGATGAAGTCTTACTCTGTTGCACAGGCTGAAGTGCAGTGGTGTGATCTCAGCTCACTACAACCTCCAACTCCCAGGTTCAAGCAATTCTCATGCCTCAGCCTGCCGAGTAGCTGAGATTATAGGCATGTGCCCCTATGCCCGGCTACTTTTTGTATTTTTAGTAGAGACAGGGATTTCACTATGTTGGCCAGGCTGGTCTTGAACTCCAGCCTCAAGTGATCCTCCTGCCTCAGCCTCCCAAAGTGTTGGGATTACAGGCATGAGCCACCGTGCCTGGCCAAAATTTACCATTGTAACCACTTTTAAGAATACAGCTCAGTGATATTAGGTACATTTACATTGTTGTACAGCAGCATACACTTTGTCTTAGTCCATTTTGCATTGTTGTAAAGGAATACCTGAGGCTGGGCAATTTATAAAGAAAAGAGGTTTAATTGTCTCATGGTTCTGCCAGGCTTTACAGAAAGCATAGCACCAGCATCTGCTTCCAGTGAGGGCCTCAGGAAGCTCCCACTCATGGTGGAAGGGGAAGAAGAGATGGCATCATGTGACAAGAGAGGAGGAAAGAAAGGGAGGAGGGAGGTGCCAGACTCTTTAACAACCAGATCTTGAGGGAACTGAGAGCGAGAGTTCACTCAATCCCTCAAGAATGGCACCACTTTGGGAGGCCAAGGTGGGCAGATCATGGACCCCATGACCCAAATACCTCTTTAGCCCCCACCTCCAAGGGATCAAATTTCAACATGAGATTTGCAGGGGACAAATATCCAAACTATATCACTATTCTTAATTCCTTAACAGATTTTAAATAAAACGACAAAGAAATTCTGGGCTTTAGAGGTTGTCGTCTCTCCTTTTCACAAAACTAATGGAAATAATAATTTTTAATAGTCATAAGGCACAAATTCCTTGTGTAAATTGTGGACAGCTCCAGTCACCTCTTGACTGAGCCCTTCCCTTGAGGCCCCACTGCCCCAGTCCACCTTCGGCCCTGCTAGGTTCAGTCTCTACAACCTTGTGCTGGGTATGTTGGTCCCTGGACCAAAATCTTTAGTGGTTCCTCATATTCTACAGAAGGAAGTCTGAACTCCTTAAGTTAGTTCCCAAGAATCTTCCTACACTGACTCCAGTGTTGCGACATTGCTTCACTCACTCCCATCCATTCCCAAGCCCCTTCACATTTGTTACTTTCCTTTATAAAGACAAATCTAAGAACTCACTTTCACAGTCTTTCTTGCAGCTATGAATGACTTCAAGAAAAACTTTTATGTTCCTAATAACAAGAATGAAAGCAACCCAGGCCACCTCTACATCTTTCTTCTTGTCTTGAGTGAGTATGTGATGCCAGGAACTATGCAGCCATTTTGTGACTGTGAAGCAGAAAGCATGAAAGATACACAGGGTTTTGATGACATTGTAGGAGAGCTAGAGACCACCTCCAATCCTCCTTTTAGCTATTAATGAGCTCTTTACCTGGATCCAGAAACCATACTGGCATCAGGCATATTAACAAGAGAAAAATATACAAAGTTTATTAGTTTTACTACATGTCTATGGGGACTTCACAAGACAGTTAAGTCTGAAGAAGTGGCCAAAGCCAGATGCTTTTATACTTTAAAAAAAAAAAAAAAAGCAATAAATTTTAGAAGAAATGACAGAGCAAAGAAAATGTGGCTAGGGCAGCAAAATGGTCTAGGGAAGTCACTAGGAGATATATATAAGGGAGTATACATTACATGGAAGATAAAGGTTGCTTTGTTAAGTATGTTTGTTTATTCAGGTTCATTGCAGCATTCAATTCCAAGTCTCTGGTGATAAGGGCTATTTTCTCACCCTGGTATGGAAAGGGTACTCCTCCCAGAGGAATCTTTTTTTTTTTTTTTTGAGACGGAGTCTCGCTCTGTCGCCCAGGCTGGAGTGCAGTGGCCAGATCTCAGCTCACTGCAAGCTCCACCTCCCGGGCTCACGCCATTCTCCCGCCTCAGCCTCCCGAGTAGCTGGGACTACAGGTGCCCGCCACCTCACCCGGCTAATTTTTGTATTTTTAGTAGAGACGGGGTTTCACCATGTTAGCCAGGATGGTCTCGATCTCCTGACCTCATGATCCGCCCGTCTCGGCCTCCCAAAGTGCTGGGATTACAGGCTTGAGCCACCACACCCGATCCAGAGGAATCTTTACATCTTGCTACATGCAGGAAGAGATAGGTCAGCTTGCCCCTTCTGAAACTACAATTTCTCAATGTTTTCAACTCAAAATAATCAACATGCCAATTGAGTGTATTGGGGGATGGCATATCCTTCACTCCTTTCACATCAAGTCCCTGCACCAACCCTGCACTGCCTACCTCCAACCTTCTTAAGTGAGAAAAATCATCCTGGCCGGGCGCGGTGGCTCAAGCCTGTAATCCCAGCACTCTGGGAGGCTGAGGTGGGTGGATCAAAAGGCCAGGAGATCAAGGCCATCCTCACTAACACGGTGAAACCCCATCACTACTAAAAATACAAACAATTAGCCGGGCGTGGTGGCGGGTGCCTTATAGTCCCAGCTACTCGGGAGGCTGAGGCAGGAGAATGGCGTGAACCCGGGAGGTGGAGCTTGCAGTGAGCCAAGATCGTGCCACTGCACTCCAGCCTGGGTGACACAGCGAGACTCTGTCTCAAAAAAAAAAAAAAATCCTTTATTTGCTTAAGCCTCTGTTAGTTTTCTGACTGATTTCACTAACCAATACATATATTCTTTCTTTTTCTAAAAATACAAATAAAGAAACAAATAGAATTACTATGTTGGAAAATGATTGAGTCAATGAGTTTCACTGGCTCCTGAAACCATTTGGCAAAAGTTGATGGCAGAATTTTATAACAGAGGATCAGGCTGACAACATCTGAACCCCCAATTCAACTGCATATCACAAAAGAGCAACAATTAGACATTTATACGCACCTGGCATGTACAATGGTGAGTATACAATACTGATTACAGTTTTTGCCAAAAAATTGAACTGGAATCTGATCAATACCCTAAACCAAATGACTAAATTACAGGAAATACGAGGGAACCAGGAACAAGTTACAGGATACCAACAGAAAAATCCAGAATGTGAGAAGTTCTCTAGAGCATATTGTGATTCTTCAACACATAATGTTGACAAAGGAAATAAAAAGAGGGAATCTTTTGATTGGAAGAATTAGGAGACATATCAATCAAATGCAGTGTGCCAACCCTGTCTGTGTAGTACCTGCTTAAGACAAATCTACAATTAAAAAATCTTATCAGAACAATCTGGGGAATTTGAACACCAACTGGACATTTGAGGTTATTGAGGAGTTACTGTTAATGTTTAGCTATAACAAGAGTATTGTGGTTAAGAAAAAAAAAAAAACTGAGTCCTTGAGATACTGCAGTAGAATCCCAGTTAATAAGACAGAAGGATTGACAGAAATAGAAAATTACCATGTGGCAAACACCATAATAATAGTTGCTGCAGGCAACAATCAGTAGATTCTAAATTCAGTGAATAAAAGTAAAAAGAAATAGGATATGTACGTGGTCTCACAATATCTTTCCACAATTGCATAGGGAAAAATAATTTTACAGAGAAATCTACAGTCACTACTTGTATTAGTATCCTCTTGCTGTGGTATCAAATTACCAGAAGAATTTTAGTGGCTTAAAACAACACAAATGTAGTGTCTTGCAGTTCTGGAGGTCAAAAGCCAAAAATGAGTCTCTCTGGACCAAAAGCAAGGTGTCAGCCAGGCTGCATTCCTTGTGGAATACCCAGGGAGAATCTGGTTCCTATCTTTTGGGGCTTTTAGAGGCTGATTGCATTCCTTGGCTTATGGCCCCACATCACTTTGACCTCTGCTTCCATCATCACACCTCCTTCTCTGACTCGGACTTGTCTGCTTCCCTTTTCACTTATAGGAACTCTCCTGAATATGTTGGGCCTGCCTGGATAATCCAGGATAATCTCCCAGTGTTAGTCTGTTTGGGCTACTATAGCAAAGTCCTACAGGCTGGGTAGCTTATAAACCATAGAAATTTCTTTCTCACACTTCTGGAGTCTGGAAGTCCAAGATCCAGGTGCTAGCAGACTCAGTGTCTGCTGAGGGCCTGCTTCTTGGTTCACAGACAGCTCTCCTCTGGCTGTGTTCTTACATGGTGGAGTGGCAAGAGAGCTCTCTCGGGTCTCTTTTATAAGAGCACCAATCCCATTTATGAGTTCTATCCTCATGACCTAATAATATTCCAAAGCCTCCACCTCCTAATACCATCACATGGAGGGTTAAGATTTCAACACATGAATTTGCCAGGGGGAGGAGTGGGGAGGGACACAAACATTGCCTATACAACTCCCCATCTCAAGATCTTTAACTTAATCCCATCTGCAGGATCCCTTTTGCCATGTAAAGTAGCCTGTTCACAGGTTCTGGGGATAAGGACGTGGACATCTTTGGGGGTATTATTCTGCCTACCATACCACTCCAGCCAACTGATCAGCATTCGCATTGGTAGTGATGAGACATAATGATACCTTGTGCCTGCTGATATGCTGCCCTGAGAAGGGCACAACATTATTTCTGCAGTATTGTTGCCAAAAATGCATAACTTCAATCTAATAATGAGGGAACATCAGACAAATCCGGATTGAGGGAGGTTCTGCAAAATAACTGGCCATGCTCTTCAAATACGCCTAGTCATGGAAGACAAGAAAAGACTGAGGAACTGTACCAGCTTTCAGGAGACTAAAGACAAATGACAACTAAATGCAACTAAATGTAGAATCCTGAAATTGATCCTGGAATTGAAAAGAACACCAGTTGGACAGTTGGTGACATCTGAATAAGGTCTATAGAGTAGTTAATAGTATTATAAGAATGTTAATTTTCTGTTTTTCATTAATGTACTATGGTTATGTAAGATGTTGACATCTTGGGAAGTTGGGTGAAAGTTACACAGAAAATTGTCACACTACTTTTGCAACTTTTTCAAAGGCTAAAGTTACTTCTAAATGAAAATTTAAATTTTGTTAATTAAAAATCATAACACACCAAAATACTTTTAAAGTGAAATGATACACTAACTTAGATTTGCTTTAAAATAATCCAATAAAAAGGAGGAGGAAGTATATGAGGTTAGAGACAAAATTTAATGGGCCACGTGTTGATCATCGGTGAAGATGACTAATGAGCACATGAGTTCATTATATTATTCTCTCTATTTTGAACATGTTTGAGCTTTTCCCTTATAAAAATTAAATAAAAACAAGAAGATATTATTATTATTATATAAAATAAATAAATCGAATCACCAGCTTAAAATAGTTCCACAAACAATCTACCTGGTTTACTAGCCAGGTAAAGAAACATATAATCTTACAGAAATGATTTAAGAGTACAAAAGATATTACACACTCTATTCATTTTTATGAAATGAATATAAATCAGATACCAAAACCTGAAAAATAATGAGAAAGTAAATTACAGGCCAATCCCACTCATGAAATTATCAGTAGATGCAAAAATTCTGACCAAGTTTAGAAAGGTAAGTCCAGCAATATTTTAAAACATTAATACATAATGATTAACTTGGGATCAATTCAAGAAATGCAAAGTTCATTTAACATTAGAAAAATCAATTAAGGTAATTCACATTAACAAATTAGAGGAAAAAAATTTTATTATCATTTTAATAGATACAGGAAAACACATTTACTCATGATTAAAACTCATAGTATTCCAGACTGAAGAAAACTAAAGTGATATGACAACCAAATGCAATACATGATGTTAGATTGGATATTAGGATCAAGAGAAGATTACTATAAAGGACATTATTGGGGAAATTGACAAAAGTGGAAAATGGACTATAGATAATAGTATTATATCAGTGTTAAATTTCTTGACTACCTTGCTGTTAGTAAAGAGAATATCTTTGTTCTTGGGAAATACATACTGAAGTATTTAGGGGCAAAGGAGCATAATGTCTACAATTCACTGTCAAATTATTTTAGAACAATAATGATGTCTGTGTAGATATATAGACAGAGAGATGCAAATGCAGTAAAATGTTACCAATTGGTGAATCTCAGGGAAGGATATACCAAAGTCCTTTGTATTATTTATTCAATAATTCTCCTGTATATTTGAAATTGTTTAGGAATAAAAAGTTTGAAAAGAGTCTGCATCTGTGGTTGTATTAGTTCATTCTCACACTGCTATGAAGAAATACCAAGACTGGGTAATTTATAAAGAAAAGAGGTTTAATTGACTCAAAATTCTGCATGGCTGAGGAGGCCTTAGGAAAGTTACTTTTTTTTTTTTTTTGAGATGGGAGTTTCTGTCTGTTGCCTAGGCTGGAGTGCAGAGGCGCAATCTCAACTCATTTCAGCGGCGCAGTCTCGACTCACTGCAGCCTCCACCTCCTGGGTTCAAACGATTCTCCTGCCTCAGCCTCCTCAGTAGCTGGGACTGCAGGCACGCACCACCACACGTGGCTAATCTTTTTTTGCATTTTTAGTAGAGATGGAGTTTCACCATGCTGGCCAGGTTGGTCTCAAACTCCTGACCTCAAGTGATCCACCTGCCTCAGCCTCCCAAAGTGCTGGGATTACAGGCGTGAGCCACCAGGCCAGCCAGGAAACTTACAATCATGGTGGAAGGCACTTCTTCAAAGGGTGGCAAGTGAGAGAATGAAAGACGAGCAAAGGGGGAAGCCCCTTTTAAAACCATCGCATCTCGTGAGAACTCACTCACTATCACAAGAACAGCATGGGGGTAGCCGCCCCCATAATTCAGTTACCTCCCACTGGGTCCCTCCCAAAACATGTGGGAATTATGGGAACTACAAGATGAGATGTAGGTGGGGATACAGACCAATCCACATCAGTGGTAGATTCCAAGGGCACATGGATTAATTGTAAAATAGATCAAAAAACTTTTCATAACTGGAATTAGAAGAAAATCTCTTCAACTTGATAAGGTGTCTGAAAAAACAAAAAAACTGCAGCAAAGTACAGTGGGGACATCTGCCACTTATCTGACAGCTATATGCCCCCTATTTCATTTTCCAGTCACTGTACCTTTCTTTCCCTCTTTGCCTCACTGCACTGGGTAGAACTTCCAGTTGCAATGTTGAATAGAAGTAGGGAATAGAAAGCACTCTTGTCTTCTTTCTGATATTAAAGGGAATTATTTTTATCATTTCATCAGTATGTATAATTTTTGCTTAATTTTATACTTGCAGAGATCCTTTATGAGGTAAAGAAGATTCCCTTCTAGTTCTAGTTTACCTATTAAAAATACACAAAGCACTATATATTTATTAAAAGGAACAAAAATATTTAGCAAGGTCACTGTACACAAAAGAGGAAAAAAATGGTATTTCTACATACTTACAACAATTTTTAAATGTAACTTTAAATATAGCATTTACAATAGCATCAAAATATGTAAATATCTAGCAATAAATCTAACCAAAGATGTACAAGATTTGTAGGGTGACAATTATAAACGTTTATTGAAACTACTGAAGTGCTAAATAAGTTGAGGCACATGCCTTAAGTATTAGAACAGTACATAACTTTTGGTCTCAGTATCCATTGATGCTCTAATAAATCAGAAGACCCCAAATAAATTTTACTTAGGTGAGTTAAATCTATCTGTATTTACCACACTATAAATTAAAATTGAGAATTTAAAGAAGTGCATTAATTTATTTATCATAAAAATAACAACAAACCCATTATATGCTAACATGAATAACATCACTATTAAAAGTAACTATTTTTGGCCCGGTGCCGTGGCTCACGCCTGTAATCCCAGCACTTTGGGAGGCCGGGGTGGGCAGATCACCTGAGGTCAGGAGTTTGAGACCAGCCTGACCAACACGGCAAAACCCTGTCTCTACTAAAAATACAAAAATTAGCCAGGCAAGGTGGTACACACCTGTAATCCCAGCTACTCAGGAGGCTGAGGGAGGAGAATCACTTGAACCTGGGAGGCAGAGGTTGCAGCAAGCCAAGATCGTGCCATTGCACTCCAGCCTGGGCAACAAGATGAAAGTCCGTCTCAAGAAAAAAAAAAAAAATCTATTTTCAAAAAAGAAAGGTAAGAAACTGCACGGCATCTGGCAGAAAGCAGGAGGCTCCTGAGAAGGATCAGGCCCTCTCATCCCAGCCTTGCCAGCTAAGCCTCATCCTCACTTCTGGCTGGCCAAGTCAACTTCCGACAGGGTCAAGCTTACTTCCCATGGGTTACACCCGCTTCCGCTAGGTCAGGCCTCTTTCTGGAGAATCACCTCATTTCCGGAATACAGTATAGTGCTGGCGTCTCATGGATTAGGCTCACTTTTGGCAGATCAGGCCCACTGCCGGCAGATCAGGACCGCTTCCTGGCTTCCCAAGGGTGAGGTAGGCCTCAGCCTGTCCAGGCTTGGGTCTCTGTCACTTCCATGGCTAGAGGGGAGGGGTAAACTTGTGAGGTTTTGGATGTCTCCCACTGTGACCGGCGGAAGAGATGGGGGAAAGACGAAGACTAGTCTTCTTGTCCAGATTGCTGAGGTTAGGGGGAAGGGCCAGCCCAAAGCACCCCGATATTGTCTGCATTTGGCTAGAGCCGTTAAAGGAGGTGGTGGTAAGCGTTGTGGCTGGGCTTTTCGATTCTGGCTGGCACAGCTATTGCTGTTGTGCTACTGTACTGTGATTTACAGCTGCTGTGTCCACTAATGAGTACTGTCATGTAGGAAACCTATGTGCTGAACACCGCTGGAAGAAATTTAGAATTCTCATTTAATCCTCTCATCAGCTTTAAGGGATGCAGGTGTTGTTAAAACCATTCTACAGGTCAAGAAATTGAGATGCAGAAAAGTCAGTTACCTTACCCAAAACCTCATAACTGGTTACGTAGCAGAGCTGTTCTGAGCTTTTCTTTAAGCCTCTGGGGTCATACCTTGCAGCTGCTGTCATAAAATGGAGGAGTCATGTTTTTTTTTTTTTTTTTTTTTTTTTTCAGCTGCAGAACTCCTCTCTCTCAGGAGGGAAACCAATTCCAAACCCAGCCTCATCAGGAGAGAAAAAAAATTTTTTTTTAATATCTGAGAGCACATATAAATAGTAACGGTACTTAGGAACCTGTATTGATAATCAAAGAAATTGCATATTCTGTGACCCAGCCATTGTACTAGGAATACATCCTAAGGAAGTCGTCAGAGATGTGAGTACACATTTGTTCACACAGATGCACACTGGAGCATTACTATATCAATGAAAAAGTGAAAACCACCCTCAAATCTAATAATAAAGGGCTGATTAATTATACATGTGGTTTAAATACATATCCCTAGTATAATAATTGCTAAGATATACTGAGTGCTTACCATATGCCACTCATTGATTTAAGAGCTATACATATATGAACTCATTTTGCCTATGTGATCGATTATAGTGTGATTAGACAGGAATATTTAAGGCTTGAGAAAATGTTTACACTCTATCATAACGAAAAAAGTGTATTACAAAACTATTTTTTAAAACTGTGTAGATGCAAAAAGTCAGTGGTTAGAACTAAAACATGAAATGGCTGTTTTTATTTTCTTTTTTGCCATTTGGAGAATTTTCTGGATTTTCCACACTAATAATCACTTATTACTTAAAAGAAAATGATTTCAAAATAAAAACATAGTCAGGGTATTAGGCCATGACTGAGGGCCTGATGCCCAAGTGAGTCCAGCTAGTGCTATGGCCACAGGGAGCCAGTGACCCCTGGGGCTGACCATGAGAGCCCTTGGCAAGGTGAAGAGACCCAATTGGGACCCCTCTCTACCGTGGGCCCCGCCCACTGCCCTATTTGCTCAGAAGCTGTGCTGCTGTGAGGACCTGGCACCAGGGTCTGGGTCACCAGAGTGGGCTCCAGTCATTCTGGCCAGCACTAAAACCAGTCACAGAGGCTGATGCTTTCAGACCTAAGATCAAAGGTCTTAATCCAGCTTTCAGAGGCATTCACTGTCTGGCTCCTCCTGACTTCTTGGCCCCAGTTTTCCACTCTCCACACCCCTTCACTTCAGAAAGACCATTTCCTCCTAACTTTCCCTGTACCCATGAAGCCTCCTTCTCCGTATTTTTCCACACTTTCTCATCCTGTACTCCAAAAATATCTTCTTTGTTGTTCCAAGCATATGGATAAGGCTGACAAAACTGGTGATAGCATTGATGAAACTGCTATAAACGCCAGTGTAATAGCAATAACAACAGCTACCATTTATTGAGCACTTACCTCGTGGTATTTAAATACATTGATCCCGTTTAATCTGTATAGCTCATCTGTAGGCAGATACTAGTGTTCATCTTTACAGATAAAAGATCTAAGGATCAAAGAGGCGAAGTAAAATTTCCAAGGTCCTCTCATCAATAAATGGTGGAAACAGCCAGGTGCAGTGGCTCATGCCTGTAATCCCAGCACTTTGGGAGGCCAAAGTGGGTGGATCACCTAAGGTCAGGAGTTTGAGACCAGCCTGGCCGACATGGCAAAACCCTGCCTCTACTGAAAATACAAAAATTGGCCGGGTGTAGTGGAATGTGCTTGTAATCCCAGCTACTCAGGAGGCTGAGGCAGGAGAATTGCTTCAACCGGGAGGCAGAGGTTGCAGTGAGCCAAGATCGTGCCACTGCACTCCAGCCTGGGTGACAAGAGCAAAACTCTATCTCAAAAGAAAAAAAAAAGGTGGAAACAAACTTCAAGCCCAAGTCTGTGCAGCTCACAAAGCACTTTCATATTCATGACCTCCCCAGATCCGTGAGGATGGCTGTGCAGATATGATCAGCCTTCATTCTAGCTGAGGACTCTGAGTCTGGTTGCTGGTAAATGGTAGTGGGGGAGGGAGTCTATTATAAGAATCCAGGTCTCTGGAATTCTAAGATGCAGAAGACATTTATTATGCTCACAGAGTTATCATGGCTGTCTTAATGTGAATTCAGGCCAATCCGGGATTCAGAATTTTATCTATTCCCTTAAGTGCAATTGTGAATTCATCAGTGCCCAGGAAAAGCACTGATGGAAAATGTCACACTGTGAATGGCATGTCAGATATGTGTATATATGTGTGCGATATATGCAAATATCTAGAACAGTCTCATGAAGAAGCATCTGCCAACAAGCTGGGCATAAAGAAATTTAAGATTAAATTTAAGGCGGAATATACAGCTTTGCTTCTTTTTCTAAAAATACAAACAAGTAAAACCCACTCAGGTTCGATGAATGGGGAATAGAAGTTTCCCCATTGTAAAGGTGTGAACTTTGACCCCAATTATAGGGAACGTAAACGACATCCCTGAGGAGTCCTGTGTTCTAGAGTGGATGTGATGATAAGCCAGTGAACAGTGATTATTCATAAGTCTGAATGGCTTGTCTTCCCATGCTGCAGTTCTGGACCATGGCTGATCTTCTTTCTTACAAAACACTCATGAGCCATGAATTCATTGTGCTGGACTCCCAAGGCAGCCCCAGCCCTGTAGTTCACCTCTTCCCTACATGTCTGGACAAATAGATTTGGTTCATTGTTTATTTAGACTTGGCAACTTCCTGTCAATGTCTCAGGAGAAGCATAAAGCAGACCAGAAGTGGAATGAGTTTGTTTGTTTGTTTGTTTTTGAGATGGAGTCTCACTCTGTTGCCCAGGCTGGAGTGCGATCTCGGCTCACTGCAACCTCCGCCTTCTGGGTTCAAACGATTCTCCTGCCTCAGCCTCCCAAGTAGCTGGGATTACAGGAGCATGCCACCATACCCAGCTAATTGTTGTATTTTTAGTAGAGATGGGGTTTCATCATATTGGCCAGGTTGGTCTTGAACTCCTGACCTCAAGTGATCCACCCACCTTGGACTCCCAAAGTGGTACGATTACAGGTGTGAGCCACCAACTGTAGCACAATTTGAAGTCAGGTAGTGGATGCCTCCAGGTTTGTTCTTTCTGCTTAGTATTGCTTTGGCTATGTGCGCTCTGTTTTGGTGCCATATGCATTTTAGGTTTTTTTTTTTTCTAGTTCTGTGAATAATGATGATGGCATTTTGATGGACTTGCATTAATCTGTAGATTGCTTTGGGCAGTATGGTCATTTTCACAATGTTGATTCTTCCCATCATCAGCATGGAATGTGTTTCCCTTTGTTTGTGTCATCTATGATTTCTTTCAGCAGTGTTTTTTAGTTTTCCTTATAGAGATCTTTTACCTCCTTGGAACTGAACCACAGTTTTAAATGTATTTTTTAAGTTTGATAGTTAAGAAAACAGTGTTGTGAATTATTTTAAAGTAATGACTCTTCTCCAAAGTAATCAGCACCTAAATTTTTTAACAGTTTTATTGAGATATCACATACTTTACAATTCATCAATTTTAAGTATGCAATTCAATGGTTTTTAGTATATTTACAGAATTGTGTGACCATCACAATTAATTTTAGTAAATTTTTATAATCCGGCCGGGCGCGGTGGCTCAAGCCTGTAATCCCAGCACTTTGGGAGGCCGAGACGGGTGGATCACAAGGTCAGGAGATCGAGACCATCCTGGCTAATACGGTGAAACCCCGTCTCTACTAAAGAATACAAAAAACTAGCCGGGCGACGAGGCGGGCGCCTGTAGTCCCAGCTACTTGGGAGGCGGAGGCAGGAGAATGGCTCCGGGAGGCGGAGCTTGCAGTGAGCTGAAATCCGGCCACTGCACTCCAGCCTGGGCGAGAGAGCCAGACTCCGTCTCAAAAAAAAAAAAAAAAAAAAAAATTTTTATAATCCCCCAAAGAAACTTTGCATTCTTTAGCTATCACTCCCCAATCTCCTCACCCCACCTCCCAGTCCTAGGCAACCACTAATCTTCTTTCCATCTTCATAGATTTGTCTGTTCTGGACATTTCCTATATATGGAATCATAGAATATGTGGTCTTTTGTGACTGGCTTCTTTCATTTTGCATAATGTTTTTAACTGCCATCCATGTTGTGGCATGTATCAGCACTTCATTCCTTTTTATGACAAATAAGATGCCATTGTATTGACATATTACCTTTTGTTTAGCCATCAGTTGATGGACACTAGGTTCTTTCCACCTTTAGGCTATTATGAATAATGCAGATATAAACATTCATAGGCAGGTTTATGTGTAAACACATGCTTTCAGTTTTCTTGGGTATATACCTAGGAATGTGTTAAAATAGTTCATTGGGAGGCTATTAGGTTGAGACGGCTCCAGCACATTGGGTTCCTATGTAAGGAAACCAAAACCCAATTCAATGTAAACAGTAAATGAAACCAATCAGAAGCCACCAACTAACCTCTAACTAAGGGCTTTCCACCTTAACCAATCAAATATTTTCATGGTCTTGCTTCCACAAACACCTTATAGAAGTTTCCTCTTGCACGCCGTCACTGAGCTGCTTGTGGTCTGGTACTGCTGAATTCATGAATCACTGAATGCTCGAATAAACTCATTAAAATTTTCATGTGCCTCAGCATTTATTTATTTATTTAGACAGGGTTTCACTCAGTCACCCAAGATGGAGTACAGTGGCATGATCTCAGCTCACTGCAGCCTCTGCCTCCCAGGCTCAAGCAATCCTCCCACCTCAGCCTCCTGGGTGGGAGGAGTACCTGGTACCACAGGTGCGTGCCACCATGTCTGGTTAATTTTTGTATTTTTGTAGAGACAGGGTTTTGCTATGTCACCCAGACTGGTCTCGAACTCCTGAGCTCAAGCAATCCTCTTGCCTTAGCCTCCCAAAGTACTGGGATTACAGGCATGAGCCACTGTGCCCTGGCCCTCAGTTTATTTTTAACAAGTGGAATTGCGGGGTCAAATGATAATCCTGTGATTACCTTTTGAAGGAACTGCCAGACTGTATTCCAAAGTAGATCCACCATTCTACATTCCCACCAGCAGCGTGTGGAACTTTTGCTTCCTCCACATTCTCACTAACACTTGTTATCTGCTTTTTTGACGAAAGCCGTCATAGTGGATGATACGGTTTGGCGGTGTCCCCACCCACATCTCATCTTGAAATTTCATGTGTTGTGGGAGGGACCTGGTGGGAGATAGTTTAATCACGGGGGGCAGGTCTTTCCCATGCTGTTCTTGTGATAGCGAATACGTCTCACAAGATCTGATGGTATTATAAGGGGGAGTTTCCCTGCCCAATCTCTCTCTTTGCCTGCCACCATCCACCTAAGATGTGACTTGCTCTTCCTTGCCTTCTTCCATGATTGTGAGGCCTCCCCAGTCATGTGGACCGTAAGTCATTAAACTTCTTTCTTTTGTAAATTGTCCAGTCTCAGGTATGTCTTTATCAACAGCATGAAAATGGACTAATACCGTGGATGTAAAATAGTATCTCATTGTGGTTTTGATTTGCATTTCTTCGACAGTTGTGTTGAACCTCTTTTCATGTGGTTGTATATTTGGACAAATGTCTATTGAGATTCTTTTCCCACTTTTTATTTATTTATTTTATTTTATTTTATTTTATTTTATTTTTTTTTGAGACGGAGTCTCGCTCTGTCACCCAGGCTGGAGTGCAGTGGCCGGATCTCAGCTCACTGCAAGCTCCGCCTCCCGGGTTTACACCATTCTCCTGCCTCAGCCTCCCGAGTAGCTGGGACTACAAGCGCCCGCCACCTCGCCCGGCTAGTTTTTTATATTTTTTAGTAGAGACGGGGTTTCACCGGGTTAGCCAGGATGGTCTCGATCTCCTGATCTTGTGATCCGCCCGTCTCGGCCTCCCAAAGTGCTGGGATTACAGGCTTGAGCCACCGCGCCCGGCGTTCTTTTCCCACTTTTTAATTGGGTTATTTGTCTTATTGTTGAGTTTTAAGAGTTCTGTATATTCTAGAATACAAATCCCTTAACAAATACATGATTTGCAAATATTTTCTTCCATTGTGTGTGTTGTCTTTCGCTTTCTGGATAGTATCCTCTGTAGCACAGAATTTTAAATTTTGATGAATTTCTATTTATTTTTTTCTTTTGTTGTTCATACTTTTGGTGTCATATCTCACAAACCATTGCCAAATTCAAGGTAATGAAGATTCACCCCTGTGTTTTCTTCTAAGAGTTTTTTATCTCTCAAATTTAAGTCTTCGATCCAATTTTTAGTAAATTAGGAGTCCAAGTTCATTCTTTTGCATGTGGATATCTAGTCCCAGCACCATTTGTTGAAAAGACTCCTCTTTCTCTGTTTGAATTATTTTGGCACTTTTGTTGGACATCAGTTGACTGTAAATGTAAGAAGTTCTGGATATTTGGTTCTATTCTACTGATCTATATGTCTATCTTAATGCCAGTACCACACTGTCTTGATTACTGTAGATTTATAGGTTTTGAAATCAGAAGTTTGAGTCCTCCAATTTTGTTCTTCTTTTTCTGTATCATTTTGGCTATTCTAGGTATTTTGAGTTTCTATGTGAATATTAGAATTAATTTGCCCATTTCTGCAAAGAAGCCAGCTGGGGGACAGGGGGTAATGGCATGTGCTGACAGGGATTCTGTTGAATCTGTAGATCAGTTTGGGGAGTATTGCCATCTTAACAATATTTGGTCTTCTGATCCATGAACATGAGATATCTGTCCGTTTTTTTACATTGTCTAACATTTTTCAACAGTGTTTTATAGTTTATAGAGTATAAGTTTTGTACTTCTTTTATTAAATTCCTAAATATTTTATTCTTTTTTATTACATTAATAAATGGAATTGTTTTGTTAATTTCATTTTTTGATTCTTCACTGCCAGTGTATAGAAATACAATTGATTTGGCTGGGCATGGTGGCTCATGTCTGTAATCCCAACACTTTGGGGGACCGAGGCGGGTGGATCACCTGAGGTCAGGAGTTCAAGACCAGCCTGACCAACATGGTGAAACCCTGTCTCTACTAAAAATACAAAAATTAGCCAGGTGTGGTGGCAGGCACCTGTAGTCCCAGCTACACAGGAGGCTGAGACAGGAGAATCACTTGAACCTGGGAGGTGGAGATTGCAGTGAGCTGAGATTGTGCCACTGCACTCTAGCCTAGGTGACAGAGAGAGAATTCGTCTCAAAAATAACAATAAAAAGAAATACAATTGATTTGTAAATAAATTGTCAATGTATACTGCAATTCTGCTGAACTTGGTTATTAGTTCTAATAGTTTTTTAATGGATTCCTTAGGATTTTCTCTATATAAGATCATATCATCTGCAAATATAGTTTTTTATAGTTTTTCTTCATCTTTTACAATCTGGATGCCTTTTATTTCATTTTCGTATACCCTAAATCTTAAAAAATAAATCTTAATGTTAATTTTTTGTTTTCTTAAAGCAAAGTTCAGTACCAATTATATCTCAATAAAGCTGTTTTTAAGGAAACATTTTAACTTCCCTTAAAACCATCACAGTTGTGTGTGGGGGAAGGTGGGAGGGAAGCTGTTAATATGTTGGCCCATTTCCTTCTAAGTTTATTTTCTAGGTATATTTGGATGCTTAGCCATAAATATAATTGGACTCATATTGTATAGATATTTTAGTCCTGTTCTCAGGAACTCAATGCACAGTCAAGCTGTTCTCAGGATTAAGAGGCTTTATGAACATTAAAAACAAAATCTTAGCCCTGTCAAATGACGGTGTCCTAGAACAGGAGGTGGTGGAGAGGCTGAGTGCAGCTGCACACAGAGCACCCCTACCCCTGTGGGCTGGGGGGGCTGTCCCATGGCCTCGCGGACAGCACAGCACCCAAGTCCCTGCATCTCTCTCGTGGGAGAAAATGAAGGTCACACAGGCCGCCTGGATTTCTTGGACTCTTTTAAATGTCTAAATACCTCTAAATGTCTGGTTTTTCTGCTATTCTTTAATCCTTAGATAAGGGTTCAGAGACTGTGCTTCCAAGATGACTTTGGGACCAGGGTGTGTGAGGACGTGGGAAGGCGTGGCCCTTGCACGAGGCCTGGCTGGGAAACGCCGCTGTGATCACATCCCTCATCACTGACTGCTGACCACCTGGCAGTTTTCCAGGACCAAGCCTCCTGCACTGTGTGATTCTGGGAACATCTCCTCTGGCTCACAAGGTCTGAAAGCAAACCAGTCAGCTATGGTATGGAAAACAGTTTTTACTGCCAGAATTCTTCCCAGCAGGTTCTCATGTGACTTGTTTGTGCTTCTGCTTGGCCCTAATCAGTTCATGTTCTGGGCAAAGGCAGTCGCCTAATATTGTTTCAGCAGACGTAACATTTACATTTTCCAGTGTCAATAAGAAGGTTTCAAAAGTAGGATTTTTTCATAGGGACAAAATATTACATTGTCTGATTAGATCATAATAGATTTAACCAGTTCCTCCAAAAAGAGACTGGAATCTCTTTGATGACCACAAGCACTGAGTTCTTAATGTACTTCCTTGGATAAGGCTGTGTGTCACCAGCAATGGTGGCCCGCACTAAAGCTATCCCCCATCTTTCCAACAAGGACAATCCACAGGCAAGCCCCATCACTTAAAGACATAGCAGGGCTGCCCAGGGTGAGGTCTGGCCCTCGATTCTGGTTCTTCTGTAAAATCCACAAAGCCTGATAGTGTTTGGCCACAGAAAAAGTGAAGTTTCCCCAGTGGGACATGTTAGGGTTGAACACTTTAAAGAGAACAATTTACTTCTAATATCAATTCTGAAGGAAAGCAGTAAGGAAATTCCTGTCAGACCTAGGCTGCTTGTATTTACAGGAACCTACGTGCTTGCCAGGCGACCCACACAAATCCCTCCAGGTGCCAGGGTGTGAGTCAACCCTGGTAACTCAACATGGACAGAAGGGCAGACACAGGCCTGGAAATCCCTCTGTGTGCCTAACGAATTCCCCGCAGCCTCATGGCACTGCTTGTAGGTTTCATGACATCTGGGCAGACCCTCTGGGGCTTCTGCCCACCATTTTTGCCTGGCTCTCACCTCTGTGGGCCACCTCTGCAGAGAACTGTGCTTGTCATCCTCCCAGCTTCAGGACACTATCATCACTGACAGGGCACATGACACCTCTTCTGACTTTTTTTTTTTTTTTGCTTATTATTCCTTTAGCTCCCATACCCATCTCCTCACTAGTATGTTTGAGATGTATCCCTAGAGGTGGGTGTCCTCACAGCTGCCTGGTGTCACTGTGTGTGTATTTGCATGTTATTTGGCTTTAGTCCTGGCTCATTCTACTTCTTACTTGTTGCTGCTGCTGCTGCTGCTGCTGCGTGTGTGTGTATGTGTGTATGTGTGTGTGTGTATGTGTGTATGTGTGTGTGTGTATGTGTGTGTGTGTATGTGTGTGTGTATGTGTGTGTGTGTATGTGTGTGTGTCTGTGTGTGTGTGTCTGTGTGTGTGTGTGTCTGTGTGTGTGTCTGTGTGTGTGTCTGTGTGTGTGTGTATGTGTGTTGTGTGTGTGTGTGTGTGTGTGTGTGTGTGTGTATGTGTATGTGTGTGTGTGTGTGTGTGGTGTGTGTGTGTGTTGTGTGTGTGTATGTGTGTGTGTGTATGTGTGTGTGTCTGTGTGTGTGTGTCTGTGTGTGTGTGTGTCTGTGTGTGTGTCTGTGTGTGTGTCTGTGTGTGTGTGTATGTGTGTGGTGTGTGTGTGTGTGTGTGTGTGTGTGTGTGTATGTGTATGTGTGTGTGTGTGTGTGTGTGTGTGTGTGTGTGTGTGTGTGTGTGTGTAGTTTGTGACTCCTCGGGCCTCTGCCCATTTGATATCAAGCACATCAGAACCACAATATGAAAATCACTTGAGCAGTTACGTCTGGTGCTGACTTGCTGAGATCCCAAGACCTGGGCCAGTGTTATCCACGTTCTCCCCAAGGGGCCAGTCATGTCAAATGTGTTGTCCTCTGGTTTATGTTGAACCGATTCCTTCTCCTACCCACTTAGACTGGCATGTATTTAAAATCAGGCATGTGAGGACTCCTCCTATGGATTCCACAAGAACCTTGGGTGGGGGCTGGGGTTACATGGCCCTGAAAAGTTTCTCCAGGGGTCCAGATCTGGGGTCCCAGGTCAGGGCTGCTCCCCACATCTGGCAGGAAAGTTGCACACCATGTGGGCAGTGCTGCAGCCTCACCCATAGCACACACTCCTGGGCCTCCCCTCTGCATCTGGCAGGGCAGTGCCAAGGAGGAGGGCTCCAGGCCACCCCCGCCCTCCCCACTGGGCCTGCGCAGGCCCTATAGTACGCAACAGCTGTCCTCTCCTCAGAGGTCATGCCGAGGGGAAGGCTGGTTCTCTCCAGTCCTCAAGAGACACATGACAGCCTCAGGCCACCGCCCCCTTTCAAGTCTCCACAACACAACACGTCCATTCTGCTTCTTTTTGCCATGACAGGGCATCAGCCTTCAAACCACAAGGCCATCTTCATTCCTACTTTTGGCTATAAGTGGGGCTGGAACAGGGGTCAAGACCTTGAACAGGAAAGTCTGGCTCTTTTCCTGGAAGGAAAATACCTTTCATTTTTCCCTAATAAACCACAAACCCACTCTTCTGCCCCCACCCAACAAGGATGACCAGAAGCACTTAAACAAAAACCCCTGAATTAAACAACCAAATTTCACAGTCGCTCACCCCGCAACCTGCCACACTAACATTTATTGAGCTTATACTGCATCCTACATGCTGTGCTAGGCACTTGGTAGATATAATCTCATTTTATCTTCATCAAAATGCCATGAGGTAGAGACAATCATCTGTGTTCTCCAAATAAGAAATTTGACTCTTAAAAACACAAGTTAGGGAACTTTCTCAGGATTGAGTGAGAACTGGCACCTACCTGATGAACATGGTTGAGATTCATATAAATTATCTGGGCAGAATAGACTTTTAGAATCTGATGCGCTATTAGAAACTCACGTCCACTTGCAAAGTCTTCCTCTCAGCAAGCGAGTGTGGCCTCACTGGATTATTCCAGCACGCACTGCCTGCCCCTCCCAGGGGATGTGCTCAAAACCTGGTTCTGGGAATTCACCCTGTGGTTGTCTTGTCCTGTGCTGGCCTCACTGCCTTCCTCAGATTGGGCAGACCCAAGCTCTTTCAGCAAATGTTGTCAGGTTTTAGAAAAAGACAGAAATTCATATCCTTCTTCTCCCTCCTTTCACTTTGAGGGGATGGTTGCTTTTTAGCCATAGAACCTTCTAGTAAGGGAAGGCCTTAGCAGTGGACATCTAGCAGCGGATAGCCACAGACCGTCTCCACCCCCGTACCTGAGAGGCTCCCAGGGGCTACTGAGGCCCCCTGCAGGCCAGGTTTGATGACTTTGACCCTCTGCAGGTCTCACTTCTTTTGAGGCCAAACTAGCTAGTGACTGTTCCGGGCCGTCTGTGGCGATGGAAGCCAGAGCATCACGCATCTGCTGCATGTTTTCATCTATGGAAAATTAATTCCAGAAAACAGACTTTTTTTTTTTTTTTTTTTAAGACCAAGTCTCGCTCTATTGCCCAGGCTGGAATGCAGTGGCGCAATCCTGGGTCACTGCAACCTCCGCCTCCTGGGTTCAAGCGATTCTCGTGCCTCAGCCTCATGAGTAGCTGGGATTACAGGTGCGTGCCACCACGCCAGGCTAATTTTTGTATTTTTAGTAGAGACAGGGTTTCACCATGTTGGCAAAGTTGGTCTCAAACTCCTGACCTCAAGTGATCCTCCCGCCTTGGCCTCCCAAAGTGCTGGGATTACAGGCCCGAGCCACCACGCCTGGCCTGAAAAAAAAAACAAACAAACAACAGACTCTTTATGAATCCATTTATAAAGGCATAACAGTGGTACATTTCTTTGCCACAGGGATGCCAATGACTGGGCCAGCCACCTTGAACATGGGAAAAGTATTTCACATCAATGGCACGAGAGATCTTTGAGCAGTAGGTGGGGAAGACACCATTTCAGTCTGACGAGTAAAGAAACTGTGGCAAAGAGAGGAGGGAGAACTTGCTTCTCATCAGAGCTGGAGAGCAGAACCTGGTCTCATGATTTGTTCCCCCAATGAGGTTTTTCCACCTGGTACTGCAAAGACCTGCACCAACTTCATGACGCTCAAAACGTCTTTTACTTCTTAAAATCCAAAAACGTTGATCTAGCCCCAGGAGTTTACTGCCTCTGAAGCTGCGGAAGCCAGGGTTCCCCTGTGGGAAGGGCCTGATGCTGGGGCTGCACTGCCCCCTGGTGCCCACTGGGAGTTATGTCCCCAGCTCTCCCACCGGATAGTGGAATCAGGGCCCATACTTGCTTCTTCCGCCTCATCTTCCTCACATACACACTCCTCTAAATGGACAGAAGGGGACAGGGCACAGGGAGGGGCCTCACAGGCCTCCACTCACACCCCCATTCCCATAACCAGATCACCTACCAGAAAGTTTTGACATATTTTTATTAATTAATTTATATTTTTGGAGAGATAGGGTCTTGCCCAGGCTGGACTTGAATTGCTGGGCTCAAGCCATCCGCCTGCCCCAGCCTCCTGAATAGCTGGGATCAACAGGCTCTCCATGTGGTCAAAATAAGCATGGTGAACCCAGTGTGTGCAGTCACAACCCATGGAGGTCCTTCCATGAGTGTCTGTCAAACCCAAGCTGACACTGCCTTTCTCCAGAGAGGTCCCACATCCACCAAGGACATGATGAGGTCGCTGGGGACTCTTCATCCAGTGCTCCACTTCCACTGGCCAGGCTGATGCTCTGAGGACAGGCCTGTATCTTCCCCCCTCTGCAGCCATCAGGGCGTTGATGCTGTCTGTTGTCCTTGACCACTACCCAAAATGGGAACCCCTAGGGTGACCTGTCATCCCCTGTGCTGACGCCAGCCCTAGCTTCTCCCTGGCTCAGGGCCACCCCTCCCCAGCATTCCCATCCGTGCCCTGCACTCTGCCCCACACCCCATCCCACAGTCAGTAAACTCCAGACTGAAGGGCTCTCCCACCTTCTCCTCTCTCTGGCTCTTCTCAGACCCTGGCCTCCCTGTGATGTTCAGGCCTTGGTGAGAGTAAGTGAGAAGCTGGAGAAGGGACTGACCCCCATGCAGGGTGGCCAGGGCCAGAACCACATGCACAGTGGCTGTCAGCCCTGCAAGAAGAGCGCCGCCACCACCCAACTATCCAATTCAAAAGAAAAATCAGCTGAAACGCTACACAGGTGCAATGAAGGTCAGCAAATCCTGGTTTCCATGAGTGATTTGATGTCTTTTTCTAAAACAGTATCAAACTTCAAGCTTTTTGCCTCCTAAAGCTTTGGCAACCTAAGCGGCATTTGATGTGCCTGTTGGGCAATGCACACAGCTGCGGAGCGTGGAGGTGAGGCCAAGCATGGGGATCCGGGGCCTGGTGCCCTGAGTTGAGGACAGGAGTGGGTGAGGACCAGTGGTGGGAGAGGAGAGTAAGCTTATGCTTTCAGAGGGACGGGGCACAGGGAGGGCTGCAGTGAAGCAGGGGAAGTTCCTGGAGATGAGGGAACCATGTTGGCCTGACTCCTGCCCCCCACCTGCTAAGGAGGAGAGAAGGGTCTCTGGGAAGCTACCAGAGTTTCCCTCTTGTTGTGCTGACCTGGGCGGGGAACAGGCAGGATGGGGTTCTAGAACAGTCCTTGTCACTCCCTGGCTTTGGGAAGCTTGGGACCAGCACCCCAAGGCCCAGACCAGGCCCAGGCCAAAGAAAGCACAGGGAGAAGAATGAGGAAGTTGATGAGTAACCTGCGGTGTTCCCAGGGATGTGAGGGGGTGTGAGGGTGCAGCCCCTCCAGGCCCAGGTGCCTGCTGGCTGCTCAGAGGGACGCTGTGCCTCACAGGTCCTGGTGGGTTTGCAATGGGCTCAAATCCTGTGCCTTCCATTTGCACGACTCCAGTTAAGTCATTCAACTGCCCCTGGCCTAAGAGAGGTGAATGGGAGGTAGAGGAGTAAACGTAATGGGTTTTCACTATTTTTTAAATTATGGGAAACTATATATCATATAAAATTTGCCACGTAACCAATGTTTAACTTACAATTCAGTAGCAAGCATGACATCTCCCTAAACAGAAACTCTGTACCTATTAAGCAATAACTTTCTATTTTCCTCTCCCTCCAGCCCCGCGTAAGCCGTAACCTACTTTCTGTCCCTGTGAATGTGCCTATTCTAGATATTTCATTGTGAACTCATGCAGTATTTGTCCTTTCGTGTTTGGCTTCTTTCACTTTCAGCCTAAGTGTTTCCCGGTTCACCCACCTGGGAGCACGCATCAGACTCTCACATTTTTTAAGGCTAAAGAGCATTGCATGGCAAGGAACACCCACATTTTGCTTACCGTTCAGCCTGTTAACGGGAGTTTGCTTGCGGCCCCGGGAAACAGTGCGGCACTGCCCCCGCTATCCACGGGGTCCCTGCCTTCCTCTCCCGGGACTGCGGGCCACAGGGAGATTCTATGCTTAACGCCCCGGGGGAAGCACACTCTGTGGACGCTTTCTTCATGCTGAGCTGTAACGTTCTGTTTCAGGAGTCTGTTTCTTTTGTAACATTCTCAAAACTCTTCCCTAAATAGAGAAAAAGACTAGACGGCCCTGAAGTATTTCTGAAACAAAATAAAATCTGACTGCTGAATGGCATGGGTCGCAGGGTCGCGCTCCAGAAGCCCCTGAGGGAGCCCACACCCCGCGACTCCTGCGACCCGCGAGGAGGTGCTGCCACCTTCTGTGGCAACAGCCTCGGCCGCTGCTGACCCTCGGAGGGTGACCCCGTGGGTTCCAGCCTCCGGCGACCCTAAGACAACAGAGGCCCCCCGGAGAAGGGACCCACAGGCGCAGGGCGAGGGAGCGGCTACGCGCACGGGGAGCCCCGGGCCCTGCAGAGCGGCGGCCGCCAGGGGGCGAGAAGGAGCCGGCGCTCGCCAGCGCCGAGAGCAGCCAGGCTTGGGCGCGCCAGTGCAAGTCTCAGCGGGGACGGGTAACACTTAGAGCCCAGCGCCGCTTTGGACGTGGGGATGGAAGACTGAAGGTTTGGGTCTTTAATGGGCCCTCAGAAGGGAACACTGATTTTGAACACCGGATTTTCTGCAGATGTGACCCTGCGCCAAGAAGGGTCCCTCTCAGAATGCTTCGTGCATGTTTCTCTGAGGTCGCGCGGTCCTGGAGGACAGGAGCATCGTGCCCGCGCGTGTCTGGTGCAGAGTGGGCACCTGCACCCATGCCCTCAATGACCTGGAGCTCAGGGAAGGAGGGAGGGATGGAAAAGAATAAGGCTGTCCCACAGAATGGAGGGAGAAGTGAACTGGGAGCCTGAATCCTAAACAAGTGTCAATTCTGCTGCTGATTTCATCCAATCAACTCACAGGATCCATTGGCACCAAAGGGGGCCAGACCCAGGGACACCGAGGTGACCCCCCTTTGAATTCATTTGAAGGAACATGCAAGCACAACAGCCTGAATTGGGGGCTTTGAACTTAATGCAAAATGCAAAGTATATAAATATGAATACATACTTAAAGATAAGGTAGTTAAGAGCTCTATACATGTTTTTAAGTCTTATTAAAAGTTCACTAAATTTCACCACATTTTGATCACTGTTTACTGTTATTACAGTAGAGTTTCTAGGAAATACACACAAATATTTAGTATAAGCGGCATCAAGGCTGCAAATGACTCAAAAATAGTTCAGACCAAAAAGTGTTTTAGCAACCTTTTTGTAAATTGTCTGAAAGTATGCCAAAATATGAAGTCAAAAGTCCAGGGAAGGGGCATTTGGCAATCTGTTGGGGGTACCAGCAGGAAGCCAGCACTGGGATGAGGGGGAGCGCGTGCTGGGATATAGGGTTTGTATGCATGGCCCATGGAGTAGGGGCCAGTGTAAACCTACATCTAGGTTGGGCAGCAAGGAGGGGTGGAAAGACCTGGAGTCTCATGATGGCCTGCCTGCGTGTGGGGAAGAGGAGTATGGGATGACAGCAACATACCCAAAGCCCCAGGATGGCCCACCTGTTATGCCTGGAGCTGGTACATGAGTTATGGGTGAGCCTGATTCAAAAGCCCAGATGTGCTGCAGAACTGGTACCTCATTTATCCAGTCCCTAGGAGGAAGGCAGATTTGCAGGCTATCAGAGGTGCCGTGTGGCTCACAGTGGTTCTCAGTGACCACATCTGTACCACCCTCCTTACTGGGACTGTCAAAGTTCTTTCCTGAGACTTTCCAAACTCTAAGGCAGAGGGAGAGATCCCATCTCCTTCTCTGGTCAAGAGACTATAAGGGATGTAAGGTGGCTTTTAGAGAGATCTGGTCTGAGTGGGGAAGAGGCAGGGGAATAAAACATCCTGCATGATGCATCCCGGAAATCTATAGAGGCTTATGAACCTAAAAATGATGTATTTGCTGGCTTTGTTCATGGTGGTATAGAAGCCAACAGAAACACCTGCATATTTAGGCAAGATGTATATAGAAATATTCACTGTAGCATTATTTGTAAAAATGAACAGATGCCTATTACCCAGAAAATGCATAAAATAACTGTGGCAGCCGCCTTCTAGTACGCCGGCTCTTGTACAGCCCCTTCACGTATTGAACAGGATGAAGCTGCAATAGCAACAGCATATTGGGAAATTATGTGTGTGACTCTCAGAGCTGGGTCATAAAAGCCAGGTGGCTTATGCCTTGCTCTCTCCTGGATTACTTGCTCTGGGAGGAAGCCAGCCACCATGTCACAAGGCCACTCAAGCAGCCCTGTGGAGAGATCCATGTGGCAAGGGGCTTCACATCAACTTGCCAGTGATGTCAGTGAGTCATCGTGGAAGCAGATCCTCCACCCCCACTGAAGCCCACAGTTGACTGTAGCCTCAGCCAACATCTTTACTGCAAGGCACCCTGCCAGACCACCCAGCTAAACCGCTTAATTCCTAACCTGCAGAAACTAAGATAACGAATGTTACTATTACAGATTGTTGTGGTTTAAATTTTGTTGCCAGGATTGAGGGGCATTTATTGTGAAACAATGGATAACAAATACAAATGTTACAGAATCACACCGTGAAATTTTAGCTTGCTTGTTTTTATAAAGAGGTGGAAATGGCCATGTCATAGCATTCTCATGAGTTCTAGTTCAGAGTCTATGTGAACGCTCCGTATTTGCACACAGCAAGGACTCCAAAACATTTGTTGCTGCGCTTTTCCAATTTTGTTTCCTTCCCTTAGACTTCCGAGTGAGTTCTCTCTCCCTTGATAGGCAGGTACTTTTCCCAGTTTCAATACTGTCTAAAACATTCACATTTGGTGGGATGAATTCATCAGTCCTTACAAGTTGGGAGAAAAAAAAAATCTATCTCCTTTTCAGGACATGAGCTATAATCAGGCCAATCATACCTGAATGGCGACTACAGAAAGTGAATTTTTATCAGTGGTCTCCATTCCATCTTCCAAGCACCTGACTCTTAGGGATGGGGTCTAATTAGGCACTAATGAGGTGGAGATTTCAGAGAGAAAATGCCAATTTGAGTTCCTGGCACCTCTGCCCAGCAATACAAAGGTCTAAGGAAGATTTCATTTGTGTCTGAGTGAGAGAACTGTGTTCCTGAAATATTGAACACAACATTTAGTTTTGTTTTTTAACTTTATCAGGGTAAGCCAGAGATTTGTATAAACACATTGAGATTTATACCTATGGGAAAAAAAAAAATTGGACAGCTCCCAGTACATCCCACCGATATATTCCCTGACTTCTGAAACGCAGGGAAAAAAGCTCACATTAACACCACGGTCCATACCAGACTGCTCATTGCTTCACTCGCCATTTGCCAAGTTGCTTAAAACTACTGGCTTATCCAAGACACAGGGAATTCTTCTGTGCTACACTAGAGTAGAGCATATATTTAAATATGAAAGAGATCATTAAAAATTCAAAGACAACAGAATTAAATGAGGGCTAAAAATGTTGTATGCCTTTGCCAGAACAAGTTAGTTTGGTATCCCCAAACTTGGGTGAGAGCCAGCCCCTCACCCAGGGGAATCTGTGCTCTACTTACATGCAAATCTCCCAGTGAAATGCTGCTCCCTTGCAACATACTTGTACAATAGGGAGCTAAGCAGGGTGGCCCACCTCGAAGAGAGAACAAAGAGAATAAAAAGGAAGTTTGTTGGTAGTGTCTGACTATCCCCCCTCTGCTAGCCTCATCTATGCCACATCTTCACAAATCTCTTCTCTCAGAGGTGTCAACTACTGCCTCTTCCCATCCCTATAGGGTTTCAGAAAGCCCTGAGTGGTATTAGATTTCGGCAGGTCCACAAACAGCATCTAAAACAGAGGTTCTGTGTGGCCAATAGGGTTTCAGGCTATCCTTTGAGAGCCTGGCACAGAACAAGGTCTCCTTTCACTTGACCCTCCTTTGCCAATACAAGGCTGTTTGGCTGGGTCCAGCACCCCATGGGACAAATGTTCTGGCCAAGAATAGTCTTCATTCTTCCCATGAAGCTTTCAAAGTCTTCTAAAGAACACAGGAAATTGTCAGCCCCTATTTTCTGCTGAAAATGGCTGACACTAAATTTTGAACATTCTATGGATTAATCCCAAATTATGGGAACCAAGTTTGCTTGAAAAGCAGCAAAAGTTTTCATTAAACATGAGACTCTGATAAACCATCTCGGCATTACTTACAAAGAATGATGTATTTTATAACTCCAATTACTAACACCTTTCCTCTTTTGACCAAAATTACCTTATTGCCATGGAATTAACTCCAGAAGACTATCTCTGTGCAAAAAGAAGCAGATCCAGAGACTTATCATGGCACTATGCACATTTCCTAAAAATAAACCATCACTAAAACTGAGTACTTTTTGGTCTGTCATGACCCCAGCAGATTGTCACATTCTTGAGGTCTGGACACCTTAACGTGTGCAGTCACAATGTAATCCTCACTCCAAACCAGCAAGGAAGGCATGGGGCCCATTTATAGCTGAGGAAACATTCAGAGAAGTTACATGCCCAATTCACAGAGTTGGGGTCTAAACTGAGACAATGAGCGTGTCTGGTGCTTTCTGCTTCTCCAGGCTGCCTGGTGGCCAGCTGACCCTCTTAATCAGGGAGCTTCTGCTCCGTGCTAACAACTCTGTAGAAGATCATGCTAAGGAAATGTAGCAGTGTAGCAGACCATATATTCGTAAGGCTTAAGATTTAAGCACAGGCCCTGATGTAACCAAGACCAGTTCAAACTCTGCTTCTGCCAGTTACCACCTATTGAATAAGCTACTAAACATCTTAAACCCTCAGTTTCCTCATCCTTTTGCAGATGAAGAAACAGGGTTTAAAATGTTTAGCAACTTATTCATTTATTAATGTATTAATAAGTTATCCTAATAGATAACTTATCCAATTGTTATCATTAAGGATTAAATAACACATGTAACTACTTAGGTTACCATCTGGAACAGGACAGCTACGGGAAGTTATTACAAAAGGGGCAGGTAAAATTCTGAATGAAGTACAAGGACTTACATTTGCAAGCTTATTATCAGAAAGGACTGCGATTTACTGATGTGGCAAATTTTCCTTTCAAATCAAGTAGGACATTACAGTGGTCTTCACTAGGACCTTCCCTGGTGATTCAACAATAACTATTAACTATCCACATACTACCTAGATCGATGGCCTCCAAGGTGGAAAGTAATAATTCATTGGGGCTTGGCAAAAGAGTGCAAACCTTTTTATTTCACTCTTTCAAATTTTGTTTCATAATGTTCACATTAGCGTAGCAGTACATTTGTTGACACATATTTTTGTTGATCAATACATATAATTATGGACACACGCTCAACAAATATTTCTGTAAGGAAACAGCATCAGGTTTGGAGACCATGAGCTAGATAATTTTCTGAGTCAACATTTTGCTGCTGATGCATTCGTAGCTATCAAGCCAGCTTTCCGTTTTTCCCCTTACCTACCATGTTCTGACTTCTACTCCTAGATTAGTTCCTCCAAGAGGATAAAACATATTAAGATGCGGTGGGTCAGCATGTGCAGGTGGTAATGTGACACCCAGCTAATGAGTCCGAGAGGCATGGGTATCTCCTCAGCTTTCAAGATTACAGCCTGAGCTACACAGAAATAAGCTGTGTCCACTTAACTTGCTTGTGAACCTGCTATGGAAGCAATGCTACCCCATTCCACTAGGTGGCAGCAAAATTCTATCCACCAGGTGCCCAAGTGGTTCACCGGTATTAGTGCTTACTTGTTCAGCCCCATTTCATTAGCAAAAAGACAGTGGCTAACAGGATACTTCAATTACATAATGCCTCTGACAGTGGAGAACAGACATTGCCATTTTGCTGTCTACAAGCTGGCCTTTCCTTAGGCCTACCTGAATTTTACATGTATTGTGAATGATCCTCTCAGAAATCCACAGGCCAAACAGCAAAAAGAGCCTTCTGACATACTTAAGCCTGGAGTCAACAATCGAAAGTCCTAGTGAAAGTACAGTTATACAGATGCTATATCAGATTCAGGTGAAACCCTGGGCATGCCACGGATAAAGACTTCTGAAAGTTTTCATTAGCATGGTAGAATAATGAATGTGTCTTACAAATTTCTTATAATAATACACAGAATTTTGAAATAATATTTCCCAGAAGCAGTAGTACTTACCCAGTTAGGCAGGCAGTCTATATACCTTTTTTACCTTTGCATTCTCCAAATTCAGTAGGTTGTTCTTAGCCTCCCTAAAACCAAACATTTTTGGCTAGAGGTGTTAACCCAATCTCTCAACACAAAAATGGAAAAAAATAAACACCCAAACAACAATCTCTCTGCTATTGACTTATAATTATTCCCTCTGCTTAGGTCTTTACTTTTAAAAAGTAAACAGGGTAAAACATTTCAAAATAATAAACTGGGCTACATTAATTACTTAATTTCTTACTTAAATTATGCATTATGTTAAAATCTGTGTCACTTGACCTTCAGAAAAGAAATTACACCACCCTCTTTCCAGTTAAAAAAATTTCAGTTTCCAGGAACTTGAGAGTATACCTAATCTGAATGAGTTAGAAACTGTTCTCAGAGGTCAGGCACGATGGCTCATGCCTGTAATCCCAGAACTTTGGGAGGCTGAGGTGGGTGGATCACTTGAGCTTAAGAGTTTGAGATCAGCCTGGGCAACATAATGAAACCCCGTCTCTACAAAAAATAGAAAAATTAGCCAGGCGTCATGGTACACGCCTGCAATCCAGCTACTCAGGGGGCTGAGGCAGGAGGACTGCTTGAGTCCAGAGGGTTGAGGCTGCAGTGAGTCATGTTTGTGCCACTGCACTCCAGCCTGGGCAATGAAGCAAGACCCTGTCTGGGGAAAAAAAAAAAATTGATCTCAGAAAAATAAGTATACAAATGAGAGATAGAAATGAATAGAGATATGGTATCTCTTAAATTAGAAAACCAGCACATATGCATTCTAAATAAGACAAGCATATAAGAGATGTCATCGTAGAGGAGGCAAACTCAAGTTGAAAAGCTTCTTCCCAAACATACTCTAGTCTAGTACATCCACTGTAGGATATTTAAGACCCCACACACTATTACATCACAACATCGTTTATTATGTGAATTTTTTACAATACAAACAAAAAATACAGAAATGCAATATATGAATACAGCTAAATGCAGAATGGTGACTTTTTTCTCTTCAAGAGGCCATGATTACCATTTCTAGTAAAATAAAGAGACTGCATATAGGTAGAAACAGGTTGGTCATTAGCTTCACAATTTTGCCTAGAAATGATCTATAAATGCATTTTCCCCCCTGCTACTTACCATAAAGTGTAAAAAGGGAGTTAAAGGAAAGTTTCCTTGTTGGTTCCTACCATATGAAAGATGCTATATTCTATTTTAGCAGGGCCAATATATGGAAAATATCTAAATTAAATGTTATTACAAAAATGAAGCAGTAATGAGATTCTGGCTAAAGAGGGCACTAAATGAGAATAATATATATTTAAAGAATCCAAAACAAACAAACAAAAAGAGGTTGTTATAAAAAAGCTCTAGGTGCACTGTAAGCATATAGGGTTTTTTTTTTCCATGTGTATTTTTAAACAATGGAAGTGTCAAAAATAGGGTCAACTGTGTTAGACTAAATTACATTATTGTATATGCTGCACTGAATGGAACCTTTGTATTATAATTATCATAGAGAAGCACAGTTTGCATCATATTATGGCAATTTATCCTCAATGAAAACCTACCAGAGTCCTTTTATTTTGGAATATCCTGTAAACAATCAAACCACCAGAACATGATTGTACAACAGTAAAATGTTCTCTTGCATTAAACTGAAGATATCTGTTTAATAAAAAAAGAAAAAGAAAATGTAGGAAAGGTACTTAGAGCTGTTACTTTCTAAGTACACAACACCCTAGACAATTCAAGGCATCTTAATCTCCATCAAGAACAACAACAAAAAAAATAATTTTTGTCATGCTGTTAAATCCATCATTATGGATAAAACTGGTGCAAATTGGTCAAACGGATCCAACAAACACTGATGTCCAAGCTGGCATATTGGCAACTAATACGTAACTGGTGGTCAATAGAGAGTTTAAAAGATCTTCCCTTTCTTCTTGTTCTTTTCCAAGGTTCTAAATGATGAAAGGGAAATAACCAAGATGAGTAACCATTTGATAAACATGACAACAGCAGCTAACCCAATTACAACAATGTTGGGATTTTCAGATACTTTTTCACTGAAAAAAATTAAAAGACTTAGAAGTAAACAGCCAAGACAATGTTAATCTATAATAGTATTTTCTTAGACAAATATTTGACAAAACTCCAGGATAAATAGTAAAAAATATGGCAAAACCCAATTTTAATATACAAGAACAATTATTTCCAAATGAAACAGCACAAACTAAAAATATCAACTAGCATCACATAGGGTGTTCTTTTCCCCCACTGTCATTTGCATTCTGCAGTGCAACTGCTTTTACAAATCTATTTTCCTCTTCTTTGGGGAAGATGCTAATAGTAGTATAGTGTAGTAAAACAAATGTCAAATCTGAAAATGTTTAGTAACGAGGAAAAACCATATAATCCTTATAGGAATGCCACTTTTCAGTTTTAAATAAAACTATTAAAGAAAAGAAAACCAAAAATTCAAATATTATTGAATTTTGTATAAATTAAGAGAAAGTAATTGATTAGCTGTAAAGGAAATTAAATATCTAATATTTTGTCTTAAGAATTTTATCGTAAAAACATAATCCAGTACAGTTAAAATGTATTCCTAAATATGTAATCGATTTTGAAGAATGTTCTCTTTGTGTGCCAAAAATTGAAAACAACCCTTCTGCCCAACAATTGGGGGGAGGAGGTAAGAAATCCAATTAAGGTGAGTTAACTGGGGAGAATGTTATGAAGCTGCTAAATCATAATTATGAAGATTAAGTCATGAAAGATGTACTGAAAAAATACTGCTAATGGACACAGACTGTATCCATCCATATAAAAATATTTATCCATGAAAACCATTGTTTGGAATGCATGATAATGGGTGATGACTTCTTAAGTGTTATTCTAATGTTTTTTAAATAAATAGGAAAACAATTCTTTAAAACATGAATACACACATTAATTTCATTAATACATTATTAATTTATTAGTAATCTGCTATTAGTTACCTCGAAGAGTTCTGTTGTTCTAAAATACGTTGTTGAGCTTCCCAGTTTGCTTTCTCATCCTCAAACTGACGACGTTTTTCCTCTAATTCTTTGTGCTGTGCTTCCAAATTCTTTTTCATTTGTTCATGGCGCCGCTGGAGCTAAATCATAGCACAGTATATAAAACAAAACTAAGAAATCAGAGGCAGAAGTATGTTTCATCCAGACACCCTAATTATAGGAGTATGAGCATTGAATAGCTCTATTGTAAATTCAGAGTACTACCTGGAAAGCACTGTCAAGGACTCCTCCTACTTTAGGACCCACCCAAAAGGCCAATGACCCAAGACAATAATCTTGGGAAACAGTAAAAAAAAAAAAAAAAAAAAAAAGCAACCAACTTAACAGTGTGGATGGAGTACTTTATAATGGAAAATTACTATCTTATCTCATTTTTCTTTAATCACAAATATGCTGGAGGCTGGGCAGTGAAGACATCACTGTTCTTATTGTACAGATGAGGACACAGTTGCAGAATTTAAATGACTTGCCCAAGATTGCTAGCCAGAAAGTGGAAGAACCAGGACTTGAATAAACCTCCTAATTCCAAGTTTAGAAAGCTAAGACAAGTAAAAAGAAAGCAGGTAGTTTAGGATCCTAGGAGTTCAAAGATGCCAGTAAAGTACTCTGATTCCTGTAAGCAGTGGTTCTCAGACACTGGTCTTCATGCAAATCACCTGGGATGTTTGTTAAACATACAGAATCCTGAACCTCACTCAGATGTACTGAATTAGAGTATCTGGGTGTTCAGTTTGGAAATGTGGATTTTCAACAAGTTAGTGATTCTATTGCAGGTGGTCCTTCCTCCTGTGTGTATTAATGCTGTAAAGAATGCTGACTGAGAGGTAGTAAACACTCATGCAAAGTAACTGCAGAAACAAAGGGCTTTAAGTCCAAGAGATCATTAGATAAATAATTTCATTTAGGTGCAAGTCAATCCATTTCTGAAAAAAAAAAAAGTCAACAAATTTTAAAAAGCAGATTAAATCCTCCTATGCCAAATATCCAAGGACTATTCAAAACCTTCGGTTATCCAGGAATTATGTTCTGTTATAGATTTTACTACATTGGTGAGTTAACATTAACATAATGTTAATTAATATAACATTATTATATATATAATATGCATATTATATATTATATAACTTTGCATACAATTTTTCTTTTTTGCAAGCCCGAAGTGACTTCAGATTTATTCCTATTTCAATTATTTCATGCAATTCTTACAAAACAGAATCACCTAAGACACACTTAAGCAAACATGAGTAAATCTGAGGTAAAATCTTCCTGATGACAGCAAACAAGTTACTAACAAACGTGAGAAAGTAGGAACATAAGAAAATGTCTCTAGTTATTTTTTTTAAATGCAAGGGAATCACATATACACAATTCGGAATAGTAGTTACCTCTGGGAATGAGAGAGAGAGAGATACAATAGGGGACAGGCACACAGGGTCTTCAAATGAGTTGATAACATTCTATTTTTTTAAGCCAAGTGGTAGGCTTACAGTGGTCATCATTCTTTAACTTACATTTATGTTACGTGTAAGTAATTATCTTTTGTGTTAACTGCATGTAGATAAAGGTATAGGTCACAATCTCACTCTTAAGAAACCCATGGGGTCAGACGCCTTTCGAAGTTCAACATTTTTCAGTTATTAAAACCACAACACTGTTTAGAAATAAGTACATACTATATTTATAAAATACCCTCTGGGCTATCTGGGGCAGCAAGTATAATCAAACACATTACTTTTTATTTGTTTCAGTAAAATATATAAATATTCACAATATGTAGGATTAAAACGTAGTTCATGTTAGGTTTTGCAGTTTTCAGAGCTTTTTCCATTCTAAAGTTGTGAAAAACAGGACTGTGAACCTATCTAGCAATTAATAGCAAACTTAAAAATTAACTGGGTTCAAATGCTGGCATACTAAGTTAATTTATCCTTCTTCTTATCTATAAAGGAGAGATGGGCAATAATATCTACCTTGTAGGGCTGTGGTGTGCACTAGACAACACAATAAATGAAAGATGCTTGGTGCTGTGACTGATGTACTGTGCTGCTACTTGTGCCCCAAACAAGTATTTCCAGCGTAATGGATTTAAGGAGAAACTGTATTAAACAAGGCTAAAAGGGTTTCTTTACCTATTTATGTATTCACATGTATCATATTTACATAATATATATCATGTATCATATACATGATGATTTGCAAACTCATTACCACAGGGACGTTGGTAAATACACTCTAGATGTGGTTACATAAAAGACAAAGAATCTAGAATGAGCATGCCTAATTCTCTAATGGCTTAGAGTATCTGGTGGGAACCTTGGCCCAGAGCTCTTCACAGGTCCTTTAAATGTTAACATTCCATCCTTCAAAGAACTATTCAAAACTATCTTCATCATTCATAGTAATCATGAAAATTCCCAAAGGGTTCCTTGGCTACAGATTCACAATTACTTATTTGTAATATTTACTCTTAGCAACATGCCCTAAAATACATTTCCCTCAAATATAAGTTAAACTACTTTTAGATTCTCAATGGAATCTAAGTGTGGAGATAACGTAGTAGACTCTTGATTATTCCTGTTTTTCAACCCCCCTTTGGATACAGATTTTCCAGATTATATGTGAATTACTGAAGAGGTAGAGATTCAATGCATATATTTAACAGGCTGATAAATTAATCTCCAAAATGTCATGTTAAGAACTTTAACTATTCATTTATAATACAATAGAAACAGCTAAGACAGTGATTCTTGATTGGGAGTGTGTGTGCATGCACATTTTGGTTTGCCCAATGATAGGAGGGCACTGCCATTAGCATTTAGTGGCAGTGCCAGGGATGCTAGTCCTGTAGTGCTCAGCAGTCTCAAACCAGGAGGAATTATTCTATATCCCGGCTAAATTAAACTCACAACAAATATAACAACAATGAAAGATTTTAGTAAGAAATTACAAGAAAAGCCCAATAATGTAAGAGAAATGATGTTGAATAAAAACATTTCCTCGAAATTATTTAATATTTTCATGTCATGCATTCTATTTACTCAATGGATTACAGTACTTTTGTTAAGCCTTTAGTCAAAAAAGGTTTCCGTATTTTATGCAGTAATTACAAAGGCAATGCGATCAACTCTAAGAATATAACAGAAGAGATCTGAATCTCTTCTTAATATACTTAGATACAAATATCAGTGAAGCCACATAAAACACAGGGATCTTACTAAATTTTATCATTAAAGATTGTTTTAAAAATATTTTATATTATTGTCATCCATATATATACATATACAAATCCATCCATAAATTATGTATATATATAATTTTGAGACAAGGTCTAGCTCTGTCACCCAGGCTGAGGTACAGTAGCACAATCATGGTTCACTACAGCCTCGATCTCCCAGGCTCAAGTAATCCTCCTGCCTCAGCCTCCTGAGTAGCTGGGACCATAGGCGCATGCCACCATGCCCAGTTATTTTTAAAAGTTTTTTGTAGAAATTGGGTCTTGCCATATTGCCTAGGCTGGTCTCAAACTCCTGGACTCAAGCAATCCTTCTTTGGTCTCCCAAACTGCTGGGATTACAGATGTGAGCCACCACACCTGGCCTTCATCTCACATATTTTAAAATAATTTATTATTTTATAGGATTTTTTCATTTGTTGTTTTTTTTGAAGGCAAAGTCTCGATCTGTCGCCCAGATTGGAGTTCAGTGACGTGATCTTGGCTAAGTACAACCTCTGCCTCCCAGGTTCAAGCCATTTTCCAGCCTCAGCCTCCCAAGTAGCTGGGATTACAGGTACTCACCACCACACCCAGCTAATTTTTGTATTTTTAATAGAGATAGGGTTTCAGCATGTTGGCCCGGCTAGTCTCAAACTCCTGAACTCAAGTGATCTGCCTGCCTCAGCCTCCCAAAGCGCAGGCGTTACAGGCATGAGCCACCATGCCCAGCCTATTTTATAATTTTTAATTATAACAAATTTATGTGGAGAAAACTTCATACTGAAATCACTGATTTATTTTGGGATTACCCATAGTTTTTTCCTACTATTCTCAGACATCTATCAAACTAACTGTTCTATGGATTCTTATGTTCAGTTTATCTTTTTCTCCATCTTTTCTTTCTTGCCACCTATTGAAGGAAATGTCTCCAAGGTCTTTTTGATTAATAGAAACTAAATGTATAACTCAACATCTAGAAGGGTTTCAAAATAGTAGATACATCTTCTGGGATGTTTTGTCATTACCCTGCATGTTGTACATGAGGAATTACCTTGACACTACATTATAAATAAGAAAGGCCCAACCTTAACAAAAATTATCACATTCCCTAATTTTCTCTCCTTTAATTGTGTGTAATTTATCCAGGCATATCTTTAGTTCAAATAAAGGTTATTTCCCTCTTTTTCATTCATACACAAATAAGTATGGTCAATTATTATTATCCTAACACTAGTTTTTGTGCATACATCCACCCCAAACGCTCATCTATAGTGTTCTTATGCCACCTGTATGGAATGGTTTGTAATTTTATTTTTTCACAACTCAAACTTGTTAATTGTAACTTTAATAATTCATTGTAAGTATTCTATTACACTGTCCTACCTAATATACTATGTCCAAGCACTTACATATTGAAGCATATATTATTATAAACACAGTGCTTGCTTCTAGAAATTTCTCCATTTTGTTACACTAGGGTATTAATTTTGAAAAAACATGCATAAAAGGTTATTTTATCTATAAATTTTACTGAAGACACTACTTAAAAAGGAACACAATGTCTGCTAAGAGATGGAATATTAGACTGATTACCTCAGCTTCAGAGTCCTTCAGTTTTTGAACTTTTTCTTTGACCTTCATCTCAAACACCTGCTCCATCTCCATCTCCATCTTCTTCATTTTAGCTACATGCTCCCTTCTTTCTTCTTCCATTTGTGCCAGAGGGCTCCTGTCATGAATATTAAGGGTAATCATTAAATGTCTGTGAATAAAAATTATAACACAGAACTATGAAACAGCTGATGAAAACAAATGAGATGCTATATATGTATGTCATTATTAATATATTTATAACCTAGAACTTCTTTCCGTGATATTCCATATATAAAACTTGATTATTATGAAAAAAATCTAAAAAACAAAGATGTTTTCTAAACCTACTGCATATCAAATCTAAGGATGACATACCAAATAAACTGTAGAAGGAAAATGGGAAAAAATTCCCAAAATACATTCACAGAATAAAACATTAGATGAAAATCATTTAATATGGTTCTTTAAACAACATTTTAACATGAAAAACAGAAAATAAGTAATGAAGTTAACATATGTAGAATATTTTTACCAAAATTTTTTACCAAAATTTCAAGTGTTATCGTCTCTTCTAAGACAGCTGCTAAGAACACAAAAATTATTATTTGTTTTGGTAACTGAACTGATATGCTGGAAACAACTACTAGTCAATACTTAGAGCACTATTTAGGCATACGGAATATTTCTAGGCCCCTTATAACTTCAATGCTCTTGAAAATTCATTCCATTTAACTCAAATACTTCATTGTCTTAAGTTTTAAAGACGTTCAGTGATTTAAAACACACACACATACTTTAGAGATAATCAGGAGCAAATATTTTGTTAATAATTATTTTTAAATGCCAAAAAATAGACATAAGCATAGTTAAAAAAAAAAAAAAGTTCACTCTGTTGACGTTAAAGTCCCATGGATTCAAATCTCCTTGAAGAATTGTGTTCAAAATTTTCACACTGAGATATATTTACAGGTGGGCTTTATGTTAAGGCTAATATACTTACTCACAGAGACACAAGAGAATGCCAAAGTACCTAGTGCTTTTAGCAAAGGAGCAGAAAATGGGCTCTTTGCTTAGAGAATCTCTGAAAATCATTCAATACCCTAGGACAAATTAAAGAGATAAGTACTTCTTTGACTTTGTTAATAAAGCATGCTTGTTTTGCCTCCACAAAAACAGGCTTTGACCATTGAGGTTTATATTTTAAATGGGTAAATTTTATTGCAATACACTACGTTTTTAAAAAAAAGAATTAACTCACGGCTTAAAAACAAAAACCAGACCTTGGATTTCACCCATAACTTTAAGGCTAGTCATTTTAACCCTGATTTTACACACTCTTATTATTGTGACTTTTCTCCTTATTAGGCTAAATATTTCTGACCATCACAGAAATTTTCTTTTCTATCAAGGAAGCAGGCAAGAGAGCTAGACAGAAAACGTTAGAAACAAAACAAAAAGGACCGAATATGGCTACTAGTTTTTCTTCACAAAAAGGAAGAACAAAGATGTGATGTAATGCTATGATTAAGATGATCTGTTTTCACAATTGCATACATTAGAATAAAATGTTATTTAACTCAAGGATATTTCTTCACCAAAAGAAACCTTACTTCTACATGCAAACCTGCCACATATTTTTCCAATTAAACAATGAACCAAAAGTTCTGAAAATGAAACTAACCAGACATATTAACTTAGAACAAGAACCTGCATTTTAAAAGTGGAGTCAGCTGAAACACATTTCCAAGTGTAAATATAATTTTTTTTGTAAAAGTTGAGATGCTTAATAATATATTCCTTATATTAATAGCAGGTGTTTTTAATATAGTTGCCTCTGCTCTCTTGAGCACACCCAGTGTCAGTGACTGCCCTGAAACAGCATACCAAATGTGTGTTTGTGTTTGCCAGCATTCTTCCAGGGAAAGGGTCCAAAGCTTCTGTTAGATTTTCAGAGTCTATAATTCCTACTGTCTCGTAATACCCCAAAAATATTTCTTAGTCTCTAGAAAATAATCTAAAAACAATTATTTAATTGCTAACCTTAAGTAACTGAATATGCATATTTAAGTAATTTAAGATTATCCAATAATATAATTATGATTGTAAATATATTAAATTAGAAATCAGACAGAAATATCTATTCCTACTTATACAACTCATCTATAAAATGTTTGTCTTTATCCTTGGGAAGGATTAGGTAATTTTGCCACCTAAATTATTATTTAAATAATTCTAAGGGGAAAATAAGAGACTGCCGAGAAAACATGCAATGATGTTTCAAATCGTCTTTTAGGCCAGGCACAGTGACTCACACCTGCAATCCTAGCAGTTTAGGAGGCCAAGGCGGGCAGATCACAAAGTCAGGAGTTCGAGATCAGCCTGGCCAACATGGTGAAACCCCATCTCTACTAAAAATACAAAAATTAGCTGGGCGTGGTGGCACACGCCTGTAATTCCAGCTACTTGGGAGGCTGAGGCAGGAGAATTGCTTCAACTCAGGAGGCAGAGGTTACAGTGAGCCAAGATTGTGCCACTGTACTCCAGCCTGGGTGACAGAGCAGGACTCCATCTCAAAGAAAAAAAAAATCTTCTTTTAAATTCAAAATTTAAGTATTAAAAATCCCTGTATAGTAAAATCCCCTGCCATACATGCCTTCAACTGTATCATATCCACAGGAACAAAAATTAGTGATTTAGCACATTTAAAATAAAGCATGCTAAAAGCTGCAATTAAAGGCAAATGCATAGCTTTCACAATTAAATTATTAAGGTATGTGCCCTAAATAAAAAATTTACAGTAAAATTCACTAAAGCTGATTTATTTCCCAAATTATGTTCATAATCATTACATTAAATCACTATAAAAATATACTGTGCACTTATCTTCTGAAAGTCTGTTCGAAGTTTTAAATATGCTAAATGTGTGTTTCTAAAAGAAATTTGCAATTATTTAACAGTTAAGATACTGTAAGTTTTTTAGCCTTGTAAAAATAATCTGACCAAATATACTCAAATACTGTGAAAAAATGTTTATGCATATTTAAAATGAATTTTTTGAAGTCTCTCACCAGTAAAAATGATCTTTCAAATTTTTAATTTTTAAATTAACACCTCACTTCTAGTCATCTTTACTAATTTTTAAAAAATCGAAACAAAAAATTGTGCTTACAATGTAGAAAATGTAGGGAGATCACTTTTTATCTTCACATTTACTATTTTTTTCCAAGTAAACCTTTTATTAAATGGCTGGAAAAACTATTTAAGTTATATCATTGCCTGCCTGCTTTTTAACAGGAAACTCTTACCCACCCACATATAGTGGTAAAGCTTATAAACCTATCAGTGAAATTAAAAACCCAAATAAATGAAAAAAACTTGGTAAAACAAGAAAAAGAAAATGGTTCCAACATAACCCGAATACGAAACTAAATCCCCAAAGACTCAGCTCCTTCTAGAGTTGTCTTTATAAGGTTAAAATTCCTGCAAGCCACACCCCTTCATGTGACCGATAAGAGAATTACAGCCACCACATAAGGATTGGCCTAGTCAAGTTCTACTTTGCTGCATTACACATGACCCACATTTGCAGTGTAACAAAACAATCATGTTTCATTTAAATTATGTGTGTGGTCTTTCCTAAAGAACAATTAAGCAAGTAGATTTACATACTTTTGCTCCAGTGGTCAGTAGGTCACTATGCAAAATTTTCCAAAGGAATTTCACTTCAATAATTTCAAAGATCAATATAAAAATTCCCCAAAATTTTGAGTAATAAGGGTTGCCAACATTTTGTTTTGCCACGTGAGAGTATTAAAGCCAAACATAAACAAAACTTCCAACTATCATCATTATAATTTCATGAAAGGACACGAATAAAGAGTAAAAGATATAACCAAGTTTAATTTTTTTGAAACTTGAAATTTTCAGTAAATTGTCTTTATTTCTATTTAGATCAATGAAAACTCTGTCATGTATCAAGAATTCTGAGAATCTGCCTTTGAAACCTATATTTTCAGTCATTTACTTATAAAGTTTTCCCAAAATGACTGATGGAGAAGGCTATAGAGAACAGAAAAATAAACATAAGGCAAAGAGAGACTAGGGTGTGCCCCAACTTGGAGCACGGTATCTACTGTCACAATTGGTACCAATGACAGACATCAGTTCTGAAAAAGAGTTACCAATAAAATGTGATTTTAAGTAAAGGGGTACAAGGAAGATCAAGGAAAAAGGAGGCAGATAAAACTTCAAGAAGGAAGTTTAGCAAAAAAAAAAAAAAAAAAAAAAAAAGATGGCCCTCCTCTTACTGGGGATCACCTCCTTTAACAGATCAGCAATCTAGATATGACCAACTCTTCTCCCCTTTCCTTTATAAACCCTTGCTGAATTTTCTTTGATTTGAGAGGTTAGTCTTTCTGTGGCTTTCAACCACACATCACCCTCCATACAGGGATGCAAGATGCATTCTCTAAGGATGTAAGTACTTGGATGGCTCCATACTTTCTTTGTCAGAAACAGTTGTAATTACTGGATAGCTGCTAAGAACAGCATCCACTTCTCCAGATCTAACCTTGAGACAAATTACAGCTGACTGGACAAGTTCAGCTGTTCTTCAGATTGAAACCACACAATCTAATTCTTGTTTTAAGTCCCTCTAAAACAGAACTGTTCTAGGGCTATTGACATAATAGAAAGGCACATTTTCAGACAACTACACATATATTTTTAATTTTTATTTCATGTTTCAACAGACGCTACAGTTTGCCCAAAACTATCTCAGAAAATTAAATATAAGATAAACTGATCTACAGTTATGCACTGCTTAATAATGGGGATACATTCTGAGAAATTCATTTGTCACTGCGTCAACAACACAGAGTGTACTTACATAACCCTAGACAGTGTAACCTACTACACACTTAGGCTCTATGGTACAGACACACAATATTATGGGATCTTGTCATATATGCAGTCAGTCATTGACTGAAACATCATTATGTGGCACATGAATGTATTTTACTATTCAATGTCTAACATCTTTAAAAAGTTTAGCTTATATTCTAAAACCAAAGTGTGATTAGCACTTTGTGAAACATACATTGCCAAAGATCAATTTAACTATAAATTTTCAATAGGTTCACCTTCCATTCCAAAATTCTTGTAACTCTCAACTCCTCCCCACAACCACTGTCAAAGAATATATTGCTATGGAGAGTCGCATGAGAGCAATACAAAAAGAACATTAAAATAAGCCTAAACTCACACCTGCTTACTTCATTTATTTAAACATTAGTCTTTCTTTTCAGTTATTCAGGGATATGTACTGACCTATGAGGAAAAGCACCTTACATCAGCTAAAGCACCATAAGTTGTTAATGATTTTTAAACAAAAATTTAACAAAAATATTTTTTGAAATTGCTAACATTTTCAAGACAATGCAAGATACAACCAATAGATAAAACTTCTAAGTGATTTCTTTCAGGTTCAGTATGTGTTATTCAATGAAGTAGTAACAATCTAATTTATCAAATCATATCGAGTATCTATTCCAGTTACAGCCATACCCCATTTGGCTTGATCTTGTAAAATGTTTATTTTCCTATTTATTATTATTAGCATAAAATATTATGCTTGCTCCTGGGGCAATTTGCTTTTTAGCAATGCAAACATTTCTTTTTTTTATATGCATAGGCAAAGTATGGTCATGATTCCTCTCTTTAAGAGATACATTTCCAGTAGAATTCTACTATTTATGCTTTCACCTGGGATATAGTTTAACTCACGTATTCACACAGTAGAATTTTGTATATGCAGAAAAATACTTAATGATACTGTAATCATCTTAATGATACTGCACTACTTTAAAAAGCCTTATATTTGAGACATGGGAACAAATAAATAATTCCTTATATCTACAACATAACAAATATTTTAAAAAACATATTGAATAAGTACATATATTTAACAAAAAATATGTACTAGTAGTATTTTCTTTTAACATACAAAATTATCAGTAGCTTTATGTATGTTTCTTTTAATGAGTTAAAAAGTTCATCATTAATGATAATGAGTTTAAAGTGAATTAGGATTTTATGAACAATATTCACTATGATGGATCCTTACATTTTTATGCCAAAGTTAATACACATTTTGCTAAAAAGAGATAAAAAGCCTTCCTTTTGTTCACATATTGAGGCTTACCTCAAACAGAATATTGTATTTTAAACATTTAAGAAGGAACATTTTTCTATTCCACTATGAGGCATGTTAACCACTATGGAAAACACTATAGCTACTTTGAGAACTTGTCTTTCTTATTTATATAGTTGATCCTTCAGGATTATCTTCTAATGGTAGATGACACCTAGCTACAAATGCACATTATTTAAAATGGTTTTGCAATACAGCTATGCACTGCATAATGACATTTCAGTAAACAAGGGATGGCATACATGATGGTGGCCCATAGGAACTAAAAAATTCCTACTGCCCAGTAGCATCTTGATGATCTTGACCCTGAGTAGGCCTAGGCTAATGTGTGTTTATGTCTTCGTTTTTAACCAAAAAAAAAAAAAGTTTTAAGTGAAAAAAGAAAGAACTTCTAAAACAGAAAAAAGCTTATAAAGATTACAAAGATACTTTTGTACATCTGTTCAATGTGTTTGTGTTTTAAGCTAACTGTTACTACAAACGAATCAAAAAGTTTTCTAAAATTTGTTATTATAAAATAAAAAGTTACAGCAAAAAATATTATTGAAGACAAATTTAAGAAATAAATTTAGTATAGCCTAAGTGTACAGTGTTCATAAAGTCCACTGTAGTGTACAGTAGCGTCCTAGGCCTTCACATTCACTCACCGCTCACTCACTGACTCATCCAGAGCAACTTCCAGTCCTGCAAACTCCATTCAAACCAAGTGCCCTATACAGATATACCATTTTTAATCTTTTATACTGTATTTTTACTGCATCTTTTCTATGTTTACATACACGAATACTTAACATTATGTTACAACTGTCTATAACATTCAGTACAGTAACATGCTATATAAGTTTACAGCCTACAAGGAATAGCTGTACCACATAACCTAGGTGAGTAGAAGGCTCTACCATCTAGGTTTGTGCAGGTACTCTATGATGTTTACAGAATGACAAAATAGCCCAATGACACATTTCTCAGAAATGTATCCCCATTGTTAAGTGACATATGACGTAATTATGATCTTCAATAATGACAGATTTTTAAAAAGTAGGACACAGACATGGTTACCAGCTTCCTCACACATCTCTTTTTTCGACCCCAACATGAAACCACCACAGCTTGAGATATAAGCTCAACAGGGCAAAGTTACACACTTTGTAGTCACTTATACCACTCTAACAACCAAAATAAGAAAACGAAACTCCAGCTAATTCACTCCCTGGAATAGGAATAGAGAAGGTAACCAAGAATAAATTCATCTAAATATTCCTTTTGTTAAAGCCTGTCCTTTGTTTCCACATAATCTGTAAGTGAAAACGCTATCAAAATGGTTCATTCAAAAAAGCTTCTACTATTAAAGCAAAACAATATAAATTTATGCTGCTGTGCATAGAGAACACTACCCACATTTTCTACTGAGTAGCCAGGAGAAATTTAATGAAAATGAAATGAAATTTAAATTACTGACTACAGAAATAATACCTTTCTTGGCGAAAAAAATACATACTTACTTAGTCAGCTGCCCTTTATTCTTGTTGTTATCAACTCCATTATAAGTCACAGCTGCAAGTTTTCTGCTTCTGTAGTTCTCATAGTGGACATTATTAGTAACATCTTTCAAGTCCTGCATGTGTGTTCTGTCATAAATAAACAGCAAGAGTTTGCTTCTATTAATAGCTAGGGGGAAAAAAAGCTTAAAAAGCTTTAATATAAATTCAAAATTTTACCAAAACAAAAATTTCAGATTTAAAATGAAAAAGACTATTGTTAAGGTGGCATTCATCTGTTTGCATTTACACTCAAGGTAGACCAACAAAAAATAAGCTGACTTGACACCAAATTTAGATTCCAATGAGATTTTAAGACCCATAAATCCCCCAAAGCAGTTACTGAAGGATGACCTTTCTATGAAAGAGTATTCATCTTTGTATTATCTATTTAAAAACTAGACAAGATTAGCTACTACTGAAGCTTATAAAATCTAAAAGAAACTGCCTTTTAGCAATATTACTAAGGTAATATATGAGTTTTTATTAATACATAATAATAAATTTCAGATCACGTATCAAGTTGTTTTCAAACAAGGAAATTTTAGAGTAGTTTTCTATTTCTTCAAACTGTCTAGTGAATGTATTTTGGTTAAACAAATTTTTGCTTACAGCATTTCTATCATATATAAAATCAATACATATAAGTCTACAATACATATGAGATGATGTCATCATTATTTCATAATTCAAGACACTGAAGATACCCTTAGCTGCTCTATGGATATCCTTTACCAATGTAGTGTTCTTGGATATACATGGTGTGGCAATACTCTATTGTCAGTCCTCCCTCTTCTCATCATCCATTTTATCTCAAACTACCTGTATCTGCCATCATTCATTTTCACCACTTTACTAAAACTCCTTTCTGGGAGACAAACAAAAAAGTGTATTGTTGGCTGAGCACACTGGCTCACGCCTGTAATCCCAACACTTTGAGAGGCTGGGGCAGGCGGATTGCCTGAGCTCAGGGGTTCGAGACCAGCCTGGCCAACATGGTGGAACCCCATCTCTACTAAAAATACAAAAATCAGCCAGGTGTGGTGGCGGGCACCTGTAATCCCAGCTACTTGGGAGGCTGAGGCAGGAGAATAGCTTGAACCTAGGAGGTGGAGGTTGCAGTGAGCCAAGATTGCGCATTGCACTCCATCCTGAGTACACGAGCGAGACACCGTCTTAAAAGAAAAAAAAGAAAGAAAGAAGTATATCGTTGTACTGTTTTTATCATTCCTTACATCCAGAAAACCTTTACTGTTACTTCACAATCCGGCTTCTTGAATCTCCCTCTTTGTGAATAAAATGTGATATCCAATCACTCTGATTCATTTCGTACTGACATTTCCATGCAATTCTCTGATAGTTCACCTCCTTAGTCCTAAGTCTGGTTTTTCCAAAAATCTCATCTCCCGGACTCTGTCCCTTAATAAATTCACGTTCTCTTATAGCCACAACAGTTACTTCTAAAGCTCTGCCACTCCAGGAAAGTCAGGCAGCTCCCTACTCCTGGCATATCTGGTGGTTGACACTGAACAGTTCATGCTAATTTGTCAATCTCTCGTTAAAGACTTCAACTACTTTGGAAACCTTTTTCCCAGCCTTGACATCAAAGCATTCCATCCATGACCATTTTCTCCTTGGTTGTCATTCATTTTTGGTAAAAGTATATGTCACAGGTGACATCATACCTCTTCACCTGTAAGCTCCCCTTTATAAGGAACATGCCATTACCTTTTATGCCCCAATGCAGATAGCAGATAGGAATTTTAACAAAATTCGTAACTCAAGATTGAAACTGAGATATGATAAACACTTTTTGGAATAAATTTTTGTTACCAGTTTAAGTTGAGAATAGTAACAAACACCTATGCCAATATAAAACAATGTTTATGTAATTTTTCTTTTCTTTCAATACAGGGTCTCGCTCTGTCGCCCAGGCTGGATGGAATGCAGTGGTACGATCTCGGCTCACTACAATCTCTGCCTTTCAGGCTCAAACCATCCTCCCACCTCAGCCTCCTGAGTAGCTGGGACTACAGGTATGCACCACCATGCCCGACTATTTTTTGTATTTTTAGTAGAGACGAGGTTTCACCAGGCCAGTCTTGAACTCCTGAGCTCAAGCAATTCTCTTACCTTGGCCTCCCAAAGTGCTGGGATTACAGGTGTGAACCACTGCATATGGTCTGATTTTAGTTATTACATATTATATATCATCACTGCATCACTGAAAAATCTTTAAAGGTCCTAAGGAAGAATACTTACATGAAATGTTTGTGTGAATGTGTAAAATAAAAGTAAGGTGAATTTACTAACTGTTAAAGTTATTTTTGTTAGTGTCATCTAACATTTTAGATAATTTTCCCTTTTACTAAAATCATTAAAGTCTTCTATACGACTACATAATTCTGATTTTTTCAGGTTATAAAAGTCTTTATTTCCATTTAATTAAATACGCTTTTTCATTTTATGATTCGACCCACTCCTCCATTCTCAAAATAATCTGGTAATTTGCAATACAGTTTTCCCCAGTTTCAGGAATTTGTCTCTTCCATTTCCCATTGCTGATACCATAACTCTTTCTGTTCTCCTTTTGTTTTCTTTCCCCATTTGATTTCTGAAACATCCATCTCCACACCCTGAAAATATCTCTATAATTTTCCTCCTTTCCATCGTCTTCCTTGGTTTGTCTGGTAAGTAAGTCAGTTCTCTCAATTAGCAAGAGAACTTCTTTGAATTTGCCTCTTTCTTAGAAGCAATCACTATTCCTTTGACCTGCAAGATTTCAATTATTTGGGATTTACAGACATCTGCAATATTGGTATTGGTACTGTATTTCCTTCCTTCAAGTAATTATTAAATATCCACTAGATGGCTTTGTCTTAAAGACATGAGCTAAATTAAATATACATATTTTTAATAACTTTAGAACTTTTAGGCATAAAAGTCTTGCTGCTCTGCTCTATTAAATCTTCCTGCAGGCATGGTCAATTTGCTCTGTAATGCTTATACTAGGGAAGCCCCTTACTAGCTGCCAGCCTGTGAACCTTTGAATATTCAAAGTAGCCTCTGGGCCGGGCAGGTGTGGTGGCTCACATCTGTAATCCCAGCACTGTGGGAGGCCAAGGCAGGAGGCTCACTTGAGGTCAGGAGTTTGAGACCAGCCTGGCCAACATAGTGAAACCCTGTCTCTACTAAAAATACAAAAATTAGCCAGGTGTGGTGGCGCATGCCTGTAATCCCAGCTACTCGGGAGGTTGAAGCAGGAGAACTGCTTGAACCTGCGTGGAGGTTGCAGTGAGCAAAGATCGTGCCACTGCATTCCTGCCTGGGCAACACACTGAGAGTCCACCTCAACAAAGTAGTCTCTGACTCAGTACCTAGCTTTCCTCTCTACAGTGTTTTAGCTTTGTAGGCAATTATTGATTGTATACTTTTAAAATACATAAGAAAAAGTTATAGAATGCCACCATGTCAAGCACTGGGCAAGTACCATAGAAGATTTAAAAACAAGAGGAATGCAATGGTAATTAGTATTTATTAAACATTCTCTACTTATATACTGTCACAGCAGATTATATTATTAATACATATTCTTTTGAAGTCACACTATAAGAATGGAAGAGGACGGGAATAGTTCATAATAAAGCCTGAAGTTTTGTATTCTCAAAACCCAGAGGATGACCTTCTCGTGCATTTGGTCTTCTTCACTAAGTGAGGCCTGGCAACCCCAACTGCTGAATCAACTCTATCATGTAGTTCCTACCAAGAACACCGGCTCCTCTGAAAATAAAGATCAATTACATGCCAATTTATTCAACTTCAAAATTCACTCTCATCTCTACTATATTTCTTGAGGTAGCAGTTTGACTCTCTTAAATTTTCCCCCTCACTTCTCACTTTGAGAATGACCTTGTTATTCCATGGATTCCAACTATTATCCATATTTATGTTACTACCTCTCTTTACACAGCTAAAGAGATTCTTCTGTTTTGGGAAAGTAGGGGTATGAAAATTAATGGATATCAACTTAAGACAGACACCTAAAACCGAAGGTTAAAGAGAGTATGTGGTAAAGGTGTAGAGAGGCAAGAGACAGAAGTGGGAAATGCAGAGTGTGGTAGGGAGAGGAAGGAATGTGTCTCAACATGAAAACACTGAGGATCATTTTGATGCCCCTTCTGTTCCTTGTATACTAACATCTCTAGTCCTATTACACTTTTTCTTCACGATTTCCTCTCTGCTGCTGCTTTTCTAATTCATTAGTAAGAGATCCTCTTTACTAGTCCTGGTCCTCTAATCAGGATGGCCTCAATGTCTTGCTCCCATAGGCTTTCCTTCTCTTTCAGCAGGTGTGCAAGACACAATTTAGGGATTTCTTTTTCTCACCTGATGGGAAGATTGGTTTTGTTCACTGTGTTCCAGTACATAAAATGTGGCCTACTCACCAGCTATCAGGATGTGCACCTTTTAACATTCAAATTCTAGCTTTTGACTCAAAAACCAGCCTTCCCTTATATAGTTTTCACAAGTTTTTCACATTAAGAAAAAAGAGCCTCTTCTAATTCACTTTCCATAGTTATTTCAGTAATAAACCTCAACATAAGTATAATGATAAAGTAAAGATACTGATTTTCCTACGTATCCCTAGACAAATTATTTCATAACTTGCTCATGACTTCAAAACCTTGGAGAAAGAATCATCTACATGTAGTGCTTACTTCATTGCTAGACTGAATATAGAAATTTAAATTAGCTACATTTATAGAAGGCAAAAAGCAAATCTGTCCAATTCTTACTTAGGGAAAGAAAATCTTAAGCTATTTCCATCATTGCTTGCACTTACCTTATTAACATATTTCTTAGGATTGTAAAATCACAATGTTCACCATTTTCAACTGTAAGAAAAAAATAGACCGCATATATTATATTTCCACTAAACCTAATCTTTTCAAAAAATATTTCACAGGAACTTGGGGCGTAAAAACAAGGAGAGGAAATGCAAACAGATCAATTTTTTTGAGATTTAACACTAACATAGTACTAATGTAAGGGCATGACAGAGAAGTGTACTTTATTATTGTCTTATTGTAGTTTAATCCTCAGAAATAGATATGTAAATCTAACAAATGAGCTCTCCAGAAACAACTCTGAAATTCTGAAAGGGGAAATCATGTATTTTCTTATTATTGGTATAAAATATACTTATTCTATAATACATTTTAAAAATTCAGTGCGGTGAGTGAAGGGAGAATCACTTTAGAAAATATCTTAAGGTAACCAAAATGAAAAAGGGAGCCAAGAACTTTAAGGTTCTTTACTTTTATTTTTAAAGAATGTATCACAAATAGGAATATTACTTGGGAGTAGAGGGGTAAACTACAAGAGAGATGCAAATCAGTTTCTCTGGTGCATATTTTTAAGGAGTATGTAAGTTCTAAAGTCTCAGCTCAGGAATTGAAAGTTGCCTGGGCATGACAGAGAGAGCTGGGAACAAGGTACAGGGGTCACTAATGGGAAAACTGCCAATAAGGACAGTAACTTGAAACAATATCCTAAAAATTAAAGAACTGTTCAAAATAAACCAGGGGCAATGGTGTGTGCTTATGGTGACATGATGTGGGAGGAGCATAACGTGGGAGGATCACTTTGAGCTCAGGAGTTTAAGGCCAGTTGGGCAACATAGCAAGACCTCGTCTCTTAAAAAAAAACAAAGTTCAAAAATAATAGGAACAAACAGATAAAACAATCATGTCTCAATTTTGGTTTCAGCTTACTATAATACAGAAGATTAAATATCAGATTAAACCAACACAATAAACCTATTGTGAAGTCCAAGAGGAAGGACTTCTGAGGTTTGGTGTTATAACTAAGATTTTATTGGTATTTAAAACTCCTTACTTAACCCTTAATAATTTAAGATAGCAGGTTAAAAAACAAAACAAAAAACTCCTTACAAAACTAGTAAAGAGGATCTCTTATTAATGAAAATTTTTTTACTCTAAATATGTGGTATCAAAAAGGGCAACTTTTGCACTGAGGAAAGATTGTGAAAGTTTTAACTGGGCTTACAAATTTCTTCAATCATTCTTGAGGGTCCATGACCATCTGACATTCTGATAAAAGTGACTGGCCTTCTCTCCAAAATGTTTGATTCCAGGAGGTTCATTAGATTCCCTGGGAGCAAACTTTGGGCCCCAGGTAAAGAACTCCTGAATTTTAGGTATGTTTTCAAATAAGAAAACAGAAATAATCTTAATGATGAGACAGGGATGCCAGTGAGGGACAGTCAGGGAGGGGCAAGTTGAGTATCTCTTATTTTAAATGCTTGGGACCAGAAGTGTTTTGAATTTTTTTGGAATTTTGGAATATCTGTGTTATACTTACTGGTCGAGCATCCTTAATCCAAAAATCCAAAACTCAGAATGCTCCAGTGAGTGCTTCCTTTGAGCAGCATGTCAGTGCTCAAAACGTTTTAGATTTCTTTCTTTCTTTTTTTTTCCCTTTGAGATGGAGTTTCACTCTTGTTGCCCAGGCTGGAGTGCAATGGCATGTTCTCAGTTTACTGCAACCTCCGTCTCCTGGGTTCAAGTGATTCTCCTGCCTCAGCCTCCCGAGTAGCTGGGATTACAGGCATGCGCCACCATGTCCGGCTAATTTTTGTATTTTTAGTAGAGACGGGGTAGCTCTCTGTTGGTCAGGCTGGCCTCGAACTCCCGACCTCAGGTGATCCACTCGCCTCAAGCATCCCAAAGTGCTGGGATTATAGGTGTGAGCCACCACACCCGGCCAACGTTTTAGATTTCCGAGCAATCCACATTTTGAATATTCTAAGACTTAGTAGGATACAGGTTTGAAAAATATCAGCGTATTTAAGAGGAAAATGAGACTGCAAGAACCTGAAATCAGCACTATCCTTGAAAATCTAGACTATATCAATACAGTATGGATATTGTACTACTTACTATAAATACAAATTTTTAATCAGTTTTGAGATCTTACAGCAAGTCATTCACTAAAGAAAATCTTACCTTCAGCAACACCCCAAGGATACTGCCTTCCTCTGACCCTTTTGCCATTAACTTCAATGATAGTATTACTACCTACCACAGCAAGAGGTAAACGGTCCTATAAAACAAAGTATTCTTGTTCAAATACATCTCTGTAGTCCTCACAAATTCAGGAATAAAAAAAGTTACATTACTCAACAGATTAGCCAAAAAAAAAAAAAAATTACTTTTGATAGTTTCTGTATTAGTTTTTAAGGCCATTTAACAAATATTTAGTAAACTGCCATCACATGGTATTACCACCAAGGTAAACAATAAATAAAATTATATTTTCTCTTTAATGTTAAGAATATTCAAGCAAGCATACTTGGTCAAATTATTTACTAAAAATCACTACAGAAAGTTGTTCCATACTTAGGGGGATAAAAGGTAAAAAATACATTGGCATTTGGGGGAAAAAAAGTGGGCTAATGACTAGCCTGCATACTTGATCACAAACCAACTACAACAGTACCTTAAAGCAGGTAATAGTCTATTTGCTAAGCTCTAACTTTGGAACTTCAAATCCTGGTGACTGGATTTGTATTAATCCATGTATAGCCCTTCACAATTTTGTGGCTCCTGGAAATATCTAAGCAGCTATTTTACACAACTGCAGAAATTCTTCACTGGCGATGTATAAAAATTTCATTATTCCAAGATATTTGCCTACATGATGTCATCATTCGGTATACCATTTTTAGGGCCAAACTATGTAGAAAATCATGAGATAAAATACAGAAAACATGTTGATGTTACTTTTTGGTGGGTTTTTATTATTTTTAATTGAAACATAATTGTACATATTTGTGGGGTACAGTATGGTATTCTGATACCTGTATACAAATATGTAATGATTGAATCAAGGTAATTAGCATATTTGTCAACACAAACTTATTTTTCTGTATTGGGAACATTCATAATCCTCTCTTCTAGCTATCTGAAAATATAGACTACATTATTGTTAACTGTAGTCACCCTACAATGCTACAGAACGCTAGAACTTATTTCTCCTATCTAGCTGTAACTTTGGTTGGCTTTTATAGAGACAAAATAAATACATTTTTGTCTGGCAATTAAAACATAACAGAATGAATTCTCTCTTTTCTCATCACTTGTTTTTTAAGAGGGAAAAAAATTACATAATATGAAAGCCACTTAATTAAAAACAATTTGAAATAAGGATTGTGTTATTCGCCTCAGTAGTTTATACAATTCCTTATTAGATATACTAGCTAATCTTCAAAGTTAACTATAAAGTTGAATTCAAAATTAAATCTCCCTAGGCATTTTGTAAGCCAACTACTTAAAACACTGATACTTTTGATCTTTCCTGCGGACGCTGTAGTATGTTTTTAAGGCCTCAGATTACTTTAGTGTATGTACAGGGATGAACCTACCTTTATCTTTTTAACAAGTTTATTTTCTTCTTCATCATCTGTTTCTGGAAATTCATATATTTTAATTTTATGTTCTTGGATTTCTTTCATTATCTAAAATGGAAGAAGTAGTCAGCAAAAGAGCATCATACATAATTCGTATGTTAGTCTTATGTTTATTACATGCTGCTTAGATTCCTATAAGGGTCCTTGGTTCCAGATCCTTTACTGTTTTTAATGATGCAAAGTTGTAATCTAAAATTAAAGTACTATGCTAGTCTTTTTTTTCACTGTAAAGTTGATATATAAACACCAAATCCAATTACTTCAGAAGTGTTAAAGTCATATAGCTATCATATCAAAAGAGTTCCAAAAAAGATGTAAAACTCCAGAAAGGGATTTCTCCGATTGATTTCCACAGTAATGACCTCAGGTCATTTATTTACAATGACTGAGATTCTTCTTTTAGATACAAACTCCCAAGTATCTTATTTAGTTGAATAAACAGGGCTAAACTCACCTAAAATTTTTAGTAGAATCTGGCAAAAGTAAGGTAAAACTAAGTATAGCATTGCTCCCTGCACATTCACCAGAAAAATCCTTGCATGTACATGTATATACACACAAACTGAGGAGCAACAGGTATAAGATTAGGGAAGGACACAGGGAGAAAACACACCTTAGAAATTAAGAAGCTCAAGAATTAATAAGGAAAATGAAGAAAACTAAAGAAGACAACTTATTAATAACATCAGTCAAATTAAATTATCATGTCCAAAATCACTCCAAATTCTAAACAGAATACAGACATCCAAATAATTTTCAACTACCTATCCTTATTTGAACCCATAACAAACCAATGGCTAATATACCTAAACCTATCTTCCCTACCTATACTTATATTTGGGTGCAATTTTCATGGCAAAGGTTCCCAGCAGCTATAAAAGGACCCTGACCAAACTGTGTTACATGGTTACTACACTAGACAGAAGTAAACAGAAGTAAAATTGTCACTGAAAGAAAGTAAGACCACATATCTTTTACAATTAGGGTATGTACCTAAATTTAAAAAAAAAGAATAAACGAGGAATTGCAAATACATCATGAAGAGAAAAACAAATAATAGTAGCTAGCACTAAAAGCAGTGGTTTTAGTCAGAGGTTGTATATTAAAATGACCTGAGTACAACCACCAGAATGTGACCAATTTGAAAGAAGAGGTCACTTCATATTCATCTTTTTTATCAGTAAAAATCCAAATCGAAATACATAATAAACGAAGAGAAATGCATTATATAATAGTATTTGAAACTTAGAAATAGCACATTACAAAATAAAAATAGGAATGGGTAAGTGTAAAACAGAAAAATATTAGATATAGTAAAAACAATGTACTAAAACTTTCTGAAAATTAGTATGAATTTAGCAGAACTTCAAAGCAAATTTTAACAGGCTTTTTATAACAGGTTTCAAGGTATTCTGAAATTCATATTGAAAAAGGTGAAAAACAAAATATTTTGTTACAATAGGACTATACGGACAATAGAGATAATTACAATCTATTTTTAAACATTATACAAAGTTGCTGTGGTTTAAACAATATACTACTGGCCAAAAATAAAGACTACTGCAATAGAGAAAGGTTCCAGAATTGACCCTATATTTCATAAAATGTAATTATATAATGAACCAGACACAATTAAATTAGAAATATGTGTGACTGTGTAACTCAATATTATTGAGATAACTAGACATGAGTCTAGAAAAACAGTTTAGTGGTCTTCCAGCTAGCTTATACAGCATGAGACTCTTAATCTTAGGGTCATAGGTTTGAACAATAACTTAAACTATAAATATCCCATAAAGTGCACTGAAAACAAAATTGGGATATAAGCAGCAAAAGAGAAAATAGAAAAAATATTGTGAAAACGAGAGAGAACTAAATGCTCAGAATAAAAAGAACCCATATCAATAAATACGGGTAATACCAAGTACTACTGGTCAAAAGACAAAGGATTTGAACAGATGTTTACAAAAAGGGGGAAAAACCAGCTTTGTTTTGAAAATGTTCAGCCTTTCTGGAAAGTAAAAGGAAAAGACAAAGAAATGATTAGGTACCACTTCATTCCAAAAAAGTTTTCAAAATAAAAATAACAATGCTGGCAAAGTCACAGTGAACCAGGTGTAGACTTTATTAAACAAATTTGTTTTATTGGGAAAGCACCATGACAAAATGGGGAGTGGGGAGATAAAGACCCATAAAAACAATCATAGCCTTTGAAAGAATAATCCTCTTCCTGGGAATTCATTCTAAGAAAATAATTCGAGGAGAGGGGAAGGGAGGAGAGGGGAGGGGAGGGAAGGGGAGCGGAGGGGAGCAGAGGGGACGGGAGGGGAGAGGAGAGAATAATTCTAAAGAGTATGGGGAGAAATTGTCTGTGTGGGGTATTATTAAAGAACACTTAAAACAGTCATATTTAAAAACTGACAAAGGCAGAAGATTCAAGAGTTATTTTTAATACAGTATAAATGACAATACAGTAAAGCAGTAAGAGGAATGGATTGCAATACATTATACTAAAAATCATAAAAACTGCAAATTATGAGAATGGTATAAGAAACCTGGGTTACCACATCCTGCTCACCTGTTTTTTAAACTGTTGGCATTCCTCTGGTGTGAGTGTGTCTGCTTTGGCAATAAGTGGGATGATATTCACTTTTTCATGCAAACGCTTCATAAACTCAATATCCAATGGTTTAAGTCTGAAATACACAGTATTTAATATGACTGAATTCATCAGTTTGGGAGAACAAGATTCTTCACATCCCCAGTGCTAGTTAAATACAATGTAACTACTTTACTTACTTATCAGAAACACTCTGAAGATGTATTAGGCCAGCAAAAGTTAGGTAGAACAGGACTTCAAGAAGCATTGGAGTGGCTAAGGCTTTGACTCCTGCCCTTGAATCCTGGTCACAGGGTTTTGGCCCTAAAGAGGAATTGGAAAAACCAGAAAGGCTCCTAATAGAATTTCCTAGAATTATCTCTATATTTATTACTCAAAATTTACAAGGTTTTAAAATTTTATTTTTTTATTTAATTTTTTAAGACGGGGTCTCACGCTGTTGCTCTGGGTGGAGTGCAGTGGTGTAATCTCAGCTCACTGCAACCCACCTCCCAGGCTCAGGAGATCCTCCCACCTCAGCCTCCTGAGTAGCTGGGACTACAGGTGCACACCACCATGCCCGACTAATTTTTGTATTTTTTGTAGACACAAGGTCTCGCTAGGTTGCCCAGGCTGGAGGATTTTTTAAAAATGAAAAATGGTAGGCCTCTTTCAACTCCACATTCATTTCTTGCTACCAACTATCGTTCTCTGACAAGATGCTCACAAGATAATCTTCAACATCCCTTTTATTCATTACAATCTGGCTGCTGCCTCCAGTTTGCCTCCGTACTTTCAAGAAGGTGACTAAATACTTCTATCATGGTGCTTACCATTACTTATTCTCTCACAAGCTCTTCTTCCTTATGATACTTTTCAGGATCCTCTTAGTAAGCTAGTCCCTCAAGAGGTACATTCTTTAGAATTTCATACCAGGCTTTCTCTTCTTACTCTATATTCAGTACAATTATTATGACTACAATAGATTTCAATTATCTTCAATTGGTCAAATGACTTCCAAATCTTCATATACAGCTCATATCTCACCGTTAAGTTCCAGATTTGTGTTTACCCAGTGGATATGACACGCGGGTGTTCCATGGGCTCCTTAAAAATCAAAAGCTCATCTGAACCCCCATTTTCCCTCTTCTATGCTTCCTATCTCAGTGAATGGCACTACAATCTTCCCAATTACTCAAGTGTGAAACCTAGGATTCCTCCCCTCCTCTCATCCTATTCCCATATATATAGTATGTGTATAGACATGTGTGTGTGCGTGTGTGTATGTATGTATGTATGTACGTATATCTCCATTTCCATTACTTTAGGCCACCAAGACCTTTGGAATGAGTAACTATACTACAAACCATCCATACTGAAGTCAGAGTGGTCTTTCTAAATCCAAATCTTATTGAGTTATGACCTGACCAAAAATCTTATTAAAGGCCAGATGTCTTAACTAGAATGGCCTACAAAGCTTGTGAAGACATAGACTCCCAAGCTAACCTCAACTCTTAGCATGCCTGGCCTTTCTTTTGCCTCCTACTTCCAATGTGCCAGCGTTTTTGAATTTCTTACAATCCCATGAAAGCACCATACTTTGACATCTGGCCGCAGGCTACTACCTTGGCTGGAACACCCTCCATTCTCATCCTTCTTCTCCTTGGCCTGGCTAATTCCTATTCATCCTTATAGGACACTGGCTTACGATCCAATTTCCACTGGGAATCCTTCTCTAACCTAAGACGAGGCATATTTCTATGTGGTCACAACATTTAATATGCTGTACAGTAACTGCCTGCCTGCATACAGATGGTTCCTCACTATGGTTCCACTTAACAATTTTTCAACTTTCTGATAGTGTGCAAACAATACACATAGAGACCATACAACCATTGTTTTTTTCACTGTCAGTACAGTATTCAATAAATTACATGAGATATTCAACACATTATTACAAAATAGGTTTTATGTTAGATGATTTTGCCCAAATGTAGGCTACACTATAATGTTTAGTAGGCAAGATGTATTAAACGTATCTTGAACTTACGATGGGTTTATGTTACCCTGTCCCAAGTCGAGGAGCATCGGTATTTGTTTCTCCTGTCTTCTCACTGAAATACCCTCTACAGTGAGGGCCTTATCTCAATTCATCTGTATCCTCAGCACCCAGCAGGGTATCTAACACTTGAGAAGGTGCCCAAATATTTGCTGACAAAAAAAGTAAGCTGCTGTGATTTTCCTTATGTCCTTTAGTAATTCTAAATGCAAACCAAAGTCCTCAAATCTAGAATATACTGTGGACTAAAAATCAATGTTTCACAAGAATAAATGAAGATACTAGAAATATTTTGCAAAGGACTACCATTCTAAAGTGGTATTCCTTAACTTTTATAAAAACATGAGAAAAATGAAATAAAGGTCTCTTTCTGTTAATAATTTTATAAACTAATACTGACTAATAATTGAATTGACTGACATTTTAAAATGAAGAGAAACATATATTAAAATTGGGGGGATTAGGGCCCTAAGACTAATAAGATAGTCCAGTCCTTTTACTAACAAAGATTACTGTATATACTTTACTGTGGTAGTAAGGCTGAGAGCCAGAAAAACAGAGACAGTGAGGGGGAGAAAGCAAACATGGAGAATTAAGATAGCTGCCTCCTATTCTCATTCTCCTTGTCTTAAATCCCCTGAAAATTGACACTGGCATTCAGAGAATAGGGAACACAATGAAAGAAGTGTGTAGATGGAATAACACTGTTTCTATTATCTGTAAACTGTGTTCTTGCCTCACTAGTGTTAACTAAAAGAATCTATCCATTTTTATTTATGTTTTTGACAGGGTCTTGCTCTGTCACTCAGGCTGGAGTGCAGTGGTGCAGTCATAGCTCACCAGAGCCTCACTTCCACTTTGACTCCTGAGTAGCTAGGACTACAGGAGTGCACCCCCATGCCCAACTAATTTTTTGTTTGTTTGTTTGTTTTTTAGTTTCATTCTTATTGCCCAGTCTGGAGTACAGTGGCACAATCTTGGCTCACTGCAACCTTCATGTCTCGGGTTCAAGCAATTCTCCTGCCTCAGCCTCCTAAGTAGCTGGGATTACAGGCATCCACCACCAAGCCCGGCTAATTTTTGCATTTTTAGTAGAGACGAGGTTTCACCATGTTGGCCAGGCTTGTCTTGAACTCCTGACCTCAGGTGATCCACCTGCCTCAGCCTCTCAAAGTGCTAGGATTACAGGCGTGAGTCACTGTGCCCAGCCCCAACTAATTTTTTAATTTTTTGTAGAGATGGGATCTCACTATGTTGCCTAGTCTGTGGCCTCAAGCAATCCTACTGCCTTGGTCCCCAAAGTGCTGGGATTACAGGTGTAAGCCACTGCATCTGGCCTGAACTTATCCATTTTTTAAAAAAATTTAAGTTTTGCTTATTTTCATTAATCATTACATAAAACACTAAATATAAATGCCATGAAATATTCAATCTCAGATTTCTAAATTGTTATGGTTTTTCAATTTATACTCATGACAAATTTACATTGCCACTACCTTATTAAGCTATTATGTCAGATACAAGCCTGCTTATTAATCCAGTGACAAAAAAGCAGAGTTCAGTTAATCTAAAATTTTAATAAATCTTAAGGGCGTTTAATATAAAGTATTAAAATCCACATAAAAAGATTTTATACTTAAACACAAAACAATGCTTGCTGAATATTTATTATAATATCCCAACTTTCAGAGAGAAAGATATTTAAAAATAAACATGACAAGGAAATTAGGGAAGTCAACTTCTTAAATATAACCAAAGGGTTAAAGAACATTTCAGTCAGTTTAAAAATTAAACTTTAGGGAAAAAAGTAAACCTTGTAAAAGTCCTATTAAATTTCAGAAGCCTACAAAATGTCAGCAACAGAAAACATTTAGTTCACATGTGTATTACATTCTGGTTGAATTTTTTCCTCTGTCCATTTAGTTTTATATTGGCTGGTCTTTTCACCAACAAATTTAGTTTTCTAATCTTGTTTTTAAGCAGTAGAAAATCTTTTATCATTTCTAGAAGATAAGCCCATACTAAAGAGAAAAGACTATTTAACCTCAAAGTCTACAGCATAATAAACAACTACAGGGCAAACGACAAATTTTTTTTGTATGTCTGTATGTATGTATAAGAGAAAAAAATCCTTCTGTATAAAACTCACTGGATGACATCAATTTTTCTAAAAGTGGTAATCAAAGCTAGAAGGATAAAACACCATTTTAAAATTCATGTTCCAAGTCAGTTTTTTATTTTAATAACAATTACAAAATACTGAACAATGCACATGAGGCAATAATAGCTGAAATCATAAATTAGCCATGCATGCAGTTCATACTTGGTAGAGGGAGGTAGGAGGCACTGAAAGTACACTGTTGGACCAATTTATAATTACTCTAAAAACAAATCCCTCTAAAAAGGGAACCTAGGGACTACCCAGACAAGATGGAAAGGCTCTGATTCAACTATTAAGAGTGCATGGAATTTCAGTCTGTAGTGAGCAGGATATCTGGAACTCTATACATAAAATTCCGTGTCATATTCCTTCACTTAATCCACAATACCATGTACCAATGGGCAAAACTTTGCTCCATTTCTAAAAATAAACTGAGAAATTGTTCAAAGGTACATTTTTATATATAAGAAATAGCAATTTTAAACATCTTACTCCTTGTGACAAGAAACGGCACAAAGCCACTACATATCATTTGAATATAAAAATGTATTCTTTTTAAAAAGCTCTCATTTCCCATGCAATTTTAAGAAACAAAATTTTCCCCAAGGGGATGGGAGGAATGTGATTTCATGAGAATTACTCAACTTGGACAGAGTCCAGAAGATCTAAAATAATAAAATTGGTTATAAGCTGACAAATTTTATTGACTTAACTGCAGGTTAAGATTTCACTCTGTCTCAGTGATGAAAACTTTGTCCAGTTCTGCTACTGACAGTAAGTGACGATAAAGTGTGTCTGAGGAGACAGCTGGCTTCATGCTTACCCCCAGGATACCTGAACCCACAGAGATTCTTAAGGGGGTGGAGAGGTTTGGGTGGGGCCACTTTGTCATGGTGCTAAGGATCACCTACTGTCTTCCAGCATGCATTGCTTCCAGGCCGGGACAGTGTGGCCGAGCAGATGGCTATGTGCTAGAGGGCAAAGAGTTGGAGTTCTATCTTAGGAAAATCAAGGCCCAGAAAGGCAAATAAATCCTCGTTTTGTCTTCACCCGTGTAATAAAGGTGTTTATTGTTCTGTTCAAAAAAAAAAAAAAAGATTCACTCTGCTGGCTTACAGGAAAAGGCCCTGACATGTTAAACGAGAATTATTTAAAAATATAAATTCAAGTAGCTACACAAATACTCATAAAAGGTTATACGGTGTATTGTATTTTTGAGATTACTTTTTTTTGAGCCTTTTAAGTCAAAGAGTCAGTTTAGTGATTTAAATATGTAAACTGACAACACTGTAAAAGAATATTAGACATAAAAGAAGAAACATTTTTACCCCTCTGCAATCTGACAGTGCAGAAATATAAGTATGTAATTAAGGCTCCCTTATCCATCGAGAGTGATAATGGGCACTGACCTATCTTTAAAAAAATGAAAGAGAACAAGAAGCCAAAAATAGAAGAGAAAGGTATACTTGAAGGAATTGGTTTACACTACTGTAATGTGAGTGTTAGATAACTTAATGCTATTTAGCCTGATGCTACTACAGTTCTTTTGGTGGAGAGATGGTGGAGTTACAATCATCAGGTGGCTGAATTATATATGCGGAGTTACTTATCCAAAGGAAAAGACTGAGGAAGAATAACTGGAAAAATCTGCAGTTGTCAACGACACATATATGTACTCAAAACGACAGGGCAAGTACAAAGAACAAAAAAAGGGAGTACAGGCTAACTATAACAAACAGAACAAGCAGATCAGGTTAAAGTCTAGATTCTTAGGTCTTAAATCCTAATAAACAAAAGCTTAGTAATAACAATATGATACCTAAACAACATGCCTATGACAGTTAAAGTGAAAGAGAAGTCAAATAGATTTATTGTAGAAAGAAATGGCACAAGAAAACACTGGCATGCAAGTGTTTTTGATAACCATCTCTTATGAGACTTATAATAAAAATAGCATCTTTGGATTTATTCTGAATATGTCTAACTGGTATAGCTGCTTCTCTTTATTGGTAGTTCAATGAGTAGCAGTGTGGTTAACATGAAAGCTAAATTTGCCACACTGAGACCTCAAACCATGATGGCAACACTTTATTTTCATGAAGAAGGGAAAATCCTTATGAATGAAGAACTAAGGAGTAAAATTACTGTTAGCTTACATAGGATTTAAAAAGGCTTTCAACTAAGACATTTCTACGTGAAATTTAGTACTTCATAATGGGTATAATTGTATGTACTTCACAAACTTAAAGATTACTAAAATATGCACATAAAGGTAACAGTGAGCAACAACAAACAAAGGAATTAGAAGTATCAAGGTACTGACCCATGTCCTGAAGGAGCAATGAAGTATAAACAACACTGCACCCTGTTATCAGGCATCTGACGTCTGTTCACTCGTGATTCTGCATTTAAGTAGTCCTCAAATTTACTATCAATGTAGTCGATAACAGGCTGCCAGCTATAGAATGCAAATAAACAAACAAGTTGCAATTCTACATATGAATTAACTGATGATTGTTAAAGGACAATAATCAGTATTTTCAAATGGGCAAAATGAATTTACCAGTAGAAGGCATGACAAGTTATTCCATATAAAGATTCAAAAATATAAATTTTGTTGAATAAATCTTTATTATTTTAAAACTTTCCAAATGAAAGAAAATAAACTATTTATTGTCGAAACACAGCTAAATTATTAGCATATTTTTGCACTAATAAGTGTATTAATAACACACTTCATAATATGAAAACAATTACATTCAGTTTTAAATTTCAAATGAGATTACTTTAAATAATAAAAAAACTTCATGATGAACTTACGAGTTTTAAGAGTTGACAGAAAATTACCTCAAAAACAATGTGAATTCAAACAAAAATAAAAGTATTATTTATAAAATACTAAGATAAGTACTTCAGACTAAAATTTCATAGTTGTTTTCTTCACTTAGGACTTACAGAAAAACTGAAGGTCTAAATATCAGGTTTAAATTAGGATTGAGATAGAATTTACACAAATGGATAAAATTAAAGCAAAACAGTTTTAAATTTCTTACAATAATGACAGTTCTTCTATTTAGCTATGTTATTTTATAATATGTCTTAAAAACAATTTTATGATAGGTATTATCTCCATTTTATAGAAAAGTAAATGGGTTCAAAGAAGTTAAACAACTTTGTCAGATAAGTGGCAAAGTTGGTATACAAACCCAAGTCATGTCACTTGAAGTTTGGTGACCTTTGCTAAGATGAGAAGTTTTAAAATGTTAAGAAGAAAAAGTTTAACCACCCTAGTACCCCAAATGCATTGCAAAGTTGTGAGGACAAACCCTTCTTACCAATTACTATTATCCACTGCATCTCCAAATCCTGGGGTATCAACTATTGTGAGCAGCAACTGAACACCACCTTCTTTGATTAAAACTTTAGATTGTTCCACCTATAAGAGTAATTGGTGCAGATGTTAATATCATACATTACACCAGTGATTTCCTACAGGGGGTGACGGTAGGGACGTTTGAGTTTATCAAAACCAACTGGGAAACTGTTAAGACTGAATCTACCTACTCCCACATTTTATTCAGAATCAATGACGGTGGGCATTGGAAATCCACATTATTTGAAAGAAAAGCATATATACAAATAGTGTGCCAATCTCTTGGCAAATTCATACTGGGTTTATAACTCATACTTGGTATAAAGAAAGACAGAGGAACTGATAAAATAGTGATCACCACTAAAGACATGTAATGCTTATATAAACTTAAATATGCATCTAATAACACAAATAAGCAGCTTGAGTGATTTAGTAATTCACCGAGTTCAAACGTAATTAATCAGGGAAGAACATCTAATCTATCATTTACAGTAAAAGTGTTCCTGGACTATTCTCTATCATGTTTGGCCCCAACCACTCACTCAAATGAACTTACTATCATTCCTTAATCTTTCTCAGCATGAATGTAGTTACCCTTGTATCTATGTTATGGTTAGGATCCAATCCTCTTCTCAAATGTGATACTCCACATTCTGGACAATGTAATCAGCAAAAGTCCAGACAGTTAAAAAAAAAAAAAAAAGTGTATTCTGGTACGGTGAAACCTTACTATTGGACTTAAATGATAACAACAGTTCCTGGAACAATTTAAGATATTCTGTAACCTCAAGCTCTGTATCAGAAGATGTATTATTCATCCTGGGCATATGCTGCTGTTAAATGCAAAGTATCAGTTTTCAGGAGCCCAAGATAAAGCAAACACGGATTCAAATGAAAAGGGAATAATTCCTCCAGAAAAAGATAGGCTTTCTCCTGATACACATTTATATCAAGTCCTTATTAAGGCTAGAGGCTCCAAGTACGCTGATAAGCTAATTTAAAAGACAAAAAGTTTGGGACACTTATAGAGATAGCCTATTTCATTTTGGCATGTATTATAGATGCTACGTGATGCATGAAGAGACTAACATGTGGAGACTAAGATTGCTGAGCAAGAAAAGTCTGCAGCCACACAATCCAGTAACACTTTCTGAGATGATGGAATTGTGTATCCACACTGCATCTCCAAATTCTGGGGTATCAACTATCGTGAGCAGCAACTGAACAACACCTTCCACTTGTCCATGTGGCTACTTAGTCCTTGAAATCTGATTAGTGCAAATGAGGAGCTGATATTTAATTTTATTTACTTTGAATTAACTTAAATAGCCACATGTGGCTAGTGACTAACGAATACACAGCAGAGGTCTACAGCAATCGAGTTTTCTGTTAAAAGAATTTTATTATCAGGGATAAAACTTATTAAAACTGAAAAAAATAGCCTGAAATGTGGACATGCATGACTTATCTTTCAGAGAAATGAGATGCCAAAGTCTGATCTTTTAATGTTCTTTAAACTGCTTTGATCCTGATATAAACTATCAGTGAAAATTTTGCAGATCCAAAAGATATTTACCCACCAAATATATACTATTGGCAATCTGAATATTATTAATATGTATTATCATTTATCTGTAGATTTAAAAAGTAAACATCAATAAGAGTTGTAGTATTTTCTGATCATCCTCAGTATCAATGACTGATGCACATCATTAGGAGATCACTGTTACATACCACACAACTAAGATAACATGTCTATTATCAGGTTACCCTAATAACATGAGGGAGGCAAACTAACTCAGAGAAAACAATCAGATTCATCTGTGTGAGATCATCGGAACCAAAGGAAAACAATTTTTTTTTTTAGTCAGGGTCTCACTCTGTTGCTCAGGCTGGAGTGCATGGCAGATCATAGCTTACTGCGGCCTCACTCCTGGGTTCAAGCGATCTTCCCATTTCAGCCTCTCAAAGTGCTGGGCCAAAAAACATTTTTAATGGTATCATCTCATCTGGTTTAAGAGGTTTACATTTTATCTGGTGATCTTCTAGTCAAAGGACAACCCAGTCAAACCTAACATCTCAATATCTTGAATTCACCTCCATCTCCTTTATAAAGACAGATCATTTATTCATGATAACTGTGGCTGAAGCAGAAATATCCAAAGTAATCATACCACTCCTTTACCTACTTACTCCTTTAAATAATATAGTACTATATACTAGAAAGTGATACAACAATATAGTTAATCTACATGAATCATCTCCCAATTTTACTTCAAACTATTTCTGGTTCCTTTATTACCAAACGAAGCTCATTGCTCATTCTACCTTCAGTAATATGCTGTATACCAATTACATATTTTAACTTAACAGCTTAAATTTTAAGATATTTCCCTGTTAGAAAAAAATCAGTTCAACAACTTACTGACTTGCTAAGACAAATGAAGATTTGTATTTTATACACTTTAAGGAATGTTTATAAAGCTTCTTTTCTTCTCTGGCCTACGAAATTCTGTGTATCCATACATGGTCAAATACAAAGAAGTCAGTGACATATGGAAAAGATCCAGAAAACATCACTGTAAACTAGTGCCATTCACAGGATCCAACTGTATCCTATCATCTGGTATTACAAGTATTCTCATGGGATCTATGGAAAACAAATTAGTTCAGGTCCAAGAATTTCAAACTTTTCTTAACAAATCTATTCCAAATGGTCACTTTCCCATGCACTTTCCTTAAGCAGGTCACATCAACATATTTTATGGCATCACTCAGGGTTCTCTAAGATTAGCTGCGTAATTTAGTACCAAAAGAACGAATCAAGGGCATTTTCAACGGTTTTTCCCTGAAAAATAAATAAAACTAAAGCTATCACCTACGTATCATCTATGTATAATTAATCTACTGAGACCTCTTTTGGCATTCGAGATTCCAGAAATCCAAGGTACTCATTTTCTAATACTGACTATATACAGTATACAAGAGTTTCAGTATACTGAGTTTTCAGTTTTACAATCTGAGGGAAAAAAGTCAAACAATGTTGATTATACAGCTTCATATAAACTAATCTTTTCTAACTTAATGTTTACATGCCACTTATTAAGGTAAATAAAAAATGTTACTTAATTAAGAACATAACATTTTGAAGAGAGAGTTAAAATTTTCTGTCAAGTGCTTACCTCTACCTACACTTGCTCAAGAGGTAGCATTACAGCCAAAACTCTGAAGAGATTTGAATGGCCTGAGATACACCACTTAGCTCAAACACAAAAGCTATTTTGCTTATTTATTGACTCAAAAGACAAATATCATCTTAATCGTGTTCCAAAAGACAAAATATCATCTTATTCGTGTTCCACAAGAAAGTGAAAGAGGAAGTGACCAATAGTAGAACCGTTATCCCTAAAGAATACTTCCATCTCATCAAGACCCAGAACTACTTTATTGAGAAGAAAGTTGATCCCAAAATTCTAATTTGGCCTTCTATTGTGAACCTCTCCATCTCTTACATCCCTGTCTCCTTACAATGAGACCTCAAATCCCTTGCCCCTCTCATTTTCTGTTAGCAACCTCCTTCCCAAAACCTTTCTTTCTTTCCTTTTCCAACTCAAATCCCATTCTGGATTAACCCATCTTTCTATTCCTATATCATAAAATTCAGGACCTTCAACCTCAACAAGAATTTCCCTGCTAATATTCCTCTTATGTGCTCCTTAGTTTTATGCCTCTCCCATTTCCCAGTAAAGCTCTTCCCAAGCCCACGTCTGTCACAATGCTCAGTGCAGTAATTCACATCTCCACTTAAAAATGAGACCATTCCCAGTCTGTCTGAATCAGCAGTGTACCTTCCATGGTACAGTGTATGTGAAATATATCTTTTTCCTAAAGCGATTTCTCAATCTATTATAGGGATTAATTTCTATTTCAGATTCATCCTGACAACTGTTTACACTATTTCCCCTCTATCTTCAATCTCTCATTTCTTAGAGAATGACTTGCCACAGGATATAACCATTCTCAGGTCTCTTTTGGAAATCATCAAACCACTCTGAGTCCTCTATACTCACACTCCTAGGTACTCCTTTTCATCCCTTCCTTAATAGCCATCAACCATCTTCACTGACTCACTTACTACTCACTTCTCAACCCACTGCCATCTTGCTACCACTTCATTTAAATTTACCTTGCCAAGGTCACCTCTACAGCACCTTACAAAAGCAATCTTTCTCACTAAGTCATAATTGTATGTCCATATTTTTCCCACAATTGTGAGATCTTCGAGAACTTTTTGTCTTATCATCATTGTAGCCCCCAAACTTAGTATAAGACAAGCATTCAAATATGTTATGTGAATGGCTCAAAATCTATCAAAACTGGACCAAATGTCAACAGGACAGTTTCCTGATTGGGCTCTGTGAAAAATTTTCAAGGAGTCTATCAAGTATGTTATCCTAGAGATGTACGTACTGCTTTCACCTTTTCTCACTTTCAAAACTTTTGCAACCACTTCATCTACAATAGTGATTTACAAAACTTCAGGGGCCAGCTGGGCGCGGTGGCTCACACCTATAATCCCAGTGCTTTGAGAGGCTGAGGTGGAAGGATCAGTTGAGGTCTGGAGTTCGAGACCAGCCTGGCCAACATGGTGAAACCCCATCTCTACTAAAAATACAAAAATCAGCTGGGTGTAGTGCACACCTGTAAATCCAGATACCCGGGAGGCTAAGGCAGGAAAACTGCTTGAGCCCAGAAGTAGAGGTTGCAGTAAGCTGAGATCACATCACTGCACTCCAGCCTGGGTGACAGAGTAAGACTCCATCTCAAAAGAAAAAAAAAACAACAACACTTCATGGACCAATAAAAAGTTTCAAAGGGGAACAGCATAAAGTTTCCAACTAAGAACTTCAAAAAATCTAAACAGTGTCATTGCACAAAAGAATTATCTTAATAGAACACATTAAGAAAAAATTAAAATGGACTTTCATCTCAGAACAAAGGATAATTTCTTCCCAAGAAAGGACAGATGACACCCTTTCACTGACATAAAGTATGATTTAAAAATTTTCAAATGCAGGCCAGGCGTAGTGGCTCACGCCTGTAATCCCAGCACTTTGGGAAGCTGAGGCAGGCAGATCACTTGAGGTCACAAGTTCGAGACCAGCCTGGTCAACATGGTAAAACCCCATCTTTACTAAAAATACAAAAATCAGTCAGACATGGTGGCACACGCCTGTAATCCCAGGTACTCAGGAGGCTAAGACAGGAGAAACACTTGAACTTCAGAGGTGGAGGTTGTAGTGAACCAAGATTGCGCCACTGCACTCCAGCTGGACGAAAGAAAAGGACTCCATCTCAAAAATAAATAAATATAAAAAATTTCAAATGCAACAAAATTATAAAATCAAGCTTAATTGTTAGTATACATACAACATTGTAAGCAATATTTTTCCAAAAAATTTTGTTAATCTGGGTATCTATATTTGAGACTGAAACATGAAGTAGAGCTTATCACATGTTCAATTTTTTATTTTACTTCATTTTCATTAATCTTTTGGAAAAATATATATGTAAGTAAAAAATGGAGGTAACATGGTACCATTCCATTCCATCTGAAACATTCTGAAAGAACTAAGGCAAAACACTTCCCTCTCCTCCTTTCACCCTGACAGACACAGGATAAAACCAGTTTGCAGTAGAGCAGTGGTTCTCAAAATTTAGTACCTAGACTGGCAGTAACACATTCTGAGAACTAAACAAATACAAATTATTTGTGCCCTGCCTCAAACCTGCTATATAGCAAACCATGAAGAAAGGGACTCAGCAATCTGTGTTTGAACAAGCCTTCCACGTGACCGTGATGTGTGCTCAAGTTTGAGAAGCACTGGTATAAAGAATTCCAGGACTGGTGTCAGCTTGCATCTTGGAAATGCACAGATATAACTCAGGGTTCTGACGTCCAAGAGGTTAAGAATTAATCTTAATGAGCTTCTATTAATACTGAAAACTTCACTTGAATCAGAACCACTATTTTACACATAGGAGGCTAAAAATCAGCTCTCTGTTCAGTGTACACAGCTTCCCATTCCTTCCAAGACTGTGAATGTGAATAAATATCTCCTTTAAGATACAAGTCTCCTATAAACAGATAACACCCAGGGATGAGAATATGAGATCGTGGTCTTTATTAAAATCTTGCTCCTTATTCAGCTACGTAACAGGAGAGGGCTTTCCTCCCCATTTTTATAAACATTTGTATTTTGAAAAATCAGGATTGTAAGTTTACCAGTCTAATATGTCTGGACTGAGATACAATACTGGTGATCACTCCCCTCTACTGTGAGTGTTTATGAGCTTCCAACGGCAGATCATCTGCTAGACTACTGGGCTTGGTAAGGAGCCAGTCAACTATTAAAAAGATTACATTCTAATTTTCTAACTACATTCAGACTTCCTGAATGATTCTGACCCTGTCTGTAATACTGCATGTTCTTTCCTGAGTAAGTGGGCAAGAGTTTAGATGGTCTTCAACTGGTTCCCAGTACACAAAAGAATACATCTCCATGGTTCTGTCAGGAAAGAGGACTTCTACAGGATTCTAGTAAGGATCAATCTGGTTCTCAAATGTTACAGGTCTTCTTTTTGGTAAAGAAAAGATATTTAACAGTGGTAAACATGCCTTTGTCTTAAAAATCCTCCTAGAGATATTCTCACCTCCATTACCCCTTTGTTTTCAAGATAAAGAGAGTTTCTGGGAAGATATTCACAACAGAAGAGGATATTTTTGAAGTGTTATTTTAAAGGAAGGTAAAATAAGTTTAGACAATTTATTCTGAAGCTAGGCCAATGTAAGAATTCTAATAAATTGAGGGCATGTCACATCTTTAACAGATGCTTGCCTGGCGAGAAAATGTCTGCAATATCTAAAATGTAGGGGATGATTAGATTTTTAAAACTCCTATAAATCGGTAAGAAAATGACAGAAAATATTAAGATTATCAAAACACTTTAATGAAATGTGAACAGTTAATGAGTACAAAAGACATGTTCAACCTCACTAGAAATCAAAGAAAATAAACTCAAATACCTTTATATCTTTATGCACACACAACAGCAATGAGCGCCTAAGTCTACCAAGACATACACAAGAATGTTCCTATTAGTAAAAAACTGAAAACCCAAAGGCTTATCTAAAATAAATAATAAAGGATATACTGATACATTCACACAATGGAGTATCATACTATGATGAAAAAGAACTACACCCAACATGAGTAAAGAATACAGACGTAATCTTCACTTAAAGAAAACAGATACAAAAAAGTGTATGTATATAACGTTCAAGAACAGGCAAATTTATCTATGGAGAAAGCAGTCAGTTAAGGTGTTTATCTTTGTGGGGTGTAATACTGAATGAGAGTGAGCACACGGAAGAAACTAGGGTTCTGGAAATGAACTGTACATTAATTTGGGTGGTGGTTAGTTTTACCTGGCATATCTAAATTCATAAATACCTAAATTAAGGTATTCATAATAGATACCCAAATTAAGAAAGTTCAAAGTTTGTTTTCTTGCTTAGGATTAAAATTTCCAATATTTATGACAAATAAGCATGTAGGATCAAGTTTTTAGAGCATAATTTTGCAGGTAATTTTAAATCTCAAGTCCTATGAAGGTTACCAAACAAAACAAAACACAACAAAATCCTAAAATAGAAAAATCGAAAAGAGAAATAAGAAATACACTTCACAAAAGTATTCCTTTGGGATCTAGTTACTAAACTGCATCTTGCAGTTTGATGTATATGAGTTACTGCCCGGAATATATAGACTGGCCTTCCATCCTGTGCACTGGGATGATCACTACCACTTCTTCAAATTCAGTTAAAAGCATCACTGCCTCAATGAAGCCGACTCCAGCCAGAAATGTTCACTTGCCTCCTCTCTGCTCATGGCCTATATATCACACAAGCAGAGCTCAACAACAATATTTTTAATCAACAGTTTAGAGCAGTACTGCCAAACACAAATACTATGTCAATCACATAATTTATAATTTTCTTAGTAGCCACTTTTAAAATAGGAAAAAGGTTAAATAAAATTGATTATTTTATTTATACATCCAAAATACTATCACTGCAGTAATCAATCAATATAAAAAATTATTGAGATTTTTTTTCCATGCTCAGTCTCAGACATCTGTGGTATATTTTATATTTGCAGAACATCACAATTCAGACCACCCACATTTCAAAGATTAATAGCCACACAGGGCTACAGGTTGCTGTAATATTTAATAAAAAGGGCATATCTAGAATCCAGCCCCTTGCTCTATAAAGTATGATCTACCATCCAGCAGCATCAGCATCGCCTGTGATCTTGCTAGAAATGTAGAAATTGCAGCCCATCTCAGACCTACTAGAAGAACTAAATTTAACAGGATATCCAGGATTGGAATGCACAGCAAAGACTGAGAAGCAGTAAATTAGATCACATATACCTTGGGAGTCTTACAGAATTGCTATTGCCATTCATCTATGATATGGTATTATGCCACTGACTAATACAGAACACTGTATTTAAATAACAAAAGCTTTTCTATAAATCATGTTTTCTCTACACTATCCAATGCAATTTTCTGCAATGATGAAAATCTTCATATGTGCTGCAAAAAATGGCAGCCACTTGCCACATGAGCTGTTAAGCACCTGAAATGTAACTGGAGCAAATGAAAAATTGCATTTTTAGTTTAACTAATTTTAATTGATTTAAACATGTGGCAAATGACTACTATACTAGATAGCACAACTCCAGGGGAATTGGTTACTATGTCACAATGTCATCTCTAGGAGAGTCCTCGGGACAAATTTGGAAAGTTCTAGTCAAGATAATTGTTCTGATTAACTGTACTTCTTTTGTTTTTTAATTTTATGAAGTCATATTTACTATCTTACACTGAATAAAGGCAAATTTGTATCTTACTTCTAAGGAAGCATAATAAAAGTTACGATATGTGCTTTGTATTAATATTATTCCAGCTTATCATCAATTAACAATACTAATATCCATACCTGTACAGTCTTTTTAATTCTATGAGAAGGACCTGGATACTCTGGAGAATACAAATCTGTGAGGAATAATGAGTTGATTAACGTCGACTTTCCCAATCCAGATTCACCTAAAAGAAATAAGGGAAAATATCTGTTAAATTCACCCACTTTACCCAACCTTAAATATTCAACAGATGCTATAATCGAACTTGCTTTATGCAAGTACTTCTTGGTGAAACAATGAAATGACATTAGAAAATATGCTACAAAGAGTAAGTATCTTGTCCTCAGTTTCTTAGCTATCAAATTAGACTCATGTTTCCAGGGATTCTTTTCAGTCTTCTAATTATACCACTTATATTCATTAAAAGTAATGTATCTAATAATGTACATTTTTAACAGTAATATATTCCCAAAGAAAAAAGTCATTATTAAAAAATCCAAGTTGGATTACACATTGCTGCTTGAGTGAAATAAAGTTTTTCTTTACTAATAGACAATAATGAATGACCAAAACAAGAAATCATGCAGCCATAAAAAGCAAAAATCTGCTAATACAAAGAATAATTAATTACAATGAACATCTCCACATAAAATTCTAAATCACAAAAAATACTTTCTAATTTAGCCACCCATCAGTCTAAATATAAGGGTACTTCTCCCAAACCAGAATCCAAAAAAATCTTAGGTAATTACTTTTTATACTGCTTCTACTCGAGGTAGGAGGTAGACATGAAGGAAGCTAGGGCATGATTTGTACTCAGATCACGTACTCTTTTTTGACTCTCCATGTCTAGTCTAATATACATAGTCTAGTGTATAGTAACTATTACAAGTATACCAAAATATAAATGGCTTCAAGGTATATATAACCTAAGGTTAAAATAAATTATAAACCATATTACGATAATTAACATGGCAAAGAGTTAAAGTATGTATTGTTAATAATTCACTTAGAATAATAGGCATGTTTAGCCTAAGTAACTGATGTCACAATATATGTCTAGGAGGAATTCTTTTTGTATCAGCTCTCAAAAGAGATAAGATCCTTTCCACATGGTCCGGGCTTACCCCTTTGACTGACAGCACGCCACTTTTTACTAGATGTAAAAATGCCAAAAATGTCTAAGTCACAGGAAAGTAACATGGGTTGGCCACACCCAATTCTTTCTTAACTCTTATACCTTGAAAGCAGAAAGACTAGAATAAAACCCAAGCATTTGGATGTTATCAGAAATATCTACAATATTTCCCTTTGGAAATATAAATGAAAATTTTAGTATATACAATAATGTTTTGGGAAATTAAAAAGTATGCTCATTAAAAAATTAACACTGTACTCAATAAATTATGTTTAGAGGTTTTTTAAGTTTTTTTCCCCTTTTTATTTGTGGTGAGGAGTGGGGGAACAAGACGACACAGGACAAAGGGAAAAGAGAGAGGAAGAAAAATAAAAGTCTGAGAGGTAACACACCAAAATGTAAATAGTGGCTATTCTGGGGATAGTACAATGTGGATGATTTTTCTTAGTTTGTTATACTTCGGGGTGCTGTAAACTTCCTTCCATATGATTCTATTATTTTCATAATTTAAAAAGCATTACTGAGTGGCATCAGCAAAACGGCAAATTAAAAAGCTCAAAGCCACATTTCCTCACAGAAACACCAAAAACAACCATAAACTCGTAGAATTAACCTTACAGGACCTGTGAAAAACAGTCAAAGGTCTATAGTGACGAAGCAAATGCCCAATTAAGGAAAAAAACATGCAAACCTTTTGTGACATTTTTCTGTGATCTTGTCCCACCCCTTCCACAGTTTATCTGGGTCTCAAGAAGGCAGCAAACCAATTCCCAATTCACTCCCTTCAAATGGGCGGGAAGAGTGCAGACCTAACTTGTAACATTTTAACCTCTCTGGTCTGCCAGAAGAACTGATCCCTATTTTGCCTAACTGGGACCTCGTTTGGTGAGAGAAGCAATGGGCACCACTTATGAAAGCTGCAAGAGGACACAATAGATATTTGGGGCATAAGATTACAGTGGGTAGATATAATAGAACATCTGAGCATCCAGGTGAGACTCTTTGGGAAATTAAGACATTCAAAAGCAGCCATGCATACAGGAGGAATTGAGAAAGCGACCCACAGGCCTAGGCAATACAAATGCTCAGAAAAGAAGATCCTAAGCTTTCATCTTGGGGTGATCACTAGGTTAAGGGAATGCTCAACTCATCAGCAGAGAAATGCCCCGGTAGTACACAGCCAGTGTGCAACTGAGAGAGGTGACTCTTTCAAATACTCAGTTTTCAAAAAACATCACAAGGCATGCAACAAGGTATAGGAAAATATGGCCCAAAGGAACAAAAATTTCCAGAAACTATTCCTGAAGAATTACAGATATTAGACTTATTAGACAGACTTGAAAGTAGCTGTCTTAACTATGCCCAAAGAGCTAAAGAAAAAAATGAACCAAAATGAATGGGAATCAGGAAAATAATAAGCAAAATGAGAATATCAATAAAGAGGAATTATAAAAACAAATTGTGGAGCTGAAAAATACAGTATTTGAATTGAAAATGTCACTATTATATAGGTTCAATAGTAGAACTGAGTAGGCAAAAGAAAAAACTCAGTAAACCTGAAGACAGTTGAAATTATCAAATCTGAGCAGAAAGAAAAAAGACGAAAAGTAAACAGAGCCCAAGAGATTATGAAACAAAACAGCTGGACCAATATATACCCAATGGATGTTTCAGAGGAAGAGAAATGGACAGAGATTATATGAAGGAAAAAACTCCCCAAAGGTGATGAAACCGATGAATCTACAAATCCAAGGATCTCAACAAACTCCAAGTAAGAAAAATTCACAACCAATATCAACACAATTACAATCAAACTGTCAAAAGCCAAGACAGAATCTTGAAAGTGGCAAAAGAGAAGCAACTCACTGCATAGTCAGAGTCCTCAAATAAGACTATAAGCCAACTTTCTGGCAGAAACCTTGGAGGCCTGAAGGCAGTGCAATGATACATTCAAAGCGCTGCAACAACTGTCAAATGCAAATTCTGTATCTGGCAAAAGCGACCATTATAAATGAGGGAGAAATAAAGACATTCCCCAATAAACAAAACCTGAGGGAGGTTCATTATCACTACACATATATTACAAGAAATACTGAAGGTAGTCCTTCAGGTTGAAATAAAAAGACTCTAGACAGTAACTCAAAGCAATATAAAGATATAAAGATCCCGTAAAGGTAAATGCAAGGGCAAATATAAAAGCCAGTATTATTAAAATTTTGGTTTGCAAGTTCACCTTATATTTTCTACGAGTTTTTAAAGGCAAATGCATTAAAAAATCATGAATTTGTGTTAATAGGTACATCAAGTATAATACCGTAACTCACGACATCAATAACATGAGAGGGACAGAGCAGTGGATGTGTAGTTGTTCAATGTGATTTAAGTTAAACTGGCATAAAAAATTAGACTGTAATAACTTTAGGATATTATGTATTATCCCTATAATAACCAAAGAAAATTTCTATAAAGTATACCAAAAAGAAAAAAAAAAAGAGAGAAGGGAATCAAATTGTGTCACTACAAAAAATCAAGTAAACACAAACGAAGGCAGTAATGGAAGAAATGAAGGACAAAACAGCTAAAAGACATACAGAAAACAAAATGGCAAAAGTTAGTTCTTCCTTATTAGTATTTATAGGTAAATTGATTAAACTCCCCCAATTAAAGTCACAGAATGTCATAATAAATAAAATGGCATGACCCAACTGCGTATCTATAAAAGACACATTGTAGATCTAAGAAAACACATAGGTTCAAAGTAAAAGGTTAGAAAAAGATAAGTCATGCAAATAGTAACCAGAAAGGTAAAGAAGCCATACTAATATTAGACAAAATAGTCTCACGTCAAAAACTATTATCAAAGACAAAGAAGGACTTTAAATGTTGATAAATTGGTCACTTTGCTAAGATGATGTAACAATTAAAAACATATATATAAGCAAACATCAGAACTTTAAATTATGTGAAGCAAACACTGGCAGAATTAAAGGGAGAAACAGACAGTTCTATAATAATAGTTGGAGACTTCAATACTCCAGTTTCAATAATGGACAGGGCAACTAGACGGAAAATAAGCAAGGAAATAGAGGATACGAACAAAACTGTAAATCAATTGAAGCTAACAGACAGACAAAACACTGCATCCAACAACAGTGGTCTACACATTTTTCTCAAGGGCATGTAAAGCATTTTTCAGCAATGACTAAAAGAAACAAGTCTTAACAAATTTTAAAGAATTGAAATCAAGCAAAGTATTTTTTTCCCATCATAATAATATGAAACTAAAAATTAGTAATGGAAGGAAACTAGGAAAACTAACAAATATTTGGAAATCAAACAACACATTCTTATCAACCAACGGATCAAAGAAGAAATCACGAGGGAAATTAAAATATACCCTGAGACAAAATAAAAATAAAAACCCAACATGCCAAAACTTATGGAATGCAGAAAAAGCAGAGCTAAGAAGGAAATTTATAGTTGTAAACACTTATATAAAAATGAAGATTTTAAACAACAACCTATGTTTACACCATAACGAATTAGAAAAAGAGCAAACTAAACTCAAAGCTAGCAAAAACAAGAAAAAAATAAAAATTAGAGCAGAGATAAACAAAACAGATTTTAAGAATAGAAATTGGGCCGGGCGTGGTGGCTCACGCCTGTAATCCCAGCATTTTGGGAGGCCTAGGAGGGTGGATCACCTGAGGTCAAGAGTTCAAGACCAGCCTGACCAACATGGTGAAACCCCGTCTCTACTAAAAATACAAAACTGGACCAGATTTGGTGGCGCATGCCTGTAGTCCCAGCTACTCGGGAGGCTGAGACAGAAGAATCGCTTGAACCCAGGAGGCAGAGGCTGCAGTGAGCCGAGATCATGCCACGGCACTCCAGCCTGGGCAAGAAGAGTGAAACTCTGTTTCAAATAAATAAATAAAAGAATAGAAATCGGCCAGGCGCGGTGGCTCATGCCTGTAATCCTAGCACTTTGGGAGGCTGAGGCGGGCAGATCACGAGGTCAGGAGACTGAGACCATCCTGGCCAACATGGTGAAACCACGTCTCTACTAAAAATACAAAAATTAGCTGGGCGTGGCAGGGCGTGCCTGGAATCCCAGCTGCTCAAGGAGGCTTAGGCAGGACAACTGCTTGAACTTGGGAGGCGGAGGTTGCAGTGAGCCGAGATCGCGCTACTGCACTCCAGCTTGGCAACAGAGCTAGACTCCGTCCCAGAAAAAGAATAGAAATCAGCAAAACCAATTGTTAGTTCTTCAAAAGAATAAACAAAATTGACAACCCATAAACTAGATTGAGAATAAAAGAGAGAGACTCAAATTACTAAAATCAGAAATAAAAGTGGGGGCTGGGCATGGTGGCTAAGGCCTATACCCTCAGAATTTTGGGAGGCCGAGGCGGAGGGATCACTTCGGCTCAGGAGTTCAGGACAGGCCTGGGCAACATGGCAAAACCCTGTCTCTATTAAAAATACAAAAAAATTACCCTGTCATGGTGGCACATGCCTGTAATCCCAGCTATTCAGGAGGCTGAAGCAAAAGAATTGCATAAACCGGGAGGCGGAAGCTGCAGTGAGCCGAGATCGCACCACTGCACTCCAGCCTGGGTGACAGAGCAAGACTCTGTCTCAAAAAAAGAAATAAAAGTGGCTCATGGCTTTCCTAATTAAGGACTGGACTATTTGCCACCACCCCACTCCCCCTTTTTTTGAGTAACTTTCCTTTTTGGAAACAGTGATGAAGGTTTCTCCCTTTATTCTCAACAGTATGTATACCTCATACTACTCTCTACTATCAAATTTCTAAATACTTTCTGCTTTTTTAATACTCTTTAAAACTTAGCAAATACCTAGTTATACTTTCAGTTAGGATAATACTTTTTCCCACTGGATTTTTTTCTTTATCTTTTAAATTCTTAACATTGACTATGTGAAGTAATACGCTGTATACCCTGAACTCAGCTATGAGATATTTAACATATCAGGGGAGATATAAATGAATAAACTTCCATCGATTCCTAGACTACTTACACTGAAATTATGGACCAAATTTTCTAATTCAATTCCCAAGTGGCATTAAAACCAAGATGTTTTGTATTTCAAGAAACTTTATCCACGGTTATGAAAGTTTAAAAACTTATCAAATGTGTGGGAAAACTGCAATTTAAAGATAAATGATTAGGTTTCCTGTTGAAGACCAATTATAGTATGAACCATAACTACACTAACTGGGTGATCTCTATCAAAGTAAACACTGCAAACAATAAAGGGTATCATTTGGCCAAGAAAAAGATAATTTCTGATTCCAATTCAACATTGCTCCTGTGTAACGTGTTTCTCTAGTTCTCAACTACACATTTATTCTTGAGTTATTTCTAGGTTAGTTGTAGTTTTCTTTTTAAGTTGGCTCTGGGCAAAGTAAACCTTTCATAACAGATTGAGAACTGTTCAATTTCCCCAATTCTAAGATACAATTTTGCCCCCCAATATTTCTAAAAACAAATGTCTCATAAACAAAACGTAATTGACTGTACTATTTACCTCCCTCAAATCAAATTTGATTATATGTTTCAGAGTAGATCTTATCTTAGAATCAAGGAAGCAGGAAAATCAAAACACTTCTTCCCCTAGAATCGAATTCAATTAGAAAAGCCAAATCAAAGAGGCCTTAATTATTTTTTCCTATAACTGAGAACTTTATATTTAATTTTTAGAACAATTTATTCTGAACTCAAGTGACTTCTATTTCCTTATAAATTGGAAGTTTCCAAAGAAACAGAAGGTTTTAGCACAAACCTGGATGAGAAATAAGTAACCAAGACCATCTCCCACCTTGAGGCTCATGAGGTGAAACAAAAGCTCCCCCCTGAGTTATGTGCAATAGGGGTAATGATCCTCAAAGAGCCACGTTTCACTCAGGGTAAGGAGGCAGAAAAAATGGGTACCAAAAAGTAGTTGAGAACTCAGTCTGCTTTTTCTGGTTCTGTACGTAAGGAGCTTGGAAGTTGCCATTGCATTCTAAGAAGTAAAAAGCTGAAAAGATCTGATATTTAAAAACAGAATCCAATCTTTAAGAGCAGTAAGGACACAAGGCAGTGATCCAGCAATTGCCCTTCTTGATGTTTACCCAGCTAAGTTAAAAACTTAGATCCACACAAAGTCTTGCACACAGGTATTTGCAGCAGCTTTATTTATAATTGCCAAGACGTGGAAGCAACCACAACGTCCTTCAGTAGTTGAATGGATAAATACACTATGGTACATCCAGAAAATGGAGTATCACTCAGCACCAAAAAGAAATTAGCTACCAAGCCATGAAAAGACACGGACCAATATACACTGATGAGCAAAAGAAGCTAATCTAAAAAGAATACATACTGTATAATTCCATTATAATTCCATTAATTCCACAACTATATAATGGAATTATGTAATTGTGAGCAAGATACTTGCATTTTCTGTTTTCTTACATATCAAATAGTATAAGAGTATGAACTATGAGGAATAAATTAGGTAATATATGTGAAATCTAAGCACAGTGCCTGGTATACATTAAGTGCTCAATAAGTAGTTGTACTATTTCTGTGATTCATTTAAGGAAATTAGAAACACATGAAAGTCTGATATGACAGAGGTAAGAATATAAATAACAGCAAAATGTTAAAAAATACTTCAGGCAAAAACTTGGAAACAATAGGAAGTTAGCAAATTCCACATTAAAAGACTATAGGTCTTTTGGATATGGATTAATCAAGTGCTTAAAAAATAAAAATGATTTAAATAATATGCTTAATTTTCAAATATACATACAGAAATTTCTACCCAAAGAATAAACTTATTTTTGAAACCTATGGAATACTAAATAAGCTGATTCTATGTAAGGCTACACAGAAAAATAAATCAATGCTGGAACCTACAGATCATATTCTCTGAATGCAGTGAAATTAAAAATTAACAAAAAATAACACAATTCATCCACCTACTTAGATATTTCTCCTTAACTCTTCCTATGTGAAAATTACTCAAATACAAACAAAATGAGTATTACACATAAAAATCTAGGAGATTTGACTAAAGTATTTGGAGGAAAAACTCATGCTTAAAAAAAGCGTAAAGAAAATAAGTCAACCATCAGGATGGTTCTTGGTGAAACTGTAAACTGGTACAGCTTTTCTGAAGAATAATTTGGTCATCTACCAAAATTTAAATCTACATGCCTTTTGACCCAGGATTTCACTTTCAGAAATGTACATTACAGAGGCATTTATATGTGTGCCTAGAAATCTAAGGAACCTAAGCAGTGTAACTATGAACATCCATCTTCATTAATAGCTGACTGTATAAATCATGATAAAGATATTATAGAATACCACAAAATTGCTAAGAATATACTGACAGGAATATTCAGTATATATATACATATATACACACAGTATATTCAGTGATAGGGAAAAAACATTCACAGAACAGTACTTACAGCATGGTACTGTTTACACCCAAAAAAAATTGACATAGGAATGCCTGGTGTATATGAAAGTATAAAAAAATGCCAAAAGACTTGCACCAATTTAATGCTTATCTCTAGAGACAGGACTGGAAATGAAGGTGGGAGAAAAAAGGAAACTTGCTTTTTACTAAATATCTTTAGAATTTAGTTTTTTAAAAATAAAATGTATATTTTATAAACTTTTCTTTCTTTGGGAAGCTGAGGGGAGGGTAATAGTAACAGGGAATATACCAACTTTCTAATACTGTTTATTTCTAGATGGGAAAGGTTATGAAACATTGAAATTTTTCTTCTTTGTATATCAGTTTTTCTACAAGAACCATAAATTATACTAATATTTAATTTTAACTTTTAATTCTTTAAAGGGGTTGATAATATATTATACTACAAAGAATTCAAGAAAAACACCTGAGAACAGTCTACCTGCAAATATAATGATTGGGAGTACTGGGATAAAAGTTAAGAGAAAAATGAGTATTGAGTCCAGTAAGAGACTACAGAGTAAAGGAGAGGGAGGCATCAGGCACAGGTTACTGCAGATGCTGGCAACTACAGCTCCAGACAGCTGTACTACAGGAATTCTCCATTTTGACACTACTGACATTTTGGATTGGATAATTCTTTATTGTGAGAAGTGTCTTGTTCATTGAAGGATGCTTCTCAGCATCCCTGGCCTTTACCCATTAGAAGTCAGTTAGCATCCCTCCTCCCTAGCTGTGGCAACCAAAAATACTTCCAGACATTGACAAATGTCCCCTGGGGGGGCATTTTTTAAATTTTGAATCCCCAAATCCTCTAGCACTAATACCACTACACATAAAAAACAATGACAGTGACAGCCAGAAAGTTATAAATTCTTCTGTGTGCCAGTATTTTATAAGCACTGACTTAGTTAACCTTTATAATGCCATTAGATAGAAGCTACAGGTTGTGTATCACTTATCCAAAATGCTTGGGACCAGAAGCGTGTTGGATTTGGGGCTTTTTCAAATTTTAGAATATTTGCATTGCTCATCAGTTCAGCATTCCTATTCTGAAAAGCCAAAATCCAAAAACTGGTTCAATGAGCATTTCCTTTGAGCATCATGTCAGCACTCAAAGTTTCAAACTTTGGAGTATTTGAGATTTCAGATTTTTGGATTAGGGATACCCAATCTGTATCATTATCATTACCATTTTAAGGTGAAAAAACAGAAACAAAAGTGAAATAACTTGCTAGTGCCAAACAGTCAATAAGTGGTAATGTCAGTATTTGACACTAGGCAGTATGTTCTACTGCCTTTCTAAATACCCACTCTCATTTATCCATTAAAGACTGTCCCATAATTCCCAAGTACCTTCCTAATCTGGTTAACCAGGTTATTTGACATGGGATATTTTACCAGTATCTTCATTAACAATAATACTTAATATTTTTATTCAATAACTATAAGAAAGACACTGAGCTAGGCACTTTACATGCATTCAATGACTTCAATAATTACAAAACTCTACATAAGATTCTTTACACAATTTCACAGCTAAGTAAGTAAATAAAACCTCTGAAAGTAACTTGCCAATGACAAATATCTCTACCAAGTAGCAGAGTTACAGCTCAATCTGAATGGCAAATCTCATGTCCTTTATCATACTATACTTCCCAGACTCTTGAGTAGGCAAAAAGAACATGCTTCTTGACCTCTATGTCCTGGTCCACTTAGTGGTTTTCTTTTTCCCGAGAAGACTCTCACTCTGTCGCGCAGGTTGAAGTGAGAGGCACAATCATGGCTTACTGCAACTTCTGCCTGCTGGGCTCAAGTGATTCTCCCACCTCAGCCTCCCGACTAGCGGAGACTACAGGTGCATGCCACCATGTCCAGCTAATATTTTTTTAAGAGATGAGGTCTTACTATGTTGCCCAGGCTGGTCTCAAACACTTGGATTCAAGCAATCCTCCCGCCTCGTCCTCTCAAAGGGCTGGGATTACATGCTTGAGCACCAGGGCCACTGCTTTTATTGCACTAACCACAATGAGTTTCACACGGAAAAGTAAAGGATAAAGCAATTCAAAATTTAGAAGAGAAAGAAGAGAGAAACTAAGTTCAACAGCCTTTAATCTTGTCAGACTGAGTACTTCTACCTACCCCTAGTATCAAATCCCACATCTGTCCTGAAACTAAATTATAACCTCTTTAGTAGGTTGAGGAAGAGGGAAAAAAGAACCTTTTACAAGATACAATAATAGATCTATGTCTTTTCAAGAATAACACTGATTCAGTGAATATTCTTCTAAAGTACTCAGTCAAGTACCTCATACAAATGAGGTATTTGTAGGTTATTGTATTGTCTTAATGATTCTATTATCGTAACACAGAGGTTACCAAAATGTCATTCAAATAAGCCTGATAAAATACAGTTTATTTCCCATAAGCAAAGTCACCTTACTGAAATCATTGTGACTGTATGACATTGCTATGGGAGCTCTAAAAACAAGCTATTTTGTAACGAGTAAGCAGTCCTTTTACTTGGTAGCAGAGTAAAATATAGCACCTGACAAATACGAAAATAGTTTGGTAATACTATTATTCTTCCCTGGAAATTTTTCCTAAGAAGTACCCTGAAGGTGTAAATTAAGTGTATTCCAAATTTTTCTGTGCTTCCTTAAGTATCACATACCCTTAATCCAAGTTATCTCATTTTTTTTTTTTCAGAAGTATCAATAATTGTAAGAAAGTAGTTGTGTAACTTTGGAAAACTCTAGGGGGAAAGGTTATAGTAGTCCTTAGAGCTTAAAATCTCCTTGAAATCTCTTATCTCGGTTCCATCAATAAATTCGCCTTGTGAGCTTGGGCAAACCTATACTTCTGTGTGTCAGTGCCCTCCTCTATGAAATGCAGATAAAAGCAGTACCTACAACACAGAGTTGGTGTGAGGAATAAGTGATCTTATTAGAATCATACCTTGGCACAGTGGACACGTGAATATCAATAATTGGTAGTTGCAAAGAAACGTATTTTATTACTATTCATGTTTTCTCACAGAAAAAGAAAGGACCCTAGTGCAACTACTAAGAATAAGGGTCAAAGGTGAAGTAGACAGCCTTAAGAAGGGAATAAACATTTGAAACAGGGATGCAGGGGAGTAAAGTAGAAGAGTAAGGTTGGCAATTTATTGACACTAAAGGGTACTGGCCTCAAAATAAATAAAAAGGAATGTTGAAAGCAGTGAGGCTATGCCTGAGTTTGGACATCAATTTCTACTCACATTTAGTAGAGTAATATTTACTTCCACACCAAAATGTCAAATGGCCTATAATTATAAGACAAAATATAGCAGCCTTGTCTAATAATCTCAAAGTGACTTATAACTACAATTGATCCTTGTTCATTGGCTTTACTAAACGGAAGGAAATAGTGTCATTAATGCAAAACAGTAGAGACTATAATCAGTCCTACCAAATCAAACTCTACTTAAACACAAAATCTGCGGAAACAACCCAAATCAAGTGTACTTCTGCATTATTTAGAAAACATTTAAGAATAATAGAGTTCAGAATAATACATATACTGGCTTAAGAAAAAAATTACTCAAGATAAAAAGACTATCTGTAACATTTCATATTTCTTCAAACTAGTATTTTAATAAATCCAAACTTTTTTGAATGTTCCAAATTAATGTCTATTTTACATTTATTTTGACTTTGAAATGCATTATACATGTTTCGCAACAATGTCATTATCATTCCCTCATTTTATTGTATTTTAAGGGGAAATAACTGGATTTAAAATTTTTTTGTCCTTGTTAAAACAAAATATAATATTTACAATCTAAGATGTTACTCTATGAAAATTATGAAACAAGAGTAACTACAGTTAGTAATACAACACCTGTACTCTAACCTAATAAGCAGGTTAAAATAACCCATATCCTTCTTATCTTTGAGGTCTTGCCCATGAAAGCCATATATTCTATCACTATTTAAGAATGTTAAATTTCAAGCCTAAAAATAAAACATTCATCAAATATTTGTTTATAAGGTTTTGAAGAAAGTCACAATAATATTTGTTTATAATAGCTAACATCAAGTTTCTTCAGGTCTTTGGGACTGGGATCCTCCAGTATTCATAACAAAAGAATCTGAGCAGTCCTGCTTTAAAGATACTTGCTTATCTTTGTCTTACTCAGCATCTCAACTTTGTATCCATTTCTTATTAATCTCTAGATTTTCTGAGACTAAAGTAGTACCCGACACTTTATAAGTGATCATTAAATTTTTATCAAATAAATGAATGAGGAATGCAAAGATAAGATGTAGTCCTTGATCTTAAAAATATTAGTATGGTAGAAGAGGTAAGATATGCAAACAAACAATGAACAAACAAGGCAGAATTTTATCAAAACCATGAATGAGATACCCCAAAGCAACAGAATTTCAGGAAACTGAGAATCACACCAGCCTGGAAAGGAGGTCACATTTTAATGAGGCTTTGAAAGATGGAGTATCATTTCAAAAAGCATTTCAACTTTCTGGGATATCTGTGATACCAGGAGCCACTTTTACCATTTTGTAGCAATTGTATGGAAAAGAAAGCAAAGGATTTTAAGAAACAGAATCTTTAAGTCCTTTCAGAATGTTTTACCATGTTAGAGTTGAGGCAAGGGAAAAGTCTGAGAGGAGCTGGTGATCACACTGTGGAGCTTTTCTACCTTGCTCCTCTAACTCCTTCCTTCCTTTTTCTCCTGGGTTTTGAAATCAATTTTGTTCAAATTCAAATCCTAGTTCATTAACATACAAGTATATGACCTTGATCAAGATACTTACTTTATTAATTAAATGCACAGGGCTTGACATTTTAAAAAGCACCTCAAATGAAACCTATTAAGAGGTGAGACAGCAACAAACCATAGTTCTTAACCAAAATACATATTAGTGTCATCTCAGGACCTATTTCAAAATAGATGATCATATTCCATCCTAGACCCAAACCCCGGAATATCTAGGCAAGTGTTTCCAGGAATACGTTGAAGAAGCTTCGCAAAATGATTTGAAAGGTAGATGAAATTAAGAAATTCTTATGTTCATGTCATCCTGTCCATAAAAAGAAAATTAAGAAATTCTAGTAAATAAAGGATGACATACGGCAATATGCCAGATTAAATCAACATTTAAACATGGCCCATAGGAAAGGATCCTAATAAAGGAGGCTTCAACACAACCAGGTAAACCAGAAGGCAGTATCACAAAAAGTTAGGAAGAGAGTTTCAAGGAAAAAATGGTCAATAATGCCAAATAAGTTAATGAAAAAGACAACCAGAAGGCCTTTTACTGACCTTTGATAAAAGTAGTTTTGTGTTAAGGAGAGAAGCCAAATGGTGAGAAATTAAGTACTGGATGGGAAATGTAAAAGTACAGGTTTATTTTTTCTTTACACCTGGCTGTAAAATGAAGAAAAGATACCACACCAAGATGTTTTGCCAAGGGAGGGCGCTATTCTTTGTTTTACTTTTTAATAAACTTAATCTGGTGAAGATTTAATCACTGAAGAACAATCTAGACCAGGTATTCCCAACCCCAGTCCGTGGCCTGTTAGGCAGGCCACACAGTAGGAGGTGAGTGGTGGTGAGCATTACTGCCAGAGCTCCGCCTCCTGTCAGATCAGCGGCAGCATCAGATTCTTAAAGGAATGCAAGCCCTATTGCACACTGCGCATGTGAGGGATCTAGGTTGTGTCCTCCTTATAAGAATATAATGCCTGATGATCAGTTTCATCCTGAAACCATCCTGCCCCCCTCCCACACACACATACACCCACACACACTCTGGCAGAGAAATTGTCTTCCACAAAACCAGTCCCTGATGCCAAAAAAACTGGGAGCCACTGGTCTAGACTACATTAGATACATTCCATACATATGTTGATCGGGAATTTGCTATAAGACAATTTCATCTCCGCAAAATCTATTAGGATATCTTTTAACATACACACTGAGGTCCATGCTAATACTAAAAGGCAAGTTAAACAGGCTCTATATAACCTGGCCCTGCAATTATCTTAAAAGAAGTTTACTTATTCTAATTACTGTAATTGCACCAGTACTAAGAACTAACAATTCTGCTATGTAGTTAGTAGCAAACATTCCAACCAGCTACTCAATAATTACCTCATTTGCCAATTCAAACAGCTTTCACTTGCTACACGTCTGAGGCTGGGAGGCGCAAAGAGGTATGTTATGATCTTTCTTGCTATACTTAGAAACAGAAGCATTCTGTATACAACCCAGTTCAAGGGGACAACTACATTTTTAAATCATCATGTTACTAGAGAAATCCTTACTGCCTACTCAGAACATTTTCTTCATGATTATTTAGAAAATGATTATCCCATTTTTGTAGTAAAAGATATTGCCTGACCTTTCATAAGATATATACCAAGTTTCTGTGAGTTCCTTTGCTAAACTGAAAAGAGTTGAAACTGACAGTTTAATACTGTCTATGAGCTGTCCCTCAACGATCCTCTAAATTCTTCCCATTACCTGAAATTCTAATTGATCATTCAATACACATTCCTCCTTAAAAATGGGTGGATCACGAGGTCAGGAGATCGAGACCATCCTGGCTAACATGGTGAAACTCCATCTCTACTGAAAATAAAAAATAAGCCGGGCGTGGTGGCAGGTGCCTGTGGTCCCAGCTACTGAGGCAGGAGAATGGCGTGAACCCAGAAGGCGGAACTAGCAGTAAGCCAAGATCGCGCCACTGCACTCCAGCCTGGGCAACAGAGCGAGACTCTGTCTCAAAAAAAAAAAAAAAAATCAAGTATTCTTGTGAATACTATTAGTCTTTCACATCCTGGAATCAGACTTTCCCTCTAATTTCTATTTTGGGCCAGCCTTAATTAAGAAAGAGTTTTAATTTGGAAGAAAATAGAGCTAGTTTTGAATTACATGAATCAGAAAAAGTAGATTCTGCAGAAACATAGCAAAGGGCTCTACAAAAGTAGAGGGCAACTTATAGCTGGCCACGGGGCACGCTAGAGTGTAAGTAAAGGAGAAATATCAGGAAAAGAGATTTTAGTTTACCCAGCTATCTAATGGATAGAAGATGGGAAGCAAGGTGTCGATTTATTCTTGATCAGGTAGCATGTTCTACACAGTGGTTCTAAGAAGTGGCTTTCAAAGCAGAAGTGGGTAGTTTTAAACTGTTTGAATTAGATAACCTATAGATTCTTTTAAGTTCTTACTTTTTATAAATCTCATATACAAAAACATATCCCCTAAGGACCAGGGATGAAGTATATGAATCATACTGTGATTATGTGAATTATATCTCACTGATATTTCTTTAAAAATAAATGAGTACTGTACTCATTTATTTTCAATTTGCAAAATGTATTTTGCAAGTACAAAATTTCAGAATAAAGAACAGTACTTTTTTTAAAATTTCAAATAAATAATCAAAAGCATGTAAATTAAAATGTAAAACCTTTGTCTAATACCAAATTAGCAAATACCAAATCTGACATTTAAAAGAGATTTCTGGCCGGGCGCGGTGGCTCAAGCCTGTAATCCCAGCACTTTGGGAGGCCGAGACGGGCGGATCACGAGGTCAGGAGATCGAGACCATCCTGGCTAATACGGTGAAACCCTGTCACTACTTAAAAATACAAAAAACTAGCCGGGCGATGAGGCGGGCGCCTGTAGTCCCAGCTACTCGGGAGGCTGAGGCAGGAGAATGGCGTAAACCCGGGAGGCGGAGCTTGCAGTGAGCTGAGATCCGGCCACTGCACTCCAGCCTGGGTGGCAGAGCAAGACTCCGTCTCAAAAAAAAAAAAAAAAAGATTTCTGAGCAGCTGTAGACCTCAGCAAGACAATGCAGACTCCACTGACTTCATTCCTGTGCCTGTGCTCCAGTTACCCTGGGGCCCTGATGGCTTCAGCCGTGGCATTGCCCCTGATGGACGCTGGGGCCCTTGAAGCCAGAGGTTCCTGAAATCCAACAGTGTCCCGTAGTTCAAGAATTGCAGGAATCCCAGGAGCAGTGGGCTTGAGCTGCCCTTCGGGAGTGTTACCTCTGCAGCATGCTGGCTACTGTGCGTCGACAGGTGAGCTTCACACTGCACGACTGTGCGCACATGGCTGCCCACTTCGGAGTCACCAATCTGGACATGGCCAACTTCTATGTGTCACAGCTGCAGACTCCCATAGGTGTGCAGAGGTGCTGCTCTAATGTGCTGACATTATTTCACAAACCTTCAAGCCTGCGCAGGTGGAGCACAGGTACAGGAATAGTCAGTGGAATCTGCATGGTCTTGGCGAGGTCCACAGCTGCTCGGAAATCTCTTTTTAAATGTCAAATTTGGTGTTTGCTAATAAAGATCTGTGTTCACCTTTCTGCTTGAGTCTAAGCCACAGTATCCCAGGCCTCCCAACATTCCCAAGCCAGGAACTCTGGGCCTCCTTGGAATTCTGAGCCAAGCCCCAAGCAACTCTGGACTCCTGAGACCTCCTTTGTCTTATCAGTAAAATTCTGCAACTCTAGGAATTTTAGGTCCCGTTGGAAGGAATGTTCTACCTCACAGAACTCTGAACTCTCTAGATACAGGCCTGATGTCATTTCCTAAAGTCTGAGGCTTGGGGGTGGGGTAATACAGGTGGGCAAATTACAGAGTGGGAAGTTATTTATTGAAGAGGTTGCAAAGTTCAGCCACCCTGAAGATACTCCCAAATGCTTCCCTCCTGCTAAAGAACCAACTACTCCAGGAAAAGAGATTTCCACTCAATATTGACAAGGATGAGACAATATGAGCATTCACACGCCTACAGAAACTGTATTAGTTGGTATGACATTTTCAGTTAACATCCTTTACCATGCCATCTACTTCTAGGAATGAAACACACAGAGAAAAACACTGCAATAATATTTTAACAATAAAAAAAGTGTGTGCGTGGTGGCAGAGGGAGACCTTCCAGGTCCAATGATGGGAGGCAGGCTAAGCGTATTATGATACACCTATACAAATATTATTCAGCCATTAAAAATTAGCTTTTAAAAATCTGACACAGAGAAATGCTTGCCATAGCATTAGATGAAGAAAGTATACAAAGTAAATATGGTATTACAGCTATGCCTAAAATGCAGAAAATATAACAAAATTTAACAGTGGTGATGTCCACTCTCTTAAAATGCCATATACTTCTTCATATTAGTTTTCTAATAAAAAAAAAATGTGTAACAAGTCTTAGTTTTTATAGGAAAAAAATTTCAAGCCATATATCTGAATACCTGCTACATCAAAAAACAGGAGTTACCTAAATATCCAATCACATTTCAAACAAATACATAATTCATGTTGATTCAACAACAAAGGCAAACATCCACATATATAAAACCAGGCTCAAAATCTCAAAGTAAAACTGTTTTTAAAGTTTATTAACTTTTAATAAAATCAATTCCTAAGATTCTTTCTATCACTGACATTAAATATCTGACACAGTCAAGGGAAAACAAGATACTCGAAAGGTTTGCAAGGAGTAGCATTAATATTCAGCAACTCTAAAACAAGTGCACCCTTCAGACTAAATAGTCATGCCACATAAAAAACTTGAGCACGACACTAACCTACACAGAATAGACAGGTAAAAAGTCATATTGTGTTTTTAAGAATCCAAGCTACTCAGCTAACCCATGTTTAAAGACGAAAAAGAATGAATTCTCAACCATCTTTTAAATCTGACTCTTACCAGAAAAGACCTTTGCCCAGCAATCTATACTGATTTACAAAGAGCACACATTTACCCCAAATGCTTATAATCAAAAGAGTTCAACCAAAACAGAAGTCCAAACTAAGGATTAATCAAATATTTAGCTTATTAATTGCATATCATTGTCTACCATCCCTGCTTTCCCTTTTCTTCATTCCTCGTTTTGGATCTTAAAACTAAGTCATGAAAATGCACGAATAAAAATGTTTAAAATTAACATTTATACAATTTACAGATTTGCTACGCATTTTACATATATAATATATATACACTAAGTACATTCATATACACAATTATCTCAAGCCCTCTGTGAGGCGGGGTAGTCACTCACAGTACACAGCATTCCTGTGTAAGTATCTCCACTCTACCACCATCCCACACCCACAGGTTCTTAAGGAACCCTACCACAGCTCTTTTCTTTTTATTTTTCGTATTTCTTTTTAGAAATGGGTCTCACTCTATTGCCCAGGCTTGTCTTGAACTCCTAGGCTCAAGCACTCCTCCTGCCTGGGCCTTGCAAAGTGCTGGGATTACACACATGAATGAGTCTGGCCTTCCTTTACTTTTTGTAATCACAACACAATGCTTGGATTATAAAAGACTAGGTAAGGTTTGGAGCAATGGCTCATACCTGTAATCCCAGCTAAGGTGGGTGGATCACTTGTAGTCAGGAGTTGGAAATCAGCCTGGCCAACATGGTGAAACCCTGTCTCTACTAAAAATACAAAAATGAGCCTGGTGTGGTGGTGTACACCTGTAGTCCCAGCTACTTGGGAGGCTGAGGCAGGAGAAGACTGCTTGAACCCAGGGGAGCAGAGGTTGCAGTGAGCTGAGATCACTCCATTGCACTCTAGCCTGGGCAACAGAGTGAGACTCCGTCTCCAAAAAATAAAAATAAAAAGACTAGTAAATATTTGTTGTGAAAAGGAAAGGGAGATTCAAAGTGATCTGTCCAGAGTCATACAGCTTGTCTGTGACAGAAATTGAAGTTTTCAACTAGACTAAGTATGATATACTTTTCAGTGTAACAGCTGCTGCACTATTATACTGTAGATATAAGTTAGTTTAAATACAGAGGCTTATTTTCATGGTGTGACAAAAATGTTAAGTCAAAAACATGAACAAAATTTTACAAAATTGCCAAAATAAATTGTAAATTCCAAATTTAAACACAACAGTGAGTTACTAGTTTCAAGATTCTAATTGATCCTATCAGATTGATAAAGTTACCACATAAATCCAAATAAAAACTGACTACATGGCACTTTAAATGTACATTACTATACCATTTATTTAATTAAATGTAATTAGTAGTGTGGATTTCCATGGAAATTCCTTTGAGGGTAGAAGTAATCATTTTCATTTTCATGTCATCCGCTTGATCAGTAATTCTTAGCACTCACACTGCTGATGTACATAAACTTAATTACTAATCATTCAATTAAAATTTACCCTCTGAACCAGGACAAGCATGCTATGGAAGAGCTCATCCTTTATGTTATTGTTGTAATTATTTCCATCTGTAACATAATAAACAATTTATAGACTTCTATCATTAAACACTTGAGTTAGTTAAGAATGAACTGCAAATCTTCACATTTGATTCTTTGATATGCATAATTACCTTGTATTTATCATCTGCTTACTTAAGAGTTCTGGGCAGTACAAGAAACAGAAGCCCCAAAATCTAAAACTTTCTTGCTTCTAAATAGCAACCTATTTATTTGAACTGTTAGTAAATTTGGGGGACATCCTACTTAGTTTATCAAAATACATGTAAATATTATAACTCTGCAACACTTGTACGCATTTGCAGATAATTTTAATTTCCAAGCTAAATTTTGCCAGAGCTTTTTATCTCCATTACTATGGCAGTCCAAAATTACAATTTTGCTAATTTTTCTATATTTTTAGGCATCGAAAAAATGATTCTATTCACATACCAATTAATTCTGTAACACAGTTAAATATTGGCCTTAAACACTTCAAAATTACTTCAGCTCTTTCTTTTCCACATTTCTTCCTAAAAATTCAGTCCAAAAGTCATTACATGAGACTGAGAAAGGTAGATGTCCATGCTAGAGAGAAAACCACAGTGGCCCAAAACAGGGTATTAGGGTATTAGAGCCTACAGAATGAGGAAAAGTTTCTAACAGAGCATGAGAAGAATGGACTAGCATGAGATGTCTGAGTTAAATAGGTTGAGGGGGCATCCACATGAGAAGAATGGCCTGGCATAAGACATCACAGCACAAGAGAGGTAAGCAGGGCCACTGCCTCCCCCTTAATTACATTAATTCCTCCTGCAATTAACTAATCCATTACCTCCCTCGGGTTCTTCCCTAGTATTTTTCAGAGAAGAAAAGGAAGAAAGGTGATGGATTAATTCCAGGGGGATTGATCAAATAAGTACACATATAGAGGATAATGGTATTTCACCATCAGAAAGAAAATACAAATACGGGAGAGATGAAAATTAGGACCCCCACAGTGATGGAACGAAATTGGAGGTGTAAGTGTGCACTTATAATTTTCAATACACACACACACACACACACACACACACACACACAAATGTATGTGTCTGTGTATAACATGTGTATAACATACACTTGTTACTTTTTGATTTTGATGGTATATTATGGCTATACAGGAGAATATCCTTGAGGAACAGAAATATAGTGAAGTAAGGGGACAAAAGAGAAGCATCCATCTCAACTATCCTAGGAAAAAACTTATGTACTGTACTTGTAACTTTGTTTAGAATTGTTTCAAAATTTAAAATCAACACATTATTTTCAGCACAGTAATCATGTGCAGTAAATAATGACGTACACTTCTAATTATATAAAATACTTTGTACCTATAATTGTCAGTATTTTAGGTAGATAACCTCTTTGAGATTCTAAATGTCTCCAGAATATAAAGACATGATAAAAATCTCAATTATATTTCAGAAAGTTTGGCAAGTCAGTGAACCCATTCAGCATCCCCCTTCCCTAATAAAATTTGATCCACAGACTTCAGTACCTTAGCCACTGCCTTAAATGGCTATATACTCCAATATAGTAAAACAGACCAAAAAAACCTCAAGACCTAGATATAAATACATGAAAATTATTACTTAAAATGCAGGTTTTTGGTTTTTTGTTTTTTTTTTTTTTTTCAAAAACAAAGTTTGAGTAAAATTAACAAGGTTGGCAAATTTACCAGTACAAAGGTCTTTCATGGGAGACAGGTTATACCTTCCCAATCTTTAAAATAATTCTAAGGTTCTGTAGTTCAATAGTGAAACAAGTACAATATCCTGGCATAAAACTATCTTTCAGACAAAATCCACCTGCTGCGTATTAAGAAATGTAATACTTGAAAACTTCCTGCCTTGGGAGAGAATAAACCTGATTCATAATACAAAAACCACTCAATCTACAAATGCTTTCAACAGAAAGATGGACTAAATATAAAGGGGGGAAATTCTGACCTCCTTTGGTGCTAGACTGCAGTCATAGCTAGGCAGGAGGTGTTATTATTATCTCATATTTAAAATTATATTTCAGACATATGTGATACAGTCACCTAAGAAAAGGATGGACCCCCTTGACCCACAATAGTATTTGGCCTCCATGACCTAGTCTAGGAAAGATTGAGAAACTACCCATTACGGAGAAAGAAAGAGCAGTCTTCCTTGCCAAGATGAAAACTACATACTAAATAAGTCTCCTATGTGAGAATTACATTTCCATCTGTAAAGAAGCTGCATTAACATGTGCTCCCTTCATGCCCTTGCCTTCCATTCAGTACTGAGTTCTTGTAAAATACTGACAGACTATGCAGCCTTCACATTTCTGTCCCAACATCTAGCTAATTAAAATTAACAAATGTGATAACATTTTTACTTCAGTCCACCTATCCAATCAATCTTGAGTGTATTCAATACCAAGAGAACAGTTTCTCTAGGTCTCTGACAAACATGACCATCCTTACCTCTCTTTACTAATTTAGCCTATACACTATGAAGTTTATCTTAGACTTCTCGGTCTGTCAAAAGAAAAGATAGCTGTGTTTTTCAACACTGGAGTTTCTTATATCATTTTCAAAGACCATATTAGGATAGTATATGTATGAGAAGCAAAAACAGATTAAGAATTATAATTCAGTGACTTGCTAATATATATTTTTAAAATCACATTGATGACTTTTTTAAAGACTGCCAAATAAAACTGGGATATTATCAAGATTACATTTATTACACATATCAATCCAGATACTGCTCTTGTTACAGAACCAATTTTTTTTTTTTTTTAACGTTTGAAACAGAATCTCAGTCACTCTGTTGCCCAGGCTGAAGTATAGTGGTGCAATCTCGGCTCACTGCAACCCCTGCCTCCCAGGTTCAAGCAATTCTCCTGCCTCAGCCTCCTGAGTAGTTAGGATTACAGGTGCACACCACTACACCCAGCTAATAACCTACAATCTGTAAGACTGATTTTACAAGTATTTTTTCCTGATTACACTGTTCCATGATTAAGACATTGGATTTAAGCCATTAATTCAAATTAAGAATTAAGCGAACAAAACATGAATATACAAATTACTGGAAAAAAGTACCATTTTTTCTCATGAATTAGTAAATGATTAAGATAATGGCATGCTTTTCAGCTGTAAAGTCCCCTTTCTCTAAATTTCCATAGCATTTGGTTTACACATTTCTTATGCCACTTAACACATTATGATTCATGGTATAGTTATGTGTATACTATTTTCCTCCTCTACTATTATAGCGTATTCATGTACCTTTAAAATCTCTCTCAAGCATCTAAAACAGTGATAACATCCATGGAATGAATAGCCTAACCTTCAAATATACCATAAATATTTTCAAATTCAGAAAAAAAAAAATTCCTTTTTTCTTAATATATAATCTTTAGTAGAACAAACTTTTAAAAAACAATTTTGCTGGCCAGGCATGATGGCTCACACCTGTAATCCCAGCACTTTAGGAAGCCAAGGAGAGAGGGCTGCTTTAGGCCAGGAGTTCAAGGTTAGCCTGGGTAACACGGTGAGACCCCATCTCTACAAAACAATTTTTTTTTAATTAGCTGGGCATAGCAGTGTGTGCCTGTGGTCCCAGGTACTCGGGAGGCTGAGGTGGGACGATCACTTGAGCCCAGGGGCTGAAGGCTGCAGTGAGCTCTGATTGCACCACTGGGCTCCAGCTTAGGCACCAGAACAAGACCTTGTTTCAGAAACAAAAGACGAAAATGGAAGGGGAAGGGGAAGGGGAAGGGGGGAGGAGGAAGGAGGAAGGAGGAAGGAGGAGGAGGGAGGAAGGGGAAAGGGGTAAGTAGGAAGAAGGAAGTGGGGAGGGAGAGGGGGAAGAGGAGAAAAGGAAAAAGAAAAGGGAAAAGGGAAAGAAAGGAAAAGAACAATTTGCCAGTATGTACCAAGAGCCACAAAATGTTCAAATACTTTGATCTAATAATCCTACTTTAGGAATTATTAACAAATAAATAATAATGATACTGCCCTCTGTCTGCCAACATACATATAACAAAACTCTATGTGTTTAAAGATCTTCATTGTCATGCTATTTGTAACAAGGGTAGGGGTAAAAACAAACCTAGTGTTGTTCATCAGTAAAAAAAAAATTACAGGTCAGGCACAGTGGCTCACGCCTGTAATCCCAGCACTTTGGGAGGCTGAGGTGAGTGGATCACAAGGTCAGGAGTTCACGACCAGACTGGCCAAGATGGTGAAACCCCATCTCTACTAAAAATATAAAAATTAGCTAGGCATGGTGGCAGGCACCTGTAATCCCAGCTACTGGGGAGGCTGAGGCAGAGAACTACCAGAACCTGGGAGGCAGAGGTTGTAGTGAGCCAAGACAGCGCCCTGCACTCCAGCCTGTTGACAGAGCAAGACTTCGTCTCAAAAATAAAATAACATAAAATAACATGACACAACATAAAATAAAATAAAAAATTTATAGTATATTCAGTCTCAGATTAGAATACGCATATAGTCATTAAGCATTATCATTAAAATGTTGACCAAAATTTCCATTCTGTAAAATTTTTATTGCAGCATTATGAGATCAAACAAAACAAATTATTCAAATGTCAAATGATAAAGTAATGGCAAAATATCAGATAGCCACAGCTGGAAACATTATGCAGTTGTCAAAAGTAAAATATGGAGGACAAACACAGCATATATTAATGATTATTATCTCTTGCTGCTAAGTCTTTATTTTCCTTTCGTTTTTTTTTTCTTTTTAGTATTCCCTAACTGTCATGTAATTCAGGAATTAGCATGAAAAAATATCCTTTTCAAAAAGGCAGGTCCTCCTTGATGACTCCAAATAAGTCTCATCATATTTATTTCTTTCCAGAAAATAGCACAATTTGTAATCATTTGACTTACTATTTGCTTATCTCCCTAAATTAACATAAACTCTGGTAATCTTCCTACATAAATAAACACAACATAACTGTTGTAAATTTATAACTCCAAGAATGTAGTATTTACATGGGAAGATCAATGAACTAAACCAAAGGGTAAGAAAGAGAACATACCAAGCATATATACTTTTAAAAATTAAGCTTGTAACAAACGGTTTTGGTAGAGCTACTTAACCATTTAAAAAATAAACATCAGATTCCTGCCTCACAACTCAGATCAAAAAAACCATATGGACTTAAGATTTCAAAATAAAAAATTAATTAAAGTTAGTCTTTAATTAGTCATTTAGTCTTTATACTCAAAATACTTAATATGTAGCAGAACTTCTAATAACCTTGAATGAAGCAAGAAGACATTAAGAAAACCATAAAGAAAAAGACTGAGGTCAGGCATAATGGCTCACACCTGTAATCTTAGCACTCTGGGAGGCCAAGGTGGATGGATCGCTTGAGCCCAGGAGTACGAGACCAGCCCCGGGCAACATGGCGAAACATCATCTCTACAAAAAAACTACAAAAACAAAAAATTAGCTGGGCACGGTGGCACACAACTGTAGTCCCAGCTACTTGGGAGGCTGAGGGGGGAGGAGGACTTGAACCCAGGAGGCAGAGACTGCAGTGAGCCAAGATTGTGCCACTGCACTCCAGCCTGGGTGACAAAGTGAGATCCTGTAGGTATGTAGATAGGTGGGAGGGAGGGAGGGAGGGAAGGAAGGAAGGAAGGAAGGAAGGAAGGAAGGAAGGAAGGAAGGAAGGAAGTTTGGATAATGTAAAAATCAAGCTAATAGAAAACACAACACACAAAAAATTCTGGAAAAAAATGTCAATGCCTACCAACAACAAAATAATAACAATGCCCTCAGAGTACCTACCTACCTAAACTTAAGGAAAAAAAAGTTTGTAAAAATAAACTAGAACACACCATTTATAAAAGAATATCAAAGATAAATAAACATAAAAAATAACTGGCAATGGCCAGCCACGGTGGCTCACACCTGTAATCCCATCACTTTGGGAGGCTAAGGCGAGTGGATCACCTGAGGTCAGGAGTTCAACACCAGCCTGGCCAAGACGGGGAAACCCTATTTCTACTAAAAATATAAAATTAGCTGAAGGTGGTAGTGCACACCTGTAGTCCCAGGGAGGCTGAAGCAGGAAAACTGCCTGAACCTGGGAGGTGGAGGTTGCAGTGAGCTGAGATTGCACCACTGTACTCCAGCCTGGACAACAGAGCAAGACTCTGTCTTGAAAAATTTAATCAAATAACTAGCAACAGTAAAATACAGATGAAAATAAGATACCATGTTTCAGCAATCAGATTAATATCCAGTGTTGGCAGTATTCAGGGAAAACGGTGCTGTCAACACTTGATGAGCGTGCAAAATAGTACACAACCTGTTTTAGAGCAATTTGGTATTATGTATCAAAACCCTTAAAACAATGTATCAATTGTATCTTAACACAGCAATTCAAACTTCCAAAGCTTTATTATTCTAAGAAAATAACTAAAAATTCAAGCAAAAGTATAACTATAACCACGTTATTATAGTATTCATACTAGCTAACAATTTTAACTATCCTGACAATACGACAAAGAATGATATAGCCAACCTATACAGGCCATTAAAGTCTACAATTTGACCAATAGATAGGTTATGAAAGAACATAACATAACACAGGATAATCACAATTTAACTGCACATTTAAAAGGCAATCACAGAACATTACAGATACACGTAAGAATACTAAATGTTCCTATACTTAAGAGTTATTATCAATAGATGACAGATGACAATATTTATTTTCGTTTTGCTTTTCTGCATTTTCCAATTTCTGCAATGAAATATATTAACTTCATTTTTTAAGTGCTTTAAAAATATTCAGATTTAACAGCTAGAAGGAATGTACAAAATTAAAATAGTCGACATGTGGAATTATGTGATTTTTTTCTTCTAAACTTTCTCTTTGAATTACTTTTTCTAAGATAAAATTCACCATTTTAAAGTGTATAAATCAATGGATTTTAGTATATTCCCAATGTTGTGAAGTCATTATCGGTTAAGTTACTTCTATTAATAAAAGCAAAATAAAAATACGGAGCTCAAGGAAAAACCTTAAAATCATAACTCAAAGCATTTCAAGGAGCTAACATATCTTAAAAATACCACAAAATACTCAACAGCCTAGATACAAAATTTTGAGCCAATATTATCTTTCAATTTTTTCAAATAACTGATAAACTGACATAGATGTTATTCTATCAACTCAAACATCAACAGGTAGTGGAGGAAAATGACGACTAGGATAGTCATCATATATCCTATCGCTAACTAAATAACTCGTAAACTTTCTTTGATAAGGCATATTCAAAAAAAAAATTATGATAAACTCTGAATCCCAAAAAATGGCTAAACCAACATGTTCTAAGCTCTCTCCTGCTAGAAAAAAAAAATAGAAATGCCAATCTGACACTAAAAGACATACGGCATAGGTCAAATACATTATTGACATATCATTAAATTTTTAAAATTCTGTAATCACAAAAATTTTGCAAAGTTCAAGATTACAGAAATGACTGAATTTTGAATTCTATCTCCCTAGGATTCAGAATAATAGGTTTAATACCACCTGTTTTAAAAACTATTTCAAGTTAAATAAAGCAAACTACACTCTTCTGAGTTCTAACTCCTTGAAGAATTCTAGCAAAAACAGGATATTACAATTAAAAATTTATTCTCTATCACAGTTAAGTCTAATTAGGGAGCAAACTAATGACAGTCAAATTCTAAGCCAAACACGTTAGACAACTTCAATGAATAGAGATCTACATGTCTTCATTATTCGATATGCCTAAATTTTTCAAGATTCAAAATCAAGAATGCTAATCTCCCCATCAAATTGCCAATCAGGGTTTCCAAAATCCTGGCTAGTCTACCTTTCCAGCTTTATTTCTAATTGTCAAGTTACATCTTAGGGGTCAGATCCTAAAGTCAGTGTGCTGTGAAAAAAATCTTGAAAAATTCCTTATATCATCCATAAAGCACAATTACATACAAGCTAACAACCTATCTTCCTCCTCCACTAAAATAGGTAACTTTCTTTGGGCACATAAAAAGTGACCGATTTGTATTTAGGTGCCCTGTTGTCCCTAGACTATAACATTCAGCAGAGTGAGAAGTTCACACTATCAAACTATGTGGAAGCTGATAATGACTAGGAAAATAGCAAATGCGCCTCTCCCATTTCACACCCACTCTAGGCCAGATGCTCATTCCAGTGGAATAACAGGAAAAATTACTCGTACTATTTAAGTTCTCTAGTTCTCATTCTCATTCATTCTCTCTTTCACTGAATTCATCTAAGTTCAAGGCATATTGGATGTACTCTTATAAACACTGCACTATACCCAGTATCCCCAGATAAGCCTCTGCATGGTGGTTAAGAACATACCAGACTAACTGAGCAGTAGAATGGGTTTGGTTCTGCCATCTGCTAGCAATGTAACCATGGGCAAGTAACCTAATCTCTCTATGCCTCAGTTTCTTCATCTCCAAAATGGGATAACAATATCTACTTCATGGGGCTGTTGTAAGAATTGTGAGTTAGTAGATAATGTCCATAAAGTACTTAAAACATTGCCTGGCACGTAAAAAAGTTATGTAAATGATGGCTATAACTTCCCCCAACAGGACTGCTTCCTCAATCTTGGCCCCAATTCTATCCTTCAAACATTTGTCCTAATGCCTCCCTTTTCAAAAGAAGGCAATAATAATCTCCAACCGAGGCAAACTCTCCTATACCCTTAAATTTCTATGGCTCTAAACCCTTAAACTTTTGTATGATTCTACTGACCCCATTTTTATGTGGTTTATCTTGTCATATAAATCAGAAGCTCCTTTAAGAGAGAAAATATGGGAATACATAGCATGCTTCTTTGATACAAATAAGTCAGTCAAGCAAGAACTCAATAAACATTGCTTATGAAGCAAGATTATTAAAGGTTTTCCGACAAAGTACAAAGAGTTCAATAAAAAAAAATCTGTTACAGATTATCAGTTGATATCAATGTGTAAGTTGTAAACGAAGAGTTGTAATGTGGGAGCCAAATTTATTCTGCGTTTAGATCCCAAAAATGAGGATTTAGCTCATAAGGAATAGCTGAAAGTTTTTAAGTCAAGAATATTAAAGCAAGGTTGGTTTTAGCTTTCTATGATTTGCAAATGATGCTGTTAGAGTCAGCCTAAAATCTGAAAAATAAATCAACATAATATTAGATACTAAGTGATTAGATACTTAGTAAGTGACTATGTATTAGGCACTACACCTATCTAGATGAAAATATTTAATACCTGCACTCAACATATCTATTCAATGTAGTTAATTAAACAATGTTCAAGGCTCAGTGGGAAAACAGAGTAAGGATATTAACACTTGAAAATAAGGATATTAACATCTATTTTTTTTGGCCTCAGTTGAAGTCTTATCATTAGGAAGAGAAAAAAGCTGCATTTCACAAAGGGATTAATTAGAAAAGCTAATAAGTAATATACATCTAGAGACTGAATATCTCCTCTAAAAATCAAAATCAGATGACTATTTGATTTTTTTCATTTGGAAAAATGCCACAGAGATTTTAAATCAACTCTCTGGCCTTGATCACCAGACATTATCCTACTAAGTATGATTAGAAAAGTTATTCTTTAAACTAAAATTCTAATGTCAAAGGAAATTTTTTTAATTGTTACAGTTCTCCTAACGGACCTAGGAGGTTTTCTCATAAGTGAAAAAATTCTATTTGTCTACAGTTTGTCACTTAAGATTATTAATATTACACATGCAGAGGTAAGAGACACTGTTTCTTCATATAATGATGATGTTACCAACCTGCTGAAGAAAAGGTATGCGCTGCATTATTTTATCCCTCTATCTAGACCGACCTCTACTCCACAGCAGCAGTTTGCAAGCCAGATATACTATACTTCTACTCAACAAGAGATACATAGACAAGGTAATCAATGCTATAAAGTATCAAATTTGCAAATTTTGTACCATGTTTTAACTGTGAACTCTTACAATGTATACAACTTCCAAAGAGCCAAAAATCAACAGGTAAAATATTGCAGTCAGTAGATAAAATATTCTACCTCCCAATAAAGGAGTATTTCACAGCTAGTTCAATTAACCTAATTCAGCAACAAAATATTAGAGTTGAAATATAATTAACAAAAATATATACTACCTAAAAAGTCTAGCATCAACTCAATTTTCTTTGTCAAGGATAGCTAATCCACTAACCTGCAATTCACCTTCTTAAAACAAATAAGAGAAATACAACAAAGTTACACTATACAATATTCATAACTTAGGTTCTAAAGTCAGCCTATATGAGATGAAAATACTGTGTAGTCATTTAAGAATAAGATTGTCACTGAAGATGACTAATCTTACGGATGGCAAAGGCACAGTATGTTTCTTCATATATAATAATGATGTTACCAACCTACAGTCAAAATTATCCTGAACGGTATTTTCTAATGGACTATATAGGCAGGGTAAGGTGTTCCTGGGATGAAACACAAAAGAAAACTGAAACTGAATTAGAGGATGAGGAGAGTCATATTTTACTCATTCCAGTGCTTACATTCAATTAATGAATTCCAAGGGTAATCAACTACATTATTATGATCCTCTATCCTACCTTTCTTTTCAAAATTCAGAGCACATTAAGTTAAATGCTTACATGATACTCCACTATAGCACATAAGCCAGAAAACAAAACTATCCGGGAGTAATAACCACCAGATGCTATTTTCTTTTGTAGCACTACCAATTGAAGATAACTTTTCTAGAGTTCCATTCCAACACTATCACCCACCATTTCTCAACTTTTAGTTTCTACCTTAAAAAAAGAGGCAAGACGACATAAATCCCATTATGCCACTGCGTTAAATTTTAAAATGTATGCACCTAAGAGAAAATATAACAAAGATATGATCACTATAGATATCTGTGCTACTATTTTCTTAAATTCATTCAGAGTTGACTAACCATTTAAAACTTAAACCAAAGTTCCATTTTAATAAGGAATCATATCTTACCCACTACCATAAGCGTGAATTCAAAACCTCTCTTCACTGATTTTCTGTATACTTGATTTGGGAGATTGGCAAATCCCACATAGCCTTCAAGGTTCTTCTGTTGCTGACAAAAGCAAAAAGGGCCAAGTTATTCATGCATCAACAATACTATTCTGTCACATATTTCAAATTCCCTTCATGAACCTATTTTAGAAAATTATACTATTATTCACAGCAAATCAAACTAATTCCATGGCATTATCAATCAGACTATCAGTTCTTAAATGGACAAAATTATTTGAGCATGAGTTGATTGACAATATAATGGTTAATTATAAAAATCCAAGGGAATGAAATAAAAATTTAGAAAACCTGCCTCAGAGCAAAGATTTTAATTGACAGTAGTTAGTAACAAGATGATTGACCAACCAACTATAAAAGCAAAATAACACAGGATTTTTCGCAACAAAAAAATTCAAATCCCCTTCACACAATATTAAGAATCCTTTTTAATTATCTCCTTTGATCACACTAATTACCACAGGTATGAGATTCTTGAAATTTGTCTTCTTATTCATGAAATGAAATCAAAGTGCTGAATTTAAAGCAATTTTTAAAAATAAATTCTTGAAGGCTCTTGTGATCAGTGTCAACCAGCTACAGTATCATTCAAGCTGTTATGCCAGGTCCAATTTTGTCACTTCAAGGTTTCACATGATCCTGCTGCCTTTATCTTCAGGTTTATCCAAGTTTTAAAGTAAATTATAACTTCATTTTCTATTGGTTTTTTATTCCTAGATGACCTCAACAATAGTTTCAAGAGTAATTCAAAGAAATCTACTTCCAAATTGGTGTAGTAAATAAGTCTGACTTCTAACTTACCCATATGTGAGAAATATTGTCCATAGTTAAGACTATCCAAATAAGCAGAGTCTTATTGGTTAATTTTACTTTGGAGGTAGTCTTATCTCAACATAAAAAACAATAGCAAAAAGAAGCACGCATTCTCTTAAAAGTTTCTGTCACGTTTAATTCTCATTTAAAAAGCACTCATGAGATCAAAACATCAATGCAATACATTTGGATTTAACAAAGAACAGAAGTCTACAATGTTTACTAGTCATGTAGATAAATATTCCATCCATCATCTTTGGCTTTCATTTCATAAAACTAATTCTTAAGCCAAATTTTAAAAACTAAGCCCATTAATAAATGAAGAGCTAACTGTAAACATAATAATTAGGAGACTAATCAGAATCTAACATTTTTAAGTCAAATATGTGAAAGTCTGCTATGAGTGGAGTTAGAAATATATATTAAACCTAAGGTTTCCTTGGCTCATATTTCATCCAACTGTAAGTTAAATTTAACTGAGACTGAAAAAAATCTCTGTATAAATTATGTAGTATACTCACAGCTACTTTGTAAAGAACACATTTCCATCATTCCAGTGTTCCAGATTCCAACAGAAGAAATCCACAGAGGAACAGTAAACAAAGAATTCCAAGAATTGTAATGACATATTCAGTCCGAACAGGAGAGGCAAATCCATTGAAACACAGCAAAAGACAGGGGGGAAAAAAAAGTTACTTACATGTAACTCAACAAATTAGAGGTAAATTAAAAAGAAATTAAAGGCAGACTTTTTTCTAAACATGTCAAAAAGTAGTATTTTTTGTGTGGGATACAATGCCAGTGAGTTTAAACCCATTTTCAGCAGCTGTCCTGCTGAAATATAGAAAATAAGGCCTATTATTGCACCCTGCAGTTGAGGTTTTACAGAAATGGTAGAAAAGATATAAAAGTATAAAGTTCCAGGAAGGTATACAGCAACCAAGTTTTAAATTACAAGAAGGAAGAAAAAAGGTTAATTTCATGCAACTTTGCTTTGTCAGTCACTGGATTAAGACAGCTCAGATAAGACAAATGCAAATGCTTTGGTTAAAATCTTTTTAAACAATGCTGTATTTCAAGTTCTATTAATTAAACTGAAGTCCAGAATTTAAAGAAATGTAGACAGATACAGGAAAAGGAAGAACGCTAAAGATGATAAGCAGAAACAGATGGAAAGAGGAGACAAATGTGAACTGTGAAAACTGAAAGGCAACTAATAGTATAGACAATAAAATAATCCTTGGCCAAACTGTGAAAAGTGTATCTTTTTATACTGAGACAAATCTATGAGTTATATCACAAACCACTTCAAACAATTGGAGTCAGTTTTATAGTTAAGGTAATTAAAAGCATAAACAAAACCCCAGTTTTAAAGTTAATTACAAAATTATTCCATGACAAAACCATCCAATGACTTCCGAACCTCCTCAAAAGTAAAAGCCAAAGTCCCAATAACGGTCTACAGTGTTTTTCCACCTTAGCAGTATCTTAGAATCACTTGGGGGAGCTTTTATAAAATCCGAATGTCCCAGCTGCACCTCCAGATCAATTAAATTAATCTCTGCAAGTGAGACCCATCCATCAGTATTTTTTAAAGCTCCTCATGTAGTTCCAACGTGCACGAATGCTGAAAGCCGCTAGCCAACAAAGTCCAGCAAGATCTGGCTCTACTCTTACTTCTGGTCTCATCTTCTGCTACTCTTCCTCCCCTTGCTCACGTCGCTTTCCCCAGCACTGAATCCCTAACTACTCCCCAAACATACACTGCATACTTTCATTTCATGGCTTTCGCACTTGTTGCTTTTTTTATTTGGAATAGTTTTGTTCTTTTTTTTTGAGACAGAATTCACTCTGTCACCCAGGCTGGCAGGCAGTGGCGTGATCTAGGCTCACTGCAACCTCTGCCTTCCAGGTTCAAGCAATTCCCTGCCTCAGCCTCCCAACTAGCTGGGATTACAGGCATGTGCCACCACACCTGGCTAATTTTTGTATTTTTGTATTTTTAGTAGAGATGGAGTTTCACCATCTTGGCCAGGCTGGTCTTGAACTCCTGACCTCATGATCCACCTGCCTTGGCCTCCCAAAGTGCTGGGATGACAGGCGTAAGTCACCGAGCCCCAGTCACAGATTATTTTTATTACTCAAATGTCACCTTCAAAAAGGCCTGCCCTAATCACCTTATTTAAAATTACGACCCCACTCCTCAGCACACTGCTGCTTGCTGTATGCTTCTCCTTAGCTCTTGCCACCATCCAACACACATTTTACCCATCTTGTTTACTGTGACCTCCATCCTGCCCGCAATGTAAGCTCCATCAAGGCAGAGACTGAATGAATTACATAAATTGTACATAAAAAAAGGAAGCTACTGAGAGCAAGTTGAAGTAGTTTCAAAGAATACAGAATTTTAGACTGCACCTTCAAGGAACCCATCAGATAAGAGGTATAACAAAAATGCCTCAGGGTCTGCCCTTGTCTCTTATTCAATGCTTTATCCTCAGCAACAAGAACCGTCTTTGGCACACAGTACTATTTTAAAATTGTGAAAAGCGGGAAACCATTCCAGACAAAGGAGTGGGCCCTAAAGTGGGGATGAACTTGGTATTTCCAACAGTAAAAAGAAAGCCGAGGTAGGCGGATTGCCTGAGCTCAGGAGTTTGAGATCAGCCTGGGCAACAAAGTGAAACTCCACCTCTACTAAAAACTACAAAAAAATTAGCAGGGCATGGCAGGGTATGCCTGTAGTCCCAGCTATTCGGGAGGCTGAGGCAGGAAAACGGCCTGAACCTGGGGGGTGGAAGTTGCAATGAGCCGAGATTGTGCCACTGCACTCCAGCCTGGGTGACAGAGCGAGACTTTGTCTACAAAAAAAAAGAAGTTCCGTTAACTATAATGAAGTGAAGTAGTGGACAAGGGGATGAGTGACAGGAAATGAGGTCAGGGAGGGAAGTAGGGTCCAGATCATTTGGGACTCAGCCAAAGTAGGAAGTATATGGATGTTATTTTAGGCATGACAGGAAGCCACTAGAGGGTTTTTCACAGGCAAGTGACCTGATTACTGTTTTAAAGATAGTTCTTGGCCATCCAGAGTGGTTCATGCTTGTAATTCCAAACTTTGGGAGGCCAAGGCGAGAGGACTGCTTTAGCCCAGGAGGTTAAGGCCTCAGTGAGCTGTGATCATGGCACTACACTCCAGCCTGGGCAACAGAGTGAGAAATTTCATGGTTGGCTGGTGCTGAAAATATAGATTTAGGAATCATCGCCATACAGATACTATTGAAAAAGGATTGGATTCCCAAAGACAGACGAAAGAAGATAAAAAGAAGGGGGTCGGCCGGGGGCGGTGGCTTATGCCTGTAATCCCAGCACTTTGGGAGACCGAGGCGGGTGGATCACAAGGTCAGGAGATAGAGAACATCTTGGCCAACATGGTGAAACCCCATCTCTACTAAAAATACAAAAATGGGCTGGACTTGGTGGTGCATGCCTGTAGTCCCAGCTACTCAGGAGGGTGAGGCACAAGAATCGCTTGAACCTGGCAGGCAGAGGTTGCAGTGAGCCAAGATCGTGCCACTGCACTCCAGCCTGGGCAACAAGAGAGAAACTCCAGTCTTAAAAAAAAAAAAAAAAAAAAGAAGGGGGGTCGAGACAAAGCCCTGAGCACTCTAACATTGAGAGGTTAGGCAAAGAAAGATCAGCCAGTGGAGACAGGAAGAAAACCAAGATCATCTCAGGGATGGAGGATTCATTCAACTATGCTGAATGCTACAGAGAAAGATACCAGAATAGAAACAAACATACTGATAAAATTTGGAAATAAGGTCACTGGTAACTTAAAAAATAAAAGCAGTCTCCGTAACGTGGTGACAAAGAAGAGTAACTACGATGATTTACAGTAGACAATTATTTGCATGGAATTATCATAATAAATAACTTTAACTTTTTAAATAAAATTATTTTAAACATTTTGTCAGTTCCCCCATATGACTGATTTCCCAGAGGGAGAGAACCATGTCATATTCATCTCTACGAAGATGAATATGTTCTTAGCAAGGTGATGACACATAGTATATATTTTAAAAATCTGAATGACTACTCTTTCAGGAAAACATCTTCTGAGGAAGAAATGCTGTACAAAGATAACATTGGTTTGGCTCTGATAAAAACATATCATCCCAAAATTCGTATAAAAGTATCCTACCAGATACAAAAATACGGCTCTGAGGCTACCTAGCACAAACACTATTCAGAAAATATACTAGTAATTTGGCCAGGCATGGTGGCTCCGGCCTGTAATCCCAGCATTTTGGGAGGCTGAGGCGGGCAGGTCTCTTGAAGTCAAGAGTTCGAGACCTGCCTGGCCAACATGGTGAAACTCTGTCTCTACTAAAAATACAAAAATTAGCCAGGCATGGTGGCGCCCACCTGTTATCTCAGCTACTCTGGAGGCTGAGGCAGGAGAATCGCTTGAACCTGGGAGGCAAAGGTTGCAGTGAGCCAAGATAGCACCACTGCACTCCAACTTGGACGACAGAGCAAGACTCTGTCTCAAAATAAATACATACATACATACATACATACATACTGGTCGATTAAAACATATAGACTATTCCTATCTCATAAGAATTTTTCCATACCCTAAATTCTAAAATCAACCATAGTCTGTAATTCAAAAGACTTAACCACCCACTGATTCTTTTCCTGCACAAATGTTCACAGTGCCAGTGTGAAATATCTCTGGATAAGGAAATATTAATTATAGAAGTGAGTGATAACAATTGTGGCATTTATAAGTATGTATAAATAAAAGTATATTCACCCAAGCTTCTATAAAAATACCCCTGGGTCTTTAAAGTATTCCTTGATTTCAAACATTAGTCAGGTAAGAAGCAACATTTATCAAATAATCTTTTCTAAAAGCGTATCTGCTAGATATGCTTTACAAAATCTTTTAGATGTTAAATCTGTATGTTAAAAGCATAGTTAAGAAAAATCAAACTACAGTAACTCCACTGCTTGATGAAAAAAATCAACTTAAATACAATATCCAGTAACTCAGTTCTAACCTTTCTTCTAAGGTTAAATAAGTTCAGCACAAATGTATTCAAATAACACTATGTTTCAAACAAGTTCTAATAGATAGATTATTGAAACTCTTAGAATTCTTTATGTTCTCTTGCCATTTGTTCCTGTTCCAAAGTTACCCAAATCTTGCTATCTAAAATCCCATTACCATTTTTAAAGCTTTGAATACTAATTTTCAACAAATTTTCCAATAGATAAAAATTTTCCAATAGAAAAAAGCAGCAACTTATTTTGAAAACTATTAAATATGCTTTTCAGTAACAACAAAAAATTGATCAAGGGGAGTTGTAACAGAATGGAAGCCTAATAAAAATCAGAATTTGAGAAAAACACAATCCTAGAAGGAACTATAAACCTTCAACTTCCCACTATCATTACAAAATGAGATGTTTAATAAAAAACTAAAATGATTAGGCATTATAATGCACACCTCAAATTACCTTAATATACCCAAATTCTATTTCTCCTCTTAGTATGTGCAGTTTAAACATCAGGCTACAAAAATCCAAGGTTTACATTAGGAACTTTACATTTCAAAAATTACCATTTATCTTTTCTAAATAACTTCAAGTTCAATCCGCCTCCCTTTGGATTTTAAAATACATAAAATATATATACACAAATATATATATATTTATATATAAAATATATATACAAATATACATATATATAGCATATTGTTTTATTAAGTATGTTTCTCCTAAAGTGTACGTAATTCTAAATATGAAAAACAACTACAGACTACAAAAGGAAAAGATATTAATGCAGACGTTTACTTCTCAACTCCTTAGTATTCCTAACAAAAGCCTTCTATTATACACAGATGTAAGTGTCTGGTACTTGCTTAGTCAAATTCCTGCCATCTCTCATACAGCCTAAGGGAAAAGTTAAAGAACTTCATGTGCCATTTAAATGTTTTAAATATTTTAAGTATAACTGGTCTAAAAATGCCTAGATTCTAGATTTAATATAAAATAAAAACTAAAATATTACAAGATTACATAGGCATATCCTAAATATCAGTTTTTGTGTTCCTCATCCCTCAACTATTTTAAAGGTTCATTACTTATTTAGCATGCCTCCAGCTCTCTTCTTTTTACTGATATGAACAAATGGGTACTGACAGAACCAACTTTTATTTTCTTAATCCTATTCTGGATTCTCAGTTAATCTGTTAAAAAGATTCTAATATTTAACTCTATGAATACATACAAGAATGAGATAACTTAAAATCTAAATCAATTTTTCTTTGCTCTGATCTTAACTTCCTAGACTTACTGACCTTATTCCTTCACTCATTCATTCAACATACTTACAATAAGTCAGACATGTATGTGTGTTCTAGTAATTAGGAATATAAAAGCTAATAAAAACAAGGTCCCTGCTCAAGAAGCTAAGAATCTAATAGGGAGGTGAGGTAAGCTAGAGGACAATTAAAATAATTCAGTGATAAATGCTCTCATATAGGAAAGCACAGAAGGATACATGGAGAGCAAACAAGGAAGGGTGTTTCATCCTATCCTGGGATCAGATCCTTTAGATACTGAAGGACTGACCAGTAGACCTTAATTGGATGAGAGATGAGGGTGGGAGCTGCAGAATATGGGTCTCAGTCAGTTGAGTTATTAACTGCAAAGGCCCAAAAGCAAGAAGAGAGTATGGTTCCTTACAGCAACTACAAATAGTTCAACACAACTCATTTTTAGGATCAAGGAGCTACAGCTTAGGAAAGTTAAGCAAAAGCCAGATGAGGAAGGACTTTGTTGGTCATACTTAGGAACTTAGACTTCATCTTGAAAGCTTAGGAAGAGCATTAAAGATACAAAGAGGAATGCACAATCACATCAATTCACATGCAGAGTCACATTCATATTTTAGAAAATTACTACTGACAAGAATATTCACGATGAACTGGAGAAAATGGTAGTAATCCCAAGAGCTGCTCCAGCTGCCCAGGGGAAAAATAAAGACTTGAACCAAGAAAGAGGCAGTAAGGATAAAGAGAAATATAGGTTAGAACTCTATTAGCCATTAAGGTAGCCACTAGCTACATGTGGCTACTGAGTACTTGAAATGTAGCTAGTCTGAATTAAGATGTGCTATAAGTATAAAATATCATATTTTAAAGACAGTACGAGAATAAGAATCAAAAACATCTTACTAATAATAATTTCATACTGATTGCATGTTGAAATAAAATTTTAGGTATACCAATTATATAAACTATAAAACTAAAGTTAGTTTCACCTGTTTATTTTTACTTTTTAAATGTGGCTATTATGAAAGCTTAATTACATATGTGGCTTGCATCAAATTGCTATTGGACAATGCTAGGTTAGATATTAAAGAGATGAAATGACAGATCTCTGTAGCTAACTTGTAGAAGTGTGATAAAATTAGGATTTCTTAATTTAGGCTTGAGCAATTAAGATGAATGGTGAGTACCAATTGTTAAAAGTAGAAATCATCTGAGTTAAGGCGCTAACTGGACTTTGGGAAGACAAAATCTAGTAGGCAGTTGTATATATAAAGGTTAGAAATGCTAGAAACATCAAGGTTAGACAGATAATTAATATCTTAAGTAATCAACATTTAAATGGTATCAAGGCCATGGATATGAATCCAAATACAGCATACAGAGTAGGAAGCAGGCCAAGAAGCAACACCAACATCCCATCATAATCACCTAAACAAACCTAGGAAAAGCTGAGAGAAAAGAATCAAAGAGCTCACAGAAGCATTTCAAAGGAGGTCAACTGCAGCAGCCCCCTCAAGAAGTGGTTAACTACACGAAATGCTCTGGAGTGGTCAATCAAAGGATGCAAAAAAATCTACTTGTGGTTACTGGAAACCACTGTCAAAGCGTATCAATGGAAAGATAGGGGAAGAAGGCAGACTGGAAATAAATAAGCAGAAAAAAAAACTACAGTAAGTGAATATAAGCAATTATTTTTTAATGCTTACCTTTGAAGAGAAGAACAATAGGACAGAAGCCAGAAAATACAAGGTCAAGAGTTTTAAGCACTTAAAAAAAAAAAAAGGCAGATAGTTCTATTTGTGTGAATGGTAACAGAAAACACCAAATAGTAGACAAAGTTAAATAGGACACAGATAACATTTATGGAATGACGGACAGGATTTTCCCTAAGTACCAGAGATAAAACAACTTGAAAATTCCAAAAAAAGAAAAGAAAGTAGGGGATTTTAAGAGGTAAAGATGTGAAACAGTAACCATAAGAACAGAGAGAGAGACTAGGAATACATAGCAGCCATCCAAGCAATTTTGTCCACCTAGTTAAGGCTGAAGACCACAAATCTTGGACTGTATCCCTGAAGCCATGTGATCTTTTCTTCCAGCAGCAATCCATAACTTGAGTACAATAAAACTGGCTGTAGGAGTCATTTGAAACTTGCTTTGCAGGAAGGGTACACAAAAGTACGAGATCAAGAGAGCTGACAAATACAGTTGAAGCAATTCAGTGAATGAAAATGGAGAGGATCAAGGATGGAAGGCAGGAAGTGAAGAAGACAGTAAAAAAAATAAGTTGCTGGGCGCGGAGGCTCGTGCCTGTAATCCCAGCACTTTGGGAGGCCGAGGTGGGCAGATCACCTGAGGTCAGGAGTTCGAGATCAGCCTGACCAACATGGAGAAACCCCACCTCTATTAAAAACACAAAATTAGCCAGTCGTGGTGGGGCATGCCTGAAATCCCAGCTACTTGGGAGGCTGAAGCAGGAGAATCCCTTGAACCTGGGAGGCGGAGATTGCAGTGAGCCAAGATCACGCCATTGCACTCCAGCCTGGGCAACAAGAGCAAAACTCCATCTCAAAAAAATAAATAACTATATGTAAGTTGTGGTTAGAATGGGCTATACAATTAAGATCTTAGAAGTGGAATGTAAGTTGTAGATGATAGTCCCACAGGGTTATTACTTCTTTTTTTTTTTCTTTATTTTTAAATTTTTTTCTTCTCACTCATTCCCCCATAGGGTTATTAAAAGGATGGCTCTCAGATGAGACAGAGAGAAAAAAAAAGGATGTCTCAAGAATAGTCAAAAAACTGAAGCTAACTTATTGAATGTGTCTTACACATGGGCCTAAAAATGTCCCAGAATGATGATGGAGCTTAGAGCAGAAAGAAAAATTGAGTATTAGATGTCATCTTTAATATTAGAACAAAACAGGGGTGTGGTAGCTGAAAATTTTAAGAAGGGGTAGAAAACACTGCTGCTAAACAGTAAAATTGTAAGGAAGCAGGGTTCTTTTTAAAGGAGAATGGCCTACAGTCTAGACCAGTGCTGTATCATGGAAATATTAGGTAACCACATATGTAATTATAAATATCCTACTACAGGGGTCCGCAACTGCTACCCCAACTGGTAGCAGTCCGTGGCCTATTAGGAACTGGGCTGCACAAGAAGAGGTAAGTGGTAGGCAAGTCAAGTGAAGCTTTATCTACATCTCCAGCCTCTTGTATTACCGCCTGAGCTCTGGCACCTGTCAGATCAGCGGCGGCATTAAATTCTCATTGGAGAGTGAACCCTATTGTGAACTGTTCATTGAAGGGATCTAGGTTGCACATTCCTTATGAGAATCTAATGCCTGATGATCTGTCACTGTCTCTCATCACCTCTAGATAGAATCCCATCTCTTAAAAAATAAAATAAAATAAAATGAATATTAGGCTGAGTGTGCTGGCTCACTCCTATAATCCCAGCACTTTGGGAGGCTGAGGCACGTGGACTGCCTGAGCTCAGGAGTTCAAGACCAGCCTGAGCAACATGGTGAAATCCTGTCTCTACTAAAGTACAAAAATTAGCCGGGTAGTCCCAGCTCCTCAGGAAGCTGAGGCACAAGAATTGGTTGAACCTGGGAGGCAGAGGTTGCAGTGAGCCAGGACAGTGCTACAGCACTCCAGCCTGGGCAACAGAGCGAGATGCTGTCTCCAAAAATTAAAAAAATAAAATGAGGCCAGGCATGGTGGCTCATGCCTGTAATCCCAGCACTTTGGGAGGCCAAGAGGCAGGTGGATCATCTGAGGTCAGTCAGGAGTTCGAGACCAGCCTGGCCAACATGGTGAAACCCCGTCTCTACTAAAAATACAAAAATTAGCCGGGCATGGTGGCACACAACTGTAATCCCAGCTACTCAGGAGGCTGAGGCAGGAGAATCATCTAAACCCCGGAGGTGGAGGTTGCAGTGAGCTGAGATCGTGCCACTGCACTCCACCCTGGGTGATAGAGTGAGACTCCATTTCAAAATAAAAATAAAATTAATAAAGTGAGTATTAGTGCCCAGTACTGGGTGATGATGTGGAAAAAGAAACACTTTCCTTACATGACTTTTGGAATATAAACTTAAACCACCTACCTAAAGAGCAATTTAACCATGTGGACCAAACACTGAAGTTTTTATTCTCTTAAATTCAACAAATTCCACTTTCAGAAATGGATAGTCTTGAGAATCATACATGATTAAGATAAAAGAATATTCAACAAAGCACTGCTCATAATAGTAAAAAATTGTAACAATTTTTGATGAGTTCTAAAGACAAGTGAAACTAAAATTATATTACAGTACCTCCACGTATTAAAATACCAGGCAGCCATTAAAAGTAAGGTTTTAGAAAAATATGCATGGACAGATTATGATATATTGACTAGAAAAACATTCTTAAACACTTGTCACAGGAGAACATCAAAGAAATTGGTGGAGTAAATACTTGAGAAAATTCTGCTTCATTAAAAGCAAGGAGAAAACTGACACAAACTGTTCAAATCAACTTACTTAAAATTCTGGAAATTAAATAAAAGCTTGCAGGTCTCCATGTAATGTTTATTCAAGAAAAGGGACTGAGCCTTGGTAAAAACAGCAGCTCTTGCATTTTAACTTGCCCATTCTCATCTCTTTACCTCTACACTAGCCTTGAAAACCAACAGCACACCATCACAGTAAAAACCAGCAGATTAGTGGCAACTGGAAAAAAACAGATCAATCACGGAATGCCTTCAAAGCCTCCCTCTCAAAGTGCTGTCATTATTTGATGTGTCTGGTAGTTCCTAAAGGCCTACTCACAAGTGACCACTAAGATAACCAAGCAGAGACTTCAGTGACAACATATGGCAAAAATTAACTTCACAGAATTAGTTCGAAAAGCAACTAAGCAAATAACAAAGAACAACAACAATAAACCCTGCAGGGAAGGGAGAATCTGATTTCCAGAGCTGCCACACTGTATTATTTGAAATATTTAAAATGTCTAGTATTCAAGAGAAAATCATGAGCCTTGCAAAAAAAAACTCAAAAGTGCATGGCCCACATACAGGAGAAAAAAGCAACAGTCCTTGAGAAAGCCCAGACATTAAACAAATACTTTAAACCTGCTATTTTAGATATGTTCAAAGAACTAAAGAAAAGTCTAATAAACTGTCAAGTATGAAAACAATGTTCATCAAATAAAGAATATCAAAATTTTTTTTTAAATCCTGGAGTTGAAAAATATAATAAATGAAATGAAAGTATTCACTAGAGAAGCTCAACAAAAGATTGGAGCTTGCAGAAAAAAGAATCACCAAACCTGAAAACGGGTTAAATAACATTAACCAATTTAAGTAAAGAAAGAAAAATGAACAGAGCCAGAAACCTACAGAACAAAATCAAACATGAAGTAGGGGAGGGAAGGAGAAAAGGGGTGGGTCGGAAGGAAGGGGTATATCTTCAGAATGTATATTCTTCAGAATGTATATCTGAAGAAACAGAACTGAAAACTTCCCAAATCTGAAGAAAAACATTAGTCTCAACATCAAAAGCTCAACAAACTGAAAAAGACAAAATCAAAGAGACCCGCACATCATAATCAAACTGTCAAAAACCAAAAACAGAGAATACTGAAAGCAGTTTATGAGAAGCAACTATATGTATAAGAGACTGTAAATAAGAATAATAGCTGACATCCTATCAGAAACCATGGAGGCCGGAAAGCAAAAGGATAACATATTCCAAATGTTGAAAGAAAAAGACTGTCAACCAAGTGAGCTATGATGGTGCCACTGCACTCCAGCCTGATTGACAGAGTGAGATCCTGTTTAAAAAAAAAAAAAAAAAGAGATGTAGAAAACAGCAAAATCACAGGCGTAAATCATATCACTACTTAGATTAAATGTAACTAGATTAATGCATTTTGCTGTTTCAGGTATAACAGGACTCCAATCAAAAGGTAAAGAATGGCTACGTGGATTTTTACAAGATCCAACTATATGGTGCCTACCTGAGACACGTTTTAGAATCACAAACACAAACAGGTTGAAAAAAAAGGACAGAAAACAACAAGAGAGAGCTGAGGTAGCTACACTAATATCAGAAAACACAGACTTAAAAGACAAATCTTGTTACCACAAAGAAGGATATTGTATACTGATTGAAGGACCAATCCATTGAGAAGATAGAACAATATTAAGCACATATGTCTCTAACAAAGGAGTCCTCAAATTGCACAAAGCTAAGAAAATGAAAGGTAGAAATAAAACAATTGAACAGTAATAGCTGACCTTCAACACCCTACTTTCAATAATGGGTAAAACAACTAGACAGATGATAAAGAAGCAGAAGACTCAACAACACTACAAAACAACTACACCTAACACATAGCTATACAACATTCCACCCAAAAACAGCAAAACACATTCTTCTCAAGTGCACATGGAATATTCTCCAGAATAGATCACAAAACAAGTCTCAATTTAAATGGGTTGAAAATCATACAAAGTATATTCTTCATCCACTACAGAATGAAGTTAGAAATCACCTGCAGAGAGAAATTTGGAAAATTCACGTTTGTTACAATTAAACACTACACTCTTTAATAATCAATAGGTCAAAAACTAAACCACAAGGGATACCGGAAAATACTTCGAGATGAATGAAACTAAAAACACAACATACCAAAATGTTTTGAATGCAGCTAAATCAGTGCTTAGAAGGAAATTTATAGCTGTAAATGCCTATATCAAAAAGAAAGATTTCGTATCATAACCTTCCACCTCAAGAAACTAGAAAAAGAACAAATTAAACCCAGAACAGGGAAAACAAAATAAGGAAATGATTATTTGAGCAGAAATGAATGAAATACATAATAGAAATATTAACAAAATCATACTTGGTTCACTGAAAAGATCAACAAAATTAACAAAACCTTAGCTAAACTGACCAAGAAAAAAAAAACAGAACACTCAAATTACTGAAATCAGAAATGAAAGAAGGGAAATCACTACCAATCTTTCAGAAATAAAAGGGAACCTATGAACAATTAATTCCATGCTGACAACAAATCAGATTATAACCTTGAGGAAATGCAAAAATCTCTAGAAAGACATAAACTACCAAAACTGACTTAAGAAGAAACAGAAAATCTGAATAGTCCTATAATAGATTAGTAATAAAAAATAACTAATACACACACACCCCAAAAAAGCAAAAACACAACTTTCGACAAAGCCCATGCCCAGATGTCTTCACTGGTAAATTCTACCAAATGTTTAAAGGTTGTACAATCCTTCAAAAACTAGTCCAAGAAATAGAAGAGGATGAAATACTTCCCAACTCATTTTATGAGTCCAGTTTTACTCTGATACCAAAACCAAACACATCAAGTAAAAACAACCAACATCTCATATGGATGCAAAAAAAATCAACAAGGTACTAGCAAACCAAATCCAGCAATAAAAAGGGATTATACACCATAACCAATGGGATATATCCCAGAATGAATATGTTGGTTTTACATATGAAAATTAATCAATGTAATACACCAAATTAAAACCCACACACAACAAACACATAATCATCTCAGTAGACACAGAAAACACAATTGATAAAAAGTCAACAATCTTTCAACGATAAACACACTTAAACACACTAGACATACAAGGGAACTTCAACCTCATACAGCACATCTCAGAAAACCCATAATGATGAAAGACTGAATGCTTTCACTCTAAAATCAAGAACAAGACAAAAGATGTCTATCATTGCCGCTTCTAATCAACACAGTTCTGGAGGTTCCAGAAAAGGCATTTGGTAAAATAAAGAAATAAAGTGCATCTAGATTGTAAAGTAATGTAAGTAGTATTTGCAGGTGATATGATCTTATAAATAAAAAATCCAAAAGAATCCACAAAAATAAAAAAAACTATAGGAACTAAAAAAGTTGCATGATATAAGATCAATATACAAAAATCAATTGCATTTCTATAAAAAAATCAAGAAAAAATTCCATTTGCGATAGCATCAAGAATAAAATACTTATAAATAAATTTAACAAAAGGAAACGTAAGTCTTATACATGAGAACTATAAAAATGTTGTTCACAAAAACTGAAGACCTAAATAAACAGAAGATATTCTGCATTAATGGAGTGGAAGACTTAATATCGTTAAGATGGCAATACTCTTCAAATTGATATACAAATTCAACACCATGGCTATCAATATCCTTGCTGGCCTACTTGTAGAAATTAGTAAACTAATCATATAGTTCAGATGGACATTCAAGGGAACCAGGATAACCAAAACAATTTTGAAACAGAACAAAGTTGGAAGACTCACACTCCCTAATTTCAAAACTTACTGCAAAGTTAGTCATCAAAACAGTATGATACTGCCATTAAGAATATACAGATCAATAAGAAACAAATGAGAATCCACAAAAAAACCCTTACATTTATAACCAATTGTTTTCACAGAAAGTTGTCAAGACGACACAATAGAAAAAGACTAATCTTTTCAACAGTAAGTGGTGAAACTACTGGATAGCCACATACAAAAGAATGATTCCTATCTCACACCATACACAAAAGTTACTCAAAATGGATCAACAACCGAAACATAAAGGTCTAAAACTATAAAACTCTTAGAAAACATAGGGGTAAATTTTCATGACCTTCGATTACAAATGCTTTCTTGACTATGACATGAAAAGCACATGCAGTAAGTAGATAAATTGGACTTCATCAAAATTAAAAATGCCTATACTTCACAGAACACTATCAAGAAAGTGAAAAAAAACACTGTGGAATTGTAGGAACTACCTGCAAGTCTTCTATATGATAAAGGACTTATATCCAGAATCTATAAAGAATTCTTACAACTGAACAGTAATAAGACAACTTCATTAAAAACTCAGCAAAGCATTTTAACAGACATTCCTGCAAAGAAGGTGTACAAATTGCCAATAAGCACATGAAAAGATGTTCAACATCATTAGGGAAATGCAAATTAAAACCACAATGATACCAGCTCACACCCAGTAGGATCGTTTTAAAAGACAGGCAATAACAAGTGTGGACAAGAATGTGGAAAAATTGGAACTCTCATACACTGCTGGTAGAAATGTAAAATAGGGCAGCTGCTTCAGCAGTTTGGCAGTTCTTCACAGAGTTAAACTAGAGTTACACTATGATCCAGCAATTCTATCCTTAGGTATATATCCAAGAAAATTGAAAACTATAGGTCCACACAAAAGCTTGTACTCAAAACATTCACAGCAGCATTATCCATAATAGTAAAAAAGTAGAAACAATCCAAATATCAACTAATGAATGGATAAATGAAATATGGTAGTATATATACAACAGAACAATATCCAGCAATAAAATGGAATGAAGTACTACTGAGATATGCTACAACACAGACAAAACTTGAAAACACTGCTAAGTGAAATATGCCAGTCACAAAAGTCACATTATATGATTCCAGTTATATAAAATGTCCAAGACAGACAAATCCATAGAAATGGAAAGTAAATTAGTGGTTGCCAGGACAAGAGAAGAGGATGGATGGGGACTGATCATTAATGGCTCCAAGGTTTCATTTGGGCCTGATGAAAACGTCCTAAAAGTAGACAGTGACAATGGTTGCACAACCCTGAATACACGAAAAACCACAAAATTACACACTTTCAAGGAGTATATTTTACGGCATGCAAATTATCTCAATAAATCTGTGATAAAAACAAGCATGTACTGTACACTACCTTTCACATATAAATTGTTACATCTCCTTTCTCACACATATCTTCTCATATGTGCAAAAAAAAATTCACAAAAAATCAATCAGAAACTCACGAGATCCATCACCTCTATCAATGTGTGGGGAAGTGGTAGAAAAAAGGAGAATGAGAACAGGGTAAAAGAAAGGTAGGAGGAATACTAAATCTATTAACACCATGGTAATTTTCCATATATCCCCATTAAAAAAACAAAATCAGTCAGGATGTGAAAAGAAATAGTAATAAATAAAACTATTTCAGAAGAATAACATGAAGACACTGAAGGGGATGGAGCAGAAAAGAACATAACTAACTTTGGCAAAAAGTATTTTGATTAGTATAAGATAGCATATTAACTAACAGTATTGGTATTGTATAAAGCTAAAGACAAAAAAGCACACACAAATATACTCTAGCAAGTAAGCATATTACATAGTTCTGAAGTTACAGCTATGTGTACAATAGATTTTTCCAAGTATGTAAATAAATTGCAGATGAAAGCCAGGTTTCTCAATGTTGAAGAAAGGAGTTACAAGGAAAAGAGAAAGGCTAGAATGAACTCTGCATTAATAGATTGGAATCGATGTACCAGTATAAATTCATGGTTTTTAGTATACATATGCATATATTTTTATACACGTATACAGAAATACAGATGTATATATATAAATTCATACATTGCCTACCTCTGTCTGCTCAAAACATCTACTAGAAGCAGGGACGCTCCAACAGCAATGAGCACTTCTGGCACCTAGATCTTGTTTTCTAATTATTATTCTCAAAAAAAAAAAAAAAGGTTGCTGGACTCCTTGGACAACGGTTGCTTCCAAGGCTTAGGCAGAAAAAATACAAGATAAACTAGAAAGTAAAGAAGTACCCCTAAAAATGGTGGGGACATACTGAAAGGATAAATGAGAGCCACCTGAAAGGACTCTCAATGGACAACTGAACAATAAAACAATGAAAAAATTAATATATAACTGAACTGATGAATAAATAAAACAGCTCTTCCTTACCACAATAGAATCCCAGCTTTAAAATGTAGCATGATGTAAAAAGAAAATCACCAGTAACACAAACAGCACAGTAAAACTGCCATAGGCAAGAATCATTGACAAGATACTAAAGTTAGTGGGTAAAAGTATAATGAGAAATAGGGTATTTGTACAGTCCAACAAAAAACTAGTACCTAAAATATAAAAAGAACCCTTACAATTAAGACAAATAACCCAATTTAAAAATGGACCAAAGATTTCAATGGACCACCAAAGGCGACAAACAGATGGCAAATAAGCACAGGAAATCCTCAACATCATTAGTCATTAGGAAAATACAAATTAAAATTACAGTAAGTTATCGCTACAAATCTATAAGAATGAGTAAAATTAAAAGCAGTGACCATTCCAGGTGTTGGTGAGCATGTGGAACAACTTGAATTCTTATTCACTGGGGGTGAAAATGTAAAATGTTAATAATATATTGTAAAATAATTTTGCAACGTAAAAATTAAACATACACCTACTATATTACTTACCCCAAGTATTTACCAAAGAGATATGAAACGTTGTGCCACTATCATTACAGCTTTTTTTTTTAATTTACAGAAAAATGCATGAAAGAATACTCTCCAACTTTTAACAGTTTCCCCAGTGACCAGCACACAGCAGGTACAAAACACATACTTGTTAAATGAATGAACTTGATTGTTGAAGTTCTAAACTAATGGCTTAACAGCAATACTACCAATAGTTAACATCAACATTACAGTAATATAATTATCAATATATTACTGATGTAATGAACTTAATGTCAATACTACAACTTTAACTGGTAGTCTCTTATTTCAAAGAGTTCAAAGGCACCGATACACTACCAAATGTGAAATGATCAATATCCCAAGTTACTAATCATGTCATGGTTGGTAAAAGCTTCTCAGAATGGGTAGTTTTGATATGGGCCTTCCTTAACATATGATAGGACTTCAAGGCAGGTACAAACACCATAAGCAGAAGCAAGAATATTAATTACTGGCCAAGTGCAGTGGCTCACTCCTGTAATCTCAGAACTTTGGGAGGCTGAGGCAGGCAGATCACCTGAGCTCAGGAGTCTGAGACCAGCTTGGTCAACATGACAAAACCCCATCCCTACAAAAATACAAAAAAATTAGCTAGGCGTGGTGGCACACGCCTGTAATCCCAGCTACTGGGGAGGCCAGTAGCTGAACCCAGGAGAGAATGAGAATCACTTGAACCCAGGAGGTGGTGGTTGCAACAGCGAGCCGAGATCACGCCACTGCACTCCAGCCCGGGTGACAGAGCGAGACTCTTTCCAAAAAAAAGAGGGATACTGAACATTACTCATTATAAGTAGGAAAAGGTCAAACCAAGGAGGTGCTAAAATGATAGCCTAAAAGTCTTTAATATATAAAAGATTCATAAGGCAGTATACGTGCAGCTAGCTAGAAATCTGAATTCCAGTATCTGCTGTAACTTATTTGTGTTCTGGTGGGAAAATTACACAACCTTTCTGAGAATTGTGTTCTGGTGGGTAAATTACATAACCTTTGAGCCTTAGATTGGGATAATGTTGTAAGGTATATATAAAACAATTAATATAAAGGGTTTGGCACGTCACATACAGTAAGTACAATAAATGACAACAGTACAATAAATGTTATAGTGATTGTGCTACAGATGATAGTTATTATTAATGCCTCTGACTTATATCTTGCAGAAAAGTCACTCCCAAACCTGGCTATAATCAGAAGAATAGGGGGAGCTTTTGATTAAAAATAGAAATCTGAGCCTCGGTCTAGAAGTAGGGAATTAGAATCTTGCTAATAGAGCCCAAGAAATAATACTTTTAACAAGAGCTCTAGAAGCCAATACTATAAATAATAAACAGATATTTATTTTACTATAATAGGTAAGTTATTTTGTAAAAGTAGTATTTTAGGCATAGTAATTTTTAAATATTTATTTATTAAATGAAGTGGGAAGAGACTGGAAGCCATAAAAACAATGAGGAAACTACCCTATGGTGGAAAAAAAGGTCCTTTGTTCACCTTAGCTAGATTCTAATTGTTAAATGAAATCCACTACCAACCAACCAGAACTAGAATACACATCCTTCAATTAAAAAGCAATGGAGCCTCCCAAAACTTTCAACACAGATTCAAATAAAAGATGTTTCCATTAAGCACAAAATCCCCATACCTTTGACATTTCCCTTACCCCTGGCGAGTACTAATGTTGATGGTGCATTTATATCATATATCTTGCTATATCTGCATGTCTGTAGTATTATCTCTGCATTTCCTCTGTGTTGACCAAATTAGCTTTCAAAAAGAAAGGGATTTCAACTTTTCAGCAAATCCAAAACTATTCCAAAATTTCAAAAAACATGGGGAGAAAGGGATGTGGGGCCTATGTCTATGTAATTACCTCTCTAACAGCACAGCACCATGCACTAACACAAACTTAAGTATTTTTGGTGGGTCTACTTGCCAGCTAAGTCATTCTAGTTATCTTTTTCACCCATAGTTGAAGTTGAGTTAGCCATCTCCCTAAACATTTCTTTTTTTTTTTTGGAGACAGAGTCTCATTCTGTCACCCAGACTGGAGTGCAGTGGATTTACCCTGGCTCACGGCAACCTCTGCCTCCTAGGTTCAAGCAATTCTCCTGCCTCAGCCTCCTGAGTAACTGGGATTACAGGCACCAACCACCATTCTGGCTAATTTTTTTGTTTGTTTGTTTTCTGTTTATTTTTGAGATATTCAAGCGATTCTCCTGCCTCAGCCTCCTGAGTAGCTGGGATTATAGGCACCTGCTACCACGCCAGGCTAATTTTTGTATTTTTAGTAGAGACAGGGTTTCACCATCTTGGCCAGGCTGGTCTTGAACTCCTGACCTCATGATCCACCCGCCTCGGCCTCCTGAAGTGCTGGGATTACAGGCACGAGCCACCGCGCACGACCTTAATTTCTGTATTTTTAGTAGAAACAGGGTTTCACCATGTTGGCCACGCTGCTCTCAAACTCCTGACCTCAAGTGATCTGCCCGCCTCAACCTCCCAGACTGCTGGGACTACAGATGTGAACCATTGCCACCATGCCCGCCTCTTAATAAGCAAGCTTCTAAGCCCCACCTCCCACCTAGTGAGTTACAGAGTCTCCAAAAGCGTTAAGCATTAGAAACGTTTCCAATGCTGGTCCAGGGTTTAGGAGCACTAACACACCCCTAATTACAACCTTAAAATATATATGTATATATATTTAGAAAGAATACAAATGACTGAAATAATTTATTTTTCCCCTCGTGGTTAATTTGTTTAAATTAATCATAAAAGAAATCAAGTTTATATACTAAACTTTTATTATTAGAAATACTTTAAAATGTTAATATTTGAGAGTACATTAGTTCCTGGAAAATTTTTCCTTGTATAGATTACCTCATACCCCAAAATGCTACATGTACTAAATAAAGTGGTACTCTCCTTATTTTTTAAAAAAACAACATAAACAGAACTAAGATAAAATTACTATGAGAATTTTGCCTCCTCTTACATAAATAATGATCTCACTCAAAATATTTACTGTAGTCTCTAAAACTGAAGGACAATACATACTAAAATCTTCCTCAAAAGAAAGAACTTGGCTGGGCAAGTGGCTCACGCCTGTAATCCCAGCACTTTGGGAGGCCAACGTGGGCAGATTGCCTCAGGTCAGGAGTTTGAGACCAGTCTGGCCAACATGGTGAAACCCTGTCTCTACTAAAAATACAAAAAAATTATCCAGGTGTGGTGGCATGCGCCTGTAACCCCAGCTACTCGGGAGGCTGAGGCAGAAGAACTGCTTGAACCAGGGAGGTGGAGGTTGCAGTGAGCCGAGGTCTCACCACTGTACTCCAGCCTGGGTGACAGAGCAAGCCTCTGTCTCTAAAAAAAAAAAAAAAAACTCATTAACTCATTACAATTTGAATGGACAATAAGAATATACAAGGATACAAAATGTCACTCCTGCAAAAAAATACTAGCATAATCCTGAGTCTGAAACAACTGCTGCTGTGAAATATACCAGCAGAAATTTTAAGTAAGTAAACATTTGGCCAGTGCAGTGGCTCACAACCTGTAATCCCAGCACTTTCGGAGGCTAAGGCAGGTGGATCATAAGATCAGGAGATCAAGACCATCTCTGTCTCTACTAAAAATACAAAAAAATAGCTGGGCGTGGTGGCAGGCGCCTGTAGGCCCAGCTACTCAGGAGACTGAGGCAGGAGAATGGTGTGAAGCCGGGAGGTGGAGCTGGCAATAAGCTGAGATCGCGCCACTGCACTCTAGCCTGGATGACAGAGCAAGACTCCGTCTCAAAAAAAAAAAAAGGAAACATTTTAGTACTGCCTAAGAAACTGGAGACCTCAGTCTGTCTAACTTTGAAGGACAAGGAAATTTCACACAAATCACTTTATTCTAGTTTCCTTCAACTCTGTTCACAAATTCACTTACTAAACATAAAAATTCAAAGCACAAATGAATACATTTACAATTATCGGAAAATGCTAATTTTCCATCCTAGATGTCTTCCTAGTACTGAGACCCTACAAGACAAGTCCACTTGGATGTCCCCCAGGCCTCTCAATTTCATGTTTCAAATGACCTATTTCAAGAAATAGCATCTACTCATCTACCCATTCACTCAAGTCAGAAAGCTCAAATATTCTGGACTCATTACTTATCACCCACATCTTCCCTAATACCTCACAACCATCCCCCTCATGTCTTTTCCCACTGCCCTGCTTCTGACCAATTTTTAGTCCTAAACTGCTAGATTAAATTCCCTCAATTTAATGGCTCCAACCTGGTGCCCTGTCAACTCTCAATAGAGAGAATTATCATGGCGATTCTTAAGATTACCACTTTTCTTTTAAAGTCTTCAATAAAGATTTTTAAGGCCGGGAGCGGTGGCTCAAGCCTGTAATCCCAGCACTTTGGGAGGCTGAGGCGGGTGGATCACGAGGTCAGGAGATCGAGACCATCCTGGCTAACACGGTGAAACCCCGTCTCTACTAAAAACTACAAAAAACTAGCCGGGCGAGGTGGTGGGCGCCTGTAGTCCCAGCTACTCGGGAGGCTGAGGCAGGACAATGGCGTGAACCCGGGAGGCGGAGCTTGCAGTGAGCTGAGATCTGGCCAGTGCACTCCAGCTTGGGTGACAGAGCGAGACTCCGTCTCAAAAAAAAAAAAAAAAAAAAAAAAAAAGATTTTTAAATTCTCAGCACAGCAATACCAGTTGCCTACTTACCTCTTCTAACCTCATAACCTGATACCAACAGGATTTCTCAGTATAGAATAATTATCTTCACTCCTTCACCTCCTTTCCCTAATCACTCCTACCAACTTTTAAAGATTCACCTTCTCCAGCATGGAAAAGGTATCCTGCTTTGAACTTTCACTGTATGTTCTACATACCTTTATATCGTATCACAAATTTTTTACTAAATGCAAGCCAGTTATAGGGATACAAAGGTGAACAAAACACAGTCCTAGACTTTAAGCACAGTGGAGGCAGAAAAACAAAGTCAACTGCAATACAGTCTGATAAGTTTCTTTAATCTAACACCTCAGTGTTTATTATATGCCAGGCATCATGCTAAGATTTTTTCAAATACCATCTCATTTATTTCTCGGATAACCTTATGATTCCCACTTTACAGAGAAGGAAAAACAAAAGTTCTGTTATTTACCAAAGGTTCAGTTAAGCTTTAGAATTGAGATATGAATCCAAGTCTGAATCTAGACCCGAAACTCTTAATCACCATGCCTCTATTTCTACTGCCACAGTATTTAATTCAGTTTCCCCAGTGGCCAGCACACAGCAAGTACAAAACGTGTATTTGTTAAATGAATGAACTTGATTGTTGAAGTTCTAAACCAAGGACTTAACAGCAATATTACCAATATTTAACATCAATGTTATGGTAATATAACATCAATACGTTATTTATATAATGACAATGTCAATACTACAACCTTTAAGTTGTAGTCTCCTGCTTCAAAGAGTTCAAAAACTAACATTGTTAGTGTATTTGTTAGATACACTAACAAATGTGAAAAGATCAATATCCCAAGTGACTCATCATGTCATAGTTGGTAACAGCAAAACACTGGAAATTAATGTCTATCAGAGGCAGACATGTTAAACAAATCATAATATATCCCATATCACGGTCTATCCATATGCTATGGTCTTGGTGTGTTGTCCCAAAATTTGTATGTTGATACTTAATCACTAGTAACCGTATTAATAGGATGAATGACCTTATAAAAGAGATGCAAGGGAGCTGCTTGATCTTTTTGCTCCTTCTATTATGTTAGGGCACAGCATTTGTTCCCTCCAAAGGAAGTAGTATTTAAGGTGCCATCTTGGAAGCAGAGACACCAAACCTGAGGGCACTGTGATCTTGGACTTCCTACCTTCCTGAATGGTAAGAAATAGATTTCTGTTCCTTATAAATTACCCAGTCACAGGTATTTTGTTGGAGCAGCACAAACAGAGTATCATATAACAGTTATACAGCTGTATAAAAGAATAAGAATGCTCTTTATGTACTGCATGGAATAACCCAAATTACACTAACTGGAAAGAAACATGTGGGAAATAATGTGTCTTATGCTACCAAGGGTGGGGGCAGGAAGGATATATGTTTTTAACTTCCATATGCAAAAAACACCTTTGGAAGAACATACAAGAAACTGTTAACACAGGATGCCTGAGGAGTAGGAAACTGGGTGCCCTGAGGGTAGAAGTAAGAAGGAGACTTCACTGTATCTCTCTGTTTAACCTTTGAATTTTGAACCAAGTGATTATACTACCTACTGGGAAAAAAAAAAAAAAAAACCAGGCCGGGTGCGGTGGCTCGCGCCTGTAATCCCAGCACTTTGGGAAGCCAAGGCAGGCAGATCACGAGGTCAGGACAGACCAACAAGGTCAGCTTGACCAACATGGTGAAACCCCATCTCTGCTAAAAATACAAAAATTAGCCAGGCGTGGTGGCATGCGCCTGTAATCCCAGCTACTCAAGAGGCTGAGGAAGGAGAATCGCTTGAGGCAGAGGTTGCAGTGAGCCGGGATCATGCTACTAGCCTGGGTGACAGAGCAAGACTCCATCTCAAAAAAACAAAACAACAACAAAAAACTCCCAATAAAATTTTTAAAAAGCAACCAGGCATGGTGGCTCACGCCTGTAATCCCAGCACTTTGGGAGGCCAAGGCGGGCGGACTATGAGGTCAGGAGATCCTGGCTAACACGGTGAAACCCTGTCTCTACTAAAAATACAAAAAATTAGCCAGGCGTGGTGGCGGGTGCCTGTAGTCCCAGCTACCTGGGAGGCTGAGGCAGGAGAATGGTGTGAACCCGGAAGGCAGAGCTTACAGCTAGCCAAGATCGCGCCACTGCACTCCTGCCTGAGTGACAAAGAGAGACTCCATCTCAAAAAAAAAAAAAAAAAAAAATTAGCTGGGCATGGTGGCGCATGCCTGTAATCCCAGCTACTTGGGAGGCTGAGGCAGGAGAATCACTTGAACCAGGGAGGCGGAGGCTGCGGTGGCTGAGATAGTGCTATTGCACTCCAGCCTGTGCAACAAAAGCAAAACTCCGTTTCAAAAAAAAAAAAATTTTTTAAAAAAGCAATTTCAGAAATGAAAACAGAAACATCATAACATCCATGACCATAGCTTTCTTGATTGCTATGGTGTCAAAGTGTCTGATACTTTTTTGGAGTCAAATATTTGTTAAATCAATGAACAGTTTACAAAAGTTTCAAATTACCACTGCGGGAATATTTCAAATATATTTTATAAAGAATAGCAAAACTGGTGGAAAATGGTTTTGATTTTCCTGAAAACAGTCATCAGAGCCAAAGATTTTCAGGGCCCTATCCCAGGCCTATTGTTTATCACAGTGTGAAACACCACGAGAATCTGTATTCTTTGAAAAACACCACAATGATCATTTTATTTGAAATCTTATATAATAAAGAAGTTACGGGGATAGGGAGACTTTAGAAAGTTACCCAGAAAAAAACACTTTAAATGAATCAACTGTATACATGTATCAGTAAAGCTGTTAAAAAAAAAAAAACAAAAACAAAACAAATTCATGGCTATTAGAAATCTTATCAGGGGCAATAGAAGGAGAACTCCAACAGGGAACAAGAAACTCTGGGATGGTGGAAATATTCTATATCTTGATTAGAATAAAGGCTACAAGATGTGTGTATGCACATCAGCAATTCATTCAACTAAATACTTAAAATCCATGTATTTTATTCTATGAAAGCATACAATAATAAAGTTACTTGATAAGTTGGAAAGCATTTGGAAATGTAGATTCCTGGGTCCCTCTCCCAGAGATTGCTAATCAGTGGGTCTTTTAGTGGGAACCAGTTAATCTGCATTTTTAACTCCAGGCCATGGCTGACCCTTCAATCATATTTTGGAAAACAGTGACCTAGCATAATGTTCTATGTCTAGTAATTACTGATCACGCTTTGCAAAAACATATAAATTAATGATAAACTTTTAATACAAAAAAACTCTACGTAATTTTGATTCCCAAGTTTAGGAAATACTAAGAATACTAAGTGGTAGGAGTTCCAGGAAGAAGAAGTAAAAAGTAAGACAGTTAAGGAAGCTTGTTCCTTCCAGTGCAGTGGTTCTCAACCAAGGATGATTCTGCTCCCCCACGTGTCATTTGGCAATGTTTGTAGACATTTTTTTCATTTCACAACCGGAGAGAGCATGTGCTGCTGGCATCTTAGCACGATGACAGGAGGGATGCTGGTAAATATTGTACAATGCACAAGACAGCCCTTCCCTCCCCCAAATAATGATAAAACCTCAAATGAGAAACTCTGACCTGGAGCCTCACCTCCAATAAAGCTACCAGAAGTAGTCAGTTGTGACCCAGAGTTAAACAAAACAACAGAATTAACATGTTACAACTTCAGGAAAGTCCATTTTTTACTTCCAGATCAGTGGGGAAGGAGGAAGAATATCATCTTTATATTTTACATAAGGCAAACAAACATTGAATAAAATGCAAATGACACATGAATACCTAAGACTTAGAAAACTTCAAAATAATGTAAGCAGGAGCAGCTTTAGGCAATCCCCCCAATCACAGGGGATACTTATGAATTCTCAGCTTTCAAAGTATAGTATCTTTTAAAGTTAACACTGGCCTAAAATATAATACTGCACATAAACTTTAGTATAACAGTCTGTTGCTGCAGCATAGTTTAACCTAGTGCTATGCAAAGTGTGGTCTGTGGACCAGTGAGCAGTCTGTGAATTATCAGTTTATGTCAGAGAAATACAGAAATTTAGAGCATAAAAATGGAAATTTTAATAGCAGAATAATTTTATGTCTGTTGAAACTAATAATAAAAAATTAGGGCTTATAGTTTATCTTTCTTATTCCATTTCCACTTTTCTTATCTGCAGTATAGTCATGCACTGCATAACAATGTTTTGGTCAACAATGGACAACATTTATGACAGTGGTCCCGTAAGATTACAATGGAGCTAAAAAAAATCGTATCACCTGTGATGACATAGTAGTCATAAGTTCATAGTACAGCACATCTTTTTTTCTATGCTCAGAAGCACAAACACTTGGCCGGGTGTGATGGCTCACGCCTATAATCCCAGCACTTTGGGAGGCCGAGGCAGGAGGATCACTTGAGGTCAGGAGTTCCAGATCAGCCTGGCCAACATGGTGAAACCCCATCTCTACTACAAATACAAAAATTAGCTACGCCTGGTGGCAAGTGCCTGTAATGCCTGCTACTTGGGAGGCTGAGGCAGGTAAGCACCTGTAATCCCAGCTACTCGAGAGGCTGAGACAGGAGAACTGCTTGAACCCAGGTTGCGGTGAGCCAAGATTGTGCCACTGTACTCCAGCCTGGGCAGCAAGAGCGAAATTCCGTCTCAAAGAAAAAAAAAAACACACTTACCATGTGTCATAATTATCTACAGTAGTCAGTACAATAACAAGCTGTACAAGCTCATAGCCTAGAAGCAATAGGATACAGCCCAGGTGTATAGTAGGCTCTACCATCTAGGTTTGTGTAGGTATACTCTATGATTTCTCAATGTACCCTATTGTTAACAACGCCTAACTGTAGTTTTTAAAATTATAATCTAACCTACTCAGACTGATGTATCTAGTGAGTAGCAAAGCCAAGATTTGCATCCATATCTAACATCAAAGTCCATGTTCTAAATCATTATTAAGATTTTGAACTCAAACCCCAATGTGTAATCCCTACATCTGGATATCTGGACTGCACCAAGAGTAAGTCACAAGGATTTAGTGTGTGTCTGGCCTACGGCCTTCAACACTTAATGCCAGCCAAGTTGTCTCTTTGGCCCCTCTTCCCGAAGCCCATGCTCAAAGTTTAGTCTCCAGATCTCTGATGATGCAAAAGGACACATGAAGACAAAAACAAAGAAAAGATTCATCCTCAAGGCCTAAAGCAGAGTCACTGAATGCTACTCTTTTCTTTTGGAAGCCACCATAGTTGCTGGCTATGGGGGATAACATCCTCTCAAACAGAAGTAGGCCTCAGATCTCTCTAACCATGCTAGCTACATGGAGTACAGGATAAATGAATCCAAAATTAGAAAAAGTCACACGGACTAACAGTCTTTAATTTTAAAGTCCTCACACCAAGACCTCCAGCCTCTAACATAAGGTTTAAAGACCTTACATTTGACTCATCCATACTGTACATTTTGACCACAATGCCCACCCAGTACATAATACCTGAAAGAAAATTTAACCTCCCTCAAAATATTAAGTGCAGTGTCCACTAATGGGTCACAACCTGCAGTCTTCAAAATACTGCTGTAGAGTTCAATGGTCTACATTTAACAGTATGCTCTCATCTCAGCGAACCAAACCCATAATCAAACTACCTTAAAATTCTACTCCTTAAAACATAATTTTTATTATTTCTATTATATAATAAAGTTTGTCTTTACAATCCAAACTTAGTACAGAAAAAGAAATATACAAAAAGTTTTTTCTCAAAACTTAGTAAAAGACATAAATCATTAATTTAAAATGCTCAACTTCTAATCAAAAATTGAAGCTAGCCTATGAAGTCAAAATGTGAAACACATTTCTCAGCAGGCAATTTAGTCAGGTAGGAATTCACTATCGGCAATTCCCAGAATACAGTCTACAATGAATATGCATATCATCAAATTATAAAAGTCTGCAACTAATCTGCTCTACCACTATCCTTATTCTGACTGGTCCCCCTCATCTGATCACTCTCCATTACTGAGACCTTAGAAGCAGAGATGTAACTCTTCTTCCTCCCTCTTCTCCCCAAAGCTTTGTTATTGTTGTTGTTGTTGTTGTTGTTGTTGTTCTAGCATATTCCTCTAAATTCTCCTAGGGTCTGTAAGGATTCCTAACTTGCCTTAGATTTGTTCAGAACTTCTGGCATGGATTTACTTAAAATTACTTCTGTGGGAAAAAGTGCAAATCTGAACAACCAATTTTATCACAAATTTCTGAGATACAATCTTTTAACACTACCTTTCATGTATTATGTATGCATCAAGTATCTCCAAATCAAAGCCTGCAACAAAAATTGTTAAGCTACACTAGAAAGAGACAATATCCTTTCTTTTTAAAGGATGAGAACTAATTAAAACCAACTTCACATAACTTGCTGTTATTTGTTGTGAACTTGAATTCTGTAAGCCTAAGATGTGGTATAATATGTGGTATTTTTAATAACTGTATTATGAAGACCTGGTTCCATCATGCTGTCCCATCACAAACTAAGACAACGCTACCATGCAAATCACCTATGTAGCTTCTACATTTATTTCATAGCTTCACTCAACTCTATCTCCTTTAGTCCCACCCACTGAACAGCTGAATGGGATGAAAGATTGTTTACTGCACTCCTGCCGCCGTAACCCCCCCTTCCCAACCACCACCCAAACACCCCTCACTCATTCCCTTGCAGTCTGAAGAAATAAAGAATCCAAGCAGCAATAACTGACTTGGTCATTGTTTATATCCTCCCTTCAGTCTATCAGGATTCCATACATTTCATCCCTACCTGTACACCTGAAGTCTAAAATACTCTCCTCCCCAAGTTTGCACATAAACTTTAGGGGGAAAAACTGACTATACTCATCACCTGCATGTGCATAAATATGTAAAACAGGTTAAATGCTTAGGGATTTAGATTACCTGTTCATTTAGATTCTCAGGGGCACTAAGAAAGATATTCTCTTTCATCAAAATAACAAAGACAGAAGAAAGAATTCTTAAAGCTGAACTATTTAGCAATAAACTCAAGAATTGTAGTTAGTTATTATTTCAGTAACTAAGAAAACACCTGGACGTCACAAATTCTTTCCTAGGACTGTAAAAACCGAAATCTGAAACAGTGTACTCTTCAAAAGTAACTTAGCAAATGGAAATGTCCTAGAAAAATCTCGGTTGCTTATTTCTTACTATACAGACAGCTGAAATGGAACTCAGGAGTGGAAAATGTGAATGAAATGGCCTGTTCTTTTTCCAGTATGTGGGGGAGGAAAGGAAATGAAAGGGCTCCTTAAAAGAATAACTGAGAATACTGAAATATTTTCAAAAATTAATTTCCCTCAACTTCGCCACTCCACATCTCCGCTCCCTCCCTTTTCCAGGGACCCTTCCCACCCTTTCTACCTCCTCCGGGGGGCGCCCTTCCCAGGCGTTCTTTTTCCCCTACTCCTAAAAATTAAGCCCAAATACCAAACCGAACTACCGATTCTCCGTTCTCAAGACTCGCCCGCCATCCACCGGCCTTCCGGGCTGCGCCTGGAGAGAGGCAACCCCGAGAGGCGGGAGGAGGAGCGGGGAGGCGACGCGGTCACTGGAGTTGCTGCTGCAGCCGCCGCCGCCGCCTCCACCGCAGCCTCAGCCTGGTGCATCCTTCTTCCTCCCTCCCCGCCGCCGCCCTCCCGGGCTGGCCCACACGGCACCCTCGCCCGAGCGCTCACACTCGTCCCCACCCTCCACGCCAGGCCCACTGCCCCACGAAGGGACTTCTGCCGAGGGGGATACGGCCGGGGACAGGAGGAGCGGGGCCGCGGGCGCCGGCGGGCACTGGAGGAGGCTGAGGGAAGGCGAAGGGACGGAGAGAAGCAAGGGCAGGGCTGAGACCACCGCGCTCAGGCTGCTCCGGCCGCGGAGGCCGCGGCTCTCCAGCCCGGGCAGGGGGCCGGCCCGCCGCGGCACAGGAAATGCCGCCGCCTCGGCTCTCCTCACGTTCAATTCAAACTGTCACCGCCGCCGCCTCCCCTCCCCCCGATCCCGCCGCTGCCGCGCCCCGGGCCCGCCGTCGCCCCCACCACGGCTCCCCTCGCCGCTGCCTCCTCCTCGCCTCAGGGCGTTCCCCAGCTCGGTCCAGCAGCTGCAAAGCTTTCCAGCATTCGGAGCTGATGACCCCGAGTCGCTGCAGCCCGAAGCTGAGACTCACCCATGGTGCTGCTGTTGACGCTCCTCTCCTCAGCAGCAGCGGATCTCGCACTGACCGACATCCCCTCCCCCCTCCGCGACCAGCCCCGGCGCAGCGCAGCCCGCCGATTCTCCAAAGGCGCCTACGCCGATTCCGCGGCGTAGCGGCCCGCCGTCGCTGCCCTGCTTACGCACGCTACAGGAGACGGACTCCTCTACTGGCTCTCGCCCGACTCCCGCTCCCTCCTTCGTCCCCCGCCCCCTCAGACGGGGCTTCCGGGCCGAGCGGAGGCTGGCTTCCATCTCGCGAGATTACCCGCTCCCCAGCTCCGCCGCCTCGCTCCATTTCGAGCATGACTTCATTGGCGTCAGCAACGTTTTGCTGTTCGGGTTTAGCCGCCATGTTTAAATTGGCCGGATTTCGCACCACTGAGGTCATGGATACTCGGGCCTCTTTGCGTGTTTCTTCAACACTGCTTCTAAGGTTAACCGCGTTACGTTTGTTGCAGAAAATCCTGGTAACGCTGAAAAGGACTAGTCGGTGGGGTGCGAGGGTGGGGTCTTGCCCGAATTAAAGATGGCCGCAGTCAGTTCTGCCCCGTGCTATTTCACGTCAAGTTTTGGAGCTGCTGGAGCCTCCCGGTTGGCCTCAGCGCCTCCTTACGGAATTGGCGTAAGGCAAAGAGGCGCGGCTGGAAGACCCAGACTGAGAAAGTGTCACAGGGCGGGGGCCGCATCCGCCCCTCAGCTTCTAGCTACTGACCCGACGGCTTTGTGAGTGAAAGTGAGAAGACACTTCGAGGCAGGTGTCTGTGCCCCCATTCATCCCTATTTCCTCGGCTACCTTGACTTTCGGGGTGAAAAGTGAGGTTAGGCCCTGTTTCCCCGACCCTTCCCTCTCGCTGTCACTTTGGTAGCCTGGCACAGCCTCAGAGGTCGGCCGCTGTAGCCCCCATTGCGGACTCTGCTGCCACCTTCGTATTGGCTCACCTTGTTGGGGCCCGATTCAGTCCTCTTGGAGCTCACACTCCAGTTGAGGAAATGAACGGACACAGGAAACTACTGGATAACAAAAGAGTAATAAAGGGCTACGATTGTGTGAGTTTCTACTGTAGCGATGAATGTCGCTGTCATTGGAACCTTCCCCAAGTGCCTTCTAGTGAAAGCCTTTCTTCACTCGGAATAACCTGTGGTCTTTTGTACGTTTCTTGAACGTAATGGCTCTCTGGGTTGTATTCTTCATGCACATGTGTTACTTTTCCTGTTTAAGTACATGTTAAAGAAATGTGTATGTTCCTGTTTAACGGCATGTTAAAAAAAATGTATTTAAGTTATGAGCACGTGCAAGAAAGTTCAGAGCAGAAGAGCTTATATTAGTGAAACAATAAATGTCTACTAATAGAATGGATGAATAAGTGTCATTGTTGAACGAATTGAACATACACTAAACAAAAAATCAGTGAACTAAAGCTACCGTTTTTCATATGGATAGAGTCATTAACCTAATATTGAGGAAGAGCGGAAAAGGCAAGTTACAGGAAGATGTATATATGACATACCATAAATAAAAGTTTAATAATTACGAAAAAGTAAGATCAAACTAAAAATCGTATAAAGAAATGATAGATAACAAATTCAGAATACTAGTTACTTCCAGAGAGGAACAGAAGGGAATGTAACAAGAAGGGTTCATTTGTATCTATAACGTTTATTTTCTACCGGAAGTATCTTGAAAATGTGGCAAAACATTAAGCTAAGTAGAGGGCACGTGGGTGTTCACTTGTAATTATTTCCTTTACTGTTCTATATACTTGAAATATTTCCAAGTAGTTTTTTTTTAAGAAAAGAAACTTACAGAATCAACTTATTTGTATCTTGTTATTTATGCCATTTCGTAAGTCTACATTTTTACTGAACTGCTTATGAAGTCTGTTACAACTTATCTGTTTAATCATTGCTTTAAGTTTCTGAAACTTCAAATGAACTTTTAGTTTGGGAAATGTTGTTGAATTTCTATTTTTGAAAGAAAACAGTGTAGCAAGGAGGGTAATCCGGAGTCAGACTGCCTGAGTTCAAATCCCAGCTCTCTATTTATTAGGCTTGCAACCAAGAACAAGTTACTTAAACTTTTCTGTGATCCAGTTTCCTTGTCTGTAAACGGAGATAATACTTATCTAACAGGATTTTGATAAGAGTTAAATAGACTAATACATGAACACGGTGCGCAGTCAATGCTTAGTAAATATTGCCTAAATATAGATTATTTTAAAATATAAAATTAAAGCAAATACTTTTATTAATATAACCTAATAGTCTAAAGGAAGTAAATCTTTGCCTCCCATCTCTATTGATAATATTTCTTTGAGGAAGATCTCTTAATGGATATGAAAGAGGTGAATTGTGTTATTTTGTGCTATGAAAGTGGATAAATTCTTAATATAAATAACATTAAATTCCTTGCCTGAGGTTTGTTCATGTTCTCATACAAACTCCACCCCACACTATGATAGCTTCACTGTTTTTCACTGAAAATTACATGGAGTGGCCAGGCGTGGTGGCTCATGCTTGTAATCCCAGCACTTTGGGAGGCCAAGGTGGGCAGATCATGTGAGGTCAGGAGTTTGAGACCAGCCTGGCTAACATGGTGAAACCCCGCATCTACTAAAAATACAAAAAATTAGCCAGGTGTGGTGGTGCATACCTGTAATCCCAGCTACTTGGGAGGGTGAGGCAGGAGGATCACTTGAACCCAGGAAGCGGAGGTTGCAGTGAGCCCAGATAGCACCACTGCACTCCAGCCTAGGCTACAAGAGCAACTCTTAAAAAAAAGAAGAAAAGAAGAAAAAGAAAATTATACGGAGTGTTACAGGCAATAAAATAATGATATTCCGAGGAACTTTCTTTGTAGGGAGGTTTAATAGCCAGTGTTCTATAATGTATATACGTGTGTGTGTTATGGAAATTATACGTGGTGCATGAGGAAAGAGAATTGTATTGATTTTATGATCTCTTTATTGCACTGTTTACTATATTTGTTAATAAAATATAGCCTAGACTTTAACCTACTGATTCAGAAACAGGTTTAAAAAAGCTGATCTGAAATTCTGGACAGACCGTATAGATGGTTTCCACCACATGTTTACGGTGTCCAAACTCAGGTGGGCCTTCAACTTTACCAAGCAATACTTGTTTCCCTAGTTGTCTCTCTCTTGTTTTCCACAACAGCCACTTCTGATTTTCACCTTATTTTTCAAACCATTCCCCTCACTTATTCTCAAATAAGAGAATAGAAAAAAATAGAAACCATCAAAGAGGAACTCAGGCTGAGCATGGTGGCTCATGCCTGTAAACCCAGAACTTTGGAAGGGCCAAGGCGGGCACATCACCTAAAGTCAGGAGTTCGACACCAGTCTGGCCAACATGATGAAACCCCATCCCTACTAAAAATACAAAAATTAGTCAGATGTGGTGGGTGCCTGTAATCCCAGCTACTAAGGAGGCTGAGGCAAGAGAATTGCTTGAACCAGGGAGGCGGAGGTTGCAGTGAGCCAAGATCACGCCACTGCGCTCCAGCCTAGGTGACAGAACCAGGCTCCGTCTCAGAAAAAAAAAAAAAAAGAGGAACTCCAACAACTTTATGCCTCTATACTCATTCTTTCAAGTGTCACAATAGATTAGGTACCCCCCTGTCTGAGGCACATATCTCTGCCGGTTCCCTGTATTCCATCTCTTTGTGCTCATTCTCTAGATTCTCACTCCTCCTGCCTTTTCAGGAACTGCAGTCAATGGGTTCTTTATTCAACAAGCTTCTGGATTCTGCAAAACTGAAATTCTCAAGAAGGTCACCAAGAACCTCTGTGTTCAATCTAGTAGACCCTTTGTCTTATTTTCCTTGACCTTTCTGCAGCATTTGATACTAGAACCCTTGGCCTTCTGCATTCATATTCCTTGATTTGTGAAACCACACTTTCCTAGTTTTTGTCCTAGATCTCTGTGTCTTTATTTTACCTTTCAGGACCCCCTTCTGGCTGTCAGATATCCATGAACCCCAAAGTTGTGTGCAGTTTGTTTCTATCTCACTTTTTACATTCTCCTTTATGTGGTTTCATTCACCTCCCTGGCTTCAGCCACCATATATTCACTAGTAACTCCTAATGCAAATTTCTAGTCCAGTTCTCTCTTCTGACTGCAAATCTACGTGTCTTACTGCCTTCAAAATATGTCCTGATGTACCAAGATATCTCAAAAATCCCAAACTAAACTCTTTATTTTACCAGCTTTTATGTTTCTAATCTCTAAGTGGTATCATCAACCCAATTTTGTAAACCAGAAATATGGGTATAATACTCAGCCCCTTTCTCTCTCTTACCTCCTACAGCCATTAGAAAGTCCTATCAGTTTTTCCTTCTTAACTCTAATTTTCCATTTCTCTCCGCTTCACTACTATTCTATTTAAGCCAATATTATCTCCTGCCTCAACTCCTTGCAGTAGCTTTTCTGGCCTGTTATACTGCAACTCATCCTTCACTTTGTACCCAGAGTGACCTTTCTAAACTTTAACTATGTCAGTCCCCTGTTTAAAGTCTTAAAATTTTCCCTGAGGAAACTTGCATGACACATTCCCTCATTTCTGGCTAATCTGCTGTACCTTGCTCACTCTAAATCCTAGTAAGCTCTACTGCTCCCACTTCACTCTCCTTTTTACACTTGCATTCCTTACCTGGCTTTTCCTTTAAGTCTCAGCTTAACCACCATTTTCTCTAAAAGTCTTCCTTGATCACCAAAAACTAGGCTAGGTACCCTCTCACCTCCCATAGTATCTTGTGTTTACTCCTATGGTGGTTCCAGTAGCAGAGTTTGTAAATACTTGTCTCTCTTCCATTTAAGAGAGACAAGTCTAAGTCTAAACTCCTTAAAGTCAGGATCTCTTGTCTTGTCCATCTCTGTAACCTCAGCACCTGGCCCAGGATATGGTATTCATTACTTTATTCGACAATTACTTCTTGAGTAATAATTGGATACTAGGCACTAGCACAGTGGTTAAAGTGTGGAATGGGAAAACCTCAAGAGGGATTCTCTTGAGACATGCCAAGGGGTCAATGTCTTAATTACAAAAATAAGACATATTTTTTACCTTTTTCGTTCCCATTCTTTCGTGAGCCCACAGTGTCATTTTCCAGAGACTGTGAAGTGTGATATTGCAACAGCTTGAATGCAAAAACAAAATAATCTAGCTACCTTCTATTAAGCTAGACATTAAAGGGGTTTGCAAAAATGTAAAGCAATGACACTCCAAACGGTTTCTTTGTTGTTGTTTTGGAAGATACAGTTATTTTTCATCAAAATATATTTCTTACATTATCATGTAATGGTTTACTGCTATTTGATGAATTTTAATGAATTGGTTTTTTAATGAAGTAATATTTTAAAACACTCAGTTTTAATTTTTAATACAGTAAATATCAATAGATACATTTCACATAAAGAAACACTCTTTGGGGTTCTCGATAATGTTTGAGAAAGTAAAGGAGTACTGAGACCAAAAGTTTGAGAACTGCTGCACTAGCACATATGTGAGCTCAATGTAGACGTGTTAAATAATTAGTGAATGTCAGTTTGCCAAAACTCCGGCACACAGCTGCTTAATGTTTCTTAATAAAGGTACCTCCCAAATGCCCAGACTTCATATCTGAACAGGTAAAAATATTGCCCAGATTTAGTATTTGAATATGCGAAATGAAAGTATTCTTTAGGTCAATGTGCTTTGTCAACTATGGAGTGTTATGCAAATATTCTTCTTTTAGTAATTGTCTATGATAAATATGGACCAACATTCTAGCTGGTGGTGGAACCAGGACTGCCTGTAATAACCTGAAGGTGAGAATTTTTATAGCCAGCCATTTCACATTAATTTCATTTCATCCATATAACAATTTTATGAAATAGGTATTAAACCCACTTTTTAATTGAGTAAAACAAAGTTCAAAGAAATGAAATGATTTCCCTTTAGGTCTTAACATTTTATAAGGCTCTGAGACAAGGTTCAGAGAACTCATACTTTTCCAATACATGAGATCTCAGGTGAAGAGATTTATTTCCCTGTTGTCCTGAATCCTATCCTTTATTTGCTGGACATCAGTCTGGTGAGAGGGTAAGATGGTTGTTACAATTTTCAGATACTTTTTTAACCTTTGATGCAAGAAGAAGGACTAGTGAATGGTATTAGGTCTATATGAAGGTTCAATTTGAGGGCCAACTCAGAACGTAACAGTAAAAATGAGATGGCACTTCTCAGAGAACAGATCTGTCCTGTTTTCTACATTACCAAAAATTAGCACATATGGTCAGGTTGAGTGGTGGAGGTGAAGCTTGAGACTTCAGGTGTGTATTTTATGAACCGGGTTAGGCAATCTACAATATTTTGCTATTAACAGTAACATCCAAGTATCCAAAAAGCCCTTGAGTGCTTTATATTCCTCCTTTGAAAGATATTGGAAGAGGATTGAGAAATTATGTGGAAAAGAAAGAGCCAGTAACTAAAACTTTTTTCTCGTGAAAATTAAAGATATGTAACTTGTTCATAAAAGCTGCAACTAGGGCTGGGCACGGTGGCTCACGCCTGTGATCCCAGCACTCTGGGAGGCTGAGGCGGGTGGATCACGAGCTCAGGAGTTCGAGACCAGCCTGGCCAACATGGTGAAACCCCGTCTCTACTGAAATGCAAAAATTAGCTGGGCGTGGTGGTGCACGCCTATAATCCCGCTACTGGAGAGGCTGAGGCAGGAAAATGGCTTGAACCCAGGAGGCGGAGGTTGCAGTGAGCCGATTGTGCCACTGCACTCCAGTCTGGGTGACAGAGCAAGACTCCGTCTCAAAAAAAAAAAAAAGTTGAAACTAATTTAGTTCCATATGAATTTTTTTAAGTCAGATTTAAAATATGAAAACTCTTCATTCAAGATATAGCCAGCCCTCCGTATCTGTGGGTTCCACACCCATGGATTCAACCAACCACAGAAAAATTTTTTTTAATTGTGTCTGTACTGAACATGTACAGACTTACTCTTCTCATTGTTCCTTAAACAACATAGTATAACAGCCATTTACATAGCACCTACATTTTATTAGGTATTGTAAGTAATCTAGAGATGATTTAAAGTATAAGAGAGGTTGTGTATAAGTTATATGCAAGTACTACACCATTTCATAGAGTTGGGCATCCAAGGATTTTGTCATTCTTGGGAGGTCCTGGAACTCCTCCTCTGATAACTGAGAGACAACTATTACACAAGAGAAATATTCTGCCATTCACAAAATCTTGTTTAAGTGTCATGAAATACACCAGGGAATCAAGGTAGGTATGGTTTAAATATTTTTATATTTAACTTTTGAATATTTGAAAATTGTACATTCTAATGTTAAGTTCATGATTAAATAGCAGTTATTAGAGGAAAGTTCTCTTGTGATCAAAGAATCTAAAAATAATTGACAATGTTAATGTTCTGCAAATTCAAGGGAATATTGACATGCCCTTTTATAGATTAAGAATCTGTAAGGTACAGGAAGTCAAGTGACACTTGCAAGGCTGTAGAACTAATGAACAAAGTTTTTTTTTTTTTTTTAAATAACGCCTCATAGCTTTCTTTTTCTTTTTAAAAATCAAACTTCACCCCACAAAGGCAGAAAAGCCAAAAGACATAGTAATAATAACAAAACAAAAGAAAATAAAATGAGAGAATCATACAGCTTGAAGCCCGAGAGATTTAAACAGACAGCAAAAAAGCAGAGCAAATAACTCCTGTTCTTAAATTAGTCACCTCAGGAAGAGTTTTTCTTTTTCCCACCAGCCAAGGAGGGAAGGGGGAGGAAGCAGTGCAGAAATAGGATGTTTGAATCCAGACTGCCCCAGGGGGCTGGATTTATCTCAACTTATCACTGGAGGCTCAAGGAATTTTCAAATTCCAGGACTCTTCTGGAACCTTAGTTCTAATGCAGATAAGAGCCTCACTTCCCTCTGAAGACTCCGTATCACTGGTAATAGACTGGCAGCACGGTTGCCTCAGGGACCAAAGGAAGAGACGAAACCATTTACCTCGGTATTCTCTTGCCAATCAGTGCCTTGTTGTAGAGCTATCCAATCTGATTACACAGTAGAAATACCGCTAAACACAATACTGGAGAAAAATCCAAAGTACATCAAAGAAAATCTATTATAAGTGGAAAAGGCCATTGTTGCCAACTCCCTTTGGCATTTTCCTACCATTGACTCAGAAACTAACTGAAATAGGAAACAGGGACACATGGTTCTATGGGAAACCAGCTGCCTTCAACAACCACACTTAGTATATTGACTTTGGCAATAATTGAATGCCTCCTGCACTAGAAGAGACTCCTGAAACTGAACGGAATTGAACTTTAGTAATTTTATGTAGATGAAACGTGAGGTTAGAACCAGGCTATGATTTCAGCAAGCAATAAGAACCTGCTCTCTCCAAGTTTTCCTTTCTAGCGTACCTCTGATGAGTGACTGTTTCCTGAAGATGCACTTCAGAGACCTCATATCCAGGAAAACAGGAAATTTGAAGGGGAAGCAAAATTAGCCTGTGCCAGACTGATCCACTTGATTTAAGCAAAGCAGTTGCATTGGATTACCATGGAGACTGACTGGTAGAGGACAAATGCTTAGTAATAATTAAAATATTATAATGTGTCATTACTCCCCTCCTTCGTGAGGCTCCCAACAGCTCAGAGATTCTTTCCTGTACTGTATCTCTAATCATTTGATACTGATTGGATCCTATTTTAGGGAGGTACTTAAGCATCTATTTTTTTAAAAAGGAGCAAATGATGGTGTTTGTGATTGTTATCCATGATGTGTTCCTTTTCATGCGCGGAATCATGATTATGATTTATTTATGGTTTTTGGTTGATACTCCTTTTTCTTTTATTTTCTTTTAGAAAGTTGGCAGTAAGTGATAACATCTTGCCAGCCAAACACTATAAACAGATAAACAGATTTTATGAAACCAAAATAATTGTCATTTTTATTATCCAAAATGGTAGCAATGCAGCATTAAACACTGATGTTGAACTCTGGATATTTCCCCCTCAGGTTCTTATTCCCAAGACTACATTTGTGTCCTAATAGACTCTTAATGTCTCAGAGTTGGAAGAGACCTTATAATTCTAAATCAGCTACCAAATTCAAGAACTTCCTCAAATATGATTTTTTAATGTCATGTATACAGCCCACAATAACAACTATTGAAACTATAAATGTTAGAGTTTGAATTTAAATGAAGCAGCTGTACTGCAGATGATATAATATTACTGCCTAACTGTGGCTCACATATGGCGTGGACATAATTCCCTTTCCCTTTCACGATTTATGACACACAAGTGAGCAAACTCTTCTGAAATTTTTGTTTCTGATAAAAGTGTTCATTTAATTGTTCATTATTTCAAAATACATTTTTGCTTTGAGCTAAATGTCCATGACATGCAGATGCTATCAATGAATGCTAGACAACTAAAATGTTTTCTCTTGTAAAATCTAGCTGTTTTTGCAAATCTATGAGCAAGCATGACCGTGGGTTACTTTTGCTATGAGACTGCAAGACCATGGGGTAGACTAAATCTTAGTTCTCTAAAGCAGAACCTAGCATAATATCTTGCACATAGTAGGCACTCAAATATTTATTGGAAATAATTGCATGTATTTAGGAGGCTTATATGTGGTTTAGAAAATAGAGTAGAAAAAACAGCACCAAAAAGGGACAAAAAAAAGTAAAAAAAGTGGAACTTAAGTATTGCAAATAGCAAGAAATTGTTATATTGTCTTCATAGTTGCTCCTTAATTTATCTCCAGCTTCCATTGCATGCACACACAAACACATTGAGAAAAAAGGAAAAACAACAGTTCCTACACAATTTCCCCCCAGATTTCAAATCTGGCAGAGACTTCTCTGTTTTTAGCATCTGCATGACAGACAAATGAAAGGCTTGGCTAACTCTGCCATTGGCCAGGTTGGGTCAAGAGAACAAATCCCTCTTTACTTTTTACTTGTCGTGCTTCAGTTCAGCTGCTTCTAGCCCCTCTCCCTTCTGATCAGTTCTAGACAAAACGCAGGCCTGACTCTTAGCTTCCCAAGATATGTACTAACCTATTAGTGAAAAGTATGCACAAGCCTTCCCAGACATATGGTGCCCTTTTTTTTTCCCCCAATTTCTTTTTTTGAGACAGAGTCTTCCTCTGTCACCCAGGCTGAAGTGCAGTGACATGATCCTGGCTCACTGCAACCTCCACCTCCCAGGTTCAAGCGATTCTCTATTCTCAGCCTCCCGAGTAACTGGGATTATAGGCGCCCACCACCACACCTGGCTAATTTTAGTATTTTTTGTAGAGACGGAGTTTCACCATGTTGCCCAGGGTGGTCTTGAACTCCTGGTCTCAGGCAATCCGCCCACCTTGGCCTCCCAAAGTGCTGGGATTACAGGCATGAGCCACCACACCCGGCCCCCTGTGGTGCTTAATCAACCAAGGTGAACTCTGAAAAGAAAAAAAGAGAAGGAAAAGATGATGAAAGTAAAGCCCTCTCTTCAGTCACTGGCAGATACTCTCTCTTCCTCTCTCCTTTTGTCACCAATACATAACAATCTCCAGCAAAGCAATCTTTCACTTTACATGTAAAATGATTTGATGAAGGAATCAATAAATGTAATCCATCTAAGCTGATAAGCAACTTCAGCAAAGTCTCAGGATACAGTCAGGCATCATGCTACCTGACTTTATACTGCAAAGCTACAGTAATCAAAACAGCATGGTACTGGTACTAAAACAGATATATAGACCAATGGAACAGAACAGAGGCCTCAGAAATAACACCACACATCTGCAACCATCTGATCTTTGACAAACCTGATGACAAACATAAACAGCACACATGATTATGTCAATAGATGCAAAAAAGGCCTTCGACAAAATTCAACAGTGCTTCATGCTAAGAACTCTCAATAAACTAGGTATTGATGGAACGTATCTCAAAATAATAAGAGCTATTTATGACAAACCCACAGGCAATATCATAATGAATGGGCAGAAACTGGAAGCATTCCCTTTGAAAACCAGCACAAGACAAGAATGTCCTCTCTCACCACTCCTATTCAATAGAGTATTGGAAGTTCTGGCCAGGGCAATCAGGCAAGAGAAAGAAATAAAGGGTATTCAATTAGGAAATGAGGAAGTCAAATTGTCCCTGTTTGCAGATGACATGATTGTATGTTTAGAAAACCTCATCATCTCAGCCCAAAATCTCCTTAAGCTGATAAGCAACTTCAGCAAAGTCTCAGGATACAAAATCAGTGTACAAAAATCACAGGCATTCCTATACACCATTAACAGACTAACAGAGAGCCAAATCACGAGTGAACTCCCATTCACAATTGCTACAAAGAGAATAAGATATCTAGGAATCCAACTTAAAAGGGATGTGAAGGACCTCTTCAAGAAGAACTACAAACCACTGCTCAACAACAACAAAAAAAAGGACACAAACAAATGGAAGAATATTCCACGCTCATGGATAGAAAGAATCAATACCATGAAAATGACCATACTGCCCAAAGTAATTTATAGATTCCATGCCATCCCCATCAAGCTACCAATGACTTTCTTCACAGAATTGGAAAAAACTACTTTAAAGTTCATATGGAACCAAAAAAGAGCCCACATTGCCAAGACAATCCTAGGCAAAAAGAACAAAGCTAGAGGCATCATGCTACCTGACTTTATACTGCAAAGCTACAGTAATCAAAACAGCATGGTACTGGTACTAAAACAGATATATAGACCAATGGAACAGAACAGAGGCCTCAGAAATAACACCACACATCTGCAACCATCTGATCTTTGACAAACCTGACAAAAACAAGAAATGGGGAAAGGATTCCCTGTTTAATAAATGGTGCTGGGAAAACTGGCTAGCCATACGTAGAAAGCTGAAACTGGATCCCTTCCTTACACCTTATACAAAAAATTAATTCAAGACAGATTGAAGACTTAAATGTTAGACCTAAAACCATAAAACCCTAGAAAAAACCTAGGCAATACCATTCAGGACATAGGCATGGGCAAGGGCTTCATGACTAAAACACCAAAAGCAATGGCAATAAAAGCCAAAATAGACAAATGGGATCTAATTAAACTAAAGAGCTTCTGCATGGCAAAAGAAAATACCATCAGAGTAAACAGGCAACCTACAGAATGGGAGAAAATATTTGCAATCTACCCATCTGACAAAGGCCTAATATCCAGAATCTACAAGGAACTTTAACAAATTTACAAGAAAAAAACAAAGAACCCCACCAAAAAGTGGACAAAGGATATGAACAGACACTTCTCAAAAGAAGACATCTATGCAGCCAACAGACACATGAAGAAATGCTCATCATCACTGGTCATCAGAGAAATGCAAATCAAAACCACGATGAGATACCATCTCATGCCAGTTAAAATGGCAGTCGTTAAAAAGTCAGGAAACAATAGATGCTAGAGAGGATGTGGAGAAATAGGAACGCTTTTACACTGTTGGTGAGAGTGTAAATTGGCACAACCATTATGGAAGACAGTGTGGTGATTCCTCAAGGATCTAGAATCAGAATTAACATTTGATCCAGCAATCCCATTACTGGGTATATACCCAAAGGATTATAAATCATTCTACTATAAGGACACATGCACACGTATGTTTATTGCGGCACTATTCACAATAGAAAAGACTTGGAACCAACCCAAATGTCCATCAGTGATAGACTGGATTAAGAAAATGTGGCACATATACACCATGGAATACTATGCAGCCATAAAAAAGGATGAGTTCATGTCCTTTGTAGGGACATGGATGAAGCTGGAAACCATCATTCTGAGCAAACTATCACAAGGACAGAAAACCAAACGCCACATGTTCTCACTTATAGGTGGGAAGTGAACAATGAGAACACTTGGACACGGGGTGGGGAACATCACACACCGGAGCCTGTGGTGGGGTAGGAGGAGGGGGGAGGGATAGCATTAGGAGAAATACCTCATGTAAATGACGAGTTAATGGGTGCAGCACACCAACATGACACATGTATACATATGTATCAAGCCTACACTTTGTGCACATGTACCTTAGAACTTAAAGTATAATAATAAAAAAATGATTTGCTGAAGGAGGAAAACAATATTATACCTTGACACCAATCATTCCAGCTACTGTAGCTGTGCCATTTTAGGCATATAATTTCTTTGGTAAATCGAAAGGATGTCAAGTATGTGAAGGTAATTGAGGATGGCTGCAGAATGGAATGTATGTAGATCCTCAAGTCATTTCAAGTTTCCTGCCTACCTTTTTCTCAAAAAAGCACATGCATCAGATATGGTGAAAGTTGAGGGAGGAGGCATGGTCAGGAAGAGGGAATATGTTAAGGCTCAGTTGCAAAGGTTGTGTTAACTTACCCTAGCCACTAGGTTGATCTAGGGTGATTTAATTGTCTTAATCTAAAGACTAATGTACTTAAAATGACCTACTAAAGGTGAGCTATTTACTCCCATCAATCAAAGAAAGAAATATGGGAAAGATATTCTTGATTTTCTTCTCATTGTTTTATAGTTTATATGACAACAAGTGGGGATAAGTGAATGGGAAAATACCTTAATAACTTCTTCCTGTAATCTTAATGCCATGCCATGCCAGAATGAGATACATCAAAAAACAAATCGTTCACAAACCTCCAAAGATCCTTGAAATTCCTCAAGGTTTATAATAAACACTGTGTTAAAGAAATTGCAACAAACAAGGAGGGTAAGGGCGATGAAGGAAGTGAAGGAAGGGACAAAGGACACGAGTGGAGGGAGCAAGCTGTTTATATGATTGGACTGCAATTTATGACACAACTGTCCTATTAACAGACAATTAGGTTATTTACTATTTTTGCTGCTTCAATCAGTGCTATAATCAGCATCCTTACATAAATATCTTTTGAACAGCTTGCTCACACCTTAGGGGCCCCACATCAACTCTCTAAATCCCAGGTATTGTTAGACATTCACATATGTTATGCCCTATCCTCACAAAAACTTCTCAGGGCAAGTATTACTCTTTTGTTTTCTCATGGTAGAAAACAAAGCTCAGAGAAGTTAAGTAATTTGCAAAAGTTGCACAGCTAATAAGTAACAAAGCCCGATACTTGGTCTGCCTTATCATGCTGCCTTTCTTCTATTGTGTACACGATATAGAAATAAATTACTTTATCCTGTTGTGTATACAGGATATAGAAAAATTTTCATCCAGGCTGAGTCCAGTGGCTCGCACCTGTAATCCCAGCACTTTGAGAGGCTGAGGTGGGCGGATTACCTGGGGGTCCACCCAGGCTTTTAGAGTGATTCCTCTATTAGTCTTCTCAGGCTGTCATAACAAAATACCACAAACTGGGTGACTTAAATGCCAGAAATTAATTTTCTCACAGATCTGGAGGCTAAAAGTCCAGGATCGAGGTGTTAGCAAATTGAGTTTCTCCTGAGGCCCCTCTCCTTGGCTTGCAGATGGTCACCTTGTCACTGTGTCCTCACGTGGTCTTCCCACTGTGTGTGTACCTCTGTGTGTCCAAATTCCTTCTTATTAAGACACCAGTCAGATTGGACTAGGGTGCACCGTAACAGCTTCATTTTGACTTACCGTTCAAAGGCCTTATCTCTACAAATACAGTTCCATTTTGAGGACTAGGGGTTAGGACGTCAACATATAAATTTTTGAGGGATGTAGTTCATCCCATACCAAAGTCTAGTTAATATGTACTACCTTTTGATTCAGCAATTCCTGTTGTAGATGTTTGTCCTAGAAAAATAACTAGTACATATATCAAAAGATTTTTTGTTATGTTTTGGTTTTTTGAGATGGAGCCTTGCTCTGTTGCCCAGGCTGGAGTACAATGGCACGATCTTGGCTCATGCAACCTCCGCTCCTGGATTCAAGCAATTCTCCTGCCTCAGCCTCCCAAGTAGATGGGATTACAGGCACCCGCCACTGCGCCCAGCTAATTCTTGTATTTTTTTTTTCAGTAGAGATAGAGTTGTCACCATGTTGTCCAGGCTGGTCTCAAACTCCTGACCTCAAGTGATCCGCCCAACTCTGCCTCCCAAAGTGCTGGGATTACTGGTGTGAGCCACCGCGCCAGGCGTCAAAAGATATTTATGTAAGGATGCTGATTATAGCACTGATTGAAACAGCAAAAATAGTAAATAACCTAATTGTCTGTTAATAGGACAGTTGTGTCATAAATTGCAGTCCAATCATATAAATAACACCAGGCCTGAAAAGATATCCATGGTAAGTCAAAAACCTCAAGTTGTAGAAAGCTGTATATAGTCTGAACTCATGTTTAAAAATTATATCATGGCCAGGTGCCATGGCTCACGCCTGTAATCCCAGCACGTTGGGAGACCAAGGCAGGTGGAATCTTGAGGTCAGAAGTTCAACACCAGCCTGGGCAAGATAGTGAAACCCTGTCTCTACTAAAAATACAAAAATTAGCCCCGCGCAATGGCGGGTGCCTGTAATCCCAACTACTTGGGAGGCCGGAGAATCACTTGAACCTGGGAGGCAGATGTTGCAGTGAGCTGAGATCACGCCACTGCACTCCAGGGTGATAGAGCAAGATTCCATTTCAAAAAAGAAAGAAAAATTGTCATCCAGTTTGACATTATCTTATTATATCATTCAAAGTTCATTACTGTATTCCCTCAGCAAATAAACTACCACTGGTAAATTTTAAAATATATATTAATGTGTCTGGTAGCCATTAGTCAGAAGTATTTGCTAGGACAATTTTGAACTCACAAGTGATACACTGGTAAGTAGAAGAAAATTCCATGGTCTTGAGCTCTCATTGTTGGTGAGGTGAAGAGTACCAGGAGAGCCACTCTTGTTGACTCTGTTTATTGTAGGGTAGGGTGGTGCTGGTATTTGGAATACTAATAAAGCAGTGACTGGGTCTATCACTTCAGTTATCAAAAGAAAGAGGCTTTGATGGGTTGTAAGCACTCATGACTGTCTTTGTGAGAAGTGTACACATACTTATTGTTCCCTGTGAAAAATGAGGACTTTGTATACATAGGCCTGTACAGTGGTATGAAAAGTACTTCTAGAGAATCTCTGAAGCAGCAGAACTCTTGATCAGCTCATCTCCCAAAATCTTATCATTTCTCTTCAGATAGCAATAGGAGCAGTTTGAATGTGCTATAGCCTATCTATAAGTGTGATGTCTGGGAATTAGGTTTATCTTCCAAATCTTTCCTATCTCCAGCTCTTGATACCACTTTTATCCTTGTAAGTACCTCATCTTTGTTCAAACTCAATAGGTCCCAAAAGCACAATGTTTTCATCTGTCATCAGACATGTATTCCTGAATGGGAATGGAGGTGAAGAGCATGAGGATAGTAGGCCCCTCCTAAGGGACTAGAGAAGAAACAGATATAATCAGGAAGGCTGTGGGCACAAACAGAAACCTGCCAATTTTCCTGTGTTGCCTGAGACATAATGCTGGAAATCAAGAGAACCCTATCAGTCACTGGGAGTTTATTTCACCCACTAGTGAGGGGAGTGTGGAAATAGCCAGAGGCCTGAAGGCTTACATGAGCAGAGCCCCTTATACTCGAATGGTCTCCCTTGCTGTTGCCCTGGGTGAGCCTGATGACCCTTTGCCCCAGTCCTTGTAGGCACCATGAAGGGGCAGAAAGAGAAGGGCTTTGCAGTTAGAATAGAGTTAAGCTCAAATTACAACTCAGCCTCTTACTGGCTGTCTGACTTTGGGCAAATCAACCTGTCTCACAGGGCTAATTTTAAGGATTCAATGAGATGACGTGAGTAAGAGCTTTGCACAGTGCCTGCTACACAACTGGGACAAAATATACAGCAGATCTTTTCAGGATCCTTGCTTAGTACTCCACCAGAACCAAAGCATTGCCTTAAACCTAAACCCTGGCAGCTCTGAGTCCTGACCCCTTGCCTAAATCCTGCTGAGTTCTTTCTCTAGGTTTGGACCCTGTTTTCAGATTCCTTCCGGGACCAGGATGCAGCTTCAGACAAATATCCTGCCTGCTTACACCTGCCAACTACACTCCAAGTTGAAGGCCAGCTTAAGTCAGACTAGTCTCTTGGGCACCTTAGACTTAGTGACTTAGACCAGTGGTTCTCAGCCTTTTCTGGGACTACCTCAAATTTAAATCTCTGTTGGCAGGGCCTAGGAATCTGCATTTGTAAAAAATTTTTATTTCCATACGTTTTTGGGGGGGGACAGATGGTATTCAGTTACATGGTAAGTTCTTTAGTGGCGATTTGTGAGATTTTGGTGCATCCATCACCCAAACAGTATACACTGAACCCAATTTGTAGTATTTTATCCCTCACACAATGAAAACAATTTTTTTATTATACTTTAAGTTCTAGGGTACATGTGCACAAAGTGCAGGTTTGTTACGTATGTATACATGTGCCATGTTGGTGTGCTGCACCCATTAACTCATCGTTTACATGAGGTATTTCTCCTAATGCTATCCCTCCCCCTTCCCCCCACCCCACCACAGGCTCCAGTGTGTGATGTTCCCCACCCTGTGTCCAAGTGTTCTCATTGTTCACTTCCCACCTATAAGTGAGAACATGCAGTGTTTGGTTTTCTGTCCTTATGATAGTTTGCTCAGAATGATGGTTTCCAGCTTCATCCATGTCCCTACAAAGGACATGAACTCATCCTTTTTTATGGCTGCATGGTATTCCATGGTGTATATGTGCCACATTTTCTTAATCCAGTCTGTCACTGATGGACATTTGGGTTGGTTCCAAGTCTTTTCTATTGTGAATAGTGCCACAATAAACATACATGTACGTGTCTTTATAGTAGCATGACTTATAATCCTTTGGGTATATACCCAGTAATGGGATCACTGGGTCAAATGGTATTTCTAGCTCTAGATCCTTGAGGAATCGCCACACTGTCTTCCACAATGGTTGAACTAGTTTACACTCCCACTAACTGTAAAAGTGTTCCTATTTCTCCACATCCTCTCCAGCACCTGTTGTTTCTTGACTTTTTATGATCACCCTTCTAATCTCAAAATAATAACTGCTATTTATGACCAACCCACAGCCAATATCGTACTGAATGGGCAAAAACTGGAAGCATTCCATTTGAAAACTGGCACAAGACAGGGATGCCCTCTCTCACCACTCCTATTCAACATAGTGTTGGAAGTTCTGGCCATGGCAATCAGGCAGGAGAAAGAAATAAAGGGTATTCAATTAGGAAATGAGGAAGTCAAATTGTCTCTGTTTGCAGATGACATGACTGTATATTTAGAAAATGCCATTGTCTCAGCCCAAAATCTCCTTAAGCTGATAAGCAACTTCAGCAAAGTCTCAGGATACAAAATCAATGTGCAAAAATCACAAGCATTCTTATACTCCAATAACAGACTAACAGAGAGCCAAATCACGAGTGAAATCTCATTCACAACTGCTTCAAAGAGAATAAAATACCCAGGAATCCAACTTACAAGGGATGTGAAGGACCTCTTCAAGGAGAACTACAAACCACTGCTCAACAAAATAAAAGAGGACACAAACAAATGGAAGAATATTCCATGCTCCTGGATAGGAAGAATCAATATTGTGAAAATGGCCATACTGCCCAAGGTAATTTATAGATTCAGTGGCATCCCCATCAAGCTACCAATGACTGTCTTCACAGAATTGGGAAAAAAACTACTTTAAAGTTCATATGGAACCAAAAAAGAACCCGCATTGCCAAGACAATCCTAAGCCAAAAGAACACAACTGGAGGCCTCACGCTACCTGACTTCAAACTATACTACAAGACAACAGTAACCAAAACAGCATGGGAATCTGCATTTTTAAATACTCCCATTTACTCACTAGAAGGGCCACCTCATTAATCTTTTTTTTTTTTTTTTTTGAGACAGAACCCGTGTCACCCAGGCTGGAGTGCAGTGGCAGGCTCTGCAACCTCCGCCTCCTGGGTTCAAGTGATTCTGCTCCCTCAGCATCCTGAATAGCTGGGACTACAGGTGCATGCCACCACGCCTGGCTGATTTTTTTTATTTTTAGTAGAGACGGGGGTTTCACCATGTTAACCAGGATGGTCTTAATCTCCTGATCTCATGATCCACCTACCTTGGCCTCCCAAAGTGCTGGGATTACAGGTGTGAGTCACTGCGCCAGGCCCTCACCTCACTAATCTTCAACCATTTTTGCTTCCTTGCAGAAGTTTCCAGTAAGCTTTATAACCAAGGCCTTGATTTCTACTTTGCAGATAGTAGGTGCTTAATAGATGTTTATTGAGGAAATAAATGCTTTCTGTTAGATGATATTTTTGTCATACAAAAATAATTAGCCATGGAATTTATAAAATGATGTTAAAATAATGGCACTTACTAGGCGTTCAATAAAGATTGGTTCATGAATAATTAAAACCTGTTGCATTCAGGATGGATGTTGGGAGGACAACTATTTGGGAGAAGCCTGTGAATACAGAAGTTCCATGGGAGCAAATGAAATGACCGCACGTGGAAGAATTTTATGAAGCATGAAGGAATATGAGGAAAAATAATGATGTTATACCATCCATATGTTAGGGTCAGTGCATTCTAATTTGTTCTGTTGAAAATGGCACTTGAGTAAGCAGCTTCTCACAGGTTACAGTGTGTCAACAGAAGAAGAAAAGAAAGAGGTCTCATTTACCACCAGCTATACAAGCCCCATAAGGTAATGGTCTCCTCTCTCATTTTATATTTTTTTACCTTTTATTATGAAACATTTCAAACATATACAAAAGAGAGAAGAGTATAATAAATCCTCATATCCACCACACAGCTTCAACAATTATCAATGTTTTATCTATATTGGACTAACCAAAGTAATGCAAAATAGGGCTTCTCAGTTTACTTTAAAGATTGTTTGAAAAGCATATGTAAATAAATGTTCTAGAACTAGGTCAGCATTCTTTGGGAAAATTTAGAGATAACATGTACTCCCAGAGCCTATTTACATGTATTTTTCGACATCTGGCTAACAATTCCTCTTTGAGTTAGATGATTACAACATCCCAAACTCTGCACAATCTCCTGATGAGTGTATATAATAGAGTCACTGTACTTGTCTCTAAAAAAACAATTTATTTATTTTCAGAACTTTAGAAAATTGTGTCTGTGTTCCCATCTGGGGTACAAAGAACCAGTGAGTCCCATTTGTTGTGGTTCCTGCATTTGATGGCTCCAGATGTGCCACCACCAAGCTAGTCCTATGACAACCTAGAAGGCAAATTGGTGAGAAAGCCTGCATTTCTGGGTTCATTGACTGTTTGTACAGAGAATCTTTGAGTGTGAAAATGTATACTCTTAGGGCAAAACATTAGGGAATGATTAGCAGTTTCATGATGAATATAAGTAATTTCTTGAACATTATTATTGTTTACTTGGTCCAACCATTTATTTAAATATATGGTGATGTTTCTTAATTACTGGATTTAGCTTCTCTACCTTTTCTCTCCTTCTTCATAGTAACTGATTTGTATTTTCTACTTTTAGTGCAAAGTCATCCATGAGGTGCTAAGCTGTACTCTGACAGTGGGAACTGAACTCTAAACATTAATTAAACCATTGTTTAAAAACATGTGCATCATATCATGCTTGTTGAATGTAGTTTCATGTTAAGCCCATTGTATTACCTGATATATATTTGTTGAAGGAGCAAGGTTGAGTGACCCCCTTCCAGATACTTTTCTAGTGACTCATGTTTTGATATCATATTAATGTATGGCTTTCATCATATTAAAGAAATCTCAGCTACCAACTACAGTATTTTGGGGGATTCAAAATCCATGTTAATAATCTTTCTAACTTTCTGAACTATTGGCTCCTTAACTTGATCTTTGTGACTTTCATCTCATTCTGCCTCAGATCCTCTTTGGTGTAGCCAGCCATACCTTAGTTTCCACCATCACCCTCAACTTCTCCACATCTGAGACTGTCAAACATGAAAAGTTTCCTCTGACCACTCCCTATCTTTCTATCTCTCCTGTAACTTCATACCTTCTGACCCATTCTTCACATCCTTAGATCCAGTCCCTTTGCTCTTCCCTATCCGCTAGTCTTCCTGACTTCATAGGACATCATAAAGCACCTCATGAGTCCCTAGGACAACTTTTCTCACTTTGCCCTCACCAGCATTCTAATGACTCACCTCACTGTTGTTCTGTCATACCTGTTCTGCCAATTTCCAGCCCTAGTTAAGGAAACCATCTGTATCTTCTTTACCCTTTTCTTGGCAGCTGAACATTTCTGGAGAACATGCCATAACCAGACTGACTGACTGCTCTAAAAGTTGTACTATCCAGTTTGTCTTGGAACTCAACAACACTGGATATTCCTTTTCTTACCTCTCATTCATTCACTCTTAAAATAGTTCTATCTGTTGTTTCACTCCTCTGCAGTCTCATCAAATTTCTACATCTACCTCTAACCTCTTTTGCCACCTAATTTACCAGAAGCTGGAGGTCATCTGATAAGAATAACTTATAAATATCATTTTGTCCAAATTATTACCTATTCACTTTATCTTCCCCCAGTTTCTGAAGAAGAATTTTTGTGATTTTCTTCTAAAGCCAGTGTTTTCATCTACCCTTTTTCTCTCTTCCCTTCCCATGTACTCTTTGACTTTGCTCTATCAATCATCTCTTCCCCTTACATTTTCTAGGCCTTGCTCTCTTCCAGTCCTCCCCTTAATACCTGCAAACTATTTCTCTCCTGCCCTAAGGAGACTCTCCCTGGACTCTAATTTCCATTCGTTGCATTTCTGTCTCTCTCCTTCTTCTTTATCCACAAACTTCATCCATCTTGGTTTCTTCTCCCACTTAATCCTAAGCACCTTCAGCCCCTGAAAAGTTCAAAAGCCAAAAACCTCTTCTTAGACCTTCTGCTCAAATTCTGTTTTCAGCAGAATTTGACAACATGGACCACACTTTTCTCACTAGAACCCTCATCTCCACTGGAATTCATGTTGCATTCTCCTCTCCTACTGCTTCGTGAACTGCTTCTGTGTAGTTTCCTTTCAGGATTCCTCTTCTCCCCTTTTAGAATAGGCCCGTTAAATATACGTTTTCTGAAGATTCAGGGTTCAGTCCTTTCTTTTAACTCTCAATAGTCCCTTGGTAATCTCATCCTATCTTATGACTCAATTATTTAATTGCTCTACCTCTTACCTTTGTGAGAGTAACTCCTACCTCTGTCCCTTTAGCCCTCATCTGTCTTCCCCTAATCAGACCCTTATTTCTAACTGGATGCTGAGCATTCCATGTTGATGCATTGCAGACACTTTAAACTCTGATCTAAATTCAACTCATCACTTTTTACTGGTGTGTTTTTGATCTTGGCTAATGAATCCAATGGCATCTCCTTCCACCATTATTTTTCAAATCCATCTTCTCTGTTCACTCCCTTCTTCAGAAACTTATTAACTCTTCTGTGGACTATTGCAATAGCATGTTAAAAAGTCTCTCTGGTTTCAGTTTGTCTTCCTCGAGTTAGTAAAAAATAGCAAAATAACTGTACCATTCACAGTGATTTCTTCACATTATAGAAAGCTCTTTCTTGGCCGGGCGCAGCGCATCGCACCTGTAATCCCAGCACTTTGGGAGGCTGAGGTGGGCAGATCACCTAAGGTCAGGAGTTCGAGACCAGCCTCACCAATATGGTGAAACCCCCATCTCTACTAAAAATACAAAAATTAACCGGGTGTGGTGGCATGCACCTGTAGTCCCACCTACTCGGGAGGTTGAGACAGGAGAATCGCTTTAACCCGGGAGGCAGGTTGCAGTAAGCTGAGATCACACCACAGCACTCCAGCCTGGGTGGCAGAGCAAGACTCCGTCAAAGAAAAAGAGAGGAGAGAGAGAGAGAGAGAGAGAGAGAGAGAGAGAGAGAGAGAAAGGGAACTTTCTTTCTTTGGCTTACTTAGTTGTCTTTCTCTGTCACCTCGAATGTCACATTTTTGAACACTGCTGCTAGTGTCGTCTTCCTAAGGTTCAGATATGACCAAGTCACACTTCCAATTCAAAGACTTTTATACGCTACCCCTTTCCTCTGTAGTCAAAGATCTCCATGATTTGATCTGAGTCCATCTCTCTTGTCTTATCTCCACTCCATTCTTGCAGCCTGGTCTGTGGCAAGTCTCTCAAACAGACCAGGGTCTCAGTTGCCTTTTCTTAGACTATTACCTCTGTCTGGTGGCCTTCCTCCTAGATCAGCTTTTGTAGAACCCCCAGAAGGCCAGAGTGGGACCCTGAAAAGTTCAGGGCCCATGGTCAGGGACCTCATTCAAATCATTCTCTTTCAAAATGCTCTGTCTCCATCACCAAAGTCAGAACAAGAGTCACCCTGCCTTATCAAATACTTGGTTAATATCTGGAACACAGAACTGAGTACAGTCTGTTTTGGCACCCACATGTGTGTTTCGCTTCTCCATTAAAGCATACATCTTGGAAGAGAGGGACACAGCCTAATTCAGTTTTGTATCCAACCCAATGAATGTGAAGCACTCCCACAGTAGGTGTCTTATTGTTTATTGAATTGTTGAATTCTGTATCAAGCTTTGACTTGATTTAATTTATAGAATTAAGAATCAATTTAGCTTATTTTGGGGAGCAAGATTTTTATTTTGTTTTCCTTAATAATTTAGTCTTTATTATAATACACATTTTCTCCTTATAATGGAACTTCCATAATAGGAATTATTTAGTGGACAAAAAGCCATGATATTCATCATATCAAAACAAGCCATTGGCAATATAGCAAATAATATGCTAAAAGGAAGACACAGTGCATGTGAAAGAATATATGCAAATATCAGGGAAGCTTCTGATTGTAATTGAAAGAGATCATATATGTAAAGTGTTTCCTAATTATCTGGTACAAAGTCAATGCTCAGTAAATGTTACCTCTTATTTTTATACAGCAAGTAAAGTAGCTGGAAAAAAATAATTTGCTTATTCCCATGTAGTCTAAATAGTTTTGTGTTTCAGCTAATATTGACTTTGAACTGCATTCACCTTTTTCGTCAGAATCAGATACGTCTTTTCATAATTTTAAGAGCAAGTAACAAAGAGTAAGGCATGTTAGAAGTTATCGTGATGCAATTAACCATGTGCACTATTGATGAGGACTTGGCTTCCCTCTGTACTACTTGATATTCAGTGAAATAAACAATGGTGATAATTGTCACATTCCTAACAAAGACATCTGCTAAACCAGGCAACTTGAGCAAAGCTGTTTGCTACTGACAGCTTGCTTCAAATGTGAATGTTGCCATTAAGAAAAAATAGCATTTCTGTATTTATCACATTACCTAATATGTTGAGTTGGCAGTGTTTCATCTGGAGACCAAAAGACCTATGCCTCATCATTAAATTCAGCATTCAAACTTCTATATTTGCATAAGGGACTATTAAAAGATCTTTCATTTTTTGTCATGTTCATGTAAGTGTGATATATCCAAATGATAAAGAAAATCCCACAGTTCAGAATGGTATCAACTGAAGGGTAAAAGTCTCCTTTTCCATTGTCTCTACTCCTATTAGTCCTCCCTAGAGATTATCTTTTGGATTGCACGTTATGTAAAAACCACACAAAATAATCATAAGAATCAACCAACTCCACTTCACTTTGTATATGACCTTGAATTTCAGAAAATTCTAATGCTGCATGATGCCAAAAGACAAATCACACTTGATCTTAGCCAGAAGGCTGAGAAGCGATCCAAAAGACAAATCATTACAACTTTTGATCTGTCAACTAATGTCATAATAAAAATCTACATTTAAAAGTAATATTCCAAAGGATCCAGAAGAATGAAAGCTTTACTCTCTATTCCCTCATCTAATGATTCATCACCAAGAAGTATCTGAAGCAGTATAATCCTTAGGCCAGAGTGAGAATGTCCCCTGAGCCTGAATCCCAAACATTTGAGGTTTCCACTCTGTCCTTTCTTGGGCCCTGCCCCTCTTCATGGGGTAAGGTGTCTGTGTTGCTAAAGGGATGTACTCACTCAGAGAGTCTGTATGCCCTCATCAGAACACATTTGGGGTAGCCAGGATGGAGGAATTCCCAGCTCACATGGCCCAAGCAACTTCCATGACTTCTTCCACACCGCCACCCTCCCAAGGGTGGATAGCCATGGACTGGGGACTAAGGGGGTATGGAACTTTGAAGAGTTTGAGAAATCTAAATTAAAACCTAATCTTTCAGGGTTTTATAAAGGTGTCCAGGCAGGAGGATTTAATTATTTTATGTAACAGTTTATTTTGCTTTGTTTGTAACTTTAAAATACTTAGAGTTTTAAAGTCAACATGAGATGTTGACTTCAATATGTGCTTTTGACTCAGATTCCCCAAATGTTAGCAGGTAGGCCTGATTTGAAGATCATGTTATTGTGAAGCTCACGTAATTAAATGTCCTTCCATGAAAGTTGTGTTTCTAACAGCTCTTTGGAATCAAGGCAAAATGAATTTTACTCTTTAAATCACTAGTTTTTTTTAAATGAGTAACTTCTGATTTCAAATTATTCTGTCCCTGTTATATATCTGTTGTTAAAATATTCAGGGAAGGAATATTGCAGTAGAGGTAGGACAGAGATTGACTTCGTTAATCTTTTTTGAAAATACAAATTTTCATAGCTTGTTTTTCATTTGGAACAATTTCTTATAGATCTGCCATTCTGTACTTACTCTCCTGTTTTTTCTATCCATAAATTATCTCTTTCTTTGATAATAAGAGCTTTTCAGAACAGAAAATTTTATTTATGCCCACCCTCATTTTACATAAAAAGAAACAGGATACTGTGGAAGGGTAGCATGATCTTTTAGGCATTTAGGAGTTTTGGTTGTAGGAGATTAGTTCATACAGGTTTGCCAGGCTCAAATCATTTTACACTTAAAAAAAAAAAAAAAAGCCGGGCGCCGTGGCTCACGCTTGTAATCCCAGCACTTTGGGAGGCCGAGGCGGGCGGATCACGAGGTCAGGAGATCGAGACCACGGTGAAACCCCTTCTCTACTAAAAATACAAAAAGTTAGCCGGGCTCACGTGCCTGTGGTCCCAGCTACTCGGGAGACTCAGGCAGGAGAATGGCGTGAACCCGGGAGGCGGAGCTTGCAGTGAGCGGAGGTTGAGATCGCACCACTGCACTCCAGCCTGGGCTACAGAGCGAGACTCTGTCTCAAAAAAAAAAAAAAAAAAAAAAAAAGAATACGTAGAGATACAAGAGTGGAAGATGTAGCATTTGAGGAAAAGGCTTGCTTCTCAACTATGATCTCATTTTACCCAGGGGCCATCTCACTGCTTATTTATACAGTCATATAGACAAGAGTTAACAAAATTAGTTAAATAGGTATTGCATTTACACGGTTAATGTGTGTGTGTGTGTGTGTGTTTTCTCACCCTGTGTTCCATCCACTTTGTTTCATCACTCTACCTCAACAGATGGCCACTGTTATTAGATGCGTGTGTGTGCATGTAGGGTTGCAGGATTTCTTTTCTTTTCTTTTTTTTTTTGAGACGGAGTCTTGCTCTGTAGCCCAGGCTGAAGTCTAGTGGCACCATCTCTGCTCACTGCAACCTCCACCTCCCGGGTTCAAATGATTCTCCTGTCTCAGCCTCCCTGAGTAGCTGGGATTGCAGGCGTCCACCACAACGCCCGGCTAATTTTTGTGTTTTTAGTAGTGAAGGGGCTCCATCATGTTGGCCAGGCTGGTCTAGAATTCCTAACTTCAGATGATCCGCCCGCCTCGGCCTCCCAAAGTGTTGGGATTACAGCCGTGAGCCACCGCACCCGACCTCAGGGTTTCTTTAGACAAATAAAAGTCCTTACACAACTCCTTTTTTCAGTTAACAACATTGAAGATTTTTTTGTTGTTGTTACTTCAGAGAGAGCCTCTTTGTTCTTTCTTGAGTGTTGTATAGAACTGTTCTATTATATGGCTATCCTATAATTTATATACTTTTATTAATAACCCTTTTTTTTTTTTTGATGGAGTCTTGCTTTGTCCGCCAGGCTGGAGTGCAGTGGCGTGATCTCGGCTCACTCCAACCTCTGCCTCCCGGGTGCAAGCGATTCTCCTGTCTCAGCCTCCAGAGTAGCTGGGACTACAGGCGCCTGCCACTACGACCATCTAATTTTTGTATTTTTAGTAGAGATGGGGTTTCACCATATTGGTCAGGCTAGTCTCAAACCCTTGACCTCGAGTGATCCATCCTCCTAGGCTTCCCAAAGTGTTGGGATTACAGGCGTGAGCCACCGCGACCGGCCTAATAACCTTCATTTTTAAGAGCAGTTTTATATTTGCAAAAATATTGTGAAGATAGTACAGAGAAATCTCATACACCAGGCAGACAGATTCCCCTATTATTAACATCTTACTTTAGTATGGTACACTTGTTACAATTATTGAGCCAATAATGATTTATTATGACTACCTAAAGTGTATACTTTATTCAGATATCCTTAGTTTATCTTTTCCTGTTTCATAATATTATACTATGTTTAGTCATCATATCTCAGATTCCTCTTGGCTGTGGAAGTTTCTTGTTTTTGATGACCTTGACAGTTTTGAGAAGTACTGGTCAGATATTTTGTAAAGTGTCTCTCAATTGAGATTTATACAATTTATTTTATTTATTTATTTTTGTTTTTGTTTTTGTTTGAGACAGATTCTTGTTCTATCGCCCAGGGTGGAATGCAGTGGCACAATCTCATCTGACCGCAACCTCTGCCTCCCAGGTTCAAGCAATTCTTGTGCCTCAGCCTCCCAAGTAGCTGGGACTACAGGCATGCACCACCAGGCCCGGATGATTTTTGTAATTTTTGTAGAGACGGGGTTTCACCATGTTGGCCAGACTGGTCTCGAACTTCTAACCTCAGGCGATCCGCCTGCCTCAGCCTCCTAAAGTGCTGGGATTACAGGCGTGAGCCACTGAGCCCTGCCTAATTAATTTTTGTACAAATATATTTTGTACAAAAACAGCCCTTTTGATGGATGTTTGGCTTTTTTCCCCAATCCTTTGCTATTACAAACAGTGAGGCAATAAATAACAGCGTATATCTGTAATTTCACATGTTGCAGGTGTAAAGGATAAATTCCCAGAAGTGACGTTGGCAGGTTAAAGTGTAAATGCATTTGTAATTTTGATATTATTACCAAATTACCTTCCATAAGAATCTTGCCAGTTTATGCTGCATGCATAAGAGTGCCTGTTTCTTGACAGCTTTGCCAATAGGGCATGTTGTAAAACTTTTAGATTTTCACCTGTTTGATAGAAGAAAACTAGTTATCTGTGTGGTTTTACAATTTTGATAACATTTCTCTGATTATGAATGAAGATGAAGTATTTTATATTTATTAACACTTACTATAAATAGACTCTTTTCCATTCTATTTTTCTAGGTATTTGTATATTATATATATATATATATACACACACATATTTTATATATATATATACACATTATATATATATATATACACATTTTATATATATATATATATACACATTATATATATATATGAAAGCTATTGCTTTCCGAATAATAATTTCACAATATGGAGATGATTTCAGCTCAATATCTTAGAGATGCTTGCCATGTGCCTCTATATTAGGGCTTGTATTCATATATTGAATCCTGTTCTCAAATGCAATAGTTATTAACAGGCTGGTTTCCACGAAACTGTTATTAGCCATCTTAAGAGATGTCTGAGGAAGGTTGCAGCTCTGGTTTCTAGTAAAAATGTTGATCTGTGATGTGTTTCCTTTACTATCTTGTACCTTTCTTACTCGTGTCAGCTAGGACCTGTATTATTCCATCATTTTTTTCTATGGAGAGCAGAGATCATCACCCAGATATAAAAAAGTGAGCTTAGCACTATCCCGCTTTATCGGCAAGCTGCAAAAATGCTGCAGTCACATCTACAAAGGAGGTGCCCATCCTGGGCGAAGCATTTATTCTGCCAAAGGGAGAAAGATACTATATTGTAATTGCCCTAGGAAGTAAATTAATTCTGAAGTATTTTGAAGGAAAGGATCAGTGTGTACTTTTCATCTTCATGTAGAACCTTCATGTGTATTGGGAAGATCTTATGAATGATCTCAAGAATAAGTGTCTCAAATGCAGGCAATGACAAAATCATGGCTTCAAGGATAGAAGAAAATTGCACAATTCTCCCTTTTCCTCTAATTTCCTTAATTTAATAAATCAACAGTTTATTATGGGCCTTTCATCTTGTTAGATACTGGTATGAGCTCTGGAGATATAAACATGCTATGACACACTCTCTGATGCCCAATATAATTATAATTTAAGTGAAGGAGACAGACTTAGGAAAAGATAATTATGAATTTATGAATTTATGTTTTAAGTGGTATTAAAGAGAAATGCACAAAGAGTGTAACAGAGACAAATAATTATCTAGGAGATTGGTGGTAGGAATAGAGAGGCAAATAAGAGGAAGTAGGATATTACAGACAAGATGATATTTAAGGAGTGAAAAAGATTGAGAGAGACTGAATTGTCTAACATTATATGAACCCTGACTCAACTGATCCCTTTAGAAGAAGGCCATCTTTCCTAAAGAATAGGGACTTACCCCGGTCTTTTGTATGATTATTTTAGGTGGCATACTGATATGACTTCGAATAAAATTGGTTTACTCAGAAAATTACTCTCTTTGAATCCATCTGTTTGGAACTGGTAACCTCTTTTGATATCTTCTAGCACTTACATTACTTTTTAAATATAGAGATATTGGGCTCAGGTCCAGAGCCTTCAGGAAGCAATTGCATTTAATAATATTATATTATTTTCATCGTATTTACTTAGAAGATAACTTTCTATTTCTGGCAAATGATGCTGGTTTGCTACTTATAGGTGTGATATAAAGTTATTTATTCACTTATTCACTCAACAAATATTTGTTGAGTACCTTCTGTGTGCCAGGCACTGTTCAACGAACTTGTGAATAAAATATTAGTGGATAAAACAAAAACTCCTGTGCTGAGGACCCTATAACATAGCTTATTATTTTGCTTGATTATTGTTTTTTAACTTTAAAAATGGGCTTAATTTTAAGTTAGCAAGTAAATAATGATACATATCATAGCAGCATAGGATACAGGTGAGAGATAGTGTAGAGGAGAAATGAAGATGAATGCTACATCAAATTACCTAAGGTTGAATCCTAGTCCTACCACCTATTAGTTCTGTGACCTTGAATAAGTTGCTTACTTTTTTGTGCCTCATTTTCCTCCCTTGTCAAATATTGTGATAATTCAATACACGTTAATTGTTGTTGATATTACTATTATTACATAGATTGTCAAAAATCCTGAAATTTATATTCAAATGACTGAGTTTGGGAAAATATCGCACTAGATTGTTTAAACAGTTTTTTAAAACAATGCAGGGTCTGGGCTTACTTTTCTTCTTAGCATTTTATTTTGACATAATTTTAGACTTACAGAAAAGTTACAAAACTAGAACTAAGAATTCCCATGTACACTTCATCCAGCTTCCCGTAATGTTAACATTTTATGTAACCATATTACAATTGTCAAAACTAATGAATTAACATTGGTATAATACTATTATTAGTTAAACTACAGACTTTATTTGTATTCCCCTGGTTTTCCCAACATCATTTTTCTTTTCTGAGATCAAATTTGGGATCCCACATTGTGTTCATTTATTTACTTATTTTTGGTTTTTCTTTTCTTTCTTTTTATGTTTTTGAGATGGAGTCTCTCTCTGTCGCACAGGCTGGAGTGCAGTTGCGTGATCTTGGGTCACTGCAACCTCCACCTCCTGGGTTCAAGTGATTCTCCTACCTCCGCCTCCCAGGTAGCTTGGATTACAGGCCCACGCCACCACACCTGGCCAATTTTTGTATTTTTAGTAGAGACGGGGTTTCGCCGTGTTAGTCAGGCTGGTCTCAAACCCTGACCTCAAGTGATCCTCCTGCCTTGGCCTCCCAAAGTGCTGGGATACAGGCATGAGCCACTGCACCTGGCCCCACATTGCATTTAGTTGTTATGTCCTTTTAGTTGCCAACTATGTAGACTCTATGTAGATTCGGTGTCTCTTTGACATTCATGACTTTCACATTTTTGAAGAGTACTGGTCAGGTTTTTGTAGAATGTTCTTCAGTTTTCTGTGTCTGATGTTTTCTCATGATTAAATCAAGTTTATGCCTTTTTTGATAAGCATACACAGAAATGATGGGCCTTTCTCACAACATCATGATTGGGGATTCATGATACTGATATGTCTTATTACAGTAATGCTAGTCTCCTTCACTTGGTTAAGGTGCTATTTGCCAGGTTTCTCCACAACAAAGTTACCATTTTTACCTTTATCCCTAATAAATATCTTGGGGAAGATATGTTGAAATTGAAAATAGAATTCAAATGACTGAGTTTGGGAAATATCCTGTTTCTATTCCACTGATTTTAAGCATCCATTAGTGGATCTTGCCTGCAACAAATATTAGTGTGGTGTTCTGTTTTTAATTTTCTATTTCTCTCATTTTTCCATATTTATTAATTGGAATTTTATGTAGGCTGTCTCTTTTGTCCCATTAGTTTTTACAAATTCAATTATTTGTTAATATCAATATGAATTCATAAATATTTATTATGTGAACTATAATCCAATGCTATTGTTATTTACTTTTTGCTCGAATTGCTTCAGCTGTGGCCACTGGACACTCTTTCTGGTTGGCCCCTATGTCTTCCTGACATGCCCCCATTATTTTTTGAGCACTTCTTACTTTTTTGGCACCACATGATGCCTCAGACTCACCTTGTGTTTTCCCTGCCCCAGCCTCTACAAGTACTTCTCCAAAGAAAGTCTTAAATAAAGTAAAATTTTACAGTATAAAAGTTAAACAGGGCTGAGCATGGTGGCTCACACCTGTAATCCCAGAACTTCGGGAGGCTGAGGCCGGAGGATCACTTGAGGCCAGGAGTTCAAGATCAGCCTAGCCATTATGGCAAAACCCCATCTCTACTAAAAATACAATAACTAGGCTGGGCACAGTGGCTCACACCTGTAATCCCAGCACTTTGGGAGCCTGAGGCAGGTGGATCACCTGAAGTCAGGAGTTCAAGACCAGCCTGGCCAACATGGTAAAACCTTGTCTTTATTAAAAATACTGAACTTAGCAGGGAATGGTGGTGTGATGTAATCCCAGGAGGCTAAGGCAGGAGAATCTCTTAAACTTGAGAGGCAGAGGTTGGAGTGAACAGAAACTGTGCCACTGCACTCCAGCCTGGGCAACAGAGCGAGACTCCATCTCAAAAAACAAATAATAATAATAAATACAAATAAAAACACAAAAATTAGCTGGTGGTCTAATTAGCTGTAATGCCAGCTACTCAGGAGGCTGAGGCAGGAGAACTGCTTGAACCTGGGAGGCAGAGGTTGCAGTAAGCCAAGATTGTGCCACTGCACTCCAGCCTGGGTGACACAGCAAGACTCTCTCTCAAAGAAAAGAAAAAAAAAGAAAGAAAAAATATTAAGAATATGAAATTTAAATGTAAAACACTTTAATTAAAAATTGTTTTCAAAACCAAGACAAGGTTTAACAGATGAAAGTGGCATACCTTTTTTTTCTTAGAATTTGACTGCCACTTGAATTAAAGTTTTCCTCACTGTGCTAGGTTAATAGAATTAATCAGATGATCAAAACATTATATCATGGGGCAGTGCAGGGATATTATATTTTGAGTGAATAATAATGTAATTCACAGCATAAGAATTAAGAGCAGACAATCTAGAGTCAGAATGACTAGGTTCAAATCCTAATTCCACCACTTACTAGCTGTGTGACACCAAGCAAGTTACTTGACTTCTACCAACCTCAATTTTCTGATGGGTAAAAATGAAGTTAATGACAGTACTTAGTTTAGGACAGGCGCGGTGGCTCACACCTGTAATCTCACCACTTTGGGAGGCCGAGGCAGGTGGATCACCTGAGGTCAAGAGTTCAAGACCAGCCGACCAACATGGTGAAACCCCATCTCTACTAAAAATACAAAAATTAGCTGGGCGTGGTGGCAGGCCCCTGTAATCCCAGCTACTTGGGAGACTGAGGCAGGAGAATCGTTTGAACTGGGAGCTGGAGGTTACAGAGAGCTAAGATCCCGCTGTTGCACCAGCCTGGGCGCCAAGAGCGAAACTCCTGCGAACGTGGTGCTGTGAGCCGCACGGAGCATGAGGGCCGTGCTTTACAGCCTGCACGCGCTCGGGGCATCCGCCGCGCCCTGCCTGCCAAGGCCCTGGCAGCTGGGGGCGGGTGCCATCTGGACGCTGCGCACAGGACGCGTTCTGCTCTGGGTTCCTGAATTCACAGAGAAGCATTAATGGATAACAACAGAAAATGGTATTGGAACAGTGGGAGTCAATAATTTTGCACAAGAAGCTTTGGGAGATGTTGTTTACTGTAGTCTGCCTGAAATTGGGACAAAATTGAACAAACAAGATGAGTTTGGTGCTTTGGAAGGTGTGAAAGCTGGTAGTGAAATCTATTCTCTTTAATCAGGAGAAGTAACTTAAATTAATGAAGCTCTTGCAGAAAATCCAGGACTTGTCAACAAATCTTGTTATGAAGATGGTTGGCTGATCAAGATGACACTGAGTAACTCTTCAGAACGAGGTGAACTCATGAGTGAAGAAGTGTATGAGAAATACATGAAATCTATTGAGGAGTGATAATGGAACTCCTAAATAAACTACTAGAAATTTTGCAACCCAGCAGAATTGTTTTAAATTATCAGTAGATAGAAGACTTAGAATAGCAACTTTTAGCATTACCGATGGGAGAAAAACTACTGTTAACACTAATGAAAGAAAATGCCCTTTATCTTTCAAATGATTATAGATAAACATAATATTCTTCTTTTTTTACAATACCCTATGATTTTTGAGACTAGGCTCTAGTATTCAGAATTCATTAAATTATCCATGGTAAAAACTAGTTATAAAAATTATATAATGTTTGCAGATGGCATGATTGCATATTTAGAAAACCCCATCATCTCAGCCCAAAATCTCCTTAAGCTGATAAGCAACTTCAGCAAAGTCTCAGGATACAAAATCAATGTGCAAAAATCGCAAACATTCCTATACACCAATAATAGACAAGCAGAGAGCCAAATCATAAGTGAACTCCCATTCACAATTGCTACAAAGAGATTGAAATACCTAGGAATACAACTTACAAGGGATGTGAAGAACCCCTTCAAGGAGAACTACAAACCACTACTCAAGGAAATAAGAGAGAACACAAACAAATGGAAAAACATTCCATGCTCATGAATAGGAAGAATCAATGTCGTGAAAATGTTCATACTGCCCAAAGTAATTTATAGGCTCAATGCTATCCCCATGAAGCTACCACCGATTTTCTCCGCAGAATTAGAAAAAAACTAGTTTAAATTTCATATGGAACCAAAAAAAGAGCCCATATAGCCAAGAAAATCCTAAGCCAAAAGAACAAAGCTAGAGGCATCATGCTACCTGACTTCAAACTATACTGCAAGGCTACAGTAACCAAAACAGCATGGTACTGGTACCAAAACAGATACATAGACCAATGGAACAGAACAGAGGCCTCAGAAATAACACCACACATCTACTACCATCTGATCTTTGACAAGCCTGACAAAAAGAAGAAATGGGGAAAGGATTCCCTGTTTAATAAATGATCTGGGAAAACTGGCTAGCCATATGCAGGAAACTGAAACTGGACCCCTTCCTTACACCTTATACAAAATTTAACTCAAGACTTAAACGTAAGATGTAAAATCATAAAAACCCTAGAAAAAGCCTAGGCAATACCATTCAGGACATAGGCATGGGCAAAGACTTCATGACTAAAACACCAAAAGCAATGGCAACAAAGCCAAATTTGACAAATGGGATCTAATTAAACTAAAGAGCTTCTACACAGCAAAAGAAAATATCATCCGAGTGCACAGGCAACCTACAGAATGGGAAAAAATATTTACAATCTATCCATCTGACAAAGGGCTAATATCCAGAATCTATGAGGAACTTAAACAAATTTACAAGAAAAAAACAAACAAACCCATCAAAAAGTGGACACAGGATATGAACAGACACTTCTCAAAAGAAGACATTTATGTGGCCAACAAACATATGAAAAAAAGCTCATCACCACCAATTCTTCTCAGCACCACATCGCACTTATTCCAAAATTGACCACGTAATTGGAAGTAAAGCACTCCTCAGCAAATGTAAAAGAACAGAAATTATAACAAACTGTCTCTCAGACCACAGTGCAATCAAACTAGAACTCAGGACTAAGAAACTCAATCAAAACCGCTCAACTACATGGAAACTGAACAACCTGCTCCTGAATGACTACTGGGTACATAACGAAATGAAGGCAGAAAAAAAGCTCATCATCACTGGTTGTTAGAGAAATGCAAACCAAAACCACAATGAGATACCATCTCACACCAGTTAGAAAGGCGATCATTAAAAAGTCAGGAAACAACAGATGCTGGAGAGGATGTGGAGAAACAGGAATGCTTTTACACTGTTGGTGACAGTGTAAATTAGTTAAACCATTGTGGAAGACAGTGTGGCAATTCCTCAAGGATGTAGAACCAGAAATACCTATTTGACCCAGCAATCCCATTACTGGGTATGTACCCAAAGACTTATAAATTATTCTACTATAAAGACACACACACACGTATGTTTATTGCGGCACTCTTCACAATAGCAAAGACTTGGAACTAACGCAAATCCCCATCAATTATAGACTGGATAAAGAAAATGTGGCACACATACACCATGGAATGCTATGCAGCCATAAAAAGTGATGAGTTCATGTCTTTGCAGGGACATGGATGAAGCTGGAAACCACATTCTCAGCAAACTAACACAGGAACAGAAAACCAAACACCGTGTGTTCTCACTCATAAGTGGGAGTTAAACAATGAGAACACATGGACACAGGGAGGGGAACATCACACACCAGGGTCTGTCCTAGGGTGGGGGACTAGGGGAGGGGTAGCATTAGGAGAAATACCTAATGTAGATGTCGGGTTGATGGGTGCAGCAAACCACCATGGCACATGTATACCTATGTAACAAACCTGCAAGTTCTGCACATGTATCCCAGAACTTAAAGTATAAAAAAAATTACATAATTCAAAAATAACGTTGTTATTCTTAAGCCTTCTATAATATTGTAACTTGTGTATATCCGTACCTGGATTGGGTTGAAATACTTAATGGGTCTTTCCATTGGAAATAACAGGGAGTGAAAAAGTTTTTGTTGCTTGTACAGTGTCAGATGAAGAACAACACTATCTTAATTTTGCAATATACTGCATTTGTGGGTGCTGTTTTTACACGTGAAGCAACAGCTTTGCAGCAAAATAATAAAATACTTTTTTGTTAAAAAAATGGCAAAACCCCATCTCAAAAAATAAAGTTTAGAAGAATTTCTGGCACATAATGGTATAAAATATGACCACCAATTTACAGTGCTCTTTAAATCTTATGAAGGACTTTCAACTATATTAGCTCATTTTAATCACACAATAGCACTTAGTGTATTTATTACTATTTCAAACTTACAGACAAAGAAGCTGAGACTCAGAAAGGTTAAGTGACTTTCCAAGATCATATAGCTTAAAAGTGGCAAAAGGCATGCTCAAACCCCAATCGTCTGACTGCAAACTCTGGGTAGGAATGTAAGTACCAACTGTGGAGTAGAATATCAAACAATTTAAAAAGTAATGTGACAAAATTTCACATTAACAAATTACCTAAGAACTCGTCTAATAGTATCAGAACTTCTATGCAGGTCTTTAACTGACCTTCTTTTCTTAATCTGGTCTATGGCACTAGCTTCAAAGAATGTCAAAAACACCTGGCTATATTTATGCAAATTTGTATATACATCCTTTTTTTCCGGGAAAAGTGTTCCTATGTTTCATCATGTTTTCTCAGGGGTTTATAAGCCCCAAGAAGTTAAGAACTTGGCTGGAATTCCTGAATTCTCTGAAAAGCTGCTTCCTTAGAGTGGTTATTATTTGGATGTTTATATTACTTTTCATGGTAGAAACTGCAATTACATTTGCACCAACCTAAGATTTGAAGTGACAAATAGAGGACAGTTCTCTTCTCAATGGGGAAATGGCTACATTTTTAAAAATCTCTTTTTAAACTTTTTTTTTTGAGCTGGAGTCTCACTCTGTTGCCCAGGCTGGAGTGCAATGGCACAATCTTGGCTCACTGCAACCTCCACCTCCTGAGTTCAAGCAATTCTCCTGCCTCAGCTTCCCGAGTAGCTGGGACTACAGGCACCAACCACTGCGCCCAGCGAATTTTTTGTATTTTAGTAGAGACGGGGTTTCACCATGTTGCCCAGGGTGGTCTTGAACTCCTGAGCTCAGGCAATCCACCCACCTCGGTCTCTCAAAGTCCTGGGATTACAAGCATGAGCTACCGCACCCGGCCTTTGTAAACTTTTTATCATGGAATTTTCCAACATTCACAAAAATTCAACTCTCATATACTACTCAGCTTCAAAAATGTTTAACATATAGCCAATCTTGCTTTATTAATAACTCCCAAAGATAAATGGATTTATTCCTGCATTATTTTAATAAAATCTAGCATCATTTCATTTTTTTGATAATATTCAAGATTGTCATATGACTAAATCTAAATATAATTCCTATGCACCGTAGATAACCAATTGTAAAGTCTATTATCAATTCAATCACTTATTTGTTCAACAAAAGTTTATGGGGTACCTAATATTATACATTGCAAAGCACTAGAGGAGACACAAGTATAAGTAAGATAAGATTTTCACTAACCTTAAGTAATTAAAATACCACATCATAAAACACCTTTTAGAGTTCTAGATTTCAGCCTTTAGATGCCTTTAAAATTGCTCAAGGCCAAAAATTAGTATTTGTCCTTGATTTTTCACCTCTCAGCAAGCCCTCCTGCCTATCAAATTCATCAGCAAGTCCAATCACCTTCTCTCAGCAACCCCTCTTGCCTGTCAAATTCATCAGCAAGTCCAATCAGCTGCATCTCCAAAACATATACCAAGTTTCTCCATTTCTTTTCATCTCAATTGCTATTCTCTTAATCCTAGCCTCCACTGGCTTTCTGCTGGGCTACTGAATAGTCTTCCAACTGGCTGATGTGTTTCTACTCTTGTCTATTTTCCATTGCCTGCCCAGGGAGATATGAACAAAAACATTGAAAACAACATAAATGCCCTTCAACCAAGCAATGGAGAAATCATGACATGTTAATCCAAGAAAATGCTAAATAGTTGCTAAGGATTAATGAGCACGGATAAATCTCAGCAACATAATACTGAAGGTAAAAAAGCAAGTACAGAAGAATATGCACAGTATGGTACCATTCATATAAAGTTTAAAAACATGCAAGGCAGTGCTACATATTGTTTATAGATATGTATGAGTATATGTAGTAAAAGCACAAAAACATGCAAGAAAATTACAAGCATAAAGGCAGTTACCTTTAAAGAGGGAGGAGAATAGGACTGAGAAGGGTACTATGGGAATTTTAACTGAATCTAATTTCTTAAAGTATCCCTTTTCTTGTTGTCTATAAGTTCTTAGATGCCTGAAAAAATGTATAATTAAAATAAAATCAGATCAGATATTATTTTTATTTTAATTATAATATATCAATCAGATCAAAGTTCCTCACTCATAAATTCTTCAATGGCTTTTCATTATTCATATAAAGTCCCAACCTGTTATCAAGGTACAACAGGTCCCATGTGATCTGGTACCTGCCTGCCTTTCCAAGCTCATCTTTTCCCCTCTCCTCATTAATTATCACCTTGCTGCCTTTTTTTCTGTTCCTTGAAGAAGTCAAGCCTGTTACTGCCTCAGGAACTTTGCACTAGTTCTTGCCTCTACTCTAGAGCATTCCCCGGTATATTCACTTATTTGGCTTCTTTCTCTTCAGGTCTCAGCTCAAACAAGCCTTTCCTTGACCATCCTATTTAAAATAGTCCCCACCTTTTCTGTCTTTCTCTACACATCACTCTTTCATTCCCTTCACAGCACTAATTAGCCTTGAAGAACTCTTGTTTATTTATTTATTAGCTGACTTCTACTAGCATGTAAGCTTCTTATCTGTCTTTCCCACTGCTATATCTCTGGCAATTACAACAGTGCTTCATGCATGGGAAGCCCTCAATAAACATTTGTGGAACGAGTGAATTTATTCTTATTCTGAATAACCAGAAAAACCTAGACTTTTTTGGCTAAGAAATAGAAACTAGAAATCTAAATCATAATACTTTTGGTGGGGAGCGGTGGGGGAGGGGTGTTGTTTTCCAAATGTGTCAACTTTTCTTTACCATTATCTGTATCAAAGGATTATAAATCCAATTTGTATTTGATGATAGACACTGATATTTAGCTCCTTTTCATTGTCTTTAATGTGGACTGTAAAATTGGGTGATTTGATTAGTTTGCGCATACTTAAACGTGCTGCTGTGTGTCCACTGTTGAACCGCATTGCACTATCTTCTACTTTTTCTAAAACAAATCTGGAGGCAAGTAAACCATCAGTTCCCTCCTAAAATATGAGTCATATTAAAGGCATCCTGACATATTTCTACTCGTTCTAAGTAGAATTCTGAATAATTATTGATACTGTAGAATGTTCTTAAAATATACCATCCTTGGTGAACTCAACTTTGGCCTTTTATAGATAATGGAGATACTTTTGTTAGGAATGTCCCCTTGATTAGCAGTGATTTCTCTAAGGACAAGTTCTGCCTTGTTGAGGCTGCCCTGAGATAACCCAGGCTTGTGATGCTTAGCTAACAATTAATTTTCCTTTGGAAGTTACTTCAAACCTTTATTTTTCAAATTCACAATTGAATCTATGCTGCACATTTCTCGAGTTCATCACTTAATTCAATAGCAATTCGAAAAATCTTCCAAGGTTTTTAAATTTGATCGTTAGGTTAAAGATAAACATATATGCTTTCCTTCTTTCTGGCTGGGCCTAGCTTGCAAGCTGAGAAACAGAGCATATGTCTTACATCAGTGAATCTTATCAGGCTCTGAAGATGTACTCCCATTTCCTGTTCATACCACGCTTACATGCTATGGAGCTAAATTGTGATCATAGCTGCGACGCTATTTTTAAAATGCAGTTACAATTTGAGTTCCTGGCTGCCTTTTAGAACCATGATCATACTGCCACTTTCTCCTCAAAGGTGCTATTTTACAGCATTTGAGTGGCTAAGAAATATCTTTACGCTTGCATTTTTCTGGAAACAAATAAACCTTGCTACCTGGCTGGGAAGTTTTATTGGTGTTTATTTATTTATTTTTAGAGATGAGGTCTCACTATATTGCCCAGGCTGGTCCTCAACTCCTGGGCTCAAGCAATCCTCCCACCTCGTCCTCTCAAAGTGCTGGGATTACAGGTGTGAGGCACTGTGCCTGGCCATAGGAAGGGAAGTTTATTTGGTAAATGAGATATATAAGAAGTTTCTTTGGAAACTGAGTAAAGTGATTTGGTATCTACATGGCATTTCCTTATTTAACAGAGAGGCAGGAGGAAAAAAAAACCCAACAAACTAATGAAAAAACAACATTCTTGTTTTAGGATTAAGTGACATGTCACTTTAAATCAAGTGAAGCAATCCAGACATGGTGGCTCACACCAGTAATCCCAGCACTTTGGGAGGCCAAGGCAGGAAGATTGCTTGAGCCCAGGAGTTCAAGACCGGCTTGGGCAACATAGGGAGACCTTGTCTCTACAAAAAAATACAAAAATTGGCCAAGCATGGTGGCACACAGCTGTGGTCCCAGCTATTTGGAAGGCTGAGGTGGTAGGATTGCTTGAGCCTAGGAGGTAGAAGCTGCAGTCAGCCATGATCATGCCATTGCACTTCAGCCTGGCTAACAGAGCATGACCCTATCTCAAAATAAAAGTTAAAAAATCAAGTAAAGCAGAGATTTAGCATTTATCAGTTGCTGATTTAATCTGGAAAAAAAAGTAGCTTGCAAAATGCGGTTTGGTTATTCATTGTTGTTGGGAGTTGGTGTTGATTGGTTTTTGTTTGCTTGCTCACAATACCTAGCTTGGCTGCTTACAACTATTAGCGAGTTAATTCTGTGCTGTGTAGGTACAGCCATAATCTATTATTGGTCTATTATTGGTTTTCATATGCAAAAGTTTGGGAATAAATAATGTTCAGAAGGGCCCTCCTTCTGATTTCATAATTCGGTTTAGAGATTGAATGCTCAGAGAGGAGAGAGAAGAGATTGAAGTCAGACCTAGAAAAGAGACTCGAATTTTGGTTGTTAATACTCCCATTTGACAGAGATTTTTATCACTTCATATATAAATGGGCACAGATAAAAGGGTAGGTCACCAAGCTGTAGAATAAATCTTTCAACTGTTGCCCTAGAGGAGTTACTGAAGTTATTCTTCATATGCTCCAACTCTAACGTTCCTCTTCAGAGCCCTAATTTTGGCATCAAGACATTGGATCATTTGGGTTCAAACATCTGTTGTTTCTGGATGGCTTTAAAATTCCATTGCAAGCTCAAAAATGCTCAAATTGCAAAGCATGTCCCTAGGAGAACTATCTACTTGGTGTATATTTGCCCTTCTCTCTCACGAATCTTCCATGAACACTTCATTTGAGCCTTCAATTTCTGTTCTGTTCCTCACCATATATTAATAACATAACTTATTTCTTCCACTCAGATCCTGGTTTCAAAGACACAATTTTAGGCATGGAATGCCTTTCCCTGCTAAGTTTGTTCTTCATGTGTTTAGAATGCTCTGGAATGTATGTAAATACTTCTCAAAGTCAAGACTCTTCATTTTTTCCCTCTTGTACTTGCCATTGCCTGACTGCTCCATACCAATTTCTATTAGAACTTTGCAAGTTCTAGCAAGATTTTTTGGAAAAAGATGATTGAAATCAGATAACCCTTAAAGGGCAAATAGAGTACAAATGAACTTCTTTTTCTGATAAATATTTGCATTATAGCTTTTATCATTCCATGCAGCACCCCACCTAGGAGATGTGACTGCAGGCAGCAGATGAGCAGAATAAATCTCCTCATTTGGAAAAATCAGTGTTTGATGAACACTTATCGAAAGGAGTCAAGCCTTACAACTGTTCCACCAAGCTACAGAACCCCCGGTTCTGCATTCTTCCATTTTTCTTTTTTCTTTTCTTTTCTTTTCTTTTTTTTGAGATGGAGTCTCACTCTGTTGCCCAGAATGCGGTGCAGTGACACGATCTCGGCTCACTGCAAACTCTGCCTCCTGGGTTCAAGCTGTTCTCTGCCTCAGCCTCCCGAGTAGCTGGATTACAGGTGCCCACCACCACGCCTGGCTAACTTTTGTATTTTTAGTAGAGGCGGGGTTTCACCGTCTTGGCCAGGCTGGTCTTGAACTCCTGACCTTGTGATCCACCTGCCTTGGCCTCCCAAAATGCTGGGATTACAGGCGTGAGTCACCACACTCGGCCCCCACATTTTTAAAATGTTTGAAAGTAAAGATGGATAGACATTTATTAAAATTAGAATTTTGGTGGAGAGACCACCACTCCATCACCAGCGTGACTGGAGTTTGTGGTCATTTAAAAACTGTTGGAGCCGGGCGCGATGGCTCAAGCCTGTAATCCCAGCACTTTGGGAGGCCGAGACGGGCGGATCACGAGGTCAGGAGATCGAGACCATCCTGGCTAACACGGTGAAACCCCGTCTCTACTAAAAATACAAAAACCAGCCGGGCGAGGTGGCGGGCGCCTGTAGTCCCAGCTACTCGGGAGGCTGAGGCAGGAGAATGGCGTAAACCCGGGAGGCGGAGCTTGCAGTGAGCTGAGATCCGGCCACTGCAGTCCAGCGCGGGCGACAGAGCGAGACTCCGTCACAAGAAAAACAACAACAACAACAACAACAAAAAACACTGTTGGAGATTAGATCATGATAGAGTGATTCCAACCCTTCAAAAATGGCAACCAAGGCCGGGCGTGGTGGCTCACACCTGTAATCCCAGTACTTTGGGAGGCCAAGGTGGGTGGATCACCTGAGGTCAGGAGTTCGAGACCAGCCTGGCCAACATAATGAAACCCGTGTCTATGAAAAATAAAAAAATTAGCCAGGCGAAGTGTGTCTGCCTGTAATCCCAGCTACTTGGGAGACTGAGGCAGGAGAATTGCTGGAACCTGGGAGGCAGAGGTTGCAGTGAGCTGAGACTGCACCATTGCATGACAGAATAAGACTGTCTAAAAAAAAAAAAAAAAATTGGCAATCAATTACTGGCATTGACTCCTTCCCAACTCCTCCAGTTTTGTGTCTAAAGAAAACAGTTTGGAGGCCAGGCGCAGTGGCTCAAGCCTGTAATCCCAGCACTTTGGGAGGCCGAGACGGGCGGATCACAAGGTCAGGAGATCAAGACCATCCTGGCTAACATGGTGAAACTCCGTCTCTACTAAAAAATACAAAAAACTAGCCAGGCGAGGTGGTGGGCGCCTGTAGTCCCAGCTACTTGGGAAGGCTGAGGCGAGAGAATGGCGTGAACCCGGGAGGCAGCGGAGCTTGCAGTGAGCTGAGATCCGGCCACTGCACTCCAGCCCAGGCGACACAGCGAGACTCCGTCTCAAAAAAAAAAAAAAAAAGAAAGAAAACAGTTTGGGAGAATCTTCTCTTTTTGTATACAAACTTTACAAATATAAGAATAAGGGACAGAATACAACCTAATATTACATTCTCAGCCCAACAGATAAGGAGTAGCAATGATTTCTTAAAGAGAACAGACCTTTAATTTATGTGTGATGTTTAATTTGTGTTTTTCTCTCTCAAACTGTTTATAAGTTAACAGTATGTACTATCCTAAGAACAATCATGTATTAAGGAAATGATCTATAGCAATAAATAAATTAATTAATTAATTAATAAAGCAGGGAGGAGTCTTGGCCTTCAAAAGCCCTATCGTATTTACTAATGGTTAGTTTTTGACTTCTCAGTGTCTGTGCTATTCTGATTGTAGCGGCCACCCCCTGGTGTCAGAGGTTACTTACTACCAGAGGATTTCTTGTTCATGTGGGTCATTAACTCTAATCTTTCCTCAGCCCTTCTGACCTCTTTATCTCCAGATGCACATACAAGTTTTAAACCCACCCCCACCACTGACTTTCTGGACTTTTACCCCATCAGTCTCAACTCAGTCTTGACTGGACTCTACAGAAGTAATTGTTTGGAGAGTTGACTGCCTCTGAATATGCTCTGTGGTTTCCTCTTTTCTCTAAGTTCTCTTAAAAAGCATCCCTCACAAATTAAAGGTCTGCTCTCTCTAAGATATCATTACTACTTCTTATCTGTTGGTTGGACGAGAAGGTACTATTAGGTTGCATTCTGTCCTTTACCATTATGTTTGTAAAACTTTTTTTTTTTTTTTGAGGCAGAGTCTCGCTCTGTCGCCCGGACTGGAGTGCAGTGGCCGGATCTCAGCTCACTGCAAGCTCCGCCTCCCGGGTTTACGCCATTCTCCTGCCTCAGTCTCCCGAGTAGCTGGGACTACAGGCGCCCGCCACCTCGCCTGGCTAGTTTTTGTATTTTTAGTAGAGACGGGGTTTCACCGTGTTAGCCAGGATGGTCTCGATCTCCTGACCTCGTGATCCGCCCGTCTCGGCCTCCCAAAGTGCTGGGATTACAGGCTTGAGCCACCACGCCCGGCCTGTAAAACTTTTTTAAACATGTTTGCTAATGGATTCTATGTTGCTTGACTGAGCCATTTCTTTTTTTTTTTTTTTTTTTTTTTTTTTTTTGAGACGGAGTCTCACTCTGTCGCCCAGGCTGGAGTGCAGTGGCTGGATCTCAGCTCACTGCAAGCTCCGCCTCCCGGTTTACGCCATTCTCCTGCCTCAGCCTCCCGAGTAGCTGGGACTACAGGCGCCCGCCATCTCGCCCGGCTAGTTTTTGTATTTTTAGTAGAGACGGGGTTTCACCGTGTTAGCTAGGATGGTCTCGATCTCCTGACCTCGTGATCCGCCCGTCTCGGCCTCCCAAAGTGCTGGGATTACAGGCTTGAGCCACCGCGCCCGGCCTGTGCCATTTCATTTTTATCTTCCACAGGGATGGCCCTATATTTGTCACTGAGAGCAGAAGGGTTGAGAACTTAGATCCTGACAGGTGGCCCACCTTTATTGGAGAACTGGCTCTGCAACTTAGTAAGTGACAGTTGGGCTGTTATTTAACCCTGTAAGCCTTGGTTAGATGAGATTATGGATGTGAACCACTGCGCATATGCTTGTACAGTCATTACTCAAAATGTTAGTTATGAGGTATGTATCTACATGTTGAATCAAAGGAAGTTCAACTGCTACCTGGATAATGTTTTGATGACACAATTTCCGGAGCATGAAGAATGTTTCTACAGAAGAAGCCATGTACCTCTCTGGTGCAAATTATTTATATTGATAGCACATGTTTATACAAACTAGTTGACCAAAATCTAAGTGGAAACCATTTCTAAATACTGCTTTTATAATTGCCATTTTCATATCCAAGTGAAGAAATGCATTTACAGTCCCAACTTGGCAGAATGTGTGAGTGTGGGACATGCCCAGTAGTGGGGCAGTGACCTTAGTCAATAGCCTCATAACTGGAATATCAGATACCCTGCTTGGCCTTTGAGTCTGGGATTGGCAAAGCTTCCTGGAAATGAAAGTTTTGTGGGTTATGGAAACCCAGGAGAATGTGAAGAAAACTATGCATAGATAAACTTATATGGTAAAGGAGAGAGAGAGAAGGGGAAAGAGAGGGAGAGATAGAGAGATATAGAAATTGAGGAAAAGGAGAAGGAAGAGAGGAGGGGAAAGGAGACAAGAAGCCAGAGTGGGAGCAAGAACCAGAGAGAAGAGTAAAATGCCATGTTCTGAATTCAAACAGATTTCATTTTAAATATTTTTCAAGCTGTGTGATTCTGGGCAAGTTACTTAACCTAAGTCTCAGTTTCCTTATCTGTAAAATAAGAATAAAAAGAGGCGGGGTGCAGTGGCTTACGGCTATAATCCAAGCACTTTGGGAGGCGGAGGTGGGTAGATTGTTTGAGCTCAGGAGCTCAAGACCACCCTGGGCAACATGGCAAAATTCTATCTCTGCAGAAAAAATGCGAACATTAGCCGGGTGTGCACCACTGGTCCCAGCTACTCAGGAGGCTGAGGTGGAAGAATTGCTTGAGCTCAGGAGTTCGAGGCTACAGTGAACCAAGATCACACCACTGCACTCTAGCCTGGGCAACAGAGCAAGACCCCGCCTCAAAAACAGAAGGAATAAAAAGAATATCTACCTCACAAGGTTTTTATGAGGATCAAATGAGATAGTATATTTAACAGCCCTTAGCCCAGAGAACATGCTGTTTTATCACTTCCTTATTTCAAAACATATGGAAGACCTTTCCTCATAAATGGCATTTATTTGTGTTTGATTATATACTTATCTACTTAGGGAGTATTTGTTTTATTGGAAAGGAGCATCACTAGAACCAGATGCATGTGATTCCTTGAAATATGGAAAGAGACTTTTTGCTGTTTCTGCAGGAATGATTGCAGGTAAGTGATGCTGTGGGACATTTTCTCTTCTAAAGGGGTAGACTGTAATGTCTTTACATTTTTTTCTCTTTCTTTCTTTCTCTCTCTCTCTCTTTCTTTCTTCCTTTCTTTCCTCTCCCTCTGTCACCCAGGCTGGAGTGTGGGGCAGCAATCACAACTCAAAGCAGCCTCAAACGCCTGGGCCCAAGCAATCTGCCTGACTCAACCTCCAGAGGAGCTGGGACTACTATATTGACTGATGTTTTTCTTTTTAATTTTTGTAGAGACAGGGTCTCTCTATGTGGCTGAGGCTGGTCTCGAACTCCTGACCTCAAGCTATCCTCTTGCTTCAGCCTCCTGAGTCCCTGGGATTATAGGCATGAGCCACCGTGACCAGCTTGTTTTAAGAAATATTGATTTAATGGGTTGAACACCAAAAATGGGAGTCACAAGGCTTTCATTGATTCATCCTGTCATTTGATCCTTGTTTGCTAGGGCCAATGCAAGTGCTGAATTAGGTAGGCACTGGGGAATGAGGGTGAAGGTGGGCCCACCATGGTAAACAAAACAGAGTCCCTGCTCTACCTGAGTCCTGCAATTTGGCTGTTTCCTCTGCCCTTGTGATGGGCAGGGGAAGCTTCTCCTGGTGTATGAGAGTGCAATGCCAGGGGTTCCTAAGTTGTTATCTGGTCAAAGGAGGCAAGGAGATAGAATACGAGCCCCAGAGTAAATTTAGGCAGCATTTCTGCTCCCTCTGTCCCAGTCTTGTATCATTCTACTCTGACTCTTACTCACAGAGTCACCATCCCTGGCTGAGCAGCTTGTACTTTAGTTCTCATATCTGTAAAATGGGATAATGGCAATTGCTATTTCTCTTCCTTCAGGGACCATTACAAATTGTAAAAATTAGTGAGTTATACTTAGGAAGCATTTTGAATTGTTGCCAGGCACGGTGGCTCAAGCCTGTAATCCCAGCACTTTGGGAGGCCGAGACGGGCGGATCACGAGGTCAGGAGATCGAGACTATCCTGGCTAACACGGTGAAACCCTGTCTCTACTAAAAATACAAAAAACCAGCCAGGCGAGTTGGTGGGCGCCTGTAGTCCCAGCTACTCGGGAGGCTGAGGCAGGAGAATGGCGTGAACTCAGGAGGCGGAGCTTGAAGTGAGCTGAGATCCGGCCACTGCACCCCAGCCTGGGCGACAGAGCGAGACTCTGTCTCAAAAAAAAAAAAGAAAAAGGAAGCATTTTGGCCTCACAATTGAGAAGCAGATAAGTCATTCAAGGTATCATTTACGTATTCACGGCATTTGATAATTCCCTTTCAGATTATTTTCTTCAAAGTGGGCATGGATGTTTTCAATTTAATAATCCAACCCAACTATATTTACTGAGCACCTACCTATTGCATAAAAAATAGCAGAATAAACAAGACTCTTTTTGTCCTTCAGTTGGCAAGTTCTACTGTTTGGGATTTTATTTGTGTACTCCCAAAGGGATCTGTTTCTCTGATGGAATATACAAATGACATTTGTTTCACTAATTAGATCCTTGCCTACCCTCCCATTTACAGCATGCAGATAGTTAGCTTAAAAAGAAATTAGAGGCCGGGCGCGGTGGCTCAAGCCTGTAATCCCAGCACTTTGGGAGGCCGAGACGGGCGGATCACGAGGTCAGGAGATCGAGACCACCCTGGCTAACACGGTGAAACCCCGTCTCTACTAAAAATACAAAAAACTAGCCGGGCGAGGTGGCGGCGCCTGTAGTCCCAGCTACTCCGGAGGCTGAGGCAGGAGAATGGCGGGAACCCGGGAGGCGGAGCTTGCAGTGAGCTGAGATCCGGCCACTGCACTCCAGCCTGGGCGACAGCGAGACTCCGTCTCAAAAAAAAAAAAAAAGAAATTAGATTCTCAGAAATTGGTTTCTGATGATTTTAGTTTAGTAAAGATTTCTGAACACAGGTATATCCAATAGGGAGAGGTATCTTCCCTTATCCTATATGCTAGCTTATAATTAGGATAAAATGGGAGAGGAAGAAAGGAATATGTGGGGAGGGCTGTCTGTCAACACTTGGAGAGCTCCTGTCATCAGTATGAAGAACTTTTTGGTTTCTGAGATTCTTCTTCTCCTTTACTATGGGCTCATGTAAGACTGCTGGGATTTGAAATTTATCCTATTATTTGAAGACTGAAATCAAAATACGAGGATGGAGCATCATGTGTGCCTTCTGTCTTGAACTCTACTAGGGTGTAAACCATTTAACTAAAAATAGTCTCAAATTTGACACCTTCCCAACATTTCACTAGTATACTCCAAATCTCCATGGAGGGTTACAGAGCTATTTCAGCTGGCTCCATTTACTCTGAGGCAGATAAAACTGAGATTGCAACATCAGAAGCAGTTCAACCAATCATTATGTACAAACCTCAGCCCACTTGTATAATGCAATCCTTCTGGTAGTAATGACACAAAACATGCCTATAGGGACGAGCACAACCCGGTCAAAGTCCCAAGTCATCTGTGGCACCAGGGCCACAGAACTTCTCACCACTTGGAAGCAAAATAGTTGCTTTAATGGTAACCAAATGCCCTCCTTCAAGACAGTATTTCAAGAAGGAAGAGTATACATATATTATGCAAACATATCCAATCCCTTTAGACGATAGTTATCAATATCATGCAGGGAAGCTGGAACACACACACGAAATCGAGTACTATCTAGAAGATCAAGCCGCAAATCTCAAGAGAAGCAGTAAGTGTCCAGGGCCTGGGATCTTTTATCTTGGCCATGAAAATAGCACAGCCCATGGTGCAGAAAGGACAGGCTAGTTTTCCAGCATAACATGGTATTTTATTTCACCATAGTAGACTGCTGGGAAATCTCTGGAGGCCCTGGCGCTGTGTCTTGTCTTTAATATGAAGCCTGGGGGGAAGACAGAGAGAGAGACTCATAATTCACAAGAGGCCCAGCCGTAAGAAAGCCATTCTAAATAACTGAATCAGGCACCGAGGAGGAGCAACTATTCCATTCCTAAGTCAAGAATGCTTTTTGTCTTTCCTTCTCTCCTTATTGGTTCATGAAAAGATCATTTATGGGTGGTGGGATCAGTGCATCAGAGGCAGCTTCTGTTTCTCTCCATTTCTCCTCCCCACTGCTGCTGTCCTGTAAAAAGACTCTTTGTTACAGACTGAAACAGCAGATGCCGCTCAGATATTATCTTGAATAATTTTGGGGGGAGCATTTTATCTTGAATTGGTGTAACGCCATTTTCACGTGGAAAGTGTTTCTATGGCTGATGCAAATATTCTAGAAACTTGAGAGACTCATGTGGCAAAGAAGTACTTTACACACATATCTCTTTAAAGTAGTGCAGGGTATGGGAAGAACTGATAATTCTAATTAAATGATATGTAGAAGAAATGAACGTAAACTGGCATCATGGGCTGAGTGAGTCAGGGGAGGCCTTGTGGAAGAGATAAAAGTAATAGAAAATGCTAGGTCAAGTATGTGTAGAGGCCTGGAGCTAGGAATGGACTTTGTTGGTCCAAAAGTAAGAAGACTTGTTTGTTGTGAATACAGAGTTAGAAGTAGGTAGAAGAAAAAGTTGGTCGGGTCCTGCAGAGATTAAAAATCCGGTTTAAGATTTTAGATTGTTTCAATAATCAATTAGTTGGTATCTGTGTTCGTTGTGGAAATGCTTAAAATATAAATAACAAAAAGGATAATAACTTACAATTCTACCAGTCATAGGATAATGACGGCAGACAATCTGGTGCACATTCTTTCATATATTTTATTGTCCTAGTTTAAGGTTCCCTATAGGCAGATCCTGCGATGAGGATTTAAGTGCACACCACTTATTGAGGAAGTGATTTCAGGACACACCGGTAGGAGAGTGGGGCAGTAAGACAGGAAGAGAAAGGAAACAGAAAAATAAAAGGCGTGTTCTCAGAGGAATACGTTGGAGAGCAGTCATACTGGAGACACTGGAAGAGAGTATAGAAGATGTCTCAACATAGTCCCGCCTAGGGATCAGGAAGTCGAAGTATTTATCCACTAATTCTTGTCAACTGAGAATTTATTTGAGAGGCACTAACTCTCCGAATGGGTCTCCCTGTGCCAGAAAAATAACCCTAGGCAGAGTGTTGCAGGTATTTGCAGCAAATAGTCCTCAGTGTGTCCTGAGGATTGGCGTAGTACATGAATATACACAATTATTTTTATTTATTAAAAAAAAGCTTTCTATGCATCAGGCTCTGTACTGTGTGTTTTCCTTGCATTCACTCAAATAGTTCTCACAGAAGCCCTGTGCGGTCGGTGCTACTCTTATCCCCTGAGGGTTAAAGGCTGGGAGAAGTATATATGAGTCATATGGAGATTAAATACCTGAAGTCACGAGGAGATGATGCACTCTCCAAGAGACTTTGATGACAGTCTATTTACGTAACTCCTGTCATCTGTACACGTTCTCCTCTTTCTGTCAACAAAGAGTTTTTCTTTTGCAATTGTAAAAGTCCTCTATTTTCAGAGACTTCTGTTGAAAACAAAACGAAATCTTGAGACATGAAGGATCTGTAATGGACACCTGTCGACTGTGTCTGTTCAGCAGCTCCTCTCCCACCTGTCTTCCAGCACAACACCTTATTTCATTGGAGAGAAAGGTTCTACCTCTTCTCCTTGAGGTTTTAGTGGACTGCCAAACCAGTCTTCAGACTACAGGGTAAGTACGAGATCCAGGCTTGACTAACCATAGTCACCACCCACTTGGCTACATCAAACTGAGCCAGTAAGAGCCTTTCCTTGGGAATTTATATGTAGACTTTGGGAAAAGGAAGCTGTCTTCTCTGATGTTACTAGATAGCTATGACAAAACCAGTGCTTGTCTGGACCATGCTCCATTTCCTCTCCATAACAAGATGAGCAAGCTCATCTGTAGTAGGAAAGAATGTAGGAATGCATCCCTGCCCAGAGAAAAGCAGAGGAGAGAATGAGAGAGAGAAAGAGAGAGAGAGAGAGAAAGAGAGAGAGAGAGAAAGTGATCTGACTGTACTGCTAAGTCCCTGCAATCCCAACCAAGGTCCACAAGATCTACTTCCCCTAGACTACAACTACCCATTACTTGTGCCAAATATACAACAAATCATAACCTTAGTGGGGAGAGGGGTGAAGAGAGGTTGATTAATGGGTATGTATATACAGTATGATAGAAGAAATAAGACCCAGTATTTGATAGATCAGTAGTATGACTATAGTTTACAATAATCTATTGTATATTTCAATATAGCTAGAAGAGAAGAATTAGAATGTTTCTAGCATAAAGAAAATACAAATATTTAAGGTGATGGGAATCTTAATTACACTGATTTTATCTTTACAAGGCATATGAATGTTTTAAATTGTCATAGTACCCCCAAAATATGTACGTTATGTATCAATAAAAAACAAAATTAAAAAATAAATACTTAAATATTTAAAAAAATCATAATCTTACTCCTTCCTTTCTTCCTTCCATTTCTTTCTTTCTTATTTGTTTCTTTGTTTATAACTGGTTCAACTTGCCTTTCTGGTTCTTGCAACCATAGTCTTGACTAATTCAGGACCACGTGCATTCTTAATCATGAAATATATTTGTGGCCCTTAAGTTACATATTGGAGTAAGAGAGCAGGGGCTGGAGAGAATCAAATTATGACAGGACAGAAATGGCCTTTATCCATCCTTCACAACTTTATTTGCCTCCGTGATTATCAGGTCGATTCCAACTCTTTGAGGCATGAAGGACCAGGAAGGAGGCATCTGCCTTTAGGAAATGCTGAACTGCAATAGCAACATGAAGCTTGGTTTCCTATTGACTGCTGCCTTTGGCCTGCAGCTATTGATGTCATTGATCAATCAAAGGCTAACCAACTGGGACTATCAGACTTTTCCCTCCTCCTGGCACAACTCAAGGACATGGAGAACTCTGGTTTTAGGGGGTGTAAGCTGATGGTTCTGTGAGTTCTAACCTCTGGCTTAGCCAGTCTTTGGCTTGTATAAGCCTCTAAAAGTTCAGCAGATCTGAACTCTCAACATGATTGCATTAACCTGGAGGCTCTAAGACACCCTTGAAATAATAGTTGCCATTTATTAAGAAGCACTGTGTATCTGGACTTTGTGTGTGCTGCCACAATGTAATCCTCACAGAATCTTGCACAGTAGGTATTATCAGCCCCTTTATGAATGAAGACCTTGAAATTCAGAGAGGTTAGCAGCCATCAGCCCCTCAAACCCAGGCCTGTAAGACTGAAGGCTTTACTCTCAGGATATGCAACAAGGCTATATATTTAATCCTAAACTCCCAAGCACAACTTTCAGAAGGGCTCTCTAGCCCTTTGTTATTTAAGTCAGTGATTCTTAAACAGGATATGGAAACCCCTGTTGGGTGGATTTGTGTATCAACTCAGCTATACTAAAACTATGGCACCCAAAATTCCCTTCTCTGCCTCACGCTCCCGAAGTGCTGAGATTATAGGCGTGAGCCACCATACCCAGGCTTGTGTGAGATTTAGAAACCAAAATTAAAGCAGCGAAGTAGCAGACATACATTTTTTACACCTGAAAGGTTGGTGCAGGTCACAGGTGCTATTGCATCTCATTCATGTTGTTCCTTACCTGTTGACTTGCACTGTGATGTGGAACAGTAGCCACGCCTGCAGCTTCTCCAGCCTGACTTCCAGACCCAACATGTCCTTAGCTCCATGATGAAGGACACCAGCTTCTCCTACAGAGTACCTGACCATTGAAGTTGGCAGCTTGAAGGCAGTAGGATACGAATGCAGATTCCAGTCCATCCTCATGGGTTCCAGTTTGCCTTTGTTTCCCCAACTTCACAGACATCTCTCATTCCTAAATGCCTGATCTGAGGATTTCAGGCTTCAGTCACCAAACACAGATGCAATGGCCTCACATAGACTAAGTAACAAGCTCCCCCAAATGAATAAGATCAAATCCCTATAATAAATACCCTACTATATCTATCTACCTGTCTATCTATCTAGCTAGCTAGCTAGCTATCTACCTATCTACCTATCTATCTCCTAGTATTCTACTTCTCTAATTGAATCTTGACTGATCCCCTACACCTTGGTAAGTGAAGACTTAAAGACTACAGATAATCTTAAGGAGATCATTTCTTAGATCTTCCGTCTCCTGTCTACTATTTCCTAACACTGGCCTATAAGCCCATGTTTGCCCTCACTGTACCAGTTTGGTTCTCCAGGAAAAAGATGCTGAGAGAGAGAGAGAGAGAGAGTTAGGAATACAAGTGTTTTATTGGGGAGTGACATCTGGGAAATGAGGGAGAGAGCAGGGTTAGGCAGCTGGGGTCGTCTGACTGTAATGCGGACCCCACAAAGTCGGCCAGCTCGGTGGAGGAGCTCCAGAGCCAAGATTGCCTCTTAGAAGTTCTCATGTTGGGTGGAAATGGCCAAGCCCACGTAACCAGTTTTCTTCAGTTATTGGCTGGGGCTGCCTCAAGAAGAGCATGGCCTTGGCTGGAAAGCTGAGGCAGATCCTGAGGAATGTAACAGCTGGAGGGTGTCCGCTAGCCACACTCCTCCCAGCTGAGGAGCGAGCCTTTCTTGCAGGGGGACCTGAGCAGCACATTTCCACATCTGCCACCTCTCTCATCCCAAATCTTACAAAGGAATATTGCCCCAAGCTATGAAAACTTCCCTTTAAACCAAACAAGTGGATATATTGAAATGTTGATTTGGGGGCCTCATCAATCCATAAGTGTCATGAAAGATGGATTCTTCTAGTCCAGTGTTTCTCAACCTCTCTTCATTATTGCACCCCATACATTTAAAAGGAATCTTTTAGACATTTTTCCCTTAATTATTCCTGAAAATACCATTGGTGTATGTGTGTATACTGTAAACATACAGGTTATGTACTATGCATGTATCTGTGCTTTGTACATAAAAAAGGGTGCATTTTTTTTTTTTCATTCCTCAAGAACCAGTTTTCACTCCCTGGGGGATAATATAACCCCCGCCCCCCCGCATTAAGAATGCATGTTCTAGATTAAAAGAGACTTATGGGATATAACAACCAGATGCAGTATATGGCCCAGGATTTATCCTGGGTTAGAAAAACCAGCCATAAAGGACATGTGAGACATTTTAATATGGATTAGATATTTTTGTTGTGTGGCAGTGTTATTTGGGCTGTTTAGGAAAAGGTTTTTATTTTTTGTGGATACATATAGAAGTAAAAAAAAAAACCAAGAACAAAATATTGGTTTGATGGAGACATCTTCAGTTATTATTAATCAAGTTGCCTTATATCCATGGGGCTTGCTTTATTTGCCTGACCTATACATATTTCTGTTACGGGTGAAGCTTGTTATTAGAAATGAAATAATTGGTCTTTGTGGGGAAAGCTCTGAATTTGGAACAGCTGAACAATATGAATTAGTGATGCTGATTCTCTTAAAGTCAACTGGAATGTCTTACAACACAAGCAAGTTTTTTGAGAAACATTGGATAAAACTGGCTCATACAATTTTTACTTGATTTCTTTCAGATTTGGGGTATTTTATTTATTGTGAAGTTAAAATGTCTTTTATCAAATACTTTCATGAAATATTTATCCCAATTATGGTCTATCATCATCTTATTTTTATCTTATGATGAAAAATGCTAGATGTCAACTTAAAAAATGTGAGGAGTTACATTGCTTTACAACATTCTTTTGGGGGTTATGTAAGCAAAATATTTGAAGATCCTTGTACTAAGATATTTCAAGTAAAGGAGGCCCTCTCTTTTTGTATCCCTTTAGTTCCTTTCCTTCCCAAGAGCCAACAGCTAATTATAGGCACACAATACACCTGGCTGGAATTCCAGGCTTTGTTGGTGAGAACCAAGTTTATTTCAATGGCATTTTCTTTTCTCTTTTCTCAGTGGTAGATTTCCACTGTCATAAAGTCACAAACACATCAGTAGGACTCCAAAATCTTATATAAAGATGCATCTGGCTTCTGCAACCTTTCTCCCTACAGCTTATAAACCCCGCTACTCAGTTTTGGAGCACTCACAGACCCCCTTCCTGCTTGTTGGTGGGTAAATGAAAAGTCATTCCAAATGACAAAGAGATAATTTTGTTTCTTTTTTTGATAACTTAAATTAGTGTTGGATTGAAAATCAAATGTGAGGGTCTGTATGTTTTTGTAGACAAGATAAATCATTGGCATGTTGCTTTTTGTAGAGTGTCTATATCATTTTACATAGCACATTTTTAAACAAAAGCCCTCCCACGAGGCTGAAGCATCTGTCATGATATATGTTCTTCCCGATTTCTCCTGAGCGTATGCTTCCCAAGACACATTGTGCCCCACCTTTCAAGGTATTTTTCCTACACAGGACTTAGTTTGCTGGCATATCTCCCTGTCAGGTCCTGCATATCATTCTCATTACTGCTGACTTTGATTGTCTAGTCTTGGCCTGAGCTTGGAAAATTCCTAAGGGGAATGCTCCACAAGTTCTTAGGCCAGAAATGAAATTCTAGCAAGGTCTGTTGTTCACAGACAGAGTGCAATTCTTAGAAGATGACTGTAATCATCTGTCAGGATTTAGGTGGGCTATGCTTCTCAACTCTCAAGCCCTCATCTCTCTCTTAACTCTAGGCCTATATTTCTGTCTGACAAACAGGTTATGTTATTTTTTATTTTCGTTTTTCCTGGGGCAGGCTCCATGGGGAAGCCAGCAAGCATTCAGCACGCTGTGTGACCAGGTAGGCAAGTCTGCCCAGTTCTTTTTTTATTTTTTAAATATGCATACTTGGCCGAGCACGGTGGCTCACACCTGTAATACCAACACTTTGGGAGGCAGAGGCGGGTGTTCAAGACCTAAGGTCAGGAGTTCAAGACCGGCCTGACCAACAGGGTGAAACCCCATCTCTACTAAAAATACAAAATTAGCCTGGCGTGGTGGCACATGCCTATAATCCCAGCTACTCAGGAGGCTGAAGCATGAGAATTGCTTGAACCCAGGAGGCGGAAGTTGCAGTGAGCCAAGATTGCACCATTGCAATCCAGTCTGGGCAACAAGAGCAAAACTCCATCTTGAAAATAAGTAAATAAATAAATATGCATACTTTTTAAAATTTCAATAGGTTTGGGGGTACCGGTGATTTTTGGTTACTTGTATAAGTTCTTTAGTGGTGATTGCTGATATTTTGGTTGCCCATCGCCTGAGCAGTGTACACTGTACCCAATGTATATGGTCTTTTATCCCTTACCCCCCAACTCTTCCCCTGAGTCCCCAAAGTCCATTATATCTTTCTTATGCCTTTACATCCTTACAGTTTAGCTTCCACTTATAAGTGAGAATATACGATATTTTGTTTTTCATTTCTGAGTTACTTCACTTAGAATAATGGCCTCCAGTTTCATCCAAGTTGCTGTGAAGGTCGTTATTTCATTCCATTTTATGGCTGAGTAGTATTCCATGGTGTATGTACTATGATGTCAAATTCAAGATCTCTTAAACAGAACTGCTTTTTCCTTTAATACTTCTTGCATGTGTTGTTCTACCAGATGAAGCTTCCCGTCACGTCATCTTGCTCAAAAGTCTTCAATGATTCACCATTGTCTATAACATGAAATGTAAATATCTTCCTGATATTCTAAGTCCTGACACTCCAGCTAGACTGTTTCATTTAATATTGCCGAAGTCAGCCTTCTACATAATTCCGTCAGGTTTTTGGTCAAATGTTCCCACGTTTTGGAATGTTCCATTTACCTTTTTCTCATTGCTTTTCCTACAATATTTAAATTGCTCTTCAAATTTAACCCATGTATCTGTATCTGTATGATTTTCCCCTAATTTCCTTGAAATCTCTGCTCAAATGTCACCACGAGTGAGGCTTTTCTTTAACATCCAAATTAATATTGCAACAAGTCACCCCTGCCTGCCTCTATACCTCCTATCTCCATTCCCTGTTTTATTTTCCTCCATGTCACTTATCATTATACATTGTTTATTTATTCATGTCTTGTTCATCTGTCTCCATGACGGGCAAGGCTTTTTGTTAGCTTTATTCATTGCAATATCCTCAGCAATGGGAAGAGGTCCTGGCACGTAGTAGGCACATGATACATAAAGATGAAATAAGTGAATGAATGAACTCTGAAAATATTTAAGGGCACTTAGAATGTGTCAGGCACTCTCCTAAGCTCTGGAATGGTGCATATGAACCAAACAGAGTTCTTTCATTATTTATTTATTTTCACTAAGTACCCTCATCTTCATAGAGTTCTTTTAGAAACTTGCAGTCTCTTGGGGAAAAAAATGTGTTGAAGTGTTTACCAAGTCCAAGTGGAGCATGGCAGAGGGGAGAGAAAAGAACCAATATTATTGAGCTCCTACTGTGTGCCAGGTGCGTTCATATATCTGGTCTCATTTAAGCCTCACAATGATATAATCTGCTATATTTTATTCTCAATTTTGCAGATAAGTAAATTGAGGCTCAGGAAAGTTATCCAATCTCTTCCAAAGTATTATGCTAGTAGGTGGTTAAAATCAGAAGGAATCCAAACCCACTTCTTCTGAGGCAAAAACCAGTATGCTTCGTACTATACTAGGTTGCCTCTCAAGTCATTAGGAAACAAATATGTTTGCCTTAACCTGAGGAAGGCATCATCGAACAGAAGATATTTGAGTAATAAATGAGATGTTCATCAAAGCGGAGAAAAGATGGAGGGATACTCACCCTCTGTATAAATTTCGCAGCTCACTATTACCCACAGAGTGCTCTCCCTTCTGACTTTCATTCATTTCTATAATGTAATACATTGATTCAATAAATATTTATCAAATACCTACCATATGCCAAGCAATGTTCTATATTCTGATGTCACAGGAGTGAATGAAACAAGTATTTTTTTCCGTGGAGTTTTCAGTGGGATATTGGGAGAAAACAGTAGATTTAGATTAGAGTTATGGCTTCATCATAAAGTCTCTAAGGAGGACCTCAGAGAGGTCACTTAGTCTCTCTGAATTTCGATTTTTAGGTTTAGAGTAGTAGTAACTACCCATCTCACCAAAGCATGTTGTTTTGAGGATCAAATAAGATGAAAATAGTTTGAACTATGAAGCACTAAAGATTGTGTTTTAATAAATCTAAGATATCATTGATTTTAAGAAGTGCAATTATTTTATGTACCATTAAGAAGGAAAAAATTCTACCAATTATGACATGTCATTGATTTAAGACCTATCCCAATTTCAGAAATATCAAAATGTGCAAAAAAATCTTACATCTTAGAATTGTTGAAATATTGTATAAAAATCTATTATTATCATTCCCTATGGTATCTAGCATATGGCATATATTCAGAGAGGAATGAATTTAGCAGGATACATTGGCATAGATGAATGAGATAGGGATAGAATATGTTTCTTAGAGATTTTTAAGGCTCTTTCTATCTTTTTATATAATTTTTTCTTCCTGGATAAAATCATCCAGGCATTTTTATGTTGTGGAATTTTAGAGCTCCAGTCACCTTGTTTCCCTTGTAGTCCCTTAAACAGAGCCACAGTGCCATCCCGAGCACTACCTCAAGTCACATAAAAAATTGTCAGACATTTTTACAAAGTGGCTGCACCACCAACAGTGTATCAGAGTTCAGGTTGTTCTGTGTTCTCTCAGTATTTAGTGTTGTCAGCCTTTCCTTTATTTTAGCCATTCATGGGGGCAGTAGTATCACACTGTGGCTTTAATTTGCATTTCTCATAATGTGGTCCATTATGTGAGAGAGAAAATTAATTTCTTGCTAGTTTAATGTGTAAAGTCTCTTAATAGAATGGCAATGTCCAGTCTCCTCTTCATGAAAACTTAGTATCAGGAAAAGTGGTACTTTACTAGAACAACTTTAAAAATCATATAAGCATTGCTAATTATGTAACTGAACTCTCTCTCCCTCCTGTCTCTCTCCTCTCTCTTCATCTTCCTCTTCTGTCCTCCTCTGCCCCCTTTTTGTTTGGCTCTTAGGAAACTCAAAGGCAGATCTGTAGTTCTTCATTATGTTATAGTATCAGCTTCATCCTTTTTAATCTGATCTTCATTTTCCTTTTCTTCTAACTCTTAACCTATCTTTCCCAACATTTTTAAATAAATTTTTTAATATCCAGAAAAGATAAAATGATTTCATAGTTAAAACCCATATATCCACCATCTGTCTCTACAATTAACCTTTCTCTGTACTTGCTTTCTCACATAACTATCCATGTAGCCATCCCTCTTTTCAATCATCAACCTATCTTATTTTATTTATTTTTTTGAGATGCAGTCTTGCTCTGTTGCCCAGGCTAGAGTGCAGTGGCACGATCTCGGCTCACTGCAACCTCCACCTCCTAGGTTCAAGCAATTCTCCTACCTCAGCCTCCCAAGTAGCTGGGATTAGAGGCGTCTGCCACTACACTCAGGTAATTTTTGTGTTTTTGGTACAGATGGGGTTTCACCATGTTGGCCAGGCTGGTCTTGAACTCCTGACCTCAAATGATCTGCCTGCCTCAGCCTCCCAAAGTGCTGAGACTACGGGCATGAGCCATGGTGCCCAGCCCCATCTTATTTTTTAAAAATATAGTTCAAAGGGAGCAGCAAACATCTATATACTTCACCCCTAAACATTTTAGTGTGCATATTATTAACCGGAGTTCAATATTTGGTTACGTAGAGTTCTTTTTTGTTTAGTGAGGTAAAACTGACATACAGCAAAGTACACATACCTTAAGTGTACCATTCAATGATTTTTTTTTTTTTTTGATTAAAGGAAACATTTGTGTAGCACAAATCTTCATCAGGACATAGAATAAATATTACTATCATTCCAGAAAGTTTCCTCATGTCCCTTCTCTCATCCCTATAATCTCAGAGGCAACTACTGTTCTGATTTTTCCCCACCATAAATTAGTTTTGCCTGTTTTAGCACTTAATATAAATGAAATTACACACTATATGTATTTTTGTTTTGTTTTTTGAGATAGAGTCTTGCTCTGTCACCCAAGCTAGAATGCAGTGGCGTGAACTCGGCTCACTGCAACCTCTGCTTCCCGGATTGAAGAGATTCTCCTGCCTCGGCCTCCTGTGTAGCTGGGGTTATTGGCATGTGCCACCACACCAGGCTAATTTTTGTATTTTTAGTAGAGATGGGGTTTCGCCACGTTGGCCAGGCTGGTCTTGAACTCCTAGCCTCAAGTGATACACCCACTTTGGCCTCCCAAAGTGCTGGGATTACAGGCATGAGCCACCACTCATGGCCTACACACAGTATATGCTTTTATATGCCTTCTTCCACTCAGCATGTTTTAAAGATTCATCCATGCTATTATATGTACCGGAATTTGTTTGTTTATATTGTTGAGTAGTAGTCTATTAAATGAGTATTCCTTAGTTTGTTTTGCAATTAAACCTGCTATGATGGTTTTCGTGTAAGTCTCTCTGTGGAAATGCTTTCGTAACTCTTGGCTATCTACCTAGGAGAGGAATTGCTGGGTCATAGGGCAGGTATGTGTTTAGTCACATAAATTGTCAGACTTCTTCACAAAGTGGTTGCACCACCAACAGTGTATGAGAGTTCAGGTTGTCCTGTGTTGTCTCAACATTTAGTGCAGTTGTTTTCTTTATTTTAGCCATTCATGTGGGCAGTAGTTATCATGTTGTGGCTTTAATTTGCATTTCCCTAATGATTAACAATGTTAAGCATCTTTTAAAGTGGTTATGGGTCATTTGTGTATCTTCCTTAATGAACCGTTTGTTAAAGTCAATCCAGGTTGGGTTTTTTTTTTTTTGTTTTTTGTTAATTTTGAGATATAGGAGCCCTTTACATATCCTATATATGAATTCTTTATCATATGATTTGCAAATATTTTATCTCTGTCTATGGGTTGCTTCTGTATTCAAATGTGACCTGTATTTTGATCTATGTTCCCTTTGGCTTTGGCCTCATTATTCATGTTCCTGCCTCCTCAGTACAGAGAAAGACTGCCATGCACTCACTTGCCCATAATAATGATTAGCTTCTTCCTATCTGATTTTCTGGAGATGTGGGAAGAAACAGGAAGATGCTTATGTGGATGGTCTATGGGTCTGGAGTGGTCTCAATGGGCTTGATAGGCCTCCAGGGCTCATCTTCAGCGCTTTGGAAGAATATCTGTGCTCGACAACTATTTGAAGGTTGAGATGTTAGACTGTGATGAGTTCTAGAGACAGCAGGGCTGTGCTCTGGGTCTTTTGGTAAATTTGATTCATAGTTTCTCATTTCTGAATGGATCCCAGTTGCTAAGAGGAGCCTTTCTTTTACTTCCTTCTAAACTATGTCCCCTACCTTTCCTCCTCTTTGCTCAGCAAAGAGAATGGGCTTTGGAATCAGACCTTGTGTGTATGTATTTAGTACATATTTATAAGAGTGTAAGTATTTTTTCTAGTTAAAAAGTAACATAATCTCATTATCAAACATTCTGATAATATACACATACATAGTTTTAGAAAACGTATACTCTCCTGTGTCTTGACTGTGATGGCAACTATGCAACTGTATGCAATGGTCAAAACTCATAGCACTAAAAGGGTACATTTTGTTGTATATAAATTGTATTTCAATAAACTCGACTTTAAAAAATGTTCCTTTAAAACAAAGTCTTAAATTTCTTCATTGATTTTAAATTAGTCCTTCCAGCTCCTCTCAAGCTTTCTTATCCAATTTATCTCTTTTCTACATTATTGAGGCTTTTTACCTTTGTGATGCTGTTTTGAAAGCTTGTTTAGCGCTCCTGTAAATTGTCATACTGGATTCTTTGTTCCCATTCTCCCAACTTTGCTGCATATTTTATTCCCTTGAATTGACACTCTGTTGAGCTAGCCTCAGCTGTGCTTAACAAACAAAATGTATGGCTGTTTCACTTGCTCTTTTTGTGCCAGTAGAGGTCTGATCAAGGCAACTAATTGTAGTGAGCAAGATAAGAGAAAAGCTGATCCTGAGTCCTTGTGTCGTGGTTAAACAGAACTCCTTTAAAATCTTCTAGGTTGTTGCTTCCACCACGAACATAGGACTTGGAACAATTCTTATGTTCAAAAATAAGTGTAACACAAGCCCACAGTAGAACCTGTTATAGCTATTTGTTGCGACTCCTTTAAAAGATGTTCAGCTATTTGAGGATGTATGCTGATCGTATGCCTAATTTTCTAGGACAGTCTGAATTTCAAATATTTCATGCCAAATTCTCTCTAAGACACTCATATTCAGTATAACAGACAATGTATCTTGATTTGGGTTCATAAAATATGATTGACAGATTAATAAATTTATTCATTTGTTCTTTAGCTATTTTTCCATTCTGCAAGTATTTACTGAGCATCAGGCTCCGTAGTAGGCTCCGGAGAAAGAGATACATAAAATCATTCTTGAGAAGTTACTATTGGAGATAGACAGGCTAAGATATGAATTCAGTTCCTCCAGGGCATGATAGCATACAGGAAAAGCCCAAATCTAAGGCAATTCCTGTACCATAAAATTTATTGAGAAAACTTTTCTACTTTATTGTGTGTATGTATATATTTTAATCATATAAGTAATATAAAGTTGTTTTCTAATACTAGTATTAGGAAGATCTCATTAGACCACTATCTATAAAAATATTGAGTATTTACATACATGTATTATACACACGTATATGGTTTTTAATAGGAGATATTGCATGCTATTCTCAGTGCTTTGCTAGTGTAGCTTTTGGTTAGAAATCTTCCTCTGACTAGCTTGACAACATTGCAATTACTTTCAATAACAGCTGGCAGGTAATGAATTCTGCCAAATGTCAGGTAATTTGCACACACCCTTTCTAATGCTCATACAATTCAGTGGAGTAGGCATTGTTCTCTGCATTTTATAGACTAGGTGGAGATGGGTTTTACAGAAGGTGAGTGACCTGTCTGGAGCCACCAGCCCACTGAAGGTGGCAGGCAATCTAATTTGCCTCTGTCTGACTGAAAGCAGTGTGCTCTTATGCTCTTCTCCAAACCACACAGCCCTCATTGTTGGCATGCTTTTAACTCTGTATCTGGGATGCATTTATTTAAATCTCTGTGGCCACTGGAAAAGAAAGTGAGAAAGAGGGAAGTAATTAGGATGCAGTTACTGCCAAAGCAACCCTTGTAATCCAATATTCTTGCTGCAGCCAGAGTGTTCCCTTTAAATGCCAGTTGGGCCATGTCTCTCCACTGCGCTGAACCCTTCCGGTGCTTCCATCAGTTTGAGGCACACCAGCCCATTCTTATTTATCCAGCTCCATGTAGTTGTACTTTCACCTGGAGCCACCCCAGCCACGCAGGGCTCTTTTTGCCTTTTTCTTCCTCCTACATGCTCTCTCCCACTCCCAGGCCCTTGCTCACGGATCCTTTTGCTTGGAATACTCCCAGACGCCCTCCCACCTTCTTCCCATCCATTTAACTCTGTCTCTGGCTCTCAGAACCCCGTGGCCCCCTTTAGAAAGCCTGTCCCTGTTGTGCCAACTCTCCTTACATATCCTCACATATGTACCTGCATCCCTTTTCATGGAGGCCATTATTAGGTTGTAATTTACAACCTAATAATTCACTCCCCCAGTCCGTCCACTAGCGGAGTCAGCCTCTGATTCCCTGCCTTATCATCCTTTCAGGTATCACCTGAAATACCTGGAGGGACCCCTCTTGTGGATGAGAGGGGTACAAATGCTTTGCTTGTGGCATCAGCACAATCTTCACGGCAGAGACATCTCACTGGGCACCTTCTGCAAGTCACCCCTCCCTGCTTCCTTGTCCTTCTGATATCACCTGTTGGAATGTGACTCTTGGAATCCATAGGCCAAAAGGCTTGCCTATGCAATCGGATTCTCTGACAATGTCTCCTCCGGTTCTAGGAAGACAGAAGACAGGAACTCTGCAGCTTTTGCTTACCTTATTCGAGGCCTTAGCACTGTTCGGACAAGGGGTAGGCACTCAAAAATAATCGTTGAAGGAATGATTCCTTCAGATCTCAGTCTTTCCTGTCACCCCCACTAGATTAGGACCCCCTGTCCTACTGTCATAGGACCCTGAACTTTTCCTGTCTAGCCCAGTGGCTATATACTTGTCTGATTATTTGTTTATGTATCTCCTCCCTGAGAGTCTCATGGAGGCAGGGTCTGTGTTTACTTTCCCCACCATTTGAGTTTAGCACAGTGGCTGCAGAAACTATGCCTTCAATAAATTTTTGTTGGATGAATGAGCTTGGGACTGACTGATTTAAAAGGGAGTTAATCAGAAGCGAGAGTGTAAATGTTACAAAAAGTGGCTCATTATCTAGTAATTCAAACTGTATTAATTAATCATCTAGTAATATTATTAGCAAGTTCTAAGCTGAATAAAACATTATTGCTACAGACAGTGGCTAGTAAATCCCCTTCCTATAATAGAATCAGCTCTCTGGTCATGAAGGTAAATTACTTCTGTTCTAGGCAAAGGCTGATTTTCCATGAGAAGGTTAAGTTTCTGGAGTTCTCCCTCGCAGAACCCCTTCCCAGGCCCTGGGACGGGCCTTTGCAATGTGTACACTGAGTCAGATAGTTTTTGTAAAACTGGCAAAAGGGATTTTAAATCACAATTACTCGAGGCCTCTGACTTTCCTTTCATCATCTTGTCAGGGGGATTAGAGTGGCCAAGGGTATCCTGGGGCTGTGGCCAAGGGGAAGTTGAGTTGGGGACATATTTAGTTTGACTTTTGTGGGATATATTTATGTGGTTCATAGACACTTCTGTGTATAGTTAAGTCATTTCTAGTAGTCCCATTGTCAGAATGGCTTCTGGGCATAACCCTGCTTTCCACTGTGACAACTCACCTGGTATTGTGACACAAGGTGATGGCCATTATCAACAAGGATCCTTCTGAATCACATGCTTTGGAGCTGTAGGTGTGGAGTTATTGGTGGTGGCTTCTCTCTTATCCCTGTACTTCCTAATTGATTTTTTTCCCTGAAAATGACCTTTTGATCTTCACCCCCAGTCCATCCACTAGTGGAGTCAGCCTCTGATTCCCTGCCTTATCATCCTTTCAGGTATCACCTGAAATACCTGGAGGGACCCCTCTTGTGGATGAGAGGGGTACAAATGCTTTGCTTGTGGCATCAGCACAATCTTCACGGCAGAGACATCTCACTGGGCACCTTCTGCAAGTCACCCCTCCCTGCTTCCTTGTCCTTCTGATATCACCTGTTGGAATGTGACTCTTGGAATCCATAGGCCAAAAGGCTTGCTGCTGTCTCTTCAAGATTCAAAACAAACCTTCAAAACTGTGCCCTTAAAAAAAATTATAGTAATAAAAGGAAGACAACAGAGTGAGAAGGAGGCAGAGAGAGAAGAAAGGGGGAAGAATATTAAGGATAGGGTTTAAGAAGATTAGGGAAAATGATGATGATGGTAGTAGATGGATGGTTGAGAAAGATGCAGAAAAGAAAACAAATCTGAGATCTTCCTTTGCTAGCTATGCATATGTGGATTCAGGTCACAATAGAACACTAATGAGAATCCTTATCCAGAGTTGGTTTCATGTCAGGTGCCAAGATAAGGACATCACAAGCATCATCTCTCACCTGGATCATGGTAGTCGTTTCTTAACTGGTTTTCTTGTTTCCATGCTTACCTTCCTAAGTGTATTCTCAACCCAGCAGCCAGAGAGATTCTATTAAAATGTATGTCATGCCATGCCACTCCTGTGCTCAAAACCCTCCAGTCTCCTACTCTCTGACCTCATTTCGCTCCACTGTGCTCCACCTTCGGTTGACTCCAGCCACACTCAATGTTCCTCAAACATTCAGGTTTGCTTCTGCCTCAGGGCCTCTGCGCAGACTGTTCCCTCTGCCTGGAAGGCTGTCCGCCTGGTGTCTACCTGTCACTTTCATGTCCATAGAGTCACCTTCTCACTCAGGCTGTTGGTCACTCCATCTAAAATAAAAGCCCTCCCCAATGCTGCCTAGCTCTTTCCTTCTAACATGATATATAATTATGTATAATTAGATATATATATGATATCTATTTATTTTTGTTGTCTATCTTCTTCCACTGGAATGAAAGCTCTAGGGCAAAGATTTTATTTGCTCACTGCTGTATCCCCTGTTCAAGGATAGTGCCTGGCACATAGTAAGAGTATACTAAATATTTGTTCAACAAATGACTTCATGAGGTAGGGAGATAGGTGCTGTTTTATGTTTTTTTGTTTGTTTGTTTGTTTTGAGACAGAGTTTCACTTTTGTCACCCAGACAGGAGTGCAGTGGTGCGATCTCAGCTCACTGCAACCTCCACCTCCCGGGTTCAGCAATTCTCTTGCTTCGGCCTCCCGAGTAGCTGGGATTACAGGTGCCCACCCCCACCCCTGGCTAATTTTTGTGTTTTTAGTAGAGATGAGGTTTCACCATGTTGGCCAGGCTGGTCTCGAACTCCTGACCTCAGGTGATCCTCCTGCCTTGGCCTCCCAAAGTGCTGGGATTACCGGTGTGATCCACTGTGCCCGGCCGGTGCTATTATTAAGCACATTTTGTAGATGATAAAATTTGGACTTACAGGTGTAAAGTAACTTACCCAAGATCGTATGGTTAAGTGAAAGAGCAAATGTTGAACCCAGCCATGGCTGTTTTTTTTTTTTTCCTTTTTTTTTGATGGACTCTTGTTCTGTTGCCCAGGCTAGAGTGCAGTGGTGCAATCTCGGCTCACTGCAACCTCTGCCTCCCAGGTTTCAAGAGATTCTCCTGCCTCAGCCTCCTGAGTAGCTGGGATTACAGGCGCATGCCACCATGCCTGGCTAATTATCGTATTTTTTTTAGTACAGATGGGGTTTCACCATGTTGGTCAGGCTGGACTCGAACTCCTGACCTCATGATCTGCCCACCTCAGCCTCCCAAAGTGCTGGGATTACACGTGTGAGCCACTGTGCCCGGCCAGGCCATGGCTGTTTTTAAAATCTGTGCTTATAAACACCTCACTGTCATGTGGTCTTCCTCTTGCTATAAGCAGCTGAGCTTAGTATAAGGCAATAGCATTTCTCACACCAGTCTTTCTTTATGGTTAACCAGACCACTAGAGCTTCAGATGGCCTTCCTGGGTTGCAGTTTGAGTGTTTGTTGACAGAAAGGGGTAAAGAACAAAGTCATAATGCATGTGATATATGGGGAAGTGAAAGAACAACTTTAGTCCATTTGGTTAAGAATAGGAATATGAACTTGTGAGGCCAAACTCACCTGGGGTTTCTGATGTGGGAAGGGCTGCCTCATCAGTGCAGGGTCACCCATAAGCAGGCATGGGCACTGGCAGAGCAGGGGCACCAAAAGAATCAGAGTAACATCACTTGGGTAATAGTTGGCTATTTGATATTTTCAAAAACATCTAAAATGTGTCCTTGTAGGAAAGACCAGAACTTTGCTGGACTTCCTTATAGGCATGTGCATGATGGCATTGTTTCCTACATTAAATTACATACGGAAGCACCATCAACTTTGCAGTGCCCAGAGTCTCTGAAGGTCTTAATCTGGCCCTGCTGATCATGGCTGATAGGGCAGTGAACTCATTTCCTCTATCATATACTTTCAAATATGTGTGTGTGTGGCGGGGGTGGAGGAGTCCCATTATGTAATGAGAGGTAAATGGGATAAGAACAGTTTCTGTGTAAATCCTTGAGGGATAATAGTGGTCTTTGGGGAAGGTTGGTCTAATTCAGTTATTAACATTAGGGTTAGTGTTCTGAAAAGTTCCTATTCCTCCTTCAACACCTTCCCTGCTGTTACCTTTGTGAAACTTTCTTTTCCCAGTTCCCTGCTCTCGCCTCCCCCAGCAATCATCCACCCCTCTTCTGTGCAAAGTATTATTATATTTATCATGTTACATCATGCTTCCTTGTATTCACTTCTGATTCCCTGTGAGGCTCAGAGCTCCTGGAAACATATCTCTTGTTCATTATCTTATCTCACTCATCTTTGTATCGAGCACAGTCCCTGAGACCTACTGGAGGCTCTGAGATTATGCCGCAGACAGTTAAAACCAGACTCTGGAGGCTAGGGGAGTTTCTAAGAAAAAGATGTCCTTTGGTGACTCCACTTTTAAGACATGTCAGGTGTCTAACACTGCCCCCACCCCCAGCAGGATAGATGAGCTTGATTGCCTCTAGAGCTCCTCATTTCTCCTCACAGCTTTTCTGTTAGGCTGCTCGGTGACTCACAGCAGGAAGAGGAGGCATTGGTGCTAAACTGTCCCCTAACACCTCCTCCACCATGCACCAAAAAACCAAAAATCACAAAAAAAAACTAGCTGAGATACCTTTGGGTTGCCAGGCCCATCTCTTTCGGCATTTCAGTTCCTTATTCTATAGAAGTCATGAGTTGAAATGGGAGACATAAGTTTCCTTCAGACTCTAAACTCTCTGAGTCTTTGATTCTACTGCTGGGCAATGGTCAGCTCATACTCCTGCCCTCCTCCCACTCTGCAGAGCAGATCAGGCCTGGTTCCCAAGGAACAAGACCTGCACCCATCCCAGCCCCTAGGGCTGCCCTTCTGTAGTATGTCTTACCTTGCTATCTGCCTCTGTGCTCTCCTGCTGTACCTTTCGTTCTGTGGATCAAGCCTGCTCTCAATGGCCATTTTAACCAGATTTTATCTCTGTAAAAATGGTAAGTGATAAATTTAGAACATTACATATACCGTGATGCTATTTATGTGTTTTATTTTAAACTTCATATGCCGGCCTTTTGTCTGCTTGCTCTCAAATCCATTCCAGACCATCCTCTATCTGGGCTTTGTATCCTTGGGAACTACATTTTCCAGGCTCATTTCCAGACCGGCTAAAGAGAGCCAGTGACAGACAGTGAAGAATGAGAGGTGAGAAGAAGCCAGGTTATGTCTCCCTTTCTCTCTGCTTCACATGGTGTCTGATAGGTCTCGTCCATGTCTCCACCTACTGCCGATAGCCTCTTCCTCCACTGCTCCCAGTTTAGCTGGAAGTGTTGCCATGGTCCCAGATTCTTCCAGTTGACCCAAGTTCCTGGGCTCTGGTAACTCTGCTTCCTCCCTCTGTGCCTCCAGCCCCAGGGTTGATAGTGGCTTCCTGCTGTTCTCTGGCCACTGAACTCCCCCACCATCTGTGTTAAATTCCCTCTGTTTGCAATGTCATATCTAGCACAGCTCTGCCTTCTGATTGCACTCTGACTAAAACACTCTGAAAGTATATGCACAAAAACACAAATACATGAGTATTCATCTGAATACACATGTATGAAAGCACATAATGTACGAAGATATATACGTGTATGAAAACACACAGAAGAAGATCTAGAAGTTTACACATGAAACTGTGAAGAGCAAAGCGTGTGTCTGGGAAAGGAATGGGACTGGGCTGGTGTGGAGTTGTGAAGGGGGACCATGGCTTTTTAAAAAGTAGCTTTATTGTGGCATCATTTACATGTAAAAGACTGTAGCTTTTATATGAGTTTGAATTTTTTACAAGGAACTTGTATTCACATGTTGCTTATATAATATGAAAAATAACTAGTTAAAAATATTAACAGCAGAAGTGGGGAATATATTAAGTGCTTTAGCCTAAGCTGTAAGCCATGTAGGGAAAGCTCTGCAGAGATGCTGGCATTCATAAATGTTACTATTTACTGTGTTCCAGGCACTATTCTAGGCCTTGAAGGGCTATCAGTGAACAATATGGGCATGATCCCTCCCTGTGTTATCTGCAGTAATTAAATATACAATTTGTGTCAACCTTTATTCATTATGAAGAAGTAACGAGGGCAACACCAGGCCTAGTCTAGTCACTATAGGCTTCCTTGAGGCCATGACTCACCAGCTAACACCCAAAACTGAGTAAAAACAGCTTAGTTACGGGAGAGACATGCACAGGCAGTGGGGGACAGTCAAGCTGAGCTGATGCTGATGGCTTGCCTGGTTCCTATGCTCAGGGAAGCTGTTCTAACAAGAGAGAGTTCGTTCGAAGGTGTTTCTCATTGGAACCTGGTGGAGGTGTGGGGGTCGCCAGTCCATTGGAAGTGTGTGTAAATTCTGGGAGGAGTCTGTCAGGGCCATCACCATGCCTCCCACAGTGCTGGATTCACTGTCTGCGCCCCGGGTGGCTCTCGCTTGAGAAGAGGAAGCCAGTGGCATGCATCTTGCAGTGGTTGACAAAGCTGTTTGGAGGTGGCTCAAAAGCTAAGGACACTCTGGAATCAACAATGATGCCAAAGGTGCTGATGTCTATCAACCCCCTCTTCCTTTGATAGGACCAACTGACACTTCTCTCAGTCTTTAGCATAGTAGCATGCAATGTTCAAGATGCGTCCTCGGTTCATCTTCCATCCATATTTCCAGCCATAAGTTCTCCTTGAAAAGAAATGCTGAAACTTGTGGTTAAAAGGTACTCATGGCGCAGGTTTCATTCTTCCAGAGCTTGTATTTTTCCTCTTTTTTGCGTAATTCAATTCAAATGTTTTTTGCTTGAGTCTCGGTTTTCCAAATTTATAGATGTTTTGGCTATGGCTGTCATCCCCTTCTTTTATTAATCTCCTTATTTTCACCAATCTCCTTATTTTATTGTAAGCCACCAATTTTTTTCATGAGATTAGATTACTTATAAAGCAGCCCATTAATTGTAATTATGGTTTAATTACAGCATGTCCAGGTCTCTCCAGACCATATAAAATCAGGTTACATTTCCTTTTGATGTCCAAATTACAAAGGTAACAACGTGCTCTTAGCTTGACCTCAGTGTCCTCCAGCTATTTCTAGGCGTCTCCAATGGGGTGTGTCATTCATGCTTATAAACCAGCTGCCATAACCGCATGAATCCACCTGGTCCTTTCTCTCCTGCTCTGGTTCCTCCAGGTATCCTTTCTGCAGGGCCACATGGAAATCCTCAGTGCTGTCACAGCCCATCATGAAAGCAGTGCTGATTAAGCTCAAAACACAGTGCTGCCCTGTGCTGCTTGGTGGGGGTGAGGGGAAGCTGGTCCATTGGAAGTGTGTGTAGATTCTGGGAGGAGTCTGTTAGGGCAGTTGCCATGCTTCCCTCAGTGCTGGACCCACTGTCCATACCCCAGGTGACTCTCACCTAAGAAGAGGAAGCTAGTGCCATGGATCTTGCAGTGGCCTGCCAATCTAGCCAGTCCTCAGGTTGTCAGAGCAGAGGGAGTTTTATGCACAAGCAGGGAAAATGGCCTCTCTTCTCAGCTCTGAACTATGCTTTGTCACCTGGGAGCTGAAGCAATGATGCTTGGAACAGAGAACCATAAAGGGATTTTTGTGGACAGTTTCCCTACTTTCTGGCTCGTGTGCATCTAACCATTGGGGTCTAAAACCAAATGCAAAGAGCTAGGAAGGAAGAGAATCCATACCATCCTTCCAACCTCCTCCTCTTGGTTCTTAGCTGCCTCAGCAACACTTGGTCCTACTCCCCAGGTCACAAAGCAAAACTTCCCAACCATATCAACAGAGACAAACAGATACTCTTGTGTCTGCGAGCATGTAAGTGTGCTGATGGGTGTCTATGCTAACAGTCTACAATTAGGTTCGACTGGTCAAAATATACTATTATGTGCTACTTAATAGTTTTAATTCACTCTAATAACGGAAATATCTGGTTTTAAGTAGATTCTGAAGAGGAAAGCTCCACGTTACAATGTCTTTCCCCAAAAGACAGAACCTACATACACATTGATGTCATGTAATTCACAGGAGCTGCCAACGGGTACGAACCTGTTTGTTGTGGGAAGAAACAAGAGCCCCTCCTCACTTCCCGTGCAGGGCTGGGGTACGTAGCTGTGGTTTACGAACAAGGCCTGAGGTCTAGCAATGTTCTTGCACACGTGAGGCCTGGTTTTGCCTCAAAGTAGAACTTCTGAAACAGAAAGTTTCCTTATCCCTCTCGCAGGACATGCGACAGATGTGCGGTTCGCCTGTTTAGTGTTCCACTGCTCAAACCCCTAGGGGGAGCATGCAGACAGGCAGGTCTTGGGGAGCTCCCAACAACTGACATTTTTCTCAGTCTTTAGTAGAGTAGCCTGGAGTGTTAAAGACGAGTCCTTGGTTCATCTTCCATCCATGTTTCCAGCCATAAGTTCTCCCTGAAAAGAAATGCTGAAACTTTTAGTTAAAAGGTACCCATGGAGCTCTGACCTCACAGCAGTGCCTAGGGTTGAGTCTTTACAGCTCCCGAAGCCCCAGTGGGCGTGTATTACTGTGTGCTCTTTCAGTTTTGTCGTCTGCAGGCCAACTTGTGTTAATCAGCTCAATTAGACCCTCTGCCTTATCAAAAGGACAGAGGGCTTTCTGTATCCTCAGTTCTTGCCCTAGTGTACCGGAAAGAATCGGATAACACGTAAGCTTTGGAAGATGGGTGCAAGGTTTTATTGAGTGGTGGAGGTTGCTCTCAGCAAGGTGGATGGGGAGCCAGAAGGCGGTTGGAGTGGGAAGGTGGTCTTCCCCTGGAGTCAGGCTGTCCAGCGGCCAGACTCTCCTCTGACTGCCCCGACCGAATTTTCTGCCTTGTCTTGTCTTAATGGCCTGCTGTTGTCTGCTGGTGACTGTCGGTGTGCTCTTCTGCTCTTCTGCTCATCTCAACGTCCAATTGCTTGTGTCCATGCCCACTAGGGTCTCGGGGATTTTATGGGCACAGGATGGGGGCGTGGTGGGCCAGAGTGGTCTTGGAAAATGCAACATTTGGGCATGAAAACGGGGTGCCTGTTCTCACTTAGGTCCATGGGCACAAGCCTGAGGGTGGAGCCCTCGCCAGGAATTCTGCCCTTCTCTACCCAACACTTCTCTGTCCACCTCCTGTGTCACTTCTACTGTTTCCTGGTGAAAATAGTAATACTGATAATGAGTTGGGGTGGGACGTTGACCTCTCAAAACATTTATCATTTTCTCATTTAACAATGATGGTGTCACTTCCTGTTAGGGGCTTTGGGGAATAAAAATACTTTTAAAAAAATATAAAACATTCTCTTTGGAAATTTACAATTAAAAAAAAAAACAACCACGATTCTTTAGTGAGTACTTATCCAGGCACTGTTTAATTTATACTCAACATGGAGCCTCTCAGTCAATTGTCACATAAGGTAGAAGCTACCATAGCTTCATTTTATGAATGAGGAAACTGAGGTGTAGACAGGTTGAGCAGCTCGCTCAAGGACATAGCAGAGCCAAGATTCAGACCTGGATATCCAGATTCGGGGACTTTTGCTCTTATCTGATGCACTGTTCCCCTCACCTCCTTTGATTAAAACTTCTAAGACTTTTGCCAGTCAGTTCATCAAATTCCCGTCAGTATGTATTTGAACACAGCGCAATCTGTAAGTTGGTGTAAAAGCAGTCACTGACTGGCAAGAATTCTAAGGGTAATCTCATCAAATTACAATGTTCCATCTTTCTGAGTAGAAATTTGGGTTAAAAGCTTTAAATTCTTAAAAGATAATACAATCTCTAAAAAAACCCTACCACTGGTTATATTTATATCTACTTGTGTTACGATATAGAAACTTAGTTTTATAAGTAACTGCCATCCTGTCTTCCAAAGCGGCTGTATCATTTTGCATTTCCACCAGCAATGAATGAAAATTCCTGTTGCTCCTCACCCTTGGCAGCATTTGGGATTGTCATATTCTGGATTTTGGCCATTCCTATAGGTGTGTGTGGTGGTATCTCATTGTTGTTTTAATGGACATTTTCCTGATGACAGATGATGTGAAGCGTCTTTTCATATGCTTATTTGCTATCTACATATCTTCTTTGATGATGTGTCTTGTCAAGCTCTTTGGCCCACTGTTCAAATGAGTTGTTTTCTTATTGTTGAGTTTTAATAGTTTAAATATGGAGAGAAATAGAGGATGTTTGTTTACTAGAGTAATCAAGATGTATAATCATTTTAAGAGCTAGTTGATAGTAAATATAAGTTCTTTTCTCTAAATTTGATAACATATAAATCTATTTCTAATATAATACTAGTGAGATATTGTATTCTTGTAGGGAAATTTTTTCTAAAAAGCATGGCAAAGCTCTGATGATTCTATAATGGGCTCAAAGCGTTGGATTTGTTAGATGTTGATGATATTGATGAGTTATGATCTAACATCATCTAACATGATCTAACATGATCATTGTCATGACTCGTGATGAGAGAGAGCACAGCATAGTGGTTAAGAGTATGGATGCTGGAGTTCAAGTCCCAGTGTTGCCACTTATTATTTGTGTGACATTGGGCAAATTACTCAACCAGTCTGGCCTCAGTTTCCTAACCTGAAATATGGGGAGACCAATATTACCTACCATTGTGGACTGAATGTTTGTGCCCCCCAAAATGCATATGTTGAACCCCTAACCCCCAGAGTAGCTGTATTTGGATATGGTGGCTCTAAGAAAGTAATTAAGGTTGAATGAGGTGTTAAAGATGGAGCCCTGATCCCATAAATTAGTATCTTCGTAAGAAGAGACACCAGAGAGCTCACTCACTCTGAGGAACACAGAGGAAAGGCCAGGTGAGCACACAGTGAGAAGGCACCTGTCTGCCACCTATGAGGAGAGCCCTCACCAGACACCAGCTCTACTATACCTTGGTCTTGAACTTCCAGTCTCTGGAACTGTAAGAAAATAAATGTTTGTTGTTTAAGCCACCTAGTCCATGGTGTTTTGTTATGGTAGCCCAAGCTGACTAAGATACCTGCCTTGTAGGGCTGTTGAAGGATGAAATGAGTCGATACACATGAAGAGCTTTGCACAGTGTCTGGCACATGGGAAGCACTGTATAAGGGTTAGCTGGAATTGCTGACCTCAGATCTGTGGATCTGGGGTTTGAGAATTGGTGATGTTCTGCAAAAGTGTGATGTATATAATTGTACTGAGTTTTGAAAAACATATCTGAATAACTAATTTTAAATTAATTAAGTGGGAAGACATTTTCATTCTAAAGTCAACCCAGTTGGATGAGAGTAAACATACCAGTCTAGGTTAGGGCCAACAGCTCATGCCTTCCTCCTTTCCTCCACTTCTCCTTGGTCCCCTCTTCCCCAGATATAACCTCTAACCAACAATAAGCAAGTTGTAATGGGTCTCTGGGGAAAGAGAAGACAGAACAGGAAATGTCTGCATAGATAGAGGAAGCCTGTAAAACACAGATGATGGTTGTAATTTTAGGAGTTCAAATATAAATGGCATCAAGTTGAACTCTAATTTTAAAATAGTAGAGGCTGAAATGCTTAAATGTTAGTCTCTAAATGATTAATTTTTCCTTTTATTGTATTTGATTTGTACATATTTGGATCCTTAAATCTTTGGATAACTATCATAAAAGTCAATTTAAGATGGAAGAATTATTTTTTGTGAAGGGTCAGGGAACCATGAACAAAGAAACAACTGCTTTAGATAATTATTAAAATATACTTTAAGTTCCAAAGTATCACCTTAAAGGGGGAAGAGGAAGAAAAGCTCGACAAGCAGGAAGAAAGAGGGAGAAATGTAAAGAAAGAGAAAGAAAAAGAAAGGGAGAAAAGAAATAGAAAAAGAAGAGAAAAGAGGAAATAGAAGCAAGGGAATAAAAAGAGCGTTATATAGGTTTTGAGAGGTTTTTGTCAAGGTCATTTGTAAGATTCCTCCAGGGGAAAGGAACAACAATTTTCTGCACCTTTTAAAAATGTGGATGAACTAATTGGTCAGCGTTTATATGGCTTCCACTGTCCACACCCTTGGAAGAACAATGTTTGGCCTGCCTGTGTGACAGATATCTTGGCCCTCCAGGTTTGGAGATGTAGCACTCGGTCGAATTTTAGCAGTAAGATTTAGACTGGTGAATGACTGTCCCACTTTCTCCTTCCTCAAATACATGGAGGGGAAAGACCTTCCCTGAGCTGGGGGATTCCATCTGGCCCACCCGTTGCTTCCCTGGGATTGAGACTCTGCAAGCTGCTGTCTCCACAGGGCTTAGGTCCTGATAGAAGCCAATTGAGAGACAGTAGCATTTAGGACTGTACATGTGGGCATATGACGGACACAGAGAATGACTGAGAGAGATATCTTTAGCTCCCTTCCTGTCTTCTTTAGGCTCCCATCCAGCAAGAATATACCCTTCCAGGTTTTCATAGTTTGGGAGTAGAGAATGAAATTTTTTAATTAGTTCAATCAATATTTATTGAGCATATACTATGTTATAGGCAATGTGGATATAGATAGGCATTGCAGAAAATATCAAAGTTCCTGCCTCCTTGAGCCTGCAGTCAGGAAGGCAATAAATATCCCTTATTTGGGCAGTTTTGTACTCCTCCAATATGTGACCAAATATGGGCACGTCTTCCAAAACACAGACTGACCCCTGTCCCCTTTGTGTAAATAAAGAGAGAAATCTTTGATGACCAGGAAATAAATAATCTGAAAGGCAACTGTTCATGTTCTCATTTGTAAGAAGACTTTTAAGGGGTTGGGTGAGGTGGCACATGCCTGTGATGCCAGCACTTTGGGAGGCTGAGGCAGGAGGATTGGGAGCCCAGGTGTTCAAAACCAGCCTGGGCAACACAGTGAGACTCTGTCTCTACCAATCAGGAAAAAACAAACAAACAAACAAACAAACAAACTTAAAATATCTTATTTAAAAAATAACCCTTAAACATTATTTTGCTTTAACTCAACCCTCATGCAGTCAAAGCAAAACAAAACAGAAAATTTGCTAACCTTTAAACCCAGGACAGGATCTTTTACAAGGACAGCCCTTGCAACCTCCTGGGAGAAAGTTCATTCTCTGGGTTTCGGCTATAGCAGCCTCTCTCCCTTGTTTCTTACTTAGTTCTAAGTTCCCGCACCAGTGTGGCATACTGGACCCATTGTCCTCGTGGTGTGGAATCAGAAGCAAGCTCTAAAAGTGTGTTCCTTCTGGTTGTTCCGGTTGCTGTGGAGCCTTTCCATCTTCATCACCTTCTGAGCTGGCCTGAAGCTTTACCATGGCTCCTTGGTAAGGGGTTGCCTATTAATCACCCCATCTCTACTCTTACTCACCAGCAGAGCACTGATTATGTTCAGGCATAACAACCCCCACCCCCATTCTCCTCCATCTAAGGATAATGGCAATCTCTCCCTCCTGGCCAAGTGATCCACTTAAAGAGGTGTTTGTGACTTGTTCTACAATTAAGTAAGTGGGTCAAGAGAGTGGCAGAAAGGCCTGCAGGTGTTTCCTTCCCCTTAAAATGAGACTTATGAAAAGAGATACGTTTTGTGTCTGCATACTTTTTGCATTTGCATTTTGCATGGCATGATAGCAGCCACCTTGCAGCTACCTTTGAGCCAGCTGGAGGACAAAACTGATAGGCTGAGGATGGCAGGGTAGAAAGTGGGAAAGAATTTGGGCCTTTGATTACGAATCAAGCTGCTGAATTAACTGACTCTAGGACTACCCTACTCAAGATGTCTCATTATATAATACTCTGTATTTTCCTTTGCTTAAATCAGTTGAGTCAGTATCTTCCATTATGCATGACTGGAGGCCTCCTGATTCACTTGCCTATGTCCACTAATATGGGCACCAAAGAGTCTCAGATGATGGTCATGGGTAGGTTTCTGTTTGGCTATTCTGCAATTTCAGGAGGAAAATGACAGGATAAGAAATTCATGCTGTTAATTGTTATAATTGTTAATTAAATTTTTATTTTGAGATAACTGTAGATTCACATGAAGTTGTAAGAAATAAGACAGAGATATCCTGTGTACGCTTCAAGCATTTTCCCCCAATGGTAACATCTGGCAAAGCTATAGTACAGTATCACAATGTTGATTTCTACCCCTCCACCTCACTTCAGAGCATATCCATGTATAAACATTTTATATTTTAGGCTTCATAAGTTCCTAGTTTAAAAACAAACAAACAAAAAAGAGCGGGACTGGTAACCTATAGTAAATACATCTTTGATATTCAAGTTACGTTACTTGGATTGAGCTTTGTACCTTTCCAAGGCACTTTCTAGTCCACTATCTCTCTTAAGGCTTAAGACAGCTCTGATTAAGTGAACAAACAGATTAACAAATGAAACAAACATCTATACAATGAGAAGTTAAGGGAGGTTCAAAATAGGCACTGCCACAGAGTAACTGTTACAGAAGGAGTTCCATGGTATAAACTCTGCACTCTCCGTCTGGGAATGGTAGCAGAGTCTTTGAAGTGTTTTCCCTCTCTCCAGCCAGTCCCCACCAGAACTGATAATTAAATTCTTGTCAAAGGACAGGATTGGTTCTGGAACAGGTGATTTCAGCATCATGGTGAGTAGTATTATGGAAGATGGCAAGCACTGCATAAGATGGATCCTTTTATGATCATCACCTGTCATGCAAAAAGGTTTGTTATTTTGTGATGATTCCCATGAAATCTCATGGACTCCACTGGGGGAAAATTACAAAGCAAGAATTAACAAATAAAGATAAGAGATGGGCCAGAGTTATCTGTTGGACACACCATGGGTGGACATTCCTTGTCCCCTTGCTGCTCTCCTTCTTATAGGGCAAGAGTGAGAACAACCTAGTGAGTGGGAGGATGATCAGACTTCTTGAATAACATCGGTGTGGGGTTAGACACTGGCTCTCTGAGTTGCCTGGGAAAGTCAACTGTTCAGCACCTGAAGGCACTAGGGCCCGTGGAAGGGAGAAACTGGTCTCCTGAGCAGTTTGGGCAAACCCCTCCTGTGGGGACAAGGTTGGGGGCCTCAGGTGCCAACAGGCTTATTATCCAGGCAATGCAGGTGAGCCACTTAGGTCAGTTGTTGCCAATCCTGATTGTGGCAGTGTACGTTTTATTCATCTTCAGATCCCCAGCTCTTAGCACACAGCCTGGCATACGATAGGTACATGAGCAATGTCTGATAATGTAATGATTGAATGTGCTTTTGTGCCAATTAAAAATAAGTAATTTTGGTTTTGCTCATGGAAGGAGAGGAGGGCTAATAATAGACATTGGTGCCTACATTTCTTGAATCCCTGAAAGACAGTATGCACATTCTGCCCCTACTTTGGTAAAACCTCTCTGAAGAGTCCACAACTCTATGAAGAGGCTTCCTGGTTCAAGCAATATTTTTATTGAATGTTTACTATTTCCTTTCACCACTGGCCAATAAAATCAGTGTCTGGGATTTGTTATACCGGCACTGAGACACTCTGTAAAGGAAGGCTCTGCTGGTGACAGCAACTGTGGAATTTCCCACAACCGCTCTAACAATCTTTTTGAATCTTCAGTACTTTTATTGAATTAGATATATAGTACAATGGGACACTGGCCACTGTAAATTTTTCGTAAAAACAATTCGGAAAATGACACCCCTTAAACATTTTAAAATTAATTAATTAATTAATTAATTAATTTTTGAGATGGAGTTTTGCTCCTGTTGCCCAGGCTGGAGTGCAGTGGTGTGATCTTGGCTCACTGCAACCTCTGCCTCCCGAGTTCAAGCGATTCTCCTGCCTCAGCCTCCCAAGTAGCTGGGATTACAGGCATATGCCATCATGCCTGGCTATTCTTTTTTCTTTTTTTGTATTTAGTAAACACAGGGTTTCACCATGTTGGCCAAGCTGGTCTCGAACTCCTGACCTCAGGTGATCCACCCTCCTCGGCCTCCCAGAGTGCTGGGATTACAGGCATGAGCCACCGCGTCCAGCCAACAATTTTCTTTAGGGCAGTGTTTCTTATCACTGCTGAAAAGTCCTTTTAAGACTGTTTCCTCCACAGAATCCTGTTCTGAAAGATTTTGTTTATAAATATATATTACATATTTTTGTTAAATAATAATCTTCCCAAGAGGAAATCAAGGAGTTAAGAAATTTTTTTTAACTAAAAGTATCCTTGAGGCTGTATTTTAAGTAAACAAACAATTATCTTTAAGTTTCCTAAAACTTAAAGTTTCAGTTTCAGTAAAAACTGAAAATAACTAGAAGAATTCTCATCCTCTTTCTACCCTTGCTTTCCTCCCCACCCTCGCCCCCAGACACTGGTTATTACTTTCCTCAGCTGTTGGGATTCTGAGTATTCTAAGTTTGAAACTAGAGTTCCAGAAACACCAGGCAGATAGGATAAAATTAACAAAAGCCTGTGGATTCTCCTAGGTTTTTTGCTATCCATTTACCCTCCTTACTGTTAACGGATCTTTTACTGTGGCAGTTATCCCTGCCTCAAAGTCTCCCAAACTAGGGAAGATTCGCCCCAGCTTTTTGCTAAGATAACATCAAAAGAGGCCCTAAGCAAGCTGGCATAGCCAACACCTCTCACCTTAAGGAACTGTCTCCTGAGATGTAGAATAAGTCACTTGTCCTCTTTAAATCTCTTCACCATGGTTTTGCTTGATTCTCCCATCCTGAAGTTGCTGCTTTAAGATGGGGGGGAAAGTTCTCGAGCAAAAGCATAACAAAACAGCAAGTAACAGCAATTTTTTTTTTTTTTAACAGAAAAAGGATTATTTTTATTACTTTCATACATTGCCACAGCACTGTTTGGGAAAGATTAGAATCAATAGGAGTTTGGAAATCTGACCTTGGCTGGTGGAAGAATAGAAAGAATCTGGTTCTTCTTAATTTCCCATTCAGGTTCTCAGTGTTCCAGGAAGCGTTTGCTCAAGTTTTTTTTCTCCATTTAGCTCTCCTGAATGCCCGGCTTCAGTGCCTGGGCATTGCTGCCAAGGATCCCGCTGGTGCATTCAGCTGCCATTCAAGGAAACAGTCCTCCACACTGCCTCGCACTTGGAAGTTTGTCTTACAGCATAAAACAGGTGGAAGGACATTCTGCCTTTAGAGTTCTGCTGGCACGTCTTACCACTTCTGTTGTCCAATGCCAAGAATGACAAAAATCTTTTGTGTATGTTTGGGGGTGGGAAAGACCAGATATAACTGGGAACAGCAGTTAACTTGTTGTTCAGACAAGATTCCCAGGGCAGCTGTTATAACTCAGGCAGCAATAACTCTAACACTTGGCTCTGCTGCTAGGATGGATTGATAGAAACTTTGGACAAATCATCAACAAAAATTACGTTCTCATGAGACTATTGAATATACTATGGATCAACTTAAAGATAATCAAATATTCACTAGACTCACAACAAGGAAATACAATAAGCATATTAATCAACTGGGGTTGTGTTTACACTTTCATTTCTAAACATCTGCTTTCAGTGAAGTAATTAGTATCTGTTGGCAAAAATTTGAATTGACACAGGACTTGCAATCTGTAGCTACAATTGAGACAGGATTACCTTTTTATGTGCTGACACTCACAATCTTCTTTAAACTAACAATTTAGTCAACTTCATGATGGAATTCTAAATTCTAATTTGTGAACTTGCCAACTGCTTGTCCTTTGCCAAAGACCTTTACCCCGTGCTTCATTTTTAGTCTTGACACGTATGTGTACACACACATAAACAATCTTTTTGTATTTTTTATACAAAGAAGAAGATTATGTTACTATTCAAATGGTAGTTATTTACACTAAATCAAGTTTACACTTCAGTAGAAGATAAAAATGTGACTAATTGAAATAAATAATTCCTGGAAAGAGAATTCTCAGCATAAAGTTACATGAATCTCAACACTGTCCATTAAATCGCAAGACTTTCTAAATCTTATTAACGTGCATCAATTTAAAAAAGTAGTTCCAGCTGGGCGTGGTGGCTCACGCCTGTAATTCCAACACTTTGGAATGCCGAGGCGGGCGGATCACCTGAGGTCAGGAGATCAAGACCATCTTGGCTAACATGGTAAAACCCCATCTCTACTAAAAATACAAAAATTAGCAGGACGTGGCAGCACATACCTGTAATCCAAGCTACTCGGGAGGCTGAGGCAGAAGAATTGCTTGAACCTAGGAGGTGGAGGCTGCAGTGAGCCGAGATCTCACCACTGTACTCCAGCCTGGGTGACTGAGTGAGACTCCATCAAAAAAAAAAAAAATAGTTCCATGGTTGTGCCTTCTTCCTTTCCATTTTGTTAAACACAACCAGACCAAAATTACAATTGCCTGCATTGTAGAATGAGTTGAATGTGGGCATTATTGATACAGTTAATGATTCTGTGTCACCAGCAAAGCATAGGATTAAAATTGACCTTGGCTTAAGTTGACTTACATTTTAATTTGGCCATTAAATTGATGCTGGAAAGTCGGGACACACCACATGGTTAACAGCCATCTGGCCTGCCTGTCTCCTATCCTGACAACTACCTTGGCTTACCTACTGGTCTCATCTTTTCTCTCTCATCATTGCCTCCACCAGGATTCCTAAGTCAAAGCCCAGCATGGCCCTCTGCTGTTGTACTGGCCAATCTGGTCTGTCCTGCTCTACAGCTGCCAGTCTTCTTTGTCACTCCTGGTGCCTCAACAGGCCCAGCAGCCTCTGCCAGTTCTGCAGTTCACTTCCTAACTGACACCTCAGCAACTCCTGTGGTGTCTTCTGCCATCACATTTCACTTCCATTAAGGCCCTAAATCTCTGACACGTCTGCTTTCTGCCTCTCTTGACAGTTCTCAGCTCAGCTGCTGGTACTTCCATATACCCACATAAAGCCAAACCACAAGGTGAACTCATGGCCCTACAACACTGACTTTGGTTATTTTTCTGACCCCTTAGACATGGCACTGATACTTGATCTTGCTGGGACTCTTCCTTAGAGAATTCTCCCCCTTGCTGCTTTGAGGTAGGGAGCACCCACCTCGTTCCTGCTCTGGGAACGGACAGTGACGGGGCTGCCTCCTGCCTCCTGCCTCCTGCCTCCTGTTGCCTTCTCTTACCACCTCTGAGTCAGGCCAGCCCAGCAGGTTCCCTGGTTCAGATTCACTAGAATGCTTTTATTATCACCTGCTTATCTGTCCTCCACAATTGCAGCACTTTTTTTTTTTTTGACAGGTTGACAATGTTTCCTTTGCTGGGTTTTAGGTGAAAAATGCCCACAGATCAGAGTAGATGTGATTAATATAAGTGGGGAAAATAAAACTTACTGTGGGGCAAGAGGTATGGGATAGATCAGATGAGAGAATCTAAATGGAGATATTAGTAGGAGTAAATAAGAATGAATAGAAGTGAAATGAAAGATTTCGGGGGGATGGAATATATAAGAATGAGATTGTGAATATTAAGAGATTATCCTTGATCGTGAAATCCAACCTACTCAGAGCCTTGACATTTGACTGGTTACATGCCTTACACACTTAACATACTTTAACAACCCATTTTATTTAATAGATAAATGTCCTAGAAAAATTAATGAGAATAAAATTAAGGAAGGAAGTTTTCTAATTCCTTAAATATAATTAGTGAAGTCCATGGAGGTAAGGCTGATACGTAGATCAGAAAAAAAAAAAAAGAAAACCTATAGCTTTAACATGAATTTTAAACATAATTTTGTCATATCCCAAAGACATGATACAATTGGTGTCTATGAGTGCAAACATCTTGAGTAACAGTGTGCTAAAATGTTACATGCTAGGATGGTTTTTCACAAAAGTAGATTGTTTCTTTTTGAAATAGGACAGTATACCACAACTCCCTCAGCAATACATTAGGATTATTCCCTCCGTGACAAAGAAGGGGAAATGGGTTATTCACAGGCAAATCATTATAAATAATCCATTATTCATATAAATTTATGTTTTTAGAAAGGGAATATTGGTTAAAAAAAGATATTAAAGGCCTGGGCAATCACCAAAATTTATTTTATAGCTCTAGCACATGTGTTGTCTATATCCCTGATCACACGTTTAAATTGGCTTCAATGTAAATGATGGTTTAAAAAGAATTTTAGGCCGTCTCTTTTGAAATTGTGCACCAGGGTTGGTAATAGTGGGAGGATGAGGGAGGTAGGTTGGGTGTGGCATCCTTTGTGCTACTATAAAGCTGTCAGTGTTGTAAGGGACGTTATATTTTTTATTGCACTTAACTACTTTCCAGACCACTAATTATTTGTATCTGTGATCAGGAATTAAAAAAACCTCTAAAATTGTTGTTGTTTTTCTGACGAAGATTGAGGAGGTTCCCGTTCCAGCGGGAGTAGCTTAAAAAAATAAAAGCTAAAAAAATAAAAAGATTGAGGAGGATTCTGCAGCTTGCAGCTTTAGTAAAGGGCCCTATCCTTATAACAGAAGGATCCAGGAATAATTTTAAAAACTGCCAAATAATCTGCAGGTGATTCTAGCACAGTATGCCTACATCAGTAGTCCTTATCATTCACCTACATAGAGAAGTTTCTCCAATGTGCTCCTGAATCTCCGTGGCACAGATCATGGAAGTGGATCCTATTTCACCACAAAAGCAACATCATAATCAGGGGAGGGGCCTATCAGCAAGGACTCAGAAGTAAATAAATTATACATGTGAACAAAATGTGCAATGTAGGCAAAATTACATGGCTATATAAGCTAAATAGTTAAATATACTCTATGTCCTGAGAAATGGGTACTCATACACGATGTACTTTCTTCGCCAACATATCATAGTGAAAATTTGTTTCATGCAGAAAATGAAAGCATGTGAGCTAGAATAAAGTTTTAGTCTTTATAATTTTTATTGTATGATGTCACAGATCGTTGAAAATTAGCACCAAGGACATCTGGTCCAACTGATTTATTTTATTTTATTTTAATTTTATTTTATTTATTGAGACAGATTCTCACTCTGTTGCCAGGCTGGAGTGCAGTGGCGTGATCCTGGCTCACTGCAACTTCCGCTTCCTACGTTCAACCGATTCTCCTGTCTCAGCCTCCTGAGTAGCTGGGATTACAGGCGCATGCCACCACGCCAGGCTAATTTTTGTAGTTTTGGTTGAGATGGGGTTTCACCATGTTGGCCAGGCTGGTCTTGATCTCCTGACCTTAGGTGATCCACCTCCCGCTCGGACTCCCCAAGTGCTGGGATTAAAGACGTTAGCCACTGAGCCCGGCCAACTGATTAATGTTATAGATGAGAAAATTGAGAGCCCAAAGAAGTTAAATAAACTGTGACAGCAGAGTCAGGACTAGACTACAGGACCACTAAATCCTAGCAACAGACCTCTCTCTCTCTCACCCTTATCTTAGCCTAACTGCTTAGTAATGCATTTACTGGTCTTCATAACATATAGAAGAACTTTTGGGTAATTACTTGAATAGCTTAGATTATTTTTGTTTTGCTTTTTTTTTTTACTTATATTTTAGGTTCAGGTATACATGTGCAAGTTTGTTGTATAGGTAGACTGTGTGTCATGGGGTTTTTTTATATAAATAATTTTGTCACTTGGGTAATAAACATAGTACCTGATCAGTATTCTTTTGTGATTCCCTCCCTCCTCCCCACTTCCCCATCAAGTAGGCTCCAGTGTCTGTTGTTCCCTTCCTAGTATCCATGTGTTCTTATTGTTTAGCTCCCACTTATAAGTGGGAACACTGTGTATTTGGCGTTTTGTTCTGTGTTAGTTTACTTAAGATAATGGCCTCCAGCTCCATCCATGTCCCTGCAAAAGATATTATCTCATTCTTTTTTATGGCTGCATAGGATTCCATAGTGTATATGTACCACATTTTATTTATCGAGTCTACCATTGATGGGCATTTAGGTTGATTCCATGTCTTTGCTATTGTGAATAGTGCTGCGATGAACATAAACATACATATGTCTTTATCTTTCAAAACTATATAATAAATTCTGAAAATATGCCTTTTTTCGTAATCTGTTTCTTCATGCTAAACAGATGAGATTAAAATCATAGCTGCATTTCAAGAAATTGTCTGCAATCCTTCATTTTCTCCAGTAGATATAAATTTTTATGTGGCCAGACTGTCCAGTAAACAAGCAAAAGTAGGGAAAACTGAGCTTCGGGTCTAAATTAAAGCGAATAAAGACTGATGGTAAATGTAGCATTACTAGATTTTAAAAAATAAATGTAGCATTTAATCTTAAAAACAAAATGTTAGGTAAAAATAGCAAATTGCAGAAGGCTATGTAGGGTTTTGTGTGGATCTGTCTTCACTTGGTAGAAGATAGCTGAGATCCACTCTCTCCCTGATCACCTATGAGATTCCTTAATCCTTTCCCCTTCTGCAGAGAACTCTGTGAATTAAGTACACGATATGAAATTAATGTCAAATCTGAGATCCATAATCTTATATTACTTATTCCTTCTCATTTATTTGAATATTTAAAACAATGTATTCTTTAACTCATGACTATATCTTTTCCTGATAAGGTGAGCTTGATATTTAAATTCTACTTTCCGACTTGAAGTTCTGTCACCTATACCAAGTTCTGTGTTTAGTTACTCTATTTGTAGTTTGTAGAATCAAAAATATGTCCTCTCTAATTTCGCTGCTGTTTGAATTCAAAGTTTTTTCTTCTGCTTCCACCATTCATTAGTTTCCTTAAGCAGACAAGTAAATCAGTTATATAGCTAATTTATTATATCACAGTGAACACTAGCTGAAGTATGCAATTGTATTTGTGTTTAGGGAGCATCTTAAACTTTGAACCATTTATGTTAAATTTCTAGAATTCCTCTCTTCTGATGGAATGATTTGGGGCTAAGGTAGGATTTTTTAAAAACAATGACTTTCATTCAAAAGAGTTATCTACTCAACCAAGCAAATGAAAAGGGGCAGCAAAGAAAAGATAAAAGTGGGAATGGTAGATGGCAGAAGAAACTGAGAACACAGAAGAAAGCAGTAGGTTTGGAGTGGAAAAATTAAACTAAAAGAAGTCAAGATGAAGAAAAACATATACCCTAAATGAACAAATTGCGAATTTAATGGCATCTAGAAATATAAACTGAGGTTAAGTTTCTAAATTATAGTCAGTCCCAAGGTTTAGATCTGCAATCCCAGGAAGGGTTAGCTTTTTTTTTTTTTTTTTTTTTTTGAGACAAGCTTTGTCGCTCAGGTTGGTATGCAGTGGCATGATCACTGCAACTTCAACCTTCTGGGCTCAAGCAATTCTCCCACCTCAGCCTCTTGAATAGCTGGGACTACAGGTGTGCCACCGCACTTGGCTCATTTTTGTATTTTTAGTAGAGATGGGGTTTCACATGTTGCCCAGGCTGGTCTGGAACTCCTGAGCTCAAGTTATCTGCACACCTCACCCTCCCAAAATGTTGGGATTACAGGCGTGAGTCACCCTGCCTGGTGGAGAGTTAACTTTAAAGATTACCTACCCAGAGGCCAGTTCTACTACTCTGTGGCTCATTCCTGTCTTTTTCTTCTATTCGCTAGCCCTTTTGGGACACAGCGACATTTCTCAGAGGTAGAAAGCTACCAGCAATGTTTCCCACTTTTCCAAAAGGAAAACATACCATATTCCTGTCTAGTGGTAAATTTTCTTGCTTTTACTGAAGTTATTTCATTACAGAACTCTGAAAATTGTAGCTATGAAAATAGCCAAGATGTCACAAATGAAGAATTTTTGTTTCCGATTTAAAAATTGGAATAGGAAATGATAGGATGTTAAGAAAAATAATAAATGTTTCCCTTCCTCTCCTTGGCAAATCAAATGCTCAGTTATCAAAGAACGCAAGAAAATATTGCCTACATAAGCAGAACTGTTTCTAAATAAAATGTCTGGCATGTAAATGCTGCATCAGTTCCTAATTAAGAATTCTGTAAATAAAGCTTTGCTCTTCATCTCCTGTTTTCGTTGGAAACTTCCATCAGAGATAGTGACTGGTGTGAAGCAGTGGAGACACCCAGTGGCTACTGTGGTTAATCACAGCAATGGTACATTTCATGCTGTGTTTCCTCCGTTTCCTGTTTTAGATGTGTCTATTTCCTTTTGAAAATACGGCACTAAGTACCTCTAAATAGAAATTTAATAATGTAATAGTAATTGTGAAATTAATGACTTGAATATTACTCACAAATTAGGCCTTAATCTAAAGGATGGAAGGATTTGTGAATAAGCAACATTTACAAATACAATAAAAGAAAAATACTCAATCTTGCCTAATTTATTTTTAAAAATCATAATTTTTCAAAACATAAAGGTAGATCCCTTTTATTGAAAAACAAATTTTGATTTAGGAAAGGATTTTATATAGAAATTAACACTTGAAACTTGAAATTTAAACTTGAAAATGTTTCTCTGACTTCACCCAAGACTTGCTACTGAATGAAGGAATAAATGAACTTAAAATTTCTTTTAAATAGCTTTTTTCTTATCAAAATAGCAAAATGAGTTCACTTAGAAAAAGTAGAAAATATAAACAAAAAGAAATAAAATGCCCACTACAATTCACTCCATACTTTGGTTTACATAGTTCTAGAAATTCTTCTTAATGCATGGAAAATACATACATACACTTTATATATATATATATTTTTTTTTTTTTTCTTTGAGATGAAGTTTTGCTCTTGTTGCCCAGGCTGGAGTGCAATGGTGTGATCATGGCTCACCGCAACCTCCGCCTCCTGGCTTCAAGTGATTCTCCTGCCTCAGCCTCCCGAGTAGCTAGGATTACAGGCATGCACCACCACGCCCGGCTAATTTTGTATTTTTAGTAGATACAGGGTTTCTCTATGTTGGTCAGGCTGGTCTCGAACTCCTGACCTCAGGTGATCCACCCACCTCGGCCTTCCAAAGTGGTGGGATTACAGGCGTAATCCACCGTGCATGACCGATTGTATAATTTTTTAAGTAAAAGATCTTACTGAACAGAGTTTGTGCAATTTGTTTTCCCCTTTGTGTTATGAACAGCCTGTATCTCAGCATATATTTATCTATATGTCATTTAAAAAAAGATGCATAGTATTCCATCATCTGGATATGCTATGCTTTATTTAACCAAACCCTTGCTGTTGTATTTGCTATTATGATCAATGCTTTGAAATAGTCACTTACACTCTTTTTAAATGTAGGAAGAATTATTTAAAGTGAATAACCATATGTACATTTTAAAATAATTCTTGAATTGTGAAATACAACATAACATACAGAAAAGTACATAGAACTTACATATATGCTTTTTAACAGTTATAAATGTGAAAAACCATGTCTCCACCATGTCAAGAAACAGAACATTATTGGTACTCCCATCTCTTCTTATTACAGTTCTCTTTTAGGAGTTTGTCTATCAAATTATTCCCCAGAAATGTATTCATTTACATTCCTGCAAGCACTACACAGCTGACTTTATTTCTTATTTATTTATTTATTTTTTTGAGATGGAGTTTTGCTCTTGTTGCCCAGGCTGGAGTGCAATGGCACGATCTCAGCTCACTGCAACCTCTGCCTCCTGGGTTCAAGTGACTCTCCTTCCTCAGCCTCTCAAGTAGCTGGGATTACATGCATGTGCCACCACAACTGGCTAATTTTGTATTTTTAGTAGAGATGCGGTTTCTCCATGTTGGTTAGGCTGGACTCGAACTCCCAACCTCAGGTGATCCGCCGGCCTTGGCCTCCCAAAGTGCTGGAATTACAAGTGTGAGCCACTGCACCCGGCCCATAGCTGATTTTTAAAAGCCTATAAAACAGTCATCTAAAAATGGTTTTTGTTTTTGTTCATGATAAGTAAAAATGAGATTATGTATACAAAATGGAGATTTCTAAAGGAAATATGAAAAGACCGGAAACTAGGCTGGGTGTGGTGTAACCCAGCATTTTGTGGTCTGAGGTGGGTGGATGGTTTGAGCCCAGGAGTTCAAGACCAGCCTTGGCAACAGGACAAAACCCCATCTCTACAAAAAATTCAAAAAATACAAAAAAATTAGCCGAGCGTGGGGGCATGTGCCTGTAGTCCCAGCTACTCAGGAGGCTGAGGTGGGAGGATCACTTGAGCCCAGAAGGATGAGGCTGCAGTGAGCTGTGATCACGACACTGCACTCCAGCCTGGGTGACAGAATGAGACTTCATCTCACAAAAGAAACGAAACAAAACAAAATGAGAATAGTGAAAGGGAAAAAGAAACTAATATATATAAATGGTGGGAATCAAAATGTGTCATCTCTCAAATGAATCTGAGCAAAATTGAGTCTCAAGTTAAGCTGAGACTTTTTTTTCTTTCTTTAAGCTTATTTACTACCATTGATTCCCTGGCATCCTTAGAAATTTAGGTGGTTTATAAAGAGGATGCCTCAACATTTTCCCTTCCTGAAGTATGCTATGAACTGTAATTTTGGGTGAAAGTGAATAAAAGATGGTTATGTTAACCAAAGAATGACTTTCATAGACAAAAGAGAAAAGCTACAAATATATGATAATTATAGGAGATTTTAGTCATATGTGCAATAACAACTAATACATTAAAATACTTAGTTTGGCGGAGAAGGAGTTAGCAGGAAAATGGCCTCTGGTACGGCCAATCATTAAATGAGAAAGGAATGTGTACAAGAGATAAGACAGGTACACAGCTGAAATTCCTATGGGTTTTCTCTGTTTTGCTGAGTAGATAACAAACAAGTTTATCAGGGATGCTGCTTTTAGCTGCATGAGATTCCTAACAGATGTGTAAAGACTGATGTCCCCCCCATCACTTCTAAACTTTGTATCCATGATGCTTCTGTGGCTTTTTCCTTAACTCTTTTTGCCAAATCTCCTCAATGTGGCTCAGACTCTCCCAGACATACTATTATTATTGCTCACAAGATAGAGGATGTAAAATGGTCACACAAAATCCTACAGAACTGCAGCTAGGATGGTGTTAAATAGAAACACTGTGAATAAAAGTCAAGGGCAGCCGGGTGCGGTAGCTTATACGTCTGTAATCCCAGCACTTTGGGAGGCCAAGGCGGGTGGACTGCTTGCGGCCAGGAGTTTGAGACCAGCTGGCCAAATGGTGAAACTCCATCTCTACTAAAATCACACACACACACACACACACACACACACAAAATAGCCAGGCGTGGTGGTGCACAGCTGTGATCCCAGCTACCTGGGAGGCTGAGACACAAGAATCGCTTGAACCCAGGAGGCAGAGTTGAAATAAGCTGAGATCGCGCCACTGCACTCCAGCCTGGGTGACAGAGGGAGACCTTGTCTCAAAAAAAAACAAAAAAGAAAAAAAAAGAAAGAAAGAAAAAGTCAAGGGCTTTTGTATCAACAGCTCTATCGATTACTAACTGGAGAACTTAGGCAGATAACTTCCCTATAGCTCATTTCCCTCTGCAAAATAAGTATTATAATTTAGTCCATAATATGTACTATTACTCCGTAAAAAGGATTGTGCTAGGCAACAATGATGTTGAAATGGCTGAGGCACAATATCTAGCCTCAGGGAGCACATAGTCTAGTGAGGGAGACAGACTTAAGTCATTACAAGCCAGGTATGGTGGCTCACCCCTGTAATCCTAGCACTTTGGGAGGCCAAGGCAGGCAGATCATCTGAGATCAGGGATTTGAGACTAGCCTGGCCAAAATGGCAAAACCCCATCTCTAAAAAAAATACAAAAACTAGCCGGGTGTGGTGGCACATGCCTATAGTCCCAGCTACTCAGGAAACTGAGGCAGGAGAATCGCTTGAACCTGGGAGGAGGTTGCAGTGAGCCGAGATCATGCCACTGCACTCCAACCTGGGCAAGACAGCAAGACTCAATCTCAAAAAAAAAAAAAAGTCATTAAAATATAGTAAATGCATTATTAGATTTCACATGAAAGCACAGAGATGTGTCTAAGGACGGGATAGGACAAGTTTGAAAGTGGAGGCTCAGGGCTTATCTTAAAGGGATTCAAAGAGATCATCATAAAACACCTAGCACACTCCACATCTGTAATAGGAACTCCACTAATGTTAAGTTGTTTTATCCTAATTACACATTCTTGCAACAGAACTGAGCATTTTTAGTACTGGACAATATCAAAGTTGTAAAACATAAATCCCTTCAGGGAGATAAACTCCTGCATTCTTTAAAAATGAATGTTACAAACATTATACTCAGGAAGCTGTCCCATTACTCTCTAAAGCCTGAAATTTAACAAGTTTTCTTAGTCAAAGCTAGCTTGCTTTTTCAAAGATTCAACCTACTTTACAAACCCTTAGGGAGTCATGAAGGGAAATACACAAAAAAACTAAGATGGAGAAAAAATGCGAACTCAGCCAAGATTTTTCTCAAGAACTTTGACCTTTTCTCTTGACCAGTTATGTAACTATTTAAAATGTGTTATGCATGTTTTTGGAAATTTCTCAAGATAAGACAGGAAGTATAAAAGTTTGTAACTCTGGAGTGCTAAATCCTTAGAATGAATGAATGAAATGGGTTTCTAGCATGTAGTATTTGAAGTACTTGATTTAGCTGTCATTCCCCATTCCTTACCCTTGTCAGTCAAATTAACCAGTTATTCTGCTGATCCTAAATCTGGTCTCAGAACTTTAACAAAATTAATTAGGAAGGCACTACCAACTTAAAGATGTTGCTGTAGATACTGGTAGTGACATAGGAGGAGACAGTGCAGCGTGTGATGAAAAAGAATGAAGTTGTTGTTAATAGTGGCAGTGGGGACACAGACATTGATATGGGGGAGGTAGATATGTATGCCTGGTCATATGGGGTCCATCTTATTTCCTGGGGCACAGCTGGATCTCTTTTCCCAGAGGCCAAACTGAAGGAGTCTCAACTGGGCCTGAGGAAGGGCAGTAGATGAGGTTTTGGTCAGGTGTGGTGGCTCACACCTGTAATCCCAGCACTTTGGGGGCCAAGGCAGGCGGATCATGAGGTCAGGAGTTCAAGACCAGCCTGAGGCCGGGCGCGGTGGCTCAAGCCTGTAATCCCAGCACTTTGGGAGGCCGAGACGGGCGGATCGCGAGGTCAGGAGATCGAGACCATCCTGGCTAACACGGTGAAACCCCGTCTCTACTAAAAATACAAAAACTAGCCGGGCGAGATGGCAGGCGCCTGTAGTCCCAGCTACTCGGGAGGCTGAGGCTGGAGAATGGCGTAAACCCGGGAGGGGGAGCTTGCAGTGAGCTGAGATCCGGCCACTGCACTCCAGTCCGGGCAACAGAGCGAGACTCCGCCTCAAAAAAAAAAAAAAAAAAAAAAAAAGACCAGCCTGACCAACATAGTGAAACCCTGTCTTTACTAAAAATACAAAAAAAAAATTAGCCAGGTGTGGTGGCGGGCACCTGTAATCCAAGCTACTTGGGAGGCTGAGGGAAGGAGACTCACTTGAACCTGGGAGGCGGAGGTTGCAGTGAGCCGAGATAGCACCACTGCAGTCCAGCCTGGGCAACAGTGCAAGATTCCATCTCAAAAAAAAAAAAAAGTAGATGAGGTTTTTAAGGAAGGCATACTCTGGGAAAATGTGAGGAAAAGTTGGAAAAGACTGAGGAAAGGAAGAATCTTGTACACCCTTTCCTTACTTCCCTTTTCCACTTTTGGCTGAGACATAAGGTGGCTGACGTACACAAGGGCCTGGGATACCTCCTTTACTCTATTTTGTTTTATAGTCACTTGCATGTGTGTCTTATTTTCTCCTACTAGATTGCAAACTCGTTGAAGGCAAGCATGTCTCGCTATCCTTCGTGTCCTCTATAATATTGACTGAGACAAATATTCATGTAAATAATGGACATTAAATATTTTTGCAGTTGAGCTTGAATCTGCACGCCTCTCTGCATACAATGGTCTTGAATTCAAAGAATATGCTTCATCCTGTAAAACATATTCCCAGCCTTCCATAATGCCGTCTCTCAAGTGGCACAACTAGGAGGTTCATTTAAATGGCATCCCCATAGTCCCACTTGGTCTACAAAGAGCAACCACAGAGCTTTACAAAAATTCAGGTGCTCCCCCTTACTAATGTACCTCTCAACACCTTAGTGAAGAGAGTGTCTTATGGGCCTTTTCATGGAATGGTGGAGGGGGAAGCGTGTGCTGGTAGCACATGATACAGTTTAACATTCCTATCTCCCTAAGTCCTTGGATTGCTTTCTCCACATGGTGCCAGGAAAGCTCTGGCATCTCAGCTGTGTTAAATGTAGGCTGTCTTTGAGTCCAAATTTCAGTCAATACACCAATAAATTGTAAGAACCACCTTCAGCTGCATGAGCTAACACATGAAATCTGGAATCTCTAGCAAGTACAAGCATAGCAAGCTGGCTCTATATGTTACCCTCCTTGGTCTAACACCCTTAGGATACACTCTCACACATATTCCCCAGATTTCTGCCAGTATATATTAGCAAAGTCTTACAAATCTTTTGGAGTGTCAGCTAGTTCTTCCTGGGTCAGAGTGTATACCTGTCCCTGTGGGGCACGCTGAGATGTAGCTGTAGTTATAGGTGTAGTGGTGATAGCAAGTGGTTATGACAGGTCTTGAGAAGGAACATCCTCTTTTAAGGACTCTGCCCCAAGTGAGGTTATCACAGAGTTTTCAGGTAAAGAAAAGTTAGTCTCCAGAGGGCAAGCTACTTTCACGAATAGGCAAAGCTTAGAGTGACTTGGAGTTTCAAGATTGTCAGCATCATCTGGGTCTAAGGAGACAGCCCCATTCCAATTTTCAGGTCTCCATTCTTTTCCAATCAGTGACCTATAATATATATACACATACGTGTATACGTGTATATTACATATACATATATACATACATAGTGATGTGACTGTGAATTTAACTGTTACTATAATTCAGCAACCCTTAAAATGAAATTTGGTACTTGATTTTCAACAGTATCACCCATATGCTTACAAGAACTAAAAGGTTCTTTGTAGTTCTGGTCGTAGTCTGTGACTTGAGCTAAGAGTCGAAAGACATTTCATTTTCTATCTACAAGTGCTTAAGGGCACTCAGAAGGACCTATTCCATATCACTGTCCTTATTGTCATCTTCATTGCCCTAATTGTCAAATGCATCAACTGCTGAGGCAGTCACTTGCTTCAGTTGGCATGTCATCACAATCAACCACAGAGGGTAGTCTGATCAATTGTAATGCCCCTGCATGCCATGGATTTCTAGCATCTAATTTCCCTCTGAGGAAGAGCTCAGCCAAAGGGAATGACCAAACCAATTCTTAAATTTTATCTTCATTGTCCATCTCCTGGGACCACCTCTGATACCAATGCTGTATCAACCAGGGTCCAACTAAGAGAAAGAAAAGAGAAACCACACCACGTTTTGAACATAGAAGGTTAAATATAAAGAATTATCGCTTACAGGCTGGGCGCAGTGGCTTATGCTTGTAATCCCAGCACTTTGGGATGCTGAGGCAGGTGGATCACTTGAGGTCAGGAGTTTGAGACAGCCTGGCCAACATGGTGAAACCACGTCTCTATTAAAAAATACAAAAGTTAGCCAGGCATGGTGGCATGTGCCTATAATCCCAGCTACCCAGAGGCTGAGGGAGGAGAATCGCTGGAGCCTGGAAGGCAGAGGCTGCAGTGAGCTGAGATCATGCCACTGCACTCCAGCCTGGGGGTGACAGAGACTCCGTCTCAAAAAAAAAAAAAGAATTATCGCTTATAACAGAGAACACAGTAATAAGGAGGAGATGGCTAGTGAGAAGGAAAGCAAATTCTAAAGACCATAGGAATAGCAGATATAGGGATCAGCCACTGCCCTTAGGGATGAGAGGCTCTCACTGACGAAGTTCAGTGATTCAGGCTCATTGAATGCCAGAGAATTTGCTGAGGATGCAAAGCTGGCCAAGGGGTGTGAGGGGAAGCCATTCATGGAGGGTGTTACACCAGTGGTACTAGTGGTACTAGTGGAACTCCACTGCAAAGCCACTGGAAGGGTGCCAAGGGAAAGCTCTTCATAGCAGTTGCCTGAAAAGTTACCTGAGAGGGTTCCTGGAGCAGTTGCTCGTGGGAGGTGCTACACACTGTTGGCCACTGGTCTCTGCTGGAACTGGGTGTTACAGAAGTCACATGCACTGTAAGAACCTGCCTAAAGAAGCACACTACACTGTACAGATAGAGAAATTTCTTTTTCTAGCATCCCCTCAATGTTCTCTACTAACAAAGCTTAATGTCATGCCTGCCAGAAAAGAATTTTTTATAAGACTTACCTATATTATCACAAAGCAGACCATGATGGGTATATTTGGAGCCTTGAGGACATAATCTGGTAATTGGCTCATGTAACACATTTCCTTTAACTGGAAAAACCTCACAGTGAGGACTGAATTTCAGTGGGGTTCTGAAAGGCATTACAAATGGCCTCTTTGAGAAGCTGATAAAAGCTATGGGCTCTCCTTTAGATCAATGCCATGTGTACACATGCACACAGTACTATACACAATACAGGGGTATACACACGTTGGCCATCTATCTCTGAACCCAGATGAAGAACCCCTGTGGTAGGCCAATGACTCTTCTCCAAGTTCATTTCAATTTAGTGATATTTTCTTAACTTTATTTCAAAGTAGTAGGAAATGTTTTTCCAAACTGTTAAACTATATTTGCTTTTTAGCAATAACAACAAACATGTGAGAAATATGGCATAGTGTTAAGATAGTTCTAAATTTGGAGGAGGAAATTGGTGAAATGCCTTTAGAAAGAGAGAGGCTGAATGCCAGTGGATGGGCAAGCAGATGTGAAACAATCGCAACACTGGTATTGGGATTTGGAATTGGATAGTAGTATATAGAAGGAAGGAGATATCTACTAGACCTGCCATGCTTTGGTAAAGTACATTTGCTAAGTTGGCCTCCAATATGAGACTAATAGTCCTTATCTCCAAGTATTCATGCCCATATTTACTCTCCTCCCAAACTGACTCAGGGCTGGTCTGTGTGACTAAAGAACACAATGCAGGTGACAGTATTTATGTAATTTGCAAGATTAAGTCATAAAAGGTATTGGTCTTTTGGCTCTCTCATTCCGGGGGAATCCAGCTGCCATGTTTTGAGGATGCTCAGGCAGTTCTACAGAGAGGCCCACATGGGGAGGGACTGAGACTTCACACTAGTAACCAGCACCAGCATGCCAGCCTTATGAGTGAGACATCTGGAAAGTAGATCTTCCAGTCCCAATCAAGTCTTCAGATTACTGAATGCCACCTGAAATCTTGACTGCAATGCCATGAGAACCTCAAACCAGAACTCCCAGTTAAGCTGCTCCCAAATTTCTGACCCACAGTTTTTTTTTTTTTTTTTGAGATGGAGTCTCGCTCTGTCGCCCAGGCTGGAGTGCAGTGGCCGGATCTCAGCTCACTGCAAGCTCCGCCTCCCGGGTTCACGCCATTCTCCTGCCTCAGCCTCCCGAGTAGCTGGGACTACAGGCACCCGCCACCTCGCCCGGCTGGTTTTTTGTATTTTTTTAGTAGAGACGGGGTTTCACTGTGTTAGCCAGGATGGTCTCGATCTCCTGACCTCGTGATCTGCCCGTCTCGGCCTCCCAAAGTGCTGGGATTACAGGCTTGAGCCACCGCGCCCGGCCCTGACCCACAGTTTTGGAGGCAATTTGTTTTACAGCAATAGACAACTAACACATACATTTAGGTAAAAATTCTCAAAGGGTGAACAATGTAAATGATTTTCCCTCTTTCCCCTACTACTTCTTTGGTCACCTAAAAGAGCCTCAGTGAGATGGTATTTAGCTACAATATTCTCCCATTGTTATCCTAAATAAGTCAGTAGACTAAATCATCAGAGAAACAGGAGGTTTCTTTCTTAGCCAAATGGTCACTGTAAATACTGACTAGACATAGAGTTCCTGAAAAGCAGGAAACTCAACTGCTAAACCAGATTAGGTAGATTTCTATTAACAAACGAATAGAAATATAGATGTGTCTTTATGAAGACTATTACAGAGAAATCACAATATGTATGAACTACTGTGCTTATTGTGTTCATAATTTATGGGGGAATTTACAAACTAGTATGTTCAAAGGTGAGTCACTATTCTGAGAGATCTGGAAACTAAAGAATTGTTGAAGATCTAAGGCTATTTAGTCTGCAGAAGATATAAAGAGCATTTTATAGTTGTCTATTTGAAGGGCTGGTATGTGGAATAAAAGTAAACACATTTTGGATTGATCATTGTAGGCCCAATGACAAATTATAGGAATGCAAATTTCAATTCACTTATAATTACCACGGCTGTTTAAAACCTGTCATGTTGTAGTAAAAACTATGGTGATCCATCTCTCTGGAAAGAGCTAAGTCAATTGGCTAATCACCCTTCAGAGATGTGGTAAGACTGAGTCATTCTGGCGGTATCTAGAAGACTGATCTAGATAACCTCTAAGATGTTCCTGAAAGCCTTTTCCTCCTGAATGTGTCCTGTTACCCATGATTATCTTTAAGTAATAAAGTTCAGTGTAGTGGAAAGTGTGTGCATTACAGTGGAGACAGAACTCTATTTGGAACTTACTGTGTGATTTTGGGCAGGATACTTACCCTTTCTGAGCTTCAGTGTCCTCACTATCTCTCAAGACTGTTCTAAGAATTCATTAGATGACATATAATTCAAAACACCCATTTGGCATTTAATGAATGGTTTTGTTTCAATTCCTACAAGATGGCTTGTGATCAAACATCTGGGACCATTTATGATTTTTAAAGTGGAGTGTTGAAATGAGCTAATTTTCTTAGGCTTCCAGTGTAGGTTTTCATTTTTTAAAAACAATAAACCTGATTAAGATTTGATTAGATGCTTTGTGACAGTCTTTTTAAAATATGACAAGGATGGTGAAAGTGGAAATGAATGGAATCAGAAGCCAGATGGCCAACATCATCTCTGAAACTTGAAACTGCAAGATCATCACTTCAAGTCTTTCCTTCCAAGAGAGCTATCAAACAAACTCAGACTATGCTACTCAACATCATAAAAGTATTTTAGCTTCCTGGAAGGCACTCCAAATTTCAGTAAGAAAAGCTCAGTGACAAGCACTTTCTTTGAATTTTTAAAGGAACCTGTAATCTCACTGAATGAATCAATGTGTGTGTGTTTTTTTTCCCCCAAGACGGAGGTGTCACTCTGTCACTCAAGCTGGAGTGCAGTGGTATGATCTTGGCTCACTGCCATATCTGCCTCCTGGGTTCAAGCGATTCTCCTGCCTCAGCCTGCTGAATAGCTGGGACTACAGGTATGTGCCACCATGCCCAGCTAACTTTTGTGTTTTTAGGAGTGATGGGGTTTCATCATGTTGGCCAGGCTGGTCTTGAACTCCTGACCTCAGGTGATCTGCTCGCCTCAGCCTCCCAAAGCGCTAGGATTACAGATGTGAGCCATCATGCCCAGCCGCAATATGTGTTTTCTAGCTGTTCTCTTTTACACCTCAAAGAAGTGGAAGTAAACAAACATCCCATTAATTCACAGAAATCCATTATTATTATTTACAAATAACTTTCTTCAAATTTATATTTTATTGTTAACAAAGAGAGCTACCCAACAGTCAGAAATCACTGAATTGCTAAGCTTACTTACGTGTACTGAATAGTTAATATCGCTAAAGCAAAGAAGTACTATACTTATTTTTTAATTTTTAATTTCCATAGTTTTTTGGGGAACAGGTGGTATTTAGTTACATAAGTTCTTTGGTGATTTGTAAGATTTTGGTGCACCCATTACCCGAGCAGTATACACTGAACCCAATTTGTAGTCTTTTATCCCTTACACCCTTCTCACCCTTTCCCTGCAAGTCCCTAAAGTCCATTGTATCATTCTTATGCCTTCGCATCCTCATAGCTTAGGGACGTATGAGAACATATGATGTTTAGTTTTCCATTCCTCAGTTGAAGTAGAAGTATTATATTTATTATTAATGATCATGACTGTTTTATTATCTATTACCATATTATATTACCATGATACTCTTGAGAGTTCTCATTACGGGCTTTTTTTTTTTGAGACTGAGTCTTGCTCTGTCAACCAGGCTGGAGTGCAGTAGCACAATCTCAGCTCACTGCAACCTCTGCCTCCCGGGTTCAAGCAGTTCTCCTGCCTCAGTCTCCCTAGTGGCTGGGATTACAGGCATGCACCACCACACCTAGCTCAGTTTTTGTATTTTCAGTACAGACGGGGTTTCATCATGTTGGCCCGGCTGGTCTCGAATTCCTGACCTCAGGTGATCCACTTGCCTCAGCCTCCCAAAGAGTTGGGATTACAGGTGTAAGCCATTGCACCCGGCTGGGGCTATCTTTAGTAACAGATGGTAACTGAGCTGGGCAATTATTCTTTGACATTTCCAGTTCTTATCTGCTAAAATGGACGGTGATTTAAATTGGCAGCTCCATGGACGGCCTCTCCCTAACTGCTGCTATCTTGTATCTCCTCATTGGTAATTATTTTTCCTAGCCCAAATTCCACATCAAACACTATCAATATTCTGGGAACCACCCTTTCATACACTGCTCTGGACACAGACCTGTTTATACATATTTTAACAAAAGTGGGATATTTACATACTGTTACCATGGCCAAGCTCAACAGCATCAAAAGCATTTTTAAGAACTTAATTCAAGTGGCTATAAAGTTAAAAAAAGTCATTTTTTCTGATACTATAACATCTTTGTACCCATATATTTCAATTTCTTCAATGTTCATTACAATTTTATTTTTACTTTTTATTCTTTTTTGAGACAGAGTCTCACTCTATCACCCAGGCTGGATGCGGTCTCAGCTCACTGCAACCTCTGCCTTCTGGGTTCAAGCAATCCTCCCACCTCAAGTCTTCAGAGTAGCTGGGAACACAGGCGTGCACCACCACGCCCGGCTGATTTTTGAATTTTTTGTAGAGACGGGGTTTCTCCATGTTGCTCAGGCTGGTCTTGAAGTCCTGAGCTCGAGTAATCTACCTGCCTTGGCCTCCCGAAGTTCTGGGATTAGAGGCAAGCCATTGCACCCAGCCTTTACCACAATTTTAAATGTTTTTCTCTGTGTTAGCGAACCGCTGATGGACTCTGTTTTAAAGAGTGTTAGAGTATTTGAATCACTGTGAAGTGCACATTCTGTCTTAATATTTATTAGGGTAGCTTCATTAATAATGTACATTGCATAGTGCCAAACGAGATCACCACATCAGTTCTAAAGGATTCCTGGAAGTCTGAGTCACAAGCATGAGACAACAGCTGCAGGACTGGGTGGTGAAGGTTGTGAAAACTTTCTGGCTTAAACAGGAATTTGACCCAAAACAAGAAGTCTTAGGGAAGATAGCCTAGGGCTTGTCTGGTGGCACAACAATGGCATCAAATGCCCAGCCTCTTTACACTTTTCTGCTCTGCCATCCTTGGCATGCAGGCCATTGTTCTTGTTTGTTGTTTCATGAGTGAACTATGAGTGCTGTAGCTCTTCAAGACAGGTGTAGGGCAAAGATGAGCTCTGATTTGCAGAGCCCTTCCATCTAAGTGCTTTCCTAGAAGCCTCAGCAGTAAGTTCAACATTCAACTCACTGGCTATAAGTGTGTCAAATGGCTGCGCCTTGCTTCAAGGGAGTCTGAGAAAATAACTTTAGCTAGAATTAAAGTTCCATTAGAGTGCCTGGGTAGACAAAGAAGAGTCTGTTACAGAAGGCCAGTATCATAGCAAGTTGTTGCTCCATGACTGGAAACAAAGGAGACTTCACTATTTACTTCAGATGCGCAATTGATAGAGTACAGCTAAGATATGGTATGTGTTCTACCGTGGAGAGCAAGGTGAGGGAGGGTAAGGTGTAAGAGATCCTGGTGCATTAGCTGTTGAGAGGAAGAACTTCCCCCGGTCACTGTGTTACTGGGAGGTCCTTGCTCCCCGAATTCCCAAGATGGCCACAGGCTACTTCCAAGGTGGCAAGTCTTGTGTTCTCTGACCTGGAGTTCTTGGCCTCACAGATTCCAAGGAATGGAATCTTGGACAATGTGGTGAGAGTTATAGCTCTATTAGAAGCTGTGAGTCATGGAAGAGAACCATGGAACCCAGTGACTAGTGTTTAGCTCGATTAGGATGAACCTGGGCACTTAGCCGTGCAGGAACAATGGCAAGCCTTTAGCCTGATCAGGAGCGGCAATGGGTGCCTCACTGTATCAGGAGCACAGTGGATGCCCTGCCGGATCCGGAGGGATGGCAGTCAGCTGCGGGTCTGCGACAGCGGCAAACAGCAGTGGTGGAGGGCGCGCGAAAGCTCAGCTTGAGCCCTAACAAACACTGACCAGAAGTGTGTGCAGTTGCAAGATTTAAGATTGAAAACAGAGCTCCCTTACAAAGGGAGGGGACCCAAAGAGGGTAGCCGTTGCTGGTTCGAATGCCTATAGGTTTATATCCTGATCATTGTCCCTCCTGTTATGCTCTCAGGCGACGGATGATTGGCTATTTCTTTACCTCCTGTTTTTGCCTAATTAGCATTTTAGTGAGCTCTCTTTACTACCTGATTGGTCGGGTGTAAGCTAAGTTGCAAGCTCCGTGTTTAAAGGTGGATGTGGTCATCTTCCCAGTCAGGCTTAGGGATTCTTAGTCTGCCTAGGAAATCCAACTAGTCCTGGCTCTCAGTCCCCTCTCTCAACAGTAAAACCCAAGTGCTGTTGGGGAGGTTTGACCACTGCTCTAACTGCTTCCTGCTCAGTTGGGGCATAGCAGGGGTTGTGCAATTGAGATTTCCTCAGAAGGGGTGCCTTGTCTCTCAACTAATTCAGTGGTGGCTACCTCGAAGCCCTTCTGAAAGTGAGAGGGAAAGAAGCCAGCTTGCAAAGTCCCCTGTATTATCTATTCTTAAGTGGAAGTCGGGAGCTGTGAAAATGCACATCTAACAACCCTTAACTTACTATACCGACTCCTAAATCACAGCAGAAAATGAAGAAAAGGTTGGCTATGGGCAGTAGACTCAACTTTTTGTTCCTATGTCTAACCTATAAAAATAGAAAAATAATACTGTCATTCCCTCATCTCCCACCATACTGAACACGCATTAGATGCTCAATGAATACTTGTGGATTTTAGTGAAGATTAAGAGGAACGAGACGGAAACTGACGCTTGAGAGGCTGGCACACGCTAGAATTGCACCACAGTTTGCTCTCATAGCTTATTTACTCAGCTTGCGGTCAGGTAGGCATTATCGTCCCCATTAGAGAAGTCAAGGGAGGCCCAGCAAGGACAGACAGGGTCCCCCAGAAAGTAGAGGAGGACTTAGGGTTACCAAAAGCCTGTACTGTTTATGCATGTACCCCACGGCTTCTCCGCCAAAGATCCTGGCACCTTGCTTTGCAGACAGACGGCGCTCAACACATTTTGAGCAGAAGTGTGGTTCAGCATCAGGAAGGACATCAGCTTTTACAGAGACGACTCTTGGGATGGAGAAAGACTCCCTAAATCTTCAGGGTGCGGTCAAGACAGGGTAGGCTAGCGCCAGCGCAGCTAGTGGGTAGGCTTCAGGGCAGCTGGGGCCGAGTCCGAGCAAACGGCCAGGAGGGAGAGGCTCCGAGGAGCCCGACCTGCCGCTCGGCGACGCGAAGCCTGGCAGATAGAATGCCGGGCAGCCCGAGCGCGGCCAGCGGGCGACAGCGACACGGTTGGCAGGGCTGGCGGGGACGAAGGAGGGCCCTGTGCAGGGGCGTGCCGCCGGTGACGCACTTCCTCCCTGCCTGTTCCGGCTTAAAGGGGCCCCAGACAATCCTCACAATAACAGCAAAACCAGCGCGCCTGAGGCCGGCCCAACGGCTCTCGTCCCCGCCCTCCTGCCACCTGCAGTCGCCTGGGCCGCCCCGGGCCCTGCCCTGCCTTGCGCCACCCAGCGCTGTCCAGACTGAGGGGTCAGGCGGAAAGCCGGGCCGCGCCCTTGGGTCAACTTCTCTCCCTGCCACCCGCGCCTCCTCGCGAGACCCGGGGCTGGGCCGTGCCCGCCGCCGCGCAGCAGGAAGGGAGCGGCTGCCGCGGAGAACGCCCCGCCGGACGGTGTGGCTGGCGGCCCTCTCTGGGCACGGAGGGCGGCGGTGGCGGGCCCCGCGGCCTTCTCTCAGGTACCCCAGTCCCGGCTGACCGCCTTGAGCGGCCCAGCCCCTTCCCCAACCCGCACCGCGGGGCCGTGGCGTAGGGGCCTTGTTGCGTTTCAGCTTGGGGGTCGCGGTGGGGCGGGGCAGTGACACCGGGCCGGCTGTCGTTCCCTCATCCCTCCACCCTTCCTTCTTATAGCTTCCTCTCTCCTCGCGACTGCCTGCACAGTCTGGAGCCTGGCGGAGCCGGGACCTGGCGGGGAGAGGTGCATCCACGGCCCAGCACCCAGACCCCACCGTCGCCGTTGCCAACACCTCAGTCCATCCTTGGTACCGGCAATGGCCTTCGTATCGCCCAGTGCACTTGTAACTGACTTGGACACGGAATATTAAGAACTCACTTCTGGCCGCATCCCAGTCGCGCCGGCGGTGACCACCTCGGCTCTTTTGGGATTAACTGCTGCCCCTCTTGACTCTGTCTGATTTTGGGGGCACCATGGACCAAAGTGGGATGGAGATTCCTGTGACCCTCATCATTAAAGCACCGAATCAGAAATACAGTGACCAGACTATTAGCTGCTTCTTGAACTGGACCGTGGGGAAACTAAAAACGCATCTATCTAACGTTTACCCTAGCAAACCAGTAAGTGTGCAAAAGCTGGGGGCAGCTGCTCTGACCAGCAGCTTTTCGTGCCGTGTACCCTCCTTTTTCCTGCTCCTCCCCCCCAGTCTTGAATCAGATAGGTCTCTTTTGGTAGACCGCGAGGTATTTTGAGTTCTGAGGTTGTGTCTCCTGAGTGTTCAAACCATCATTAATATTTTCCTGATGAGGTTCAGTTAATTAGTAAGAGAAAGCAGAAATATCAAGGGACTTAAGAATTGGCAGGCAAGGCCGGGCGCGGTGGCTCACGCCAGTAATCCCAGCACTTTGGGAGGCCGAGGCTGGCGGATCACGAGGTTAGGAGTTCGAGACCAGACTTACTAACATGGTGAAACCCCATCTCTACTAAAAATAAAAAAATTAGCCGGGTGTGGTGGCTTGCGCCTGTCATCCCAGCTTTTCAGGAGGCTGAGGCAGGAGAATCGCTTGAACCCGGGAGGCAGAGGTTGCAGTCAGCCAAGATCGCGCCACTGTACTCCAGCCTGAGTGACAGAGTGAGACTCTGTCTCAAAAAAAAAAAAAAAAAAGCAGACCTGGAAAAGGGATCACTTTCTTTGGACTTAAAGTCATCAACCTAATATGCGAGTGAGAGATATATCCTTTCTTAAAAAAAAAAAAAAGATAAAGCACTACAATCCGTATCAGAGCTTTTATTGCTTCTTAGACTAAAATTCCTTTTTACTTTCAACACTTGACCCAGAAATTTAAACAGAAATTGAAGATATTTTTTTCTTAGAAATAAGTATGTGGCCCCTATAAAAATTATACTCTCAAGGTTACTATATATATTTCAAGGACCAAAGAATTATAAGTTGTAGATTCACTTTCATCACCACCCCTTTCAACATTTTTCTCCTGTAGAGGATACATGGACATTAATTTCAAAGAGAACTGTCCTCCACCCCACCACCATTTGTTGCATTCTTCTCATATGACTTTTCTGTTCTGTGTTCCATTCTGAATCATGTCTGGATATTGCAAAATACAGTACAAATAAAATACAGTACAGCTCCATCTGTCCCCAAAGTCAGATTTGAAAGGACGTAGTTGGTAATCAAGGAGTCTTGGAATAGTTTAGAAAAGAAGTGTACTGTCATGTAGAGTACTGTGTATGAAAGGGAGGCTTTCACATTCTCTATTGTATACATTTTTAAATTCTTGAATAAGTAGTGTTTATTAAAACTTTTATTTAATGAAAAGGATTGGATTTTAGGGTGGGAAATACTTTTGGAATCAGGCATGTTTAAGCGTGGATCCGTTGAAAGGCAACTATGCTTTCTATGCTTAACACTTGTTTTATGCACCTAAGTTAAGGAAGACACTTGCTCTATATTATGATATTAATGAATTATGACCGTTTCAGTGTTGTATTAAGTTTAGTTAGGCTTGTAGACTTGCAGAAGAACCACAGAAATGGGGCGGTTATTGCAAAAACAGGAGGTTTAGAAAAACAACTCTTAGTTGGCATTAGCTGTGTTTATCCGTACTTTGTGATACAAATATTTTTAGTAGGAGGAGAAAACAACCCTGAGGAATTTAAGTACTTGAAACAAACTAGTTAGAGCCCCTGTTTATTCACATCTTTTGTTTGAAAGTTAAGATTTACACAGGGAGTAACAATTTGTTTGAAAATATCTTGATTACAAAAGATTTCCTGTTGCATATGATGAGTTTGACACATTTTTGAAGTGGAAAATAGGTTTTTAGGATAGTCAGTTGAAAGTGATAGACTTCCACAATACTGTTCATGACAAATACATGCTCTGGTATGTACTTAACGTAAGATCTTTACATTGTACTATTAAACCAAAAGGGACTTAGTCTGCAGTTTATAGACCAATTTATCACTTTTCTAAAACTGTCTTTTTTTAAAAAAGTACCTGAGACGGGAGTGGAAAGGCTGTCTGCCTTATCTACCCCTGAAGAGGCCTGCTTTTGGCAGGAGGAGTGTCTGTGCACTGATCACTAGTGGAGGATGTCAGTGCTGCTGTACATTGGTTAGCTGTCTGAGGATGAGATCTGTTGCAGAACTTCTCCTTCCCAACCTGCCTGCCTCTTATAGCCACACTGGAGGCACTTTTGGAGGCTAAACCAAATACTATGCAGCCTATTAATGATTAACATGGCAAACCTTTTTTTCTCCTTTGACAAGTTTTCTTTAAGTGAATTGTAATGGCTAACTTTCATTTCTAGGTTGAGAGTGGGTGGAGCTCTGGAGCAGCACGGGTATGTGTGCTTATTGTCATAGAATTTCACTGAAAACTTTGTATAGTTACTAGATTTAGTAAGTTTACATTCTTATCATAAGAGGATTGATTTGAAGCATCACAGTTATTGAGCAGCAGTTTAATGGTATCGCAAAACCATAGGTAGTCCTCAACGTAGGAGTTGGAGTCCTAAAAGTTTACTTTGTAAGGTCATTTTTTAGAATTCAGAACAGTTTGCTGTTAAGTAATATTATAAAGGAAGTTTAGGTTTTTCTGACCACCTGCCATGTCTAAACATTGATTCTGTGTTTTAGTTTTCAAGTGCTGTTGTGTTTAACAGAGATAATTTCTTGTGCATCTTCCTTGCACATATGCCTACTTTCGTTATCAGTGTGTGGACTTAGCGGAGTAGGGCTGCAGTGCTTTGTGGGGACAGGAGTGTCCCAGTAAGTAAAAAGTTGATGGCTCTCATTAGCATTGCTCTCATTGGATCTGATGGGTCAGGGGTAGGTGGAGGGCCTTTGTCCCTGTGGGCAGTGGCTTCTAGGAAAATAAATTGGTGCTGCTAGAGGGGAAAGAATGGAAATTTGAGGTTGTCCTTTTAGGATCTTACAAGGATAGGTCATATGTCTCTATGCTGTTAATGGAATTCTGGCTGAACTCTGTGAAGCTGTAAAATCTTAGGTTCCTAGTTTCATGGTCAGATACTGATTTGACTAATCACAGTCTCCATATGGATATGTTAAATGCACTTCTCCCTCCCCTGGTAAACTTACAACAAATGTACCCCTCCCCTCAAAGCACATTTTTTTGGTCTTCATTTATTTATTTAACTAGGATTTTATTGGCCTCGCATTTGAATATTTATGCTAAGTGTGAAGATGATGGTAAGAGTCCTTTGCTTTTATGAAGCTCAGATCTAGTGACATGTAAGTAAATAACCGTAATAATATGTGACTAGCGTTATACAGGAGGGATGTTCTGTGTGCTGCATAGGAGCACAGGAAGGGAATGGTTGTGTCTGGAATAGGGGTTAGGGAGTGTGTAGATATTTCAAGAAAAGATTCACAGGGACATTGAAGTTTTCTTCAAGAGTTGTTTACAGTTTTAAGCAGACAAGAATCTGTTAGCTTCCTTTTTTAAACTCTTCTTTTTTTTTTTTTTTTTTGAGACGGAGTTTCGCTTTTGTTGCCCAGGCTGGAGTGCAATGGCGCTATCTCAGCTTGCTGCAACCTCTGCCTCCCGCGTTCAAGCAATTCTGCTGCCTCAGCCTCCCCAGTCGCTGGGATTACAGGCATGTGACACCACGCCTGGCTAATTTTGTATTTTTAGTAGAGATGGGGTTTCACCGTGTTGGTGAGGCTGGTATCAAACTCCTGACCTCACATGATCCACCTACCTCGGCCTCACAAAGTCCTGGGATTACAGGCATGAGCCACCACTCCTGGCCTTAACTGTTCTTTTGGAGTTAATGTTTGCACTGATGACTTTGTTTTATGTTAGTATGTTACTTAGTAATGCAGTACTAGGTAAAAAGATTATAGATCCTTAATGATCTATGAAGGGAAAGGTGTTTTCTAGTTAGGAATTTAGGTAGTTGCCATATTTGTGAAAATGTTCACAAAGTCATAATTAAAAACCTCGGATGTGGAGTTTTGAGCTCTTTTGGAATTAACTTTGAATGATATTGATAATTGCTTTAGGACTTGGTTTAGGAAATAGGAAGTGCACTAGTTTATGTTAATAGAATATATAGATAATTGTGAGTTGTATTGTAATATGACATTTGACATCACTTCATGACTAGCTTTTCAGATCCTGAAATTGGCCTGCGCTGTGAAATAATTCTAAACTTTAGGTAATTGCTGTTTGGTGGTAAAGATACTTGGCAAGAAGACCACCTTTACTTGAGTTTCAGACTTTAATCTGAGTTTGGACTTAGTTATTAGAGATGTAAATATCAAAATGGTTGATAATAGATGGATCATCCTAGAGAAAATTTTAAAAATATCAATCTCTAAGTCCCGTTAGGTACTTTTCTCATTCTCTTACTGTATCTGTTCTTGTGAACAAGCAGTCACTAAGGTGGACCTGATTCACTCTGAATTCAATTTTGAAGGCAAACCTTTTTGGGGCTTGCATGACTTGGCTCTCCATTTTTCAGTCTTGGGGTCAAAATACCTCTTGATTGTGTCCCTCAGTTCTGGATAGATTTCCTCTGTCTTTGCCATTCATGCTGTTAAACTAAGCAGTCATTTTCTTATCTACCTCTCCTGATCAGCTAGGCAGGTTTGTGCTGCTTTTTCAAACTGTTCCTTTACTCTCAGATTCTATTAGAATTAAAGAAGCAAGAATAGAACCAATTGTATATATAGGTTCTGTTGTGAGGTTATAACGCTCCATAACCAAATTGCCTGCAATCAGAACTCTTACTTTTATTATAGGTAGAAATAGCTTATATCATTTGAAATTTTATCTTTTTTAGTTTTGTAATTTCGTGTTACCTTACTTAGGTCATTTTAAAAAGTCTACTTGTTTAACCACTTTGAAATTGTTGATTTAAAGGGGCTATAATCCATAAACAAAACAATTTTTGTTTTATAAAACTATTGTCTTAGAAGATTTTAATACATTTAAGAGGGTTTCATGTCACCGAGAAATATAATTCAAGATTTTAAAACCTCTTTTGAACAAAGGGTACTATCAAATTGAATGTGAAAGTTGATGAAAAACAGACTAAAAGTTTTGAATGACTGCTCACTAAAATTTTACTGCTTAATGTTATTTGTAGCCTTATGTCTTTTTGGAAAATATAATAACATTATTATCAAGGTAATGTTTAATCATTTATCAATACTTTTCAGGTAGGATTTTTGTAGAACTTTTAAGTTTCTTTTTTTAGCATAATAAATTCTGCTTTGATTGTCTAGAATGCTTTTATTTAACTGCTCTGACTTTACCATTTACTAAGTGTTTGCCATGTGTGCCAGGCATTATAATAAGCATTTGATATGCTTTATTACATAGACTTCTTATGATGTAAGGTTTATAATTAGCTCTACTTTATGGATGAAGAAACCGAGGCTTGATGATTTTTTTTTGCTTAGGTCAGACTCTAAGGAGTAGAATTAGAATTTGAACCCAGGTTGGACTTACTGTACACATTATATATGATGGTTATATATAATAAAATGAAGAAAGGCATTAGGGACTCGGCCATCTCAGTTATATACTTGTAAACTAAAAAGAACCAGTTGAGCTATAAAAAGAGATGTATATGTTTGGCTGGTTTATTGTCTAAAGGCTGCAGATAAATGGATAACAGCCTTACTGTTGTGCTAACACTTAGCTTAATGTGTGGTTATTTCTCTTTATTCTGAGAAATTATAGGAAAGATTGGATGCATAATATCTGAAGACTGCAGTGCACATATCTTTGTCCTATCTTCACAGTCTACCAGTTTGTGTGAACCATAGTCATATACTTTGACATGGTCTATTGGACATCAAAGGCGTACATCACTTGCTGTGTGAATATCATGTATCTCCACCCATGAGTGGAAGCAGTTAAACTGGGAATGTCTCTTTGGAGTTCCAGAGAACATTACTCTGTAATATTCTGTATGTACAGTTTTGCTTACTGTTACTGCAAGGAGATAAGGGGTAGAGGCAGTTTGGGTGACTGTGCCTCTATTTATAGTGTTTCTGAATTTTCAGGGGTTTTAGATTGGATACTTTTAGTGGGAAATGGGAAGGAGATGTGTTCTAGTACAAATTTACAGAATTCATTTCCCACAGAAATGATATTTTGTGCACTTCCTGGGACCCAGCTCTTTAAAGCTATTTGATATTTGTGACTGAACTATATGTAAGTACTTAATAGTTACTGCTTTTAAAGGACTAGATTACAGTTCATTGAACTAACCTGTAAGTTGAAGATTGCTTTTACTGGACTATTAAGATGATAGATATTTTAAAATTTTTTAATTAATATTTTTAAATTAGCATATGAAGTTTGATTATGCTGAAGTTGGATATACTAGGAACATGATTTTTAAGCCATACATAATTGAAAGACCCATTTAGTCCTTGACATAAAAAATTTAATCATTTGATACTAAGTGACGTTCTTGAAATATAGAAGTAGTGTTGGCTTTAAACTCATTTATCAGACTGCAGGAGAAAATTTAAATGTGTTAGAGATGTATGATATTTGATCTGTTTCTGATATTTAGTTAAACATTAAAGGGTCAGACACTTTCAATAATGGCATATACGTGAACCTTTTAGAAACAACAAAAAAAGTCCAGGTTAGGACTTATTTTCACCTGTTATACCAGCAAGTGAGCTTTCCTCACCTTGGTTTTTAGCAATGTCTGTTAAGTGGGTAGCAGAGGTTTTTTTGGCCAGTTGTTAAGCAGCTGTTTATTTGGAGTGGGTTATTTCTGTTTCTGGGCCACTCAGAGTATATCAGGATGTTTCCAACTTGTTCTTTGTCTTATTATTTGGCTGATTCTTCACTGCCATATGTGACCGGGCTTCATCTACGGTGAAGTATTGGTGGTGAAAGTAGTGAGCCTGATAGAATTTGCTGACTATCGGATGTAGGGGTGAGTACCAGGAAGAATAGTGGTGGTATTAATGGAGAGCCAATTATATTTATATATTACTCTGTGGAGCCAGTATCTTATCAGTAGAATCTTTAAATTGACAATTTAACTAGTACTTTTAGATTTGTCAATGCTGAGCCTTCTGAATTCTTATTTTAAAAGGGTACCATGCAATGTTTTTTAAATTGAGAAACGAATGAAGTTTTATTGTGTTAAACTACTGAGATCTTGGGATTTGTCGTAGCAACTATCATTACCCTAACTAATGTAGAAATGGGTTTGTTTTGGTTTGTTTTTTTTGAGACAGAGTCTCACACTGTCTTCTGGGCTGGAGTGCAGTGGGGCGATCTCAGCTTACTGCAATCTCTGCCTCCTGTGTTCAAGCGATTGTCCTGCCTCAGCCTCCTGAGTAGCTGGGATTACAGGCGCCTGCCACCATGGCCAGCTAATTTTTTTGTATTTTCAGTAGAGATGGGGGTTTCAGCGTGTTAGCCAGGCTCGTCGCGAACTCTTGACCTTGTGATTCACCCCCCTTGGCCTCCCAAAGTGCTGAAATTATAGGTGTGAGCCACCGCCCCAGCCCAGAAATGGGTTTTTAATCAAGCCAAAAGATAATGTTTTTAGCAGGGCTGGGTAAATAATATTATATTACTTTTTACAAGTCAAATTGAATTGACATCTCAAAATCTGTGCTTTTCCTAATGCTGTAGCTTACAATACCAAAATAACTAGTTGAAAATTTAGTTGATTATTGTCATTTGTTATTAGGTCTAACACATGATTTTCCTGATATTTAAATTATTTATTTATTTATTTATTTTGAGACAGAGTCTCGCTCTGTTGTCCAGGCTGGAGTGCAGTGGCGCAATCTTGGCTCACTGCACCCTCCGCCTCCTAGGTTCAAGTGATTCTCCAGCCTCAGCCTTCCACACCTGCTGCCGCCACGTATTTTTAGTGGAGATGAGGTTTCCACCATGTTGGCCAGACTGGTCTCGAACTCCTGACCTCAAGTGATCCGCCTGCCTGGGCCTCCCAAAGTGCTGGGATTACAGGCGTGAGCCACCGCACCCAGCCCTGATATTTAAATTAAATTCATTGATATTTAAACTGAAGAGGCAGTTTTTTTTTAATGGCATAAAAAGTATCTGGGCAGGCACAGTGGCTCATGCCGGTTATCCCAGCACTTAGGGAGGCTGAGGCGGGCAGATCACCTGAGGTCAGGAGTTCGAGACCAGCCTGGTCAACATGGTGAAACCCTGTCTGTACTAAAAATACAAAAAAATTTGCTGGGCATAGTGTAATCCCAGCTACTCAGGAGGCTGAGGCACGAGAATTGCTTAAGCCTGGGAGATGGAGGTTGCTGTGAGCCGAGATCATGCTACTGTATTCCAGCCTGGGTGACAGAGCAAGACTCTCAAAAAAAAAAAAAAAATTCCAAGTGTTACTTTTTACCTAGTTTAGGCACATGAAAAAATTAGTAAGTTAATTTTTCTGTTTTCTTTTCTTTGTTTCTTTTTTGAGACAGTCTCTCCCTCTGTTGCCAGGTTGGAGGACAGTGGAACGACCTTCGCTCACCTCTCTGCCTCTTGGGCTAAAGTGATCCTCCTACCCCAGTCTACTAAGTAGCTGGGACTACAGGCATGCACAATCATGCCCAACTAACTTTAGTATATTTTGTAGAGACAGGGTCTCACTGTGTTGCCCAGGCTGGTCTTGAACTCCTGGGCTCTAGCGATTCATCTGCCTTGGCCTCCCAAAGTGCTTGGGATTATAGGTGTGAGAAACCATGCCTGGCCGGTTTTTCTGTTTTCAATTACTGTAAAATTAAAGAATACCTTTCCTTTCCTTTTACTTTACTTTATTTTTTATTTCCATAGGTTATTGGGTAACAAGTGGTGTTTGGTTACCTGAATAAGTTCTTTAGTGGTGATTTGTGAGACTGTGGTGCACCCATCACCCGGGCAGTAAACACTGCACCCTATTTGTGGTCTTTTATCCCTCACCCACTTCCCACCCTTTCTCCCTGAGTCCCAGAGTCCATCGTGTCATTCTTATGTCTTTGTATCCTCATAGCTTTAGCTCCCACTTATGAGTGAGAACATACAATGTTTGGTTTTCCATTTCTGAGTACTTCACTTAGAATAATAGTCTCCAGTCTCATCCAGGTTGCTGCAAATGCCATTAATTCATTCTTTTTTATGGCTGAATAGTATTCCATCATACAGATAGATAGATAGATATAGATATATAGATAGATATAGCTATCTCACAGTTTCTTGATCCATTTGTTGATTGATAGGCATTTGGGTTGGTTCCATGTTTTTGCAGTTGCAAATTGTGCTGCTATAAACGTGTGCGCAAGTATCTTTTTATTTTATTTTTTTTGAGATGGAGTCTCGCTCCATCGCCCAGGCTGGAGTGCAGTGGCATGATCTTGGCTCATTGCAAGCTCCGCCTCCTGGGTTCACGCCATTCTCCTGCCTCAGGCCTCCCGAGTAGCTGGGACTACAGTTGCTCACCACCAAGCCCAGCTAATTTTGTTTTTGTATTTTTAGTAGAGACAGGGTTTCACCATGTTAGCCAGGATGGTCTTGATCTCCTGACCTCATGATCCACCCACTTTGGCCTCCCAAAGTGCTGGGATTACAGGCATGAGCCACTGCACCTGGCCGCAAGTATCTTTTTTTGTATAATGACTTCTTTTCGTCTGGGTAGATACCCAGTAGTGGGATTGCTGGATCAAATGGTAGTTTTACTTTCAGTTCTTTAAGGAATCTCCACACTATTTTCCATAGTGGTTATACTAGTTTATATTCCCACCAGCAGTGTACAAGTGTTCCCTGCTCACCACAGCCACACCAACATCTACTATTTTTTTATTTTTTTGATTATGGCCATTCCTGCAGGAGTAAGGTGGTATTGCATTGTAGTTTTGATTTGCATTTCCCTGATCATTAGTAATGTTGAGCATCTTTTCATATGTTTGTCGGCCATTTGTATATCTTCTTTTGAGAACTGTCATGTCCTTAGCCCACTTTTTGATGGGATTTTTTTGTTTTTTTTTCTTGCTGATTTGTTTAAGTTCCTTGTAGGTACTGGATATTAGTCTTTCATCAGATGATTAGATTATAAAGATTTTTTCCCACTCTGTGAGTTGTCTGTTTACTCTGCTGACTGTTCCTTTTGCCATGCAGAAGTTTGTTAGTTTAAGTCCCAACAATTGATCTTTGCTTTTATTGCATTTGCTTTTGGGTTCTTGGTCGTCCTTGCCTAAGACAGTGTCTAGAAGGGTTTTTCCAATATTATCATCTATAATTTTTATAGCTTCGGGTCTTAGATTTAAGTCCTTAATCTGTCTTGAGTTGATTTTTGTATAAGGTGAAATATGAGGATCCAATTTCATTCTTCCACATGTGTCTAGCCAATTATCGCAGCACCGTTTGTGTAAAAGGGTGTCCTTTCCCCACTTCTTGTTTTTGTTTGCTTTGTCAAAGATCAGTTGGCTGTAAGTATTTGGGTTTATTTTTGGGTTCTCTATTCCTTCCATTGGTCTATGTGCCTGTGTTTGTATCAGTACCATGCTGTTTTGGTGAGCATGGCCTTACAGTATAGTTTGAAACCAGGTAATGTGATGCCTCCAGATTTGTTCTTTTTGCTTTGTCTTCCTTTGGCTCTGTGGGCCCTTTTTTGGTTCCATATGAATTTTAGAATTTTTTTTTCTAAATCTGTGAAGAATGATGGTGGTATTTTGATGGGAATTACATTGAATTTGTAGATTGCTTTTGGTAGTAGGGTCATTTTTACAATATTGATTCTACTCATCCATGAGCATGGGATGTGTTTCTATTTGTGTTGTCTGTGATTTATTTCAGCAGTGTTTTGTAGTTTTCCTTGTAGAGGTCTTTTGCCTCCGTGGTTAGGTATATTCCTAAGTATTTTATTATTTTGCAGCTATTGTAAAAGGGGTTGAGTTCTTATTTTGATTCTCCGCTTGGTTGCTGTTGGTATATAAAAGTGCTACTGATTTGTGTACATTAATTTTGTATCCGGAAATTTTGCTGAATTCTTTTATTAGTTCTAGGAACTTTCTTTCTGGAGGAGTCTTTTGGATTTTCTAGGTAAATGATTATATGATCATCAAACAGCGACAGTTTGACTTCCTCTTTACCAATTTGGATGCCCTTTATTTCTTTCTCTTGTCTGATTGGTCTGGCTAGGATTTCCAGTACTATGTTGAAAAGGAGTGGTGAGAATGGACATCCTTGTCTTGTTCCAGTTCTCAGAGGGAGTGTTTTCAACTTTTCCCCATTCAGTATTATGTTGGCTCTGGGTTTGTCATGGATGGCTTTTATTATATTGAGGTATGTCCCTTGTATGCTGATTTTGCTGAGAGTTTTAATCATAAAGCAATGCTGGATTTTGTCAAATGATCTTTCTGCATCTATTAAGATGATCATGTGATCATCTTATTTTTAATTCGGTTTATGTGGTATATCAGATTTATTAATTTGGGTTTGTTAAGCCATGCCTGCATCACTGGTATGAAACCTACTTGATCATGGTAGATTATCTTTTTGATATGTTATTGGATTTGGTTAGCTTTTATTAAGAATATCTTTCCTTTTAAAACTTCATAGTGGCTGGTCATGATGGCTCATACCTGTAATCCTAGTACTTTGGGAGGCTGAGACTGGTGGATCACTGGAGCCGGGGAGTTCTAGACCAACTAGGGCAGCATGGCAAAACCCTGTCTTTACCAAAAAAAAAAAAAAAAAATACATATATATATGTATATATATATATATACACACACACACATATGTATATATACACATATATACACACACATATGTGTATATATACATACACGCGCAAAAAATAGCCAGGTGTGATAGCACATGCCTGTAGTCCCAGCTACTCAGGAGGCTGGTGTGGGAGGATCACTTAAGCCTCAGGAGGCAGCGGTTGCAGTGAGCTGATACCATGCCACTGTACTCCAGGCTGGGTGACAAAAAACCAAAAACTTCAGATTATTTGAAGGCATTTGAATATTCAATTGAAAGTAACAGTTTTTCTTAATGCAGATATAATTCACATACTGCAAAATTTGCCCTTTTAAAGTATATGTCCCAGTGGTTTTTAGTACTTCACAAAGTTGTGCTGTCATAATCACTATCTAATTCTAGAATATTTTCATCACCCCAGAAACTCCATACCTATTGGCAGTCACTCCCCATTCTTTTTTCTGCCAGTCTGCTAATCTACTTTCTGTTTCTTTTTTTTTTTTCTACTTTCTCTTTCTATGGATTTGCATAGTCTAGACATTTCATATAAATAGAATCATAGTTATATGGATTTTTGTGCCTGCTATCTTTAACTTGGCATAATGTTTACAAGGCTCATCTACATTTTAGCATGTGTCAGTATTTCATTCCTTTTTATGGCTGAATAGTATTCTGTGTGTGCATATATTTATATACACCATATTTTGTTTATCCATTTGTCAGCTGATAGACATTTGGGTTATTTCTACTTTTTTTTGACTATTATGAATAATGATGCTATGAACATTCTTGTACAAGTTTTTATGTGCACATATGTTTTCCATCATTTTTGGTATGTACCTAGCAATGGAACTGGGCATATATTGTGTCATAGGGCAACTGTATGTTTAACTCTCTGAGACACTGCCGAACTTTTTTTCCACAGTGGCTACACCCTTTTACATTCCTACCAGCAACATGTGAAGGGTCTAGTTTCTCTGCATCCTTGCCCATACTTGTTTTTGCTTTATGTATTTTGGGGGTTACTATGTAATTTTGTTACATTTTTATGTTCTACATTTCTGAAAATTGATGTGACCTTGCTATGGAAAGATAAAACCATTTTTTCAAAGTTGACTACTAATTTAAAGAAAAAAATACTACAATACTAATATATGATTGCTTCTTTATCATAATTTGCTAATATCAGTATCATTTGTAGAAATGAATCAGATGAATTTAGCACCAGCAAGTGTTTTAAGTTAGTGTTGTAATTCATAGATTATTTCATTTCTATTTTTCTTGATTACATGTAAAATAACTAATTTAACAAACTTCAAATTAGGTGGTTTCTCCAAGTCTATGTAAGCAGTTTTGGACTCATGACACCTCATTTAGTAAATCTACACTTAGCATGTACTCTGTCAGGCACAGTAGTGGGCTATGGGAACACAGTGACAAGCAAGATGGCTATGGACCCTTTATTCTTGGCACTTTTATTTAAGGAAAAAAAAAAAACACATGTTGGCATAATTAGAGGTTGTGGTTTGTGTTACGAAGGATATAAACAGGATGTGTGAGAGGGAATACTATACTGTAGATTTGTTAAGTCAAGGAAGACCTCGCTGAGGGGGTGATTTTAAAACTAAAATCTAAAAGGTTATTAAGAGTCAGGTATGGCCGGGCACGGTGGCTCAAGCCTGTAATCCCAGCACTTTGGGAGGCCGAGACGGGCGGATCACGAGGTCAGGAGATCGAGACCATCCTGGCGAACACTGTGAAACCCCGTCTCTACTAAAAAATACAAAAAACTAGCCGGGCGAGGTGGCGGGCGTCTGTAGTCCCAGCTACTCGGGAGGCTGAGGCAGGAGAATGGCGTGAACCCGGGAGGCGGAGCTTGCAGTGAGCTGAGATCCGGCCACTGCACTCCAGCCCCGGCGACAGAGCAAGACTCCATCTCAAAAAAAAAAAAAAAAAAAAAAAAAAAAGAGTCAGGTATGTAAGAGCTGGGGGAGAATACAGCAGGCGGGTGTCTGAATTGAGAAAGAGCTTGAGATCTAAGTGAATGTCAGTTTGGCTCCTAAGGAGGAAAGAATACTACTGGGGAGTTTGGAGAGAGACAGAAGCCAGATCTGGCCATGGAAAGGAATTTGAATTAAATCCATTGTAGTGGGACTCCATCAGAGAGTGACAGGATTGATATAAGTTTTTTTGTTTTGTTTTGTTGTTTTTGTTTTTTGTTTTTTTGAGACAGGGTCTTCCTCTGTCTCCCAGGCTGGAGTGCAGGGGGAGTGATCATAGCTCACTGTAGCCTTGAACTACTGGGCTCAAGTGATCCTCTCACCTCATCCTCCCAAGCAGCTGGAACTACAAGCGTGCCCTACCACACCTGGCTACATTTAAAAACATTTTTTGAGGAGATGGAGTCTTGCTCTGTTGCTCAGGCTGGTCTTGAACTCCTGGCTCCAGCAGTCCTTCTGCCTCAGCCTCCCGAAGTGCTGGGATTACAGATGTGAACCACCATGCCTGGCTGATTTAAGTTGTTAAAAGATCACTAGAGCTGCTGACTGTAGAATGGAAGAAAACCAATTAAAAGGTTATTGCAGATGACCAGGCAAGAAATGATGGTTTAGATTAGGGTAATGACAGTGTAGGTGGAAAGAAGTAGACTGATCTGAGAGGGACTTTTGGAGATAGAGTCTATAGGATTTGACTGTGGTTAGATATGGGAGGCAAGGCAAGAGAAAGAAAAGTTGAGGATGATGCCCAGGTTTTTGGCTTAAACAATTGGTCACAGGTTGTTACAGGATAGGGAAGAAATAAGAGGAAAGATTTGGGGAATTGGGAATTGAAATGCATTGTAGAATTTGAGTTGCCTATTAAAATATATGAAGATGTCAAATCTCTTAACAGTTGGGTATATGAATCTGGGTCTGAGAGGGTGAGGCCTTGGACAGAGAGACAAATTTGCGACTTGTGTGAAGAACCCTAACGTTTAGAATTGGATGGGAAATTTAGCAAAGACTCTGGCAGGGCAAAAACCAGTGATATGAATGAAATGTACACATGCCTACTAATGGTTTTTCTAAACCTTGATTCCTCTTCTAGAGAAGCAAATGATAAAGGCTGTGGTGTCTGTCTTTCTCCTTGCAAAAGTCAGAAACTTTTGCTGGGTGCTTTTGCATCTTTTCCTCCTACTGCTGACGGACTTGCTTAGCTATTGCCTAACCTTTCTGTTTAGTAGGTGTAGGTGGTTTTAAAAAAGAAGGACTTGGAGATAAGGGATTACCAGTCTCTTTCTGGGATACTAGTCATACTACTTTAGTTAGCTATATTTTGGGTTAAATACAATATGTGTGTGCTAGCTTTTAAATTTAATAATTATTTGTATGTGTGCGACCCATAGTTTCAGGACTAGGAATTCTCAAAATCTTTTGAGTTTTTATCTTGATAAAAAATTAATATTATCAATAATCTGGATAATCACTTTATAGCTATCATGAGATTTCAGTACCTCTATTTTTAACTAAATGCTTTTCCTAAATTTATTTAACTTGTATTGCATTGCAAAGTTTTCCAAGCTTTGGCTTTTGAAGTCTCTGACTGAAAATGACCTATTGTTTCTGTGAAAAATTTGTTTTAAACCTGTCTACTCACAAATTATGGGAGTAAACATTTTAAGTAGGACTGCCAGTGTGCGCCATTTATGTATATTTTGATCAGTAGTCCCAAATACTGAGTTTTCCAGCATATTTTTTCCCTATCTTGCTTAGAAGTGATGCTTTTGATAAAATATCTGAGAAATTCCATTACTATTACAGTTTAATAGGAAAATGGAGATTATCCATGTAGAAAGCAGATAATATATTAACATCTAGAAGTAGTTGGTAAATACTACATTCTTTCACTGAAAATTAAAAAAGTAAGTTAGATAACTTATATTTTGGACATGGACTTCTTTTGACTAATATGGAAGTATTTTTTCTCATAGAGAAGGTAAAATTAATTAAAAGATTTCCTTTTGTTGTTTATAGATGTCATTTTAAACTGAGACTTTAGGCTGGGCATGGTGGCTCATGCCTGTAATCCCAGCACTTTAGGAGGCTGAGGTGGGCGGATTACTTGAGGCCAGGAGTTTGAGACCAGCCTGGCCAACATGGTGAAACCCTGTCTCTACTAAAAATACAAAAATTAGCAGGGTGTGGTGGTGCATGCCTGTAAACCCAGCTACTCGGAAGGCTGAGGCAGGAGAATTGTTTGAACCTGGGAGGTGGAGGTTGCAGTGAGCCAAGATCGTGCCACTGCGCTCCAGCCTGGGTGACAGAGCGAGACTGTCTCAAAACAAAAAAACAAAAACAAAGAAAACACCAAAAAAACTGAGACTTCAAAGTTCTAACGTGAATTGGGACTTTGTTTTTTTTTTTAAATCATGTGAAGTGACAGTCATTGCAACTTTAACCCAACCTGTTTTAGCAGCATCCATATCATGTTCTTATGCATAATGAATATACACAGCCTGCTGTTAGTCAGTCAACTTTTCGGTACTTTTCCATAATCTCATTAGAGCCTCATGAAACTGCATGATGTGGGAGGAGCAGGTACTAGAAATTAGCACCTAATGTTATTTGAATACTCAGTAGGCATTGTGTTCTGTTCTAGTTTATGTGCATTTCCATTGTTACGAAAATGAAGCCCTGTGAGATACAAACTCTTATTGCCCTTATCTTACAGATAAGGAAACCGAGGCACAGAGTGCTGGTGATGGGATATTGTATAAGTTTTTTATCATCTCTTTACCTACATCTGTCATATTGTGCTGTAAGTCCAACTCCTCTGCACAAGACCCCCATCCCTTATTAGCTACTGAAGGACATTGCTCTTGAAATTGTTTTTCTCTCTTGCATCATCAGTTTTTTCCTTTCTACTGAATTACTCCTATTGGCATACAAACACGTTATTTCTCTCTTGAATAAACAAAAGCACGAAAGAATAAAACAAACCAAAAGCAAGACCCTCTCTTGATCCCATTTCCCTTCTAGCTGTTGTCCTGTTTCTTCCTTTAAGTGCAAAATTGTTTATAAGTTGTATATATTTGCTGTCTCTATGTGTCTCTCCTTTTCTCTTTAATCAATTCCAGTTAGGTTTTTATTCTGCTACACCACCAAGATTACCATTATCAATGTCATTAATGATCTCCTTGTTGCAGGATGCTGTGGGAAAATATAGAGATAAATAGAATAATATGAAGGGAGGACACTGTGCGTAATAATGAAAGTCTAGAAACGCTCAAATATCCATTAACAAACTGTAGTACTTTCATATAATGGAGCATTGTGCATTAGTTAAAAAGAATGGGGAAATATTTTTATGCTGCTAAGCAGTAATCTCTCTGGTTTATTAAGTGAGAAAACAAGATGCAATAGAGTAAGTGTACTGTACTACTTTTTATGTAAGAAAAGGAGGAAAATAGCAGTATGTGTGTATTCAGCTTTGTTGTTAAGCATTGTAAGGGCAATTCAAAATCATGGAACAAGGACAGAACTAAAGCCTCTTTGAATGCACCTTGTTTATAGTTTTTACCTTACCGCCATTTTTTTGTTATATATAATTATAAAATAATAGAGAAATCTCTAAATGAAAACACAAGAATTAAAAAACGTCAGGATGGTGACACAGTTACAAGAATTATTATTTCAAGTAACTTTGAAACACTGTATTTTGCCTAGTGACCTATATCCTAAGGACAGAGAAGATCAATAAGAAATCTTAAACTTTGTTCAGTATTGTTAGTAACAATCTTGTTATTGTTATTTTGAGATTACATATAGTAGGATAAAACAAATAAGTACATTTGCTAATGGCATGTATTTATTAATGTCATTAGCAAGAAAGATTTTCAGGGTAAGAAGATACAAATAAAATGAGTGAATACTATTTAATTGGAAATGTCACAATGAACTCAGGATTTAAGTTTCTCTTTATAAAAATAGATTATTTTCTAGCTCTGCTTACCGAAGAAGTAATGACAAGTAAAAATCAGTACTCATAGCTCCCAGATTTTGGTCTTTAGATACCGTTTCCCATTAAAATGAATCATGAATCCTGGAGCAATGGCTGATTCCAGGTCTGGGGCGTGAAATGTGTGAGATGAACTTCTGGGGCATTTTGTGCCTGAGAGCAAGGAAGCTGCTATTAGAGATGACAGAGATCATGTTAAAATGCAGGAGCCACCTTGTAGGGACTCCTACTGGTCAAAAAGGGTGCAATTTGAGGTCCCCCTTGTCAAATGTGTGAGATGAACTTCTGGGGCATTTTGTGCCTGAGAGCAAGGAAGCTGCTATTAGAGATGACAGAGATCATGTTAAAATGCAGGAGCCACCTTGTAGGGACTCCTACTGGTCAAAAAGGGTGCAATTTGAGGTCCCCCTTGTCAAGGTCCCCCTTGTCTTCTTGTCATACAAAAAGGAATTGGAATCTCATCAGCCCTCTAGATCTAACTACATTGTACAGGAACTACAGAACATGCGGAGCAATACCAGGAGGATACAGTTTGCCTAATCAGACTGGAAAGTTCTATGAGACGAACAATTTCTTCAACACGTGAATAGCCTGGGAAAAATTTTTTAAAAATAGAAACTGTTAAAAGATTAAAAGAGGCATAACAGCCAAATTTTGTGTGTGAACTTTATTTGGATTCTGATTCAAATAATCTTTAAAAAACATTTTTGGGCAAGTGGGAAGAGTTGAGCTGCACTGGATATTACATATTAAGGAATTATTTGTTGAATGTAGTAACATTATGGTTATTATAAAACTTACTGAATTTGTACAGGTGAAAAGAAATGATGTGTCATATTGCTTTAAAATACAGTACTCAGCTGGGTACAGTGGCATATATCTGGAGTCCCAGCTATTCCAGAGATTGAGGCGGGAGGATTACTTGAGCCCAGGAGTTCGGGGGCTGTAGTGTGTACCATGATAGCACCTGTGAATAGCCACTGCACTTCAGCCTGGAAAACAGAGTGAGACCCTGTCTCTCTCTCTCTCTCTCTCTCTTTTTTTTTTTTAATTAAAATACAGTATTCTCTTTGAAGAAAATAAAAAGAAATGAGGGATGGATGAGACAAGAATAGCAGAATTTGGTAATTGTTGAAGCTGGGTACTTGAGAGTTCTTGAAGATGGTATCTGTGGGTTCATTTTATTCCCTCCACTGTATGTATGTTTGAGAATTTTTATAAAGGAAAAAAATTCACAAAAAGAGACTGATGTCCTTTATGCAGAGTGATGATATGACATAAAAGTATCTATTTATTAAATGTTTGGTCTGGTAAAAAAGTGATAGTTTATGATGACTGTAATACTGAAGAAGCTTCTTTAGGTTCCAGTTGTAATAACTACATTATAGAGATTTATAAAGCATTGCATAATTCATTTTGGGCAGGAATTAAATCATTGATTGTATATTTAGCATTCAACTTATGGTCGTATAGTTGGCCATTCAGTGCCTATAAGGATATAGGAAAAAACAAACTCAGTTTCTCTTATGCTCCACAACACTCAATACAGAATTCTTCTGTAATGTCTGGTCACCAAAATGTGTGGGGATTTCTCTCCAACAACAAGGAGTTCTGCAGATAATTCTCCAGAGGACACCAGCTGAATGTCCTTTAATTCAGTTTACTTCTGACACGATCTACCTGGAGATAGATTCCACAGGTTGAGGGCTCAATCCCACAAGACTGCCCCCCTTCATATGTGATCCCAAGCACAGGTTGTGGCCTGTGTTTTTGACCAGCTGGTTATAAATTGGGGTTCCCGTCACCCCCTCCTGGGGTTCAATTAATTTGTTAGTGCAGCTCACGGAACTCAAGGAAACATGTTAACTTACATTTGCTCACTTATAAAGGATAGTATTACAAAGGATACAAATGGAAGAGAGATGCATAGGACTGGGAGAAAGGGCTCAGAGCTTCCATGCCCTTTCTGGGCCCATCCACTCTCGAGGAACTTCGACTCTTTCTCCTATGCTGGAGCTCTCAGAACTCCGTCCTTTTGGGTTTTTATGGAAGCTTCATTAGATAGGCATGATTGATTAAATCATTGGCCGTTGGTTTATCAACTCGACCTTAAGCCACTCTCCCTTTCTGGAGGTTGGGGGTGGGGGTGGGACTGAAAGTTGCAAACTTCTAATCACTTGGTTGGTTCCCCTGGCAACCAGCCTCCATCCTGGGGCAGTGTAGGGTCCCCCAGCCACCAGTTGTCTTATTAGCACACTAAAGATACTCATCGTTCTGAAGATTCCAAGGATTTTAGGAGCTCTTTGGCAGAAAACAACATGAAAACCAAATATATTTTACAATACCACAGTGCTCCTCTCTCTCTTTCTGTCTCTCTCTATATAAACAGAAACCTTTATATATAAATATAAAGGTTGTAAGACTTATGATTTTAAAACCTGTGCATTGTATTTGATTGTTTATATATAGGAGTTTGTACATGTGCATTTGAGGAATGGTACACTCCAAAATGCTTCCAGGAGAAACTGGAATATGTGTAATGGTTAAGTATCTTGGAAGGATAGCTATACCTTTGGTGTGTAAGGATGCCTGAACCACAGATCTTAGTATGATAATTTCTATTATGGCTAGTTTTAGTATAAGAATACCCTTTTGTAGTAGCTATGTTGAATACATAGTCTTAAAAATTGTTATGGTTGTGGCTTGGATTTGGCATATTTAAGAATTACTGATATGGCTAGTATTTGTTTTGATAAAATGCAAAGAACATTCACCTGTTTTGCAGTTATTAAATAGGCCTTATATGGAGTATATACAGATGCTTTAATTTTACATAAGTTCATATTTTGGTTGCATATAGAGATGGCAACTGACTCTCCATGCACTTGTGTTGATTTTTCTTTAGTCTTGTGTTTTTGAAAAGCTTAACAAAGGTATTTGTGAGAGTGGTAGGAATAATAATTAGTAAGTAAATTTGTAACTAAATCTAAATGGCTCTTGAATTAAAACCAGTAAATTGTTCTGCACAATGTTAGGAAGAAAATAAGTCATATATTATCTTAGATGAAAAATTGACAAAATAAGGCAAAATGATTCTGGTGACCTTGAAATTTTATCCTACTGTTGACTATTAATATAAGGCCAACCACTTTCTCATTTATATAGTCTTGAAGATTTTTTAATGATAGTCATATATGCATTGCATTATGGTTGAAAAGACAGACTTCCAATTTACCTACCTCCCCCCACCCCGCCAGGATAATATTAATTATCTGTACTTTATTATAGCTGCAATAGATAAATTACCATTTGCTGAACTCTTAAATGTTTTTTCTTAAGTAGAATTTGGAAAAACAAAAGTTCTTTAATTGTGTCAGTTTTCTGCTTACTTGTGCCTAAAGGGAGTTTTATTTTACCCATAATTAGGCATGTTATTCCCAACCTTCAATTTGCGTAATTAGAAAAGTTGAATTCTTTTCTTTGTCCCATTTCTTAGTTGACGAAGGATCAGAGATTGGTGTATTCGGGCAGACTGCTTCCCGATCATCTGCAGCTGAAAGACATTCTCAGAAAAGTAAGCTTTTCTATCACTATTTGATACCAGATACATTCAGAATGTGAGAGGAGCTATGTTCTGAAATTGTATTCAACCAGTTCAGTTTTTAGATACTTAAAATCAATCCCTTTGGGTAGCATAACAAGTAAAGATAAATTAGAAAGTAACATGATAGTTTCTTGCTAGTTTAGGTAACGGTTCTGTATATTCATCTGATAGTTAAATCTAAAGTAGGATTATGTATTCGTGGTCAGGTATTTGTCATTTTTTGTAAGAAAATGCTATTGACGTCAGTAGTGCAGAAGTAGAATGTTCAGTAGTGGTGACGGATTTTCATTGATAACAGTCTTTCCTCTAAATCTCCTTTTTGCCAGCTGCATCATATTTTTATACAAATTGTGTGAGTTGGGAGTTTAATTTCGGGAGGAAATTAACTGGTCCATCAGTTAGCAAACTTTGTGGGTGCTCAGAGCTAAAATATATTTCAATACATTTTTATATTTCAATATTTTCAATAAAATCAGCTTGAAGGCTACTTATTTTAGTGGTAGCTTTTAGCTCATGTTCGTTTGTGGAATTTATACTTATAGAGCTTTTCAGCATTTGAAATGTTGCTTTTTGTTGGTGAGTATAGCAGAATTGAATTTCTTCTATGTTTTGCCTTAGCTCTTTGACTTAAACTGTTGTTGTGAATATTCCTTATCTAATTTAGAAGATCTGTATCTTCTCCTGTATGTTTATGATCACCTGTGGGAAACTTTAAAAAAAAATTAGTATATTCCTTCTGCTTAGACAGTTGACATTTTAGCTTTGCCAGTGTGACTTCTTGCTGTTACTGGAATTATGTAGTTTCAAATTGCTAACATGGTGCAATACCCACTCCCTCAAAAATAGCGGATTTTGCAGCAGGTTTTTTTGTCTTTTTTCTTTCTTTCCTCTTTTTTTTTTAAAGACATACATTATTACCCAAAGCCTGTAGTTTATGTTTAGGGTGCACTCTTGTGTTGCACATTCTGTGAGTTTTGGCAAATATATAATGACATGTCTCCACCAGTATAGTATCATTTAGAATAGCCCTGGAAACCTCTGTGTTCTGGCTGGTCTTTTTTTTTTTTTTTTTTTTTTTCTTGTTTTTATGCTGGTGCTCAGAAATAAAATATATTTCAATATAGTCCTTTCTGCCATCTGCTCTTTGAAATACAAATACATTAATTGTTTTACCCCAAGGATAGCTTAAATCTGCACATGAAGACTTTTAAAAAGATTTTTGCCGCCAGAAATGGTTTCAGGCCAGACAACTTAAAATAAAAACTGCCTCAGTCAAAGAACTCTTGTGCCCCTGTATAAAACATGTTGAGTAATATGTTTATATTTTAAATAGTTCTTTCAACTGTTTTTGTTAAAGTCAATGTACCCCTTTACTTTTTTCAGTTTAAATGCTGCCATTAGTTTTACCTATTTAGTCACAAAATGTTTTATGGAAACATTCCCAAGATAAATAAATTCTGTGAATTAATTGTGATTAATAATGACCTTTTGGAACTACGTTTCTAAGGATCAACATCTTATACTTGTATGCTTGTTAATATTCTGTATTAAGAAGCTAAGAGGGGCATTGAAAATTAGGAGTGTCTTCAACCTCCTTTGCCAGACATACCTTCTGTCGTGCTGTCTCTGAAGCCTTTCTTTAGCATTCTAACCCTAAACTTCTTCCTCCAAACTCCTAAAGTAATTAAGGTTGGACTTCTCAGTTTCACGCAAAAAAGACTGTTCTCTGTTTCTGTAATTGTGCTGTAGTGCACAAGTCTACTCTCTTAACAATATCATGAGCCTCTTGAAGGAAGGGCCTGTTGTACCCTTTCTTGGATTTGCCTCCAAATTTAAGCACAATTATAGGTTCATGGTAGGCAAGTGATACATTCTTAGTTTCTAGTAACTTTTTTTCCCTTTCTCATCGTTTGGGCATCTTTCTTTCTGCTCCTTTTTCTTTGTCATTCTGTTCTTTTCTTTTTCTAAAACTTGCTGACTCATCCCTCATTGTTCTTTGTCCTCCTTTATTCCTCCTTTCCTTTCTCCGTCTTATTTGCTAGCTTTATGTCTCAGTATAAATACATATGCTCTGATCTCACTAAGCTAAAATGCCAGCCCTAATCGTTATTTGTTACGTTTTTCTTCGGTCATATTTGTAAGTTTATGGAAAAACATGGGATATTTACAGAATATAGTTTAAATGTATGTTTTATATCTGCTTATAGGTGTTATAGATGAAAATAGTTTTTGACTCCAAAAAGAGTAAAAAAATCACCTTGCTAAAATTAAGGCAAACATGATTATGATGAAGTTATTTGAGTTTCTTTTATGGTTGCTAAGCCTCAAGTGATGGAAATATGTAAACTGTAAAAAGTTTAAGATGCTAGATGTTTTCATGCTGAAATGATAGATTGTGCTGATACAACTTTCACAACATTGTTTGCTTTAAGACTGCTTTGTATGCAAAATAATTTTTTAATACAGCAATTAGAGTATTTAGATCATTTTCCAAGTATGGAGAAGATTTGAATTCAAAAGGATCCCAAATAAAATGACAAATTTACCTTCAAATGATAACAATTTATCAGTAATAGAACGGCGAGGCTGTAAAGGGACCTAAGTTTTAAGTATTTCAGTTTAGCTACTGACTTTTTGAACTGTACATTTTGTAGTACTACCCTTTAAATGTAATCTTCTTTAATTTTAGCAAGATGAGTATCATATGGTTCATCTAGTATGTACTTCTCGGACTCCTCCCAGTTCTCCAAAATCCAGCACCAATAGAGAAAGTCGTGAAGCATTGGCATCCAGCAGCAATTCTGTGAGTTGTTTTGGGAGGAGTAAACGTTGAACTTTTCTTCTTCTTCATCTTCTTCTTATTTTTTGCCTCTAAAAACTAAATGAAAAACAGAACAATTGGAGCTTGTGGATTTTGAGATTGTGTTTTGAACTAAAGTTAGACATTTTGTAAAGTTTACCATTTTGAAAGGTCTAATACGCAGTCTTATCCCTTGACGTCTGTTCACCATGAGTTATAATTTGCTGTATGGCAGGTCAGTAATAGATTTCATCTTCAAAGGTTTGATTACTGGAATACTTAGAAAACGGAATTATGTTATGGTTATATAATATAAATTCTTAGGCCAATGATATTTCAGAAATATGCCAGGTATTTAAAATAGTATATTTGATTCAAGGTAGATTAAATTGTTTAAAATTTAAGTACCCTAAGTCTTCTTGAAGTAGATGACTTGGTCAAGGATTTTGTTTTTTAAAAATGACTGGATTTGGGTGTACCTTCCACCTGCTTGGGGAGGTAATACTTAATGTGCTAATTTCTTTCAGACTTGGGTATTCATTCCTCCATCCTTATTTTTCCATCTGCCTAAAATTGTTTTGGAAATGTTTTGTAATAGTTGACTTTCTCAATTTAGACATTTTCTATAAATTTCAAAGACATTGTCCTCAGTCCTCTTATGTTATTTTTGATTTCCCATAAAGGCTTTCTATGACACCTTTGCAGGTAAGAGGATTGGGTGAGTGGAAGCTTGCTTTCAACTTCTTGAGCAGGCAGGGAACTTGTATACTACTAAGTATGCTTTCCTTGTCAAGAATCCAGCCAAAGCTTGAAAGAGAGCACAAATGACAGGGGTGGGAACTAGTTGAAAGGTCTCTCAATAGATACTAGTTAACTGCTGCTTTAAGAAACTAGCTTCTCCAGTTGCTGTATTTAATTAGTATTCTCTTTAATGGTAAGTATTTCCTAGTACCAGCCATGGGAATTTAGCACATTAAACTAAATAAAATATGCCTTGTCAAAACACCCAAGGGTCTTTATATGTTTCCTGTCTTGGCATGGAAAGGCACAGACATTGGCATTGGCACAGAGTTTTTTTTGTAGTTGTCGGACACAGTTGCATTGCTCCAATTTTTGTTCGGAAACAACCCTCTGACTTTGACTTATCCAGTGGGTTGCTCAGCCATGATTTTGTATCTTTAGTGAGTATATTTGTTTTTTTCAGAGTGTTATGAAAGCCTGAAAAGTATCAAAGGAATGTTAAGTTGAATTCACCTTAATTTTTCATGGTTCAGAAATTTCAAGGGATTTGAAAATGTTTTAAAGATCTAATCATAAAATAATTACCTAATAAGGTCAGAAATCATTAGTTCTAGAGAAATTAGGTTGTGCTGCCAAATGACTAGGCTTTTCTTCTAATAATTGTATTAATGAGCACCATATTATGATGGCCCATTTAATGAGAAATCTTGCCAAAAAAGCAGCCTTTCCCAGTTTATGTTTCTAAGAATCCAGACTCTTTAGTAAGATATTTGATATCTATTGTGTGTGAAGTAACATTTTAAAGTAAGTTTTTGTTAGTCTTGCAAAAGACTGGTGTGGGCTGTTTTGCAAAAGACTGTTTTGGACCTTTCACATGGCAGGACTTAGCATGGGAGTCATGCAGAAAGACATCCTGTCAATAGGAAGGCAGTACGGGTAAAAGACAATTTAACAAACTTGTTAAAGGAAGGATGTTAAAATAATACTGTACCTAGCTTTTTAAAGTGGAAGAACTGTAATTTATGTAAAATGTAACTGTGTTTTAAATGTACATGAAACACTTGACAAACTATTTTTAAACAAATTGGGATGGTCTTCAGGGACTTATATTGTTTACGGTTACTGAATCCATGAGCACGAGATTAAACAAATTTGAGCATGAGAATAAAAAAACCCGATTAACATTTTGATCTTCATAGTTCATTTTGTAAAAAAGTAATATTTGTTGGTGATTTCTATAAACTAATAGAATTTTAGAACTGAAAGGAATCTTGAAAATTTAGTCCAATCTCATTTTCTGTAGGAAAGTGGAGACTCTGAGAGGTTAAGTGAACCTTTAAGGTTATACTTCTTGTTAATGTCAGAGATAACACTAGATTTTAGATCTTTTGATTTCTAGCCTGTTTTTCATTACTTTAAACCAATGTGTTACCAGTAGGATGTTGTACAGTCCTTGACACATAGTAACTGTTTAAATGACTCAGTAATTAGTACCATTTATTGAACACTTTATATGTGTTAGGCGTCATGAAAGGAGCTTTGTAGGCCGGGCGCGGTGGCTCAAGCCTGTAATCCCATCACTTTGGGAGGCCGAGACGGGCGGATCACGAGGTCAAGAGATCGAGACCATCCTGGCTAACACGGTGAAACCCCGTCTCTACTAAAAAATACAAAAAACTAGCCGGGCGAGGTGGCGGGCGCCTGTAGTCCCAGCTACTCGGGAGGCTGAGGCAGGAGAATGGCGTAAACCTGGGAGGCGGAGCTTGCAGTGAGCTGAGATCTGGCCACTGCAGTCCAGCCTGGGCGACAGAGCGAGACGCCGTCTCAAAAAAAAAAAAAAAAAAAAGAAAGGAGCTTTGTGTGCATTAATTTAATCATGTGAAAAGAGCTTTTTTGCATTAACTCAATCCTCAAAATTTAATATGCTTATTTTGTGTATTATTCTGCTCCTCAGCCATTTCTAGTTGAAAAAATGGAATATTTTAATTTAATTAAGCAGTTTTGATAAGTTTTGACTTATCAAAATTAAAGTATCATACTGGACACAAGATTTAAAACAGCAAATTTATGAAATTTAGTTGTTTTGCAGAGGTATTTCATAAATACATTTTTAGTAATGTGCCTGCAATTTTATGATTGTAAAGAACTAAATCTCCTTTTAAAAATTATACATTTTTGTTTGTAGAGTTCAGATCATTCAGGATCAACAACTCCATCATCTAGTCAAGAAATGTTGTCTTTAGCTGCGGGTTCTTCCTCGGAAGGATTGAGGCAGCGTACCCTTCCACAAGCACAAACTGACCAAACACAGAGTCACCAGTTTCCATATGTGATGCAAGGGTAAGTGAAATTGTGGTAGCTATGGAATGTGATTGGGGCCCCCTAAAAATGAGTTCCTTTTGATTTTCACCATAGCCTCTTTGCAGCAATTAAAGTACACTTTAAATTTATTCATATACTTGATTTTGTATTTTGAGAACTAGAGGGTTAAGAAAAGCACTGCTGTTGAAACCTGGCTGCACATCAGAATCATGTAGGACAGCGCTTTCGGTCTTGAATGTTTGTCCTAATCACTGGGAGACCTCGCTGAGCTGCAGGTTTGTATTCAATAGGTATGATGCAGCCTGAGAATCTGCATTTCTGACAAGCTCCCAGATGATGCTGATGCTTCTGATGTTTGGACCACACTTTGAATAGCAAGGATCTACGTAACTAATTTTTTTTTTACTCAGTCTCATTAGAGATCTACTCAATTTAGTCTTCAGGGGAGTGTGGTTGAGTGAAGGTATATTTGGAAGAGGACAGATCCCAGCAATCTGTTTTTAAAAGTTTTTAAAAGTTCCACAAGTGTATCTGATCAACTTGGTAACAACTGTGTTAGAGTAAAACCATGATGTATTACAGGGATATGCTAACCGCTGCATGTTGTCCAGGATCTTTGTTGTATTGATAGTTTTATAAAGCAGTTTTCTTAAGAAGCTTGCCACAGTCACCCTATATTTAACAATGACAGCAGGCCCTTTGGGTTAGACACTTCTAGAGGAAATGCAGCCACAGGTAAAGCAGATCAGAGAGTAGGATCTTGGAGAACAGTGGCACAATCTCAGCTCACTGCAACCTCTGTCTCTCTGGTTCAAGCAATTCTCTTGCCTCAGCCTCTCAAGTAAGTGGGATTACAGGTGTCTGTCATCATGCCGGGCTAATTTTTTGTATTTTTAGTAGAGACGGAGTTTCACCATTATGACCAGGCTGGTCTTGATCTCCTGACTTCAGGTGATCTGCCTGCCTTGGCCTCCCAAAGTGCTGGGATTTACGGGCATAAGCTACCACACCCAGCTCGATTTCTTTCTTAACTAGTTTGTTTTTGGTGTGTAGAAATGTTACTGATTTTTGTATTTTGATTTTGTGTCCTGTGACTTTCCAAATCTAAGAGTTTATTGGTGGAGTCTTTATCTACAAAGAGGGATGGTTTGACTTCCTCTTTTCCAATTGGGCTGCGTTTTCTTACTTTCTCTGGCCTGATGACTCTGGCTAGGACTCCCAGTACTGTGTTGAAAAAGACTGGTGAAAGTGGGGATCTTTGTCTTTTTCCAGCTCTTAGAGGAAAGGCTTTCAGATTTACTTATTCAGTATGATGTTAGCTGTGGGTTTGTTATATACGGTCTTTTTTATGTTGAGGTATGTTCTGTCTATGCCTAGTTTGTTGAGAGCTTTTATTATGAAGGGATGTTGAGATGATCATATGGTTTTAGTCCTTCATTCTGTTAATGTGATGTATCATGTTTATTGATTTGCATATGTTGAATCATTCTTGCATCCCTGGGGTAAATCCCATTTGATGATGATGTATTCTCTTTTTGATATGCTGTTGGATTTGGTTTGCTGTATTTTGTTGAGAATTTTTGTGTCTGTGTTCATGGCTGACCCGTAGTTTTTTGTTGTTTTTGTTGTGTCCTTCTCTGGTTTTGGCATCAGGGTAATGCCTTGTAGAATTCCTTCCTCTTCAGTGTTTTGGAATGGTTTGAGGAGAATTGGTGTTCTTCTTTATAAGATTGGTCAAGGCTGGGCACAGTGGCTTATGCCTGTAATCTCAGCACATTGGGAGGCTGAGGTGGGTGGATCACTTGAGGCCAGAAGTTTTGAGACCACCCTTGCCAACATTGTGAAACCGTGTCTCTACTAATGCAAAAATTAGCTGGGCGTCATGGTGCATGCCTATAATCCCAGCTACTCGGGAGGCTGAGGCAGGAGAATCACTTGAACCCAGGAGGTGGAGATTGCAGTGAGCTGAGATTGTGTCACTGCACTTCAGCCTGGGCAACAGAATGAGACTCTGTCTCAAATAAATAAATAAGTAAATAAATACATAATAACCACAAAAATTAGCTGGGCGTGGTGGTGTATGCCTGTAATCCCAGCTGTTCAGGTAGCTGAAGCATGAGAATCACTTGGACCCAGGAGGTGGAGGTTGCAGTCAGCCAAGATTGCGCCACTGCACTCCAGCCTGGGCAACAGACCATGACTCTGTCTTAAAACAAAAAACAAACAAACAAAAAAACAGTTTTGCTCAAATTTGGCAGTGAAGCCATCCAATCCTGGGCTTTTCTTTGTTGGGAGATTTTATTATTACTGATTCAATCTCATTACTCATTATTGGTCTGTTCAGGTTTTTGTGTTTCTTCCTGATTCAATCTTGGCAGGCTGTGTGTGTCTAAGAATTTATCCATTTTCTCTAGATTTTCTGGTGTATTAGTGTGCAGTTGTACATAATAGCTTGAATTTCTCTTTTGTATTTCTGTGGTATCAGTTGTAATGTTTCGTTTTTCGTATCTGATTTTATTTATATGGGTCTTTTTGTTTTCTTGGTTACCTAGATAGTGGTTTATTGATTTTATCTTTTAAAAAAACCAAGTTTTTATTTTGTTGATCTTTTGTATTTTTTTTCAGTCTATCCTGATTTTTATTATTTCTTTCCCTCTACTAATTTTGGGTTAGGTTGTTCTTGCTTTTCTAGTTCTTTGAGGTGTATTGTTGGATTGTTTATTTGAAATCTTTCTACTTTTTTGGTGTGAGCATTTATTACTATAAACATCTCTCTTAGCACCAATTTTGTCGTATTCCATAGGTTTTGGTATATTGTTTTTTGACTTTCATTTGTGATGGTCTCACTTTGTTGACCAGGCTGGAGTGTGGTGGTGTGATCCTAGCTCACTGCAGAACTCCTGGGCTGAAACAGTCCTTCTGCCTCAGCTTCCTGAGTAGCTGGAATTACAGGCACATGCCACTACACACCACACACATTTTTTATCTCCTCCTTAATTTCTTCCTTGGCCCAATGGTCATTTAGGAGCATGTTGTTTAATTTCAATGTATTTTGTACAGTTTCCAAAGTTTCTCTTGTTACTGATTTCTACTGTTATTCCATTGTGGTCATAAAAGATACTTGATATGATTTTGGTTTTAAAAAATTTGTTGAGACTTGTTTTGTGGCCTAACATACGGTCTGTTCTGGAGAATGGTCCATGGGCTGATGAGAAGAGTCTATTCTGTACCTGTTGGATGAAATGTTCTGTAAATGTCTGTTATACCCATTTGGTCTAAAGTGCGGTTTGAATCCAGTGTTTCTTTGTTAATTTTCTGTCTAGATGATCTGTGTAATGCTGAGAGTCAGGTGTTGATGTCCCTAGCACTTATTGTATTGGATTCTGTCCCTCCCTTTAGGTCTGATCATGTTTTCTTGATAAAGCTGAGTGGTCTGTTGTTGGGTTCATGTATATTTAGAATTGTTACATCTTTTTGTTGAATTGATCCCTTTATCATTATATAATGACCTTCTTTGTTGTTACTGTTTTTAAATTAAAGTCTGTTTTATCTGTTATAAGGATAGATGTTCTTATTTGCTTTTGATTTTTGTTCACTTAGCATATCTTTTTCCATCCCTTACTTTCAGTCTGTGTCTTTACAGATGAGATGAATTTCTTGTAGGAAGCGTATGGTTGGATCATTTTTAAAAATTCTTCAGCCCCTCTGTATCTTTTAAGTGGAAAGTTTAATTCATTTATATTCAAGATTATTATTGATATGACAGGGCTTATTCCTGTCATTTTAGTAATTGATTTCTGGTTTTTGTGTAGCATTTATTCCTTTCTTTCTCTCATATTGTTTTTCATTGTAGTTGGTGGTTTTCTGTAGTGATGACATTTAAATTATTTCTCTTTTTTATTTGTGTGTTTGCTTTACCAGTGGGTTTTATATTTTGATGTGTTTCCTTCCCGGTATAGGGCTCCCTTGATTATTTCTTGGAGGGCCGGCCTAGTGGTGATGGGTTCCTTCAGCTTTTGCTTATCTGGGAAAGACTTTATTTCTCCTTCATTTATGAAGGATAACTTTGCTGGGAATAGTATCCTTGGCAGAGAGGTTCCTTCCTTTCCTTTCTTCTCTCCCTTCTCTGCCTTCCTTTCCCCTCCGTCCTTCTCTTCCCTCCCTTCATCCCTCTCTCTCCTTCCTTTTCTTTCTTTCCTTCCTGCATTTCTTTCCTTTTTTCCTTTCTTTTTCTCTCTTTCTTTCTTCACTTCAAATGTATCTGCTTATTCTCTCCTGGCCTGTAAGGTTTCTGCTGAGAAATCTGCTGGTAGTCTGCTGGGGGTTCTAAGCATTAAGTGACTGGATGCTTTTCTCTTGCTATTTTTAGAATTCTCTCTTTGACTTTGACAGTTTTACTATAACGTGCTGTGGAGAAGACCTTTTTGAATTGTATCTATTTGAGGATTGTTGGGTGAGGTGTCAGAGCCCTGGCACCAGGAAGTGGTCAACTCACAGGTTGGTTAAAAGAATTTACTGACAACAGTACAGGTTTGAAAAAGGAAACTTTATTAGAAAGGAAGGATGCTGCAAAATAGTGCAGCAGGGTGCCTCAGTGAGAGGACTGAGCGCACCGTGGTGGATTTTCCTTAGGAGCATTTATAGACTTTAAGACAGTAGCTTAGGGTTGTAAAATTAGTTTCAGCATGGCATTCCAGAGATGTATAGAAATTTTAGTTACTTATAAAAATGGAAAGAAGCCTGGAATCAGATGCTGACTTTAGATACTAGGGAGGTTTGATTACCTCTAAATTCCTCAGATAAGGAGTCTTGCCTCTGGATGGCCTGTTTGATGGTCACCAGGTAGTCTTTGCTCCCTTCTAAATTGCTCAGATAAGAAGTTTTTATCTCCGGGCCTGTTCAGTGGTCACCAGGTGGTTTTCACTCTCCTCAGGTACTTTTTAATGATATCAGTGTCCTTGGTAAATTTCTCGTTTATATCCTGAATTGTTTTTCAGATTTTTAAATATTGTTTATCTGAATTCTCTTGTATCGTGCTTCTTTAATATCATTATTTTGAATTCATTTTCTGGATTTCACAATTTTATTTTCACTGGAATCAATTGCTGGAGAATTACGTTCTTTTGGAAGTGTCATATCTCGTTGCTTTTTCATGTTTCTTCTATCCTTATGTTGATATCTGTGCATGTGGTATAACAGTCCCTTCTTCAGTTTTTTGAATTTGCTTTTGTAGGGGGGCACGCTTTCCTAACGATGTGTCTATGCTGTTGTTTGGTAGGCCACTTTGGCTTTGATTCTGTATGTATACCAGAGTATAGTCTCTGTATGAATTTTGTCAGGAACAGTGTCAAGTAGTGTCTGATTTCCTGAGTGTCTTAGGGTGCAGTTTTTAGTGGAGGCTGTGGTGAAGTTTTGCTGGGGACAGGGGTGTCAGGTGGGCCAATCTTTAGGTCCCAGTGATGGCAGTGGTGGGCTGAGTATGCCTGTCCTTAGGCCCCAGTGTGACATACGCTGGCACCAGTGTGAGATTGTCCAGGTGGGCCAATTCTTGGGGGGCCTCCAGCCAGTTTGTTTGGATGCCATCAGTGATGGTGGTGAGCTGGGCAGTTTGGCATGTCGTCAGGCCCCTAGGCAGTGGATATGCCATGGATTATGGCAGTAGTAGTGGTGGGACAAACCTCTGGCTCCCAAGCGGTCTATGGTGGTGTTGGTGATGTTTGCAATGGGTTGGATGGGCCAGTTCCCAAGCCCACAGGTAGTGCATGCACATGGGTGTCTGCTGTGGTAATAGTGGCAGATTGGGTCTTCAGGCCTCTGGGAGGAGTACTCAGGTGCCAACAGTTGCGGGTGGGGTAATCCACAGGCCCCTGGATGGCATGCTCAGCCACTGGAGGTGGGTGGAACTGGGCCAAGCTGGCTTGACCTCAGGCCCCCTGTTGGGTTGTGCAGCTGCTGGTTCTGGTAGGCGAGGATGACATGATCCCCAGACTTCCAGCACAGTGCTCGGGAGATGTACTATAGCCTGTTACTGGGAGGGCTGGGTTGCTTTCAGTGACAACAGTCATAAATTGGTGGGGGGTACACTTTGGTCTCAGATGGCAGCTGCAAGCTTGTAGACTGTCCTCAGGGTACGTGTAAATGCTCAGTAGCACCATTCACGGTTATGGGGTTGCTGACAATGTCTTGCACTTTGGCCCAAGATACATCAGTTAGCAGCACCACCTGGGAATGCACAGGGGATCTCAGTGAGGCTCCAGGGATGTGAGATTTAGGGGTTCTTGGGCCCCAGGGCAGGATGCAGCCCGATGGGGGTTGGACTCTGCAAATGATGCCTTGCTGTAGCTATTTAGGACTTAGGAGGTGTGTGGGACCCATTGTGAACTCCTCTTGAGCAGCGCCTTCGCGTGGTCTCCTGTTAGTCTCGGGGCCCATGTGTGTTAAGGGTCTCTCTTGTGGCTAGGATTACAGGAGTCTGCAGTGGGAATGTAGACTGCTGGGGGTCCCCCCTTAACCTTTCCCTGCCCTGGGGAGCCTTTCCAGCCCCCCAGCCCATCCAGTGCCGCAGGCTGCCTTGCTTCTGTCTCCTTCCTTACCTGAGGTGTTTCCTGTCACTTCTCTATTGAATTCCAGCTTTCTCCCTTAGGTGATCTACTGGAAGTGTAATTGTCTACTCAGTGTTTTTGTTCTTTTTTGTGGAGGAGGTGAGTATCAGATGCCTCTAGTTAGCCATCTTGAAGCCCCTCTTAGAATCCCTATTGTCTGAATTTTTAAAAGTAAAAATTTCTTATAGCCTAACACTCAGAAATAACCATATAGACCCAAAATAAAATTCTCAAGTCCCCCAGCCATCTGAGTGGACCACTCCTCTTAGCCCAGGCACTCCAGAGTGAACCTGAAAAACTGGTTCAGGCCATGATGGGAAGGGAGGGTTGGACATCCCTCATTAGGCCCTCTTCCCTTTTGGAATTCAGGAAAAGCTGACCAGCATTTAACATCAACACAGACCTTAAGTCTAATAAGAAACATTTACAATCTATTCTCTCTGAAGACTGCTACCTGGAGCTTCATCTATATGATAAAACTTTGGTCTCTACAACCCCTTATCATAACTCAGACATTCCTTTCTATTGATAATAATTCTTTCACCCAATTGCCAATAATATTTTTTAAAAATCTACCTATAACCTGGAAGCCCCAGCTTTGAGTTATCCTGCCTTTCTGGACCAAACCAATGTATATTTCACATGTATTTGATGTGTCATGTTACCCTAAAATGTATAAAACTAGGGTATCCCCTGACCACCTTGGGCACGTGTTCTCAGGCTCTCCTGAGGGCTATGTCACAGACCATCAGTCTCTCGTATTTGGCTCAGAGTAAATCTCTTCAAATATTTCACACCATTTGACACTTTTTGTTGACAATCATTACTAACATTTTAGTAACTATCCTTCTAAACACTTTTCTATGTATACTTTTAAAATAGAAACATCATACTGTTTATTTTGTTTTGTAAACTTAAAAAAAACAGTAATATAACTTGGACATATTTCCAGGTCAAATATAAATCCACAACTTTTTTTTTTTTTTTTTTTTTTTCTGGGATGGAGTCTTGCTCTGTCACCTAGGCTGGAGTGCAGTGACAAGATCTCAGCTCACTGCAAGCTCCGCCTACCGGGTTCATGCCATTCTCCTGCCTCAGCCTCCTGAGTGGCTGGGACTACAGGCACCCGCCACCACGCCCGATTAATTTTTTGTGTTTTTAGTAGAGATGGGGTTTCACCGTGTTAGCCAGGATGGTCTTGATCTCCTGACCTCGTGATCCACCTATCTCGGCCTCCCAAAGTGATGGGATTACAGGCATGAGCCACTGCACCTGGCTGTAAATCTACAACATTTAAAGTCTGTGTGATTTTTCTTTATGTAGATTTACTAATTTGTTCACACATATATTGATGGAGAATGTATTAGTTAGTTTTGCTGCATGATAACCTCTGAATCTCAGTGGCTTACAATACATTTTATTTTTCTTGCTCACAGATCTTTTAGTCACTGGGACAGCTCTTCCTTGGGTTGTAGATTGAGTTCAGATCTGTTTCAAGTTTCTCATTCTCTGTAGATCAGTCATTTCCTAGCACACATTCATCTCATGGCAAATGACAGGTAAACAAGAAGGCAAGCTAATGTCTGAGCACATTTGAAGTCTTCTGCCTGTCACATTTACTAATACTACATTGGCCAAAGCAATCACATGACCACTCTCAACAGCTCAGCTGTGTTGAGAAGGGGAAGTATTGCAAAATGGCATCTGGTGCTGTGCTGGTAAATGCTTACCAGCTGGCTTTTGGGGGGTGAGGGAAATAAAGCACTAGATTTGTAGCATTTGCTGATTTCTGTGGTGTAAATACTCCCATCATGGCTAAGCAGTGTGCTGTTATGAGCTAGATGAGCCAGCGTAAACCAGTTTTGCCACTGTGTGGCAGATAGTATGCATATATAATCCTGTTATAGAAGACTGAAGAATTGGGGCAATCTTTTACCATAAACATTTGGGTCAGTCTTTTTTCCCACGAAATATTACCATAATCAACATTCTTAAATGTGTGTGCTTACATATTAGCAGTTATTATTTTAGGATAAATTGTGAGAAGGGGAATTCCTGAGTGTTCTGCTACTGTGAACTTAGGCAAGCTGCATAACCTTTAAGTCTTCTTAAGTGTTCAAAGTGTTCTTAAGACTTTTTGAGGCCCTTAAAGACTTTTGCAAAATTGCAGTAAAGTTGTACTAGTTTACTTTCTCAGTAATGTTAAAGATCCTGAGTATCTTTACTTGTACAGATATGTACTTGCTAAAGTGGTAAGTTGGAATGTCCATGTTTTAATTTGAGATATGACAAAGAGGCATTCTTTATGTTTTATTTGTGAGTTGCTTATTTGTTGGTGTGGTGGTATCTTTAAAAATTCATTTACCACGCTTTATCCAAAAGGATATTAATAACTAATACTTACTGAGTATTAGCAGAAGTTAGGCATTATATTAAGCACCTATATGTGCCTTATTTCACCACATTTTATACAAACTCTGGTCTCAGCACTGTTATCTGCGCTTATAGAGGAGGAAAATGAGACTTAAAGGTTACGCAGCTTGCCTAAGTTCACAGTAGCAGAACTAGAATTCAAATCCATTTTTAACTTGGAGGCCTATATTCTTAACAGCATTGCCGAAGTGACTATTTTGTCTATCATTTGTTTCACTATTTTTTCCTAGGTTATCATTTGTATTTTAACTTTATTCGTAATGGTGGTGTCCTACCTCCAACCACAATTCGAAACTTTTTTCTTGTCAGATCTACCAGTCAGATTTTAAGTGTTAGTGACTGTGTGAGCAAATCTATTTGCATGAAGACCCTGTGACTTCATTCAGTAAATATTTACTTTAGAATCTGCTTTGTGCTAGGCACTCAGGAGAGGAAAATGAATTCTGTACTTTCTCAACGGAAGTAGGTCAGATAGGCAAATGAATTACCATCTGCTGATGGGCTGTCATGGCCTTGAAAAAAATGCTGGGGGAGCCTGGAGGAGGGAGGGACTATCTCTGCTTGGAGGAGTTGGAAGGGCTTCAGAGGTGATAACGTTTGCGCTGTCTTTAAGGGTGTTAATAGGGAGAACAAAGCAAGTGCAGAGTCTTGAAAAGGAGGCTTCTGGGAACACAGTGGGATTCCATGAGGTTGCTGCTTGATCGCTTGTATGGAGTGGTGGGGGAAGCAAGGATAATTTAACAAGTTTCCTGTGAAAGTTTGTTCCTGAAGTTTCCAGTTCCTTTAATCTCCTCTCCTCTGTAATTTTTTTTTTTGAGACGGAGTCTTGCTCTGCCACCCAGGCTGGAGTGCAGTGGCCGGATCTCAGCTCACTGCAAGCTCCGCCTCCCGGGTTTACGCCATTCTCCTGCCTCAGCCTCCCGAGTAGCTGAGACTACAGGCGCCCGCCTCGTCGCCCGGCTAGTTTTTTGTATTTTTTTTTTTTTAAGTAGAGACAGGGTTTCACCGTGTTAGCCAGGATGGTCTCGATCTCCTGACCTCGTGATCCGCCCGTCTCGGCCTCCCAAAGTGCTGGGATTACAGGCTTGAGCCACCGCGCCCGGCCCCTCCTCTGTAATTTTAACTTTTTAAAACCTACAATGAATGTCTTTTGGTATAGCTTTCAAGTATATAATTGTGAATGACAGTGTTTCTACTTCTTGTTTATTCTTTATAATTTCTATAGTACTCCACCAGTTTTATGGGTTTCAGTGAATTTGCCTTGCTCCTTTTCTTCTGTGTTTAGTTATTATCCTACAGTGCTAATTAGTATAGCCTATCTGAAAAGAAAAAATAAAAGCTGTGAGAACTTCTGCCACCAGCTGTGATTTCCTCCAGCTTGTTTATTTCAGCTATTTCCTCACCGTGACTTTCCTAGGGGCAGAGGGAGAAACCAGGTTATCATCTTACTTTTCCTTGCATAAAGAATATGACATTTTCTATGGGGACAGGTATATTACACATTCCAAATAGTTACATTTTCTCCATGTTTCTGCTGTTTTATTTTGCTTTTTGCCAGAAAAAGAAGACAATTAATTTAACATTTTGTGTTTTCTTCCAGTGTCCTTTCTTTGCTTCTTTCTTTTTCTTTTCTTAAATAGATGGGGTCTCACTCTGTCGCCTAGGCTGGAGTACGGTGGTGCCATCATAGCTCACTGCAGCCTTGAGCTTCGGGGCTCAAGTGATCCTCCCGCCTCAGCTTCCTGAGTAGCTGGGACTACAGACATGTGCCACCATGCCCAGCTAATTGCAATTTTTTTTTTAGAGATAGAGTCTTGTTATGTTGCTTAGGCTGGTCTCAAACTCCTGGCTTCAAGCAGTCCTCCCGTCTCAGCCTCCCAAGTAGCTAGGATTATAGGCTTGAACCACTATGCCCAGCTCAGTATCCTTTACTTTGTAAATGTTTTTATTTCATATAGTTGAAATTTTTACTGTGTTGGTAACCTTACATGTTTTCATTTAATGTTGAATAATTAAGTTGAATTTACAAATTACTAGAATAGTTGCTTATAATCAGTATTTTATTTTCAATATTTTCATAATGCTCATATGAAGTTGTTCAATACATATTTATTGTGCTAGATGCTAGAGATATAGTAATAATGTATAAAGCCCATTCCCTGTTCTTAGGAACACAGAGACTGGTCAGAGAGACAGTAGATTATTTTTTAAATGGTAGGTAGTTTATTTTAAAAATTATTTTCTAAGAGGTAATATATGTGATGAGTAGTACCATCTTCAAAACAAAACGAAACAAAAGTATGTAAGAGTTTCATTTCTATGTCTTATACCACTTGCCCTCCTTAGAGGCAACCATTATTAGCTGTTTCCCCTGTGTTATTCTAGAGATAAAATGTGCTTACACAAGTATGTGTGTATGTCCGTGCATGTGTACGTGTGTTTATTTTAACACATAATAGCATACTTTTTTTTTTTTTTTGAGACAGTCTCGCTCTGTTGCCGAGGCTGGAGTGCAGTGGCGCGATCTCAGCTCACTGCAAGCTCCGCCTCCTGGGTTTACGCCATTCTCCTGCCTCAGCCTCCCGAGTAGCTGGGACTACAGGCGCCTGCCACCACGCCCGGCTAGTTTTTTTTTTTTTTGCATTTTTTAGTCGAGACGGGGTTTCACCATGTTAGCCAGGTTGGTCTCGATCTCCTGACCTTGTGATCCGCCCATCTGGGCCTCCCAAAGTGCTGGGATTACAGACTTGAGCCACCGCGCCCGGCCAATAGCATACTTTCTGTATAAGAAGTCCTCGCTTTAACATCGTGATAGGGTCTTGGAAACTGCAACTTTAAGTGAAATAATATTAGCAAAACCAACTTTTTTTCATTAATGTTATAACAAAATGACATTATTCAAAGACCTGTTATACATCGTTTTGTTTAAAGTCACAGTTTCCAAGAACCTACTGACAATGAAAGTGAGGACTTACTGTACACACTAGCCAATATCTTGGTTTTTCACTAAGTGTATTAACAACTGCACCACATTAATACACAAGAGCTGTACCATTCTTTGTTTATATAATATATATTTTTTTAGTTTTTATTTTAATTTTGTTAGAGATGGGGTCTCACTATGTTGCTCAGACTTCCCTGAACTCCTGGGCTCAAGCAGTCCTCCTGCCTCAGCCTCCTGAGTAGCTGTGACCACAGGGTAGCCCAGCTGTCTCATTCTTTATTAATTGCACAGCATTCTATTATACAGATTACTATACCTTAATGAACCAGTCCTTGCTGATGGATATTTAAGTTAAACAGTCAGTATTTTTATATACTGCTTTTTTATTTTTAAAGACTTTATTATACTTTTTAAACATTCACAAAGTACAGAAGATATTGTAATGAACCCCAGTGTACCTAATACCTAACTTCAACAATCAACAAACTACCATTGTTCATCTAGTTCCTCTTCTGTTTCCTTTTTTATCCTTGGGCTAGAGTTTAAAACAAAACCTAGACCTTATAATTATATCTTTAAACAGTGTGTATTTGTAACAGATATGGTAGCTATGGGCTTTAAAAAATCTTAGTCACAATACCATTAGAAAACTCAACAAAATTAAAAAATCTTCAATATCATCTAGTATTCAGTTTGTGTTCAGATTGAATCAGTATTTGAAGAGAGTGACATGGTGCATTTGGTTGATGTTTCCTTTTTTTTTTTTTTTTTTTTTTGTTGAGACAGAGCCCCCCTGCCCCCCAGGTTAGAGTGCAGGCGTGCGATCTTGGCTCACTGGAAACTCTGCCTCCTAGGTTCAAGTGATTCTCCTATCTCAGTCTCCTGAGTAGCTGGGACTACAGGCACACATCTCCACGCTGGCTAATTTTTGTATTTTTAGTAGAGATGGGATTTCACCATGTTGGCCAGGCTGGTCTCAAACTCCTGACCTCAAGCGATCCACCTGCCTCAGGCTCCCAAAGTTCTGGGATTACAGGCATGAGCCACTACGCCTGGCAGGTTAATGTTTCTTAAAGCTTTTCTAATCTAATTCCCTTTTCCTTTCTTTTCTTACTTCATACTCTTTCTGTAGTTGTTCTGTGTTATTTCCCACAGTGGTCTAAATATAGCTGACTAAGTTCTCATGGTGTCATTTAGCATTTTTCTTTATCCTATATTGCCTGTAAACTGGTAGTTAGATCTAGGGCCTGATTAAATTCAATTAAGGTTCATCTTTTTTGTTTTTTGTTTTTTGTTTTTAAAGGAATTCTCCCATGGGTGGGTGGTGCTATGTATGTTTTAGAAAAAAGGGAAAAAAAAATCTTGAGTTCATACCGATGTTTCAAATTTAGGTTAAAAGGTAAAGAGTTTTCTTTTTTTTTTTGAGACGGAGTCTCGTTCTGTCGCCCAGGCTGGCGTGCACTGGCTGGATCTCGGCTCACTGCAAGCTCCGCCCTCCGGGTTTACGCCATTCTCCTGCCTCAGCCTCCCGAGTAGCCGGGACGACAGGCGCCTGCCACCTGGCTCGGCTAGTTTTTTGTATTTTTTAGTAGAGACGGGGTTTCACTGTGTTAGCCAGGATGGTCTCAATCTTCTGACCTCGTGATCCGCCCGTCTCGGCCTCCCAAAGTGCTGGGATTACAGGCTTGAGCCACCGCGCCCGGCCAAAAGTTAAAGAGTTTTCACAAATCATCTTGGGTATGTGTATTTATATATCTTCTATGCTAAAACATCCTAGTCCCTAATGAATTAGCATAATTACTTATTTGGTTTATCTGTATGTATATATGCTTATGTTTTTCAAATAGTTTTAAAATAGCAATACTATTTCCACTTTTGTAAGATCACTGAGTGTGATTTAAAACTTTTATTGTTCTTTTTGTATTTAGTATTCACCCTACTAGGGATAGTTAAAATATTGTTTTGAAGTCAGTAGAATAATTATCTGTATGGTTATACTATTAAACTTGAAACTTCTTTAGTTTTTTTTTCCAGCTTTCTATTTTTTTCTTTTTAGTTTAGTTACATAAAACATTATTAATGTTCCAGTGTCAAAACAAGATACAGAGAGACTTATTTTCATTTTCTTCACTTCTCTTTTTCTCTTCCTTTCCATAATAATTTATTATTTTATTTTTATTATATATATTTTTTCCATTGGTTTCTTTGTGGAAAATTCATGAAATGTGTGTGTTAGTGTGTGTGTGTACACACACATGTATATACACACACATATAAATATATCCTCATTCTTATACAAATATTATACATATTCTTCTTAACATTGTTTTTCAACAAAATTTCATGTAAATGTCTAAGAAGTCACTCCATAGGAGTAGAGAGAGATCTTCATTCCTTTTTATAGCTGCATACTAATTCGTTCAGTGAGTAAACTGTGACATCCAACCTCATACTGACAAATATTTGAGTTATTTACAATCTTTACTGTTAATAAATAGTGTTGTGATGAATAGTTTTGTGGAAACATCCCTTCATGTTTTTGTTACATTTTGGCCTTGCTGTATTTAGGGTAGATTTCTGTCTTAAAGTAGGAATGGGCCAAAGTGGATAGGTCAGAGAGTAAATGCCTACATAGGTGTGCAATTAAAAAGGCAATTTCATTGTGGTGGTAAGTGCTATAACATTCTCTATTTCTTAAAAAAATTAATGAACTATTGTCCCTGTCTCCAGTTTCTCTATATTACTAGAGGACAGCGGGCTGGAAGTGGGAGTATGTATAAAGATTTTATTAAAGGGCAGAGATGTGAAGTTTTTTTCCTTATTTCATAGTTCTATAAGTTAATTTTCAAAAGCAGAATTATTTGGGCAGTTAGGCATAAGAGCAAAGCTTTTTAAAAAACTTTTAGGTTCATGGGTACATGTTCAGGTTTGTTACATAGGTAAACTCGTGTCATGGAGGTTTGTTTTACAGATTATTTTGTCACCCAGGTACTAAGCCTGGTACCCAGTAATTTTTTTTGATTCTCTCCTTCTTCCCACCCGCCACTCTCAGTAGGCCCAAGTGTCTGTTGTTCTCCTCTTTGTGTCCATGTGTTCTCATCGTTTAGCTCCCACTAATAAGTGAGAACATACGGTATTTGGTTTTCTGTTCGTGTGTTAGTTTCCTAAGGATAATGGCCTCCAGCTCCATCCATGTTCCCGCAGAAGACACGATCTCATTCTCTTTTGTGGCTGTGTAATGTTCCATGGTGTATATGTACTTTTTCTTTATCCAGTCTGTCATTGATGAGCATTTAGGTTGATTCTATGTCTTTGCTATTGTGAATCGTGCTGCATGAACATTCACGTGCATATATCTTGATGGTAGAATGATTTATATGTCTTTGGGTATATACCCAGTAATGGAATTGCTGGGTCAAATGGTAGTTCTGTTTTTAGCTCTTTGAGGAATCACCACTCTGCTTTCCACAATGGTTGAACTAATTTACACTCCCGCCAACAGTGTAGAAGTGTTCCCTTTTCTCTGCAACCTTGCCAGCATCTGTTATTTTTTAACTTTTATCGTAGCCATTCTGACTGGTGTGATATGGTATCTCATTATGGTTTTGATTTGCATTTCTGTAATGATCAGTGATGTTGAGCTTTTTTCCATTTACTTGTTGGCCACATGTATATCTTCTTCTGAAAAGTGTGTGTTCGTGTCCTTTGTCCACTTTTTAAATGTTTTTCTTGTCTTTTAAAATTGTTTAAGTTCTTTATAGATGCTAGATATTAGACCTTTGTGTGATGTATAGTTTGCAAATATTTTCTTCCATTCTGTAGGGTGTTTGTTTACTCTGGTGATAGTTTCTTTTGCTGTGCAGAAGCTCTTAAGTTTAATTAGATCCCACTTGTCAATTTTTGCTTTTGTTGCAATTGCTTTTGGCATCTTTGTCATGAAATCTTTGCCCATTCCTGTGTCCAGAATGGTATTGCCTAGGTTGCCTTGCAGGATTTTTATAGTTTTCAGTTTTACATGTAAGTCTTTAAACCACTTTGAGTTGATTTTTGTCTATGATGTAAGAAAGGTGGGTCCAGTTTCAGTCTTCTGCATATGGCTAGCCAGTTATCCTAGCACCATTTATTGAATAGTTTTCCCATTGCTTGTTTTTGTCAGCTTTATCAAAGATCAAACAGTTGTAGGTGTGCAGCCTTATTTCTGGGCTTTCTATTTAGTTCCATTGGTCTGTGTGTCTGTTTTTGTACCAGTTACAGTGCTGGTTTGGTAGCCCTGCAGGAGTTTGAAGTGGGGTAACATCATACCTCCATCTTTGTTCCTTTTGCCTGGGATTGCTTTGGCTCTTCAGGCTCTTTTTTGGTTCCACATGGATTTTAAAATAGTTTTTTCTAGTTCTGTGAAAAATGTCAATGGTAGTTTCATAGGGATTGCATTGAATCTACAAATTACTTTGGATAATATGGCCATTTTAATGATATTGATTCTTCTTATCCATGAGCTAGAATTTTTTTTTCCATAGAGCAAAAGATTTTTAAAGGTCTTTAATTTTGTAATTGTGTTTTAAAGGCTTATTCCAATTTATACTGCCACTAGCAATCAAAGAGTTAGGTTTTACTTGTACCTCTTGCCAATAATGGATATTTTTATTTAATCTTTTCTACCTTGGCAAACAAACTTAAAAATGCTATCTTTGCTTTAATTAGTATTTGATATCCTGATGATTATTCTGTTTCTATCAGTTCTATATATAGAAAAGATATTAACTACAATTTATTGCAACGTTTCTTAGCCATTTCTCTCTAAATTTTGTTGTCAAATATGTTGATTTTTTTTTTTTTTCTGCTTTCTTCTGTTACTTAAGTTAGGAAAATCCTTCCTCTGAAGGGTTGGTAAATAATTCTAGTTTCTTCTAGGCTATCTCTGGTTTAACTCTTAATGCTTTATTTCAGCTCTCTTATTTGAATATATAGAATGAGATGAAGCTTTTTAAACTCCCTTCTCTCACAAATTTGGTAATCTTTTTTCCTAGCACTAAATAACAATTCTCTTTAACTTGTTTAATGATGCGTCCTCTAAAATATATTAAATTCTTAAGTAATGTGTTTCATTGTATCTATTCCTATATATTTTATTAATAACTTTATAATTTAGTGTCAGATCTTTTATTCCTTGTTTCTGGAGTATACCAAATGCATACCATCTTGTCTGAGGGTAATGAACACAACTGAAAATTATAGTGTGTCATCTTGGGCCTGGGATATATTTGGCAATTATATTGTCCAGTGGTTTTCTAACTTATTAGGGAAAAAGGGAAGAATACTTTGGGCAGGTTATTTATTTTGGCAACGTATTTTCAGTAATCACCTCATATTCTCCATATGTTTTGGGCAGCATGCAGGAGGGTGAGGTGGGAAACTATGACTTTTTAAAAAAGTAATTGTTAGTGTCTTCTTTTTCTCCCTTAAGCTTTAAAAACAATGACAAAGTCCGGCCTTCCCATTTTACAGTTGAAGTAACAGACTTGTTTGACATTCTTATTCATGATAGAGATTGGTGGAGATTTACTTTCAAGGGGATGGATTTTTTCCGTAATGGGGAATACTAATAAAATTTAAAATATACACCTAGATACAGCATATTGCTGTAATACTTGATTTGGGTAGTTTTATAGATTTGTGCAGAGATGCATCCGCTCCCTGGTGTAAATGCTGAATTGTATAAAACGAATGTTTTTATAATACTTCTCTGCCTCAGTGGTATGGCTTTCTCTCCAGAGTTGGTCACTGACACCTTTTTAAAGGAATAGCTGGGTTGAGGTTTGCTTTTTTTGAGGTGGGGAGGTGCTGTATCATCTATTGTCCTGTGTCCAAGAGAGCTGAAGTTTTTTCCCCCTTATACAGGACCCTATATGAAGGTATATATAATATATATATAATATTAGGAGATTGAAGGGTCTTTTGAGGATGAGACCCTCTGTGGCCGCCACAGCTCCATTAAGAATAAGGAAAGTTCAGGTAATATGTGGGGAAGGTGATGCCTTACCTAGCACCAGGTTTCCTTAAGTATAGCCTATTCAGGCTTAGCTCCCCAAGCTCTTCTAAAGTTAGGTTTCTATAATCAATTATTACCAATTGTATGTGTAAACAGTCTTTAGAATATAAAATTACAGCTAATGAATTTAATTATTCTTGTCTCACTCCGGATAGACCAAACTAGTATTAGATAAAGATAAAAAGTAATGTGAAGAAGACTTAGCAAATTCATAAAGAATTCTGCGTTTACTTACCTGTTTATCTCTGTAGTTGTTTTGATATATGTGATTTTCTACAAACCTCACATTATACACTTTGGCATCATGTTCGGTGTCGGAATGGGAAAGAATAAAAATAAAACGAGCTAACATTTCATGAATACAGGGTGAGAATCCTGTGAGGAAGAGTCTATTATTAGATCCATTTTAGATGTGAGGAAACTGTAGAGAAGTTAAATGTGACCTTCTACAAGTTTTACTGAATTAATAAAATTTGGCTAGGTGCAGTGACTCATGTCTGTAACCCTACCACTCTGGGAGGCCGAGGCGGGAGGATCACCTGAGGTCAGGAGTTCAAGACCAGCCTGGCCAACACAGTGAAACTCTGTCTCTACTAAAAATACAAAAAAAATTAGCCGGGCGTGGTGGCGCATGCCTGTAGTCCCAGCTACTTGGGAGACTGAGGCAGGAGAATTGCTTGAATCCAGGAGGCAGAGAATTCAGTGAGCTAAGATCACGCCACTACCCTCCAGCCTGGGTGAAAGAGCAAGATTCTGTCTCAAAAAAAGAAAAAAGAAAAAAGAAAATTTTAGCCTACTTTAGGAATGTATATGTGAACGTGTTCTGCTAATCTTGTCTCTTTACAGAATATTTTACAGGTTTTTGTAATGTTCATTTTTTATTTTACAGCTCATAGCTGCTGTATTTTAATAACATGTTATTACTAATATAAAACATCACTTGTCTGTCTCAGCATTCCCCAAAACATTTTGTCATGACATTTATTTTAGGGCTTTGTTTCTTAAGGAAAATGGACTTAAAATGAAGGTATTTTTGGCTTCATGTGATGAAATGAAACGATAATACATGTTCAGATTGGCTCTATATTTTGTGGTGTTTCGCTTTGTTTTCCCTTTAAAACTGGCCTGAAATGTTAGTGATTCTCTGTAGTTGGGCCCTGGGTCAACCTATGTAAGATGTATTATTTTATTTGAAGAATTGTTGAAAATAAGTATTTTTCTTTTCAGTGAGATTTAAATATATTCTGTCAATGGTTGACTTGGGGTTCAGAAATGAAAATTTAGAATAATACTTTTAACTGCTAGAGCATTAAAAGAGCTCATTATTTATTTCTTGCAGAAATGTAGACAACCAGTTTCCTGGGCAAGTTGCTCCACCTGGATTCCCGGTGTATCCCGCGTTTAGCCCACTGCAGATGCTGTGGTGGCAACAGATGTATGCTCATCAGTATTACATGCAGTAGTAAGTTAATCTGAGTTCATTTTTTAAGTTACTCACTGTGTTACTTGCTTTATTTTCTTTTTATCCTAAGTAAGTTGATTTGGGATTTCATTTTTTTTAAGTATTTGATGTTGTTTTGACTAAAGGAAAAAGGGTTCACCTCCAGTTCACATGAGCTAACCCTGCCCTTGGCTCCTCCCTGTCGTCCCTAATTACATTTAGCAGTATTCAGATTCTTTAATACAACATTTTATACATTCAAGAGGAGAAAACTTAGGAATGTTTCACTGGAAGGCAGCAAATGTACATGAAGAGTTAGTCAAATAAAAAAAGGGATAGAATCATGTCAGGGAGGCCATAGCATATGTAGGGCTCAAGTGTGGCTAATATGCTTACTTGACTCTCAGTATTTAGTCCATTTTGATTCTGGTCAGCACGGAACAGTCCTAGCATTGAGGACAGTTTCTCAGCCTTCATTCTCCTCAACTCATTCTGCATTCATTTAACATTGATTAGCTTCTCCTTACCCTTCTCCTCTCCTTGTTTCTGTGATTCTTTTGTCTTCCGTATCTTTCTGTGTCCTTTAATAGCTCATTTTATTAACATTTCTTTCTCAGTTCATCATGTATTTGTTACTGCGTGCTTCTCAGCACTCATGGTCAGTAGAGAGGACGGGATTTAGTTGTGGGGGTAGTTCGCTTGGATTTCTTTTTTGTATGGTCTTAGTTGTTAGCTCTCTGTGAATGAATCCTGGTTCTTCATCTCCTGTGCTTCATCCTGTGTCTCTGCTTTATTGTTGGAAGATTTCCAGAGGGGAATGAGCCTTTACCTCAAATTCAGTGCATCTAAAATTTGATTCCTTTGTTCTTTAAGTGCCTTCTCCTTTCTCACTTCTTTGTCAGTGATACTAGCTCTCTTCTTATTACCCAAGCTCTTAACCGTAAACAGCTTTGATTCTGGCTTCTGTTACTCCTAAAAGCAGAATTTTATGAAGATGAGTTAATAGAGTTTTTGTCCTTCCCCATATGCTACCTCCAATGTTTCACCAGGTCTTTTCTCATTCTAAGTCCACTTGACTTCAATAGCTTTCTCCTTTTAGTCTTTTTACTGTATTTCCTTATACTACTGCTGGGTTACTTTTTTTTTTTTTTCCTTCCTTCCTTCCTTCCTTCCTTCCTTCCTTCCTTCCTTCCTCCCTCCCTCCCTCCCTCCCTCCCTCCCCCGCCCCCCTTTTTTTTTTTTTAATGACAGAGTGAGACAGAGTCTCACTCTATTGCCTAGGCTGGAGTGCAGTGGCATAATCTTGGCTCACTGCAACCTCCGCCTCCCGGGTTCAAGCGATTCTCATGCCTCAGCCTCCCAGGAGCTGAGATACAGGTGTGTGCCACCACACCTGGGTAACTTTTGTATTTTTAGTAGAGACGGGGGTTTGCCACATTGGCCAGGCTGATCTTGAACTCCTGGCCTCAAGTGATCCATCTGCCCACCTCGACCACCCAAAGTGCCAGGATTACAGGCATGAGCCACCATGCCCGGTTTGCCAGGTTACATTTCTTAACACATAATTAAGTCATTCATTCCTGCAGCCACCCAGATATCCTCTGATTCTCTTGCCCACTGTGAAGTCTACATCCTTGTCCTTACTCCAGACTTTTCCCCATAAAGCTAAGCTGCTTTATGAACCTTGTATCCTAAGGCTCTCTTTCATAAGCCCTTGGCTCCAGGCAGGATATTCGTACCTTACATGTTGCCATGGTAATGGTTATCATTTGAGTGACTGCTTTGTGCTCAGTACTTTGCTGGATGCTGGATACCCCACCTTGTCTCGTTTGTGAACCTCACAAGAACTGTGTGAGATAAGGGGAGCTTATTATGCTTGCTGCTAAATCATATACTCTTATGTGGATCATTTAACTTCAGAGCCTCAGTTTCTCCCCTTTAAAATAAAGTAACTCACCTGTGTATCAGAGTATTCATGAAGTAGGAAGTGTTTTCTAAACTAAAAAGCCCTATACAGATAAAAGATATTAGCATACTGGCTTAAATAGGATTTTGTAGCCTGAGAACCATTTATTTAACTTCCCTGTGCTCTCTTGATTGTTAACTTCTTATTGTAGAAAAATTTAAAAACATAACAAGGTAGAGTAGTAAAAGGAATCTGTGTGTACCTATCACCCAGCTTTGACATTTATCAATTCATGTGAGTCTTATTTTACAACTTTCTTCCTTCTGTTGGATAATTTAAAGCAAATCCAAGATATATTATCACTTTCCTGGGAAATTTACTCTTTAATGGGAAATTTTAAGCAATCAAATTATAAGCAAACCTCAGAATCACAATTCTAGTTCTAACTTGACAAGGACCAGTGGTCCCCAGTTGGAGTTCTTCCAAATCAGTATTGGGGTGAAAGGGTTGTTATCTGAGATGTATTTAGGATTTTAGGATACTAATACAAATCATTTATCACTGGCAGTAGACACACAATGTAATAATAGTATGTATTTTTAGACAAGCCTTTCAAAACATGGGTCTGAGGGAGAGGTAGGTGGTGAGTTTGGGAGTATTCATCCCATGTAGAATAACAAAAGGGGGCATTCATGAAAAGGTCTGGACATCTCATTAGCTTATAAGGTAATTGATTGAAAGAGAGAGTAGTGGTTAACATGGCTGCTCTCACATCTTTTGCCTTTCCCCTGTCATCTTACACTACCAGGCTGAGAGAACATCCTTTCCTGTGTGACATCTACCATCAACCTTGGCTCCACTTTTCCATTGGAATTTGTGCTTAACTAAGAAATGTGGTACAGGAGTTGGGATATTCCATATTAGGTTTATGAAAAATACATATAGCTCCCCAAGAAGTTTAAAAAAATATGGTATGGTAAAGTTTTTTTTTTCTTTTTAATATTTATTTTGGTGACTATTTCAGTCAAGCTGCAGTTTCAGCTCAGGCCACATCAAATGTCAACCCAACCCAGCCTACTACTTCACAGCCTCTAAATTTGGCACATGTTCCTGGAGAAGAACCCCCACCAGCTCCAAACCTAGTGGCCCAAGAAAATCGACCCATGAATGAGAATGTTCAAATGAATGCACAGGGAGGTCCAGTACTAAATGAAGAAGACTTCAATCGAGACTGGCTAGACTGGATGTACACGTTCTCACGAGCTGCGATTCTCCTTAGCATTGTATACTTCTATTCTTCTTTTAGTCGGTTTATCATGGTAATGGGAGCCATGCTGCTGGTTTATTTGTGAGTGATGTTCATTAACTTTTTGTGGTTTAATGTCTGAAACTGTTCAGCACAGAATCTGGTGTAGGGTAGTCTGTGGTGAATGGTGAGTGAAGGAATTTGAATGCTGGACTTTAGATATCTGGCATGTTTTTGATGCCAAAAGCAAGGGCAGGTTTTGTTGAGTGCGAATGTTTATCAGAATTATTTAGAAGCAGATTTTTTGTTTACTGTGTTTTATAAAAATTGTTCATTCAGTGAGACATACTGTATCCGTTATTTAGAACTTAAGAAGTGTGTGATGCACTCCTGCATAAGGTTGTCCTCTTTCATTAGACTTACCAATAGTAAGTCCTATAGGTATAAGCCAGATTTTTTTCATAAGTAGACTGTTTTTCCCCTGCTCCCTTCTCTCTAAGGGGCAAACAGATATCTAAGTTGTATTTCATTTTGAAAAATACCAAAAAAGATTTATGATTCCTGATATGTTTTAATAACTAACATAGAGCCAGTGAAGTCCATGATAGACTTAGAGACTTGAGTTGGTTTTGTTTTGCTGTCATTGCTTTGAGAAGGGTGGTTCCCTGTCCTGAAGTGGGAGATTTGGTCTTTTTATTTATTATAGGTCTAATCATTTTTCTCTTATAGGACACTAATAACATTTTATAGTGTTACAAATAAAAACAACTGTGACTTATTTTATTTTCTCTTTATTTTACTGAACAGACACCAAGCTGGATGGTTTCCTTTTAGGCAAGAAGGAGGTCATCAACAGGCTCCCAACAATAATGCTGAAGTTAACAATGATGGGCAAAATGCAAACAACTTGGAACTTGAAGAAATGGTATGTGATTGAAGCTTTTATATACTTAAGTTACTGAGATTTTCCCAGCACTGTATGGGACCAGTGTGATGAAAGAAGATTGGATGTTCCATAAGTATTTGTGAAGTGGTATGTGAAAGAAAGCTAACATATAAATTGTGATGGTTTCATTTGGGAGAGCTTAGAATATAATACCAAATCAGTCATATATTATAACTAAATGGGAAGAAGTAACTTTTTTTTCTTGAAAATAGTCTAGAAATAAAATTATACACATGGTAAGAATTTATTGTATTGCATTGGCAGTTGTCCCCTTTAAACTGGAACACTGAGAAATTTACCAATTTTGGCCTTAAAGATTTCTAATGACCACATATGTACCACTTCATATTCCTTTGTTCTACAAAGAATTTAACTGTCTTCTATTATGAGCCAATGCTCGTTCACATCACTCAGGAGTATGTTTCTTGTTTTGCTTGAAAGGAGCGTCTTATGGATGATGGGCTTGAAGACGAGAGTGGAGAAGATGCAGGTGAAGATGCCAGTGCAATTCAGAGGCCTGGATTAGTGGCTTCAGCTTGGTCTTTCATCACCACCTTCTTTACTTCACTAATACCAGAGGGGCCTCCCCAGGTTGCCAATTGACCTGAAAAACTGTGCCAGCTACAAGGAGGGTCTGACTTTAGGAAAGTGGTTTAAATAACAGTGCAATTTCAAAAAAATTTATAACTTTCTTTTGATCATCATGTACAGAGGTGTTTTTTTTCTTTAGGCTTCTCATGCATATGAATATTTTAAGCACAAATGGACTACTAAATGTCTGAATTTTTTTTAAGATCCTAACAGAACATAGCGTAACAATATTGGTCTTCCAGGTGTTATTCATTTCAATTATGTGTAGTGTACCAGGACAGACCTATTTTCATGTCTTATTTCTTTAAAGAGCTGTTTCATTGTCCAGGCGCCGTGGCTCACATCTATAATCCCAGCACTTTGGGAGGCCAAGGCGGGTGGATTACTTGAGGTCAGGAGTTCGAGACCAGCCTGGCAAACATGGCGAAACCCCGTCTCTACTAAAAATACAAAAAAATTAGCCAGGTGTGGTGGCACGCGCCTGTAATCCTAGCTACTCGGGAGCCTGAGGCAGGAGGATTGCTTGAACCCAGGAGGCGGAGGTTGCAGTGGGCTGAGATTGGGCCACTGCACTCCAGCCTGGGTGACAGAGTGACACTCAGTCTCAAAAAAAAAAAAAAAAAAAGAGCTGCTTCACATATAAATGTCTATAGCTAGTAGTCTGGCCCTTTAATGTTTAATTTGAATAAATATATCTATTTTCTGTGAATTATCTTGAAAGTTTTAAACAGAATGACCTCATAGTTTTTAATAAAGAATATTATTTACCTAAAATGTGCTAGTAGCATCTTGCCCAGCCATAAAGCAATAAACTTCTCAATAATCTTAATTTTGACCTTTGAATAAATAATGGAAACTTTCTATTTTAAGGGCATGTATCCCATCAATTGGAATCAATACCTTAACAGAAAAAGGCAGCTCTTCAATGGAATTAACGTGATATAAAATGTTTGATATAGGCAGTACTTTTATAAAAAAAAGATATGCTGGAAATTGCTCAGTGTAATTTTTTAAATAAAAAGTCAATTATGGTAAACAGTTTTATGGGATATTTGTTCAAACTCTTCACCCATTACATACAAAAATTATATAAATTTTAGTAGTTGTTTGGAAGGGTTGCTGAAGTCTTCAAAGTCATTTACACCTCTTTCCATCCCAGATGGATATCTCCGAGTTAGATTGTCTGAAAAATCTGTGTGAAAGCCAAGTTAATGTATCATGAGAAGGCAGTAAGTTTCTTACGGGATAGCTAAATAAAACAAATATGGGTGGGAGAACTTTATCTCACATGAAATGCATTATAAAATTATGAGTGTGGTACTGGCCCAGGAAAAAAAAAATTATGTATATGATTAGATAACAGAGAAGATTAAGAAAACATCAATAAATTATTTTCTGATTTGTTTACTTATAATGATAAAAGTGAATTATCAGGGATGACTGGTTAGTTAACCATTTGAAAAGTAAGGTTTCTATTTATAAATGTCAAGACATCATGATTGAATATGAACAATCAAATCATTAGAATACTAAGAACATATAGGTGAATATATAACATTGGAGTCAGAGGACACTTTTATGGCAGAATCTTTAAAGGTTGCTAAGAATATAATGTTTTGACATAAGTAATTTAAAGGCAAATAATTAGAGCAAAAAAGATAGAAAAGGTAATAAATGAAGTCTTAAATTCAGTCCAGTAAAAAAATTTTGTATCCAGTAAAGGAAGGAAAAAAAGGCACTCCAATAGGAAATGGGTAATAAAGATGAAAAAAAGTAGTATCTAGTAGTTAAAACTACTAAATTCATAAGATGATATTCAGTGTTGGTGAAACTGTAGGGGAATTTAAAATAGAATATAGCCATTCCAGCAAGTATCAGATTTTCAAAATGTGCACAGAATCATTCAGTGTCATCCTGTTATTCCTAGAATACAAATCAGACTAATAACGAACATGGCTTACAAAATCCTGAAAGGTTGTGCCCTCGCTTCCTGTCAGTTTGAGCTCCCCCTTAATTCCTGTTTTAGCTAGGCTGCTCTAACTCCAGCACCTTCCAGCCCCGGACTTTTTAAATTGCTGTTCTTTTTGCTGCAAACACACAGTTTCTTCCTTCTCTGCCTCACTAGCACTAATGACTCATCAGATCCCAGCATAACTGCCAGTTCTTTGGGAGGCTTTTCCCTGGAAGCACAGTTTATTACTTTGCTGTTAACACTGTTGCAGTTTACATTTATTTCCTTATTTCTCTCACCATATAGAAGGGATGAAGTTGGGGAGAATCTGGTATTTAGTTCAGTCCTGGATGAGTGCCAGCAGAAGTTTGAAAGGACATCATGCATGTGTGAGATTTAGCTTTCCAGATATTCATTGCATTGTTGGTAATTAGGAAAAAATCAGAATTAGCAGATGTTCAGCAGAGTGAGTTATGGCCACATTTGAACACTGTTTGGGTCCATGATTAGGGATGGCTTATTTCAAGACTGATGTAATTATTGCATGCAGAAGAAAGGTCTGGATTTTAACCTGGGAGCTAAATAGATAAACTACCAAAGCTGGCAGAAATGCTCCATGGGTCAGAGCCTAAAGCAGGTACAGGGTGGGGAGAGAATTCTGAGTTAATTATGAGACTGATCAGTTTCATTTTTGTTGGGAGCTGGAGAGAAGAGAATTGGAGCTGTAGAACTCATTGGGGGTGGGCAGCATTGTGGGGACACCCCTCTGGAGGAAATGAGCAAGTCCCTGCCTCCTAGCAGCAGGCTGGGGCCTAAGGAGAAAGGTCCTGGTTATAAACTCCTGTGAAGGGATGCTGTCACAGGTTCTAAGAACATGGAATTCGTGAGCCACTGTTATTTTCCCTACATTTTTAATTCCCTTGTGTCAGCCTCACATTCATTAAGTCTTTGTCAAAAACTACAGCCCAATGTCAGCTGTGTTTTGGATGATTCAGGGAGGGACTGTGTCCATTCTGGGGCCAGATGGTACCTAGGTGGCTGGGGTAATCCAAACACTGGTCTTAAGGCCAGATTGTGACTAGTAACAACCTGTTTCTGGAATATAAACACTTCTAGGACTTCTTACATTATTATACATTACCATAAAGACTAGACCTTCTACAGTGAGAGGGTCAGATTATGTTAGGTGGGTAAAAGAAAAGGGTGATCTGTAGGGCTGGAGAATTGGAGACATTCGCATCATATTTTGTTCACATAATTAGATGCCACAGCTCACCAGTATTGTAACTAGTTTCTCTGGCTCTTTCTACCATCACTATTGAAATTAGGCTTTTCAAATTTGTGGGAGGAAAGACCATATTTGGAGTTTCAAATATACAGTCCCAGTGGCAGTTTTTGCCTCACTGTTTTGTTGTTGTTGTTTGCTTGTTTGTTTTGAGACGGAGTCTCACTCTGTCACCCAGGCTGGCGTGCAGTGGCCCTATTTCGGCTCACTGCAACCTCAGCCTCCTGGGTTTCAGCAATTCTCTGCCTCACACTCCCAAGTAGCTGGGATTACAGGCACCTGCCAACACGCCCAGCTAATTTTTGTATTTTTAGTACAGATGGGGTTTCACCATTTTGGCCAGGCTGGTCCTGAACTCCTGACCTCATGATCCACCTGCCTTGGCTTCCCAAAGTGCTGGGATTAGAGTTGTGAGCCACTGCGTCCGGCCTTGCCTCACTGTTAAAAGACTATAATGTGATGTGATGTATCAGCTTTTTCGAAGTCCGGTGTACGTCAGACCCTAAGGCCTGCAGTATCTGGAGTAGTGTTGCTGGATGTGCAAAACTGCCAGGCTCTGGCATGTGATGTTCCCATCTACTAGGTCATTCCTTGGGCTCACTTCTGCGGGTGGTATTGCTAGCATTGCACTTTGGAACTGCAACTTGGGAAAGTGATAGAAACCGACTGCATGGTAGGTACAAAGTAAGTTTGTTGTATTTTATATGCATTAATATTTTGGATGTTTCAATATTTAAACATTTCACAAAGGAAAATCAATGATAATGCTTCTTGAATGTGTTGTGAACAATGCAAGCCTTTTATTAAAAATTATGGAATATTCGAAAGAAATGTTTTTCTTACAGAGAGCAGAGAATAATTACTCAGGGTTCCTGTGTCAAGGCCTCTAGGGCCCCTTTACTGTCTAGAATTCTTAGTAAGTGGAAAACCTTTCCCAAGCACAATGAAGTCTCAGCCCTGATATGGACAGGACAGTAGAAGACCTGTCTCCTCTTTCCAGAGCAAACCCCAGTGGTTGCACCTGTCCTCCCCATTACACTTTGGGGATAAACCCTGGAGGCCCTAGTGTAGGGGACCAGTTTCATGGGTCTTGTTGCCAAAGCTTACTTTCTTGATCCTACTGCTAAGTTCTGACCCTTCCTCCAATTGATCTGCTTTCCAAAAAGAGCACACCAACCCTTGCACAAACCATTTAATGTGGTGCAGTAAGCTGTTTCATCCAAATGTTCCAAAGCCATAGGATGAGCAAGTGGGAAAAACTTAGACCTGTATAGGATCTTCCCCCAGTTAGTTAGACTCTTTCACAGGGCATGCATGGGAGACAGGCTGCTGTTGCGCCATCCTTTCTATTACATAATGATAACAACGGTTACTTGAAATGCTTTAAAACTTGATGTCATTTACATTTAAATATTTGCTGTGTTCCTGGCTCTGTGCTAAACCTATGCCTGCATCTTAAAAAATCCTTAAAATAGGTAGGTAGGTACTACTATTGCCCCATTCTCTAGATGGGACACTAAGATTTTAAGAAGTTAAGTAGCTCACCTAAAAACACACAGCTCGTAAGTAACGCCATGGAGACTTGAACCCAAGTCTATTCTACTCTAGACCATGGACTTCAAAATTAATTAATTATGCACATAAGGAATGTGGAGAGTTCAGCCTTGAGCAAAGGGAGATTGGCTTGTTTTGCACCAACCCTTCTGCTGAGGAAAGGACAAAAACCAGAATATACATATCTATTCAGGGATCAGGCAGTTGAGAAAGCAAGGGCTAATATTCGAGAGGTGAGATGTACATTTGATACTATTCGTGTCCCCCTCAAGGGACTTGCTATTTCAAGGGCAGGGGCTGAGAAACTGAATAGAATTTGTAGAAGAGTAATGGAGACCAAAAATTAGAGTTGGGGTCCAAGTAGAAGTGGCCCTGGAAAACACCCCAGACTTTCTCTTGGGACCCCAAAGAGCTACTCTTTGATTAAAGGTGAACTGTGTATGGGCCTGTTCTCACAAGGAGTGCAGCCCAGCCTTCGATCTAGTGCATGGCCAGAAGCAAAATAAAGCCCCATTGAAGGAGGAGGACATGGTCTAATTTCTCAGATTTTCTCTATTAATTGTTTTCAAAGTCTGTTTAAGAAATAGGAATGCAAAAACACAAGATTTGACCAACAATGAGAAAGTGAACAATAGAAACAGACCTCCAGGAAATTCAGATAGTTAACATTATCTGACAGGTACTTTACAGTAACTATGATTAAAATGTTCATGAATTAGATGACCAAATGGAACAACTTCAGGAGAGAACTGGATGTTATATTTAAGATTCTAGAATTGAAAAATAATATAACAATGAATAAATCAGTAGATGGCTCTGATAGACACAACTTAAGAGACAGGTAATGAAATGAAAGATAAGAAAATATCCAGACTGGTGCTGGGGGTAAATAGGGTAGACAACTATTCGAAGAGTTAATGGTTAAGGATGTTCCCAAATTGGTGAAAGACATTAAGCCACATAAATAAGAAATGCTGTTGACCTCTAAGCAGGATAAGTTACAATGAAAATTATACTTAATTACTTTATAGTAACACTACTGAAAAACAAAGACTAATTTTAAAAGTAGCCAGAGGAAAAATATATATTACTTTCAAAGGAGCAACAGCAAGCCTTGTTAGGGGATTTTCAGCAGAAGTAATGATAGTGGAAAATGGAATGGTGTTTTCAGAGAGCTTCAAGAAAATAATAGCCAACCTAGAAGACTATGAGGCAAAAATATCCTTCCAAAGACACATCCAAATTAAGGAAAATATAATTTGCCACCAGTGAAAAGCACCAAAAGCATGAAAGGAAAGTACTAAAGGGTGTTCTTGAAGCAGAAGGAAAATGATCACTGACCATAGCTGGAGGTGCAGAAAGGCATTGAAGGGCAATGGAAAGGGTAAGTATATGTATAAAACTAAATAAATATCGAATGTATGGAACAACTTTTTACTTTATGGGATCTTAAATATATAAAGAACTAAAATACATCACCAAAAAAAAGCACGTAAGTGTGGAGGGAGGTAAATGTAGGGGTCCCCAAACCTTTCTGGCACCAGAGACTGGTCTTGTGGAAGATGATTTTTTCCCAAACAGTGGGTGGAGGGATAGAGGGATTGGGAGCATGGTGTTGGGATGACACTGTGCTACCTCAGACCATCAGGCATTAGATTCTCATAGGGAGCGCACAACCTAGATCCCTCACATGCACAGTTCACAATAGGATTAGCACTCCTATGAGAATCGAGTACCACTGTTAATCTGACAGGAGGTGGAGCTCAGGCGGTAATGCTTGCCCGCTTGCCACTCACCTCCTGCTGTGCGGCCCAGTTCCTAATAGGCTACTGACCAGTACTCGTTCACAGCCTGGGGACTGGGGACCCCTGAGTAAATGGAATTAAAGTATTCTGAAGTCCTTGAATTGTCTTGAAAGTGAAGATGGTGGAGGCACTGATTTATATTAGAAATGAATAAATCAGGGGTACATGTTTCAGTTTCTACAGTATTTTCTAAAAGAATAAGAGAATATAAAACTAACAAGATAACAGAAGGAGAATATGAAATAAAATAATCCCAAGGAAGAAAAAAAAAAAACGCACAGAACAGATGGGAACAAATAGAAAACAAACACCCACATGCATCAATCTCTACATCAAGCATATGTGGACTAAATATTCCATTTCAAAGGTAATATTATCACCCCTGGATAAAGAACAAACATAATTATCTGAGACTTCAAAACAACATACCTTAAACAAGGATACAGAAAGACTGAAAGTAAAAGGATGGAAAAAGGACTATCATGCAAGTATTAACCAAAAGGAAGCTGGTGTATTTAGTACACGAAGTAAACTTTCAAGCATTACTAGAGTATAAAGGATATTTCATAATGATAAAGGGCTTACTTTACCAGGACTATACCAATGGCTGAAGTATCCAAATACTTCAGCCCAAGCTGTCTGTGAAGCTCAGATGGGCTGCTCGTGGCCCAGCCTCACCTTGGTGATGGCCCAGGAAGCTGAGACTTGGAATTGGTTGAAGAGAAGCCAGACTCAAAATAAGTATTTGAAGATTGTGTGTGTGTGTGTGTGTGTGTGTGTGTGTGTGTGTTTAGGGGAAAACATAAGAGGAGTACTATTCAAAAGGACAAGAAGTGGAACATTTTCTTTTATAAATTAAATAAATGGTGGCTCTGAGCCTTCCCCCGCCTCCTGCCTTTTTTGGGTCCAGCTTGCTAAAAAATGTTATTAATGATAGTTCACACTTATGAAATTCTTGCCTTCTAAGTGCTTTGCAGGTATTAATTTAATCCTCACAACAGACTTAGGAGATAGGCAGCATCACTACCATCGCTATTTTACAGATGGAAAAACCAGCAACCGTCAGAGCTGGTATTCAAAATAAGCCAATTCAGATTCCGAGTCCCGACTCCTAACCATGGAGCGGCCTCAGGGTTTTATAGATTGTCCGGCTCTTTGGATGAACATCACACCTCATGGAGAAGAGTCCCTTCCATTTTAACGGCTCCAGGTTGTCATGGAAATCCTCTGTATACAGAGGGTAGGGAGGAGGATGAGAAGCAATACATGTTTATTGGGACTTTCTATCACCCCAGGACTTATCCAGGTACATTATAACAATGTTGAATACAGTGTTAGTCCCATTTTAACTGAGGAAAATAAAGTTTGGACCGTCAGAGACAGAGCAAAACACATTGGTAAGGGCAGACAAGGGATTCATCTGACTCCAATGCCTCTTCCCTGCTAAACCACACTGGCTTGTCACACCGTGAAATTAGAGTCAACTTGTTAAATCTTGGCACGTTGCTAAATTATTAATTACACCCCCAGGAGCTGTGACTGGAGCGGCAGGGATGCTATGGCTGCACTGTACTATTTTTAGCACTAGATGGAGCTGTAACACTGCACAGCTCTACTGCGGTGGTCCTTGGAGGAAGATTACTTCAGGGCTTGGAGACGCTGGAGGGAAGGATGCTACCTTACCAAACATGAAAAAAACATGGAAGACAGGACACTCTCGGGCCTTGATATTCTGGTTCCTGATGGCGAACTTTGGGAAAGCTGGAGACTGTAGCCTCCAGGTGACTCCAGGATGTGCAGTACTGGCATCTGGGTTTTGCTCACGCAGCCGTGAACTCCTGGTTCCACAAAGCCCTAGCGAGTGGATTGGAGCACACACCCACTCACCTCCTCAGATGCTCCTACGAGTGGGGGAGGTATCTTGGCACGTAGGAGCTTGGTGCCGTGTTAGGTGCTCAGGATACTGGTTGTCCGGAATCCCAGTGAAGTGCAGCCCCGCCTTTGTTGTGCCACTTTCCCATGCGCCTCCTGCCACTCTGAGGGTTGCAGAGGCTGCAGAGTTGTCTAGCTTGAGAAACTGTATCAAGGTTGCTCCCTGATGGCCTGGCAGCTCGCTAAAGAGCTGCCTTCAGTTCAAAACAGTTTTAGGGAGATTGTCATATACTCAATGGGTTTAAATGATTTTACACTGACTCTTCAAAAGTGTCAAAGTCATGAAAAACAAAGAAAGGCCAAGGAAATGCTCCAGATTGGAGGAGAAGGGCGACATGGCAGCTGTGCATGCACCGTGGGTCCTGAACCAGAAAAAGGAGCTCAGTGGGACCATTGGTAACTTTTGGATACAATCTGTAGGTGAGCTAATAGTATTGCTTCGATGTTAATTTCTTGGTTTTGATCACTGTACTATAACTATGCAGAAAGTTAACATTTGGGGAAGCTGGGTAAAGGGTATGTGGGAATTCTTTGTGGTATTTTTGCAACTTTTCTCATCAAGTTTGAAATTATTTCAAAATTGAAAGCTAATAAAAATTATAAAAATGTTCTTAATATTATTATGGAATATTTCAAAAATATAGAAAAATATAGATAACAAACCTGGCCACTTTTACAGGTGACTCAAGGGTGCTGTTGGCAGCAGACAGACGAATGAAGTTCCTGTAGGAGTTAAGCATTGAGCTCTGTTGTCTCGCCCTCTGTGTCCAGAGGTGGCTCCTGGTAGTTGAATTAGACCATTATATTCTGGGCAAGAGCTATTTAAATTTTTGACAGCCTCCACTTTAGAATAAATCAGCAGACAATCCACCTCTATGGCCATAGTATTTGCTTAGTGAGATAGCACCTTATTCCCATGCCCTACTTAGTAATTCTCTTGGGAGACATTTTTTTTTTTTTTCCAGACCTTGTCTTTTATTACAGGGATCTAATCATTACTGTCTAAAACAAAAACATATAAAGATGGCCCCAATTGCTTAATGATGCTTTTGATATGTTTCCTTAACTTCTTTAACTTTCAAAAATGAACTTTTAATTTTAGAACAGTTTTAGAGTTTCAGAAAAAGTACAAAGATGATACAGAGTTACCATATTCTCTGCACCCAGTTCACCTATATTATCAGGTTACCTTAGTAGGGTACATTTGTTGCAATTAATGAACCAATATTGATACATTATGATTAACTAAAGTCCATACTTTATTTAGATTTCCTTAGTCTATCTAATGTCTCTTTTCTGTTCCAGAATCCCCTCCAAGATTCCAAGATATCACATTAAATTTAGATGTTATGTCTATTTATGCTACTCTCGGGTGTGACAATTTCTCAGACTTCTTTGTTTTTGATGGCCTTAATATTTTTGAGTAGTATGGGTGGAGTATTTTTATAGGATGTCTCTTGACTTGGGATGTGTCTGATATTTTTCTCATGATTAAACTGGGGTTATGTATTTTTAGGAGGAAGACAACAGGGGTAATGTGCCAAATATTTTCATCACGTCGTATCAAGAATACATAGTATCTCTGGGCATGGTGGCGGGCCGTTAAAAGTAGCTGGGCATGGTGGCAGGCTGCTCAGGAGAACTCCTTGAACCCAGGAGGCGGAGGCTGCAGTAGACCAAGATTGTGCCACTGCACTCCAGCCTGGGTGACACAGTGAGACTCCATCTCAAAAGAGAAATACATGATATTGACCTTCACCACCTGGTAGTGTTTGTCAGATTTTCCCACTGTAAAGTAATTCCCACCTGCCTTCCACACTGAGCTCTTTGGAAGAAAGTCACTGTGTGCAGCTAAGAAGGAGCAGGGAGTTATGCCTCACTGCTTCGAGGATGGAGTCTCTACATAAATTATTTGGAATTCTTCTCTATGGCGGGATTTATCTCTTGCCTCCCAATTATTTATTTATTCAATCTATTTATTTGTGTTAGTGTGGACTCATGGATATTTATTTTATACATTGGGTTTTAATCCAATATGACTTTATTTTATTGTTAATATTGTTTAAGCTTTGGCCACTGGGAGGTCTTTCAGGTGGCTCCTGTGTTCCTATTTAATTGCTACACAATAATTGTACATATTAATAGGGTACATGTGTCATTTTGATACAAGCATACAATGTGTACTAAAATCAGGGTAATTGGGATATCCATGACCTCAAATTTATCATTTCTTTGTGTTGGGGACATTCCAAATCTTCTTTTCTTGCTATTTTGAAATATACAGTAAGTTCTTGTTAATTATAGTCATTCTACTATGCTAGCAAACACTAGAACTTATTTCTTTTATCTAACTGTATTTTTGTACCCATTAACCAACTTCTCTTCCTGCCTCCACCTCACCATTTCCTGGACTCTGGTAGCCACCAGTCATGCTGTCTTCCTGATATCCACTTTTTAGCTCTCCCATGAGAGTGAGAACATGTGGTATTTGTGTTTCTGTGCCTGACTTATTTCATTTAACATAATGTCTTCCTGTTTCATTCGTGTTGCTGCAAATGACAAGATTTCATTCCTTTTCATGGCTGAATAGTACTTTATTGTGTCTATATGCCACATTTTTTAATCCATTCATCTGTTGATGATACTTAGGTTGATTCTACATTTTTGCTATTGTGAATAGTGTTGTAATAAATATGGGAGTGCAGATATCTCTGGTATACTGGTTTCCTTTCTTTTGGATAGATAGCCAGTAGCAAGATTCCTGGATCATATGGTGGCTCTATTTTTAGCTTTCTGAGGAACCTCCACACTGTTTTCCATAGTGGCTATACTAATTTACATTTTCACCTGTTTGTACAAGCTTGCCCTTTCTCCAAGGCGTCAAGCATGTTATTTTTTGTCTTTTTGATCATAGCCATTTTACCTGGGGTGAGATGATATCTCATTGTGGTTTTGATTTGCATTTCCATGTGAATTAGTGATGTTGTGTTCCTTTGATATATCCCCATCATTGAGACTTTTCTTTTGAGCACTTGCTTATTTCCTGGCATAATAAGATGTTCCAAGCTCATCTTGTGTATTTTCTGCTCCGGTGCTAGAATCAGCCATTTCTCCAAAGAGCTTTTGGAAGATATTTGCTTTCTTGATTACAGTTAGGATTTTCTCATGAGTGAAGTTTGTTGATGGACTGCAAACAAATAGTAAAATACTACGTGATGTCATGAAAATTAATTGCATCTTTCCTTCTAGATTTTGCATATAGAAGACGGTAATTGTAAAAACAGTGAAAGAAGAAATGTATCTGAGAATTCAGTCAATAGACTTTAGAGTGAATATCATTTTTGTGTGCTCAAAGGCATCTTTTCAGTTTAGCTTTGTAAGGTTTCATTCTTTTTTTTGGTAGGAAAATACAAATAAAAGGAAGGAGCAGGGGAAGTGGAGAGTCACCTGCGGGACCAGCCATACCCCCTGTTGCTGCCCTCAAGGCCTAAACTGTCTGTAATAGCATCAGTTTTCTCTTTCTTTTCCCTTTTTTTTTAAGATAATGTCTTTCTGTGTTGCCCAGGCTGGAGTGCAGAGGCATGATCTCGGCTCACTGCAACCTCCACCTCCTGGGTTCAAGTGAGTCTCCTGCCATGGGCTCCTGAGTAGCTGGGATTACAGGCGTACACCACAACACCCAGGGAATTTTTGTATTTTTAGTAGAGACGGGGTTTCACCATGTTGGCCAGGCTGGTCTCGAACTCCTGACCTCAGGTAATCCAACTGCCTCAGCCTCCCAAAGTCCTGGGATTACAGGCGTGAGCCACCGCGCCCGGCCAGCCTCAGTTTTCTTTGTGCATGTTTTCCACAGTCCTCTCACTGCAGATGTTTTCAGTTTTTTCCTCTGCTTGGTATACTTTTCTCCACTCATAGTTTCTTAGTAACCACTGCCTGCTATGACCCTTCATCCCCCCATTTCTGCCTCATGTCTTGGTTCTCAGCATTTTTCCAGTTTCAGGCCTGTTGTTGACAGCTGGATTCCTACTGTGTTTCCCAGTTAAAATTCTCAAAAGAAGGAACCTGACTGGCTCAACACAAAGTTTCTTGCTAGACAATATCATGTGTCAAAAGTCAGCGTATCGACTGGTTGCCTGGGCTTAGTGTCAATGCAGTTCCATCACCTGCTGCCTGAGAGTAAGGTGGGATCAGTTGCAGGACTCATTTGGTCCTGCCCCTTCAGCAGAGGCTTTAGCATTAGAAGAGGCTGTGGGCACCAAGGCTGGCCTTCTGCTTCATGGCTTGGTGGGGAGGAACAGAGCAAGAGTAGTTAGAGACCCCTGAATAGGATCAGGAGTACCCAGTACTAATAAAGCCAAAATGTGTACAACACTCTAACATTTGCTAAGCACTATAAAGTCATGATCTCATTTTGCGCATAGCTGGGAAACACTAATTGTACTTTACTGTGATTGCCTCTTTCCTTGGGTCTCTCTTACAAGCAGACCACACGGACCCTGCAGGCAGGAACTATGTCCTGTTATTGTGATATCCTTAGCACCAACTCTACAGGTAATATTCTAGAAATATTTATTAGATGTAAGAATTAAACAATAGCATGTCTTCAAGGTGGACAGCTGTCATTACTGTTTTACAACTGAGGAAACTGAGATTCAGTTAAGTAATGCAAAGCAATTTGAATGAAAGACTGGGTTCCTTGTAGCCCAGTCTTTTTACAAAGTTGCATTCAGAGAGAAGCGTTTGACTCTCTCTTTTTTCCGTCATCCTGTGCTTCCCTCCATTCTTCTTTCCCATGCCAGTCACTGCTGGGGCTTCGGGGCCCTCTGGGTGCTCTGAGCCCCTCTAGAATGACTAAGAGCCTTCACTCACTCCTGTCAAAGGGCAGTGGGTAGCAGTCCCTTGGTGATATTTTAGCCTTCTTCACTGATTTTTTTGTGAGAAACCTCCAGAGAATAAAAGTCTTCCACCTCATGAAATTGGCTGATATCCGGTAGATTTATAATGGAGATAGAATCTTCATATCCTAGGCTGGAATAAGGGTTAGAGGCAGGTTTGAGGTGGATCAGGGCTGCTGTGTTCAGGTCTGAATATTATGAGTTGGAGGCAAAAGGGAGGAACAGTGGAAGACACACTTCCAGGAGGAGGAGTCCAGCTTTGGATGCCAGACCGGTACCAGAGAGATGGATTGTATAAGGCATGGATGTGGAGGTTTCAGAGAAGCAGCAACTAAAATTGGTGCCACAGATGAGAGAACTGGTAAGTAACTTAAAATATTATTATTCAATATCAAAACCATCATAGATAATTATGGATTAAAATGGGAAATGAGCATGTGTAATTAAGTCACACACAAAGACCTCAGAGAACTTTAGTTTTAGCGGGAGGTTATTTTGTACCCCAGACTCTTAGGAAAACACATGTTTCTCTGTTAGGCATGCATGCGTATGTGTGTGTGTGTGTGTGTGTGTATACATATACTTGCTTCCCTTTGCTGTCATTTTCTTGTTTTGTGCCCACTAGACTGTGTCCTCACTCTTTCTCCATAGTGCCCACCAGGTTACCTTGTCCATGGAGGGCATCCATATGCGGAAGGATGCTGGTTGCAACATTACTAATAGTAGTGAAAAGTGGAAAACAATATAAAATATCTTTAAAAAGGGCATGGTATGGTAAAATAGGATGTATTCACTCTGTGTTAGTCCATTTTCAGATTGCTATAAGGAAATACCTGAGACGGGGTAATTTATAAAGAAAAGAGATTTAACTGACTCACAGTTCTGCATGCCTAGGGAAGCCTCAGGAGACTTACAATCATGGTGGAAAGCACCTCTTTACAGGACGGCAGTAGAGACAATGAGAGCCAGCAGAGGAAATGCCAGACACGTATACAACCATCAGATCTTGTGAGAACTCACTATCATGAGAACAGCACGGGGGAAACCGCCCCCATGATTCAATTACTTCCCACTGGGTCCCTCCTACAACACATGGGGATTACAGGGATTACAATCCAGGATGAGATTTGGGTGGGGAAACAGCCAAACCATAGTACACTCGATGGAATGTCATGCCACCATTCTATGATGGTTGTAAAAAATGTGTTGCAAACTCAAAAATGCATATGTATTTTCTCAAAAAACGTGTCCCTCATACACCATTTCTTAAGAAGCTGCTGGACGGTATGTTTCCAGCAGAAAGAACAGACAATGGAAAAGGCCCTCAGGACTCCAGGCATTGGAGTTATGAGTTACAACTTTAACATAACGAAAGCTCCCTATGTTCAAAGAATAACAACTGATAAAGAGTAAACCAAGAAAGAAAGAGCTGGGGGCACTGGAATCTGGAGATTCAAAGTAGGAGAGAGGTGAAGGAAACCCACAGGCTGATGATGAAGGGAGCTCCCAGGCTGGTGGCCAACAGCGGAGCTGGAAGGCAGCCTCTGTGAGTTGAGCGCCATCATCGCAAGATCCCTGCTGTCTTAGTGCCATCTGTGAGAAGAATGCCTGGGGGAGGCTGGTCCTGATTCTTCTCTTGGCTCAGTGCTATTAAAGCTGCTGCTCTCCCCCTGATGCTTGGGCTAGCTCTGAACTTCTCTTGAGGGCTGACAGAAGAGGGCTGTGAATTTAGAAGAAAATACAGAGCAGCCTCCTCCCTCCGAAGCGCTTTCTGACAGGTGTCTGGTAGGTGGTTCAAATTATAGTTCTGTCTGATGCCCCAGCTGTGCTAATGTATGGTTTCCATGACTCAGCCATGACCTTGCCTGCAGACATCCCTAGAAAGGGCTCTCATAGATTCTCAGGGAAACAGAAGCCAGCCTGTGAAGCCAATTTTGCCACCTTCTCTTCTGTTGGGAACCCTTGTAGAATAGCGTTGATATTTTCCTTCTCTTACACAGATTTGTGCTTCCTAGGCAATTTTTACAACACTATTTAAAGAAAAGCAAGGGAGTGACTAACGCAGAAGGCAGGAAGGGTTATCTGTCAGGGATAAGATAGCTGACTGTGGCAGAGGCAATATGTGATGGGCAGTGTTGTTCAGACATAAAGGAAGGCCACATTTCCAACCCCCTTTAGAGTTAAGTCGAGGCCATGTGGCAGCTCTTACCGAAGAAGGCAGTGATGTGTCACTCCTTGAGAAAGGCAGTTAAAAGCAGATGTAAGTTCTCTATGTCCTCTCTTATTTATTCTACTTAACTAAAAGCAAAAATTCCAAGATGGTGAAATGATGAGTCTTAAATTACTGTTAAGACTCTTAACAGTCTTAAATTTGGTTTCCAGAGCTTGTGTTTCAATGGGGCCAGAGCCAGGGTCTTAAATTACTGTTGGAGGTGGCAAGTACAGCTCCTGAGCCTGCATGGACTGTGATGTGAGAGGGACATCAATGTATGTGTACGTGTGTTTTACATCAATGTCATTTTGAGATCTGTCTGTAGCTGCTGTGATACACTAATGCAGGCACATGAGGGGCCACTAATGTGGTCATAATAGTCTATTTCTTAAACGGGATAGTGGGTACATGGCTGTTAATTTTATTATTATTATTATTATTATTTTTTGAGATAAAGTCTCGCTCTGTCACCCAGACTGGAGTGCAGTGGCATGATCTTGGCTCACTGCAACCTCTGCCTTCTGGGTTCAAGCGATTCTCCTGCCTCAGCTCCTGAGTAGCTGAGATTATAGGCACGTGTCACCACGCCTGGCTTATTTTTGTGTTTTTAGTAGAGACGGTGTTTCTCCAAGTTGGCCAGGCTGGTCTTGAATGCCTGACCTCGGGTGATCCGCCCACCCTGGGCCTCCCAAAGTGCTGGGATTGCAGGCGTGAACCACTGTGCCTGGCCATTATTATTCTTTAAACCACATAATTTTTATATACTTTTCTGTATGTACTGTACATTTCATAATAAATATTTAAAGTCAGGCTCTTATGTACGTTGTGACCACCTGAAATTGCAAGTTTATTGATCTTTTTCACTTTGGTCCAGCTGACAGTATATGTGTGAATGTAAAGTAGAACAGTGTTTTGGACAAGCTATTTCACAGTGTATCTCAAAAACCTAAGTATTCTCCTTTGTCCAGCAGTTCCACTTTGAAGAACTGAACCTAAGGAAACAGTCCTAAATATTGGAAAAGCTTTTACAGAAGGATGCTTATTGCACCATTATTAATAGTTTAAAAATGGAAAGAAAAGGCCATGGTTTATTAAAATAGAGTATATTGACTCGATGGAGTGCCATGTGATATTTCTAAATGATGTTTGTAGAAACAATGTTGTAACCTCAGAAATGCACATGACAGATGAACAAGAACAGGATACAGGATTGTGTCTCTTGGGTGGTTCCAGCTGTGTAAAAAATGTGTGAAACAAAGAACTCTGTGCCTGACATCTGCAAAGCCTATCCTATGCCTAACTGTTCTTTGAATCATTATTTTAAAATACAGTAATTTAGGCATAACCCAGTGTATATACTTTATATCTAGGAGGAAAAATTCAAAAGTGTTTGAGATTCTTTTCTTCTTCCAGATTAGGTTTTTAAATTCAAACACAGATTTCATGAATCTAACTTGGTTCAGCAATACAGTTGGAACAATTGAACACATTTGTATGTGAGGATGGAGGAGGGAAGAATGAAAAGGAGGGATTGGGAAGGGGATGGGGATGAAGTTCATAAAAGCACAGTGGCTAGACCTGTAACTCATGGCAGTGGCCAGCTATTTGTCCAATGAGCAGTAAATGGCCTCTAAAGTTTCTCCATTGTGTCTATGACCTTGCATTTCAGCATCTGAAAAGAAACCACAAGAGGTTGGTTTGGTGCAATGTTCCTCTCTTCCCAGGACTTTCTGGTCTTCAAGGCTTTCTTATGAGATGGAAGACCGATGGATGTAGAAGTTTCTAAGAGGACAGGTAAGCCTATCTTTCCTAGATCCTCCTCTTTCCCACTGAAAGGCCAAACCACCATGGTCAGTTCAAGCCTTCACTGTTCATTGTTTCCTCTCCAGTTATGCTGCCATGTTTTAAAGCAGGAAGACCTTATCACTTCTCAAAGGTCTTTAATTGCCTGACGACTGCTTCTCTTTGGAAGGCTGTCAGGGTGATGGAATCCCAGATCACAGCACAGATAAAATGGACAAAGAAAGAAAGATACAAGAAGAATGTAAAAATGTCCGTAATGAACTCATGTATCTTGCGGAAACCTCTAATCTAATGAGAATGGATTTTGTTGAGAAGATTGTACACCAACAATTAATTATTCATGGCAGAGACATCATTAAGATTTCATTTTGTTTAAAGGCCTCTAAGTGACTTAGGAAATTGGGTTAAGCTAGAGAAGAATTTCAAGAAAGAGACAAGGGAAAGCTTTTCGTTATATTGACTTTTTCTAATATTTTCCAGATAGATATTTTGACTTGGCACATAAATTATACTCTGACTAAAAATCTCCAATGATCTGTCTGAGTAACAGTCTCCACATGGGTGGACAGTATACCAGTGTGGTCAGATGGTAGCAGATTGACAGAGATTTGTGAAAGGATTAGGAGGTTTATTCCAGAATTCTATAATAATTCAATTTGGCTTTTTGGTGAGGAATGTAGTGAGGAGTCTCCTTGAAATGACAGTGGGATTTGTACAACCTGTGACAGTTTGCACTCAAGGATACTTTTCCCAGTGCACTATGGGATGTGAGCACCTGTTCACTTATAATACATGTAAGATAAGATACTTTTAATAAAAACTCTGGAGACCTGGAGTAGTATAGACCCTATGCCTGCTTATCTTAAAGACAAACACCAGAAACTGGTGTCAGGTTGCGAGTTCAATGTGAGATTGATTCAAAGCATAAAGCTAGAGATCTAGTGTAAAATTTCAGAGGGATATTGATTACAGGATCCATTTCTATGGGCAATTAATGCAGGGGTTTGGTTTATGTTTGAATTCCAAGCACCCAGTGGTATTCAAAAATAGCACCCAATTTTACGTAAAATGTAAAATTACATTTTGTGTTTGATTTGGGCACCCCGTAATGATTTACAATAAAGGGTTGGGCTTTCGTTTTCTTGTTCCTTCATTAGAAAGGTTAGGACTTGCCTTTCCTCCTTGATCACTATCCCAGTGTCCTGGGTGCTTGGGATTCAAAACTAAACTAAAATTTATTAGTGGCTGAGAAATGTTAAGGTTGAAATAGTAGATAAGGGCATATCTACGTGGAGAATATCACAGCAACCGAGAACAGCAATAGAAGAGGCTTGGTAAAGGGAGAATCTCTTCCCTGTTTGTGAGTTAAATAGTCCTGCAACACCTTTAGGGTAATAAAGAATTAGGGTTGGCGCCCTATGCCTGCACAGCTAGAGTTGGGGAGAAAATAGAGCTCTAGACGTGGAGCCAGGAAGACCTGGGTTGAGTTTTCAGCTGTGTCCCGGGCCAACAACCACAGCAGCAGCAGCACCCACCACATGCACCGATCTCCATCGGCCTCAAAGAACTACACATTGTAGCAGAGGGAAAGAGTCAATAATCAATAAATGCACCAAATAGGTAAATTACGTAAATTTATATAAAAGAGTCAATAAATAGTAAGTGCAAAAAATAAGTAAATAAGTACATTTATTATGGTAAAAAGTGATAATTGCTATAGAAAAAAATAGGTGTGTGCCTGATAGTTTGTTTATGAAAATCTGCTTTAACATTTTTCAGAAAGCTGTCTCCTGGAAAAACAAGTAGTCTCTTAACTTTATACATTTCCAGGGACAAAATGTTATAACTACTGCTTAGCTGATGGTGATATCAAGTCAAAATGTATGCAGCTTTTATACAGTGGCAGCTCTAATTTCCAGCAGCACGGAAATTCTCCCAGTGGTTCCCTTATTTTACTATCACAGCTAACCACCTATTTATGTGTTTCTTTATCTCAGCCTCTCTGTACCTCTGTGTTACATGGAGAGACAAGATGGCATGTTGTTTTCGTAGCTTGATACATACCACAGCCAGAATTCCAGAACACTACATACTTTACAGTTAAATGTTTAGGCCTCAAGAACAGGAATCAAATACTTTGCTTTCAACACTGCTTCCTTTATGAGAAGGAGAAATCTCACCCCTGAGGCTGGCTCCAGGGCCGTGGCCCCGGTAAAACGCAAGCCCTGGAACAAAGCAGAGGCCTGGCTAAAAGGAATTGTTTGCTCTGTTAGCTTCGCTTGAGGCCGAATACAGGGAATTTGTTTTCAAGCCAGACAGGTGCACTTGAGGGTGCAGGAAGGGAGACTGGCATTTGGGATTGAGCCTCAGGGTGGGTCCATCTTGACCTGTTTTTACTTCAACTGATTAGTCCATCATGGCTTGTTGCTTCTTAAGTCCTAAGAATTTTAGAATTCAGGCAGCCAGTCATGGTTTACAATAAAGACTTGGCACTTTGGGAGGCTGAAGCAGGTGGATCACCTGAGGTCAGGAGTTTGAGACCCGCTGGTCAAGATGGGGAAACCCCATCTCTACTAAAAATACAAAAATTAGCTGGGCGTGGTGGCGGGTGCCTGTAATCTCAGCTACTCGGGAGGCAGAAGCAGGAGAATCATTTGAACCCAGGACGAGAGGTTGCAGTGAGCTGAGACTGCACCACTGCTCTACAGCCTGGGCAACAGGGCGAGACTCTCTCAAAAGAAAAAAAAAAGACTTGGACTTGTGATTTCCTTATTCCTTCATTGGAAATGTTAGGACGTGCCTTTCCTCCTGGATCTCAGTATATTCCATCCAGCCCTTCCCACCTCCCTCACCCCCTCTCCAGCAGGGTCTCCCTCCTGCTGCTCACACAGCTGGCGACTGTACTTAGTCCTCAGGGCTACGAGGAGAGTCATAGCAATCCCTTAATGAAGTGCCCCGAATCTAATAGATAAGAATTGCACAGGAATATTCAGGATGCAAGAAATGTTCCAGTTCTTTTTTTTTTTCATACCAAGTTTTATTGTATGCTGCTGCCAGTGTTTATAAAACAATTACTCTTGTGAAATAGAAATTCATGAAAATTCAGAGAGGTAGATGTTAAGGACTGACAAAAGCAGAATTTTGTATATTATGGCCCATGTGTTACAGGGATAAGCTTTTGTGCAGGTTTCAAATTTAGCTCTCTTGAATATTCACTGGATCATAAGAAGCGATTTGGAAAACCTTTGAAAGATTCATTTTACTACAAAAAGGAACAGACTTTCTGGGGTCTGAAGGGATTTGTACCTGAAGATACTCCAGTCAGCACAGGGTCATGTTGAGCATTCTGCAGACCGAATTGTTTTAAGTCTGCAGCTGCCTGGGAAACTTGTACGCGTTTGAGCGTGGTTGGGCCAGGCTTCCAGCGGGAGCTGCAGAACAACTTTCTTCATAGCGGCGATGCTGGAGGAGCCAGGCATGCTGCACATGAGGGCCAGGCCGATTTGTGGGTTGGTGAAATGTTCCAGTTCTGTATTAAAGAATCACAAATGGTGAAAATTCAAAACATGAAACTCCAAAAACCTTGAAGTCAGGGTTTATCTCTCACCCCTCTTGACACTTGTCAAAATAGCATGCTGGCTTTGACCTCCTAATGCATCCAAACCTGCCCACTTATCAACAATTCCTGTGCCACCACTTGGGGCTCAGTCCCTGTTCTCTCTTCCCTCAGGTCACTTCAGTAACGTCCTACCTGATTTTCCCACTTCCACTAAACCATTAGTGTTCAGTCTTGAGATGGAACAGGGCTCCCTTTGAGGGTCTGTCAAGGCCCTCAAGCATAGAAATAAAGAAAAATCCTAGTTCCTTTAAGGGAAATTCCAGGTACCTAGGTCACCTTGAGAAGTAAATGAGCAACTTGATAAGTGAATAGGTAAATAGTAGCTTTTTTTTTTTGAGACAGAGTTTCGCTCTTGTTGCCCAGGCTGGAGTGCAACGGCACGATCTCAGCTCACCGCAACCTCTGCCTCCTGGATTCAAGCAATTCTCCTGCCTCAGCCTCCCGAGTAGCTGGGATTACAGGGATGCACCACCACCCCTGGCTAATTTTGTGTTTTTAGTAGAGATGGGGTTTCTCCTTGTTGGTCAGGCTGGTCTCGAACTCCCAACCTTAGGTGATCTGCCCACCCCGGCCTCCCAAAGTGCTGGGATTATAGGGATGAGCCACTGTGCCTGGCCAACAGTAGTTTTAAACAACAGCCAAGGAAACTAGAGCCACAAACTCTTTGGTTCCCTATAGAAACTAAAGATAACATCTTCACATATGTCTTTGAGTTATTTTTTATAAACCCAGACCCCCAGCAAATGCAAAATGCCATCTGCCGGCCTGTAGACCTCAGATAAGGGGAACAAGGACTGAACTCTGCCTGCCAGTTATTCTGAATTTCTTCCTGAGGTGCCCAGAGGAAGTCATGCCCACAGGCCAGAGCTCAACATTCCTTTTGACTGACCCCAAGTTTTTAAACAAAGCTTAATCAGTCACAAGTCAGGAATCTTGAATTCACCTATGACCTTCGGTCCTCCCAACCCCGTTTCCAGATGTCCTGCCTTTTTTAGGCCAAGCCAATGTATAGCTTCATTGTGTTGATTTATGACTTTGCCTGTAACCTCTGCCTTCCTGCCTATATTAGGCAGTTCTTGCATTGCTATAAAGAAATACCTGTGACTGGTAATCTATAAAGAAAAGAGGTTGAATTGGTTCACAGTTCTGCAGGCTGTGCAGGAAGCATGATGCTGGCATCTGCTTGGCTTCTCAGGTGGCCTCAGGAAGCTTACAGTCATGGTGGAATGCAAAAGGGGGGCAGTTACCTCACATGGCAAAAGCAGGAGAGAGAGAGATTGAGAGAGAGGGATGGGGGGGCGGGGGTAGGTGCCACACAACATTAAAGAACCAGATCTCATGTGAACTCAGGGCAACAGCTTGCTCAGCACCAAGGGGATGGCCCAAGCCATTCATGAGAAATCCACCCGCACAATCCAGTCACCTCCCACCAGGCCCCACCTCCAATACCAGGGATTATAATTCAACATGAGATTTGGGCAGGGAGAAGTATACAAACTATATCACTGCCTTAGAAAAACCCTTATCTGTCAGCCAGTGGGGAGTTCTGGTCTTAAGCATGAACTGCCCAATTCTCCTTGCTTGGCACTTTGCAATAAATGCCTCACTTTTTCTTGCTGTAAATCCTGATGTCAGTGTTTGGCTTTGCTGTGCCAGGTAGGTGGGTCCAAGTTCTGTTTGGCAATATTCTCATCTTGTGCTCAACACCTCGCAGTGGCTTCCATTCCACTTGGAGTAAAAGCCAAAGCTCCCCTATGCACCTCTCTGAGACTTACCCCCAATGGTGCCCTCTCCTCAGCCCCTCCTCTCTAGCCACCCTACCCTCCTGCTGGTTCCTGAACACCTCTGGCAGGCTCCCAACTGAGTAGGAAGAGTAGGTCAGGGGTCGGGACCTACTCTTATTCCCCTGAGCTTCCCTCCCCACACACCCACCCCTACATGTCTCTATTTACCCCTGAGTCCCTATCACCATCTAGCAGACTGTATGTTTTACTTGCAGATTACATTTAGTGCTTAATCCGTGGCTCTCCCTGCTAGTGATGTAGCTGTGGTCTTTTATTTGCTGATGTATCGCCAGTGTTTAGATCAGTGCCTGGTATATAGTAGATGCTCAATAAATATTTGCTGAGTGTATGAGTGACTTTTCTGTGACTTCATCAATTATCTTTGAATTAATCTAGGACCTGGAGCTCAAGCACGTGGCTGGGAGAGGCCTGGGATCATGAACATTCTCCAGGCACCACCCCCACTACTGCGCGTGGAGCCCAGGTACTAGACTTAGTTTTTGGCACCGTTGTCTAAGTAAGCTCACAGCAAGCTAATTGTAGGGACATTCCTTGTCAGCTGCTAGCCTGGCCACTGGACTCCTCGTGGCTGTTCTCAAGGTAGGGGCCTTAGGTTCCAGCCTTTTTTAGGTTCCCATGCAGCTGTGTCCATCTAGGTTCTGGTCACCTCCAGGAGGCTCCTGTCAGAAACCTGCAATGTGGAGAAGGGAGGAGCCCCGTTTCCCTGGAGGAGGAGGGGCCCCAGGCCTGTCCCTGTCAGCCTGGCTACTGAAAATCCCCCAGAGACTTAAAAAAATACCCTGTCTGGGCCCCACCCTGAGCCAAATGAAATTGGAATCTCTGGAGATACAACTGGTAATACATACATTTTTCAAATTTCTAGATTATTTTAAATGCAGCCAGGATTCACATCAAGTGTCCTAGGACAAAGGCCTCCTGGGAGAAAAAAATACGCATGTCCTTGCCCTCCTCCCGAAGGCAGCCAGAAAGGATAAAGAAATGAGCAAATAGGCACTAATTTCTTCATTCCTCAGTGTCTAAGCCTGTTGTTGAAAAGACGAAGAAGATACCATTTTGCTTACTTCCTTAATTAAATCCTTAGGTTAAAATTTTAGATGTGAAGTTACAGGATATTTTTGACACTTAAAAAAAAAATCACAATTTCACTAGAAGTGAAAAAGGTGTGATTATTTAGGCCCTTCCAATTCTGGAAATTTTCAGTTTAAAATCTTTGTCCATTTGGTAGATGAAAAATAGTTTTGCATGTGTGCAACACATATTTCTTGAGTGTTTTCTATATGCCATTACTCCATTGGACAGTGTTACTTTATTTCAAAGTGTGTCGATCTTCATTGAGATTCAGCATATTTTCATATACTTGGTAGCTAATTATAATTCTTTTTTTTTTTTTTTTGAGGTGGAGTCTTGCTTTGTTGCTCAAGCTAGAGTGCAGTGGCAGGATCTCAGCTCACTGCAACCTCCACCTCCTGAGTTCAAGCGATTTTCCTGCCTTAGCCTCCTGAGTAGTTGGGACTACAGGTGCGTGCCACCATACCCGGCTAATTTTTTGTATTTTTAGTAGTGACGGGGTTTCACCATGTTAGCCAGGATGGCTTCAATCTCCTGACCTCAAGTGATCCACCTGCCTCGGCCTCTCAGTTCTTTTGTGTATAGCTCACTCTAGCTGAGGTGAGAGTGGATAGTTGGAGGGGGAGGGGGCCAGAATGGCAGACAGAGATATGTCCAGAGGCCATTTCAGTGGTGCAAGTGTGAGAAGTGGGTACCATGAGAAGGAGTCAGGTTTGGGATGTATTGCAGAGGTTGGGCTAATAGCATTTGCCGATGGATTGCATGTGAGCTATGAAGGGAATCAAGGATGACTTGGAGGTTTTCAGGCTGAGCAACTGAGTGGGCAGTGGCCTCACTTTCTGAGCTGGAGAAGGCAGGAGCCTGAGGTATAGTGGCTGGGAAGAGGAGCTGGTGGCTGGTCTTGCTCAGCTGGAAGCTCAGGAATGCTGGGACAGGTTTCCAGGCCTGCTGGTCTTTGGGGCTGGGAGAGATGTACTGTATTGTGGAAGCTGGTTCAGGGGATCAGTCTCTCTCTGCAGGTAAGGAAGGACACACAGCAGCAGAAGCCTATTCTTTCCATAGCCCAAGACACTCTCTTTCATATATATTTTGTGAAGATTTTTGTCCCTGCTTCTCTATTTTCTGATTTTTAAAAGCGAATCTTACAAGCATTTTTCTTTATTTAAATACATACAAATTATACATTTAAAATAGAACATGTCATGACGGGAAAGTATAAAGATTTGCTCATTTATGTCTATACGGTTGGACTTGTATAATGTTTCCAAATCTTTATAAATATATGTTGCAATGAACATTTTTGGGTATATGTGTGTGATTATATATTTGCTAAATTATCCCTTAGGATAGATACAGTTCCAGGATTCCAATTGCTGCACCAGAATATAAAAGGTATAAAGCCATTTCATTGATTCTTTTGTTTTAGTCCCTGATGCCTCATCAAATCCGGGGCCAAGTTCAATCCTCCTTCTACTGCTCCAGATGGCTCCCCTTTCTCCCTCTCCCACCAGGACCCCTAATCTCCCCCGTTTCCCCAGTGCTCCTTCTCAGATCCAGGCTTCCTCTCACTACCAGCCAACCCCTACCCTTCGGGAAGTCCATCAGTAATTTGAACACGTCTCTTGTATCTGTGCTAAAACCACCATTGAGGATATTCAGAATTTTGCTGTGGAATCTGCTTGGAAAACTAACAGAGTACTAATAATATTTAGAAGAATTATGTAATAGAGGAAAAGTTATGGGGAATCAGAGAGATTTAAGTGTGTATTTTAGTCTTACCCCTTACTAGCTAAAATGTAGATGAATTTTAAGCCTGTAGGCATGTGCTTAAAAAATCACCGTGAACAAGTCATTTATACTCTGTGTGAGCCTCAAGTGCTCAATTTAAATGGGAAGAATAATCACTATATCCTAGGATTAGCGTGAGGGGTGCACAAAAAAGCACATGAAACACATAGCCTCATATCTGGTGTACAGTACCTTGTATTTATTTGAGTTTGCTTTCCTTCCATTCAATTTTCCCTTGTTTGCATCATCTTAGAAATTATGGCTAAACATTAGAGCTCTTTGTATCCTCAATAAAAAAGACATGGGCTTAGATAACACTTTACCATGAAATCAGCTGAGGTTTGTGTTGCTTCTCAAATCTAGGAAGCACATTAGTCAGAGGCTGAATGCTAACTCTCTTTTCTCTGAGCCACAGTGGAAAAAAATGGAGATTTTCCTGTATCACTCTGATAGTATTCTGTTTCCTTCACCAATGTAAGTCCGTTATTGCAGCGAAGAAAATGCACTGATACCTGGATGAAAGGGGACTCCATGGAATATGAAGTTATTTGAAAAGATATGAGTGGCATGCATTAAGATGCCAGGTTTTTATTTTATTTCTCTTCAGCTTGTAAACACTTCGGTAACCTGCAAAGATGCTGGAGCCGGTGGGGAAGAGAGTTCAGCCAGGTTGTCCAAATGCCACTTCCACATCAGGATTACTAATGGGCATGGTCATCTTCTAACCACTGAGCTTCTTTAATTTTGGGGAGACAACAAAAATGAATCAAAAGAATAATGTAGTTCTAATGTCATCTCTGAGAAAAATGATATCAGCCAAACCCTGTATCCTTAAGCCAGGCTGATCTGCCCAACACCATAAGGGCAGTTGGCAAACAGGCACACAGCAGTGCATTAGCTCAGTGGGCTTACTTTTGGATGCTAAATTCCAGTTTCACTCTCATTGCCCTTGGCTTCTGCCAGGGACTTGGTCTCACAGTGTCAGCCCTACTTTTGCCACATAGATTTTGTGTTTGAACTTTGTTTTTCCGACTTTGATGCTCAGATCGCCTCATAACTCAAGCTCTGGCCTCCTCCTTCCTGACTGCTTTGAGTAGACACAGACCTACTTTTTCTCCAAGGACAAAATACTTATCTGGGCTCTGATCATGCTACCTTAGTCACCTAAATATCATCAGTGCTGATTCCTAACCACTCTGACTATTGTCACCGGAAAGTGGCCTGATGGTGTTGGGAAGTCTTGCTCCTTGTCTGAGGCCCGAGGCCCTCTTTTGAAGTTTGAAGGCTCATCTGTAGGTAGGAAGGTGGGGTCATCATTTGCTTAGCAGCCAAACCAAAATGTTGTATACTCCCTGTGGTAGGTAGAATGATGACCCTCCAACAATGTCCACCTCCTAATCCCCTGAACCTGTGAGTATATCATGTGACATGGCAAGGGGGAATGAAGGTCGCAGAAAGAATTAAGTTGCTAATCAACTGACCTTATGATCGGGAAGTTATTTTGGATTACTGAAGCAAGTCTAATGTAACTATTAGGGTCTTTAAGGTGGGAGAGGGAAGCAGAAGAGGAGGTCAAAATGAGAGAGAGATTTGAAGATGCTCCACCGCTGGCTTTGAAAATGGGGAAAGGGACCACAAGGAGCTGGAAAAAGCAGAGAAAGATTCTTTCCTAGAGCCTCCAGGAGGACACAGTCCTGCTGACGCCTTGATTTTAGCCCAGGATGATCAATGTCTGACTTCTGGCCTCTAGAATTGTAAGACAATGCACTTGTGTCCTTCAAAGCCTCAAAGTGGGGGCTAATGTTCTAGCAGTAACAGGAAATTAACATACCCTTCAAACAACAAAGAGCTTCTTTCTATTCAATAATGAATTTTTATAAATGAAACAAAAAAAATCCATCCTTGAACATGGAAGGTTAAATTGTCACCTAAAATGCCTGGATTACTGAATATAAATTGGTGTTTTTTCTAGCCAAAATACTGATGTTTGAGAAGCAGAGAGGATCAGCTGCTCCTTCTCTTACTGAGATAGATGGGATCAGTAAGAGGAAGTCCCCTTTGATTTTAAACAGAGGCTCTAGGAAGGTCCAACATCTGTTCTGCCTTGATCTTGTCTCTGGTCATCTGATGGCAAGGAAAGGTGAACCCAGAGTCAGCAATTGGTTCAAAAGATAGTGTGCCCCAGTGCCTGGGCAGCCTGGCCTGTCTGCCACCCCAGGTCTCTGTAGAGCCCAGAAGAGCCCACCTGAAGCTGTCTCCAGATCCCTCTCAGCAGCCTGAGGGAGAGCAAAGGACCACAGGCAAAGATGTTTGTTCTAATTCAGAGTGTCCATGTTTTTCCTGCCAACGAGTCACCCTGCTCTTGTAATTGACCCCTGCATGTCCTTGGGGGAGAAGTGGTAACGGTGGGAGAGGCCAGGGGAAGATCCAAAGGAGGAGCTGACTCGGGATCCCCATCCTGCCATTCATCCAGCAACATCTGCAGGCTGGGCAAAGCCCTGCCTTGCATCTCTGCAGGCAAGCTCAGGCTGCAAAATGAATGCAAGGCAGGTGTGGCAGTGGGGAAAAGAAGGCAAGGGGAGGAGTAACTGTGTAGCTTGATTTCATACTCTTAACCTTTTAGGAATTCTAACCTGAAAAATGTTGCCAGCTACAGATAAGGTACTTTGCAATTTGTTATTCCATTTTATTCTCCACACCCATTTTATAGTAGAGGAAAGTGAACTTTTATAATGTATCTTAGTCCATTCAGGCTGCTATAACAACTATACCATAAACTGGAGGTCCTAAAGAAAACTATGTATTTATCACAGTTCTGGAGGCTGGGAAGTCCAAGATCAAGGTTCCAGCTGATTCGTTGCCTTCTTCCTGGTTTTCATATGACCATCTTCTCACTGTGTCCTCACATGGTGAAAACAGATCAAGAGAGCTGTAAGGACACGAATCCCATTTGTGAGGGCTCCAGGTTCATGATCTAATTACCTTTCAAAGAGAGTCATCTCTACCAACACATTAGGGGTTAGGATTTCAACATGTGAATGTTGGGGGTACAGATTCAGTTCATAACACCACGTGACAGGCAATATTCTAAAACATTCACAGAAAATCTAACTAATTTAGGTACTAGATTTTGGATGGCAATTTGGATGGAGTCTGAAAAAACTTCCCCTTTATAATATTGCTTTATGGAAAAGAGGCTTGTTCTATAAGTGAAGAGTGCATGAGGCTTTCCCCTCATGACAGATTATCTAAACCAGGATTCTTAGTTGCTCCTGTCAAGTCAGGGGGGCTTAGGATGTAGCCCCTTCAGTTCCTACACAGCCATGCCCATCGCAGGCAAAGTCACTTGGGGGGCTCCTCTCAGAAAACTGCAGTGTGGGGAACAACCCTTCTTGCTGTGGGTGAGGAAAACCCAGGTCAATCCTTCTCAGTAGACTACTCTGAGAACTCTGTAAGGAGCTTTAAAAATATCCTGCCTAGGTCCCACCCTGAACTAGTGAACTCAAGTCAGGGTTGTGAAACATTGGCCTCTCTTAGGACAAAGGCCTGGAAAATGTTTCTGTGTCATGTGACAAAAATCCTTTTCCTTAACCCCGGACCCATCTAGAGCGACAGACAAAACAAGCAAATGGACACACCAAGACACCAACTGGTTTCTGAAGGTTTCATTTGGTTACATCAAAGATGCAGAAGCTACAACTTTGTGCACATCCTTAGTCAAATTCTTAAATTGAAAATTTAGATATGAAAGTAATTGTTCAAAATATATGGGCACTTCGGAGACTTTTGAGACAAATTTCCTGATAAAAAACACAGTCTCTCCAGAAGTGTAAAGAGTGCCATTTCTCTGAGCCCTTGCTAACACTGTACATTTATACTTAAAAAGTTTTGCCAATTCGTAAATGAAAAATTGTTTTTCATGTATACAATAAATATTCATTGAGAAGTCACTTTGTGCCAAGCACTACATTGAGCAATGTGTTATTTTAATTTCAAAATGTTTAGTTGCTTGCTGAGATTGAACATCTTTTCAGAAATTCACTATTATACATGTATATTTTCTATTTGTAAAGCTCACTCTAGCTGTGACAAGATGATAAATGCACAGTGGGAGGGGACTGAGGGGCCAGGATGGAGATAGCAAGACACATCCAGAGGCCATTGCTGTGCTGCAGGTGGCATCCAAGGATGGCTGGGCTGAGTGTGAGAAGTGGAGTGAGAAGGGGTCACAATTGGGACATGTATTGTAGGGGGAGAGCTAATAGTGTGTGTTGATGGACATGGACTATAAGGCGAAGTGGAGAAAAAAAGATGACTTGGAGGTTTTCAGGCTGAGCAACTGAGTGGTTGGTGGCCTCATTTCCTTAGGTATGGAAGACAGGATGGAATAGGTTAGAGTGGGGAAGGGTGGACCAAGATTTCTTTTATGTGCAAGATGTCTATTAGACAAGTGGAGATGCTGAGTCAACAGCTGGATTTACAAGCCTGGAAATCAGGAGGGATTAGTTTGGAGATATAGATTTGGGAGCCAGAGTACAGATAGTTTCTAAAGCAGTGAGAATGGGTGAGATTTCTTAGAGAGAGAGAGAAGAGATAGATAAATGAAGACCAAGAACTGGGGAATGTAATAATTTAAAGTTCTGAGAGAGAAGTAGAGTCTAGAGAAGGAGAGAAAATGAACAACTGGTGAGACAAAATATCTAGTGAGTTTTTTACCAAAGAAACCTAAGGAAGAAATATTCCAAAAGTGTCAGCCGGGCGGGGTGGCTTGCACTTTGGGATGTGCTAGGTGGGCAGATCACCTGAGGTCAAGAGTTTGAGACCAGCCTGGCCAATGTGATGAAAGCCCATCTCTACTGAAAATACAAAAATTAACCAGGCGTGGTGGTGTGTGCTTGTAATCCCAGCTACTTGGGAAGCTGAGGTGGGAGAAACGCTTGAACCTGGGAGGCAGAGGTTGCAGTGAGCCGAGATCATGCCACTGCACTCCAGCCTGGGCGGCAGAGTGAGACTCTGTCTCAAACGTCTCAAAAAAAAGAAAAAAAAAAAAAAAGAAAAAGAAAAGTGTCAACTGCAATCAGTGAGATGGGGACAAGAAATTGATATTAACTTTGACCATATGTTTGATAAGAGTTGCTTTCTTGGTGCAGTGGGAACAGAATCATGATTACAATGGTTAAAGAGGAAGAGGAGATGGTGACAAATCTCTTGAGGAATTTTGTGTTGAAGGGAACAGATAAAATAAAATATGTATCTGTTCTTGGAATCTAGGAAAGATTTAAAAACAATGTGTTTGTAGGCTCATGGGAATGTTCTTCTCTGTGGGAGAAATGGATGATGCCAGAAGGAGAGGGAATAATGGCAGAACCTTTTACTTATCAATGAGAAGTCAAGAGAGAATGGGGTGCAGACTGCAAGGGGAAGGATTATCTTTGGTTTGCTCAGGGATATTTGTTAGACAGTGAAAATGGAATATGGGGTACAAATGCAGACCAGTTCATGGATTTAATGGGAGATGTGGGCATCCACTTTGTGCTCACATATGTTGACTGCTTTGTCTGCAACAACCTAGGTACCTCAAGACATGGAGATCAACTTGCTCCTCAATGCCACATTCCAAGCTATTTCATCTTCAAAAACCTCAGACTGAAGAATCAAGCCTTTTCTCTTATCCACTGCAGCCATCTACTCAACACCTTCCAATGCCCCACACCCCACTTCTTGAATCGGTGCATTTAGCATTTGGATCACTGGCTTTCTGTACATGGTTACTCATGTAGAACTTTGGGCAACTCACTGTGCCCACAGATTATGAGTCCAATAACCTGTTGCTCCAGATGCTTGATTTCCTCAACTCCAGTGCCCTTGAAGTGAGGTCCACCTCACTCTTCTGATAGTGGCAGGAGACAGTCAAATGCCCAGGCAGATGGGGTGGGTCCCCAGTGAAATTCCCCTTCAAACCAAAGACAGTTCAAAGCCTGAAAGCCCAGCTACAAGTCTTGGATAAATCCATGGACCAGACTGAGAACCTCTCTTCTCGTTTGGCATGTTTTCCTCTGATTGATCCCCACCTTTCACCTATTTTGCATATAGCTACCCTTTCCTAAGTGGTTTCTTGCACTGTGTTTCTTACCCACCTTTGATTGGTGCCTTTGTTTTAGCCTTTCTTGCATACTCATAAACCAATCAGCATGCACTCCCCCATTCTGAGCCCATAAAAGCACTGGACTCTGCCACAGTTGGTGGGGACTGCTGGCCTTCAGGTGGGGGGAGCTACCCAACTTCAGGTAGGGGGCTGCCTTCTCTTGATCCCCTCTCTGCTGGGAGCTGTTACTCAGTAAAACTCTCTGCCCTGCTCACCCTTTGACTGTTAGCGTAATCTCATTCTTCTTGGACATGGGACAAGAACTTGAGACCCACTGAATGTGGATATGAAAAAGGCTATAACATCCCCTTTGGGGCTTCAGGGTCACTGGCATCCCTGTTCAAGCACCACCACATTCCCCTTGTTGGAATGCTGGTGCACAGGGTGGAGGCAGGTCAAGGCATCCCCAGCCTGGCCCAGCTGTGGGCTGGGTGTGGATCCTGTGGTGAACACGGGATCCAGCCAGAGTACAAGCCAGGTGTGGCCTGGCTCGTCGAGTGGCCAGGGTGCCTCCTGTTGTGAGCCCAGGGCTGAGTGAGGCTCAGGTGTGGGTTTTGCCAGCTGTGGATATCTCCAGCTGGCCAAGCAGCACTGAAAAAATCCTGCATCACTGCTACTTGCTTGCAGGGTCATAATGAAAATCAGGCAGTGCATCTTTTAAGGGGACTCAGGTAAAGCATGTCCTCCAGCGCCAGCCAAGTTTCACTCAGAAGAAAAAAGGGAAAACAGGCTGGGAGGAGTGGCTCATACCTGTAATCCCAGCACTTTGGGATCTTGAGATGGGCATATCACCTGAGCTCAGGAGTTTGAGACCAGCCTGGCAACATGGTAAAATCCCATCTCTACTAAAAATACAAAAATTTGCTGGGAATGGTGGCTTGTGCCTGTAATCCCAGCTACTCGGGAGGCTAGGCAGAAGAATTGCTTGGACCCGAGAGGCAGAGGTTGCAGTGAGCCAAGATCACACCACTGCACTCCAGCCTGGGCGAACAGAAGGAGACCTCTCAAAAAAAAATAATAATAATAATAATAACTTTTAGGATATGGCTGGAGATTAAAAGTGATTTTGCTGATGAGAGGTGGTTAATTTGGGACGATGAAGAGAGGAAGTGATTAGGTCCAGTTGGGGCACTACAGATCAGTGTGGGGTAAGCACGTCTGATTATGCTGAGGACAGAAGCAAACGGAATGTGTGGTATAGTGGAATTGGTCCTTCCTTTGAGGAAGGAGGGCCATCGAAGGAAAGCTGTAGATTATTTAGCTGTTGAGCATGTAAGGTGTGGGACCTTCTCAGTAGCAACTGGAGAGGCAACTCCCAGAGCCCTGGTAACCTCAGGGAAGGACCAAGGTGGCTGATCTTTCTTTCAGATGCTCTCAGGCAAAGTTCTTGGGGCTGGTTCCAGGTGTCCTCTTGTAGCAGCTAAGCATCTAGTCCAGGTGACTGATGTCTCCCCTGAGGGTAGGGAATGACTTCTTAGAGCAGATGGAAGGTTTCTCCAGCAGCTTTGTGTGTGACTCTCATACACGTTTTATTTTTTCCTGTTTATTTGTTTTCTGATTTGTGTGTAACTGAACCTTAGGCATTAAGCCTTTTTCTATTCATATATTATTCACAATTATATTTTTATGTTGTATAATATTGCATGGTATAAAGCATAAAATGTGCTATTTTATTTCCTTATTGTTGGATATGTATGCTGTTTCCAAATCTTTGCAAATATATGCTACAATGAACACTTCTACATATATATGTATATTTTATTTGCTAAATTATTACTTAAGATAAATTTCCAGGATCAGGATTATTGGATTGAAATATAGGAAAGGGGCCAGGCACAGTGGCTCACACCTGTAATCCCAGCACTTTGGAAGGCCAAGGCAAGCGGATCACCTGAGGTCAGGAGTTCAAGACCAGGCTGGTCAACATGGTGAAACCTCTTCTCTACTAAAAATACAAAAATTAGCCAGGTGTGGTGGCAGGCGCCTGTAATCCCAGCTACTTGAGAAGCTGAGGCATGAGAATCACTTCAACTTGGGGGTGGAGGTTGCAGTGAGCCAACATCACGCCACTGCACTCCAGCCTGGGCCACAGAGCAAGACTCAGTCTCAAAAAAAAAAAAGAAAGAAAAAAATATGTGAATGGTTTACAGCCATTTCCATGACCCATTCGTTTTAATCCTAAATACATCATCTAATGCAGAAGGAAGTTTAGTTCTCCTTTCATGGCTCCAGGCTGCTCCTCCTTCCTTTATCCATCTCCTAATATAGTTCCTCAATTTCCTCTGACCCCAAAACATGTCTCTTTAGCACCGTATTTCCTCTTACCAACAGCTGTCACTCTTACCCTCCAGAATTCCACTAGTAAATTTAACAGGTCTCTTGGATTTTTGTTGAAGCTGCCATGAAGATAGTCAGAAGAATTTGTTCTTGAATCTAATTAAAGCAGTGTAATAGTATTTGGAGGTATCATGTTATAGAGGGAAAGATTTGAGAGCTGGAGAAACCTAAAATTGAATTTTAGCCTTAGCGTTTCCTAGCTAAAAATGCTATAAAACATATGCAAATGTAGACGTGATATGAAAATTACCTTGAGCAAGCCTTTTATACTCTCTGAGCTTAATGTGTTGAACTATAAAATTACTCTAATGAGAACGCTTTCGTATAATTGATGCGTGAGATAAAGGCAAATGTGAAAATACTTTCTGGCACATGTCTGGTGTGTGAAAATTATTATTGCTGTTTCTCATTTTTTTTCTGTATTCACTGGCTTTTGATCATTTAATGACTGAGAGTTTGAGTCATTGGTGGTATCATTGCCTGTCAGTCAAAACTCCCAAGGAATACATCTGCAGTGAAACATATTTGCCTGTGTTAGTTGCTGCAACAAAGGAGACCACACACCATGAGGAAATCAGGAAGCATTTCAGGATTTAAACTTGTTAGGTGGTTTTGGGGGGTGTCTGAAGAAGCAGGGTACTCTCCTGGGTTGGATACTGTCAGGAAGTAAAATTAAATCTATGCATGGACAACTTAATATTTTACCTTGGAAGTGGGAGAAATGGAATGGAAGTGAAGATGTAATTGGCAAAAAGGCAATGGCCACTCATGTGAGCTGAGAGAGGAAGAAATTGGATTGTTTTTATAATATTTCCAGTATTCTCGTGTTTGTATTCAGACATAACTTCCGAGGGATTTGACTTTTTTCCTACTCTATCATGGTCCCATGTTGAATTGATCTGATGTAGGTGTTCTGTGAAATTGTTTATCTTCAGTAGAACATCATGGTCTTGCTGTTAGTGCAAGCTGACGGCTTTTGGATACGTTTTTCTTGTAATTCTGACTTTTGGCCAACAGCAGATGAAGTTAGGCCACAGGTAATTAATCCATGATATTGAGGTTTTTCACCATTACTGAGATTCTGCCTGTTGGGAGACCGTCTAGAGAACATTCTTTGTATTTGGACAAATTAGTACCTCTTACTCCATTTGTTATCAGATGAGTTGTTGAGTGATCTCACATGACAATGGTGATGTATTTTAGACTCAGTACAAGATGCATCAGTCAAATGGTTTCTAGGCAATTATGAAAGACAAAATGACTATTCATTAGTTTTCCAAGGCCAGGGGCCCGGGTGACTAACCCCAGGCCATGAAAACATGAGTCCAAGTCCAAGTGGGTCTGCTCTAGGGATCTAAGCCATGCCCCTTTCTTTCAGTCCAATCACAGACTATTCCATCTCTCCAATTTTACATATGCTAATGACACAGGGAGTGTTGACTATAGCATGAATTCCCCATTAACTAGTCCATTTAACTAGTTTATTTTGGGCCTTCACAGTAGAGGTAGTTTGTACTTAAGAGTAATACTGTATGGAGCACAGACCTTATTGAATGACTGTCACTTTAAAAAAAAAAAAAAAAAAGGAAAACCAAGCCCTCTACTTCTAATTTTACTAATTTTATATATTATTTATGTAACAATTTGCAGGGAAAGATAAATAAACCTTCATGGCTGTATTTAGGTATATGCATGTAAATTAGCATAAAATTAAATGATAAATGTAAATATTTTAACTATAACTTCAAAATATAATTGACCTGTTGATATTTGTTAAAACAATATATATATAAAATACTGTCTTAATACACTGTAATGCTTTTAACAATCAAATCACATCAATTATCTTATATACATATTCCTTTTTTCTGTAATTATTGCACTAGTCTACTCAACCATTTATATTATTATATGTAGCCAAATTAACCTGCTTTTTTCCCCAGACAAAAAGGAAAACTAGAAAACTGTTGAATTGTTTTAAAATTTTGCCATTTTCAGCAAATTTAAGATAGCAAAACAAATTTAGGTAATCATAAAAGTCATTTGCGTACCCTGTTAATTTGTAGCCATCTCAAGAAATAAGAGTAAATTAAAATTATATTTAGTCTTTTGAATCTTGTTCTTAGGACTTGTCTAGGTATCAAAAATTATTTCTTGATTCAATTTAATATTTGCCTTAGGTCTTAAAGTTGCTAAAGGTTATGATTTTAATTAATACATTAGTTCTTTCTATTTTGTTTGTAATATTAAAAGAAGTTTTATAAGATTAAATGCTTTAAAATAGCATCTATTTTTACGATTCTATTTAGTTATACAATGACTCTCTTGATGAGAGGTTCCCATTACTAGTTCCTTTTCACAGATAAGTAAACTATCTAAGTATTTATAAACTATTTAGTATTGTTAGAAATCATTCTGAAGGCTTTACAACTTAATTTCATTTTGATACTGTGTTTTATACATTGTGGCTATTTGGTCCGGATCTGGACAAAGATTCCCTTTTGTAATTTCATTTTATGGATAAATTTTGTCACATATGCTAAGAGTGTAAGTGACCTGCTTTGAGTAATATTAGAAAGGTATGTTTTGAAGAAAATAGTTCATGTGTCTGTTTTTTAAAGCCAATCAATATTTACATAGGTATGAAACAATTTTTACATTTGCCTTTTAACTATAATATAGCATTTGGGCAAACAAAGACAACATTTAAAGTGAAAAATATTTTTTCTTGCTGATACTCATACTACTCACATTATTGTTGAGGTTATAATGGACACATAATTAAAATTAAAATACAGTTTTTATACTCTCGAGAGGGCAAAATAAAAAGTAATTATATATATAATCATTTTGTAAATGATATACTTATCATTTATAAATCTCTGGATATTATAGCTTCATCTAGCAAAAAATATAATATCTTAAGCAGGAGCAGCTGCAGAAACTAATAAGGAGAGAGGCACAATTAAATTTTTTTCTAAGCAAGACAAAGGAAAGCTCCAAGTTTCCTGGCGTAGTTTTGGAAGTGCAATAGTTGATTTGTTTGAAGACTGAATTAATTTTGCAGGCACGCATTTCTATTTTCAGGCTGTGAAGTTTGGGGGAGGTCTTGACGGTGGTGGCAATGGTGGGATCCATGCATGGCATCTGGAAGAAGGAGAGAAAGGAAGAGAAAGAGGCAAGGAGGGAGGAGGAAAATGAGGCCTTGAAATATCATACACAGTTCCTTGGATGGAAGGAGGAGCGAGGTGAGCATAACCTGGCAGCTTAAGTGGAAGCTGAGCAGAGGGGAGGGGAGCTCTGTTTTCCAATTAGGGAGGCCCCCTTGCTGTGAGGGACCAGCTGTGCACCAGTGGCTCTGTTTGGAAGAGCTGCTTGCTGTGGGATGACTCATAATTCCTCTTCTAGAAACTGGACCTTTTCCCTGCCTTCAGCTGTCTCCTCTTGTTCTGGGCCTGGACTTCTCTTCCTGCAGTTCCTCCTAAGGAACTAAGTTGACCCTCTTCAGTTCTCGAGGTTTTCTGGCAGGCTCCAAGTTCCTGCTGACATCCTAAAGGCTAATGCTCTATGAGGAAAATTCTAGCTCCACAGCCTCCTTTTTGTCAGAGCTGAGATTATCAGTGGTTTTGCATTTCTCCTGAGTCAGTGGGACATGCTTTTCTTCCAGCTGTGTCTCTTTTAACATAAAGTTGGATTTCAGCTGATTAATGTATCTGAAAAGAGAAAAAAAGGCATGAAAAGTCTACATATGGCTGCACATGTCTCAAACTCTCACAAGAGGGGGAGGAAGTCAAAGTCAGGCTCAGGTTGGATGGGGTCATGGCAACCTCCCTACTCACTTTCCTAAGGACATTCTCCAAGGGATGCTACACAGAGGGCCCCCTGAGCACCATCCTGTAGCCATGGCTTCATAAGGTCACACTCCACACGTACCACAGAGCCACCCCAAGCGTTCAGCCTGGAGCCCTCATCAGCACCTGGGAAGCAGCGCAGAATCCTGGAACCTTGGGAAATGGCCGGACAGATTCAGCGAAGAGTACCTATGCTCTGGGACTGGCCGGCACATCCAGCTCCCTCCTTCCTCTCTCTCATAGTTGCATACATGGGTACATAAAGAAATGCTGCAAGACTCTAGTACAATGGACATCCCTGTATGTACCTGCTAGACAGAACAATTGACATTTTCCTTCATTTACTTCTATCTCTGTCTCTTTTTTTCTCTGAAACATTTCAAAGTAATAGATGGCTTGACATTTCAGCGTGCGTTTGAAAATCGTATGCATATTGTACTCCATTTCCGTATGTCACTGTGGTCCTTTGTTAAGCTCATTTTCCAGATGAGGAAAGGAACTGAAGCACAGAGGAAGAAGGTTACACAGGAAATTGCAGACCTGAAATTTATATCTAGCTCTCACTAGCTCTGAAGGTTGCGAGAAGATTTTACAGTGATCTTTCTGACTGCGTGGAGGAGAAGGCCTCAGGTCAGTGCCTATCCTTTCTCACATCTCCCTGGCACTCCCTTGTCTCCCTTTTCAGCAGAGAGGGCACATCTCAGGTGTAGAATGATTGCAGGCACAAGCTCTCTCTCAAATTTAATGATGTATTTTAAAATTTGTATTTAATTTTATACTTATCTATCATTTATGGCTATATTTTTGCATATGCCCATGTTTTATATTTTAAAAATGCATGGCAGTGGATATGAAGAAACTTTTTATACACATTTACTTAAATAAAAGTGTTATAATATTGGTAGTACATGGAAGAAATTATAGCAAAAATTGTCCCTTTGATAGGTGAATTACTGAAGCTTTAGCAATAATGTTGCAAACTCTGTGAAAGAGTTGCTGTGGGTATAAACCACCCTTCCTCCGGCGGGGTCTGAACTTTAGGGGGCATTTCTGATTCCTAGACCTGTCCCCCCTTGTCTTGGCTGTCTAGGGGAAGAGGAGAACCAGTCATTGGTGTGGCCTAAGTCGAAGGAGGAACTGTGGGGAGTCTTCTCCCTGACCCCCTTTTCCCACCTATCCTGACATATTTCTTTTGTTTTGCATTCCCAGTGCCAGAGACTGTGTGTCAAATATGACATAAAATGGATATCTTTCCCATGAGCAAAGGAAGAGGTGGGGGTGCTTACCCATTCCTAAGCCTTGGTTGCTTTCTCAGACACATTCTAAATAGCAAAGCCGTCTCCTCCAGGGGACCTTTAGGGGATGGGCTTCAGGGCCATCCTGGCATCCTGGACCGTGGCCCTCTGTGCAGCTCTCCTTGGAGGTGGTCCTTGGGAAGGTGAGCAGGGAGGGACTATGACATCTAAAGTCCAGGCTCTGACTACTTCTGTCCCTGGGAATCGGTGACATGTGAAGCTATGGCTAGATTTTTCATAGATCTCTTATTTGTATTCAAAAAGCATTCAGAAGTTTTTATTTAGCTAAAAGTTGGCTTTATGTTAAGCGGGAGGCAGTTGGCACAGAACTTGTCTGTTGATTAAGGAAATCTGTAAATCCTTGACAACCTCACGTCTGATAAAAGGGAATATGAGACACTGGAGTCTCCTCTAGGGGGCGCTAACCTCCAGAATCAGTTGTGGGGAGCCACGTGCAGGAAGCCACCCTGAGTTGAAGAGGACTCACTGAGTGGTGCCCCCCTCCCCCTGGCCATCTCTCCAAGGCAAAAGGAACAGGCACGGTACTCATAGTCCTGCACACTGGGAGGGTTTCCTTTCACTACTGCCTTTCAGAGCTGTCTCAAAGTGAGATGGTAGTGCTGCCGCCCACTCCCAGATGGTGACTAGATATCAGGCCGAACTGCCTGTCCAACAAGCCTGTTTCTTCCCCATCAGTCAAGTGATCATAAAGGACTCCCCATGAGGCCATACACATGGGTTGAGAGAGAGGATGCAGTGTAGCAAGGGAAGGGGGCCGGGGTTTCTGAGGGCCAGTGTAGCCGGGACGAGGGCATAGGCACCTGCTGGAGCTCAGTCCATATATACCACTTCCGCTTGACGATGGAGCACTGCATCATATTCTCAACTTTATGGCTTGGGGGGTTAGAAAGCACCCAACACGTGACATGGAGCTTAAGGCATATGGTGATGGGTGGCCCATGGGCAATTTTGTCTTTACTAAGGTCCAACAGAAATCTAAAAGCTGTTTCTCTAAAGGAAAGTAGTTACCAGCAGAGAGCCACAGATTTTCCGCCAAATCCTTTGAGTCTTCACTGTGATTTACCCTAGAGAGGTATGCCAAACACTCCATGCAGAATCCCTATTTGCCACTGACCCTTCAAGCAGCGTCAGTTCTTATGGGTTCTATGTCCCAAATGAGAAGCCTGTACATCAGCCTGGACCTGTTGCAGAACTCTCTCGTGGGTCTCACTCAACACTGGAAGCTTTGTGGCTCACTAGGTAGATAGTTGGAATAATATGCCTGAATGAGGAATATATTGCCTCCCAAACCCAGAGAGGTTCACCAGGGGTTGTGCCTCTTTCTTAGTGGTAGGAGGGGCCAGATACAGCAACATGCTCTTCAATATGGAAGGAATATGTTGATATGCCTCAGACAATTAAATCCTTCAATTTTTCACAAAGATAGAAAGCTTCTTTTTTTTTTTGTAGTATAATTGTATGATTTTTTTTGTATGCTGTTGTATGCTATTTGTGGATTTGTTGGTGATATCTTACCAATGCAGCTAGAAGTCATTTCTTCCTTTTCATCAGATCCAGTCAACATAATATCATCAATGCAATTGACCAGAATAATGTTCTGCAGCATGAGAAATGTGATCAACATCCTATACACTAGGGCTGGAGAGTTGATACACCCCTGCAATAGGACGGTGAAGGAAAATTGCTGGCCTTCTCAGCTGAAAGCAAATTACTTTTGATGATGTCTACTAACAGCAGAGAAACAAAGAGTATTCACCAGACCAATAGCAGCATGTCAGGTGCTAAGGGATGTGTTGAAACTACGTTTGGAATATGCAATTGAAACTATGTTTGGAATAACAGCAATTGTGTCACCATCTGATTAAATTTCTGATTATTCACTGCCATTCTGTTTACTGCACAGGTCAAATCAGTGAGTCAAATGGGGATTGGTAGGAATCATCACCTCTGATCTTTCAAGGGTCCTGTGGTGGCACTAATCTCTACAGTACCTCCAGGAATGAGACATTGCTTTTGGTTTGCTTAAATTCTTATGGGTAGAATCTGTTTAGTGGCTTTTACTTGGATTTTTCTATTATAATAACCTGAGCATACAAATCAAAATGACTGCCACTTCACTTTCACCCTCCAAATCTCATGTAAAACATCTCTTGAGGGCCACCTGAACCAGAAAGGAATTCTGGGAAGCATGGCTCAGCCTAGCCAAATTGATATTTTAAACTGTTTCAAACTATGGTCATCTTTACCCTTTACACTTCAGCATGCTTTTGCAAATGATGACATTCTACTGTGTAATTGTATGCCATTGTGGTACCGTGTTACTTTATTTCACAGGTCAGGAAACTGAAGCACAGAGATAAGAGAACTTGTCCAGGTTACACTGTAAGTGGGGGAGCCAGAGTTTATATCCAGCTCTGTCTAGCTTCAAAATCTCTTTCTTTCTTTCTTTCTTTCTTCTTTCTTTCTTTCTTTCTTCTTTCTTCTTTCTTTCTTTCTTTCTTTCTTTCTTTCTTCTTTCTTTCTTTCTTCCTTCCTTCCTTCCTTCTTCCTTCCTTCCTTCCTCCTTCCTTCCTTCCTTCCTTCCTTCTCTCTCTCTTTCTCTCTTTCTTTTTTTCCTTTCTTTCGACAGAATCTCACTCTGTCACCCAGTCTGGAGTACAATGGTGCCGTCTCGGCTCAGTACAACCTCCACCTCCTAGGTTCAACTGATTCTTCTGCCTCAGCCTCCCGAGTAGCTGACATTGTAGGTGCGCACCACAACACCCAGCTAATTTTTATATTTTTTAGTAGAGATGGGGTTTCACCATATTGGCCAGGCTAGTCTTGAACTCCTGACCTTGTGATCCACCTACCTCGACCTCCCAAAGTGCTGGGATTACAGACATTAGCCACTGCACCAGGCCAACCTGTGCTCTTTCTACTGCACTCATGCCTTAGGGTGTGCACATCTAATGGTATTTACAGGGACTTCATAGTACAATGGTATGGTACACGGACACAATGTTCAATCATATAATGAAAAATCATAAGTTATCTTTATTATTGTGTCAATGAAAAAGTCTCAAGTTAGAACCAGTATGTTTCTAAACCTATCACCTCACTAACCCTTTCTTTTTTCTTTTTTTTTCTGAGACAGAGTCTCACTCCGTCACCCAGGCTGGAGTGCAGTGGCGTGATCTTGGCTCACCGCAACCTCCACCTCCCAGGTTCAAGTGATTCTCATGCCTCAGCCTCCCAAGTCGCTGGGATTACAGGTGCACACCACCACACCTGGCTATTTTATTTTATTTTTTTAGTAGATGGTGTTTCGCCATGTTGGCCAGGCTGGTCTCAAACACCTTACTTCAGGTGATCTGCTCACCTCAGTCTCCCAGAGTGCTGGGATTACAGGCGTGAGCCACCGCACCCAGCCAACTAACACTTTCGTATCTCACTTTTAAAAAAGAAAGATCAGACCCTAGTCTTGGCAGTAACATAGATATGCACATACACACACACACACACACACACACACACACACATACACACTTAGTTAATTTTGTGGTAGGAGGTTTGCAATTCCTTTTGAAGTAAATTTATTTGAAGAGAAAAGGAAAAAAGAAAAGTAACTTTTTAAAAGAAGAGCAACCAGTTCATTAACTGTATGATAGTACTGGCAAAAGTTGTATCCAAAGTTGTGAATTCTATATGTTAATTATGTTCAGAATGTTTTTCTCAACCATGCATCTTTTCCTGGGCAGGAGCACTTTCCTTGAGAAAGAAAACATGTTTTATCCATAGCTTCAGTAATGAGGCCACTCAAATATTAATTTTCTGAGCATTCTTAAACATAACAGAATCAGCTTCAATTTGCCTGGATAGATAGACATTTTAGTGGTTTATAGCAAAATGTAATAAACTGAATAACTGTAGGCTTTAATGTAATCTCACACAATCCTATTACATCCCAATTACTTATTTGACATTTTAAGGATAGTTCCTGCCTAAACACACACAATCCTGCAATTCCTAATGTCTTCTTCCTGTGTTGTTCCAAGGCAATCAATAGATCAGAAAGAATTAGTATCTTGCTGTATCCTCCATTTGTAATATACACTGTCCCAGGAAGGCCTAATGCATCCCTCCCAGGCCTAATAAATGTTTACTGGGCACTGTTTGTGATAAGTTCTCCAATTTTCATTCCCACGAGTTTCAGGGCCATCATAACATCTTTTATTTCCCTTAAAGTAATGAACAAACCTAGGATCAATCCTACTGCTGCTTACAATGCATCAGAAAGGTGGGAGGGTAGCTGAGTTCAGCATAGCTTTTACACTGTAAAGAAGCTCCTTTTGAAAGTTAAACTTGGCCGGGCGCGGTGGCTCAAGCCTGTAATCCCAGCATTTTGGGAGGCCGAGACGGGCGGATCACGAGGTCAGGAGATCGAGACCATCCTGGCTAACACTGTGAAACCCCGTCTCTACTAAAAAATACAAAAAACTAGCCGGGTGAGGTGGCGGGCGCCTGTAGTCCCAGCTACTTGAGAGGCTGAGGCAGGAGAATGGCGTGAACCCGGGAGGCGGAGCTTGCAGTGAGCTGAGATCCGGCCACTGTACTCCAGCCTGGGCGACAGAGCGAGACTCCGTCTCAAAAAAAAAAAAAAAAAAAAAAAAAAAAAAGAAAGTTAAACTTCAGGGACTTGGGGGGAAGGGTGAGAGAGGGGGTGAGGGATAAAAGATAAAATAGGGTGCAGTGAATACTGCTCGGTGGTGGGTGCACCAAACTCTCACAAATCACCACTAAAGAATTTACTCATGTAACCCAATACCACCTGTATACCCATAACCTATAGAAAAAAAATAAATAAATGAAAAGAAAGTTAAGTGTATAATGTATTTAGAGATAGATGACAGGAGCAGTGAGTCTATATAGAATTATGCAGATTGAGATCTGTGGATAGAACAATCAACATGAGGTTCAGTTGTCCCCAGTCACTTCCACATAAGTGATGAGTTTGCTAAATGATTATGATATTATATGATTATGAGTAAGTGAATCTACTTATCCAAAATTAAATAAACTACCATTTATTGAACATCTACTGTGTAACAGGTTCAGAGCTGTATTTGTGGTAAACAAAGCAACATAAAATGTATCTGTCCCTGGAGACTCTTGGTTTAGATAGGATGAAAGTTAGACTAAATAAATCATAGTATAATGACATGGGGACAAAAATAAAGGTGAGCGCCAGTTGTGAAAGTGGCACCGAAGAGGCTGTGATGGGCTCTACTTGGAGGAGTCAGGGCAGAGGGGCATAAGTGGGGTCTTGAACACTGAGTGGGAGTTATGGAAGCTTGGAACAAAGGTGAAGGGAAATGGAAACTGATTCCAAGCAGTAGGATTCATTTTAAAATGTAACGAAGTCTTTCTAAAATTGGTACTATCCTGGAAAAATAACTGTGTTTGAGGTTTGTTAGGGCTGCACTCATTTGTAGCTTGCAGGAAGCCCAATTAACAGCGCTTTCAAAAGGTAGATATTTACTTGTTTCAGGCAACAAGAATTGTGATTGTAGGCCAGCTGGGTCTGGGATGATGGTTTAGTGGTGCATTTGTAAAGCAGGCTCTTTTCATAGTTGCCCTCCGCACACAGTATAGTCCAGCCTTAGCCCTCGCATTTGTGTGTCTTGGTCAAAGATTGCTGCTGAGGCTTTGGGCTCATGTTCACATCACAATCAGGAAGATGGAAGAAGAAATGAAAGGGAGAAGGGATGTCACACCAGGTCTTTTTCTTTTTCTTTTTTTTTACAAAAAGAAAAAAAAAAGCTTTCCTGAAAGTTTCTCCAAGAGATTTCTGTCTGGACAGAGGGAGGGAGGGAACAAAAGAACAAAGGGACTGAAATGGCGCATTTCTCGGTTCTTCATTGTCAACTTTCCCACGCCCCGGAAAGACACAGGCCGCCTGCGCAGGCACAGTCTGACGTCTGACGAAGAAAATCAAAACCTACCTAGCCGCGCCTACCGCCCCGCCCCCGACCCGCCTATGTCCCGCCCACTGCCCGCCCACTCCCGGGCCCAGGACATAAAAGCTGCTCCCGGCCGGGCGGCGCCAACTTCCTTGGCCCCCTGCTCCTGTGCAGACCTAGGAACCTCGCCAGAGAAGGCCGGAGCGACTTCATCGGCCTCCACCGACGGAGACCGGTGAACCTCGCCCCTCCTTCACATTGGCAAGTTAATAAAGTTTTCTTTTACCCTGCTTACTTGCCTATTCTCTGGCACTTACTCTGGTGGTCGTCTGGAGCAAATCAATTTCAACTGATGTCACTGGCTAGAAAGAACTTGGCCATCCCACTTAAGCACAGGGGAGTCTGAAAACCAAGAATGTTAGCTTTCCAGCCCATCACTGAGGAAGGAGAGAGAAAGAGAAAGAGAGAAAGAAGAACAAGAAGAACAAGAAGAAGAAGAGAGAAGAGAAGAGGAGAGGAGAGAAGAGGAGAGAGAGAAAGAGAGAGAAGAGAAGAGGAGAGAGAGAAAGAGAAGCTGTGGGGGGACCTGTGGCTTGTTTGTGAATAGCTGGCTCACAAAGTGTAGCAAAAGGTCTTGTGAGACAGTTCTAAGCCAAAATCACGTAATTTTAGCACTAAATGTTTAGGTCTTATATTAGGGTTCTTGAGAGGGACAGAACTAATGGAATATATGTATATATGAAAGGAAATTTATTAAGGAGAATCAGCTCACATGATCTCAAGGCAAAGTCCCACGATAGGCCATCTGCAAGCTGAGGAAGAAAGAAGTTGGTAGCAGATCAGTCTGAGTCCAAAAGCCTCAAAAGTAGGGAAGCCGACTGTGCAGCCTTCAGTCTGGCCAAAGGCCCTAGATCTCCCAGCAAACCACTGGTGTAAGTCCAAGAGTCCAAAGGCCAAAGAACCTGGGGTTTGATGTCCAAGGGCGGGAGGAATGGGAGGAAGCATCCAGCATGGGAGAAAGATGAAAGCCAGAACTCAGCAAGCCAGCTCATCCCACCTTCTTCCACCTGCTTTGTTCTAGCCTCGCTGGCAAACAAGGGGATGGTGCCCACTCACACTGAGGGTGGAGTTTCCTCTCCCAGTCCACTGAATCAAATGTTCATCTCCTCTGGCAATGCCCTCACAGGTACACCCAGAAACAATACTTTACCAGCCATCTATGCATCCTTCAAGCCAATCAAGTTGACCCCCAATGTTAACCATCACAGGTCTAAACATCTAAAGGAGGTAAAAACATCTTCTGAGTTCTTCATTTTGTAGATGAAATAACTTACTTGCTCAGGATCACACAGGTAGCTAGTGATACGGCTGGAACTTGAATTCAGGTCATCTGGTTTCCAGTCCTGGTTTTTTTCTCATTGTATGACTCCGTTCTCACACTGCTAGAAAACTGGGTAATCTGTGAAGAAAAGAGGTTTAATTGTCTCATAGTTCCACAGGCTTACCAGAAAGCATGATTGGGAAATCTTAGGGAACTTACAGTCATGGTGGAAGGTGAAGAAGAAGCAAGCACCTTCTTCACATGGCAGCAGGAGAGAGAGAAAGAGTGAGGGGAGAAGTGCCACACACTTTAAACCATCACATCTCATGAGAACGCACTCACTATCGGGAGAACAGCATGGGGGGAACCGCCCCCGTGATCTAATCACCTCCCACCAGGTCCCCTCCCCCAACACTGGGGATTACAATTCAACATGAGATTTGAGTGGGGACACAGAGCCAAACCGTATCACTCCTGTACGCTAAACTGCTGTGTTGAACTTAGATTATGGTTTACATTGATCTCAAATCAGATGGTTAGTTACAAAATATTAAAAGTTTCTATAATTATTATAATCTGCATAGAAAAACAATAGCTGTAAGAAATAAAAAAAACTCTGGAAGAACCGGAGAAGACACCTGAGCAAATACTGGTAAAATAGCTCAATGCACTGCAGGTATCTGATTACTTACTTATCCCTGGAAGGGAGATAAAAAAATACCAGGCAAGAATAAAGCTTCTCATCTTTCGAGGCACAAAGATTGAAAACAAAGTTGGTTCTTCTAAGTGGAATTCAACTAGCCTAGAAAGTGATTGTCAATTCTTTCTCCTAACCCTTCTTCAGATCTTCAAAAACAAGGTAATATTCCTCCACAAGAAAGCTACTTTTCAGACCTGTGGAGCCTGTTCCTGAGGAAGCACTCCTGCTTATCACAGAATGTCTAAGTGTTTGTCAAATGATAGTTTGCAGAAAGGAAGAAAATAGATGGGAAAAAAAGTCCACAAAGACACTTCTTCCCTTTGCAGTAGCAAAACCTGTTGCCAAATTATTGCCTCTTATAATAATAAGGGAAGGCCACTAAACATTCACGCTACAAATTAAACGACGGAGAGTGCAGGTTATTTTATTAAAATGCATGTAAATATTGATTTGGAAAGAAAATTATATGAAAATGTTGCAGTGACTCAATAAGGAAGCAAGTGTGCCAAATATAACCTTCCACTTCTAAGCATTTTGAGAAAGAAACATAATAGAAACAGATACACAATTCCTGTATACATTTCTGCACATTCTATCCATCATCACACATTCATGCAAATGGTTAACCAGATAGTCTGTCTGAAGTCTGTCACCTTCATGAGTCAAGTGTGTTGGTGGCTTATTCTTAAATTTATCTTTAATGTCTTTGCACCCCAGTAGCATTTTGCACTTTCAAGTACTATTTTAAAATTTGTGTAAGTTACCATAATGTCCTCTCTGAATTCCAACATTTTCAATCTCTGCTCTTGAATCAATGTGGCAATTCATGGTTCCTGTGACATACCACTGATGCAGGTAGAACTTTATTATAATTCCATAGTAAAATAATTATATTTTATTTACTTGTGCTTGACATATTGTAAGCACCCAGAGATTGATGGGTTCAATCAATTTATACATGTCTTTTCAGCATTCAAATGGTGTGCCTTGCAGTGAAACACAATGATTCGTTTTACTGAAACACTGTGTAGAACTCTAGGTAGACTTTGAGTGTGACTGCATTCCTCCCATTTCATTGAGGTGAAGCCACTGAATGAATTTAAAGTGTCAATAAATTGTATATAGTAGATGTATTATATGCACATCAGCAAGCATGAATCACTGCACTGATCACAATCATGGGAATTTTACACCTATTGTCAGTTCTTACACTTTGTTTAAGTCTCTGGTTTCTGGTACAGTCTTCAGTGCACTGAATGAAATGAAATACTTGTTTTGAGTCTGTTCATCAGATTGGAAGGGGATGGAGTTGAGGATGTGATAGAACAGAAGCTGCAAAGTGACATGGTCCACACTGCCTACAAAAAAGACTGGGGTGCCCATGGCTTTTGGAAAATGAAAAATTCCAAACATATACATATAGAAACAGAATAATAAAATCCCAGGTACTCATCTCCAGCTGTGACTAATATCCACTCATGGCCAATGTTTTTGCACTGATATTTCTCCTCACCTCATGCTTTGACGCAAGTCTATATTTACATTCATAGCTTTTCAGAGTGAAATTCTAAAAGACTCTTTATGAACATAATCATAGTACCAATATAAAATCTGTCAAAATCAACAGTCCCTCACCATAATTAAACGATTATCCAATCTGTGTTTCAATTTTCCTGATTTCTCAAATTATGTTTTGTGGTTTGTTAAAATCAGGATATGAGTAGTATTGCAATCCGTTGCTGTGCCTCTTAAGAGTCATTTTATCTAGAGTCTTCTCTTCTATTCTTTTCCTACAATGTATTTGTTGGAGAAGATGGGCTGTCTGTCCTGTCCCACAGTCTGTATTTTGTGGAGTGCACCTGTGGCATTGTTCCCTTCTCCTCCACATTTACCATAATCTAGTAGTCAGATCTGATGCTTTGATCAGTTTCAGGTTTGATTTTTGCTTGACAAAACCATTGTGCAGGTGCCACTGTGTTCTTCCGTCAGGGGCACGGAAGATCTGGTGGTCTGTCTTTTTGTGATGGTGCCATGACTCCTTCTGACAAGTTCCCATGGTACATCATGGGGATGAGGGTTTGATGGACAATAAGTAGCTATTAGTAAGTTATAATATACCTGAATATCACAGATTGTGTGTAAGTTTCCATCCTGCAAATAATTGGTATACATTTTTAAAAGTTTAGAATATTAATCACTGTTATATCTTTATTATTTTTTCTGTGTCATTTTCTAAGGTGTCCCGCCAGTCCTGCTAAGCAGAAAGCACAGTTTCTGTGTCAAAGCCTCTTCCGTGTTGCTGTGCAGGGGCCATCTCTGTCTTACAGCCTTTAAGCCAGCCCAGACTCCCCTCTGCTGTCCATGGACCTTGGCTGGGTCTGTATCAGGCCTTTTGAACCTCTAAATGGAAAGTCAGGGCTCCATCTCTTACTGTCTCAGGTGACTGCTTGGCACTTAGACAAAGAGACACACTTTCCCTGCAAACCAGCTCTGCACACCAGAGAGAATCTCAGCCCTCCAGGCCAGAGGTCTTGAACTCTTTTCTCCCAACAGGAGGCCTCAGCTCTTTATGTTTACATACGGATAAGAGACTCCTCAAGTGCTCAAAGTCGCTAAATGAATATCCGTTCCAAGGTAACTTTCTATTCTCCTAGCCTGAGAAGCTGCTGCCAGCTTTTTTTTTTTTAAAAAACAAACTAAAACAAATAAATGAACAAAAATTCAATTTCTAAGAATTTTGACTTTAACCATTTAATCCATACTTATAGAACGCTATGACACACAGAATACTGTTCTATAGCATACATTCCAAACCTTTTTAATGAAGAAAAATATTTTACATCGAGATCCATTTTACCTACCTACCTACCTACACACACACACACACACACACACCCCTTTGTTTCATTTAGCGAAACAAAATATTGCTAAATGAAACTTATTCTCTCTGTTTTCTTTCTTTTCTTTTTTCTTTTTCTTTTTTTTTTTAAGATGGCCTTACTTTGTTGCCCAGGCTGGAGTGCAGTAGCATGAGCAGAGCTCACTGCAGCCTCGACCTCCTGGGTGCAAGCATTCTTCTTGCCTCAACCTCCCTCCTGAGTAGCTGGGACCACAGTCACGTGCCACCATATCCAGCTAATTTCTTAATTTTTTGTGGAGGCAGGGTCCCACTATATTGCCTAGGCTGGTCTTGAACTCCTGGGCTCAAGCATTCTTCCTGCCTTAGTCTCCCAAAGTGTTGGGATTATAGGCATGAGCCACAGCACCCAGTCAAAACTTATTCTCATTATGCGAGAAGCATGCTGCTACTTGCTATTCCTTCCTATTTGCTTCCATTTTATACTATGTCATTAACAAAAAAGGTAGTTAGGCCACTAAGTTGATTTTACCACTGAATAACAACTTGTAAACTGCAAATTGAATAATACAGCTGTGGGAAAACTTTCTGGGCTAATATAGATCCAGGCACATAGCAGATGCTCAATAAATATTCGTTGATATACATGATCCTTTCTCTTATAGGTCTTTGTGAGATAAGACACACGTACATTAAAAATAAAGATACTATACAAGAATAAATTATATAAAGAAGCTACATGCATTAAATCACAAGGCAGTAGCCTAAGATTAAAAAAATTAAAAAGTGATGCAGATGGTTATTTTGTGAGTTAAGCTAATAAATGCTTATCCTTTACAATTGAAATCTAAGCAATTTATTTTTCATGATTAAATATCTGATATTTGGTATCCATTTTTTTTGATCTTTAGTTGTGAAACATTTATGTCGTAACTAGAGAAGTCAGCTAACTACAGTAAAGGGAGAAAGAGGAGCCCATTTATAAACCATAAAGTATACTTTTGTTTAGGCTCCAAGTCCAAAGGGTAATAATTTACTGAAAAATTTATTGAAGAATATGTTCTGATGTGTTCTGTTTTAATTTTAAAACTTAGCAAATAAGGAGACATTTAGATTTCTCGAGTGCCTTACAGTGTAACACAGTCTATTCCAGTAAATAAACTTTTATTTGCAAATATCTCAAATCTGAGTGGATATTTTTTTCTTAAAACAGCTTAGGGATGTAGAAAATTGTTTCTTACAGATCTGTAAAGATTTAGCAATAAAGAGTTAAGACAGTAGTTTCTAAACTTTGTGGTATGTAGGCATCACCTGGGAAACTTTTACAAATTCAATGAAGTTCACAAATGCCTGTCTTGTGCTGCTGGTGATTCTGATTAAACTATATGAGGTGCAACCTGGTGAAGGAATGTTTATTAGCTTCCCAGGTAATCTCTAGGTGTGATAAAATGTGGGAACTGTGTTAAGGGAACTGCTGCCATCCTCCACCCCTAGAAGTCTTCAATATCATATGGTGATGGTCTGTCCTTGCCTTGGCTAAGGTGTACAGATGACAATGTTTCTGTTAGAAATACCACCCTTTTAAAAAAAGGAATGCTTATACACTGTTGGTGGGAGTGTAAATGTGTTCAGCCATTGTGGAAGACAGTGTGGTGATTCCTCAAAGACCTAAAGACAGAAATTCCATTCAACTCAGCAATCTCATTACTGGGTATATGCCCAAAGGGATGTAAATCATTCTGTTAGAAAGACACCTGCACATGTATGTTCACTGCAGCATTATTCACAATAGCAACGACATGGAATCAACCTAAATGTCCATCAATGACAGACTGGATAAAGAAAATGTGGCACATATAGACCATGGAATACTATGCTGCCATAAAAAGAATGGCTTTATGTCCTTTGCAGAGACATGGATGGAGCTGCAGGCCATTATCTTTAGCGAACTAACCCAGGAACAGAAAACCAAATACCACAGGCTCTCACTTATAAGTGGGAGCTTAATGATGCGAGCACATGGACCCATAGAGGGAAACCACGCACACTGGGGTCTTTCGGAGGGTGGAGGGTGGGAGGAGGGAGAGGATCAGAAAAATAACTAATGGGTACTAGGCTTAATACCTGGATGAGGAGATAGTCTGTACAACACACTCCCATGACACATGTTTATTTATATAACAAACCTGCATATGTACCCCTGACTTAATAATACAAGTTAAAAAAATCTTAAGATGTTTTTATGTATGATTTCAAGAGAAGTTAAAAGATATGAACAACAACAATAGCAATAGCAAAACAATAGTAAAACCTTTTTTCTCTCATTAAAAAATCTCCCTTTTAGGATAGATGTGATATTTGAATGAGGAGTGGCATTTTGATATTTAGGTTATCGAGCTAATTTAAAAATTCCTAGCTATTAACCTAGGAAAGTAAGTGTTTACTATGTAGTTATGAGAAGACTGTTTACTGAAAAACTATTATAAACTCCCAGATCAGCAGAATTTTATATTTGCTTCAGGGTGATCTTATGTTTTTGTGGACCTGGGATGAATTATAGAGGGATATGAACATTGTGTGAAACAGAGGTAGTTCTGGAGGTGATTCTGAAAAGAGTGTGTCAAAGTCTCACAAATGCACAAAACATTTGGGTTTTTATTGAATCAGATGGGTTGGTTCATTTAATGGAGATGGGAAAAACTACCGAGGAAGGACAATCCAAAGTCGAATTGAGATTGACATTTTGAAAAAGAGCAGTAAGTGTTGGATATAGCCTGGGGATTCATCACTCTCTAAGTTCTATTAATATGCTCATTTAACCAACTGCAAGGTGGCAGAGTTTAATGAATGCACAGAGAATCACCTATTTGGCAATGAAAACGAGGTGCTAAGTTAGTTGTTCTCAGACTGGCTGAACATTAGAATCACCTGGGGAGCCTTGAGACGTCCCCGGGCCTCATATCAGTTACATCGGAGTCTCTGGGATGGGGACCAGGCCTCGGCACTGGTGATTCCAGTGTGCACCTGTGGGTGACAAACACTGTATCAAGTTAAGAAAACAGCAGATGCCACGCGCAGGCCTCTCTTCCTGTCATTACAGGCATAAATGACATTTCTAGGGTGGGGTGAGAGTGTATAATTACGGTGGAGTTCTGGAATTGAGAACACCTTCTAAAAGTTAGAACACGAGGTTTGCTAAAGCATTTTCCGCGCGCCCGGGCGCGGTGGCTCAAGCCTGTAATCCCAGCACTTTGGGAGGCCGAGACGGGCGGATCATGAGGTCAGGAGATCGCAGACCATCCTGGCTAACACGGTGAAACCCCATCTCTACTAAAAACTACAAAAAACTAGCCGGGCGAGGTGGCGGTGCCTGTCGTCCCAGCTACTCGGGAGGCTGAGGCAGGAGAATGGCGTGAACCCGGGAGGCGGAGCTTGCAGTGAGCTGAGATCTGGCCACAGCACTCCAGCCTGGGTGACAGCGCGAGACTCCGTCTCAAAAAATAAATAAATAAATAAATAAATAAAGCATTTTCCTTTTTAGAGAATTTTTGGGAGAGAGGTTTATTATTACAAATCTTGTTTTATAGAGTGTCTCAGAGGTGATCCATAAGATTAGGGGCTCTAAGATACTGAAACCTAACGTACCTGTGAGCTTTTCTCTATAGCTGTGGTATGGGCAGGATGCACTACATTTCTACTTGTGTGCCAGCTCCATCTGATGGGTGGTGACTTCCATGGGGACAGCATGACAGAGATTCTGAGGCCAGGTCCAGCTGCGGCCAAATGAGTTCTGGGGTTGCTCATGATATCTGCTATGGAGGTGGAGGTGAACTGTGGAAATGGCGATGCCACATTTTTCCTGCCTTGGGTATCAAGAAAAGAGCTGGAGTTCTAAGTTAGAAAGGGAGAAATGAAAACTCCAGTTCTGCCTCTGTGGTGATTTAAAAATATGTCGTAAATTCTCTGATGTACTTCCCCCCAAAAAATGGAGTCTACTTCTTCCATTGAGAGTGGGCTGGACTTAATGATTTGCTCCTAAACAACACAATGTGATTGAGGTGACACTATGTGGCTTCCAAGGCTGAGTTCTAAAAAGGATAAACTTCTATTGAGTTCTCTGAATTTTGGATTGCTCACTCTGAGGGAAGCCAGCTGCCATGATATGAGGATACTCAAGCAGCCTGTGGAGTGGCCCATATGGAGTATGACTGAGGCCTCCCACCAACAGCCAGTGTCAGTACGCCAGCCATGTGAGTGAGCCACTTTGGAAGCGGATCCTTCATCCCCAATCAAGCCTTCCAATGACTGTGGTCCCAGTCGATGTCCTGACTGCAACCTCATGAGAAGTCCTAAGCTAGAACCACCCATCCAAGGCATTTTCAAACTCCTGATCCACAGAGACGGCGTGATGCAATAAATGTTTATTATTGATTTAAGCTATGAAATTTTGGAGTTATTTGTAATGCAGCAACACATAATGAATTCAGCTATTTAGTAGCTTTGTTCTCTAAGTTTTGGGTTCCCCTTCTGTAAAATGGAGATAAGTATCTCATAATGTAGTTTTGAAGATAAAATAAGTGAATAGTAAAGCCTATCATTGATTGAGTCCATGTGAATACGATTACACGATCTTGTACTGTGCTATCTTGTGAATTAACTGAGGGTGTTACAGACAAAAGCCTTTGGAATACAGGCCAACCTACACAAGCAGTCCCTAAGCAGTGGGAAAGGATGGTGTTTTCAGTGATGGCTGTGGTCTTCTTGCATTGTGTAAAGTCTGTTTCTGCCAATGTGGTCTTTGGTGTAGACAGGTCAGACCTAGGCATTAAATTTGAATGTTATCTTCCATATGTGTAGAAATTACTTAATTGTGAGAATTCAGAGGGGTGGCATTTCGGGCAGGTTGATCCCCTTCATTATGAGAATAAGGAACCATCATGGGATGACTCAGGATCTGGGAAGCAGTGTTGTCTACAGCCTTGGTTTATTTTTAATTTTTAATTTTTTTATTTGGGAAGACCAGGATTCAAATACCAGCCTTTCCCTTTGTCTATGTTGTTTTGGTCAAATTACCAACCTCTCTGAGCTTCTAGTATTTCGTATGTGAAATGTGACTAGTAATACCTACTTTATAAGGCTGTTGTGAGTTGTATTGAATCTCAGTATGAAAGAGTATCTAGTACAGTCTCGGTATTTAATAAATGGTCAGTAGAGGTGATTAATATTTCTTTTTGAGCCTCAAGTTGAGTTCATTCCACACAACATTCCTATGAGGTAGGTGCTACTTTTATCTTTATTTTACAAATGAGGAAACTGAGGCCAGAGGCATTAGCCCAAGGTCATACACTGATTTAGGGGGAGAACAGAATGTGAATCCAGCCTGTCTTGCTCCTAAATCAAACATCTTTCCTTCTCACTATTCCTTCCATGGAAAGATTATGCATGTATGTGTATGTGTCTTAAATCTATTTATTGGAAGAAGGTGAGGTCTAAATATGTGGGCAAATAGTAGTTAAAATATATATATACACATATATATTTTGAGTCAAGGTTTCACTCTCTTGCCTAAGCTGCAGTGCAGTGGCACAATCGTGGTTCACTGCAGCCTCAACTTCTTGGGCCCAAGCATCCACACATCTCGGCCTCCCAAGTAGCTGGGACCCCAGGCATGTGTCACCATGCCTGACTAATTTTTTTTAGTTTTGTAGAGATGGGGTCTCCCTATGTTGCCCAGGCTGGTCTCAAACTCTTGGGCTCAAGCAGTCCTCCCACCTTGGCTTCCAAAACTGTTGGGATTATAGGCATGAACCATTGCACCTAGCCAAAAATTATTATTTCTTTTCTTTTCTTTCTTTTTTTTTTTTGAGATCGAGTTTCACTCTTGTCACCCAGGCTGGAGTGCAGCAGCATGATCTCAGCTCACTGCAACCTCTGCCTCCTGAGTTCAAGCAATTCTCCTGCCTCAGCCTCCCAAGCAGCTGGGATTACAGGCACCTGCCATCACGCCCGGCTAATTTTTTGTATTTTTAGTAGATATGGGTTTTCACCATGTTGGGCAGGCTGGTCTTGAACTCCTGACCTCAGGTGATCCACCCGCCTCGGCCTCCCAAAGTGCTGGGATTACAGGCATGAACCACTGCATCCGGCCATTATTTCTAATATTTGTAATTTCTGAGTAGTTGGTTCCTGACCATGCTTTGGATTTTCTCATGCTTGACTCTTCTTCATTCTGCCCACTTGAAACTTCTAAGGGAATCTGCTTTGAAATTAGACCAGTGAATGAAGGCTTGGGAACGATTTCACAGCAGTTAGAGGGAATTAAGTGTAAGAAGAAATGCATCCATCAGTCACATTCCATGAATGCTCTCCAGACCTTGAACTCATACTTGCAACAAGGCACCAGGCATGAGTTCAGTGAACTAACAGCTTGGCCATATGCTTTGGCTTTTGTGAAATACTTTTCTCTTAGACTTTTCCCTGTGGGGTTAAGTGGACAATTGTAGGTCACAGGGTCTTTTGTCCAGATTTCCAGCTTCTCTCTGAGGGGTGGGCCCATATTTCTTGTGCAGGTGCAGAAATGGCTTCTTGGTTGGGGGAAAGCTGTGTTGTTGAAACTGGTGGTTTTGATGGTTAACAAAGAGGCATAGGTGTCATCTTGGGCTGCTGCTGGCCACTCAGGTAAGCCTCCTCCCACTAAGGTGGGTTCAAGGTTTATAAATCTAGAAACTTCAATCTCTGGACACACTAAAAAAGATTTGTGTACACATGTTCTCATTCATAAGTGGGAGTTGAACAATGAGGACACATGGACACACAGAGGGGAACATCACACACCAGGGCCTGTGGAGGGGTAGGGGGCAAGGGGAGGCAGAGCATTAGGACAAATACTAATGCATGTTGGGCTGAAAACCTAGATGACGGGTTGATAGGTGCAGCAAACCACCATGGCACATGTATAACTATGTAACAAACCTGCACGTTCTGCACATATATCCCAGAACTTTAAGTAAAAAAAAAAAAAAATTGTGTATTCATATACTTCAACAAATATTTACTGAGAGCCTACCACATGCCAGGCATAGCACTAAGCACTGGGTAGAAACCAGCACAGCAAATTAATAATTTAGAGTGGAAAATATGATCTCAACAGATTAGAGTGTGTCAGTGCTCAACTCCTTTACAGCAGCAGGGACTCCTTACCCCTCCCTTTCCTCCTCTTCTTCTCTGTTGTCATTCCTCTGTTTTCTCTCTAAAGACATCAATGCATATGCAGTATGGATTTGGAAGGAGTACCTTACTCCAGATAATGTGGGTAGGGTGGGCAACCAGTGTCTACCATGTGGTAAATGCCCAATGACATAAAGAGGATTCTATTGTAAAGTCCTTAGATTTTCAATGCATACAAAAATAAGGAGTTGATTGCATTTCAAATGTGTCCTCCTTCTCTGGTCAAAGTGACTATACTCTCCTTTTCTCTCTCTCTCTCTTTCTCTCTCTCTCTGTCTTTCTCATCTTCAATCTCTTTAACAATGTTTAACACTTTCTTCTAGACCTTTTCAAATCTACCCTTTCATTTCAAGTCTAAACTGGACCCAGCACCTCTCATGTTGGGTTATAAGTCCCAGCAAGGAAAGGGGGGTCAAGGAAAGGGACACGTGACCCTAAGCAAGAGGGACCCCCTGTCACTCCCTGGGCTGTAGGAACAGAGACCATTGAGCCTGTTGCTATTGTGAAGAGGCCTGGCTTCCTCCAGGGAGCGTCTGGTGATCACCATGGCTGGGCCCGGGCACAGGTGCAGCACCTCTGGGAATCGGCTGATCAGGCACAGGTGCACCACCTCTGGGAATCGGCTGATCAGGCACAGGTGCACCACCTCTGGGAATCGGCTGATCAGGCACAGGTGCACCACCTCTGGGAATCGGCTGATCAGGCACAGGTGCACCACCTCTGGGAATCGGCTGATCAGGCACAGGTGCACCACCTCTGGGAATCGGCTGATCAGGCACAGGTGCACCACCTCTGGGAATCGGCTGATCAGGCACAGGTGCACCACCTCTGGGAATCGGCTGATCAGGCACAGGTGCACCACCTCTGGGAATCGGCTGATCAGGCACAGGTGCACCACCTCTGGGACGCGGCTGATCGGGCACAGGTGCAGCACCTCTGGGAATTGGCTGATTCACCCTGATATCTCTGTCTTCCACCTTTCAGCAGCATCACATGCTAGCCTGAATCTAGCAAGTGAGAACAAAATGAAATCAGGGCAACCTAGGGACCTCTATGCCAGCGTCTAAAGGTATTCCTCTGAAACTGTTGGGCTGTGTCCCCACCCAAATCTCACCTTGAATTGTAATAATCCCCATGTGTCAAGGGCAGGGTCAGGTGGAGATAATTGAATCACGGGGCGGTTTCCCCCATAGTGTTCTCGTGGTAGTTAATATGTCTCAAGAGATCTGATGGCTTTTTAAATGGGAGCTCCCCTGCACAAGCTCTTTTGCCTGCTGCCACTAAAGACGTGACTTTGCTCCTTGTTCACCTTCAGCCATGATTGTGAGGCCTCCCCAGTCACGTGGAACTGTGAGTCCATTAAACCTCTTTCCTTTATAAATTGCCCAGTCTCGGGTATGACTTTATTAGGTGAGATGGAAAAGTCAACACCACCATCTTATTGTCCAAAGGGGCTTCTATTTATTTATTTATTTTTGAGACGGGGTCTCACTCTGTCACCCAGGCTGGAGTGCAGTGGTATGATCTCGGCTCACTGCAACCTCCACCTCCCTGGTTCAAGCAATTCCCCTGCCTCAGCCTCCCGAGTAGCTGAGACTACAGGCGTGTACCACCATGCCTGGCCAATTCAAAGGGGCTACTTTTCTAATCTGCAAGGAGAAAAATTATGATATTTTTGAACAGACAAAGAGAGAAAATAAGAGGCACTGGCATTCTACAGTCTGTCTGTTCTTTGGCCATCCGGCAATAAAGGGATATCTTAAATTGATCAGCAGAGCAGGGTGTCCTGGAAATGGCATGGGCATGGTAAACAGCCAGGCTGAATCTGGACCCAGTTCTGTGGCTTGCCACCTGTGTGTCTATAGCAGGCCGCCCAGACTCTTCAAGCTTCTATTTACAATAAAATGATCGTGACATCTTTCCTCCCAAGGCTGCTGTGAGAAGGAAGGAGAGGAATGTGAACATGCCCAGGTTTGTGTCTGATACACAGTTGGTGTTCAAATACCAATTTCTGTTCCCTCAACCCCATCGGAACCCATATTTCTTCTTTCCAGACACCATGCTAGCATAGATTTAGAAAACAAAATCACTGGGCTTGACTTTCTAAAAATATTTACTTTTTCCAGACTCAGCCAGTTGAACCAAGGGAGAATGTTTAGCTAACTGGGGGGAATTCAACACGACCCCCATTCCTGCTCAGCTGGCTCTGGAACTGCTCTTCTCCGATCAGTTCTGGGGAAAATCAAAACCCAGCAGCCCACAGTGCTCCCCACCAGCCACGGAGGGTGCCTGGCTATTTCTGGAATGAAGCACATGGAAAGCAGGACAAGTTCTGTTTTTGCAGCTGGGTGGGGGCCAGAACTCCCTTTCCCTTGAGGCTCTACTGTGTACCTGGGGTGTCGCTGGCCAATGCCTGAACCCCTTAGGGTGAACCCCTTAGGAAAGGCCCCGGTGTCACTGGGCCTTTCTAGGCTGCAGTGGGAGGCAGTGGCATGGTTAGAAATCACTTCCCTCATTCTCATTTTGTGGGTTTCAGGACCATCATGATGGGAGCAGTAACAGTAATCCTTATTGACATGACATTTTAATTTCCAGAATATGGTCATCTGCATGGTCTTATGATCATCTTCCCAAGTCCTCATAATTTCCGCTGGTAGGAAAGTGCTAGTCCCATTTTACAAATAAGCAAACAGAGTCCCAGCAGTGGGAGGTTTGCCTTAAGTGAGGTTTTACTGCAGGTTATTGCCAGTGCTCCTGGCACATTTGCATCCGAGCATGGTGAGTGAGCGAGGAGCTGGGCCCCTGACAGCCTGGTAGACTCGCATTCCTGCCCAGCCCTGCTGCCCCTTCCTGTGTGCCCTGGGCCGGTTGGTTAGCTTTGCCAAGGCCCTGGCTCCTGGCTTCCTGGAGGCAAGTGCTGTGCTAAGGGGCTCTCCTTGGCAATTTGAGAGCAGGCGTGTGCAGGCCTGCAGGATGGCCACGTTTACACAATTCCCACTCCTCCCCCAACATCCACCGTGAGCTTCCCACAGATGTGCAGAAGCCAGGAAGAGGCAGACCTCCAAGAACGCAGCGCTGCTGACAGCTTGGCTATAGCAGGGCAGAGATGCGAGAGGGCAAGAGGCCTGGAGAGTGGGTCACAGGGCCCACCTGTGCCTTGTTATGGTTCCTGTTAGATCTGCAGGTGGAGGGAGGATGGGAGGACAGGACTTGGCCTCAGACCTCCAGGACCAAGGGATTGTGTTTGGCCATCACTCCAGCTGCTTTACCTCAATGTAAATTCTCTGCCTCCCTGGAAATTCTATGAGCTACTTGACATCCTTTCATGGATTTATTTTCTGTTTAAATTAGGTGGAGTGAATTCAGTGCTTTGCAACTAAGAATTGACAAGTGGAGAGTCAGGGAAGCTGCTCTCATTGCAGAATTGCTTGCTTGTTTTCACTGGTGGCAGAGCTGTAAGGCAGAGAGAGACCAGACGGGTGAAAGGTGGAGCCAGATGATGAAGCAAAAAGGATCAATGTCATGATGCTCAATTTGGGCAGTACTGACATTTTGGATGGAATAATTCTTTGCTGGGATGGGCTACCCCGTGCATTTTAGGGTGTTGAGTAGCATCCTTGGCGTCTACCCACTAGATGCCAGTAGCACCCCATCTCCAAGTTGTGACAATAAAGAATGTCTTGAAACATTGCCACATGTCTCCCATGGGGCACTGGTTGATAACCTACTTGGTCTAATCACACCGGGCAAAGTTCTCTAGTGAGAAGATTCTAGAAGCACAATGTTGACTTGTATTTGTAATTTGTGAATGTATGTATTTATGTTTAAGTTAACCTTAAATATGTTATATATAGGTATATATATACACATAGGTATATATAATATATAATATATATTTAATATATAATAAATATAAATATATAATATATAATATATATTTTTATATTTATATTTATTTATTATATTCATATATTATATAATAAATACATATATAATACATAAAATATGTATATTTTTATATTTATATATTCATATATTATATAATAAATAAATATATAATACATAAAATATGTATATGTATATATAATATATAATATAATTTATATTTATATATCTTTATATATCAAATATATGTATTAAATATATATTATATATTATGTATAAAACCTATATATAGGTGTGTGTATATATATACCATTGCAGAGTGTATTATTTGCGGTTTCTCATTCAAGTTGAAAGAACCACTTTAGAGGTGATGACTGAACACGTAGACAAATTACGAGTCAGGCCTTAGCATCCTGGGCCCTGTTTGGGCATTAAATACAACAAGACCTTACATATTTAGTGCCTTCTCAGGGAAAAGTCACATTTACTTACTTATAAAATGGTACAGAAGAGGGATCAGCTGTTTGGGTGTGTTTGTGTCCAGTGGTTCCTGGGCATATTTCTTTAAGTGGTCTGCCTATCTTGATTCTCATCAGGAACACTGTGATTTTCTAAGTTTTAAATGGGTAGAAGAGGCCTACAGTTAAGGTCTCCATTTTAAGCGTGAGCACTCAATTAACTCATCTTGCATCTTTGGGAAACTCAGTTACAGCTAATAAGTGTATCAGGCTACTGCTTTAGGATTACAAATTCCTGTCTAGATTTTTTTTTTTTTTTTTTTGACATTTTCAGATAAAAGGTCGCTTGGAAGAAGAGATTTATTGGTTTGCGTTGGCCGTCCCTTCCTTATCGCCCCGCTGCCCTGAATTGGAGCTAACTGCCGGCCAGCCACCCACAGTAGCTTCTGCTGGAGGAAGAGTCTGATCCTTCCATCCCCCTTTCCTGCTTCTTCCCACATTCAGGCTTGAACTGAACATTTTCGAGAAATCAAACCAGTGCCTTTTGGGGTGTTTATTCCATGATGGCGGGAACTCATTTCCCCGTGGGTATTTAATTTCCATTGTGTGATTCTTGGGGAGGCCAAAGACGTAACAATTTAGAGAAACACAGAGATTGATGTCAGCACATGGGCTAGCTGAGCCTGAGCTGGAAACCTGCAGGTAGGACTGAGCATATGAGAGGAGCTCATTAGTCACTAGTCTGGTCTTCTCCCCTCATTCTGCCGTTTGACATCTCCCTCTAACAGAACTGCCTTAGGATATGCTGATATGCCCTCCAGACCTTTGTCCTGAGCTGACAGAACTGGCAGGATTTCGGTCACATAGACAAAATTTATGCCATTTGGAAGCTGTAATAGTCGCCCGAAGCACCTTACTGATGGGTGTTTTCCTCTGGGTTGCAGGTTCTTGACTGGCCTCTATTCTGGCTTCTGGCAATGCCCCTATTGTCCTTGATGGGGACAAAACACTGCCATCAGGAGGGACTAGGCTGAATTGTATGCAGCAATGTCTACCAGCTTGGAGGAACATTCTCCTCCAGCCCAGAGAAGAGGCTCTTATGGTAAACTATGTAAAATCCAACCCTGACATTTCACTATATTAAAAAATGTGCCTTAATTATGCCTGTGCACACAGTGTTTTTTAATCACATGTCTCTGTCATCTGAGAAAGACAATCCTCGAGGTTTCTCAATCAAGAGAAAGAGAGGCAGGGAACAGATTATCCCTCAAAAACTCCAGAAGACATCAACCCTGCTGACACCTTGATTTCAGGCCTCTGGTCTCCAGGACTGTGAGAGAATAAATGTCTGTTGTTTTAAGCTGCAGGTTGTCGGAATCCAAATGCTTGTGGCCACCATTTGGATGGTGACCAGCTAACCATTTGTGCTGGTTTCCTCTGGTTACCATAACAAATTCTCTTCTTCCTCTTTCCTCTAACACATATATCAATCTGTTCCTAGGAATCGTTACACACACTGACACACACACATATTTAGTTTTTGAGGGGTAGGCAAGAGCTGTAAATAATTTAAAATCTTTTTTCTGACTTGAAAAGAGATTTTGTCTACTGATCCCTTTTCTGTTGATCCTCTCTTTGTTGTATCTACTACCTGGGAGAGTTTCTCCTCCTGTAGCTGGCTTCTTGTGCTGGTGGAGAGTCTGCTGTCTCTGATAACAGAATGACCCCACACTGCTGCTCATTCTGTAGGGTCAGGGTGGCCTAAGCGAATGCAAGTTTGACCGCAAATTCTGCATTCCCAGAACACCTGCCCTTGAGGCTTCTGATGTAAGGTTCACAGTCGGACTCTGTTTGTTCTCTTTGCCCAGGACATTCTTCTTTTTAGGGCATGCTTTTTTTTCTGTTTGCCTGTCACACAGACCTCTTGTTAGATATCAGTTCAGGTTGACTCTTTCTTTGGTGTGCCACCAGGGACCTCAAATTGAATTTTGTGAATACCTTATATCCATTCCAAACATCTGCTTCAGATGTGGCCACCATCCAGCTAGCCATTTGTATTGGTTTCCTGTGGTCACCATAACAAATTACCACAACCTGTGGCTTAAAACAACAGATCTTTGTTCTCTCACAGTCCTGGAGACAAGAGGTCTGAAATCAAGGTTTCAGCAGGGTTGATGTCTTCTGGAGTTTCGGAGGGAGAATCTGTTTCTTGCCTCTCTCCTGGCTTCTAGTGACTCCAGGCGTTCTTGGACTTGTAGCATGTAACTCCAATCTCTGCCTCCGTTTTCACATCTCCTTCTCTATTTGTGTTTGTGTCTTGCTTGTCACTGGATTTAGAGTTCTTCTGGATAAGCCAGGATGACCTCATCTTAAGACTCCTAATTATATCTATGAAGATCCTCTATCCAAAGAATGTCACAATTGCAGGTTCTTTACGGACATATCTTTTGGGGGCTACTATTTAATTCACTATACAATTTGTTTTTACATTTTGAAGAGATAAAAATCAGAACAATTTTATTTCTGTAGCTGTACATGATGATCATGGTATAGTATACTGGAATCCATTTGCATTTCCATTTGTAGAGCCCATAAGACTTTGCCAACCACTTTTATATCAGGTTTCTCATCTGACTCTCGCAACAACCCTGTGAGATAGCCAGGGATACAGTTACCATTTTACAGATGAGGAAATGGGGCCCATGCAAGGTCACCTGCAGCAAGTCACAGAACATACGAGCACCAGACCCTGTCCCTGGAGCAGACCTACCAGCCCTGCTACCCCGTTGCTTTCTGCCCTTCCACATGACCTGTCATCCTTCATGGAAGCTGGCTTTGAAAATATCAATGTGAGCTACCTTCCATTGTTGTTTGGGTGCAAAGACCTTGCTCCAGCGACGCTGATGGATCTGTGCCTGCCTGCTGGTTGGTGGGCTCCCACAGTGATGGCTGCAGACCTCTGCAGGCTGGCCAAAGGGTTGAAAGTGCAGCAGTTTCCGTGAACCAGGCAGAAGCAAATGGACCCTGGAGGAAAACCTTATGATTTTTGCTGTCTTAACACGGAGGCAGTGGTCATAAATTAGCATTTTAAAAATTATCAAGTGTTCTGATACTGGAATGTGTGTCTATTTGTAGCCTTTTCTGCTTGTTCCTCAGTAATGTTTTATAATTTTCTTTTTAAAATAGTATCATGTATATTTATGGGATATGATGTGAAGTTTTGATACATGCATACATTGTGGAGTGATCAAATCAAGCTAATTAACATGTCCATTGCTTCATATACTTATTTTTTTTGTGGCAAAAACATTTAATATCTACTCAGTTGGCCATTTTCAAATATATAGTACATTATTATTAATTATGCTCACCATGTTGTACAGTAGATCTCCACAACTTATGTCTCTTATCTTCTGAAGCTTTGCACCCTTTGCCCAAGATCTCCCTCTTCTCTCTCACCATCTCAGCCTATGGTAACCATTATTTTACTTTCTGTTTCTGAGTTCGACTTTTTAAGATTTCACATGTAAGTGACATCATGCAGTACTTTTCTTTCTATGTTTAGCTTATTTCACTTAGCATAATGTCTTCCAGGTCATACATGTTGCAAACATCAGGATTTCCTTCTTTTTTTAAGGCTGAGTGGTATTTCATTGTGTGTGTATACCACATTTTCTTTACCAATTCATCCATTGTTGAATACTTAGGTTGGTTCCATACCTCAGCTCTTGTGAATAATGCTGCAATGAACATGGGAGTGCAGATACCTCTTTGAGGTACTGATTTCATTTCCTTTGGAAATATACCCCAAGTGGAATTGCTAGATTATATTGTAGTTCTATTTTTAATTTTTTGAGAAATCTCCATATAGTTTTCCAAATGACTGTACTAAATAACATTCCCACCAACAGTGTACAAGGGTTCCCATTTCTTTGCATCTTTGCCAACACTTTTTATCATTTGTCTTTTTGATAAAAGCCATTCTAACATATGTGAGGTGACATCTTATTGTGGTTTTAATTGGCGTGATCCTGATGATTGACGGTGTTGAACATTTTCTTCATATACCTGTGGGCCATTTGTATGTCTTCTTTTGAGAAGTATTGATTCAGATTCTTTGCCTATTTTAAAAATTGGATTACTTGTTTTCTTGGTATTGAGTTTGAATTCCTTATATAGTTTGGATATTAATTCCTTATCCGATGTATGGTTTGCAAATATTTTCTTCCAATACATAGGTTATCTCTTTATTGATTGTTTCCTTTGCTGCACACCAGTTTGTGAGTTTAATACAATCCAGTTTTTTATTTCCGCTTTAGTCGCCTGTGCTTTTGGGGTCATATACAAAAATATTTGCCAAGACCAATGTCAAGAATCTTTTTCTATATCTTTTTTTTCTAGGAGTTTTATAGTTTCAAGTCTTATGTTTAAGTTTTTATCCATTTTGAGCTGATTGTTGTAGATGAGGTGAGATAAGAATCCTATTTCATTCTTCTGAATGTGAATGTCCCATTTCCCCAACACCATTTACTGAAGAGACTGCCTTCTCTTCATTGTGTGTTCTGGGCAACTTTGTCAAAGATCAGTTGACTGTAATTGTAGGGATTTGTGTCTGAGCTCTTTATTCTGCTCTTTTGGTCGATATGCCTGTTTTTGTGGCAGTACCATACTGTTTTGATTGTTATAACTTTGAAGCAGGTTTAGAAATTAGAAAGTGTGATGCCTTCAGCTTTACTCTTTTTGCTCAGAATTGCTTTGACAATTCAGGGTCTTTTGTGGTTCTACATGAATTTTAGGATTTTTTTTTATTTTTGTGAAAAATGTCATTGAATTTTGATAGAAATTGAATTTATAAATCACTTTTGGTAGTAGTGTAAATATTTTAACAATATTGATTCTTTCAATCCATGCATATGGGATATGTCTCCACTTATTTGTGTCTTCTACTTTTCTTTATATGCTTTCTAATTATTATGTATCATTTAGTTGCTTTTTAAATATTATATTTTCTGCCTTGCTAATGCTGGTACACGAGAGGTTTTTAAATTTAAATATGTTTAATTTGTAATAAGACACTTTAAAATGTGCATATTAATACTAGTAGAATTTCAACTACTGATCTTTGGTTTGACAAGTAGTCAACCAAGGCTCCTGTGAAATGAAATGTACAACTATTTTATTTTATTTTTCTGGTCAAAATTTATATATTTCTTTTTCTTATTGCAACATGAAATATAAGAGATGTTAACTTGTCTCCTTGACTTTTAAAATTGGCTTTAATGAGTATATGGTTTTTCTTTGTTAGAATAAAAACAAATATAAAAGAATATGCAAGAAATGCCCATAAACCTTCCCACCGGAAATTTTAGCTTTTTAATTAATCACTGTAAATATAAAGATAATGTTAACTGCCAGTATTCTTCTAATCCTGGCTTACTAATCTCTTATTAACATCAGGAAAGGATATTGAATCTTATGAACTGTTATGCAGGCATATACTGAGTCTTAGAGGTTACAACATGCACACTAAATTGAATACAGGCTTTCCTATTTAGTAACTCCATGATCTTGAGAATGTCATTTGACCTCTATGTCTCCGTATTCTCATCTATAAAATGCAATAATAAGTTGTTTCACAGGACTCTTCTAGAATTAAATGACTTAGTATATGCAAAGCAAATAATTCCTGGTACACTGTGTGATCTAAATGTGTGCTATTAGTATCAAAATGATTATGCTTCATTTTCCTTTGATGTATTGCTGTCATAAGTTATATCAATAATTTCCTGTTGCTGGACTATTCTCACATTTCTAGAATAAATCCTACTTGTTTATTGCATATGATTTGTTTGATATGGTGCTTAGGGTATGAATACTGAAAGAAATACTAACTGAGGTGTAAAGGATGGTGACCGTTCCATCATCTTCCATACCAAAGGTACGAAGGTTAGATTTTTAAGTTTACTTCGGTGTATCAGAGAATTGACTCAGTCTCTGCAACAGTCTTGGCCTTTCCTTCACAGTCGGAAGATGGCTACAGCAGCTAGCTGTAAGAATCATTTCCTGCGAAACTATGTTCAAAACAGCAATAAATGAGATAGACATAAAAAGGGCTTTCCCTACATCTCTGTTAGAGAGCACTATCTTTCAGATTCCAAGCACACTTTCTTCTCAAGTCTCACTTGTCAGAACTGGTCCTACTGTTGCGGTGAGCTGCAAGTGAGGCATAGAAAGAGGAAATCTGGCATTTTCAGCTCCTAGTGTGAGAAGTGAACTCTGTGAGTCGGAAAAGGAACAGGAATGGATGTTGGGGAGGAAAAAAAGAGCACCTACCCCAATGCACATTTTATTTAGCATTTCTGAATACGTGAAAATGGATGTTGGTTTTCTTTATGTGCTATTGTTTTCTTTTTCATTAGGGATATGCTAACATTATTAAAATGTATTGGGGATATTTTCCCTATTTTTCCTGTCTTGAAAGGGTTTGCCTAAGATTACTTTTGAGCCATTGCCTATTAGAGCAGGCCTTTCTGTTGCTTTTGCATATGAAAAGAAATTGGCCAGATATAAACTGTTTGGATCTCAAAAAGTTTGCCTCAAATGTTGTATACACTGTTGAATTATTTTTGAACATCTAGTACTAGATATATTTATTCTTTGTATTTAAAGGTTCTTCAGGGTATGTATAAGGAGGGTCTATTTTTCATTAATTTTGCTGCAAAATTAAAATAAAAAGTCTTACAAGATGCATAGTAATGTCTTCAGTTTAGACATGTTTTTATTAGAATATGTGTCATCATTTTAGTTTTATTTGTACTTCTCTTTTTAAGAAATATTTATTTATATATTAGCTTTTTGTTTTCTGTGCTTCATATCACTTATATTCTCTCAATTTTTCTCATGCATTTGTATCTTTTTCTTTTTGATATCCAACTAATTTGTTTCCTCCATCACTGATTCCATTTGCTACAAATTCATTCTTCTATTTACTGCATCTCTTTAAACTTGGATATTACATTTTTTCCCCTTTCCATTTTTTCTTATCTGGTTCTCTTTTCATCTCATCCATGTTTCATATGCAGTCCAGGGAAGCCTGTGTACCACTTATTAGAATAATGCTTCTAAATGCATAACATAAAATAATAGACTTTCCAAGGAAACAAATAAAATAGAAATCTATTTAGCAAAACATTTTAAAACTATTGTGATATGGAGATATAAGTTCTTTTTTCTCCATCTATTAAATAAAAATATCTTGCTGCAATTCTAGTAACTACTATATCTGTAAGTAATGAGCTATATAAATGATTCTTAGCAATATCCTCCATTTGCAAATATTTTCTCCCAATCCATAGGTTGTCTCTTTACTCTTCACTTCATCGTTTTCTTTGCTGTACAGAAGCTTGTTAGCTTGTTAGTTTGATACAATATCATTTTTGCTTTTTTCCTTTTGTTGCTTGTGCATTGGGGTTATATCCAAAAATCTTTGCTAAGACCAATGTCAAAAATCTTTTTCCCTGTGTATTTTTTTCTAGGAGTTTCACAGCTTCAGAATCTGATTAAACACTTCTCAAAAGAAGAAATACAAATGACCATTTACTATAGTAAACATTTGTGATTCCTACTATAGACAATGTCACAGGTATAATTATTACTACTTTATTTTTTTGGCCTACATTCATACTGAAAGGAATGGCTAAATTTTAGTTGGCTGTTGGTAAAATGAAGATGTAATATTTTCCCCATTGAATTCATGAATGCCCTGAATTCTCTCCGTGGACTTCAGGTTAAGAATTCCTGACCTAATCTTACTACCTTTCACCTAAAGTGGTACTATCCTTACTGCTCCTGTCCCAGAAAAATTACACTGTTATGAAGAATACCAATGAGTCTATGACATTGTCTCTTGGATATCACAGGAGTTACGTTCAGACTTGTGTTCACTCTTGGAAACTTCTGGAATCTGGTCTTTTTCCTCATTTTTCAGTGATTTCTCAAAGCAAAACTCTTTTTCATGTCTACGTAACTCAATTTCAATACTTTATTTGTTGGTATCACAGTTCCCAGACTGCAGATCACATACATCTTTTCTTCTCTGTCTTCTACTCTTGGATTTATATCCTCTCCGTAAAGATGGTTAAAGATTGTTGGGTAGGGGGAAGGTAGAGTAGGAGAGAATAAAAATATTCCATCCTTATTTTACCAACAGCTAACTGAAATTTAGCATTTCCTGTAACTATGAATGCAGGCAAAAACAAACAAACCGTAGCAGTAATAACTACCTGCGACATGATCTTCAATAAAAATTACAGTTTTTTTTCCAACAGACTTTAATTTTTAGAGTTTTAGGTTCACAGAAAAATTAATTAGAAGCTACAAAAATTTCCTATATTACAGTTAATGCAGCAATTTACAAAGTGTATCTGGTGGCAGTGCATATGGGGCTGGAACTGGATTCTGGTGCCCCACACCCCAGTAGCTGAACAGGACACTGACAGCTGCATAGCCTGGATTTAGAAGTCCAGGGGCTGGGCGCAGTGGCTCACGCTGGTAATCCCAGCACTTTGGGAGGCCGAGGCAGGCAGATCATCTGAGGTCAGGAGTTCGAGACCAGGCTGACCAGCGTGGTGAAACACTATCTCTACTAAAAATACAAAAATTAGCTGGACATGGTGGCGGGTGCCTGTAATCCCAGCTACTCAGGAAGCTGAGGTGGGAGAATTGCTTGAACCCAGGAGGTAGAGGTGGCAGTGAGCTGAGATAGTGCCTGGGTGACAAAAGCAAAACTACGTCCAAAAAAAAAAAAAAAAAAAAAAGTCCAGGGACAGACAGTGGTGGGTGTACAAAGTTTATTAAGAAACTTCCTGTTTTCAGGTGATTTCTCTCTCATTAAAGTCTGAGTATGCCATTCGGTAAAGTGTACATGTCTCTCAACCCAGCTCTACCATTTCTTATAGTTAGTGGAAATTCTTTCCAGATTCCAGGATTAAATTATAGATTGTCTCTTTGCCTTCAGTTTTCTTTTCTTTTCTCCTTTCTTTCTTTCTTTCTTGCTTTCTTGCTTTCTCTTTCTTTCCCTCCCTCCCTCCCTCCCTCCCTCCCTCCTTCCTCCTTCCTTCCTTCCTCCTTCCTTCCTTCCTTCCTTCCTTCTTCCTTCCTTCCTTCTTTCTTTCTTTCTTTCTTTTTCTTTCTTTCTCTCTCTCTCTCTCTCTCTCTCTTTCTTTCTCTCTCTCTTTCTTTCTTCTTTTATTTGCTGTATGTTTTCATAGAAGTTTTGGGGAGAAGTTTAAATAATTTGCTTTGGGGATTGCTAGAAAATTATATTTTATTTAATAAGTAAAGATTCTTTGGGTTATTTATTCTTGTGCTATGTTAAGCTGTGTATCTTTTAGATTTGGCATTGAGAACCTTGGGGCCATCTAACTTGACTAAGATTTTTAAAATGTTTAGGAGACTTTTCATTGATGAATGTGTATAGTTTTTCTCTCAGAAGTTTACACCAATACAGTCAACATCGCAAATATGAAGGTAGTAGACAAAAAACCTATAAAAGAACTTGACTTTCATACTAGCCTGTTGGCTTTGTTTGGCATTTCTTTGACAAATAAGGAATGGAGATAACTTTTTTTTTTTAAATTCGAAGGGAATAAAAATGATTTTCATTTATTCCTCCTTCCCTTCATTTTCCCCTCACTCACTCAACAGATGCCAAGTTCTTGCTCTGGGCAATGTACTGTGTTAGGTTGTCTGGGGAGGCCTAAGCCCTTGTCTGAGTCAGTGGGGTAAAGGCCTTGAGAAAGCAAAGGGTGGAGCAATGAGCCTTGCTGGGGATGCCAGAGGAACCGCACAGAGGAAGTCCTGTTTACAACTGGGCTTTGAGAGTTGTATAGGAGTTCGACAGGGGGGTAGAAGCGGGACAAGGCCAGGGTGCTCAAGGCACCATCAAGGCAATGCTTGAGGAAGGGAAGACGTCCTTCTGGGCCAGGGTGGCCTGTGTGCCATGGTGTGGTGGAAGGGGAGGCTGGAGAGGAAAAGAAAGTGGGGTGGAGGTGGGGTGCAAACGTGGAGGGCCCTTTAGGTCCTGGTGAGGAGGCTGGGGCTGCTTTATGCAGGGTGCATGATCAGATCAGACTTGTTTTGGACAATAACTGTGACAGTTATGTGACAGACGGATGTGGCAGAGTCAGATAGCAGAAAGCTGCAGAAGTCCAGGTGAGAGACTGGGAAGGCCTGAATTTAGCCAGGCCTCTGGTGGTGAGGAGGAGGGGCCTTGCTCTAGATGCATGCATTGGTCAATTCTCGTGCTGCTAATAAGAACTGTCTGAGACTGGGTAATTTATAAAGGAAAAAGGTTTAATTGACTCACAGTTCAGCATGGCTGGGGAGGCCTCAGGAAACTTGGAAACATGGTGGAAGGTGAAGGGGAAGCAAGGACCTTCTTCACAAGGTGGCAGGAAGGAGAATGAACACAGGAGGAACTGTCAAACACTCATGAAGCCATCAGATCTCGTGAGAACTCACTCATTATCATGAGAACAGCATGGGGGAAATCATCCCCGTGATCCAATCACCTCCACCTGGTCTCTCCCTTGACACACGGGGATTACCAGGATTACAATTCAAGATGAGGTTTGTGTGGGGACACAAAGCCTAACCATGTCGATGCAGGTGTGAGGAAGAGGTGAGAGGCCTCAAAGTCACCTGCACTTCCTTCCCCTCCCTACCTTCTCTCACACCTCTCCACTTCACAGAGGCCTCTCAACTCTCCCTCACAAAATTATTTACACAACATCTACACACATGTACACACACACATCCTATGGCATTGCCTAGTCCACACTGCATGAACCACACAATTCCAGCTACATGAACAAACTGGTCAGGATCAGGTGCTGGAGGGAAGCCCAAGGAGAAGCAGTCAGATGTCTCCTATGAAAAAAATTCAAATAAAAAAGTCACAAGTCACGTGTGTCTGTAGGGTGAGGCTCCAATACCCCTTAGGAACTTCACGTGACCATCCACTAATGCAAGGGAGGTGCTATGGTCCAGGGTCTGAGGTTAGTATCTGGTTACACTAACCTGATACTGGTTAGTCATCAGATGTCCTTCCAAGCTTACTGGTCAGTATCAGGTTAGTGTAATCAGGTCTGCAGGTGCAAAGAATGGGGTGCGTTTGCTCATGTAGACTTAGCTTAGGGTGGTAGAGTGAGTGCAGGAATTCAGCTGCTGCCTCTAGGATGAGTTTCTGAGGAGGTATGGGGCACTCTGGTTCCCAAGCCCTTCCATGAGAGGGAAGATAAATGAGAATTTAGAGGCCTTTGTTTGTTGAGAGGTGTGAGAGAAGATGGGCAGGGGAAGGAGGAGAGGGTGACTCTGAGGCATCTAGTGGGGGCCCTGAGCAGCTGGTAGCCCCATTGGTCACAGTATGGAATACAGGAGACCATAGAGAACACAGGTCTAGTTTGTGAAGATCGTGGGGTGGTCTGGCTCTGTTCTATTTCTTCCAAACCTACAGCCCCACTTCCTGTTTGTACAATCCATGTTTCCTACAGCTCAACTTCCTGTTGGCATAATTGATGCTTCTCCATGATTACCCCAGTGCTGCCTGCAGGCGGGTGACGGGAGGCTGCCTCTTGTCATTTGCTGCCAAAGGCCAGGATCACGAAGAGTAACTGTCTGATTTCCCGGATGTGGACTCTTGTCCAAGGGGCTTTGCTGCAAATGATTAACTTCTGACTCTGTGTTGTTTGCAGATGGCCGGGAAACCTAGTTTAGGAGGTCTTCCAAAATGCAACCAAGTGTTTTAAATTAAAAGAAATTCTCCTGGTTTGGGGATGTTGGATTTTTTCCCATCTCATTTGCAATGGCTCCTGCATGGTGACATTCAGCACGTGAGATCCATTGAGCTGAAAAGGGGCTTGAGCGTAGTGGGAGCCCCTCCAGTGGCTTTCAGGTGAGTTCTGGCAAAGAAGGCCATGGCTGGGCTGAGAGGAGGTGGATGTAAGTGGCTGAAGCAAACTCTGAAGCTGTCAAAATGTAACCAGCAAACAAGCCGGGGCACTTCCTGGAACACCACATTCAAGGGAAAAGTAAGGCATGAAGCAGGGAGAAGTGGGTGGCTGGACCCTCCTGCGCTGGGCTCCCACTGTGGGTTTCAGCCTCTGAGAGGAGCAGCCGTGGCTCAGGACTATGGCAATTTGTTTCATGAGGCGTAGGTTCCCTGAGGCTGTTGAGGTGGAGCTTATTTGTTCACACGTACTTTTAAAAATCCACATTGGACTTAGCAGGAGAAACACTAGACTTGTATTGTGCTCATCTTCTGATATTTTGGGGTTGTTAGTAGGTTAGCCTACCCTGACAAGGCAACTTTTATCCACCTCTTCTTCACAACATCACTTTGCACTGTCAGGGATCTTTTCTCAACACCCTGGCAGTCTTTTCTCATGATTTGACTTTCTTCACAAACTACCAGTGAAGGAGGGAATGGATTTTAATTATTTTTGGTTTTTGGACTATGTTTGCTCAAACCAAATAGTAGGCAGAACCTAGATCATTTGGACATGAGCTCTCTATTGCTGTGTGACAAATTACTCAAAAACAGCCACCTTGAAATAATATACTTAGTATCTTAGAGTTTCTGTGGGTCAGAAATCAGGACACACATATATATGTGTGTACAGCACACACACACACACAGAGTCATGTAGGGAATACTAGGCGAGGTTCTGAAAAATGAGTCATTGGGTGATTTCATCATTGTTGAAACATCCTATAGTGTATTTGCACAAACCTAGATGATAGAGCCTACTATTCACCTAGGCTACAAGTTACATCCTATTGCTTCTAGGCTGCAAACCTGTACAGTGTGTTATAGTACTAAATACTGCAGGCAATTCATAACATATCTAAACTTAGAAAAGGTGCAGTGAAAATAGTTTTATAATCTTATGGAACCGCTGTCATATGTGTAATCCGTCATTTACTGAAATGTTATCTGGCATATGACTGTCCATATATATCTGTACACATAAATGTATATTTACATAGGCATATGTACTATGTATATGTATCTATTTCCTATTGGTTCTGTTTCTCTGGAGAACCCTGACTAATACACTTTCCAACGAATGTCATCTACTGTATGCACAATGCAGACTCTTGAGGCTTATGGAGCGTTTCCCAGGTGTGAGCACAGAAGTGCTGAATGTGTTGAATGCTTGCCTGGTGCCGGGCACTGTTCAGCCCTGAGAGGAACATAAAGCTGAATGTGGGTCCTGCTCCCTGAGACTGACACCCACAAAGGGGACTTCCTCTAATCCTGAGACGACATGTGCACACAACTTCAACAGTCCAATGGCAAGACAAAGCACACAGGCTCTGCAGCCAGGACCACCTTGGGATGAACCAGACCACCTGGCTCTGCCACTTACCGATCATTGTCACTTACCTCCTATGAGCCTCTGTTTCCTCCACTGCTAAACGGAGTTAATAGTCCCAGCTTAATAATTGAGGTTGTTGAAAGTATTAGATGAGATATATTAAGTTCCTGGCAAATAGTGTGCACTTGAAAGATATTATTATTAGTATAAAAAGGCTTATTATATACTTGTGAACAGTTGCCACAAATTGCTGAACCTCTGAAATGTTATTAAGTTTTCCCGTCTATAAAATGGTCGTAATTATAATCATAGTTATTTATATATAGTTAACTGTTAATTGATTATAATCAGTAATTATATAACTGACACAGTTATATGTCAGTTATATAGTTATATGTAGTTAACTGTTGATTATAGTTATGTAATCAATTGTATAACTGATCAGTTATATAGTTATATATGTCAACTGTTGATTATGTAATCAATTATATAATTATGTAATCAATTGTATGATTATATAATCAATTACGTAACTTTATATTATGGTTGACTCCTAATTGTTTATAACTATATAATTATATAACTGTTTTATATATATAGTTAACTCTTAATTGATTATATAATTATATAAAACAGTTAACTCTCTATATATGTATCAGTTATTTTCATTACATTAGATTTCACACCAGTAGAACATATTGCAAAAATACTGGTTTTCTCTGCTATGTATTTTGAGATTCTCTGTCTATGGAAAGTGGTGTCTTATAGATAGCACACACAATGATAAAGATACATGTTTCTGGTTAATTTATGTCCATGATTCCTCTTGCAATAGTCTCCTCTTCATTATCAATTTAGGTATGTGTGTAGTGAGAGGCTGCTGTATGCCAGGATTTGTTTAAGGAGCTCTATGTACATGATTGATAGTGTTCTCTGCAGCTCCTAGTTTGTATCATTACCCTAGTTTTAGAGATTAGGAAGTGAGGGCTTAGATTAAAAACAGAGCATCTTGGAATATGCTCAGAGATGAAGGATACCATCCTTGTCCTTGCAGAGCTCAGTATCTTCCTGAACATGAGAGAAAATCCTTGTTTAAAACAAAAGTGATGGCATTTAGGCCAACTAATGGTGGTGTCCTCTATGTACAGACACTTCTGAGGCTGCCTTGATGCACATGAGCCTGCTCTGGTCCCAGCAGTAAAGAGCTTCCTTTGCTATCTGAGCCTATCCTTTAGGACCAGATAAGCTCTGCATTGAAGGTAATGGAATTAGCTCATTTACAGCAGCCTTCTTGCCTGAAATAAGCTATTTAATTGCCTGCTCTTAGAACTGAATCTCCTTGGGGTAGATAATGACTCCACACAGTCTGTTGGAGTATACTCACAGTTATCTGCATGCTCCTAAATTAGGATTGTAGCAAATTGTCAACAAAACACTGCCTTGCAAAGCTTTGAGAAGTTCAGTCTTGGTAGATTCACACTCTTTCTGCCTGAGACAGTCTTATTTTTAACAATTTGGCTGTAGGATAAAGCCCTTTCCTAATTCATGAGTCTATAAAATATCTCCAGCTCAAAAGATATCTGTAGTTCACTCCACCGACCTCATTCCCAATATAATTACAAGTAGAAAGAGAAACTGTAAAATGATTTTAGTGGAAAATGTCACTCCAGAGGGCTTGATTTCTCAATAAGTGGTGCTTGACACGCCCAGAATTGTCCACTGGCAGCTGCTACTTCCCTACAAGACAGATTAGTCTGTCCCAAGCTGAAGCCTAGACACTGGGATTTGTGCACGTTCACAGAGCAGCCCAGCACACTGCCCAGACTCACTGTCAGTGTTGACAGGGTCAAACATTCACCCCAAGTGAGCATTCACCAACTTTCCTGCACCCCACTCTCTAAGGCAAACACTTTTTGGCTTCCCTATTCATTGGCTTTGTTAGAACCATAAGAGGCAGAACTGAGAAGGGACCCTGGTGATCTGTATCAAACATGGACAAGATTTACCTGCCAGAGAGAAGAAGAGATAGACTTAGAAGGAAAGGGAGCGTGGACAGCAAGATGAAGACCATGAGGGCCGGATTCTGGTGGGGAGTTTTCAGTAGGCAAGTGGGAGTGGGGCATGAAGAGAAAAGCTTCAGTGCAGACATTGGATGTGAGCGAGAACAAATATAGAGCAATGGGAAAAGGGAATTTTGGGTGTGGCAGTGGGTTGTAAAATTGTATTTGCTCAGGCTTCCTTCACAAAACACCAGCAAAGCTTAGAATTGAGTTAAATCACCTTTGATTTCTGACCTCTGTTTACTCAAATGAGAAAGTGTGCAGAGCCTAGATAACTTGGTATATTTGCTATCTATTGCTATTTATTGTTCAAAACCCAGCTTGGATGTCATCCCAGCAAAGCCTTCCCTGCACTCTCCCTGAAAAGTCAACTATTGCCCACTCAGCAGCATGCCATAGCAGACATGCACTTTTCTACAGGCACACATATGGCATTGTACTGTCTTACTGGTTTACACGTCTGCCTTTCTCCCAAGACTGTGAAATACTTATGTTTTTCATCTTGATATCTCTGGAAACCATCATGATGTCTTGTCAGGGTGATTTGTCTAATAAAAGTTTATTGTCATCAACTTAATGTGCATGCCTTACTATGTTTTTCCTGTAGGGACTTCTACATACAGAGTAATACAGTTATATGGTAAGATTTGTTGTCATATGTTGGGTTTCATGGGATCCAGTTATCAGTGATGAATGTTACACAGGGGAATCTTTAGTCTGAGGCTTGGATCAAGCCCTGAAGAGAAGCCCAAAGCCTCCAGTCCTGTCTGGCACATTTCAGACTCTGAGTAAATTCTTGTTGAATGAATGAACCACTCTCGGTCTTAGCTTCCCCCAGAATAAAAAGAGGGATAAGACCAGATTGCATCTGAGCCTTCTTTCTGCTCCCGTATTTTATGATCCTGCCTTAATTCCAGTCACAGATCAACTCAGAAGGAATAGTAAGGCTGCTTATCATCAGAGAGATGGCTCTATTCATAAATGGACATTCTCTGCTGTTTTTTTTTTAAACTTTATTATTATTATCTTTTGCTTACAAAAGTAATACATGCCCTGAGGTACCCTTTGTAGTTTGATGTATAATCATTCAGATATTTTCCTCTGCACTCACCAATTCACAATTAATACTTGATTTTTTTTTGTTTGCCATACATTATTTTAAAAGAACATCAATATATCATGGACATCTTGCAAAGACAATTTTTGTTTTTTATGGAAAAAGACAGTGAAACGCTTTGGTTGCTGTTGTCAGTGGCTTCAGATAAAAATAGAAATAATACTCCCTTCTTTCTGCCATGCCTTTGGCCAGAAAATAGGTCTAGTTCTTGAGGGAGGGAGAGACCCTAACCTGGAATTTTGTTTCAAATACAGATTCTCATCTCACACTCCATGAAATTCCTGACAATCTCTTGGAAGTTCTGTTCACTTTTAGGCCCTGAAATGCCTCCATTAGCATCTTTCCGCTGCTGCCACATGGAACAAAGTAACTTTTGGCACCCACAGGAAATGCCATGAGGGGGCAACAGGGAGCCCGTGTCCTTAAGACTCACGTGTCCCCCCTTGCATGGGAGACGGAGCTCTCGCAGCGGCAACCCAGCCAAGTAGCCTGAAACACCCTCCTCTCTGAACCCCCAAATCTCCCTTCAGGAGCTGCTTGATATGCAGCCAGCATCCACTCAACATAATGTGCCTTACCTGCCAATGTGCTTTGAGGGATATTGTTAGCATTAAATTTGCCATTTACATTTTCATGTTTGACATAATTGAGGAATGAATGCTCTTATGAAAATTAAACTTGTGGTTCTCCTGGGCTGCTGTAACCCTGTTAAAATGTAATGTGATTTTTGATGCTTCTTCTTGAGGTTTTTTATTAAATAGAATATCAGGATGACTAATTCCCCGGACCTAAATGCAGGCTGGGAAGCAGCATTATTGATAGGGTTGTGTCCAAATGGTTCTCCGTGCTCAGCCTCTAATGGCCTAATAATGCATTAGACTTGAATCAGAAATACTTTGGGTTGTAGTGCTTATTGCCATTAGTGAAAACACCTGGATGCTCCATTCATCAAGGTTACATCCAACGGCGCCCATTTGTTTATTAGGCTGTCAGTAAACATCTTTATCTGGTCCCAGTTCAGCCACATTCGGCCACGCCTGAGAGGGCTCAAATCCAGCCTGAGGATCTCTGTGGTTTCTCATTATTAGTTTTCTTGTTTAAAAAAAAAAAAAAAAAAGCAAGGCAAGCTAATGAAAAGTTAGGGGCGGCTTTATAAAGAACACATTTTACCTCACATAATCTGTGGTGATGGTCGCAAAGATCAGGGAGGCAGGCTCTTGGGCGGGCCCCCGGCAGCTCTTCTTTCAGCAGCTGCCACACGGCCCCTCTGCCTCCCCCGCCAGTGCCAACAATGGCCACTCAGATCCCTGGGTCCCTCCCCAAGCCATCTGTAGCCTGGCTCTGCAGCCGTCTGGATGTGGAGACATGGCCCACGTGCCCTGGAAGGGGTAGATCTCCCCTGGACATTTCCTCTCACAGAGCAAAATCAAATTCCTCTTCCCTTCAGCGAGCTTGCCATTTCCCTTCCACAGACATTTCCTGACATACATACTCCATCTCTTTCAGGGGACCTTGTCTTTTTCTTAAAGCCATGTTTTAAAGAAAATTGTGAAATACAAGGAATGTCCTCCATTAGGCAAAAAACATCAATGTATAGCTTAAGGAATTCCGGTTACGTAAAAGAGCGCCTGGGTAACCTCACCCAGGTTGAGATGGAAAATGTGCCAGTACCCGGGGTTCCTTCCCCAAAGCCCCCTGGATCCCTTCTGCTGCGGAAGTAGCTGCCTGGCAGCCTCAACTCCCAAATCATATGACTCTCACAGGAGACTTGAATCTGTAGACCACCCAGGACTCAACACGAGATCCATCCAACTTTGCCGTTCAGAAACATCTTTGAGCAGACTCCTAGCCTTCACTTTCCAGTCCTGATTAGAGTGCACTGCGGGGTGGATGAGGGAGGGGACAGGCAACACCAGTGGCACAAGTGGAAGCATCCAAAATCTACCCAGTAGCAAAAGCCCGAGACTGCAGACTGAGAGCTTCCCCAAATTGTTCACATTCATGGCGCCCACTGCCCTCCTGGGGCGCTGGTGTTGTGGCCTGCATTTAAGCTCTGGGTTGGTGGGCAATCCTGATCATAATGCAAATGTTTCTACATCCCTAAAATTGTATTATGTATCTCCTGAATCAATGCAGGGAAGCCTGAGTTTGCATCAGTGAAAAATTAGTCAAGGTGTGTTCCATAATTGCCACCCCAGAAGTGGTATAAAATCTGCCAGAGGTGAGTCATGTGTGGGCCTTCCAGAAAAGCCTGTGCCCCTGACTTGGGAAATGTTGATGCCATCTTGTATTGGGCCCTTTGGGGATTGCCCCTGCCAGGTCAGAGTTGACTGAGGGAGGCAGGGGGAGGAGGGGCTTGGCCCAGGCCCTGGACCTGCCTCCAGGGAGAGGACACTCTGCCCAGAGGGAGGAGCAGGTGCCTTATGTTACCTGACGAGGGACCTCTCCATTAGCAGTGTTTATTTCCCAAGTTTCTGGTGCCAGGAGGGGAGCTGAATAGAAAAAGTCATTCTCTCCGAAAGCAGGACCTGCCTGAGCATCTTCTTACTCCTAAGGCCTCAAGCTCTCTGTTTGTACTTCTACCACTAGGGGTAGAGTGAGGCTGAGGCTTTCTCACCTGCTGCTTTCGACCGCCTTCTTGCTTTGCAGGACATGAAGGGGCCTTCATGCCAGATTCCATCTCTCAGAGTCTCCATCTCTCATGCACCACAGAGACCTGACCTGACTAAAAATCAGACCTTTTTTGTCCCTCTCCTACCTCACTGATTTACAGACATTTTGTCTTTATTTCCAGGGAATATTTTTTTCAAACTTTCATGGGAAAACATGGGTGGGTAGGATGAATATAGGAATTGGTCCAGATATATAGGAATTGGTCCAGGTGAGGCGCTCATCACTAGGTCTGAATCCATCCCCTGCCTTTTACTAGCTTTACTGCCTAAAGCAACTTTCACAGACTCTCTGGGAATCAGTTTCCTCATCCATACAATAGGGTGAGGATGGTGACAGTGCTTGACCCACAGGTTTGTTGTGTGGAATAAATGAGACAACGTGCACGAAGTGCTTAGCATGGACCTGGCTTACATACAGTAGGCACTCAATTAATGTCAGCTCCCTCTCTGGCTTGCCTACTCTAAGCAAGATGTCTTCTAGAACCACACTGCCTTAATAGGGACAGTAGTCTAATTCCTCCTCTAAAAGGAGGAATTTTGGGCTCTGCGTAAAAAATCAGAAAATTCTGGGTTGTCTCTCAAAGCTGTCCAGTTGGTGGCCCTGTTATGGAGCAGTCCAAGCAGGGTGAGTGCCCTTGGGCCCTCCTCCCTTGCTCAAAAGCTTCAAGTTCTCAGTCAAAGAAGCTGTGACTATGCCGGGCTCAGCGCACAGGCAACTGAGCTCACTGTCGGATTTGCACTCACTGCAATAGCATTTGACAGTAACCCCAGAGAGAAGCAGAGTGTGGCTGACAAGGTGGCAGGTGGAGAAGGTGAGACATGTTTTCAGAGGAAGCATGGCTCACTCACAGCCTGTTCCTCATGGCAGCGGGAGCCTGCTTATTTTTAGAGCTAAGCGCCATTGCTGGATTACTCACTTCTAAGACACAGTGGGTGTGTTGGATATAAGCTCTGGATCAGAGTGTGTGCACGGCTGGGTTTTATTCCCTTATAAACATGCAGCCAAAACAGAGTCTTGGTGAGCGAATGGCCTGGGCTTCAGAAAACATGCACCCTGTGAGATATTTCCTCTGCCAGTCCTAATTCTAGATGTATTTATTTCTAAACAGGACCAGACACAAGATTGTTTGCCTTGGATGTTGGGCCATGAGCTTGGACCTCTAATCCAGGGGATGATGAGAGAGGTCACAGTCACACCTGCAGTTTAGGCAGACCACTAGGAGGGGGATTCGAGGCACAAGGTAGTCATTGGGTGGCCTAGGTGAGAGACCACAGGGGCCTGAACCACCTGAACTCAATGACGGGTGACAGAGGGAATGTAGGGTTGGTTGTTGTTGTTGTTTGGCTGCAAAGAACAGAGACCATTCAACGTCTCTCAGAGAAAGGGTTGTTCTGAGGACACCAGAAAGTTATGAAGAACCAGGGTCACAACCCTCTGGCCATTGGAGAATGTCAAATGTGCTACCTTCTTGGAGGCAGAAAAAGGACAAATTGCCACACAATCCATCAGTCAGGACAGGCTAGGTGACAAACAACCCAAATCTCAGTGGCTTCATGCAAAAGGAGTTTAGTTCTGCCTTGTGCTACCTGTCCAGTGCAGTTTGCCAGGGTGCTGTGTTTGTCATGGCTGAGGTTCCATCTCCAGTTATGCTCCGTGACTGCGGCAGCAGGATAAGGACACGTGGCTAATCATGCCTGCTCTTGAAGGTTCTGTGCAGGAGCATGCGTGTGGCTGCTGTTCACAGGCATTGTGAGCATTGTGAGTTTGGGAAAGGAAGGGAGGAGAATGAGAGGAAAGACCTGCCCGAGGAGATATTAGAAATATTTCAGAGTTCCTTCAGCTGGGACAGTGCCTGAAGCAGGAGTATCACCCAGAAGACCCTATGCCAGAAGAGTGAGCAGCCTGCCGGCTTCCCTCTCCACAGGTGCCCAAGGTGCCTCTTGTCCCTCTTGTCCTCTCTTTCCCCCAAACTCTGCTCTGATCACTGATTCTGGATTTTGCTGCCGTTTAATTTGACCCCTATGGCCCAGAGAGTTAGGCATCCTGATTCGTGCTCTGGCATCCTTTCCATGGACAGTCCCTGACCAGGAAAGTCAGGGCCTGACCTGTGCAATGGCTAAGATCACAGTTTTACAACCATATATTACTATTCTAAAAACACACATACACGCACAAGCAGTAGAGGACACAGATGTTGGCACAGCATCTTGTTAAGAGCTCAGACTGAGTCAGAGGAATTCAAACTTAATCCTCGTGCTGCCACTTCCAGCTGCTTAACCCTGAGACATTGCTTAGCTTTTCTGAGTCTCAGTTTGCTCATCTTTTCACAGGGGATAAAGACGTTATCTAATTCACAGGCCTACTGTGAATATTAAATGAGACTGTTTTGCACAGGGCCTGGGGCATAGAAAGTGCTCACCAAAGGTAGACTTATTATTACCATTGAACAGGGCAGGGCCCTCAGTCTCACTCTCCACTCTCATTCGTAGAATCCGCAGAGCATCTGGTGCTCAGCAAATGTGTGTTGAATGAATGAAAGTGTCTTCTGGGGGGAGGGTGCCTTGCAGTCTGGTAGGGAAACAGAGGATGCTTGTTGTAAAGCCTTTCCTCACCTTGAACAGATTGCATTCTGCTGCAGTCCACCCTACCATTCTCCATTCAGCCCAGGCCAGTTGTTTTAGAGAATCAAGGGATCAACCAGGATCTTCCCCACTTTCTAGCTCTCAGGGTCCCCCTTAGCAGCTGTGATGTCCCGGAGCTCAGGGCAGGGAGAGTGCAGAGGGGCAGGGACTTTAATAGTGGGTAGATGTGGTTCAACACCCAGCTCCGTTGCCGGCTAGCTGAGACCTTGACAAAGTGACTTGCCTCCTCACACCTTGACTTTTCATTTTAAAATGAAGACAAGTCTACGGGTGTTGTAAGGCTTCAAAGAGAGCCACTCCGTAGATGTGGGTTGCCCTCCACTGCACAGATAATCAAATCATAGCCTGGGGAGGGCTTAAAGACACAGGATATTTTCTCCAGAATGTGGGCTTTTAGGCTATTAAGCAAAATAATTTAAAGCAGTCATATTATAGTTGTTAAAACATAGATTGCTGCCCCCACCTCCCAGAGTTTCTGATTCAGCAGAGCTGAGGTGGGCCCAAGAACCTGCATTTTAAACAAGTTCCCCAATGTTGCCACTGCTGGTCCTGGGACCAAACTTTGAGAACCGTTAATAATATAAAGGCTGAGGTGCCAGGAAAGTGGGCACCTAGAAAGCCTAAAAGAGAACAACAAAATAAAACAGAACACTTAAGTCTTCAGGATGCCCATCTCTAAAGCCACATCCAAGAGACAAGAACATGGCAAATGTTTTGTAAAAGAAAATACAAATTTACGATATGGAGAGCTGACAGGACTGATGGGAAGTAAAACCATCCCCAAACCAATCCATTTGTTTAGGAAATAAATGAAAGGGAGATGCTGTGAAATGAATTGATTGTGAGAGACTGCAATGCTTCATCCTGTTTCCCGCTTTCGATGGGGTGAGTGAGGACTCCTGGAGACAGGAAGCTACTTCGGCTTGATGGCCCAGCTCCGATGAAGACAGAAAAGACACCATTTTCTGCCTTTTCCTCATCCTGCCCTCGAAAGAACCACCACTTCTTGTGGTCAGAGCTGTTGAAGGCGAGTTTCCCTGCCAGAAACCTGAAGCCCGTAGAAGCTGTGTCTTCTTCAGATGGGGTCTTCTTGGGGGCTCTCTCTGCCCATACAAGTCGCTGTGTCTGAGGGACACGGTGTGGTGTAATTAGCCCCGCTTCTGTGGTTCTCACCAGCTGCAAACGCTCCTCACCTGGGGAGATGGACTCGGTGGGATGCCTGGGCCCTCCCTCTACTCGGGATCTGTGAGGGTGGAGGTTGGTTTTTCTAAGCTCTGCAGGGGATTCTGATGTGCATCCAGGGCTGAGGACCCCTGTGGGAGGCCCTAGTCGGGACACTCCCTGGAGTCGTCCTGCAGCTCCCTTGGCCTCTAATGCTGCAGGGTTTTCTGAATGTTCTTTCTCCTGATGTTTCTTTCTGAAGCGGCATCATTCGTCTGGGGTAATACCTGAGGTTCATAGCCTCATGCCAAGGAAATTAAGGATGCAGACACACAAGGAGTGAGTTTAACAGTGGAGGTTTAATAGGCAAGAGAAAGAGAAATTGCCCTCTCTCCTGCAGAGAGAGGGGCTCCTGAGTGGGTCTTCTGGTTTCATGGTGAAATGCACAGGGTTTTATAGACGAGCTTGAGGAGGCAGCATCTGATTTAAGTAGGGCCCAAAGATGAATTGGAGCAGGTGTGCCATTGACGTAGTAGGCGAAGAAGCTGGCTGCCCCACCCTAATCTTTCGTTATGCCGACGGGTTCTCTATCTGGCCAGTGCCATGTTGCCTGTTCCTTTACTGTTCACACGGTTGGCAAGGAAAAGGGAAGATGGAACCTCCGCGTTGAACATACTTGGCCTCCAGCTAGGCTTTTTCTATTGGCACAGCTGCCGACATTCACCTGTGTGGGCTTTGGGTTCTCTGCTTTTCCCTGTCTGCAGCTTGATTTTTCAGGCAGCTCTTTGTTAGAAAAGAAATGATTTGGGGACTGCTTTTTATGAAAAGGGAAACCTTGCTGAGGACTCTCTTACCCTCACTAACTGCCTAAATAATTTCTTTCTAGCTCCTGTGTAATTTCCCCACAGCTGGTGGTTTGCTCAGCAGAGAGGCCTCTCTGGCTTGATGGTTTACCCTTTGAATGTAGCAGTTTCCACACTGTATTTCCAGAAACACTAGAGTCCCCTGAGATGTTAAGAGAAGTTCTAAGAGAGAGAAAGAGAGGAGAACACTTTTTTATTTTAAGTTTGTTAGGTACCTTGCAGAATCAGCGGGCAGGCTAGAGATCAGAACCTGTTCAGAAAATAGACAGGAACCGAGAGGGCCAGAGTGGTAGGAACTACAGTAACGCCACTACCTAGCTAGGAAGCATCACCACGCTGGGCCTGGGACATTGGATGTCACCACTACGGCAGACAAGATGAAGTTTGAACCCTCCCTGAATCTGGTTTTCACTTGCTTAAGAGTCAAAGTCCAGGGTAGGTGCACTGAACCGGCTGCGCTTGGCTCACGTGTTGGTGCCCCATCTATCGGTAAGAGCTGTGGTGTAGCTCTACAATGTCCCCTGGTGTCCTTGCTTGTGTATTCTTTGTTGTCTTTGGGTTTCCCTAGAGAATTCTCCTTGGATAAGATCTGAGACTCACAGCTCCTTCTGTTGTAGTTTCTGGCTATGGTGCAGGAGCTCAGGGATGTGGTGGTGAGGTGCGGGGAGGGGAATGTGCTGTGGACAATTAGGTCTCAGTCTTTCAGTAACCCTCACAAGTGCTTCTCCCTGCACACCCCCACCGCCCCCATAGATGATGCAGACAGGCTGGGGGGGCTGGAGTTGGGTATCTCTCTTCCCCCAGGTCGATTGGGCTTTGGTAAAATCCTAGTCAATTATTCTGTGGTAAGATAGTTTCTCTTACCAGACCTTGTGAAGAAGAACAGAATGATCTGGTATATTTCAAAATATCTCTTCTTTCCCTCTCCCTGTTGGGAGCATGAGGGGATTTTTCCCCCTAGCTTCACTGCCAGAACGTGGTAGGGCTCCCAGAGGTAAAACTAAGTGTGGGAGCCTCCCCGAGGCTGGGCCCCTTGGGGTTTTTAATCTCTCAGGCTTGTCCACCCTGAGTCCCCGGCAATTCATCAACTACAGCTCAGGTTTCCCTACCCGGGCACTGGTTCTTGTAGAGGTTTCTCCCTGTGATCATCTGTATCCCCCTGTCTGTTTCTGCAAATCTGGGGGCAGCAGTTTGCCCTGGGACCTCAGTTCTCTGGTGGGATCTAAGAAGAGTTGTTGATTTTCAGTTTGTTCAGCTTTTTTCTTGTTGTGTGGAAAGGAATGATGACTTTTAAACTCCTACCGTGTTGGCAGTCACGTGGGGATTTTGTAAGATGTTTAGATTCAGGGTATTTTCTGTCATGTAAATCACTTCCTAGGACACTGTATTAAAAATTCTGTCAAGATGGATGGGTGAGATTTGTGTATTTGATCAAGCAGATATTTCCAGGAGGGCTGAAATGGGATATGTTGAGCAAGGCTGGCATTTCTAAAGTGTGGTGACCTGTGTGCTGCTTAGAAGGAGAGGTGGTAAAACCTTTGCTAAAACTTGGAGGCAAGGTGGTCTTGGATAGGGGTGAGAGAGAGGTGGGGTGGGGATAGAGTTTGTGGGGAGCAGATTGATGTCTCCCGGGTTGGAGGCAGGAGGCATCCATTCTAACTCTTCCCCCTCCTTTTCTCTATTTCTTCCTCCCTTTCTTTCAATTGCCACATTCAGAGATGTTCTGAAAAAAAGCTCTGGGGTGGGGTGTGGTAAATAAGTGTTAGAAATGAGAAAATCTTACTGACTGTCTTGCTTTTAAACTGGGTCTCCTAAGTCAATGGTGCAGACTCTAAAAGTAGAATGCTTTTTATAGAATATAGCTCATATATGTTCTGCAAAACGCCTGAGGAAAAAAAGTTACATATATATATATGTTTTACTTTTTTTTGAGAAGGTAATGTATTCACATTCTGGTTCAAAGTTCAAAAATTCTAAGTACAGCACTGAAATCTTTCTTTCTCTGAAAGTCTGCTTAGTTCTTGATCTCTTAGACAAGTTGCCACTGTTGTTTGTTTCTGGCGTACCCTTCCAAGGTTGTTTTTGAAATGCATCTCCAAGCCAATACAGAGAGTGTTTGCCTCCCTTTTTAGAAGTGGTTGTTGATGACTACTTCTGTTCTGTACTTCGCTTTTTCACTCAACAACATCATCTCTTCAGAGCTCAGAATGCATTTTTTCCCACAAAAATGTGGGCTTTTTGACTTGAATCATATATACCTTTATATTATATATCTTTTAAAAATTACAATATTAGTACATATTCATTGAAAAAATATAAAATAGCCGGGCGCGGTGGCTGAAGCCTGTAATCCCAGCACTTTGGGAGGCCGAGACGGGCGGATCACGAGGTCAGGAGATCGAGACCATCCTGGCTAACACGGTGAAACCCCGTCTCTACTAAAAAATACAAAAAACTAGCCAGGCGAGGTGGTGGGCGCCTGTAGTCCCAGCTACTCGGGAGGCTGGGGCAGGAGAATGGCGGGAACCCGGGAGGCAGAGCTTGCAGTGAGCTGAGATCCGGCCACTGCACTCCAGCCCGGGCGACAGAGCAAGACTCTGTCTCAAAAAAAAAAAAAAAAAAAATATATATATATATATATATATAAAATATAAAATCAGTTCTAATCCTATAATCTAGTGATAACCAGCATTATTTTTTGGTTTATATTCTTCTAGACTTTGTCTTAAGAATGCATGTATTTTTTTTAAATAAAAATGAAATCATATGTGACATATTGCTTATAGCCAATTTTAGGAAATATCCTTGTTTACTTCCTTAGGGTAAGTTCTTTGAAGTAAACTTCCTTAATGAGTAGGTATGCACTTTGCAAAGGTGTTTAATGCATATTTTCAAGTTGTTCTATGGGGAAGTTGTACCACAAGCAGAAAATGGGAGGTTCTTTTTTGTTTTTTTTTTGAGATGGAGTCTCGCTCTGTCACCCAGGCTGGAGTGCGGTGGCGCATCTCGGCTCACTGCAAGCTCTGAAAATGGGAGGTTCTTTACCCAGGAATCTGCACAAATACTGCCACCTTATAAGAACATAAACAAACTTTAACATTGTCAGTGTAATGGTCCAGTGAATCTCATTTTAATTGGTGTCTTTGTGATTCTCAGGCAACTTTAGTAGTCTGCGTATGTTTAGGGCCATTTGTGTTTATCCTTTTTTGTTTTGTTTTGTTTTTTGTTTTTTTTTTTGAGATGGAGTCTCACTCTGTCGCCCAGGCTGGAGTGCAGTGGCGCCATCTTGGCTCACGGCAAGCTCCGCCTCCTGGGTTCACGCCATTCTCCTGCCTCAACCTCCCGGGTAGCTGGGACCACAGGCACTCGCCACCACGCCCGGCTAATTTTTTTGTATTTTTAGTAGAGATGGGATTTCACCATGTTAGCCAGGCTGGTCTCGAACTCCTGACCTCATGATCCGCCCACCTCGACCTCCCAAAGTGCTGGGATTACAGGCATGAGCCACCACGCCCAGCCCATTTATGTTTATTCTTTTGTGGATTGCATTTTCATCTTATTTTCCTATTTTTCTGTTGGGATATTCTTCTTTCTCTGATTAATTTGAATTGATCAATCAGATTATCAATTAATTTGAATTTATTAAGTGATTAATTTTGCTCCCTGGTTAATTCAGGCCCTGCAGGCAGACGTTATGTCCTTTCCTCCCATTTTGCTTGCAGGACCCTGGCTGTGAGGGTGGTGAGCAGAGCTAACCTGTGCTCCTTTGGCCAATTCACTTGTATTTGGCTTGTTTCCAAGGTTCCTGAGATACCCCATGATCTATTGAAATGAACACTGCATAGGATGGTAGGAATCAGGAATCAGAAAGTGTAAACTCTGTGTTAAGAAATATTTCTGTAGTAGAAAATCAAATTTTCAAAATAAAACTCCTCCCCCTAAAATCTTAATGTTCGAGGTACAAGAAAGGCTTGCTTATTAAATGCTATTATATCCCTGTAATAGATGCTGTCATTATAACATAACTGTGTGGCTTCCTGCCATATGTCAGCACAGCTGTGGCATTGCATAGGATTTTGCTGATGTGGTTCTGGACAGACAGGCCAGGCTTGGAGTCATGTCCTATCACTTATCAGTTGTGTGACCTGAAATTAGTTACCTGATCTCTCCAAGCCTCAGTTTTCTTCCTCTGGAAAATGGAGATGACCATGGTAGCTAACTCATAACAGTATTTCAGGGATTGAATGAGAAAATGAATTTCAAGGCAAACAGTAAACACCCAATTACTATTTCTACTATCTGTTACTATTATTATATTTTACTATAATCGTGATCAGTCTGAGATTTCCTCCAGGAAGTACGTCCTAAGTTCCAAACAATTTATTCACAAACCCTCTTTGAGAATACAATTGATTTGTTGACTTTTCATTCATTCTTTCTTTTTTTTTCTGACAGGGTCTTGCTCTGTAGTCCAGGCTGGAGTGCAGTGGTGAAATCTTGGCTCACTGTAGCCTCCACCTTCTGGGCTCAAGCGATTCTCCCACCTCAGCCTCCCAAGTAGTAGAGGGGACTACAGGTATGTGCCACCACACCTGGCTAATTTTTGTATTTTTTTTTTGTAGACATGGGGTTTCACTATGTTGCCCAGGCTGCTCTTGAACTCCTGGGCTCAAGTGATTCTCCTGCCGTGGCCTCCCAAAGTGCTGGGATGACAGGCATGAGTCACTGTGCCAGTTGATGTTCTTTATATTCCCCAAATTGTACTGAATTCTCTTAAACTCTTAAAACCAAGGACATGAAAAACAATAAACACACCAGATCTTGCACACAGAGTACTGAAAAATGTCTGCTGAAAGAGAGAAAGCTAGGATGCAAACACGAACAATATAAACATTGTCATTTGTTCACTAAATGTATGTTGAGTGAAAGAACAGATGTTGTCCTGTCTTGGATTCCTTCCTCAGAGGGAAGCCTGGGCGACACAGCAAGACTCCATCTTGGATAAAAAACAAAACAAAACAAAAAACCAAAAAGCTAGATAACATCTTGGTATCTCCTCCCTTGTGGTTCATTTAAGCAGCCTCCCTGTTCTTACTTTCCAGTGAGGTGTAATGGCTATCGTCATTGGGAAAAGAGGCCCATGGGGATTTCTGCATCACTAATTTGGATCCATAGACCAAGAAACTGGAGAGCCATGCCATGAAGGTGGCAGCAGAAGCAGCTGCCATGCTGTTTCTGGCTGAATAAACCAGACTTAAAAGCTGGAAACTGATAGAGCCCTTGTAGTTGAGTGCTATTGAATATTCAATTATTTATTAGATTTACCATTGCCAGGCACAGGACCAGTGCCATCCTGAAGATGTCAGAGCTGCCCACACTTCACAAAGTGAGGGGGAGAGTGGTGCCATGGGTTAGAGTTTCTGTGGGACTCTAGTCTGGTACTGGGCCCCCTGAAAAGAAGGTTCTGGCATTAGGGTTGTTTGAGGAAAAGGCGCCTACCCCAGCCCCCTCACGCGGCTCTGAATACACGTTAGTTTTGAAAGACAGGAATCTCCACCATCAGGGACCCTGTGGATATCTGTTGACTGTGGTACCTCCTCACCTTTATCTGCTAATAGAAGCCCATGTTTGATACACATTTATTAACATCCCAAGACAGTGCTGTTCCCAGAATACCTTTGGCAAATGGTTTTGGGTCATTTAGTCTATTCACCTATGTAGAGAGAACCTGGCTTTCATATTATCAGGCCTGGTTTCAACAAACAGACATTTGCGGAATATCTGCTGTGTCAGCCACTGAGTTATATGTGGAGTATGGGGGATGGGACAGAGGGTGTGAGGGCCTCTGTCTGGTGGGAGCTCACTGGAGGGAGGTGTTGTAAGTACAGTGTACTGGTGGGGGAGGCGCTATAATGGACAGGCAGGGTATATAGAGTAGTAGCTAGGAGTACAGGCTTTGCCATCAGGAATCCCTGGGTTCAAATTCCAGCCCCCCTTCTTCACAGCTGTGAGCAACCAACTTATCCCCCTTATCTTCCTTTGTGAAGTGTGGGTGATCTCCCTTCTACAGTTGCTCTGAGATGAGGGAGAGGACATGGTTAAAGCACTTCCACAAGGTTCAGCTCAGAGGAGGTACCCAATAAACATGGCTATTGTCGCCATTTTTCTTGTGGAATGCCACAGCAACTGTGGGATAGAAGATGAACAAAACCCAATCTGGAATGTTCAGCCCTGGCAGGGCTGATGTTGGCCAAATAAGAACATGAACATGTGCCATGAATGTGCCCAAAGAATCTCCAACAGGGTGATCTGGCCCTTTAAGGAGGCTGGGGAAGGCTTCCCCCAGGAGACGTGACCAGGTGGACAGAGCCGGGAAGAGCTTTCAGGACATAGGGCTCAGAGTGTGCTAGACTCTTTGGAGGTGAAACAGGGTCTGAGTGAAGGTGGGTGGGTTGGAGAGCAGAAGCGAAGAGACTGTGGAGTGAGAGAGGGGCTGGGAGGCAAGAGCACCAGACCAGGCAGGGCTGCCGGGATGATTTTGGTTTCCATTCTCAGAGCAATGAAAGCCACGCGAAGGTGTGAGCAGAAGGCTTTGTTTGTTTAAATTTTACTGCAAGGCGCTGTGGGAGGAAGGGGGGATGGGGGTGGCCACCGTGCTGGGCAGGGGCAAGCCAGGGAAGATGTCTTGGAGGAGCTGGCCTTGAAGATTGAGGGCAAAACTAGGGAAAGAGCGTTTCAGTCTCTCTAGCCTCAACAGAGAACCAAAGTGCAGCAAAAGCTTATTCCTGTGCCTGGATTCAAGCTGTCTATTCCCACGGAGGGAGTATGTGCTGACCCGTTGGAATTGCAGTTCACCTTCCTATGGAAAGAACGACTGTCAGGTCGCGACTGCTAAGGCAAGTCCTGAGAGCCTAGGCTTGGCTGGATGGTTCCCTGTCCATCCTCATTGTAGGAGAGGGCCGCATGGCATGGAGTAGGGAGCTTCCACCTTCCAAAACACCAGCTCAGCAAAGTGTTGACCCATTGGCACTTGGTCATGAGTGATTGTGAAAGGACCAACGTTTGTGGACAATCCACTTGTCTTATAAATTAGCGCATATGCGAAGATTCCTGTAGGATAATTGCACCCATGCACGTGTGTTTCCCCTTCATCCTTCCAGAGTAAGGGGTAGAGAGGGTGAAATGAGAGCTTCAGGGATGTGCATGATTTGCAGATTGTTAGACTTGCGGAAGCCTCAGGGAGCAATCTTACTGCTGAAACCTTATTTAGTTGTGTCAACTGCAATTAGGCCTTGTGATTTCTGAAACTGCAGGAAGTTTTATTTTCTTTTCAATTGTAATCTAGGGATACATTTTTTACAAGGTGAAAGGAGGGCACAGCTGGTGGCCGAGGGAGAGAGCGGACCATCTGCCTGCAACCGTGGCTCTTTTCTGGGAAGGTCCTGCCCTTTGTGTTGCAGCCCATACACAGTTGAGAACCAAGGTGCTCCGGAGGGGCCCCAGGACTGGTGATTGGGAGGCTGACCTCCTGGCCCATTTCTGTCTTATTCTTAGACAAACCACTTCTGCTCTCGAGGGCTCATGGACTCCGCACTACAGACACACGAGTCGGTAAAAGGGCCATTGCCGCGCTGCCAGCACTAGGTGGCGCCAGTGTCCAGATGATCCGCACTGGCGGCGCGTGGGATCGTCCAGCGCTATGGGCTGAGTCCGATCAGTAAAAGCAACAGCCCTTAGTGTGAAGGTTGATAGGTGTCTGTCGCGGTGGTCTCAGCCTTCGGTCTGCCCCCTCCCCAGACCCCCCGCGTGCTCCCACTTCCCCTACACCCCGCCCCTCTCATGCTTTCCAGGGAGGCGGCTCACCTGACAGTGCTCTGCCCAGGGGGTGCTCGGGTCCTATCCCCCACGCGGGCTCCCCCAGCCCTGCCGCGGACCCAGAGTCAGTCTGGGCGGTCCTGAAAGCAGCTCCCCAATCCGCACTTCTTTCTCCTGCGGGGTTTGGGTTGTGTCTGTGGGCTTTGTTTTCCAGGTGTGGCTCAGCCCTCCAGTTCAGAAGGCGGTGGCTGGGGGGAAATGACCTTGGCCTTCTGGGGGTTCACTTGACCCAGGGCCCTTAACATATCCTGCAGGTCCCTGGCCGCCAGGTGCCCCTTATCGGCGTGACCTGGGCAGGCTAGCTAGCCTCGTTGGGCCTTGTTTGGGACCAGACTACACCTACTCTGCGGTGAGGATTTACTGAGGCAGCCTGTAAAAGGGCCCTTCCCAGTGCCTGGAACAGAGACTGGTGAGTATCATTCATTCACTCACACATTCACTCATGCCAGGATATGAGCGGTTCCCACCCTTCCTCCCGGGCGAGCAGGGAAGGTGCCACCCACTAGACTTTCCTTTGGTGGCCTGGGAGTTTCTGACACCTCACGGCAGAGAGCGGCTCTGCTTCCTTCTCCGCTATTTGGGAGGGTGCTGCCGAGGCCTTAGCTGCCACGACGTCGTGTTTGGCTTGGCAATAGGGAGGTTTCTTGTCCTGGACTTGGCTTCTCTTCCCATTTCAGTTATGGGTTTGGGCCGTGCAGCCACGGGGAGCAGCGCCCTGTTGTTTGGAAGGCTGTTCTGTGTCCCATCTCCCACTGGCACACAGGCAGTCACGGCGGCAGGTCAAAGGGCCCGGGCCAGAGTCTCCAGGTTGCTGCGGCCTTTGAGAGTGTGTTCAATGCGGGGGATGGCTGACCTTTCAGTCTGATTGGGTTCAGAACTGCAAATAACAGGAGTGATTCATGACCCTCTAGGGGACCCTGCTATCTGTAACGAGAATGTGGATTTGGGTAGGAGGAGCACTTGGTTGGTGAAATAGAATCAAGCTCCTGTGTGTCTTGGGGTGGAGGTTGGAGGGGAGCCCCTGTCCAGTGCTGTTGGTCCTTGGTGGACCTCAGAGCTTGGCCCACCCCGTGGTGTCTCCAAACAGAAATGGAAACCCAGCTTCTTGCCTGGGCTCTTTACCCTTACATAGGAGAGCCCCCTTGGGGGCTCAGCAGGGGAGATGGGTACAACCAGACCTACCATCAAGACCATGGTGTCCTCATATGCTGTGAAGATTAGAAGAGATGCTACTTGGGACGGCTCCCGACCCGTGTATAGGAGGCACCTGGTGTATAGGAGCTAATCAAGCAGCTCCTGGTTCCCTTCCCCTTCTCCCTGTAGCTCTAGTAAGATGGATGGAGGCCAGAGAATCCTTTCTTCCTCTAGAGAGAGCCTGGGGACATCTGCACCTGATGGTCAAAAGTCTGTTCTCGCAGGTTTCCTAAAGGGAGCCCTGGTCTGGGCGGTACTGGGCCTTAACCTCACTCCTGGTGTGTTTGTTTATTGGCAAAGTGACTGCAGGGAGGTCACAGGGCCCCTGTGAGCCTTGGTTTGGGCTGCCTGCTGCCTTGTGGGTCCCAAATTCCTTGCCAGCTCTAAGAATGCATGATGAAAGGGAAGGCTGCCCCGCGCTGCATAATGGCATGATTGGGGGTGGCACCGCACAGCCCAGTCTCCCTGTGGTGTAAAGAAAATCACTTTCACCCCTGCTAAGCTTCAGTCCTTACAGGCAGAGTAAGGAGAGAGCCGATCACGAAGGCCACCTGCGTCTCAGCTTGCCAGCTCGGAACACACAAATGAGAATCAGTGCAGGACACCTGTTGTCAACCCTGACTGTGCATTAGAATTCTATAGAAAGGTTTTCTCAAAATTTCTGGCGGGGCGCGGTAGCTCATGCCTGTAATCCCAGCACTTTGAGAGGCCAAGGTGGGCGGATCACCTGAGGTCAGGAGTTCGAGACCAACCTGCCCAACATGGCAAAAACCCATCTCTACTAAACACACAAAAAATTAGCCGGGTGTGGTGTCAGGCACCTGTAATCCCAGCTACTCAGGAGGCTGAGGCAGAAGAATCACTTGAACCTGGGAGGCGAGGCGGAGCTTGCAGTGAGCCGAGATTGTGCCACTGCACTCCAGCATGGGTGACAACAGTGAAACTCTGTCTCAAAATAAACAAACAAAAAACAAGCAAAACAAAAATGTCCATGCCTGGGCACCTGAGACCTGTTAAATCATAATCAATGGAGTGGGGCCATAGTTTTTAAACTGCCTTGGAGGGTTTTAATGAATAGCCAATGGTGAGACCCACCTTGGAGCCTCACCTCTGCTTGCAAATACCATGTATTTAATGCCACAAGTCCCCTTGCTTTCCACATCCCCTGGGAAGGGTTCTTCACCCTTTCTTACCAATCAGAGTGACCTCACCTAGGGTATCTATTATACTCAATGGATCTGATCTGTTGGAGCACACTCACACCTTTTTGTCGTGTAGCACTTTAGGCCTTTTAGAAAATAGTTATTTTTCATTAAAAATAAAAATTGTGTATATTTATAGTATACCACTTGATGTTTTAACATATGTATACATTGGCCACTATAGGATATTCTACAGCTATAAACAGGAACAAAATCATGTCCTTTACAGCAACATGGATGCAGCTAGAGGCTACTATCCTAAGTGAACTAATGCAGAAACAGAACACCAAATACTGCATGTTCTCACTCATAAGCTAAACATTGGGCACACATGGTGTATTAGTCTGTTCTCACACTGCTGTAAAGAGTTACCTGAGACTGGGTAATTTATGAAGAAAAGTGTTTTTTTTTTTTTTTTTTTTTGAGATGGAGTGTCACTCTTCTTGCTTAGGCTGGAGTGCAATGGCAAGATCTCAGCTCACTGCAACCTCCGCCTCCTGGGTTCAAGCAATTCTCCTGCCTCAGCTTCCCAAGTAGCTGAGATTACAGGCACCCACCACCATGCTTTGCTAATTTTTTTGTATTTTTAGTAGAGATGGGATTTCACCATGTTGGCCAGGTTGGTCTTGAATTCCTGACCTCAGGTGATCCACCTGCTTCATCCTCCCAAAGTGCTGGGATTACAGGCATGAGCCACCGCACCCAGACAGAAAAGAGGTTTAACTGACTCACAGTTCCACAGCATTAACAGGGAGCATGACTGGGAGGCCTCAGGAAACTTACAGTCATGGCAGAGGATGAAGGTAAAGCAAGCACATCTTCACGTGGCGGCAGGAGAAAGAGAAAGCAAAGGGGGAAATGCCACACACTTTCGAACAACCAGATCTTGTGAAATCTCATTCACTCTCATGAGATCAGCAAGGGGGAAGTCGGCCACCATGATTCAATCACCTCCCACCAGGCCCCTCCCCTGACACGTGGGAATTACAATTTGAGATGAGATTTGCGTGGGGACACAGAGCCGAACCGTATCACAAGGACATAAAGATGAGAACAACAGACACTGGAGTACAAAACAGGGGAGTTGTGGGGCAGGCAAGGGTTGAAAAACAACCTGTTGGATACTATGCTCACTACCTGGGTGATGGGATCAGTCGTACTCCAAACCTCAGCATCACACAATATACCTTTGTAACAAATCTGCACGTGTACCTCCTGAAGCTAGAATGTAACCTAAAAAATAAAATATGTATACATTGTAAAATGGCTTAATAAAGCTAATTAACATAGGCATTGCCTCACATACTCCATTTTTAGTGGTGAGAATACTTAAAATCTACTCTCTCAGCAATTTTTAAGTATACAGTGCATTGTTATTAACCGTAGTCACCACGCTGTGTTTGGCCTTGCTCCTTGCAGTGCGCTGCTGCTGGACAGGGAGTAACCTGGGAGCTGGCTATTCCGAGCCCTTCCCCCCATTCAGATTGCCAGATGATTCATAGGCATAGTAAAGTCTAAGAAGCTCTAGTTTAAAAAACAGATCTTTCTTCTCTCTCTTTCACATTGTTTTTAGTGACAAATTTCAAATGTACAGTGGAGCTGAAAGGATTTTACAGTGAATATTCCCAAGCAATTCCTTTAGCCCCAACCCAGCTTTGGAGTGGGCAGAGTTCTGGAGGAGGCTCCTTGGAGGCAGCTGCAGGCAGTGGTTCTCCGCAGTGCCTATTGCAGATCCTGGTTCAGGAAATCTGTGCTCTGGGTGACCATGTGTGTATTAGGGCAACTCCTGCTAAATGCATGTTTTTATGATCTATGCAACTCCCTTCCATTGCAGGGAGCTCCAGTAGTCTGATAAGTGTTCTTTCCATCTTTGAATCTCCAGGTCTCTAACAGTGCCCGGCACATAGTAGGTAATCAAAATATATTTCTTGAATTGACTCTCTATCCCCCAGCATGAACAACGTGGCATGAGTAATTGATTCTGGGAGCAGAGAAGTTAATTAGTTTCCCCAATAACAGTTAATATGAATTTGGTGAACTGGAGAGAAACGGAAATTGACTAAGTCAAGATAATTTCGTCTTCCTAATGAGCTGTTTGTGCCTTCATTTTCTAAGGGAAGCTGGCAGGTATTGCCCTTCCTGGCAGATTCAATCTTTATCAGAACATCAAAGACAAGTGGAGGCACTGTGTTTCAACTCTGGGTTTGCTGATGAAGAAAACGGCTCCCTTTACCAGAACTGGTCTCATGTTATATTTTACTGGGGTCGTATTAGGGAAGGATGGAGGATGAAGAACCCTGTGAAGGACTCTTCTCTACAATCCACCTCCTTTCCATTCTTCCTTCCATCCAGCACGGGGGAGATGAATGGGCTATGGTTATTCTCAGAATTGTCCTTGGCACAATGGCTGTCCCTCTACCCTCAGCCATGAAGGCATGTCTTCTGCCTAAAGTCTTCTTCATCCTCTAGAGCCCATAGCATGTGTCATCTTCTCCAGAAACCATCCTGCAAATCCCCACTCCCTCCTGCCAAATACGATTTGTCCCCCTCTCCCTGGGGCTGCCACAATGCCCTCCACTTTCCTCTCACGTCTTCCCAGTCTGCATGCAATCAGCACTCATCATCTGTGCTCCTCATTCCAGAGTCAGAGCTGCTGAAGACGGGGGACATCTTTTATTCTCTCCAGGTTTGGAAAAGGGCAAATGTGGTCCTACCACCGTCCCACCTTCCGTAAGTGTCCATTGTGCTCCCTCCTCACCTACCTGAATTTCAGGCACCTTGGAACTTGCTGGATTGCCTCCCCCAGCCCCCGGAGGCATCTAAGTGCTCATCTCATTCTTCCTCAAACCCACCATCCACGCTTGGCATTTCCTGGATGGAGCTTTTGCTCATTTTACACAAACTCGTTTACAAAAATGTCAAAATATTTGTGGCCATTGGAAAGAGATTCTGACAGAGACAAAAGCCTCTGAGATCCAGTTTACAGAAGGGCACCCCCCTTTCACCATGCAAAGCACCCAGGTCGACCATTCACCCTCTTCTCTACATAATAGTCTGGATAACTATTTTTAGTGGTGAGAATACTTAAAATCTACTCTCTCAGCAATTTTTAAGTATACAGTGCATTGTTATTAACTGTAGTCACCATGCTGTGTGACTGATAACTGTGTGGCTGGATAACTGGGGATATATTTCCTAACATAGATGTCAGGCTGCTCTGTTTTGTTTTATTATATACATAGTTTCTATAAATTATAGGCGTGTATTTCCCTCCATCCCCCATAAAAATACACTAAGGGTAGATAAAGACAATTACAAATCTGCCAGCTAGATCTGTGCAGGCAGGAAGCGCACTAAGAGTGGGTAGCCGAGATCAGCCCGCGGGCTACTGTGGCTACAAGGATACAGAGGTAGAGGGAGCTATGGTACAACACGGTGAAGGGGGACACTGGCCAGAAACCCTAAGAAGGTTGAATTGATTTTCCTTCTTTTAAATTTAAAAGTTTTGTGGGTACGTAGTAGGTGTTTATATTTATAGGGTACAGGAGATATTTTGATACAGGTAGGTAATGCATACACCGGGTGTCCTTTACCTCAAGCATTTATCCTTTCTGTTACAAACAATCCAATGATACTCTTTTAGTTATTTTAAATGTATAATTAAATTATTTTTGACTATCGTCATTCCATTGTGTTAGCAAATACCAGGTCTTATTCTTTCTAACTACTTTTTTGTACCCATTAACCATCCCCACTTCCTTCTCCCCACCCCCACTACCCTTCCCAGCCTCTAGTCACCATCCTTCTACTGTCTATCTCCATGAGTTCAATTGTGTTAATTTTTTGCTTCCATAAGTAAGAAAGAATGTGTGAAGAATATTTGTCTTTCTGTGCCTGGCTTATTTCACTTCACATAATGGCCTTGACTTGGCCTTCTAGATCCCCCATCTCCTGTCAGATGAAGCCTCTGGTTTATCCCCTAATTATAATGCAATGCTAGTAGGACCTAGTAAAGAAAATAGCAGAGCGGGGTAGGGCATGATGTGGAGAGGGCAGAGGGTGGGGAGGAGGAAGCAGGTGGAGAAAAGAGGGAGCCAGACCTCTTCATTGATGTGAGCAGGGTGTCCCCTCATATCTTTGAGTCTTGGCCAGAGTGCTGCTGAGCTTTTCAGGCCCCTGTAGACTCAGGGCTTTCAGAATAGAGTGAAAAGAGTCCCTGCTGCAGGACTCAGCTAGGGAGTGGGGAGTGGGGCCGGGAATGTTCTGCTGGTAGGGTTGGGTGAGGTCCTGCAGGCTGCTTGGTCTCTGAATCCTGGCCAGGGTTTGGGGGAAGCAGAGAGCCAACAACATTCAGTTATGTTTTCCTCATCTCCCTGCATGTTCTCATTTCCCTTCCTCCTAGTCCAACAAGTAACTGTCTCTGTGTCCATTGTTTCAGGGAGATTTGTGGCAGGGGGGAACTGATCAGCAATTCATTTAGACTTTTGTATTCTAAAAGTCCCTGTCCTTAGGGAATAGCAGAGGGGCTGAAAGATGATGGGAGGAGTCTTGTGGGAAGCTTCTTGCAGCATTGGTGGTGGTGGTTTGGGGGCAGACCTCCCGGGCGGAAGCAAAAAATTAACATGATTGAACTCATGGAGATAGACAGTAGCAGGATGGTGACTAGAGGCTGGGAAGGGTAGTGGGGGTGGGGAGAAGGAAGTGGGGATGGTTAATGGGTACAAAAAAGTAGTTAGAAAGAATAAGACCTGGTATTTGCTAACACAATGGAATGACGATAGTCAAAAATAATTTAATTATACATTTAAAATAACTAAAAGAGTATCATTGGATTGGAACCGGGGTGGCTTCCCTGGGTTCTTGTGGAAGCCCCAGGAAGAATGTCTGCCTTCCACACTCCTTGACCCAAATGCCTACAGAACTCTCGCATCAGTGAGCAGAGGGGCCAGCAGCACCTCTGTTCGCCTGCTGATTCTTCCCGCATGGGTGCTGTAGGTGATGCTGTTATACACCATCCAGATCCCCCTTCCCACTGAAGGATGGATTCCTTGGCTGCTGGGGGTGCTGTCGGATACTGACATTGGCTGAAGAAATCTTTCTGGTTCAAGGTCACGCTCCTTTCCTGGGACAGCTGCATCCAATGACAAGTAGGGACAAGAGTATGAATCCCAGGATCCTTTCACCACAACTAAAGGGCCATGAAGTCCCCCAGCTCTCTGTAGGTGGGCTGAGGCTGTGGTTGAGACTACAGAGTAGCACAGCTTCTTTCTCTGCTCAGTTCTGTACCTTCCTTTCTCCTTTCCCAAGGGTTGACCCAATGAGCACTTCCTACTTAACTTCCTGCATGTAATCTCGCTCAAGGTTGACTTTAGGGAACCCAATCTATGACAGGTACAGAAACTATTTCTCTCCTATGAGAAAAACAAAACTTCAGGGCAATGATGCAGGGGTGACCGTGGCTGTTGACATCTGGCGGCATCCTAGGAACAGGATGGCCTGGGGAACACAGCCTTTTCTGATGGGGATACCTGATGCCCGACCCCCCATTTATGGGTGCCCTAAGAATATGTGGGTCCAGGATTGGCACATCCTACAGGTCTTACAAGAAGCTGGACATCTGGATTTTTTAAAAATGTGAAATCTCTTGATTAAAAAAAATCATTATGTGGGTCAAAAAAGAACAAATGCCTCTGCAGCCCACATCAGAGGTGTGGGTTTTTAGATCGTGACCCCGAGTCCAGGCAGACAGGGCCAAGGCAGTCTCAGAGGAAATTCCACACCCAAATGCCGCATGTACAAGGCCCTGCGGACAGTGGTCAAGGACCACAAGGGTGACCTGTACCAGTGAGACTCCTGTGGCTCACACTTGGCGGGTGCAGACCAAATCCCCAGAAAGACTGAGCTTCAACATCCCACCAACTGGAGGAATGGGACTGTGAGTCAGAAGTCAAGGGGAGTGATGGGAAACAGAGAAAGCAGTATTCTCGTTCACCTGAGTGTGTGACTCAAGATTCCCTCTACGTAGATTGATGCTACCGGAAGATTTCCAAAAGCTGAAAGCTGCTCCCGTTACAGAAATCTCCACTCCAGAGGGGCTAAGTCACTATGTATAAAATATCAGGGTCTATGAAATCTCATTCAGTTAGATTTAATTGCATTAATACTACTATTCAATTCTGCCAAAGGTATGTCTGAGATTGTTTTTTCTAATAACACAAAAAGCTCAAGTCTGGATGAGTTTAAAGTAATAACCCTTTAAAACATATGATTGAATGTGGCCCTGCATGGCACCAAGATCTGGGACGGGGAAACTCAAAGTTGATGTTGATGGCATTAAAGAAATGGAAATAAATGGTTTCTTTCTTCCTCTCCCATAATTTATTACAGCAGCTTGATATTTCTGTGAATGATTAGAAACCAACTATTGTCTAACCCTTCTACTTCAGACCTTCACCTCAAACGGCATGTTTGTTTCAGGCTGGAAGGTACACATGGAACCTCACCATCCTGCACTTCTCCATCAAGTGGAACCTAGTGTGAGGTGGTCTAGTCATGAGCCCATCCAAGAGTACGTCAGGTGAATCAGTTAAGAACTTAGGCTTAATTCGTCTTCGCACCCTCGGGCCTAGCACAGCACTTAGTACAGGTAAAGGTCATCATTAACAGAATCCCCCGGGTCACTGAACGTAGGACCCTGGTCTAGGGCTCTTATTGATTTCTTTTTCTCCCTTGTCTCTCACATCCATCCATTCTGCTGTGGAGCCCAGTGATGCCACTTAGGACAGGTTTCTTGGGTCACCCTCCCTAAGCCTCTCTACCTGGACTATCTCAGAAGCACTCACCCTGTGGCAGGGCACTGCCTCATACCACCCCCGAGGCTGCCAGCAGGATCTTTCTGGAACACAAAACAGGCCTTGTTACTTTGATGCTTAAGAATCTTAGAAGGTACTTCATTGACTTCCAGCCGAAGCATAAACTTCTCAACAAAGCGTCAATGTTTTCTCCACCCAGCCTCAGTCAGCCTCAGTTCCTGCCCTAACCATCCTGCTTCTCTCTACCCAAGCTCCTCCAGGTCACCTGGAGACCCAGCTGGAGCTGGGAATAGGATTCACCCTCTGAGGAGGCTAAGAGCTGGGCTTTGAAGTCAGAAAGTCCCGGTAGTGTGTCCTGCCACTTCCCAGCTGGGCAACTGGGCAAGTTAATGACCTTTCTTAAAGCTCCCTGTCTCCTTTCCTGGAAAACCCGGTTGACACTCCTGTCAATGCCCATATGAATGCCACTCTTTCTAATACTACTTGCCACCCAGGTATGTGGTGAGGATACAGTGAGATTAAAAAGCCTTAGTAGAGTGCCAGGCACAGGGTCAATGACGAATGAATGCAGGCTGAGCAGGGAGGTCTGGAAGGGGTACGCAAGAAAGAAGCTAAGAGGGGCTGTCCCTGGTGGCAGGACTTTGAGGAGTTTTTTTTAAAGTGCCTTCATCATATTTTATGTTAGAATATTGTAAGGTGTCCTACAACATGCAGGTCTTATCAAGCAGGAGTTGAGAACGATTTCCTCTCTAGAGCCTCTCTAACTGTCCTGGACAAAATGTGTCCCCTACCTTACACCTCTGTTAGTGCTTTGTACCTACTGTAACCTGGCCAGCGCAACAGGTAATCCTTCATTTGCCCTGCCTACAGTCCACACTGGGCAGTACCCAGGAACCGTGTTTGTGTGGGTTTCAGTTTGTCCAGGACTTGGCACAGCCCAAGGCATCAAGTGCACGCTTGTTAATTTGACTTGAACTGAAGCCTCTCTCACTGCTGTCAGGTTTTGCTTTACATGGTTTCAGTTACCCATGAATCTCAGTCTGACAATACTAAATGGAAAATTCCCCAAATAAACAATTCATAAGTTTCAAATTTCATGTCATTCTGGATAGTGTGGTGAAGTCCCATACTGTCTTGCTTTATCCTACCTGGGACACAAATCCTCCTTTGTCCAGGGTGCCCATCCACAATGTAGATGCCATCCACCTGGCAGTCACTCAGTAGTAGGTTCTGTCAGGTTGACTGTCAAGGTGTTGCAGTGCTGGGTTCTGGTAATCCTTATTTCATTTAATAATGCTTCAAAGCGCCAGAATGGCGCTCTTCTCTCCCTCTGAGCCCTCTGGTCCTTTGTGTGTGGTGGGGGAGTTCCAAGTGCAAGGAGGACTTTCCTGATGATGGCAATTCGGATATGCCAAAAAGAAGTTGCAAAGTGCTTTCTTTGAGTAAAAAGGTAAACGTTCTCAACTTAATAAGGAAAGGAAGAAATCCTGTGCTGAGATTACTAAGATCTATGGTAAGAACAAATCTATCCATGAAATTGTGAGGAGGGAAAAAGAAATTTGTGCGAATTTTTCTGTTGCACCTCAAACTGCCAAAGTTATGGCCACAGTCCATGATAAGTGCTTAGTTAAGATGAAAAAGGCATTACACTTGTGGGTGGAAGGTTTGAGGAGAAATCGCAATTGATGGCAACAGGTTGCACCAGAAAGCATTGAGCTGATACCAAGGCTTGAGCAAGAGATTTGCTGAAACAGATGACGCCAAACCATTTGCTGCAAGTAAGAGATGATTACACAGATTCAGGGGTAGGTTTGGACTGAAAAATACAAAAATTGCTAGAGTTGCTGCATTTGCAGATGAAGAAGATGCTGCTACATTTCTGGCAGAGTTGGAAGTTAATTAAGGAGAAAAGATATCATCTAAAGCAAGTTTTCAACTGCAACGAAACTGGGCTCTTCTGGGAGAAGATGTCCCGTAGAACCTACATTCATAAAAGTGCAAGGGAGGCACCAAGGCCACAAAACATGGAAGGATAGATTGACTCTGGTATTAGGTGACAATGCTGTAGGGCATATGATAAAGCCAGGTGTAGTGTACAGAACGAAGGATACACATGCTGTCAAAAAACAAAACCAGGCCAGGCACGGCGGCTCACGTCTGTAATCCCAGCACTTTGGGAGGGTGAGCTGGGCGGATCACAAGGTCAGGAGATCAAGACCATCCTGGCTAACACGATGAAACCCCGTCTCTACTAAAAATACAAAAATTTAGCCAGGTATGGTGGCGGGCGCCTGTAGTCCCAGCTACTCGGGAGGCTGAGGCAGGAGAATGGTGTGAACCTGGGAGGCGGAGCTTGCAGTGAGCCAAGATAGTACCACTGCACTCCAGCCTGGGCTACTGAGTGAGACTCTGTCTCAAAAACACCACCACCACCACCACCACCACCACCACCACCACCACCACCACCAACAACAACAAAAAGCAGCAATAGACAGTGCAACTGGCCATCCTGAGTCTGATTGCTATGAAAAAGAAAATGTTGATGTTGCATTTTACCTCCAAAATACAACCTCATTGCTTCACCCTCCTGACCAAGGCATCATTCATTTTGTCAAGGTCATGTACACTTGCCTGGTACAGTCATGTACTATGTGATGGACATTTAGATGAACAATAAAGGAAATACATGATGGTGGTCCCATAAAATTATATCGAAGCTGAAAAGTTCCTACTGCTTGGTGATGTTGTGGCCTTGGTAACATCATGGTGCAATGCATTACTCACGTTCATCAAAGCTGTAGTGCTGTTGGCGCAAACAAACCTACTGTGCTGCCAGTCATAAAAGTCTAGCACAGGCAACTATGCACAGTATGTAATACTTGATAACGATAATAAGTGACCATGTTACTGGTTAATGTCTTTATTATACCTTTTATCATTATTTTAGAGTATGCCTCTTCTACTTATTTGAAAAAGTTAAGTGCAAACAGCCTCAGACAGGTCCACTGCAGAAGAAGCCATTGTCATCTAGCAGATGACAACTCCAGGCATGTTATTGCCCCTGAAGACCATCCAGTTGGACAATATATGGAGATGCAAGACAGCAATGTTGGCAATCCTAGACTCATGCAGGTGTTTGTGTGTTAGTTTTTAACAAAAAAGATTAAAAACTAAAAAAAAAAAGAAAAAATCTTATAAAATAAGAAAATATTTTTGTACGGCTGTGCAATGTGTGTTTTAAGTTAAGTGTTAATACAAGAGTAAAAAATTTTAGAAAAATTAAAAGTTTATAAAGTGAAAAAGTTATAGTAAGCTAAGGTTAATATATTATTAGAGAAATGAAAGTAATTTTAAAATAAATTTAGTGTGGCATAGGTGCACAGTGTTTATAAAGTCTGCAGTAGTGCACAGTGATGTCCTAGGCTTCACATTCACCCACCACTCATTCACTGACTCACCTGGAGCAAATTCCAGTTCTGCAAACTCCACTCATCATAAGTGCTCTCTTCGGGTGTGCAATTTTTTTTATCTTTTATGCCCTATTTTTATTGCACCTTTTCTATGTTTAGGTGCACACATACTTACCATTGTGTTACAATTGACTGTACTATTCAGTACAGTAATGTGGTACAGCTTTGGAGCCTAGGAGCAATAGGTTATACCATACAGCGTAGGTGTGTAGTAGGCTCTACCATCCAGATCTCTGTAAATGCACTCTATGGTGTTCATTCAATGATGAAATCATCTTATGACACATTTCTCAGAACGTATCTACAGCATTAATCGGTGCATGACTGCATTTGATCAGCAATGGATGCAGAACTTAATCTAGACATACTGAAGTGCAACCATTCACTATTGCTAATGGGACAACATTCATCAAAGCTGCAATGGATGAATTAAAGCCAGAAATTGCAAATGCCTGCTGGAAGAACTTAGAGAGCGAAGTCACAAATGATTTTAAAGGCTTCTTTGGGATCAGTGGAGAAGTTAGGAAAATCATTTGTGCAGCAGGACAAGTTAGTGGAGAAGGGTTGCTAACATGCTTGCTGAAGTGGAAGAAGATATTGAAGACCATCAAGAAGTGTTAACTGATGAGGAATTGGCTGAATTTTGAGTCATCTGCAGAGAAAGATGAAGAAAAAACTGAAGCAGAACGAGCAATGTGGTCATAATTGAAATTTGCTGAAGCGTTTTAAATTACACAGACATTAAAGGACAAAATTATGGAATATGATCCTAGGATGGAATGCAGTGTTAAAATTGCTCATATTCTCAACGAAGGATTACAACCTCTGAGGCAACACTTCGATGAATTGTAAATAAAGAGAACAACTGATTGCAATGTTCTTCTAGCAGTTTATGGCAGAAAAACAAAAAACAACCAAACCCTTCAATTCTCAAGGATCCCCAAACATCAGCATTGTCTGCTCCTGATGCCCAGCAAGCTACATCATCATGGCTCAATGCCTTGGGATCACCCAAAGCAGGTGATCCTCCTTCTGATGTATCGTCAGAAGGGCAGTAGAAGCCTAACAATACGTCACAATGCCTATGTCATTCGCCTCACTTCATGTCATCCCATAGGCACTGTATCATCTCACATCACCATAAGAAGGGTGAATGCAGTACAGAAAGACTGTACAGAAAGAGAGAGAGAAAGGGAGACCATATTCACATGACTTTTATTACAGCATGTTATCATAATTATTCTGTTTTATTAGTAGTTGTGGTTGTTAATCTCATATTGTGCCCAATTTATAAATTAAAGTTTATCTCAGCTAGGTATGTATAGTAAAAATGCATAGTATAAATTAAAGTTTATCTCAGGTAGGTATGTATAGTAAAAATACATGTATAGTAAAACTGCAATGCCTGCAGTTTCCGGCATTCATTGGGGGTCTTGGAACTATTCCCTGCAGATAAGGGCATACTACTATATACAGTTTCAACAGACATATTTTCTTCCATAAATTCACAGAAAATCAAGATGTTCATTGTTGAAATGCCTTAAGGGCTCGCAGGACGGCAGTAAAGAACAGCCAGCCAGCTGCGCATTTTGGTGAGCCTTTGGAGGGGCTCTTCTCTCCTTCTAAGCTGTCTGGCCCTTTATGGGAGCTGGGGGAGGGGGAAGATTTCCAAGTGCAGCAAGGACTTCCTGGAGTTTCTAAACACAAAGCTCTGATGTAGGGCTGTCAGGGCACCTGCTGCTCCTGTGGCTCCAGCTGCTCCCACTCCTTCCTGAGAAGATCCCCCAATAGCCCAACTCTCTGCGGCTCAGTGTCCAGCCCAGGGGGCTCATCTGGGAGCAGAGTCTTAGGCTGTCTGTGAGGGATCCTCACTTGGGGCAAGATGTGCTGATTCTTTCCAAGCAGGACACGCTTTGGTTTTAATCCTTAGTCTCAATGGACACTTTCAAAAAACATGTATTCATTTTCCTATTTTGGCAAATAGAGTATAGGTAGAATATACTGAATGAAATTTAATCCCTTTAAAAATTCTCTTTGGGTTATCTTATGATTCAATAAGATTCCTGAAATTAAAATCCTACATAAATATGTATTAACTTAATACATATTAAGGTATAACATAGTAAAGCACGTGTAATTGAATTAAAGTGTAACACAGTAAATTTAATTATTATAAATGTAATCAAGATATAACATAGTAAAAATATGTCAGTTGTGTCAGTCTTAAGCAATGGATTTTAAACTAAGTCATCATTTGTGCAACCACCATTCCGATCGAGATATAGGACAGCTGAGCATTCCGGAAGTTTTTCTCATGTGCCTTTCCAATCTATCACCCCAGCCCCAAGGTAACCACTCTTCTGACTTCCATTTATGAATGGTAAAAGATATTTAGACTTGAACGTTTTTCTCCAGAAAGTGTCTTGTCCTCTGTAATTGTCTTGTTTTAGAGCCAAAGTCATCTTGTGAGTTTTACGGCTTTTGACATTAAGATCCATGTTGCTTTTCCACAACTACAGGAATAAGTGCTGCTTTGAGGTTTTGGGATTTGAATGTTCTTTCCAGCTTTTATTTGGCTCTATCTGTGTTACTGTTGATCTGGCCACAGGAGAATGCTGGAATTTGAGATTTTTCTGTAGATTCTTCAGCTAGATGATCCAAGTTAAAATAATACAAGTAAGTCCCTCTTTTGACAATAGGTTTTAATATTAAAACATATGTTCTATTTACTTATTCTGTAAAGGATTTAAGATAACTTAAACAGAAAAATATAATATGTCATAGTGGGAACACAAAATAGATGTAAAAGAAGAAAGGAAACAAAACAAGGCATAGAACGGGTTAAGAGCCTTCCAAATGATAAGCACCATTTTGAGGTTCTTCATATTTGGATTTCCAGATAATACTATAACCTTTATTAACTTATTTAATTATAAACTATCAATCATCAAGATAATTGAAGTTTATCTTAAATGGACAAATGGCTTAGAGAAAATGTTCTTATAGAAATAAACTAAGTTTCTCTACAAATATTCTCAGATGGGAAGTGTTCAGAAGGCATTGATCCCACCTTCTGCTGAGTTGTTGGAAAAGACAAATGATAACTACTTTGGGCATAACTATCCCTCATAATAGAAGGCAACAGGCCCCTTTGCTTCGTGTTGGAAAATTCGCTCTGTTACAGGTGGAATGTCTCTCCCCTCCAAAACTCATGTTTGTTGAAGCTCAGTCTCCAGTGGGGCAGTATTGAGAGGTGGGGCATTTAAGAGGCAATTGGGTCATGAGTGGATTAATCCATTCATGGGTTAATGAATTAATGGGTTAATGGATTAATGAGTTATCATGGGAGGAGAACTAGTGGCTTTATAATGAGAGGAAGAGAGACTTGAGTTAGCATACGTTGGCATGCTCAGCCCCCCACCATATAGTAGCTGGCACCATCTGGGGATTCTTCAGAGAGTCCCCATCAGCAAGAAGACTCGCCAGATGAGGCCCCTCAATCTGAGAATTCTCAGCTTCCATAACTGTAAGAAATACATTTCTTTTCCTTATACATTCCCCAGTTTCAGGCATTCAGTTATAAGCAGCAGAAAATGGACTAAGACAACCTGTTAATCAGAATTCCTCATAAGATGATCTTTGAGATTTTTCATACTTAGAAATGCTGCTCCCACTCTTGTGGGTTGCTGGGAACAGGGGACAGGTCTGTCATCCTCACCATGTTATCCCTGGCATGTATCATAATGTCTGGTGTGTACTAGGCCTCTGGTGAATACTGCTGGATGTTGGGTAGAAGGCAGGTTCCTCATTCCTTGCAACAAGAGGAGCCAGGAGGGATCTGCCCCAGCACATTGCTCTTCTGCCTCACCCCTGAGAGCTCTGTGAGAGACTTCTCATCAACATGAACACATCTGTGTACATCTGTTACTAAACACATCAACATGCTTCTCATTTTGCTTTTTATCACAAAATGTGGTCCAACAGACAGGGTTCTTATGACATAAATGCTATTGCCCTAACTTTTTTAGAGAAAGATCTATTGTTCCAAATACTACACAAAATACATATCTAGGAAACCGCTGTGAGGTTTTAGTTGCTCTAACAAAGAGCTTCCAAACTTTTTGTGTAGAATGTCCTGGAAACCATTGAGCACCTCTAGTTTTCCTCGTAGAAAAAACCCTACAGTTAAAAACTGTTGCTGATATGCAGACACTGAAAATGGGCACACTTTTGTGTATTGCTGAATGCCCATTCAATCCTACAGAGGAAACACCTACTTTAAATCTCCTGTCTCCCTCACACATGTTGTTATAAATTATGGTCAAGATCATGTCTCTCCACCCGCCCCAACCAAACAAAAATAGAAGGTCTGCTCATGAAAACCCTGCTCTCGTTGCTAAATCTCTACGTTAAATAAAGGCAGCGCAGAGCGATTTCTACTAGGTGCTCTGATGCGTCTTTCAGTTCCTTTGCTCACCCGCTCCTCGCAGCGCTTGTTGTGCAGTGCCACATATCTCCTGTAGATGGCTCTACCTCCCTATTAGCGCCTTCTCTCCGGAAGCGACTGCCAAGTCTTTCAGCTCCAGTGGTAGCTCTAATGGAGTTGGAGCCAGGACCTGTGAAATGTAGCTCTAAACCTCACTGGCCTAAATGTTGGTGGATGCTGCTTATGCAGAAGGGTAAGCCATGGGACATTTAAATAAGGGGAGGCCTGAAAGGTCCACTTGGTGCGATGTCCTGATGGGTGGCATGGTCTAGCCTCAACGGAGATGCCCCGACCTGAAGTAACTCTGGGTAAAGCTGTAGATTCTATGCTCTCTTTGGAGCATCACAAAACATTTAAAAGCTCTGAGAAATTCTGTAGGAAGAAATCTGGTTAACTTTGCTTAACTCGGAATTTTATGAACTCAGGACCTGCTCATACCAAATCAAATGGTATTCTGTGGAATAAAACTCCTGGAGGTGATGTCTACAAGATTTCTGAGGGTGAGGACAAGAAGCTGGGGTTTCTGTCCTTTCCTGGGGTGAAAGAAGGGTGCGGCAGAGGCTGCCCACCTTTGGCAACTCTGCCTAGTGGCCAGTGATCACAAGGGGTGCATGTGTGCGGCTTGCCCAACACAATTTTTGTGGAAATTGTCCAATCCACCCAAAATTTGGGAAAAAGAAAATCCAATTTATTGGGTGCCTTATCTGTGCCAGGCACAGGGCTAGATTCTTTTATATGTTACTAATATATTGTTTATGTCATCTTCTCCATAGATACAATCTCCACTTCACAAGTGAGAAGACTGAGGAACAAAGTGATAGGGTAAGTTGCTTAAGTTTGCAAGATTTAAACCTGTCAGCCTGTAAGGCTCTTACTTTGTGTCTTGCTGTGTTTTCAATATATCCTACTAGAGAATTATTGAGAGCATTTTAGTAAGGAGGTAATTCAGATTTATTTCACTCTTCAGCAGCCTGTAGAGATATAGGGAAGAAAAGTGGGAGACCCAGGGAAAATCCCAGCAGCACCCCTTCCTGGCTGTGTAGCTTTGGCCAAGTTGTTGAACATTTTTGAGTTCTGATCACCTCTTTCATAAAATAAGAATTTCTTATGGAGGATTAATTAGAACTAACAGTATGGACTAAATACACCATCAGTGCTCCAAACCTTCTGTGTAGTTGGATGAGCCAGTTCTTGGCATCTCCACTAGCCACAGGCAAGTGCGGCCACTCACATTCTCTGCGGGGCTCTGAAGCATTAGGTATGGAAGCCAGTCCTGGGGTGACAGAACTCAGGTGGTCTCTTTTCATAACCCCTGAGGATGTCAGAGCCTTGGATGCTCGCCAGAAGCAGGTTAGAGAATAAACCCAAGGTAGTGTCTCAGTTATCAGAAGTCAGAGCTAAATTTAGGATACATCTGTGAAAGTGAATACTCAGCAGGCTCTGTGGAGTAGGGCTAGCGATTATCTGGCAAATTTGATTAATGTGGACAGGCTATGCAGATAATTTGTTCAGTTCTCAGCCAAATAGCCCCTCTTTCTCCTGAATATTTTTCTTCCCCAAACCATCATGAACCTCACCTCTGGGATCCTTCTCATATTCATTGTCTTCATTTGCATGGGTGTTCTTTTGCAGGAATTATTGAATATTTGCTTTGACTGTGCCTTTCACTGAGAATGAAGCTTATATATTGGTGACCTTGGGGTGCTGTTCAGCCCTTTGAATATTCCATTTGGCCCTCAGAGGTTAAAAAAGTTGAGCTTTCAGTAGGAAATTTGGAGATTTCACACAAAAATGTAGGTTCCTGCTTTCTCTTGAAGACACAGGAGGATGGAACCATGCAGGGCCACACAGAGGTAGCTGCTGCCTCTTCTCAGTATTCCCTGGTTTCTTCTGTCTCACCACGCCTATCCCCACATTCCTGCACTCACACCTCCTGGCTTCTCTCATCTGTGTTCTGCTGTGCAGATTGCCACCCCTGACTCCAAATGCATCCACATGAATGAGCCCAGATATGTCCTTCTCCATGATCCAGAAATGAAAACCTACATTGAAATAGATCCTTGGCACTTATCCCTTGTTTCCACATTCAGTGGTTAGTGATTCCCCAGTGAATGGAATCTACAGGTTCCGAGTGACTATCACACTGCTGCTGAGATTTTAGCCTTTGGACTCCATCTTGTACTGACCACCACCCCTTCATGGCCACTCACCTTGGGAAAGAACTCATCTCATGTACTCATCTACCCAGCTGGATGCAAGAGGGTAATTGGGCCCTTCCCCTTCTGTAGTCTTCACTCATGTCAAACAGGGTGCACCTTTCCTGACGGAGCTTTATTCCAGAAGCATCTGGATAAGGTAGAAATCAGGTTTCTTAAGGGAAGGAACTGGCTCCTGTGTTCTTCATATCCTTACATCTGCACAGGGATGCATACTGGTGTTCACTGAAAGATGGATTAATTCAACTGGTTTGCTAATTGCAAATGAGAGTGGGGGAAGATTGTCAAATTTAAGACCAACTCTGCAAGTCTGTCTGGATTTATGTGGGTAAATTAAAATATAGAATTTGAGTTAGTTTGATATAGAGTAGTGGTTCTCAAAGTGCCATTGACTTTATTGCAAAGATGATAATTATTTGCAGCATCTAATTATAGTTTGAGGAGGCCACATTGAATTTTGAGATAAAAATAAACCTGGCTATAGTTGTCATTGTAGTTCTGGTCACTAGATGTTTCTTCTAGGCCATTGGTTCTCAAAATATCCTTCCTGGACCAGCATCATTAGCATCACCTGGGAGCTTGTTAGAAATGCACAATTGGGGGCCCTACCCCAGACTTAACTGAAACAGAAACTCTAGGGATGGGGCCTAGCAATTTGTGTTTTAACAAGCCCTCCATATGGTTCTGATTCACACCCAAGTTTGAGAACCTCTTGTATAGAGAGATCCCTAAATGAGAGGCAGCAAACATGGGATTTTGCATTAACTTTGGCATTAGACTTTAGACAATCCCTGCTCTTATCCGTTCAGTCAGGCATTTAATACACAGATATATGAAGCACTTACATGTAACAAGCACTGTGCTTGCTGCTGACGTTGGAGAAGTAAACGAGACAGACGCTGTCTTGTTCTCACAGAGCATGTAGTCCGGTGAGGGATAGACATGGACCTCAGTTTTGTCACCTGCACCTGGATCAGTGGTTTTTATTTATTTATTTATTTATTTATTTATTTATTTTTTATTATACTTTAAGTTCTAGGGTACATGTGCATGACGTTTATATCATGTATAACTCCCCAATGCAATCCCTCCCTCCTCCCCCCTCCCCATGATAGGCCCCAGTGTGTGATGTTCCCCTTCCCGAGTCCAAGTGATCTCATTGTTCAGTTCCCACCTATGAGTGAGAACATGCGGTGTTTGGTTTTCTGTTCTTGTGATAGTTTGCTAAGAATGATGGTTTCCAGCTGCATCCATGTCCCTACAAAGGACGCAAACTCATCCTTTTTTATGGCTGCATAGTATTCCATGGTGTATATGTGCCACATTTTCTTAATCCAGTCTGTCACAGATGGACATTTGGGTTGATTCCAAGTCTTTGCTATTGTGAATAGTGCCGCAATAAACATACGTGTGCATGTGTCTTTGTAGTAGAGTAATTTATAATCCTTTGGGTATATACCCAGTAGTGGGATGGCTGGGTCATATGGTACATCTAGTTCTAGATCCTTGAGGAATCACCATACTGTTTTCCATAATGGTTGAACTAGTTTACAATCCCACCAACAGTGTAAAAGTGTTCCTATTTCTCCACATCCTCTCCAACACCTGTTGTTTCCTGACTTCTTAATGATTGCCATTCTAACTGGTGTGAGATGGTATCTCATTGTGGTTTTGATTTGCATTTCTCTGATGGCCAGTGATGATGAGCATTTTTTCATGTGTCTGTTGGCGGTATGGATGTCTTCTTTTGAGAAATGTCTGTTCATATCCTTTCCCCACTTTTTGATGGGGTTGTTTGTTTTTTTCTTGTATATTTGTTTGAGTTCTTTGTAGATTCTGGATATTAGCCCTTTGTCAGATGAGTAGGTTGCAAAAATTTTCTCCCATTCTGTAGGTTGCCTGTTCACTCTGATGGTAGTTTCTTTTGCTGTGCAAAAGCTCTTTAGTTTAATTAGATCCCATGTGTCAATTTTTGCTTTTGCTGCCGTTGCTTTTGGTGTTTTAGACATGAAGTCCTTGCCCATGCCTATGTCCTGAATGGTACTACCTAGATTTTCTTCTAGGGTTTTTATGGTATTAGGTCTAACATTTATGTCTCTAATCCATCTTGAATTAATTTTCGTATAAGGGGTAAGGAAAGGATCCAGTTTCAGCTTTCTACTTATGGCTAGCCAATTTTCCCAGCACCATTTATTAAATAGGGAATCCTTTCCCCATTTCTTGTTTTTGTCAGGTTTGTCAAAGATCAGATGGCTGTAGATGTGTGGTATTATTTCTGAGGACTCTGTTCTGTTCCATTGGTCTATATCTCTGTTGTGGTACCAGTACCATGCTGTTTTGGTTACTGTAGCCTTGTAGTATAGTTTGAAGTCAGGTAGCGTGACGTCTCCAGCTTTGTCCTTTTGACTTAGGATTGTCTTGGCAATGCGGGCTCTTTTTTGGTTCCATATGAACTTTAAAGCCGTTTTTTCCAATTCTGTGAAGAAAGTCATTGGTAGCTTGATGGGGATGGCATTGAATCTATAAATAACCTTGGGCAGTATGGCCATTTTCACGATATTGATTCTTCCTATCCATGAGCATGGTATGTTCTTCCATTTGTTTGTGTCCTCTTTGATTTCACTGAGCAATGGTTTGTAGTTCTCCTTGAAGAGGTCCTTTACATCCCTTGTAAGCTGGATTCCTAGGTATTTTATTCTCTTTGAAGCAATTGTGAATGGAAGTTCATTCCTGATTTGGCTCTCTGTTTGTCTGTTACTGGTGTATAAGAATGCTTGTGATTTTTGCACATTAATTTTGTATCCTGAGACTTTGCTGAAGTTGCTTATCAGCTTAAGGAGATTTTGGGCTGAGACAATGGGGTTTTCTAAATATACAATCATGTCATCTGCAAACAGGGACAATTTGACTTCTTCTTTTCCTAACTGGATACCCTTGATTTCTTTCTCTTGCCTGATTGCCCTAGCCAGAACTTCCAATACTATGTTGAATAGGAGTGGTGAGAGAGGGCATCCCTGTCTTGTGCCAGTTTGGATCAGTGGTTTTGAGGCTGAGTTCTGCAGAGCCCCAGGCAGTGAGGAAGGGTCTTGAGTTCTGCAGGGTTTGGGGTGGAGAAGGAGGCTAAGGGATGGGGCTGTGTCCCCACCTTTGGATTAACCAGAACACCTCTACTTTTCTTTTATATTTTAGAGTTCCAACTAAGACTGAATTTGGGGGGAAAAAGGAGTTCTGCTGCTAAAACGCTTTGAATACTACTAGGCTAGACAATGTCTTAAGCACTCTCAGGTCTAAAATGCTAAGAAACAAAATGCGGCACTAGCATTTTTTTCTTTTAGGTCATGAAAAGTGGAGAGAAACATCTTTAAAAACCCATTCAACATTACACCCATTAGATGGCTATTATTTAAAAAAAATAAAGCAACAGAAAATTACAAGTGCGATGGTTAATTTTCTGTGTCAACTTACCAGGGCCATGAGGTCTCTAGACGCCAACATGATTCTGGGTGTGTCTGAGGTGTTTCTGGATGTGATTAACATTTGGATCAGTAGAGTGAATAAAGCAGATTGCCCTTCATCATGTGGCTGGATCTCATCCCATGAACTGAAGATCTGAAGAGAACCAAAAGGCTGATAAGAGAGAACTCCTCCTGCTGGATGGCCTGGAGCTGGGGCATTGATCTTTTCTTGCCCTTGGACTTGAATTGAAACATCAACTCTTCTTTGGTCTTAATCCTGCTGGCTTTTGGACTGGAACTTACAAACGAAATGGGGCACTAGCAAATATGTTTTTCTTCTAGGTCCTGAAAAGTGGAGAGGAGCAACTTTAAAAACTATTCAACATCACACCCATTAGATGGCTATTAAAAAAAAAAAGCAAGAGAAAATTACAAGTGTGATGGTTAATTTTCTGTGTCAACATGCCTTGGCCATGAGGTCCCCAGATGTTTGGGCAAACATTATTCTGAGTGTGTCTGAATAATGACTTCTATTATTATATTTATTATATAATGTCTTTGTTATATGTCCTGCTGGCTTTTGGACTGGAACTTACAAAATATGGCACATTGCCTTTCCGGGGTTTCCAACTTGCTGACTATAAATCTTGGGACTTTTCAGCATCCATAACCATGTAAGCCAATTCCCTATAATAAATCTCTTTCTCTGTGTGTATGTATGTATGTATGTATCTACATATATATACATACAGAAAGAGAATGTGTGTGAATAGATATATTCTCTTTATATGTATATTGTCTCTATACACATGCAGACACACACACACACACACACACACACACACACACACTTTCTCTATATTAATCAGAGCCCTAATACAGGTGCATTGCTGGTGGGAATGTAAAATGGTGTAGCAGCAGCTATGGTTCCTCAAAAAGTTAGAGAATTACCATATGATCTAGCAATTCCACTTCTGGGTATATTTAAATCCACAAAAAACTAAAAGCAGGGACTTGAACAAATATTTGTACATCCACATTACAGCAGCGCTACTCACAGTAGCCAAAAGGTGGGAACAACCCAAATGTCCGTTGAGGGATGAGTGGATAAATGAAATATGTCATGTATAATAGAATATTACATAGTCATAAAAAGGAAGGAAATTCTGATGCATACTACAACATGGATGCACCTTGAGGACATTATGCTGAGTGAAATGAGCCAGTCACGAAAGACAAATACTGCCTGATTCCACCCATATTAGGTATCTAAGGTAGTCAAACTCAGAGAAACAGAAGGTAGAATGCAGTTACCAGGGGCTGGAAAAAGGGGAATGGGAAATTATTGTTTAATGGGTACAGTTTCAATTCTGCAAGCTAAAAAAGTTCTAGCGATGGATGGTGGTGATAGTTACACAATACCGTGAATGTATTTAATGCCACTGAACTGTACCTTAAAATAGTTAAAATGTTATATATGTTACGTATATCTTACCACAGTAAAATAAAAACTCATCCTGCCATCTGCCTAAAAAAGCCAGTTTCTTCGTTCCTCCCCCTCCCACCCTTTCCCCATTTCACTTTGTCTGCCTCCATCCAAGCTTTTTCTTGGAGATGCTTTTTTTTCCCTGTATTTTTAATAATTTACCACTGAGAAAGTCAATACAAATGAAATCACCTCAATCACTAGATGGGTGTGACAAATACTCTAGGCAGTGGCTGAGAATGCAGATCATGTCAGTCGACCAGAAGAGGCCCCTGTCATTGCCTGAGTTCGCGCTGCTGAACTTGATGAGGGGAAGGTGGGTATGATCTGCAAGACAAGATTCCAAGGAAAATCACTGTAAACATGGCCAGAAGAGCCAGACAATTATAATCTTTTAGGGCCTTAGGTATTTTCTCATACAAACCAGAGAGAACTGCTTCATAGTTTGGTAATCTCAGCTACATGGTGGTATGAACACTTTAGCCCAGTGGTTCTCAAACTTTAGTACATGTCAAGCTCTTCTGCAAGGTTTTGTTAAAATGCAAATTGCTGGGCTGTACCCCTGATTTCTGATTCAGTAGAACCCTCGGATGGGGTCTAATAATGTGTATTATTATTAGGTAATGCTGATGTTGATCTAGGCCCACACTTTGAGAACCACTGCTTTGGGTGGATTCATTTCTAGCTGACAAAAGGAAGTTCCATTTATAGGTGAGGAAGACAAAGCCAAGAAGGAGGATGGTGTATGCACAGTGCAACATGGAGGGTGAGGGTGTGATCAGCCCAACCTGGATGTCAACGTCATTACTCTCACCCCTGCTGTGGTTTAGGGATAAGTCACCTAATTTCCTCATCTTTAACAATGCAGAATTTCTACATAAAAAATGTAGAAGTTTTGTGTGTATGTGAGACTCCTGGCGCCATGTTCTGTTAATGGTACTCCATGAATGGTGTCTACCATATTGTTAAGTTACCCTTGGGGGAGCTATGAGGACAACATATGGGGATGAACTGTGGAGGCCCAAGGGGAGGGGGACCTGGAAGAAGAAGGGGAATAGTGGAAGGGGTGGGGAGAGGGGAGAAAAAATCAAATCCATAGTTTTTCAAGGGCCTGGCCTTGGCCCAAGCTTCCTAGGTTTTGAAGCCCCAGAAAAGCTGGCAATTAGACTCTTAAAGAGGTCCCTCTGACCACAAATGCATCCCACTAGCTCTAAATCATCTTTAACGTTTCAGCTGGCCACAGCACACCATGAGTCATTTATAAGAGTGCTGACATCCTAAGACTTTCCTAAAGGCCCCAGAGGTACAACCTCTTAGACAGAAGGCACTCTTGGATTGCACATGATGGGGGCTGGGTTACTCTGTGTGTCACTCCTTGCTATGCACCCAACCGCTGGCTCCTCAATCCCCACCAGTCAGTATCTCTGTCATGGAGAATTAGCACATCTTATTGGTTGGTGTGGATGCATCAGGGAGAACTCCATGGCCCATTCTTAGGTCTGGTTTGCAAAGAAAAGCCAAACACCAGCCAACATCACCCGTGTTGATGCAGAATCTGGTGAAATGTATTTTCATCAGGATTATGCAACAGGCTACTGGATGGGATTTGGGGGACCCCAGGCTGACAGGGCCTTATTCTGTTCTGCTGCAACGGCAGCAAGGGACATGCTGACAGATCACGATGATGCTGGTGAGTGACACATCCAGACACACGTCACCAGCAAGTTCCCAAGGAGAAGAAATGTCCACAGATATTAGATTATTGTCATTGTACCAAAAACTCATTTATTTTGAGCATCTTGTCTAAAAGGAGAAAATGTTGATGGTAGCAAGAGCAATAGTTAAACAACTGTGCAGAACGGGAAGTGATGAAGACAAAGTCAACTTCATTAGGGGAAGGAAAATAAACAGCTGCGCTGCTGAGGAAGTCCCCAGCCCAGATGCCTCCCTTCTGTGTTCCACCTGCAGGACGTTACTAGAAGGACCACATGAAAGTGATTTTAAAGTTTGAGAACATTTTCTCTTTAGACCTGTGGTCAGCAAACTTATTGTACAGGTCAGGTCAGGGAAGAGAAACAATTCAGGCCCCATTAAAAAAATAAAAACAATTAAATCAGCAATCACCACGTTCACAACTGTGCTTGCATGTTCTTTCACCATCCTTCTGCCCGAGATGAGGAGAGGAGGCTTTTATTCTTTTCCATCGGGTCAGTGGCTGTTTTGTTCCTTCAGTCTATTTTATTCCATGGGTCCAGCATTTGTAGTCCCACAAGCGCCTCCCTAGAGGCAGCCTCTGTTCAGAACCCAGCCCTGGGACAGCTATCCAGCCCTGGCTGGAGGTGGCCCAGAAGAGGAGGCAGGGCTGGCCAGTGTTTGGCCAGGGAGGCCATTCTAGGACACCGCACTAGTGAGTGAATCAATTTCATTGATTTTAGTTTCTTGTTCCTGAAATTTCATCAGGAAACAGAGCACAAAGTCAAGTGGACCACGGGTCACTTATCTGTCTACTAGACTGTAAATTCCTTGAGAGACTTGCCTTGCAGCCTGGTACGTGATGTGAGACATGATATGTATGTTTTATGCATATCTGAAAATATATTCTCTGATTGTTGACGCGGTTTATATATATCTAGCTTGTTCACTGGGACGTCCAAAACTTCTGTGTACTTGCTGATTTTTTGTTTATGTGTTCTATATATTTCTTCAATAACTGTTAAAATCTTTTGCTCTGATAGTGGATTTTGATATTTTCTTTCTACAATTCTCTCAATTTTTGCTTTGTATGAGCCAAGACTACATTATTATGATCATACAGTTCAGGATTATTGTATCTTGCTGACAGGACCGTTCCCTTCATCATTATGTAATGGCCACTTTTATCCTTAATGATGATTTTTGCCATAAGTTACCATTGATTCCTTCATTGCCCAGTGCACTTACTTTCTCAGATGAATGGAGAAGATGTGTAGGGGTGCATTTAGGCTCAGCAGCACAGGGACCTGTCGATTTATAAAGCTGTACTCTCTCTTGGCCGCTGCTACCACATTCTCCTGGTTTTTTTTTTTTTTTTAAGCTTTTCTATTTTAGAAAAAAAAAAACGTGAAAAACAATAACAAAAATAAATGCTATCATTTAAAAGTCAACCAAATTGTTTCTATTTCCTTTGAAAATCATTTATCTCTGAATAAAATACAAGCCCTCTCATTGTTCTTCATCAACTCACTTCTGCTCATCTTTCAATTCTCAGTGTAGATATCACTGCCTCCAGGAAGCCATCCATGAATACCTCCCCCCATCGCCATCACCACACACACACTAATTAGGAGGCCCACTTTTGCGATCTAAGATCTTTCACATTACGAATGCTATCTATCCACCTGCCTTGCAACCGTACCTTCAAGGATGGGACCACATCAGCTTCCCTGTCGCATCGCACTCCTGGTCTGACATGCACCAGGCAGTTCATACATGTAGTTGAGCTCATCAGAAGAGGTTTTGCCTGGTATTTCTCTTGCCTAACTTTGGGTATTTGTCAGCATTCAGTCAAGTTTTCTCCTGATTGTCCCTCCTTTGGTTCCCTTATACCTCCTTGGCTTCAGCTCACACCTCTAGACTGATAATTTCCCATATCCTTGAATCCCATCCTTTCTCTGAGCTTGACAGCACATCTCAGGAGATCCAATAGATGATCACACTTGGTAATCAGCACCCAAGCACATGGTCTCAAACCACATGCGTCCATCCTCATGCCTCACAAACCTCTTCTTTCTCACAGTGTCATTATTTTTTTTCTCCAAAGGCACTACCATTTTGAAGTCATTCAGTCTCATCTTTAAAAATCCCCTCATTTTATTTATTTAGTTATTTATTTTGAGACAGAGTCTCACTCTGTCACCCAGGCTGGAGTGCAGTGACACGATCTCGGCTCACTGCAAGCTCCGCCTCCCGGGTTCACGCCATTCTCCTGCCTCAGCCTCCCCAGTAGCTGGGACTACAGGCGCCCGCCATCACGCCCGGCTAATTTTTTTGTATTTTTAGTGGAGACGGGGTTTCACCGTGTTAGCCAGGATGGTTTCGATCTCCTGACCTCGTGATCTGCCTGCCTCGGCCTCCCAAAGTGCTGGGATTACAGGCGTGAGCTACCGAGCTTGGCCCAGAATCCCCTCATTTTAACCCATTCCCAACCATGCAGAAAGCTCTGTTGATTTCTGCTCTTTAGATCTTGCTTTTGTCTGTCTCTACTTCTCTGGTCTTACTGCTGGGACCTACTCTAGGAGTTCATCCCTTGTGCCTGGAATGTGCATGCCACCTACCTGCACCGCTCTCTCCAGACTGTTTTTGTGGACCTTAGTCCTAACCACATCACCTCCTAACATCCCTCCCAGATGCTTTTACCTCTCCCTGGTGCTGCCTTCTGCCCTATCAGGCTGGTTTTCCTGCCAACCAGAACCCTCATTCCCTCCTCTGTGTTTCTCCTTTACCTGGACTCCCTTGCCACATCTCTCCATCAAGGAGCAAACTAAACTACCTAATGGGCGTGGCTCTGACCAATCACAATGGACACCAGCCAGTCAGAATCCTAACAATGTCGGGATTCACCCTGCTGCCTCCTGGACAAACTCTGCCCAGTCTTCAAGATCCTGTCCAATCTTATCAGAGGTATGGGCATTCCAGTCTTCACTATTCTCACTCTCTCCCCTGGACCCCTCCTGCAGCCATCATCTGGGTCCCACCCATCAACCATAATGAGAGAGGGGGCTTTGCTGTTTGCTAGAATGTCTTGTGAATTTTTCCTTATTTCCTCAATTAGACTAAGAGCTCCTTGGGGCAGAGACTACACTTGACATCAGTGGTTCTCGTAAGTGTGGTACCTGAAACAGCAGCATCAGAATCACCTGGAAGATTAGAAATGCAAATTCTCGGGTCCCACTTCAGGTGTATTGAGCCAGAAGTTCTGGAAGTGGGCCTGGTAATCTGTGATTTAACAACCACCCTCTGGGTGATTGTGATCCACGCTCAAGTTTGAGAACCATCATGTTACATAATGGGAAACTAAGGGCAAGTTCTCATGGTCAGATCTCAGTAAAGACTTACCTTGCTGATTGTTCATTGCATTATGCATCCTCCACTGTGCATGACATTAATTATGTGTGGCATGAGCACTTGGATTTGGATTCTGCATTTGGTAATCACTTGGTATATGACAGATTTGGGGCCAGGAAAATTTGTGTGAGTTTGTGATTTTATTCTTACAGCAGTCTTGTTTGGTAAATATCATTATCCCCATGTAACAGATGAAACCCAGGGAGTTTGCAAGCCTGGCTTAAGTTTGCACAGTAGGAAGTGGCAGGGCTGGTATCTGAACCAATGCTTCCTAATTCCACATGCAGTGCTCTTTATTTCAGTTCTTGCTGGGTGACTTGAGGTAGGTGCCTTGCTGTGGTAAGGGTGATAACTTCCACGTTCCTTTGAATGCTCATGTCTAATAATAGCACTTATGGAAGGTTTCATTTGAGCTCTGTTCTGGAGGATAATTTTAACAAAATACTATATTTCGGCCGGTGCGGTGGCTCACGCCTATAATCCCAGCCCTATGGGAGGCCGAGGCAGGTGGATCACGTGGTCAGGAGATTGAGACCATCCTGGTTAACATGGTGAAACCCCGTCTCTACTAAAAATACAAAAAATTAGCTGGGCGTGGTGGGTGCCTGTAGTCCCAGCTACTCGGGAGGCTGAGGCAGGAGAATGGCGTGAACTAGGGAGACAGAGCTTGCAGTGAGCTGAGATAGCGCCACTGCACTCCAGCCCAGGCGACAGAGTGAGACTCCATCTCAAAAACAACAACAACAACAACAACAACAACAACAAAACTATATTTCATCAGCTGACATTTTAATATCCTTGAAATTATGGTGCATTTTATAATCAATACCGTATCATAGTTTAATGCTACGTCTTATAATCAGGAGTGTCTTACAGGCAATGCAATTCAGTTAAAAACATATGGTTCTTTCTATTTGGATAAAACTGTGTGTGTGCTTGTATTTCTCTGCATGCATGTGTGTGTCCACTGCCCTCTTGCATTTATTTACTTGTAACAAACATAACTGTTTAACACTGAACTCTGAGTTCACAAGGGCAAACATGTTCCCGCGCATGCTGGGCCTTTAAGATTCTCCCTGGACACTTAGGAGGCACTTTTAAAAGAGAAGAAAGTGATAATTTACATTCTCCATTTCCCAGAGGAATAACACAGATCCAACCTTCTCAATGCCATTGTCCACTCTCAGAAATGTCAAAATATACAAGGAAAAATGTGAAGCCGAGTCCACCTTTCCAAACAGTGGCCTGAACCATACCATGCTTAGTCAATACTTAGAAAAATAAGAAGTTTATTTGGTTAGGATTTAAAGCAGCCGTGACGATCTGTTATACATTTGCCACTTTGGTTGTTGCTCTTTGGAGCTGAGCACATCACTCTGCACTGTGTGTTTGTAAAAGCAGGAAGAAGAGAGGAATGAACTGAAGCCCAGCCACCCCCATTCCACAGCAGGCCCCCACAGGGAAGTGCATAGTTTTCTGAGTGCTGGTCTTGGTTTTGGCAAACATGTTATTAGCCATGCCATGCCCAAGCTTTCTAGTACTTTCTGAGCAATGTTAGAGAAGATGGTATTAATAAATGGGGTTTATTCTGAAATGAGGATTTGAGTTAAAATGTATAACACCAAATATGTCATTCCACTTGGCAGACTCCATCAATAGTTCCTTTGCTTGCTGACTTACATACAAACCCCAGCATTCAAGACTCTGCAAAGCAAGACCCTATCTTCAATTTCACTACTTTATACCTCCCTTTCCCTGATCTTATTCTTCAACCAAGCTGGACAAGTTGGTATTTCTCAGCTCTGCCTTGCCTTTTCTTGCCTCTAGGGTTTAAAAGAAAATTTCACATCTCATGCTATTAAATTCTGTCCATTCTTAGATGTCCTTATCTCAGACATCATCCCTCTCAGGAAGCCTTCCTTGTTTTCTCCAATTGATCCAATCTCTCTATTCTTTGAACTTCTCTAATTTTTTTTGTGCCTAATATTTATTGCTTTCTTATTAATCTTCCCATAATCATATAGTGATTCTTTTTTTTTTTTTTTCTTTTTTTTTTTTTTATTATACTTTAAGTTCTAGGGTACATGTGCATGACGTTTATATCATGTATAACTCCCCAATGCAATCCCTCCCTCCTCCCCCCTCCCCATGATAGGCCCCAGTGTGTGATGTTCCCCTTCCCGAGTCCAAGTGATCTCATTGTTCAGTTCCCACCTATGAGTGAGAACATGCGGTGTTTGGTTTTCTGTTCTTGTGATAGTTTGCTAAGAATGATGGTTTCCAGCTGCATCCATGTCCCTACAAAGGACGCAAACTCATCCTTTTTTATGGCTGCATAGTATTCCATGGTGTATATGTGCCACATTTTCTTAATCCAGTCTGTCACAGATGGACCTTTGGGTTGATTCCAAGTCTTTGCTATTGTGAATAGTGCCGCAATAAACATACGTGTGCATGTGTCTTTGTAGTAGAGTAATTTATAATCCTTTGGGTATATACCCAGTAGTGGGATGGCTGGGTCATATGGTACATCTAGTTCTAGATCCTTGAGGAATCGCCATACTGTTTTCCATAATGGTTGAACTAGTTTACAATCCCACCAACAGTGTAAAAGTGTTCCTATTTCTCCACATCCTCTCCAACACCTGTTGTTTCCTGACTTCTTAATGATTGCCATTCTAACTGGTGTGAGATGGTATCTCATTGTGGTTTTGATTTGCATTTCTCTGATGGCCAGTGATGATGAGCATTTTTTCATGTGTCTGTTGGCTGTATGGATATCTTCTTTTGAGAAATGTCTGTTCATATCCTTTCCCCACTTTTTGATGGGGTTGTTTGTTTTTTTCTTGTATATTTGTTTGAGTTCTTTGTAGATTCTGGATATTAGCCCTTTGTCAGATGAGTAGGTTGCAAAAATTTTTTCCCATTCTGTAGGTTGCCTGTTCACTCTGATGGTAGTTTCTTTAGCTGTGCAAAAGCTCTTTAGTTTAATTAGATCCCATGTGTCAATTTTGCTTTTGCTGCCGTTGCTTTTGGTGTTTTAGACATGAAGTCCTTGCCCATGCCTAGGTCCTGAATGGTACTACCTAGATTTTCTTCTAGGGTTTTTATGGTATTAGGTCTAACATTTAAGTCTCTAATCCATCTTGAATTAATCTTTGTATAAGGGGTAAGGAAAGGATCCAGTTTCAGCTTTCTACTTATGGCTAGCCAATTTTCCCAGCACCATTTATTAAATAGGGAATCCTTTCCCCATTTCTTGTTTCTCTCAGGTTTGTCAAAGATCAGATAGCTGTAGATGTGTGGTATTATTTCTGAGGACTCTGTTCTGTTCCATTGGTCTATATCTCTGTTGTGGTACCAGTACCATGCTGTTTTGGTTACTGTAGCCTTGTAGTATAGTTTGAAGTCAGGTAGTGTGACGCCTCCAGCTTTGTCCTTTTGACTTAGGATTGTCTTGGCAATGCGGGCTCTTTTTTGGTTCCATATGAACTTTAAAGCCGTTTTTTTCAATTCTGTGAAGAAAGTCATTGGTAGCTTGATGGGGATGGCATTGAATCTATAAATCACCTTGGGCAGTATGGCCATTTTCACGATATTGATTCTTCCTATCCATGAGCATGGTATGTTCTTCCATTTGTTTGTGTCCTCTTTGATTTCACTGAGCAGTGGTTTGTAGTTCTCCTTGAAGAGGTCCTTGACATCCCTTGTAAGCTGGATTCCTAGGTATTTTATTCTCTTTGAAGCAATTGTGAATGGAAGTTCATTCCTGATTTGGCTCTCTGCTTGTCTGTTACTGGTGTATAAGAATGCTTGTGATTTTTGCACATTAATTTTGTATCCTGAGACTTTGCTGAAGTTGCTTATCAGCTTAAGCAGATTTTGGGCTGAGACAATGGGGTTTTCTAAATATACAATCATGTCATCTGCAAACAGGGACAATTTGACTTCTTCTTTTCCTAACTGGATACCCTTGATTTCTTTCTCTTGCCTGATTGCCCTAGCCAGAACTTCCAACACTATGTTGAATAGGAGTGGTGAGAGAGGGCATCCCTGTCTTGTGCCAGTTTTCAAAGGGAATTTTTCCAGTTTTTGCCCATTCAGTATGATATTAGCTGTGGGTTTGTCATAAATAGCTCTTATTATTTTGAGGTACGTTCCATCAATACCAATTTATTGAGCGTTTTTAGCATAAAGGGCTGTTGAATTTTGTCAAAAGCCTTTTCTGCATCTATTGAGATAATCATGTGGTTCTTGTCTTTGGTTCTGTTTATATGCTGGATTACGTTTATTGATTTGCGAATGTTGAACCAGCCTTGCATCCCAGGGATGAAGCCCACTTGATCATGGTGGATAAGTTTTTGATGTGCTGCTGAATCCGGTTTGCCAGTATTTTATTGAGGATTTTTGCATCGATGTTCATCAGGGATATTGGTCTAAAATCTCTCTTTTTGTTGTGTCTCTGCCAGGCTTTGGTATCAGGATGATGTTGGCCTCATAAAAAGAGTTAGGGAGGATTCCCTCTTTTTCTATTGATTGGAATAGTTTCAGAAGGAATGGTACCAGCTCCTCCTTGTACCTCTGGTAGAATTCAGCTGTGAATCCATCTGGTCCTGGACTTTTTTTGGTGGGTAGGCTATTAATTGTTGCCTCAATTTCAGAGCCTGCTATTGGTCTATTCAGGGATTCAACTTCTTCCTGGTTTAGTCTTGGGAGAGTGTAAGTGTCCAGGAAATTATCCATTTCTTCTAGATTTTCCAGTTGATTTGCGTAGAGGCATTTATAGTATTCTCTGATGGTTGTTTGTATTTCTGTGGGGTCGGTGGTGATATCCCCTTTATCATTTTTTATTGCGTCTATTTGATTCCTCTCTCTTTTCTTCTTTATTAGTCTAGCTAGCGGTCTGTCAATTTTGTTGATCTTTTCAAAAAACCAACTCCTGGATTCATTGATTTTTTGGAGGGTTTTTTGTGTCTCTATCTCCTTCAGTTCTGCTCTGATCTTAGTTATTTCTTGCCTTCTGCTAGCTTTTGAATGTGTTTGCTCTTGCCTCTCTAGTTCTTTTAATTGTGATGTTAGAGTGTCAATTTTAGATCTCTCCTGCTTTCTCTTGTGGGCATTTAGTGCTATAAATTTCCCTCTACACACTGCTTTAAATGTGTCCCAGATTCTGGTATGTTGTATCTTTGTTCTCATTGGTTTCAAAGAACATCTTTATTTCTGCTTTCATTTCGTTATGTACCCAGTAGTCATTCAGGAGCAGGTGTTCAGTTTCCATGTAGTTGAGCGGTTTTGATTGAGTTTCTTAGTCCTGAGTTCTAGTTTGATTGCACTGTGGTCTGAGAGACAGTTTGTTATAATTTCTGTTCTTGTACATTTGCTGAGGAGTGCTTTACTTCCAATTATGTGGTCAATTTTGGAATACGTGCGATGTGGTGCTGAGAAGAATGTATATTCTGTTGATTTGGGGTGGAGAGTTCTATAGATGTCTATTAGGTCCGCTTGGTGCAGAGATGAGTTCAATTCCTGGATATCCTTGTTAACTTTCTGTCTCGTTGATCTGTCTAATGTTGACAGTGGAGTGTTGAAGTCTCCCATTATTATTGTATGGGAGTCTAAGTCTCTTTGTAGGTCTCTAAGGACTTGCTTTATGAATCTGGGTGCTCCTGTATTGGGTGCATAGATATTTAGGAGAGTTAGCTCTTCCTGTTGAATTGATCCCTTTACCATGATGTAATGGCCTTCTTTGTCTCTTTTGATCTTTGATGGTTTAAAGTCTGTTTTATCAGAGACTAGGATTGCAACTCCTGCTTTTTTTTGTTCTCAATTTGCTTGGTAGATCTTCCTCCATCCCTTTATTTTGAGCCTATGTATGTCTCTGCATGTGAGATGGGTCTCCTGAATACAGCAGACTGATGGGTCTTGACTCTTGATCCAGTTTGCCAGTCTGTGTCTTTTAATTGGAGCATTTAGTCCATTGACATTTAAGGTTAATATTGTTATGTGTGAACTTGATCCTGTCATTATGATATTAACTGGTTATTTTGCTCGTTAGTTGATGCAGTTTCTTCCTAGCCTTGATGGTCTTTACATTTTGGCATGTTTTTGCAATGGCTGGTACCGCTTGTTCCTTTCCATGTTTAGGGCTTCCTTCAGGGTCTCTTGTAAGGCAGGCCTGGTGGTGACAAAATCTCTAAGCATTTGCTTATCTGTAAAGGATTTTATTTCTCCTTCACTGATGAAGCTTAGTTTGGCTGGATATGAAATTCTGGGTTTAAAATTCTTTTCTTTAAGAACGTTGAATATTGGCCCCCACTCTCTTCTGGCTTGTAGAGTTTCTGCCGAGAGGTCTGCTGTTATTCTGATGGGCTTCCCTTTGTGGGTAACCCGACCTTTCTCTCTGGCTGCCCTTAAGATTTTTTCCTTCATTTCAACTTTGGTGAATCTGGCAATTATGTGTCTTGGAGTTGCTCTTCTGGAGGAGTATCTTTGTGGCGTTCTCTGTATTTCCTGAATTTGAATGTTGGCCTGCCCTACTAGGTTGGGGAAGTTCTCCTGGATGATATCCTGAAGAGTGTTTTCCAACTTGGTTCCATTTTCCCCCTCACTTTCAGGCACCCCAATCAGACGTAGATTTGGTCTTTTTACATAATCCCATACTTCTTGCAGGCTTTGTTCATTTCTTTTTCTTCTTTTTTCTTTTGGTTTCTCTTCTCGCTTCATTTCATTCATTGATCCTCAATCGCTGATACTCTTTCTTCCAGTTGATCGAGTCGGTTACTGAAGCTTGTGCATTTGTCACGTATTTCTCGTGTCATGGTTTTCATCTCTGTCATTTCGTTTATGATCTTCTCTGCATTAATTAATCTAGCTGTCAATTCTTCCACTTTTTTTTCAAGATTTTTAGTTTCTTTGCGCTGGGTACGTAATTCCTCCTTTAGCTCTGAGAGGTTTGATGGACTGAAGCCTTCTTCTCTCATCTCGTCAAAGTCATTCTCTGACCAGCTTTGATCCGTTGCTGGCGATGGGCTGCGCTCCTTTGCAGGGGGAGATGCGCTCTTATTTTTTGAATTTCCAGCTTTTCTGCCCTGCTTCTTCCCCATCTTTGTGGTTTTATCTGTCTCTGGACTTTGATGATGGTGACATACGGATGGGGTTTTGGTATAGGTGTCCTTCCTGTTTGATAGTTTTCCGTCTGACAGTCAGAAGGACTGTCTGTTGGTCTGTTGGAGATTGCTTGAGGTCCACTCCAGACCCTGTTTGCCTGGGTATCAGCAGCAGAGGTTGCCGAAGATAGAATATTGCTGAACAGCGAGTGTACCTGTCTGATTCTTTCTTTGGAAGTTTCCTCTCAGGGGTGACGCCACCCTGTGAGGTGTGGGGTGTCAGACTGCCCCTAGTGGGGGATGTCTCCCAGCTGGGCTACTCAGGGGTCAGGGACCCACCTGAGCAGGCAGTCTGTCCGTTCTCGGATCTCAACCTCCGCGTTAGGAGATCCACGGCTCTCCCCAAAGCTGTCAGACAGAGTCGTTCGCGTCTGCACCGCCCCCGCTCTTTCCCCTAATGGACTGCAGCTGTGCGCTGTCCGCAGAGGTAGAGTCTACAGAGACAGGCAGGCTTCCTTGAGCTGCTGTGAGCTCCACCCAGTTTGAGCTTCCCAGCGGTTTTGTTTACCTACTTAAGCCTCAGCAATGGCGGGCGCCCCTCCCCCAGCCTCGCTGCTGCCTTGCGGGTAGATCGCTGCAGAAGGCTGTGTTAGCAGTGAGGGAGGCTCCGTGGGCGTGGGACCCTCCCGGCCAGGTGTGGGATATATTCTCCTGGTGTGCCTGTTTCCTTAAAGCGCAGTATTGGGGTGGGAGTTACCCGATTTTCCAGGTGTTGTGTGTCTCAGTTCCCCTGGCTAGGAAAACGGATTTCCTTCCCCCTTGCGCTTCCAGGTGAGGCGATGCCTCGCCCTGCTTCAGCTCACGCTGGTCAGGCTGCAGCAGCTGACCAGCACCGATTGTCCGGCACTCCCTAGCGAGATGACCCCAGTACCTCAGTTGAAAACGCAGAAATCACCGGTCTTCTGTGTCGCTCGCGCTGGGAGTTGGAGACTGGAGCTGCTCCTATTCGGCCATCTTGCTCCGCCTCTGACCCATATAGTGATTCTTAAGGCCTGGTCAGTGCCACTCAGAATCCCTAGGATCCCATTCTAAATCTGCTGAACCCAGACAGATCCTCAGGACAGGACTCAGGAATCTGCATGTTTAATATGCTTTCTAGTAATTCTGTGTCTCCTGAAGTTTGAGGATCACTAGTGTGATGGAAGCCACTCCCATCTTATTGATAAATTATAAATCATTTTATGCATATTCAAGAGCAGAGGAGATAAATAATGTATCTTCATGAAGTTGCCACTCAGCCTAACAATGATCAAAATAGGGCTAACATGGTTCACCCACTCTCTCTGACCCCCATCTTGGGTCATTTTAAGCAAATCTCAGTTAATTTATCATTTCATCTCTAAATGTTCCTAAAACCACCCCCCACCAAATACGTCCACAGCATACACCCTGAAAACCGTAAACACCTTCTAAGAGGGATTCTGCAGATGTAATGAAGATTGGGAACCTAAAGACAGGGAGATTATTCTGGGTTATTTGGGTGGGCCCAATCTACGAGCCCCTAAAGGCAGACAGCTGTCTCCAATTGGAAGAAGAGGAGGAAGGCAGGAGAGAAGTGCAGCACGAGGGGAAGTTGGAGGGATGCTGTGTGTGGGGAAGGTTTGCTGAGTTGCTGCTGGCTCTGAGTTGGAGGGGCCAATCTCAGAGCCAGAGGAGGCCTCAAAGGGCTAAGGGTGCCAGGAAGCGGGCAACTCAGACCGACCAGAGACTGGATTCAGCCAACAACTTGAATGGCTCTAAACTGGATTCTCCCCTGGAGCTTTCAGAAGGGAACACAACCCTGCTGATGGCTTAACTGTGGCCTTGTGAGGCTGTAAGCAGAGGCCCTGCTGAGCCATGCTGTGCCTGCACTTCTGACCTATAGCACTGTGAGATAACAAGCGAGTGGCTGGGTGTGGTGGCTCATGCCTATAATCCCAGCACTTTGGGAGGCCGAGGTGGGCGGATCATTTGAGGTCAGGAGTTCGAGACCAGCCTGACCAATATGGTGAAACCCTGTCTCTACTCAAAATACAAAAATTAGCCAGGCATGGTGGCGCGTGTTTGTAATCCCAGCTACTCAAGAGACTGAGGCAGGAGAATTGTTTGAACCCCGAGGTGGAGGTTGCAGTGAACTGTGCCACTGCATTCCAGCCTGGGTGACAGAGTGAGACTCCGCCTAAAAAAACAAACACAAGTGGGTGCTGTTTTAAGCTGCTAAAATTATGGCCATTTGTTATGATTTCAATGGAAAACTAATACATTTGGTGTCATGGAATATCCAGCCAGTATGCAAATCCGTCCTATTGTCTAAAACATGCTTTTATCTAGTTGATTTGTTTGAATTGGCATCTAAACAAGGTCCACACATCTAATTTGGTCGACGTTTCTGAAGCTTCTTTTGATCTATAAGTGGCTCCTTCTGTCTTTTCTCCCTCCTAGCAATTTATTTGTGGAAGGAGCCAGGTCGTTTTGAACTGAAGAATTGCTCATATTTTGGATTTTTCCATTTATCAACCTGTGGTGTAGTTTAAGAGGTTCTTTTGTCTTCTGTGTTTCCTTATAAGCCGGCAGTAGATTTAGCAGCTCGTTTAGATCCAGGTCTGATTTTTTGATGATTGGTAATTGTGCACACCTCCCCATTGTATTACATTGGGAAGCACCTGGTTGTTTCTTCCTTTGTGATATTAGGGTTAATCCATCCAATGTATGGTTTCCCATCAGTTTTTATGCCTAATAGTTTCTTCAGTCATTGATGATTATTGCCTAGAACTATTTCTTCATTAGGGTTTGCAGAGTGGTGAAATCCTGATATTCTAAATCTGTCATTTCTTTTTCATGTATGAGCTGGAATCTTCTAAAATGCACCAACCCTTCGGGTATAGTTCATACAGGAAAGCTAGAGTAGCTGCTTGATTCTGCAAAGCTGCTGAAGACAGACAGGTCTGGGTTCTGATCCTGCTTCTGCTATGTACTTGCTAGCTTACCTTGAGCAGGTGATTGTACAGCTTTGATGCTCAGGTGCCTTATCATAAAATTGAGACAGCATTGCAGGGTGTTTATGAGAATTCTGTAAATAACTTCATGTAAAAGCCTGGTACCTGCTGCAGAGTAAATGTCCACCCAATGTCTGCCATGTCAGCAAAGCCCTCCTAGGATGGCTTCAGGATCCAGTGCCCATGGGGATCTTCCAGGGACATGCTCCATCCACCTCGTCCAGGGGAGCCTCGCTCCTGGTGCATTTGCCTCTTGGAGGACCATCCTTCCTTATCGGCCTCTCCAGGCCTTTCCTGGCTCTTCCGACCAGCTTCTCGGGGGCAGCCCTGAGGCTCTTGTGAATGTCTCCCTAGAGCCTGCAGTGTGCAGTGGGTTTTACGTTCCACTGTGAGCATTTTCAGCTGGGAGGAGCAGAAGCGCAAGTGGCCCAGTAGGAGTGGGTGGCCTGTTTGTCCTTCCAACCTGGCTGTTAACTGGCTGTGTGGCAGGTAGCTGCAGCACAGCTAAGGGATGACAGAGGTCCTGAGGCCCCTTCCAGTCCCAGCACTCCCTCCTCATCCATATCACAAGCTCAGTGAGTGGGCTGGGAGTTCGCCTGCCTCTGTTACTTCCCACAGGCCGCCCGGTGGAACATTCTCCACTCTCAGGACTCTCCTACAAGGCTTGTTGTTCCTCTAGCCTGGCCAGGCTGAGTGACTGTCTCTCTAATGGCTGTGACCCTCTCAGGCCTGTTCTGCATAATCAGAGTAAATTGGAGGCTAAAATATTTGTCTGGCCAATTCTGATCAAAAATGCCCCTTGCTTTGATCTTTCAGTCAAAACAAGGTCTTCTCCCCGAATTCTGACGATACTGACCTTGAGCCACTTGTTCAGCTCAGAAAGCAGGATTCTCAGGGCTCATTAAGGCCCTTTTTCAGCCACGCAACCCCGAGAGGCCCCGGGCTTTGTGCTTTTGCTTCTGTAATGGAAATAGTTATTGGCAAGTGCGGAGTTTGGCCTGGAAACCCAGACGTCAGTGGTGCCAAACCGCTACCTGCCTTCTGTCTGCACATTCAGGATTTGGGTTGAACACCCCATAAAGGGACACCCAGAGCAAGGGGTCACTGAGAGGAGGGGTAGGCACCTGAGTGACAACACTCTCTGGAGAGATTATGGGGATCAAGCAATCTTTTCTTTCAATTTTCCTGCAAAGGAAATTAACTCAGGAGTTTCAGCAGCTGGGCTCAGCTCCGTAAGTGGCTGGTCTCAGTTGACGGTGCTGAGAGAGGCCCACCTTACCTTAACCCTGCCCTTTTGCTTGTGCTAAGTGGGGCATCCTACAAAACTGTGATTGTAAAATCAGAGGCATGGGCATATGCTGGATAATCTTTCCTGCTTCTACCAAAGGGCAGTGAAAAACCACTGAAGATCAATACAATTTTTTTTATCATGAGTGTTATTTTTCAATTGTCTCAGGACTGTTGGATAGGACATCGATTGTTGTTGCTTTATCATCTGCCAACAATCCCTTCAACTGGATTGCCTGGTCCTGCAACGCTGGTGACCAGAACTACTTCCACTCACCCTTACTCCAGCCATTGGGGTGGGCACCTGACCAGGGCAGGCCAAGTGCAGTTATCCCACCCCCTGGACCCCATGATTGGTTCTGAGACGGGCGCTGGCCTGACCCAGGCCAATCAGAATCATTCAGTGGGCTTCTGGGCCTCTCGGTTTCCACTGGGCTGTGGAGGTGGTTTGATGTAAGATTGAGCTATGCCCCTGTTGGGACTCAGAAAACAATACCTCAGAATAAAGGCTTCAGCAGCAGCCTCAGAAGCAAGAGTTTTTCTCTATCTCCTGCCCTCTTGTCTCTTAGTTTCATTGTTTCTCAAGGACAGTCATAGAAACTAGAATCCCTCTTCCCCAGGGCAGGTCACAGAAACCAGAACTCCTTTGTCCCAAAGCCAGGTGCAAAACCTAAAAGTATTACTCGAACTTTCCCCTGCTTTTCTGTGTAAAACTGGCCATAAAGAAATTATCTGACCTACCTTGTTTGAGTGTAGGTCATAAGGCCCCTTTCCAGAGAGGGTCCTGCCCCACATCCAGAAGGAGGGAATGTGTGCTCACAGAGGCCAGGAAGAATCTAGACAGGCAAGCCTTGTGGGTTTCCCTGCTCCATCCACCTCGTCCAGGGGAGCCTCGCTCCTGGTGCATTTGCCTCTTGGAGGACCATCCTTCCTTATCGGCCTCTCCAGGCCTTTCCTGGCTCTTCCGACCAGCTTCTCGGGGGCAGCCCTGAGGCTCTTGTGAATGTCTCCCTAGAGCCTGCAGTGTGCAGTGGGTTTTACGTTCCACTGTGAGCATTTTCAGCTGGGAGGAGCAGAAGCGCAAGTGGCCCAGTAGGAGTCACTGTTCGAATTGGATCTACCCTTTCTGTCCAATCATATTTCCCCACATCTGTCCATACTTTGTTGAACCTAAGCATAAAAATGGACCATCTCCTCTCTATCTTTGAGTCTTCATTCTGAAGGCCCCCCTGTTATGTAAAACTATGACCAAGTAACTCTGTATGCCCTTTCTCCTATCAATCTGCCTCTTGTTAGTGATTTTCAGGGAAAGTTCAGACTGTAAAGGGGGGGATTTCCCTTGACCCCCATACCCCCTTCTCCATTGTCCCCACCGTACAAAGGGAGCCATCTGCAGCCAGAGAGGTCAGAAGGAAGCTGAGTCAAAACATGGTGATAAGTCACTGGGGCTAGCTGTAACTCCCCTAGTTACAGGAGTTGAGTTTTTTTGGGTCTATGTCACTTGCAAGTAAGTGAGTTTTGACTCAGATAGGGGTTATAAATCCAGACCTGTATTCAAATTCCAGTCCCCTACCCATTTACTGGCTGTGTGAACCTGGGCAACTTGCTTGACTTCTTTGAACATGTTTCCTTGTCTGTCAATGGTGAAAATAGTGCCTCACAGGGTTGCTGTACAGAGTGAATAAGATAATATAATAGATAGTAAGTGCCCAGGGCAGCAGCTGGCACACAGTAGGTACTCAAGAAGTATTTATTGAGTACATAAAGTAGTATTTGTTGGATTAATCTGAGGAATGTTTTAATTCAGAGATTAACATTTTCTTCTCCAAGGAGATCAGGAATACTATTGGTGCATAGTACATAGGTGGGCTAGGGCCACCAGCAGCCATGAAGTTAATAGCATGCAACTCTTCTTAGATCATTAATTTTTTTTTTTTTTTTTCCAGTTGGGGTCTCACTGTGTCACCCAGGCTAGAGTGCAGCAGCATGATCATAGCTCACCATAATCTCCAGCGTCTGAGTTCCAGTGATCCTCCTGCTTCTGCCACAGAGCAGCTGGGACTACAGGCATGCACCACTCTGCCTAGTTAATGTTTAGGTGGTTTTTTGTTTGTTTTTTCTTTCTTTTTTTTTTTTTTTTTGTAGATTTGGGAGTCTTGCTACGTCACCCAGGCTGGTCTTGAACTCCTGGCCTCAAGTGATTCTCTCACCTTGGCCTCCCAAAGCACTGGGGTTACAGGTGTGAGCCACCATGCCTGACCAAGTTAATTGATTTAATACATTTTCTATTAAAAGAAAATAGACCTATCATGGAGTAGAATATAAATACAAGACTCAAAACACTCTGCATGGAGAATGACGCTGTCCTTTTCTGCCAGGTGTGCTCTGATGCAGGGTTTTCCAGGTGCTGGAGAGGAGCCCTGTGGCCTAGGAGCTAGAAACAGTGGCTCCAGTCTGCCTCAGTGACTCTGTAAGGTCTCAGGAAGCCATTTCAACTCTCTCATTTTTTATTCCTCATCCAAAAAATTAATATATTTGTCGTCAAAATTTTCTCTGAGTTCGCACCAGTTCTAACATCCCATCTTACTACGTGTTAGTGAATTCCTTGTTAGTGAGTGTTAAAGAGGGGACTGAATGAATTAGTTATAGGGTTTAACTAGTTTAATTCTAGGTCTAATTTTGTGATTCTGCTCTGAGCTTTCCTCATGTATAATGTAATAATTTATGGTTAAGACAGACATTTTCCAGAAGTATAGTATGTCTAAATTTTTATATTAAGTACATATGAATTATATAATTTTATATAAATTTTATATTAATAATTGAATTATATTCATTCAGTATTAATTTTTAATACTGTATCATATGTAATAATATTGGCCACAATCACTTTTGCACCATCCTAATACATATATGTCATAATGCTGTATCATTAATACTATATTATATAATAATACAATATCTAATCAAACACTGATTTTAATACAAATTATATGTATTAATTTGACAATGTGTTTAAAGCCAAAAGAAAGTTGGTTGGGCATAAACCTAAGCAGGGCACTTCTCTGGGAATTTATAGGGAGATGAGAGTTTTCTTAAACATGGAAGGTCAGTGTAAAGCTTTGCCTGGTAGGGTTGGAAGGAGAGAAGAGGGCTGTGACAGAGACGTTTATGCTTGCCAAATATCTTCCACTCTTCCCAGCCTCCTCTGAGGTTGGGCAAGGCCATGTGTCTAGCTGCAACCATTCAACTGTGAGTGGAAGTGACAGGTGTCACTTTCAAGCTGAGGTCAGAAGAAACTCCTGAGAGATCCCTGGCTGTCTTCTTCCCCTGCCTTAGGGACGGTAGAAGTATGTTTTGAGATGGTGGAGATGCAAGGTGTAAACCACAAACATCTTTGAGACACTGCTTACGGGGAACTGTCAGATGCATGTGCCAGACTAACTTTGTTGTTTACATTTTAAATGATAAATATATAAACTTTTAATTCCAAGTCAAATTAACTTTTAATATATGCATGCACATTTTTAAAGTTTTCTTTGTGAATGTATTCAATTTTTTTTTTGAGACGGATTCTCACTCTGTTGCCCAAGCTGGAGTGCAGTGGCACGCTCTTGGCTCACTGCAACCTCTGCCTCCTGAATTCAAGTGATTCTCCTGCCTCAGCCTCCTAAGTAGCTGGGATTACAGGCGCATGCTACCATGCCCAGCTATTTTTTGTATTTTTAGTAGAGATGGGGTTTCACCATGTTGGTCAGGCTGGTCTCGAACTCCTAACCTTGTGATCCGCCTGCCTCAGCCTCCCAAAGTTGCATTAGCAGTCCAAATTATTGATATATAATGGCAGTAAAAGAAAAAATATTAATTAATTGAGTTTAGATCAGAGTAACTGATTCAAGTTTTTATTTCAAGGCTTACTGTGTGTTTTGCACCACATTTTAACATGTGATTTTGTATTACAAAACAATAATCATTAAAATATGGTTAGTTGGTTAAATTTCCCTACATAATCATATGCAAATAATTTCTGGGAGTAATCCCATGGAAATCCACTGTATAAACAAGATAACAATTACAATTCCCTAAGAAAATTGAATAAAAATTTAAAACATTCTTTAATCCTATGGAGAACAAAGTAGGTATTAAATTCAGGAATCATGACAAGTGACCGTGAAAGCTCAATCTATGATTCTTTTTCAATAAATTATGTACCTTTGTTCTAATTAATTAAATAAGGCCAATTCTTTCCCACTTTGGTTTTAACAGGAAAATGTTGAGGATGCTTTAATTGTATATCATGCTGTCTTTCTTTTTTTTTTTTTTTTGAGACGGAGTCTGGCTCTGTCTCCCAGGCTGGAGTGCAGTGGCCGGATCTCAGCTCACTGCAAGCTCCGCCTTCCGGGTTTACACCATTCTCCTGCCTCAGTCTCCCGAGTAGCTGGGACTACAGGCGCCCGCCACCTCGCCCGGCTAGTTTTTTGTATTTTTAGTAGAGACGGGGTTTCACCGTGTTAGCCAGGATGGTCTCGATCTCCTGACCTCGTGATCCGCCCGTCTCGGCCTCCCAAAGCGCTGGGATGACAGGCTTGAGCCACCGCGCCCGGCCCTCATGCTGTCTTTCTTCACCTGGAGGTGTTGCCTATGTGTCAGCTGACTTCCAATATGTCTTTTCCTCCTTCACATCTTGGTCTTTTTCATCTAGGCATGTCAATAAGGACAAAGCGTCCATAAAAGTGTGATCTTTGAGAAAATAGCAACTTTCACTTAGAAATAATCTGGTGTGTTACATCGCTGAGATTTTGGGGTAGTTATTACCACAGCATAACCGAACCTATGCTAGCTGATGATGGACTCATGCTTATTGTTACTCTTTCCGGCCACAGATCAAACTGTTGACTCGCTAGCTGCAAACAGCTAGAACCAAGAGAAAAGCTGAATTTCTGCCTGACCTTCCCCACATCTATATAAAGACTCTTCTCAGGCTAGGCGTGGTGGCTCACACCTGTAATTCCAGCACTTTGGGAGGCCGAGGTGGGCGGATCACCTGAGATCAGGAGTTTGAGACCAGCCTGGCCAACATAATGAAACCCCGTCTTTACTAAAAACACAAAAATTAGCTGGGCATGGTAGTGGGCGCCTGTAACCCCAGTTACAGGGGGCTGAGGCACAAGAATTGCTTAAACCCAAGAGGCGGAGGTTGCAGTGAGCCAAGATTGCACCACTGCACTCCAGCCTGGGCAACAGAGCAAGACTCTGTCTAAAAAAAAAAACAAACAAAAAACTCTTCTCTTTCTTCCTTTCATTGCTTTTCTCCTCCACTTCCCAATCTTAAATATGTTAATTCCCTGACTTTTCTGGCTCTCTCCTCTGCTCTTATAGAACACTGGACATTTAATATGGTTTGGCTGTGTCCTCACCAAAATCTCATCTTGAATTGTAGCCCCCATAGTTTCCACGTGTTGTGGGAGGGACCCAGTGGGAGGTAATTGAATCACAAGGGTGGGTCTTTCCCATGCTGTTCTTATGATAGTGAATAAGTCTCATGAGATCTGATTGTTTTACAAAGGGGAGTTCCCTTACACAAACTTTCTTGCTTGCCACCATGTAAAACACGACTTTGTTCCTCGTTCACCTTCAGCCATGTTTGTGAGGCCTCCCCAGCCAGGTGAAACTGTGAGTCAATTAAACCTCTTTCCTTTCTGAATTACCCAGTGTCAGGTATGTTTTTATTAGCAGCATGAAAACAGACTAATAAAACATGTATCTCTTATGGCCCTGATTACACTACATTGTAATTTTTGATTATACCCCTCTCTCCCAAGTTGGACCATGTCTTGGTCTGCTTGGTCTGCTGTAACAAAATACCTTAGACTGGGTGGCTTATAAACAACAGAAATTTATTCTCACAGTTCTGGAGATTGGGACATCCAAGATTAAGGTGCTGGTGATTCCGTGTCTGGCGAGGGCCTGCTTTCTTCATAGACAGACGTCTTTTCACTACAACCTCGCAGGGCGGAAGGGGCAAACAGGCTCCCATGAGCCTCTTCCCTAAGGGCACTCATTCCATCATGAGGGGTCTACCCTCATGACCTGACCACCTTCCAAAAGGCTCACCTCCTTATACCATCATTTTGGGGGCTAGGATTTCAACATATACATTTTGGGGTGACGCAAACATTCAGTCCATAGCAGACCACAAGATTTTCATGGGCGGGGACTGAATCTAATTCTCCTTCCTGTGCCCGCATGTAGCATGCTCCTGGGGAGGGAGTAAGGATATGAGCATTTCCTGTGATACTCTTACTTCCTCACTTCCTGGTTTTGGCTTCTGTGAGGCTCTCTGCTTGTTCCTCCCTCCATGCTCATGAGCAGAAGAGACACTGCTGGGGTAGATGCAGAGAACAGAAAGCGCCAGGCTGCAGTGCAACAGGTGAATGGATGGGGAGGGCCAGCCTACCCCAGACCTCCGACCACCCAGGAGCCATGTGGGATGTGCAGTGAGAACAACTTGGGAAGATGCTCAGTTACAACAGAAGCTTCACCGCTGTGGTGTCATTTCCGGGGGTTGTGAGACGGACTTAGAAGGAATCCAAGATGAGTTTTCCATTAGAAGAATTGTCTTTGGTGACTTGGGAGAAGGTTTAGTCCAGCATCGAACAAGATTTTTCTTTTCTCCTAATTAATTTATTTCCTGCCAAAGAAATTGACCGTGTTCCTTTAAACAGCACCAACCCCAAAGCAAAGTGTCCCTGGAGGGAGTCATGGGATCAATTTTCCAGCCGAGACTATGCAGCCTGGCTATACAGGCTTCAGGCTTTTAATTTGCTTATACATAGAGTAGCCTGAGCTCTATACATCACCAAATCAATGCAAATCAGTTTACTTGAAGCTGGTTCAATTTTAAAAGAATTTCATTAACCAGCAATAAAAGGCCCAGGTTAATATAATTACTATAGGATCCCAAGCTCATCAGGAAGGATTCCTTTTCTATAATGATCTTAACATTTATATTATGGCATTTTCTAAGGAAAACAAAAAAGCATGCTAGAGGGAGATGCTGAAAATAATGCTTTTTACTCATGGAATTCAGTGTTGGAACTACCATTAAACAAACTTCTTTTCCCAAATGTCAAAGACCTTGGGGAGGAAATGTATTCATTTAAACATCCATATGTGAATGTCTATAGATACACACCCCTAGACACATGTTCACTGCATTATCTAATCCACACAGGATAGTAACCACTCAAAGGCAGAAGAGACCTTAGTGGCATTTAATACAATCGCTTAATTTTACAGAAGAAACGGATGCTCAGAGACCATAACTGGTGATCAGAGGTCAGCCATCTGGTTAGAAGGCCTGGAAAGCAGAACTTCATTCCCCTCTCCCTTACTCCCCACTGGTGGCCATGCCTACTTCACAGCAGGTGGTCAGAGGTGCAGTGGGAAATTACCTCCCTGAAAGTGCTTTTAATAAAAAAGAAGGAAATTCTGTAATATGCAACAACTTGAATGAACCTGGAGGACATTATGCTAAGTGAAAGAAGTCAGACACAGAGGGGCAAGTGCCTCCTCATTCCACTTCTATGAGGTATCTAAAGTGGCCAAACTCATAGATGCAGAAAGCAGGATGGTGGTGGCCAGGGGCTGGGGGCAGGGGGAAATGGGGCATTTGCTAATTGATGGGCATAAAGTTCTAGTTAAGCAAGATAAATCCTTCTCGAGACCTGCTGCATGACATTGTGCCTACGGTCGATGACACCGTATAAAACACAGATTTGCTAAGGGGGTACATCTCATGTTGAATGTCCTTACTACAGTAAGATAAAATTTAAAAAAATTGTAAAGGGCCATTTGGAGGTAAGACATTGTATATTTTTATATGGAGAAGTGGGCCATCTCCTTTGGTGACTTGGAAAAAGGGTTAGTTCAGCATTGAACGTGGCTTTTCTTTTCTCCTGATGAATTTATTTTCTGCTGGAGAAGTTAAATGTGTGTCTTTAAACAGCTCAAGCAAAGTGCCTCTGGAGGGAACTGTTCTAAAGGGAACTTTAATTCCATCCCACCAAGATTTCACCCCAGTGTTAACCCCCATACTAACTCCATCTCCTGGAAAAATGTTAATCTGATTTGTCTCAGACTTGAGTTCCTAGTGGGCTCTTATTGACTTTGAGGTGGGATTGGTGGCTGTAAAGGTCAGCACCCTGCACCATGCTCCCACACTTTCTAGATCCTGTCCCATATAGTAATAGTAAGCCCGCCACATTCCCTGGGTGGCCCACTCACATTGTCTTTCTGTGTTTCCTCCTCTCCTGACCATATGACTTGGTGGCCAAGGCAACCTGGAGTCACCCTGCATGCAGCCCACTCATCTTTGATCAGAAGACAAGAGAACAGGAACTGAATAAAGGGCCTAAGCCTCAGGGTCAAGCTCTAATTCAGCTTTTACCGAAGAGCCCTGGATTAGGAATATCAAAACCTTGCCCCATAATCATAGAGCAGGTCCTTTGTTTCCACCTGCTTGGAAACTTGGAGGGGAAGAGGAGTGAGGGGAGCAGGAGCCAGTCATTCCTAGGTTTTATGATGAAAATCTAAGCCCAGCAGCCATTATCCAAAATGCCTGAGGCCAGAAGTGTTAAAGAATGCACAATGGTTCTGCGATCACTAAGCTATAGAGTGGGTCCAAACTGTTCAGTCAGAGTTGAATATCAGTGTGGCCTGAGTTAGAGAAAGTTGAATTTATATGGGGACAATATCAGATTTAACAAGGTGTATAGATTTGGTTCTTTTAGATACTTTTATACAGAGCTAGAGGGCTGGAGTCTGGACCACTGATGAGCAGACAGGGATTTGGGCTGAGTGGCCTTCCAGGGCAGCCTGTGTCGCCTGCTCACGTCAGCCTTCCTGTGCTATGGTGTGGTGGTGATGGGCCTGTGTTCTGCAGGTATTTGAATAGTTTGAAGTCCTACTCACTTCTTACTCCTCACCAGTAACAAATTCTTCCTGTTCCTTCAGAGCCGGGGCTGACCCTGGCTCCTGCCATTGCGGGTCCTGAGCTGTCTCATAATCTGCTTGAGGTCTCTTTGCTCTGCCTACACCTGTTCAATGGAAACCCCCGACATGGAATTGTCTTTGCTGCAGGGGTTCTGGCTGAGACCCCCAAAAGCGGTTCTTTTAGGAGCTTCAACATGCATCAGTAGCTTATCGATATCAGTCTGTAGCACACGTTTTAAAAGAGAAAGCAAACACCCAAAGGATATATTGGGTCATTCTGATATATCTTGAAATTTCAGTGACTTGTGTTTGCTGTTCACAGGAAGCAAGTCAAGGGTATCTGCAGCGGACACAGCACTGCAATGTGGTGGTAGCAACCCCCCCCCCCCAATGTGTACAGGTGTGGAAAATGAAGCTTTCAAGCGTGGCCTGTCTCATCCCAGACTGGCTCCCATTCTGTCTGCTGCTTATATTTTGAGTACAAGGAAAGCCCAGTGGGACTTCTTTCCTGGAAAGCCTCGCTGGGCCAGCAAGAGCAGATTTGGGATTTCAGTGGTGGAATGCATTTTTCTGGAACTCCACTGCACATTTCAGGCCATGGTAATGTTCTGCTTTAGCAAGAGCTTCTTCAGTTCTCCAGGTAAGAATGAATTTTCCCTAGGGCCAGCAAGAGTCACAGAAAGGAGTGGCTTCTCTTTCTTGAACCAACCCTTTGGAACCGTCTTGGGATGCCAGCAGTGCTCTGGAACAAACAGAGAGCGATGCTGGGCTCTGAGGTCTGCCCCAAGCAGTGGTGGAAGCCACAGAGGACAGGGTCTGGTGGAGACAGATGTGGGGGCGTGAGGAGCCCCCTGACCTGAGTTCAGCCAGCCCTTCTGTTGTGTCTGCCTTTTGCTGCCTCAACCCCCACGGCCTGGGCTAGCGCCACTCTATTTTTAGTTCACATTTCACCTTTCGGTCAGTGGGGCTGCTTTTCCTAGTTTAGGAAAACACACTGCAGCCATGGTTTCAACAGCCAGCCCCCTCACCTTCTCCAGCTCCCACTGACCTGGGTGGCGGAGAGAGGCACACAACGGGGCTGCGTGGAGACGGCCTTCTGGGGGAGTCTATGGCTTATGAGGAAGATACTCATGGCTTGGGGATTCTTCTAGTGCACGCAGTGAAATTGTTTGCCAGGACATCCCAGGACACTGTCCTCACCACAAAGGAGAATTCGGGGCAAGGGAGCCACTGGATTGCATCAGTGGCCATCCAGACTTGGTGGAGGAAGGCCGGCCTGTGGCTTTCCTGCCACTAGTGCAGGACCCATTTGAAGACCCCGAAAAGTACAGCTCACCTATGTCGTCTTCATTCTTGATGCTCTTGACCAGGATAGAGAAAGAAAAAAAAAATCCGTATGTTGAATTTCTGTTACTTATTGCTAGTATTGAGAATTTTGAAATATGGAAATGTAGCAGGAAGAAAAAGAATTCAACCCGTATGCTGCCACCTTGGTACCATTGCTGTTAGCACATCTGTGTACTTATTGCTAATCCTTTTGAGTTACATATTTTTTCACATAGTTATAATCAGATGATAAATACATAATTACAAATAGTAGTTATTAAAAGCTTATTTTTAAAAATTATTTATTTATTTATTTATTTTTATTATACTTTAAGTTCTAGGGTACATGTGCATAACGTGCAGGTTTGTTACATATGTATACTTGTGCCATGTTGGTGTGCTGCACCCATCAACTCATCAGCACCCATCAATTCGTCATTTATATCAGGTATAACTCCCAATGAAATCCCTCCCCTCTCCCCCCTCCCCATGATAGGCCCCGATGTGTGATGTTCCCCTTCCCGAGTCCAAGTGATCTCATTGTTCAGTTCCCACCTATGAGTGAGAACATGCGGTGTTTGGTTTTCTGTTCTTGTGATAGTTTGCTAAGAATGATGGTTTCCAGCTGCATCCATGTCCCTACAAAGGACGCAAACTCATCCTTTTTTATGGCTGCATAGTATTCCATGGTGTATATGTGCCACATTTTCTTAATCCAGTCTGTCACAGATGGACATTTGGGTTGATTCCAAGTCTTTGCTATTGTGAATAGTGCCGCAATAAACATACATGTGCATGTGTCTTTATAGCAGCATGATTTATAATCCTTTGGGTATATACCCAGTAGTGGGATGGCTGGGTCATATGGTACATCTAGTTCTAGATCCTTGAGGAATCACCATACTGTTTTCCATAATGGTTGAACTAGTTTACAGTCCCACCAACAGTGTAAAAGTGTTCCTATTTCTCCACATCCTCTCCAGCACCTGTTGTTTCCTGACTTTTTAATGATTGCCATTCTAACTGGTGTGAGATGGTATCTCATTGTGGTTTTGATTTGCATCGCTCTGATGGCCAGTGATGATGAGCATTTTTTCATGTGTCTGTTGGCTGTATGGATGTCTTCTTTTGAGAAATGTCTGTTCATATCCTTTGCCCACTTTTTGATGGGGTTGTTTGTTTTTTTCTTGTAAATGTGTTTGAGTTCTTTGTAGATTCTGGATATTAGCCCTTTGTCAGATGAGTAGGTTGCAAAAATTTTCTCCCATTCTGTAGGTTGCCTGTTCACTCTGATGGTAGTTTCTTTTGCTGTGCAAAAGCTCTTTAGTTTAATTAGATCCCATTTGTCAATTTTGGCTTTTGCTGCCATTGCTTTTGGTGTTTTAGACATGAAGTCCTTGCCCCTGCCTATGTCCTGAATGGTATTACCTAGGTTTTCTTCTAGGGTTTTTATGGTATTAGGTCTAACATTTAAGTCTCTAATCCATCTTGAATTAATCTTTGTATAAGGAGTAAGGAAAGGATCCAGTTTCAGCTTTCTACTTATGGCTAGCCAATTTTCCCAGCACCATTTATTAAGTAGGGAATCCTTTCCCCATTTCTTGTTTTTGTCAGGTTTGTCAAAGATCAGATGGCTGTAGATGTGTGGTATTATTTCTGAGGACTCTGTTCTGTTCCATTGCTCTATATCTCTGTTTTGGTACCAGTACCATGCTGTTTTGGTTACTGTAGCCTTGTAGTATAGTTTGAAGTCAGGTATCGTGATGCCTCCAGCTTTGTTCTTATGACTTAGGATTGTTTTGGCAATGCGGGCTCTGTTTTGGTTCCATATGAACTTTAAAGCCTTTTTTTCCAATTCTGTGAAGAAAGTCATTGGTAGCTTGATGGGGATGGCATTGAATCTATAAATGACCTTGGGCAGTATGGCCATTTTCACGATATTGATTCTTCCTATCCATGAGCATGGTATGTTCTTCCATTTGTTTGTGTCCTCTTTGATTTCACTGAGCAGTGGTTTGTAGTTCTCCTTGAAGAGGTCCTTGACATCCCTTGTAAGTTGGATTCCTAGGTATTTTATTCTCTTTGAAGCAATTGTGAATGGAAGTTCATTCCTGATTTGGCTCTCTGTTTGTCTGTTACTGGTGTATAAGAATGCTTGTGATTTTTGCACATTAATTTTGTATCCTGAGACTTTGCTGAAGTTGCTTATCAGCTTAAGGAGATTTTGGGCTGAGACAATGGGGTTTTCTAAATATACAATCATGTCATCTGCAAACAGGGACAATTTGACTTCTTCTTTTCCTAACTGGATACCCTTGTTTCTTTCTCTTGCCTGATTGCCCTAGCCAGAACTTCCAACACTATGTTGAATAGGAATGGTGAGAGAGGGCATCCCTGTCTTTTGCCAGTTTTCAAAGGGAATTTTTCCAGTTTTTGCCCATTCAGTATGATATTGGCTGTGGGTTTGTCATAAATAGCTCTTATTACTTTGAGTTACGTTCCATCAATACCGAATTTATTGAGCGTTTTTAGCATGAAGGGCTGTTGAATTTTGTCAAAAGCCTTTTCTGCATCTATTGAGATAATCATGTGGTTCTTGTCTTTGGTTCTGTTTATATGCTGGTTTACACTTATTGATTTGCAAATGTTGAACCAGCCTTGCATCCCAGGGAGGAAGCCCACTTGATCATGGTGGATAAGCTTTTTGATGTGCTGCTGAATCCGATTTGCCAGTATTTTATTGAGGATTTTTGCATCGATGTTCATCAGGGATATTGGTCTAAAATTTTCTTTTTTTGTTGTGTCTCTGACAGGCTTTGGTATCAGGATGATGTTGGCCTCATAAAATGAGTTAGGGAGGATTCCCTCTTTTTCAATTCATTGGAATAGTTTCAGAAGGAATGGCACCAGCTCCTCCTTGTACCTCTGGTAGAATTCAGCTGTGAATCCATCTGGTCCTGGACTTTTTTTGGTGGGTAGGCTATTAATTATTGCCTCAATTTCAGAGCCTGCTATTGGTCTATTCAGGGATTCAACTTCTTCCTGGTTTAGTCTTGGGAGAGTGTAAGTGTCCAGGAAATTATCCATTTCTTCTAGATTTTCTAGTTGATTTGCGTAGAGGTGTTTATAGTATTCTCTGATGATAGTTTGTATTTCTGTGGGGTACGTGGTGATATCCCCTTTATCATTTTTTATTGCGTCTATTTGATTCTTCTCTCTTTTCTTTTTTATTAGTCTTGCTAGCGGTCTGTCAATTTTATTGATTTTTTCAAAAAACCAACTCCTGGATTCATTGATTTTTTGGAGGGTTTTTGTGTCTCTATCTCCTTCAGTTCTGCTCTGATCTTAGTTATTTCTTGCCTTCTGCTAGCTTTTGAATGTATTTGCTCTTGCTTCTCCAGTTCTTTTAATTGTGATGTTAGAGTATGAATTTTAGATCTTTCCAGCTTTCTCTTGTGGGCATTTAGTGCTATAAATTTCCCTCTACACACTGCTTTAAATGTGTCCCAGAGATTCTGGTATGTTGTATCTTTGTTCTCATTGGTTTCAAAGAACATCTTTATTTCTGTCTTCATTTCGTTATGTACCCAGTAGTCATTCAGGAGCAGGTTGTTCAGTTTCCATGTAGTTGAGCGGTTTTGATTGAGTTTCTTAGTCCTGAGTTCTAGTTTGATTGCACTGTGGTCTGAGAGACAGTTTGTTATAATTTCTGTTCTTTTACATTTGCTAAGGAGTGCTTTACTTCCAACAATGTGGTCAATTTTGGAATAAGTGCGATGTGGTGCTGAGAAGAATGTATATTCTGTTGATTTGGGGTGGAGATTTCTATAGATGTCTATTAGGTCTGCTTGGTGCAGAGATGAGTTCAATTCCTGGATATCCTTGTTAACTTTCTGTCTCGTTGATCTGTCTAATGTTGACAGTGGAGTGTTGAAGTCTCCCATTATTATTGTATCGGAGTCTAAGTCTCTTTGTAAGTCTCTAAGGACTTGCTTTATGAATTTGGGTGCTCCTGTATTTGGTGTATATATATTTAGGATAGTTAGCTCTTCCTGTTGAATTGATCCCTTTGCCATTATGTAATGGCCTTCTTTGTCTCTTTTGATCTTTGATGGTTTAAAGTCTATTTTATCAGAGACTAGGATTGCAACCCCTGCTTTTTTTTGTTCTCCATTTGCTTGGTAGATCTTCCTCCATCCCTATATTTTGAGCCTATGTATGTCTCTGCATGTGAGATGGGTCTCCTGAATACAGCAGACTGATGGGTCTTGACTCTTGATCCAGTTTGCCAGTCTGTGTCTTTTAATTGGAGCATTTAGTCCATTTACATTTAAGGTTAATATGGTTATGTGTGAACTTGATCCTGCCATTATGATATTAACTGGTTATTTTGCTCGTTAGTTGATGCAGTTTCTTCCTAGCCTCGATGGTCTTTACATTTTGGCATGTTTTTGCAATGGCTGGTACCGCTTGTTCCTTTCCATGTTTAGGGCTTCCTTCAGGGTCTCTTGTAAGGCAGGCCTGGTGGTGACAAAATCTCTAAGCATTTGCTTATCTGTAAAGGATTTTATTTCTCCTTCACTGATGAAACTTAGTTTGACTGGATATGAAATTCTGGGTTGAAAATTCTTTTCTTTAAGAACTTTGAATATTGGCCCCCACTCTCTTCTGGCTTGTCGAGTTTCTGCCGAGAGGTCTGCTGTTAGTCTGATGGGCTTCCCTTTGTGGGTAACCCGACCTTTCTCTCTGGCTGCCTTTAAGATTTTTTCCTTCATTTCAACTTCGGTGAATCTGGCAATTATGTGTCTTGGAGTTGCTCTTCTCGAGGAATATCTTTGTGGTGTTCTCTGTATTTCCTGAATTTGAATGTTGGCCTGCCCTACTAGGTTGGGGAAGTTCTCCTGGATGATATCCTGAAGAGTGTTTTCCAACTTGGTTCCATTTTCCCCCTCACTTTCAGGCACCCCAATCAGACGTAGATTTGGTCTTTTTACATAATCCCATACTTCTTGCAGGCTTTGTTCATTTCTTTTTCTTCTTTTTTCTTTTGGTTTTTCTTCTTGCTTCATTTCATTCATTTGATCCTCAATCGCTGATACTCTTTCTTCCAGTTGATCGAGTTGGTTACTGAAGCTTGTGGATTTGTCACATATTTCTCGTGTCATGGATTTCATCTCTGTCATTTCATTTATGACCTTCTCTGCATTAATTAGTCTAGATATCAATTCTTCCACTCTTTTTTCAAGATTTTTAGTTTCTTTGCACTGGGTATGGAATTCCTCCTTTAGCTCTGAGAAGTTTGATGGACTGAAGCCTTCTTCTCTCATTTCGTCAAAGTCATTCTCTGACCAGCTTCGATCCATTGCTGGCGATGAGCTGCACTCCTTTGCAGGGGGAGATGCGCTCTTATTTCTTGAATTTCCAGCTTTTCTGCCCTGCTTCTTCCCCATCTTCGTGGTTTTATCTGCCTCTGGTCTTTGATGATGGTGACATACTGATGGGGTTTTGGTATAGGTGTTCTTCCTGTTTGATAGTTTTCCTTCTAACAGTCAGGACCCTCAGCTGTAGGTCTGTTGGAGATTGCTTGAGGTCCACTCCAGACCCTGTTTGCCTGGGTATCAGCAGCAGAGGTTGCAGAAGATAGAATATTGCTGAACAGCGAGTGTACCTGTCTGATTCTTACTTTGGAAGCTTCCTCTAAGGGGTGTACTCCACCCTGTGAGGTGTGGGATGTCAGACTGCCCCTAGTGCGGGATGTCTCCCAGTTAGGCTACTCAGGGGTCAGGGACCCACTTGAGCAGGCAGTCTGTCCGTTCTCAGATCTCAACCTCCGTGTTGGGAGATCCACTGCTCTCTTCAAAGCTGTCAGATAGAGTCGTTCGTGTCTGCACAGGCCTCTGCTGCTTCCCCTTTTGTTGTTTAGCTGTGCCCTGTCCCCAGAGGTGGAGTCTACAGAGACAGGCAGGTTTCCTTGAGCTGCTGTGAGCTCCACCCAGTTCGAGCTTCCCAGTGGCTTTGTTTACCTACTTAAGCCTCAGCAATGGCGGGCGCCCCTCCGCCAGCCTCGCTGCTGCCGTTTCGGTTAGATTGCAGACTGCTGAGCTAGCAACGAGGGAGGCTCCATGGCCGTGGGACCCTCCCGGCCAGGTGTGGGTATAATCTCCTGGTGTGCCCGTTTGCTTAAAGTGCAGTATTGGGGTAGGAATTACCCGATTTTCCAGGTGTTGTGTGTCTCAGTTCCCCTGGCTAGGAAAAGGGATTCCCTTCCCCCTTGTGCTTCCCAGGTGAGGCAATGCCTCGCCCTGCCTCAGCTCTCCCTGGTCGGGCTGCAGCAGCTGACCAGCACCAATTGTCCGGCACTCCCCAGTGAGATGACCCCAGTACCTCAGTTGAAAATGCAGAAATCACCGGTCTTCTGTGTCGCTCGCGCTGGGAGTTGGAGACTGGAGCTGTTCCTATTCGGCCATCTTGCTCCGCCCCTGCTTATTTCTTTTTGATTATAAAGCTAAAGGTACATTGTGTATGCCATTTAGAAAATGTACCGAAAGTAAAAAAAGAAGCAAAAGATTTCCCATCTTTTATCTCTGATGGATAATCACTGTTAATTTATTGGCGTATGTCTTGAGAGCTTTTTTTCTATCCATTTTTAAACATAGTCAAGATTATATTGTGTATTTGATTTTCAAGCACACTCAATGAAGGAAATCCACAATTTCTGGAAGGAAGATTGTATGATGAGGATATCCGTTCCTGATAGTTATTAATTAGAAAGCCCAGTGATTCAGTTCATTAAACAAATAACTCTGAAAGATGCAAAATGACTCCAGCTCTTGAACAATAAGCATTGATCATCTATGCTGCTACACAAAGCTGCATTTAAGCATTTATTTGAACAGTTCTCCTGACAAATTATTCCAACTGTGTAAAACATTTTGTCACTGTTAGAAAGTGATGGAATGGAACCCATGGTCATGAAATGCAAGTTTTCCTCTACACGAAAGGAAGAAGTGGAGTTAGAAATACATTTCTTATTGTTGGAAAGAAGCAGGAACTTTAACAGGGCCAAGTTAATGCTATTAGATTGGTGCAAAAGTAATTGCAGTTTTTGCCATTGAAAGTAATGATGAAAACCACAATTACTTTTGCATCAACCAAATATTTGCAGAATCTACCTGCAAAACATAATCCAAGTAACTGCCTGAGTGTGGCACCCAACTGAATGAAGGAAAATGCTTTAAGGTTGCTAATTTGATTGCTCTGTTTGTTAGTGTATGCCTTCAATCATTTTGCTCCGTAAAGACACATGGGTGCTATATAACCGGAATGTCTTTCCCACATGAAAGACACCTTGTCTGCATTTTCCATCACCTTTTTCCTCCTTGGAAATTTGTAGTGGAATTTTGTATTCTGGTCTTCAGAATTGCACAGTTGCTTGAGGCCAGCTTAAGTGTTACTCCTTTGCATGCAATTTAGCTGTATGTGGGACTTTAAAAAATTTGTTATTGAAATTAAAATATTTTTCCAAAAATATGTAGACATGGATTTATTTTCATTGATTTTGGACTAGTGAAGCCTCCTTCATCATGAACAGTGGAACATCCTCTTTCCCCCAGGGAGCATCTTTAAAAATTATATCGTTAACTAAAATGTTTTAATTTTTTCTACCTCAAAGACACCTGTAGTGTTTATAGGTGATTGTCAATTTCCTATCCTCCTTACTTCTCATATCTTTTTTCATTTTCATCTCTTTGTCCTGGGCCTCTGCATTCTGGGGTAGTTTCTCTAGTTTGTCTTTCATATATTGGTTCTGTTTCTTGCAGCCTCTAATCTATTCCCTGCTGCCCACAGTGAGGATTTTAATTCTTTCATTGTCTTTTTGGGTTTTGTTCTTTCCTCTATTGTCTTTTTCATCTCCCTTTTTAGTTATCATCATGTTGTCTTTTTATCTCAGACTGTCTTTTCCTTATTTATCTTTCTGTTTCATAAACATGGATACTCTTTTCTTACATCCAGTTAAGGAGGCCAAGCACTCCCTGAAAAATGCTCTCTTGTTCAGACAGAAGATTCCTTTCAGAGGTTCACTCTTCCTCATAGTGTTCAATGCAATGTTTCTTTTTTCTTGGTCTCAAATATTTGTTTCATGTTTTTCCATAATGGTCTGTTTTAAAATGCACTCACCCTTCGTCATGGGGAAATCAAGTGAGATTCAGTGTTTTTCATCAAACATGTGGAATGTGTTTTCCTTGAGTTGGATTTCTGTCCCTTTGGGTGGTATCACATCTACACCCAGTGGGTATTTGGTTTGCACACTTATCAGTCCTAATCCCAGTGTCTTTATTCATGGGGGAATGGCCACTGTCAGTTCTAGTTTTTGGTAGAACTCTCAGTTTTCATCTTCTAGATCCCCAGGTGATTCAGCAGAAATTGAGAGCAACTAGGTAATATGTTCTTGCTACAGAGAATATTGAAGGCAGGAATACCTATTATGTGCCCAAGTCTTTGGTAGGTGGAATGTATAGACATCTCACTGAGTTCTTTCAAGTTCCATTTGAAGTCAGTATGATCCCTCTCTTAGAGTGAAAGAAACATGTTTCACTTTAAGAAAATGATGAGGCATTAGGAAGGAATACCAAACTTTTTGACCTATAGCAAAATTACAAATGAAATGTCTCATACCAAAAAGATATTTGCCAAAAAAATACAAATTGATTTTTCAATGGTTAGATAATTTTGTAAGAAAGTAAGAAGACGTTTTCACCAACTGTCTAGAAACACAGAAAAAAGTAGGAAATTAACTATGGTCTAAGTAACACGGCTATCACAGATGGTAAAATAAGAATTTTTCAAAATCTAGATTTAACAGAGACTTTTCATCCTTTAAAGAAAATTAAATTAGTTTAATTTGAAATATATATTATAGTTCAAAGTCAAAACTGTTGTGGAAATGCCTGGCCTTTCCAATTCACACACATAAAAAACACTTTTTAAAGATGATCATGTTGGTTAGAATTTAGAGCCAGAGACTTGAGGAACATGTAAGTAATTTATAGTAGAAACTCAGTATTTTTTCTCTCAGCCACATGGCCAAAGCCCAAAGGTATAGTGCTCTCAGCACCAAACGATAGTCTGAACATGGTAATTTGAACACCAGAAGATTCCAAGTTAGGCCCTATAAACTGGCCTATAAATGAAAGTGTAGGGACAGCCACACCCACAGGAAGACTCAGCTAAGGGGACTTTATGAACTCTGGGGCTTCCCTTCCCTGGTGGTAGGCCTACTTTGAAATCCTGCATCCCCCACCATCAGGAAGAGCACCAAACTTACCCCTCAAAGGCTTTGCCATGCAAGTAATCTGGAATTCATACCAAGATACGGAGGGGCATGGAAGTATGGTGCTCACACTAGCCCTGCAGGTGCTAGGAGTCTCAACTCCCTAAAATGAGGTGGTGATGCCATGTGTCAGGAAGGGAGTCCAGAGGGGCCTGTGCAGGTGCTCATGTTTCATCCAAAAGTTGGACCCTAAAAGCTGCTGGCTACCCTTTGGGGAGAAGTTTGAGGTCAAGGTAAGAAAATGCCTTCCAGGACTATAGAGGAATGACAGAAAAAAGATTTATACAGCACAAACGACTACTGATACAATTTCCAAAGCCTTACATTCACTTTGTGGATATTTTCTTGTCTCCAAAGAGGAGATAAATGCACAGGTCAGTCTGCAGAGCAAGGAGATAAATGCGCAGGTCAGTCTGCAGAGCAACGTGCATAGTTTTGGGTTTCACCTCATGAAAGAGTGTTGGCAACACCGGATAGTTCAATGTTGGTAGCTACTGAGGTCTGACACTCATTTTTCTACAGAGTTATTGGAGCTTGGCAAGGGATAGGCTTTATTTAACTGTAAGTTATTTATAATTTATCATAATATGATAAAAGCTAATATTAATTTACTTCACCTGGTAAATGAACCAGTAATTTGTGATGCTGCTAATAAAGATTTAAAACACAGGGTTTTATTTGTGACTCATCACAAGATCCTACAGCCTGGGATATTGTTATTGAAAATGATTTCATTAAATATGAGATACAAATGCTTAAGGAAATTGGTGAACGATTGATGCCAATGCTAAACTAAAGCATTAAAAGACCAAATAAAAATGATTTCACCTCTGCCTCAGCGTTCCTACTTGAGAGAAGATCTGCAGGCTGCCAGGTTTGCAGATTCTATGCAGCTCTCTAGGTTTCCCTTCCCAGGTGTGCTATACTGTAGAAAACAGCCTTTTGGCTGCTGATCTTCCTAGACCTGGTTCAAGCTCATTCACTGAATCCCAGAGGAAACAAGCAGAGGAATAAGCATGGCAGTTTATTGCTACACAGCTAAGAGCTGAATTCTAATTCCAGTGGCTCTGCTCTTGACTTGCTGTATGGACTCTGTGAATGTCATTTTGCTCTGTTGTAAAGCAGAGGTATTTAACCAAGTCCTTGAAGGAGCCTTGTGTGAGCTGGTGTTTGGGCAGGTGGAAAGCAGCACATGAAGACCAGTCAGCTGCCTTGAGATGGTCCCTGTGATTAAGCTAGACCCATGCCAGGCTTCATTCAGAGTTAGTGGCTTCACTGCCAATTGCAGGGGGTACCTGCGCAGGCTTTGGCATTTGCAGAACAATGCATGAGGATGGTTCTAAAATGCTGAAGACCCAGGTTCTTTGTATTCTATTGTCCTTCTCTCCAAGAAGGGAGCCTAGGCATGGGGAGGGCCCACTGGGCTGCAGAACCAGGAAGGTCTTCCCCATAGTTGCAACACTGGAATAGGTGGTGCAGAGTATTGAGCTGAAATAGACAAAACGAGGTAATTCATCCAGGGAGGGGGAAAAGGAGCAAGAGCCAAGGACAGAATTAAATGGTGACCAGAATGTCATGGAGTTGAGGCATACTGGCATGAACAGATGCCTGGAGGAGTCCCTAGGAGAACAGCAGGTGTTTGTAGCACTTTTATTCTTTCCCATAGCGCTTTTTAATGCCAGTCTTATGTTGTATCATGTAGACAATCATGGGGGTTGAAACTGACCAGAGATATAATCCAGAGACATGGACACTTTGTCTTATGTTTTCAGCACCCACTTAATATCAAAGTCAGAATTCCCCAGCTTCTAAATGTCCATGTCCTGACTACTCAGGCTTCACAAGCCAGTGAGTATGGAGGTGGCTGCGTTAAGCGGACCCTTGAAGTCTGTGAGTTCCACAACTGATCTGTAAGCATTTCAGGTTTGGGAAGAGTTTCCCTCCCTGACCTGTATCATCTGGAAAGTCTCAAGGGATGCATGCATGAGTCTGAGAATCAGTTCTGGTCATTGCTGGCTACCATGGCTGGTAAACAGATGGCCCTGTAGGTATCTCAGAGATGCCCCTCTGAACCAAACCCTGCCCTGCTGCCCACACCATTGCCCAAGGGTAGAAGAGCTGGGCCACTGGGCTTTCTGAGGCTCAGGGTCAAGGAAACCTGACCACCCTCAGGGCAGTTGCAGCTGGTAGGCCATCCCAAGTTTCAGTGCTAGAAAGCTGCAACCCTTCTCAGCCTCTGCACATGCAATCCAAGTTGCTCTCCTGGGTGTGCGAGCACCACCCACTCCCACACCTACCCCCACCTCCCTTGATGTTAAAATCAGCTGAGGGCAGAGCACGACTCTTCAAGCCCCGTCGAGTGACACAACTCTTTTATCCCAGGATATATACCTGGCACTTAAGTAGCAGCATGTATATGTCAGGGAATTGGGGTCATTTTGTGCCCAGAATCTCACTTACTCCTCGTGTGGGGTCCCACAGCTGGGCTGAGCTGCAGCATCAGATTCCTTGCCCCTCATGATGAAATTTTGCTCAGGGGATTCTGCTGTCTTTCTCATGATCTGACTTCAATTTAGACCAGGATTCCTATCAGACCCAAAATGCTACTCTTGGATCATTCATTTTTTCCATTCTCTGAGCGACTTGGACTCACAAAACTCGCAAAAACTGCTCCCACAAGGAAACCAGGATGCCAAGCACTGGTGGAAAAAGAGCAAATTGTCAAAGGGGCATTTGGAGCATTTGACCTCCTGACTTCACTGGGGCCAACTCGGTCTGTCAGTGTCTGTAGACATTTAAGTCTGAATTCTGTCAGGATTCAAATTTGTTGTTTAGATTATTTTATTTTTATGTATTGCTAGGAAATGCTCAGCACCGATTTAAGTCAGAGGATGTAACTGATCATAGGGTAGACGGTTTTTGTTTTTGTTTGTTTGTTTACAGAGCCTTGCTCTGTCACCCAGGCTGGAGTACAGTGGTGTGATCTCGGCTCACTGCAACCTCTGCCTCCCAGGTTCAAGCAATTCTCATGCTTCAACCTCCCAAATAGCTGGGATTACAGGCATGCGCCACCATGCCTGGCTAATTTTTGTATTTTTAGTAGAGATCCCCAGGATTTCACCATGTTGGCCAGGCTGGTCTTGAACTCCTAGCCTCAGGCGATCTACCCTCCTAGGCCTCCCCAAGTGCTAGGATTATAGGTGTGAGCTACCGTGTCTGGACAGGTAGGCAGTTTTATCACCAGCCCTGAGGCTTGGCCTTGGGGATGTTAATGGAACTAATGTGGGGGGTGACCAGTACTGGAAGAGGAGACTGGATTGGGTTTGAAAAGACATAGTGTAGTGGTGAAGCATCTGGCCTGCCCATGTTCAACTTCCAGCCCTCCCACTCACTGGTTGTGTGACCTTGGGCCGGTCATTTTGCCTTTTATGCCTTAGTTTCTTCATCTACAAAAGACAGACAATACTAGTGTCTACTTTATGGGGTTATTGTGATGATCAAATGAGTTAATCTTGTAAAACGCTGGGCCTGGTATCTTAAACAATAATTAATCTTGCAATTATTATTGAGTTTTAAAGTCATCAAACACATCAAAACTCCCTGAACATTAAATCACCAAGGTTGGGTGGGGCAAGCATCTCAGTTAGTATCCAACAGAGGCCTCCTAGATTCTTCTGCTGTTCCCTGACCTGTGTAGCAGAGCAGACGAGCTGCCCTGACTCACAGCATTCCTCCCAGTGTGGAATTTGAACCAGGATTCCTACCCGGCTCAAAATGCCACTCTTCGACCATTTTTCCACTACCTGAGTGACTCGGACTCACAAAAACTGCTCCCACAAGGAAACCAAGACGCCAAGCACTGGTGGGAAAAGAGCAAATTGTCAAACGGGCATTTGGAGCATTTGACCTCCTGACTTCTAATTATTTTTCCTGTTATTTATACAGCTGAGTCAGAGGTTTCAGGAGAGTGAGGCAATTCCAGGGGGACTTGGGGGAAGGGAGAGTTGAAGGAATGAGAAGAGAGAAAGAATGAATTGGAGGGAATGTTTTTGCTGGGAGTAATCAATTGATTCAAGCCGGTTTGGCACAGAAATTTCAATTTACTGGACATGTCGTAGGGACTTTCCAGTACCTTTATAAAAGGATGTCTCGTCCATACCATTTTGGCAGTTTTTACTCTTGGGTTTAGCCAAAATTTAAAAGTTTGAAGACATAGGAAAGTCAATAGTGAGATCACAAAGTGTTGAGGCTATGACTGTAAGCTTTGGATTGAAATTGGTTCCTTCTTTTCATTAACGTCATTACTAGTCAGAAAGACTACTAGAAGCGAAGTGTGTTTATATAGACTGGAAGCCAGGCTTAGAGGATACAGATTGATGCATTCTGCTTGAAAATGTCCAGGAGTCCTCTCAGAGGTTAAAGGGGAACCTCATGTATTTTCTTTTACTTCTTCCTTGATTAAGGGCTCCTGTGTTATTTAAGGATTTTTTAAATTATAAAAAAATGTATCATGGCAGTTTCAGATCACCTTCCTTGTTTTAGTATAATATTGATATTATACGTAATTAATATTAGTGGAATTAATCTCATCTTTGTTGTTTTAATCTAGCAGAGTTTGTGTTTCAAGTAGCTATTAATATCACCAACTATTTTCAAGTGCTCTCCCTGCCCCCTTTTAGGAGAACCCACATTTATTAAGTATCTACTATGTTTCCAGCCTTCTCCTAGGACAATTATGTGAGGGATACTATTGAAAAGAACACTGTATGGTATATTCTGGACCTTCATTTTACTATCTAGGAAATGGAGGCTCAGAGAGGTCAGGTCATTTGCTTGAGGCCACACAGCACGTGGAAGAGGCAGGATTCCAACCTACGTTAGCTGTGTCCCAGCTCACAGCTGATTCCACTCACTCCTTGATGCCCGAATGCCCGTTCAAACAAACTTTCTGTTGTCTTTCCCTACTGTAATTTCCCATTAAATAGGAGGCTCTTTAATTTCATGAATCCCCTCATCCCTGGCCACTGCCTTGGGCCACAGCCCATAGCCTGTGGCCACAGCTCTGGCAATAGTTCCTCATTCACCTCCCGGTACCCACTCTGTTTTCCTCCAGTGTGTCCCTGTGCAGCAGCCAGAGTGAGTGTCTTTTTAACACTTTATTATGAAAATTTTCCCACAGAAAAGAGCAAATTTTACAAGGAATATTTATATACCACTCCTTGATTCAACTATGAACATTTTACTGCACTTGTTTTATCACAGATCTCTCCGTCTCTTTGTTCCTCTCTCTGTCCCTCGATCCGTTTTTTCATGCATTGTTGCATTTTGATCCATTTTTGATGCATTTCAAAGTAAATCGCAGACATGAGTACTCTTCCCCGTAAATATTTTAGCATATATACAGAATGGATTTTAAAAAAATGAGCGTCAGATTATCTCCTTCCGCTGCTCATAACTTCCAGGGTGCTCCTTACCCTTGAATAAAAGCCCAGTCCTTGTCATGGAGTATAAGGTCCTGCAGGATCCAGCCTTGCTGCCCTCCAGCCCAACTCCGCATTCCCTTCCCCTCACTCATTTGGTTGCAGCCACGATGGCCACCTTTCTGCTCCTCAAACCAAGCCAGAACTTCCCTGACTTGGGGCCTTTGCGCCTGCTGCCCCCTGCCATGCCTTCTCCTTAGAGAAGCCTTTTCTGATGCCCTCATCTAAAAGACTCCCCCTGTGCCCCACTCCATCCATGTTACTGTGCTCCACGTTTCTTTGTATTGCTCATCACTACCCAGTGTGATGTCCCACATTTATTTATGACATGTCACCCAGAGTAGAATGCAAGCTCGATAAGGACATCAATTTTTGCCTTATGTTATGCCCAGGCCCTGGAACATTTCTGGGTTATAGCAAGTGCATAATAAATATTTGTTGAATAAATAAATGGAGAAAGGAAGGAAGGGAGGAAAGAAGACAAAATGAAGGTGGGAAAGAAGGAAGGAGAAAGGAAGAAAGGGAAGACTGATTTTCGGCACATTTTTCAGGAGCTGCCCTGTAGCTCCAGGCTGAAAGCAACAGGCTCTTTATCCATGTGGCTCCCTCCTGAACGGTTTCCCCGGAATCCAGGCCTGGACAGAATGTGCACAGTGGTGTCGTGGTGTTGTGAGTGTTGGGAGCAAGGCAGGGGCAGTTTTCAGCTGCTTCTGTGCCAAATGCCTCCCCTAGCAAGGGCTGGTCTCACTACTGATGAGTGGCTCGCAGGGGCCATGGGGGAGCTTCACAGTGGAGGGGTAATTCCAGTTCAGGGTCTTGAATGTCTACTCCTTTGGTTCATGAGGTAGAAAAATATTGCCTCAGGAAACTCTAGATCATCACCAATTATGTCTAAAATGCCATAAAGTCCAAGGTCTCCCCAGATCATTTCCCTGTGGATTTTTATCATATTCAATAATTATAATGGGCCCAAATCTCTCTGGTTACTTCATTCACTTGCCACACACAGGCCCTCCAGAAACACTCAAAGTCTCATGCAGTTTGTTCTTGGAGTCTCTGGGCAGTGCTCAGTAGATGATCAAGCATGTTCTTAGGGCAACCAATGGTCGTGAAAGAATTTGGTATTGTAATAAAAGTATTTGATAGGTCATCCATGGGAAATGAACCTTGCTGGACTTGCTGATACGTTTGAATTGTTCAGTATTGCTTTTAGCTTGATTTACACAAGAGGTCTGCCTGGTCTCACCTGGTCCTTGCCTAAAGGGCTGGTATCCATGGGGCTCAGATGCAGGTCTGTGTGTCCTCACTCTCACCCCATCCAGGCAGGCTTTTCTATGGGAAACTGCCTCACCTCCACCTGGGCCTCCCCTACCCTCATGAATTCATGTCAGGGCAGACCATTAGTTGGCCTGCAGCCTTATAGCTGGCTAGTCAACCATTCTCGTGGTCGGACCTCTGATTCCCCACACTCTTGACTGTGGCATGGGAAAACAGTGTTGTGCATTCTGGGAGTAATTCCTCAGGGCCCAGTCTCCAGCCCACTCTTCCACATGCTTCCATGAGCGTGTAATTCCCTGTCTTCATGTGCTTTCTGGCTAGCATGGTTTTTGCCTCCTGCTCTGAACCCTGACAGAGAGGGCAAGCCTGTTCCATTTCATTCCTACAATATTTCTGAGGTAGGCATTTATGTCCTGCTTCCAGAGGAGGAATCTGAGCCTCAAATAAAATACAGACACAGGCCATCTGTGACATAATTCAGTTTCCAAAGGGTCAGCTTGTAACTGCCCCATTGCTCTGCTTCACCTGAAAGGAAAGAATGAGGGAGGCAAAAAACATCAGGGCAGAAGGAGAAAGAAGCTCTGCAATGCTAGGTAGTCCTTTTATCAGGCAGAGGGGAAAGAAGCTTTGCAATATCTAGATAGTCCCTTCCTTCTCCCCACAACACTGGGCTTTCTTCTCCCTAAACTCTAGCATGACCAGACTGCCTGAAAGCATGTGCACACCCCAGCTGTCAAGTTAATTTCCTGCTCTGGGAATACAAGAGGGCAAACAGGGACCCTAACATCCCAGAGAGTTCTAGAGAATTGCTTGTGGAAATTCTACACCAACTCTGATGGCTTTATTCATGTGTGTCCTTCACTTACTCGCCAGGCTCAGATAATTTCTCTTATCCTCTGAAATCTCATAGTTGTCTAGGTAGTTCACCTGTGGTTTCATTACATTTTCCTTATGGTGTGGTTACTTGCATATGGATCATACCTCTTCTAACAGACTGGAACTACATCTTACCCTTGTGTTCCCCATTCATTTATTAGTGCACATTTAATGAATATCCACCATGTGCTAGGCACTGTGCACGGCACTGAGAATTCAGAGATGAATAAGACATGGTCTTCAGAGTCAAGGAGCTCCTGGTCTGGTGGGGACAGGTAGATGCTGTATAACACAACGTAAGTATAGAAATAGAAAGATGCTGAAATAGAAAGGGGCTGGGGCAGGGACTGGTCATTGCAAGGTGAGGTTCTGAAGTGTGGGTGGGAGTTTTTCAAACAGACAAGATAGGGGAGGGCATTGCAGGCACAAGGAAAAGCATGTGCTTGGATGAATTTGGGGTGGCCTGAGCTCAGGTTGGGTAGGAGAAGCATGGAAGCATGGAGAGAGGAGGCAAAGGGGAGGTCGCAAAGGAGGAAGCCAGAAAGGACTCAGCAGGTGTTTGGCACAGGTCGGTGCTGGTGATTGCTTTTTGCATGATAAAATGAATTATTGTGTTATTATTAATTTGTTGCTGCTCCTCTTTTGCAAGGCGAAGAAGCTTTTGCTCTGTGAATTTCCTGAGCTCTGTTGAGGGCAGAGCTCTTTTTCTGGGCCTGTGTGAGCCATCCATCATGGTGAGAGCATGTCCATGAATGCTGGGGGAGGGAAAGGGTGAATGAATAGAGTCTAGAGAGGGAGAGGGAAGGAAGACTGCCACCCACGAAGCTTCCAGCAGACAGCCAAGCTGCTCTTTAATTGGGGCTCCATTTATCACACTTTCCATGTATTCAGTTTGTGGGTCTTGATTTGGCTCTTACGGAGCTTGCCTCATTCCTAGCTTCAAAGCCTCTGTTTTTATTAAAGCCTCCGAAATTGTTTCGGCCCTGCAATTTTGGTTTCTTCCCATTGTCCTTTGTCATCCTGGCGAAGAGACTGAGCTGTGTGTCCTACTTTGGGCTCGGAAATGTGAACCACATGCTGTCCCTTACAGCTTCCCAGGCAAGCGGCAGGGTCCGGTGGCCTTGGTGCATGCCATTGAGATACTGTCTTTCTATCTTTTTTTTTTTCTTTAAGAGACCAGGTCTTACTCTGTCATCCAGGCTGGAGTACAGTGGCATGATCATAGTCACCGCAGCCTCAAACTCCAGGGCTCAAGTAATCTTCCTGCCTCTGCCTCTTGATTATCTAGGACCACAGGTACATGCCACCATACTCAGCTAATTTAAAAAAAAATTTATAAGGATGGGGTCTTGCTATATTGTCCAGGCAGGTCACAAACTCCTGGCCTCAAGCAATCCTCCTGCCTCGGCTTCCCAAAGTATAGGACTTACAGGGTGTGAGGCACTGTGCCCGACCTTCTACTTTTTGAGATAGGCATGTATTGCTACAAACTTCCCTGTTAGTATTACTTTTGCTGTGTCTCATAGATTTTGATATGTTTTATTTCCATTTTTATTTGTTTGAAGACTTAAAAAAAAGTCCTACTTAATTTCTTCATTGACCTATTGGTCATTCAGGACCATGCTGTTTAATTTCAATGTGTTTGTGTAGTTTCTGAGGTTCCTCTTGTTATTGATGCCTGTTTTATTATATTGTAATCGGAAAAGATGCTTGATATGATTCCTACTTTCTTGAATTTTTTAATCAGAATTTTGTGGCCTAAGATACGATCTATTCTGGAGAACGTTCCATATGCTGATGAAAGGAATGTGTATTCTGTAGCAGGTGGGTGAATTTTCTGTAAATGTCAGTTAGGCCCGTTAGGTCTGGTGTGTAATTTAACTCTGCTGTTTCTTTGTTGATTTTCTCTGTGGATGATCTGTCCATTACTGAGAGTGGAGTGTTAAAGTTCCCAACTATTATTGTAATGTAGTCTGTCTCTGCCTTTAGATCTATTAATGTTTGCTTTATATAGTGGACCTCTGCTGTTGGGTGCATAGATATTTATAATTGTAACATCCTCTTGCTGAATTGACGCCTTGATCGTTATATAGCGACCTTCTTTGTCTCTTATCCACAGTCTTTCATTTGTAGTCTATTTTATCTGACACAAGTATAGCCACTCCTGCTCATTTTGGTTTCCAGTTGCATGGAATATGTTTTTTCACTCCTTCACTCTCCAGCAGTGTGTGTCTTATGGGTGAAGTGGGTTTCTTGAAGGCAGCATATAGTTGCTCTTGCTTCTTTTTCCATTCAGCCACCTTATGGCTTTTAATTGGAGAATTGAGTTCATTTATATACAGTGTTATTATTGTCATTTTGTTGCTTGTTTTCTGGTTGTTTTGCAATTCCTCTCATCCTTTCTTTATTTATTCCTATCTTTGTGGTTAAATGATTTTCTCTGGTAGTATGTTTTGATTCATTGCTTCTTACTTTTAGTGAATCTATTATAGGTTTTTGCACTGTGGTTACCATGATGCTTACAAAAAACATCTTATACATGTAACAAGTTATTTTAAAGCAATGAAAACTTATCTTACATCACAAAGAAAAGAATAGAAACAAAGAAAAAACCAAAACCAAAAAAAAAAAAAGTGCACTTTAACTCCATCTCTCTCTTGCATTTTGACTTTTAGTTGTCTCAGCTTATATATTTTTATATTACCTGTCTCTTATCAGGTTGCTGTAGCTGTTACTGTTTTTTATATATTTGTCTTTTGGGCTTTATACTAGAGTTATGAATGAATTGTGCACTACATTTATAGCATTACGATATTCTGGGTTTGCATGTGTACTTAATTTTACCAGTGAGTTTTATGCCTTCAAATGTTTTCTTCTTGCACATTAGTGTTTTTTTCTTCCAAATTGAAGAATTCTCTTTAGCATTTCTTATAAGATGGGCCCGGTGGTAGTGAATTCTCTCAGCTTTTGTTTATCTGGGAAAGGCTTTATATCTCCTTCATGTTTGAAGGAAAGCTTTGCTGCAATCAGCATTCTTAGATGACAGTTGTGTGTTGTGTTTTGTTTTGTTTTGTTTTCCAGCAGTTTGAAAATGTCCTTTACTCCTTCCTGGCCTGTGTGATTTCCATTAATGAGTTTGTTGCCAGATGAATTGGAGCTCCCTTACATGTTATTGGCTTTTCCTTTTTTTGCTGCTTTTGGATCTTCTCTTTGTCCTTGACCTTTGAGAGTTTGACTATTAAATGCCTTGGAGTAGTCTTATTTGGGTCAAATCTGTTTGGTACTCTCTGACTTTCCTAGCCTTGGATATTTATATCTTCCTGAAGTTTAGGAAAGTTTTCTGTGATTATTTCTTTAGATAATTTTTCTAACCCTTGCTCTTGCTTAACTCTCTCTTGAACACTAATAATTCTTAGATTTGGTCTTTTGAGGTAGTTTTCTATATCTTATAAGTGGTCTTTATTTTTTTCATCACGTTTTCTTCTGTGTTGTGTATTTTCTAATAGCCTGTCTTCAGGCTCCACTGATTCTTTCCTTTGCTTGATCCATTCTTCTGTTGAGAGCCTCTAATGAATTTTTGAGTTCAACAAATATATTCATCAGTTCCAAGATTTCTGTTTGATTTTAAACATTATTTCAACCTCCTTGTCAAGTTTCTCTGATAAATTTCTGGATTGCTTTTCTGTGTCATCTTGGAGATCACTCAGTTTCCTTAAAACTGTTACCTTGATTTTTTTGTCAAAGAGCTCACATTATCACTCTCTCATTAGGGTCAGTCACTGGTTCCTTGCTTTGCTCATTTGGGGAGATCATAGGTTCCTGTTTGCTGTTGCTTCTTTGTATGTCTTTGTCTTTGCATTGACGGATTTTTTATTTATTCCAGGCCTCTCTCTCTGGCTTGTTTTGGTTTTTATTAGATATATTTTCTTAGAGATTCTTTACCACTAGGTCACTGGCTTCTTTTGGCTCTAGGTGGCACATTAACCCCAGGTTCATCTCGGCTCTAGTGAACTACAAGAGTGCAACCCAACCCAAAAGGGGGAGATCCGAAATGGAATAACCCAGCAGTGTGGGAAGGCTGGGTTCATGCCTCTGGGGCTTTTGGAACATACCTTGCATATCTTTGTTATTGTTGAATAGCTACTCTGTTTTGGTGTCTCCTTTGGCCAAGTTATAGAGCACAGTTGTTAGAGTTGAGGTACCACCTACCCCCTTTATCTCTGCCTGTCTTCAAGAATATTTCTCTCTTCTGGCACTTACAGTGCTTCCTCTGGCACTTGTGATGGGTTAAGGCAGGGACAGTTGCCCTGCTAGGAAACCTAAGATGTTGGGAAAAATTGGTTGTCCAACTTGATCTCACTTTTTCCAGTATAGAAACCATGAGTTGGGGGGAAATTTTTCATGTGCTTGGTTCCACAGAATGGGGGAAGGGTTGTCACAGATGTGGAAGCATTATTCTCTTACTATTTACTTGGAGTATTTTCACTTCCCTGTGGTCATGGAGAACGTGCTTCATTCTCACATATTAGTTTTGTGTTATTGCTGGTGATAATCTCCGGGTTGTATATATATTTTATTTGTTTGTTTTTTTGTTTTCTGGGTGGCAGGCAGAGGGGAGTAAAGCCAACTTAATTTTATGCTATCATTTTGAGACCAGAACTCACTATTTTCTCTATTTTATTTATTGCTGCCTTAATCTTTATTATTTTTTCCTTCTGCCATCTTTTGGGTTAGCTTCTTTCTTGTTTTCTAGGGCTTTTTCTTTTTGGTCTTTTTTTCTCTAGTTCCTTATGTTGTAATGTTAGGCTGTTGATTTGAGATCTTTCTTCTTCTTCAACATAAGTGTTTGTAGGTATAAATTTCCCTATAGCATTGCTTTTGCTACCGTCTGAAAGTTTTGTGTACTGCATTTTCATTTTCTCTGGTTTCAAATATTTTCTAATTTCCCTTGTGATTTCTTCTTGGAGCCACTGGTTGTCAAAACTTGTGTTTTTAAACTCCACATATTTGTGAATTTTCCAGCTTTTCTTTGGGTTGTTGATTTCTAATTTTATTCTATTGTGATCAGAAAAGCAATTCTGTGTAATTGCTTTGCATAATTTCAATCTTTTAAAAAGTATTAAGATGAGTTTTGTGGTCTGACATATGGTCTATCCTGGAAAATGTTTCATGTGCATTTGAGAAAAATGTGTATTCTGCTGCTGTTTAGTGGAGAGTACTGCATATATGTCTGTTAGGTCCAATTGCTCTATAGTGTCATTCAGGTCCTCTCTTTCCTTATAATCTTCTGTCTCATTGTTTTATCCATTACTGAAAGTGGAGTATTGAAACTTGCAACTCTTAATGTTGAGCTGTCTATTTCTCCTTTCAGTGCTATCATTGGTTGCTCCATGTATTTTGGAGCTCTAAAGTTTGGTGTATATATTTTTATAACTGTTATGTCTTCTTGGTGAATTGACTCTGGCAGCAGTTTTCAGCTTAAAATATATCTGATATTAGTTTAGCCACCCTAAGTGTATCGTGGGATCTAAAGTTAGTCTCTTGTAAGCAGCATTCATTTGGATTTTTTTTTTTTTTTTCTATTCTGCCAATCTATGCAATTTTGATTGGGAATTGAATCCATTAGCATTTAAAATAATTACTGTTGGGGAAGGACTTATATTTGTCATTTTGCTATTGTTTTCTGTATATTTTATAGCTTTTTTGTTCCTTATTTTCTCCCTTACTATCTTCCTTTATGTTTAGTTGTTTTTTTTTTTATAGTGACACATTTTGATACCCTTCTCTTTTTTTATGTATATTCTACAGATATTTTCTTCATTGTTACCATGGATATTGCATAAAATATCCTAAAGTTATAACGACCTATTTTGATTTTATACTTACTTAGCTTCAATTGCATACAAAAATCTCTATTCTTATATAGTTCTGTCCCCTGTCTGCAGTTTATGTCACAAATTACATCTTCATTCATTGTGTACTTGTTAACATATAATTATAATAACTTTTGTGCTTTTGATTTTTTAAACCTATAAGAACAAAAAGTAGAGTTACAAATCAAAATTATACTAATATTACTATATTTGCTGATGTATTTACCTTTACGGGAAAACTTTATATCTTTATATGATGATGAATTACTAACATCCTTCTGTTTCAGCTTGAAAGGCTCCCTTTAGCATTTATTATAGAACAGGCCTAGTAGTAATAAACTCCATCTACTTTTGTTTATTTGAATATGTCTTAATTTATCCCTCCTTTTTAGACAGTTTTTCCAGATACAGAATTATCTATATCATCCCACTGCCTTCAGGCCTCCAAAGTTTCTGCTGAGAAAATGGCTGATAATCTTATTGATGATTCCTTGTGCGTGACATGTCACTTTTCTCTTGCTGCTTTCAAGATTCTCATTCTTTGTCTTTGTCTTTCAAGAGTTTTATTATAATATGTGTCTGTGTATCTGTGGGTTTATGATACTTGGTGTTTATTGGGCTTCTTGGATTTGTAAATTGGTGTCTTTCCTCAAATTTGGGTAGTTTTCAGCCATTATTTCCTCAGATAATCTTTGCCTTTTTCTATCTTCTTCTCTTTTTTGGAATCCCAGAATGTAAATGTTGGCCCATTAATGGTGTCCTCTTAGGCTTTGATCACTTGTCTTTTTTAAATGCTTTTAACTCCTTACACTTGATAATTTCAAATGTCCTATCTTCAAATCTGCTGAATTTTTTTTTTTTTCCTGCCAGCTCAAATTTGCTGTTGAGTTACTCTAGTGACTTCTCTAATTCAGTTATTATATATTTCAGCTGCAGGATTTCTTTTTGATTCTTTTTATTTATTTATTTATTTATTTATTTATTTTTTTTTTTTTTTTTTTTTTTTTTTTTTTTTTTTTCTTTTTTTATTTTTTATTATACTTTAAGTTCTAGGGTACATGTGCATAACGTTTATATCATGTATAACTCCCCAATGCAATCCCTCCCTCCTCCCCCCTCCCCATGATAGGCCCCAGTGTGTGATGTTCCCCTTCCCGAGTCCAAGTGATCTCATTGTTCAGTTCCCACCTATGAGTGAGAACATGCGGTGTTTGGTTTCTCTTCTTGTGATAGTTTGCTAAGAATGATGGTTTCCAGCTGCATCCATGTTCCTACAAAGGACGCAAACTCATCCTTTTTTATGGCTGCATAGTATTCCATGGTGTATATGTGCCACATTTTCGTAATCCAGTCTGTCACAGATGGACATTTGGGTTGATTCCAAGTCTTTGCTATTGTGAATAGTGCCGCAATAAACATACGTGTGCATGTGTCTTTGTAGTAGAGTAATTTATAATCCTTTGGTATATACCCAGTAGTGGGATGGCTGGGTCATATGGTACATCTAGTTCTAGATCCTTGAGGAATCGCCATACTGTTTTCCATAATGGTTGAACTAGTTTACAATCCCACCAACAGTGTAAAAGTGTTCCTATTTCTCCACATCCTCTCCAACATCTATTGTTCCTGACTTCTTAATGATTGCCATTCTAACTGGTGTGAGATGGTATCTCATTGTGGTTTTGATTTGCATTTCTCTGATGGCCAGTGATGACGAGCATTTTTTCATGTGTCTGTTGGCTGTATGGATGTCTTCTTTTGAGAAATGTCTGTTCATATCCTTTCCCCACTTTTGGATGGGGTTGTTTGTTTTTTTCTTGTATATTTGTTTGAGTTCTTTGTAGATTCTGGATATTAGCCCTTTGTCAGATGAGTAGGTTGCAAAAATTTTCTCCCATTCTGTAGGTTGCCTGTTCACTCTGATGGTAGTTTCTTTTGCTGTGCAAAAGCTCTTTAGTTTAATGAGATCCCATTTGTCAATTTTTGCTTTTGCTGCCGTTGCTTTTGGTGTTTTAGACATGAAGTCCTTGCCCATGCCTATGTCCTGAATGGTACTACCTAGATTTTCTTCTAGGTTTTTATGGTATTAGGTCTAACATTTAAGTCTCTAATCCATCTTGAATTAATTTTCGTATAAGGGGTAAGGAAAGGATCCAGTTTCAGCTTTCTACTTGTGGCTAGCCAATTTTCCCAGCACCATTTATTAAATAGGGAATCCTTTCCCCATTTCTTGTTTTTGTCAGGTTTGTCAAAGATCAGATAGCTGTAGATGTGTGGTATTATTTCTGAGGACTCTGTTCTGTTCCACTGGTCTATTTCTCTGTTGTGGTACCAGTACCATGCTGTTTTGGTTACTGTAGCCTTGTAGTATAGTTTGAAGTCAGGTAGCGTGACGCCTCCAGCTTTGTCCTTTTGACCTAGGATTGTCTTGGCAATGCGGGCTCTTTTTTGGTTCCATATGAACTTTAAAGCCGTTTTTTTTCCAATTCTGTGAAGAAAGTCATTGGTAGCTTGATGGGGATGGCATTGAATCTATAAATAACCTTGGGCAGTATGGCCATTTTCACGATATTGATTCTTCCTATCCATGAGCATGGTATGTTCTTCCATTTGTTTGTGTCCTCTTTGATTTCACTGAGCAGTGGTTTGTAGTTCTCCTTGAAGAGGTCCTTGACATCCCTTGTAAGCTGGATTCCTAGGTATTTTATTCTCTTTGAAGCAATTGTGAATGGAAGTTCATTCCTGACTTGGCTCTCTGCTTGTCTGTTACTGGTGTATAAGAATGCTTGTGATTTTTGCACATTAATTTTGTATCCTGAGACTTTGCTGAAGTTGCTTATCAGCTTAAGGAGATTTTGGGCTGAGACGATGGGGTTTTCTAAATATACAATCATGTCATCTGCAAACAGGGACAATTTGACTTCTTCTTTTCCTAACTGGATACCCTTGATTTCTTTCTCTTGCCTGATTGCCCTAGCCAGAACTTCCAACACTATGTTGAATAGGAGTGGTGAGAGAGGGCATCCCTGTCTTGTGCCAGTTTTCAAAGGGAATTTTTCCAGTTTTTGCCCATTCAGTATGATATTAGCTGTGGGTTTGTCGTAAATAGCTCTTATTATTTTGAGGTATGTTCCCTCAATACCGAATTTATTGAGCGTTTTTAGCATAAAGGGCTGTTGAATTTTGTCAAAAGCCTTTTCTGCATCTATTGAGATAATCATGTGGTTCTTGTCTTTGGTTCTGTTTATATGCTGGATTACGTTTATTGATTTGCGAATGTTGAACCAGCCTTGCATCCCAGGGATGAAGCCCACTTGATCATGGTGGATAAGCTTTTTGATGTGCTGCTGAATCCGGTTTGCCAGTATTTTATTGAGAATTTTTGCATCGATGTTCATCAGGATATTGGTCTAAAATTCTCTTTTTTTGTTGTGTCTCTGCCAGGCTTTGGTATCAGGATGATGTTGGCCTCATAAAATGAGTTAGGGAGGATTCCCTCTTTTTCTATTGATTGGAATAGTTTCAGAAGGAATGGTACCAGCTCCTCCTTGTACCTCTGGTAGAATTCAGCTGTGAATCCATCTGGTCCTGGACTTTTTTTCGTGGGTAGGCTATTAATTGTTGCCTCAATTTCAGAGCCTGTTATTGGTCTATTCAGGGATTCAACTTCTTCCTGGTTCAGTCTTGGGAGAGTGTAAGTGTCCAGGAAATTATCCATTTCTTCTAGATTTTCTAGTCGATTTGCGTAGAGGCATTTATAGTATTCTCTGATGGTTGTTTGTATTTCTGTGGGGTACGTGGTGATATCCCCTTTATCATTTTTTATTGCGTCTATTTGATTCCTCTCTCTTTTCTTCTTTATTAGTCTTGCTAGCGGTCTGTCAATTTTGTTGATCTTTTCAAAAAACCAACTCCTGGATTCATTGATTTTTTGGAGGGTTTTTTGTGACTCTATCTCCTTCAGTTCTGCTCTGATCTTAGTTATTTCTTGCCTTCTGCTAGCTTTTGAATGTGTTTGCTCTTGCCTCTCTAGTTCTTTTAATTGTGATGTTAAAGTGTCAATTTTAGATCTTTCCTGCTTTCTCTTGTGGGCATTTAGTGCTATAAATTTCCCTCTACACACTGCTTTAAATGTGTCCCAGAGATTCTGGTATGTTGTATCTTTGTTCTCATTGGTTTCAAAGAACATCTTTATTTCTGCCTTCATTTCGTTATGTACCCAGTAGTCATTCAGGAGCAGGTTATTCAGTTTCCATGTAGTTGAGCGGTTTTGATTGAGTTTCTTAGTCCTGAGTTCTAGTTTGATTGCACTGTGGTCTGAGAGACAGTTTGTTATAATTTCTGTTCTTGTACATTTGCTGAGGAGTGCTTTACTTCCAATTATGTGGTCAATTTTGGAATAAGTGCGATGTGGTGCTGAGAAGAATGTATATTCTGTTGATTTGGGGTGGAGAGTTCTATAGATGTCTATTAGGTCCGCTTGGTGCAGAGATGAGTTCAATTCCTGGATATCCTTGTTAACTTTCTGTCTCGTTGATCTGTCTAATGTTGACAGTGGAGTGTTGAAATCTCCCATTATTATTGTATGGGAGTCTAAGTCTCTTTGTAGGTCTCTAAGGACTTGCTTTATGAATCTGTGTGCTCCTGTATTGGGTGCATATATATTTAGGAGAGTTAGCTCTTCCTGTTGAATTGATCCCTTTACCATTATGTAATGGTATTATTACATAATTATTATTTTGAGGTATGTTCCCTCAATACCGAATTTAGGAGAGTTAGCTCTTCCTGTTGAATTGATCCCTTTACCATTATGTAATGGTATTATTACATAATTATTATTTTGAGGTATGTTCCCTCAATACCGAATTTATTGAGCGTTTTTAGCATAAAGGGCTGTTGAATTTTGTCAAAAGCCTTTTCTGCATCTATTGAGATAATCATGTGGTTCTTTGTCTCTTTTGATCTTTGATGGTTTAAAGTCTGTTTTATCAGAGACTAGGATTGCAACCCCTGCTTTTTTTTGTTCTCCATTTGCTTGGTAGATCTTTCTCCATCCCTTTATTTTGAGCCTATGTATGTCTCTGCATGTGAGATGGGTCTCCTGAATACAGCAGACTGATGGGTCTTGACTCTTTATCCAGTTTGCCAGTCTGTGTCTTTTAATTGGAGCATTTAGTCCATTGACATTTAAGGTTAATATTGTTATGTGTGAACTTGATCCTGTCATTATGATATTAACTGGTTATTTTGCTCATTAGTTGATGCAGTTTCTTCCTAGCCTCGACGGTCTTTACATTTTGGCATGTTTTTGCAATGGCTGGTAGCGGTTGTTCCTTTCCATGTTTAGGGCTTCCTTCAGGGTCTCTTGTAAGGCAGGCCTGGTGGTGACAAAATCTCTAAGCATTTGCTTATCTGTAAAGGATTTTATTTCTCCTTCACTGATGAAACTTAGTTTGGCTGGATATGAAATTCGGGTTGAAAATTCTTTTCTTTAAGAACGTTGAATATTGGCCCCCACTCTCTTCTGGCTTGTAGAGTTTCTGCCGAGAGATCTGCTGTTAGTCTGATGGGCTTCCCTTTGTAGGTAACCCGACCTTTCTCTCTGGCTGCCGTTAAGATTTTTTCCTTCATTTCAACTTTGGTGAATCTGGCAATTATGTGTCTTGGAGTTGCTCTTCTGGAGGAGTATCTTTGTGGCGTTCTCTGTATTTCCTGAATTTGAATGTTGGCCTGCCCTACTAGGTTGGGGAAGTTCTCCTGGATGATATCCTGAAGAGTGTTTTCCAACTTGGTTCCATTTTCCCCCTCACTTTCAGGCACCCCAATCAGACGTAGATTTGGTCTTTTTACATAATCCCATACTTCTTGCAGGCTTTGTTCATTTCTTTTTCTTCTTTTTTCTTTTGGTTTCTCTTCTCGCTTCATTTCATTCATTTGATCCTCAATCGCTGATACTCTTTCTTCCAGTTGATCGAGTCGGTTACTGAAGCTTGTGCATTTGTCACGTATTTCTCGTGTCATGGTTTTCATCTCTGTCATTTCGTTTATGATCTTCTCTGCATTAATTAGTCTAGCTGTCAATTCTTCCACTTTTTTTTCAAGATTTTTAGTTTCTTTGCGCTGGGTACGTAATTCCTCCTTTAGCTCTGAGAAGTTTGATGGACTGAAGCCTTCTTCTCTCATCTCGTCAAAGTCATTCTCTGACCAGCTTTGATCCATTGCTGGCGATGGGCTGCGCTCCTTTGCAGGGGGAGATGCGCTCTTATTTTTTGAATTTCCAGCTTTTCTGCCCTGCTTCTTCCCCATCTTTGTGGTTTTATCTGTCTCTGGTCTTTGATGATGGTGACGTACTGATGGGGTTTTGGTATAGGTGTCCTTCCTGTTTGATAGTTTTCCGTCTGACAGTCAGAAGGACTGTCTGTTGGTCTGTTGGAGATTGCTTGAGGTCCACTCCAGACCCTGTTTGCCTGGGTATCAGCAGCAGAGGTTGCCGAAGATAGAATATTGCTGAGCAGCGAGTGTACCTGTCTGATTCTTCCTTTGGAAGTTTCCTCTCAGGGATGACTCCACCCTGTGAGGTGTGGGGTGTCAGACTGCCCCTAGTGGGGGATGTCTCCCAGCTAGGCTACTCAGGGGTCAGGGACCCACCTGAGCAGGCAGTCTGTCCGTTCTCGGATCTCAACCTCCGCGTTGGGACATCCAGGGCTCTCCCCAAAGCTGTCAGACAGAGTCCTTCGCCTCTGCACCGCCCCCGCTGCTTTCCCTATTGGACCTCAGCTGTGGGCTGTCCCCAGAGGTGGAGTCTACAGAGACAGGCAGGTTTCCTTGAGCTGCTGTGAGCTCCACCCAGTTCGAGCTTGCCAGCGGCTTTGTTTACCTACTGAAGCCTCAGCAATGGCGGGCGCCCCTCCCCCAGCCTCGCTGTTGCCTTGCGGATAGATCGCCGCAGACTGCTGTGTTAGCAGTGAGGGAGGCTCCGTGGGCGTGGGACCCTCCCGGCCAGGTGTGGGATATATTCTCCTGGTGTGCCTGTTTCCTTAAAGCGCAGTATTGGGGTGGGAGTTACGCGATTTTTCAGGTGTTATGTGTCTCAGTTCCGCTGGCTAGGAAAACGGATTTCCTTCCCCCTTGCGCTTCCAGGTGAGGCGATGCCTCGCCCTGCTTCAGCTCACGCTGGTCAGGCTGCAGCAGCTGACCAGCACCGATTGTCCGGCACTCCCTAGTGAGATGACCCCAGTACCTCAGTTGAAAATGCAGAAATCACCGGTCTTCTGTGTTACTCGCGCTGGGAGTTGGAGACTGGAGCTGTTCCTATTCGGCCATCTTGCTCCGCCCCCTATTTTTTGATTCTTTTTATAATTTCTCTCTCTTTGTTAAAATTCTTATTTTGTTCATGTATTATTTTTCTGATTTCTTTTAGGTCCTGGTGTTTTCTTTGAGTTCTTTGAACATATTTATGAACACATATTTTAAGACTTTGTCTAGAAAGTCTGATGTCTGTGTTTCCTCAGGGATGACTTCTAGAGATGTATTTTGTTCCTTTGAATGGGTCATATTTTTCTATTTCCTTGTATATTTTGTGAGTTATATTGTTGTTGTTGAAAATTGGGCAGTTGAAAAATAGCCACCTTTAACAGCCTTTGCAGACTGGCTCTGTGCCAGGGCATTCTTCTACTCATTACCTGGGCATGATTTGACCCTTGGAATCAGCCCATGGTGAAGGCTTAGGTCCTCTTAGGTTTTTCTGAGCATGTATTTTGCTGGACTTACGTGTGGCTTTTTCAGTCTCCCTGTGTATATGTGCATTAGTCCATTCTCATGCTGCGGATAATGACATACCTGAGATTGCGTAATTTATAAAGAAAAAGAGGTTTCATGGACTCACAGTTCCACATGGTTGGGAAGGCCTCACAATCATGGCAGAATGTGAAAGGCATGTCTTACATGGCAGCAGACAAGAGACAGAAGTGAGAACCAAGTGAAATGGGTTTCCCCTTATAAAACTATCAGATCTTGTGACACTTATTTGCTACCATGAGAACCGTATGGGGGAACTGCCCCCAGGATTCAATTATCTTCCCCCGGGTCCCTCCCACAACATGTGGGAATTATGGGAGCTGCAATTCAAGATGACATTTGGGTGGAGACACAGCCAAACCATATCAACATAGTTGATTTTCGCTGTCTTAATTTTCCAAAGAATATCACCTAGCTTCTCTTAGAGGCCTTATGTTATCTAGTGCGTGCCTCCATTTGTACTTTCTTACCCCAGGTGCCTGCAGGTGTGTAGTCCCCCTGCAGGTTTTATGAGCTGTTCCTGCTACTCTTGGCCACTTTTCCTAATCTCAGATTCAAGCTATGCCACTTTTCCACCTGAGCTCCAAGTTAGGCAACATAGGGTGCAGCCCTGCTGGCAGCAGCCCCCAGACAGGCTAAAACATGCAAGTAACTTCTGTTCTGTTCCCCCTGGTTCCAGAGAGGGACTGTGAACTAGGTTGTGACCTTCTCCAGACCAAGACTGCACCATGTTGGGGAGAGGAGGGAACTAGGGTGAGAAAAAACATCACACAATTTCCAACTGTTTTTAATGTGTGTGTGTGTGTGTGTTTTTTACTTGATCAGGCATTTGTATAGTTGCCATTGACTTTTGGCTATTTTCCAAAGCTCCCACAAAATTTTATTTGGGTGCTTTTTGTTTTATTAATGTTTCTGTGGGGAAATGAGAGCTGAAGCTTCTAAGTCTTGTCATTTTTTTAAACTAATACTTTTAATTTGTCTTCTTGTTGATATCTGGATTTAAAATTTTATATAAAGAACAGCAATTTCTCTTATAATGAGAAAAGGTAAAATTGCTGAGAAAGAGACTATTTTGAGAAGGGATGTCACTTAGAATAGCAACCAAAGAAATATAAACTCCATGGGAATAGACCTTACAATAGATGCTTATGAACCCAAATAAAACTATATGTTGCATAGGAGCTAAATCACAAACTGAGCTCTCACCTGAAATCTTGTACAGTCAACATGAACACAGTATCACATCCAGCACCCTGAGATGCCTACACCATGAGAGATGCAAGGAGCCGAGGCTAATCTCTCATTTCACTCCAGGATGTGCTCTGTAAGCGGACCATAGGCAGAGTCTCCCACACTGCTTAAATTCTCTGTCCCTTAAATAATGTAGTTAATTCATATCATTATTTACATGTATATTTGTTTAGTCTTCAGTCTATATAAATAGGATTACAAAAGGTTATAAACAGATATAAAAGATGATTTGAATAAACGGCAAGACATACCATATTTTTAAATAAAAGATCGTGTATCATGAATATTTTATCCTTTCCCATTCATAGATTGGCAAGATGCAGTTCCAGTAAAACATATACAGGATGTTTTGCAGGGAACATGACAAAACAATTCAAAATCTCACATGACAAAAGAGCTAAATCAGGAAAATGAAAGATGACTCTGAAAAAAGAGAGTATGGAGCAAGGGGCAATGCCTTCCTGGTATTTAGTCACACTGTAAAGTTACAATAATTTAAACTTGTGGCACTGATTCAATGATAGCAATGTCAATCGAATAGAATAGATTATATAGAAATAATCTTTTATATTTAAATTGAGTAGTTTATAAAATAGACACTATAATTTAGAAAAAGAACCAACATTACATATCAACATGTAAAATAACAGATTAACATTTTGTAATAAATTGCTATTTAGATGATTATTTTTATTATAAACCAATATAAATTCAAATCAAATATTAGGAAAGATTGGAAATTTGAATTAAGTATGTATCAGAGCTTTTGTGGAGGAAGAGTTTATAAATTTCAAAGTAATGAAAGAAGTTCACAAGTAAAAAGTGCAATTGATTTTATGCAAACAATCTCAACTGCCATTAAAATGATATGCAAAATAAAGACAAAAAACACTGGAAAAGATTGTCAGTAAATTTTATTGACAAAAATTCAGTATCTTTATTATACAAAGTGTTCATTTAATGATGGAAAATATCAAAAACTCAATCAATTACCAAACAGTAATTTATAATTTATAAAGTAGGAATTGCAACTAATTAATAAACATAAAAAATATTCAACCTTACAAATGATCTCAGAAATGAAAGGTTAAATAAAACATAGGAACACTACTTCATCCTTTAAATAAGCTAAAATAATTGGTTTTGCTTGTTTTAGGAATCATTAATGTCTTATTTAACCCATGTTAAAAATTTCGGGGCGGAGCAAGATGGCCGAATAGGAACAGCTCCAGTCTCCAACTCCCAGCGCGAGCGACACAGAAGACCGGTAATTTCTGCATTTTCAACTGAGGTACTGGGGTCATCTCACTAGGGAGTGCCGGACAATCGGTGCTGGTCAGCTGCTGCAGCCTGACCAGCGTGAGCTGAAGCAGGGCGAGGCATCGCCTCACCTGGAAGCGCAAGGGGGAAGGAATCCGTTTCCCTAGCCAGGGGAACTGAGACACACAACACCTGGAAAATCGGGTAACTCCCACCCCAATACTGCGCTTTAAGGAAACAGGCACACCAGGAGAATATATCCCACACCTGGCCGGGAGGGTCCCACACCCACGGAGCCTCCCTCACTGCTAACACAGCAGTCTACAGCGATCTATCCGCAAGGCAACAGCGAGGCTGGGGGAGGGGCGCCCGCCATTGCTGAGGCTTAAGTAGGTAAACAAAGCTGCTGGGAAGCTCCAACTGGGTGGAGCTCACAGCAGCTCAAGGAAGCCTGCCTGTCTCTGTAGACTCTACCTCTGCGGACAGCGCACAGCTGCAGTCCAATAGGGGAAGCAGCGGGGGCCGGTGCAGACGCGAATGACTCTGTCTGACAGCTTTGGGGAGAGCCGTGGATCTCCTAACGCGGAGGTTGAGATCTGAGAACGGACAGACTGCCTGCTCAGGTGGGTCCCTGACCCCTGAGTAGCCTAGCTGGGAGACATCCCCCACTAGGGGCAGTCTGACACCCCACACCTCACAGGGTGGAGTCACCCCTGAGAGGAAACTTCCAAAGGAAGAATCAGACAGGTACACTCGCTGTTCAGCAATATTCTATCTTCGGCAACCTCTGCTGCTGATACCCAGGCAAACAGGGTCTGGAGTGGACCTCAAGCAATCTCCAACAGACCAACAGACAGTCCTTCTGACTGTCAGACGGAAAACTATCAAACAGGAAGGACACCTATACCAAAACCCCATCAGTACGTCACCATCATCAAAGACCAGAGACAGATAAAACCACAAAGATGGGGAAGAAGCAGGGCAGAAAAGCTGGAAATTCAAAAAATAAGAGTGCATCTCCCCTGCAAAGGAGCGCAGCCCATCACGAGCAATGGATCAAAGCTGGTCAGAGAATGACTTTGACGAGATGAGAGAAGAAGGCTTCAGTCCATCAAACCTCTCAGAGCTAAAGGAGGAATTACGTACCCAGCGCAAAGAAACTAAAAATCTTGAAAAAAGAGTGGAAGAATGGACAGCTAGACTAATTAATGCAGAGAAAATCATAAACGAAACGACAGAGATGAAAAACATGACACGAGAAATACGTGACAAATGCACAAGCTTCAGTAACCGACTCGATCAACTGGAAGAAAGAGTATCAGCGATTGAGGATCAAATGAATGAAATGAAGCGAGAAGAGAAACCAAAAGAAAAAAGAAGAAAAAGAAATGAACAAAGCCTGCAAGAAGTATGGGATTATGTAAAAAGACCAAATCTACGTCTGATTGGGGTGCCTGAAAGTGAGGGGAAAATGGAACCAAGTTGGAAAACACTCTTCAGGATATCATCCAGGAGAACTTCCCCAACCTAGTAGGGCAGGCCAACATTCAAATTCAGGAAATACAGAGAACGCCACAAAGATACTCCTCCAGAAGAGCAACTCCAAGACACATAATTGCCAGATTCACCAAAGTTGAAATGAAGGAAAAAGTCTTAAGGGCAGCCAGAGAGAAAGGTCGGGTTACCCACAAAGGGAAGCCCATGAGACTAACAGCAGATCTCTCAGCAGAAACTCTACAAGCCAGAAGAGAGTGGGGGCCAATATTCAACGTTCTTAAAGAAAAGAATTTTCAACCCAGAAGTTCATATCCAGCCAAACTAAGTTTCATAACTGAAGGAGAAATAAAATCCTTTACAGATAAGCAAATGCTTAGAGATTTTGTCACCACCAGGCCTGCCTTACAAGAGACCCTGAAGGAAGCCCTAAACATGGAAAGGAACAACCGGTATCAGCCATTGCAAAAACATGCCAAAATGTAAAGACCATCGAGGCTAGGAAGAAACTGCATCAACTAACGAGCAAAATAACCAGTTAATATCATAATGACAGGATCAAGTTCACACATAACAATATTAACCTTAAATGTAAATGAACTAAATGCTCCAATTAAAAGACACAGACTGGCAAACTGGATAAAGATTCAAGACCCATCAGTCTGCTGTATTCAGGAGACCCATCTCACATGCAGAGACATACATAGGCTCAAAATAAAGGGATGGAGGAAGATCTACCAAGCAAATGGAGAACAAAAAAAAGCAGGGGTTGCAATCCTAGTCTCTGATAAAACAGACTTTAAACCATCAAAGATCAAAAGAGACAAAGAAGGCCATTACATAATGGTAAAGGGATCAATTCAACAGGAAGAGCTAACTCTACTAAATATCTATGCACCCAATACAGGAGCACCCAGATTCATAAAGCAAGTCCTTAGAGACCTACAAAGAGACTTAGACTCCCATACAATAATAATGGGAGATTTCAACACTCCACTGTCAACATTAGACAGATCAATGAGACAGAAAGTTAACAAGGATATCCAGGAATTGAACTCATCTCTGCGCCAAGCGGACCTAATAGACATCTATAGAACTCTCCACCCCAAATCAACAGAATATACATTCTTCTCAGCACCACATCGCACTTATTCCAAAATTGACCACATAATTGGAAGTAAAGCACTCCTCAGCAAATGTACAAGAACAGAAATTATAACAAACTGTCTCTCAGACCACAGTGCAATCAAACTAGAACTCAAGACTAAGAAACTCAATCAAAACCGCTCAACTACATGGAAACTGAACAACCTGCTCCTGAATGACTACTGGGTACATAACGAAATGAAAGCAGAAATAAAGATGTTCTTTGAAACCAATGAGAACAAAGATACAACATACCAGAATCTCTGGGACACATTTAAAGCAGTGTGTAGAGGGAAATTTATAGCACTAAATGCCCACAAGAGAAAGCAGGAGAGATCTAAAATTGACACTCTAACATCACAATTAAAAGAACTAGAGAGGCAAGAGCAAACACATTCAAAAGCTAGCAGAAGGCAAGAAATAACTAAGATCAGAGCAGAACTGAAGGAGATAGAGACACAAAAAACCCTCCAAAAAATCAATGAATCCAGGAGTTGGTTTTTTGAAAAGATCAACAAAATTGACAGACCGCTAGCAAGACTAATAAAGAAGAAAAGAGAGAGGAATCAAATAGACGCAATAAAAAATGATAAAGGGGATATCACCACGTACCCCACAGAAATACAAACTACCATTAGAGAATACTATAAATGCCTCTACGCAAATCAACTAGAAAATCTAGAAGAAATGGATAATTTCCTGGACACTAACACTCTTCCAAGACTAAACCAGGAAGAAGTTGAATCCCTGAATAGACCAATAGCAGGCTCTGAAATTGAGGCAACAATTAATAGCCTACCCACCAAAAAGAGTCCAGGACCAGATGGATTCACAGCTGAATTCTACCAGAGGTACAAGGAGGAGCTGGTACCATTCCTTCTGAAACTATTCCAATCAATAGAAAAAGAGGGAATCCTCCCTAACTCATTTTATGAGGCCAACATCATCCTGATACCAAAGCCTGGCACAGACACAACAAAAAAAGAGAATTTTAGACCAATATCCCTGATGAACATCGATGCAAAAATTCTCAATAAAATACTGGCAAACCAGATTCAGCAGCACATCAAAAAGCTTATCCACCATGATCAAGTGGGCTTCATCCCTGGGATGCAAGGCTGGTTCAACATTCGCAAATCAATAAACGTAATCCAACATATAAACAGAACCAAAGACAAGAACCACATGATTATCTCAATAGATGCAGAAAAGGCTTTTGACAAAATTCAACAGCCCTTTATGCTAAAAACGCTCCATAAATTCGGTATTGATGGAACGTACCTCAAAATAATAAGAGCTATTTATGACAAACCCACAGCTAATATCATACTGAATGGGCAAAAGCTGGAAAAATTCCCTTTGAAAACTGGCACAAGACAGGGATGCCCTCTCTCACCACTCCTATTCAACATAGTGTTGGAAGTTCTGGCTAGGGCAATCAGGCAAGAGAAAGAAATCAAGGGTATCCAGTTAGGAAAAGAAGAAGTCAAATTGTCCCTGTTTGCAGATGACATGATTGTATATTTAGAAAACCCCATCGTCTCAGCCCAAAGTCTCCTTAAGCTGATAAGCAACTTCAGCAAAGTCTCAGGATACAAAATTAATGTGCAAAAATCACAAGCATTCTTATACACCAGTAACAGACAAGCAGAGAGCCAAATCAGGAATGAACTTCCATTCACAATTGCTTCAAAGAGAATCAAATACCTAGGAATCCAGCTTACAAGGGATGTAAAGGACCTCTTCAAGGAGAACTACAAACCACTGCTCAGTGAAATCAAAGAGGACACAAACAAATGGAAGAACATACCATGCTCATGGATAGGAAGAATCAATATCTTGCAAATGGCCATACTGCCCAAGGTTATTTATAGATTCAATGCCATCCCCATCAAGCTACCAATGACTTTCTTCACAGAATTGGAAAAAACGGCTTTAAAGTTCATATGGAACCAAAAAAGAGCCCGCATTGCCAAGACAATCCTAAGTCAAAAGGACAAAGCTGGAGGCGTCACGCTACCTGACTTCAAACTATACTACAAGGCTACAGTAACCAAAACAGCATGGTACTGGTACCACAACAGAGATATAGACCAATGGAACAGAACAGAGTCCTCAGAAATAATACCACACATCTACAGCCATCTGATCTTTGACAAACCTGAGAGAAACAAGAAATGGGGAAAGGATTCCCTATTTAATAAATGGTGCTGGGAAAATTGGCTAGCCATAAGTAGCAAGCTGAAACTGGATCCTTTCCTTACCCCTTATACGAAAATTAATTCAAGATGGATTAGAGACTTAAATGTTAGACCTAATACCATAAAAACCCTAGAAGAAAATCTAGGTAGTACCATTCAGGACATAGGCATGGGCAAGGACTTCATGTCTAAAACACCAAAAGCAACGGCAGCAAAAGCAAAAATTGACAAATGGGATCTCATTAAACTAAAGAGCTTTTGCACAGCAAAAGAAACTACCATCAGAGTGAACAGGCAACCTACAGAATGGGAGACAATTTTTGCAACCTACTCATCTGACAAAGGGCTAATATCCAGAATCTGCAAAGAACTCAAACAAATATACAAGAAAAAAACAAACAACCCCATCCAAAAGTGGGGAAAGGATATGAACAGACATTTCTCAAAAGAAGACATCCATACAGCCAACAGACACATGAAAAAATGCTCATCATCACTGCCATCAGAGAAATGCAAATCAAAACCACAATGAGATACCATCTCACACCAGTTAGAATGGCAATCATTAAGAAGTCAGGAAACAACAGGTGTTGGAGAGGATGTGGAGAAATAGGAACACTTTTACACTGTTGGTGGGATTGTAAACTAGTTCAACCATTATGGAAAACAGTATGGCAATTCCTCAAGGATCTAGAACTAGCCATCCCACTACTGGGTATATACCCAAAGGATTATAAATTACTCTACTACAAAGACACATGCACACGTATGTTTATTGCGGCACTATTCACAATAGCAAAGACTTGGAATCAACCCAAATGTCCATCTGTGACAGACTGGATTAAGAAAATGTGGCACATATACACCATGGAATACTATGCAGCCATAAAAAAGGATGAGTTTGCGTCCTTTGTAGGGACATGGATGCAGCTGGAAACCATCATTCTTAGCAAACTATCACAAGAAGAGAAAACCAAACACCGCATGTTCTCACTCATAGGTGGGAACTGAACAATGAGATCACTTGGACTCGGGAAGGGGAACATCACACACTGGGGCCTATCATGGGGAGGGGGGAGGAGGGAGGGATTGCATTGGGGAGTTATACATGATATAAACGTTATGCACATGTACCCTAGAACTTAAAGTATAATAAAAAAAAATAAAATTTAAAAAAAAAAAAGAAAAGAAAAAAAATTTCCTCCGTCATACTATGCAATCATAAAAAGGAATGAGATCATGTCCTTTGCAGGGACATGGATGGGGCTGGAAGCCATTATCCTCAGCAAACTAACACAGGAATAGGAAACAAAACACCACACGTTCTCACTGGTAAGTGGGAGATGAACAATGAGAACATATGGGCACAGGGAGGGGAAAATAAACACTGGGGCTTGTTGGGGTCGGGGCAGGGGAAGGGAGAGCATTAGGATAAATAGCTACTGTATGCTGGGCTTAATACCTAGGTAATAGGTTGATAGGTGCAGCAAACCACCATGGCACACATTTACCTATTTAACAAACCTGCACATCCTGCACTTAAAATAAAATTAAATTACATTAAAAAAATTTTCCTCCATCAGAATTTTATAAACAATCCAGAATTAGGTATATAAAAGTAGTCACAATACTAGAACTCAGTGCATTTTTTTTCCTTAAGTCTAAATCCCTTTAAGTTTAATAATAGCACACCTGATTTTCCTTCTCTATAAGGGAGAGAATGGGTCTTTTGAGTCGATAATGACATTACACAGTGGTAGAAAAATTATCCTAGCAATATGAATAGCTTTTCCCATAGCTGTATATACTTGTGTATACGTGTGTGTGTGTGTGTGTGTGTGTGTGTATGTAAATGCATATATTTTATGTTTGTTTTATTTTTTCTTTTTTTTAAAAAAATAAATGTTTTTAATGGTGGTGCCAAATGCAAAGGTAGAGTGTAAATGATATTTGTACTTATTACTGATGGTATTATAAAGCAATACATGCTAATCACGATGAGTTAGGCTATGCTGCTATAACAAGTAACATAAAAATATAAGTGGCATAACAAAGAAGCTTATTTCTCACTCATGCAAAGCCCAGTGGGTGCTTGTTGTGGCTCTCTTCCATGTGGTGAGTCAGGGGTCCATGCTACTATCTTAATGTATAGCTATTAGTTCTGCTTTGCTAGGTAGAAGGGAGGCATGGAAACACCTCTCTTAAGTGTATGTTAGGTGTGTGTCATTTCCACTCATAGCCCATTGGCCAGAACTAATCACAGGACCCTAAACTAATTACAAGGAGGTTAGAAATGTAAGGGAGTATATTAGGTATTTAGTGAACATTATTTCTGACACAAGGTACAGCTGTTTTGGAAATCCATTTACAGCATAAATCAAATACACTAGTAATTTTACTTCTGAATATGTATCCTTGGGAAATAAAAAAGGTAAAATCTACATGTATAAAAATGGTCATCACTCCACAACTTTATTTTATTTTTTTAAATTTTTTTATTTTTTTATTTTTTTTTTGAGATGGAGCCTTGCTCCGTTGCCCAGGCTGGAGTGTGGTGGCGCCATCTCCGCTCACTGCAAGCTCCACCTCCCGGGTTCACGCCATTCTCCTGCCTCAGCCTCCCGAGTAGCTGGGACTACAGGCGCCCGCCACCACGCCCAGCTAATTTTTTTTTTATTTTTATTTTTAGTAGAGACAGGGTTTCAGTGTGTTAGTCAGGACGATCTCGATCTCCTGACTTCATGATCCACCCGTCTCGGCCTCCCAAAGTGCAGGGATTACAGGTGTAAGCCACCGCGCCCGGCCAACAACTTTATTATTACCATCTACAAAATGGTAATTCATTGCCCTGTTAGGGCAACAAATTTGACCCAGGCTGCAAGGTGACTAGAAAGGTGCACTTGGAACACACCTTCATGCCAAGATAGGATCTCCCAGAAATAAGCTGTTGTTCACTAAATCTCCTCTTATGACCCCATCACCTATTATGTTATGTGCATTTTAAATTCTGAACTTGGCTCCTGATCCTGGAGTTCTTTCCTGTGGGTGTGAGGCATCTTCCACTGTGATTTTTGACAATGACCCTGGCTTTGACCTTGACATCACCCTTGCCCCATGTCCTGGATTTTGTGTTTGATTGAGACACTGGCAGTCTGAGAGTCACTGATGGCCTTTGTGCTTTGTTTGACCTACACAGTGTTTTGAAAATGTTTGAAATCATAGCCAACACTTACACCTGGGAAATTTCACATCTATATCCAGATTTTATGCTTTTTTCAAAAAAAAAAAGGAAAGCCTGATAACCTCTACCGTGCAGTGTTTAGGCTGCACACCTTGTCACAGTGCAGCCCTCTCTGTCTTAATCCTTGTCTGCTCGGCTCACGCAGTTGTGGGCCCTGGAGATTGCTACTCCTTGCTCAGAACAGTTACTCCACTTGTCCACCACCACACTGGGTAGATTTACTTTCCTGTCATTTCTGTGACCTCTCATTGCCCTCAAGAACACCTTTATTATGATTAACAATGGCCCAAATGCTCTGCCAGCTTCTTCAGACTACCCTGCAAAGGCCCCTGGGACCAGATCTTTGCATCTTTAGGGAAGTCCAAGTCCACAATTTCTTCCTCGGTCCTCTGCAACCTGCACCCAATCTTCTATCTCTGGGGTCACCTCTTCTGTTGGAGCCCCAGCAAATGGCAGCTGATTGGCCTTCTCCTGGCAGGCACAAGTGGGTGCTAATGAATGGAAGAATGTGCTGTCCTTACACCTGATAATGAGGTAATTGACCCCCCACCTCCTCTCTCCACCCTCAGTGTTTCTTTTTATGTTTCTTTTTCTTACACTTGACTGAGAGCTCACAAAATGCTTAAATGTTATTCCAAGGTGCAAATTTCCCACAAAGTGTCATGACCGAAAACATATGTTTAAATAACACACTGAAGCATGTGATGCTGGTACTGCCTGACCACAGTAAAAGAAAGGGCTGAGATGTCCATCTGTCTGTCTGTCCACCTGTCCTTCCATCCATCCCCCCTTCCAGGCAGCATTTATTTAATGCCCACTCTCTGCCAGACCCTTTTATGTACTGTTATCCTCACAATGCCAGAAGGATAGCCCCATTTCATTGATGAGAAAACTGAGGCTTGGGGAATTCAAAAAATGTGCCTAAGGTCATGTAACTTAGAGAGGAAAATTTAAACTCTAAAGCCTAAGACCATTACAATGAACATTCTGCCCTGAAGAACTTCCTGATCTGGTAGAGACGTATTTTGGGTGTGATGACTATTAATTCATTCGAAATTTCCCATTAAAAATTCTTACGGTCACTTCAGTTATGTGGAAGCTTTTGCCAAAAGCCCTTGAGGGATCACATTATCCAGATGATGACTTGACAGCCTCAGAATGTGGACTGTCCTCGTAGTAATAACATCAAAGCCTTGAAAGTGTGCCTGGCAGTGTGCTTCATGGACATATTCATTTGTGAAGCTCTCCCTGGGCTTGCCCTCTCCCACATTCCAAATGAGTCCTTAGGCCCTTGTATTTCCTTGCCTTGGGGAATTTTTGCAGGCGGCATGTAAACCAAAACTGCTGTAAGTCTTTGATTCCTCCTGTGTCCAGTAAATGCTTATGGCAGATTGGGTAGAGGAGGTGGAGAAAAGAGGAATTCTAAGGGTCAAAGAAAGACAAGAGAAAGCTTACCCCCATCCTGGGGAGAGGTCTTTGGTTAGTGAATGGCACAAATAGTGTGGGATCCAATCTCACCCTATGGCAGCCCCTGGGGAGGTGGCCAGACTGTGAGGACGTGGCTCTATGGGGCCCCTGGAGGCTTGCCTCTGTGCAAGACTCAAAAAACATACAAGGTCCCGGATGGGAGCTGAGAAGAAGGATGGCTCAATCATAGCGATGAGCAAATTTCCTGTCAACCCAGGCGAATAGGGCCTTACTGTCAGAAGGCAGATGATTACAAAAATTGCTCACTTTATTGTGCCAGTGTTTCTCCCTAAAACGCTCAGCATGAAGAATTCTTGCTACTTCTCTTTTGCTTCCTGAATCAAAGTCGAATTTCTCAGAGTGTTTTTCAGGTCCTTTCCCTCTTGCAAGCTGGTCTTTACTTCTAGTGGAATCCCTGTTGCCATCAGTACTTGGGACTCCATATTCCAGCCACTGGGACTTGTTGGCAGATTTCCCTGTGTGCTTTTCTGCCTCCACGCCTTTGCACATGCGGTTCCCTCTGCCCACCGAGCTCTTCTGTTTTTAGAAGTCTCATCTTTCAAGGCCTTGGAGGAGCCTTCCCAGATCTCCCTTCCCCGCACACACGCACGTACACACATATGCTGATAGCAGAAGTAATCATTTCCACCTTTATGCCTGGTGGCACTTTATTGTTTGATCAAAGTTAGGAATTTCGGGCTCATCTCCCCAAGTGGCTGTGAGCACCTTGAAGTCTGGTGTTGTGTCTGAGTCATCTATGGTTCCCCAGGACCAAGCACCGGGCAAGGCACACAGAAGGTGATTCAGCAAATGTTTATAGGATGACTATGTTGGAGCACGAGCGAAAGGACTGGGGGCTGTGGAGTGGGTGCTCCACACTCAGTGCCTGTCATGGATGGGCAGCTCTGAGCAGGGCTCTTCTCTGACCAGGACAGAGGGACGCTGTCTCAGATAGCGCTACCTGGCTGGGGTCCCACTGGCAGGAAAGTATTTTAATGTCTTGGTTTGATGATGATTCTGGTGTCCATTGTATTCTTTTATTTTATACCTTTCACTGATCATTTTTTTGTTTCCCCTAAACTTGAGACTTTCATAAACAAAGAAATGGGTATTAACTAGAAGCCTGGTTCAGGCTGTTTCACAATGCCATGATTTAGTATCCTCATCCCCATTTTAGGAATGAGTCAAGCCACGCTCAGAGAGGTTAAGTAAGTTTCTCACATCCTTACTGTGAATAGGGGCCAGGTGCAAACTCAGACTTGCCTTATCCATCAGGCACCAGTGTTGATGTCTCAGTGGAAAGACGTACCCTCAATCAGGATAATTTGAGAAGTGTTTATGCACAAAGGCACTACATACAAGCTGTGGGTGGGTAAGGGGGAAGCAGAAGGGGTATTACAAGGACCTGGGGCTAGCAGCAGCAAAGGACCTAAAAAGAGAGACTTTGGGGAAGCACACAAGCGTCCCTGCCCCAGCTCCAGCCAGCCTCCAGCAACCTCTTGCTGTTTCTCCCTCCTATCTACTGGACTCCCCACCAGCCCGACTTGGAGGGCAGGGAGCCCATGGATGAGGCCCTCAGAGGTCTGCCTCTATGGCAGAAAAAAGGTGGAGTAGGAGGAAAAGTGAATCTAGAAGGACCAGCAGAAGACAGTTGCACACCAGCCCCATCTCACACAGCTAGGCAGAGCAACGTGACACATTGGGGTTGGGACACCAAACCAGGCCCTCTGGCTACCAGGGTATGTTCTTACAGAATTTTAATGACTGTAGGCCTTTAACTGCAGGTCACGCTCCCACCTAGCATAGTTGTCACTCTGCTTGGGAGGCCTTGGTGGCTCCTGATGGTCCAAGACTGAGTGATGTAGACCAGGGGAGGGGCTGCTGCCCCCTGTTTAAAAGAGACAGGCACCATAGAAGAAGATCCAGAGGCCCTTTTGGGTCCCATGTCTTCCGAGCATGATTTTCCTTTGAGCGAGAAGAGCGGCAGGCAGCAGGCCTCACTTTTTATTTTCCTGTCTCCCCACCCCCAGCTCCTCACATCCATCCCATTTGAGAAGAGAAGGGCAGCAGCACTGTCTTTCCATCAATTTCTCTGGCGCTTGCTTCCCTCACCTTTTCTCCTTCTTAATCTTCCTGTGGCTCCTAAAAGGATTAATTAGAAAGATGTGAGCAGAGGTTGGAACGTCAGAAAACAATCGTCACTTTCCTATCTGACCTCTCTCACCAGCTGCAGAATTAACAAATTGAATGTTCTCAGCAGACAGGGGTGGCACATGATGCCGAGTTCATGGCGGGCCCTGCTGGGGCCTGTGCAGAGCCCTGTTTAAACAACTCTTGCTGATTAAATTCCTCCCGGGCACTCCCGCCAGATGCTGTTAGAAAATACTCACATCCAAGAGGTTTTTAATTTTTTTTAAACATGTGCCAATTATTTGCCTGCTATCTGCAGGTGCTGGCAAGCGTCACAGGCCGGCCTCGCTGTCTACACTCTTATCCACTCGGCGCCTGCCTGGGGGGCTCACGTCGTCGGGAATGGGATCCGGGCTCTGCTAGGGGCTGTCAAAAGCTCTCCAGCCACCCTGCGTGGCTGCCTTCCCTGCCCCCAGCCCAGCCCCCAGCGCCTCACCTTCTGAAGCTCACAGCTCTCTAGAATGTTTCAAGGTGACAACACAGACCGGGTGACCTGCTGGAAGTGGGGCCCACAGGGGCAGGCATGCAATCGTGCCTGGGCTAGTGCCAGCTGCCTCTCAGCCAGGCTGTGCTTCAGACCTGAGCCAAACAGGGACATAAAATCGCCACCTCCACGAGCAGGGGGAGGGCGCTTGGCCCTTGTTCACAGGCCCCTTTAAAATATGTCCCAGAAAGCCACCCCACTCCTGCTGCCACTTCAGCCATCTTGATTACTTTGTTTATGTCTCACCTGATGTTTAAGTAAAACCAATGTGTTCTTAACAGTTTTAACAAATGCCAATTAATATCTAAAAGCAAGGGTGCAAAATGTAAGCTACAGAATTTTTATCCATGCTCATATATTTTAATGAAGGTAATAGAAACGTTTGACCGACAATAAACTTCGTACTGTGTTCTATGGTAACCACTGCTGCCCTTGCCCCTTCAAACCTATGGGTGGTACCCCATTAGTACCAGCCCTCAGGATGGCACCTTCCCTTGGGGTTTCCTTTGACCCTGGCCACACCTTTGGAATTGGCTTTTTATTGGACTTTCCTCTCTTTACCCAATGTGAGTGGCCATCTCATCTCATTGAGGACAGCAGCGCCACTCAAGAATGTTTCTTGTCCATCTCATTTAGGAAGTCCTGTCTTGCCCTTTGACGACACTCAGAGCAAGTTGATGGGCATCTTTTCTGGTGCTTCCACCTTTTGGTGCTTAGGATAACTTCTTCTTGCTTCCCATTAAATGAACAAAGAACTCCCACGAGTCTCATGACACAACTAAATCATTACAGAGAATTGCAGGAGTAATCGAAGGACCTGAACTTGTTTGTCCCAGAGAAGGGAGAACTTGGGGAGGAGCATAAAACCTCCTGGTGTCTGGCAGGTGCTCACGTGGAAGAGGTAACACACTGAGTCCATATGTGGAGGAACCAGGAGTAATAAGAAGAAAACAAAGGAAAGACACATTTCAGCTCAATATAGGGAAGGATTTTATAACAACTGGAGCCCCGAAGAGATGGAATTGACTGCCCCAGGAGGTAGAGAATTCCCTACCCTGGAGGTGTTACAGCAGAGGACAACTGACCACTGGGTGAGAAAGGACAGTGCTGGTGTCTGTATTAGACCTTTTCCAAAAATTTCTTTCCACTTGAGATTTTATGATCCCTCTTTCAGAAATAGCAAGAGTCCTGTAGGGTCTTCACATTAAGAGGGCCATAGTGGTTCTAGAGGAAACCCACAAGACATGATAGGCCCACACACATATTAGAGAGGAGAGAGAAAAAAACAAAACAGTTTTGTAAAGGGCAATAGGTTGGGAGAATTTAGTGTAGGGACACTGTCTTTTACACTTTAATGGCCTAAAAACAATCAGTTTGTTAGAACCCTGTACAATTTTGTATATTTATAATGGTCATTGAGCCAGAAAAGTTAAAATTAAAATTCAATGGAATTTAAAATTTAGAGGAAGGACTTCTGCTTTAAATTGGTGTTACAATGCCTCATATGTCCCTCTTTTCCCCAAAAATGCTGGTGTAAAACTCATGTAAATACAAATAAACTAGCAAACAAAAAGCAAGTACTGATATTTTAAAAAATATAAGCAAAGACCGTATGTTAAATTCTAGGGAGAACTGTTATTAATTACCACACCAATAGGAAAGGATTGAGAAATACTTTTGGAGCATACTTTCTTTACTTAAAACTGCCAAATCCAAAAAGAGAAGATATGAAGTAACCTAAATACCTTCCTGCTGATGCCCCTGTCTTCAAGACACGGGGACATGTACTAGGAAAACAGGCTGTCTCTCTTCCAATATCTTCCAAGCTAGGTAAAGCTGCCAGAGTCCTGTCTTTCCCCAGATGTCCCCTGCCATCCCCTCCCCCTCACACCACTGCCTTCAGACCACTTTTATCTTCATCCATCCAGAAGCCACAGTTCCCACACAGCAGAGGGGAATGGAGGAAGCACATTGCATCTTGGTGCACTTAGATACCCAAAGAGAAGCATCAGAAGCAGGGTGGAGTCAGGAAGAGCCCTGGGCACAGTTCTGGATAAGGGGTGTAATCTTGCATGTTCTAAACTGTACATAAGAGGAATAAAACCTGTATCTTATCCAAAGAACCTGATAGTTGGACCAAGGAAAATCTAACTTCAACCCAGCAGCATTACTCACAACAAAAGCCTGCATATATTGTACATTGAGTTAGTGGTTGATTTTTAACTCTGTACCTTAGAAGGGAAGCTTCCAGGAGCTAAATGCTCAATGATGGGGGTTGCTGGAAATTCCAGGCTTAGATAACAATCTTTTCTTTCAAGGATGAAGAAATAGAAAAGATCAATAAAGAGCCTACAGAAAGGTACCACAAATTATGGGAAAGTGAGACTTTACCTGATGATTCATGGCTCTAATGTCTTATCCTCATAGATAAAAAAGAGAATTGTGGACTAAAAATATCTTTCTGCTGTCTGCAATAATAAGGGCATGGTGTGGCTTTTATGAAACAGGAACAGGAAGCTGTAAAATTAGAATGGGCTGAGATGAAGGTGGTGTGCAAAAGTAGTTGGCTGAAACAAGAAAAACATGCAAGAGAATTCCAAATGCAGTAGCAGAATTAAATCCAATTGAAGATGGCAAGAAAACTGGTAGAGCTTGCAAAACATTACAGTAGTCATATGGAGAAGAAACTTGAGAAATCCCTCCTTAAAATAACAATAGACAGGTATCAAGGCTTGAGAATGTACAACAGACCTGAGAGTTATACCTATCCCAGAGGAACCAAGCCAAATGTATAGTAGTGCTCACCTTATTGGCGTTTCCACTTCAAGAGGAGAGGTACAAATGTCCCTTTAAAGATACCAGCAAGTTGGATTTGACAGAATACTAAAAGTTACTTATCTATCATAATAAAAACAAATTTAATTTCAGATATGTAAAAATTATAAAATTCACAGTCAGTGGGGCAGTATAGTAATTTAGTAATTAATTAATAGATCAAAAATAAAAACAATATGATCATTTAAATATATGCCTGAAAATGTTTGATTAAATTCAATACCCTTAGACCCCAAGTCCAGCCAGATTTTTCTGTTGCATATACCCATATTTTCTGCTAAAATTTTTTATGCTAGTTCCTATGGTGAAATTTAATATTTTCATCATGGCTGGTGTTTCATAAATAGTAATAAGATTTTAGGTCAACCACCTGAGTAAATGTGAAAACTACTTGTCCCTGAGTCCCGACTAACCGTGTCCCCTGCATTTCTCAAGTGCTCCACTGCCCCTCTCCTGGGTCCCTCCTAGACCTTCTGCACTCCAAAGTTTCCATAGACATTGCGCTCCAGATTCATGATTTACCAGGGTGGCAGGCTGGGGATATAAGGTGGCACTTATCTGAACATACCTCACATTTATGCCTTGATCCCCAAAGCTCCTGTGGAAGGAGATGCAGATTTTCATTTCACAGAGCAATAGCTCTGAGTGGGGGACCATATGGGCTTAAATCCACATTGAATTGTCAACAGTTGGCATTGAAGGAGGGCATGGTAGGAGAAGAAGGGTAGTTCTCGAGCACTTGGGGCTGGGGAAGGGAGCAGGAGAGGCAGATCAAAGAAGCAATATTAATCATTACTCATATTCTGATCAGAGTTAATTCTGTCACTATCTTCTGTTCTCATGGGTTGATGGTGGTGGAATGGATACCAGGGATGGGCACAGCAAAAGGCTGTAGTCCTGGCCACATAAACATAGAACTTCTGTACTGCTCTGCAGAGTCTGACGTCAGCCCATCACATTTTCCAGTGAATCCTTAGATTTATGAGACATGGATTGAATAGCTGAGAAATGAAATTGGCTCAATCCAACCAATGTATCATCCTTGCATGCTTCTGTGCCTTTGTACATGCTGTTCCGGCTGCCCAGAATCCCCACCCTACCTTGGTCCACCAGAAAAACACCAGCCCAATATCTCACAGGCAGAGGGAAAGGCACCTTCCTCTGTGCATACCCCTTGTAATAGAACAAGCTATTCCCAGGCCTGTCTCCAAACTACAGAACATGTTTCTCCAGGGCAGAGGTCATGGCTTACCCATTTCTGTATCCCTGGCCTTACATTGTGCTTGTTACATATTAGGTCTTAGTAAATATCACTGTGATGAATAATAAAGAAACACAGAATGCAGGTCTCCAAAACTCCATGCTGGGGAGGCTCAACTTGAGGAGAAGACAGGTGTTCAAACCTAGCAAGGGAATACTGTTTCGGACATCCTTGATTCTTAGTGGCTAACCAGGGCTTGGTTTCTCTCTCAATAGGCCGAATTGAGGGTGGGACTCTGATGAGCATATTTGAGCCCTCCGGAAGCACATATATCATGAGCTTGTGGAAGCTCAGGCCATTGGCACTCCTGGTGAGGTCTTCACATTTGTTTCTTCCTTCAGAACACATTGGAAAATCCTGATGCAAGAAGCAGCTGTAAAGGACTACCTACATCTGATGGCAGAACACCAATGGCTCCCATTAAAAGAGCCATGGATTCTGAGCTAATTAATAGCAAATGACCACAGCTTTCCCCTGCACAGTTGAGGTCCTAGATCCACAACAGAGAAAATTAAGGGGTAGTCTGGGGACAAGAAAGATCACAGATCTGGGGATCAGGAAACCAGGGGCTTCACTCTGAAAGACTAGTACTTTTGAATCAGTCTCTTAATTTCTTGGGGCCCTGGTTTCCTCATGTATTAAATGAAAATACTGGATTAAATAACATCGTAGATCTAAAATTCTACATTATTTTAATCAGGCATATTCTATTCAATTCTTTAAGCCAATCAATGATCAAGAGATGGAATAGACTACTTTCTATTTTAATACTTTCCTGGTTAATGATCTCTTGATTGCAGGGAACAACAAAATCCAAGCTCATCTTCTTAAGTGTTCCAGTTATGTCGATATTCAGTCATTCTTGTCATAGAGGGATATAAGAAGTTCTGAAACTTGCACCTTACATCTTGGTGAATATATGAATTAAGATCAAATATTTGTACTTCATTTATAGTGGATTGTCTGTTCACTATCTTGATTGCCAGAGTTAGAATATGAAAGACTGTTTTATCATATAACAATCAATAGTCAATTGACAGTGATCAACATCTACTGTGGGGCCAACACTGTGCTGAGAACTCAATTTGCACATTCGCTTTATATAGCACTTTGTGTGCACTTGATCTCATCCAGTCTTCACCTCAGTCCTCCTCCTTCCTAGGAGTGCCCACCCAGGCATAGCACAGACCACTTAGAAGTGTTGTGTTTGGAAAATCATCAGCAGGGCCTTCTTCCTCACAGAGGAAGATGCCACTCTGACCAAAGAAGGTGTGACTCTGCAGCTCCCCCCTGACCTAGAGGGCACCGTGAAGGACAGCCACTTCTCCAGAAATCTGGAGTCTACCCAAGACATAGCCTTAAGCCTCATAAGAACAACCTTGTGGGATTTCTTATCCTTCCAACTTTGACTTGGCCAGAAACGTCCTGAGACCAGCCTTTTCAGCTAGATTTTAGCACTTCTGCTCTGGCTTCAGCAGCAGCACCAAAGGGTAAAGAGATGTGAGACACTAATAGTATTTCACCCATGCACCCTTAAAATAATCTAGGCTTCCTGGGAATGGTCAATGTTAGTTCTGTTTAAGTTTCACATGGAGGTGAAGTGGCAATGGGTCTCCTGAGCTTTCTCCTTTTCTGCACAAAGGCCATGGAGTCAACTTTTGGCTCCGACAAGAGTGCTAAGCACTTTGGAAATCAGGAAAAGAATCAGATGATGGGCTTCTCTATTTATCCTTTGAAAACATCTTTTTAAAAACTTTGTTGTGCTATACACAAATGGCTCTGAGGTGAAGCAAAATAGATGCAGTCTCTGTTCCTTTAAGGGATTCCTAGTCTGGACCAGTAAAGTGATAAATTATAATACAGTGGCATGGCAGAAACAGAGTTGCCTACATGCTTATGTGATGAGCCATTCTCCCTCCTTTCTTGTGAATGGAAATTCAATTTTCTTCTGGTTTAGCCTTCTCTGCCTTGGTGGATCAATTGTGATTGGTCTAAATCAGACACAAATCTGATGCCCTTTTCCAGTGACCAGCCTAGGGATGGGTATAACACCCAGTTCTGGCCAGTGAGACTTCAGGGCAAGTCTTTTAGACAACTGAAAGGGAGAAATCCCTGTTAAAAGGTACTTTAAAGAGGCAACCTTTTGTTTATTCATCCATTCTTCCTGCTTAAGATGCTGTTGTGTAAGAATTTAATGCTTAAAATTGGAAAGCCATTTTTTGTCTCAGAGGAGGGCCATAGACAGCAATTGTGGATGAGAAAGTAGATAAATGGGTGCCGGGGCCCCTGATGCCATCATTGAGACACAAAGGCAAACCTGAGACCCACCTATCATCTAACTTCCTGTTAAAAAAATAAGCATCCTTCAGTTTGAGCCATGGTTAGTCAGAATTTTTTTAATTGCAGCCAAAAACATCCCTAAATGTTAAAAATTAGGAGACAGCTTAAACAATGTATATGCTACTAAATTCCTGGGAGAGTCATAGAAGGCTGCAAGGTCTTGAAGGATGAGTGGAGGTCACCAGGTGGAGAAACAGGGGAAAGCATTCCAGGCAGAGGCAGGAGCTTGAACAATGGAATAGAAATATGGGGGGGAGGGGGTACTATTGTTTGGATGTCCCCACTCAAATCTTATCTTGAATTGTAGCTCCCATAATTCCCATTGAGGGATCTAGTGGGAGACAATTGAATTATGGCAGTGCTTTCCCTCATATTGTTCTCGTGGTAGTGAGTAAGTTTTACCAGGTCTGATGGTTTTATAAGGAGAAACCTCTTTCACTTGGCAATCACTCTCTTTGCCTGCTGCCATCTATGTAAGATGTGACTTGCTCCTCCTTGCCTTCTGCCATAATGTGAGGATACCCCAGCTATGTGGAACTGTAAGTCCAGTTAAACCTCTTTCTTTTGTAAATTGATCAGTCTTGGGTATGTCTTTATCAGCAGCATGAAAATTGACTAATATAGTAAATTGGTACCAGTAGAGTGAGGTGCTGCTGTAGACACCCAAAAATGTGGAAGTGGATTTGCAATTGGGTAACAGGCAGTGGTTGGAACAGTTTGGAGGGCTCAGAGGAAGATAGAAAAATGTGGGAAGGTTTGGAACTTCCTAGAGACTTGTTGAATGACTTTGACCAAAATGCTGATAATGATATAGACAATGAAATCTGGTCTGAGGTGGTTTCAGATGGAGATGAGGAGCTTGTTGGGAACTGGAGCAAAGGTGACTCTTGCTATGTTTTAGCAAAGAGACTGGTGGCATCTTTTCCCTGCCATAGAGATTTGTGGGACTTTGAACTTGAGAGAGATGATTTAAGGCATCTGGTGGAAGAAATTTCTAAGCAGCAAAGCATTCAAGAAGTGACTTGGGTGCTGTTAAACACATTCAGTTTTATAAGGGAAGCAAAGCGTAAAAGTTTGGAATATTTACAGCTTGACAATTCGATAGAAAAGAAAATCCCATTTTCTGAGATGTGCCTGTGGGTGCACAGAAGTCAAGAATTGGGGTTTGGGAACCTCCGTCCAGATTTCAGAGGATGTATGGAAATGCCTGGATGTCTAGGCAGAAGTATGCTATAGGGGCAGGGCTCTCATGAAGAACCTCTGCTAGGGCAGTGTGGAAGGGAAATGTGGGGTCACAGCCCCCACACAGAGTTCCTACTGGGGCACTGCCTAGTGGAGCTGTGAGAAGACGGTCACCCTCCAGACACCAGAAATGATAGCTCCATTGACAGCTTGCATCATGTGCCTGGAAAAGCCACAAACACTCAATGCCAGCCAATGAAAGCACCTGGGAGGGAGGCTGTATTCTGCAAAGCCACAGAAGCAGAGATGCCTAAGCCATGGGAACCCACCTTTTGCATCAGCATGACCTGGATGTAAGACATAGAGTCAAAGGGGATCATTTTGGAGCTTTAAGATTTGACTGCCCTACTGCATTTCAGACTTGTGTGGGGCCTGTAGCCCCTTTGTTTTGGCCAATTTATCCCATTTGGAACAGCTATATTTACCCAATGCTTGTACCTAGGAAGTAACTAACTTGCTTTTGATTTTACAGGCTCACAGGTGAAAGGGACTTGCGTTGTTTCAGATAAGGCTTTGGACTATGGACTTTTGAGTTAATGCTGAAATGAGTTAAGAATTTGGGGGACTGTTAGGAAGGCACAATTGGTTTTGAAATGTGAGGACATGAGATTTGGGAGAGGTAAGGGGTGGAATGATATAGTTTGGCTGTGTGCCCACCCAAATCTCATCTTGAATTGTAGCTCCCATAATTCCCATTGTTGTGGGAGGAACCTTGTGGGAGATAATTGAATCATGGTGGTGGTTTCTCCCATGGTTTCCCCCATACTGTTCTCATGGTAGTGAATCACCATGATCTGATGGTTTTTGATCTGATGGTCAATTCTTGATTTCTGTGTGCCCACAGACTCACACCATGTGGAAGCTGCCAAAGCTTGGGGCTTGCACCCTCTGAAACCCCAGCCCAAGCTCTACATTGGCACCTTTCAGTCACGCTGGAGCAGCTGGGACACAGGGCACCAAGTACCTAGGCTGCATGCCTCAGAAAATGGGATTTTATTTTCTATCAAATTGTTAAGCTGCAAAAATCACCAGATGTGATGGTTTTTTAAGGTGAAACCCCTTTCACTTGGCACTCACTCTTTGCCTGCTGCCATCCATGTAAGATGTGACTTGCTCCTCCTTGCCTTCTGGCATGATTGTGAGGCTTCCCCAGACACATGGAATTTAAGTCCAATTAAACCTCTTTCTTTTGTAAATTGCCCAGTCTCAGGTATGTCTTTATCAGCAGCATGAAAATGGACTAATACAGGGGGCATGTTATATTTGGACATGATGGAAGTTCAGTATGGTTGGAATATAGACCAAGGTGGGAGTGATGAGAGAGGATTTATTCAGAGTAAAAGCTACAGTGCTTTAACAAAAGATAGTGGCTTAAAGGATGTAAACGCTTACCTCTCTCTCGTGGAACAGTTCTAATGTGGGTGATCCAGGCTGTCAGGGTAGGACTGCCCTGTGTGGTGGTCCAGTTAACTTCTTTCTTTTGCAAATTGGCCAGTCTTGGGTATGTCTTTATCAGCAGCATGAAAATTGACTGTGTGGTGGTCCGGGGACTCAGGTTTCTTGCCTTTATTACTTCCTCATCTCCTAGGGTATGGCCCTAAACTGCCCGATCCAGGGAATCTCCAGTTCCCATCCTCCTCAGGGAAGAGGATAAGAAACTAGGGAAATACGTATCTGATGTATGAAGGCCCCCCATGAACGTGGCACCAACATACTTCGTGTTTGTTGATTTTCAATGAGCAAGAATTTAGTCATTAGCCACAGCTAGTGCAGCGAAGTCTAGGAAACCACTAGCTGTGTGGGCACCTAGCAAGCTCTCTTCAGGCAGGGAGAAACTCTGAAGAACTGAGGGCAGCTTTTAGCTCAATGTATGGATAAAGGCTTCCATACTTAGAATTGGCCAAAAGCCACATGTTTAATGATGAAGTCAGCTTCTCTTCATCAGAGATATGCAAGCAGAACCTGGACAGCAGCCATGCAGATGCCTTGTAAAGCGGACTGGTGATGAAGCAGTGGACTGGACTAGAGGACCCCTGCCATGTCTAAGGCCCTTGAATTTGGCATTTGCTACATCTCTCCCTCTCAACAGTGGTGTGATATGGGTCGATTGGGCAGCCTGAGCCTGGAGACAAGATCAGTTAAGAGGCTGAGCCAAACTGTGAGGAGGTGCCAGTGAAGACAAAAAGGAAGGAATGGTTGTGAGCAATAATGGAGAAGAAGAGCCATAGTTCTTAGTGTCTGATAGGTTGTCAGGGGCAGGTTTAGAAAACCAGAAGAGTTAATGATGATCCCAAGTTTTCCAGCCTGCGTACCTGCAAGACATCACCAAGCCTCTAGCAGAGATAGATGAGGCCTATGGCGTGTCGATCAGGTAGCTGAAAATGTGAGTAGGGAACAGGTGAAGAGGTCCAGGCTGGGGGATTTAGACTTGGCAATTGTCCAAATACATATGATTTTTTTTTTTTTTTTTTTTTTTTGAGATGGAGTTTTGCTGTCACCCAGGCTGGAGTGCTGTGGCACGATCTCGGCTCACTGCAACCTCTGACTCCCGGGTTTAAGCAATTCTCCTGTCTCAGCCTCCTGAGTAGCTGGGATTACAGGTGCCCACCACCACGCCTGGCTAATTTTTGTGTTTTTAGTAGAGATGGGGTTTCACCATGTTGGCCAGGCTGGTCTCAAACTCCTGACCTCAAGCGATCTCCGCCTCGGTCTCCCAAAGTGCTGGGATTACAGGCGTGAGCCACTGCACCCGGCCCATATGAATTTTAAAAACAGGAATTAGTAAGATCACCAAGAAAAGAAGTAAGGAGCAGAAATGGTTAACCTGGGATTTACAGGCTCCTGTAGGGTCCATGAATGCCCATTGTGTGCTTGTGTTTGTGTGTGTCTGTGTGTGAGTGTGTTTTCATCAGATTCTCAAAAGGACCTGGGACTTAGAAGAATCACAGCTGTAGGAAAAGAACGTTCCTTCAGGGAGAAGAGAACTTGGGGGAAACTATTATTCACAGGTGCCAAAAGGAACAATCACTCCAGATAAGAATCCAGAAATGGTCATAGGATTGGCCAACTTAAGAAAGCCACCTCCGTCCGTGGGAGAGGGTGCAATTCAGATCCCAAACTGAGGTGAGAACCGGGCCAGGAGTGTGGGCCGCCCTCCCAACAAATCTGTTTATGAGAGGAAGTGATGGACCAGATGCTCAAGGGGTAGAGACTAGATTTTGCCTTACGGAGGACAAGTTAGTCCCTGAAGAGAAGCCGCAGGGTCCCTGAAGAGGGACGCAGAAGCACAGTGGGACGCAAGGGTATCGGGGAAAGTGGGCTTGCGAAGAGGTGCCGGGGCGTTCGCGGGAGGGGCAGGGAGGCCGCTAGGATTCCGCCAGGAGAAGCGAGAGTGCGGGAAGAAGTGTCACACAAACGGCCTTGACCTCCCCTGCCCAGACTTGGGGTCAGAGGTGCACTCGGGGTCTGATCCTCTCGGAGGTGTTTGAACCGCTGGCGTGCCGTGCGAGATGGGGGCGAAACCGTAAGACCCCGCGGGGCCGCGGCCAGGCCCGGGACCCTGGCTATCCCGCGCAGCAGCAGCTCCACCCGGAAGCTGGGCCCATGCGCTGATTGGCCGGCGCCGCGTCGCGCGCGTCAGTTGTCCGCCCCCGCGTGGCGGAGGAGTAGCTTGGGCGTTCGTGGGGCCCCCACACCAGTTCCTCAGTGCCTCCGCCCGTGATGTGAGTAGCCTAGACCTGTGCCTTTAAGCAGTGCCCCCTTCCTCGGCCCTTCCCCCTCCAATGACAGCACTAATTTCAGTAATGGAGCATTAATAGAGTAATGGGCGAGTGAAGCTGGCCTGAAGGAACTGTGGAGCTCAGCACAAATTGAGTAAATAAACCATGTATTAGATTTCTAAACAATACTTTTAGTCTAGTCTCCAGGGAAAGAGAGTCTTCAAGACTTACTTAAGTCATCCCTGCAAAGTGTATGTAAAAGAAGCCTCCTTTCAGAGCTTGGTGGTTTGTAGAAGCAGGAAATCTTCTCTCATCCCAGGGATGGGAGAAGTAAGATAGCTGTTGTTCCCACATTTTCCCTTTCTTGTTATTTTCCAATTTTTTTTTCTTACTTTGACAGATGTATGGGAGGCGAGAATCTCCAAGGATGCTTCCCTCCTGGGGACCCTGGCAGGGGTGGTGGAGGCGGACGTCTCCCAGGGAAAGGTACCTTGCGCAGATATTGATGATGTATAAGAAGTGGGGGCAGGGGCCAGAAAGGGGAGAAACTTGGGGAGAAAGAGGGAAAATTATTAGCAGATGACCTTATTATGGAGAATGAAGCTGTTGCCTCCACTACTTGGCAATGTGTTATAGGGATGACTTTAAGAAGACTAAAGAATAATAACGTGTTACAATAAGAAGGACTGCATCTGTGTTGCTTTAATGGGTAATGGAAAGAAGGAAGGTCTGGGTGTCAGAAGATCAAGGAGATGGTCTCAGATCTCTTACTAGCTGTAGGACCTTGGACAAACAATCTTACCTTCCTGTGCCTCAGTTTCCTTATCTGTAAAAAGGGAAGAGTGGTATCTTTCTGCCTGCTCCCCAGGGTCATTAGGAGGGATAGAGGAGAGTGTGTGTTAGTTGCTGGACAAGTGTGTCCTCTGTGTTTCTGATGTCCATGCAGCCCAGCTTCAGCCTCTGAGGGCAGGGAGGAGGTGATTCTGGGCTATAAGGTTTGGGCAAAGGTAGGAAATCCCTGAAATATGAGTTTAGAGTCGTGAGACGTTAACACATTCTTCACCTGCTCTGTGTTCATGATGGTGACACTCTGAAGCTGTGAAATAGGATTTGAATATTGTTGCTAAAATATGTCCTGACTTAGTTTGCTCCTGTTGCCTAAGCAAGCCCTGAATGTAGGCTGAGGGCTGTGACTTGAAGTACCTGAGAAGGGCTCCCTGTCTTCCACAAAGGCCCTGATGACTCCAGAAAGGCTGATTTACAGTGCGATATTTGCCGTGGCTGTGAAGACTCTTTAGGTAAGGCATTGATAGCCAATAGCTGCTTCTGCTAAATCTTCTAAACGTTCTGGGTGTCCCACTTGCTAGAGAGCAGCCACTGAAGGAAAGTTCCTCATGAACCTGTGGTCTGCATGGAGTGGGGCAGGGAAGCAAAAGACAATAGGAAGGAAGCAAGTGAGTTCTGGTACGTTCTCCATCTTAGAGGTTAAGAGCTTGGGTTCTGGACACAAAGTTAGGTTTTAATCCTGCTCTGCCCTGCCACTACCTGGCTCTGTGACTGCTATAGCTTGGATATTCGACCATTCAAATTTCACGTTGAGATTTGATCCCCAGTGTTGGAGTTGGGGCCTGATGGGAGATGTTTGGGTTATGGAGGTAGACCTCTTATAAATAGATTAGTGCTCTCTTTTGGGGGTGGGGAATGGTGAGTGAATTCTCAGTCCATTAGTTCCCTTGAGAGCTGGTTGTTAAAAGGAGCCTGGTACCTTCCCACTCTCTTTCTTGCTTCCTCTTTCACCATGTGATCTCTGCACACCCTGGCTCCCCTTCACCTTCTGTCATGAGTGGAAGCAGCCAGAAGCCCTCACCAGAAGCAGATGCTGGTGTCATGCTTCTCATACAGCCTGCAGAACCATGAGCCAAATAAATTTCTTTCCTTGTAAATCACCCAGCAACAGGTATTCCTTTGTAGCAATACTAAACGGACTAAGACAGTGACCCTGGGTGAATTTCATCTCACCCCTGGGCAGCAGTTTCCTACATGCTGGTGTGTGTGTGATGCTTGTCTTAAAGGGCTATGGTGAGGATTCAGCGACAAATACAGGACTTGACATATCACACAAGTTACTGTCATTTTATGCCTCTGTCTTTGAACTTTTAATGGCAGTTATGTTTTTTCTTCCTTCTAACCCTAGTAGATATACAAATAGAGACAAGAGAAGAAAGAAGGAAGGAGTATCTATCTGATTCATGGGGGAAGAGTCTGGATTTCTAGCAAGTCTCATCACCTTTAGTGGCCTAAGAGCTGAGTTCCTACTTGGTGAGGCCCAATGTTCTTACCTGGATTTTTTAAAATTAATTTTTTAATTGATTCATATTCGGTGTACATATTTTCAGGGTATGTGTGATGATTTGATATATTCATATGTAATCAAATCAGGATAATTGAGGTATCCATCATCTTAAATATTTATCTTTACACTAGGAACATTGAATTATTCTCTACTAGTTATTTTGAAATGGACAATTAATGTTAACTGTAGTCACCCTACTGATCTATCAAAAATATTAGCAAAGTATTCCTTTTATTTATCTTTTTTTAGAAATGGAGTCTTGTTATTTTGCCCAGGTTGGCCTCAAACTCCTGGGCTCAAGCAATTTTCCCACCTCAGCCTCCTGAGTAGCTGGGATTACAGGTGTGAGCCACCACACCTCTTACCTGGATTTGTGAGAGTAGTATTTGGTATAGAGACTGTGGATAAAATAGGATTCTCTCTCTCCGCACACTCCGTGGCCTGTCTGTGTTTCTTTCCAAGATGTTCATTTGAACTGATATTCATCTTGTCAACATTGCTCAACTAGAGTGACAGATTCTTTCTGACCTGGGGCCCAGGTATGGATCAGGGAACCCAAAGTGACATGCAAGCCCAAGATACACTGCACCCTGACGGCTTCCGGGTTGTGACCACTTCCAGGGCATCAGTGTAGGGATGGAGGAACTGGCCTTGTCTGAGAGGCCACACCAGGGAATTCAGCCCCAGGGACTTCAGGACATCTTAAACATAAAAGGCACATGGAAGGGGAAAGGGCTGGAAAAACAGGATAAAGGTGAACATTAAAAAATAAACAAACAAACAAAAATCAGGGGGAGAAGAGACTGGAGTCTAAACTTTTACTGGCATCTTGACCTTGTTTCTAGTCTTGTCATTATGAACTGACCTCAGAAGAGTCACCTCACCTTTCTGAATCTGTTTTCTCCCAGCACAGTTAATCATCTGAATCTTTTACATCAAACAATCCATGCTTTGCATGCATGAAGATTTGGCTTTTAGCACAAAGGAGAAGTGAATTTGAGTCTTGAGTCTGATAAAGACCTCACATGCCTCAGAGGTTCTGCCTCTGACCTGGTCCTGGGGACCCCTGATCCTTCCTGTGGTTCCTTGTCAGCTGCAAGCATAGACCCAAGTTACTAGAGGGTGGATATCACACAATTTCCCTCTTAGTGGCTGGCTTAGGTGGGCCTCCCAGCATGCTGGTGTCTCAGATTCTTAGGCATAAAAATAATTATGACCCTGGGAGAAGATACTTTGCTACATACATTTCTTTAGGAAGATAAAAATCCAAATCTGCATGTGATTTTCATCCTTTATAAAACAATGCAACCTTAAAGTACTTGCTCTAATTGGGTTCCTACTGAGTAACAAACCCTAGAAAATAGCAAATGTATACAATAAATCACAATACATCTCATATAGCAACTCCGAAGTTTTAGTATTTTGCCCAAATTCACCTTACTAGGATAGAAAGGTCTGATTCACCCAACCTGAAAACTGAAAAAGCATTCTTCTGGAGATACTCTATATTCAAACTCTAAAGTATCTGTCCTTTGAAGAGAGAAGGAAAACACATTTCTAGTCATGCCCTCTGGCTGTCAGTCTGAAATCCTAATCACACCTGGCCTTTGAGAAACTTTGGTAGACATTTGATAACTGTTGACTTGAGTGGAATCTAAAACTCACTGACAAGCAAGACAAAGGCCTTCTAGGTAATGCTTATATTAATGGGTCAAATGAAGAAAGGACCACTCTTTGGGCATGTGGCCCGTGGGGTGATTTGAGGTGGTTGCCCAGGCACTTTGAAACATTGTTTGAAGACCCTATGGCCTGGAGAGTGTCTGAGGCCTGCCCCAATACTAATATGCATCCGGTTCTATGAGAATGGAACTAAATGACCGTGGAAGAGCTGTGTATTCCAGGAGAATTGTGTTGTAGTGGGCCACCGAGAATGCCTCCAAAGCTGCCAGGCCAAGACCCCAGAGACACTTGTGGTTCCATTGCCAACTGACTCAGGGAATCAGCTCAGACTCCTCCCTCAACTCTCTTTCTTGTTGGTCTCTTCTTCCAGCTGATGACTCCGGTTTTATTCTGTGGCCCCACACCTGGTCCTGCCCAGCCCTTCAGGGAGGCGTCTTAGTTGGATAAGATGCTGGCTGTGTGGCCTCCATGTGGTTCTTGGTCATTGACCCTCAGCTTTCTGTATACTGCTCAATATGCTTCCCAGTACAATTCCACACACCTCCTCACCCTCATACCCCCAGCCTTCTAGGAGGGCTTGGGAAGTCTCTGCCATAGGACTGTGGACAGAACTTCAAAATTAAAAAAGAGATTGGGTTGGATACCTAAAAGCAGTAGGATTTTGTCATATTCTTAAGTGATGGCTAAAACTCAATCTTGGTTGACTCTACACAAAGAGAATATAGAGTGGAGATTAAAAATCTGTGCCATACACTCAGATGGCCAAGGCTTATTTCCTGGCTCAACCACTTACTCACTCTGTGGCCATGAGCAGGCTGTTTCTCCTCTCTGAGCTTCAGTTTTTCATCTCAAAATGCGAAATACTAATTCCTACTTTACTGAGTTCTCCTGAGTGTTTGTGAGAGGAAGCAAGCCTAGTGCCTGCCCTATAGAAGAAATTTCGTGAATGATCCTTTTCTTCCCTTTGTTAGACCAACATCAAGAGATGGTCTCCATACTTAGTTTTTGAGGATCCATCGTTGAGGAAACAGTAATAACTTTCTTCATTGCCATTAAGCATATAAGCATAGGAGGCCTGATGAATACAGGAGCCAAAAGTTTGAAATAATTGATTAGGTTTATTTTAACTTTGTAGAGGTTTTCAGATTTCAGTGACTTAACTGGCTTAAGGTGTCAAGTGTTGGGCCTCCTCCCTTATGATAAAAGCCCCAGAGTTTTGTCCATGGGACCATGTAATACCACAACAGATGTATTATCATGAGGCTGCACTTAGTACCCTGATTGGCACTGCCTTTAAAACAAAACAACTTCTTAATAGGAGAAATTTTAAGCATTGACAATAGTCGAGTAACAGTATGATGAACTCCATGTAGCCATCATGGGGACAATCTGGTTTCGTCCATATTCTTACCCACTTGCCACCAACACCCAAATATTTTAAAGCAAATCTCAGACTTCATATTATTACATAAATATTTCCATATGTAGTTGTAAAGTAGGACTGTTTTTCAAACATAACCACAGTACATTTTCACCTCTAAAATTATTATAGTAATTCCTTAATGTCTAGTGAATTCTTCTCCTTTTCCCTCTCTCTCACTTTCTACTTTGCATATATAGTTTGTTCAAGTTGGAAGCCAAGTAACGTTCATACATAGTATTATAATTGCTTGGTTTTTCATATGGACTGCTTTTTTTCTTATATTAAAAAAAGACTATTTTTTAGAAGAGTTTTAGGGTCACAGCAAAGTTGAGCAGGAAGTACAGAGAGTTTCCATATACTCCCCTGCCCCTGCATATGCACAGCCTCCCCATCTATCAACATCTCACACTAGAGTGGAACATTTGTTGCAGTCCATGATCCTATATTGGGACATCACCATTATCCAAAGTCCATAGTTTACATTAGAGTTCACTCTTGGTGCTGTTTATTCTATGGGTTTGGGCAAGTATTTGCTTAACATGGATATACCATTCTAGTATTACACAGAGTAGTTTCACTGTCCTAAAAATATGCTGTGCTGTGCCTAGTCATCCTTCTCTCCCCACACATAATCTCTGACAGCCACTGATCATTTTACTCTCTCCATAGTTTTACCTTTCCCAAATGTCATAGAGTTGGAATTATATAGTGTGTAGCCTCTTCAGATTGGTGTCTTTCACTTAGTAATGTGCACTTAAGGCTCCTCCATGTCTACATGGCTTGATAGCTCATTACTTTTTAGCAGTGAGTAATATTCCATTGTATGAGTGTACTAGAGTTTAATCCTTCACCTATTAAAGGACATCTTGGTTGTTTCCAAGTTTTGGTAATTATAAATAAAGCTTCTATAAACATCCATGTGCACGTTTTTGTGTGGACATATATTTTCAACTTATTTGGGTAAACGCCAAGAAATGTGATTGCTGGATTGTATGGTAAAAGTATGTTTAGTTTTATAAGAACCCACCAAACTGTCTTCCAAAGTGCCTGTGCATTTTACATTATCGCCTGCAGTGAACGAGAGTCCCTGCTGTTCTGTGTCCTTATCAGCATTTGGTGTTTTCAGTATGAATTGCTTTGTAATTTATAGGTTTCTTTTCCATCTCACTCTTTTTACCTTTCAGTTTCTTTGTTGAAGAAAGCAATGATTTGTCCTTTAGCGTTTCCCAGAGACTAGGGTTTGCTTATTGTATCCCCATGGTGTCATTTAGCATGTTTTTATGTCTTTGGATTGCCTGAAAATCAGCATTTAGATCTAGAGCTTGATCAGATTAAAATGTGATATTTTGGGCAAGACCATTTCATAGATGGTGGTGTGCACTCTCATCAGGCGGCACTAAATGATTGTCTCTGTTTTTATGCTATTAGTAGCCATTGATCATTGATGCTTAGATATATTAATTTATTCGGATTATGAAATAGTGGTATTATATCATCACTTCTTCATTCTTTAGCTGGAAACTGTATAAAGACAAACCTCCCCTCATCAACTATTTGGTTACCCTCAAGTATAGGGTCATACTGACAAGGTGAGATAAATGTTTTATTCTTTCTTTTTTACTTACCAGTGTTAAAAATAATGAATTAGTCTCCTAGAACATATTTGGCATGTTTCAGTCCATTGCAGCAGTTATCATTCCAATCGATGTTCAGATTGTCCCATCTTTGGCCAGTGGGAACCTCTTCAAGACAGCTCCTGAGTCCTTTTGACATGACCCTAGTAGACTCTGCTAACTTCCTTACTATCTGGTATGTCAAGAAGCTCTAGGTTTATCCTGTATGTTTCCTGTCCTAGATCTTGAAGCAGTCTTTTTTCCAAGGTTGCTTGTAGTGGGTGACTGCTGCTCTTTGCATCATGTTCTTTAATGTTGATAAAAATGCAAGCTTGGACTATTAGTTAAGCATAGAATTGTATTCATGTTGTAGATGTTTTACACCTGAGGCAGCCTAGGGCATCTTGAAACTCCGAGGGGCATTCCCTGTCTTGGCCATGTTCAGGGGCTTCTGTAAAGACTGTTGCTTATTGGCCGGGTGCAGTGGCTCACACCTGTAATCCCAGCACTTTGGGAGGCTGAGGTGGGCGGATCACAAGGTCAGGAGATTGAGACCATCCTGGCTAACACGGTGAAATCCCATGTCTACTAAAAATACAAAACAATTAGACAGGCGTGGTGATGGGCACCTGCAGTCCCACCTACTCAGGAGGCTGAGGCAGGAGAATGGCGTGAACCTGGGAGGCAGAGCTTGCAGTGAGCCAAGATTGCACCACTGCACTCCAGCCTGGGCGACAGAGCGACACTCTGTCTCAAAAAAAAAGAAAAAAAAAAGACTATTGCTTATTATTTCTTACGAACTAACAGCTCAGTCTCCTTTTATCATAATATTACAAGTATAATAACAATAATATTCATCAAATTGTAACTGTGTACCAGGTACTTTACATGCATTTTTTAATCCTCCCAACAACCCCATGAGGTAAGTATTATCATTAGTCCTCCCTCTTTACAGATGAAGAAACTAAGAGATTAAACAGCATACTCAAGATTACAGAGGGAGAGAATTGGTAGTGCTGGGGTTTAAGCTGAGTAGAAATAAGTATGGCAATCTACTCTCAGCAGCAAAACAGGCTTGGCCTGGAAGATGTGCCTATAGGAAAAGCTGTTTTTCTTTGTGGTTGAGGAGATTTCAAATGGAAGATGTGTATTTAAGGCATGGTAGCAGTGGAGAGAGAAAGACCATAATTCCAGAAGCTGATAAATTGTTACAGCATCTTTCTAAATCCTCCATGGAAGGTTGGCCTAGCTAGTTCTTTGGTCCAGGAACCTTCCTGGCCTTGACTCTGAGCTTGTTGCAGGCCTCTAAAGTGGGGGAAAGGCTAGAAAAGGAGAAAGTGGACATGTGGGAAGAGATTACACCAGATTTCCTCCAGCAGATGGGTCATGTTCTAATTTATTGATGGTTGCTGTCCCAGTGGAGCCCATAGCACTGTCAGAATCGCATTTGTTGAGCCTGGCAGAGAGACAAACCATGCCTATGTATACCCCTTAGTCTCTGAAGCCAGCACTTTTTTCTTTAACGGCCCTTTGATGTGTTACAAGCTCCTAATTAGGGCATTTCAATAAATCAGTCCCTTGGGCATTGACACTTCAACACAGGCCTAATTTGCTAAGCACTGGTAGACATTAACCAGTTGTTGAAAATTTGCTGTGACATTCCTTAAAGACTCATGTGGGGATCCTAGTCCCACGTGAGGACCTGGATGCCAGATTCTGGCCTTAAGTGTATGTACCCAAAGGTTGATCTCAGATATTCCATGACTAATAATACCGCTCACAGGCCTTTAGTGGATTAAGCTATTGTTTGCCTAACACTCCAGGGTAGACAGCGATATGTAAGTGTTAAGTGGCAGCCTCATGGCTCCAAGTTTCCTGGGGTTACTGCCCAGCCTTCAGGATTAATTTGGTGCCTATCTTTTTAGAGTCAATCGTCCCATGCAATCCTTATTCATAACTTCCTGCTACAACTGGCGAGACACCAGGATACTCATTCGTTGTCTGCTAGGCCCGAAAGGGGAAAAAAGGGTGTGGAGAATTGTAGAGGAAGGAAGGGAATTAGGGATGTCATATCTTCAGGGAGTAAGGCTAGCCTTCCTCTGCATAGGATAAGAATGGCAAGATTTAGCCTCACTGGCATCCTGCAAGTCCAGCCTGGGATGGCACAGTGCAAGAAGGATGTGACACATGTAAGGATGAGACATTCCCACCTGATACGAGTGGTGCACTAGCACCTGGGCAAGTGAAATTATAATACCAAGATTTTTTTTTTTAGACCTTGTTCTAAAAGGCCCTGAGTCCATGACTAAATGCAGTATTTTATTTAAACTAAAAGGCCCTGGTCTCATGACTTTAAATGCAACATTTTATTTAAACTTCCTGCAGTCCTACATGGAGTAGAAATTACTATTATTTACATTTTACAAGGGATGAAATTGAGGCCAGAGAGGTGAATCCCCCGCCGACCATGCAACTAGCAAGAGGCTTAGGTAGGCTAGTGCTGAACTCCGAATTATGCACATTGAAGGAGCCATTTCCAACCTGTCCCAAGGAGAGCAGCTGTGAGTGTGATGGCTGGACACTGGACCCTGCACAAGCCCTGAAGGACCAGTTATGAAACTCACTCATCAAAGTCTGTTGCAATAAAGTGGTTTAGGAATGAAGTTATTCCAGAGGGAAAAGCCTGGATCTGCTCTAATTTATATTTAAAAAGCAGATGATTTTCAAACTTTAATTCCTGTGAGCCAGACACTACCTGCATTTCATCTCACCACTGATCCTGGTATACCTGTGGATCTCTTCATTGTGTCTCATGCATAGGGTGCTTAGCTTCCATCTGACTTGTTAGACATTGCTTTTGTTTCTGCCATCCTTTCTTACATACATCTCTGTTTGGTGTTGACATATGTGTCAGGCCCTGTGTTGGCTGAGAACAGTACTGAGAGCAACAGGCAGGTTTCTGCTATCGATGTGAGCCCAGGCTGGGGCCGGGTCCCAGCGTAGTGCTGTGCTTATGAGCAAGGGCCGGGTCAGATTGTCCAGGTTCAATCCTAGCTCTGCCCGGTATCAACCTCTTTGAGTCTTGGTGGTTCTGTCATCTGTAGAACGGGGAAAATAATATGACCTACTTAACTGGGAACAGCAAAGATTAAATGAGATAATTCATTTGAAAACTTGACCCAGTCTCAAGTGTAGAGTAAGCTCAAACAGATATCAACTGTTAGTGTTTTCTGACTTTCTGGGCTTACCCTCTTTTCATGACAGCCAGGGGTTCCTGGTTTACTGGCCCTGCCTCTTGAATCTGTGTTTGATTGATGATCCTCTAACAACATGGTCTTGGTGTTAAACTTGCCCAGGTTACAGTACAGGACTTTGCAGGATCTCACATTCCCCAGCTAGTCCACAACTTGGGGCAGCTGACCTGGGTACGCCTGCATCCAGACCCTGCTTGCCCGAGGGCTCATCTCCTGCCCATCTTTGTCAGGCATCACAGTTATCTCCACCTCAAATAATATATTTGCAGTTTTCCACAGGATTGGTGACATATTTTTACATTGGCTGGAATCTTCTTGCCATTTCTTTGATTTCCTCTTTTGAAATAGAAAGATCATTTTATAACTTGACAGAACTGGATGAAATGCCTATTTCACATACTCTGTCTCAGGCTCTAATGTTATTTGGCACTGTGTGAAAAATACAATGTGGGAACATGGGATGATCCATGTTCCTCTGTAGAATATTGCTCTCGCTTCTGTGTCCCCACAAGCTGTGCTCACTCTTGCCTCTGTGCCTTTGTTGGCTGCTTTCCTAGCCTGGGCTGCCTTCCTGTATCAGCTGCTTTCTTTCTTCAATGTGCATCTCAAAGTTTTATTCTGGCTGTGGAGCTGTGGCACCTTCCACCCATGCTTGATTTCTTTCCTCCCTGTATAAGTAGAGTACTCATTGCAACCCATAACCTGACACTTTTCATGCGCTTGCTTATGTTCAGATTATTTAGCAAACCTCCTAATATTTTCCAAGCCTTGTGCTAAGTATTTTTCACATATATTGCCTCTTTTAATCCTTATAATAACCCTGACAGTAGATATTATTAATTTACCTACAATGTATATGTGACAATTGAGGTTAGATTCAATAGCTTAAATAACTTATCCATTAAGAAAATGAAGTCCAGGTGTGGTGGCTCACGCTTATAATCCCAGTGCTTTGGGAGGCCAAGGCAGGAGGATCGTTTAAGACCAGCCTGGACAACATAGCGAGTCCCCATCTCTACAAAAATAAAAATAGAAGACAATTAGTTAAGCATGGTGGTGTGTGAATGTAGTTTCAGCTACTTGGGAGGCTGAGGTGAAAGGATCACGTGAGCCTAGGAGTTGGCTGCAGTTAGCTGTGATCTTGCCACCACATTCTAATCTGGGTGACAGAGACCCCCATCTCTAAAAAGAAAAAGAAAAGATAAGCCACCAACTGGGAGAAGTATTTGCAGATCTTATTTCTAATGTGTATCCTGAAACTATAAACAACCCTTATATCTCAGCAGTAAGAAGACAGATAGTTCAACTTCAAATGGGCCAGATTTGAATAGGCATTTTTCTCAAGAAGATGTGTGCATGGCTAGTCAGAGCATGAGAATACGTTCAATATCATTAGCCATTAGGAAAATGCAAATCAAAACCACAATAAGATACTATTACACCCACTAGAATAGCTATAATTGAAAAGAGAGGCTAGGCACAGTGGCTCATGCCTGTAATCCCAGCACTTTGGAGGCCAGGCAGGTGGATCACCTGAGGTCAGGAGTTCGAGAACAGCCTGGCCAACATGGTGAAGCCCTGGGAGTCTCTACTAAAAATACAAAAATTAGCTGGGCCTGGTGGTGGGCACCTGTAATCCCAGCTACTTAGGAGGCTGAGGCAGGAGAATCGCTTGAACCTGGGAGGTGGTGGTTGCTGTGAGCTGAGATTGCACCATTGCACTCCAGCCTGGGCAACAAGAGTGAAACTCTGTCTGAAAAAAAAAAAAAATGAAAAAGAAAAGAGAGATAATAACCGATTATAAAGATGTAGAAACTAGAACCTTCATGCATTGCTGGTGTGAATGTAAAATGGTAGAATCATTTTGGAAAAGAGTTTGGCAGTTTCTTAAAAAGTTAGATATTTAGCTTACAACTCAACAAATCTACTCCTAGGGATTTACCCAAGATAAGTAACATATATCCACACAATAATTTACATGTGAATGTTCATAGAAGCATTATTCATAATAGGCCCAAACTGAAACAATCTAAATACACATCAGCTGGTGAATGGATAAACAAAATGTGGCATATTCATAAAATGGCATACAATTCAGCAATCAAAAGAAATGAATGTATGCTAATACATGCTACAACCGGGATGACACTCAAAAATGTTATGCTAAGTGAAAGAAGCCAGACACAAATGACTACATGTTGTATGCCTCCATTTATATGACTTTCTAGAAAAGATAAATCTATGGAAACAAAAAGCATTCAGTGGGTGTCCAGAGCTAGAGTGAGAAAGAGGATTGCCTACAAGTGATCATGAGGGAACTTTCGTGGGGTAATGGAAATGTTCTAAAACCAGATCGAGGTGATGTTTGCACAACTCTATAACTTTACTATGATAACTTTACTAAACTGTATACTCCCAATTGGTAGATTTTATGGTATATAAATTATGCTATTTTGTTAAAAAAGAAATAACTTGTAATGACATTTTGAAAATAACTTGTCCAAGATCTCAAAAGTAGCAGAGTAGTGATTTGAACAGAACCTTCCTTCAGTGCTCTTCTTGGATCTTCATTGCTCTTCTTGCCAGCCTCTGCCATTTGCTGCTTGTGTATGGCTTGTCTCCCAACAGAAGGAAAGCTCTTTAAGAACAAGGAGCATGCCTTTACATCTTCAGGACTTTCTCAAGTGTCCTCAACAAATATGTGGAACCGAGTTGATAGCACATCATAATATAATGGGATTATTCTGTACCAGAAGGAATAGCATAGGGCTGCTATTTTTCCAAATGCTGCCTGGAGTGTTGAGACAGAAGGGGTAGATAGTCCATCAAAGGCATGCCGCCTGAAGAACAATGTAGTGACAGGGCTGGCTGACAGCAAGAGACAAAGAGCTGTGCTGTTGAACACTGCCCAGAGCAACCTGTCTCTTCCTGCTCAGCCCAGCAGACTGTAAATGGACCACAAAAGCCTGCTGGAAAGAGGACAAGAGCTTAAGAATTTGCTGAATGTGTTACCCTTGATAGCAAGAGTAAACCCGAATGACCTTCCTGGGACACACAGTAGAGCTCATTAGAATATAGGCCAGACCTGAATCCAGGCAGGGAGGTGGAAATAAGTATTTGAAGACATTGCAGTAGGCTCACACATATTTGACCAACTCAAATTTTTCCAACTTTGTTGGAAACCAATATTAAAATCAGTTGTTCATAACTTAAGGTGTTATAAGGAAAATTTGTCTACAACTTGAAAACAGGCCAAAGGAACTGCTTGCTGGGCATTGTCTGGCATAACCTATAAGGAGTGCACTTTTGATTGCTCTCCACTGATTAGGCTTATTTTACAGCCATAGGGGTAGAAATTAGCTTATAGAAAATTTGATAATAATGCCAATGATTCTTGTCCACAGCAAAGCAAGTGATTTAGAAAAGTAGCAGATTTAGAAAAGATAGTCCTAAACATTACATTTTATTGCCCTTTCAGATGTTAACCAGTTTTGGATCTATTATTAACTTTAATTCAGCATTCCCGACTGCCTTTAGATACCTCTGTTCTTCAAGTTCTCCTTTGAACCAGTGTGAACAACTTATGGGTTCTCCCATTAATTAGTGAGTCAAATAAAATCTTTTATATTGGCACAGGAGTCATAGTTTTAACTTTTTGAATATTACATTTTAAGAGTGTACATGTAACAATTCAGGTTCATTGCTATGGAGACCACAATTTCTAAACTAAATGTGGTAGTCTAGCATCTTATCAGACAATTAAAGGAGTCCCTGCCTTCCTACAATCTTGAAAGTCTCCTGTTGCTTCTCTATCAGTCTGACAGGTGCTACTTTCTTTACCAAGAATCTTTCTCTAACCTTTAGACTGAGCTAGGTGTCTTTGTTCTATGTACTGTCTTCACTTGCTTTTCTCGCAACACTTAGCATAGGCACACCCACCTGAAAAATGGTAAAACTCCAGTGAAGTCAGAACAGTTACTGAGGAAGCAGTGGGCAGGGCAGGCTCTGCAACCAGTTTAGACCATGATTAAGTGCCAGGGGTTGGAGAAGTGTCCAATATTACACAAGTAGCAGAGTAGGGATTTGGACTGGACCTTCCTTCGGTGCTCTTCTTAGATCTAGGAGGTCAAGGCTGCAGTGAGCCATGATCATGCCACTCCACTCCAGCCCGGGCAACAGAGTGAGACCATCTCAAAAAGAAAACGAAAAGATTAATAGTAGAAATGTAGTTGAATAGCCAAGGTTGAAGGAACAGGTGGGCAGTCTTGGATTGGGCACCAGGTGGGAGCCCACCTACTGCTTTTTTGGGCAGATCATTTTCTTCTTCAGTCAAACCACCCAATCAAAGTTTCATTGCCCACAGCTGGTCCAAGGAGCCCAGAAACCAATGGTGATAACTTTTTATATGAAGATTAATAGTGAAAGATTGGGTGCATTGGCTCACACCTGTAATCCCAGCACTTCAGGAGGCTGAGGTGGGAGGATTGCCTGAGCCCAGGAGTTTAAGACCAGTCTGAACAACATGGCAAAAACCTTTCTCCACAGAAAAGTTAAAAAACTAGACAGGCGTGATGATGCAGGTTTGTAGTCCTGGGTACTCTGGAGGCTGAGGCGGGAGGATCGATTGAGCCCAGGAGGCCAAGGCTGCAGTGAGCCATGATTGAGCCACTGCACTCCAGCCTGGGCGACAGAGTGAGGCCGTCTCAAAAAGAAAAAGAAAGGTATTAATAGTGGAAATGTGGTTGAATAGCCAAGGGTACTTGTCCTAGACAAACAGAGAGGGCTCGTTAAACTAGTTCAAAACAATTACAAGTATTTAAATAAGCACATTCTAATTCTTACATAGTAACTAGCTCTACAGCACCTTTCTCTTTTTTTGCAATCAAAACTGAGTCTCAGAGAGATTATCTTTTATGTGTTTTAAAAAATAAGTTTATAATTGCCTTTTTCTATTTTTCATATAAGATTTAGGTGAACTTTAGCAATGGCTCCAGCCCTCTTGTGAAGTACTGACACTTCAGTTGGAATTAGTTGGCCAAAATATTTCTTCAAAGTTTAGTAAGGATGGATGATTTCTACATTTGTGGATAGCCATGCCTATCTGCAAATTATAAAATTTATAACAGACTATATTATTAGTTAAAAGAAATGAAAAAGCCTGTGCATGCAGACTACACATACATAACAGAAGAACTACCACAATGACAAGGACATTAAATTCACAACACCTAGTCATGATTTTAAAACTCTCATAAAACATAAAAATATTGAGAAATCGCTTGAACCCGAGAGGCAGAGGTTGCAGTGAGCTGAGATCGCACCACTGCACTCCAGCCTGGGTGACAGAGCAAGACTCCTTCTCAAAAAAAAATTTTTTTTTAGAGATCATTAAAAAATAATTTATATTTTGTTTACAAGAGACAAACTTAAAGTGATACAGAAAGTTTAAAAATAATTTTTAAAAGGAGATAGACATGAATATACATGCTGGTACAGGTAAAGAGAGAACAATGTTGGCAGTATTAATATCAGACAAAGGAAAATTCAAGGAGAAAACTTCAGGGGAGCAAATGTGTTTCATATAACGCTTTTAAGAAAATTATTTGCAACAAAAGAGTGCCTCTTACACATCGGATGGGGCAAATGCTATCATCACAGTGTAATTGCCAATTGTGCTGTAGTCAGTCAACATATTTTTAAAGTCATTTTTATGAAATTCTAAATATTGAGCAAACATCAAATCATCTGAGAAGAAACTATTAGAGGTAGAAGAGAACACTAAGATTTTGATTGTAACAAGATTTTCACACACTCAGCTCAATCACAGACAGAGCAAATAGACAAAATAAATAAGGATATAGAGGACCGGGATAATATGATTAATGATATTTGCTTAATAGATCCATGTGGAAAATTACAGATTACAAATAGAGAAAATATTCTGTTCGATGTCAATGGGATTTAACAGAAATTAATCATTTATTGACACACTAAGGGAAGTTCAAGGCTTTCCAAAAAGTAGAAATTATATGGGCTATGTTTTCCATCTATGATGCAATAAAACTAGAAATAAAAACAATGTTAAAAATTTAGAACAAAAAATGTCTGAGAACTTAAACATTTTTAAATGAGTTTTTAAAAATGGGTGAATAAAAAAAATCACAGTTAAAAAATGACAGTAAGAATATTACTTCTCAAACAAAATATATTACCAAAGTTTTTAGGTAGATTGTGTTCATCTTTCCAATTATTTGCCATCCTCCCTGTGACAGCAGTATGCCCTTCTCTTTGAATGCGTGACATTGGTTTGACCACTAGAATGTGAATGGGGTGGGGGCAATGTTTGCCTTGTCCAAGCAGAAGCTCCAAGAGCCTCAGCATGTTTCAACCACAGGAACAGCATGTCCCAGAGAGGAGGCTGTTTGTTCAGCCTGGATCTCAGAATGAAGACGTTAATCAAAACTGCAGTCAACATGCAAAGGACATGAAATGTAAAAGATAAATAAACCTGGGCTGTTATAAGCCAGTGAGGTTTTGATATTGTTTGTTCCTTCAGCATTACCTAGCAAAAATGAACTAATACAGCTATATACAGTAAAGAAAACTGTAGTCTCAAGTGTGTTTATTATTAACGAAAGGAAACAAGAAAATAATCTAAGCTTTTAACTCCATTCAGAAGGAGAAATATAAGGGAATCAGGAGGAAATAACGTGAAATTGAAATTAAAATTAATTACAAGAGTGAAGAAATGATAGTAAATCCAAAATCCATTCTTTGAAAAGAGTCAGTATGTTGGCGAGCTCCTCACAAGTCTAATCAAAACAAAAAAAGAAAGAAAAAAATACACAAAAATTCCAAAGTAAAATATCAATGAGAAGTAGATTTAGGCAAAAATACAAAAGATATTATGAAAAATTTTGTGAAAATACCATTTTTTTGTTGATAAACTCAAAAATCATGATTAAATCAAAGATTTAAAGAATAAAAATGAAAATGATCAAGTCTTATAAAAGAAATTGAGAATCTGAATAGAGAAAATAAAACAAAAAGCATAGAAAAGGTAGAAAATTGTGTTAAAGATCTATTGTTAAAGGTACTGGATCCAGAGAAACTTAGAGACAAGTTATTTCAAATAATCAAAAACACGTAATTCCTGTGTTATTAAAAGCAAAAAGGAAGGGAAATGGAAATCTTTTCCATTTCTTTTAGAAAGCTCAATAACCCTGATACCAAAACTTGACATATTAGAACCCAAAAGAGAGCCAGGTATAGATGAAATATAAAATTATAATAGTCTGTGATGGCTGATACTGAGGGTCAACTTGATTGGATTGAAGGATGCAAAGTATTGATCCTGGGTGTGTCTGTGAGGGTCTTGCCAAAGGAGACTAACATTTGAGTGAGTGGGTTGGGAAAGGCAGATCCACCCTTAATCTGGTGGGCACAATATAATCAGCTGCTAGCAAATGTAAAGCAGGCAGAAAAACATGAAAAGATGAGACTGGCTTAGCCTCTCAGCCTACATCTTTCTCCCATGCTGCATGCCTCCTGCCCTCGAACACTGGACTCCAAGTTCTTCAGTTTTGAGATTTGAATTGGCTCTCCTTGCTTCTCAAACTTGCAGACAGCCTGTTGTTTGAACTTGTGATCATGTAAGTTAATACTTAATAAACTCCCATATATATATATGAAATTCTAAATATTGAGCAAACATCAAATCGTCTGAGGAGACACTATTAGAGGTAGAAGGGAAAACTAAGATTTTGATTATAACAAGACTTTCATATATATATATATATATATATATATATAGCTACATCATATACATATGAAAGTCTTGTTATAATTATATATATTTCATATATATGAATATTATATATATATATGATCAATACTTTGCATCCTTCAATCCAATCAAGTTGACATTCAGTATTTTATTTTATTTTATTTTATTTTATTTTTTTTTTGGAGACAGAGTCTCGCTCTGTTGCCCAGGCTGGAGGGCAGTGGCCGGATCTCAGCTCACTGCAAGCTCCGCCTCCTGGGTTCACGCCATTCTCCTGCCTCAGCCTCCCGAGTAGCTGGGACTACAGGCGCCCACCAACTCGCCCGGCTAGTTTTTTGTATTTTTTAGTAGAGACGGGGTTTCAACGTGTTAGCCAGGATGGTCTCGACCTCCTGACCTCGTGATCCACCTGTCTCGGCCTCCCAAAGTGCTGGGATTACAGGCTTGAGCCACCGCGCCCGGCTGACATTCAGTATTAACCATCACAGACTATTACTTATCTTTTTATATTTCATCTATAGTTGGCTCTCTTTTGGGTTCTAATATGTCAAGTTTTGGTATCAGGGTTATTGAGTTTTCGAAAAGAAATGGTAAAGATTTCCATTTCCCTTCCTTTTTGCTTTTACTAACACAGGAATTATGTGTTCTTTGATGATTTGGGATAGATATATATGTATCTCCTATTCTGTCCCTCTAGGGAACCCTGACTAATACATAATCACACATGAATTACTAGTAAATCAAAACTAGAGCTATATTTTAAAAAATACTATGATGAAGTAAGTTTATTCTAGAAATATAAGAATGATACAATTTCAGGAAATGTATTAATGTAATCAATCATATTACTAGAACAAAGAAAATTACTAGTACTAGTATGAAAAACATTTGATGAAATTCAACATCCATTCTTGATTTAAAAAAAAATTCTTAGAGAGAAATAAAGTTTTTTTTTTAACCTAATTAAGAATACTGGCCGGGTGTGGTGGCTCATGCACTGTGATCCCAGCACTTTGGGAGGCCGAGGTGGGCAGATCACCTGAGGTCAGGAATTTGAGACCAGCCTGGGCAACATGGTGAAACCCTGTCTCTACTAAAAATACAAAAATTATCTGGGCATGGTGGTGCGTGCCTGTAGTCCCAGCTACTCAGGAGGCTGAGGCAGGAGAATCACTTGAACCCAGAGTTGGGGGTTGCAGTGAGCCGAGACCATGCCATTGCACTCCAGCCTGGGTGACAGAGCGAGACTCCTCAAAAAAAAAAAAAAAAAAGTCCTGAAATTAATAGTATAAAAGTAAAAATATTTCTCTTCAAGTTAAAAACAAGGCAGAGGAAGATACTTACTATAACAATTATTATTAACTATTGCTTTCAAAGTTTAAAGAATGGCAATAAGGTAAGAAAACAAAATCAGAGGTATAAGTGTTGATACAGAGGAAAAAATAAAAAAGACTTTACAGAAGACAGTCTACCTGGAAAGACTAATAAATTCATATATAAAGAATAGTGAGTAAAGTGGCTTATTAAAAACATGTACAGAAAAATAGCTTTTTAATACTAGAGCAATAACCAGTGAGAAAAGGAATACAAATAAAGGAAAAAATCCCATTAAAACGGTAATTAAACTATAAAATATCTAGGAATAAATTCAATAGGAAATGTTCAGGACATATATAAGGAATCTATAACATGCTTTATTAAATTCTAGACACATGATATCCCTGTATAGGGAATGTTTATAATGACCTATTTGTCACCAAGTTAATCTATAAATGTTATGCAATCTCAATAAAACCTCAATGGGATTTTTTTTTTTTTTTTTCGAGATTGGCAGTCTCATTATGTTGCCCAGGCTGGTCTCGAGCTCTTGGGCTCAAGTGAACCTCCTGCCCTGGCCTCCCAAAGTGCTGAGATTACATGCATGAGCAACCAATACCTGGCCATCAGTGGAGATTTATAAGAAAATGTGAACATATGATTCACACGTGTTCCTGAAATAATAAACATAGGAGAATAAATGAGAATTTTTAGCAAAATGAGAGCAAAATGAGGAGAGAATTGCCTATCCTGATATCAAAATAATTTTTAAAACAGCATGGTACTAGTGTAGAGAGACAAACCCAATGAAAAAATAGAAAGTTTAGAAAGACATTCAAGTTTAGATAAGGACAAGGCATTTCACATCAGTGACAATGGTAGTTCGATTTGACTGAGAAAGGGCACGTAATTCAACAAATACTTTTGAGACAAATTGCTTACTATATGGAAAAATGAAACACTCTATTTTGCACTCTAAAGAGAGCAAAATAAGGCCTACATGATTTAAAAACAAAAAGCAAAATAGAAAAAAATGTATACACACACACACACACACACACACACAGAGTCTTGGTATATATAATGTCACTAATCCTGATGCAAGCAGAGAGAAAACATGAAGGAAAACATTAGTTTGATTTTTAAAATATTCTATGTAGCAGAGAACACAATAAGTAAAACTGAAGGGCACATGATAAACTAAAAAAAGTAAAACTCATCTAAATGTTATTTCCTTGGATAAAGAAGTCTTACAAGTGTTGGACGTCATCCATCCAGTAACTATTGAGCACTTACTTTTGCCAGGCACAGTTCGAGGTGCCCCAGAGACCTAAATGAACAAACAGACATACATCCTTCCATCATGGGGCTTACCTCATCAGGCAACTTATTTAAACAAATTTAAATAAAAATGAAAAACAAGAAAAAGACCTTCATTAGCAATCAAAGGAATGTGAATGAAAAAGTTTTAGTTTTTCACTATTTTAATCAGTAGAGATTTTAAAAAGTTGATTATACTCCACATCATCAAGGATATGGGAAACATGTTTTCATATGTTTCTGGGAGAAATATAAATTGGAAGAACTTTCTGGAAGGCTGTTTGGCAATCTTAAGAAGGTTGACTAGCAATTCCCCTTCTAAGATTTATACCAAGTAAATAAAAAGATAATTGCAACAACAATTTAACTACAAGAATATTTATTGTTTATAATATTTATTCCAAAGTGCTGGAAACAGTCTAAATTTGATATACACACACAATGAGTAACATAAAAATTGTATCATGGAAGAGTAATGATACAGATATATTGTTAAATGAAAATATAGATTATAGTATATACTGGATTGATTCCATTTTAAATAGAAAATATACTGCTTAAAACTAGAAAGATAGACAATAAAATGTTAATGAAGATTCTGTCTTAATGTGCAATTTTGGATGCTTTTAATTTTCTTTTTTGTATTTGATATGGTACAGGTTTTGTAATTTTAAAATAGTGTTGTTTCTTTAAAGTTAATGTACAGATTAAAGATATCTACGTGCCTGAGAGATTTTATATTTTATTGGGTCTGATATAATTATTGCAGATGCAGTTCCTTCAAAACTGTGTTAATTCTCTCAGGCTAGAGAAAAGGCTGCCAGAAAGAAGGGAGAGGCAGGGCCAGGTGAAGGGAATGAGGTGAATTGTGCAAGACAGAGTCAGATACTGCCTTTACTTACAATTATGATAATTTGTTCATCATCGTTATTTTTCCTTTATTTATTTATTTATTTAGAGATGGAGTCTTGCTCTGTCCCGCAGGCTGTAGTGCAGTGGCGCAATCTTTACTCACTGCAAGCTCCGCTTCCCGGGTTCACGCCATTCTCCTGCCTCAGCCTCCCCAGTAGCTGGGACTACAGGTGCCTGCCACCACACCACGCCCAGCTAATTTTTTGTATTTTTGGTAGAGACGGGATTTCACCATGTTAGCAAGGATGGTCTCGATCTCCTGACCTCATGATCCACCTGCCTCAGCCCCCCAAAGTGCTGGGATTACAGGCTTGAGCCACCGCACCCGGCGATTACACAACTATTAAGTGGCAGATCAGAATCTGAAACCAGGATGTCTGACTCCAATGTCCCACCTCTTAATCCTGTGCTGTTAAACTTCTGTGCCTCAGGAAAATTTCCAAATCTGAGTAAAGGGTTTGCTGGCCTAGAGTTTGGATACTCATCCCTCTATTTTTCTCCAGCCAAATTCCTAAACCCTTTGGCAGCTTCAGGGATTGGATCACATGCCATTTTCAGAGCCTATTGAAAGACTAGGAATCCCTTGGAAATGTCTTAGTTACTACCCATATGTATTTTTCTCAAGCCAGTGTGTGGTCCCAGCACTGTTGGTTTGCATCAGGACTTGAGGATCATTCATCATTGTTATCCAGGACAAAAGTTACTCTGCTCTTCCTACAATGAGTCGTGGGAGTGGCATACTGGGGAGGTCTGCATCTTTGCAGACAGTTCAATCAGAAATCCCACTGCTTTAAAAGTCTCATGGAAAACCCAGTTTCAGCCTTACAACACCGGGTAGCCCTGTGGCATTTTGACATTGGGTGTCTCTGCATTGTTGAAGTAACTCAGCACATTGCCATGCTTTATCCTCTTAGGTCAATGCTAGGGGAAGTTCCTCACTTCTGCTTCTTCAGTAACCGATGTCTGGTGCATCAGCTGAATACATTTCAGGCTTATAAGCAGTTCCGCCGGATCTACAGGCAAAAAAGCTTTTCACCATCCCTACCTCCCCCACGAGTGACCAATGTCTCAGCATTAATGCATCTGATGGCACTGAGCCTTAGTGGCCTGAGGGAGGACAGTCGCCAAGCAGAGATTGAAATCACATTTTTATTTACATTATTACTTTTCCACAGCTTGGTTTCTTGCAGGGTTTTGATCTATTAGGCCACACTATTTAGTCTGGACTGAATCCTTGAATTACTTTACTTGGTCTTCCAAGACTCTCAAAGAACTTGATAAACTTGTTCTAATTAATCAACATATTCATCCATAGTGTCCATATACCAGATCTAAAAATGAAACACTGCTTAATGCACATAGCATGAAAGACAATCTGGACATTTTCAAGTGTAGACTTTGCTTGTGACTCTTTTGTGATGAATAATCATTATTTTAGGAAGACACTGGTTTATCCAACTCTTGTTAGAATTGGGTAAGTGTGAATCTCTACAATAGAATGGAAATGTGAGATCCAAGCTTATAAAATAAACTCATATTATCATTTATACATGTATGGTCATTGTGTTAATAAAATCAGTTTGTCTTGGAAGAAACACATGGTTTCTTCCATGGACTTTATAATAGATGTGAAAATGGGATTATAGATCATTGCTCTTTTTATTCTGAGCATTAGGTTGTATTTATTGCCAAACTCTTGACAGCTCCTAGGGAGTAAATTTTAAGTGCATTTTTGTTGTTCTCTAAGAACAAGCTGCCACTTCAGTTTCACCACATCTCTCTTCCACACACTGATGAAGAAGGGATATGGAGACAGCAGGAACTGAAGTAGAACCAGAGGGATTTGTTAGGACAGACATTTGCATTCATTCATTCTGACAGTGAGCAAAAGTTCACTGAATTTTTCTTTTGATAAATAAAATGGACAATTTTCTCAGCCTTAGTTTTAGAAGAGCAACCTTAAATGTACTACTGATTAGTAAACTCTAAACTACTTTCTGTGTATTTAAAAAAATTTTCAACTTTTATTTTAGATTGAGGGGTAGATGTGCAGGTTTGTTACAAGGTATATTGTGTGATGCTGAGTTTGGGGGTAGGATTGAACCCATCACTAAGGTAGTGAGCATACTACCCAACAAGTAGCTTTTCAACCTTTTCCTCCCTCCCACCCCCTTCTTGTAGTCCCCAGTGTCTACCGTTCCAATCTTTATGTCCATGTGTACCCAATGTTTAGCTCCTACTTATAAGTGAGAACATGTGGCATTTGGTTTTCTGTTTCTGCACTCATTTGCTTAGGATAATGGCTTCCAGCTGCATCCATGTTGCTGCAAAGGACATGATTTCATTCTTTTTTATGGCTGCATAGTATTCATATATATATAAAATATGTATATATATTATATATATATGCCACATTTTCTTTATCCAATCCATCATTGATAGGCACCTAGGTTGATACCACATATGCAATTGTAAATAGTATTGTAATGAACACATGAGTGCATGTGTCTTTTTGTTAGAATGCTTTATTTTCTTTGGGAATATACCAAGTTATGAGATTGCTGGATCAAATGGTAGTTCTATTTTTAGTTCTTTAAGAAATCTCCAAACTGCTCTCCATAGTGACTGAGCTAATTTATTTTCCCACCAACACTGTATAAACATCCCCCTTTCTCTGCAGCCTTGCCAGCATCTGTTGCTTTTTGACTTTTTAGTAATAGCCATTCCAACTGGTGTGAGATGGTATCTCATTGTGGTTTTGATTTGCATTTCTCTGATGATTAGTGATGAGGAACATTTTTTCATATGTTGGTTGGCTCCTTGTATGTCTTCTTTTGAGAAATGTCTATTCCTGTCCTTTAGCTTCTTTTTAATGAGGTTGTTTTTTCTTGTTGGTTTATTTAAGTTCCTTATAGATTCTGGATAGTAAACCTTTGTCAGATGCATAGTTTGTGAAATTTTCTCCCATCCTATAGGTTGTCTGTTTACTCTGTTGATAGTTTCTTTTGCTGTGCAGAAGCTCTTTAATTTAACCAGGTCTCTCACTTGTCAAATTTGGTTTTATTGCAATTGCTTTTGAGGACTTAGCCATAAATTATTTTCCATAAATGATGTCCAGAATGGTATTTCCTAAGTATTCTTCTAGAACTTTTATAGTTTTTGGTCTTATATTTAAGTCTTTTATCTATCTTGAGTTTATTTTTGTATATGGTGTTAGCTAGGGGTCCAGTTTCATACTTCTGCATATGGATATAAGTCAGTTATCCCATGACTATTTATTATATAGGAAGTCCTTTCCCCATTTCTTATTTTTGTTGAGTTTGTTGAAGATCAGTTGGTTGTAGATATTTGACTTTATTTCTGGGTTCTCTATTCTGTTCCATTGGTTTATGTGTCTGGTTTTGTACCAGTACCATTCTGTTTTGGTTACTGTAGCCTTGCAGTATAGTTAGAAGTCAGGTAGCATGGTGGTTCCAACTCTGCTCTTTTTGCTTAGAATTGCTTTAGCTGTTTGGGCTCATTTTTTGTTCCATATAAATTTCATAATTTAAAAAAAAATTCTGTGGAAAATGGCATTGGTAAAGTTTGATAGGAATAGTGTTAAATCTGTAGATTGCTTTGGCAGTATGGATATTTTAAAAATACTGATTCTTCCAATCATATGAGCATGGAATGTTTTTCCATTTGTTTGTGTCATCTATGAATTATTTGACAACGTTTTGTAGTTCTCCCTGTAGAGATCTTTCACCACCTTGGTTAAATGTATTCCTGGGTTATTTTATTTTATTTTCTTGTGGCTATGGTAAATAGGATTTTGTTATTGACTTGGCTCTCAACTTGAATGTTATTGGTATCTAGAAATGCTACTGATTTTTGTACACTGATTTTGTGTCTTGAAATTATAAACTTTCTTCTTAACACTGCTTTTGCTGCTTCGCAGAGATTTCGGTGTGTTGTGTCTGTTTTCATTTATTTCAGATAATTTAAAAAATTTCTGCCTTAATTTCATTGTTTACCGGAAAGTCATTCAGGAGCAAGTTGTGTAGTCCCCATGTAATTGTGTGGTTTGAGAGATTCTCTTGGTATTCATATTTTTATTTCATTGTGGTCTGAGAATATGTTTGCTATGATTTTGATTTTTTAAAATTTATTGAGATTTGTTTTATGACCGAGCATGTGGCCAATCTTGTTCCATGGTCAAGCGGAACATGGTCAACTGAGCATGGTTGAATATGTTCCATGTGCAGATGAGAATTGAGTATGTTCCATGTGCAGTATATTCTGTGGTCGTTGGATGGAGTATTCTGTAGATGTGTTTTAGGTCCAGTTGGTCATGTTTTAAGTTTAAGATCAGAATTTCTTTGTTCATTTTCTGCCTTGATCTGTTTTAATGCTGTTAGTGGAGTGTTGAATTTCCCCACTGTTGTGTGACTGTCTAAGATGTTTTGTAGGTCTAGAAGTACTTGTTCTATGAATCTGGGTGCTCCAATGTTGGGTGTGCATATATTTAGGATAGTTTTGTCTTCTTTTTGAATTGAGCCCTTTATCATTATGTAATGGCTTTTTTGTTCTTTTTTACTGTTGTTAGTTTAAAGTCTGTTTTACCTCATACAAGAATAGCAACCCCTGCTCTTAATTGTTTTCTGTTTATGTGATAAATCTTTCCCCATTCCTTTACTTTGAGCCTATGGATGTCATTACAAGTAAGGTGGGTCTCTTGCAGACAACAGAAGGTTGGGTTTTGGTTTTATATCCAACTTGCCACTCTATGCCTTTTGAATGGAGCATTTAGACCATTTACATTAAAGATTAATATTGATATGTGAAATTTGGATCCTGTTTTGGTGTTATTTGCTGGTTGCTTTGTAGCCTCAATTGTATACTTGCTTTATGGAGTCTGTGGGCTATGTACTTACGTGTGTTTTTAGGGTGGCAGGTATCGTTCTTTCCTTTCCAGGTTTGGAACTTTCTTAAAGATATCTTGTAAAGCTTGTCTAGTGGTAATGAATTACCTTAGCAATTGCTTGTTTGGAAAGGATTTTATTTTTCCTTTGCTTATGAAGCTTAGGTTGGCAGAAAATGAAATCCTTCATTGGAATTTCTTTTCTTTAAGGATGCTCAACATAGGCTCCCACTCTCTTCTGGTTTGTATGGTTTCTGTTGGGAAGTCCACTGTTAGCCTGATAGGGTTCCCTTAGTGATATGATCCTTTTCTCTAAATGCCTTTAAGATTTTTTCTTTTACGTTGACCTTGGAAAGTCTGATGATTATGTGTCTTGGGAATGGTCACCTTATATAGTTTCTTGCAGGGATTCTCTGAATATCTTGATATTGCATGGTGACCTCTCTATTGTGGTTGGGAAAATTTTCATGGGTTATTTCCCCAAATATGTTTTCCAAGTTGCTTACTCTCTCTCCTTCTCTCTTAGGAAGGTTACTAAATTGTATGTTTGGTTCTTTACATAATCCCATATTTGTTGGAGGCTTTGTTCTTTTTTTAAACATTTTTTTTTCTTTATTTTTGTCTGACTGGGTTGACTCAAAGGACGAGTCTCTGAGCTTTGAAATTCTTTCTTCAGCTTCATCTAGTCTGTTGTTAAGGCATCCAACTGTATTTTGAAATTCCTGTAGTGGATTTTTCAATTCTAGAGGTTCAATTTGATTCTTTCTTAAAATGGTTATGTAATCTTTAAAATCTTTGATCATTTTCCTGGCTTCTTTGAATTGGATTTTAACTTTCTCTTGAATGGTTTTGAACGACCTTGCCATTCAGACTCTGAATTCTATGTCTGTCACTTCAGACATTTCAATTTGATTAGGATCCATTGTGGGGGGCTAGTGCAGTCCTTTAGAGGTAAGAAAACACTGACTTTTTGAATTGCTGGAGTCCTGGTGCTGATTCTTTCTCATCTGAGGGCTAGTGTTTATTTTTCTTTTTGAAATTGCTGCCACTTGGATAAAGCTTTTTGTTTTTACATATTTTTCCCTTGAGAGTTTGACTATGGTGTATGTTGTGTATAGCAACTGGCTTCATTTCTTGGTGGTTTCAGAGGACCAAGGCTTTGTAGAGGACCTTTGTGTCAGAGGACCTGAGTTTTTTTTTTTTTTGAGACGGAGTCTCACTCTGTCGCCGGGGCTGGAGTGCAGTGGCCGGATCTCAGCTCACTGCAAGCTCCGCCTCCCGGGTTCACGCCATTCTCCTGCCTCAGCCTCCCGAGTAGCTGGGACTACAGGTGCCCGCCACCTCGCCCGGCTAGTTTTTTTTTGTATTTTTTAGTAGAGATAGGGTTTCACAGTGTTAGCCGGGATGGTCTCGATCTCCTGACCTCGTGATCGGACCTGAGTTTTGAAAGGGTTTCATGGCTGCTGCATGCTGAAGATGTTTTTGTTTGGTGGTGTAACGCAGGCTACAATGCAGTAGATGGCGCTTAAGAGTAAGGGCCAGAAGATAGGCCCTTACTGAGCTGCAGGCCTCTTGTATTTTAGTGCATATGCAGCAGTGTTCTGGGGAGAGGTGAAGGAGGTGGCAAGAGATGACTCCATCACCAAGTCTATTCCTGGACCTTGATGGAACCCTCTTCAATTACTGGATCCGAGTTTGTATTTCCTTAACCTCAAGCGGGCTTTGGCAGGCTGTGTTCCCTCCTCCCACAGGAGCAGTCCAAGTCAAAAGTTAGGTCACCAGGAGACCCACAACTCCCTGGGGTCCTGCTGGTCCTCTGGACTTGTCAGAGTCAGAGTTGGTTGTGGGATATGTCTGTGGGTGGACTCGTGATGCAGTGGGTCAGGAGTGGAGGATCCCCAGGCAAGATGGTGGTACCATGGGTGTGTAACTGGTGTGCCACCCATGGCCTGAGGTTTTTAGCCCAGCAGACTGTTGTGGGACCTACCCAACTCACACTCCCCTGATCAGGTCTCTCTCCAGCATCTGCCTCAAGTGCAGACTTAACCAAGTAGACTTGTTCCAGCCTTCTGTGCCCAGATCACTGGACTCTTCCAAGTGTTCTAGGCTGTGAGGCTTTTTGGGACAGAAGCTGTGGTTGGCTAACAGGCTACACCTTTCCTAGACTGGGCTTACAAATGGAGGGATGCCCAGCTTCTACAGTGGCACATGAACCCACGCCACAATCTTCATAGTGTTCTGAGAGAGGGGGGCTCCTCCTCCACTTAAGCTCAGGCCACATATCTCAGCTCAGTACCCCTGGGTGATGTGCTCACATCCTTGGGTGGGTGGAACCAGGCCTGCATTTTTTTTTCCCACTGGCCCCTCAGGGTTAAGGGTCAGCCATGCTTGGGGGACTGAACTACTCCCAGGCTGCTGGCAAAACACTCCAGTGGGGGAGTGGAGGCTGTGCTGTGGGAATGGTCAGGGAGGTGGTCTTGGGAAGGGTCGGTGGATGAAGGGGCATGCAGATCAGATGCACTCTGGTCATGTGGGAAAGGTAGCCCTTCTCTTTCCCGGCCTGGAGGTAAGCAGGAGCTACAGTCACTCAGAGAAAGATAGTGTCTTGGGGGATAAGCACTTATGGTCACATTTTACTGCAGCTGCAGTGCAGGCTCTGAAACCTTCTGGGCTTCACTCAGGTTTGAGCTCTGCTTCTACCTGCTCTCTGGGCAGTTTCTTCCGGCAATTCAAATGTCTATGGAGGTCGTGGGATCTCTTGAAGCTAGGATCTCAGAGGTTTGCAGTGGGAGTGTGGTCCCCTGGAGTTCCTTCACCCACCCCTTCCTTAGGACCTCTTCAAGACTTGGAGACAGCCCTGGTGCTCAGTGACTTCATGCAGGCTTCCCAGCTTCCTCCCTCTTCAAACATGGTGTCGATTTTTTCTCAAAAGATTTGTTCAAAGTATGATGGTTTACTTGCTATTTTGGTTTTTCTTGGTTGGAGAGGCATTTCCTGGCTGCATCTAGTTGGTCATCTTTGGTCACATTCCCTGAACACTGGTGCTGAGCCCAGCCCAGTATTGTCAGTCACCAGACAGGCTCTGGCTAAATCTGTTTTCTATGTACTTCAAGAGTGAAGGATGAGAGAAGGACAAAGGGTGCAGCCAAGCTGTATCCATTGGAATTGAGGAGGGGCCCAAGGAGAGCAGAAGTTAAAGTTGGCATTGTCCCTTTCTGGGCCTTCTGGGATGGTTGGTATTGTATAGGATTGCCCAGAATTTCCTTCCCTGTGTGTTCTTGAGTTAGGGTGGACCCAGGAAACATTCATGGCAGTGACACAGCAGCCACTGTACTCCAAAGACAGCCCATGTACCTTGTCAGTGATCTGTTGCCTTACCTTGTTAAAGTAGGGCGGCAGCCAAGACTGCAGCTCTTGCTGGATCTCCCCGTCAGCTTCTCTGAGCCTTGAGCTAGGTGCATGTGCAGTGCTGAGGCAAAGGGCACTGTCTTTTTATGCAGGTTACCCACATCATCAAGGTTGAAGGTGCTGAGAGGCGAACATGGGTCATCATCTCTTCTTGTGGTTTCCAGTTTGTCCTCCCTCTCCTCCACTTCACAGCTTCTCTTTCCTACTGTTGGCCATGAGCAGTCTAGACTTCTTCACCAGCCTTGTGATTGGATAAGACCTAATCTTGTGCTGTCCAGTACAGCAGCCACTAGCCATGTGTGACTATTAAAATGAATTAGAATGGAATAAAATGCAACGTTTTCTCAATTGTACTAGCCACATTTCACATATGTGTCTAGTGCCTGTGTTACTGCACAGTGCAGATGTATAACACTTCCATACTTGCAGAAAGCTCTATGGAATAGTACTGGTGTAATTCCTTTAATACATTCCTTATTTCATAGCATTCATAGGGATTCTGCTTCCCTAATCACACCCTATCAGATACCCTCGCATTTCATAAAGACTGGTCTAGGCCAGTGATTCTCATTATTTTGTCCTTCTGAGCCTCTTTCACCAATAACATTGTGAAAGATGTGTGACACATTTCAATCGTCCTACTCAGATTGTGACAAAATCCCTCAAAAATTTTCCAAGGAGGAAAAGCAAATAGGTGAAATAAATACAGCATTAGTTAACCATTACCTCTGCCCCCCACTTTCTTTTTTTTTAACCACTTTAGAAAATATACCAAAATGTGTATGAGATGACATTTTATTGATTTTAGACGTTTCTTCTTTTTTATTATAGGCATTTATGCTGTAAATTTCCCTCTAAACACTGCTTTCATTGCATCCCATAAGCTTTGGTGTGTAGCATGTTCATTTTGATTAATCTCAAAATATTTTCTAATTTCCCCTGTGATTTCTTTGACTCATTGGTTTTTTAGAAATATGTTATTTAAGTGCCACATATCTGTAAATTTCCTTCTGTTATTAGTATGTTGTCTTTTTGTTGTTATTATTGTTTGTTTGTTAGTGACTTCTCTGGACTAATTCTGTAAAGTCTGTATTTTTGTCATATGTGGCTGCTGAAGTCCAGCTGATTATTGGGCAATTATTTTCTTAACTCTCTGGAACAAATAAGCCTCCCAATTTTTGCCAATGATTTGCATGTCAGGGCACACATTCAATTCTCAGCAAAGTGGTTGGAAACTCTGCCTTAGCCTTCATTTCCTGCTTGTGTAGAGCCTCCAGGTCAGCCAGAGGTGAGAACTTAGGAAGGACCCTCCCTGGTGTTTCCTGAACATGTGTACAGCCTGGTATGTGCGTGTGGTCTTCTAGATTCCCTTTAACATGTTGGAGTTTTTCAAATCCCCTATGACCATCTGATTTCCTGTTTTTCCTTTCAAGTTTTTGGTTTGTCTATTGTTTTTTCCAGCTGCTATTCTCTGCCTCAGGCAGCCATGAAGTTAAACAACTGCCTGCAACCCATGCCCCTTGGAGAAAAGGATTTTTGTTTGTGGGGGATAGGAGTCTGGAGGCTTTTTGCAGTGGTTGAGTTCCAAAACAGATTAAATAAAGACAACTTTGTCGTGGAGGTCTTCCAGGGAACTACCAGACAGGTCAAATTATGGTAATTCTTGCGAAAAGATGCTTTGAAAGAGTGCCAGCCTCCATTTGGTGACTGCTAGCCTGCTGATTTTCACAATGATTGTGGGTAGTTATTTTTCAAGGCTACTCCAGGGCAGGGAGAGATGAGACTAGGACGAGATAAAATGCCACAAAGCTTGCTGTTCTTACCAAGATTCAGACATTTTTTTTCTTGAATGTATACTCCACTGCTTGTTGTAAACTTTTAATTTTTAGAGCTCTGAAAAAGTTGATTCTGATCATTTTTGTCAGATTCCTTTGATGCAGGAAAGAATTTTCAGAGGTCCTAACTTCACCATTTTTTTAAGACATCACCCAAGGTTGACATTTTATACAGGTAATCACAAATTATACTTTTCCAACAGACAAAACAAGACCAAGATAGAAAAGAAAATCACTCAATCATCCAACCTAAGTACTCCAGCCTTAGTCCATAGTAAAATAAGAAATATTACATGGATACTACCTGGACATGGAGGAAGGCTAACTATGTGTTTTCTTAATTATTTGAATTTCATGAGGGCTACTTGCCTAGGATCAATGTGAATGGCTATTGAGAAAATATTAAAGATACTGAGATGAGCAAAGAGGGTGAGTCCTCTCTTTGGAAAGAGATGGGAACCTCACATAATTTGTCAGGCCCTCTCCAGTGTTCACTCTTCCTATCAGGTGCATACTTCCCTGGGATCAATCAAAGCCTCAGGGGGTAGGGGGAGGTAGCGGAATACTGTTCTCTCCTTCTCCAGTTTCTCTCCTGCTCTGTGTCATCCCCTCCTCACTCTGTCACCCAAGGACCTAATACCCCTTCACCCTTCAGCTGAACAAACCTAATCTCTAGAAAGGTACTTCTTCTGTATCCCATGTTTCAGCCGTAGAAAACAAGCCCCACCTTGTCCTATTGCAATCAAGTTAGCTTTTATAAACCTCAGCAGTTCCTGAGTAATCTACTGAATGTCTCTTGTCCTGACAAAGGATTTCTCAGACATAGCTGATAGGTGTGTCTTCTTTTATTGGCAAGAAAACGTACTTATTTTTTTCTCTGATGCTCTTTGATTTATTTCCTCACACTTATAAACAATTCACCACCTCAATGCTAAGCACATTTATAGACTAATTCAGTATTTCTGAGTTCTTTTGTAGGCATCTTGTATCTGCTCCTTGAGTAACAGAGGCAGCTGGGGCAGATTAAATGCATTAATTCCTGTGAAATAAATTAGAATTTCTTGGATTCCCTGTGAGTACAAATTATTTTGCTCTATCTTGTTATTTTAAAGGAAATAGTAAATGTCCTATTTGTGTGGCACCTGTGGAATTTTTTCTCAAAGGACAAGATGCAGATACACCTGAGTGCTGCCTTCTCTGCTTTATTACTAAAAGCATAAACATTGAAGACTTTTTAAAGACAGTCAGTAAAGAACAGTAGTTTAGTGTGCTGACATATGTTTTTTGTTTGTTTGTTTTGAGACAGGATCTTGCTCTGTCATCAAGACTGGAGTGCAGTGGTGAGATCTCAGCTCACTGCAACCTCCGTCTCCCAGACTCAAGTAATTCTTGTGCCTCCACCACCTAAGTAGCTGAGACTACAGGTGTGCACCACCATGCCTGGCTAATTTGTTTGATGTTTTTTGTTGAGACAGGGTCTTACTATGTGTTCTAGACTGGTCTTGGCTTCCTGGGCTCAAGTGATCCATCTGCCTTGGCCTCCCAAAGGCTGAAATTACAGATGTGAGCATGCCCAGCTGTAAACTGATATATGTTATTAGAATCTGCACCATATCCAAATGAACTTTAATTTTCTTCCACTCTTCAAGTTTAGAGGAAGAAACACATCATTTTTATTGCTGGTGTTAATTTAAAAAAAAAAATTCACTTTAACAAAACCAGGCTTTTAAGATGAAAACAAAGTAAAATCAAACAAAAAGAAACAACAATTGCCCCCGCCCCCCACCCCCCCCCCCAACTCTCCGCTCAAGGAAAAACACCTGTACCCTTGCTCAAAGGAGAGGTCCAGGCCTCCTGTGGCCACTAGATGCAGTGGTTGGTTGTGTGCACTGCACTGCCCTCTGCTGGGTGGGCCAGCTCACATCTTAATTTTTTTTTTTTTTAATTGTGGTAAGAGTGCTTCACAAGAGATCTACCCTCTTGACAGATTTTTAATTGCACAATACAGTATTGTTAACTATGGGCACAAAATTGTGCGGCAGATCTCTAGAAGAAATTCATCTCATATAACTGAAACTTTATACCAGTTGAACAGCAGCTCCCTGTTTCCCCCTTCTCCCACCCACTGACAACCACCATTCTACTTACTGTCTGTTTCTATTAATCTGACTAATTTAGACACCTAATATGAATGCAGTCATGCAGTTTTTACCCTTCTGTGGTAGGCTCATTTCACTTGGCATAATGTCCTACTGATTCATCCATGTTGTTGCATATGGCAGAATTTCCTTCTTTTTTAAAGCTGAATAATATTTCATTGTATGGATATACCACATTGTCTTTGTCCATTTATCTGTCAGTGAACATTTAGTTTGTTTCCACATCTTGGCTATTGTGAACAGGACTACAATGAGCACCAAGGCTCACATCTTAATTCCATCTTCTCTGAGGCTTTTATCTGGAGTGGCCCATTTGCTCTCTGCATTTTCCACTGTACAGCCTGGGGCTTTGTAGTGGGACTAGGAACTCCCTCATACCCTGTATCCATAAAAGTATGCTGCATTGCCTGTCAGGGCAAGGACCCTCCCTCTACTCTCCACCCAAGGATGAGACAAAAAGGGAGAAGACTTCGGCAATATTCATTATTGCTGATGAAGGTCACTGGGGTTGTAAAAGAAGGAGAAAGACGAAGACCGAGAAAATCTGATAAGGGTTATGCTGGAGGTATTTGGGAGTGAAAAGAAGGGAAGCACAGTTTCAGAGGCCTGGCCATAAAGCACTGGAGAAAGGATGTTTGGAAAATAACATTGGAAAGGGGCCCTTCACACCAAGCCCCGATAACAGGGCAGTAGATATACCCTGCTACCTCCTTGCTGGGCATGTAGGTACCACAGATGAATCAGACAAGTCCTTAATGAACATCTAATCTACAGGGAAGATGAAACATGTGGACAGAAAACTCTATTCCAAGGTAGAAGTTTGTGTTGCCAGGGAGCCATGATTAATGTGTTCTCAGAGTTCAGAAGAGGAGAAAGCCTATCTGGCTGGGGAGGATAGGAGAGGCCTCGTGGTGGAAGTAGGATTTTAGTGGAGACTTGATGAGCAAGGAAGACTGGATATGGAGAAGACCAGTCTGTAAAAGCTGTTTAGTTCTCATTTTAGTTCCTTAAAAAGCAAACTTTGAAAGGTAGATAGAGGATGTGGGGAAGGAGATTTCTAACCTCACTTTCTGAAATGGAATTTTTATGTAATAACCAATAGATGCTTTCACTATAAAGATTTATGTCAAAATAAACATATGTAGTGGTAACTTTTGAAAATAGCTTCTCCAAAGCAGCCCTAGATTTAAACAATTTAGAGGAACACAGATGTTATGGGCTGATGTGTGTCCCTTACCCCAAATTCCTGTGTTGAAGTCCTAACCTCCACTACCTCAGAAGATGGCCGTATTTCAAGATAGGGTCTTTAAAGAGGTGATTAAAGTAGAATGAGGTTTTATGGATGGGCTCTAATCTGATATGACAAGTGTCCTCATAAGAACAGGAGATTAGGACACAGACTGAGGGGCAATGATGTTAGGACAGCAAACTGGGGAGAGAAGCTGCAGAAGCTATCAACCCTGCCATCACCTTGGTTTTGGACTTCCAGCCTCCAGAACTGTGAGAAAATAGATTTCTGTTATTGAAGCCACCTAGTCAGCGGTACTTTGTTATGGCAGCCCTGGCAAACCAATACAATAGGCATTATGTGTTCATAAAATACAAAAACTTACCCCTATGTTAAAGCTGAGCAACAATAGGCTCAGCCCTAGGAACAATCACTTCGATATTCCAAATGAGTATTTTCTTAAATAACAGGGCAGTCTGGATTATCTTCCAAGCTGTTTGATTAAACACAGTACTATGTCCAACCAGAAAACCCCTAGCCATATTACAACAAACTATTTGCTAGAATTTCTGTGTGATTGAAACTGTTTGACTTTTCAATGGAGAATATGTCTCCATTGTTACTGCACGTGGAGACATATTCAGTGATCACCCTAGACTGCCAGATAATGTATGAGTGTCAAGACTATTTTTATTATTGAATGTCACCTTTTGTAACAGTCCATGTTTCTAGTTGCAAAGCAACCAGAGTCCAGTCTGACTAGTTTAAGCAGGACACAAATTTATTAACGAATATGAAGGAACTCACAGAATTGGGGGAAGGGATAGAGAGAGGGACCTGAAGCTCAGCTCCTAGGAGCAATGCCCAAACTCTGCAGAGAAAATGGCCTGGCAAGAAAATCATTGTCTCGGACACTGCCAAATACCTAGCTCCAGAGATTCAGCTTTACTGCACCAGCTTTTCCGTACATTTTGAGGTCATTTCTGCAATAGGATCTTCCATGTGGAAGTCTTTCCCAGGTACAACTGACTGATGAACACACAGGTCAAATGTTGTGTCCTGGGTATAAGGGAGGCAAGTAACTTCAGTTCCAACTTCTACATTGGGAGACATGGATATTTCAGCTAATAAAGGGAGGTTATTTTAAATATGATGCACACTAGAACTACCATTTGATTCTGCAATCCAACTACTGGGTATCTACCAAAAGTAAAAAATTATTTCTAAAAGATATTTGCACTTTATTGCAGCACTTCTCACAATAGCAAAGTTACAGAGTCAACCTAAGTGTGCCTCAACAGATGAATGGAAAAAGAAAATGTGGTATATATACACAATGGAGTACTATTAAGCCATTAAAAAGAATGAAATCATGTATTTTGCAGGATGGGACTGGAGGCCATTATCCTAAGTAAAATAACTGAGACACAGAAAACCAAATACTGCATGCTCTCTGTTATAAGTAGGATCTAACTAATGTTTACACATGGACATAGAGTGTGGAATGATAGATAATGGAGAATGGAAGGGGTAGGTACTGGGGGGGTTATGATAAGAAATTACTTAATGAGTACAACATACCTTATTCAGGTGATGATTATCCTAAAAGCCCAGACTTCACCAGTACTCAATTACAAGTGTAATAAAATTACACATGTACCTCATCAATTTATACAAATAAAAATAAATAAAAGTTGATGAGCAGGCAAGACTATCACAACTGCCCACTTCAGGTTTGGGGTTCTTCATTACTACTACGATGCTATGTTTTTTTTTGATGTTTAAGGCTTGAAAATAACAAAATTAATGTTGGACAAATTGAATGAGGATCCAGGCTGAAAAGTCAAATATTGTCAATCAAATCCTCATCAAAATTTTATACAGAATTTCCTGCAGTTGATACATGTTCAGTATTCTCTGAAAATTCAAAAAGCGTTTGTTGAGGAGTGAATAAATATTATGTAAAGTGTTCCTTCCCTTAATGAGAACACCAAAAGCGATTAGACCCAAATGATTGGGCTGCAGTTCAAGCTCCTTATTCGCATGCCCCCTACCAGTGTCTACTTTCTCACCCAAGAATATAGCTTCTCTTTTGCAATGGTGGTCTTGTTTCCCAATAGGACAGTTGGGACACATGATTCTGATAAAGAATCTTAGTAATTGGTTTTGGGCACAAGAAGCTGCTAGCTGGAAGCTCAAATATTAAAATGGCCATCTTGATGGTTGATGGGGACAAGGGAACAGACTGTTTAAAGCTGGGATTATTCCAGAAAAGTATGATACAGTCATGGTGCAGACCCCCAGTATAATGGATATAAGATTTGCTTTCAAGAGATGTTTTACAGGCATTTGTTGATTCATTCATGCATTCATTTTTTATCTTACCAAATATATGTTGAGCACCTACTGTGTGCCAGACACTGAACTAAGCCCTTGTAGCATGTTCCACAAAGATTTTGCAGTCCAATAGCATCAGGCAGACAGCTAAGCAAAACAATGCAACAAAAGTAGCTCTAGGAAGTGAATCTACAAGTCTGATTAACCACACACTGCATTATACTTTTACAACAAAAAGTGAATTATAATTCTTTCTTAATTTGATACAGAATGTAACTACAAAAAGTCATGTATCAGTATCTCAGTCCCAGTACATACCAGAGCTCCATTAAGAGTGTTTGGAAGTCCACTGCCTCTGCTCTTCTGTTTGAAGACTTTGTTAGTTTCACTTTGCAAGCAGTACATTGTCAGTGCATATCTAGAGCCCTGGATAGAAGATTCCACATAAATACAAAGGAAAGTAGCATGATTTCATTAGCTTGTATACAGAGCAGACTTTTAATGAGAATTTCTCTTAGCTCAGTCCTTTCCCCCTTCTCTTTCAGGCATCTAATCATTTTCAAGGACTTTTTCAAAACAAAACAACTTATACCTTAAAACCTCTGTGAAATCTTTAAGAAAGGTCCCTTTCCAATATTCCTACTGCATTTTGTTCATCTCTCTATGGGAGCAGGCACCATCTTACTTGATGGGTATAGTATTTATTTTATTTTTGCCTGTCTTCCACTGTACACCATGCATTCTTTTTCTATCCTTGGCACATAGGACCTGTACGGTGAGCAATCTTTTCAGTATGAATGAGAAGATAATGGAATAAATGAATGAACCCCTTATCAATCAGCAGAAGAATGAAAAACAATATTCTAGTTAGGACTACAAATTTAGGAGCAGCCTTGGGTTTATTAATTTGGGGACCTCGGGCAAATCATATAATCTCTCTGGTCTCAGTGGTTTAATCTGCAGTATGGGAACAATGAGTACAACACATCTCACAGGCTTGCTTGTGAAGATGAAGAAGGCTGATGTGTATAATGTTTGGAAGGCAGCGCTGCTGCACTGTGTCAAACCTGGGGCAGATCTTTGTAAAGAGTGTCAATAGTTATCATGGTTGTTACACAATGACTGAAGAAGAGCTTTATTGCAGGAAGCACCTAGGATGCAGGGGCACTGATTTTCTGGGTAGAACAGTTGTACATCTGGCCCTTGGCTGCTATGTCCTTTTCCTCACACCCCTTCCCAGTGTGGAAGCAACACGTCTGCTTGTCCCGAATCTCAGTGAGTTTTTGACCCCTTGGGAAGGCAGCGTTTTTTTCTTTCTTTTTTTTTTTTTTTTGAGACGGAGTCTTGCTCTGTCGCCGGGGCTGGAGTGCAGTGGCCGGATCTCAGCTCACTGCAAGCTCCGCCTCCCGGGTTCACGCCATTCTCCTGCCTCAGCCTCCCGAGTAGCTGGGACTACAGACGCCCGCCACCTCGCCCGGCTAGTTTTTTGTATTTTTTAGTAGAGACGGGGTTTCACAGTGTTCGCCAGGATGGTCTCGATCTCCTGACCTCGTGATCCGCCCGTCTCGGCCTCCCAAAGTGCTGGGATTACAGGCTTGAGCCACCGCGCCCGGCCGGCAGCGTTTTTTTCTTACTGCTACAGCTCAAATTTTTTTTTTCTCTGCATCCCACTTCCCTGGAAAGGTATTTGATAGGCAAATGTCCCCAGCTTCATTGGAAAGTCCAACCTACTAATTCATCATAAAACAGAAACCTAATAGGCTGGCTTCATTAAACTGGGAGCCCAACATCACTGCACCACAAAGCTTAGGGAGTGGAGGACACTGGCAGAATATCCCCTTTTCCCTGCCCCAAACAAAAACACACACACTGTCTTAAAAATAGCCAGAATTCTTTTTTTCTGTTTCTCTTCAACAGGAGGCTCATTCTGAAATTGAACCAAGTGGAAAAACACAAAGCCCTTCAGATGTTTCCAGCTTTGTAGCATTAAATTGGGATGGAGCGTGTGACAGGGGTGGGGGTGGTTTCATAATATAGTGAATGGAACCTTTTAGCTTCAGTAAGTGAGTCTGACTCAGGAATGCAGGCGATTGTATCTCCAAAAAAATCAATATTAAGATGCACAATTACTCCCCTGGTATCGAAAGAATTAGTTGATCTACATGCTAAATGACAAGCCTCTTGATAACAGGGATTATGTGACCTGCCTTTCCAGCCAGGGCTGCTAGAGAGGGTCCTTTAGGTCCCTAAGGCAGAGATAATCTAATTAGAACAACAAAGACCAGGTCCATTTGAGGAGAAGGCAACCGTGGGGGTGGGTGGGGGTTGGGAGGTGATAGTGGGTGTGGAGGGAGCCCTGCAAGGCCTGTGATGGCTGGGAGGGGCTTGTGCAGGGCAACAGCAAGTAGGTGGGGAGTTGCTGGGGGGTGAGGCTGGAGGGGAAGGGACGCCTGCAGAAAGGGGTGGACAGAGGTCACCTCTAAAACATGACTTAATCTCCACTTTGGCTCCACAAACACTGCCCAGCTGGCTCCCAGACTGTGGACAGACTTGACAGGATGAGTGAGCGGGGTTCCAGACACTCAGGCACGCAGAGGTCTTCTAGCTGGCCACTGCCACCACCGCCACCACCGCCACCACCACCACCACCACTGCCACTAGAGAGAAACAAGAGGCCTGGGAGACACACGTGGGCCACTCCAACCCTGATCTTCTCACTCCTCTGAGAATTTCCCACCATCTAAAGACCAAAAGATCAGAGTCTGATAGAAGTTCCACCTGTCCATAGCAAGAGAAGAAAGATGCAGCCATGGGTGACACTTTCACCAAGCTCAATATCTTTTATTAAAAGATCCGTCCTGACTTCTGATATTATGTCCTTCTCATGTTTTTGGTGGTTAAGATTCCCTTTTAAAAGATGGATAGTGGGGATTTTTCTTCTGATTGTTTTGGTGTTTTTTTTTTTTTTTTTTTTTTTTGTAATGTTCTTACCTGATACGATAAAAAGCTTCTGTTGATTCTGAAAACATTTGTTTCTAAAACTTCGTATGACTTTAACAAACAAAAATCTATGAAACTATCTTGTTAGACTTCTCAGCAAATGATTTTAAATTTGATACTCACATTTTTCTTCTTCTTAGGGAAAAAAATCAGACTAAATAAGCTTTGCTTTTAGTTCCTGTATCCTCCACAACTTTTCATTCCCCGGGTATTTTGAGCAAACGCTTTTTGAAAAAGCTGTTTTCGGTACCATGGAATTCTAAGGCAATGGGGCATTTATCAAGTCAGTAGTTTTTCCATTTTTTAAAAGCAAAGAGGCTTTATCATGAAATCATTTCACTAAAACCTCACTGTGTACACAGTGTGATGTAAAGCAGAGAGGCTCTGACTTTGGGAAGGCATTGAGGGGAGCTCAGAGCCCTGCGCTGGTCACCTCAGGAGTACCTGGGACCTTCAAATATCGTCTGAAAATGATTGCCAGAGATGGTCCTCCATGTTTTCCTGAACTCTAGGTGGTAGGTGTGCTAGAGACAAGTTCTCCATCATTCTGCCCAGCCCGGGCGAGGTGGGAGACCACCCCCTTTCCTCTCTAGCTTTTCATGGTGTTGAGAGACTGGATCCTGAAAAGCCAAGTGTGCATGAGGAAAACCTTCCCAAACTCAGGGCAGGGGAGATGACTTGTTTGTCTATGAATGTACAGGTGCTAACCATGGAAAGAACTCAAAAACTCAATTTTTTGTTCAAATTTTTGACAATTCCAAGTGGGAAATGAAGAAACTTTGGTGGGACAGGGGGTGGATGATGGAGAGAACAGGGCTTCGGTTATCCACCAGGCTGGTCCATTAGGCTAGTGGCAAACACACACCAATAATCTTACCTATGAATAAAAAGCAGTTGGAAAAATATGTGAGGAGGCCTTAATGATAGTAAAAGATCCTGAATTTTTACTCTTCCTTCCCTCACCCGCTAATACAAATTCTCAACTTCCTTAGAGACAGCCTCTGGGTAAATAATTAATTACTTTGGCATTATTTTTACTCATAATAATATCAGTGATAATAATTATATTTTCTTTCTTTATAAGAAAAGACTTGCAGGGTTTTTGCTGAGGGGAAGAAACTGCAAAAATTTTTGCATGATTGTTTTTTCTATTTAAAGAACTAAATGAAATCTTTAAGGATGTTATCTGTATTTGACTTCCTTCCTAAGTTCTGAGGACCAAATCCTAGAAGAAATGACAGTTAACATCTGCTTAGCTTAAGATGACACTTGGAAGGCTTAACAATCTCTCTCAACTTATTGGGGTGCAATAATTTATATTAAATTGATTAGGCTTAAACTTGAGTTTGATTCTTAGAAAATGCTGTCTTCATGTCAATCTCACTATGATGGATTTTGAAAGGCAATCATGGTTCAACAAACGAGAAGGGAGGAGGTAAAAGGGAAGAAATCTCTAAGCCCTCCTTCTCTTCTAACTGCAACAAAATATACATGTGTATTTTAAAAAATTAATTTTAAATTCACTGTTCACATTGACTCTAATGTCAACTATTGAAAACTTATTGTGTCCCTACTATTCTTGAAGATATCAAAAAACCATTCTTCACTGGGGAGAAAAGACTAGCAGAAATGAACTCACCCAGTCCCTGAGCAAGGCTGTGCCATTAGATGGCACATTGTTCAGTTCAGTCACAGCTCAGTGGACATCCATGTGGGCTGAAGGTTGGGTGGAGACACAGGCCTTGAGGCTTGACTTGAGAGATAGAGAGAGTAATGCACAACACCCCAGGCAGGAAGACACACGGAAGAAGAAAATGCAGAAGCAGAAGAAAGACACCCTTGTGGCTCACTGAGAAGGCTGAGTCAGGTTCAGGCTCCTATACAGGACCCCTGTTCAGGGAGACAGAAAATGAGGCAAGGTGAGTCAGATGAGGCCGGGTATGGTGGCATTCACATCCAGGCCTGGAATGGCTGTTGCACGTCACCATTCCTTTGTCCACAAAGACATCTACAATGGATCATGACACTCCATGTCCTCTGTAGCTCTTCAGGTAGCCACTGCCAGTCAATTGAGCAGATTTGGCCTTCAAGATGAAATCTATTTTCTAATCCCATCCCAGGCCAACATATTTAGGAAGTGGAGAGATGTCAAGTGAAGAATAGATGAATGAAGAAGACATGGGTCCCTAAACTTCCCATTTACTGTTGACTTCAACCTTACCTAACACAATTATGTTTTAAGCAGGAGCTGGACATGATGGAAGATCACTGGACTGGACATCCTAGGGCTTACATTAAAGCTCCATTTCTGCCACTAACTTCCCCCGTTCTGTGCCTCATTTTCATTATCTGTAAAACGAAAAGATTGAAACAGATGATGGATAAGATCTGTCCTGACATTGCCTTTGGAGAGTCCTACCAGTGCCAACAGAAAACAAGCCAGACTGAGCTTTGCAAGGGTCTCCTCCAGGAAGAGATGGAGGCTGGTACAAGCACAGCCAAGCCATGGAGGGGAAGAGGAAGCCAAGGTTCTGGCTGACCCACACCCTAAGTTAACAGCTCCTGGATAACTGAGAGCGAGCGGCATCAGTCACTGTTTGTGTTGGATGATCCATATGGCACGGAACATGTGGTTTAGGCGCCTCGAGGTCTCTTGGTAGGAAGTCGATGAAAGGCCTCATCTAGAAACAGCTTCTCTAAGGATCAAGGCAAGTGGGAAAAGTTTGTGTATCCTTGTTTTCCTCCCTCTGGATTACCCTGGCCCTGTCCTCAGCTTCACGTGGCCCGTTTGGCAGATGTCTCCACCCAAAGGCACTTCACAACAAAGCAGCCTTTCTCACCAATGACGTCTCCTACCTCCAGCTTGCCTGCTTCATTGGCCTCTAAGGGATGCATTTTGGAGACATGAGATGAGGCAGGATGAGGTCATGGCTCCATGCAAGAGGACAGGAAGACTGTGCCTTCCTTCATGCATGGAGCTGCACACCCTTATCCATGGAGGTTATTACCCCATTTGCCGACAGCAAAAGATCAGCTCTGGCAGCTAGCTTGCCAGCGGCTCTGTTGAAACTTCAAGAATGCAGATAAGGCTGAGCAGCTTGGAGCCATGGTATTTGAATGTCTAGCTAGGCATTTTGCAGGCCTGGCTTGGCTTAATTTATTAATTTATTTGTATTTCCACCAGGACGTGACAAGACTCTGTGCTTCCCTCTTGAAATGTGCCTTTTCTCAAGCTCCCTGCATGCAAGGTCCCAGATGAAGAGGTCCACATGGCAGGAATAATGTCTGTCTTTCAATTTGTTGCTTTTTAGAAAGCTCTTTGCGTGGAAGCTAAACAAAATACTTGTCTATTGTATTTATGTTAAAGTACTTCTTGGAAACACATGGCTAAAGACAATGAAGGGGAAAACCAAGTATTCTTTACTGATATTTTGCATCTCTTAGTTCTAGGATACACAGAAGTCCATGACTAGAAATGAGGAGTTGGGACTCAAATGAGCTGAACTTGTTTCTGTCCCTCTCTTGAGTTGGGCTTTGTCACATCCATGCACCCATTAATTGATTCTTCCATCCTTCTGTCCATCTGTCTGTCTAGCCATACATCTGTCCATCCATCCACTTTCTCATTCAACTGTCTAATACGTATCACCTCCTCTGTGCCCAGAACCGAGGTTGCCATGGTGAATGAGATAACCTTCACCTCCACAAGCCCATGGCTGAAGGGGGCAGGTGTTTGTGGAGAGCTCTGTTGGTGGAGATTATCTGGAGTTGTTGAGCTGCAGGCACAGCTGGTTTTCTGCAGGCAGGATGGACTCTGCCTGGGCGTGCACTGCTTGCTGCTCAGAGCTTCTGATCTTTTAACAAATGAGGAAATGTTTCTTGTGGCCATGGAGCTTTCTGTTCTACCTTCTGGATTTTTATATCTGATTTGGGAAAGAGACTAAAAGAGTAGGGAACATAGCTGAAGTCTTACTGACCCCTCTGTCTCTCACTATGGTGGAGAGAGGCATTGGTTTGGAGCTGTCCAGCTGGGCCCTTGCCCTGATATCTGAGCCTTAGTTTCTCTTTCCCTAAATGCCAAGTGATAACATTCATTCTTCTGTGTCTTTGTTGTGAGGACTGCATGAGATGAAGTACACTGAGTCCTTAGCATAAGGCCTGCAATGTTATAAGCCTTCAGCAGATGGGAGTGCATATTCTTATTAAACCTGAGAGTGGGTTAGAACAGAGCTCTCTCAACTTTCACAAGGGCTGTTAGTAGCTGTCAGTAACTAAGATTTGGACTTTATTTTACATTTTTTTCACAAAATGGAGGTCCTCACCATGCTGTCACACAATAACAAACAATCAGGCAGGGCTTCAAGCAAAGTAATGATTCTTTTCCCTAATAACTTTCAGGTAGGAGCTATTAGTCTGTAATGAACATTAGTGTTCTTTGTCCCTGTCTGTGTGTCTCTGTGTAGGGGTGTGTGTGTGTGTGTGTGTGTAGGTGGATATGTATTTGTGGGATGTAGATATGGCTAGGCTTCCTCTAAAATTTTACCTAAAATAGTACTGAATTGTGCGTGAATTGTTGAAAGTAGTATCATTCCTGAGTACAAAGAAGGAAAAAAAAGAGGGAAAGAATGGAAAGGTTTTGTTTCCTACTAGATACATGGAAGAGAATGGGAGGAAGTCCTGGGACCAGAGGAGACGAGGCAAAGACATAAGCATGGGCTGCCATGGGCACTAGTTTTCCGCTCTGCAGTGGAGAAGCATTTCCCTTTGAGGGGCAGACACTCTACCCCCACAGGGCAGATGCCAGCATAGGTGGCCCCCTTTCCATCTGCACAATTTTTAGGGAGCTTATGAGATAGTCTTTCATTTTGTGACAAGCCCCCAAGGTACCCCCGAGAGAAAGTGTGTGGAAAGTGAGTGTATGTGGCTTCCTCTGGGCTGGGAGCTGGGCGGCATGTGGAGCCAGACTTCCTCCGTTGTGACAGCAGGGGCCACCTTGACCTGCTACTTTTTTTCTTCCTTTCCTCCTACTCCTCGAAACCCCTGAGGGTCATTGTAGTTTTCCTCTGGATGTATCTCAGCAGATAATTGTATTCGTTTCCTATTGCTGCTGTAATAAGTTGCCACAAACTTAGTGGCTTAAAACAAAACACGTGTATTATCTCATAGTTTCGATAGGTCAGGAATCTGAGTATGGCTTTGTTGGTCAAGGAGTCCACTAGGTTGCATTCTCTTCTCATGAGGAGGCTCAGTGGGAGAAGAATCCACTTCCAAGCTCATTCAGATTGTTGGTAAAGTTCATTTCCTTGCAGCAGCAGGACCGAGGGTCTGGCTATTGCTGGCTGTCAGCTGGAGGCCACTTTCTGCTCTGCAGTCTGTCTGCAATGTCCCCACACAGGAGCATCCCCATCACAGTGCTTACCTCATCAATCCAGCAAGGAGATTCTCTAGCGTAGGTCCACAGGCAAGATGGAGTCTTTAAAGTATAACATAATTATGGGAGTGACATCCTTTTATCTTTGCTATATTCTATTGGTTGGAAGCAAGTCACAGGCCAGGCCTACCCACAGGTGCTCCTCAAGGGGAGGAGGTTACACAGCTATGAACACCAGGGGTGGAGGTCCTGGGGCCACCTCACATCCTGTCCACCACTGTGACCTACATATTTCAGATTTTCCAACAGGAGTTCTAGTGGCAAAAAACAATCAGAAGCTCCCACCCCAGAGTGTCTGCTGCAAAGCTAGCCCCTTCTACTTGGAGTCCTCACCCGTTCCCAGCCCTTTTCTCCCACACCTGAACCCTGGCCTCACTGCTTATGTCTCATCCTCTGTGGACAGTAGTTGCAGATGCTTTGGCACCCTCTATGTAGTCACCAGGCAGGCACACAAGACTTCTGACATCACCCTCGAGTCTTCCTTTCTCCCTGATTCATGCAAGCATTTTCCAAGTCCCATCAATTTTAGCTTCTAATTGTCCTTCAAATCTGTTCTTGCTTCTCATCGGCACAGACACCAGCTCAGTCTAACATTTCCTTATCTTTTGCTTAGTAGTCCCCAACCAACTTCTCTGCTTCCAAGTTTTACCTCCTTAAATCTATTCCCGTGTCTCGTCTCTCCCGGCGCCATTCCCTTTCCCACTCTTTCCTCCAGCAAACCAAAACCATTCTTTGTCTTCCTTTGGCACCACACTATTTCAGATCTCTGTGGATTTGCACATCCTGTGTTATTTCTCTACAGTTGTCTTCTTCGGTGCAATCTCTACCATTTGACTGTCTAGAAAACATCCTTTGGAATCTGACTGAGGTCTTGGGAAGATTTTCTTGACTATAGACAAAATAATTCACTTCCTTAACTCCTTCTTTGAACTTATTTCTGCTTTTTTTGTTTTTAATTTTGTTTTTGTTTTGCATATTCATAACTAAAATGCACCATCCCTGGTATTTTTTTTGGCTTGTTGATCATTCTCTGTCCTACTTGCTTAAGAAAAGAACGTGTAACTTACTTGTCTTCGTCTTCCCAGCACCAAGCACAGCACTCCAATTCATAGTAATCAATGAATGTTGCTGAACTCAATTAGCAAATATTAGAAACTATTTGGCCAGTTTCAGGAAATTTGTCAAATCCTATGTGATACCAGGATTATTTTTAAATCTGATTTTCCACTCATACTTACCTTCAGCAGTTTAGGGTTCAGTAACCTATTTGATGCAGTTTTTAATACCATGCCCCTAATCTTTCCTCAGTTAGTTTTCAACGATTACCAGCTCTCTTTGGTAGAGCTCAACAGCAATGAAGAAAGGAGCTGTATGTTTTTCAGTAAGGAGCTTTTACTGTTTCTTTTTCCAAGTGTTATCTCAATACTGTGACCACAGAGAGCATTCCACAACCACATCACACTTTTCAAACAAGCAGTCAGCCTCGAGTAAGAATTCAATGATCTCCACATCCTGATATTTTTTTTTCCTTCTCCGAACAACTGAGGCCCAGCAGAAAGAAGAAAGTCTTTGCTTCATTTGCTTTCCTAGGATGCCATTGACTCTTGCTTCTTCACAGCAATGTGGCAGCGAAAGCCAGATGCACCATCTTTGCGGGGGGCTGCGTGGCTCAGTGGAACCGTGGGCATCCAGGGCAGTGGCAGAGGGCACACCTTGAGTCACTGTATGTGGTAGCCTGGATCCTCACTTCAAATCCTAGCACCACTGTTTACAGCTCATGCGAACTAGAGCAAGTTATTCGGCCTCTCTGTGCCTCAGTTTCCTCATCTGTAAAACAGGGCTCATATAGGACTATCCTCATGGAGTTACTGTGGGAATGAAAGAAGATGAAGCACATGCACATACAACACTTAGAGGAGAGTCTTTCACATTCTAGCATTATAAGCATTCACCAGCCACTAGCCAGGCAATTCTCATTACCCCAGAACTTAGCTTCCCCTTTTCTGAAAGGACATCAGATGAGGAGCTATATTTTCTGGAACTGGTCCTCCTCATTTTCAAGATATAAATTTTCAGGAAAGGCATCAAGATGAAAAAAATGATCAGCTTCTCTAACATCACCTTTTCTAAAGGAACCTTTATCTAATCCACTTCATTTTTCTTATCTAACAGTATGAGTAGTATCTCCTGCTTCTGGTATTTCTTCTTCTTCTTTTTTTTTAATTCGCTTTCCCAGAATTCTAAAGGTTTATCTGAATTGAAAGATCCTCTCTATCTTTCTTCTGTTAGATTGTTTCTCGGTTTAAATTAATATCTGCAAACATAGACTGAATGCTTCCATCTGTGTGGGAGGCTTGGTGTTTGTTTTTACTTTGTTCTTCTCTGGACAGTGTTAAGAAGGGCTTGAGGGGATGATTTGGGATTCTTCTTCTGCAGAGACCCTTGTAGAGACATCCCTGGGAAGAGGTCAGGATTGTGGATGTGTGTGTGCGCCTGAGCTAAGGTGTGGGAGTGAAGACACCGTGACAGAGTGCTGTGTCGCAGGAGGATGGATGGAGGAAGATGAAAGGAAACTATCGGGAAAGAGCCCCTCAAGATAGAGCCATTGAACAGCACTGACAGGTTCATGATTGAGCATGCCTGGCCATTGCTCACTCCTTCCCAGGAGAAAGGAGAAGTGCGAAGAGACTCAGTGCTCATGGAGGACCAATCACGTGCCAGGTGAGGGGTAGGACATACTCATGAACCTTATCTCTCTTTTTAAAGCAACCTGTGAGGTTGGTGGTGGTCCCTATTTCACCCATGAGAGAGTTATTTCTTCTCAAAAGTCACAATTTATTGGGGGCAGAAATAGGTTTAAAAACAGGTATCTCAGCTGAGTGTGTTTTCCTTTGTAATGGATTCATTGTAGCTGAAATTTAAAAGTTTAAGGATCCCATGGTGTTCAGTGCAGGAGATGATCAAGCGTGGGAACATACAGAAATCACTGTCTTCTTTCTGCGAGTCTTGGACTGTCACTCTCACAGGCCACCAAGATAGCTCCCTAAGTACTTGGTAGTTGTTAGAGGAGTTTAAAAAAAAAAAAATCTGTTACACAACTTTTTCAAGGATATGCCTATCAGCTAAAATGATTCAAGATAAGGGTAAGCAGATATGAAAATAGACCACCAAGAAGCTGAGAAGACGGAGGAAATTTAGAAGAATTGTGACAGGTGATAGAGGGGTACAGGGACACATGGACTCAGATTTAGGAAGCCACAAGCAGTACCAACACCTGTCAGAGAGACATCATTGTTAATGCTTCTATTCCATTTATTTAAAGCCTGAGATGCTCAAGATGTTGCATGGAAAACAATTGCTGTGAAACAAAGGAGAGAGGGCATTCTTCCACCATAGATTTGCATTGTGCTTCACTTTCACATAACGGAAAGGAGAACCTGGGGAGGGGCAGATGGGGACAGGCTGACTTCACTTTTCATGGCATGTGCTGCTTGGTCCAGCAGCATGGCCGGTGTGATGACATGGTAGAGGGTGTGTGGACAAGTCCCCTGCTTTACCTGCCAGTGGATCCACACAGCAGCCTCTGGAGTAAGCGACCCTCCAGCTACCCCTCAGTTGTCGGCATGGAACAGATAGCCTCAAAGTCCAGAATTTTCTGGCAACTCTCAATCTTTTATTTTAAAAAGCCTGCTATAGCAATTTTAGCAACTAGCTAATAATTTCTATTTTACACGGCAGCTTTGAATCATGTATATTTTTCACTGGAGTCTAATTATTGAATATTCGATGACACTGTGTATCCATTGTGACGAAGAAGTGCATACCTTATAGAAGTGTTGATATTTCTGCTCTCAAACTAACGATTGAGTTACTTCATTGCTTTCTTCAGGGCTCTGAGAAAAATGACAGGGTGTTAAAAAGAATCCATCAATTTGTCTCAGGAAAAAATTATCAACAAACATAATTTTTTTTTTTTGAGACAGAGTTTCACTCTTGTTGCCCAGGCTGGAGTGCAATGGCGTGATCACGGCTCACTGCAGCCTCCGCCTCTTGGGTTCAAGTAATTCTCCTGCCTCAGCCTCTATAGCTGGGATTACAGGCACCTGCCATCACTCCCAGCTAATTTTTTGTATTTTTAGTAGAGATGGGGTTTAACCATGTTGGTCAGGCAGGTCTGAACTCCTGACTCAGGTGATCCACCCGCCTTGGCCTCCCAAAGTGCTAGGATTACAGGCGTGATCCACCACGCCCGGCCAACAAACATAATTTTGAAAGACTAACTATCCACAAATCAGATGATAATCATAAGCTAAACTTCAGTAGCATTGTTAATAGAGGTGTCCACAGTCTATCCTTTAAACAGCTTTGGTCAACTAATGAACATTAACTGCAACAGACATTCATTCCTTTAACACACATTTATTGAAATATTTAAAATGTTTAACAATTTAAAAATCTTAGAAAATACCTTCTCCTAAATTGCATGAGCATTGCAACCTAGCATGAATTATTGCCTTAGATTTAAAATAGATTTTCAATTTAATTTATTGGAAAACTGGAATAATTTCATGGCTAATATTTTGGCATCTAGCACATCTTGGATATTCAATAAATGTGTTAAGTTAAACTGTATTACTAAATAATAGGAGATCTTGAAACAGAAGCATAGTTTTTGAGTTCATTCCAATTTAAGCAGTATTCATTATATGTATAAATTTATGCACACAGGACTGAAAATAGAGCCAATAATCTAAAACCTTCAAACTTTGTGTAAATGTCTGAAAAAGCCACATTTAATTTCCAATTAATATTATGGGAGAGGAGAAACAATTAACCTAATGAAACTCAGAACGCCACAGCTTGTCTTTGGTTGATTAGTAGATTGTGACTTTTATCAAATTTTCTCTGCTGTATCATCCTGGAAAAGCCTATTATTTTATAACTTACACAGACTAGACTATTACAGGCATGTGTTGGAGATATCATGGGTTTGATTCCAGATCACCGCAATAAAGTGATTATCACAATAAAGGGAGTCACCCAAGCTTTTTGGTTTTTCAGCGCATATAAGTTATGTTTATACTATTCGGTAGTCTAAGTGTGCAATAACATTATTTCTTTTTTTAAAAAAACTAATGTACATACCTTAATTTAAAAATACTTATTTTCTTGCTAAAAAATGCTAATGATCATCTGAGCCTTTAGCACATTATAATCTTATTGCTGGTGGAAGATCTTGCCTAAGTATTGCTAGCTACTGGCTGATCCCAGTGGTGGTTGCTAAAGGCTGTGGTCAATGGGGGACATTGCTTAAATGAGACAACAATGAAGTTGGCCCCAGGGATTGACTTCTCCTTTTAGAAAATATTTTTCATAGTATGGGATACCATTTGATAGCATTTTACCCACAATAGAACTTCTTTCAAAATTGTAGTCAATCTTCTCAAACATTGTTGCTGTTTTATCAACTCAGTTTTGGGAATATTCCAAGTCTTTGTTGTAATTTCAACAGTGTTCACAGCATCTTCACCAGGAATAGATTCCATCTCAAGAAACTACTTTGTTTCTACGTATGCTCATCCATATGAAGCAACTCCTTGTCTATTCAAGTTTTATCCTGAGACTGCAGCAATTCCGTCACATCTTCAAGCTCCCTTTTGTCTTTAGTTCTCTTATTATTTCCATTACATCAGCAGTTCCTTCCTCCACTGATGCCTTAAACCCCTCAAAATCATCCATGAGGGTTGGAAGCAGCTTCCCCCAAACTTCTGTTAATGCTTATATTTCGACCTCCTCCCATAAATCACGAATGTTCTTGATGGCATTAAACACGTATGTTTATTGCGGCACTATTCACAATAGCAAAGACTTGGAATCAACCCAAATGTCCATCGGTGACAGACTGGATTAAGAAAACGTGGCACATATACACCATGGAATACTATGCAGCCATCAAAAAGGATGAGTTTGCGTCCTTTGTAGGGACATGGATGCAGCTGGAAACCATCATTCTTAGCAAACTATCGCAAGAACAGAAAACCAAACACCACATGTTCTCACTCATAGGTGGGAACTGAACAATGAGATCACTTGGACTCGGGAAGGGGAACATCACACACTGGGGCCTATCATGGGGAGGGGGGAGGAGGGAGGGATTGCACTGGGGAGTTATACATGATATAAACGTTATGCACATGTACCCTAGAACTTAAAGTATAATAAAAAAAAAAAAAAAAAAGAATGGTGATTCCTTTCCAGAAGGTTTACGATTTACTTTGCCCAGACCCATCAAAGGAATCACAATCTAAGGCAGCTATAGCCTTAAAACATGTATGTCTTATATGCTATGAGTTGTAAATCAAAATGAATCTTTGATTCATGGTCTACAGAATGGGTACTATATTAGCAGACATGAAAACAACTTTCATCTCCTTGTACATGTCCATCAGAGTTCTTGGTGACCAGGTGCATTGTCAATGAGCTCTAATGTTTTCAAAGCAATCTTTTTTTGTGAGCAGTAGGTCTCAACAGCAGCTTAAACAGCCTGTTATCCAGGCTATATTGTTCCACTTACAGAGGACAGGCAGAGTAGATTTAGCATACTCTTAAGGTCCCTAGGATTTTCAGAATGATAAATGAGTGCTGGCTTTAACTTATAGTCACCAGCCACATTTGACCCTAATAAGAGTCAGCCTGTCCTTTGAAGCTTTGAAGCCAGGCATTGACTTCTATCTAGCTAGGAAAGTCCTAGATAGCATGTTCTTCCAATATAGAAGATATTTTATCTACATTGAAAATCAGCCTGTAATCCCAGCACTTTGGGAGGCCGAGATGGGTGGGTCATGAGGTCAGGAGATCGAGACCATCCTGGCTAACACGGCGAAACCCCGTCTCTACTAAAAAATACAAAAAAAAAAAAAAAAAAAAAAAAAAAACACTAGCCGGCGAGGTGGCGGGTGCCTGTAGTCCTAGCTACTCCGGAGGCTGAGGCAGGCGGAGCTTGCAGTGAGCTGAGATTCGGCCACTGCACTCCAGCCTGGGCGACAGAGCGAGACTCCGTCTCAAAAAAAAAAAAAAAAAGAAAAAGAAAAATCTGTCGTTTAGTGTATTTACCTTCATCAATAGTGTTAGCTAGATTTTCTGGATAACTTATTGCAGCTTCTCTGTCAGCACTTGCTACTTCACCCGGCACTCTTATGTTATGGAGATGGTGTCTTTCCTTAAACCTATGAACCAACATCTGTTAGTTTCCAACTTTTCTTCTGCAGCTTCTTCACTTCTCCCAGCCTTCAGAGAATTGAAGAGAGTTAGAGCCTTGTTCCGGATTAGACTTTGGCTTAAGGGAATGTTGTGGCTGGTTTGATCTTCTATCCAGACCACTGAAACTTTCTCCATATCACCAGTAAGGCTGTTTTGCTTTCTTATCATTCATGCGTTCACTGGAGGAGCACTTTTAATTCTCTTCAATAACTTTTTCTTTGCATTCACAACTTGACTGTCTGGCACAAGAGGCCTAGCTTCGGGCCTATCTTGGTTCTCAATATGCCTTCCTCATTGTCAGCTTTTGATTCAAAGTGAGAGACATGCGATTCTTCCTTTCATATGAGTGCTTAGAGGCCTTTGTAGGGTTATGAATTGGCCTAATTTCAATATTGTTGTGTCTCAGGAAATAGGGAGGCCCCAGGAGAGAGAGAGAGAGAGAAGGGGGAAGCAGTCAGAACACACACAGCATTTATCAAGTTTGCCTTCTGAAATGGGTGTGGTTTGTGGTGCCCCAAAATAATGATAATAGTAACATCAAGGATCACTGGTCACAATCATAACAGATACAATAATGATTAACATTTCAATATTGAAGAATTATCAAAATGTGACAGAGACAGGAAGTGAACAATTCTGTTAGAAAGGAGTGCTGATAGACTTACTCAACACAGGGTTGCCACAGACCTTCAATTTGTAAAAAACTCAGTATCTGTGAAGTGCAATAAAATGAGGTGTGTCTATGCTAGACTAAGGGGTTGGGTGGTGTGGAAAGAGCTGATAGAGACCAAGTAAAATATTTAACCTCGAATGCATTTTTTCAATGTGATGGCATTGATAGTCCTTTCTGTTAAGTTTTGGCCCCACATCTTTTCTTTCTTTCTTTATTTTATAAAATGTATTTATTTTGAAGACAGGAATAGCCAAGTGATGATGACTCTTTATCAAAAATGCAGATTCTGCTGGCATCACACTTGTAGATTGCACTGTGAGCACTTCATCTGGTTCCAAATAACATACATTAAGCGGTTTGTTGTAAGGCTTCCAAAGGAAGGGAGATGGGAGGATGTGCGTGTGTTTTAATTTGATTGATTTGTGACCTACATTCTAAATGGCATACCTCTCAAAATGCAGAAAATCATACTTCTCAGGTTAGAGATTACATAAAATAGCTATGTTAGAGGAACGTGAATAATTACAGCTGGTATTAGTTGGGCTCTTACCACACTCAGCCCCTCACCGAACACACCAGGCATGCGTCTCAAGAGGTCCTCCCAGCCATGCTCTGAGGTGGGCATGGTTCTGTTATATTTTCTGGTAACAAGTTACCCTCAACTTAATGGCTTCAGAGAATGCCCCTGTCACTTTTGGTTTGTTTTAAGGCCATTTAAAATGAGTTTTTATTGACCTGTCACTGAAAAATCATGGGTAGAGACATGAACACACCCTGGGCTCTGTGTAGCCTCCTTTATTCCTCTTGAATGCGTTCACTGAGTGATTTCCAGAGTAGGGGTGGTTTGAAAGGCCCCAGTGCCACAGGATCCACATGGAGGATGATCACGCAGCTCAGGACTCAAGCCAGAGTGTGCAGTCAGCTCCTGGTAGAAACCATGTCCTCTCCTCCCTTGGGAAGCTTTGCCCCAAGGAGTGAACCAGAACTGTGGGCTGCAACTGTTCTCAGGAGACCTGGTTTGTGCCTCATCATCCAAGGCCTCCAGCTGCCCTTGACCTTTTCATGTGAGGCACAGTCATGGATAGGAAGCGTAGCATGGTAAAGGTTGGGGTTGGTGGCCTATGGGGATCAATAGGGCTTCCCATTACAAATATAGATTTGTTATCCCCAAAACTAAAGGAATGCAATCCCTTTTCTTAAATACTAAAATACACATTGTCCAGTTCATGTTAATGTTCATGTCTTCCTTTGTGGCATGGGAAAATAAAATTCTTTTTTCTCTTTCTTGCTTCTTTCTCCCTCCCCCAATCCCTCATCTTTCTCTCTTCCCCTCTTCTTCTCTCTCTTCCTCCTCCTCTACCTCTTTCTCTGTCTCTTTCATTCTCTTCTATCGAGGAGACTGGATTTTGTTATCTGATTTCTCCCCTCTAAAAAAAAAAGTAAATAACCATAATGGAAGGGAAAAGAATGTGACCCTTTTCGCTGTGTCTTCTGCTCCCCACTCCCACCTCCTGGATCTGCAGCTGTAGATCATCCTCAGATGCTTCACCGTGACCCACCTATGTTACTGGCCGCCACTTGCAAAGAGGCCTGAAAGATTTGACAAACAGATAGAGCCTCCACTGGGCTACAAGTCTGCACAAGTAATCCAAGCTCTGGCTCCGAGTGACTTCTCCCTGAAAGTGAAGTGACTTGGAAAATGGAAGCAAATCCTGTCACCTTCTGATTCTTTTAAAACACTTATTCCAAGTCTCAACAGGCAAGTGAAATGGGGTGGTTTCAGTTCAAAGTCATTCACTACCACCCTGTGCTTCATTGCTGCTTCAGCATGGAATTGATGCTTTTCTCACTCAGGGAAGGTCCCTGGGTGTCTCAATGCATTTGGGCTGTTCTAACCAAGCACCATAGACTGGGTGGCTTAGAAACAGCAGAAACCTGTTTCTTACAGTTCTGGGCGCTGGAAGTTTCTGGGCGCTGGAAGTTAGATATTAGGGTGCCAGCTGGATTGAGTTCTGGCGAGGGCCCTCTTTGGGTTGCAGACCACCTACTTCTCTATGTAACCTCATATGGGGGAAAAAAATGAGCAAGAGAGCTCTCCGGGATCCCTTTTTTAAAATACGTAAGTTTTGGGGTACATGTGCAGCACATGCAGTTTTGTTACATAGGTATACACGTGCTATGGTGATTTGCTGAACCCATCAACCTGTCACCTACATTAGGTATTTTTCCTAATGCTGTCCCTACCCTAGCCCCTTACCCCCCAACAGGCCTTGGTGTGTGATATTCCCCTCCCTGTGTCCGTGTATTCTCATTCGGTTCCCACTTATGAGTGAGAATATGTGGTGTTGGGTTTTCTGTTCTTGTGTTAGTTTGCTGAGAATGATGATTTCCATCTTCATCCATGTCCCTGCAAAAGACATGAACCCATCCTTTTTTATGACTGCATAGTATTCCATGGTGTATATGTGCCACATTTTCTTTATCCAGTCTATCATTGATGGACATTTGGGTTCATTCCAAGTCTTTACTATTGTGAATAGTGCCACATAAACATACGTGTGCATGTGTCTTTATAGTAGAATGATTTGTAATCCTTTGGGTATATACCCAGTAATGAGATTGCTGGGTCAAATTATATATATATATATATATATATATTTTTTTTTTGAGACGGAGTCTTGCTCTGCCACCCAGGCTGGAGTGCAGTGGCTGGATCTCAGCTCACTGCAAGCTCCGCCTCCCGGGTTTATGCCATTCTCCTGCCTCAGCCTCCCGAGTAGCTGGGACTACAGGCGCCCACCAGCTCGCCCGGCTAGTTTTTTGTATTTTTAAGTAGAGACAGGGTTTCACCGTGTTAGCCAGGATGGTCTCGATCTCCTGACCTCGTGATCCGCCCGTCTCGGCCTCCCAAAGTGCTGGGATTACAGGCTTGAGCCACCGCGCCCGGCCGTCAAATTATATTTCTAGTTCTAGATCCTTAAGGAATCACCACACTGTCTTCCACAATGGTTGAACTAATTTACACTTCCACCAACAGTGTAAAAGCATTCCTATTTCTCCACATCCTCTCCAGCATCTGTTGTTAACTGACTTTTTAATGATTGCCATTCTAACTGGCATGAGATGGTATCTCATTGTGGTTTTGGTTTGCATTTCTCTAATGACCAGTGATGACGAGTTTTTTTTTTTTCATATGTCTGTTGGCTGCATAAATGTCTTCTTTTGAGAAGTGTCTGTTCATATCCTTCACCCAATTTTTGATGGAATTGTTTGTTTTCTTCTCATAAATTTCTTTAAGTTCTTTGTAGGTTCTGGATATTAGCCTTTTGTCAGATAGATAGATTGCAAAAATTTTCTCCCATTCTGTAGGTTACCTATTCACTCTGATGATACTTTCTTTTGCTGTGCAGAAGTTCTTTAGTTTAATTAGATTCTGGGATCCCTTTTATAAGAGCACTAATCCCATTCATGAGGGCTCCACACTCCCAAAGGCCCCACCTCCTAATACCATCACATTCAGGATTAGGGTTTCAATGTGTGAATATGGAATAGGGGCACTAACATTCATCCCATGGCCCTGGTGTTGTTTGAATCCTCTTGGAGATTTTGTTCTGACACATACTCTGTTCTCCACATTCATGTGGCAGCTGTGCCATGAATCTAGTGAGGTGCAGAGAGGGGAAAGCCCTGCGCTCAAATCCTAGGCACAGCTTAGAGCAAGCCTTTCCTTTCTCCGCTACCTGGTTCTCCAGCTTTGTAAGCGTCTTCCTGGCTTTAGACAGAGAGGCAAACCTGAGTGCCTCTGGCTCACAAAGTGGCCCTGTCACTTCCTACTGTGTGATCACTGGCAGGGCACTTTAACCTCTCCGGGCCTCAGCTTTCTCATCTGGACAATGGGGATATTGGACTGAATCAGTGGTTTTCGAATTCTTTTCTGTGACCATAGGAATCTCTACCTTGAGGAGGGAGAGGAGAAAGAGCTGGAGGTGGGGATGAGGGTGCAGCCCGTTCCCTGCTTTACCTGGTGCAGCCTCGCGTTCTGCAAATGTTTCCTTCTTGGAAAAGTTCCACGGCTAAAAAGAATTCTGAAAGTCACTGTCCTTGGTCAGGATCTCCCAAGCTTCCCTGGTCATAAAAGGCTTCCTTGGTTGATGTAGGGTGGCATCCCCTCCCAGATTCTAAGAAGTTGTCGTTCTGCCCAAAAGCCTACCATAGCCTCAGGCACCTACACACTCAGGCCCAGGAAACAAAGGCCAGAGGACACTGCAGCTACCTGAGAACATGCTGCATGGTGACGTGGTTGCCCGGCCCTGACCTCTCTGCCTGGCTGCCAGGGCTGGCATTGGTCCCCACCTCCCTTGCCTGGACTGTGACTGAGCTTATGACACAGGCCCCTGCCTGGGTAACCCTCAATCAGTGTCTGCAGGGTTCTCTCCTGCTCACATCTGTTCAGGGTCTCAGGACAGGTTCTCATTCCCTGCCCTCGAGTGCTCCTCTCTCATTGTCGGGGAGTCTCCAGGTCCAATATTCAATGCTATGGAACCAAAGTACACGCGACCAGCTCAGGTCAAGCTGGAGTCAGCACAACCATGCACAATTGGCCAGGCTGTGTCACCCTGCCACAAGGTTTCCATCCAAATGAGGCACCTTTTTCCAATTAGGGCACAGAGGATAATCTACTGAAGCGAAATCGCCAACTTCCATATTATGTGAAGATTTTCTCTTATTTTTCAAGTTTATAACTAGTTCTTTTAGGCAGAAAGTGAGGCTGGATTGCAAAAACAGCCCACAGACCTGATCAAAAGCAGGGACACTCTTCAGAAAACCGAGGAGGGCATATAAGCCGGGAAAGAAAGTTGTGTGTCTCAGAGAGATAGACTGTGAGCCAACGGTCCTTCCTTATATTATTTGGAAGAGATTTGATGACAATATTAGTTCTGGTAAAATATGAAAAACATTTTCAAAAATAGATGCTTCCTATTTTCAAATGATCTTTCAAAATTGTATCCCATCACTTTACAGATGTGATTAGAGGTGAGGGGTGGAAGGTGGGGAATGTCCTTATTTTAAAACATGAGTGAGGGCAAGTACTTTGGCCACAGCCTGCTGGATGGAACAGTCAGTTCTGCAATAGCACATGTTTTAAAAATGCAAATGTGTTCGAATGCAATTGATATATTAAAGAATAATTTGAGTATTATATGCATGATGTTGTCCAGGAGAAACACTATGCAAATGCAGAAAAGTGCACCTAGCTGAAGTGAGCTGTGTGGGACTATGCAACCGCACATACATCTCAAATATCTACCAACTACTTTGGTTCACCATGTAAATTATGAGCTAACACATCAACATCTCATATTACAACTCTGCCTGTTTCCAGAATGGTGAATGGGAACTACGGATGCCATGACTCCATTTCCTCCTCTGGAGCACCCTCTTGGATGTTCTCTGGTGTAGGCTGACTGGCTTTTTCATCATTTGAGGTGTCCTGGCCCCCTCCCTGCTGCCACACCAGCCTTCTGTGACATTCTGTACCATCACAGTAAGGAAGAAAGAAAGGAAGGGAAGAAAGAAAAAGATTTTAATCCCTCCTTTCCCCAGGGTTTTCCCTTGGAGAAAAGGAAGACAAAGCATCCTGATCATGCTCATTCTTCTCCACTAACATCTTTTCTCTCCTTTGACAGGGACTTCTTGTCCCTGGGTCAAGTGGTTTGCGTGTATCTCTGTAGCTTCCTTGTCATGCAAAGGGTCCCATTGGGTCTCTCCATCAGCCCTTGACAACTGCCTGAACTTTTCCAAGCTGCAGGATGAGCACATTCAGGCCTCTATGTGGGACTCCACCGCAATGAGCAGAGTGCGAGTTGTCCTTATTGCAAACTCCAGCATCTGCTTTCAGACTAGCAGCCCAATCTTTCCCTAAAAGGAGAGTGGCTGCATGCTGATACTATTTGCACCACTTCACAGTAACCTCACAAACTGTAACCCTTCCCATTCCCTCGAGCAGATTTTTAAGTTCTTTTCAAGGTAAAACACCCTATTTATTATGATATTTCTATATACTTTTAACCCTTCATCATGTGTAATCATTTATCATAATTTTTACCCAGTTCCTGTTCTTTTTTTTTCTAAATGTGTCACTAGTGAAGTTTTGGATTGCTGTGCCCTAACTTTGTTTTTCCCATGAGCCCTGTTTTTCTTGTGTGATTCTGCATAGCCTGGTGAATTTTAAAAACACTTATGTCATGTTGCAGCAGAATTGACTACATCAAAATGTTAAATCCCATGATGACAGTTTAAATGTTCACAAACAGCATTAGATACACATTCGTAAATAAGATCCCACCGCAGCTATAAAAACCATGCACAATTTCATCCCAGCTCTGCCTCCAGTGTGGGTCCACTCTTTCCTTTTGGGGAAGATTGGGCTGCTGGTCTGAAAGCAGATGCTGGAGCTTGCAGTAAGGAAAACCCACACTGTGCTCATTGTGGTGGGGATCCCACATAGAGGCCTGGATGTGCTCAACCTGCAGCTTGGACACGTCCAGGTAGTTGTCAAGGGCTGGTGGAGAGACCTGATGGAACTGTTTGAGAAGTTGAGAGCCTCATGAGAAAGAAGCTATTGGAGGTATACACAAACTTGGCCCAGGGAAAAGAAGTTCCTGTCAGAGGGGTGAAAAGATGTTAGTAGAGAAGAATGGATGTATTCAGAATATATTGTCTTCCTTTGTCTCCAAGGGAGCATTCTGGTGAGAGGAAGGATGAAAATGTTTCTTCATTCCCTCCCTTTTTTTCTTCCTTACTGTGGTCCCTGGTGCAGAATGTCACAGAAGGCTGGTGTGGCAGCGGGCGGGGGGTGGGGGGGAGGGCAGGACATCTCATACGGCCAGAAAGCCAGATCAGCCTACACCAGAGAACATCCGAGAGGGTGCTCCAGAGGAAGAAGCAGAATTATGGTATCCATAGTTTCCATTTGCAAGTCAATTCTCCCTTAGTGAGACAGATGTCCACGCAAAATCTGTAAGAGGCATGCCCCCAGTCCCATGGAAGGGCAGAAGAGAATGGGACTAACTCCTCCCAGGTGAGTCAAGAAGGGGACAATATTAAACTGTGCTGCAAAGTGTAAATAACAGTTCACCAAATTCCAGGAAGAAGGACTCAAATATGCAAAGGCACAGAGGACAGAAAGAAAATCTGGGGCTACCGAGGTAAACGGTGGGAAGAAGGGCTGCAAAGTACACCAGGGTTACCCATGCCAGAACTGTCATGCCAGACATCAGTGATGTCTGGAAAAACTGGAGGAGCTCGGGCAATGGTTTGATGGAGAGGGAAGGTGGAAAGGAGGCTTTGAGGAAAGGGATTTTTCTTGTGCCCGAGGTAGGAAGTCTGATAAGAAGCAGTGCTTAAAGTCCAGGAGATGGCAGGGGTATGTGAGGGGAAGGGTCTTGAATAAGGGAATGTGGGGTCCAGGTGGGAGGGACAGTGCTTTAAGAATGAAAGTTGAGCCCTGGGTGGAAGGGGCCACCTGCAGAGGTGGGAGGCACCTGGACTGTGATGATGGACTAGGTGTGACAAGAATAACCAGCTGGCTCAGTACTAAGCTTGGACTTGAAGACAAATAAGGCAGAGACCCTGCAGAGGAAGCTCACAGGTAGATTTTTCTCTAAATTTCAGAATCTAAGAAAACTGTAACTAGCATATTTAAAATACTCCTTATCTAGAAAGTCAGCCGACCAGATTTTACCTTGTCTTTGGTAAGTTAGTTAGCAATAGATTTTGGAAGTGTGACTTTTTTACTGCTCACCAAGCCAGGTATTGTGCTAGGCCCTCTGTGTGTGTTACTTCTGATCCTCACAGCAAGTTCTGAAAGAGACATTACCATTTCCGTTTACAGGTCAGTAGACTGAGGCTCCTAGGGACAAAATGACAAGCCCAGGGGCATATAGCAATTAAGATGTGGAGGTGGGAGTCAGACTACCCTGGCCTGTCTCCAGTGTCCACATGTTTTCTCCCTTAGAGTGCACTAAGAAAAAGCTGGTTTGGGTCAGTTTCCTTTTGGTCTTCCCTGATTGGCTACTGGCTTATAAATACAACTTCCTTATAGTAGGGTTTCCTCCAGTGTCTGATGCACTAAGTTTCTGGGCTCCTTTTCTCCTATTTACTAACCTCAAAACATTTTGCATGTCGTCTCATTTTTCTTCACCTGTAAAATACACAAAGCCAGCCCATCTACGAGAGGAAACCATTGCAAAGCTCCAGTGAGAACACAGAATTTCTTTGTACATTGTGAACTACTGTGTATGTGTTAAAGAAAACAAACAAAAACATCTTCCTGAGTATTCTCCCATAAAGCAGCACTAACACCAAGTCAATGGGGAAGGACAGAGCTTGTTCCTAACCCACACACATGTGCACACACACAGACACACATGCATACCCCAAGATGAGTGTTTCCCTTTTGACTTGCATTTTGTTCCTTTCAAAGTCATTCCTGATGCTTGTTAAAGTCTGACCTTGCCCATAGGGAATGCTGGCGAGAAAACCGTATGTAAAATAAGAGCCATGAAAACGAATAAAACAGGATGAGGGGACAGAGGATGGTGGGGACAGTGCTAGTTCATGTAGGATGGTCCCAGAGGCCTTTCTGATGAGTTGCTGTTTGAGCCCAAACTGTCAGGAAGTGAAGGAGTCTCCTGTGTGATTTTCTGGGGAAAGTGTTAGGCAGGGGGAAGAGCAAGCTCTGGGTGTCAAGAGGATTAAACAGGGTTGTGCATACACAGCTTGACACATAGCAAACTCTCACTAAGAAGAGATTTACGCAACTAGAAGGCTATACCAACATAGGCCAGTGATATAGTTTTGAGTAATAATTTATGTATGGAGGCCGGGCGCAGTGGCTCATGTCTGTAATCCCAGCACTTTGGGAGGCCGAGGCGGGCAGATCACGAGGTCAGGAGATCGAGACCATCCTGGCTAACATGGTGAAACCCCGTCTGTACTAAAAATACAAAAAACATTAGCCAGACGTGGTGGCGGACGCCTGTGGTCCCAGCTACTTGGGAGGCTGAGGCAGGAGAGTGGCATGAACCTGGGAGGTGGAGCTTGCAGTGAGCCGAGATCGTGCCACTGCACTCCAACCTGGGTGACAGAGTGAGACTCCATCTCAAAAAAAAAAAAAAAAAACAACAACAAAAAAACGATTTATCTATGGGGTTCATTAATGTGGAATAAGAGACAGGTTAGATTTTGTCATTGTGATTTCCTCCTCAGATACCATGTCTCATTATCTATATAGCTGGTGCAGTGTCACAATTTTATTCATGTCTCTGGACTGCTGATGAGTTTACCTAGTTCTTCCAGAATGTACCAACCGTTTTTAGGTATGATCAGAACATCTTTGAAACATCTGGGGCCACGTTTTTTTCCTGGCCTTCAACCCTTGGCTATGAGAGTAATGTTGTCAACTAAAGTTCCCTGCCTGACCATGATCTATATATTTATTTTTTTAACCCCGCCTATCCCTTGGTTCTATGTTGCCCTTCTATTGAGAGTCCCAAATTGAATTTGTATGGATCGTTCATACAAAAAGCCTTTTAGAGAGAGTGGTGGGCAGACTTGTGGGGGTGGAAGGGAGGTTTGGCCCACGACAGGTCTGACTTTGAACACTCTCTCTCTCTCTCATTCTCCCACTCTCTCTCCCTTCTCTTCACCCCATTCCGTGAATGCTAGAGGTGAAATGAAAGTAGATTCTTTTTGAAGAAGCAGGATAGATAATCAAGGACTTAAAGTCAAAGACTCTAAAGGACACAACTCTTTGCTTCTAGTTGGCAAAGACAACAGATAGCGGAAAAGTACCGGGAAACTCTACACCTCTTACTTCTGTGCCCACTGATGCACACTTGAGATCATCTCAGTTTGCTCCCTTACAGAGCTCTCTCACCAAGCATCCATGGTTTAGGCACATTTGTCCTCATTTTCTTGTGACTGCTGGTGGCTCTAGAGGCAGAAGGGCAGTGGAGTAGAAGAGTGAGGCCTCGAGTTGAGTGCCCCACAGGATGGACTCCTGGGAAGTGAGGGAGGATGAAACTCCATGGGGAGATGTTAACAGCTCCAACCCAGCCCAGGAAGGTGAAAGTTTCATTTAATTAGATTGGTCCCCAAAGGGAAACTCTAGTGCCTGGGGCAAGATCACATTTGTCATCTTGACACCTTTCCATTGCTTGTCACATCTTAACAGCCCTCCTGGGCCTCTTCACATGTCCTCCGACTTCAGGGTCTCTTTGTCTCTGGTGCAAGTCTCATTGCTGGAAGTTGTTAAGAAATACTGTAAAAGCAGCTAAGGTCCAATTTCTGGAAAAAGCACATTTGCTCATTTTGGAGCTTAATGGCAAAGAGCGCAGTGTGATCTGCATGAGTTTAATCCCCAGCACTCACACTTGATCTGTTTGGGCCTCAGTTTCACAGGCTGTATGATGGAGAAGGTCACAGCTGACCCTCAGGCACTGTTATGAGGGTTAAGGAGGATGGATGTATCTGTAAAGCTCAAGTCAGCATTTGCGCATGGCAGCTGACAGTCTCATTGACATTTATTCCTCTGCTTTTTGGGTTGCCTGCCTGCTTTATCAGATCGGAACACTCCTTTAAAGAAGGCAGCAAACTTCAGATTACATGAATCAACGCAGCTCCCAAAACCATTTTCTTGGGAGAAATTGACACTTTGGCTCCAAAAAAGTGCATGACAAGGGCCCTAGGCATATAATTTATTTTTTATTTTATTTTATTTTATTTATTTTTTTGAGACAGAGTCTCGCTCTGTCGCCCAGGCTGGAGTGCAGTGATGCAATCTCGGCTCACTGCAAGCTCCGCCTCCTGGGTTCACGCCATTCTCCTGCCTCAGCCTCCCCAGCAGCTGGGACTACAGGTGCATGACGCCACATCGGCTAATTTTTGTATTTTTAGTAGAGACGGGGTTTCACCGTGTTAGCCAGGATGGTCTCGCTCTCCTGACCTTGTGATCTGCCCACCTCAGCCTCCCAAAGTGCTGGGATTACAGGCATGAGCCATCGTGCCCGGCATAAGGGCCCTAGGCACACAATTTATACCAATGGATCCCAGAAAGCTTTGCCAAATTGCCAAATTTAACCACAACGATAACAAACCACTCAAACCAGAAAATAAAGCAAAAGCTAAAGAAATAAAGAAAAGGGCAATATTATTTGGGACATATCTGGAATTCAAATGTAACTGGACTTCCTGTGACCTGGTGTTTTATTTGGTGGCCCTAACAGGTGCTGTTCTATCCTCACATTTGGCCTTTTACGGTCTGTACATTAGTACATTTGTCTTCTGCTCCATCATATGCAACACTAAGAAAAATCTATTCCTGAAAAACTTCACTACATGGTATGACTTGGTGCCAAGTCTGGCTGTGTCACTCACCAGCTTTGGGTTTGCAGGCACAGTACCTAACCTCTCTGAATGTCAGTTTCCTCATCTGCAGAGCATCTGCTCCATCTGTTTAATAGAGTTAGACAATCAGATGAGATGTAAGTATTGACGCTTTTCATGGTGTGTGTCGACGCATTCATTAAGCACAGATGTTCTCTGTGCACAAGCACACGTAGTATGTCTTCACTTATTGAGGACTATAACATGTGAGACACACTAGAATACTTTCAAAGTAAAGAGAGATTGTGGTGATGAATTCGAACCCAACTTTCCAGGCTGTCATATGAAGGTTAATTCGACTGATCTGGTAGAAAGCTTATTTGTTTGACCCTATGTTGGTTGTCATTGCATTTTGGACAGTGTCTTACACACAGCAGGTTCTCAACAAATGTTCGTTGAATGAATAAATAAATGAATAAATAAATGTTACTCCATTCCCTGGTTCCTTCTAAATGTTGCCAAAGTGGTTTAGCATTATATCTTTCCTTGGCAGGAGTTTTCTGGCATAGGGACTGAGTTTAAAGAGGTTTATCTCAAATTACTCCACTAATTCATCAGGGTTAGCTCTGCTTCCCACCTGGCTAGTCCCTGAGCAATTCCCTTGGTAGCCTGGATCACACGTCCTCAGATTGTGCAAGTCAAACTCTGCCTCATGACTCAAACAGATGTAAGCATCCGATCTGCTGGTCCTTTCTATTTCCTTTGCTTTCCCCTCCTTCCAGATCTTTCCATTGACTTTCAAGATGACACAAGAGTGCTCCAAAAAGTGTAAAACACGGTATATTTTTAAGGAAAGCTCACTCTTATTTTTCATTTTCAGTTTACATTCACAGGCTAAATAAGCCTTCCTTACCCCTCTAGAGATAGGGTAGTGTTACCTGTGATTCCTTCTCTCCTCCACATACGAAAGGGACAGCATTTCCCTTTACTCTCCTCTTGTGCCCCTTGAAAAATTATATCTTGTCTCCTGCTTCAGATTTCCTGAATTCCTTTGAACACTTTTTTTTCTTCTTTTTCTCTCATCTTCCTTGGGAATGAGTCAGTCTCACAATTTTATGGCCACTTTGATGTGTGTCCCTGTTCCTGTGGAGCCGTGGTTTGCTCACTGGATGGCCTTTCAGCGCCTGCATCCTTTTTGGGGGAATGGTAACAATACAAGAGTTTTGTGAAGTTTTTCTACAAGAGCACCTGGCTGTCTTGGGACCCCTATTTGACCCTTGATCTCCTTTCTCTGCAGGCTTTTCAATGGATCCCTTAAGCCTGTTGAAATGTCCTTTCTTAAAAGCCATTTACTTAAATTGACCACTTTTCTCTCTTCTCTGATAGTTCTAACCCTGGTACCAAGACACCTTTTCAATTTTATATTTCGTGTTGCCCAAGCCCCCGTGCCCTGCATGAAAGTCTCAGAATAAAAGAAACAGAGCTTTAAATGTTGTGTTTAGACTTGAAAATGTCATCACCTTTACTGCCTGTTAAGGGACTAGGAATGGAAAGTCCGCATGCTTTCTGGTCAGATCGCACCTCTCACGTGTTGGGGCTAGACATTTGGGTTCAAAGAAACCCATAGCATCATTTCCTAAATGACTTAATTTTATTCCTAAAAGTCACAAGTAGCCCAAGAGATGTTGCTCCTGTGTTTTAGACTTTTGGATTTCCGTAAAGAGGACATGCTTGAAACAGATTGCCTTCTTCCTTGAAGAAAAGAAGACATGAGTAACAACCCAAGCAGCCCCAGTTTGGTGCAAAATAGCAAATTCATCCTTCGTCATCAGTTCCTGCCCTGCCAGTGAGCTCCCTTTCTCTCCCTGTTACCTTTTCCACACACTTACCGCCATAGGTTCCCATGAGATGCCCATAGAGTGAAGCTGACACTGGGGAGCAGAAGCTCACACACTGAGCTGCTCTTCCTGCACCCAGCACTTGACTTTCTTGGGACATGTCACCTGGCTTAAAACTCCTGCCTCTGGGACGCCAGGAGACTATTCAAATAAAAGTCTCATTCTGAAAGCTGTGCAAATGTCACATACAGCAATACCTAGGAAGTTTATCGGAGACTTGTCCTCACCAGAAGCAACCAATTTCTATAGTGTGCAGCAAAGTCCCACCTTGAGAAGCAAGTCCCACCTACAATCGCACAATGCTCTATCACTTTTGACCCCCAGTGGCTGATTGCCAGGATGGCAAGTGGAAGGCACGTTAGTTAAGCTGGGGCATTCATCCAATGCTTCATTAATACCTACAGGAATTCAGGAACTTTTGCTTATTGAGTTTTTCCCGTTTGGATAAAACAATCGCACTGGAATTTGAGGGAAGGGATAGTAAGCACATGTTAAAATTTTCTGCAAGTGTTTAGAAATGAAGCATGCTGTCGGTGTCTTCATTATTTTCTACTCTTCAGTTAGGGACATCGTGGCTACAGCGACTAAGTCTTCTCCCTGCTCCCCATCTGCCCCTCCTCCAGTCTCTCCTCATGCCCTTCCCTGCAATAAATTACTATTGCTTCATGAGGTAAGTTAGGTATTGTGGCTCACTTTATCACCTTCAGGACTCAGGAGTACTATTTAGTTCTTGGTCCACTAGTACATTGTGGATAGTTTCATAGTGCAATAACACCCGCCACTCTACATGTACATGTACACTCCTCTCTGCCTGAGGGCTCAGTGTGCTTCTTTATTTACATTTATATCTTATTCTTCCTAACTATACCCAGAGGTGGCAGGACAGTTATTTCTCTTGATTTTCCAGGTCAGGAAACAGAATGCAAAGAAATGAGGTATTTTATCTAAAATCACCTGGGAAGTCAATGCCCAAATGCTTGTTTTGTGCTTGGTAAGAGCTTGTCATTGTGTCTTTTTCTTTACCACATTTGCCTTAAGTGAGTATCCTGGACTAAGCACACAGAGGAGTAAATGACAAGAGCCCGTGAGCCCTGGGTGGGAATGAACTGTCCTGGCTTCTAGCCTGACTTTGGTACCACCAAGCTGCGTGGTTTTGGGCAAAGCCTTTTAAGCTCTCTGACCTAAGTATCTTCAGTAAAGTAAGAGAGTTAAAGAAAATGACTTTAAAGTTGTTTCCACGTGAGCCATTTACTTTCCTACGATTAATGTGTGACAGCCTCAGATTACATGGGTTCTGAGGCAGATGGCTAAATATCCCACCTCTCAGGGACAATGCCTATTTACCTGTCACCTCAGTGTCATTATTAATAGAATCCCCTTTCACTCTCAAAGGTGTCTTAGTTTGAATGATAGTTATAAGTAAACCAAAATATAGCAGGTGGACCCAAGCTTTCTGTTAGTCTAATATCAGCAGAACTGCTGATTGCATCATCCAGGGCAGTAGACTTTCCACAGCAGTATGTTTCGGGACCCACCTTTCTGAGAAGTTAAAAGCCCTGTGATTACTCCTCCTCCAAAGGGCTGAAATCTGTTGTGTCAGTCAGTACTATAGCTGAGAGAGAAATCTATGTCATTCCCTCCATGGTGTTTATTGAGCATCTATTACATGAATATCTATATTGAAATACACATCAGTAGAATATTGGTACCATGAATCAGGAATTTATTTTGTTAAAAAAAAACAAAACTGGAGAGAAGGTTCTGTCATCTCCAAAAAGTCAATGAGGGGGCAGCCCAGCGCTGTAGCTGCTTGTTCTCCTGTCACTGCTCTCCTGTCACAGCTTTGCACAGACCCTTTCCTTTCTGACTGCAGCTTCCTTCCTGCAGAACCAGATTGTTTTGATTTTTCATAAATGAGAAGGTGGGCATTATATGAGTGAGGCAGTGATCTTGCTGCAGCATTACCCGAGGACTGCAGCATATGGGAATGACATCTAGTCCAATCCTACATGGAGGGTTTATTATGTCTTTGTTTTTAACCTGAGGCATTAGAACAAACCCAGCAAATGACTGCACAGGTGGCCTGCAGCCACCACATTACCTTCCCACTCCCTACAGTGGCTCCTTGGCAAATGTGTATGAAACTGGGTTGCTCACCTGGTGCAGAAACTCCCTCTTTACAATCTCTGCTGTCTCTGCCACACCCTTCCAGTGACAAGAAGCTCAGTCCCTCAAAAGGCAACCCAGTCCCCTTTTGAACGTCTCTAATTGTTGGGCTAGATAACGCTAGGGCCTAGGCCCCAAGGCCTGAGAAAGTCGCCTTGCAAACACCGAAGACTGTGTGGCTCTCCAGAATGGCATGAGGTGTCAGGACTCCCCCCGGCTTCTTCGGTCCCCACAGCGCAACAGGGTGTGGGGGTCTCTGTTCTGTGCAGACACAGTCATCCATGTTCTCAAAAGGAAAAAAATAAAAATGCCCTGTTCATAAATCCAAAGCTAGAACAGATGAGTTTCCAAACAAGCTGACATTTCTCAAACTGATATTTGAGGCTTTAAGTTTAAGAGTGGGGACTCAACCAGGACTCCTGAGGGAAGTTCTGGCAGTAGCAATTTCTTTTATTTTAAACCTGTTTTCTTCCAGATGAATGTGTCCTCTTCAGGCGCTCTAGGTGCTGAGCGGCCTTGCCTTGCAGGGTGTCATCCTCAGATGTTGCCATGGATTGGCTCACAAGGTGGTTTGTGTCCTGAAAGCACCTGTCACTGTCCCCGGTTCTAACCCACACTCCCAGGTTGTTTGGAAAGTTCTTCAGGAAACATTTAGCTGTGACTAATGTGCTGATTTACAAGTTGTAAGCAACCCCTAACCAAGGAGAAAGGCTGGCAGGAGTCCCTGTGGAGTGGCAGTGCGCTGTGCTGTGCCTCAGGATGCCCGAAAGCCATTAACAAGCCGAGGTGACAGACACATGGTTAAAAGGTGAAAAGAGAACCTTGGGGGAGATGAGCCATTAACATCAGAGAGGAGAGAAAGCAAAAGTGTGAAGTGTCATAGTCAGCAGGGTTCAGTGGCTCAGCCTCTGTCTGAGTTATCTTGTTGAGCCTCCAGGTCCAGGCAAGTGGAGTCCACTGTGATGGCCCACTCAACTTCTTGGCACATTAAGTTTCTTGGGTATGATGGCCAATGAGATTGAGAAGCCTAGAAATTCTTAATTAAGTCATAACTTGGCCAATGGGTTTAGAACTTTATAGATTTAAAAATATTAACTTCTAGAAAGTATCATCCAAATCCACAGTTGCCATCCACCACAGACAAGCGGGATGGGTCACCTGAGATCCGCCTAAAGTCACCCCACAAGGCCCCTCCTTATTTTCCAATGTGCAACATCACTGGCTCTTGGGGAATTCCTTCTTATGTGAACCCTAAATCACCCCAGTGCAGTCTCAGTCTGATTCATTTTATTAGAGAAACCGTGAGGGGTGTGGAGAAAGAGCAGTCAACCTGGATAGGCTTATATTCCTAGGATTTCCAGCTGTACAGTTTGGGGCAAAATAATTAACTTTCCTGGGCCCCAGTCTCCTCATCTAAAAAATGTGGGTAACAATGACCATCCCTCTGGGACGTGGTAGAATTAAATAAGATAAAGTCCTGGGGAATCGCCAGTGCCATGACTGACACAGAGAAGGCACTCAATAAGTAGCAGAATCTCCTTTTCATTATCCTTCTTCTTCTTCTCCTCCTTCTTCTCCTCCTTCTCCTCTTCCTCCTCCTCGTCCTCCTCCTCCTCCTCGTCCTCCTCCTCCTCCTCCTCCTCCTCCTCCTCCTTCTTCTTCTTTTGGAGACAGAGTTTCACTGTTGTCACCTAGGCTGGAGTGTAGTGGTGTGATCTTAGCTCACTGCAACCTCTACCTCCCTGGTTGAAGCTATTCTCCTGCCTCAGCCTCCCGAATAGCTAGGATTAAAGCTGCCTGCAGCCACGCCCAGCTAATTTTTGTATTTTTAATAGAGACGGAGTTTCACCATGTTGGCCAGGGTGGTCTCGAACCCCTGACCTCAAGTGATCTGCCTGCCTCAGCCTCCCAAAGTGCTCGGATTACAGGTTGAGCCACCTTGCCCGGCAATCGTTTTGACTCCTCAATATGAATATATACTATTTAGGCATGAGATGTGCTGGATGGTGGGAGGAGGAGGTGATGTTCTTGGAGTGTGTGGCTGAGACAAGGTAAGGGGACTCAGGGCATACTGCCCCCAGTGCTTGCTAGACGGACCTCTCATTCGCCCATTCACTTCCCTATGACTCTCAGAGATGGGAGCGCCCAGGGCTCCCAGCTCCACCTTTCTGTGGTGACCCTGTCATCCTTGGTGTCGCCACCCTGTCGGTCAAAGCGGAGGTATCTGTGTGTCTTTGAGTGTCATCATGTTTCATACCTCCGTTTTCTTCAGGCTGATCCTGAGCCGAAAAAAGATACTTGGTGTCAATATTAGGCCACCACATCTGTGGAAACAGAGCACATAACTCGGGTTTGGGGCAAGTGTCAGTTATGAGCCATAACAGAATTTTTACATTTCACCCCAGGAAATGAAATGGGCAAACTACTTATCTCCCTGCCTTTTCTTAGGCCTCCTATACTCTAGCACATAGAAAATATATGCATATTATTTTCTCTGAAACTTCCTGCTGCATTGAAATGAATAATCCCACAGTGTTCTCATTAGAATTTTTTTTTATAAAAAGAAGTTCTAAGAATTCTCACCTGATGTTACTTCAATGGTATGTAAGAAGTTGAATTTGAAAGTAACCTTCCCATCGCTTCTCGGCCTTTTGGCTAAGATCAAGTGAAAGTAACCTTCCTGAGCAATATTACTGTGTGAAGGCAGAAGCCAATAAATAAATAAATAAATAAATAAGCATGAAAAACTCAGTCCTTATGAGGTTTTGTCAATAAAAGAGCAAAGGAGGTAAGCAACTGGTCACAGAGGCTCTAACATAAAATTTGGGGTTCATGGTAAAGAGGAGTCCTCAATGCTGAACATTCCTACCACAAACATCAGTTTCATAAATTATGATTTTATTTTTACAGCCGTATCTTTCCTCCTGAAGCAACCAGGTCTCTGAAAACGCAATTTCTATTTGCACAGGACATTATATCACGTCTTGTCATGATATTGTGTATCTTCAAGGACATGATGTCACACTTCAGAATCAAATTTTCTTAATGGGCATTTCAACAGCTCTTCCATGAGGCTGGGATTTCTTCTGATGGGCAGTGCACAGCAGAGGAATTAGAAGGGATCTGCACCTCATGTGCATAAATGTCTGCTTCTCTTTGGGTTCAGTCACGTTGAGAACATTCTTTAAATCCCATTCCCTCTCAGATTTCCAGTTCATCCATCTGTGGAAGCATATGAAAAAATAGATTTGTAAAAAAAAAAAAAAAAAGATTTATGAATATGACCCAGCCATCCCACTACTGGGTATATACCCAAAGGATGATAAATCATGCTGCTATAAAGACACATGCCCACGTATGTTTATTGCGGCACTATTCACAATAGCAAAGACTTGGAATCAACCCAAATGTCCATCTGTGACAGACTGGATTAAGAAAATGTGGCACATATACGCCATGGAATACTATGCAGCCATAAAAAAGGATGAGTTTGTGTCCTTTATAGGGACATGGATGCAGCTGGAAACCATCATTCTTAGCAAACTATCACAAGAACAGAAAACCAAACACCGCATGTTCTCACTCATAGGTGGGAACTGAACAATGAGATCACTTGGACTTGGGAAGGGGAACATCACACATCGGGGCCTATCATGGGGGGGGGAGGGGGGAGGGATTGCATTAGGAGTTATGCCTGATATAAATAATGAATTGATGGGTGCTGACGAGTTGATGGGTGCAGCACACCAACATGGCACAAGTATACATATGTAACAAACCTGCACGTTATGCACATGTACCCTAGAACTTAAAGTATAATTAAAAAAAAAAATTAAAAAAAAAAAAAAGAAAATCAGCAGACGTTTCCTGTAAAGGTCCAGGTAGTAGATATTTTTTGCTTACAGGCTCAACCCCACCTTTGTAGCATGAAAAACAGTCACCGATGATGAATAAATCAATGAGGAAGGCTGTGTTCCAATAAAACTTTATTTATGAACACTGAAATTTGAATCCCATATAATTTTCCTGTGTCGGGAAGTATTCTACCTTTGATTTTTGCAACCATTTAAAAATGGGAATGTAAATTTGTAGCTAACACAGGTCATACAAAAACAGGCTATGGGCCAGATTTGACCGGTAGTCTGTAGTTTGCTGACAGCTGCTCTAAGAACAGAAATCTTTGTGTATTGAAAAATGCATAAGCTATTTTTACTTCAGCTTAATTCTTGTGCAGTATGAATCATTGAAACTTTGATTTCTCTTTCATGATGTCACTAACAACCCAGTGAGGGAATCATAAAATGAGAGTGGAATTAGAGGCACAGACACTCTCCCGAAGTAAAGAAGTCCAGTTTGCACGTATGCACACACGTTGGTAGACACATGAGCTCAACATATGTATAAACCACAGTGCAACATGAGAAGAAGTTAGATTCAGGTAAGAGAGAGGGTTTTTAAAAAAAATGACCAGAAGCAGCAGGATTACCCTCCCGATTTAATAATCACAAAATGGGACTTACAACGCTTATCAAGCCATTTCAGCGGGGTCTGCATCATTTCACCAATTTCAACAAACCATCCCAGCCAGGAGAAAGATTAGACTGTGTATGTTTATCCTCTGTAGAGTTATGGCTGTGTTCTCTTCAAGAGAATGAGATATGGAAATAAAAGTTTACTTAGTTCGGTCTCCGATGGATTCTCATGACAAGGAAAAGTCATGTCATTTGTGCCCATGTGCTCAGGTGATTGGAGGTGGAGCTCTGCACAGCGTCCTTCTCTCTGGAGATGCAGATTCTTAAGTGGGGCAGGAGTGAGGATGCGAGGAAGGGCCCCATGCTTTCTGGTCCAGTTATAACTGGGGCTGGAGAGAGGCCTAGGGCAGCGTCCTGCAAAACAAGGAGGGACCGGGAGATCAGCACCACAAGAATCCCATGAGGTTGGAACTGGAAGAGATCCTTACAATAATTCCTTCCTACCTAGAAGGAAACAGTCAGTCCCCCTGAGGGAGAAGGGTGAATGCCAAAGGCCTCCCAGGATTGGGAGACCCTGCAAGATCAGATGGAAAAGCTGAAACCAGGCAGACCAGCCCAGGGCCCCTCTGCACTTTACAAGGGGTGGGGAATGGTGGGGGATCAGAAACCAGCATGGTCTCCCTTGGCCACCAACGGTGATGGAGGTGGCCCCTGACCCCACCCAGTGACCGGGCACCGTGGTGGTGAAGGTATGGGATATGGCTGTTGAACCCATTCATCAGCCAGGACCCAAAGCCAGCCAGTGTGCAGCCACCCAGACACAAGTCAAAGGGCATGAGGGCTTCTTTCAGACCCACAGCATCTTTCCACAGAGGGCTATTTTAGCAAAAATCTTAGGCTTGGCACTCCAGTGGAGGCTAAACCTTGATGAGAACAGGAAACTAGGGAAATATGGAGAAATTATTTTGAGTCATCAAGAGTCCACGTCTGACTGCTCTAGAGCCTAGGCTGGATGGGGACTGGTTTGACACTGTGGCGTCCCCCTCATGGAGGAGAACTGAGAGCAGGCCCGTGCCCAGTTACCCAACTCCACCAACATGGGGTGCAGCCAGGGATACATAGCAAATGATGAGGCTTGGGGCCAAGACTCTGAGCATCCAGTTGTACCCTCACTGTCCCTCTATAGGCCTCAAGCTCCTCACCTGTGAGAGACCTATTGCTGGGTGAGATGACACTGGGCACCATTTGCATTGCTTTGGATTTCAGACAGCTCTGCTAATAACTGCACACTTTTCTGTGGAATGGGAAGATAATGCCAACGAAGGGGGAAAACTGGCCATCTAGACATATATATCTATACATCTTCATGCACATTGATTTTTTTTTAGAAAGCTTGCACTTACTGAGAACTTGCTCCAGACCGGGGATTTATGTAGGTTTTCTTATTGGATCCTTACAAGGGCCACATGAGAAAATAGAAGCTGACAGAAACAAATTTGCCCAAAGTTATAAAGCCAGCAGCGGCAGAACCAGTATTTGAAGCTGGGTCTATTTGTCCAAATTCCCCATTATGCTGTAAGACAAAGATAAGATAAATCAACCTTTCATTTATTAAGAAAAAGGCCCACAGACAGCAAACTCCTGTGTTCTCTCGCCTACTGATTATGTGTCTTTCCTCTAATCTCAGGGGCTAGGGACCAATTTGGTAGCAAAAATTTCCTTTGCAATCGTATTGCAGGGCATGCCAAGGACACTCAACACCCATTGGGTGGGTCAGTGAGCACTGGACGAGGCAGGAGCTGGGCTTGCCTAGAGCTTCATTTCAGGCTCTTTCCTGCCATCTGGGCTCTTCCTGTGCATCTGTCTGCACCTTGGCCTGAGCTGGCCATCGGTGGCCAGGGTCCTTGTTTTCCTGGGTTCACAGGCCATCTCCAAGCACTGTTATTGAAATATCACAAGGAGCCTATTGCCAGGAAAGACCTGATGGCCAATTTCAATGTTGATGTACAGTTTTGTAGGGGGAGTCACAGGAAAAGAGAGAGGGAGGGATGATCCCAGCCTCAGCGGTTCATGTGTGCGCATCCATTGACACCAAATGCCTGGTTCTTCCAATCTGTTTCCCGCTGTCACGGGGAGCTGGTGAAGAGCTACAGCTGCACTGCTGTCAACCTCAGCAAGGCCTGAGGAGCGGCCACATGGCTGAAATCAAGCACTCTGGGGACTGAAGAGGTGGGAGTTGCTGGGAGAATGTGGCTGTGGGAACCCTAGGGGAATGCTTCTAGCCCCAGATTCCAGTTTATCTTGGGTGGAAAAGGAGTTCCCCTCCAATGGCTCAGCCAGAAATGTTGATGTCACAGGGAAAGGGAATGATTGTGTGTCACACAGAACTGGGAACAGGCTGCTTAGAAGGACACCCTTATCAATTAGGTAATGTCTGCTAATGATTGAGAAACTGTGTTATGCTGTGCTCCAGCTGTTGATGTGTTAGCAAATATCTGTGAAGGGCAGGATACCTTGTGGGAAAATGTTTTCTTAGACAGGATCTTACTGGCTGGAGCCCTAAAACACTGTTGTATCCAACAGCATTACCAGGCATTCAAAACAGAGCAACATGGCAGACATGTGGACTGGGCATAAGACACGGCTGTGGTTGGGATTTTGGTTTCAATTCCAGGAAATAAAAATGTATTTGTGCAGAAATGATGCCTATAACCAAATTTTCTTCCCCCCTCACCTTTCTTCCTTTTCCCTTTATTTACGCTTCTTTTCTCTCTCCCTTCCTCTTTTCCTCTTTCTTCTCTCTTCTTTCCTTCTCTTTCTCCATCCCTCCATCTTTCTCTATTCCTCTCTTCCTCCTTTTCTTCCTCCCTCCTTTCCTTCCTTTCCTCTTCCTCCCTTCCACTCTTTCTCCCCTTCATTTTTCTCTCCCCTTTCCTCCCTCCCTGCCTTCTTTTTTTTTTTTCCTCTTAAAATACCAACATTTAATGATGCTCACAATGTATAAAACACTAGATGAAGTGCTAAGCATACAAAGACAGTAACAGCGCTTGTCCTCAAGGGAATTATGGCTAGAGAGACAAAAGGAACATGTTAATTGATACTGGTAAAACATGTGTAATAGAATACAATCACAGAAGTATGTAGCTGTACCATAGCCCAATGCCTATATTTTAAAAAATGTTGTAATAGGTTTTATTTAATGTTTTCTCTCTTCCCTCTTATAAAAAATAATACATCATATTTCAGCATGGAAAACTTAAAAGACCAAGTAGCTTCCAATCTCACCAATCAGTAAGGGAAATGTTTGAAAGAAAAGACATATGTCCATGTCTACACATGTATAGATATATACATATTTTTCAAAAATGACTTATTGCTGTTTAGAGTATAGTGTGCTCTTTTAACTGAACATATTGTTGGCATCTTTCAAGGTTAACAAATATAGATGTACCACATAAGTTTTATTGATTAAATAGTAGTTCATCAAATAGAGGATTCACAATTAAGTCTACCAATCTCCTGTTGCCAAAAATTAGTATTCTGTTCCCAATTTGGGGATATCATTTTTACAAAACCATAGCAAGCATCTTTGTAACTAAATATTTACATGTTTCTCAGATTATTTCCTTAGGATAATTCCTAGAAGTGTAATTCTAGTAGAATTATGTATATGTATTATGACTTTTTGATACATAATCCCACTACAATCCAGACAGTTTATATTAAAAAGTGATGTTACTCTTTTAATGTTTTCCAGTTCAACAGTTGAAATAGTTATATTTGAATGGATATATCTGTTATGACTAAAAAGCCCCAAATATTTCAAATTTTTGCATTTGAATTTTGAGATGCCAATTTTATTAATTGTATTTCTATTTATTGTTTTAGTCATGCATTTTATATATTAGTCATTAATGTTTTATCACATATATTAGAAATATTTTCTTAATTTGTCATTTACCTTTTAGGGTTTTTCCCCCTATATAGAAGTTTTAATGTGAGGCAGTTGATCAATTATTTTCTTTATGGCTGCTGCCTTTGATACCAGATTTATAGACTATCTTCTACCATAAGGTAATATACATATTTACTTATGCTTTATTCTTATATTTTATCTGGAATTAATTTGGAATTTGTTATGACTAAAGAGGTAGCATTGATCTTTCCAAATCATTAACCAGTTGTGAGGTATTATGATCAAGTCAATACTTAAAATTTGAAAAAAATTATGTTTCCCATGTTTAATGTTATTTATTTAATTTTTTAAAAATTAGCTTGTTAGATACCTGTTGGTCTTTTCAAATAATCAGCTCAGAATTATTTCTTAACTTTATCACTTTAAAATTATTAATTTCTGCTTTGATCTTTATTAAATTTTCCTTTCTTTTATCCTATTTTTAAATTTTTATAGCTTAATTATTTGAATCCACTATTGTTTTATTTCAATTGTTTGTTTAATAATTTAAAAATTTCAGCTAAGAATATTCCTCTCATGTAGCTTTGGCCAAATTCCACATATTTCATATGGCATATTTTTATAGACATTACTTTCTGAATAATTTGTATTACCCTTTTTTTTTGCTCTTTGACTGAAGAATTTTAGAAAAAAAGGTTTATCCTTTATAAGTAGTTTGAGATTTAATTTAAATAGTTGTTTTTAATTTCTGGTTTACTACATTGTGGCCAAGTGTGTCGCTATAGATTTTTTTTTTAATTTTTGGAAAACCATGAGGTTCTTTGAGAAAGTCTAGTTCCTAATTGGTGCTTCATTTAAAAAAAGAAAGTTTGCAATTCTAATTTTTGCTTGTTTCTCTCTCAAATATTTAAAGGAGACATTGGAATCTATTTTTTAGAATTCCCAGATAGTCATTCTCCTATTTTAAAAGAACTCTCTTAGCAACACTGTCCTGTTTCTTTTATCTTTTTAATTAAAAATGTTAATTAAAAAATTAACATATATCCTAGAGTACTTTGAGGAAGCATATATTTAATAAAGATGTAAGAAGATATTGTGACATCACAAACGGTTAACAACTGCAAAATTTTTAGATTCTAGGGAGATTCCAATTCCAAGTTCTAGAACAAAGATTCTGGTTATGCCCCAGAGGATTACTGCAACTTACACTATGAGGTGAACTGGGAGGCTCTGAGCCATTCTAAAGTGGTGATGTGTGCACCAACAGACAATTTTATTTCCATGTGTTTCTGTAGTTTTCAAACACAAGTACCCTCTTGTCATTGATTTCTTTTTCTCTTTTTTTTCTTTTCTCTTTTTTTGGAGACAGAGTCTCATTCTGTCGCCTGGGTTGGAGTGCAGTGGCACGATCTAGGCTCACTGCAACCTCTGCCTTCTAGGTTCAAGCAATTCTCCTTCCTCGGCCTGCCGAGTAGCTGGGATTACAGGCACCTGCCACCACATCTGGCCAATTTTTGTATTTTTAGTAGAGACAGGGTTTTGCCATGTTAGCCAGGCTGGTCTCAAACCCCTGACCTCAGGTGATCCTCCTGCCTTGGCCTCCCAAGGTGCAGGAATAACTGGCATGATTTCTAATTTTATTCCATTGTGGTCAGAAAAGATACTTGATCTGATTCCTACTTTTTTGAATTTATCGAGACTTATTTTGTGCCCTAAGCTATGCTAGGCTATGGTCTATTCTGGAGAATGTTCGTTCTGTGTACCGAAGAAAAAAGTGTGTATTCTGCCGCAGTTGGGTGAAACGTTCTGTAAATGTCAATTAGGCCTATTCCTTTTATCTTGTTGCCTTCTCCTTCTTCTTTCTTTTTTTATGGTGGTAAAAAATAACATAAAATTTACCTTCTTAAACATTTTTTTTTGAGATGGAGTTTCGCTCTTGTTGCCCAGGCTGGAGTGCAATGGAAAGATCTAGGCTCACCGCAACCTCCGCCTTCCGGGTTCAAGCGATTCTCCTGCCTCAGCCTCCCGAGTAGCTGGGATTACAGGCATGCACCACCACACCCAGCTAATTTGGTATTTTTAGTAGAGACAGGGGTTTCTCCATGTTGGTCAGGTTGGTCTGGAACTCCCGACCTCAGGTGATCTGCCCACTTCAGCCTCCCAAAGTGGTGGGATTACAGGTATGAGCCACCGCACCCGGCCTCTGAAACATTTTTAAGTGTTCAGTTGAGTAGTGTTAAGTACATTCACATTGTTGTGCAACAAATCTCTAGAATAGATCTTTTTATCTTGCAACACTGAAACTCCAGACCTACTAAATACTAAATCCCCCCACCCCTTGGTAACCACCTTTCTACTTTCTGTTTCTATAATTCTCACTGATTTCGATACCTCATATGAATAGAATCATAGGGTGTTTGTACTTTTGTGACTGGCTTGTTTCTCAGCATAATGTCCTCGAGGTTCAACCATGTTGTTGCAAGAATTTCCTTCTTTTTTTTAAGGTTGCATAATATTGTCTGTACTTCCCACAGTTTCTTCCAACCTTTATTCTTCTTGTCTCATATAATGTGGTGACATGTCATGTCTTACCATGTTCCAACCCTACGACCCCACATTCCCACTATGTAGAATATAGTGCTTTTTCGTCCTCAACTCTGTCCTTGAAGCTGATCTCCATCTTCAGAAGGTGAAGGGAAAAGAAACAAAGTGGATAAAAGAGGAAGAGAAAGACTTCCTACCTCATCCACTGGTAATTTTTGACACCTCACATTAAAATCAGGACTGCCATTTTCTGTTTGTTGGTAATTGTATGCTATACTTTTGATTAAATTTTTACTTTAATGTATTTAGGTGTCTGTGTCTGAGGTTGAAATTGATTTTTCCATGCTGTATGAAACTCTTATCAGATAAATTTAATCTACCTATATTTGTTGTTATAATTTATATATTTTAATCTGAAATCTGCTTTATTCTTTTGCGGTTTCTAATTGTCATACTTCCTTGATTTTCCTTTTTTAAATTTTTAAATGAAGAATATATTTTTTTCTTTTATTGTTCTTGGTATGCATTCCATTTTAAATTCCAATTATCTAGTACCATTAAATTGTTCAGAAGCATTACTCATTTTCAAAAAGGTGAATGCAGTTTAAGCCTAGTGTTATCAACACATAGCTTATGTGTTGCCCCTGGCTATATGCTTTATTTACCAGTGATAGTCGATTCCTGTTCGCGGTTCTATGGCTGAAAGGTACATTAATATTCACAGCTTTAAATCCAGTTTCCAGTAATTTCCACGTTTTCACCAATGTATTATTGCCTGATTGAGGGAGCATTCTTTCCTATTTGGTTCTATAATACTCTGAAACAGTGGACTATGAAAAAGCCACAACCTCATGAATGCACTGTCTTCAAGATTCTTGCCACCATCACCCCAGCTCTCCCTGTTTCTGGAGATTGTCACCTTCCAGAATATCATAAGTACTCTTTTTTTGCTTTCTGCTATCTTCTTTCTAAGAGTTGGTGGAGGAAGGGACATTGGTTGAGAACACAACTCTGGCTGCTTTCCAGGTCAACAGTCAAATGGAAAGAGGAAGGTGCAGCCAAGGTGGGTTTGCGAATGTGGGAACTCAGAAGCTAGGATGGTCCTTCAGAGTCATCCAGAGTGGGGCACAGGGTGAAATGACATTGGATGTGGACTGCCCTGGGAAGGGGCCATGACCCTGGATGAGGCAGCCGTCTTTAGCTGAGGCAGTCCCCAAGAGGGTCCAGCAGAGTCTGTGTTGTGGTGGAACTCTCAGCAGCTGCAGAATAAGTTCTCCTGTGCTGAGTGGGGATCTAGGTGGCACACCACAGCATCACCTCTTAATTACATTCTCATTCATGTAAGTTGACATATTTTCTGTCTCCTCACTAGACTGTGAGCTTCTTAAGAGCTAAAACCATGTCTGTCTTGTTCAGTGTACATCCCCAGTTACTAGCATGAGTTCTAATAGGCTCTTACTGAACATTCATTGAATAAAGAAATGAATGAACGACACACATCTTTAGGTGTGGGAAGAGGCTGAGGCTGAGAGTAGAGAAAGAGCTGTAAAGAGAGAATCCCCCATCTCACATAATATAGATGTTATAAGATGCAAGAAAACTATTAAGTGATCTTCAAAACCACAGAAAAAGACAGGTTAAAGAGCATAGAGTAATTCTCTACATCACATTTGCGACATACAGCTGGAAATTGTGGGAAGAATATTTATGGCCTTCAAGTCCAAAGAGGGACATAAAATAGTTGTCTGGTGTAATGATTTCCACCTCTCTGGGGTTGCAGCACACTCTCATGATTTTCTGACAGACCCTGCATCCAAATAAACCCTACAGCTTAGCATGTGTGAGTGTGTTTATTATTATGAATCAAAGTAAATTTTGTATGTATTGAACTCTGTCTCAGTATATCTCAATGTTTTGTGCTATTGAAATATTTGGAAACACCTTGGAGCATCCAGAAAATCAGCCTTTGGGAGACTGTCCTAGAATTTTAATCAGACAAGCCTGTTTGATTAAGGTCCAAAGGGACTGTGTTCGGCTTTACTGTCTTTTATTCCATAAGCAGAGCTGCTCTCTCTGCTGCGAGGTTCTGTGGTATGCTCAGTTGCTGTTGGAACCTTGGTCCAAACACATTTGCTTCTTGCTTTCTCTGTTCCCAAACCTAGTCCTTTCTCTTCAAAGACAAATTCAATAAGCAAAACAAAAAGAGGCCATAAAACTGATAAAGATGGCAAAAGCCCAAGGAGATTCCCACCTCTCAGGGTGAGCTCTGGGCAGATTGCCCCTGTCTCACCAGCTGGGGACCTGAGCTGTGAAATGCAGCACACACTCCATCTGAGCCTCCTACAGAGGGAGGATTGCACTGTGCCCTCCCCGTAGCGGGCCAAGGATGGAATGGCTTTTCCTCACTAGAAGTGTCCTCATCACAGACTTTTGCTCAGGCACCATTCTTCCTGGCTCCATGGCAAAGTGCAAAGTCCACAGATGCTCATCCTAAAGAGAAAGTCCCTTGCTTGCACTTCCCTGGGTTCCCTGCCACTTCTGAGAGGAAAGCTACCATTGTGCATCGAGTCTCTGGCCTGGTTTAACATCTAGTCCCCTTGCAGACCTGTGGTAGTTATGATTATCTCCATTTTATGCAGCAGGGAGTTAAGGTAAAGGAAGGGTATGGACTTACCCAGGGTTATTAGCCAGTAAGTCGCTGAGCTGGGATTTATTGTTATTTTTTTGGTCATTTGTCCAGCAACTCTTTATTGGGCAGGCACTCTGTACCAGGCCAGGGAACTTTAGCATTGCTACATAGTCTCTCTGGAGGAGCAGCCATCAGGGACTCCATCACTACCTGCATCCATGTGTTGAAATAATAGCAGCAGCTGAGACCGTCCAGCCTGAGGCCTTTAATGGTAGCCTGTAGAATCCCCTGAAACTTCTTCTAGGGGAGGGAGAGAGGGTAAAGGCTGGCATTCTCAGTGGTCTTCGCAGTATCCTAAGCTAGGACTCTGAAGAAAATCCCATTCACCCATAGGGCCCCTCTGTGAGCTGGCCTTCTGCAGACCCAGTAGAGACCCGGCACTGGCACATCTCACAGTTTGTACCGTGGCATCTTGGTATCTAGGCCAGGCATCCGTTGGATGATAGCTAAGCCAAGTAAAGTCTGTCATCTCCCATGCAACCTTGATTGGAGATTCTACCCTAGAATGTTCCTGAAGTTATGCACGTATGTACATGTGTATGCATATGGCGGCATGGTTCAGTTTGTGTGTGCACGTGTGTGTATACCTGTGTGTGTTTGGTACTTTTATGTGTGTGTTATGTGTGCCTACCGTGCCTACGCTGCCTTAGGAGTTCCCTAACATGGCAACTGAGTATCAGATTTGGAAGGCCATTTGGAAAGCAGTAAAGGTTTCTGGGGTTCTACCACCCATTGACTGTCAAGCCATTTGGAAATAATAATCATAAGAATAGTTAACCGAATAATAGCTAAGCTAATCAACCACTTAGTCCTTTAAGTACTACTCTAAGCAACTTCACAAGTGTTAATCCTTAATTTTCAGGACAACCCTATGAGGCTTGAACTATTGTTACTACTCTCTCTTTAAAAATGAGGAAACTGAGGCCAGCAGATCCCATGCTCAGGGGCCTGCTGTGTGTAAGCTGCAGAGTTGCGTTGGAATTCAAGCCAGCTGGACTCAGAACTTGCCCTCCTCATCAAGACTGCAGCCCCAAGCTTTACTGAGTTACCAAAGCCGTCTTCCTTTATTTGTCATGACTCCAATATGTGAGTTGAATGTTTGAGCTCAGGGATATTTTCCAAGTAAAGGAAAGGTGCCAGAGTAACCGTGGAAGACAATGCATGACAACAGTTCTACCCAGAGCCTCCAAGGCCACTGCTGTCTGCTTTGCTGCTGTCACCGGAGGAAGCAGGCAGCATTGGCTGCAGTGGTGGAGCTGAAGCATCTGCAGGAGGTAGGAAACCACAGAGGTGAGATGCAACCTGATCAAGAATGGTGGCATGGGAAGGCTGGAGAAGTGAAGACTCCATGGAGGCCTGGACACCTGCTGGTGCAAACCAAGTCAGGTGTCAGGCAGGCTAGGAGGCAGCACCGAGGTCTCTGCAGAGTCAGGGCCTCTGGAGCCGCCATCTTCCCTCATGGACACACCTTCCTTCCTCTTGTAGTGGATAGTTGCTTCTGGAAGCTTCCCTTGGTCAGTTTGCAAGGAAAATCAGATCCCAAGAGAGGACCTCGGCTGCTGAGGGAAATGAAAAGGGGAAACTGCATAAACATTTTTGTACCTTAGTTTTAGAGAAAATCATACTGAGACTGAAAAAAATTCTGGAATTTTTATTTCAATAAACAGGAACACTTTTTCCATGAGCTCTGCTCAGTTCCCCTCACACTAGTAAAATGTAAATCGCTAAAAAGCACACACACATAGCCGCTAGCTCTAACGAAATATGCAAAAGGGCTTTTTGCTCAGAATGAACAGTGACTCCTTCTTCTGTCCCTCTCTGAGCCACGGGGATGGGACGTCTTTTCCAGGCCCCTCCACCAGGCACTTTTGTACAGGCCACAGCCTGTGCAGCTGTTCACAGCAGCTCCTCCTGATGCTCACTCTCTCAGGCAGTCTGCACGTGGAAAACACACGTCCTGTCCGTGTGGATTTATTCATGTTTCCCGTATCAGTAAGGAGATGGAGCTATAACACATTAAATATTTACAATGATCAGAGAAAAGACAGTACACAGCACTGAACGGAGATAAGAATACAGTTTCAAAATATTTACAATGAGCACGTCTTGCTTTTTCTGGTTCTTCTCTTTGGTCTGGCACTTTAGGTCTGTGATCTCTTTATTGTATTTTCTTTCCAGGTTCCCTGTAGTTTTGAAAATGTCTGACAAAACCTCCTAAGTCTGAAGAGGATTGCTGTATAAGTGAGAGACATTTGGAGAGTCTGGTTCCTGTGTCTCCAAGCAGGAGGGCCTTTTTTGGAGCCTCATTTATGCTGATGTGTGTCTCCTGCTTATGTCTGAATCAAGTTTGTAGCTGGTTCTATCTATGGCTCTACCAAAGAGAGCACCAACGAGAGGAAAGTGGCAGGCCCCTGAGCCTGTGCTAAGCAAAAGAACTGATTTACGCTGGTCTCCTGAATATCTCAAGGTCTTTTAGACAGCCGGGGTCTAAAAAGCTGGAGTCTTAACATGGAGCCAGGAATGGATTGGTTTATGTTTCCTTTAATTAATTCGACTTCAAAGTGTTCCACGTTATTACATTCAGAAGTAGCTCCTTCATTGTGTTTGATTTTAATCTCCACTCTTTGAAAGATCTCACTCTTTTCTTTTAGGTTTTGAAACAGTCAATGACCAAAAACAACAGAGGTTCGAACTGAATGTGTTACATTAGCAACACCAGGGAGAGAAAGACAAACACAGGAAAGGTATGAAAAATTTGGCACTTTGTTTAATTATAAAGAATGCAAAAGCAGCATCAACTGTGAAATATTTGGCTATTCAGAGAGATTAAAGACCTCCAGCTTTTGGAATGGGGTGCCAGAGAATTAACAGGATCACAGGCGTTTTATTTGATGGGCGCCACATTCGACCTTGAAGCGTTTGAGGCTGGCACTCCTTTGTGTCCTGGGGATCTCCTGATGTCCTTGCTCCCTGGCGGTATCTGCCCTGGGGCCTCTGGAGGCCTCGCCGTGGAGTATGAGGTTGCGCACGTTTCTGGTGTATATTTATATCGAGGTGGCTGCGTTGCCAAGGAGCTCTGAGAGAAAGCAGAGCGGAGATAACTTCTAATCCACCTTTCTGTGATAATGTGGCGCAAAGTGAAGAGACCCAGGGCTCCATCCTCTGGTCTGGCATCGCCCTGGGAGGGGCGGGCCCTTGGGGTGTTTTTAGCAGCCCCAGTGCACTGGCGAAACTCTGTGCATTGCTGAACTCTGCAACAAGTAGGGAAGACTGGGACGGAAGAGGAGAATGAAGGCCAACTGTAACTTGTAGGTAACAAGAAATGTGTTTGAGTGTCCATTCACAAGATTTGGACAGCTGGAGAATTAGAATCTGGGAGCATTGGAACTGGCAAGGAGCCAACAGGGAATCGGGAGTAGAAAGAGAAAGTCCCTTGCCCAAGATCACAGGGGGAGCTGGAAACAGGGGGGCTGTGGAGACTAACTGTATTAGTTCGTTTTCATGTGGCTGATAAAGATATACTGAGACTGGGTAATTTATAAAGGAGAGAGGTTTAATGGACTCACAGTTCCACGTGGTTGGGGAGATCTCACAATCATGGCAGGAGGCAAAAGGCACTTCTTACATGGCAGCAAGCAAAGAGAGAATGAGAACCAAGTGAAAGGGGTTTCCCCTTATAAAACCATCAGATATCATGAGACTTATTCATCACCATGAGACAAATATGGGGGAAGTCGCCCCCATGATTGAATTATCTCCCACAGGGTCTCTCCCACAACATGTGGGAATCACGGGAGCTACAATTTAAGATGAGATTCGGGTGGAGACACAACCAAATGGTATCACCAGCCTGGGGTTCTTTGTACCACATTCCACATTTTTAGGGGGCTCCTAAACAGGAGTGAGATTCCTTCTCTGACACTTTGATGCTGACTCACAAGGAACCACTCCCTGAGGATCCTTTCCTGATGGGCCATGAGTTCTACCATTTTAGATGGGTAGAAGGGTCTGGAGCTCTGCATAGGGGTGAAGTCAGAGGAGAAGGAAGAGGGCTTCAGTCCATCCTATGCACATAGGTTATGTACTAAGATGAAATGTAGCAGAGTGCATAAAGCTGTGTTTCTGGTGTCAGACAGACTTGGCCTTGCATGCTAGGCTCACCCATGCCTGAACTTGGGTGACTCATTTAAGTTTGCAGTACCTCTGCTTCCTCATGTTTAACATGCGAATTAGGATACTGTTGTGATTTGACTGTTGTGTGCCCCTGAAATTCATACGTTGAAGCCTAATCAACAATGTGGTGATATTAGGAGGTGGGGCCTTTGGGAGGTGATTAGGTCATGAGGGTGGACTAGTGGCTTTATAAAAAGAGGTCCCAGAAAGCTTCCTTGTCTCTTCTGCCATGTGAAGGCACAGAAAGAAGATGCCTTATTTGAACCAGAAGTGGGTCTTCACCAGACACCACATCTGGTAGTGCCCTGACCTTCAACTTCCCAACCTCCAGAATTGTGAAAAATAAATGTCCGCTGTTTACAAGCTGCCAGTTTCTGGTATTTTATTATAGCACAGTTCTATGTTACAACAAAGCTAAGACAGTCACCTTCTTCACATACTTGTGTAAACTCATGTAAGAAAATAGACATGAATATCCCTTGTGATAAAAAATGTGCTTTATAACTGATTCCTGAGGAATTGGTCTTCCATTAATAAGCATCGTGCAGTGATCCCTGGTCATTTTGTATCCTTGCCATTCTTATCATTTTTGGCTTCTTCCAGATCATTTCTCCACTCCAGAATTTGCTTGAGATGTGAACAATGGACATGGGCTGGGGTTTATTAACGTAGAATCAACTGGTGAGACTGGATGATCCTGTGTGGTTTTCCACAATGGATGCTGCCTCATGCATTCATACAAAGTGCCCTGAGACAGCACATTCCAGGGACAGGCCTTCCTTTCTGGGACCTAAACAGATGCCCTTTGAGGTAGAGTGGAGAAGAGCCAATGAGGCCCCAGGCCTTTGGCTTGAATTTCTGGTGTCTCCATCTCTCCATGGCACAAAAATCCCCTGGAACAGAATATCTTTTCACAAAGAATTTTAATCAAAGTTGGTGGAATAAGAAAAAAGGATACAGGAATTATTCACAACATAAAAGTAGCCACACCAGCAAATCAGTCCTGACAGGCACTGTCTCTTTCTACAGCGTTGGGCCTATAAGGACCTGTGGGGATTGGATTGATAACCCAGTTTAGTCCAGGCCCAACAATTCGACAGGATCTTCACAGGTCCTGAAGGGGTTTTGTGTTTTGTATGGAGAATATACTCTGAGAGTTCCAGCCATGACATGCCCCTATACTGAATCTGACTGATGGCCAAGGTCAGACTGTGGTGCCAGCAGAATAACCCTCTTGATATGTGGACATCAGCAGTATCTTCCCATGAGCAGGCAAACTACAGGGTCTATCACCAGGCCCTTCTGAGTGATCAAGGGCCTCCTGGGGGACCAAGGGCTCTGATGAGCTGATCTGTAGACTGTTGGGCAATGGGGGTCTAAACTTGGCCATCAAGAGTGAAAGGAGAGAAACTGTTGTTCTCAGAACATAAACAACAAGACCCTGACTCTGAGCTTTCCCCTTTAGGGATAATTCCTTCCCACTCCTAGTCACTTGTCTAAAAGCTCCCACACTCAAGCCCCAATCAAGTATTTCCTCCTCCATGGACCCAATTCAGCCAATACATATTTAATGAGTGCCTATTAGGTGCCCAGAAGGGTTTTAACTTAAGTTGACCTGCTCTGAGGCTGAGTAAAAGCCCTGGTTTGGGTGGATTCCCATATGACAGGGAAGTACTGGAAGGGCAGCAATGTCGTGATCCCTGGTTATTGGTCCATTCTGAACAGGGCTTCAGGCAGTGACCGGGGGAAAAACAGACAAAGTATGTGAGCCCCAACTCCTGCTATCTAGAGAAGAACTTGGGTATCTAGGCAACTCAAGATGTCAGGGCCACAGCCAAGCTCTAGTGCAGGATTTTCACACCAATGGAGGATGCAAATGTGGGACCAGAAGCTGGGCAGGAGTTCTGCTGTGCATATGGACCATCTCTGAGGAGCTCTAAGAAGGCGCAGTGAACAAATCAGTACTCAGAGGACAAGATTCAGGCCTGGGGTCCAGGACCATTGTAGTCTCCACCAGGAATGACCCTGGATCAAGGTAGAGCTGGGCTTATAAGTAGAAGCACTGAGACTTTCAGCTACAAAGCCAATGTCTGGGTCTCTTCTCTTGGCCTTCCTAGATACCACCCTGGTCCAAGATACAGTTCAAGACCACCTCCTAAAAACAAAGTTTTCTTGGTGTCTCCCAATCACAGAGACCTCTTCCCCTCTTGATTCCCTACGGAGATTTCCCTCTATCACACTAATCACACTCACATTGACACAGAAGAATATTCGACTCAATGTCCTCTATCTCTGCATCTGAGCTGAAGCTACTCAGGGAGGAGTCAGTATTTACTCCCAGCTATGGTGCCAAACACAGGCAGGTGCTAACTAGAACACCCATGAAAAATGCCTGCACATCACACCTCACCCTAAAGTTACTCCACATCAAGTGAAATACTTTCCAGCTCCTCATCATCACCTGCAACACAGTACATGCATCGGAGGTCCTGGCTGGTCCAGACTCCAGCTCATGGGAGCTACCCTGGTGGGAGATCCACAGGCCTGCTTGGCCAAGAGATGTGCTGGACCGAGCTGCTCCAGGCTAAAGAGCAGTGGAAATCTTGCTCTTTTATTAGAGAAATTCTTGTGAGTTGGCCTATTTTAAGAAATGTAGTTTGTTTAATGACTTTTCAAAAGTCAGTTAAAAGGGATGGAAAAGAATTCAGAAGCATTAAAAAAGAGAGAGATTCTACTGGGGATATTGCTTATGATTGGCACTTGCCTTTCTTGCAGATTCGTTCTTGACTTTGCATCCTGTCCTCAGAGTGATACTCTGCCAACCAGGCATTGTCACCTACTAGGCGACTTACTCAGGGCTCCTTGGCTCTGTCTGGAAAATCTCTCCTTCATTTGCCCATCCTTGCTTCCCATCCCCCTCTCCCAGCTCAGAGCCTTTGTTGACGTTGACAGCTCATCCCTGGGCCATCATTCATCCTGCCCATGGCAAACTTTGGAGAAAATAAAAAACCCTGCTCCCCTAATCTCATTAGAAGGGCTGCAAATTGAATTTAGCCCCTCTCAGTGTCCCCTCAGCTGGCTGTCATTAGGAGCAGAGGCTGGGCCTTGGCTGATACCCAAAGACCAGCTAACTGAATTTGAGATGCTGTGGTCTTGACAGGCCAAGAGATGTAATTGAAGAGCCGTGGGGCTCCTGGTAACATTTCAGGCTGGGATTACACTGGGGATCCAAAACCCCCATCTGCATTGGTGTCGGGGGCACTAAAAAGTCACCCATTGGGCTTCCAGGGTCGGATTATTGATAAAGAGATCATTCCCAGTGGAAGGTAGGGGGGTGGGGTGGGGGAGACTGCATTGGTTACCATGCAAAATGGGTGTCAGAGGTGGAGGGAAAGGGACAATGTATCTAGCGAGAGTCAGCAAATCACTCAAAGTTAGGAAAAATTTGCAGGAAGTTTTGTCTAATGAAAAGAAAAAGCAGTTATGGGAGAGTAGGTGATGAACCTACAAAATACAAGGAAAAGAAATACTGGGTTTTAATCTGTGGGCATTACTGGTCTGTTTGTATAAATCTTAACTTTTAAATTCTTGAATCATCATAGCTTTATTTTTCATGTCAACACTAAACCCCAAGCAGAGAGGGGCTTTTTGTGATCAAAAATTGTATTTTTATTTTTGAAAAATGTACCAAAAAACTGCATCTAACATATATACAAATAAGAAAGTATTTATATCCATATAACAAAAGTATATCCGTATAACAAAATATTTAACAGAGGTTCATGTGGAAGACACGTCTCTACTGATTTGGATTTCTGAGTTTTCTTTAGTTCCCAGACCTATCGTAAGTATCTCAGTGAGGCTGAAAATTCCATGAAATCCTGTTTTAAAGAGGAGGAAATGAGCAATAATTAATCACCTACTATGTGCAAGGCACAGTTCTAAGCCTATTATGCACATCGTGTAACTCAGCGTTCACGGCAACGGAACAAGACAGGCATTACTCCAGTAGGGATCCCCACGTTACTGATGAGGAGAGTGATTCTCACAAAGGTTAGTCAGTCTCTTGCTTAGCGTCATAAGGATAGGAAGGGCTGGGGCTGGGATTGGAACCTAGGACTGCCTGGTTCCATCACTCCCTAGGCCTTCCTGGCTTATGAGGGTGGTAGGTTTCCTACGCCATGTTGTTTCCCTAAAAAAGCCAAAATGACAGAGTCTGTCACTCAGATATAGTATAGTTGGGAACACAGGCTGTGGGGCCAGACAAGCTCAAATCCACCGCCTACGAGTTGTGTGATGTTGGACAGTTCCAAATCAGTCTATGCCCTCCTGGAAAATGGTGATCCTAGTAGGACTTGCTCCATCAGTTCACTGTGAGGATTAAAGAAATCAATGCACATCCAGAGTGCATGCATTGCACAGTGCCTGGCACATTGTAAGCACTCACTATGTAATACTGGATTATAATCAGTGTCGTAGTGGTGCAATGAAGAATGTCCATCCATTTGCATATTTGATGGTCTAAACTTGAGAGGTCACCATCCAAATATGAGGCCACAACATCATCAGACTCTGGTATTTCTTGCCTGACACTGCCAGATTTATGGTTAGAACGCCTCACATTTACATTCATAGAACTTACTCATAGATACAATTTCTGCTGAAGAGTAAAAGATGGACTTAAGGTTTTTCCTATGTTGATTCTATTCATGGATTTTTTTCTCCAGCTTATATTCTTTGATGTAAGGTGAGGGAAGGGTGATGTGACTGCAGCTGCCCGCCACAAAGGCCCTTAATGACCAAGTCCTCACTATATGCTAGGTGTTTTACAAATTTCACCTCATTGAATGTCCACTTTTACGCATCTTCTTGTGGGCAGGTATTATTCTCATCTTTTCAGATGAGAAAAGTGTATTTATTTTATGTTTTCCATATGCTATCATGCCAACAGCATTCACTACAACCTTAAAGTTTCTCTAAAATGGCACAGACTATTAAAACATGGACTCTGCTACCTTCAGCAGGAATTAGTTACATACCTAAAGGCCTTTCTGCCTGGCATTGTGTATCCCAGTGGAATGTAGGTTTCAGATTTAATGAACATTGTTGATCTTTACTGAGTGCCTGGCTCTGGGTTGACAGGCTTGTCCATGTCTTCTCATTTATCACCTATCAATTCTATGAAGAAAAGCCTTATGATTTTTACTTTGCAGATAAAAAGGTTATAAGTGGAGTTTCAAAGATCACAAAATTACTGAGTAGAGTTTGAACCCAGGTGCCTCTCCCTAACTCCATCTCCGGGGAGCTTCCTATCGCATTGCATAGTTTCAGCACAGTCACAAGACCCTGTGCACAGGCCTCTGGGAAGCCACTTGCAATCAGTTAAAGTTGGCACCAATGATGAAGCCCAGTTTTCCTCCCATAGTTAGTCAAATTCTTTTACTTGCGGGTGAAGAAATTAGGCCTCAGGGAGGTTAAATGGCTTGCCTGAGGTCACATAGGCACTTTGTGCTGTGTGAGTCAGACTGCGTTTCAATTCTTGTCCTAGTCCCATCCATACAACTACCAGCCCCCACAACCTCATTCCCCAGGAGCCTGATCCACTTGGGATTTTTGGCAGCCTAAAGCTGTCAAGACAGTTTCTCCTTCGCAGAAAGGTTCCCTTTAGTGCTGGTTCCTTCTCTTAATCAGATGCTGAAAAAGTCCATGGGTAGAGTCCCACTCTGGAAAAGTTTCAAGGTTGTAACTAAAGGCCTGACAGAGGCTGGGGAGCAGCCCCTGGCAGTGCGTTCACTGCCCCTGAATTTATTCCAAAGGTTCTGACATCCCCTTACCATTGACTGCGGTTCTTACAAACTGCCTTCCTCTAGATTTAACTTTTCTGAGGAATCTCTGGACACTTAAAAGGGACTTTTGAGAGAATATGGCCCAACCCCTTCACTTTATAGGAGCCAAAGCCTAAGGAGAGGAGTCTGTGGCAATTAAGGGCTCAAGAGACAGACTGCCGGGAACCAAATCCTGGTACCACTTAGCTGGGTGACCTTGGACAAGTTAGTTACTCTCTCCCTGGGCCTTGGTTTCCTAGTCTGTATTTGGAAATGCTGATAGTATTTACGGAGAATTAGAAATGGCCTCAAATTCTTTGATATCTCTCCATTCAAGAGGTGTCATCTTTTCCCACTCTCCTTAAATCTGAGCTGGCTGGTGATTGTGCTGATTCCAGGCCTAGTCTTTAAAAGAATTGTCAGCTTCACCTTGGTCTCATGGAGTCCTGAATTGTCACAGAAGAGATACAACTACCCTGAGGCCAGCATGCGTGAGGAAGTCCAAGCTAGCCATTTGAAGAAGCTGTGTGTTTAGGGAGAGAGAGAGACAGGCCCAGGCAGCCTCCAGCTATACCAACCTCCAGTCCTTCAAGTCATCCTGAGGCCTCAGACATAATGGAGCAGAGATAAGCCTCATCCAAATTCCTAGCCCATGGAATAATGAGACAAAATAACAATAAGTTGTTGTTTTCAGACAGTAAGAGTAGTTAGTTGTACACAGTAGATAACCAGAACAATACCTCTCAGAAGGTTGTGAGAATTAAATGAGTTGATACAGTTGTAATATGGAGCAGTGTCTGGCACAGTGTTCAATAAAAAAAAGTGAGTTATTACTCATTCAACAAATATTTATTAACACCACGTTGTTCTATACCTTGAACTAGCTGGGAGGGTCACAGTGGAAAGAGTTACTCAAAGAATCTGGCCCTTGTGGAAATTAGGAGAACTGTAACCTAGTCGTACACTTCCTATTGAGTGAAGAACGTATTTTCCCCTACTTGGGCCTCCCACATCATATCTGTCCCTGGCAGAGGTAGAAGTTATAGCCTCTCCTTCTAATGGGATGCCCAAGACTGGGTGGGTCTGGAGGGGTTAAGCCCAGGGACGTTGTCCCAGGGCTGCTAATGAAAACTCAGCTGCTATTGATTCCAGCAAGCACTCCCTTTCCCGGGTCAGAAGAGAAACGCAAACCATTGTTGAGTAAATACGGTATTCTGCTCACTACGTCAATTAGCCTGACCCCAGGGGCTCTAGGAGCCCCCTGGCTCCCCTATCTGCAATGACAGCTGCCATGCTAATGAATCCACATTGACATGATAATTAAACCATTACGCAAAGTGGGGCTTTCCTAGACACAGCAAATTCAGCAGAGGAGCCCGGGTGTCCGTGGCCTGGACGAGGCAGTGGGGACCGTTCCAGGCCCAGGAGCTAACATGCAGTGCCTGGGTCATTCCCAGTCTTGTCCACAGGGGCAGCTGGACTGGAGCACTGCAGCTGCTGCCTCTGGCGTTGAAGGCAGGGATGGGGCAGGCAGGCCAGGAGAAGGATGTCACCTGAATGCTGCTCCTGCTCTCTCTTCAGAAATCCTTAATTGGGTGAAGCCTGAAAGGAAGGAATCCCTTGCCCCTTTATGGAAGAGGCAGGGCACCCTGTCAACTCTGGCCTAGCCCTTCCCCTCTGGAAGGCTTAGCCACATCCAAGGGAGAGTTGGACAATGGGGACTGCGAAGGCCAAGGAACCTTGCATTCCTGGCATCATCAGGAAGAGCCACGTGACCATCTTTCTCACTATCTTTGGAGAAAATGACTCTTTCTGCAAGCAGATGATTACAAACTGCAGAAACATCTGACTTCTTGGTACAACCTTACCAATAACTCATTTTTGAGACTCCAACCAACGACAGTCCTCTTTGCAAGAGCACAGACTCGGGAGTCAAGGGGACTGGGCTTATATCTCAGCTCTGCAACTTATTAATTGCGTGATCTCAGGAAATCACATGGTATTCTGAGCCTCTATTTCTTCAACTGTAAAATGGACTTAGAAAAACTGCTTGGCCTCCCTGTGCTTGGGATTAAACAAAACAGTTTATGTAAAAGGTTTAAGACAGAATTTTACTTAAATAGATGACAGAACCTTACTGGCCACAATAACACTCTCCATAAAGATGAGTTCCATTGACAGAAATAATCGTTGTGATTGACTGGGTGGGAGGATAGAAGGAACAGATTAAGACACTCCTAGAAGAACCTCCAGACAAAGTGAATGTGTTTTCCTCTGGACAACTCCATGCAGGTAAAGCTGCATATACAGTGTGCTCAGTATAAATATGGGGAAAAAGAGGGACAGAAAATGACATGCTTGTGGCAGAGAAAGAGGCTAAAGGGGAGGGCTGTCCTGGTTCAGGACTATTAGGCATCACCCCATAAGAGGTGACTAATGAAATATTTTCCCACCCATCCATCCATCTCCATTATTCATACAAGCACAAACACATATATTAGGGGCTTATGATATAGAATTAAACAAAGGCCAAACCAGTGCCTGTTTCATATAAAAATCTGGTCAATAAATGAATGAATGAATAAGATGCAATTCCTGCTCTCATAATACCCTGTAAAATGGAGTGTACTGTTCATCTCACACTTGTGTGTGCTGCCTCTTTTTCCCTTAACATAAGGTAATTCTAGCTGAGCTATGATTTATGGGCAGCAAAGAAAACACAGGTATGCAGTTTTACAAGACAACTACAAGCAGTTGATAACCTGGCAAGCATATACTCAGACAAATTATGCTCAGAAATATAGGAGTTTAGCAGTGGGCAGGTGAAGAAATAACCAATGTTGGATTCAAAACTGAGGATTTTGAGATTATATCCATATTTAGCTGGGAAAGTACCGTGATTGATTAGTAATGTCTGCCATGGGCATGGGAATGGAGAGAGATAGGTCTTTCTTCATGCCAGGTGTTTGTCATCTCAGGTCTAGGCAAGATCTAAGATACCTACCATTATGTGTGTGTGTGTGTGTGTGTATCATATGGGATAAGCCAATTCTCTTCTCCTCATACTATGAGCAATTAGTATTACAGTTTGCTACACAAACCAGTTTTAGTTCTTTTCTTCTTCCTGCCTCCCTGCCAGTTGCCTTAAGTAAATCCATTCAAGCTCTCAAAACCTGTGCTGTCATACAAAAGATATTTGGCTGCCTTAAAAGAATCTAATTCAATTTGTCGAAGGTGCCAAAAATGGTCAAACTTTTTGTTAACTAATTCAACAAACATTTACCAAACATCTACGTCAAAAGCCTTGGGAATAATAAAGAACCCACAGTTTTCTCAGGTGCTCAATGTCTAGTGTTCATGTGCTGGGGGCTGGGGTGGGAAGAAAGAGGCAGAAACACCTGCAGACACACTCTTGCATCTCTTGTTTAGAAGGCATAATAGCCAGTGAAATTTAATTTGATGTGGCTTAAGCGTTCTTTGAAGGGAAGCCACCCCCATTTATGCTGTGGGAGCTGGTGCAGCTCTGGGGGGCAAGTGAGGTTTGAAATTGAGGTCTTTGGATTTCCAACCCCCTTCAGTTTGGGCTTCCTGGAGGAGGCTGCCCTGTGCCTGGGAGAGTCCAGGCAGAGGGTAGAAGGTGAGAGGAGGGCATGTGGGACAAGAGGACCCCTTTGAACCCTGGGATGTTCAGAGTCCTTACATTATTGTCAGGATGACCCGTTCACATCTTTTAAAAGATGAGATAGAACATGAGCAGAAGCTTTTTTGGTGCTTTCTCCACTAAACCTTTGCTACCCAAAGTGGGTTTCCCAACCAGAAGCATCAGCATCCCCTGGGAACTTATTAGAAAATACAACATCTTAGGCCCTTTCCCAGACCCACCAAAACAGAATGCAAATTGAAATAAGAACCCCAGGTGATTCCTGTGCACGTTGCAGTTTGAGAAGCCCTGGTTTATGTTATAGAAATGCCATTCACGCCCCCTTCCTCATTGGGTAGTCACAGTGGACTCTACAATAATATCCTTTTTCTGTATGACTTTTTTTTTTTTAAATTTTAACTTTCCTAAACGCTCTTGTGAGTAGGCTCTACCCTTCACCTCCAGGCTCACATCAGACGTGCGCCCTCCTATGCCACTCAGCTTCTCTGTTCCTTTGGCATTAAGGAGGGTCTTCCATTGCCGTGACCCAGGCTCGGCGATGTGAGGGCACTACATTTACCCGGTGTAGTTACCCATGACCAGTGGGCTCCATTCCCTTTCCCTTCTCTTTGTAGACTTTCTAAGAGAAAAGAGATAAAGAAAAATTCATGCTATCATGGAAGGGTGGGAGATGGAGTAGGGGATAGCAAAGGGATGTGATGGGCAAAGTGTGAGTATGGAAGGAGGACTGGTTGGGGAGCCAGGAAAGCTACAAAAAGGAGAGAAGGTGTTGTGAATGGAGATCCTGAAGAGTAAGCAGCAGTTACAGTTGACTGTGGGGTTATAATTTTTTTTCCCTCCACTGGTTCTTTGTTTTCTGCCATTCATTCTTTCGATCAATCACTCATTCAGCAGATTTTAATTGAGATGCAGGTTTGTGCCCCACTCTGTTCTGGGTGCTGAGGATACTGACAGAAGACAAACCCAAGGCATGAAGTGGGCGGGGAAGACATCAACTGAGAAGCCAGGCCGAGCAGAGGCCTTGGCCCTACACCGGCATGGCTGCCAGGCACCATAACTGGACTGGGCCTTCCTCTCCTCATGACTATGGCATCAAAGGATTCTACAGCTACCTGAGGCATGAGAACACATTAAGTAAAGCAGATAAAATGACTCCAGGGTCTTCTGCCTTGCCAGATCTTTTCCTTAGGATGAGTTTAATGAGGCACACACAGTCCTGGATGTTTTATATGCACCATCTGATTGATCCATCACAATCAGAATCCTGTGAAACTGGTAGCAGAATGAGGGGAAGACTGGGGTGACACAGTGTGTGAGTGACCTGAACCCAGATCTTTCCTGGCAAAGCCTGTGATCCTGACCACTTAAAGATCAGAAGACAAAAGGACAGCAGGGGGTCAGAGGGGCACAGATTGCACATTTCTGCTCTGATGTAAATTTCTGGAACCACTTTGAATTTATTTGAAACAGAAATACTTTGCTGGCCACTGAAGAGGAAATCTGCCCAGATGCCATCCCTTCCAGAAGGCATATTCAACAAACACTGGCTGGAATGAATGGAGAGAGCCTGGAGACAGGCAGGATATTGAGAGGCTCAACCAAGTCCTGGGGCCCCAACAACAGCAAACTCCACACTTGAGGCTACTGGGAACACTCTGCTGGAGTTTGGCTTTATTTGTCCCTCCCACTCTGTGAAATCCTGGGGACTGTCAAATAAATGACAAGACTCATTTTACAAGTAGACCAGAAGTCTGCAGTGGCGAGTCGGAGCTGATTGCCTATCTTATCTTGAGTCATCAGTCTCTCATTCCGCCTTCCACAAACAACTCTCAGTTGTGAGATCTGTGCATGGACCTGATGCAGTGGGCATTTCCCAGGGTCTTGGTCCCTTGTGAGCCTTAGGGAATGAGAAGCACACTTAGCCCCTTGCTGAGGGGACCTTGACCAGCTGGACCAGAGCAGCAGGAAGACTGAAGCCTTGAGGTTCTGGGGGTGGTGTCTAGGCGCTACAGTATGATGGTGACAGTGACCATGACACACAGTACTTTGGGAGGCTGAGGTGGGTGGACTCAAAAGGGATTCAAAACCAGTCTGGCCAACATGGTGAAAACCCATCTCTGCTAAAAGTACAAAATTAGCTGTGCGTGGTGGCACATGCCTGTAATCTCAGCTACTTGGGAGGCTAAGGCAGGAGAATTGCTTGAACCCCAGGAGGCGGAGGTTATGGTGAACCAAGTTTGTGCCACTGCACTCCAGCCTGGGCAACAGAGCAAGACCCCATCTTAAAAAAAAATCAATGACCATGACAATGATGATGATAGGTAACTTATAACTCAGGCTTATCACCTGCTAAATTCTTTTATGCACTATTTATGCATTGCCTCATGTAACCTTGACAACCTTTTTTTGGATAAAGAAACTGAGGGCCGGGCGCGGTGGCTCAAGCCTGTAATCCCAGCACTTTGGGAGGCCGAGACGGGTGGATCATGAGGTCAGGAGATCGAGACCATCCTGGCTAACACGGTGAAACCCTGTCTCTACTAAAAAATACAAAAAATTAGCCGGGCGAGATGGCGGGCGCCTGTAGTCCCAGCTACTCGGGAGGCTGAGGCAGGAGAATGGCCGGGAGGCGGAGCTTGCAGTGAGCCAAGATCGCGCCACTGCACTCCAGCCTGGGTGACAGAGCGAGACTCCGTCTCAAAAAAAAAAAAAAAAAAAAAAAGAAACTGAGGTCCAGGGAGGCTGAATAACTTTCCTAAGTTCATACACCTACTAAGTGGGAGAGCTGAGATTTGAACGTCAGTGTGTTGGAGTCTAGAGTTTCTTACCCCCCTTGTTTGGGGCAGAATATCACCTGTCTACCAAAACTAAATCACAGGCCAGGCACAATGGTTCATACCTGTAATCCTAGCACTTAGAAAGGCTGAGGCGGGAGGATCACTTGAGCCCAGGAGTTTGAAACCAGCCTGGACAACATAGTGAGACCCTGTCTGGATAATAAATTTGAAAATTAGCTGGGCATAGTGGTGTGAGCCTGTGGTCCCAGCTACTCAGGAGTCTGAAGCAGGAGGATCTCTTGAGCCTAGGAAGCAAAGGTTGCAGTGAGCCATGATGGCCCCACTGCACTCCAGCATGGGCAGCAGAGCAAGATCCTGTCCTTCCCCACCAAAAATCCCGCAAAACCCCAAAATCAAACTAACAAATTACAGAGCCTTCAAGGATTTTCTCCAGTAGCAGATTTTCCCGGTCAAGCATGGAGCACCCTCACTTTTTTTGCCCCACACATATCTTCCCTCTTGGGGTCGTCTCACCTTGTTACTGCCACCCCTATGTGCTTAACTCCAAAGACACAGAATGGATCTTTAAAATTAGGTGAAAGCAGAACAGTAGGTAGAACAGAATGTGAGAAACATTGAACTAGTGAAGTTTATATTCGGCCGTATCTCCAGGACCTCATCTCACTGGTTTTGTAGCACAGCAAAGATCCTTGGTTCTGGGGCCAGGCATTCCTGTATTAAAATCTGACTCCATGGCTTCCTAATGCTCTGCTTCTGAACAGAGTTCTCAGCCTTCCATGGTGTTCTCATATGCAAAGCAGGAATGATGGTAATCCCTGCTTTGCTGGATTATTGGAAGATTAAATGAGACAACGTGCGTGAAGTACTTTGCTGGATGTCTGGCATAAGTAAGTGCTTGATAAATGGAGTCTGTTATCCGTCAGCACAGCAAATATTAGCATCTATTCTATATATTGGGCTTTAGCATAAGATTTCATTTTAACTATCCTCTTTTAAGCTCTTCAGTAAGTGTTCTGGTTTTCTTCATAGAGTTCTTACACATTTCTTATAAAGGTTATCTCTTGGTTTTTGAAGTCTCTGGTTGCTATTTCAAATTTAAGTTTTTCTGTTATAACTTCTTTAAAAGTTTAGCAATTGTAAAATATTTCAAATGTATTGAAAAAACTAAAAATCAGCATTTTAGCCCCAACTAAATTGGTTAAGTCTACCTCTTTCTCCATGCAAAGCACGTCTACTAGGTAAGTGAGCTCCTCTGTGCCAAACCAAGGGAATCATTCTCCCTGCACAGTTGATTGAGGTGCAGCCCACCCATTTCATTGACTTGGAGAGGTAGGTAACCCCTTCCCAGTGGAGGAAAGGTTGTTGTGGTTGATAGGAGCTGAGTCATCATGGTTGACACCCTAAAATTCCTCATCCTGCAATCCTATACCCACACAAACAAAGGCACCACCATAAATACACAAACTTGCAATAGATTGATTATTGCCTTGTATGCTTTCTTTTAAAAAATACAAATAAACTTACTGATGTCAATAAATATCAGTACTGAATAGTTTCCCATTTTAGGATGCACCGGTACCTCTTTGGATAAAAATATACTGACACCTTTGTTTCTGATGTGTTTGCCATTAAAAATTGCACAGTGGGCTGGGCGTGGTGGCTCATGCCTGTAATTCCAGCACTTTGGGAGGCAGAAGTGGATGGATCACCAGGTCAGGAGTTCAGGAGCAGCCTGGCCAAGATGGTGAAACCCCGTCTCTACTAAAAATACAAAAATTAGCCAGGCCTGATGGCGGGTGACTGTAATTCCAGCAACTCGGGAGGCTGAGGCAGAGAATTGCTTGAACCTGGGAGGCAGAGGTTGCAGTGAGCCGACACTGTGCCACTGCACTCTAGCCTGGGGGACAGAACAAGACTTCGTCTCAAAAAAAAAAAAAAAAAAAAAATCCACAGTGATTATGAACATGCTTGGTGTGCATCTTTATTTTCTAATTATTTTAAAGATATATTCATATTGCAGGACCAAAACATTTGCACATTGTAAAGGTTTTCAATACAGACAAATTGTCCTTAAAATAAGCCGAGTGAATTTATATTTCTACATCTCCACCAGTACTGATTAATGTCTAATCTTTGCGAAATCAAGATTTAAAAAAATGTTTTTGGATGTGCATAATCTCAGTTCACTTTTCTTTCCTAGTGACAATGAATATTCTTCCCCATGTTTATCAGTTATTCGCATTTCTTCTTCAAAAGTGTATTTTGTCTTGTTCCTTTTGTAGTTATCTTTTTCTTTCCTTTTTTCCTTTTTTTTTTTTTTTTGAGATAAAGAGTTTTGCTCTTCTTGCCCAGGCTGGAGTGCAATGGCACAATCTCAGCTCACCACAACCTCTGCCTCCCTGCCTCATCTTCCCGAGTAGCTGGGATTACAGGCATGTGCCACCACGACTGGCTCATTTTGTATTTTTAGTAGAGACAGGGTTTCTCCATGTTAGTCAGGTTGGTCTCAAATTCCCGACCTCAGGTGATCTGCCCACCTCGGCCTCCCAAAGTGCTGAGATTACAGGTGTGAGCCACCATGCCTGGCCATCTTTTTCTTATTGTTTTATAAGGGCTTTTTATATTAATAGAAAAACTAATAAAAACCCCTTTCCTATCATATTTTGCAAATATTTTTTCTCAGCCACATGTGTCTTAATTTTGTTTTTAAATGTTTTTAAATTTTGTTTAAAAATACTTTTGCCACCCTGGGCAACATAATGAAACCCTGTCTTCACCAAAAATACAAAAAAAGTTAGCGGGGTGTGGTAGTACAAGCTTGTGGTCTCAGCTACTCGGGAGGCATGGGTGGCAGGATCGCCTGACCCTGGAAGGTAGAGGTTACAGTGAGCTGGGATCATGCCACTGCACTTCAGCCTGGGTGACAGAGTGAGACCCCATCTCTATATACATAGGTAGAAAATCACCTAATACAATTAAATCACAGGCCAGGTGCAATGGTTCATGCCTGTAATCTCAACACTTAGGAAGGCTGAGGTGCGAGGATCACTTGAGCCTAGGAGTTCAAAATCAACCTGGACAGTATAGGACCCTGTCTCTACAAAAAATTTAAAAATTAGCTGGGCATGGTGGTGCGTGCCTGTGGTCCCAGTTACTTGGGAGGCTGAGATATACATATACAATGTGAAAGATTTTTTAATTTTACTTTTTAAAATCCTTACTGATTTGAGATGCTAGCAGTTCATCATTTTTCTGCCATGTTCATCATTTTCCATTGTGTTAATATACTTTATTTGTTCATCTTCTTATTGAAAAATATGGATGAATGCCCACTATTTCATTATGACAATATTTCACTGAACATACATAACTTCTGGTGCTGTCCTGCAAGAGTTTCTCCAGGTATAGACCTACAAGGAGCATTGCTGAGTCAAGATGAATTTGTTTTCTAGGGTTGCCATAACAAAGTACAAAAAACTGGGTGGTTTAAACAACAGGTATTCGTTTTCTCATTGTTCTGGAGGCTGGAAGTACAAAATCAAAGTGTTAGCAGCGTTGGTTCATTCTGACATTGGTCAGGGAAGCATCGGTTCCAGGCCTTTCTCCTTGCATTATAGGGGGCTGTCGTCTCCCTGTGTCTTCTCATATCGTCTTCCCATTATGCAAGTCTGTCTCTGTGTCCAAATTTTTATTTTATTGGATTGGAGCCCAATCTAACCACCTCATTTTGACTTACGACATCTGCCATGAGCGTCTTTCCAAGTGAGGTCACATTCTGAGGTATTAGGGGTTAGAACTTCAACATAAGAATTTTGGGGAGAAGCACAATTCAACCCGTATTATTCATCTATCTATCTATCTATCTATCTATCTATCTATCTATCTATCATCTATCTATGAAGATATTGCCAAATTGCTGTAGGTGCAACAACCTACAGCCCACCTGCAGTACCTGTAACCGTAGCTTTCTTTATTTAAATAATAATATACAAGCAGACCTTTACGTGGTTTCTGATTTTTTTGTTTTGTTTCATTATTGCTTCTATTAAAAACTGCAGCATTTCTATGAACAAGCCCATAATATTAATATAAACTCAATATTGTGGGACTTTTTTTTTGCCAAGCTGATGAGAACAAAATATCATCTCATTTCCATTTCCCTTTGCATTTTCCTTATTACTCTTGAAGTTGAGCATTTTATTTGCCATTCAAGTTTCATTTCTGTGAATTCCTTTGTCCTGCCTGTGTTAGTAGGGCTACAAGTAAAATTGGTATAACAAAGACCTTCAATTCCAGGGACTCGAACAGCACAGAAGTTTCTTGTTCACTTGCATAACAGTGCAGAGGTGAGTGGGACAACTGGGGAAGGTAGGCAGCTCTGCTGCAGCAAGTCACCCAGGATCCAAATTCCTTCCACCTTGTTACCATCCCATTCCTAGGGTACGTTCTCAGTTCACCAGATGACTCCTAGCCTTCGATAAAGTCTGAATGACACAATGGACTTTGGGGACTTAGGGGAAAAGGTGGGAAGGGAGTGAAGGATAAGAGACTACAAATTGGGTACAGTGTATACTGCTCAGGTGATGGGTGCACCCAAATCTCACATAACCACTGAAGAACTTACTCATATAACCAAACACCACCGGTTTCCCCAAAAACCTATGGAAATAAAAATAAAATAATAAAATAAACAAAAAGAAATTATGCATGCTTCTAACCTTCTAACATTATTATACAATTCAAAATGTATGTGATACAAATTCAATAAGCTTGTTTTAATGCCAAAAAAAAAAAAAAGGTCTCCACTGCAGCCTACAAGAAGAGGGTGGGAAGAGTCCAAGTGCTATGCAAATAATGCCTTTTTCAAAATACCTGACTAGGAAATGCCCACATTACTTCCGCTAACATCTGATTGGCCCAGGTGTAGTCCCGTGGACACATCTAGCTACAAGGAAGCTGGAAAATGCAGTATTTGGCAGGCAGCCATTTGTAAGCAAAAACTCCAGGTGTTCTACAATCACATGGAATAACAGGAGAAGGATGCTAGAAGAAAGTTCACCATCTCTGCCACAATATTTTTTTGCCTACTTTTCTATAGAGTTTTTGTCTTGCATTTGTTAATAAATTCTTTATATGATTTACATACTAATGTTTTGAAGGTTGTATGCATACAAATATCACATTTCTATTTCCCGATATAAATAAAATATTCATTATATTCATGGTATCATTCTCCATAACAACAATATTTTATTTTAACATATCTTAAAGATTTATCAAACTTTTTATAGTTTCTGCTAACTGTATTTTATTTAAGAAATTCTTTTCTGTACCTGTGTTAAAATTTTTTTCTTCATTATCTCCTCAATGTTTTACTTTTCATGTTTAGATCTCTAATTCACTTGGAATTATTTTCGTGTATTTTTTAAGGTCGAAATCCAAGTTCTATTGGTACAGATAACCAACTGGCCTGGCACATTCAATAAACAGAATACCCTTTCCCCAGTGACTGGTAATGCCATATCTTCCACAGACAATGCTTCCATGCATTCGTGGAGGTCTGTTTACAGCTCTGTAGTGTCATCCCTACCAATGCCACATTGTCTTTATTATGAGAGTTTTATAATAAGCCTTGATCACTCTTTAGGGAACATTTCCACACTTTCTTCTTCAAAAATGCCTGGCTATTCTAGGCTGTTCTTTTTTCCATGTTACTTTTAGGATCAACTGGCATGTCATGGGAAAAATGTGTGGGTTCTTTACTTGGGATTTCATTGAATTCATAGATGAACTTGAGGGGAATTTACATCTGCATGAGATTTATTAACATTCTCTCTGTCCATGAAAATGGTATACCTCTTTATTTATCTTCCACATCATCCAGTGCCATTTTATATTTTCTTCATAGATGATTTTCGTATCTTTTGTTAGATTTACTTCTAGTCAACTTATAGTTTTGTGGGTACAAAGCCTAATTCTAGTCTATTTTCTAATTTGTTGTTTCATGTAAACATGGATACTGCTGATCATTGTATATTGATCTTGCATCAATTGATCTTGTTAAAATCTTAAAAGTTCTAATAGTTTATAATCCTCTTGGATTTTCTATTTAATCTATGAATAGTAGTAATTTACCTCTTCCTACTCTTTTTTATATCTTAAATTTTTCCTTTGTTCTATTGCATTGGTGAGAAAATCAGTATAATGTGGAACAGAAGAGGTAATAACAGGCCTCCTTGTTTTTGCTGACTTGTTTTTGCTGTCTACAGTTTCACCATCAAGTATAATACTCGCTCTGGATTTTTGTGACAGGTTAAGGAAGTTCTCTTGAATTTATGGTTTGCTAAGGATTTCATATCATAAATAGCTGTGAAATTTTATTACATACTTTTTCTGTATTTATAGGGGAAATTATTTGGTTTTCTTCCATTACTCCATGACTTTTTTGTCAAACCATATTTATATTCCTGAGATATTTTAAATTCATTACTCAGTTTAATTTACTAATATTTTATGTAAAATTTTTTTCATATATGTTCATTGTGATATTAATCTAAAATTATTTCTTGGTATTTTCTTTGTTCAGTGTTGTTAAGAAGACTACAAAATTAGTTGTCTATTTCTCCTTTTGCTTTCAATTATCAGTTTGTATACCAGTCCCACCATCTGATGTTCTTTTTGCCAAGGGGACTTTTATCTATTAATTAGTCATGATGCATCCATCATGAATATTTCTTTGTCAATTTCATTTCTATTTTTCTAGAAAACTGAGTACTTCATTTCATTTTCTCTTAAGATTTTTAAAGTCTCTACTCTCTGTAGTTATGGCCTCTTTTTCATTTTTACATCTACATAGTTGTCCACTTATTGTTTACGCCTATTTGTGTTGGGTATTCTACTACTCAACATTAAAGGCATTCTAATTGACAGAGACAAAGACATAGGGAAACGTGGTGTACGTTCATACCATAGCAGTGGTACTCAGGACCTGTCTTCCACACCACCATGACGTCTTCATGCTCTCCTCTGCTTCTCATCTCTTGTCCTTCAGGACTCGACCAAGCTGATGCCTCCTCCAAGAAGTCTTGCCCAACCATCCCCAACCCAGTGAGCCTGGATGTTTTTATTTTGCTTCCCTCCATAACACCACTTATCAGTCTGAATGGAAATGATCTCCTATTAATTTGGGCACTCATCCAGAGCAAGGAAACCATATTCATCGTCATCCCCAGAGGCAGGCAAGTGCCTTGCACATAACAAGTGCTCAACAAATACTTTCTCAACAGAACTGTAAATGCAGCAGTGTGGTGCATGTCAGGAAGAGTAGACCAAGGCCAGGTCTGGAGAGAGCACTTTGCCCAGAACATCTCATTCTCAAGCTATAAAAAGATAGCAGCCATAAAAATACATGCACAGGGGGCTGCATGTGTAAAATCAAAGAGCTCACCCTCTTGGGTAGGCAGCTTGCCCTCTGCCTGTCTGTTGCCTCTTCCTCTGTGTCAGCCTTATTTATACTGGGGACATGGCAGAGTGCCTCCTGGCCAGGAGCCCCTGACTGGCAAGCTGGGGCAGCCCCTGCTTACTCCAGTTTCTGTCTTCATCCACTCCCCTCCACTTCTCCACCCACCCTCACCCCTGCCATGAGGCAGATAAATCAAGGCAACCATGGAGGATGCTGGGCTTTGGAGCCAAATAGTCTTGAGTGAAGTCTTGCTTCTCCCCCTCCAGGCCATGCCCTCCTGGGCAATTCGCTTCTCCTCTCTGCACCTCAGCTTCTCTCTTCCCCATCCTCCGTCCCAAGATTCCAACTTTTGAACACACAGGAAGCTGCATGAACTCATTTCTGAGTCCCACTGCAGTCAGCAACTGTATATTCGGTGGTGGGATATGGGCCTCTGCCATTCGGGGCCAATTATCCTTTCTGCTCCTCACATCTCCCTCCACAATCTTATCTGCTGTTCGATCTCCCCCTCTCCCCATTTTTTCTTAAATTCTCTTTTTACTAGGTGGAGGAGGCCCCTGGTTAGGAAAAGCCTAGAAGCAATTTAATGGTACACTTAATCCCTTTGTTGTTGTCTAGCCTTTGGAGGGCAGAAAGCCAGGTGCTCCCATTGCTCCTCCTGGGTAACTCAATTAAAGGAATTAAAAGGCTTCGGTTACATTATTAATTTTGAAGCTGTGTGCTTCTCACTCAGTAAGGAGCCAGGACAGCTTCCAATGCAGATGGTCTGCAGACACTCTACCCCAGACAGTCACATGGCAGATCATCCCTAGAACCCCTTGCCTGTTTGCTTAGCATGGAGCAAGACTCTCACACAACTGTCCCTCTCATGTGACATTCACAACAACCCTGTGACTTGGGAAGGACAGATTTCTTTATGTTTCAGGTGCTTTCCCAAGGCACTGAGGACACAGAAGCTCGGTCACTTAAGAGACTTGCCCAAGGCCACTGCCAGGTAGTTCTGCGGGATAACAGAAACTAGAACACAGCTCCGTAGACATTTAGGCTGGGTCTTTTGTTCTCTCTCAGATTTTGCAGCACTAAAGGTGATTATTTGTATAGATCAGAGTATCTTTATTTTTGCAATGAGCACAGACTTGGGTTGATACTATACTCTAGGGGCATGTTTTCCAAAGATGGCCACAACAACATTCTAACCCATGTGCTCTTCTCCAGTACAGCCTTGCCACTCCCCCCATAGCAAGAGACTAAGTCTAATTTTCCTCCCCTTGAATCTGAGCTGCCCTTAGTGGTTGGCTTACAATCAGTAGAATTTGGCAAAGTCATACTTTGTGACTTTTGAGGCTAGTGATACAAGGTCATGCAATTCCTCTCTGGTTTCTTTGGTTCAAATGTTCCCCACATGAGTGCTCTTGGAATGTTGCTCTTATATGCAGCTGCCATGATGTGAGAATCCCAGCCACAGAAAGTATGTTTCCACACTCTGTTCAGTGGACAGTCCCAGCTGAGCACAGCTTCAAGTTGGCCCAGTATTAGATGTGTGCACCTGCTCTTAAATGCCTCCACCAGGAAGAAGCACATAACCTCTCATTTCACTGGCCAAAGCAAGTCAAACAGCCATGTGTTATATCAAAGGGTGGAGGCCAGAGTGTAATCCTCTCATATGCCTGAAAGGAAGGGCAGGCTGGATATATTGTTCTTAACTGCTACCATAGTACTACTTCAATGAGCTTGGGCCACCTTGCTGGAAGATCCCTTTAGAATGGGACAAAGATGGTACATTCATTGCAAGCTCTCTTTATAAGTTTGACATGCAGCCCACCTGATGGGGCCTGGCCACAGCTACAGGTACCTCTGCCCACACAGAACTCTTTAAGCTTTTGGGGGCCAGCCCTCTGCCATGCTGTTTTAGTCTTGTGTGGGAGAAAGAGGTGAGAAACAAGCCATGCGACATTTCCCCCAACCTGTGATCCCGCGCAAGGCATTTCCTGTTCTGTTCTCTTTCAATACTTCTGATTATTTCCAGGAGGAAAATTGTAGACTGGGGCCACGAGGTCTCCTGTGTCTTTCTAACACTTGTTAGTTAGTAGTACTTGTTAACCTCTCTTGGTAATAAGGAAGAAACAGATCTGTATCTTAGATCCAGGTAATTGTATTTTTTTTCTAATATTCATTTTCATAAACACCATCTATTTGAAACAAGAGATACTAGTTTTCAATCTATTTTTTGATGTGTTTCCTTTGTTTTTTATTTTTATTTTTATTTTTATTTTTTAATTTTTATTTATTTATTTATTTTTTTATTATACTTTAAGTTCTAGGGTACATGTGCATGACGTTTATATCATGTATAACTCCCCAATGCAATCCCTCCCTCCTCCCCCCTCCCATGATAGGCCCCAGTGTGTGATGTTCCCCTTCCCGAGTCCAAGTGATCTCATTGTTCAGTTCCCACCTACGAGTGAGAACATGCGGTGTTTAGTTTTCTTGTGATAGTTTGCTAAGAATGATGGATTCCAGCTGCATCCATGTCCCTACAAAGGACGCAAACTCATCCTTTTTGATGGCTGCATAGTATTCCATGGTGTATATGTGCCACATTTTCTTAATCCAGTCTGTCACAGATGGACATTTGGGTTGATTCCAAGTCTTTGCTATTGTGAATAGTGCCGCAATAAACATACGTGTGCATGTGTCTTTGTAGTAGAGTAATTATAATCCTTTGGGTATATACCCAGTAGTGGGATGGCTGGGTCATATGGTACATCTAGTTCTAGATCCTTGAGGAATCGCCATACTGTTTTCCATAATGGTTGAACTAGTTTACAATCCCACCAACAGTGTAAAAGTGTTCCTATTTCTCCACATCCTCTCCAACACCTGTTGTTTCCTGACTTCTTAATGATTGCCATTCTAACTGGTGTGAGATGGTATCTCATTGTGGTTTTGATTTGCATTTCTCTGATGGCCAGTGATGATGAGCATTTTTTCATGTGTCTGTTGGCGGTATGGATGTCTTCTTTTGAGAAATGTCTGTTCATATCCTTTCCCCACTTTTTGATGGGTTGTTTGTTTTTTTCTTGTATATTTGTTTGAGTTCTTTGTAGATTCTGGATATTAGCCCTTTGTCAGATGAGTAGGTTGCAAAAATTTTCTCCCATTCTGTAGGTTGCCTGTTCACTCTGATGGTAGTTTCTTTTGCTGTGCAAAAGCTCTTTAGTTTAATTAGATCCCATGTGTCAATTTTTGCTTTTGCTGCCGTTGCTTTTGGTGTTTTAGACATGAAGTCCTTGCCCATGCCTAGGTCCTGAATGGTACTACCTAGATTTTCTTCTAGGGTTTTTATGGTATTAGGTCTAACATTTAAGTCTCTGATCCATCTTGAATTAACTTTCGTATAAGGGGTAAGGAAAGGATCCAGTTTCAGCTTTCTACTTATGGCTAGCCAATTTTCCCAGCACCATTTATTAAATAGGGATTCCTTTCCCCATTTCTTGTTTTTGTCAGGTTTGTCAAAGATCAGATGGCTGTAGATGTGTGGTATTATTTCTGAGGACTCTGTTCTGTTCCATTGGTCTATATCTCTGTTGTGGTACCAGTACCATGCTGTTTTGGTTACTGTAGCCTTGTAGTATAGTTTGAAGTCAGGTAGCGTGACGCCTCCAGCTTTGTCCTTTTGACTTAGGATTGTCTTGGCAATGCGGGCTCTTTTTGGTTCCATATGAACTTTAAAGCAGTTTTTTCCAATTCTGTGAAGAAAGTCATTGGTAGCTTGATGGGGATGGCATTGAATCTATAAATGACCTTGGGCAGTATGGCCATTTTCACGATATTGATTCTTCCTATCCATGAGCATGGTATGTTCTTCCATTTGTTTGTGTCCTCTTTGATTTCACTGAGCAGTGGTTTGTAGTCCTCCTTGAAGAGGTCCTTTACATCCCTTGTAAGCTGGATTCCTAGGTATTTTACTCTTTGAAGCAATTGTGAATGGAAGTTCATTCCTGATTTGGCTCTCTGCTTGTCTGTTACTGGTGTATAAGAATGCTTGTGATTTTTGCACATTAATTTTGTATCCTGAGACTTTGCTGAAGTTGCTTATCAGCTTAAGGAGATTTTGGGCTGAGACAATGGGGTTTTCTAAATATACAATCATGTCATCTGCAAACAGGGACAATTTGACTTCTTCTTTTCCTAACTGGATACCCTTGATTTCTTTCTCTTGCCTGATTGCCCTAGCCAGAACTTCCAACACGATGTTGAATAGGAGTGGTGAGAGAGGGCATCCCTGTCTTGTGCCAGTTTTCAAAGGGATTTTTTCCAGTTTTTGCCCATTCAGTATGATATTAGCTGTGGGTTTGTCATAAATAGCTCTTATTATTTTGAGGTACGTTCCATCAATACCGAATTTATTGAGCGTTTTTAGCATAAAGGGCTGTTGAATTTTGTCAAAAGCCTTTTCTGCATCTATTGAGATAATCATGTGGTTCTTGTCTTTGGTTCTGTTTATATGCTGGATTACGTTTATTGATTTGCGAATGTTGAACCAGCCTTGCATCCCAGGGATGAAGCCCACTTGATCATGGTGGATAAGCTTTTTGATGTGCTGCTGAATCCGGTTTGCCAGTATTTTATTGAGGATTTTTGCATCGATGTTCATCAGGGATATTGGTCTAAAATTCTCTTTTTTGTTGTGTCTCTGCCAGGCTTTGGTATCAGGATGATGTTGGCCTCATAAAAAGAGTTAGGGAGGATTCCCTCTTTTTCTATTGATTGGAATAGTTTCAGAAGGAATGGTACCAGCTCCTCCTTGTACCTCTGGTAGAATTCAGCTGTGAATCCATCTGGTCCTGGACTCTTTTTGGTGGGTAGGCTATTCATTGTTGCCTCAATTTCAGAGCCTGCTATTGGTCTATTCAGGGATTCAACTTCTTCCTGGTTTAGTCTTGGGAGAGTGTAAGTGTCCAGGAATTTATCCATTTCTTCTAGATTTTCTAGTTGATTTGCGTAGAGGCATTTATAGTATTCTCTGATGGTTGTTTGTATTTCTGTGGGGTCGGTGGTGATATCCCCTTTATCATTTTTTATTGCGACTATTTGATTCCTCTCTCTTTTCTTATTAGTCTTGCTAGCGGTCTGTCAATTTTGTTGATCTTTTCAAAAAACCAACTCCTGGATTCATTGATTTTTTGGAGGGTTTTTTGTGTCTCTATCTCCTTCAGTTCTGCTCTGATCTTAGTTATTTCTTGCCTACTGCTAGCTTTTGAATGTGTTTGCTCTTGCCTCTCTAGTTCTTTTCATTGTGATGTTAGAGTGTCAATTTTAGATCTCTCCTGCTTTCTCTTGTGGGCATTTAGTGCTATAAATTTCCCTCTACACACTGCTTTAAATGTGTCCCAGAGATTCTGGTATGTTGTATCTTTGTTCTCATTGGTTTCAAAGAACATCTTTATTTCTGCTTTCATTTCGTTATGTACCCAGTAGTCATTCAGGAGCAGGTTGTTCAGTTTCCATGTAGTTGAGCGGTTTTGATTGAGTTTCATAGTCCTGAGTTCTAGTTTGATTGCACTGTGGTCTGAGAGACAGTTTGTTATAATTTCTGTTCTTGTACATTTGCTGAGGAGTACTTTACTTCCAATTATGTGGTCAATTTTGGAATAAGTGCGATGTGGTGCTGAGAAGAATGTATATTCTGTTGATTTGGGGTGGAGAGTTCTATAGATGTCTATTAGGTCCGCTTGGTGCAGAGATGAGTTCAATTCCTGGATATCCTTGTTAACTTTCTGTCTCGTTGATCTGTCTAATGTTGACAGTGGAGTGTTGAAGTCTCCCATTATTATTGTATGGGAGTCTAAGTCTCTTTGTAGGTCTCTAAGGACTTGCTTTATGAATCTGGGTGCTCCTGTATTGGGTGCATAGATATTTAGGAGAGTTAGCTCTTCCTGTTGAATTGATCCCTTTACCATTATGTAATGGCCTTCTTTGTCTCTTTTGATCTTTGATGGTTTAAAGTCTGTTTTATCAGAGACTAGGATTGCAACCCCTGCTTTTTTTGTTCTCCATTTGCTTGGTAGATCTTCCTCCATCCCTTATTTTGAGCCTATGTATGTCTCTGCATGTGAGATGGGTCTCCTGAATACAGCAGACTGATGGGTCTTGACTCTTGATCCAGTTTGCCAGTCTGTGTCTTTTAATTGGAGCATTTAGTCCATTGACATTTAAGGTTAATATTGTTATGTGTGAACTTGATCCTGTCATTATGATATTAACTGGTTATTTTGCTCGTTAGTTGATGCAGTTTCTTCCTAGCCTCGATGGTCTTTACATTTTGGCATGTTTTTGCAATGGCTGGTAGCGGTTGTTCCTTTCCATGTTTAGGGCTTCCTTCAGGGTCTCTTGTAAGGCAGGCCTGGTGGTGACAAAATCTCTAAGCATTTGCTTATCTGTAAAGGATTTTATTCTCCTTCACTGATGAAGCTTAGTTTGGCTGGATATGAAATTCTGGGTTTAAAATTCTTTTCTTTAAGAACGTTGAATATTGGCCCCCACTCTCTTCTGGCTTGTAGAGTTTCTGACGAGAGGTCTGCTGTTAGTCTGATGGGCTTCCCTTTGTGGGTAACCCGACCTTTCTCTCTGGCTGCCCTTAAGATTTTTTCCTTCATTTCACTTTGGTGAATCTGGCAATTATGTGTCTTGGAGTTGCTCTTCTGGAGGAGTATCTTTGTGGTGTTCTCTGTATTTCCTGAATTTGAATGTTGGCCTGCCCTACTAGGTTGGGGAAGTTCTCCTGGATGATATCCTGAAGAGTGTTTTCCAACTTGGTTCCATTTTCCCCCTCACTTTCAGGCACCCCAATCAGACGTAGATTTGGTCTTTTTACATAATCCCATACTTCTTGCAGGCTTTGTTCATTTCTTTTTCTTCTTTTTTCTTTTGGTTTCTCTTCTCGCTTCATTTCATTCATTTGATCCTCAATTGCTGATACTCTTTCTTCCAGTTGATCGAGTCGGTTACTGAAGCTTGTGCATTTGTCACGTATTTCTCGTGTCATGGTTTTCATCTCTGTCATTTCGTTTATGATCTTCTCTGCATTAATTAGTCTAGCTGTCAATTCTTCCACTTTTTTTCAAGATTTTTAGTTTCTTTGCGCTGGGTACGTAATTCCTCCTTTAGCTCTGAGAGGTTTGATGGACTGAAGCCTTCTTCTCTCATCTCGTCAAAGTCATTCTCTGACCAGCTTTGATCCGTTGCTGGCGATGGGCTGCGCTCCTTTGCAGGGGGAGATGCGCTCTTATTTTTTGAATTTCCAGCTTTTCTGCCCTGCTTCTTCCCCATCTTTGTGGTTTTATCTGTCTCTGGTCTTTGATGATGGTGACGTACTGATGGGGTTTTGGTATAGGTGTCCTTCCTGTTTGATAGTTTTCCGTCTGACAGTCAGAAGGACTGTCTGTTGGTCTGTTGGAGATTGCTTGAGGTCCACTCCAGACCCTGTTTTCCTGGGTGTCAGCAGCAGAGGTTGCCGAAGATAGAATATTGCTGAACAGCGAGTGTACCTGTCTGATTCTTTCTTTGGAAGTTTCCTCTCAGGGGTGACTCCACCCTGTGAGGTGTGGGGTGTCAGACTGCCCCTAGTGGGGGATGTCTCCCAGCTAGGCTACTCAGGGGTCAGGGACCCACCTGAGCAGGCAGTCTGTCCGTTCTCAGATCTCAACCTTCGCGTTAGGAGATCCACGGCTCTCCCCAAAGCTGTCAGACAGAGTCATTCGCGTCTGCAAAGGCCCCGCTCTTTCCCCTAATGGACTGCAGCTGTGCGCTGTCCTCAGAGGTAGAGTCTACAGAGACAGGCAGGCTTCCTTGAGCTGCTGTGAGCTCCACCCAGTTCGAGCTTCCCAGCGGCTTTGTTTACCTACTTAAGCCTCAGCAATGGCGGGCGCCCCTCCCCCTGCCTCGCTGCTGCCTTGCGTATAGATCGCCGCAGACGGCTGTGTTAGCAGTGAGGGAGGCTCCGTGGGCGTGGGACCCTCCCGGCCAGGTATGGGATATATTCTCCTGGTGTGCCTGTTTCCTTAAAGCGCAGTATTGGGGTGGGAGTTACCCGATTTTCCAGGTGTTGTGTGTCTCAGTTCCCCTGGCTAGGAAAAGGGATTCCCTTCCCCCTTGCACTTCCAGGTGAGGCGATGCCTCGCCCTGCTTCAGCTCACGCTGGTCAGGCTGCAGCAGGTGACCAGCACCGATTGTCCGACACTCCCTAGAGAGATGACCCCAGTACCTCAGTTGAAAATGCAGAAATCACCGGTCTTCTGTGTCGCTCGCGCTGGGAGTTGGAGACTGGAGCTGTTCCTATTGGGCCATATTGCTCCGCCCCCCTGATGTGTTTCTTTTGAAATATAGTTATTTAAATTTTCAAAAACAGAGTTAGCTCACAAAAAGCTTTAAGAAAATCATAGTATTTATTGAATGAGAGTTGGTCCAAGAATGTGAAGGTGTTAAGAAATGACTGAGGTTTGGCAGAGAGGCATCTAATAACACCTCGTTTTTCCAGTGAGAAAACCACAGCAGAGCAGGATTTGAACTCAGGCAGTCTGGGTCCCGAGTTTGTTTTCTGGATGTTCAACCAGTACCTGCCAGCAGTGTAACCTTAAGCACAAATGATGTGAAGTATATAGGCCTCAGTTTTATCGTCTGGAAAATGGGGATGATAACAGTGCTTATCTCAGAAGGTTTATGTGAAGATTAAATGGGTTCAAATATGCACAACTGTTAGAATAGCACTGATAACTTGATACTGGTTATTTCTGTTATCACTGTTTACACTATCAGTGTCCATCTCGAGTGCGCTTCTCTCCAGCTGCTTTCCTTTTGCAGCTCAGGCCTGGGACTGAAGCTCACTAAAAGGAGACATTTAAGTCTTGTGGTTTATTCTGTTTTTATTCATTGGAGCAAATGTTTTCCTTGAAAATTAAGTAATTGAGTTAGTGATCACCAAACTAGGCCAAACTGGGCCTGGCCTTCTCTGCAATCAGTGACTTCAAAAGCAGTTGTTGCTTAAAAACAGGTGATGTAGCTGTTGGCCCCTCCTTACTTCCCGATTCTCTCTATTCATTTCTTTGTTCTGTGATCTATTTCACGTTCAGGTGGGAGTGGCTGACTGCCTGGCTGCAGCAGCTCCTCTCTATTAATCTGGGCTGGGGGGAAGCGGGGGCTGGAGGCAAGCGGGAGGATGACGTACAGCAAGCTAATTGCTGTGTCAGACATGTGATGACCCAGACCCTAGAGCAGCCCACGCAGGAGGAGAGACAGATACCAGCGCTGGTGCCGAGGAGCGTGTCAATCACAGGGGGATTGACAATCCGCAAGAACAGCTCACAGAGTGCCTGGCCTCCGGCATCCTCTCCTAGGACTCCAGGCTGAGATCAGACACAGTCTTTCAGGGGCTCAGGCTTCCACTGTTTTCTGCAGAAAATCATGTAATGGCTAAAGCGCCTGGACTCCTGAGTCACTAAGTGTGGGGTTGAGTTCTGGCTCATTAGCTGCACAATTCTTAATAAATGACTGAATCTTCCTGAATCCCTGTTTCTTCATCTGTAAAATGAGGATACTAATATCTACCTTAAAGGTTTGCTGTAGAAATAAAATGAGATCACTAATGTAAGCTAGTCAGTAGAAAATAGCCTCTGACCCTGTTTTATGCTGCTCTGTGTTCTTGAGTGGAAGGCTATAAGAAATTGCAATAGGTTAATGAAACAACTATTCTTTTATCCACTTTTCTCTTGGTCAAATGCTCCTGCCCAAACCAAATTATGACCTTCTTTTTTCCCTCACAGATTGCTTTTGTTTTCCCTTTCTGAGTGCTTTTTTTTTCATTTTATAATATTGGTGCCCTTAAAGTGGCAGTGCTGCTATCTCCTTAAGGGAACGATAAAGAATTGACTACTAGATCAATCCTTGGTGCATTTTCTTTCCATTATTTTTAGTGCACACACAAGCAGGGGTTCATCTGGTTAGTCTGTGGCCACATGTGAAACTTTTTTGTGAAACAGTAAATCCGTGGGATATGAATAAATGCTATTCATACAGAATCCAGAATCTATGTACAAGCAAATTTAGAAAACACCCAGTCGAGCAAAGTTTTAAAAATTTACTTTAGGGCCCTTCCAAGCCTTTACTTTGCTGATGTGTAAAAGAACAGGATAGGATTCAGTGTTTCCTAAACTTGTTTGCCTGTAGAACCCTTTCTGCCAGGTTGGACCACTTGGAAGGGCTGGTGCCTTGTCAAGCTTCTCAAACTTGGATCCTAGGGGGTCTTGTTTAATTGCAGATGCAGTTTGGGAGCTCTGGGATTGAGCTGGACACTGCATTTGTGCCAAGCACTCATGGGATGCTGATGCTACTAACCTGAAGACCACACTTGGAGAGTCAAGACCGTAAAGGGCTATCACATGGCACAGATGTTTGGGGAAATTCTCTTTACTAGGAAACAGCAGAAGAATCTAGTCTCAAATCAAACTATGTTTGGGGCAGTGGAAAGAACACTCACCAGGAGTTGGAACATCCAATTCTAGGTGAAACAGGAGAACTGACTGCAGCTGGGTGAACTTGGATAGGACATTTCTCTTCTTCAGATCTCGGTTCCCTCATCTGTAAACATGAGTAGGAGACGCTGCATTAGTAATAATAGCTAGCCCTGTAGAGTTGCTGTGAAGATGAAATGAAATTTTGTGAACCAGCACTTAGCAAAATCTCCAGCACTAAGCCAACACTGATTAGAACGTTAAGCCACCTTCACATTGAAGCTAAAATTTTGTGTTGGAATCACACTTATGGTTGTCACAACCCTCTTAGTTTTCCACAAAATACATGGCTCAGCCATGTTGGCCCAGACTCACCTGCCTCCTCTGCCAGCTATTGCCTAGATGGGGTTGAGCAGATGCGGGTTGTCCCATGTACTGACGGACTGTCAGAGGCTGCCCAGAGCCCTGTGCTGAGAAGGATGCTCTCAGGGCTCTATGGGACATAGCTCCTTGGCCAATTAACCATGTCTGCTATGGGTGTTGAGAGGAACAGCATATGCCATCCACTCTTGCTCCCCTGGGTCCCGCTCCCCACTTTGCTTATAATCACAAAACTTTTATAAAATGATGGCAGCTTCCCTCCTCATGCTCAGCCCACACTTAAAATCTCCTCTTTCTTCAGGACACAAAGCCAACAGGTAGCCATGCAAGTAGCTATTGACCCCACTCTGCCCTGCCTTCCCCACATTTGAGTCTGGTCTGGGGGCTCAGGCCTATGTTCTAGGACCAAAAGGGGTGACTCTCCTGTAGGGAGGCTTTAAGAGGTCCCCTGAGCCTTAGGTTTTTCCTAATCTCACAGATATCTGATTGTTCCCCAACTGGCCATATCACCATTCTCTATTTTACTGGGGTTGAAAGGATCTTCAGGCCACTTCAAACATGAGTAAAGCCATCGATGCCGTGCTCAGTGACCTCAGTCTTCAACTGCTTCTGTCCTAGTCCATATTGCTCTAGCTCCAAAGGCTCCCACTTCAGTCCAGGCATCTTACCCCTGCATCCAGAGAAGTGATGCTACATCCTGTTCCTCAGACCAGAAGCCTCTGCATCATCATGGATGCTTTCCTCTCCCTTGCTAACTCATGCCTGGCCAATCCACATCCCGTTTGCACCAATGTGGGAAATGACAGGCGCCCGCGAGGCTAACGTACCCTCGCATCACCATTCTCAGATTCATAGAGGTGAGCCTGGTGCCTGCAAACTGCCCCCATCCCTCCTCCTGGGACCTGACTGATTGGCTCAGGGGTCAGCCTGAACCCCAGTTGGACCATGCAGTGTCCCTTCCATGGAAGGGAGAGAGAAGGCTACACAAACTCAAGAGCTGTCATGGCCTTGCTTCCACCCCCCACCTCTCCACTCCCCACACCCCACCTTCCCTGCCCCCTAGGCACCTGGGGAGGCAGAGGAAGCCAATCTGTAGATACAAAGGAGAATGCAGAAGGTGAAGGAAAGAAAGGAAAGAGGAGAGACAGACAGCCCTGGCAGTAATGCTCCTCTGCCCAGGGTTCTGTCAAACACCACTCTGCCTTAGTAATAAAGCCCCATTCTGCTTAAATCAGCATTTGGGTATCTCTGATTTAAGCAACGACAAAAATTCTAACCACAAGGTCCCCCAATTCTACAAGAGCGATATGCCTCAGTCTGAGAGTTTGTTTCCTTCTGAACTGGCCCCATCCGGGATACCACCCTTCACACTTAAATGGTTGCAGTAGTCATCAGTTATCTGGTTTGTCACTTTTATAAGATTATTGTTTTTCTAAAATTAATACCCAGGAAATAAACATGAAACATGAATGTAATTTTTCTACTCAAAGACAGTCCCAATTCCCCATACTTACATTCTTAACTCGTTTGCTCACTATTCAAAGTTCTTGTGGATTTCAAAAACATGACCAATAGTCACTACTCTTAAAGTAACAAAGAAGGTGATACAGCAGATGCTGCAAACTGGCTCATTCAATGTTCATTCCAGCCCCCTCTAGTACCTTCCAATCCTGAAGAGGCTGGAAAGTCAAAGACTGCATTTCCCAGATTCCCTGCTTCTGGGGTTCTGGGTGCATTTAGTTTCCACCAATCAGTACATATATGAGGATGATATGGAACTGAGTCAGATAGAGAGAGAGAGGTAAGGAATATGTTTCCTCTCCTGCATTCAGAGAGAAAAAGAATGATAGTTCTGAAAGTTCTCTCAGAGAAGTAAGGAAACCCTTAGTCCATAGAGTCTCCCTTCTCATTGGCCCAAATTAGACCATGTAACCATAACTACATCCATTGCTGTGGTGAGTGGATGATATATCGATTAGTGTAAGCCTGAGGCAGAGGTGTCCCCACTCCTAGAGCCAAGAGTGGGGACATTTCCCTCACCACACATGTAAGCCGTATGGAAGAGGTGAACACTGAGATATAATCCCAGATGATGACAAATAAAAGAAAGATGTTGGAATGGGAAATACCATGACTGCTTCTTCTCAGCTATAGTCTAGGCCCCTCCAGGGCAAGAATCTAGTCCAGTAGTTCTTCCAAAATGCCTTCAGTAATCATTAATTTCTGTTTCCACTGGTCTTAAAGTGACATTGACTAGCAAGTATCTGTCACTTTGTTTTCCTCTTTAGTTCAAATTGCCTCTCATCTGTGAGGGCTATGAAAAGTGGACAGGAGCGATCTATGAAAGTGTCAGTTAGAACCCAAGTTTGTGAATTCCCTTTGGTGAATAAAGCATCATCCGTATTTCCTAAGTTAGTGACAGTCTAGGAGTTGCTGTCTTCAGTGGAGTTAATGTTCCCAGCATATCTCATCATGATGCCAGCTGTGTGCCCTCACTAGAAAACAGAAGTGAATAGGCTCCAGCAGCCCCTGCCCTGGGTAAGCTTATACTTTGATGAGGAAGAGAGTCATTTACCAAATAAACACATGTCATTACTTATATGCTAGTTACAAGTGCTCTGAGTGCCAGGAAGGAAAAGCGTGGTCACTAGAAACACCTTATGCCTCAGTCCTTCCATGTGAATATCGTACTTCACTTCCTTGGCCCAGCCGCCCCCAACACATATCTATCTTGGGCATCATTTCTGAAGCTGCATGGCCAAGGCCATAAATCTGTACCCTTGTTTAGCGTGGCATGTCCTCTCCCTCTAATCCAATCTTCCCTCTGTGTGTTCTCGGTGCTCGCTCATTCGGTTTGACAGCTATTTAATAAACCGATCTGCTTGCCTTTGACATGAGGCAGAAGTGGTGGGTGTTGAAGAGCTGCGAGGCCCTCGTGGACAAGGAAGCCCTTTCCCACTCAACACTCTTCCAGCTCAGTACAGATAAATTGTGGAGAACTGGAAATTAACCCAAGCTATCTTCTTTTCTTAAGAAAAAAAAAATCACTGGAGACCCAAGAAGCAGAGCAAGTACCATAAGTGAAAGAGATGGCAGAAGAAATCACATTTCCTGGCTCCCAGGGCAGGGGTGAACCCAGATCAGGAGCCTGGGAGCCTTCCTTCAATCTAGCTTTTATCACTTCAAAGCAGAAAGTCTTAAAGGAATGCCCTTTATGATGGATTCTGTCTTCAAAAACATGAAAGAAAGGGCATATTTTCTTAAGCCCAGTTGCTGGAAGCCAAGCAATTTCTCCGAGGTGCTTGGGTTGCAAATCTCCGTAATCAGAATGCAGTTTAGTGTGGCAGTAAAAGCACTGGTTCCACAGTCAGCAAACCATGCCGGGATTCTGGCTGCCTCTCACAAGCTTTATGACTTTGGGTCATTTTTCTCAGCTCTCTGACCCCTCAGTTTCCTTCTTTATAAAATGGGCGTGCCATTCACCTCACAGGGTAGTCATTAGGATTAGATGAGAAGGCATACGGGAACACTCATGGTACATAATAGTTGCTCAAAGAATGGTAGCTAATTTTATTGTTTACTGATAGTACTGAAAAAAAAAGCAAATCTGCTACCCATTCCATCTCCAAGTAACTATGTATTCCTGTTTGTTATTGGTGTATCATATAGAATATGTTTACCTGCATTGCACTTGCATTGGTGGAGCCCACGATCTATTTCCTCTATGTTTTCAACCTTGATCTTAGGGTACAATATCATTTCTCACATTCTAATATCTCTTTAAACAATAAATGGAAGATGTACAAGCCAGGTCTGGGTTATTTTTGAACAGGAAGTTTAGACCATTGGCTTAAGAGTATGCAATCTCCCCCAAGAGTGGATGTGTCTCTCTGGCTGGGCCAGTCAGAGCAGATGTGGTTTCAAGACTAAATCTAGGTGGGTTCAACAGCTAAAACTGAGAAGAGCCAAGGGGTTTGAGTCCAAGCTGTTCTTCATGGACCAACAGTGGTTCAAGATAGAAAGTGAAGTTTGGGTGGCAAAATCCAGGAGCAATAGTTATGCCAACTACCAAGTATGACAATTCCAATTACGTGTTCAGGAATTGGGAAAATGATACTGGGTGGTTCCAGGAGCCCAGAGAGTCTGCAGCAAGCTGGACTAGGTTCAGGGCTCCAATTATTATCTGTTCCTTATACACTCTAATTCTAACAGGTAGGCCATGGTTGCTTTGGAGGTTCCTGGACATCAATGTCAACTCCGTAAGTCAAGACCTTATGTTATCCGACAATTTCTGAAATATCTATAGATTATTCTTTCCTCATTGCATGGTTATCTGAATAAGTAGCCAAAAGGAAGGACTGGAAAAACTGAGTGACTGGGAGAATTAATACCGAGTGACTGGGAAAATTGCTGCTGAAGATGAATGCTGTGGCTTTGCAGAATTGTTCTTTCAAGGGACTTGGCCCTATATTTCAGTCAATTGTTTCCATGTCTTAGAACAGTCAGGAATCTTGAATTTTCACTGGGGCTGCTGTCCACAGGCATCTGACCATTCATCCTTGACTTCTTTTTGTTGCACATATTAAGTAATGCTTTTGTTTGTTGTCCAACTCTGTCAGCCCTAGGAGCACAATATTCTGTCAACCACCTCCATCTCTCCGTTGGTCTGTCCTCAAGGCCACCACTCTGCTTTTGCTGCTTATTGCAATAGCTGTGCCCAGCTTACTTCTGATGGTTAAGAGCTGCCACCTGCCCTCTATGATTCTGGGACCTGGCCATCCCCGTTGCTCTCAGGAACTCAGTTTCATATTCACATCTCCTGTTGGAAGCCCTGGTCCATGAAGACAGTCACCATTGAGCTGCATGACAATTCTAGCACGTTCTCTGGGCCCTCCTCCCAAACTTGGTCAGTTGGTAAGGTTCCTGGCCTTATGAAATATACCTGTTCCAGCATACCCAATTCTCCCAGGCTTTTGATTCTTTCCTCCCTATCTGTCACGACAGTTCTGCAGGTGCTCCTTCACTTAATGGAGGCCATCACTTTTCTCAAGCTTGCAATAGCCATTCTAGCAATCCATTAGCCCTGACTTCAGGATCCTTGTCCAGGTGTTAAATCCTAGATACTGGATTCCCATACCAATGGTATATTCCCATACCAATATACTCTTCCGTATCCAACTTTATTTCCTCCTCTTTTGATCCTGCACATGCAGGGCCCATGCACACTTCCCAGGACCCACCAGTACATACTAGCTAGATCCAAGCTTTGACACTTGTTATTGGTCTTATTGCCAGTAAGGGGGATGGTGTGAGAGGCAGTGGGATCCTGAGTGAGGACAAACATTGTTTTGTAATTATTTTACTTGTGCTTTTTGCATGATCTTCAAGCAAGGGGAGGGGTGCTATTTTCTAACAAGTAACAGTGAGCCACTTACACCAAGTGGGTTCAAGGTTATTTAGGCACTCAAGATTTTCATAGCAGATATTTCACACCCAATTATCAGGGTCTCTTTCCTTCTGAACCAGAGTTCTGGCCTTTGGGAGGGAGACTTGCTAGGCTGAGAAGTCAAACTTCTCTTAAACCCACTTCTTACGAACTGGTGGTTAATCATCCTGAGCTGGTTATAATTTTCAAAGAATCCATGCATGCAGCAACAGCCACTGGGTGCCACAGTCTTTGTAGTTACAACTTTTCTCATTCCACTCAAGTTCACCAACTAATGAGTCCCCATCCACTGATGTCCTAACCACATTCACCACCAGTACAAGTTGTAATCATCACACCACGCAGCCTGCTAAGGACCGTTCATGCTCCACATCCCACTAAAAACAGGATCTCATTGACAGCCCTGGCTGTTTATCCAGCTTTAAAATCCCATTTTAAATTCCATGTTCTAGGACCAGTTGTAGTTCCATCTTCTAGAAACAAATGCTGAAGTGAAAAATTATGTGCAGAAAGTTTACTGGTATATACTCTCAACAATAAACCTGTAAATGAAGAAGGCTGGATTGGAAAGAGGGAGAAGCTAATCCACAATGACGCTGCAGCTGAGGCTTTAGCTAATTCTATGAGGAGCTTTGAAGAAGGAATGGCTCTTCATAGTGTCTTAAAGTGAGGCAAGCAGGGCAGGTCTTGGAATCTCTGCACTGGACAGTTATTTGTTACAGCCCAGCCCTTGCGAGGGAAATATCTGGGCAAGGCAGTTCCCTGTGGCCAAGGGCAATGCTCAGTCGGAAATGCAGGTGTGGGTTATCCTAGCAGCTAGGGAATGGGCATGTCAGCCTTGAAGAGGGCAGCCGAGCAGAGCACCACAGTATCCACTTCATCATGTAACCAATATCTCACTTAAGATATAACACATTTCTGTCACCCTAGAAAATTTCTCAGACCATTTGTCATCAACCTCCAGCCACCCAACCTCCCACCTCCCTACCACCAAGAGAAAACCACTGTTCTGATTCTATCACCATAGGTGAGTTTTGCAAGTTCTTCAACTTTATATAAATGAAATCACAGAAAGTAATCTTTTGTATTTGGGATATATCTTTTTTAGATTTAATCAGACTTCTGTGAATGTCAGTTTTTGAAATTGTTAGTCATATTCCATTATATGATTGCACCACAAATTGTTTATCTGTTTACCTGTTGATTGATATGTTGGTTATTTTCAGTTTCTTGCTAGTAAGAATAAAACTGTCATAAACCTTCTTGAACAAATCTTTGTATGAACAAATGTCTTCATTTCTTTCAGATAAATATCTAGGAATGAATTGGTGGCTCATAGAGAACATGTGTTCTCATTTTTGTTGTTGTTTTATTTCAAGTCACTTTAAACAAAGTGACTTTTTAAAAAAAATATTGAATGTGGCCGGGCACGGTGGCTCATGCCTGTAATCCCAGCACTTTGGGATGCCCAAGTGGGCGGATCACGAGGTCAGGAGATCAAGACCATCCTGGCTAACACGATGAAACCCCATCTCTACCAAAAATACCAAAAAATTAGCCAGGCGCGGTGGTGGGCGCCTGTAGTCCCAGCTACTCAGGAGGCTGAGGCAGGAGAATGGTGTGAACCCAGGAGATGGAGCTTGCAGTGAGCCGAGATCATGCCACTGCACTCCACCTCAGTCCAGACAGAGCGAGACTGTCTCAAAAAAAAAAAAAAAAAAAAAAAAAAATTGAATGCATTACATACACTCTATATAATACACCAATAAACCATTTTATTGAGGTATAGTTGACATGCAAAAAATGGCTCATATTTAAAATGAGCATTTTCGTCATCCTCTCCAAGTTCCCTGTATTCTTTGTAATCACTCCCTTCTATATCCCCATCCCCATCCCCCAAGCAACCACTGATCTGTTTTCCCTTACTATAGTTTGTATTTTCTAGAGTCTTAAATAAATGGAATCATATAATATGTACTCTTTTGGGAGGATGTTTTTCTTTTTCACTCAACATAATTGTTCCGAGATTCATCGATGTTGTTGTATGTATCAATAGTTCATTCCTTGGGAATGTGGTGTTTTTTGTTTGTTTGTTTTTTGACGGAGTTTTGCTCTTTTGCCCAGGCTGCAGTGCAGTGGCGTGATCTGGGCTCACTGTGATCTCCACCTCCCAGGTTCAAGCAATTCTCCTGCTTCAGCCTCCCAAGTAGCTGGGATTATAGGCACCCACCACCACGCTCAGCTAATTTTTGTATTTTTAGTAGAGACAGGGTTTTGCCTGTCTGGGCAGGCTGGTCTCGAACTCCTGACCTCAGGGGATCCACCCATCTCAGCCTCCCAGGGAATGTGTATTCTTAACAGTTAAAGAACTGATCAACAGTCATCCAAAGTAATTGTCCCCTTTTGCACTCCCACCAGCAATATATGAGAGCTCAATTTTTCTACATCCAGTTGACACACTTTTGGTATTGTCAGTCTTTGTAATTACAGCCATCTTAGTGATTGTAAAGTGATAACACACTGTAGTTTCTCATTTGTATTTTCCTGATGAGTAATGAATAGTTTGCATGTGTTCCTAGACCATTTGTGTGTTTGGAAAATGTCTACTCAAGTCTTTAGCTTTTTTATTGTATTGTTTGTCTTTTTATTATGATTTGTAGGTAGTTCTTAATACACAAGCATACCTCAGAGATAGTGGGTTTAGTTCCAGATCACCACAATAATGCAAATATCATAATAAAGCAAGTCACACATATTTCTTGGTTTTCCAGTGCATATAAAAGTTATGTTTACATTGCAGTCTACTGGCCAGGCACGGTGGCTCAAGCCTGTAATCCCAGCACTTTGGGAGGCTGAGACGGGCGGATCACAAGGTCAGGAGATCGAGACCATCCTGGCGAACACAGTGAAACCCCGTCTCTACTAAAAAATACAAAAACTAGCCGGGCGAGGTGGCGGGCGCCTGTAGTCCCAGCTACTGGGGAGGCTGAGGCAGGAGAATGGCGTAAACCCGGGAGGCGGAGCTTGTAGTGAGCTGAGATCTGGCCACTGCACTCCAGTCCCGGGGACAGAGCGAGACTCCACCTCAAAAAAAATAAAAATAAAAAAAATAAATAAATAAACACTGCAGTCTACTAAGTGTGCAACAGCATTCTCTAACAAAACAATTTACATACCTTAATTTAAAAATACTTTATTGGTAAGAAATGCTAACAATTATCTGAGGCTTCAGTTAGTTGTAATCTCTTTTATTTTTGCTTTTATTATTTTAAATTGACATGAAACAATCGTACAATTTATAGGGTATAGTGTAATATTTTAGTACATATATACAATGTATTATGATCAACCAGAGTAATTAGTTTACCAACCACCTCAAACATTTGAGTCATAATCTTTCTGTTGGTGGAGGGTCTTGCCTCAATATTGATAGCTACTGACTGATCAAGTGATGTGGCAACTTCTAAAAATAAGACAGTAAAGTTTGCTGCATTGATTGACTGATTTCCCATTCATGAACAATTTCTCTGTAACATGAGATGCTGTTTGGTAGCACTTCACCCACAGTAGAACTTCCATCTAAACTGCAGTTAATCCTTTCGAAGTCTACCACTGCCTTACCAACTTAGTTTTGCATTTTAAATTCTTTGTTGTCATTTTAACAGTGTTCACAGAATCTTCATCAGGAGTGGATTCCACATCAAGAAACTACTTTCTTTGCTCATCCATAAGAAGCAACTCTCCTCATCTGTTCAAGTTTTATCCTGAGACTGCAGCAATTCAGTCACATCTTCAGGCGCCATTTCTTGCTCTAGTTCTCTTGCTAGTTCCACCACATCTGCAGTTCCTTCCTCCACTTAAGTCTTGATCCCCTCAAAATCATCCATGAGGGCTGGAATCAACTTCTTCTAAACTCCTGTTAATATTTGTGATGGTTAATATTAGGTGTCAACTTGATTGGATTGAAGGATGCCTAGATAGCTGGTAAGGTATTGTTTCCGGGTATGTCTATCAGGGTGTTGACAGAGGAGACTGACATTTGAGTCAGTGGACTGTGAATGGAAGACCCATCCTCAATGTGAGTGGGCCCCATCCAATCAGCTGCCATTGCAGCTAGAACAAAACAGGCAGAAGAAGGTGGGATGAGCTGGCTTGTTGAGTTCTGGCTTTCATCTTTCTCCCATGCCGGATGCCTCCTCCCGTTACTCCTATCTTTGGACATCAGACTCCAGGTTTTTTGGCCTTTGGACTCTTGGATTTAAACTAGTGGTTTGCTGGGGGCTCTCAAACCTTCAGCCACAGACTGAAGGCTGCACTGTTGACTTCCCTGCTTTTGAGACTTTTGGACTCAGACTGAGACACTATTGGCTTCTCTCTTCCCCAGCTTGCGGATGACCTATCGTGGGATTTCAGCTTGTGATCGTGCGACCCAACTCTCCTTAATAAGCTCCTATATATATATATATACACACACACACACACACACATATATCCTATCAGTTCTATCCCTCTGGAGAACTCTAATACAATGTTGATATTTTGACTTCTTCCCCATGAATCACAAATATTCATGAATCACAAATATTCTTAATGGTATCTAGAATGGTCGATCTTTTCCAGAAGGTTTTCAATTTACTTTGCCAGATCCATCAGAAGAAATCATTCTCTATGGCAACTAGAGCCTTACAAAATGTATTTCTTAAATAATAAAACTTGAAAGTCAAAATATCTCCTTGGTCCATGGGTTCATTAGCTGCAGATGGATGTTGTGTTAGCAGGCGTGAAAACAACCTTAAAGTCCTTGTACATCATCATCAGAACTCTTGGGTGGCCAAGTACACTGTCAATGAGCAGTAAGATTTTGAAAGGAATCTTTTTTTCTGAACCATGGATCTCAACAGTGGGCCTAAAATTCAATTATCTATGAACAAATGTGCTATGAACAGATGTGCTGCCATCCAGACTTTGCTATGCCATTTCTGGAGCCCGGGCACAACAGATTTAGCATCATTCTTAAGGGCTCTAGGATTTTCAGCGTGATAAACGAGCATTGGCTTGAACTTAAAATCAACAGCTGCATTAGCTTCTAACAAGAGAGTCAGCCTGTCCTTTGCAGTTTTGAAGCCAGGCATTGACTTATCTTCTCTAGCTGTGAAAGTCCTAGCTGGCATCTTCTTCTAATATAAAGCTGCTTTGTCTATATCAAGAACCTGTTGTTTAGTGTATTTACCTTCATCAATGATCTTAGCTAGATCTTCTGGATAACTTGTTACAAATTCTACATTAGTACTTGCTACTTCACCTTGCACTTTTATGTTACAGAGATGGCTTCTTTCCTTAAACCTCATAAACCGATCAACTTCTGTTAGCTTCCAACTTCTGCAGGTTCCTCACCTCTCTCAGCCTTCATAGAAGTGATGAGAGTTAGGGCCTTGCTCTGGGTCAGGCTTTGGCTAAACGGAATGTTGTGGCTGGTTTGATCTGCTATCCAAATCACTCAAACGTTCTCTATGTCAACGATAAGGCTGTTTCACTTCCTTTTCATGTGATCACTAGAGTAGCCCTTTTAATTTACTTCAATAGCTTTTCCTTTGTATTCAGAACTTGGCTAACTGTTTGGCACAAGAGGTCTATACTTTTCAGCCTATCTTGGCTTTTGAGATGCCTTCCTCCCTAAGTTTAACCATTTCTAGCTTTTGATTGAAAGTGAGAGATGTGCAATTCTTGACTTGAACACTTAGAGGCCATTGTAGAGTTATTAACTGACCTAATTTCAAAATTTTGTGTCTCAGGGAATAGAGAGGCCAGAAGAGAGAGGGGGGAGAGAGAGAGAGAGAAAGAGAGAGAGAGAGATGGGGAAACATTTGGTTGGGGGAGAAGTCAGAACATACACAACATTTATCAATTAAGTTTGCCATCTTATTTGGGCACAGTTTGTGGCATCCCAAAGCAATTAGAATGGTAACACCAAACATCATTGATCACATAGCACCAGACAGGTATAATAACAATGAAGAAGTGTGAGATACTGCAGGAATTACCAAAATATGACAGAGACACAAAATGAGCGCATACTGTTGGAAGCATGGTGCCAATAGACTTGCTCGATTCAGGGTTGCCACCAACTTTCAATATGTAAAAATCACAATATCTATGAAATGCAATAGAGCAAAGTGCACTGAAACAAGGTATGCCTGTATTCTGGATGCAAGTCCTTTATTATGCATACACATTGGGATATTCCTCTCAGTCTTTAGCTTTCATTTCATGTTTTCAATGGTGTCTTTTAATGAGCAAAATCTTTTAATTTTGATGAAGTCCAATTTATTATTTTTATTCTTTTATGGTTAGTGTTTTAGTGTCCTGTCTGTGGAATCTCTGCTCATCCCCAGGTCGTGCAAGTATTCTTTATTTTCTTCCAGAAGTTTTATTGAATTAGCTTTTAAGTCAAGTCACTCTTAATGCCACATACGGCTATTCAAACATAAGAAATCTTTGGTAAAAGTGACCAAGCAGTGGAGTACAGAAAATGCGAAGGAGGTGGCATTGGGAAGGGGCCTTGAGGACCACAATAGCAATGTGGTACCCAGCCCAGACAATCAAAGTCTCCCAAGTGCCAGGGAAACATCCTCCTCTCCAGCTGTAAACTTGAAGCTTCTCTTCTCCATTAGAGCCAGGAAGGCCAGCTTTGCCTTTTAAAAAGGGGACCTGTAAATGGAATTCACACAGTGCCATGACCCTTGATGTGCAGTGTGGCAGGCTGTGGCCCGATTCGCTTCCACAAGCACAACGCACATTCACAGCTGAGAGCTTTCCTCTCCTGCCCTTTCACACCTGCCGCTTCCAGCAACGCCTCAGCCTCCTCTTCCTGACAATGTTTTCATTTGTTGGGCTGAGCCTCTACAAGGGCTCCAGCTCATTTTTGGCTTCTGAACACACTTCTTCGGTCTTGTTTTCAAGGAGGTCAGCTTTAATTCTCTGTGACTCTGGCTTCACTCATTCTCACTTTTCAAGACTGAATCCAGGAGGCTGGCTCTACTTACTCTGTAGCTCCGTGTCCTGTGGCCTCCAACCCCCTGAAGCTCCTCACTTGACTTTTATATCTAGATCCCTTTCAGGGTAAGATGAGGAAAGCCTGTATCCTGGAAATTGCCAGCCCCGTCTAAACTCTCTTCACAAAAAATAGGCCCAGCCCTCAGTCCTTTCCTGCCTGGGCCATGATTTGTACCTGTGATTCCTGAGTCACAGATGATCGGGTCCATGAAAGTCATGTGACCAAAGATCACATGATCTGGGAGCACCAATAAGAAGCTAGACAGCAATCATCCATTGGCCCAATGAAAAGGTAAGGTCCTCATATGATCAAATTCTTTCCCTTGAGAATTTGAACTAAAATACCTGGAAAGAATTTGCCAAAATGCAGTTGGAGGGGAGGCAACATATAGCAAGAAACAGGTTAGGTGGCTGGAAAGTGCCACGTGTAAGTCTAAGCAACAGAGGAGCAGAGACACTGAGCAAACAGAGGAAACTGCAAGGTAGAAAGAACAGAGCACGGAGCAGATAGAATCAGAGGTATGAAGAGAAGATGCTGGTCTTACGTATGCCTCCGACCCCAGATCCCACAAGCAGCCTCCTGCCCTGTTGTGTTCCTACTATCAGCCTTCACAGCTATTAGGTATCTTGTGAGGATCTCTGTTTTCATCACCAAACAAGTCTGACAGAAACAGGAAGAGAAGAGGGGTGAGGCAGTGAAGAAAAACAAAATGAATCTAACTAAAGTGAAGATGGTGGTTACTGATCACTCCCCAGCATAAACATTTGGGGACATGTTTAACATGACCTCACTCCATTTCCAGCAACACCCTTCCATTCCAACTTGCCTGTGAAGGTCAGTGAGGAGATGCCCGCTAGACCTGTGAGGAAGGTAAATGCATTTTCGATGAGCTGGAAAATCTGTGTCATTGATGAGTGGCTCCTGCCTTACCCGTTTTTTGGATATTTTAAAACCAAATCTTTTAAGTGCTTACTTCAAGGAGTGGAGTCTGGTTGGGCAATAAGAATTCAGAGGAACTGAATTGTGGCTTTTGAAAATGGCTGTCCGGCTGCGATTATTGGACACTCTGTAGCATCTTTGCAAAATTCTACAGTGTCAATCCTGAGAGTAAAGTGCTTTTTGTAAAAACCACGTATTAAGGGAGTGACATTCTGATAAAGGCAGTGGTCACTTTATGCCCCCAGAGCAACACCCACAGGAGGTGGGTATTTTCTGGATTGTGCTAAAGGAACACAGATCACAGCTACATGGTTTGGATGTAGTCAGCATTCTCACTCAGTTATGTGCACAAGCCAACCACAGGGATGAAGTCAGTGAAGTTTATCACACACACACACACACACACATACACACACACACACACCCTCTCCTTGAAAATAGAGGACAGATCAGAAAGGCTCAGCAACAACTAGTTCATGGGAATTAGTTATTCAGCAAAAAGCTTACCACTCACTATGGCTACCTCAGCTGACAGTAAGAAAAATCACAGCAGCAATGAGCAAGGAATATTCTATCCCGTCTAGGATACTTTATTTCCTTAGTATAGGAGGAAATGAGGAGAAAGGCTTCAAGGTTAAAGTAAAGGATGGCGTTTGAAAGCACAGGTAGATAACTGAGACTCACAGAATCTTCTTCCTGGGCGTGAGAGGTATCCCATACTCAAAGAAAGTTTGAGCTGGAAGAAACTTAAGCAAACCTAGTCCAAGTCCCTTGTTTAACAGGTAAGGAAGATGAGACACAGAGACCTTTGTGCAAAAGTAATCATTGGTTCTAAGTTTTGGAGCAGAGATTATAGATCATGGCATTCTATACAGCACTGAACACATCAAGACAACTACTGTGATAAAAATCACAAAACATAGGTAAAGAGCACAGAGGCCCAAGTCAAGATTGAATGCTAGCCAGTGGCTCCCAGCTGAACATAATTAAAATGTTTATTTATTGTGCTTCTGTTTGAAAGTCGATATCCCAAACTAGTTTTTGTGTGTTCAAAGTGTGTGGAACAGTCAGCAACATTTGTATCATGGGAAATGTCTCAGCAATGTAGAATCTTGGACCCCAGCCTTGACCTACTGTCTCACAGGCAGGTCCCCAGGTGATGTGTGCACAGGAGAATTTGAGCATCCCTGTGTATCCAGTTTTTAGAGCTGCTCTAACAAATTACCACAAACTTCAGTGGCTTAAAACAACAGAAATTTATTCCTTTAGTCTGAAATCAGGGTGTCAGCTTTGTCACACTCACTCTGAAGGCTCTAGGGTAAGGATCCCCAACCCCCAAGCCACAGACTGGTCTGTGGCCTGTTAGAAACCGGGCCACACAGTAGGACTTGAGCAGCAGGTGAGGGAGCATTACTGCCCAAGGTCCGCTTCTTGTCAGATCAGCAGGGGCATTAGATTCTCACAGGAGCACCAACCCTATTGTGAACTGCACATGCAAAGGATCTAGGCTACGTGCTCCTTATGAGAATCTAATGCCTGATGATCTGTCACTGTCTCCCATCCCCCACAGAGATGAGACTGTCTAGTTGCAGGAAAACAAGCTCAGGACTCCCACTGATTCTACATTACGGTGAGTTGTGTAATTGTATAATTATTTCATTATATATCACAATTTAATAGTAGAAATAAAGTTCACAATAAATGTAATGCATTTGAATCATCCCAAAACCATCCTCCCACAACTCCCAGGTCTGTGGAAAAATTATCTTCCCTGAAAGCAGTCAATGGTGCCAAAATGTTTGGGGACCACTGCTCTAAGCAACTAGTCCTCCTTACCTCTTCCAGCTTCTGGTGGCTCCAGCAGTTCCTCAGTTTGGGCTGCATTTTTCCAATCTCTGTATCCATTCTCACTTGGCCTTCTCTGTGTCTCAAATCTCCCTCTGCCTTTCTTTTATATGGACTCTTGTCATTGGATTTAAGGCCTGCCTGGATTATCCAGGATGATCTTCTTTTGAGATCCTTAATCACATCTGCAAAGACCCTTTTTGCAAATTAGGGGACATGCATAGGTTCTAGGTGGACATATGTTTTGGGGAGCCACCATTGAATTCACTATGGCATTATACGGGTCAGTGAGGTACAGAGTCTCTAAGATTCAAGGGCCTGTCACAGGGAAAGAGAAAGGGCTAGATGTCACATTGTGGGAGATGAAGTTCTGCTCTTAAGCTTGCCCTACTTGTTTTCACTCATTCAGCAAAGTCTTCATGGGCTTTAATTGTGGGAGAAAAAGAGTGGTGACGGAAAAGGCCAGAGAAATTCTTTTGCAGAAGCCTCCCTGGGTCCTCACTGGCAGAAGAGCACAGAAGACAGTAAATTAATTCAGCTTATCCTGAAAAGCACTGTTCTCTGGCCACGAGATTAAAACCACACAAGCATTAGAAGTTGGTCTAAAACATATCTCTTTTCTGTCAGCAAAACATTCTCCTCTTGCCCTCTCTATCTAGGGTCCCCCTCTTCCTTCCAGCCCTTGCCTCCCCACTGCTGGGTGCTCAGCCACTCCTAGCTGGGGTCAGCTTCAGCCTGGGAGCATATCCTGCAGAAGAGCCTCCTCTGGCTTCCTCCCCATCCCCACATCTAAGGGCCTGGCCTGTCAGGCTGTCTGGACGCAGGTCTCTGTGCTAATTAGGAGCATTATCACTTTGCCAAGAACACAGACCTAGGAAAAAGCCTCTGTGAAATGTCCTGGACATCAGCGATCCCGACTGCAGGTGGCTGAACTCTGGCATCTGCCTGACAGCATGCCGCCTTGGTGCTAGCAAGACCTGAAAGCTATGGAGTTGTCCCAGTGCTGGGGAAAGGACCGCATCTCCCTTCAGAATTGCATGAACCAGTCAAAGGATGATAAAACCCATATAACATAGGTATACATATTTTTAATTTTGGTAACATATACATAAAATAAAATTCACCATCTTAACTATTTTTTCTCTTTCTTTCTTTCTTTCTTTCTTTTTCTTCTTTCTTTCTCTTTCTTTCTTTCTTTCTTTCTTTCTTTCTTTCTTCTTTCTTTCTTTCTTTCTCTTTCTTTTCTTTTCTTTCTTTTCTTTTCTTTTCTTTTCTTTTTTGAGATGGAGTTTCATTCTTCTTGCCCAGGCTGGAGTGCAGTGGTGCAATCTCGGCTCACTGCAACAATCATCTCCCAGGTGCAAGTGATTCTCCTGCCTCAGCCTCCCAAGTAGCTGGGATATAGGCTCCTGCCACCACGCCCAGCTGATTTTTTTGTATTTTTAGTAGAGGTGGGGTTTCGCCATGTTGGCCAGGCTGGCCTCAAACTCCTGACCTCAGGTGATCCGCTTGCCTCTGCTTCCCAAAGTCCTGGGATTGCAGGCATGAGCCACTGTGCCCAGCCCCATCTTAACCATTTTTAAGTGTGCAGTGGCATGAAGTATATACCTACATTCTGTTGTGCAACCACCACCAGCATCCATTGCCAGAACGTTGTCACCTTCCCTAATGGACACGCCATACCTACTAAACATAACTTCCCATTCCCTTCTCCCCCCAGCCCCTGGCAACCACCGTTCAATGTTCCATCTCTATGGGTTTGACTAAGTAACTCATGTAAGTGCAATCATGTAGTATTTGTCTCTTTTGTGTCTGGCTTGTTTTACTTAGCATGATGTCCTCGAGGTTTACGTTCTAGCATGTGTCAGAATTACTCTCTATTTTTAAGGCTGAATAATACTCAGTTATATGTATGGGCCATATTTTGTTTATCCATTCATCCATTGATGGACACTTAGATTGCTTAGGGCAAGGATTCTGTAAAATAAATATTCACTTTAAATTCTGAAGTCCCTTTAGCAGGAGGAAGGAAAAGTCTTAAAAGGCCTAAAACTGAGCATTGAACAAAAATAAGCCCATCTTTGACATCCACTGAGAACAACTTGCCAAATTTGGAAAAGGAAAAAAGAAATCACCTTCCTTTTTAACTCTTGCAGAAAACCCCTGGCTTTTCTAGAATGAAAGGAAATCTGGGCACTCTGGGAAACTCAGTAGTTTGGTTGGCTGAGTTATGCCATTTGTCCAAAGAGTTAAATGATTCTCAGAGTTAAAAGGCAATAAACTGCATTTGCCATTCAAATGAGACTGGATTATTTGGATGGAGTTTTGAGAATTTTGAAGTGTGCCTCAAAGTCTTGGTACAGTTCTGTAGAGATGACGGGGCAGGGTAGGGCAGGGGTTTTCTTGAGTTACTGATTCCCTGAAGTTGGGTCCTCCGCGAAGGGACCTCTGATGCCTGGTCGTCCCAGGCACATAATTTTGCAAACACTGATTTGAGTATGAAGTGGAAAGTATACTGCCCCTACTATTGGATACCTTGAAAGTGGCTCTAAAATTATTTTCTTAATAAAGTCTTATTTACTTCATTATTTTTCTTGCTTTTGTTAAAACTATCAATATGTTTTGAAAATATTGGGTTACTGAAATTCTCGTTGATTAGATAATGGGTGAAAGGGATGCTGTTGTGCAAAGAGAACAAGAGATGTCTTTCATTTAAGGAAAAAGAAAATTATACATTGTATTTATTTTTCCAATAGATACTTTCTATTGCTCAATTTTATTATTAAAAAAAATATGTGAAAAGGAAGGCTCATAAATGCTAGGACAAACAGTAACTCAAGTAATGGGGATTCCCCAGGGGGCGATTGGCTGCATTCCATCTTGGTGAGAGAGAGACCTGTGGGATAATGTACCATAAGCAAGGGAGGCGTGACTTCCGAGTGGCCAGTGTGAGTGGTCAGGAGGGTTTTGAGTCTCAGACTGATGGGCCCTGGGAATACTAAACCAGTGCCTTAGCATGCCCATGAGCCTAACTACCCACAAAGCTGGGAAATACAGCCTCCCCACCCCGTCGATCATGCTGTGCTAAATGCACAACCAGACAAACTTAGGCAGTGTAGTTTGCAGGATCCAGAACCTTCTAGGATTTAGATTCCTACAGCTCCATGTAACCTCCCTTCTTCTATTTCCTCACCTATAAAATAGATATACATATGCTTACCACCCACCCTGGTAAATGAACCCAGATTTGCCAAGGGCTTGGCACTTTCTACAAACACCAAAGTACCTAATGACTCCGCCAGCTCTGCACTGAAAAGAAAAATCATTGATGTTATGAAATGATTCCTGAGGCACTTTTAGTGGCAGTCTGTCTGCAAAGATCAAAGGGCACATGGGGCCTCCAAACAACATTATGACCATTTCAGCTGGGCCCCAATTGTCTCTGTTAAAGTGAGCTGCCTGGGACCCAGTAGTATCCAGTGGCTAACAGCACTGACGCCAGGAGCTGAGGCTGTTAGCACCTATTTTCCGCCTTCAAAATAAACCAGAAAACTCACGTTCCAGCATGGAATTTTACATAGAGGGTGAATAGTTGGTGGTCTTGCTGGTGGTCGCCTTGAGTTATCAAGTTCCAAAATAAAGGAAGCAGGACAGGAAGGTAAATATTAATCTTGGGAACCTAATCTGAGGACCGCTGATTCTTTCTTCCAAGGGGAATGGAAAGGCATTTCTACCTATGTCTGTCTCCCCAGGGTTCAGGTTTCTCAAGAAAAATAAAAACCAGAAAGAAGAGTGTCCAAGCTTCAGCAATGGAGGAATGGAACTGCTGTCCTGCAATTGTATCTATACCGTGGGCTCACTGGCTACCAGTGTTTTTCTCTCTGTGACGGTAGAGAGGCTTAAATAAGGTCCTATCATTTGTATTTATAATTTGTACTTTGCTTATGTATTCCTTTCATAATAATGGCCCCAGTCCATTTTCACATCATTGCTACTTGCGAGAAATAATAATGATAATAATGACATTTATGGCTACCACTTATAGCCCTATTCCTGTCACCTTCCTACAGGCAGTACAAGCATCATCTTGCCAAAGTACATGAGCTAGACTCAGACTACCTGCTCCACACTGTGGAATCTGAACCACCTTAGCAAGATTATCATGTGAGTCAACATTGGAAAAAACATGCCAGCGTGTTTAACAGCATTGATAATAGTCTGAGTGTTAACTCTTGGAAAACTTCAATCCACAAAGGGAGTGGCCTTTTGGATGGCATATTACAAAAGAACTCCACACTAGAGTAGCCAATCTGACACTGCTGCCAGCCTCTGTCACCCACCGCCAACACACACACCATTGTATTCTCACCAAATCTCATGCTTTACTCTCAAATTTCCCCTAGCAGGCTACATTCTGTATCTGCTCTTAGGGGTGATGACCAAAACAAAACTAATAGTTAAAAAAATGAAAGCAACATGGGCCAGGTGCAGTGGCTCATACCTGTAATCCCAACATTTTGGGAGTCCAAGGTGGGCAAATTGCTTGAGTCCAGGAGTTTGAGACCAGCCTGGGCAAATAGCAAAACCCTGTCTCTACAAAATATACAAAAATGTGCCAGGCATGGTGGTGCACGTCTGTAGTCCCAGCTACTTGGGAGGCTGAGGTGGGAGGATGGCATAAGCCCAGGAGTTTGAGGCTGCAGTGAGCTATAATTTGCACCACTGCACTCCAGCCTGGGAGACAGAGCAAGACCTTATTTCAAAAAAACAAAAAAAAAAAGGTGTCCAAAAAAAAAAAGAGTCCTAGAAATAGGACGCTGTCTCGTGTTTTCCAGTCAAGCACCTGACCCATCTCTCTGTGTTACTCTCTGCTCTTGCCCCACATAGTTGGCAGGAAGGCTCCGTCAAAGGGTCAGTCTATGGTAGATTCTATAAACCATAGCCTGATGGGTCTGAGTGACTGGGCTTTACACTGGAATTTTCTGTGGCAGCCCCTTTGCCCCTATCACCACAGCCTTCCTGCCTGGCCAGCTGCAGACAGAATATTCCCAATAGTCAAAGCCCAATAAGACTCAGTTCTCTGAGGCTCTGGGCCTGTCCTGTCTGATTGCTTTAGAGCCAACAAGGAAGAGTTACTTGGCCGGCTAGGGAGGAATTTTTACAATTAAAAAAAAAAAAAAAAAAGTTGTCAGTGACAAAGCCTTTAGAATTCTGGAGGATTCCTAAGGGTAGCTAATTGGAAAAACCATTTGCCCCCTTTAATGACTCCCTCCCTCCCCTTTCCCAGCCCCCAGCCTTATCCGAGAGCAGCCACCCTATCTGTAAATGGCGACCATGGAAAATGTACCCTGGCGACTTGGTGTGAAAGATAGGCAAGGCTCCTAAAAAATCTTCTCGGAGGCTTATCACCTTCTTCTGGCTCCACAGCGGGCTCGGGCTCTGGGGCTGGAGGAAACTGCCTGTCTGTGAGCCTAGACAGGGTCTCATCAACAACTGATAAGGCCCTCTGTGAACAAGCAGGCTCTGTGGGGCTTACTCTCCTCTCGAATGCCAGAGACATTTGCAGGAAAATCTACAGGGTCCAGCGACCTCCGAGAAGGAGGCCGGGCAAGCCTGCAGTGTCAGATGTGATGCAGGGCCGCCCTGCCCCCACCTGGAAAGGGAAGAATACCTGGAGGTCATGCCACAGGCCAGGGCACAAATGTCTGATGGCCAGCTGGACCATCCAGGTACTGACAATGCTGGTTTGCCAGATGAATTAATCCCAAAATAAACTCCAATCTACTCAGACAGAAAATAATCAAAAGCTCCTATCATCAGAATTTCTACAATGACAATGGATATTAAAATGATGCCCCGCATACTACAAGATCTTGAGGCTCCTTCTAAATCAAACCAGTTACTTCAACAAAAGGCACAGCACTGGGAAGGAAGAAATCAGATTTCATACTTCAGTTCTGCCCTCTGAATATCCATGTAGCATTAGATAAATCAGTTTACCAGGAAACTGCAAATAAAAATATTTGCCCAGTCTGGCTCTCATTATGTAAGAGATCTATAAATAAGTGGTAGAATGCTATATAAATAAAATATTCTTCTGTTAAAAAAATACAATTATTTAGACCATTTTGTGGCCAGTGCACATATACACTCTCATTCTTTGAAAATTGCTAATTCCATACTATGCAGCCATAAAATGAGTTCATGTCCTTTGTAGGGACATTGATGAAGCTGGAAACCATCATTCTGAGCAAACTATCACAAGGACAGAAAACCAAACACTGCATGTTCTCACTCATAAGTGGGAACTGAACAATGAGATCACTTGGACACAGAGTGGGGAACATCACACACCGGGGCCTGTTGTGGGGTGTGGGGAGGGGAATAGCATTAGGAGAGATACCTAATGTAAATGACAAGTTAATGGGTGCAGCACACCAACAAGGCACATGTATACATATGTAACAAACCTGCACGTTGTGCACATGTGCCCTAGAACTTAAAGTATAATAATAATAAAAATAAATAAATAAATGCAAAGAAAACTGCTAATTCCAATTTAGCATGGTGAATTCAGTGGGGAAAATGTGCACTGAGTTCCTGTGCACTGTGAGGACACACAAAAAAGATATAGCTCTCATACAAAGACCTGTGATGTCAGGCAGAGACATGTGCCATAATACAGGTTCAAACATAGGCTCATGGGGAAACCTGGCAGGAAGACTGCTGAAAAAGTCTTGTGGAAAAAGCATGGTCTGAGCAGATGTGAATGAAGGGATGGCTTTGACCAGGCATGAGCAAAACCACAGCACCGGGAAGGCCAGTGAGGCAGGCCGTGGTTGGGTTGGGCTGCGCTGAAAGATGTAGGGAAGATAATGAAGGGTGGTAGGCAGGGACCAGGCGGATGGGCTCTGAATGCCAGGCTGAAGATCTCGGATTGTATTAGGTAGCGTGGAGAGCATGAGACATAGGACAGACTGGAGGTGGGAAAACCAGCCTCAGGGAACCAGGTGGAAAGTGGCAGTGCGAGTAGACAGAGGGGATGCTCAGAAGCAGCTTGGACTGTGAGTTAAATCTCTGATAACCCAAATAGGCACCATTCTCCTTCCTTTCTAATAAATAGGAGGTTACTCTACCCAGCATGCATTTCTTTGCCTGGAAAGTTCCTCAGCCTCATTGTCTGCCTTGGGCCACTTTACTATTTCAGGTGAAGCTGATTTCCTATTCTGGTTCTACATCAAGATATCACACTGGGAGAGAGGGGGAAATGGTTAAACAATGTAAAAAGAAAAGCAGAGTAAAACAGGCAAATGATTTTTTAAAAATAAGATTTGTATTCCTACAGAAGGAAATAAGTTTACTGTACAAAATTTAGAAACCATCATTAAAGTATAAGAAATGAAAATCACATGTATCCAGAGATATCTACTGTTAATACTTTAGTGGATAGCCTTCCAGTATTTTTTCTGTGTGTATGTGTCATAATATATATTTCTGTGTGCATATAGTTAAAAAAATAGGTCAGGGACTGTTATAGTACTACTTATGTGATCACTGCCTGGTGCACGGTACATACTGAAACTTAACAAATATTTATTAAAGTAAATGATTACATGAATAACTGAAGACATTGTTTTATAAACTAATTTTTCACTTAATTAAATTGTATATTGTGGACACCTTTCCCTTTTTAAAATGGTCTTTTAATGGCTACATGATACTCCATGTCTGCATTTACCATGTTTTAATTACCCATCCATATGGTTGGGCACTTATTTTAAACAACATTGTGTTAAAAATTCTTATAGTTAAAGATGAACATTTATAATAATTTTCTTCGAAAAAAAAATAGGGGGAGATTTGCTATAGCAAAGGGTGTGCACCTTTTCAAGACTTTTGATATTTGGTGCTGGCTTTTGGTATTTTACCCTTGCTGATTTGCCCATTAAACACATGTGTCACGTTGCTTCCCATGTGCAGTAGATGTAGACTTCTTTCTCTGACATAACAGACTGACAGACGGCAGATGTTATTTTTCCCTTCATCTTTGCCCATTTGATGGGTTACAAAAAGGTGTATCATTTTAATTTTCACTTATTTGGGTACTACGATCTTGAATTTATTTTATTTCTTTTTTTTTCCTGGTCTTTAGTTATACTTTGGAGAGGGGTAGATTTGTTTGCTGTCTTATTCAGTTCAAGCTGCTATAACAAATATACCATAGACTAGGTGGTTTGAACAACAGACATTTATTTCTCGCAGTTCTGGGGACTGGGAAGTCCAAGATCAAGGTGCCAGCAGACCTGAAGTCTCGTGCGGACCATTTCCTGTCTGCAGAAATGGTGGCTATTTCCTTGTTGTGTCTTCACGTGGTAGAGGGCAGAGAGAGAAGGGCAAGCTCTTTCATGTCCCTTCTTACAAGAGCACTAATCCCACATGAGGGCTCCACCCTCAGGACCTAATTACCTCCAAAAGGCCTCATCTCCAAATGCCATTACATTGGGGATTAGGATGTCAACATACAAATTTTGGGGACACAAATATTCAGTCCATAGCATTTGCTTGTATCTTTTAATTATCTTTCTATGTTCTTATTTATTTGTAAAGAATTATGTACATTAAGAATATTAACTCTTCTTCAAAAATACCGTAAATGCTTTTTTCCCAGTTTGTCACTTTGTTTGTAGGTTGTTGTTTCTTTGCTATAGAGTTTTAAATTTTTACATTCGTGCATTGAATTCATCGACCTTTCCTTTACGATTTCTGCCTGTGACATCATGCTTTAAAAGGCCTTCCCCATCCTAAGATTCAGTGTGTGCAGGAACTTCACAGGGTATAACCATGGCAAATAAAGAGAATTGACAATACAATGCAAAAAACTTAAGACTAGATATGCAACAATTCAGATATTAAAAGTATCTCCATCATACCCACCATGGGGAACTTCTGGGAGACTGCTTTCTCTTCTGCTTTCAACCTCCAGCCACTCTTCTGGGCTGTCTCCCTCCACTCTGCCATCCTAGTCCTCTCTTTTCTATTCCAGGACCAGCTCTCTTCCTTCTAGGGATTGCCCTGGGAACCCAAGCTTCAGCTTGTGAGGCAGAGCAGTTCATTACTCTCTGCTTTACTCGGCCTTTGGGCCATGCTCTTTGGCATCTTTCTTCACTAAGGTGATCTGATAAGTCACCGCACAAGACAATGAGAGATATCCCCCCACAAATTCTTCTGCCAATTTTGAAATGAACCTTTGTTTCCCAAACGCACAGCCAGATGTATTTTCTGGTGCTTATTTGATGAGCCAACAGATGGTCCTGTGGGCACAACCGTGCCTTGGGTTTAACTTGGAAATGAACTTTTCAGAAACACATTTGGCCAACTTTGTACTTTTTCTGGTGAGGGTAGTAAGAACTAAAGAGTATTGATTTGTACATCAACACCTGTTTCCAAAGGAGGCAGAGGAAGGCTATGGAGGTGAGTCCGATATTTCTGCAAGTGGAGGAGGTGGGGAGTAGAGAGCTGATTGTATCATTTTTTGTTTGTTTGTTTGTTTTTCTGAACTGGTCTTGTCACCTCAGCAAAAGTTGACAGTTTCCTCTCAGGGGCCCTTTATGTCATCACCAACCCACCCCTGCCTCCATTAGAAAAACGTTAGCAGGACTCCAAAATGCTGTGCAGACATGACCTCACAGGCTCTCAGATATAGGGCCTCATTTTTCGTTCGATGCTTTTTTTTTCTTTCCTTTCTTGTCTTGCCACATGAGAAAGCTGCTTTTAGAATGCATGGGACAGAACTGTCTGCTACTTCTTATTAGTGTAGCTTCTAAGAGACCTGAGAAAACATGATTACAGCCCATTGTTCAAACAAAGAAAAACAGGGATCTAAAAACAATAAAAACAGTGGTTTGGACCATGTTAACTGCCTTTTAAAAAACACATGCCAATAGAGGGTGAAGAAAATCAATCAGTAGGATGGCTGCTAAAAATGTTTTAAATGAAAAATGCCTAACTATATACAGCCCATGTCTTCCTAGCTTTTTAAATTGAGCATTTTCCTGCCTTTGGTTCCATAGTTAATGCCATTCCCCAGCTATGCGTTTGCAATTAAGAAGGAAAGAAGTGTGGGATTAGTTGAGGCCGATGTGGAAAGCAGGATTATTGTAGATGATAAATCAGAGGTCTATGAGTTTTTCCTACATTTTGCAGTAATCTTTCTTGGGAGAAAAACACACATTTTTCTGCAATTTGTTTATCAGTTTTTCTTTTGAAAATAAATGATTTGACATTTAAGAATTGCAAAAGAATTCCTATGGGAAGAACCACAGACTAGAAATAGATAATGTTGGATGTGGAACTTTGCAAGACGCTATAAAAAATAGTGTGATGGGATACATAAGGATTTGCTAATTGGACTGGGAATTTGTGAGAGAGAAGAGTTGATAACTCTGAAGTGATTTGGAAAAGAATATCATGTCAGCATTATAATAGAATGAAAAAAATGGGTCAACATAAAATGATTTTGAAGACCTTCAGTTTTGCATATACTTAAGTGGATGCTATTTTTGACAACAATTGCTATTATTTTACTTTAATAAATATTTATAAATTACCTCAAAAGTCCTTTATCAAGTGTCTGGAGTGAGTGTACAATGTGAGTATTTGATTTTGGCATATTTACATATAAGAGTGTGTAGGAGGAGGTGTATATGATAAGGCAAACAGCAGTGTGTCTTCATTCAAAATAAATGCCTTAGATTTTGGCTGGATTTTACAACAAAACCTAATACTTTAAAGATATGCTAGAAGTGGACTTCTGGCACAAAATAATGTTGGCTCATAGCACTGCATTTTGTATCTTCTAACTTCACAATAAACGGGCATACAAAAAAAGAGATAAAACATAGGATGATACTGTATTTACTTTATTTTGTACCACCACTGACTCAGAGATTCCAGTTTTACCACCCAGAACACTGGGCATAAGTCTTTCCTTCAATGACCAAACACAACTGAACTACTGTTCCCATCTGCCTATAAACTTCTCTGATCTAATGACATCTTCTTACAGTCAAAGAACAAATGCCAGGTAGAAAACTTTCATTTTAGCATTGTACATGGGATTAGTAACCACCAAGAGAAACTTACTTTAGCTATGTGCAGACATAGGAAGAAAGTTGATAGCCATGGGAATTATGCTTGTTCATGGATTCCATCACTATCAGACAGGTGGACATCAGATGTAGGAATAGATGCCATCTTAATAGAAAGACACATTAGTTGAAAGCCTGGGTATTAGATTGGAAACCGTGCAAATCAGTTAGCCTGCAGCTACAGATCTGAGAAGTGAGTTCGACCATTACATAAGTGGAGTCGAAGAAGGGCCAAAGGTAATTCACATACCCAATATCTGGAAAGATTTCACCTTTCTTACCCCTCTCATTCATTAAACAAATGTCCACTGAACCTCTATGGCCTGCAAGACCTTGATCTAAACAATGACTGAGTAAAGAGAAGAAAATGAGATTAAGTTAATTTTAGGTAATTAGAAAAAAGGAAAAATAACAATGTAAGAAAGACTCAGAAGAAAAGTATAAGGTTAGGAAATATTTACTGCAAGATTTAGAAAACAATTTCAGAAAACTAACTGGTATATTAAGAAGAGTGCAAGTAGAAATAACCTCAATAAATAGGGGCAAATTATTCTGGAAATAAGAGAAGATGAGATTAAAAGGTAACAAAATAAGAAATGACTACAGAGAAAAAACATACAATGAAAATTGAAAATTATTCTGAAAATAAGAGAATAAGGTGAGATTAAAAGTTAACAAAATAAGAACTGACTACAGAGAAAAAACATACAGTGAAAATTGAAAGTCAGTAGACGTACAGAATAGGAATTGGCAAATCATTATGATTTACAAAGGAGACACCTGAATTGTACATAACCAGAAACGCTACACAAAGCAATAATCAAATATATCATCTAATACAACTTTTCTGAGCAGAAGAAAGACCTGGAGATTTGATGAACTCACTACATTCCAGATAAAAATTATTGAAAATTGACCCACACTTGTAAACCTCTCGGCAAAACACTTGAATTGCAAAAATAAAGAAAATATTCTCATTTGCAGGAGGGAAAATCAGTTTCCTATGATGGAACAAGAACCAGGGTAGCCTCAGACATCTCTGTATGTTGAATTTGCATCTCAATATGCTAGATGTCAGTGAAGCTACATCTACATTTTAAAAAAGGTGTTGTCTTTGACACCGTGGTTCAAAGTTGTTTTTTTCAGAAAACAGAGGCAAGTATTCAAACTGTCATGAGAATAAGATGTGGCCAAAATTAAATGTGGTTCTATCTCTCATAACAAGTCTTAGAATGATGCATCACATCAACTGTCTGTGAACAAATGTATTTTGTTGGCATGGGAACAAAAGAATTAGTCAGAATTTTGTAAATAAACTTTGGTTATTAAAATTACTCAAAACAAACCAGAATCATAACCGTTAAACATGAAAAGTCAATAGAAGTTTTTGAATTAGAAAAAAATGTGTTATAACCTAAGAATTTTATACCTAGCTAAGTTGGCTTTCATGTATGACCAACAAAGATAAATTTTCAGAGTCAAGTGTTCAAAATATTATATGACATACATTTTTAAAGAATAATTGGTTGAAGACATACTACAACCATTTAAGAGTTGAAAGAAAATTAGGTGATTAAGCATTTAAATGTGATAGCATAACAATTAATATAGAGATGCCCAAGCAGAGGAAATAAAACAATAAAGACAAGAGCTGAAATCAATGAAATTGAAAAGAAGAAAACAATAGAGAATATTAATAAAGCCAAAAATTGGTTCTTTGAAATATTGATTATATTGGAAAATCTATAGACAAAGTGACAAAGAAAAAAATAGAAATGATGTTAATTACCACCATCAGAAATGAAAGAGGGAGTAACAATACAAACATCATAGATGTTAAAGAAATAATATGGGAATACTGCAACAACCCTATGAATAAAAATTCAGCAACTTAGATAAAATGGCCTAATTCCTTGAAAGCCACAAACTGCCAAAACTCACCCACAAAGAGATAGATAATATGACTAGTACTATATGTAGCAATGAAATTGGGTAGTTTAAACCCTTCCTCAAATGAAAGCTCCAGGCTTACATAATTTCACTGGTAAATTCTAACATTTAAAGAAGTAATAGTAGCAATTCTACACATTTTTTTTCCACAAAATAGAAGAGGATAAAAACCTTCCCAAGTCACTTCATGCAGCCAGCAGTAACCTGATACCAAACCAGACAAAGATAATATAAAAAAATAAAAAAAGAAAACTAAGGACAAGTATCCCTAATGAATATAGGCAAAAAAAGCCTTCAACAAAGCACTCTCGAATCAATTCCAGCAACTTATTAAGGGACTGATACATTACCAGTAGGATTTTTTTCTTGTATGTTCCTCCAATGAAACAAGTGAGTTTTATTTTAGAAATACAAAGCTAGTTTAACATTCAAAAATCAATCAATGTACTCTACCATACAAACCTACTAAAGAATGAAAATTATATGATCATACATAAACTGCTGTGGAAAAGGCATTTGATAAAATTAAACACAAAAAAAATCCTAAGACTAATAAAGTTTAGTAAGATCACAGGATAAAAGGTTAACATACACAAATCAGTTGTATTTCCATATATTAGCAATCAACAATTGGGAACTGAAAAAAAATTAAATGTCATTTAAATAGCTCAAATAAAAGAGAAATACTTAGGTATAAAACTAACAAAACATGTGCAGGATCTGTATATTGAAAACTACCAAATCCTTCTGAAATATCGAGGAAGACCTATATAAATGGAGACACCATATTCATGAATTGGAACACAGTCAAGATGCCCATTCTCTCCAAATTGATCTGTAAGTTTAGCTCCATTGCAATCAAAACCTCTGGGAGATTTTTGTAGGTATAGATGGGCTGACTCTAAAACTCATACAGAAATGCAAATAAACTAGAAAAACCCAAACAATTTTGAAAAAGAAGAAGAAAGTTGGAGGACTCACACAGAAAATAGACCCATACAAATATGATCAATGTATTTATTTTTCTTTTTTGAGATGGGATCTCACTCTGTCACCCAGACTGGAGTGCAGCGGCACAATCTCGACTCACTGAGATTCTACTTAGAGAGCTGTACAAGCTGCCTAGGAAGGTTTCCTCTGAGTGAGCTGGCCCACCCTGGAGGAGTCCTCACCAGCTGGAGACACTTTACTGACCACACTCTGCAATTGCACAGCATGGGGGTTCTGGGTGGCACCTTTCTTAGTCTGCAACAGGAACCATCCAACTTTTTTAGTATGGAGCCATATAGCAATTATTTTAGGCTTTGCTGGCCAAGAGACAACATGAAAGATATAAAGAAAGTTCTTCATAAAAACCATTTTGAAATGTGAAAATGATTCATGGGTCATACAAAAAGAGTAGACAGATGGATTTGGACTGTGGCTCATAGTTTACCAATCCCTGATCTACTTATTACACAGCCATTGCAATAAGAAGAAATAACAATCATAGAAACTGAAAAGAGGAGGAAAAATGATTACTTCTGATGATATAACTGTCTTTCAGAAAAACCCAAGGAATTTATTCAACTATTAAAATTCAGAAATATTGATAACTATAGAATACTGCAATACCACTAAACCTGAACCTTAATTCATTTAAAGCTAGTGGTTCTCAAATTTTTAATTTTAAATCAAATTTTAAAGTACATCTTCTGGGAAGATTTTCAAATGCAGATTCTGGGATCCTACCTCAGATTTTCTTTTTCTTTTATTTTCTTTTTTTTAAAATTATACTTTAGGTTCTAGGGTACACGTGCACAACGTGCAGGTGTGTTACACATGTATACATGTGCCATGTTGGTGTGCTGCACCCATTAACTCGTCATTTACATTAGGTGTATCTCCTAATGCTATCCCTCCCCCATCCCCCCACCCCACGACAGGCCCCAGTGTGTGATGTTCCTCACTCTGTGTCCAAGTGTTCTCATTGTTAAATTCCCACCTATGAGTGAGAACATGCGGTGCTTGGTTTTCTGTCCTTGTGATAGTTTGCTAAGAATGATGGTTTCCAGCTTCATCCATGTCCCTACAAAGGACATGACCTCATCCTTTTTTATGGCTGCATAGTATTCCATGGTGTATATGTGCCACATTTTCTTAATCCAGTCTATCATTGATGGACATTTGTGTTGGTTCCAAGTCTTTGCTATTGTGAATAGTGCTGCAATAAACATACATGTGCGTGTGTCTTTATAGCAGCATGAATTATAATCCTTTGGGTATATACCCAGTAATGGGATGGCTGGGTCAAACGGTATTTCTAGTTCTAGATCCTTGAGGAATCGCCACACTGTCTTCCACAATGGTTGAACTAGTTTACAGTCCCACCAACAGTGTAAAAGTGTTCCTATTTCTCCACATCCTCTCCAGCACCTGTTGTTTCCTGACTTTTTAATGATCACCATTCTAACTGGTGTGAGTTGGTATCTCATTGTGGTTTTGATTTGCATTTCTCTGATAGCCAGTGATGATGAGTGTTTTTTCATGTGTCTGTTGGCTGCATAAATGTCTTCTTTAGCGAAGTGTCTGTTCATATCCTTTGCCTATTTTTCAATGGGGTTGTTTGATTTTTTCTTGTAAATTTGTTTAAGTTCTTTGTAGATTCTGGATATTAGCACTTTTTCAGATGGGTAGATTGTAAAAATTTTCTCCTATTCTGTAGGTTGCCTGTTCACTCTGATGGTAGTTTCTTTTGCTGTGCAGAAGTTCTTTAGTTTAATTAGATCCCATTTGTGAATTTTGGCTTTTGTTGCCATTGCTTTTGGTGTTTTAGTCATGAAGTCCTTGTCCATGCTTATGTCCTGAATGGTATTACCTAAATTTTCTTCTAGGGTTTTTATGGTTTTAGGTCTAACATTTAAGTCTTTAATCCATCTTGAATTAATTTTTGTATAAGGTGTAAGGAAGGGATCCAGTTTCAGCTTTCTACATATGGCTAGCCAGTTTAAATAGGGAATCCTTTCCCCATTTCTTGTTTTAGTCAGGTTTGTCAAAGATCATATGGTTAAACAAATGGAAGAGCATTCCATGCTTATGGGTAGGAAGAATCCAGATCATGAAAATGGCCATACTGCCCAAGATAATTTATGGATTCAGTGCCATCCCCATCAAGCTACCAATGACTTTCTTCACAGAATTGGAAAAAATGACTTTAAAGTTCATATGGAACCAAAAAGAGGCCACATTGCCAAGACAATCCTAAGCCAAAAGAACAAAACTGGAGGCATAATGCTACCTGACTTCAAACTATACTAAAGGCTACAGTAACCAAAACAGCATGGTACTGGTACCAAAACAGAGATATAGACCGATGGAACAGAAGAGAGCCCTCAGAAATAATACCACACATCCACCCCAGATTTTCTAATTCAAGAGTTGTGTGCTAGAGGTCCCAAGAATCTGCATTTCAAAACAAGCCCCAGTTGATCCTAACATCAGTGGTCCATAATTTAAGAAGTTCTGCTTTAATTCTTTATAGTAATCTTCTCTAAATGGGTGTTTCTTAAACTTTGGGAATTTTAAATACCTGTGATAATTATATAAAAGTTATGAATCTTCCCAAATTTACCCATTTATCAAAGGAAACAAATCTTACTGCAATGTAATCTTTAGAGGACGGGTATTAGCATAGCTTCACTTGAATAGAGGACTTAGGCTAAATAGAAATACTGAATTATATTTGCTCCAGTTTTGAAAATCAGTTGGGAGAAACTGGGGTGGGAACAGTAAAATAAAATAGAGAATTAATGCCCAGTGGTTGAGTTCAAGTCTTTTTGTATAGACAAGTTTGGGTTTTCTGGAGGCAGCTTCCCTGATCTTTTCTCCTCAACACCACTGCCATGCCACCATAATTCATAACCACATTCATATCTCCATCCCATCTTATGCCTTGCAAATACTTTCCCAGGATTATTTGCATTTTAAAAGCTGGAAAAAGCTAATGAACTACTGAAAAGGATTAAATTCCAATGGTAGAGCTTGGAAGAGAGAGATGGGTGCATATCTCACAGGCAAGGGCACCATGTCAATGCTTTTTAAATTCCAGCATACAGGTGGGTCTACATTCTCCCTGTTCTACCTATTTTTAAGGCCAAGCATGATCCAGTTTGCAAAATTTTTTTCCTTGAACTAAATGGAATCTCATTTGAAACTGCAATGATCCAGCTCATGGATGTTGACTTCCAATGAGATAATGCATGTAGAGCAGAAAATGTGATTTTAAGTAGTTAGGACAGATTCAATAAATGTTAGGTGCTATTATTGTGGATGTTGTTGATTCAACTGAACATCAGTTCAGCAGCCTACCTTTAGATGTAGATCATATTCTTGGTGGTTACCCAATTTTGATGTAGATAGGTATTCTGGTGTTAGGGCACACAATTCATACTCCAATGGACTCGTGGTCTAGAAGGGGAGAGGGCCAGTAAACACATAGGAGCTGGGCAGTGACTGGTGCTTTACTGGGGGATTATTCTACTGACAGGGTGGCCCAAGGAGAGAATGGACAACTCAGCCTACAAGGAGTCATGGGGGAATTTGTCATCAGAATAACAGAGCTGGTTTTCTGACATAATACAGAGTTACATTTAATTGTCAAATAAATTATACAATAATTTAATACTTTTAAGGAGCAAAGAGGTAAAGATCAATTTGAAATTGTACAGTCAAAGAAGGCCTTGGTGAAACACACAAGCACTGTGTTTTCCAAGTTTGGAGATTTTATAAAGGACTGACACTTCAAATAAAATCAAGGCATTTGGGAGGCCGAGACGGGCGGATCACGAGGTCAGGAGATCGAGACCATCCTGGCTAACACGGTGAAACCCCGTCTCTACTAAAAATACAAAAAACCAGCCGGGCGAGGTGGCGGGCACCTGTAGTCCCAGCTACTCGGGAGGCTGAGGCAGGAGAATGGCGTGAACCCGGGAGGTGGAGCTTGCACTGAGCTGAGATCCGGCCACTGCACTCCAGCCTGGGTGACAGAGTGAGACTCCGTCTCAATAAAAAAAAAAAAAAAAAAAAAAAAATCAAGGCATAACCATCAGCTTGACAAATTTTAATCATGCCAAGTAAGGGTTAAAAAGAAAAAAAAAGCAACCATAACTTACTTCCACTACTTTAGTAAAAATAAATTACATTTTAATTCTAAAAGTATAATGTTAGAATAAAAGGGAGTCTAGTAAATTGACTAGATTAAGCTTTTTGAAGAATTCATCATGTTTTTCTCACATTTCCCCAGACAGGAAAACCTCCCTGGGAGTTAGCACAGGCTTTGAGCCACCACCTGGGAAGGCTGGTCAGTGACGCGACAAGAGAGGCAAGGGCTGCATTCTGAGTTCTGGGCTCCAGTCCTGGCTCTTCACTTTGTGTCTGTGTGGCTTTGGACAATGACACTGAATTCTTTCTTGGTCCCGGTGCACTTATCTTTCCCCACAGCTACCTCTTAAAGCTGTAGAAAGGTGCAGAAGAGATTATACAAGTGAAATTGTGTTGTTGACTACTATTTTAATTCAACGGATGATTAAGAAGAAGTAGCATGTTGCTAAGTCTGAATAGGTAGCTCATATTTGGACAGCCCAAGGGGAGGCTGGAGTATAGTTCAGCTTGAACTCCATGTACCTGGGGGCATGTTTGACCCGTGGGCAGGTGCTCCAGGGCAAGGAGTAAGTGACAAATACAACTGGAAATTTTCATTGGGGACAGAAAGTCGGGGGAAAGGCTTTGGACTTTATCCTAAAAATAATGGGAAACATTGAAATGATGGGAAGATTGGGAAGAGTAAAATGACAAAAAGAGAGTTTTAATGTCAGTATAATGCATTTTTAAATATGTAAAGGGATATTTGGATTTTTTACGATTATTACTTGGGACTGTGTTCACATAATCTCACAGTTGACTGAACACTCCCCTTTGACCTCTCCCTCCTTGGGGACCAACTCAGGTTTAATTGAAGCTTTTGTCTCTATCTCTGCCTTTGACAGCTGGGAGAGTAGCAGGGGTTTGGCTAATTAGCATTTAACTGTTCACTAATGTTCCCATGGTTTTGTCAATCACAATCTAGTTTAAAATGGATTCAGACTTTTCAAAATCTTGAAAAAGAATGCTGTGTTAGAGCTGATTCCATTTTTTGAAAGGATTAAGGCAAGAATCAAATCCACCTTTATAATCTTTTCAGTCACATCTCCCAACAAAATGATATTTTGAATTGGAAATATGCTGCAATCATCTTTAGATGCAGGGGCTATGGAAGGAGAGTTAAAAATGAGCTGAAAAGTCTCCACCCATGGAGACCTGAGATCTTAGATCTTCATTTAAAGTAACCCACCAGGGACGTGCTCCTCTTTGCTTCCCAAGTGGCTTTAGAGGCATGAGGAGATAAACCTCAATATGCTAGAGTAAGCCCCTGAAGTTTGCTATTAATAAAAGATACCATTGAACATGATTGCCTGCTTTTGTTCATTCAAGCAGTTAGTCATTCAATGAATATTTACTTTTTTGGTGTCAAGCAGTGAACTAACGCTGAGAATAGAAATGGAAAGATCTTGCCTCTAAGGAAGCTGATGTTTTATTACCTACTGGGCACAATGTCCAATATTTGGGTGATAGGTACATGAAACCCAGTCCCCACCATTATGCATGTTAATACCCATGTAACTAAAAAGCACATGTATCCCCTGAATCTAAAATTTTTAAAAAGAAAAAGCTGGCCAGGCATGGTGGCTAATGCCTGTAATCCTAACACTTTGGGAGGCCAAGGTGGGGGGGATCACTTGAGGTCAGGAGTTCGAGGCCAGCCTGGTCAACATGGTGAAACCCCGTCTCTACTAAAAATACAAAAATTAGCTGGGCATGATTGCGGGTGCCTGTAATCCCAGCTACTTGGGAAGCTGAGGCAGGAGAATTGCTTGAACCTGGGAGGCGGAGTTTGCAGTGAGCTGAGATCAAGCCACTGCACTCCAGCCTGGGTGACAGAGCAAGACTCCATCTCAAAACAAAACAAAACAAAACAAAACAAACAAAAGAAGAAGCTGACGTTTTAGAGGGGAGACAGGCATCAAAACAATTACCATACTATGCAACATAATGTACGTGTCTTATGCAACACAACGTCTTAATAAGGTTCAGCGTGGGGCAACAGGAGCACAAAAGAAAGATGTGTCCTGAGACAGCTGTTTAGCAAAGACTGCAAAAAGGAGGTAGTACTTTGACTGGGTCATGAAGGATGACTGGGAGTTTCCCAGATGAAAAGTAGAGGCAGAGAATTCTAGGCAGAGGGAACAGCATTTTGAAAAGCTTAAATCAAAATGGAAGCCCACATGTATTTTTTACGTCATGTGCAGGAATTTAGATTTGTATTATACTAGAGCAATATGTCAAATCATGCCACTTAACTAGATGTGTGATATTACGTTAATTACCTGAGCTTTCTGAAACTTAGGATTCTCATCTGAAATAGGGGCAACCAAACATCAAAGTGCTAGCATGCTGTCTGACATAGAGAAGGTGCTTGAGTCCTGTTGCTTATAAAAGTAGCTTAAACAAAATAGGCATTTATAGCTCTTCCACATAAAACAGTACAGAAGCAGGAAGGCCAGAGCCGATATGGCACCACTAAAGACCTCAGGGACCCTGTCTCCATTATTCTAGACTATGGATGCTCTCTTCAGGATATCCTCATCTCCAAAGTGGTTATTAGAACTCTCTAGCAGCAAGAAGAAAGGGAACAGGAGATAACTTATCAACTAGAGGAACTATAAGCTCTTAGCAGCCTTTCTGGAACCTCCCTCCCACCACCACCATGCTTTAACCCTTCCATCTCATCGTATCAGCTTTTGCATGGGCATACTTTGCTTCAGGAAGCCTGGGGTATAGAGTCTTTTAGGGGGGCACATTTCCATACCAAAACAAACCAGGGCTTTGCTGTTAAGAAAAAAGGAGGGCATGAACATTGGGGGACCACTTAAAGTTACTGCCACAGTGCTCAACAAATGTTGGTTTTATATAATCCCTTGGCAAGTCAGCACAGTTTAAAAGCGAAAGATGAGTTTTGAAGTCAAATCCACCTGGGTTCATACCCCAGATCTGGCACTCATTCACTATATAAACTTAGGCAAGTCACTTTTAGCTCTCTGAGCTTCAGGTTTATCAACTATAAAATGAAGGCAAGAATGCTGATCTCCCAAGTCATAGAACACCTGGTACATGGATGGTATGTAGTAGAAAAGGGTTCTTTCTAGCTTTCCACCCCTGTCTCCCAACCCAGCAGAAACCTAGGGCATCAGGCTCAAGTCCAGCTCATCCATCAGCTGTCCTTCGTTGTCTGTGGGAGAGCAACACCAGAGTCAGGATCTTATGAATGAACCAAACCAAAGTCAGATGGAGAGTTCCAGTTAGGCATCTGAAGGAGGCGGGCAGAGAAGGATCAAGGTGTAAGTCACGAGGATGCAAACCAGAGAAACAAGATCATAGCAAGAGGGTGTGGGAGACACAATCTAGAGACATTCCCACAACTAGAGAAGCAGGATGTGATGTCCCATGGGGGAGGGAACTCTGATTTGGAAATACTAATGGGGAATTATTAAGTACTAGATTATGTTAAGTAAAGCTTGGATCTTGTGAGAAATGGACTTGGTCTTAAATAAAATTCTTAGGCATGTGGTCTGTCTGGGAGAGGGCTGAAGGACGCAAGCACAAATGCATCTAATAGTGGTATCTAGGGTCTAGTGACCTTTGAAGAAGTCTGCAAAAAGCATGGAAAATGAGCAATTTACTTCATGACTATCTTAGTCCCTCGTATTTCACTTTGAGAAACAGAAACTCATACATACTAAGTAATTCAAATAAAACGGAAGTTTATGGAGTAGATACAACTGGCAAGCTTATGGGCATACAAGATCAGAGCAGACATGGATGGGTCTCTGGGAACACAAGGGGCCTGGACATTGTCAGGCGGGATGAAGGCTGCTTCTTACTCATTCTGCTTCTCTCTACCCACCTGCTTCCTCTGCTGTTTCTCTTGGCACATTGGCCTTTTCTGGTTACTCATAGCTTGCGAGCTATTTCTTAACCCCAACTCTATGCAGCATTCCATTGCCATGGTGATGACTGAAGCTTTGACTCCACAAGTCTCTTAAGTTTAAATGTTCATATCTTACAACATAATTTCCAAGGCTTTAGCTAAATCTTAGAGGTTGAAAATCTTAATTTGGCTGGGCGTGGTGGCTCACGCCTATAGTCCTAGCACTTTGGGAGGCTGAGGTGGGCGGATCACCTGAGGTCAGGAGTTCAAGGCCAGCCTGACCAACATGGAGAAACCCCGCCTCTACTAAAAATACAAAAGTAGCTGGGTGTGGTGGTGCATGCCTGTAATCCCAGCTACTTGGGAGACTGAGGAAGGAGAATCTCTTGAACCCAGGAGGTGGAGGTTGTGGTGAGCTGAGATTGCACCATTGCACTCCAGCCTGGGCAACAAGAGTGAAACTCCATCTTAAAAAAAAAAAAAAGTAAAGAAAAATTGACTGAGGCTGGGTGCAGTGGCTCATGACTGTAATCCCAGCATTTTGGGAGGCCTTGTCCCCCAAAAAAAATAAAAATAAAAAAATAAAGGAAATCTTCTTAACTCAGATTAAAGATTGGCTCCCCTGAGTCAGCTTTCCACTCCTCATCTAATCACCTGGGGCTAGAGAATAGAGCAGGGTCTCATAGTTCTGTGGAGAGCCACATTCCTATTTCTCCTAAAGTCCTTGTATGTATAAAGAGTAAGATCCTATTCCTTTTTCTCCTAAAGTCCTTATATGTAGAAAGAGTAAGATCAAGACTTAAAGTTACAGTTGCATAGCTAAGATGTGCCCAATAGCAGCACCACACCCAACCACAATCACAAGGACTATTACCATCACCACCACCCATGGAGTCACTAGTGTGACTCCCTCCATCTCTACAACACTCACAGCACAATCACTATTACAGCAACCACTACTACCATCACTACCACCTCCATCATCATTACCACCATTATCAACATCACCACTTCTAATCACCACAATCACTCTCACTACTACCCTGCTCACCACCATCCCCACCACAATCATCTGTCACTATTATCACCAGCACCATTACCACTACTAATACTACTTCCTCCATTTCTGAAATCATCCACACCTCTACCATTGCCACCAACACCCCTACCAACACCATTACCACCACCACCTCCATCATCATCACCACTACCGCCATCCAACTATCTCTGCTACCATCACCATTATCGCTACTACCAAGATCATCTCCATCACCACTATCATCACCATCAGTACCTTCCTCATAACCATCACAAGCCCCCTTTATAATTACCATCATTATCACTACTACCACTATCAGTCTCAATTACCTCCATTAGTACCATCACCTCCACTATTTCACCTCACATCCCTCATAATTATCACCACTCTCACCATTACTACCACCACTAACACCATCTTGAACATTATCATCGTTACTATTAACACCACCTTTGCCATCACTATCGCCATATCTACCACCACCTCCATTATCACTACCTCCATCATCACTGCTATCTCCACCATCATCACTACCACCAGGCATCTCTGCTACCACTAACTATGAAAATGTAGACTGGAAAACAAGATTTCTACTGTGGGTAAACTAATCTTTTGGAGAGAGGAGGTGGAAGTCAGATGGGTGACTGTGAATTTTCTAAGTACATCAGTGTCAATAATTATTTGTAGTTATCTAGTCCTGAAAACTTAGCATCATTTTGTCCTCCACATCCAGTCAGTCACTGAGTACCATACATAGTCATTTCTGATTTGCCTACATCACTTCCTACTTCTCTATTTCTGCTGCCACCATCCCTCATTTCACAAACGGATGATCACAATTTTTTCCTAGCTGGCTCTCTGCCTCCAGTCTACCTATTCTCAAAGCATTTTTCATGTCCTGCCAAATTAATCTTTCTAAAATCTTGATTTCATTACTTTTTTGCTTTGCTCAAAATCTATTGGCCAAATTTTCCCATCTAGAACGAGAAGCTCTAGATCCAGATTCCTTTGCCAGCCCTATTTCCTGTGACTCTCCTGGAACTTTGGGCTCCTGCTAGGCTGGTGTCCTCTTTAGTCTTTCAAACCTAGCATGGTCTCCACACCATGACTCAAACATGTCCTTTATTTGGTCTGTCTTCTACAATCCTCTGTTTCTATACACATTCTACTTCTCAAAGCTTGACTTAAAATGGGGAGATATATGTTAAAGAATCCAAAGCAGCAGATTCGTAGGATGAACAACTCAAGAGATCTAATATACAGCATGAAGATTATGGTTAATAAAATTGTATTGTATTTGGGACTTTTGTTAAATAAGTAGATTTTAGCTGCTCTTGTCACAGATGTACACACATACGAGTAACTATGTGAGATGATAAGTATATTAATTTGCTTCACTGTAAGTGAAAATTTTACTATCTAAATGTATTCAATACCATCACATAAACCTCAAATATACACAATAAAATGTATTTAAAAACAAACAAACAAACAAACCTGAGCTTAAATCATACACGTATGAAATTTAAGAGATTCCTCTTAAGCATATTAGGGAACTCAGCTTCAAGATTACAGACAAAGTCCCCACGTTAGACTCTGTATCTCTTGAGTCCTAAGATGATTAAAAATCAATAAAGACATAAACCTGTAGCAGCAAAGAGAATGGGAGGGTATTCACCAACATACAAGAAGTTTTAATGAATTTTCAGAAGACGAGAAGTAAATGGAGAAGCATTAGTGGCTTGCAGCAGAACAGAAGAAAGAGCAGCCTTGAGAAAGCTGCAGGAATTTGAAAGCAGCAGAACCATGTAACCCCTGGACACAGAGTCAATGCACTCAAGAATGGAAACAAGGAGCAGGGCCAAAACCCAGGGAGAGTGAGAGAACTATCAACGAAATAGTAAACACCTCCACTCTTGCACAAAGCTCAGGCCAACAGGCATTTATTCTCAGTCAAAACACAAGAGCATTTTTCTAAAAAAAAAAAACAAAAAACAAAAAGAAAAGAAAAGAAAAAGAAAAAGAGAATAACCACAGGGTACCTGCTGTGGCCTGAATGTGGTCCTCAAAGTTCATGTGTTGAAAGCTTCATCCCCAATGCATCAATATTAAGAGGTGATTCGGTTAGGAGGTCTTCACCCTCATGAATAGAGTTAAACGGTTACTGTGGGAGTGGTTAGTTATCATGAAGTGGGCTCCCAATAAAAGGATGAGTTCAGCCTCATTTCCTGTTTCTCTTTCCACTGGGTGCCTCCTTGCCATAAGATGCCTCCAGCCCCGTTAAGATGCAACGAGAAGGACTTCATGCAAAGTTTTGATACATTCAAACAAAAATAAGTTTCAAGTTTAAGTCAAAACTCTGCATACACAATAATAAAAAAGTAAACAATAAATAAACAAGCTAAAGCTTTCCAGGAATTGATTTTAAAACCCTATCAGAAAGCAGTGTCTTCTTCAACTCACCCCACCCCTGCCCTCCAGCACTGGGTTCCAAAGCTCCAATGCCACGTCAAAGGGAGTATCTAACCCCAGACTTGAAGGAGAGGGAAAAATCTCTCCTAGTCCTTGGAATGTAATTACCATTAAGGTTGAAAAACGAGGGCGATGAACAGTAGTGGCAGGTTTTTTCAAGTTTATGTAAACACTGACTGCAGGGAGATGGGTGAGACGTTGGAATCAAAGCATCCCTGTCACATCAGTGCTTTAAATCTCTAAGCAACTCCTTGAAGATCATCTGGCCTCTGTGAACATAAGCAGCTGATAAAAGGTGCCGCTAAGCTCACTTCTTATCTACTGTCACAGGCAGACTGCCCCAAAGCTGCATCTTAGGGAAACCAGCCACTGAATGGTGCTTGGAGATGCTTTCAAGCCACAGGATGGGGCAGGCTTCTGGGGTGCTTCCTGCAGGTGTACTGGTTTCAGGAAGGACCTTGTTCTCCCAGGGTGCATCACACTTGCTTCCTTAAATCTCCTCCAGGGCCACATTTGTTATCTTTGGTAAAATGAACTTCCAGGGTTACCAAAAAAACAAACAAACAAAAAAAGCAAGGGGGATACAAGCTACCTGTGGAGAGTGAATGGGTCTGCATCCTTTACTTAAAGATCAGGAATCTGTGACTTGCACACAAAGCAAAAGCTCTGCCCAAAAGGTCTTCCCCTGGCCTTGTCCACCAGAGAACACACTGAAGTGCTCTTTTATTTATTGAAGTGAGCTCAGTACCCCTTGTGGGCCTGATTTGGTGGCTTAGTTTTCTGGCACTGTTCTTCACTATTAATATTAAATCATCAAGACAAATCTGAAAGGGGATGAACAGTCCCTTAGTCTCAAGTCAGCAAACAAGCGATGACCATTAATAATGCAGATTGTTCAACTTAATGATTTGAGCCAGTTAATCCAATTTCTCCTCAACTGGAGGAGATTTGAGACAAAAACAACCAATGTAAACTACCTAGCATAGTGCCAAGTCATCAATAGATGTTGGTTCTTACTTAACACCTGAGTTTCTTTCATATGAATGGCCTTGGATCACCCAAGCTCAAAGGAAAGCATGGCATGTACAGTGGCTGGGGCGAGATGCAAGCTTTCACTTCAGCTAATGAGATAGGTATTGTTAGGAAGTTCCTAAAATTAACTTTGGAAAATTTTTTAAAATGAGTGCATTACTCCATTTTCACACTTCTGGAAAGAATACCGGAGACTGGGAAATTTATAAAGGAAAGAGGTTTAATTTCCTCTTAGTTCTGCATGGCTTGGGAGGCCTCAAGAAACTTACAGTCATAGCAGAAGGTAAAGGGGAAGCAAGACACCTTCTTCACAAGACAGCAGGAGCAAGAGAGAGCACAGGAGAAACTGCCACTTTTAGAGTATCAGATCTCATGAGAATTCTCTCACTATCATGAGAACAGCATGGTGGAAAACCCCCCATGATCCAATCACCTCCCACCAGGTCCCTCCCTCTACACATGGGGATTACAATTTGAAATGAGATTTGGGTGGGGACACAGGACCAAACAATATCAATGAGGAAAAGTGAAAATCAGAAACAATTTCTTTACAGTGACATGGGATCTATTATTCCTAATTTAAATATATATTTAATACATATAAAATATATACTTAATATATATTTTAAAATATATATATATATTTATATATATATAAAGTTTCTGATGACACTGGCAAAGCGAAACAGGCAACATTAGGTTTGGCCATGAGTCTGAGATTATGATCTGATAGATCATTCCATTCTTTCAGTATTATCTACCCTGGATGTTGAGTGTTAAACCTGGACTCATGTAAAGAGTCTCACATGGGCCATCTTCTTACTTTCTTTAAACATGATGCCAAAACCATACCAACTGTGTAGACTATAAACACTCTTAGGCAAAGCAATCATTCTAATTTAACCTACCAAGTCAAAATGCAATGATCACAAAAACAGTTTTGAACTGATTTGTCTATTCTAATCAAGCAAGCATTAATTCATTTGTTCATTCACTGATTATTCACTTAATATATTCCAGGAACTGTTTTAGCACTTGCATACAGAGATAAATAAGACCTAGCCACTAACCCTCTGTTCCCCATAAGCGCACATGTAAACACACAGACACATACATGCATAGTATACTATAGTCAGAAGGGGAGATGTTCACATAAGGGAAGAATCACACCACCAGTCTGATGACTAGCTTAACAGAGTGTCCTGCTGGGCCCCTGTTAACTTCAATAGAGATGGTACCAGGTTCAAGAGGTGAAAGGACAGAACCCAGAGCTAGTGAATGAAACATAAAGTTTATTTGGGGGAACTTACAGGGCAGTCCAGTGGTGGTGAGCTGGACAGGAGAACTGCGACTGCTTATAAGAAGCATCCATTAATATAGCATTTTCACTTAGCACCCTCCTCTCAGCAACCTTCATGTGGAAATCTTCATTTCTTAAGTTATTGCTGTCAAGTGCATCTACTATGCACAGAGATGTGTCAAGTGCATCTACTATGCACAGAGATGTGCCCGAAGTTTCTGAGATCATAGGAGAAAGGATTGCCAACCCATCTGGACAAGTCTTTATAGAAGAATTGACCTTCAGCTGGCCCTTAAAGCAGCCGGTTTGGTTTGCATGTCTAAACAGCCACCCTAGCCAACCAAGCAAGGACAGCCCTGGTGTCCAGGGAGAAGCTCACCTCTTGCTGGCATGAGAATGTGATGATAGAAAGAGAGAAGAGCGGAAAGGAAGTCAGAGAATATGGACTGACATTTTAAAAATATCTTCTAAAGTACACTAATATATGTAACTTCCTTGGAAATATATAGAAAAGGAAAAAATAATTTTTGAATAGAGGGATAGATAGATATAATATAAACCACATAAAGTTAAATGTATTGTAGAATCTGAGTGAGTATGTGAGTGTTTGTTGTACAAGTCTCTCGACTTTTCTATATATTTAAAATTGTTCATAGTATAATGCTGGAGACAATCACCTTGTATAAAGTTTCCCTGAACAATGTGTATGGTTTTAGGCCTTATATATCTCTCATTAGTTGTCCATAGCCATTTTAAGATGTCCATGGAGAAATACTTTTAAGGGGTTTTATTCTAATTCTTTCTCCTGAAAGCCCTCTAGAGAATAGATTGGGACTTCCTCAGTAGTGATCTCTAGGGAATCCGTGGACCCTAGAATAAGAACTCCTGATATAGACATTTCATTTAGAAATTAAAAGAAATTTAAATTAAAGAACTTCTGATATAGACATTCCATTAGAAATTAAAAGATAATTAAAACCAGAATCTAGATACTGGTGACAGCTTCCAGTTGCTAAGCCTATAGAACCTTACTTATGGATCAAAACTAGGTGAAGACTTCCAGTTCAATATGACAGACTGATCACAAATATTTACCTCCTCTCTCTCCCAAAATTCATCTGAAATGACGCAAATAATATAATTAAAAAATAAATTTGCAACAGCTCGGGAAACAGGAAAGGATACCGCCAGTGGACCATATGTTTGGGGGAATTTCTGGAAGTTAGAAAACTAATAAGATCAAATTGATAGAGAAATCAGAATGAAACAAACGGCAACAATAAAAAGGGGCTGTTGCAGGGAACAGAGTTGTTCTTCCCAAGGGCTGTAGAACCTCCAGACTCAGAGAATAACAGCACAGGAAGGTGGAGTAGTCCCTGGTTGCAGGGCAATCCTCAGAAAAATTAAGTAAAAGACTTCTGGCTGAACAGTGGGGCTGCTGTTCCCATGCACCTCTGCATGGAGATGAGGGGCCAGCCTTGGCGTCTGCCAGCTTCCCGTGGAGGCAAGACCTCTCTGTTGGGAGGGGATGGAGAGGAAATGTTTGAGTTTGGAAAAAGAGAAAAGTAGAGCAGAGCTCCAGGAAATTCTAGTCCTGTATAATGGACCATGCAGGGTAGGTGGATAGGGAAGAAATGTGGCTCTTTCAGGAATGAAAGCACTAAAAAGATTTCTAATAGCAGGGTGAAGTCTTCCTTGCTTTGGCAAGGTTATAAGACCCTGACTTGCCTCCCTCTCTCACTCTAAAAGAGAAACATGCCCGTTATGAGGCCAAACCTTTAGTCATTCCTTCCATTCGGGGAGAAATCTAGTAAGAATACAAATATGCCCAAGAAAAATGCAATCCATGCATTTATAAATAAAAATGGCAATTAAAGATTACTAGACCTTTGAGAAACACCAACACCAATGAAGAGAGCCAAAGTGAACAAACAGAAAACATGTTGGAGAAATTGAAAAAAGCAAAAGATACGAAAAACAGAAGAGAAATTTCTAAATAGCATCCTCAGAAGTTCTCAGGAGGATGTTTTATTTATGGAAAAAGAGCAAGTGCTATTTTTAAAGTAGAAATAAAAAAATAAGAAGCAATTGGTCAAAAGAAATGCTAAAATGTAAAGTAATAAAATGGACCATACAAGGACTAAATTAGAGATCTGGAATATAAAGAAAAGAAATTCCTCAGAAAATAGAATAATAAACAAAGAAATTTTAAAAATTACCAAAAAAAGGTTCAGGAAATATATTTAGAAGATTCACTTAATAGAAATTCACTAAAATAGCTACTTAACAGAAGGGTAAGAAAGAAAAGGCAGACTGGAGAAGGGGGAACAAAATTAAAGAAATAATAGAGGACAACTTTACTGAAATGAATAAAGATTTAAGACTTCACTATTGACTACTGAACAAAAGTGATGAATAAAGAAATTTACCTAATTCTATACCATATTTCCAAACTAATCTTGAAGATGAAAGAATGAGTTATTTACAAAGGAAATAGTATTTGACCAATGCCCAACTTTATTTTTGCAACACAGAATGCTAGAAGACAATAAACATTCAAGAAACCACTTTAAAAAGTATTAGAATTAAAACACAATTTCAAGGAAGTGGCTGACATAGAACAATGTGGAAAAATTAATAGTTTTACTATACACCAGTTCAAAAATGTAACATTTAAATTTTTTAAGTCTCAATACTGAGATCAAAGATATTATGAGAAAACTACAGATCAATATCTCCCATGAAGGTAGATTAGAAAATTCTCAAGAAAGTATTAACAAATCAAATCCAGAATAATACAGCACAACCAAGTGGAGTTCTTCCCAAGAATGCAAAGATAGTTTAACATTTAAAAACCAATTAATGCAGTTCATTATATTAGCAAAGTAAATAAGGAAAAGCATATGCTCATATCAATAGATGCAAAAAAAGTTAGACAAAATTCAACATTCATTTATGATAAAAAGCTCTCAGCAAACCAGAAATAGAGGAGGATTTTCCTAATTTGATAAAGAATATCTACAAAAATCGTGCAACTAACATTAGACTTAATAGCAAAAAACTGAATGCTTTCTCTCTAAGATTGGAAACATAGCAAGGATGTTGGTTGTTTTGTATTCTTTTATGAGATTTTCAGATAGGTATGAAAGACAAAGGAGGGATTGAGAAAGGCAAAGTTTATTATACTCTCAGGTCCTAGAGATAGGAGGCATGGCAATCCATGCAGGGTCACATGGGAAAGGCATTGGAGTAGTCAGGAGGCAAAAGACAGGAGAAGGGGAAAGGTTTAGGCCACTGCCTTCATTGGGGTTTTTGAAGGGAAGGCAAGACAGAACAGGGTGAATAGTTTAGGACTGGCTACCTTAAATAATTTTGGCAGGCTTTAAGCCACAGGGGTGGTCCCTAGTTGCCCAGAACCTAGCTCTCAGATGGTTAAAACAGAGGAATATTGCCATCTGGGGTGTACAGCCAGTAAGAGGAGATGTGGCCGTGAATTAGTGAGTTTGCGTATCAAAGGCATGCTCCTGAATAAATTGACTAGCCCCAGGAGGGGCAGTCTGGCCCTGGTCAAAAAGGGTTTTTTGTTTGTTTTAGGATATGAAAACATTATGATAATACACAGGAAATTTAAAAATATTTATAATATGTTAACTTTTGCCACTCTTATTCAATATAATACTAGAAGTCCTAGCCAGCACAATAAGGTAAGAAAAGGAAATAAAAGACATACGAGTTAAAAATGAAGAAATAAAACTTTCCCTATTTGCAGATAAAATGATTGTCTACATTGAAAATCCCAAGAATTCACCGACAAAAATCCTAGAATTAATAAGTGAGGTTAGCAAAGTTGCAAAATTCCAGAACAACAAACAAAAATCAACCATGTTTCTATAGAAATGAATATGTAAAAACAGAAATTAGGAAATATAATACCATTTATAATTACTCCAAAAAATGAAGTAGTTACATATAAATCTAACAAAAAATGTACAGGATTTGTATGTTGGAAATTACAAAAAGGTGATGAAAGAAATGAAAGATTGAAATAAATAGACATACCATTTTCATGGATTGGAAAACTAAACACAGTAAAGATGTTATTTCTCCCCAAATTGATCCATAGATTGAATGCAATTTCTATCAAAATCCCAGTAAGATAATAAGACAAACTTATTCAAAAATTTGTGTGAAAAGACAAAGGAATTAAAACTTGAAATAGAAGAAAAAAGTGAAAAAAAAATCCACTTTATGGACTTCCTACCTGGCTACAGTAATTAATAGTGTTTTTCTCTGAAGATTATTTTGTGGATTATAAAAGATAATATGTTAAGAATGTAGATGGGTACCTTGCACACAATAAGTGTTTAACACATGGTAAGTATTAATCAAATATTTTATAGCTCAGGAAGTGACATTTGAGAGATGTAAAGTAAAATGTCCACTTTTATATAGATAATCAGTGTTAAAGCCAGAATTTGAGCTAAGACCTCTTGATTCCAAATCACAGGCTACTTACCACCATACTATAAACATTACAAAAAAGAAATTACCATTCTAAACACCACTCTAACCTTCCCGCTCATTGAGTCTTATTTGTCCATCAGTGATAGAATTCCAAGATCTCTTCAGAATATCCCAGTTTACAAATAGTGGAATCATTTGTGGTACCAATTTTTCTGGTATTCAAGTTATTTTATTTTTATTAGTGTTTTTTCTTGCCAGGAAGTCAATCCAGTGGTCATACTTGACTCCTTCAATAATGGTACCCTGATACATATTTAAGGATCCAAAAATCCCATTCTGTAAAACATAAAATGCCTTGTCCCTTTCCTATAAATGATTCATCACAAGTATTATTATCCCAACAAGCCTGTGATCGATGGGAACATCTTCATTTGTGTGTAAATGACGCCCGTCTTCTCGGGCCAGTGCTTTCTCTCATTCCTGCACCTGCAGAGACTAAAAGAGATTAAATGGGTCTCCTCAATACATCCCATGAAATATTGATTAAAGGTCTAGTTAAATAAGTGTATTAATGTAGACTTAAAGCACTCAAGTGAGTAAGAACACCCCAAGGGGAAACGTTTCTACCAAGAAAGTGAGACAAAAATTGGATACTTTGAAAATGGTGAGAATGTTCCTGGGTACACAGATCCTTTTTGCAATCTCACACAGCAAAGCAGAACTTTTATCAAATGATCCCAGTGATAAAAGCCTGGCCCTTGGAGGGAGGGCTAAGGTGGAAGAGGGGAGACGTTAAAAATGAAATAAACAGTATAGGCTAGCAATGACATTATAAATTATTTATCATCCAACTCACTTAAAATTATAAAACTTTTTTACTCTCCCCTTTTATTTGATCTCCTTCACATTCCCACCAAATACAAATAGAAATGAGCCACTAGGCGGGGAAGGAAAAAAAAATAAGAAGAAAAAAGATTCCCATCAGCCCTGGAGGAGCCACAGTGCCTATAATTCACTGAACATTACTACTCATGTTTAGTTTCTTTGCTAATCATTTCAGACTTAACTTTTTCCTACGGTTTTTGGGGGTGCACTTAGTCTTCTTTTTAGAATCCAGAGAGTCCATTACTATTTCTTTTATTCAGACATTAAAGAGCCAAGGGATATAAGAGCTGAAAGAGATCTCATAGAACTTCCAATCCTTTTAATTTTCCAGATGAAGAAATAAAGGTCTACGTAGGTAACATGATTTGTCTAGAGACTCACAGTCCATTACTAGCAAAGCCCAGTCAGGTACAGGATTTTTGAACACCTACCAGAGGCCCTAGATGGAGGACAGCATCACCCCTGAGAGAGCACTGTTACACAATGACTAAGGAGGTGCTACTGCCCTAACCACTAGGCATACTAAATGTCTTGCATTGTTGAGGGCAGTCCTCAGAAGAAAAGTTGTCCTCCCAAAGATGCCAACACAGTTCTCATGGAGAAACACTGACGTTAGTAACCCTCCCTCCACCATACCATGCTGATTTATTGTGACCATTTTCCCCTGGTATGTCTGTGGGCACTACTATTATCAGTTTTTTTTTTAAATATAATCTTGCAGCTTCTTTGTAAAGCTCTGCTAACATCTCAGTGCCCAAGATCAATTTCCCTTTCTTTTCTAACTCCAGAATGAATTCCTTTCCTCTAAATGCCAGAAAAGGATGACCTCCCAAATAGTGACTGTGGCTGAGACAGCCTCAGTTCCATACCAGGGAGGAAGGCCTTGAGAGTATCCCAAAACTGTATTAAATAAGTGGTAGTTCTGTCCTGCCTCTTGTGCCTTGCTTTAGAACATATAAGAACTTTCCAGATGTATTTTTTGTTTCAACAATGGGGATGTGATATCAATTTATATTCTACTAAAACTAAGTCCCCAACATCTACCAGCACTCTGTGAACTGAAAACTTAGAATGAATCATTTTTATACACCCAAAGCCCAGAGCACATCTCAAATTATCAGCAATGATCTCATGATTCTCTCAGAGGCCATTATTCAGAAAGAGCTGCCTTTGTCCATTCGGTTTCCAATAGTCCTTCCCCGTTTGCCAAGCAGCTATCTTCATCAGGGCAGAGTCCTCATGGATACTATGATTGTTTTGTTTGAAGGGGCACAGATCTCACTTTATAATTTAACTGCTTGGAGGAGATGTTGAGCTTCCTTCATGTTCAAAACGATGTCAGTCAATAGCTGGACAGCTTGCAATGTTATTGTAGATGATATAATCTTGCTTTAAAGCATCTTATGTCTTAAAAGACATTTATCTCCTACCTGGCAGGAAGAATTGAGCCACAAGGGCTTAAGATTCTTGGTGACACATCATTCTACTGAAACCTGAACATCATGGAGATTTAACGGACACAAACCAGGCAACTGCCATATTGAGTCATTATCACTGCCAACTCCTCTCAAAAGGAAGAAAAACACCAAGAGCTGCTGAGAAGAATTGAATGAAAAAATAGGGATTTGCATTAGAAACTAGGGACAAAAAAGAGACATAGTTTAAAACTTGAAGTTATAAATAATAATTAAGCGTGTCTTACCTCTTAATAGAAATCAATTCCCAAAGAAAAGTCTGTGAATAGGTGTGAAAGAATCTTTTATCTCATATTACTGAACTCTTCCACACTACCAATAAGATACCCATTGCCTAGATTATTCATTCAATTTTCATATCACCATCATTTGATGGCATGCCTGGATCTAAGGAAGATCAAAGATCAACAAGAGGCAGTCTTATTCATCATGCTCGGAGTCCACATGGAAGAAACAAACAGGTACAAGTCATAAAAATAGTGCAGTCAGGACTATGCAGGGAGCTTTATCAGTCCTAACCTTGAATAGGCTACAGAATGAATTGGAATCATGTCAGCAGATTTTTAAAATCTGGGATAGAAGTGGGGAAAAGGTTGTGATCCCTCAGAAGTAAATTATCCTTAGATAAACGTCAAACATAGAAAAAAAACCTTCTCCCACATCACAGTCCCAAATGTGCATAGAAGTTTGAGAATCTGCACATGGCCACTTTGCTGCCAGTCACTGGGGACTACAGAAGGAACGGAACAGCCCTCAGGGCATTCCGGGTGTGAGGGCAATCTGGCCTGACATTTCTCGTGTGTAAGAAGTCAGGGTGAATAGGGCTGATCTGGCTGACTAGGCAGGTCTCCCCTGCCTGTCATCTTCTGTGCTCCATGTGATAGGATGACTGTCTCAGAAGCAAAAAACAATGCCCCAGAGGACCCTGTCTTTTCTTCTGACTTGTGTGGGTACCATCCAGAGACACACGAAGGGCTTTTCTAGCCAGTAGCTCAAATAAATCTTACTGCCTACAACCCCAAGCCAATCTACTAACTGGAGTCTAACTTTTTTTCACAAGTTTAGTTTTATTACCCTAACATAATAGCTTTCACTGCATAAATGGGTCAAATACTCCAATTAATGAACAAAGATGGTCACATTGGGTTTAAGAAAAAAAAGATACAGTATGTAATTTATAACATGCGTGTCTAAAACATAAAGAACAAAAAAGATAGAAAGTGAAAGATAGTTATATATAATACATATAACATCTTATATATAGTATTTACATATATTCTATGAAAATGGTAACCAAAGGAGTGTTGGTGTGACTACTATATCAATATTAAACTAGGTAAACTTCAGGGCAAAAAATGTTACTAGAGATTAAAAATATGCTAAATGAAATAAAAGGTTTATTTGACCAACATGTATACACCTAAAAGTATGGCCTCAAAATACGTAGAGAAGTGTTTACAAAGCAAAGAGAACCAGACAAATCTACAGTCATCTCTCTCAGAAACTGATTGTCATTTGTGATTATGTTATTGAAGTCTTCTGTATTCTTATAGACAGATACATTAGGAAGAACATAAAAGACATTAACAACATGATTATAGACTTACCCCAATAAGCATATAAAGAACTCTACCAAATTCATGTCTTTTGATCACAAACGAAATATTCTTTAAAAAGGAATATATGACAGGTCAAAAAGAAACTCTCATCAAATTTGAAATGATTGAAATCATGTGGAAAATAAGAAAATACCCATACGTTTGGAAATTAAGAAATATACTCCTAAAAAAATCTGTAGGCCAAAGAAGAAATCATAATGGAATTGGAAATTAAGTCTGAATGTAATACTAATAAAAAATATACTTTTAAAACTTGTGGGCTGCAGCCAAAGTAGTTTGTAAGAGGGAAAATTATAGCCTTAAATGAATATATTAGAAAATAAGAGCAACTTGGCTTGTTTTTCTTGATCAGTTTTGCCAACTGATTTCTTGATCAATTTTGTTAGTATTTTCAAATAACAAACTTTTGGTTTTGTTTATCCTTTTTATTTTATGTGTATTTTCTATCTTAATAATTTCTATTCTCATCTTCATTATTTCTTTCCTTCTACTTTATTTGGATTTATTTTGCTGTCCTTTTTCTAACTTCTTAAAATAGATATTGGTTTAAGTCAAACTGCTTTTCAATCTCCCCTGAAAATTATGCTGCAGTCCCTGGAGGAAAGCCAATTACAACTCATCTGTCTAGGAACTGAACAGCATGTCAATTGGCTCAACTCAAGTTAAAAATGTTCAAGAACTTCATCTTTCTGGCTAGGTGTGGTGGCTCATGCCTGTAATTTCAGCAATTTGGGAGGCTGAAGTGGGCGGATCATGAGGTCAAGAGATTGAGACCATCCTGGCCAACATGGTGAAACCCCATCTCTACTAAAAATACAAAAATTAGCTGGGCATGGTGGCACGCAGCTGTAGTCCCAGCTACCCAGGAGGCTGAGGCAGGAGAATCTCTTGAACCCAGGTGGCAGTGAGCTGAGGTCCTGCCACTGCACTCCAGCCTGGCGACAGAGCGAGACTCCATCTCAAAAAAAAAAAAAAAAAAAATTCATCTTTCAAAAAAAATTCCAACTTTTCCGAGAAAACAGTGTAAAATAAATGGCATGAGAAGACTAATAGCAAGTCATACTGTGTCCCAGTCTGAAAATTCTTTAAATCAGAAATACATGCCAGAAAAAAATAACAAGGACCAAAAAAATTCACAGGAGACATCATTAATAACCTCAATGTTTGAACTATGAAACAGGATTCACTCTTTCTGGCACAGTAACGTATACCAATGAGTCTACCACAGTGGCTAGAAGAGTAGCAACATTTTCTTCATCTCTCCATGAACATAAAGTGATATGGCTGTAGGGCTCATTCATGATTTTAAATAGAGAGGCCATCCAGATCTGGGTATGAGGTCAACACTCATTCAACAGGCCACAGTCGAGTGGAATATTCCCCTCAATCATTAATCATTTCTTAATCATTTTTCAAGCAAATAACAGGTATAAAAGCAATCACTAAAAACAAATGAGCCTATCTTCCCTAAGCAGACTGAGTCATTTCCCTTGATTCCTGAGAAGTGTTCAGAGGCATCTAAATATTGCTAAGTTTCTCCATCTCTTCTAAGCACTTAAAAAAAAAAGAAATCACAGTTCATTTCACATTGAGTAATTGCCCAACTATCCGTCAGCTCTATCTGAAAGAATAAAAATACACGCAACTGTGACATACAATGAGAACTCTTGAGTATGACCTATTAACATGGATCATTCCTGCCTTGCAAATGTTAAATTTTCCCTCTTCTGGAAGGTTTTCAATAAAAAAAAAAAATCCCTTGGGATCTTTGGAGGTAAATAATTTTGCCTAAAGGATGATACATACTTGGGATCAAGGACAGGATGTTAGAAGTATTGGGTTTAGCTTTGTCACCACCAAATTATGTGACCACAACACTGTAAATGTATGTTTTTCACTCATGTGTCTAGCCTTCCCTGTGGTATTTCAGGGATGCCAGTTCTTTTCATCTTGTGCTGCCATCTTCGAGGATTTCCTGAGTCTTCCACAGGAGCCTCTGCATTCAGCTAATGAGTGAGAGAAGAGAATTGTGCTGAGCTTAAAATGACTCACCTCACCTTTGCCCACATCCCATGGGCAGTCATATACTCTAATCTAACCACATGTTTGGGAAATGTAGTTTTCCTGGGCTCCCAAGACAAAGAAATGAGACCGATGAGCATCTAGGCAGTCTGCCATAGTGAGGAAGCACGTCAGTCAAGCACTCTGGCACTCAGTTTCATTTCTAAGATGAGCTAGTGGAACAAAAGGATCTTTAAGTTCACACCCATTTCTGGCATTCTGTGATTCTCCAAGATGAGAATATACCTAGCTTGGGTTCATACATCCGCTAGGTGTTATAAAAAGGGTATTACTACTCTGCTATTATCTGAGACTTTTCTTCGACTTCTTGATATGGCATTTGTCCTCAACTGCCATTCAAAAAATTAAGAGAATATTGGTGATAACGCCAGCTGGGCTATCACCAGCAAACCAAGAGTCCCTCTTAGCCCTAGTATTCTATCATCCATTGAATCATGCTCTTCATTTAGCAGAGAAGTTATCTAAGAATTCCTGGGATTAGAAAAATCATGTAGATTTTTTTCCCATGGTCTTGGTAGCAGTGATTTTACACAGGCTGAGCTCCATGGTTACTGCTATGGTTGCAGGAGAAAAGAGGTTAATGATGTTACCAGGTTTAATGTGTGTGTTTTTCTGAAGATCTCCGAAACCTGATTATCTCCATGGCTGAGTAACATTGCAGAGATGAGCATAAATTAATAATTTGACATTGATGTGTATCTGAAAATTACTATCAAGATTTGAATAAGCATTTAAATCAAAAATAAATGTGAAATAAACTGGTTAACTACCAAATAAATCAGCCCTATGCAATTTCCCCTGGTGTTTTATTTTCTTTATTTGTTTTACATTATTAAGCTAAGAGATAGAGAATATCAGTCCTAATGATATTTTCCACTTTACTTTATCATAATAATTAGCCCAGCTCTCTTGTTTACATATTCTAAAAGTCAATCGGAGAAAAGGTTTAGATAAGATAACACATTTTTTACCTAGGATCATGTGAAAAGCAACAGGTAAGTGCATTTTTTAATAGATATCAGATGTGGTGTTTTCACAGCTAGAACTGCAACTGTGTATCAGAAAAAGATTTTTTATATATCAGTATTTTATGAAACTTTAGTTAATAAAGGAGAATTTGCAAAAGAAAAATGCTAACATTTGTTTTTAAAGCACCTTTTCTGGGTCTCATTTTATAATTTAACCTTAAAAAAGCAACTGTTTCCATAATATTTGTTTGTGTATAAACTGAAATTTGTATGACAGAATTTTCCTTAGAAGTTCCTCTCTGGAGATTATTAAATTCTATGCATGCATTACTGAATATTCAAATAGATTATCAGTTGACTAATGTCACCTTGAACCAGAGCTGGGCAGTTTGATTATCTAATGGGAACTAAAGCACCCTGATAGGATATGGTGAAATTCTCATTAGCACAAATCTGTTTTCTTTTAAGTGTTTTTTGTAATATATACATCTAACTACAGTCAGCTGAAAGCCAGTAAGTGTATTAGGCTGAAATTCTGAAACCAGTTAATGCATCACACTATACCATGACCACATTACAATTATCTTAAAAATGTTAAGGGTCATTTTATCAATTAATATACTTTTTAAATTAAAAATTCAAAGGAGAAAAGATCAGGTGATTATCCCCCAAAAAAGACAAAAATAATTTTGTTAATAGTCAACAACCATTCCTGTTTTAAGCTCTTTCAACACTAGAAATAGGAAGGTATTTTCTTAATGTAGTAAAGAAAGGCTTTCCAGATCAGCAGCAAACATCAAATTGAGGCGAAACACTGTAGTATTTGTATTAAAGTCAGAAGCAAGCCAAGGATTCCCACTCTCACCACTGTTATTCAACACTGTCCAGTGACTTTTGGCCAAGAAGTAAGTCAAGATAAAACCAAGTTTAAATGTTAGAAACAAAAAGAATCAGGCAGTAGAGCATAGTCCAAATTAATGTCATCTCCTTTTTGTTTGTCCTTGTGGTTATAACTACTTCTCTGGGTTCATAGTTTAAATCATAGGTCTAACTCCTGGCCTCTTTTATATTTGAGATTTTAAAAAATGTTTTCCTTCTTTTTAAGTGACTTAGTGCTGGAGTTGGAAAATAAAGACATAATGCACTTGGGCTTAAGTCTCCCAAACCGGGTTTCTTGGAATGCAAGTATTGAGTATGCCATGGAAATGGGGTTCTATGACTAAATAAGTTGAGCAAATTCTACACAAAACAGGACTCTTTCCCTGCAGGACTTTTCAGAGCCTGTAATATGCAACTTTCTGTTCTGAATATCCAAGAGTGAGTATGCCAAATATATCAGATCACGGAGCCACCACTCCCTTTTTTGAGAAGTGTCTCAAGGGATCAGTGTTCCAAGAAACACATATTGGGAAACGTGCTTCAAGGCTCATCCCCCAATTTCACAGATAGAAAACTGAGGTCCAGGGAGAGGCTGTGCCTTGCTACAGACTTTTCTGTCCATCGATAGCGAGACAGAGACTAAAAGCCTACTCACTCCTCTCAGTCTCATGCTGTCTCTACCACATCCTGCTGCCTTTCTGTTTGGGAGGCTCCTGTATCAGCTGGCGGACTCCAACCCCGCCCGGTATGCTTAGGTGCTGAATTAGTCTGCTCAGGCTGCCACAACAAAACACTACAAACTGGGTGTCTTATGCCATGGAAGCTTCTGTTCTCACAGTTCGGAAGCCTAGAAGTCCAAGATCAAGATGTGGACAGGGTTGATTTGTTAGGTGGGCTCTTCCTTGGCTTGCAGATGACTGTCTTCTTGCTGTGTCCTCACATGGTCATTCCTCAGTGCACACACCTGTGTGTGTCCCACTCTTCTCTTCAACAGTACACCAGTCATATGAATTAGGGTCCAACCATGTGGCCTCATTTTACCTTAATTACCTCTTTAAAGGCCTTAACTCCAAATACAGCCACATTGTGAAGTACTGGGGGATTTAGGGATCTTCATTTGAATTTGGAGGAATATGATTCAGCCCGTAATAGGTGTCATTTCTCAGTGTCTGAAGTGCCCTGTGCCTCTCTCAGATAAAGCGCAGAGCTCAGCGAGTATGTGTGAATATGATATCTGTCTCCCCTTGTAATCTATGAGCAATTCAAGAACAGAAACTGTGTTGATATCACTATCAACAATTCTAGTACCTAGAATTTGCTAGATGCTCAACGCATGTTTATTGAATACTGAGTACATGAATTGTGAAGTCAGAGGACCTGACTCCATCCGATCTGTGCTCTACAACAGTGTGATCACTAAGACAAATGGAGATAATAAGTACCTCCCATAGTTTTGGTGAAAATTCAATAAAATATACCACTGGCAAAGTGCCTAGCACATAAATAGAGCTCATAAATGTTAATTGAATCTGAGGTTATATCTTCTTCCCAGGTGTCTATAAAAAACTAATTAATAATAGTGATTACAAATGCTTAGTAATGAAATTGCTTTATGAAAACAGTAATATTGATGCATGCTAATCCAGGCCACACAGATACATAAAGGATTCGTCATCAACAACAATATTTCATAACTTTTATCTCACAGATTGAAGCCAATTTCAAATCTGGGTAATAAAAAGCCTCTTAGCCAAGGACTCTGTTTCCTCCTGACACGCTGTGGAAGATACCATGTGACACCTTTTTAGGCAAAATGATGAACAACTTGCATATTTCTCTGCCTTCTAGGGAAGTGGAATGTTGGGTCTGTGGCATTTTTGTTAGGATATTTCCAGTTTAGGGACTGCAGTCAGCAGAGAACTTTTTAAAACTTTGATGTTATTCAAGGAAAAGTTTCTGCTCTAGTGTTAATCAACGAGGCATGCTTGGTGAAAAGAGATCAAGCACAGGACACAATAAAAATCCCTGCACTCAGAAACCTATCTGCTCCACAGAGCAGTTCTCTATTGCCCCAATAATGCTGCATGGCAAACTACCCTGTGCTGCTCAGATCTGCTGAGGGGACTAATGGTCCAAGCTGCTACCCTTCTGAATTCATCCCCAGTTTCCCATGGAGGCCATGCTTTCCCAAGGCCGCTTCCAGCCAGAGACTGAGCCCAGTGAGGCCAACATCTGTGATACACAGAGCTCCTCAGACAGTGACTTCCACTCAAAGACTACCCATCAGGTTGGCCAGAATTTTCTTAGAACTGTGCTGCAGTCTGAGACTCTTCTACTCAATCCTTCCTTTCCTGTCTTTTTTTTTTTTTCACAGAAATAAGACCTGCATCTCAAGCTGAAGGTTCTCCTCCTCTCTCTTTTTTTCCGCTTTATCCTCCCCAGGCATTTCATCCAAAAAATCTGTTGCACATCCAATTCCATGTTGGCTGGCATCTGCTTCTCAGATGACCTAAATTAACACTTGCCCTAAAGTTAAATCACTTAAAGCAATAAGCATTGCTTTTTTTCCCCAGAGACAGGATCGTGCTCTGTCACCCAGGCTGGAATGCAGTGACACAGTCACTGCTCACTGCCGCCTCAACCTTCCAGGCTCAAGCGGTCCTCCTGCCCCAGCCACCTGAATAGTTGGGATCACAGAAAAGCACCACCATATGGCTATTTTTTTCTTTTTCTTTTTTGTAGAGACAGGGTCTTACTATGTTGCTCAGGCTAGTCTTGAACTCCTGGGCTCAAGCAGTCCTCCCATGTTGGCCTCCCAAAATGTTGAGATTATAGGCATGAGCCACCTCACCCAGCCAGCATTTCTTTTTTTTCTTTTCTTTTTTTGGTAAGTCTATAGGTTGGCTGGGCAGTTGATGTTGGCTGGGCTTACTCATGCATCACAGTCAGATGGCGAGTCAATTGGGCACAGAATGGTTGTAGATGACCTCAACTGGGAAACTTCAGCCTTTCTGCATATGATTTCTCATCCTCTGGTTTGTACACATGACATTATCCCAAGAGATAGACTATAAGTGCTTAGGCCTCTCAAGATCTGGGCTTGGAACTTACATAAAATTACTTCTACTGCACTCAAGTGGTCAAAACAGAAGGCCAGCCCAGAAATAAGAGTGAGGAAACATCCCACCTCTTACTAGAAAGAGCTACAGGGCCACATTGCAAAGGGCATGGCTACAGGGAGGGAATTGCAGCCATTCTTGCAATCAGTTCTTCACACCCCATTTCCTGGCATTATTCCCAAACAGATTGACCATGTCCATTGCTAATAACTGCCTTGCCCTTTGAAGAACTGTCCAAGTGGACTTGGCCAGTAAGCTTCTCTGTTCTCTTCACTTAGGCTTGGGTGCTCGTCACAGGGGCTAGTGATCTCCTGGGCAGAACTCCAGCTGATGTGAGCCATGTTAAGTGATAAACACAGCCCTCAGGAGCTGTTTCTAGTGTTCCAGTCTTCCTTGTGGGGAACTTGAAAAGGTTTACTCTGAGTGCAGTGAGTCTCTTTCCCGTCTGTTCCCTGTCACCCCGCATCAGTTTCAGGTCAGGAATGCTAAGAGAAAACAGGCCACATTAGCATTTGAACTCAACCTTACTTTCCAGAGGAGCAAACTGACAATTAGGACGAGGACCTGCATCAAAAAAGAGCAACCCAGCATGAAGTCTGTCTAATTAGTCATATGAACGGAGAGCTTCCCCTCCACTTCCTCAAGAACATACGCTTGTCAGATCTTATAAGGGAGGCTTTGCTCCCTGACACGCTATTGAAAGGGGATTGGGAACAGGTAGTTTCACATTAATACCATGAGTGCCTCTCTCTGAGCCATAAAATATTCCTCTAAAAATTACTTTCAAATTTTTCAGGGTGCTTCTTGAGTTGCAAAGGAATTTGTAAAGTGAGGCTTTTCATCACACTGCAAAAATGAACCTATAAAGAAAACCAAGCACACTGTTCAAAACCCCAAACCTTTGAATACCTTGTCTCATGTTAATGGGAAACTGAGCAAGATGAAGGATTCAAGACGAAGGCTGGACATGGGCTGCTAATCCTGGGGACTGGATTGTTTAAGCTTCTGCACTTTATATATTTTTTACCTTAAAAAGTTTAAGTGCCATTAAAGGTCACCAGAACTGTCGTCAGAAAAGATTAGAGAAGATGTCCATGCAGCACCTTGCTGAGGCAGCTCCAGGCATTGCCGAAACAACACTCCTACTTTGGAGGGGCCATTGAGACGCAGACCTCGAGGAAGACAAGCTCCGAGTGGGTATGATGATATCTAGTTACTACTTCAATTCTCACAGTGGGATGGCTTGACTTTCCACGGTGCATTTGTGTTTTACTCCTTTCAAGCCTCAGCTTTCTGGGCAAGCCATAGCTCTTTCTGCAGGCAGCTCCTGACCTCAGCACATTATGATCACATGACTATTAATGCCATTTTAGTCACTCATTTTCTTATTTGGAATTCATGCTCATCACGTATAAAATGACTCTCTTTCCTGAGCCACAAGCGGACAGACACAGTTTATTTTTGCTTTAAATTGCTAAGCAAAGATGCATACAGGGCGTCCCATAGTGTGAAGAATGAGAGGCAGAGCATAAGAGTCCCTTCCTCAGGGACCTCCCTTCACTTTTTCAACTCTCTCTTTCACAGCTGGATAAAGCCACCCAATAAAGAAATCTTGCCTCACCAATTCTAGCTGGCTTTGTGGGTTAGTTAGCTAGGTTGCAAACTCCTAGGAAGCCTTCCCAGGCAACACTTCCACAATACCTTCCCCATGTTTCTAGTGCATAGTACCTTAAGGTGAACATTTCCTTCCATGCCAAATTCACCTGTGGGTCCAGAAGATAGAGCCTCTGTTGTACCAGCTGTGCAGCCTGGGACACCTGGTGGCAACCACTACATTTGCCCAAGGAAGTAAAAGAGGGAAGCACAGATACACATATGTGGACCTAATCATTGCTACAAAAGAACCAAAACTGTACACTCGGAAGCTCTTCCATTGCACTGCCCAGATATTTAGTTTTGATGGGGCCATCATGGGCCTGCCCTAAGAGGTTGAATTACCCAAGTGCTGAAAGGCTCTCCTCATAATGTAGCCTAGCGAAAGAGCCTCTTGGGACAACATTAAAATGGAGCTCCAGGGCCTCAGCATGGCTCTCTATACTCCAACCCTGCTGTCTCACCTGCCTCCAGAAAGTGGTTTGTGATTGGGATGAAGCTTCTGACAGAGGGAGCTCACACCTGCCACTTCCACTTGTTGGCAAACCCCACACTCACTGCCGCCATCTGGCTTCCACCTGTTCTCTCTACGGTTCCCAATTACCTCCCTAATCTCCAAATCTTTGACCCTTTTCTTTGAGCGTTTGCTGCTGGTAGGCATCCTTGCTTATCTTGAAATGCTCTCATCCCATTAATGTGTCCTTCCCCTAGGACCCTTTCCCTCAGATGTCTAACCGGCTCATATGGTTTCCAGCTTTTGTCTCTTTGAGCCTGCCTCTCTGTGTAGTAACTTACTTTAAAATATTTCTGTATGTATATGTCTATGATGCATATGCATGTGGTTAGCTAGCAGTTGAAGAGCTTGAATGAAGAATTCATACCTTAGTGAAGGGAGTGGAGTGAGTGCATGACAAACACTTCTAACATTGTTATTAAACCCACATTAGAGGGAGTACCGGTTTGCACAAGGGCTATTAAAAATCATTTTAAACCTGTGGGAAAAGTGGCATACAAGATTAATGGTTGGCTAGAGAGATTTTATGGGCTCTACTACCCTTGCAGGGAATAAGTACAATGAACTGTCTGGCTGACCCTCAGTTTACCTCTCTGCCCGCCCTGCATCCATCTCCACATACATTTAATAGATGACTTTGTTGCCTGCAAAAACAGAGTCCAGAGGGTGGCTGCTCCTAGCATCGGAATGTCATTGCATCTACCTCATAAAGACGTTTTTTAGTGCCTAAGGACAGAACAGGGCTTCTCCATGCTTGCAGGAAAAGTCTTTATAATTGTTTTGCACCTGCTTAAACGTTGAGATAAACCTATCTGATACTTTACTTTCGTTGTACCATTTGTACCATACCATCTTAAAGAACGTTGGGGGGAAGAAGGAGAGGACTATAATAGCCATTTCCCACCGCTAATCCTCAGAGGTTACCCCAAAACACTGACAACTCTTATTTCTACTCTGTTTTTATGGCTTCACTGCAGTCCCACTCTAGCTTGTAGTTCATCAGAACAGATGTTCTGATTAACACACACTCACAAACCCTCATACCACACTTGCCATTTTTCCCACAAATGGCTCTTTATCCTGACTTCATGTTTCTATGCATGGTAAAGCCATTCTTCTACTCAATGAGGTACAAACACTGGGAATTGTCTGGACATCTACCTCGCCACCTTCCCTTCCCTTCCCTTCCAGACCTCACCCCACTTCCCCAAAAAACATCTTTGTAACCAAATGTTTGTTAGTCCTTCTTTAGAAATTTCTGCCTCATCTGCTTCTTGTGTGGCCCCAGGTCCTCAAATCTAGACCACCAAACAGCCCCTGTTCCCGACCCTCAGTTCCCACTCTCTCTATCCCTCTTTTCACCTGTGCTGGGTTAAAACCCGTAAAGTTCACAACTCTATTCCAACAGGATAAAACTCTCCCTATAAAACACCCTCCTTCCTTGATTATCTTCAATCTGACTTTTTTGCCTTTCGATGCTAATGTCCTTTTCTGGAATTTCTCCTTATTTCTCTTCACCCATAAATCCTATTCATCCATCACTTCCAACTTAACTCCACTTGTGATCTCTCTAGCCTTACTCCTACAATTTTATCACATTCTACTTTTACATTGCTAGGTGTTCAATGATACATCCACCAAGGGCAGGAGCAATGTCCTACCCTTCTTTCATTTCCAGATGCCTAGTACATCCATCAGTTATGTATCATTCACTCAGCAAACTTTTACTGAATACATCCACATGCTAGCACCTGAGATGCAGCATCTGAGGTGGAGTTTGATTTCATGTAACTCATGTAATTCCAGACTTATATAACTTATATTTGTGTTAACATAATTCTTCAAATGCTGACACTGCACAACTCTGGATTATCCTGAGGGCATGCCTTGTAGACTAACAAGTTTCATGCTCTAGGGCTGCTATCATTTTCCTCACTTATTAATAAGCCACTGCTATTCATCTGACAGAGAGGTGGAGGCATTTCACTGTGATGGGTGTCCTGTGGCTAACTTGTCACCACAAATTCAAGAGCCAAGCACATTCAGGAGAAGTTTCTTAGCACTAATTTTCTCTCAGCAGCATTTGCAGGATTACATTGACTGTCCTGAGAGAGTATTATTCCAAGGAATGTGAAATAAAAGGAAGGGAAAAATCAAGTCAGAAATTCATCCTGAAGCATAGCTGGGCTGCCACATTATTAGATAGTATCTATAAAACCACAAAGGACATTAATAAAACATTTTAGATACTGTAAAAATATTTCTTGTGTATGAAACAAAAAGTATAAACCATAATTATGTTATGAATAATATTACGACAATTATTATCATTATTAACGGTTACCATTTATTGTCTTTTGGATGTCGGAGACTGTATGTATATTAAATAGTTTTATTCATCACACAACTCTACGAAGTAAGTCCTAGTATCCCCAATGTACAGGTAAGGCACCTGAAGTTCAGAGAGACTAAGTAACTGAGTCACAGAGTTTCCACAGCTAGCAAGAGAGGGAGTGAGGATTCACACTCTACTATGTCTGACTTCATGTTCTTTTGAATGTGTTGCTTATCATGGCTAGTTATTGTATTTTTACATTATAGTATGAGGATATATTGAATATGAGGGTGATCTATCTGGAGCATATATTGCCCTGTTGATTAATAAGTTTGATTCATACAAGTAAATTATATTATCACTTAACACAAGCTTGTTTTACAAAATACCTTCCTTGACCACCAGAGTTGATTTACATAAGAACATTTTAGATATTATATTATTTATTTACCAAGATCATGATATTAAGCAAAGTATACCAATCTGCATTAGATCAGTTTACAAGTCACATACACAAACAATTGATTCCTTTAATTTATAATTATATCTCCTTTTCAATTTATTAAATATGTATTGCTGGTTACAGAAATAAGGTCTGGATCCAAATTAAGTGAACTCATTTTATTAGCAAAACTTGTCTAACTTTTCATCAGAAACTTTAGATATTAGAAGACAACAGAATTGCATTATCGTTGATATTCCATTTTCTAATTTCATCCAACATTGCAATGGAATGTTGAATGAAAAAAATACCCTGACCAACCTAGAATTTCATAGCTAGTGGAAATAACCTTCAAAAATAACAATGAAACTGTCACAGCCACGTGAAGACTAAGAATTAGGTTTAAATGCAATGTGATATCCCAGACAGAATCATGGAAGAGAAAAAAAAATTAAGTAAAAGCTGAAGAAATCTGAATAAAACATAGATTCCAGTTAATAACATATTAATAATAATGTTTTAATAATGGTTAATTATTTTTAATAAAATTTACCATACTAATATGAGACATAATAATAGAGGAAACTGGGTATGGTATATTTAAGAACTCTGCACTTTCTTTGCAAGTTTCCTGTAAATCTAAAACCTGTTCTGAAAGCTAAAGTTGGTTTTACAAAATAAAGATGCCATAAAGACAATGTCAGACAAACAAAAGCTGAAAAAATACATTGTCATCACACCTGAACTACAAAATTACTAAAGGAAGTTCTTCAGACTAAAAGAAAGAACCGCAGATGAAAGTATGGGACATGGGGGAAGAATTAAGAGCACTGGAAAAGGTAAATGCATAGGAAATTGAAAAATAATGATTGTTTAAAACAATATCAATACTACTGTCTTGGGTCTGTGACATATGTAAAGACAGATCCAGTCTTTGGCTTGAGGGGAAAGCAGGTCCCACTGCCATAAGTGTATATTTAACTCTTTCTTCACACCTTTCCCAAAGGGACCTATGACCACTTAATTTAGTGCAATGCAATAGGAATGGAAAAAGTAACAATAACACCAAGACCTTTCAGAAGTTATTAGACACTGGCTTTGAGTTTACATTAATTTCTGGGAACCCAAAATTTCACTGTGGTCCACTGGTCCAAGTGAGAGGTTTAGAAAAGTTACCCCTAAGGTAATAAATGAAGTTTGGGTCCTAGTCAGCCTTAGAATAGACCTAGAGGATCCACCACTTCACGCATATTGCATAGTTGGAGGAGACATAATACTAGGGAATTGGAGACTATCCTTGTTGGCTCCCTTACTTAATGTAAGGGTTATTGTGGTAAGAAGGGCCAAGTTGAAGACCCTGAAACTATCCCTTCCTGCTAAAATAGTAAACCAAAGTAATAGTAAATACCTGGAAGACTTGCAGAGATTAATGTCAACATCAAAGAGTTAACAGATGCAGAGATGGTGATTCTTCATACATCCCCATTTTAACCCATCATTTTTTTGGCTTGAGCAAAGGCCAGAGACAGAATGACTCCATTTGGAGAATGACTGAATTATCCTTAAATTAATAAAGTGGTGTAATAGCTACAATTAAATTCCAGATGTGTATATGCATCTACACTACCCCTGTTGGATGAGCAGTTTGCAAATATTTTCTCCCATTCATGATGTTGTGTCTTCATTCTGTTGGTTGTTTCTTTTGCTGTGCAGGAGCATTTTAGTTCAATATAGTTTCAATTGTCTATTTTGTTGTTCTTGCCTATGCTTTTGAGGTCTTAGTCATAAAATATTTACCTGGACCAATGTCTTTAAGAGTTTTCGCTATGTTTTCTTCTAGTAGTTTTATAATTTTGGATATTACATTTAAGTGCTTATTCATCTTGAGTTGATTTTTGTATTGGTGAGAGACAGGTCTAGTTTAATTCTTCAGCATACAATTATCCAGTGTTCCCAGAACCATTTATTGTAGAAGATGTCCTTTTCCCAGTGAATGTTCTTGATGACTTTGTCAAAGATCAATTGGTTATAAATATGTGTATTGATTTCTGGGTTCTCTATTCTGTTCCATTGGCCAATGTGTCTTTTTTTTGTTTTTGTTTTTGTTTTTTACCAATAAAACACTGCTTTGGTTATTATAGCCCTGCAATATATTTTAAAGTCAGGTAATGTTATGCCTCCAGCTGTGTTCTTTTTGTTCAGGATTATTTTGGCTATTCTGGCTTTTTTTGTTCCATATTAACCTTGGGATGGTTTGTTTTCTATTTCTCTGAAAAATTATATTGGTATTTTAATAGGGATTGCATTGAATATAGATTTCTATTTCTATTGGCAATATGGTTGTTTTATCATGGGTTGGAAGAATATTAGTTCTTGGAATGTCTTTTCGTCAGTTTGTGTCATCTATAATTTTGTTCATCAGTGTTTTGTAGTTCTCTTTATAGAGATCTTCCATCTCCTTGGTTAAATGTATTCCTAGGTATTTTTTGTAGCTATTGTAACTGGGATTGAGTTCTTTATTACATCAATCACTTACATTAATCACTATTTGTGTATGGAAATGTTACTAATTTTTGTACATTGATTTTGCATCCTGAAACTTTATCGAAGTCATTTACCAAATCGTATCTAGAAAACTTTTGAGGATGCCTAATATAAGTTTTCTAGGTATAAGATTCTCTCATCAGCAAACAGATAATTGACTTCCTCTTTTCCAATTTGGATGTCTTTTATTTCTTTCTCTTGCCTGATTGCTCTGGCTAGGACTTCCAATACAATGTTAAATAAGAGTGGTAAAATGGGCATCTTTGCATTGTTCCAGTTCTTAGGAAGAATGCTTGCCATTTAGGAGGAATTTTGCCAACTCAGTATGATGTTGGCTGTGGGTATGTTATATATGGCCTTTATTATGCTGAGGTAGGTTCTTTTTTTTTTATTTTTTTATTTTTTTTTATTTTTTATTTTTTTTATTATACTTTAAGTTCTAGGGTACATGTGCATGACGTTTATATCATGTATAACTCCCCAATGCAATCCCTCCCTCCTCCCCCCTCCCCATGATAGGCCCCAGTGTGTGATGTTCCCCTTCCCGAGTCCAAGTGATCTCATTGTTCAGTTCCCACCTATGAGTGAGAACATGCGGTGTTGGTTTTCTCTTCTTGTGATAGTTTGCTAAGAATGATGGTTTCCAGCTGCATCCATATCCCTACAAAGGACGCAAACTCATCCTTTTTGATGGCTGCATAGTATTCCATGGTGTATATGTGCCACATTTTCGTAATCCAGTCTGTCACAGATGGACATTTGGGTTGATTCCAAGTCTTTGCTATTGTGAATAGTGCCGCAATAAACATACGTGTGCATGTGTCTTTGTAGTAGAGTAATTTATAATCCTTTGGGTATATACCCAGTAGTGGGATGGCTGGGTCATATGGTACATCTAGTTCTAGATCCTTGAGGAATCGCCATACTGTTTTCCATAATGGTTGAACTAGTTTACAATCCCACCAACAGTGTAAAAGTGTTCCTATTTCTCCACATCCTCTCCAACACCTGTTGTTTCCTGACTTCTTAATGATTGCCATTCTAACTGGTGTGAGATGGTATCTCATTGTGGTTTTGATTTGCATTTCTCTGATGGCCAGTGATGATGAGCATTTTTTCATGTGTCTGTTGGCTGTATGGATGTCTTCTTTTGAGAAATGTCTGTTCATATCCTTTCCCCACTTTTTGATGGGGTTGTTTGTTTTTTTCTTGTATATTTGTTTGAGTTCTTTGTAGATTCTGGATATTAGCCCTTTGTCAGATGAGTAGATTGCAAAAAATTTCTCCCATTCTGTAGGTTGCCTGTTCACTCTGATGGTAGTTTCTTTTGCTGTGCAAAAGCTCTTTAGTTTAATTAGATCCCATGTGTCAATTTTTGCTTTTGCTGCCGTTGCTTTTGGTGTTTTAGACATGAAGTCCTTGCCCATGCCTATGTCCTGAATGGTACTACCTAGATTTTCTTCTAGGGTTTTTATGGTATTAGGTCTAACATTTAAGTCTCTAATCCATCTTGAATTAATTTTCGTATAAGGGGTAAGGAAAGGATCCAGTTTCAGCTTTCTACTTATGGCTAGCCAATTTTCCCAGCACCATTTATTAAATAGGGAATCCTTTCCCCATTTCTTGTTTCTCTCAGGTTTGTCAAAGATCAGATGGCTGTAGATGTGTGGTATTATTTCTGAGGACTCTGTTCTGTTCCATTGGTCTATATCTCTGTTGTGGTACCAGTACCATGCTGTTTTGGTTACTGTAGCCTTGTAGTATAGTTTGAAGTCAGGTAGCGTGACGCCTCCAGCTTTGTCCTTTTGACTTAGGATTGTCTTGGCTATGCGGGCTCTTTTTTGGTTCCATATGAACTTTAAAGCCGTTTTTTCCAATTCTGTGAAGAAACTCATTGGTAGCTTGATGGGGATGGCATTGAATCTATAAATCACCTTGGGCAGTATGGCCATTTTCACGATATTGATTCTTCCTATCCATGAGCATGGTATGTTCTTCCATTTGTTTGTGTCCTCTTTGATTTCACTGAGCAGTGGTTTGTAGTTCTCCTTGAAGAGGTCCTTGACATCCCTTGTAAGCTGGATTCCTAGGTATTTTATTCTCTTTGAAGCAATTGTGAATGGAAGTTCATTCCTGATTTGGCTCTCTGCTTGTCTGTTACTGGTGTATAAGAATGCTTGTGATTTTTGCACATTGATTTTGTATCCTGAGACTTTGCTGAAGTTGCTTATCAGCTTAAGGAGATTTTGGGCTGAGACAATGGGGTTTTCTAAATATACAATCATGTCATCTGCAAACAGGGACAATTTGACTTCTTCTTTTCCTAACTGGATACCCTTGATTTCTTTCTCTTGCCTGATTGCCCTAGCCAGAACTTCCAACACTATGTTGAATAGGAGTGGTGAGAGAGGGCATCCCTGTCTTGTGCCAGTTTTCAAAGGGAATTTTTCCAGTTTTTGCCCATTCAGTATGATATTAGCTGTGGGTTTGTCATAAATAGCTCTTATTATTTTGAGGTACGTTCCATCAATACCAATTTATTGAGCGTTTTTAGCATAAAGGGCTGTTGAATTTTGTCAAAAGCCTTTTCTGCATCTATTGAGATAATCATGTGGTTCTTGTCTTTGGTTCTGTTTATATGCTGGATTACGTTTATTGATTTGCGAATGTTGAACCAGCCTTGCATCCCAAGGATGAAGCCCACTTGATCATGGTGGATAAGCTTTTTGATGTGCTGCTGAATCCGGTTTGCCAGTATTTTATTGAGGATTTTTGCATCGATGTTCATCAGGGATATTGGTCTAAAATTCTCTTTTTTTGTTGTGTCTCTGCCAGGCTTTGGTATCAGGATGATGTTGGCCTCATAAAAAGAGTTAGGGAGGATTCCCTCTTTTTCTATTGATTGAAATAGTTTCAGAAGGAATGGTACTAGCTCCTCCTTGTACCTCTGGTAGAATTCAGCTGTGAATCCATCTGGTCCTGGACTTTTTTTGGTGGGTAGGCTATTAATTGTTGCCTCAATTTCAGAGCCTGCTATTGGTCTATTCAGGGATTCAACTTCTTCCTGGTTTAGTCTTGGGAGAGTGTAAGTGTCCAGGAAATTATCCATTTCTTCTAGATTTTCTAGTTGATTTGCGTAGAGGCATTTATACTATTCTCTGATGGTTGTTTGTATTTCTGTGGGGTCGGTGGTGATATCCCCTTTATCATTTTTTATTGCGTCTATTTGATTCCTCTCTCTTTTCTTCTTTATTAGTCTAGCTAGCGGTCTGTCAATTTTGTTGATCTTTTCAAAAAACCAACTCCTGGATTCATTGATTTTTTGGAGGGTTTTTGTGTCTCTATCTCCTTCAGTTCTGCTCTGATCTTAGTTATTTCTTGCCTTCTGCTAGCTTTTGAATGTGTTTGCTCTTGCCTCTCGAGTTCTTTTAATTGTGATGTTAGAGTGTCAATTTTAGATCTCTCCTGCTTTCTCTTGTGGGCATTTAGTGCTATAAATTTCCCTCTACACACTGCTTTAAATGTGTCCCAGAGATTCTGGTATGTTGTATCTTTGTTCTCATTGGTTTCAAAGAACATCTTTATTTCTGCTTTCATTTCGTTATGTACCCAGTAGTCATTCAGGAGCAGGTTGTTCAGTTTCCATGTAGTTGAGCGGTTTTGATTGAGTTTCTTAGTCCTGAGTTCTAGTTTGATTGCACTGTGGTCTGAGAGACAGTTTGTTATAATTTCTGTTCTTGTACATTTGCTGAGGAGTGCTTTACTTCCAATTATGTGGTCAATTTTGGAATAAGTGCGATGTGGTGCTGAGAAGAATGTATATTCTGTTGATTTGGGGTGGAGAGTTCTATAGCTGTCTATTAGGTCCGCTTGGTGCAGAGATGAGTTCAATTCCTGGATATCCTTGTTAACTTTCTGTCTCGTTGATCTGTCTAATGTTGACAGTGGAGTGTTGAAGTCTCCCATTATTATTGTATGGGAGTCTAAGTCTCTTTGTAGGTCTCTAAGGACTTGCTTTATGAATCTGGGTGCTCCTGTATTGGGTGCATAGATATTTAGGAGAGTTAGCTCTTCCTGTTGAATTGATCCCTTTACCATTATGTAATGGCCTTCTTTGTCTCTTTTGATCTTTGATGGTTTAAAGTCTGTTTTATCAGAGACTAGGATTGCAACCCCTGCTTTTTTTTGTTCTCCATTTGCTTGGTAGATCTTCCTCCATCCCTTTATTTTGAGCCTATGTATGTCTCTGCATGTGAGATGGGTCTCCTGAATACAGCAGACTGATGGGTCTTGACTCTTTATCCAGTTTGCCAGTCTGTGTCTTTTAATTGGAGCATTTAGTCCATTGACATTTAAGGTTAATATTGTTATGTGTGAACTTGATCCTGTCATTATGATATTAACTGGTTATTTTGCTCGTTAGTTGATGCAGTTTCTTCCTAGCCTCGATGGTCTTTACATTTTGGCATGTTTTTGCAATGGCTGGTACCGGTTGTTCCTTTCCATGTTTAGGGCTTCCTTCGGGGTCTCTTGTAAGGCAGGCCTGGTGGTGACAAAATCTCTAAGCATTTGCTTATCTGTAAAGGATTTTATTTCTCCTTCACTGATGAAGCTTAGTTTGGCTGGATATGAAATTCTGGGTTGAAAATTCTTTTCTTTAAGAACGTTGAATATTGGCCCCCACTCTCTTCTGGCTTGTAGAGTTTCTGCCGAGAGGTCTGCTGTTAGTCTGATGGGCTTCCCTTTGTGGGTAACCGACCTTTCTCTCTGGCTGCCCTTAAGATTTTTTCCTTCATTTCCACTTTGGTGAATCTGGCAATTATGTGTCTTGGAGTTGCTCTTCTGGAGGAGTATCTTTGTGGCGTTCTCTGTATTTCCTGAATTTGAATGTTGGCCTGCCCTACTAGGTTGGGGAAGTTCTCCTGGATGATATCCTGAAGAGTGTTTTCCAACTTGGTTCCATTTTCCCCCTCACTTTCAGGCACCCCAATCAGACGTAGATTTGGTCTTTTTACATAATCCCATACTTCTTGCAGGCTTTGTTCATTTCTTTTTCTTCTTTTTTCTTTTGGTTTCTCTTCTCACTTCATTTCATTCATTTGATCCTCAATCGCTGATACTCTTTCTTCCAGTTGATCGAGTCGGTTACCGAAGCTTGTGCATTTGTCACGTATTTCTCGTGTCATGGTTTTCATCTCTGTCATTTCGTTTATGATCTTCTCTGCATTAATTAGTCTAGCTGTCAATTCTGCCACTTTTTTTTCAAGATTTTTAGTTTCTTTGCGCTGGGTATGTAATTCCTCCTTTAGCTCTGAGAGGTTTGATGGACTGAAGCCTTCTTCTCTCATCTCGTCAAAGTCATTCTCTGACCAGCTTTGATCCGTTGCTGGCGATGGGCTGCGCTCCTTTGCAGGGGGAGATGCGCTCTTATTTTTTGAATTTCCAGCTTTTCTGCCCTGCTTCTTCCCCATCTTTGTGGTTTTATCTGTCTCTGGACTTTGATGATGGTGACGTACTGATGGGGTTTTGGTATAGGTGTCCTTCCTGTTTGATAGTTTTCCGTCTGACAGTCAGAAGGACTGTCTGTTGGTCTGTTAGAGATTGCTTGAGGTCCACTCCAGACCCTGTTTGCCTGGGTATCAGCAGCAGAGGTTGCCGAAGATAGAATATTGCTGAACAGCGAGTGTACCTGTCTGATTCTTTCTTTGGAAGTTTCCTCTCAGGGGTGACGCCACCCTGTGAGGTGTGGGGTATCAGACTGCCCCTAGTGGGGGATGTCTCCCAGCTAGGCTACTCAGGGGTCAGGGACCCACCTGAGCAGGCAGTCTGTCCGTTCTCAGATCTCAACCTCCGCGTTAGGAGATCCACGGCTCTCCCCAAAGCTGTCAGACAGAGTCCTTCGCGTCTGCAGCGGCCCCCCGCTCTTTCCCCTAATGGACTGCAGCTGTGCGCTGTCCTCAGAGGTAGAGTCTACAGAGACAGGCAGGCTTCCTTGAGCTGCTGTGAGCTCCACCCAGTTCGAGCTTCCCAGTGGCTTTGTTTACCTACTTAAGCCTCAGCAATGGCGGGCGCCCCTCCCCCAGCCTCGCTGCTGCCTTGGGGATAGATCGCCGCAGACTGCTGTGTTAGCAGTGAGGGAGGCTCCATGGGCGTGGGACCCTCCCGGCCAGGTGTGGGATATATTCTCCTGGTGTGCCTGTTTCCTTAAAGCGCAGTATTGGGGTGGGAGTTACCCGATTTTCCAGGTGTTGTGTGTCTCAGTTCCCCTGGCTAGGAAAAGGGATTTCCTTCCCCCTTGCGCTTCCAGGTGAGGCGATGCCTCGCCCTGCTTCAGCTCACGCTGGTCAGGCTGCAGCAGCTGACTAGCACCGATTGTCCGGCACTCCCTAGAGAGATGACCCCAGTACCTCAGTTGAAAATGCAGAAATCACCGGTCTTCTGTGTCGCTCGCGCTGGGAGTTGGAGACTGGAGCTGTTCCTATTCGGCCATCTTGCTCCGCCCCCGAGGTAGGTTCTTTCTATGTCTAATTTGTTGAGTGTTTTTCCCAAGAGATGCTGAATTTTATCAAACGCTTTTTCTGCATCTGTTAAGATGATCATATTTTCCCCCTTCATTCTGTTGACATGATGTATCATGTTTATGATTTGTATATATTGAGCCATCCTTGCATCCCTGATATGAATCTCATTTGATCATGGTGCATTATCTTTTTGATATGCTGTTGGATTTTGGTTTGCTAGTACTTTGTTGAAGATTATTACATCTATGTTCATCGGGATATTAGTCTGTAGTTTTCTGTTTTTGTAGTTTCCTTTACTGGTTTTGGTATCATAGCAAGACACAATTAGCTTTCACTTGGTAGGAGCAAGAGTATAACTTCACTGTCTTTCCTCAGGGCCAATGCAACTCTCCTGCTCTCCATCATAATATTGTCCACTAGGTCCCTGATCATTTTGACATTCCAGAGAACATCATGCTGCCCCATGACATTGATAACACCAAATTGACTGGATCTGGAGAGCAATAAGTGTAAGTATCTTAGCTGCCTTAGTAAGACATAGGCATTCTAACAGGTGGAAGATAAATCCCATGAAAATTCATAATTCCTGCCAGTGTAAGATGTTCAGGAACATGTTGGTGAAAGACAGTGGAACATTTTGATGTAAATGAAAGACAAGTTCATTCACCTTGCTTGGTAGTAAAAATGCTTAGTGGGCATATTTACATCTTGAAGGCAGTAGGTCCCCCATTTAACTCTGGTGCTTCAAGTTTTTTGCTGAGTTACTTGTAAGACTGCTAGTTTTGAGAAGCCTCTTTAGTTTGTCCAAGCTGGAGTGTAAGCTGCTCTGCAATTCAGATCTTCTGAACTTGCAGATAAAATAATGCTTTAAGTGTCTGTTGCAAGTTAGGATGCTATGTGGCCCTTTGGCAAGCCACAATAGAAGGATCCTATATAGATCCTAAATCTTGGAACACAGCCATAGTCCTATTCTGCTGATACTTTTTTTTTTTTCCTTTTGAGAATAGCTTCTCACTTGCTAATGGGTGCTGGAAGAGACTGAATGCTTAAGTATAGGACACCAATGACTATGCTACAGAGCCACTCACACTGAACTGAAATGTTGTATATCCCATGAAGCCATAAACTGGGGAGGGCACAAACACAGTGCACCATTAAGTGGGAATGGTATATACAGATTTGGACTTGAGCAGTTCTGGAAAGCTCAAGTAAAATGCTTGAACAGGTAGGTGTCTTAAAGTACCTGGGCACTTATCACCACTTCTTTAGTACATTTTATGGTTACATGAACAGTTCCCTATGGCCAGTCATTGAAGGAAGAAAACACTTGGGCCTGGTCTACATATAAATCTGCATGATCAGCTGTTTCCAACTGGGAGTTCCAGCTGAGACATTAATGTTCCACTCTAGGGTGACCTTCCAGACAGTGAAGAAGGGAACTCTCAGTGGAAACAAAAAATTTAAGCAGTACATTCTGTTGTTTACTTTGCTTAAGAGATATCCTGAGGTATTGATCTACTCTTACTCAAAGGCAGTGGCAATATTGCCCAATTAATCAAAGGCTTAGAAAGAATGAGATTAACTGCAGGAGGCATATGGAAGAGGTGGTTGCATTACTTAGAATGACTGTAGAGTACATCACCTGGCAATTCTACACTTTGAAATGAGTAGTCATGGACTTTGAAATGACTGATGCAGCTTTGTGTTTCCCTTTCAAGGGAGGGTAAGAGTCATCATTGGTATGAATGATGGAAGCATGTCTGGGAAATAAATGTAGATAGGAAAGTGAGAACAGATGCTGAGTAGCAGAAGTGGCAGATGGTGATGCTCATTTGTTTGCCCTCTGATCCATTTCCTGCCCTTCTCCTGCTCTGTTTCATAAGGGGGTGAATTTGGCAGATTACATTTTCAAGGTTCTCTTTATAAATGGGTTCTTGTTAGTTGACCAATGGTGGAGACAGGCAGAAGATTAAGCCACCTGTGGAAGCATTTCTCCCCATCTCCCTCCAATTAGGGCAGCATCTCCAGCAGTGGCTGCTTCTCTGTGCATTCATCTCTAGCCTCATAGCTTTCATTGTCATTCCAGTCCCTGTCACATGGTTCACCTAGTTTCTCCAGTTACAGAAGTAATAGAAGTTTCTTGTTATTGCTAATCTGGGTTGCCTCCCCATTCCCTATTTGGCTTTTGACTTTTTCAATCTCTGTGTCTGGATCCCCATGTTAAATTCCCTCTATTGAGCTACTGTATGAGCTCTGTGTTCCTGACTAGAGCATAGCTAAAACATGAAAATATGTTGTTCCTCAGTGAATTCCACTTCCCACGCTGCACAGTAGCCTCGACTGTGTGCTATGATTCATCAGGGCAACAGCAACATCAAAATATGTCATTAGTTTAAACTACTGTCTATTGACATTTTGCCTCTCAAATCCTTATCATAGCTAAACTGATGAGTAATGAAATATATGCCCAATAGGCTTTCTTGGTCAAGTTCTTTGTGGTCAAAAGAATTTATCATCTGCATTTTTGCCATTTTCTTTCCCTGATAGAACCTATACAAGTTATCTATTGCTGTGTAAGAAATTATAACAAAACATAGCAGCTTAAAATAATAAACATTTATTGTTTCATACTGTCTTAGGTTGAGGAAACTGGGTACAATTTGCCTGCTTGTTTCTAGCTCAGGATCTCTCAGGAGGTTGCAGTCAAGCTGATTGGCAAGATTGAAATCATCTAGAAGCTTGACTTGGGCTGGAGGATCTGCTTCTAAGTTAAGTTTACCGGCAGGAGACTTCCCTTTCTAGGCACGTGGGCCTCTGCATAGAGCGGCTCAAAATACCGCAGATTGCTTCCCACAGAGGTAGAGATGAGAGAGGAAGGGAGACATATATATATAAAAGTTGCAGTATTTTATAACCTGATCCCGAAAGCGACATGCCATCACCTCTACTATATTGTTTTGGTCACACAATCCAATCCTAGTATAATGTAGGGGTGAGAAGGCTGCACAAGGATGTCATACCAGGAAGTGCGTTCATTGACGTGATCTTGGAGGCTGGCAACTACAGAACCTATAATTAGTCATCAGGAAAGATCCATCTCTAAGCCTTTTTGACATTATATATAATTTTTTATATCAAGAAAACTGAGGCTAGTAGGAGAAAGAGAAATGAAACATGCTTTAATGTCAAAATAGTCATGTAAATTCTGTTAACTAAAGTTTCTATATGTCTATTGTAACCTTCCAAAATATCCTTTGTTAGCATCTATAATTTCCAAAGGGGAACTTTATATCTGTTATCTCATTTGTGCCTCACAAAAGTGCCATGAACTTTAACTACAATTAATTTTTAAAATACCATGAAGAAGGCTACGCAGATGTTTTTCTCTGCCTTTCACAGATGAAAAAGACTAAGGTTCCCAGGCCTGCTCGGGTCACTCAGAAGGAGCCAGGAGAATCCTAGTTTTCTGACTCCTAGTCTGGCAGTCTCTTTACTACACTTTGCTACTTTATCTTTTAAATGTAAACAGATTTCAAATTTGTTTGGTTTTTGTTTTAAAACAACACCCCACAAAGGACTCAAGGTGGTTCTATTTATTGGCGTAAAATCACTAATGTAAAATAGGACTCGTAATTGGCCTCCTGGATTCTCTTTCCAAAGCGATAGTTAAACTGGTTATCTCCCTGTTAAGAGGGCCAGTCTGTGTACTTAGCAAATCCACATAATTTATTCTCAGAGGTCTAAGGGGATTTTCATTTTCAGGTTTCTTTTACTCTGAGGCCTTTTAAGCCAGAAGGCTAATCATTCTGCATTGTGGTAAGCATCAAGTCAAGAATAGAAGGCTCTCTGTATTCATGATTCCCAGCCCTGACAAGATAGGGGTGTGTGTGTGTGTGTGTGTGTGTGTGTGTATGAGATTATTACTTTTTTGCTATCACCAACTATTTGAGAACATTCAAGATAGTCTTCCCTTTCCAAAGGAAGACTGTCATTGTTAAATTTCATCTACTTGACTTTCTCTTTTCCAAAGAAATTCTGCTGATTTAAATGAAAATAAAAATGCCTATGAAGGCCTCATCTGAAGTAACTAGAACCTAGATTAATGGTAATTCCTAGATTACCTAGCTTGGTAATGCCTCAACATGCCTTGAACTTCTATGTAGCCTCTAAATAAAATGTTTCCCTCCACTTACCTTCTGTCGTGTAAGAAGCAGATGGTCCTCACAGTCCTGGCTTACACAATCAAGTGCACAGATCAATGAGAGAGCTGGCTTTCAGTCATTCACAAGCATAAAAAAGAGGAAAACCAGTAGTGCTTTTCCAGTCATGTGATCCACAGCATCACGAATGTGGTTTGAACAGGGTGTCTGACACATCACACGTCACAATGCAGATTTCCCTCTCAATTAGGGACATGAGTGTTCTGTTTCCACAGCTGCTCAGTTCTCCATCCTTCCAGGTTCTCAGGCTGTCTGCTCCTTGCTGTAACTGAAACCAAAGTTTTGATTCACATTCTGTCAACCCCAAGCCTCATGTTCATTAATGTCCCTTCATTCCTCTCTTTCTTAGCTCTAATATAAGAGTTGCATGTTTTTGAAAGGTTATTTCTTCAGAAGTTTTCCACAGTTGGAAATAAAGATAAAAAATTTGAGATAATTGTCCATCAAAGAAAGGAGAAAATGGGGGGAGGAAGGAAAGAGAAAGGAAACAGTAAAAGGACTTAATGGAGTTTTATAGAAAGGATTGGTTTGCTACTACATGGAGGATATAAAACCCAATCTCTCCTCTTTAAACCTATCTGTACATGAAGAGATCTGGCAGGTCCTAAATGCACAATTCAAATGGGAAAGATGGTATCAATTTGCTTGCAATCAGCATGCCTAAGTCACTGCCTTCATGTAAAATCAAGATGCTATAAGCAGCATTCATTCTCTGGAGATTAACCAAAGAATAAATAATCCTTCAGCCATAATAATTAGATGTTAATGACTTTTTTAAATATGCTATTAATTATTTGTCAAACAAAAGTTACCCAAATCCCATCAGCACCAAGGTTAACTGTCTGGCTAATAATACCCAGTCCTCCATGAATTTGTCACTGAATCTCTGTTAAAGCATCTAGATCAGTCAGGCATGGTGGCTCACGCCTGTAATCCCACCACTTTGGGAGGCCAAGGCGGGTGGATCACAAAATTAGAAGTTTGAGACCAGCCTGACCAACATGGTGAAACTCTGTCTCTACTTAAAAAATACAAAAATTAGCTGAGCATGCTGGTGCAAACCTGTAATCCCAGCTACTCAGGAGGCTGAGGCAGGAGAATCCCTTGAACCCGGGAGGTGGAGGTTGCAGTGAGCCGAGATCATGCCCCTGCACTCCAGCCTGGGTGACAGAGTAAGACTCCATCGCAAAAAAAAACAAAAAACAAACAAACAAACAAAAATCCAGATCAATGTATCAATGGTTCTCAAAAGAATCAGAGGAGAACTTATTTCACATGCAGATTCTTATCCCCCTGCAAAAATGATTCTAATTCAACAAGTGGGGTGTGCCCAGAGAGGAGATACTCTGAGGTGTTTGATAACAGGATATTAGAAGAGTAAATGAAAAATCCTCCAAATGCGGTCCGTGGACCAACAACTCAGCATCACCTGAGAACTTGTTGCAATGCAGAATCTCTGACCCAGACTTAGTCTGCATTTTAACAGGATTCCCAGGTGCTTTGCATGGCGTGTAAATTACAGTGTAAAAGAACCCTTCTAGAGTCAGAGTCAGCAAACATTTTCTGTAAAAGGCCAACTAGTAAATATTTCAGGTTTTGTAGGCCATGTGGTCTCTGTCACAGCTACTCAGCTTTGCCACTGTGGTGCCAAGGCAGGCAATACAACAGGAGCCTGCAAAGCATGGCTCATGCAGGCCAATTCTGGCCACTCACCTGTTTTTGTGCAGGTTACCAGCCAAGAAATGTTGTTGCATTTTTAAATGGCTGAAAAAATATGAAAAGAAGACTAATACCTTGTAATATTTGAATGTTACATGAAATTTAAATTTCTATGTGGCAAATTAAATTTTATCAGAACACAGCTATATTCATTTGTTTACATATTGTCTATGGCTGCTTTTATGTTACAAAGACAGAGGCAGACAATAGTGACAGAAATCATATGGCTTGCAAAACCTAAATATTTACTGTCCGACCCTTTAAAGAAAAGGTTTGCCAGTCCCTCCCATAAAATTTTATTTGTGGACACTGATGTTTGAATTTTGTATAATTTTTATATGTCACAAAATATTAGTCTTCTTTGGATTCTTTTCCTAACCATTTGAAAATGTCAAAACCATTTTTAGTTCTTGAGCTGTACAGAAACAGGCAACATCTGAAGCAACGTGTGTTCTGCAAAGGTTCGTTTGAGAAATGCAGTCCAGGTTTCCTAAAAAGAAAAAAAAATATTTTTATGCAAAGTTTCTCAATCTTGGATATGGTTGTGACCTTCCAGAGCCTCAGATTCTTCTAAAACAAGTTTGACAATAGATTATCTCTATTTTATTGATGGATTGATTGATTGATATGGAGTCTCGTTGAGTCGCCCAAGCTGGATTACGCGGCGTGGTCTCGGCTCACTGCAGCCTCTCCCTCCCAGGTTCAAGCGATTCTCCTGCCTCAGCCTCCTGAGTAGCTGGAATTACGTGCACACACCACCAAACCCTGCTAATTTTTGTATTTTTAGTAGAGACGGGGTTTCACCATGTTGGCCAGGCTGGTCTCAAACTCCAGGCCTCAGGTGATCCACCCACCTTGGCCTCCCACAGTGCTCGGATTACAGGTGTGAGCCACCGTTCGCCCCACACCCACCAGATTATCTCTGAGATCCCTTTTCAGCACAGACATTTTCTCTTCCTACCACCTCCCCCACCTTGCTTTAATTCTCAGCCTCCTAATTTCTCTCCTGCTAGCAAAGGGCCATTTAAATTGTTCCAGAAATAAATAAGGTTTGGAGGACAGAATCTGCTGTGATAAATCCTCATTGACTGCCATTTTTGGTCATTGTGGGGATTTGCATTGTGTCTGTTACTCCAGTCTTTTTTACAAAAGCTGGAAATTATGCTGGTAAATAAAGATATTCTTTCCTGCCTTTCCCACCTCCCTTGCACATGCTGGTTAACCACTATCGATGGTCTCCCCGGGACCACTGTCCCTTCTCTTGTCAACAGTGATCTCATTTCTCCTAAATGAATCCACCCCTTGTCTGGTCTCAGTCCTGTGGTTTTGGAGGACTTCCTCTATCCCAGATTCTAGATGCGGCACTGATTTGATTTGATCCCAAATCAGGGTTGATAAGATGTGAAGATATATTTCTTGGATTCCTTTCTCTGCTGGTGCTTCTGTGAGAGAGAAACTATTTTCTAATGGGTACAAACAAGGAGAAAGACGGTCATGAGACCTGCTGAAGCCATCTTGTGACCCCAGAAGCCTAACTAAAAATAGCACCAACTCCAAGAAGCCAGAGATGAGAAATAGGATTTCCTTTGATCCTTGGATCACATTTCACCTGAAGTTATCTTTAAACTATTTCAGCTGATGGACCAACAAATTTATTTGTATTATTCAAACCAGATTGAAAACAATATCTTGCTATTCACAATATAGAATCCTAATTGATATACACATTATCTCAACTAACTCCTCTTCCTTAAAATTTTTTTCAAATACTCACATTTTATGTGATCATATGTAAATGTTGCCCCATTTTCTCCCCTCCAAAAGAGTGAATTCCTAGTGGAGTTCTGGCAAACTTAAAATCCAAAGATGACTGGTACAACCCAGATGATAAGAAGCTCCACTAGAAGTTGAATCCTTGAAGGCAAGCAAGGACAAGACTCCAAATTTTCTTCCCTGCTCAAGGTCAAATAAAACCATGGTGCAAAATTCAGTTTCAGTTATCAGAGCAGTTTTTCCATCTTCACGATCGTCACTAAAAAGCCCAATATGTGTGGGCCACCACACAGGAGAGGTATAGTTGCACAAATTAGGAAACCAGAGAAGAAAATGAGAGAGCGGCCGGGTGCCGTGGCTCAAGCCTGTAATCCCAGCACTTTGGGAGGCCGAGACGGGCGGATCACGAGGTCAGGAGATCGAGACCATCCTGGCTAACACAGTGAAACCCTGTCTCTACTAAAAAAAAAAATACAAAAAAAAACCCAAAAAACTAGCCGGGCGAGGTGGCAGGTGCCTGTAGTCCCAGCTACTTGGGAGGCTGAGGCAGGAGAATGGCGTAAAGCCGGGAGGCGGAGCTTGCAGTGAGCTGAGATCTGGCCACTGCACTCCAGCCTGGGTGACAGAGCGAGACTCCGTCTCAACAAAAAAAAAAAAAAAAAAAGAAAATGAGAGAGCTTTCTGCTTTTCCCAAGGAGAGCTCATGTAGAAGGGCTTATGTCAAGCATTAATTTGAAGTCAGGATTCAAAGACCTGATCAACCGTATGACTTTGAACGTATCACTTCCTGACTTAGGCTTCAATTTGCAATTTCCTCATCCATAAGATGAGAGGTGGGGTGGATTTTAGTGACCCTTCCAGTCTTTTCAAACATTCTGAAATGTTTTGGTCCTTGCTCTGTAGCAAGACAAGCTAAGGAGAGTCACCTCAACAGTCCCCTCTATGTAGAGTGTATATGGGGGCAGGGAGCGGGTTGTTCTTCGTAGCTTTTCTGCAGTCATTCATGCTCCTGCAGTATGCATTCTTGAGAGAAACAACAGACGTATCAGAACCAGAAGGTACCTTTTCGGGTTAAGGGTGTGATAAGAAATGATGATAGTTACAAGTTGCAATGTGGTGTTTTCTGTGTCTTCCCAAAAGCTTCTCAGCAGAGATGGGAAGTTCCTGTTTCTCTTTTTCTCTAGTCAAGTAGAAAGCTAAGTGTGGCCAGTAGGAAGACTATAGTACCATAAGGAAGATTCAGAGTTCATCAGCTTCTTCTTCTTTTTTTTTTTTTTTTGAGATGGAGTCTCGCTCTGTTGCCCAGGCTGGAGTGCAGTGGCACAATCTCAGCTCACTGAAGCCCCTGCCTCCTGATTTCAAGTAATTCTCCTGCCTCAGCCTCCTGAGTAGCTAGGGTTACAGGCACGCACCACCACACCCAGCTAATTTTTGTGTATTTTCAGTAGAGGTGGGGTTTCACCATGTTGGCCAGGCTAGTCTTGAACTCCTGACCTCAGACGATCCGCCCACTTCAGCCTCCCAAAGTGCTGGGATTACAGGTATGAGCCAACATGCCAGGACAGAGTTCAGCAGCCTCTTAGGGGTGCTTGGTTAACATGTAAATTCCCCCCACTCTTTACTTCAACTCCTAGGGCCCAGAGTCGAGGGGCTCTGGGTGGAGCCAAGAAATACACAAAATTCTTAGGTGTAGTGGATTCAGATAGACCTTGAATCACGCATCGAAAAATCACTGTCCTGAGAAATGTATTTCTTCAGAATTTTAAGAATAAACAGTAGTCATTTCTAATAAATTCTGTTCTAAATACTTACAAAAATGTGGCTCCTTGGATCATCCTTGCAAAGTAGACAGTATTTCTTATAAAATAAAATTTATGAAATTTATTTGAAAATGAGATGATGTATATAAAAACCCCTCCTACAGGCTTCGATATACATTAGATCTCACCAGATGTTAGTTATATGATACATTTAACAGTTATACAACATAAGAAATGACCCAAAGGTAAATGACAAGAAGTCATGCTGACTAGCAAATGTCCTCAGACCGCTACCAGGTATGGTAGCCTCCACCCCTAGGTGCCTCGTTAGATGCAGAGGAATGTTCTGAGGTTTTCTGTCTGTTTTCCTGCCAAGTAGTTGAGTTGCCATCAGTTTCAAAGTATTTTTGGGGTGCAGAAGAGTAGGGGCTAATAGAGCTGGGGGATAGGAACATAAGAACCTTGGGAGAAAGGTAGACATTAATTTCAGTCTGTGTTCCACCACATATTTGCTGTATAATTTACAGTAAGTTACATGACATCTCTGTGCTTTAGTTTCTTCATCCATAAAATGAGGAGCATCAGATGTGATAATACAGAAAAGGTGCTTAGGCTACTTCTTGACACATACAAGCTCTTATTATTATAAGTTTCATTTGCTTTACATGTCAGAGGGAGAGAGTCAATCCAAAAACAGGGCTAGGCTTTGGGGGACACTGGAGAGCTGGAGCCAATCCTGGCTCAAGCTGAGCATGACAAGAATCCCCAGGCAGTTCCTAGGGTTGGGCCCTGTGCCCAGCACATCCCACTTAAGGATCATTCACAAACATTCACTACTTAGAAGGTCACTTTAATAATTAGCCCTGCTTTGCTAATTACACTTTACTGATTAGAAGCTACCGCTGACAATACTGGGGTGGCTGTGAGTGTTTCTTTCTTTCTTTCTTTTTTTCCAGACATCTGAAAATAATAGTGACTGATTTTGATGCTAAACTTTTATCTTTAAGTGGGACATCCACAGGGCATTGCGCTGGAAATGCAAAGAGAAAAATGGGGACCAGAAGATGCTGTTGATGAATCGCACCCCCTTTCCTCTAAGCCTAAAGCTGGACGATCTCCCCTTCCTGAGGTAAATACTCTTTAGGATTAGGAGTCAAGTTGCCTGCTTCTAGCTCTTTCAAAAGTCTGATGTTGGCCTGGAGCGGTGGCTCATGCCTGTAACCCCAGCACTTTCAGAGACTGAGGTGGGTGGATCACTTGAGGTCAGGAGTTGGAGATCATCTGGCCAACTAGGCGAAACCCCGTCTGTATTAAAAATACAAGAAATTAGGCAGGCATGGTGGTGTGTGCCTGTAATCCCAGCTACTCTGGAAGCTGAGGCAGGAAAATAGCTTGAACCCAGGAGGCAGAGGTTGTAGTGAGCCTACATTGTGCCACCACACTCCAGCCTGGGCCACAGAGTGAGACTCCGTTAAAAAAAAAAAAAAAAAAAAAAAAAAGTCTGATGTTTGTGGTTTGTATAAACGTTTTGCTAATAACACACATAGAGAGCCCAATCTGTGCCCCGCATTCTACTCTTCTACTGGCACCCCCGTGAATCTTGCACGACGGTCCAATGAAGTTCTAGTGCTCATCCTTTGAAATGCCTTGCCCAAAGTCACACAGGTAGTGGATGCTGGGGGTGAAACTTGAACCCAGTCAGTTGTGGGGAAAACCAGCAAATCTTCAACCACTGGACCTCTTTGAAACATTTGACTGTGGTCTTTCTCTTCCCTTCCTTTTTAATTAAAAAGGGAGGTCTAACCAAAAAAAGCAGATACAATTTCAGTGCGTTGGTAGTAGTAACACCATTTGGCGCGCCAGGCCCGCCGCATTACACTTCAGAAGGCTCATCTTATTTAATCTCTACAACCTCGAGTTATGTATCTATCCAGACCAGTTTTACAGATGAGGAAACCGAGATTCAGACAAGTTCAGTGATTTGCTCCAATGGCACAGAAGTTGGCCAGGGTCAGATGCGAAGCTAGAAAATAAAATTCTAATAACACGTCGACCTGAGAGTGGCCGAGTAGAGAAGGCCGGAGCCGCCAGGCCTGCCTTTCTCATAGCTCCCCAGAAACGCTGCAGCTGGAGGGGACCGGCGGTGGCCTCAGGACCCAGCCCCCAGCCTGCCCTGTGCTAATGGGGGTAAAGCTCGGCCGGCGCCATCCTGCAAGCCCTGTCTGATAATAGCTCTGATTAAATGGCGGGGCAGCCAAAGGAAGGCCCCCGCCGCCGCCAGCGACACCGTCACCGCGCCGACTAAGCAGGGACCAGCAGCGGCGGGGCCTCTAACTCGGCGTCTGTGTCCCGACCCCAGGGACTGCAGTGGCTGGAGCCCAGAGCACAGTCCTGGGTGAGAGGCTAGAGCGCCGTGGGCAGAGCAAAGGATTTGGTTCTGCCTCCCCACCCCCCCACCACAGTCAACCGCTTGCAAGGACCCTGATAGCGATGGCTTGGGAGCGGTCTTTAGAAGTCAGAATCCACTTCTGGATCCTGGCGTACGGCGCAGTAGTCCCCTGGGCTCTGGGCCGCCTTGGCCTCTCCAAGGTAGAGGTCTGGGACCGACAACGGCTGCTAAGGATGGAGTCGGTAAGCGGGGTAGAGAACCCACGGATCCCCGACCCCAGAGGCGAGAGCGCGCCTTGTAAGCCTTCGGGTTCAGGGTGTCGGCGCCTCTCCATTGCAGAGGAAAGTGTCTACCTCCCGCCATCGCATCCACCTAACCGGAGCAGCCTGCACCGAGCGCTTGGCCAGCACCTGGCACCATAGAAGACGCGCTTCACATCCCTCCACCGAGCAATCGGCGCAGCCTTTGGGAGAGCCCCAGGCCATGGTCACACCCTCCCTCTTCACAACTAGGGAAATTAAGGCTCCGGGCAGCTCAGATAGCCTAGGATCACATAGCTCGCAAAAGACAGAGCTGGCTTCGAACCCTAACAGTTTGCCTACAAAATTTGGGGGTAACGCGGGAGGCCATGGGTGCTGCGGGGAGGGGCTCACTGACCTGAGCGCAGGCCAAGAGAAAGCACAGACCGGCCCTGAGCGATGCGCGATCCCCCGACCACCTTCTCCCCTGCCCCGCGACAGTCTGTTGCACCAGAGGAACCTGCAGAATACTAGGTAATTATCATAAGAAAAGAAAAAAGAACATTACAAAGGCCGCCCGGGCCCGTTGTACACGTGCGGCAGGGAAAGACCTTTACTTGGCCCGCCGCCTTCTTCCGCTTTGCTCCCCGGGAAAGCGAAGGCTGAACTTGGGGGTCACAGCTGCCTGTGTTCTTCTAAAGTCCAGGGTCCCTATGAGCCGACAACAAAGAAATGCACGTGTTTCTGGGCTCTGGGGCTGCTAATATTATTTACAAACTCACCAAGAAAATTCAGTCCTCTCCTGCGAACAGCTTCTTCTAGAACAGAAATCTGACCAAGTTAGTACTAGAAACCGAAAATAAGATTACTCGAGGTTAAGATAGAACTGGAGGTGAAGATTGAGGAGCGAACAGGCTTGGGTCACACAGACCAGGATCGCTTCCTGCTCCACCCTGAAACTGTCTCTCTGTGTGCCCTTTTAAGCAAGTGAGTTCCTTAGCCGTCTGAGCTTCATTTTCTGCAACTTAAAAACGCACACAATAATGCTACCCGACTTATATTATTATCAGCATTATATATTTCATGGAAAGCCTCTAGTGCAGTTTCTGGCACATGCTAAGCGTGGCTCAATGCTCTCTATAATGCACTGAAAAGCTGGCATCAGGACTTGAAACGCACGCAGACATCCTCAAAGTACATGAGTTAAAGAAGGAAAATCCAGTCGTGAGGCCTGTTGTGGGCCTCCAGCAGTTCTAGCCAGGACATTCACAGAAAACAGCCCCACTCTCTGTGCATCTGCATAAAGCTGCTCTTCTACTTAGTGGCACACGGTTTTTTTCCCCCACTGCAGAGCTTCTGAGACCAACTTACAGACCCCAGAGAAGGCTGCTTCTCAAACTCCTTGAGTGCAGGGTTGACATTGTGGCTCTGGAACACACCTCCTTGATAAGATCGAATTTATATCATCCCTAAATCGAAAAGGAAGCTTTCTCCAGTTCCAGGGTTGGTGTCTGTGAAGTCCTTTGCCCTTACACGGGACATTGTTTCATTTAATCTTCACAACAAACTCTTTGATGTAAGGACATATGACTGTCAGCAAACATATTTTACAGATGTAAAAACAGAGGCAGCATAGCCTGGTGCTAGACCCCAACATCTTCCTCCACAAAGATTTTTATTAAAGTTGTTTATTTCCATTAAGCCATTACACCTCATACAGTCTAAGAGTTCTTCAGCAAAATGTTGAGGGAAATGTATGTTTGCCATATGGACACTTTTTTTATACATCTCCCAGCTGGGTTTTGAACTCTTAAGAGGCATGGATTATATGCAAATTGTCCAGCTCTGTCCCCACTCCCAATGAGCCAGTGCCTGATGAATGAATGCCAACAAATGTGAATTCTTTAGGTCTGTTCGTATTTTCCTCAAGTCTTCATCACAATTTCTAGTTCTTGTATTTGTTTATATGTTTATTATCAGTGTTTCCTACCAGACTGTGAGTTGCACAATGGAGGAATTTTAGGGTCCAGATCTCTAGTCTATTCTATTCCCAGAGCCTAGCACAGTACCCAGCTCAGAGTAGGTGCTGTGCAATGCTGGATGACTGAACAAATCCTCTGCATTCGTTATCTTTTATTACACGCATACATCTTTGTTTCCTTGCTTAAGACATGTTTCAAGTCGTCTGGAGCACGTCGACATTTGGGAATAGGCATCCAAGTGCTTACAGGACGAATTTTGCCACTGTTGGAAGTAAGATGAGGTTCAATCAACTGCTTCTGGAATGACTTACTGTGGGAGCTAGCAGCAGAGACCTTGCGGGGCGGCTTCCTGCCTGTGTCGTCCCCACCTTGATCTCTCAAACCTCCTTACAAAAACAGCTGACTCTGGCTCCCGAAAAGCGAAGGTGAGAGGTGAGTACAGAATGTGTGCAGATGCTCTAGCAGGCACCAGAGGGGACAGTGCACAGTTGCTGGTGGAAGGCTGGATCATTTTCCCAAGTGAAGCGATTTCAAACTGAAACTCTCACTTAGTTTGTTTTTAAACGCCGGAGGAACTGCATCTCAGGATGCGCCCTCGGGCCCCCTGTTTGGCTGCAGCGTGCGCCATCCACGCAGGCCCCACGCGTCCGCCCGGGCAGGCCAGGGCACCCAGCCAACAAGGCCTTCATCTCGAAGCAGGAAACGTGTCCCTTGTCCGCTTTTCTCCCCCTCGTGGGGTTCCAGGTTAATAGTCCCGTGTGCGATGTAACGGTAGGAACGACGCTTTCGAAGCCACAGATCTGCATTGGAAGCCCCGTTCTACTGCTTATGACCTGTGTAATTTCGATGAAATTCTTAACCTTCCTGACAGTCCAGGACCGGGGTGAGAACCCACAATTTAGATGCCAACACTCAGTTGTCAAGAAAATAATATTTTAATGCAGTAATTCTGAAAGTCAAAATTCATACAAAAATCATGATGTGCAAAATAAATAGTATACATCAGCAGCTGGGCCCCTGGAAAGGCGGCGATGGCCCAAGAGGAAGGTTGCAGAAGGAAGGTGGGAGCACGCGTGGCGGAGGAGAAGGAGGGGAAGGAGGGGAAGGAGGAGAAAGGAGGGTGCAGGGGTGTGAGGACAGTAAAGCCTGGCTTCCAAGCCCACAGGATCAGAAGAGATTTTTCTTTTCTTTTTTATTTTGCAGTTCTTGATCACGCTGCAAGTTTTGCACCCAATGCTAGCGCGCTGATTCTTCCACTGCCAGGAGGCGGCCCGGGGCTCTGAGTGCCGTTCTCTGCGGTAGTGAGCTCGCGGGGGATGAACGCGGAGCGAGTGGCCCCGGGGAGGAGCGAGAGGGTCGCAGCCCCGAGGGCGGTCCTGTGAGCAGGCTGCGGGACCTGGCGCGCGGGGACCCCGGGAAGACACTAAGAGGCCTGGAGGCGCCGCGCCGTGGGACCCGGAGGAGGCCCAGAGCGGACACGTGGGGTGGCCTGGGGTCCCGCGCCGACGTAGCGGGACTGCTGAAACTACATGCGCCCTGGGCTGTCCGCCGCCCTGAGCCCGAGGCCAGGCGGGTCAACGTCACAGCACCGCCGGCTTCTGCCAGAAGGACATTTCCCCTCACCTCTCAACCACACCAGCCTTGGAGACCGGCGCGATGCGCCTTACGCCCACACAACATCCCTTTTTCGGCGCTATAGCTGGGCGCGACTGAGGTCTCGGGCGGAACGCGCGCACGCACACCGCACCCAGAAACTTCAGGGGCACTGAGGGGAACTGGCTCTTTGCTTTGCCCTTCGAGCAAGACTTGCACAGGGGCGCCTTGAGCTCTCTGGTCCGGAGGCTTCCTGGGTCGGCCTGAGGCCTGGAGGTTCCCGGCCACTTTTTGCAGCTTGGCTGCGAGGGAGCGCCTCGCCGGGACCACTTTGACTCGAGAAACTAAAACCCGCTGAGTGTGCGTCGGAAGGATCGTCGGAGGAAAGGCTCGGACCCGCCCTCCCGCCTCGCGGTGAAATCCGAGGCCGCGCCGCGCGCTCCCCATGGGGCACGGAGCCGCGCGCTGCTCTCAGCGCGCCCCGGGAACGCGCCGCAGCGGCCTTGGAGGGGCTGCTGCTCCTCTCCCCACTGTGCTTCGGAAGTCTTTCCTGTTCCGTAAACCTAATTTAGGAATCCAAAGGCACCGAAGCCCGTTACTGTCGCTTTTAAAGCGTCTACCAGAAAGAGCTGGAGGGAGGCTGCGGACGGGAATCTCTGGCCATGTTCGGGAGTAGACAGATGCCCTTGTGCTGAGAAGCGGGTCTCCCTTCTCCCCTTCTCTCCCGCCGCCAATGGTGGCTGCCAGGCTGTGCCCTCCACTTGGCACCCTGCCCCACCGTCTCGGCCCTGCTTTCGACCACGGCGCCTGCAACGGTTGGTTAGACCTGCTGGGACCGGTCCCCGCAGCTCCCAGCGAAGGGAGCTTTCGTTAGCATTCGTTAAGCGAGGGACCCTTGTCCAAAGCCGGAAACCGATTACTTCCTGGACAGGTTTGGGGGTCGACTGTCTTCTGAGTTCCGGGAGTTACAAATGAGAATTTGAAAGAGTGGTGTATATAAGGAGACATCTTCCAGTCTTCCATATAATCAAATTCCATATAACCAAACTCAGATGTATAACAAAATTTTACATTCTTAGGCTCCAAAGTTTAAACGGGATGTAAATAACAATCCAGTACCCTCCTGTGGCCCCAATGCTGTGTACATTCCAAAACTACATTATATATGAGCACCCGAGAGACATGTCTCTCCGATCGCGAATTTGCAGTTCAAAATTAAATGTGATTAAAATTCTATATTATGCTTTACTTATGTTGGGTTTATTGTGAGTGTTGTATGTTAGCCTTTTTATACACATTAGGGCATTAGTCCAAAGGAATAGCAAATTCCAGGTAGGAATGAGCTACTGGCCCTATTCTAACGCAGATGAAGAAACTGAAGCTTTGAGAGGTTTAGTAACCTACACGAAGTTTCCGGGCTAATGCGTGTGTCAAAGTTAACATTCAGACTTCAGCAGCCTCCACTGCCAGCGGTCAGCCTGAGAAGGGCCTAGAGAGATGTGTTAACGTGCTTGTTTTTTTCAACCCCCGGGTGGTTTTACCTGTTAACCCGCGCTATCAGTGGGGTTTTGAAGGGACCTCAGAACTCCCCACTCTCCGCTTTGGGAAGGCTTTGAATCATCCTTCCACAGCACCTCTCTGCCCAGAACCGGTTCCCCGTTTTATGGCATCATATTGATTTGCAAAGGCAATAAATCTAGGAAGAGGGAGAGTGTGCTCCCGATAATAATGTTGCAGCATATGTTTTACTGCCGAGGTTTCAACACCAACAAGATGCATAGCCTAGAGATCCCCAAACGGGTCACCCGGATTTGTTTAAAGTGGCCTTTTCAATACCTCTTGTTTGCCGCCTGCCTCCTAAAGATCACTCATCTTTTCTTGTATAGTGTTTTACCTGTAGTAGGATGAGCAGTCGGGGGTTCCTGCACACAGGAGACACAGAGCTGGGCTAAGGCCGCGTAGGCACTTGGAAATAAGGAGGAAACAGATTTGTGGCAATTCAGTTTTCCCCTTGCTTCGTCAAATTTTCTGAAAATGTTCCTCTCATGATATTATTCAGATACCAGTCAAAATCATTAAGGTAATTAAGAAAGGACACAGTTTTCCTCTGTATAGAAAAACGATCGCAAGTTTTTTAAAATGAAGTATAATTTTGCGGCAAGTTTTTGAAAACTAAATTCAGCTAACAAGGTTTGCCACACCCTGTTGAAGCATATATAAAGGTCTAGACTAACCATAACATCCCCCGACCTCTCCAAATCCCCACTTCTTGAGGGAAATCTTTCTTTCTGGACAAATCCTAAGCATTTGCTATAGGAAAGGAATCAGTGTGCTCCTTCCACTCAATGCAAAGAAATGTCACTTACATTGAGAAGGTGTGTCTGGGGAGAGATGGGTTGGGGTGGGGGACTTTAATAACCAAAAAAGGGTCTGGATTGGGTCTGGGTTGTCCAAAACCAGCAAAAAATTCAAGAATAGAAACGGATCCTCAGACGCATCCTGCGGCTTAATCTGAAAGCCCTCTGCTTGCCAGCCATCGTTAACTCTACTTTGGCTCTTCAGCTAACAGCCCAGCCACAGCTGCAGGGCCAGAGACTGATCAGGGTCGGGCCGGAGTGTGAGTCCTGCCCTTCGATCTGCTTTTAGCCGCTGGAGTGGACTAGGGGGAGATGGGCGCTCTGCCACGTAGGGCCCTGTTTTTCTCTCTCAAACGCACCTGGAGACCGGCTAGACAACAGCATAAATTCCTTCCAGCACCAAAGTCTATGGTTTTACGAATTTCCCCAAACATTTATAAATCGACACTTCGAACTTCTATAGTGATATCAGGATGCATTTTTTGGTCACCTTCATCCAGCACCTTGTTAAAAACTATTGATACACGATGACCAAGACAGGCTGAAATCACGACTCTTCCAGATGTCATTTCGTTCACACAAACTTTTTCGACAGCTATTTTAACTTGCCGTTTTCCCCCCACAAATTTATTTCAGGAGTAAGGGGTGATGCAGTGAAAAGTTGGGGTTTTAAAAATTATTATTATTATTATTATTATTATTAGATCCACGAAGAAGCTTCTAATAGCCAGACCAACTGACTGGAAAAGAGAACAAATATTTACATGTACAGCTTGAGTGTGTATGTCAGCCTGAGTTTACACGGCTCCAAGCGAAGCGGATTACCCTGCGAATTCAGAGAATTTGAGTTATTCAGGCTGAGCAGGGCTAACAGGACGCCCTCCAACAAGGCCGTGGGAAGTCCTGGTCACAGCCGCCTTTGTAAAACCCGAGGGGTCCGTGTCCGCTTAGTCCGGGCGCTACCATAAGGTTCGCACTCTCCCACGGCGCGGCGCGTGGTCACCGTGGGGCTCCGCGCCCTGACCTTCGCCTTCCCTTCCGCAGCCGCCCCATTTTTCAGGGTCCCTCTAGGGAAAATAGGAGCCCCAGGTTAGAGACGCACGGGTGAGCAGAAGCAACGGTTGAGAGCAGCATCCTTTGCCAAATGCCCGCAGCTCTCGCTAAGCTTATCTTTTTCAGAGCTGCATTTGCTCAGCCCCACTGTCGAGGAGATCAAATTTGGGACCATCGAATGAGAGTCCCAGCCCTGGGATCTGCCCCGAGTATGGACCTGGCCAGTTGGCGCCGGTTCAGAGGCGCCGGATTCCGCTCTACTGAGCGCTTCCCTACTTTCTTTTGGAACTTTGAGCGCAGGTAAGAAAAAGAATGGAAAAAGCAAGAACTCCCGAGGCTTCCTCTGGTCTGGTCATAGCTTCACCAACTGGGCCATGCCCGGATCTCGGGCGTTAGGCCGCGATGATGGGTCCTCTCCGGACAGCGCGCACCGCCCTCCCGCCCAGGGCTGCGAGACCAGGCGGGGGTGTCCATGGCCGCTGCGTCAGCCTAGTGGAGGCACCCTTTTCTCTGAACCTGTGCGGGGCTACGGTACAGCCGGGGCTACAGGCCACGCGGACGCCGCGCCCCAGGCGATCCCTCAGCACCCGGCCCGCGGCCCCGCCCCCGGCGGCGGAATCAGGAAGCGGTGACGTCGAAAGGCGCTGACTGGCTGCGGGCCTCCGGGATCGCCGTCGCCAGCAAGTTAAGGCGCAGGGCAGCAAGCGCCAGCCCTCAGTGTCCGTAGCTCTGCGCCGCGCTCCCTTCGCTCGCGCCCTAGCAGCCGCGCTCGGCTGGTGGCTACCTTAGCCTGAGACGTCCCGGCTGTCCCCAGCCCCCGAGGGAGGAAGGACACGGAGGGGATGCTCCAGGACCCCAGGACTTTGTGCAGTTGATGCTTGTTTTCGCCTTCGGGCTGTGCAGACTGTCGTCCTGCCGAGCGCCCCGGGGCGTGCGCACCCGCTGTAGTGCCGGGTGGGCCCTCTCCTCTCCGGCTGCCCTCGAAGTCTCTGCGGCTCTGGGGCTTTGCGGTGGGGGATAGAGGCCCGTGTGCAGCTCTGGAGAGGTTGGAGCTGACACGTCTGGAGTCCCTGGCCCCGCTGTGACTGGTCTCGGAAACTTTGCGCTGTGTTTCGGGTCTTTGTCTCCCTTGGGGAATCTGGACGGCAGTTCGGACGACCCAGTCCCTGGCCAGGACCGTGTGCTGGGGACCATGGAGTTCACGGCGTCGCCCAAGCCCCAACTCTCCTCCCGGGCCAACGCCTTCTCCATTGCTGCACTCATGTCGAGCGGCGGCTCAAAGGAGAAGGAGGCGACGGAGAACACAATCAAACCCCTGGGTAAGTTGGGCTACCCGGCTGTCCACCGAGGACTGGGGGTGCTGCGCATCCGTCTGTGCCCCTGTCCCCTGGCTGCAGGCGGCTCGCAGCAGCGTCTGATGCACAAGCCATGAGCCATACATCGCAGGTGGGAGATTTTTTTCTTTTGGGTTCAGATTTTCTTTGGAGGCTCCAGTCTGTTGAATGCTATGGGTGTGCATCTTATATCTGGGCCCGTCGGGCTCCCCAGTTTCTGGAATCCATATATCAGATTGGACATATGGTATGTGTGTATGTTTGTTGGCATAAAAACATTCAAGGAAAAATAATAATAAAACCGCTTTTAAGGCTCAACAGGAGTTACTGTGCATGTAACACCTGCTTGTGCGTTTGAAACCAAGAAGACGCTAAACGACTTCATAAGAAACCAGTTTAATTTTGGTTTTCCTCTGCCTTGAATAGACAAAACAAAGCAAGCTCTTTGACACCACTGTAAAGCAGAAAAAGCCAGTTCTCCCTGCACGAACCATTATATTCACTGAAGCTCTAGACTTATCACCAAGACATCATTTTATAACTCGTCATTTTCAGTTGAGGTTGGCAAAAACACTAACCGATAACCATTTCTCACATTCCTCTACTTTTAGTTATATTGTTTATTTAACAACCTTTACCATTTATAGAAGACACTAGGTTAGGAGTAAAGGGAGAACAGGGATTATGTTCTTCTTAACACTAGTGAATTACATGGAAGAGAACCAGCCCAAGGTAAATATTTAAAAATATCTTCACAACTGAGAGAAAAAAAAGCGTTCTCATCATTGTCTCATGGATCCTCAGGAAATAATTATTACACAGTCTGATCATCTGGTATCCCTACAAGGTGAAAATCAGATAGCAAACTTAGTTTTTCTTTTTTAACCCTCCCCAATTTTTCCTTTCTTCTCTCTGTCCTTCCCAACACTTTAACATATCACATCCAAAATAATGATAACATGAAGAAAAGGAAGTATTCGAGATCAAAAATAAGGTGCTTGGGCATAAAGAGAGAAGTAAAATTCCAGTAGCTACTTGAAACCAAGGAAAAAGAAACTAGTAGATTTCTAGAAAACAGAATGTCAAAAAAATAAAAGTAAAAAATCTGTCCTCCAAGTTTTCACTCCCTTCCCCTGGTTCTTCCCACTGACCTCCCATCTAAATAGAAACCTGCCAAAGAATGGAGACAATCAATCAAACAAACTCCAATTGTTCAGAAAACTATAACAATTTCAAAGTTATATTGTGCGACTTATCAACATTGTGTATTGCTGTTTGGGGCCCCTGAATACTTTGTGAATATCTCAGTTTGTTACATAGCAGGAAAAGAGGATTTCAGGTGAAAATTCCTGACAGAAGTGTAGACAGCAAACTGGGAAACATGCCAGCTCCAGCTGCACTGTCATTTCAACATTACTTCCTTCTCTGTTTTTCTGAGAAAAACCACCTTATATCGAAGTCTGTGACTCTTGAACTTTAAAGCCATGCCCAGCCGACAACTCCAACGCCACCCCCATGCCCACGCACACGTAGGCACTAGTCTGTAAAATGCGTATCCCTCTCCTGGCTTTTGAGATGGGCTCTGAAAGAACTCGCTGGTGTTCTTGTCCCTTACACTGGCCAGTTCAACAGAGGGGACTGCAAGCCAAGGACTCCAGCAAGAGAAACACCTAAAAGTTCTGTTAAGAGAGAATGTGAGACTTGTTGAAGCAAACTATAGAGTGGGGAGGGGGATTCCAGTGTGTCCCAGGATTGCCCATTTAAACATACAAAGTCTATTGAAAAGAACAGCTTCGGTCCGCTGAATCATTTCTATTTCATTTTCTTCCTTTCCTACTTCCCATCCTGATGCATTGGTCAGTCTGTGGCTTAGGGAGTTTGCCTCTTTCAGTTATCAGCAAAAAAAAAAAAAAATCATTAAGACTACTTAATTCTCTCCGAAGACATTATGTGAATGTGTTTCTGAAAATATTAGTAGAAAATAAGATTTTGTTATGGTATGGTTTCCTTTCTTTAATCTGAAAAGAAATCAGGATGGCAGTTAATTTGATTATTCTTAAGTTAAAACATTTTTATAGGTTTGATTATCATTGCATGAGAAATAAAAGTAAAACCATTCTGTTTCCTGTTTTCTTCATGCAAAGATATGTAGGAAATAAAACACCTTATGATCTGTGCGTGTCCCATATGCCCACACACATCATAGACATGCACATACATACATTTAGAACTGGCTTTGATTTCTTGAGGACTCAAGAGATCAACTTCACATTGCAGATTCAAGTAGTTTCTTTTTTAAGGGATGGAAGATAATTGGGACAATTACAAAAGTCTCCCTGTATTCCATCAAAGTGACTGGTGTAGTCCAAGGCCCTTATCAGCTGTGGGGGAGAATGTTTGGTTCATAGGCAGCAGTATTCCAGCCTGATGGTGGATGGCAGAGCATTCTTCTCACTTTAATACACTGCTGGCTTGGGTTTGAGGTTGTTTTCCTCACTTCTAGGGAGGAAAACACCTTTTTGGGAGACTGAAAAATTTTATACATCACCCCTCAAGTAATTCTTCTAAGCCTCTTCTGAAAATGGCCCACAGAACCTGCTCCTGTAATTTAGCAAGCTGTACGCTAGCATCTTTCATAAGATCTCGGTCTGGGAGGAATATTATAAGAATGTTCTAACTCTCGTCATAAAGCCTACAAAACTGAAAGTCAACCACAGAGGTGAAGTGACTGATTTTTGTAAACCACATTCCCCATTTTTCTTTTACCCTCCTATCCTCCTTTCCTTTTCTCTTATGGAGAGAGGGCTCCAGGAAGGAAGGGAAAGTTCCTCTCCAAGTGAGGAAGGTGCTGATCTCTTTGCTCCCTTGGTCTCCATGGAGAAAAACTTCTCCTGGTTGTCAAAGAGGCAGGACTGGCATCAGTTCCGTGAGCTACAAAGTTCAGAATTTGGGAGGGGTGACAATAGGAATATTTGCTTTGCATCCTTCATGATCACCTTTCCCTCATGATTATCACCTTTCCCTTCTTCCTCTCTTACATTTTTATTTCCCAAAGTCGGTTGCAGTACTGGTGGAGACAAGTAGTCATTCTAGAACTCACCAGTTTGGTCAGGAAACACTGGGCATGCTACTCCGTGGGAATCCCAGGTAATTTTATACAGTGATAGGTCATCCCTAGAGCCCTGCTTGGAGTTTCTGAGCTTAACTTTTCCTGAGTCAAATCCAAGTGACCATTTTGGTTATGCTGTTCTTTCCAGATCTTTCCTTGTTGAACAGTGTCAGCTGTCATTCACAATTCTCTTTGCCTCCAGAGCAATTTGTGGAGAAATCGTCCTGTGCCCAGCCCCTGGGTGAGCTGACCAGCCTGGATGCCCATGGGGAGTTTGGTGGAGGCGGTGGCAGCAGCCCATCCTCCTCCTCTCTGTGCACTGAGCCGCTGATCCCCACCACCCCCATCATCCCCAGTGAGGAAATGGCCAAAATCGCCTGCAGCCTGGAAACCAAGGAACTTTGGGACAAATTCCATGAGCTGGGCACCGAGATGATCATCACCAAGTCTGGCAGGTAGTTGGGACTTGGCGGTTGGGGGTGGAGAGTCAGGACACTCCCTGGGGAGCTGAGGGTGCTTCCAGGAACTGGATGAGAGCTGGCTGGTCATGGAGCAGAGAGACAGCTTAGCTTCCGAGCAGCTTCTTTCCACCAGCTTGCATTAAGAGCTACAGGATGTCTAGTCATTTGCGTTCCCAGGATTTGGTCATGGGAAGTTCCACCCTGGCTTTGTTGAGAAGGGCACAGGGACCAGGGAGCCACACTAAGCCTGAAGGGTGTGGTCTGCTTTCCCTGGAGCTGGAGAAGGTTCGGTGGGTGGAGGGTCGGGATCTGGAAGGAAGAGGAATTTGTGCCAGGGGTGCCTGGTGAGCTGCTGGGTGCTTCTAGATAGGTGAGTAGCTTCCCTTTTATCAGCCTCAATTTGCAAAAGCTGCCAGCTCCCATTAAAGACTGAAATTAAAACCTGGGCGGAAGAATGAAATTTGAAACGATAAAATTCCCTGTAGGAAGGAGCACTGCTCCGGGCCTCTTGGCGCCAGAGCTGGGCGGGCTTTGGCCAGGCAGGAAGCTGCAGGGCTGCAGGGAGGTTGGGATGGGGCAGAGGCCGGCAAAACTTGGTGGCTGTAGCTCTTGGGACTGCAGAAAATACCTGCAGGGTCTCTGAGAAATCCTTCCCAGAAACCTCCGCTTTTGGCTTTTGTTTTGCAAGAGCAGAGTTTTCTGGCTGGGATGCGGGTAAGTTATGTGTCTGGGCCAGCTCCAGGGACTTCTGTTCCTTGGACACTTAATGTGCTTGATCGTTAAAATGAATAGGGTTTTCCCTAATCACAGACCTTCTGGAGTTAACACATACCCCCACCTCCACCCACACCTTTTCACCTAGCAATTAACACTTGCAAAGGTGACTCTTAAAATTATCTGGGCTTGGAAGAAAACCCTGTCTCTGTATTCACTTCTCTGAGGCTGTAAACAAAACAAAAGAGGGGTTTGTTGACCAGATAGAGAGGGGAGTCAGACCCTTTCCCTTCTTCCCTTCCTCCCTTCCTCTCTTCCTAACTCAGGCCAGTTTATTAGGCAGCATAAACAGGGCCCATTCTCTGTCTCTCTCTGTCAGGAGGATGTTTCCGACCATCCGGGTATCCTTTTCGGGGGTGGATCCTGAGGCCAAGTACATAGTCCTGATGGACATCGTCCCTGTGGACAACAAGAGGTACCGCTACGCCTACCACCGATCCTCCTGGCTGGTGGCTGGCAAAGCCGACCCGCCGTTGCCAGCCAGGTTCGTGCGTCCGGATTTTTCACCGAGAAAACTGTTAACGCTTCTGTCAGAATGTTTCTGGCTTGTGTGAATTTTAAGCAAGTGTGTTTTTAAAGCAGCCGGCTCTGGCAAGAGAGCATTCCAAGCCTGGACACTCCAGGATTGACTACACAAAATATGGGCTAGGCTCTGAGAAAGGTAGTTTGTGCATAGAGAAAACACTGTCTTTACGTTTATGTTTCGTTAGGCAGCAATTCATTTCAAAGTTTTTCTTAAATTTCAGTTAGCAATGTGGACCCATTTTGTATAAATATAAATATAAATATAGACATCCTCTCTAATTGCTGCTTAAAACCAGAGTGAATAAACCTACTGATGAAATGGTTGTCCTAAAATTCTTTTTAAGAGTGTATGTTAGTAAAATCGTTGCTTATAGTAAGTATTTGTTAATCATATAGTTATAACTGCGTATAATAAACACCATTTAGGTAAAATTCAGTTGTTTTTGACCAATAAAGATTCAGAGATTTTTAAGTAAAAAAAAAAAAAAAAAGCTAAGTTTTATTTTCTCCCTTTATAATTTTAGTGGATGAATGTAATTCAATAACAGGTTCTTTTACATGAAACATTCCTCAGTTAACTTATTAAGGATCATGCATATTTACTCTTGTGAAATTCATTGCTAATACAGTTTTTCCAGGAGTACCATCCTTAAAAAAGCACATGCAAACCTTTACTGTTATTGTTTTAACCAAATGAGCATTCTAACAGGAAAACATACACTTGCTTATAGGAAGAATAATAGATGAAGTTACAGGAATGTAACTGCCTACTTTAATACAAAACAAAACATATTAACTGACTTTATGTTTGGGATTTTAAAACCCAGCCTCATAACTTTTCTTTAATGACTAATTTTTGTTGTTTATGTTTAATGCGTAATTTTTGTTTAATGAGTAACTTTTTGTGATTGATTGAAAGTTCATATCAGAGCTAAGAATTTATTTAAAGGTACAGATTAGGGAGCTGTTAAATTACGGCTGGTACTTTGTGTCTGGTCTGGAGTCACAGTCAAGACAGAGAATCAACAGACAATTACACATATGGTTCAGATAGAATATTCAGCTTAATTAGTAGTTTATTGTATTATTGAGCTTATCGTATGCTAAGTGCACTAGAAAAGAGATTAAAAGCAATCTCTTAGAGTTTTCCATTCTCGGAAGAGACTAGAAAGGGCGTCTTCCCAGCCCTTTCAAATCAGTATATTAAATAACTGTCAAGACTAAGAAAATCTAAAAAACAATTGCTGCTGTTTTTTTTTTTTTTAGTTGAGCAAGATTCACCAGTTTATAATAGATATTAAAATTAATAAAATTAATGTTCTCTTCTATTTACTATTAAGTAGTTTACTATTTTTCTTGAGCTTCCTTCCAAACTTTTCAATATCATTTTAAACCAGAGAGAGTATTTTAGCAGATTCCTAACCATTTTCTACAAGCAAACCCTCCTTTTTTTTTGTCCTCCAGTCTTTCCTCTAAGAAGTTAATCACTCTTATTAAACATACATTTTCTTCCTATCTGAAGGTATGGGGAGCTGATGCAGGCCAGCAGGACTTTGGAAATATGACATGCCCTGTTTATGTTACTAATCTGTTCTGGTTGGAGAAGAAAAGTGTGTACCAATACACTATCTTAACTGAAGCATGTTTAAGCTATTGCTGGAATTTTAATTCCCTGGGGGACTTGAGAGGAGGGGCTTCCTGTATATTTTTTTCATTCATCCTAGTTCAGCTTTTTAAGATTGATATTAAATAAAAATGTTTAGCTTGTGGGATAAAAATATTATAGATAATTAAGCAACTATTTATTATTATTAAAATAAATAGTTTGCTATTTATCTATCTCCATAAGAGAAAAGCGAAGAACTTGGGAGTTGATAATTTTTGTACTGATGGCAAAAATTTCCCGTGGTTTTAGGACTTTGAAGCGTTTTATTTCAGGCTGAAGTTCATTGGTCAGTCATTCCTAATCAGAAGAAATAATGCTTGACAGTATCACTTGATTGTAATAATAAGCAAGATATTACTTACAATCTAAAATAATGTTACATTTTCATATAGGACATCTCCTTTTCTTTAAAGTACATATATTTAAATACATTAATATTTTATTAATAGCTATAACATGTGATGAATGTGATCCTTAAAGAGGGAAAATTTCATCAACTTTAGGACTTTAAATAATGTTGAATTTTTTTAGAGGGAGGAATGTGGTTCTGATCAGTAAAACAACTGCACCTATAAAGCTACAGTCTTGGAAGGATGGTACTTGAAAAGTGATTGTGTTATCAAAGAATAATTGAAAGGCAACTGTGAGCACTCCTCCTAAAAACAGTGGAATTAACAGGCAGACAAATGCCTGAAGCCTTTACTGTTTCTCTGTAGGTCTGGTAAGAATCTTTGGTGCTGTCAACCTTTTTGTGCATTGCTCCTGGTGGGCTTTGTGAGTTTAAGCATTTGTATAGAATTCTTCTATTCTTAGTCTTCTGTGTGACAAACCATGGCACAGATTTCTTGTTCTTTACATGAATAGTGCAAGGAAGATTTTATGACTTCTATCCCTTGCTTTTGCCCTAGTAAAAATATTTATGTTTAATTGTAGTTATAAGGATCCTATATAAAATTTAGGTGTAAATAACCTGTTACGTGGATAAAGGAATTTGTCCTATAAAATCAAGGATTTTGCTTCCCCCTCATTAGTTCTGTAGTCTCTCTCTGACTTCAGAAAGACTTAAGTCAAGAAGATACTAGGATGGGGACTTACAAAGAGCTGCATTTAAGGCGATTGTCACAGGTAGAAAAAGTGACCTGCATTTAACTGTGAGTGAGTAAAAGATTGCCTTGCATGTAGCAACTGATCAATAAATGATAAACAAATTTTTCCCATCAAAGTGAGAGCTTTTTTTGGCTTGCACTGTTTACAAATAAATAAATTGAATAATGTGAAGTGTGTCTAGCTTGTTTTAACTCTCATTTAGTGAGCACATAAACAGATAATGATGAAAGTGGTAGTGTTTAATGTAACAGGAAGAACAGAATGCCAGCTGGTCTCTGGACTACTGGAAGTTCTTCATGTCCCTATATTAAAATTACTCCATCTTGTATTTACTAAGAACACAAACGTTAAACCTTCAAGTTTAAATAAATAGATTCTCTAAAATTATTTTCTCTTTTAAATTACGTTTTCATTGTTATTTAAGAGACGTTTATAATAGGAACTTACGCAATTAGTGTAAGCTAGTTTTTCTTTTGAAAGCACTTTCAAAAAGAAGATTTTGCATTTGATCGAAGCAGACTAGTAGTGGACTAGATAGATGAAAACACACACACACACACACACCCCTTTAAAAAATGGCTTGCTCAGCTTTTAATAGAAAATTTGTTAAGTATTATCTTATTTAGATAATTGGTACATGAAGAAATACATTAGACATTGTTTTGACATTGCAATAGTAATAAATTTGACATATATGGGGCAATAAAATGTACCACTTATACATGGTTTATGTGTTCCCTTAGAATTAGAACATTTTATAACCCACAGAGACAGACTTTTTAAAAAAGCTCAATGAAGTTTTCTCCTAACTTTCTTAGGCTCTATGTGCACCCAGATTCTCCTTTCACCGGTGAACAACTACTCAAACAGATGGTGTCTTTTGAAAAGGTGAAACTCACCAACAATGAACTGGATCAACATGGCCATGTAAGTACCGTGCCTTGAACTGTGCAGATTCCCTGAGATGGAATGGACAAGTCACACAAAACTGTCTCTCTCTGAGTCCCTTCCTGCCTTCCCTCTCCTTTTCCCACCTTCTATCTCTGAGTCATTTTATGGGAACATTTATGTGTTCTTCAGGGGACCTTGACTGATTTTGTCAATAGGTCATTTACAGGGATGCTATGCTGTGTGCCATTTCTATGCAAGAGGGTCAGGGATCTTATGTCTCATGGAATTCCTAAGGCTTCTGAAATTGCTGTACCACCCGAGCCAACTAAACTAAGGGGATATACATTTTTTTGGAGGCTATTACAGCCTGTTGTTGGGTTAAGCATCTAATTTCTGTCAGCCACATATCAGATAATAAAACCTAAAGAGAATAGGGCTAGGACCTCTGATGGGGGTTTCCCAAAGTGTGTTCTATAGAACATATAGATGAAATAACAAAAGAATTTTATGTCCAAATCAGTTTGGGAAAGTGCTGTTTATGTAACCTTTTTTTTTTTTTTGGAGAGTTTCGTGAATATTAAAGCATAAAGAAGCCCTGTAATTAACAACAAAACAATTTGATTTTATGTCAGTATAAAGTTTATGAAAATGTGGAAAAAAGAAAAATTAACTCTGTGTTCGTATCAGTAGTTTAATAGAACAAATAGTCATTGATGCAGGTCCTTACGTATTTGATAAAATGCCTTTTTAAGGCACTGCTGGGATGTTACTTCATGCTCTTAAATAAAGATTCACATAAAAATTCTGTCTTAGATTTTATGCTAAGAGTACTTTAGATAGACTTCCATAATTTTTTCTTCTTTTAATAATTTTTAATTGATACATAATTGTACATATTTATGGGGTAGGTGTGATATTTGGATACATATATACAATGTGTAAGGATCAAATCTGTGCAATTTAGAGGAAGTGTTTGAAGACCTTCTCAACAAAGATGGTCATAAGTAGACAATAAGAAAGTTCTAGGTTTGGTTTCAAATGGTTAGATTAGACCTGGAACCAAATAAATCACTTTAGGCGCTAGCACTACCCCTCTGCCCACAGGAGATGGTGTTTATTACAACCAAGTCAGGGTAGCCACTTAACTCAGGACTCTGCCGGTGGTGCTGTTGGGATATTGGAAGTAGCTTAATATGCTTCTTTTTTTTTATGTGTTGAAAAAGAAAGTTGATCTTTAAGTTTATTGGCATAATTTTCTTTTTTTTAAACATGCTTCTACTTACAAATTTTTTTTTACAGATTAAAATTTATGAAGTATGGAGTGATTTTTTTGTAGGTCAATGATCATTCTTAATGTCATTTATATTAAAATTTCTTGAACTTTAATGGAAATTTTTGCAGGGAAAAATGAAATTCTTTTATGATTCTAGAATTTTCTATTTATGAAGCTTTTAGAGGAATTATTTGAGTCTTTCCAAAAATACTTGAGAGTCATTTTGAGATCAGTTGTCCATAATTGAAATGCTTTTCTTTTAGCATCAGCTTCGTTGGGTAGTAATAGCTCTAAAGTAGATCTCAGCAGTTCTAGGGTCTAGCCTGGATATACCAAGATTATACCTAAAAAACTGGTTAGTCTTAGATGGTTGCTTATATGCATTTTAGCTTTAAAACTTTTATACTGGTCAGGCACGGTGGCTCACACCTGTAATCCCAGCACTTTGAGAGGTTGAACTGGGAAGATTGCTCGAACTGAGGAGTTTGAAACCAGCCAGAGCAACGGAGAGAGATCCCATCTCTACGAAAACAAAACAAAACAAAAAATTAGCTGGATGTGGTGGCATGCACTTCTAGTTGCAGCTACTTGGGTGGCTGAGGTGGGAGGATCACTTGGGCCTGGGAGGTCGAGGCTACAGCGAGTTGTGATTGTGCCACTGCAATTCATCCTAGGTGACAGAGCAAGACCCTGTCTCAAAAAAAAAAAATTATGTTTAATATAACCCTTTATCACCAGAATTAGCGTATTCTGAAAACTATTAATACAAGGAAAGATTTTTAGATCCTGTGTTGTTAAGCTAACTTCTTTGAATAGGTTCTGAAGAAGCCTATCTTACAGATGCAGTTTTAGTTTCAGAAAAGGAAACTTTTTTATTCTCAAGAATTATTTCTTGAGTGAAGCAGAGTCCACATTTCTATTAGTGTTCCTTAGTCCTCAAGTCACAGGAGGGCTTGAGCAGAGAGTCAGGGAGCCCTGAGGTCTCAGAGACTCAGTCTGGTGTCTGAGTCTGTCCAGTAATCTTCCCCAAAGGAAATTAACCTTCAGGTGGTAGAAGTGGGGAAAGAAGAAGCTTATTTAAAGCTTAGGGCATGTTCCATTTTGGTATGTGTATGTATGGGTGAGTGGGTGTGATTTGAAAAGTCTTCCTATCTTCTCAGTAGAATATATGATGAATGTTAATTTTTTTTCTTATATTAGTGATAGGAGGAAAATGTTTGGTTTTGTTGCTTCAACTTTATTCAAGCATTTGGCTGAGGATCAATCACTTGAAATCCTTGGAATAAATGCATTATACAAAGAGATCATATGATCATTCAAAAACATTATTTTGATTCATTTAAAGATCTTCTTTGTTCCAGTTATTCCTGTTCCAGTTTGAGATCATAAAAAGGCAGCATGTTCAAAATTCAATCGCGGTTGAAACCCTGTAACTTTAGGTTGGCTTACATCTCAGCACAGAGAGCGAGCGATTATATATCAGTTATCCCACAGTGACTAGTATTCAACTCTGCTAAAGTCAATCGGCAGAAACACTCATGCCCCACACCCAGGTTAGCCAAGAAAGCCGGGGAGCCATCAGTTGCATGACTAGCAGCAGCAACCAGCAGAGTGCCATTGGTCCTGCCAGGCTGTTTATCATATGTCACCGAGAGTTGCACTCTCTGCTAGCTCCTTGGAGAGGAGGGCATACAATGTGAGCCCTCTCATCCCCAGAAAGACATACCCCCAACTTTTGCAGACTTAGATAGCTGTCTGGATGGCAGGAGAGAAGATGTGAGAAACCTTTTCTATCTGAAATTGAACTTTATTGCCCTGATTCATAATGGCTGGCTTTTATATTTTATTTAAAAGATATATGAAAAATACTATATTGGCTGCCTTGTTAACGAGGGTGTGTTTATGATTTCTGAGTACTTGGCAACTTTTACTGGCTACAGAATGGAAGATGGCTATCATGATTCAAGTTTGGTTTAATAACTGGAAGTTAGAAATCAAGGAAGCTGTCATAAATACTCCTTCTATTACTACTAATAATACAGTTCACATTTACTGAGCACTTCCTGTTTCCTGTGTGCCAGCCCTATGAGGTTAATACTGTTTTTGCATATGAGAAAACTAGGAATTGGAGAGATGAGATCACTTGGCTCAGGATTAAAGGACTAGAAACTGACAGATTCAAAATTTTAACCCAAGTCTGTCTAACACCACACTGCTTTTCTAAACTCTTTTGTTTTTTTCTCCATAAATAATAGTCTGGCCTCTTAGAATATATGATTTCTTATTCTAGAAAATTTAGATTTGCGTCCTTTGGTCTAACTTGACTAGCAAACCAAAAGTATTTAAAAGACTATTTTTAAAAATAGGTGAAACTTATCTTTCAGATGACCCCTCCCCCTACCATTTTAGAAAGGACACTTGAAACAACCTGTGTGGTTTGCAGTTGTTTTGGTAAAATATGATTCACAACAATGACTCTGCAGGATCTTGTGAAAATGATTTGCCTTAAGGCGGGAAAGGGTAGATCTGTATCTTAAAATTGACTTTGAAATTGTAGACCATTTCGTTCTTTCTTGCCTCACTGTAATTTCACCTGTTTAGCAGTATAAGTATGTAAAATTCAGTACTTGCCATCTTTTTGTTGTAGATAATTTTGAACTCAATGCATAAGTACCAGCCAAGGGTGCACATCATTAAGAAGAAAGACCACACAGCCTCACTGCTCAACCTGAAGTCTGAAGAATTTAGAACTTTCATCTTTCCAGAAACAGTTTTTACGGCAGTCACTGCCTACCAGAATCAACTGGTGAGTGTACAGTTCACAATTTAGTTCCTGCATAAGAGAAGGATTTAGGAGGTTCTTACATTTCCTTGGAGAGAAGAGATATCCCAGTACTCAAAATGGATGTTCACTTTGCAGAGAGCTATTGAGTTTCAGTGCTAGGACCTCTAAGAGTGTGTTGAATGACTGTGTATTACACGGTATTTTCTAGAATCTCTATATTATGGGTGAGGTTTTTAACTGCCCACTTCTCCACCCACACTCATCCCAATCTGTCTTCTCACATTTTCTTCTCTAGAAAGTTACTTGCCTCTTTTTCCTCCTTCTGGTAACATGTATAACCATGTTCTTGTTGCTTCATAATATTTAAAGGCTCAGTTTCTCTGCTGAATTAAACACACCTATTCTATCCAACTGTCCACACTGCTGATACTTGTGATATTTTGTGAGGTTTATTCAGCTATAGTTTAGGGTGAGATAATTCTGGCAAAATGACTTTAAATGTCTTTTTAGATAGTAAACTATAGTAGTACGTAACATCAAGATATCTGATTTATATTATTGAGTTATATGCAGGGTGAGTATCCCTAATACAAAAACCCAAAATCTGAATGCTCCAAAATCTGAAACTTTTTGAGCATTGACATGGCACTCAAAGGAAATGCTCATTGGAGCATTTCAGATTTTAGATTTGTAGATTAAGGATGCTTAATCTGTAAGTATAATGCAAAATTCCCAAATCTGAGAAAATCTGAGATCCAAAATACTTTTGGTCCCAAGCATTTCAGATAAGGGATACTCAACTTATATTTTTTACTCTCTGTTGTACATCACATTTAAGATTAATGCATTTCTGGCCAGGTGCGGTGGCTCACGCCTGTAATCCCAGCACTTTGGGAGGCCAGGGTGGGTGGATCACCTGAGGTCAGGAGTTCAAGACCAACCTGGCCAACATGGTGAAACCCTGTCTCTACTAAAAATATAAAAATTACCTGGGCGTGGTAGCAGGTGCCTGTAGTCCCAGCTACTCGGGAGGCTGAGGCAGGAGAATTGCTTGAACCTGGGAGGTGGAGGTTGCAGTGAGCTGCACTCCAGCCTGGGCGACAAAGCGAGACTCCACCTCAAAAAAATAAATAAAATTTAAAAAAGTAAACTTAATGCATTTCTTCATCCACAGGGCTTATTCCAACTTAGTAAATATTTATCAAGGCCCTACTAAGGGCCCTGTACTGATAGATACTCCCCATACATTTTCTTCTTTTGTGCCTAGTGTAAGCTTTAGGGGCTGTGGCAGTACTAACACTCCATAGGTGAGGAAGCTGAAGCTAAGAGAGGGTGAGTAACTTCTCTCTGTCAGAAAGGACCAGCAATAGAATTCCTTTTCATACGCTTCAGTATAAAAGGAAGTCAAATGCTCAGTTTACTTGACACATTCAGTTGTTCATGATCTCTCTGTGCCTTTGTGTCTTGTGTTTGTTTCATTGGTCATAGGTAGCCAAGACTGTTGCTCTCCTCTTGTCTTGATGTTGTTAGGTTTTGGGTTCTGAGTGAGTAGCTGTTAGATGCTGCCTGGCAATGGCTCAGAGTCCAGAGGAGGGTGGTCACTTGGAAGTGAGGTGGTGTGGAGACTCTCGGGAAAGGCAAGATGAAGCTGACATCACAGCCAGCCTCACACAAATGAGATAGTAGAAGCCTGGAAAAGGGATGTGGGCAGGCGGCCAGAGTGGATGCATGTAAGGCTTACTCTCCTAGGATTTCTGTACAACTTTGAGTAGATTTCATTTCACCAGTGGCTGCTATTTTCCTTACCTATATATTAGGGCCAAGAACTGACCAGACCATTTTAGGGGATTGCTGTGAAGATCAAACATAGTGATGTGTGTAGGCTTGTTCCAAACAAGCCCTTGGAAGCTGTAAGTTGCTCTGTAAATAAGGCATGTGGTTATGATTGGGCTATCTCAGAAATGTCAAAAGAGAATTTGTCACCATTTGGATTTTAAAATTTTAGTGTTGTATTAGTTAATGAGATAAATTAAGGCATAATTATTATCACACTGGTCATCTTATAGTAAAGACAAGTATTGTAACCTTTGAATTATCTCCAGCATGATAACACAGGAGTGGAAACATTCACAGAATGCCCAAGCTAAAAGTTAGGGGTTAGATGGAAGCCTTCAAAGGCCTAAAGCACTAATGCTATTTCTCTGAGAATCTGGAACACTGAAACCAGCAATCCTGTTTTTAATTTATTTGAGGGCACATGGAATGCAAATGTCTTAGGCTCCAAAAAGATTCCTAAAACATTCCATTCATTTTACACTAATTGATTTTATAGCTTTTATAATATATACCAAGCTAATATATTATAACAATTTAAATTTACGCTAACTTAAGAAACCTTATTGATGTTTGGGAATGACATAGACACTTGTCATGTGGAAACCTCATTCCTTTTATCATAATTCTTTTTAAAGAGGGCCAAAGCAAGAAGAGGTAAATTGTTTTCTTCTTTATTTTTTTAGTGAAAATTATAGAGACAAAGAAAAATTAAAATTTCTAGTAAACTTTAAAGTATAATGCCTGAGATTTGGTTTAATAGGTGAGACAGCAAGCCTGCCTAAGTGTTGGTGGGACCTCTCATATCATAGGAGGGTCTTAATTACATAATACAAATAACAATAACTACCATTTGGGTACTTACTATGTGCAAGACACTACTTGAATTCATAATCATACTTGATCTTCTCAACGATATTGTGAGATAGGAACAATCGTAATTTTATTCAGCATCATACAGTTGGGGTAATTGAGGCACGAGTTAAAATTTAAGTCATCTGAAGTGACCTTGCTCCTCCCATTGCAGATTTGTATTCAGGTGGTTAAGATTCAAGAGGGAGTGCCCTTAACCTCTAAGCTGTGAGTGCAGAAGCAGAACTTCACCCCCTCTCAGCTCTTGGCCCTGATAGACTCTGAGACATCAATTTTAGAGGGCATCAACTCTTTATGCTCTTTTTTTTTTTTTTAAACAAATGTGCTGCTCACACCACACATCAGCAAGTGTAACACGATGATGATCATCTTAAACAGGAGGTCAGAACATCTGCTAGTACTCACTGCATCCAACTGGAGTCACATCTTTAATGACATTTTCTCATTTAATTCTTGTTTTTTCACTCAATTTTTTATTTGGAACAAGTTTCAGATATACAAAAAACTAAACAAATAGTAAAATGCACCTCACATGCCTTCCACCCAGATTCAGCAATGCCAAATTTGCTTTTCCCCCAAATTTTCTCTTTCTTCTCTCTTCCTCTCTCTGTATGCATATGTACTTCCCCTCTTCCTTCCCATTTTCTTCCCTCCCCTTTTAAAACTAAGTTGCATGCCTCACGACACTTCTAAACACTCTGTAAGCCTATTCTGACAATTAGGACATTATTTTTTAATACCAACATCTTTATCACAGTTAAGAACATTTATAAGAATTTGTTCTTCTTATCACCTAATACTCAGTTTATATTAAAATTTTCAGGATAGACCAACTATCCCCAAACCCCCTCTGAACTAGGATCCAGCTAAAATTCATGGTTTGGATTTATTTCTTTTAATTTAGAAAACTCTTTCCACATTTTTTTCTAAACACCTCATTCAATTCTGACACTGATGCCTTGAAGAAGGCCCCACGAGTCCCATTTTGTAGAATTAGAAATTGAGGTCAGAGTGAATCTTAACCACCTGAATACAAATCTGCAATGGGAGGAGCAAGGTCACTTCAGATGACTTCATTCACCCAAGGTCACAAATCTGATAAGCGACAGAACCAGTATGAGGTTTTGATCTTCTGGGTTTTAATTCCTTCTTTTTGGTGACATCATGATAGATTGCAAGGCCAAGGAAGTGGTGAGCACTGACAGTGTCATCGAAAACTGACTTTGAAAATATGGGTAATGGAAATAGGTGAAGATACTAATACACACATTTCAACACAAGTTGCTCCTTTTGCAAAGGTTTATTTCTAATTAATATCATAAATGACATCAAAATCCAGCCATCAGTGCCCAGCTATTCCTTCTTGCATTAAGTATAAATAGGATTAGTATGTCATTTCATTGCTGAGTAACCACAATGAAAGTGACTAAATTCAGAATTAATTTTCTCATAGATGAGTTTTTCTATATCCACCTTTAAAACCATAGCCCCTTGCACAAAGCCATAGGCCTTTAAAATAGAAATCCAGTTAATAGTCAATAATTTGATTTGGTGTCCTAACAGGCCAGTTTTGCAAATGGTTTATAAACCTCGTAAGACCAATCAAAATTCATCTTGTAGGTGCTCGGTAAACACATGTTTAGTGAATAAATGAACTTGTGGGTTAGCATTTTCATTAGTCCTATGTCATTTTCTAGAGTTATCCTTGACTCTTTCTAGACCTTCTACCATCTACTTTGACTTCACTGCTCTGCCAAGTTTGTGTAGTAATTTTCCTATAACATACAATAATTATCCTGCAGCATATAATAGCCTATAATATATAATAAATATATAGGAAATAGAGTAAATATATACTAGGTATAGTATTATAATTTTTTCACATAAAAAGAACAGAGAGGGAGGAGAAAAGAGAGGAAGATTTAAAAATTCACATTTAGGACCACTTTCATGTATCTTAAGCTTTGGATAGGACTGCTATTTTTATGTCTATTGAAATCCAAGTCAGAGTTTCCAAAACAATTTGTGAAAAAATTCCTCATTTATTGTGCCTTGTAGTTTCATTTATAAGTAATGAAAATAGGACCTTTTATTTGCTGTTTCTTTCTCTGGTTTTTGCAAGGGAATGATTGCATTTCTTTACATTATTGGATAAAAGCTAAATACATTACACTTTCAACAAACTATTTTATAATTTAAGATTGAAAGGTCATGCATTGTTTTTGAGCAGGCAGAACATTGCTGTAGAGTTGAAGTGTAGGTCAAGTTTCATTTTTAAATGCCTTTGGTCAGATATTTTCCTGATAATTGGAGAAATGGTCTCTGAGGGCCAATTTTACCTTGTGGCTGGGAACCGTAGCTGGATTCAGAGTCCAGTGATACTGTACAGAATAAACACTGCAAAAGGTCCCCTTCTCTTTTGCACAGCAGGTAGTGTCACCATTTGCCCTCCACACATTTATTTAAAAATAATAGAGATGCCAAAAGAGTGAACATTCTGGTTAGGAATTGCATTATGTTCTTCTGTATTATTTCAGTACATGAAAAAGCAGGGTTGTGTTTTGGACTGAATTAGTAATTTGGATATATGTAGACCCACACTAAACAGCAGCATTTCTTAAGCACATACTACTAACCATGCTTGTTAGTGTTTTCTCTTGATGAAGTGAGAAACTTTGCTGCTTTTAAGAATTTTTGAGTTATAAAGGAGCCATACCTCTGGTTTCTGTACATACAATGTTTGGTAGCTGATTTATTTTTGATACTTCTTTTAGGATTACGTTTGATACAGGTGATTTGTTCAACAGCATTACAAGCTGCAGGCATCCTCTCTTTGGACATGAATGAAATGGTGTCCAACTGAAATCACTGTCTGTAACTCAGTTTCTTTTTCTCATCAGTTCTCAAGTGTTTTTTTTTTTTTTCATTTATCCCAAATTTCACAAAGAGATGTAAAACTACACCTTAAAAAATGAATTTCTCTATAGCTACTGGCCTTTATTTAAATATTGTGGCATAAACTCTATATCTGACCTTTTAAAATGTGTGATTACCTAGAATGTTAAAATTTTGCTATTTAAAAATTATTTTATCTTTAAATTTAAAAAAGGAAATACTTTTCCTGTGAATTCATGGTTTCACTTAGTTCATAATTGGTGAAAAGGTGAGATCATATTTCTGACTGTGCTTGTTCTTGAGGTAAAACTCAACAAATATTTGTGGGGCTCTTATTGTGGACACCTTAGTAGATTCAGAGTCTAGTGACAGTGGGCTACAAGGAACATGGTGGGCTCACAAAGAAGTTTAATCCACAATCTCTGTGCTGCTAATTACTAATACCCCATAAAAGCTGTTCAGAAATGTGTAGCATCAACCCAGAGCTCCCATACGATTTTAGTGATAATAAATCCGTTCAGGTTTTTTCTGCTCTCACGTGCAAAAGCAATTGTTTTCTCTAGAATTAGATTAAGTAGAAATAGAGAAAGTAATTGTTTTGAATTCTTTTTCTAATTAGTGCACTAAAATTAAATCATTGCTGTAGTTAATTGATAAATCTGGGTGTATAAGAGCACCTTGTACTATTCTTGCAACTTTCCTGAAGTTTGAAATTATATCAAAATGTAAAGAAATTTCCACTGATACTCCTAGGAATTATGAAAGTTGGATTAAAATGATATTCGAAGTAGATAATTCTCATAATGAGAGAAAATTTGAAGAAATCTGAAAACTCAGTTGAATTTAAGTTACTCCTTTGCTCAGAGTATGGCAGTATTATTAGATATGGTGACACATCAGTTGAGCAACACGTGTTTTGAGAGTATGTATTTTCTGTGGTATTAGAGCACTGAAGAATTTAAGATAACTTCTCAAACATATTCTGAACCAATAGTCTTTATCTTTTGAAAAAAGAACAAGAAATGTGATTTTCAGAATTCTTTTCAGAGATAAAATATGTCAAAAGTCCATCTTTAATCATTAGAACAGATAGGTAATACCTTCTACCCTTTTTGTTTGTAAAGACTCAGAAAAAGCTTGATATATTCATATCTTAGAGAGATGGCTGTAAACAGTTCTTTCAAAATGATTTTTTCATCAGATATATTATCTGTTGTTGTCTGTAGAGAATTTTATCCATTGGCAAGCCTGTTTACTTTCAATTTTATAAATGTGCTATTTAAAGGCAGCCTTACCTTTATTGCTCCACCTCAGTTTCAGTTTGAAAATTTCCTGTGGGTTTGATTCATCTTTAATGTCTCTAACTGTGTGTTGGAGGTGGTGCCACCTTCTTTAACATCATTTAGAGGCAGTTCCAGCTCTGATTAGCTGTGTGTGTCATCCCGACATCTAGCGCAGTGCATATGCGTGGTGATTAATCCTCATTATTTGCTGCTGAATTATTGTGAAAGCATATTAATGAACTATAAAGTACTTCAGGAGTAGAACGTATTTTAAATATAGTTGTTCATTACAAAGAGGCATAGCTCATGTCTTGGAGGATTTTAAAATCTTGTTGATATTTGTAATTGTAGACTACATTGATTGCCTGGGCTTTAGAAGATGTTTGTAATTTATTTCAAACAAAAAAATACTTTCTCCTTCCTCCCAAAACTGACCTTCAAAAACAAGTCCTAGTCGGAATGAGTGGATGAAACAAGACTTCCTTACCAATGCCATAGCATAGCTATTTTCTTTAGCTGCTCAACAGTGAATGTTCATGGGCTAAAAATGAGCATTTCTGAGGCAAATGTGTTTTTTTTTTGTTTTGTTCTGCTTTGTTTTGGAGGCAGAATCTTGCTCTGTCGCCCAGGCTGGAGTGCAGTGGTAGGATCTCAGCTCACTGCAAGCTCCCTCCCGGGTTCACACCATTCTCCCACCTCAGCCTCCCAAGTAGCTGGGACTACAGGCACCCGCCACCACGCCCAGCTAATGTTTTTGTATTTTTCATAGAGACAGGGTTTCACTGTGTTAGCCAGGCTGGTCTCGATCTCCTGACCTTGTGATCTGCCCGCCTCGGCCTCCCAAAGTGCTGGGATTACAGGCGTGAGCAAATGTTTTTTAAGATTAGTATTATCAAAGAGTTAATCTTATGATTTGCCAGTGTTATTGATAGAGGAGTCTTTCTGGCTGGGTTAGTATGGGGGGTTTCATTTTAAGCGAGGCATAAATAGTTTCTTTGCAGCTTGTGCCTTGGTTTAGATCACTTTCAGAAACCATAAAAAAGAAAAAAACCACATTTCTTTGGAAATGAAAAAAGAAATTCCTCACGTGTTAACGGTTTAAAGTGTTCTATAGATATACTCCGACTGGGGAGAAAGTTGCTTTTTGGCAAGAGTATTTCTTTTTTCTTTTTTTTTTTTTTCTTTTGAGAAAGAGTCTTGCTCTTGCTCTTGTTGCCCAGACTGGAGTGCAGTGGCGTGATCTCGGCTCGCTGCAGCCTCTGCCACCTAGGTTCAGGTGATTCTCCTGCCTCAGCCTCCTGAGTAGGTGGGATTACAGGCACATGCCACCATGCCTGGCTAATTTTTTATTTTTAGTAGAGGCGGTTTCACCATGTTGGTCAGGCTGGTCTTGAACTCCTGACTTTGTGGTCTGCCTGCCTGGGCCTCCCAAAGTGTTGGGATTACAGGCGTGAGCCATGGTGCGCAGCCTGGCAAGAGGTATTTCAGACTATCTGTTTTGATTGTGTACTCCTTACTTTGAAAGAAGAAGACATGCCTGTAACTTTTTTTCCCCATGTTAAGAATCTTTAGCATGCATTTCTCTCTAAAGGTGACCATGGGTTCTAATTTTGATACTGAGAAGCTATGACTCCTTAAAGGTTTTCTTGGTTCTAATTCAGTTACTGACCAGCTGAATCTTGGCCCTTGTGCTTTTTGAGTCTGTGTGTGATTATCTGTCGGATAAGACCATGGGCTAGATGGTCTCTTAGCTTCCGTTCAGCTCTAACAATTCCAGGATTTTCCATGTTGAGTATCTTTTAATCAGTGTTTCCTGTATTTTTTTGTTGCAACTTAATGTATTCTCCTTCAGAGGCACGGTGCATATAATTTCATGAATCTTTCTACACTAATAGTAGTACTATGGGAATTCTGAACACCACAGCATGGACATTTAATATTTCAGACTGTGATTATTATTAGAATGTATTTTTCCATAAAAACACAGAATTTATAAATAACATTTCATGGAAGGATAACAAAAGATGGACTAATTTGATTCTGATTTAGTCAAATGGAAAGGGAAATAGGAGAAAATTTCTATTCAGAAGGCTTTATGTCATGTATATCAATATATTGAACATGAGGCTATTATTGGCCATTTTACCTTTTATCTATTATGGTATGTGTATGTACTCACAGTACTAAAAAAGATGTCACCAAGTCAAATGAGACTGCATTCTTACTTTCATTCCCTATCAGTGCTGGAATTCTACATAATTATCCCATTTAGGTGGCTCTCCCATTCCTCAGTTCAGCCCTAGCCTTTGACATAGTATATAATATATTAAATACTACACACCCCAGTTCACATCTACTTTTGCCTCAAAGGCTCCCATCCCTAATTGTATCTATCTGTCGACCTCCAGCCTGTCCTCAATACTCCTCTCTGAGGCCTTCGCCTCCCATCCCACCTGGGTGGGATTTGTCCCTCTCGTGAACATGTGTAGCACTTTCCACCCTTCTCACGACACTGAGAAACATTAAGATATTCTTGGTATGCTATGGAGAATGAACAAACTATTTCTGATTTTACTTCCTTGACCTCAGAAATGATACTGTTTTGTACCCATTCTTTCTCCAGATAACGAAGCTGAAAATAGATAGCAATCCTTTTGCCAAAGGATTCCGGGATTCCTCCAGGCTCACTGACATTGAGAGGTAATGAGAATTTTCTGTTTACTTTCTTGTTCAGATAAGATCAAGAGAAGAGGGAGTTTGTAACAACACACTCCTTTCGACACCAGAGAATCATAACCTTACTATGTATAGTCTTCCATTCCTGGTACATATGCAACTGCTTAAGTCTGACAGCTACCGTGACTGGATCTATTATATGCTTAATTTCTGAGTAAAATAGTTTCTTTGGTCAGGACATTTATTCTACTATAAAAAATAGGGCTTTGTTGTTATTAAAGACTTAGTCCTCTTGATATTCTGAAGCTTCATGTCTCAATGAGTGGCAGTCTGTAGAGAAACGGAACCGTGATAGCCTTTTACCCTCCCAAGTGGATATATTTGCTAACACAGAGTGTAAGAGTAGTTTGGAATTTTAAAACAATGAGATGTAATTTAGTTCAAGGTCACATAATTTTACCAATATAGTAGACTGCTTATATTTAATAGGAGAGACATCAGGCAGGCCTCAGGACCTCTAAGAAGACAAGTAAAATCATGTGCCTGTAACTTACCCTACTTTTTACTCAATTAAAATGGTTCACGCAGTTTGAGACCGTTGAGGTGATGAGTAATGACTATATGGAGATCCATATTTTGCCCAGTATGAACATCAAAAATTGTTTTTCAAAGAGAAGATTTTAAAAACTGACTGATTATTTGTACTTCTTAAACACACTAATTCTTTTATTTGGCCCAGTGTCTTAGTTGACCAGGGAAGTTCCCTAAACACCAGAACCACTGATTTACTTTATCTCTACATCTTTGTGTAATTTCCCTACTAACTGCTGCACATTTCTGCTGCACTCTTTGTTACCCACATAGCCACATCTCCTGACCTCAGCACTTCTGTCTAACCTATCTTGGCAACTCAAATTAAGAGATAATTACATATTTTAACAACCCCTGTCTCAGCCTTCCTAAGCCTTCCCAAGTGGCAGAATGTGAGGTGGAGGTTTGATTTAGGGGAACAGACTTAGAGGCTCAGTGGGGAAACAGAGGAGCTAGCAGGAGAGGCTGAATGTTGGGCAGGAACTATGGTATTTGAGCAGAAAAGAAAGATTAAATAGTTGGAGAGCTTGACAAGTTGGTTGGAAGTGTCGAGATCAGGAAAAGAAACTTGAGCTTGTGATTGAAAATCCGTTGCAAAGTGCAGAGAGAAGGCAAGTGGTAACTCTCAAATTAGGTGGGATACAAGTCACTGAGAATGTGGTACCAGCAGTGAGGGGGCAACAAAGGAGTCCACTTGCAAAAGGCAACTTCATATAGGAATGACTTTATTTCCTGTTTCTGAGGGCCAGAAGCCCTGCTGCAGTGGGTTTATGCAGTTGGGATTGTTATAAGTGAACTTTTTCTCAGTTTTATTCAGGTATTAAGTAAGAATGGAGACAGTGATGCAGTGGGGTGATAGTGATCTGTTTTTATAGTGTGTGTCATATTTTCTGTCTCAGACCATGGGGGTACGCACGATATATTGGGAGAAAAAAAAGTTAGGGCTTAGAGTCTCACCTCTGCCTTCTCCTGGGTGAGTGATCCTGAAGAAGTCACCAGACTTCTGAGTCTCTTCCCTCATCCAGAAAATGGAAAAAATAACCCTGCTCACCTCAGAGGTTTATTCTGAGAAGCAAATAAGCTGGCATTTATGACAGCATTTTATAAATCTAAAAATGTAAAATAATTACAAGTTCTTCATCTTGTTATATGAGCATTTCATCTAATAACTTTTATCCCACGTAACTCTATGTTTCATAGTCTTAATAAACTACTCCTAGAGTAAAAATAGCCTTGTAGTTGCACATGGGTTTACAAGATAGGAGGTACTCAGTCTGACTGCTCTTTAGAACGGCAGATTTGATAATGCATGCGGCCACATTTTCCACTTATTGAATAAGCATCCTGATGTGGGAGCACTCACATGTACATGAAGCTAAGTAGCTTTCAATGGTCTGAGGGCAAAGACAGCACTCTTTACATGACTAGCTGAAAGTTTGCAAGATGACCTAAGTAGTGTGAAATTGGCCGAGGTTTTGGATTTCATTTCCAGATATTTAAGTCTGAATTTTTCATAAACAGCCTTTGGGGATGGGACAAATCAGATCAATTGATCTTTAGAGACCTAAAGAAATTAAATTAGTCTGGAGTCAGTTACTGCACTAAACCATCTAGTAATTGAATTGCTCCTTGTAACTGATTGAAAACAGCCCTATTCTTAACAATATAGGGAGCTTTTCTTTATAAGGGATCTGAGAGAAAAACACATCTTTTTATGACATGATGACAGATATTGCACTTTTCTAACCTAATTGAATATGATGTTATAAATATGTGACCTTAATGATTTCAAGTTTCCTGTTTTAGATTTACAACTTAATGTGTGGGACACCCACACAAAAATGCCTTTAGGATTGGATCTGTTGGCTTATACCTCAAAATTCACAGTTTTAATCCTTCTACAGCTACACAAGCTTTTGGGATACTCTTAAAGGTGTTTTAGTTTTCTTGCTCTAATTTTAGTAGGTTCCAGTGAGGTACTTGAATGTCTCACTTTGTGTGTAGCCTTACTCTTCAGGGACATCGTCTTCCTCATTTCTAAAAGAAAACCCACCTCACTGGCAAAAATAAAAAGTATTTTCATTACTGCTTTGTAATATACCTACCACGGTCAACCAGGAAGCAAACCAAAAGCCCAAAGGGATATCTTTCTATAATCTAATGTCTGGTTTCTCAGATTGGGGAAACAATTATTGGCTAGTTTCATATAATAACAAGCTGTAGACAGTCATTCGTTGGCATTTTGTGTTTCTGTTTTTGGGGGGAGGTGCGGTTAACTTCGTCCAGTACACTTCTGAGAAAGGAAAAATAACTGGGAGGAGTGATCTATGTTGTATTCAAAATTAAGTTTCTTTCATTAATTTTTTTCTTTTTACTAAAAGAGTTTGTGTGCATTGCCAAAAAATCAGAAAATACGGACAAGTAAGAAAAAGAGCATAAAAAAGCAGTGAAACCCCATTTCCTTAGAGATGACCACTGGCAAAACCCATTGTATATTCTTTTTTTTTTTTTTTTTTTTTTGAGACGGAGTCTCGCTCTGTCGCCCAGGCTGGAGTGCAGTGGCCGGATCTCAGCTCAGTGCAAGCTCCTCCTCCCGGGTTTACGCCATTCTCCTGCCTCAGCCTCCGGAGTAGCTGGGACTACAGGCGCCTGCCACCTCGCCCGGCTAGTTTTTTGTATTTTTTAGTAGAGACGGGATTTCACCATGTTAGCCAGGATGGTCTCGATCTCCTGACCTCGTGATCCGCCCGTCTCGGCCTCCCAAAGTGCTGGGATTACAGGCTTGAGCCACCGCGCCCGGCCATCCATTATATATTCTTTCAGATACTTTCTTATGCACCTGTGAACATTTACTTCCTTTAAAGTTTATCTTGCCAACTATATTATTTTTAATTTTCCCCCTTAATATAAATAGATATATGTCTGCAGTACACTTTTTATTGGCTTTCTAATTTTCCATTATATGCTGTAATTTATTTGACTAATCCTATGCATTAGTGATTTAGGTTTCTGATTTTTTGCTGTTACAAATAGTGCCAGGAGGAAAATACATATCTTTATACATCTTCTTAATTATTACCATAAGATAAATATCCACAAATTAAAATGCTGAGTCAAAGGATTTTTTTTATCATAGTATTATTTTTAATTGTTTAAAAATTTGGAAAAAGAACCCAAATATTCAATAATAGGAGAATGGTTTAATAAACTTCATAGCCATGCAATAGAGGTTTTAGAAATTGTGGGAAAATATATATAACATAAAATTGACCATTTTAACCATTTTAAAGTGTACAATTCAGTGACATTAAGTACATTCATGATGTCACATAACCATCACTGCTATCCGTTTCCAGAATGTTTTCATCATCCCAAATAGAAACTCTGTACCCATTAAAATAACTTCCAATTTACTGTCCCTTTGAGGCCCTGATAATCTGTATCCTACTTTCTGCATCTATGAATTTATCTAGTCTGGGTACCTCATATAAGCGGAAAGATGTATAGTCATGAGTCACTTAACAGGAGGGCTGCTTTCTGAGAAATGCATTGTTTAGAGATTTTGTCATTGTGAAAATGTCATAGAGTGTATTTACACAAACCCAGATGGTACAGCCTACTACATACGTAGGCTATTTGGTATGGCCTATTGATCCTAGACTACAAACCGTACTGTGTTGCATGTTATTGTACTGAATACTGCAGGCAGCTGTAATGCAAGGGTAGGTATTTATGAACCGAAACATTAAAAAGGCATAGTAAAAATACAGTGTAAAACATAAAAAGTGGTACACCTGTATAGGGCACTCACCATGAATGGAGCTTAAGGTCTGGAATTTGCTCTGGGTGAGTGGTCAGTGAATATGAAGGCCCAGGACATTGCTGTACACTACTGTAGACTTTATAAACACTGTACACTTAGGCTATACCAAATTTATAAAAAGAATATTTTTCTTTAAGAATAAATTAACCGTAGCACTTATTGTAACTGTTTTACTTTCTAAACTTTTTAACTTTTTTTTAACTTTTTGACTCTCCTTTAAGAGGTTAGCTTAAAACATACACATTGTACAACTGTATAAAAACATGTTTCATTTTTCTGTATATCCTTCTTCTGTAAGTTATTTCAATTTTTTTTTTTTTTTTTTTTACTTTTTAAACATTTTTATTAAAACCTAAGACATAATCAGACACATCAGGCCTACCGTGGGTCAGGATTATCAATATCACTGTCTTACACCTCCACATCTTCTGTCACTGAACATCTTCAGGGGCAATAACACACATCTCCTGTAATGATAATGCCTTCTTCTGGGATACCTGCCAGAGGATCTGCCTGAGACTGTTTCACAGTTAACTTTTTTTTTTTTGATAAGTAGAAGGAGTACACCATGAAATAATTATAAAAATTATAGCATAGTACATATACAAACCAGTAACGTCATTGTTATCACTATCAAGTATGATGTACTTTATACAAACATGTGAGTAACGTGTTATGCTGCTGCATTATGATGGCTGTGATGTCACTAGGTGATAGACATTTTTCAGCTCCCTTCTGATGTTAGGGGACCGCTGTCATATATGTGGAATGTTGTGAGCTGAAGCATTGTTATGTGGCACATGACTGTATGTGCTTTTAAGGCATTTTATGCATACTGCCAAGTTTCCTTCAGGAAAGGTTGTTCACAGCGGTTACCCATTCCTTTACGCCTTTGTCAGACATGATCATCGTCTTTTTATCTTTGCCAGTTTCATAGGTGAACATTTGTATTTTCTCCTGGGAATTGGCCTGTTTATGTCCTTAGGTCTTTTTTTTTTTTTTTTTTTTTTTGGATTGTTCACCTTGTTCTCTACATGAGCTATAAAAGCTACTTATGTATCAAGGGTATTAGTATTTTATTGTTCATGTATGTTGGAATCATTTTACCAGGTTGAAAATTAGCTTTTTATTTATGCTTTTGGTACATAGATGGTTTTATCACCAATCTGTTGCTCTCGTTCTTTGATTTCCATCCTAGAAAACTTTCCTCACTCCAAAATAATAAAAACAGGCCGGGCGCGGTGGCTCAAGCCTGTAATCCCAGCACTTTGGGAGGCCGAGACGGGCGGATCACGAGGTCAGGAGATCGAGACCATCCTGGCTAACACGGTGAAACCCCGTCTCTACTAAAAATACAAAAAATTAGCCGGGTGAGGTGGCGGGCGCCTGTAGTCCCAGCTACTCGGGAGGCTGAGGCAGGAGAATGGCCTAAAACCTGGGAGGCGGAGCTTGCAGTGAGCTGAGATCCGGCCACAGCACTCCAGCCTGGGCGACAGAGCGAGACTCCGTCTCAAAAAAAAAAAAAAAAAAAAAAATAATAAAAACATTTACTATAGATTTTTTAATCACCTTACTGCTTTTTAGTTTTTCATTTAAACCTTTGACTTGTGTAGTATTTATTTTGTTGAACATTATAAAATAGACATATAACTTTATGTTTTTTACAAGTGGCCTGAATACTATTAATATGTATTTACTAATGTATTCATTTCCCACTTATTTTTCATTCTCCCTTTGTCATATGCTGTACCAAATTCTTATGCATATTAGTTCTTACAGTCTCTTTGTTGAGCTGCCAGTATCATATTGTTGTAATTTTTATAAATTGTTAATAGTTGATATTTAAATATCTGATATGGCAAATTCCAATCTTTGTTTACTTGTCATTTTAAAAGTTTCTTGATAGTCTTTGGTCTTTGTGCTTCCAGTCTTTGAAATCTTTTTGTCAGGTTTTCTACATAAATGTTATGGGAATTTAGCTTAGACTTGTGTTAAATTTATATAATAACCTGGGAGGGAAAAATGGTATCTTAACAGTGATATCAGTATTCAAAGACACATGTTCCTATTCTCATCTATGAATATGTAATATGTTTGTCCTCTTTCTGAAATCTCCTGTGCTATGTAGCAGTTTGCCATTTTCGAGTTCGTAAGTTCTGCACAGATGTTCTTAGGCACACATCTAGGCCTATGATACCTGCTCTGTCTGATACAATAGCTGCTGGCCACAGGTGGCTAGTGAGGATGTAAAATACACTGTTAAGTGTGGCAAACACACAAACAGGTTAGCTAACTACCAAAAGTCACTAAAATTTGAAGACTCAATATGAAAAAAATCATTTAAAAATATCAATTAGATATATGGTAATAATCTGGGTTATCGTGTTACATAAAATATATTTTTAATATTTTTTTTTAATGTGGCAACTGGGCTTATCTAAAATTACATATGTGACTCGCATTACATTTTTATTGGAAAACACTAGAGAGATTTTTTGGAGGTGTTTACTTTTGTAAATAGAATTTTAAATTAGAACTCTGCCTAATTTAGTCTGCAAAAAGCTGTTGATTCCTATGTGTCTTTGGCATTCTGCCCTTTTACTGAACTTAAAAAATCAGTTTTAATAAATTTTCATTTTAGTCACTTGTGTTTTCTAGTTAAATTGCTATATTGTTTGCAAAAATTATGATTTTCTCTTTTCCTTTCTAATAGTTATACTGTAAAAAATATCTTTTTCTTGTTTTATTACACTGATTAAAATTTCTGGGACACCATTGAAAGATAATAATAGTTGGCATTTTTGTTTTGTTCTTGATTCATTATGTATGGTTTTTTGGTGGCTGTTGGTTTCAGAAGAATATTCTTTATTATACCAAAGCAATAACTTTCATACCTAAGTTAATAACTTTTATCTTAACATTAATTGAATTTATACTAAATGATCTTTTAACATCTATTGAGATTATTTCCTTTTTAAAAAATTTTAAATGACATTGTAATATATTCATATTGTCTATGTTGAACCATTCTTATATTCCTGCCTGGATTTTTATCTGTTTTCTTAAGTTACTGGATTTAAACTACTTATATTTCATTTAAGACCTCTTGTATCAGTCTCGAAACAATTATTTGATTTTGTACCTTCTCTTGTCAGTTTTTGGTATAGGTTTCTGCTAATTTGTTCAAATTAATTGAAATATTTTCCTTCCTTTTATTGTCAGAATCAGTTTGAAGAGCAAAAAAATGATCATTTACCTGACGATTTTATAAATCTTGTCCATAAATTCACCTGGGTGCAGTATTCTTTTGGGGAATACTATTTTAACAACTTTCTTAGTCTGTTCCATTGTTTATTGGTCAAATATGTGTTAATATCTGTCCCACGTAATTGTTTTTGTCTCAAGTTCTACTTTAATCTTATATGGCTACCCTTTTTAAATTTTTGCTTTCTTTTGTTTACCCTTTAATTTTTAAAAATCTATAGGACTACAGCAATATTCTCTCTCTCATCAATATCCTGTCATTTTCATTAAGAAGAAAACAACCCTTTCTTGACCCCATTTGTCTTTTGAATTACTGACTTTCCCAGTTCTCCACTCCTTAAAGTTCCTCAGAAAAAGTTTTGTATGTTCTCTTTTCCCATTTTTTTCCTCCCTTTCTGTCTTCTACTCTGCCTCTGAGACATTCATCCCCACTACCCTCTAGTCCACCTTTGTCAAAGTCACCAGTGACCTCCTCATTGCTAAACCCAGTGGTCAGTTCTCAGACCTGATCTTCCTTGGCCTGTCAGCAGCCCTTGGCACAGTTGTTCATTCTCCCCTCTTTCCTTTCTGGCCTTCATAGACCACTCAGTCTTCTGTTTTTATTTCCACTTCATTTACCATGCTTTCTGTACGTCCCTCATTCGCTCCTCCTCATCTTATTCGTCTGTAAACACCATGTGTTCCAGACCTTAGTCCTTGTACTTCTCAGTCTACATCTGGTCTCTGGGTGCTGTGTCTTGGTTTTATGCCTTTAAGTACCATTATATGCTGATGACTATTGAACTTACATTTCTGGTTCTGGTCTCTCCAGATTCAAATATCTGACTGGCTATTGCTTTTACTTTTCCCTGTCCCCCTAAAAGCACCTCAGATTTCACATACCTATACCTGGCTGCCTAACCACACTCCTTCACACCACCTCTTCCCTTACTGTTCTCATCATAGCTGCTCATAACCTCATCCTTCCCAGTGTTCTGGCCAAAAAACTTGGAGTCATCTTTGACTCTTCTTTTTCTCATATTTTACACATCCAAACAATTAACCCATCTTGTCAACTAATCCTTCTAGTCCAGAGGAGTCCAACTACTTACTGTCTTCACTGCTACCACTCTGATCTAGGCCATTGTCCTTTCTTTCCTAGATTATTACATTAATATTCTAACTGATTTCTCTGCCTCCACTCTTAGTGGCCTTCATTCAATATTGGCCTTATTTTTATTCAATATAGCAATCAGAATAATCTTCCCAAAGAAAGGAAATTTGATCACATCGCTCATACTCAGAGCCCTCCAATTCCTCACCTTCTAATTTAGAGTACAATCTAAAGTCCAGACAAGGCCTCAAAGGTTCTGTAGAATCTACCCCACCTGTTCCAGTTACCTCTCTGAACTCTACTCTCCCCTGCTTGCTGGCTTCACCACACAGACCTGCTTACATTTCTTGAACATGGCGAGGCCTGTCCCAGCCCAAGGGTCTTTAACCTTCCTACTGGATTGTGCTGCCTATCTGAATGGTCAAAGCCTTTGTATTTTGTTTCCTAACCATATCCCCAGATCCCAGAATAGTGTCTGGCACACAGTGAGCACCCAAATATTTGTTGAGTGAGTGAATGATGTGTCTTTATAAAAACAGCATACAGAGTAGCTGTATTTTTAAAGTCTTATCTACGGGTCTTTATTTTTCAATAGAAAAACTTAATCCAGCTTCAAGCATTATGATAACTGATGTGTTTGGGGTGTTTATTTGAACCGTTTCTGCTTTCTGTTTAATATAGCTATGGCTTTAGTTTTTATTCTTTTTCTGTCTTTTGTTATATTTATCGAGTTTTTTTCCCCTTTATTATTAACAATAATGGCCAACATTCACATGTGCCATGTGTCAGACAATGGGCTATATATATATATATATATATATATCATTTCAAAAAAAATCATCTAACAAAGAAACTATTATTCGTATTTTGTAGATGAGATCATGAAAATTTCAAGATGCTAATAATTTATCCAAATTCACATGATTTGTGATAGCTGAACCTTAAACCCAGTTTAGTTCATCTGAAACCAAAATCTTTTCTCTAATGTTCACTATATTTCTTTTTAATAATTATTGCCCTTAAATTCTAATAGGACATCATTGTAAAATCGATATTTCTCAATTTTTTTTTTTGCCAAGAATTAAAGTATATGTTTTGTTATCCTATAAAATAGGATACTACTCCTCCCTCAGCCAGTAATTTTTGTTTAAATAATCTGGGACTTAAAATCAGATTTTTAGCCCTTGGTCTTTCTTATCTTTCTTAAATTATTTTCTTAATGAACATCAGGATTGTGATAGATTAGCCACAATTATTTTAAATTTACTTGCAGGCATATTCATTGTTTACTGCTCATTTCTTCTGTACTCTCTTCAATTATTGGAATTGTGTTCTGACTTTATTGTCAGTTGTTGGTAAACATTGAGTAATTGGTTGAGGAATGATATAAGTGGGTCATCTTCTTTATGAGTTCTTGCATAACTGAGAGGCTCCATTGCCATTATGTATGAACCTGACTAGAGTCACAGTCCTTTTGCCTAGAACTCTTTCAACCTTCCTTTTAAGTATTGTTATCTAGTTTTGAAGTATTGTGGAATAAAAGATACCAAACCCATTGTCTTTCTTTGTTGGAAACTTACTTTTTTCTTCTCTGTCTGGATAAAATGTTTCTAGAACGTTTTCTCAATTTTTGAAATTCAGAAATTGTGTCAGTATCTGTTCAGTTGTAGTTTTTTTTATTATTATTTAAATATAATTGAGACTTTTCAATTGAAAATTCAAGTCTTAATTGAGCTCAGGAGAATTTTCTTCTTTTCTTTTCCTTTTGATATTTCTTTCTTTCTTTCTTTTTATTTTTGCCAAGACTGAAAGTGTGTATTTTGTTGTCCTACACAATAGGAAATAGAGATTTTTTTTGTACTTCTCCTCCCTCAACAAATAATTTTTGCTTAAATAATCTTGGACTTCGAATTTTATTCATTGGTCTTTCTTATCATCCTTTAGAAATTATCTTAATGTTAATGTAAACGTATGTTGCATCTCCTTAATCTATTCCCCATTTATCTTCTCTCTTTAGATTTTTACTCGGAATTTTGGGAGAACTTCTTATATCTTCTAATTTGCTGATTCTGTTTTCTGCAGCATCTAATATTCTGTCTTCTGTCTTTACTGAGTTCCTTTAAAATGTGAGAATTACTGTTGTGTTATTTCTAAGTGTAATTTTACATGCTCAGATTGTTTCCTTTACAAATGGCTAATAGTCCCTATTTTATTAATAGAGGGTCTTCTTAAATCTTACTAAAATTTTAAAAGCACAAATTAGAGATTTTAAAATGTGTCCTTCTGTTTCTTGCAATAAGTCTGCTTCAGAAGAAGTCATTTGTTCTGCTCTGTTAATGACTTTTCTTCTTTTGAACTGTTGAATATTTTGTAATGTCCAATTATTTTTCTCTAGCTCATCTGTAGAATAGAATGTCTGTTTAATATTAGGAGCTGAAATTGATTCTGAGTAAAAGCCTGAGGCTGTTTGTTAGATCTTCCAGGTATAGACTGAAGAAGGGGCAATACATTTATTGTCATTTTACCAATGTGGAAATTCTGTTTAAGTTAGAGAGTTGTTACAGATAGATAAGGAAGTCGTTTCTGAAAAAGGAGTGTTGACTTGCCATTGATGTGGCTACCCTCTCTGCCTCAGCAGCTAGAAACCAGCTGGGGCAGTGCTGGTTCCCTCACCCAGCACAGCAGCCTCATGTCCCCCTCCAGAGCTGGCCATGGTGATGGTCCACACTGTTCAGTGTGCCAAATACACCATGTGCTGGCTGGGAGGGCTGCCATGGGATTCCTTCCTCCTAGACTCCAGCTGTGTGGGAACCTGTTCACCAAAGAACTGCTCAAAGATCTGCTTTCATCTTTAACCCCATTCACTCCAAGTTGGGGTTTTGATGAAGTTCCAACAGAAGCCTTGTTTGTTTCCACCCCAGGTATCTTTCTTCCTTACATGCTGATGGATGGCATGCTGACTGGTGCTGCCCTTACTCCTTACTTGTGTGTGGCTGAAATATTGTAATATATACTTGGCACCCTCCCTCATTTCTTGAGTTTCTCTTGTTTTCTTGTTCATATTAGTAGGTCAGGGAATTAAATATAAAGGCTTATATCACCCTATTGGTCCAAAATTCATACTAAAAGTCTCTATAAAAGTGATTTTAAAACCACTTGCACTGAATAAAACTTTCAAACACATGAAGTTTGGACATAAACGCAGTGGGATACGGCCCTTTTTGTTCAGAGCTCAAGTGTACTCTATTAGTTTAGGTGAGGAAGGAGACTTTAGGAAAGGAAGTTGCAAATCTAATATTCTGGGAATTTGTGGGAAGTTTTATCTACGTCAGCATAATGAAGAAGTAAATATTTTGGCATAGTTGCTAAAGAAGTTCATGGTTTGTGAATAATTCCTGGGTCTTTCCTAATAATTTAGGGTGCTGGAAAGAAAGTGGTGTTTGGTTCTAACACAGCTTTGGGTTGGGTTGTAGAATTTTCAAAGCATGTTTCCTTAGGAGCAGTGCAGGGTCAGTGGGGCACACATCTAATCAGGTAAACAGCCTAGAGCAGGGGTTGGCAAACTGCAGCCTGGCACCTGCTGGGTACAGCCCAAAGCTAAGAATGGGTTTTACCTCTTTAAATGGTTGGAAAAGTTTTTTAAAGTAATATTTCCTGACATGTGAAAATAATATGAAAGTAAATTGTATTGCTTATCAATACAGTTTTATTGGAACATGGTCTGTTTTTGTTTTGTTTTGTTTAAGTATTATATGTGGCTGTTTTTGTGTTACGATGACAGTGTTGTATATATTTGACAGAGATCATATGACCTGTAAAACTTAACATATTTACTATCTGACCCTTTACAGAAAAACATTTGCTGCCCCCTGCTCCCACTGACCCACAGTGTTCCCCTTGAGACCCACATTCTGTAAGAGGAGTCACAGAGCAGACTAGGCTTCTGAGATAGAGAAGGACAGTTGCATCACCTCTGCTTGGAGGGATAGGATCCAGGACTACGATGGTGCTTAGATGTATCCTAGTTCATCTGGGCTGTTATAACAAAAGACCATAAACAGGGTAGCTTATAAACAACGTTTATTTCTTACAACTCTGGAGGCTGGAAAGTCTAAGAGCAAGGCACTGGCAGGTTTAGTGTCTGGTGAGGACATGCACTCTGCTTCATAAATGGTACCTTCTTGGTGGAAAGGGCAAGTAAGCTTCCTCAGGCTCTTTCATAAGGGCACTAGTCTCATTCATGAGGGCTCCACCCTCTCATTCTAGTCACCTCCCAAAGGCCTGACCTCTCAATATTGTCACATTGGTGATTAGGTTTCAACACGTGAATCTTCAGTGTTCAAACTGAACACTGTCTGTTCTAGTCTGAAATGTTCAGACTATAATAGATATCAGAACAAAGAGACAGAACTCGAGTGAATTTTATTTCTGGAATATAGAGCAACACATTATAATATTACAATCCTGTAAAAATGGAAATAACTTTATATTTAATTATTAGTATGTGCTTTATTCTTTCTCACATATCAAATAAATAGTAAAGACATATTTTAAAATTATATACTAAAGCATACCCTGGTATTTTGATTTTAAACTTCCAGAATACAATTAATTGGTTTTCTAGGAAGTATTTATTTTGAAGTTAGAATGAAATTTAGGAGTTAATCTAGTTTATCCTTATCATTATAACAGTGCACCAGTTAGGGCCGCAGGAGCTCAAGTGATTTGCCCAGTGCCACCCAAATAGTAGAAGACATGGGTCTAGAACTGTAGGTTTTTTGCAATTAGTACTGGGATTTTTCAAAACAGCTGTTTTAAAATGTTTACTTTTGGCTGGGCGCGGTGGCTCAAGCCTGTAATCTCAGCACTTTGGGAGGCCGAGACGGGCGGATCACGAGGTCAGGAGATCGAGACCATCCTGGCTAATACGGTGAAACCCTGTCTCTACTTAAAAATACAAAAAACTAGCCGGGCGACAAGGCGGGCGCCTGCAGTCCCAGCTACTCCGGAGGCTGAGGCAGGAGAATGGCGTAAACCCGTGAGGCGGAGCTTGCAGTGAGCAGAGATCCGGCCACTGCACTCCAGCCTGGGTGGCAGAGCAAGACTCCGTCTCAAAAAAAAAAAAAGTTTACTTTTGTTTATATATTTACAGATTTATAAATCATTAAAACCATAGTAAATCTTCAAGATCATCTAATCCATCCCACCACATCTTTATTTTATAGAAGTTGCTTACTGTATGGAAGATACCAAAGCCCAGATATAGATAAAGAATCTGAATGCACAGCTTCTTGGGAAAGAAATAATTTTCTTTAAATCTTTAGCAAAGATAGACTTAGTGTAAAAGTCTACATGCATATAATGGAAGCAGATTTGTTTGGTAGCCAGATTAAAGTCTGCTTTTGGGCTGGGCGCAGTGGCTCACGCCTGTAGTCCCAGCACTTTGGGAGGCCTAGGTGGGTGGATCACCTGAGCTCGGGAGTTTGAGACCAGCCTGAACAACATGGAAAAACCCTGTCTCTACTAAGAATACAAAATTAACCGGGCATGGTAGTGCATGCCTGTAATCCCAGCTACTTGGTAGGCTGAGGCAGGAGAATCCCTTGAACCAGGGAGGTGGTGGTTGCGGTGAGCCGAGATCGTGCCATTGCACTCCAGTCTGGGCAACAAGAGCAAAACTCCATCTCAAAAAAAGTCTGCTTTTAAATAAAATATGTTAATTTAATAAAATCAAAATCCGTTGGCAACAACAGCAAGAAAGAAGGAATGGCGTTAAACAGAACTAATTTATTTTCAAATTATAGAAGGGGTCACCACAAAATTTTTAGTTAGCAAGATGTGTTTCTGCACTTAAAATGCTACTCATTTATCCACAGCTTTTTAGAGGAAGCATTTATTTTATAAAATGGTATGAACTGGAAGTGCCAGACCAATGAGTTTGATAGAGTTATTCACAATTAACTTATGGTTGTAAATTATCCCTTTTTTCTTGCTATGTCTTTCTTTCTATCTTTGTATGAAGAATATTTTTGCCTGCCTCACAGTTTACTGATGTTTTTTCTAAGCTGAATAATCTGTACTTTGTCAGACTTTTTATTTGGTTGTCACAGTCATACAACTTAGAAAACTAAGCATAATAGTTTTTGGGATTTTTCAGTGGTACAGTTTACTTAAGTTTCTAATGATTATACAGAACCCGAAATGTATATTACTGCAAAGAAAAATCAATAAGATTAAGTCAAATAATTAGAAATAAACTAAAACCTAAAAGCTTTTTCAAAGATTAAGTTAGAGTCATTTTGTTTTTCCAAAATGGATTGTATATTTCAGTTCTCAAATTAAAATTAATGATTTATAATACCTCCTAAATTGTATTATCTAAAGTTTTCATTAATAAGTATTTTGTGGAAGTTATGAATATTGATACATTGTCTTCCAGTAATTTATAATACATCTGCATCAATCTTTAGAAAAATGTTGTGACAAGGAGTTATTTACAAAGTCTCAGTAAGATGTGATATAAAAATGAACAAATTAATGACCAAAAACAACTTTATATATTTTGTTTTTTACGAATTATATCTGATTTTAATGGATTTGACATTTTCTCCTTGAACACAGTTTTGCCAGGTCTGTATTTAGGAGAGAAATGTACATTGAAATAACACTTAATATTAATTTCGTCTCCGGCATGTATAAGGAAGGAAGGTTTACACAAAGCATGGCAAGTTATAGAGACTGGTAGTCTCAAGTTCATCTAAAATGATTATGATCACGTAAGCAGCTTCTGGAACATGTGATCTTGATGCTCAATAATAACAGTAAAGATAGTTTAATTCTGTTATCTATAAACATTTATTGGCACTTATGTGTCAGGTACCAATTAAGCTCTCTGTGTATTAATTCACTTAATCTTAGTAACTCTAAGAACTTGATCATATTGATATCCTTATTTTACAGATGAGAAAAGGGAGGCATGAAAAAGTGAAGTAATTTGCCCGTGAGCACACAGCTGGCAAGTAGCTGGGCAGGGTTCAAGACATGCAGACTTGCTCCAGCAAACATGCCCCTAGGGCAGTGGTTCTCAGCTGCATCAGCAGCACCTGGAACATATTGAGAAGCACCTTCTCAGGCCACACCCCAGACCTACTGAGACAGAAACTCTAGGATGGGGCTTGACAATCTGTCCTTTGATGAACCCCCCAGGTGCTTCTAGTTCTTAGACTAAAGTCTGAGAACACCAGCCTAGATTAAGAAAGTATTATTATTATTTTCAATCAAGGGCCAGCAGCGTAGTAGTGGAGACAGACCTGAAAACATATAATTGCCATCAATCTAGTAATTGCAGTAAAAGAGGACTGTGTTAGGAACAGTGGTTTTGCAAAGGAGAATGTGAGGGGAAGGGAAAGTTTTGCTTTTTGAGCATTCAGAAATTTGCACTTTAGTTTCAAAGATGGAGGAAGGGCAACCAGTTTCAGTACTGATAAGAGTGCTGGTTTTGCTTGTCTAGAGTTTGAATAAACAGTCCAAATGACTTCAAATGGTTCTGAATGTTTTGGCAGAGCACGATAATCATTGTAGTGATCCTGTTTTGCCAATTTTCTGGCCATGATTGCGTCTCTGACGTGTACTGTTTCTGAAATTGATGGTTACAAAGTAGTCAGAGGAGATGTTTTAAAGATCAAATAAAGTAATGATGCACTTTTTTTTTTTTTTTTGCCTAGAAAAAATATTTAGCATTAGATGTTAGAAAGACTGACTTTCAATAACAGTACCCATTTTATCTACCTATTAAATCCAAAGGTAAGTCTACTAAAACTACAGTCTGTTCCATTGGGATGTGACAGAACTAGCATTACAAGATACTGTCATAGCTTGTGATACCGAAATCACTTGACCTGTTTGGTGAGTCATCCTCACTTTTCAGGGTACAGCATTTTAGAAATTCTCACAGTGGGCTTCTAGGCTAAACAAATTCTTTGCACTTTTTGTTCTGCTGGAAACAGGGATTAGACATAAAGTAAACAACATGGCCTGACTTCTCTTTGTAACATCTTCGAAGAGACGGCCCTGATATGCACCACTGTTTTCAATCACTTAAAAGGCAATAATTCAATTATGCCGTCCTTTATATAAGAACTGCCATTGCTTTCAGTTCACTTCCAGGCCTGACACAAGTAAATCATTTCAATAAAATCCCTCTTTTCCCCTCCTAGAGACTAGCATAAGTAATGATACCAGTGATCTAGCCAGGGCAAAATGAATATAATGTTCTTATAGAAAAGTAAAATGTTTCACAATGTTTCACTGTATTACTTGGGAAATTATTTGTCTTGTGTGTGTTATGTGAAAGATATTTAAATGATCTTATTAAGTATGCTTTTTAGAGATGTAACTATTACACTCTTTTCTAAAAAAATATTAAGCGCACGAATTTAGTAGTTATATGCAATTTGTGGGAAGAGGAATACACCCTAGAAAAATACCATCCAGAATTTGGGCCCATGGACAGCAAATCCTTTATAAATGTACAAAAAAATACCTTCCAAGATGTTGCAACAAGTTCGTTTGCATGTGAAAACAACCACCACCTAATTCTCTCCTATGTTCATGTAAAATTTTGTTAATATGACATGGTTCACACTTAAAGGACATCAGCTTGAATGTATGTTATAGTTGTCGTTTTACTAGGGGTTGCGCAGCTCACTTGACTTTCTTCTTAATGACCTCAAAAGACAGTCACTCTCTAATATTGTAGTAAATTAAGCCTTTGAGTAAATAATATCAGCTGTTTAGGCTGCTGGGATTCAACATTATCAGGTGTTTGTATATAAAGATTAAAATATATGGCAGCTGGTAAATTAATTAGGGTCCATGTTATGCCAAATTATCCTCCCCATTAACTTTTGCTTTGAATATATTCACCAGTACCTCTCAGTGAATGATAAAATGTTTTCCCTTCAACAAGCCTAACTCATGGGATTCAATAAGTCTGTTCAAGGGATATTTAAAAATAGGTTACACTTTTAAACAAGTGATAATGGACTCACTAAAGCCTAACATTTCTCTTTGATGTCAGATATAGTTTTATAATAGAACTGCAAGTAATATTCTAGTCAATTTCTCCACCGACTTTAGCGTTCAGTCACTGAGAAAAATCCTCTTTTTTGGACCACATTATTCTGAATTAGGATTATACAGACAGGTAGAATAAATCAGAAAAAATATAATCTAAGAGGATAAAATATTTTTACTTGTTTTAGATATACTTTTAAAGGCACTTATATTTACTGTCTTCTATGTGCCAGACACTATTTTAGGTAATTCAAATGCATTTTCTCATTTAATCCTTATAGTAATACTTCTTATTGTTATTCTGTTTTATTTTTATTTTCCATAGCACTATTATCAACATCTAATATACTGCATGTTTTTCTTATTCTCTCCCCCACTTTTCACCCCGACTCCCAGTTTTCCCTTTACCCTCATCACTCATTAGACAGGGATTTTTTTTTTTTTTTTTTTTTTTTTTGCTATCTCTTCAATTCCTTGTTCATAGCAGTGACTCAATACTTTTTTTTCAATGAATGAGTGGCCCTGTGAGGCAGATGTTATGCTCCCCGATTTGCAGGTGAAGAGAGGTTAAGAAAGTAACAAAGCCAGAATGTGAAAATGGTTGTAGATGATCCACTTACTCATCTATTTATTCATGCATTTGATAAGTGAAATTAAAGCCCATGATAGTTCCAAAATATTGCACAGCTGACCATACATAAATTACATTGATTTAAAAATCAGCATAATTATATTTTTTAACCAACTCATAATGGGTTCCCAAAGTACCAATGTTAGACCAGCAGTTATTTTGTTTTTGTTCATTGGTGGGTTATCACAGTCTCATTTTGTAATGTGAAATTAATTTTAAATAAATAATACATACATCAAAAATTGAAAAGTTATACAGGAGTATATGGTGAAAAGTATCCATCCACACATCTGTCTTCCATTTCTAAACTTGCCTGCTCATTGGAATCACCAGGGGGGAATGTTAACAATTACTGAAGGCTGTGTCCCATTCCCAAAGATTGTGATTTAATTGGTATGGAGTGTGGTGTCGGCTTTGGAATTTTTAGAAGTTCCCCTGGAAAGACATTGCTTTTAGTAAAGGTAAAGCTGCGGCCGAATATACCCTGTTGCCTGAAACAACTAAGAAACATGCAAAATATGCAAAACAATGCTTTTTATGATACTGGATATCAGGCAACAAAAGACAATAATCTCTGAGGGATGGGAAACAAATGAGGGCAGTGGGGGAGAATACAGGCAGAGTCCACCAGACTCCCTGAGTTGAGAGGTCGGAGCTGAGTTTGCAGAGACCAAGACAGTGAGAATTCATAGGACAGACAATAGGAGAGGTGAAAGCTACATGGAAAAAGCACTCAGAGATCTACAGAGGATCCTAAAGAACTCCGAAGATTTATAGAGGATCCCTTTTGAGTGTTCAGCTTTGATTTGCTAAGGGAATCCATATGATGAAAGTACCAGAGGCTGCAGGGAAGAGCACCTGAAAAGATTAGGGGGAAACAAACAGTACCTTGTGCTCACCCAGGGATAATGCCTGTTGTAATCAGTTGGACTGGAAAACCTTGTGATTTAGAAGGCATTTGGTAGAGTATTCAGAAGGGTTTTGCTTCAGTAGTGAAGAAAAATTAGCCCTCAACTAAATAGTGTTCCAGTCCTACTTAAAATATCTTGAAAGCAAACTCCCAAAGGATCAAATTATTTCCAGGTAACTTAACTATATCCCAAAAGAAACCTCAACACATGTCTTATATTTATGTCTTTATAAATAGAATTTAAAAAATTCAGTACTTGACAAAATTGGCAATGCCTAGTATCTAATTAAAGATTACCAGGAATGCAAAGATGCAGAAAAATATGACCTATAATGAAGAGATTATCAGTTGAAATTAAGTCAGAACTCACATAGATATCCTAATTAATAACAAAGACATTCAGACACTTTTTATGATTACATTCCATACATTCCAGAAATTAAGGAGAGATGTAGAAGATTTACCAAAAATCAAAGTCACAATTCTAAAGATGAAAATGGCAGTGTAAAATGAAAAATGTACTAGATGGGATTATTGGCAGTTTAGAAATGGCAGATGAAAAGATTAGTGAACGTGAAAGACATAGTGATAGAAACTATCCAAAATGAAACACAAGGAGCAAAGATAAATTTTTAAAAATTGAAAGCACGTCAGTTGTGGGAAAATTTTAAGTGGCCTAATATCTGTGTAATTGGAGACCCTAAAGGTAGTTGGGAGGCGGGACAAGAAATATACCCCCCAAAAAAATCTAAAAATTTTTCAAATTTAATGACAATTGTAAACACAATCCAAAATAGACCAACAAACCCAAGCTCAAAAAGCAAGAAGAAATAATGCCAAATTATGTTATAGTCAAATTGCACAAAACTAGTGATATAAAGAAAATATTAAAACAGCCAGAGAATGATAGACATATTACATAAGAGGAACAAAGATAAGGATGAGAACAGATTTCTCATCAGAAACAAAGTAAATGAGGAGACAGTGAAGCAACATTTTAAAAGAACAGGTGCTGTTTGACTAACAATGGGGTTATGGTTGGATAAACCCATCATAAATTGAAAATATCATAAGTCAAAAGTGTCTAAGTCCAGATATAACACCATCATAAGCCAAGGACTGTATTGAATGCCTACTGCTTTTGCACCATTGTGAAGCTGAAAATTTGTAAGCTGAACCATTGCAAGTTGGGGATCATCTGTACTGAAAGAGAAATCAACTCTGTTAACTAGAATTCTTTACCCAGCAAGAATATCTTTCAAGAAAACAAAAGCAAAATAAAGATTTTTTTCAGACACACAAAAGGCAAAGAATTCACCACCAGCAAACTGCAGTACAGATATGTTAAAGGAAGTCCCTCAACCAGAAAGAAAATTATACCAGATGTCAATCTGGACATAAGCAAAGGCATGAAGAGCCCAGGAATAAGAACTACATGGATAAGTAGATTAATTTTTTATTAAATATTTTTAAAAGATAGTTAACCTTTTAAACAAATATGATAACAATTAGAATACAGTTTATGTAAAAAATAAAATGTTTGACAAGAATGGCACAATGGCTGTAAGGGAGAAATGAAAATATATTATTTTGAGGGTCTTATACTAACTTGAAAGGTTTAATATCACTTGAAGGCAGATTGTGACAACTTAAAGATACTTACTATAAATCCTAAGTCATTTACGAAAATAACAAAACAAGGTTATATCTAATAAACCAACAAAGGATATGAAACGAAATCATTTAAAGAAAACCCAAAAGAAAGCAAGAAAGAGGAAAGATAGAACAAAGAACAGATGGGACAAATAGAAAACAAATAGCCAGACTTCAACTTAACTATATCAATAATCACATTAAATATAAATGCACTAAATATCTCAGAAAGCAGAGATTGTTAGTTTGAATTAAAAAGTAAGACCTGATTATATGCTGCCTGTAACAAATGTGCTTTCTGTGTAAAGACGTAAGTTGAAAGTAAAGCAATGATAAAAAGTAGCATATTAACAATAATTTTGAAAAAATTAAGTTATTGTGTTAATATCAAAGTAGATTTCAGAGCAAAGAATGTTACTAGGTATAAAGTAGATAATTTAATACTAATAAAGGGCTCAATTCTTCAAGGTAATATACAGTCCTACATCTTTATGTCTGGCAGAAGTATAAGAAAAAACAGACAAATATACAATCATAGTTGGAAATTTTAATATCCCTTTCTTAATAATTGATAGAGCAAGTAGAGAGAAAATGAGTAGAGACACAGAAGATCTGAACAACAGTATCAACTAACTTGACCCAATTGATGTTTAGAAAATATTATCTAAAATTAGGCCAGGTGCAGTGGCTCGCGGCTGTAATCCCAGCACTTGGGGAGGCTGAGGCGGGCAGATCACGAGGTCAGGAGATCAAGACCATCTTGGCTAACATGGTGAAACCCTGTCTCTACTAAAAATACAAAAAATTTAGCCAGGTGAGGTGACAGGCTCCTGTAGTCCCAGCTACTCGGGAGGCTGAGGCAGGAGAATGGCATGAACCCGGGAGGCAGAGCTTGCAGTGAGCCAAGATCGTGCCACTGCACTCCAGCTTGGGTGACAGCGAGACTCCATCTCAAAAAAAAAAAGAAAATTTATCTAAAATTAGCAGAATATGCCTTCTTTGCAAGTACACACAGAATGTTTAAAAGATCATACACTCTACGCAAAAGAAGTCTCAATAAATTTAAAGGCATTCAAGTCATACAAAGTGTGCTCTCTGACCGTAATAGAATTATATTAGAAAAAATAACAGGAAGATATCTTGAAAGTCCCCAAATATTTGAAAGTCAAATAACACATGTCTAAACATCCCTTGCTTAGATAGGGAAGGAAGATATCAAGAGGGAAATTAGAAAATATTTTGAACTGAATAAAAACGAAAATACAACATATAAAAACTTGCAGGATTCTGCTGAAACATTACTTCCAGGAAATTTATAGTGCTACATCTCTACTTTAGAAATGAAAAGTCCTAAATCAATAACCTCATCTTCCATCTCAAGAAACTAGGACAAGAGTGAATGAAACCCAAAGCAGTAGAAAAAAGAAAATAATAAATATCAGAGTAGAAATGGATGGACTAGAAAACAGGGAAGCAGTAGAGAAAAATCCATGAAACAAAAAGCAGAGATTAATAAAATTGACCGTTTGCTGGCCAAACTGACCAAGAAAATAAGGAAAGAAAATATAAATTACCATAATCAAGAATGAAAGGAGTAATATCACTACAAATTCTACAGGTATTAAAAGGAAAGATAATAAAGGAATATTGTGAACATGTACGCTTAAAATTTTAACAATTTAAACAAAATGGACAAATTTCTTGTATACAGAATCTACCAAAGCTCATTCAAGAGAAAACAGATACTCTGATGATTTTGAATTTGTAGTTAAAAACCTTTTACAAAGAAAACTCTATGTCCACATGGTTTCACTAGTGAATGATACCAAACATTTAAGGAAGAAATAATAACAATTCTACCCGAAATCTTCTAGAAAATTGAAGAGGAGGGAAGAGTTTTAACTAATTCTATGAGACTAGCCTTATCTTGATACTAAAACTAAAGAAAGATCAATATTCTTCATGAATATACATGGAAAAATTCTGAAGAGAATTTTAGGAAATTGAATTTAAAAAACGATAATATATGACATAAATAACTAGGGCCTAGTTCAGGAATGCAAGGTCGATTTAACAGTTGAAATTCAATGGATGTAATGATCATACTGACAAACTAAAAACTGTATGATTATCTCAGCAGACACAGAAAAAGCGTTTAACAAAATTCAACCTCAATTCTTGAAAACTCTCAGCAAACTAGGAATAGAAGAGAACCTTTAGTCTGGTAAAGGTTATTTTTGACCTTTAAAATTGAATGCTTTCTGTAAGATAAAGAATAAGTCCATTCTTTTTTTTTTTTTTTTTTTGAGACGGAATTTCTCTCTTGTTGCCCAGGCTGTAGTGCAATGGCTCGATCTTGGCCCACCACAACCTCCAACTCCCGAGTTCAAGCAATTCTCCTGCCTCAGCCTCCCGAGTAGCTGAGATTACAGGCATGGGCCACCACACCCAGCTAATTTTGTATTTTTAGTAGAGACAGGGTTTCCCCTTGTTGGTCAGGCTGGTCTTGAACTCCTGACCTCAGGTGATCCGCCCACCTTGGTCTCCCAAAGTGTTGGGATTACAGGCGTGAGCCACTGTGCCCAGCCCATTCTTACCACTACTAATTCAACATTGTACAGGTAGGTTTAGCCGTTGCAGTAAGTCAGGAAAAATCAAAGTCATTGTGATTGGAAAGACAGAAGTAAAACTATCTTTGTGTACAGGCATCATGATTATCTATACAAAAACCCCAAATCTCCAAAACCCACTAGAACAAATAAGTGTTTGGCAAGTTCACAGAATACGAGATCAATATAAAAAGATAAATTGTATTTCTATCTATTATAAATGAATATCAGAAATTGAAGTTAAAAAGCAGTATTTACTATAATACAAAGTAGGGGTAAATCTGGCAAAGGATATGCAAGATGTATATACTTAAAACTACAAAAACATTGCTGGGAGAAATTAAAGAAGACCTAATGAAATGGAAAGATATACTGGTTCATAATTTGAAGGATGCAATATTAAGATGTCAGGTGTGCACAAATTGATATGTAGATCTAAAATAATCCTGATCAAACTCACAGGAGTCTTCTTTGTAGAGATTGACAAAGTAATATTAAATTTCATATGGAAGTGCAAAGAACTAGAATAGCCAAAACAACTTTGAAAAAAAAGATAGAGTACTAATTCTAATGTCAAAAGTACTAATACTTTTATTCAGCTAGGATAATCGAGACAGTATAGTTTTGGTGTCAAGTTCCACAAACACATCAATAGAGTAGAGAGTCCAAGAGCAGACCCACATGTATGTGATGGAGAAGGGACAGTCTTCTCAACAAGTAATGTTGAAATAATGAGATATTCATAAGCACAAAAATGAACAATTGATAACTCATTCATATATAAAATTAACTCGATGGATCATAGACACAAACATAAAACCTCACACTATAACACTTTCAGAAAAAAATTAGGAGAAAACTTTTGTGGTCTTGGGTTAGGCAAAGATCTTAAAATATGGCACCAAAAGCATGATCCATAGAATTATAAATGGATAAATTGCACTTCATCAAAATTAAAAACTCTGCTTTTAGAAAGAAACTGTTTAGGAAAGAGAAAAGACAAGCCACAGCCTAGAAGAAAATATTTGCAAATCATATATTCTATAAACACCAGTGGCCAGAATAGAAAAAGAAATCTCAAAACTCAGAAAATAACCTGATTTTTTAAATGAACAGAATATTAACAGCTAGAAATATGGAAGCAAATAAGCACAGAAAAAGATGTTCAACATTATAGTCATTGGGGGAACACAATTAAAAGTATGATGGAATACCAGCATATGCATATTACAATAGCTAAAATTAAATGTTGACCATATCAGGTGTTAGTGAGAGTATAGAGGACCTGGAATTCTCATACACTGGTGGGAATGCTAAATTGTATGGCTACTTTGACAAATAGTTTGGCAGTTTCTTTAAAAATTGCACATATACCTAACCATGCAATTTAGTCATTTCATCCTTAGATGTCTTTCCAAGATAAATAAAAGTATATGTCCATTTATTAAAAAGTATGCATAAATATGTGTAGCAGCCTCATTTGTAACATTCAAAAACTGAAAAAAGTCAAATATCCATCAATAAATGAATAAACCATAATATATCCATGTAATATAATGTTACTCATAGCAAGAAATATTAATGTATGCCCCAACATGATAAATCTTAAAATCTGCTGAGTAAAAGCCAGATAAAAGAGAATATATTAGATAAGATTTCATCTTTATAAAAGTTTAGAAAATGCAGACTAATCTGCAAGAACAGAAATTATATTAGTGGTTTCCTTGGAAAGGTTTGTTGCGATGGGGACCATGGAGCATAGGAGCCTGAGGAAGCTTTTGTAAGTGTTAGATATTTTCGTTATTTTACTTGTGGCAATGCTGTCACTGGTGCGTACATATGTCCAAACTGATCAAACTATACACTTTATTTTTATTTTATTTTTTTAAGATGGAGTTTTGCTCTTTTGTCCAGGCTGGAGTGAAGTGGCATGATCTCAACTCACTGCAACCTCTTCCTTCAGGTTCAAGCAATTCTCCTGCCTCAGCTTCCTGAGTAGCTGGGTTTATAGGTGCCCACCACCATGCCCAGCTGATTTTTGTATTTTTAATAGAGACAGGGTTTTGCCGTGTTGGCCAGGCTGGTCTTGAACTCCTGACCTTGGGTGATCTGCCCGCCTGGGCCTGCCTAAGTGCTGGGATTACAGGTGTGAGCCACTGGCCCCGGCCCCGTACACTTCAAATATGTGCCACTTTCTGTATTTTAATCATATCTCATTATAGTTTTTTTTGTTTGTTTCAAGATCCCTAGTTAATTCAAACATATACACAAATTTGAGAATCACTACTCCAATCCTTCAGGTTCCTGGTTTCACCCTGCAGAGGCAACCTCTTCTAGGCAGTTTCTTGTTCTGGAAACTGGAACATTCTAGAAATCCTATGCACATGCAGGCATATATGAACATACATATCCTGTGTTCTAACTTCACAAATGGTAGCATACTTTACATATCATTCTGTATTTTACTTTTTTCACTTACTGCATCTTGAAAATTACTCCATATCTGTACCTATGGAATGACCTCATTCTTTTTGACACCTATGTGTTAATGCTGTGTTATTTTGACAATATGAGGTGGTGCTTTCTTCTTACCCTAAAACCATTTGAGAATAGAGATGTAACTTAAATAGTTGCAGAATTAATTTTCCTTTTAGGCATATCCTTAAGTCCTAGTAGTCATACTATATATTATAAAATGCCTTCATGAATGTGGGTATACCAGCTTTCTACAACACCAAATTTACTATGAATTAGGTAGTAATTTTTCACAGGTAAAGTTTGCATATTTATGTGAAATATTGACAAGTGTTAACATTTTAAAAAGTTATTATGACATTTTATTTGCTGTGCTTACCTCAATATGAAATGTGGTATTTTGTTTGTCCTTCCTTATTTAACACGTATAAGTCCTCTTTTGTCCTTCGGTGGTCAATTTGGCATTGGTCTTTGGGCCACAGCTGTTCCAGAAATGTGTGCCATGCAGACTGATCTGCTATCAGTATGCAGTTTTGGCAAACAAATTAGCTAAAATTGTACTGGCTTTTTGTTTTTTTAAAGCAGAAGGTCAAATTGTCCAATGGCAAAATAATTTTTTATTTTTTAAAGTTAACCTCACTCTTTGGTTGATAGACTATCTTACAGGAGGAAGACCATCTACAAGACAATGTACCAATTTACCTAGAGGCTAAAACTCCTAAATGGCCATTTGTGTTTTCTTCATGGGTTTTTTGGTAATTTTCAGTCTTACAGCAACAAGGATCTTAGTGTTCATTATCCAAACTATCCATATTTTACTATAATCTATGAATTTGTTTGATTTCTTGGTGAGTATTAGAGTCTTTTGATGACTAATGATAATTTGAACTTTTTGCCAACATTTCATCAGTTATTGGATCAGTGCAATTTGTATCAACTGAGTATTTGTTAGCTCATGAAGTCAGTAAGAAGAGTCATTGCAGCTCCTTGTAGTAAATTAATGCACTCATTATTTTTCACATCATGGAATTCCATATTCCTGTGGTCAGGTTTCATAGCTCCTGTTCACCCCTTTTTCCTTCATTTTAAAGTATTTCAGGGGATTGTGTATGTCCTAGTCAGTCATGTTTGCTTGCAGTCATACACCTGAGGTCATGTCTCTGAGGAGTCACTGTACAGTAGAATAAATATACATGTTTTGAATTTCATCTTTCTGTGCAGTGGTTGCTTTTTGGCTGAGAAAATGGCTTTACTGATTAGTGAGTTACCTCTAAGACCTCTTTCTATCTCTGAGTCCTTTACATTTTAGTTAACCTGTGATGTGTCACTCTAACCTAGGGAAAGTGTGGAGAGCCTGATTCAAAAGCATTCCTATGCGCGCTCACCCATCCGTACCTACGGAGGAGAAGAAGATGTCTTGGGGGATGAGAGTCAGACAACCCCAAATCGAGGTAAGGTAGCTTCCAAGGCCATGGAATTGCTGGGAGCCAGAGCACCTAAAGGCGAATGGGGGCAGGTCGTTGATGACATGGCCAGTCCGCAGAGTACATGATGCCCGGAAAGGATTTCAGGAGCCTCCCTGGGAAGGAAGAGCCCCTACACTGATTCTCACACATCTCATAATTTTGCCTTTGAATCATAGGCGATGATGCTGCCTGCAGGTTTCCTGTGGTTTTTTTTAGTGAAAGAAACGGAGCCTTTGAGTCAGGGATCAGGAGTTACTTGTCCATGATTTAGTACATAAGAGCTGTTGAACTTTGGGGGCAGTCCCCAAGTCCTTCTGAACCTCAGTTTCATAATCTGAAAATCAGGGAATATATCTGTTCCATCTATGTCAGGAATAATGTGTTAGAATCAAATACCAAAATAGAAAACACTTTTAAAAGAGGATTTTCCTAATGAAGGATATTACATAGAGGCAGTGGCTCCAATGTTGACAGCAGGAAGTGAACAAAGTTTCTCTGTTGCCAAGGCTTAGAGAGCAGCCCTCTGCATCTGGGAAGAGAGTCCAGAGAAAAGAGCTCAGAGGTGCTCCATTCTGGGAACAGGGAAGTTCGTGCGGGGAGAGAGTCCTCTGTCATTGTTTTATGTCCTTAATATGAAATTATATAATCTGTGAAAACATAGGACATTTCTTATTACTCAGTCCAAGTGAACCACTAGTATTACAGTTGACGTTTGAACAACACAGTGGTTGGGGAACCAACTCCTGTGTGGTCCAAAATGTGCATATAACTTTTGACTTCCTAAAACTTAACTACTAATAGCCTACCGTTGATCAGAAGCCTTACCTGTAACATTAACAGTCAATTCACACATATCCTGTGTGTTACATGTATTACATTCTGTATTCTAATAATAAATCAAGCTAGAGAAAAAGTTATTAAGAAAATCTTAGAAAGGAAATATATTTACTATTCCTTAAGTGGAAGTGGATTACCATAAAGGTCTTCATCCTCATCTTCACACTGAGTTGGCAGAGGAGGAAGAAGAGGGGTTGGTCTTGCTGTCTCGGAGGCTGTAGAGGCTGAAGAGGTGGAGGAGGTGAAAGTGAGGCAAGAGGGGTCAGGCACACTCAGTGTAAATTGTATTTAAAAATATCTGCATGTAAGTGGACCCGTGCAGTTCTAACCCCTGTTGTTCAAGGGTCAACTGTGTACAGTCAGAAAATTCAGTGTCAACTCTATTCTACATTTCTGGCTGCTGCGGTAAGAAAACTTACTTTCTTAGGTTCTCACAACAGTTTTGGAAACCAGACAGCTTGGAAGAGATTTAATACATTCAGTCTTTCTTATGACATTACAGAGGTCAGAACAGATATCAGGTATTTGCAGTTTCTTTTAAGAGAATCAGGTCATTAACTGCAGGCAGGGTATTAATGTTTTGGCCACTCTGTGGGAGTCTGCAGGCTATCCAGTGAGTTGTCTTTTTCCATTTAGTAAATTCTCTATTCCATGCAGGTGTAAATATCATCTTCTTATCTAGAAAGGTAGATTTGCCTCATGACAGATCTCATGTGTGTTTGTCTTTCTAAATTACAGATGTATTAAATATTCTTAAACACAAATTGATCTTTACAGATAATTTAATTCTTGATCTGTACATTGACACAGTGTTTCTAGTCTAATGAGTGTTTTTCCTTACAGGGTCAGCCTTTACAACATCTGATAATTTGTCTCTCAGCTCCTGGGTATCATCTTCTTCCAGTTTTCCTGGGTTTCAGCACCCACAGTCCCTGACTGCTCTTGGCACCAGCACAGCATCCATAGCAACACCCATTCCTCACCCCATCCAGGGTTCTCTGCCTCCATATAGCCGACTGGGAATGCCTCTGACCCCATCGGCCATTGCCAGCTCCATGCAAGGGAGTGGCCCCACATTCCCTTCATTCCACATGCCACGATACCATCACTATTTTCAGCAGGGGCCCTATGCTGCCATTCAAGGACTACGCCATTCCTCTGCTGTGATGACGCCATTTGTATGACTCTTCTAAAAATGGAGACCCAGAATGTGCAAATGGGTATGGAAATATAGGACAGGGCTGGGCGGGTGGGATGTGGGGTACTGGAGCAGGGACTTTCCAGGAGACATAGGACCTATCAAAGAGGAGAATTGGACTCACAATAAAACCTACCACTGAGGGAATGTACCACGGACCAGGATTCATCTGTAGTTGAGGGACAGCTCTTGGGTTCAGGAGAGAATCCATGTAAAGTTCTCAGCCAGCCTGAAAGTTTAATAATACAAGGCTGATGAATCTTAAAGTGCATTATTCCTCATGGTTAAAACGCTGTGTTGATGTGGTAATGTAGAAAATCATTGTGTATAGGGTTTCTTTCTGCTTTTCACAGGATAAAAGAATCTTCAAAGAGGCCATACTATGTAGCATACTGACCATAATGACTAACTGAAGTCAATTTATCCCTGTAGAAAACGGGAGCCAGTAGAGAAATACTTGTAGTGCTGTAGCATAAGCATGTTTAGTTTTCTTTTGTGTTAGTCTGCTGGGGAAGGAGCTGAGATAATGCTAATGCATCCTGTTTTGTGGATGATACATGGTAATGACCTCACAAAGTTCTGTTTGTAATACTGATGGGCCAGTAATCAACAAGCTGGGTTTTCACAGTCTTCTTTCTTAGTTTTCTTTATTGCAAATACTTGCCAGAGTTAGGGTTGGGGCTAGGGTTATGGAGGAAACATCTTCCATGTACAGTTTTGAAGCAAGAGCCTCTCTATATGACATGGTAAAACTAAAGTTTGATTTTTCTGGGCTGCGTTCTAAACACACTACTGACTAATTCACTGAGGAACACTCCAAAGCCTAGGCATGATGTTATGTGAGGCTTGCTTTCACTTACAGCTGCAACAGAAGGATGGTGATTCTATTCCAAAAGGATTTCTCTGCCATTGGTGCCAGAGGTCCCTTCATTTTCCTTTAGTTTTGGGAGACTTTGTGGATGTTAAAATGCATCTGGACAAATTCTCATTTTCAGTAAGTCTGCCTTGTTGTTGCTGCCACTGATTGACAAGGATTTGAGAATGACCATTCTAAATGCCAGGATAGCCATGATTTAACCTGTGCTCCTGAGTGGAAATGTGTCCATACATCTCATTTGGCCTTTTTCCTTACTGTGTTACATTTAGTGACTCCTTTACCATTTTGCTCGGTCCGTAATCTTAAATTGCTTGATAACATAATGGCTTCATAACTGAAATGTTGCCAGTTCTTCTAAGTCAACTAAAGCATTCTTCCACTTTATTTTCAACTTTTGCTATCTTCTTAAGCCTTCCTTTAATGTTTATAATAGCAACAAATTATATTTTAGTTATATATGACCTATATATTGTTTTTGAACAGCACATATAGATATATATATAAGCATTTACAGTCAGGGTAACACATTTGGCATTTTGCAACAATTTATTTCCCTAATAACATAGATTTAATGAAATGAATAGTTTTTCAACTTCAGATTTAAGGCACTTCAACTACAGGATGTAACCTGTCATCTTAGCACATTTCTCCAAAACTCTAATTTAATTTTTTTGTATGTAATACTCATTCTACTCTTCTTGCTACAAAAGTATTGAATCTGTTAAAAGAGATGGGAAATATTTCTGCTGACAGTAGAAGTGTATTTTGGGAGAAATGCAATATACTTATCACATCAGACTCCCATGGGATTTTATTTGGTGGTTGTAATGTGAGCCTTTTCCATATCACATGCTTTTCTGGGCACTTCCAGCCTATGAAGCAAGGCATCATGGCACAGCCTGTCTAGGTGATGCTGTTGTTGGATTTTGCACTTGCTATTCTCCACTATACTCCAAAGTTTACTTACAGAAAAGCATAGGCTGTGTTAACAAAGCGTCTCACGATCCTACAGCAAACACTGTGGGCTAATTTTTAACTTGTTGCATGTTATGCTGTAGTATCCACAGGTAGTTTGTTTTCAAACAAAGTACAGGTGTCATTTCTTTAAAAAGCAGTTATGAGTAATGTTTAAACTATCCAAAGAGCTAGGATAGGGGTTTACTATTTAATAGCTGGCCTGTTGCCAGTGCTCCTTTGAATATAGAGTACTGCTGCTTAAAGCAGGAATAACAAAAGATGCTGTTTTACATAATGCTACTCAGTACCCTGATAACTTACTGGTCTACTAAGGTGAAATCTGTGTCTGAATTTTATTTTCAAACAGGATGAAAAGATTGTTTTAATACATACTGTTTTGACATTTCTGCCAATCTGTGTGTCTCAAAGAGATTTGTGTGTTTTTGTTAAATATAGTTTTACACTAGTATTTCCTGACTTCATAATTTTATTTTGTAATTAAGCAATATAAGACTATAAATAAGAGTGCTTAGAGAAAACAAAGACTAGTCAGACCTAAAATCTAAATTGGATGTATATTTTTAAGTATTATCCGAACCACAGAAAAGAAGCACAAGTGAAATAGAGCTTAACCTCATCAGAGTCACCTGAGTCATGGAAACCAAGGGGTAGAAATTTCCCCTCCCTGGGCCTTTCTGAGATGGAGTCTCGCTCTGTCGCCCAGGCTGGAGTGCAGTGGCCAGATCTCAGCTCACTGCAAGCTCCGCCCCCCGGGTTCATGCCATTCTCCTGCCTCAGCCTCCGGAGTAGCTGGGATTACAGGTGCCCGCCCTCGCCCGGCTAGTTTTTTTTTTTTTGCATTTTTTAGTAGAGACGGGGTTTCACCGTGTTAGCCAGGATGGTCTCGATCTCCTGACCTCGTGATCCGCCCGTCTCGGCCTCCCAAAGTTGGTGGTTGATTCTTATTAAACCCTTGGGAGTTTAGTATTTAAAATTCCAAAGCCCATTCTGGCAAAAGTAATTTCAAGAACTACATATTTAATGGGAAAGTCAACTGAATAATAAAGGCCATGAATTATAATATATTTGGCATATATTCAGGGTTCCTCCCACCCCTCTCCCCCCGCCACGAGTATATTATAGTGTCAAAAAGCATGGCTAATGGGAAGTGCTGCTAAAAAGAGGTCCTGCCACACGTGCTTTAACTATTCCTGAAGAATTAATTCAGAACTTAATAGGTTTTGCAGTTGTGGTTTGTTTTTAAAATATCAATAATTCTGAGTAGATTCAATTTTTTTTTTTTTTTTTGAGACAGAGTCTCACTCTGTTGCCAGGCTAGAGTGCAGTGGCATGATCTCGGCTCACTGCAATCTCTATCTCCTGGGTTCAAGCAATTATCCTGCCTCAGCCTCCTGAGTAGCTAGGATTACAGGCACGCACTACCATGCCCAGCTAATTTTTGTATTTTTAGTAGAGACGGGATTTCACCATGTTGGCCAGGATTGTCTTGATCTCTTGACCTTGTGATCTGCCCACCTCAGCCTCCCAAAGTGTTGGGATTACAGGTGTGAGCCACCGCGCCCAGCCTCATTTTTTTTTTTTTTTTTTTTTACTACCTTAGTCAGTCTTCTCCTCTCCTCTGTCTACCCTTAGCAATATATAGGTAAACATATCCAACTTGTCTAACACATCACAGATTATTAGTTAATAAGGTGTAGATTAATGAGCTTATATTGTATTGCTGGATCTTTTGAGTTAATAACAATGGTAACTTGTCCAGAAGGCCTACCATCATTCCTAGTAGGTGGGCACAGAGTAAGAGATATTAAGAAGCTTCCTGATGAATCATCATCTAGCAAAGGCCCTGTGTACAGCTATATTGTAGGAGTTACACTGACTTCTGGGGCATTCCAAGGTCTCCCCTCCTTACCACATCTCTGTCATTTTGCTTCTCCAGTCACAACACACACTTTCCTCTCTAACTGCTCCCTTCCCACCAAAAAAGAAAAAAAAAAAAAAAAACTCTCTGAAAGGCCAAGGAATAAATATTCTTAGAAGTAAAGCATCCTTATCCCATGCTGCCTTTTTCAAAAGGATGTTGGGATATTTATCCCATTTCTGTATTTCACAATAGCCTTTCAGGCTGTCCTGCTTAAATATAAGCTGATTTATATTGAGAAAAATCACTTTTGAATAAAGAGGATGAAATGACTTTACACCCCATTAAATACTCAGTCAGGCTTAGCCATGACTCAGTAACTAGAAAGCTCAAAAAATCCAGTTATGTAATGTGCAGAGCAACAAATTGCAAGAAAAACAACTTAATCTTCCAGTGACTAAGTAAGAAAAACTGTTGTCACTATTAAACATGTAGGAAATTGGTAATTATTACAAACAAAGCAATACTCTACCCTAAATCTAGACAAATCACTGGACAGATGATAAGATTTTCAGCTTTCTCCTTTAAAGAGCTGTGCCTGGCTGGAGGATGGGTTTTATACAAGTTTTTATGTTATTTTAGAATGTACAGATTTTTTTGTAAACACACAAAGGGAAGGTTACAAACTCCTTAAACTTTAGAAAACCATCAAATCCTTTCTTTGCTACTTATATTCTGTGCCAATTATAATATTCCAAGACTTACCTTTCTTCAGAATGCTTAAATATGGAAAGGTTTATTTATAAATATTTGATCGGCAAATATTCCATATGTATTTCTAGCCCTTCTTTCTCTGTCCTTCCCTCAAATAACTTCATTGCCCTCTCCTTTGTAAATGAAATATCTTGATAATAAGAAAACAAAATCATTTTTGTGAAATCATACATATGGACAAAAAATACAAGTTGTATTTTACTTCTGGTTTATTAAAATATTGTGTTTAGTTGAATTTTTTCCTCCCTTATTTTCAGAAACGTAAAAGAAATTGTTTTATTTCCTAAAGTATAAAATTGGATATAGCCTCTTTAGTAGACACTATCACAGTTCTGTTGTTTGCTGTGTTCATTTGCTTAATGAATTGCGTGAGAACAGTCACTGTAATGAAATGTGTGTGCTGGGGGTGGGGGGAAGGGCATGGGAAATGTTTTATGAAAAAAAGTTATAAGCCTAATACTATGAAGTAACATCTAATGCAGTTCTTTTTAAGTGCAATATATTTATTTCTGCTAGAAATATATTATCAACGTTATGTAATATTTGAAGCATTACATATTATTTGTAAACAGCTTAAAATTATATATTAACCCAATTGTACATAAGTACAAATGTGTGGATATTAGTTTCTTTCATTAAAAATGGTGTTTTTTTTTAAAAAAATATATGCACCCATTTACACCTTTCATTCTCTTACACTGTTTTATGATGTTTGGTATCTGTTTCCTCACCTGACAAAAAGGATTAGATAAGATTATGGGTTCCAACTGGCCACTCACAGGCTGGACACAGCCTGGGATTACTGCACAGTATTTTGGGTTTGTCTTTAGTCACATTTGAAAGCATTTGGAAAAGACATTGCTCTCAAGTTCTCACTATTTTCCATTTTCTGCAACTCAGTGCCCTTCACTCGTGTATGCTACCCAGTGAACCCTCAGAATCACATGATTTTTCACCTCTCTGTACTGAATTATACTGAAGACTCCATAAAACTTAAAAACTCCTGTATCTTATTTCAGCCATGAGCACTTGGATATGCTGTAATGATATTACACAAACCAGAATGACACCAAATAAGATTAGCCAAATTATAAGTCTTAATCCTCCTTCCACATGACAGTCCTTCAAAATATTTGATGTTATCATATCTCTTGCTTTCAAAAGTCTACTATATTACCCTTAAATTTTTTGTCCATGCCTAACAGCAACCTTTTAGAAATATTTTATTTGGAAGAATTTCATGCTTATGGAAAAGTTGCAAGAAGACTGTAAAGAAACCCTGTACACCCTTTATGCAGATTCACAATTGTTAAGCTTTTGCCCCATTTACTTTATCGTGTGCATTTACAGTGAGTAGTGTGTGCATAAACACACATGCACATGCATAGATATGTAATATATACAAATTATTTTTCTGAACCACTTGAGAGTAAGTAGCATGTCATGCCCCATTATCTCTAAATAATTGAAAGTGTATTTCCTAAATACAAGATTTCACTAAATGATGACAGTAGAGTTGGCAACTTCAGGAGGTTTAACAATGGTGCAATACTGTGATGTATCATCTGTATTCCAGATTTATTAAATGACCCAGTAATGTTTTTTGTAGCATATCTTTTCTTCAGTACAGACCCACTTCAAGATCACATATTGCATTTAGTCATCATGCTACTTTAGTCTCCTTAAATATAGTATAGCTCTTCAGCCTGTCTTTGTCTTTCCTGACAAAAGGATTCCTATTGTGTTAGAAATCATGAATTCATACTGATACCTCCAATTCCAATGCACTCCCACAGAGTCCTCTTTTCTTGCTTTGTCCCATTCCACATCTGTATGGAATACAGTGGAAGAAGGCTCAACAATTACCTCTACATATTTATTTACTCAACTCTACCATACACTTAAAACTAATTTCAGATTGCTTCACCTGTACAACTACAATACACAAACCTTCTAAAAAGAGGTCAGGGTTTGTTTGCATTGTTTCTGTACTACTCAACTATGAGTATATAGCCAAATGATATATTGAGCAGTTACTTTGATTAATTCATTTTTTTGTCCTCCTGGATAGTTATGCATAATACAAGTGGGTTTATTTGTTCGGTTTGTTTGGAGTTTTAATGGATCTTTTCCTTCCTATTTTTATTGATTTTTTTTTAAAATAGAAAATAATGTGCTTCCAACAAACTCATAGATCTAATAAGTGATTATGGCAAGGTTGAATTATAGCAAGGTTAAAGGATACAAGATTAATACTTAAAAAGACTGTTACTTTCCTATATACCAGCAGTGAACAATTGGAATTTGAAATAAACAGTTATATCATCACTAAAAATAGAAAAAAGAACAAATAGGTATAAATAAAATATTCACAAAAGCTATATAAGGAAAACTACAAAACTTTGATGAAAGAAATCAAAGAAGATCTAAATAAATGGAGAGAGAGTCCATGTTCATGGATAGGTAGACTCAATATTGTGAGGAAGTCTGTTCTTCCCAACTTAATCCATAGATTCAATGCAAACACAACCAAAATTCGAGCCAGTTACCTGTGGCTAATAACAAACTGATTCTAAAGTTTATTTAAAGGCAAAAGACCCAAAATAACCAACAGAGTGTTGGAGAAGAAAAACAAAGTCAGAGGACTATGCTACCCAACTTCAAAACTTACTACAAAACTATAGTAACAAAGACAGTGTACTATTAGCAAGAAAATAGACAATTAGAGAAATGGAACAGAGAGCCCAGAACTAGGCCCATATAAATATAGTTAAATGACCTTTGACAATGGAACAAAGGCAATTCAGTGGAGAAATAATAATCTTTTCAACAAATGGTACTAGAACAACTGAATATCCACATGCAAAATAATAAGTCTAAACACAGACCTTAAATCTTTTGCGAAAATTGACTTAAATGGATCATAGCCTTAAATACAGAATGTAAAGCTATAAAACTTCTAGAAAGTAACAGGAGAAGGTCTACGTAGTTTTGTTTTTTTAGGTACAATACCAAAAGCACAATCCAGTAACAAAAAAATTAACGTGATGGACTGCATGAAAATTAAAAACTTCTGTGAAAAACATAGTTAAGAGAATAAAATGACTAGCCACACTCTGGGAGTAAATATTTGCAAAAACACATATCTGATAAAGGATTCGTATTTCAAATATACAAAGCTCTTAAAACTCAACAGTAAGGAAAGAAATTATGGGCAAAGGATCTCTCTGAGCAGATACTTAATCAAAGATATACAGATGGCAAATAAGCATATGAAAAGATGCTCAACATTACATGTGATTAGGGAATTGCAAATTAAAACATGAGTTATAACTACATACCTATTAGAAGAGCTACAATTCAAAACACTAGCAACACTAATGCTGGTGAGGATGTGGAGCAATAGGAACTCTCATTCACTGCTGGTGGAATGCAAAGGGGTGCAGCCATTTAAAAAGATAATTGGCCAACTCCTTTCAAAGCTAACATAGTCTTATCATATGATCTAGCAAGTATGTTCCTGGGTATGTACCCAAGTGAGTTGAAATTTTATATCCACTTAAAAATCTGCACATGACTGTTGACAGCAGCTTTATTCATTAATTGCCAAAACTTAGAACTAAGATGTCCTTCAACAAGTAATGGATGAACAGTCTGTGGTACATTCGTTATCCATACAATGGAATATTTTTCAGCAATAAAAAGAAATGCACCATCAAGCTGTGAAAAGACTTGGAGGAATCTCAAATACATATTGCTTGTGAAAAAAGGGCTATATGCTGGGTGGTTCTAACTATATGACATTCTGGAAAAGGCAAAATTACAGAGATGGTAAAAAGATCGGTTGTTTCCATGGTTTGGGATGAGAGAGGGAGAAATGAAGGGATGGCTCACAGGTGATATTTAGGCCAGTGAAATAACTCTATGATGCTACTGTAATAGTAGATACATGAAATCATGCATTTGTCAAAACTCATGCAACTGTGCAACTCAGAGTAAGCCATAATGTAAACTATGGACTTTTTAGTCAACAATGCACCAATATTGTTCACCAATTGTAACAAATGCACTACAATAATGCAATAGTTTAATAATACGGGAGACTGCCAGGGTGGGGGAGAGGGGATATATGGGACTTCTATATTTTCTACTCGATTGTTCTGTAAACCTAAAACTGCTCTAAAAGTAGCCTCTTAGTAAAACAACAACAACGAGATACCACTTCACAACCACTGCGATGGCTATAATTATAATTATGATAACAAGTTGGCAAGGATATGGAGACATTCGAACCCTTACATATTATCGGTAAGAAGATAAAATGGTGCAGTCTGGCAGTTCATGAAAAGGATAAACAAAAGGTTACTTACTGTATGACTCAGCAATTCCACTCCAGGTGTACACCCAGGAAAAATGAAGAGATATGTCCACACCAAAACCTGTACACGGATGTTCATAGCAGCATCATTCATGATAGGCAAACAGTGGAGACAACCCTAATACCCATCAACTGACAAATGGATAAATAAAATGCAGCATATCCATATTATGGAAGATCATTCAGCTATAAAAAATGAAGTACGATAAATGTTACAGCATGGATGAACCTTGAAAACAGGATGCTAAGAGAAAGAAGCTGGTCAAAAAGGACTACATGTTATATGATTCCATGCATGTGGAATATCCAGCATAGAAATATCCATAGAGATGGAAAATAGATTAGTGTGTGCCAGAGGCTGGAAGGAGGGAGGAATGGAAATGACTGCAAGTGGATATGGGGTTTCTTTTAGGAATAGTGGAGATTTAAATTCTGTTTACACTTATAACTAAGACACTGCACTAGCCCTTTAAATATTTCCAAATTTTAATTTTTTTAAAAAAAGTCTACCTTGCTTTTATTGAACCCAAGTATACAGCCTTAATTAGGAAATATAAAAGCTCAAAACTCAATGGTTTTTCTACTAGTGGATTATAAATTGTCACTGATAAGTATCTCAAAAAGAGTTTCAACAGATGGTAGCAAAGATGAGAAGAGCATTTTAAAGTTCCATATTTATCTTTAGGAGATGGGTCCATACCTATGTGAGAGCAGAGTTCTGCTGCCCCTAACAAATCTGATGGTCTTTATATAAATACTTATTATTTATTTAGGGCTATCTCACTCTCCTCCTTATTCTCTAGTTGCCATTTAGGCTGCTAGTAGATAGAAGTAATCAGAAAATAAGAACAAGGAGGCCCACCCTACGTGGAGACTGGGCAGTGCAGGTGAGAAGGAATCAGAGGAATAAAGGCAGGGCTAAGGGAGAGGCCAGGTTGGGGCTGGGCCGAAGAGATGAGAGAGAGATGAGTTCAGCCCTCTGGGTGGGCAATGACAAGTGTAGGTACTGGAGGACAAACTGTGCGATAGATTGCAGAGTAAGACCCTCAGGGTGGAGTCTCAACACATAGCTGGAGGCAGAGGAGGAGGGAAGGGAAAAAGTGGTAAAAAGAGATCTTAGTACAGGCCACTGTATGACTCAGCAGGTGCATCTACCTAAATATGTGTACAAATACCAACTAGAATCAAATAAGTTTAAAAGACCTTATTTAGGCCATGTCATCCAAAGTATTTTATAGTAGAGGAAATCAGAACTAGAGAAAGTAAATTACCCAAAGCATACTGGGCCTAGTCTAGTGATATATCTTCATCTCTATATTATAATCAAAATTCAATCTTAACCTAAAATATTATATAATGTAAAACACAGCACACAGATTCATGATGTATCACTGGCACTTTTACGATGTTTTACATTTAATCTGCCGATAAATATTCTGAAACTCATTCTTTAAATCATTGCCTGTTTGCCCCCAAAATACTTGTCTCTAATCCTACTGTAACATCATCATCTACATTTCTGTTACATTAGGATTAGAGACAAATTCTGTTTATAAATAACTCCAAGAACAGTTTTTTTTTTTTTTTTTTTTTTTTTTGAGACGGAGTCTCGCTTTGTTGCCCAGGCTGGAGTGCAGTGGCATGATCTCAGCTAACCGAAAGTTCCACCTCCTGGGTTCAAGCTGTTCTCCTGTCTCAGCCTCCCGAGTAGCTGGAACTACAGGCGCCCGCCACCATGCCTGGCTAATTTTTTGTATTTTTACTAGAGACGGGGTTTCACCACGTTAGCCAGGATGGTCTCATCTCGATCTCCTGACCTTGTGATCCACCCGCCTTGGCCTCCCAAAGTGCTGGGATTACAGGCATGAGCCACCGCGCCCGGCCAAGAACAGTTTTTATATTTTATTTTCATGTTGAAAATCAGTCAGATTTGCTTCAGCCTCAAATAAAGTGTTTATGTAAAATTAAATGAGCACTGGCAGCAAGCTGCACTCTTTTTTTTTTTTTTACTAAATGGGGAAAACGGACTAATATAGTAGAGGCTTTTGCTTATTAATGTTGAATGTAGTAATTCTTATATTAGTTACTTTGGTGGTAAATAAAAATCTCAATATGATGGAGTTTGTACATGGTATATTACCATCAAATCCAGGGAAAAATGGATTTTGTAGATTTTGGGGGCATGGTACATGGATATAAGTATAGTTATGTATATGTCGGTTAAGTCATTTAACAGTGATAACTGAGTACCAATCTGGTTCAAATGAATGTGCATATAGTATACAATTGTGCAGTCTCTCTACTTGGAGCTGAAAAAATCTCCAAATTAATTTATGGATCACCTCCCTCCCTTTGAATAAGACATGCCTTTATGTCTTATCTGATAAAGGCTTGGAGTTGTTTATAAGGTATGTCTTATCTGATATAGGCCTGGAGCACTATATGACCAGGGCATGGGTGGCTTACAGAGCTCTAGTTTTTTGGTTTTGGGTTTTGTTTTTTTTTTTTGTGGGGGGGGGTTAGGAGTGGGGAGTGGATACCCCCCTCATGGACACAGAAAATAGATTGGAACTCTAGGAAATTCCAACTTGTTATTACAGATGCCTTTCTCCCATAGTCCAAAAGACAGCTAAGTGCAAAGTATTACTTACATATGCATTTACATCTAAACTTGCTGTATGCTTCACGGCAAGTTGGTGTCTTTCCACTTTCTCCTTGATGAAGCACCTGCATCCAATATGAATTTAAAGAGGCTCTATAAAGTAATTCAACAGCAGCAAACACGCTATTTAAAAATGAGACAATCCAAGATATGTAAATCCAAGAAAGGTTTTAGACTGAAGCAGTTGTTTTATAAAATAAACATGTCCAAAGACACTTTTTTAGTGGAGGCAACTTGCTGAAGAAGAATTTGAAAGGATCTTTTAACATTTATAAACAGACCAATTTGAAATTACCTAGAAAATAAGTAAGCTCCTAACTATCCTAAATATATATGCACCCAATACATGAGCACCCAGATTCATAAAGCAAGTCCTTAGAGACTTACAAAGAGACTTAGACTCCCATACAATAATGATGGGAGATTTTAACACCCCACTGTCAACATTAGACACATCCACGAGACAGAAAGTTAACAAGGATATCCAAGAACTCAACTCAGCTCTGCACCGAGCAGACCTAATAGACATCGACAGAACTCTCCACCCCAAATCAACAGAATATACATTTTTCTCAGCACCACATCGCACTTATTCCAAAATTGACCACATTGTTGGAAGTAAAGCACTCCTCAGCAAATGTAAAAGAACAGAAATTATAATAAACTGTCTCTCAGACCACAGTGCAATCAAACTAGAACTCAGGATTAAGAAACTCACTCAAAACCGCTTAACTACATGGAAACTGAACAACCTGCTCCTGAATGACTACTGGGTACATAACGAAATGAAGGCAGAAATAAAGATGTTCTTTGAAATCAATGAGAACAAAGATACAACATACCAGAATCTCTGGGACACATTTAAAGGAGTGTGTAGAGTGAAATTTATAGCACTAAAAGCCCACAAGAGAAAGCAGGAAAGATCTAAAATTGACACCCTAACATCACAATTAAAAGAACTAAAGAAGCAAGAGCAAACACATTTAAAAGCTAGCAGAAGGCAAGAAATAACTAAGATCAGAGAAGAAATGAAGGAGATAGAGACCCAAAAATCCTTTCAAAAAATCAAAGAATCCAGGAGTTGGTTTTTTGAAAAGATCAACAAAATTGATAGACCGCTAGCAAGACTAAAAAAGAAGAAAAGAGAGAAGCATCAAACAGACATAATAAAAAATGATAAAGGGGATATCACCACCGACCCCACAGAAATACAAACTACCATCAGGTAATACTATAAACACATCTACACAAATAAACTAGAAAATCTAGAATAAATGGATAAATTCCTGGACACATACACGCTCCCAAGACTAAACCAGGAAGAAGTTGAATCCCTGAATAGACCAATAACAGGCTCTGAAATTGAGGCAATAATTAATAGCCTACCAACCAAAAAAAAATCCAAGACCAGATGGATTCACAGCCAAATTCTACCAGAGGTACAAGGAGGAACTGGTACCATTCCTTCTGAAACTATTCCAATTAATAGAAAAAGAGGGAATCCTCCCTGACTAATTTTATGAGGCCAGAATCATCCTGATACCAAAGCCTGGCAGAGACATGTTTGAATTTGTAGAAAAAGTCTTAGAGAGGTATAATGAAAATGAATAAAGTTACTAAATAAAATAACTACGAGATCCTAAGATTTTTGCCACCATCTTTGAGAATAACTAATGCTGATAAACTAGAGACAAATACTTTGGTGCCAGTTCCAACTCCTTGCACTGTACAAAGGGGGAAAAGTATCTTAATGCATAAGAAATTATGAGACAGCACAAATAAAAACAAATCTTTTATGCATAAAGTTTCAATTAAAGTGAAATTCATACTTTAAATTACCAAATTATAACTGGAAAAGTTTGTAATGTTTTCAAAATGGTCTTCACTGAAATACCTCTATCTAGCCTGGAAGCTAGAGATGGAACTTAACTATCCACTTAAATTTATATCTATGTATTTGTGTGAAGTTAAAACTTTAATAAATTTTCTGAATCAATTAAAACAAAGTCATTATTATTTGGAAAACTAAATCTTGGCCATGATGAATATCTTAATTATTTTGACATATGATATATGCAATGTAATTTTTATGTGGGGTTAAATTTGGAATTTTCCTACATTTCATATTTAGTAAATGGATTTATTATAAGAACAGTTTTTTTTTAAAGAATGAATTTAATAAGTGAAAGTTTTGAAATTTTCATTTACAGATCATTATTGCCATCTGCTGGTTACATAGTTTAATTGCATTTTTTAAAATTCCCAATTGTTTTACTAAAGGACAAAGGAAAAACTGAGGCAAGTTTTAGATATCCATAACTGGATTAGAGATCTCTGTGTAAGACAAATAATTTGCACCCAGGTGCAATGGCTCATCCCTGTAATCCCAATATTTTGGGAGGCAGAAGCGGCAGGAGTGCTTGCGGCTAGGAATTTTAGACCAGCGTGAGCAACATAGCCATACCCGTCTCTGCAAAAATAAACAAATTAGCTGTGTGTGGTGGCCTGCACCTGTAGTCCAAACTACTCAGGAGATTGAGGCAGGAGGATCGCTTGAGCCCAGAAGTTCAAGGTGGCAGTGAACACCATTACACTTTAGCCTGTGTGACAGAGTGAGACCCTATCTTGAGAACAACAACAACAAAAAGCTAAATCATGAGGCATCTCTGTTTCAAAGATGATAAGATAATGCAAGAACATATTGCATCATACCTAATTATAATGTGCTATTTTAATTGTTAATTCATCATAGATTAAATTATCAGCCTAACTCCTTTCAGTTATTTTCATTAGTTATGATGCAGCTAAAATGTGACTCAAATAACCACTCAAAATAACGAAGTCAAAATAAGGGACCACTGTTAGAGAAGCTGTAAAAACATGATAACATCCATGATTCTATTTAACCACACATAAAACTGTCAGGATTTCCCTCTTATACACAAATCTACTCCTCTTCTTAGTAGGAGTAGATACGTAATTATTTAGGCAACTATCTCTCAGTTAACTAATGAACCTAAAGCATGTATTACTGTTCAATAATTACTAACATATCACTTGATGACAAAGAAACCAAGTGAGCAAAATATTAATTGGAAGTACTGGAAAAAATAGCAATTACTTTTGCACCAACCTAAAAATACTCACTAGTGCCCTATAGGATGGGCAGTCTAGAACATAATAAAGGAACATTTGTTTAAGCACGTGCAGTGTTTCTGATGCTTCATAAGCATTCATTCATTCAAGCATACCATCAGTAAGACAAATATAACTGTCTTCATTTTTCAGATGAAGAAATTAATCCTAGAGTGGCTAAATTACTAGCTCATGGTCATACATTGGGAATATTCCTGTATGAGTCCTCTATACAGTATTCTTCCTATATGAGATTTAGAGCAGCATATGACACAGTTAATTTTATGTGTTCACTAAATATATGAATCATAAAATAGATCCTGCTTTTTTCCTTTAACACTACGTGTCATGACTATTTCCCTGTATCATTAAATATTCATGCAAAGTGACTTTAGTGGCTGTAATGCTTCACTATATGAATGTTTCATAACTTAGTGTTTGACACTGAGGCCATTTCTATTTTTCAATGATATAAATAATAGCACAATGAACATTCTTATAAAAATATTAATTTTTTAAATGATAAAAATGAGCAGATTTGTACTTTCAAGGGCTAGACCATGGGTAAGAGCATTTTATATCCCACCAGGACACCAAGAGATGCAAAAGGCAATTGGAAACTCCAGAAAAAACAAACTGACCAAAAAGAAAAACAATCACTCCACTTGACTTATTGTTCCAAAAAACATTAAAACAGTCATATTTTAAAATAAGGTGCTTTGAGTTTGCCTAGCCATTCAAGACCATATTCTTATCAACCACCATATTTTAAATGCAGTATTGGACAGATAGAATTTATTAACTGTTAAAACTTGGGCAAATAACTACATCTTGATGCTTGATTTTAAAATGTGCACATAGTTATTGCATGAATTAAGTGAGAAAACATTTTGAGCACCAAACACAATGCCAGGAATGTAGAAATGCTCCTTGAAAAAAATCTCCCAAAACAAAAAATGAACAGTAATAGCACTTACTGAATTTAAATGAGTGACAAGATAAATAGTACTGTCAGTTAAGTGCTCTAGACCTTCAGAAAAACCATAATTAATATGGGCTGGAGAAATGGGCTGGGGCTTGGAAGGTGATAGCATTCAGATGGGTGGGGAGAAAAGGATGTAAAAGCCAAGGGGTGACTTTTCCATGTGAGTAAAAGAATTCAGCAGTTATGGTGTCTCAGGCTGTGGACCTCACCTGAAATGACTGGGATGGAAGATTTGTGCCTGAGAAAGTGGGAAATTAAAGTTGAAAATGTATATTGGGCAATTATTCAAGGCATTGGTGAGCAAGCCTAGGACTTGATTTGTGGGCTATGGGGAGCCATGAACATTTTTGTGCTGGGTTGCATCAGGAAAAACTAACCTGACCACGATGAGCCATGATTTCGACTGGTCAGTTAGGATATGGGAGTTCAATTTGATCCATCATCAAACAGATGGGAAGTGAAGTGGTGTGGGCTCCAGCATGGGGCTGTGACAGAGGACACGGAAAATGTCAGTGGTCCCAGTACGTCTGTGCCAGCCCCTTTGGCCTCCTGTAGGGCTGCGCAGTGACTGGGAGCTAAGCGCTCCCCTCTTACTTGGTCCTGGCTGGTGCTGAAAGTGCTTGAGCACACCGCTCCTAGGGCTGAGGACTTCTGAGGAACCTTACTGGAAAAGCATTTTGCTTTAAGATTCAGTAAACGCTGTCCCATGCCAAGGAACTGGCGTCAACCTGAGGCTCTGGGGTCAGACCCACCGGACTCAGGCTGGCTCTGCCACTTGTTGCCCGCAGTCTCCGCCCGTTCCCTCCGCATTGGCAACAGGCACTGACTGTCCCATACCCCAGCAATGGTAGGAGAGCAGAGATGTTCCTAATGCCGGGTGCACCACGGGCGGGTCTGCTGGCTTCCCTGACACACTTCCTCCAGTCATTTCTTGCAGCTGAGCTCTTCCCCTTTAATACCTCCTTAATTAACACGTGTAACCTTTTGGTTAAAATGTCAAAGCTAAGACTAAATCGGAAGGAATGAAACCACGGGAAGTTCTTCAGACTTAGTCGCCAGCAAGGTTATGGCCCGAAGCAGTGCAGGGGCGGCATGCGGGGAAGCGATTGGCAGAGCTGTGTGCACAGGGGGTGCGGCGGGCGCTGGGGAGAGTGTGGAGAGGCTGCGTGGAGCTGCACGCTGGGGGTGCGGGGCGGGGCTGCACTCCCAGGGAAGCCCGTGAAGGGCCAGCGGTGATGGGTTCTGAGCCGGTGGACTGGCCGTGTGTGGGGAGCTGTACCTGGAGCTGCGCGCAAGGTGGGGACTGCACGTGCGGGCTTGGGGACTGGGCGCACTGGGGGCTGCAGGCGCTGGGGAGGGTGTAGTGGGCTGTGCCTGGTGCTGCCCTCAGGGGACGCTGCACGCTGGGGAAAGCGCGAGGCGGGGGTGCTGTGCCCGCTGGGGAGCACGTGGGCGGACACGCAGGGACTGCCGGGGGGAATGGCTTCCACCTTAGGCGCCCCACCCCACATTTCACAGTCGCCATGATGACCGGGAGGTCCGCAAGGGCTGCAGGGACAAGTCCGTTGAGGCTGCCAGGTGAGTCAGGCCTTTCTGCACCCCACTCGCTTGGGCTGGGCCTGAAATTGACCGGGCTCCACCAGGGATTATGAGAAAACAAGGAGTAAGCTCAAAGCCACTACAATCTCCCCGCCCCAGCCAGCCTAAGCGGCTGCGCGGGGCCTCCCTGGCCCCGGAGCTATTGGTGGTGGAGGAGGAGGAGTGGGAAGGTTGGCCCTATGCTGTGGGAACCTGCCAAGGGGTGCCAGGAGGTCCTTCCCGCGGAGGATCCGAAATCTGAGAGCGCGAAAAGGCTTGGAGCTGGAGGTGATGGCCAACACATTTCCTCTTGGCCCCTTCCAGTTCATCCATAATTTCCTGGCGCAGCTCCGGGAAAAGGTGCACGAACTGCAGGTGCGGCGGTTCTCTATCAGGACCACTCTCGGCATCGGTGAGGAGAAGGCAGGAGAGCCCTAGAGGGAGCCGCATGGCGCTTTTCTTGAGTCTTGAAGGAGAGCAGTTTAACAAGCAAGGGTTTGTGGGTGCCTAGTAGTAAATAATAGCAAGGTCCGAGTAGAAAGGAGTTGGCCAAAGATCTTGTCGCTGAACCAGGGGAGAGAGAGAGATGGGGAGTATATTAGTTTGACGGGCTGTCAGAGCGCAGAGTGTTTTAAGGTCTAGGAGTTTTAAAGGCTGAGGGGAAGGATCAAGGGAAGAGGATGAGATTAAGATTCCAAGAGAGGAAATAATTAGTGGAGCAAGGCTTGGAATATTTGGGAGGGTAGAATTAAAGGCACAAATCTGAGAAGCTAACTGTGGAAAAGAGGAGAGAGAATTCCTTTTCTGAGATGGCAGGAACTAGAAAAGCGAGGATTACTATAAGGAGAAATGTTAAAGTGGAGATAAAAGAAGTTGGGAGTGCTGGCGACTAATGGTCTGTTTCAGTGAAGTATGAGGCTGGTTCACTTTCAGAGGTGAGATTGATAGGATGCCCGGGTCCAGGGGACATGCTTTTGTCACAGCTTGGAAAGGGCATGTGATAAGCCCTTCAAGCATTTAGAATACTGGCATCACTACACAGTATCCTTTTTTTTCAGATATGGTCTGTGGGTTAAGGGAGGGAGTGAGAGACACAGAAAGATTTTGAGCATCTTTGGAAAGCTGGATGAATTTCATAGTATATTTGACCTTTTCCTTATATATCATCTGAAGAGTTTTTGCCAGTGTATATAATTGTTAGGAGAATTAGAAATGGGATACAAATATAGTTGAATAGAATAGTCTCTGTATATTTTAAAATTAATGAAGCCTAATAAACAGTTAATGAGCATCTTTACAACCTTTTACAGTTTTCAATCTTTTAAAAATTATAGCAACCACACTTGCAGACAGTCCAAAAAGACACCATGGATCATACTTTGCCTATCCTGATATAAAACAAGTAAATCTTTTGAGAAGTATTTAAGATAAGCCCAGGACAGTTAGTGATGTAGGAAAAGATCTGGATAAGCATGGTTGAGAATTTTAACATTGCAATTTTTTAATTTTTAAAAATTTAATTTCTTCAATAATTATTGAATTAATTTGCATTTATTTTGTTAGCCAAGTCGAGTAATTTTTGAATTTTTAAGAGGCTATTATTGGTGGTTTTAAGATGACTTGCCAAGTATATCTGGGATAACCATAAAAAATACCATTATAACATCTTAGAGGGGAGGTAGGACTTCTGGAATAGCCAAGGAAATGCACTCTTCCATGATGACAATGAAAATACTTGGAAAATTATCAAAATCATTTTCTTCAAAACTTTGGAAATTAACCAAAGGTTTACAACAATCTAAAGGGCATTAATTCAAGAAAAGCTGCTGAACCTCTATAAGAACAGCAAAGTTTGTGATGTTTTAACTTGTCCTATTCCCCACTCTTCTCTCTCCAGCTCCATGGTACCTTTGAAAACAAGCAATTCCCCAACCAAACAGGGGCACAGGCTGCGTTTGCAGCTCCTGTAAAAGCTCCATACCCAGAGCAGTGTCTCCCAGCTCCCTGGTGAATTCTTATGTATACATGGGGCACTGGCACAGGTGACTCCAGATTAGTCTCCTAGGCCATCTAGTAGCTCCTAGGTCTGGGTGCTTGCAAAGAGCTTGCAGTTCATCAAGGGTTGAGTTGCACAATGAGGCTTTTAGATGTGCTGCTGAGGAAGTGATTGCCTGCATTTAATCGTCTTCTGATGAATGCTAGGGAAACTGATGTAGTGTGGCTCCTCTTGGTTAGAACTAGTGAAGCATACTGTATATATTTACTTCTTTTAAAAATTTCATATAAAGGAATAGAAAATAATACTGAAAAAAGAAAACCCAAAAAAGGTCACAATCTTCCATAATTCCATCACTCTTTCCAATTACCTGAAGTAAAAAAACCCTCTCAAGTCTCTCCCTTTGCTTGTCAAGCCCCTCTGCAGAGAGGTAAGCTCTGTTCAGGATTTACTTTGTGTCCTAGATTTTTTCCTATGTTCATAGAGACAGGATTAGCTGGCCATCTTGCTTTGTGTGCTATCTTTCTAGACATGTAAAATAATATATTTGAAATACTTGTTTTAAAGGCATTTTATAATAAAGCAGCTTTTAATAACTTTCCTTTTTTTCTTTTTTCCAGCCGTCTTTGTGGCAATTTTACATTGGTAAGATTTAGTTTCAGTTTGAAATATTTAAAAACATTTGAATTAAAAATGGCCATCACTCTTTGCATACAGTAAAACAATAACTTCTGGCTATAGTTGTAAAACATCTTTATGTGCACCAATTTATGCATGTATTTTGCTTTTTTACAAACTTATATGTGAAACAGCATTTACAAAATAGATGCATTAGGGGAATAGTAACTTATGAATTAAAATATTTTTGCTTTACCAAATAATTCACTACATGTTTCTTTAAATATCTAGCTTTTCCAGTGTATTTTGCATGTGTAGTTCATTTAAAACCCTCCTTTATTTTATGGTAATTATATGTTGCTAGTGAAATAACTTTTTTCTTTTTCTTTTTTTTTTTTTTTTGAGACAGAGTCTTGCTCTGTCTCCTAGGCTGGAGTGTGGTGGCACGATCTTGACTCACTGCAACCTCTGCCTCCCAGGCTCAAGTGATTCTCGTGCCTCAGCCTTCCGAGTATCTGGGATTACAGGTGTGCACCATCACACCCAGCCAATTTGTTGTATTTTTAGTGGAGGCGAGGTTTCACCGTGTTGGCCAGGCTGATCCACCTGCCTTGGCCTCCCAAAGTGTTGGGATTACAGGTATGAGCCAGCACACCCAGCCAGTGAAATAACTTTGGTGATAAAGTTTAGTAACACCTGCCAATTGGAAATCGGGTAAAAAAGAAGAGAAAGATTCTGCAGTGGTTATACAGATTAAATGGCTTTGAGTCTTTCAGTGTGCAAGCCTGCGTATATTATTTTACAAAAGTGTTTTAAAAACTTTGTAAAATAATATTTCTCTCTGGAATATTTTATTTTTACTTGTAATCAGCGATTTCTACCCTTGGGAGATATGAGATCTGCCTCTGTGTTCTGTTGACACAGTGCTGCTCTCGACATTTAGTCTGCAGGGAGATTTTGATGTTCGAACTGAGGCTGCAATGGTAGGGAATATTCCTGCAGTTTTTGGTACCCTGGTATATGCCCTACATGTAAAGAAGCATTGGTGGAAAACAGGGTTAATATATGGAACTTTGCTTTATTTTCAACTTCACTGGCAAGTCCTGACTACATAAGTTAGCTGTAGCATGATTGTTGACCACAGCTTTTTGTTTATCACATATGCTCCTTTCTTCACTGCCTGCAGCTGTTGAGTTTCACTACTAAAATGTCTTCGAGCACACACCTGCATTCTTTGGCACTAGAAAGTTGATTCCTTATGTGATGTTATACTTATTGTAAATCTGCTTTGATCTAAAGTAATTTTATTTAAAATTATATTTTGAACCTGTTTCAACAGTTATGGAGGTATTTCCCAAGGCTGGTACATTAGAATCACTGGAAACTTAAAAAATGAACAATAACCTGCCTCTGTTCTTGTTTAGAGGCCTGGGATGGAAGGAAGGGTGAAAAAAGCCACATGAATTTTAGATGTACAATTAAGGTGGTTTTTTTGGAGACAGAATCTCACTCTGTCACCCAGGCTGGAGTGCAGTGGCATGATGTCTGCTCACTGCATCCTCCGCCCCCTGGGTTCAAGCAGTTCTCCTGCCTCAGCCTCTCTAGCAGCCAGGATTACAGACATGCACTACCATGGCTGGCTAATTTTTGTATTTTTAGTAGAGATGGGGTTTCACCATATTGGCCAGGCTGGTCTTGAACTCCTCACCTCAAGTGATCTGCCTGCCTTGGGCTCCCAAAGTGCTGGGATTACAGGCATGAGCCAACGCACCAGGCCACAATTAAGCTTAAAAACCACTGAGTTAAGGAATTTCAGGTGTGTGCCACACTGGATTATAAACGCCTAAAAACATACAAGTTAGTAAGCAAATTACAAAATTACTATTATAACAATTTCTTGTTTTCTTTTTATGGCTTTCTTACCGCTTATTTTACTGTTGGTTTTAAAACTTGTTCTTATTGTAATATGATACTTCATGTTTTTCTAGGTTACATTTAGTAACACTGCTTGAAAATGATCGTCATTTCTCTCACCTCTCATCCTTGGAACGGGAGTGAGTTTTCGCACTGAAATGGTTAGGTCTCTTCTTCTAACAAATTAATTTGTGGTTTAACAATAGCGAGACTATGAGGTAGAAATGTATTAGGCATTGAAAGAAACTTTTGGTGAGCTGCACTGTTTTATAAGCTATAACTCAGGTTTATTATTTAAATAGTAAAGTGTTTGAGATTATTTTTCTGTTACTTATTTCATTATCTCTCACTCTTTCCTAATGCAGACTTCTTTTTAAGATAATAAAGATGAATTATAATAGGTGAGGAGGGAGGACAAAGGAAGCTCTGAGGAAGTGATAAAGGGAACGAAACGAGATGTTATCAGAAATTGCTTTCTCTTTGCCTACAGTTGGGAGGTCCCATGTTTCACCTGGGTCTTTTAATGATGATGATGATGATTTGGCTCTCTTTTGATTTCAAGATAATCTCTTTTAAGAGATAACTTTTGATATAATTTTTAAATAATTTTCTGTTTTTCGATACTTAATCTTTAAAGTGGCGTTTTCTGCCATACACATCTCACATAATTACTGTGAGGAGTAAGTGGGATAACGAATGCCAAAATTGCACAATTTTACATTTAGAAGACACCACAACCGTCCATCTTCCAGATCTGCTCGCAGCTGGTCAGGGGCCTAGTGAAGCATTGAAACTGGCTCTCCTCACTCTGGCCATTGCTTTTTGTTTAAATTATGATAACATTTAGATTTAAATTTGTAATAAAAAAATTTCAATGTTTATCATTTAAGCGTACAATTCAGTGACATTAAGTACATTTGTGATGTCTTGCAACTATGACCACTGTCCACATCCAGAACTTTTTGCTATCCCAAACAGAAACTCACTAAACACTAATCACACCCCACTATATTTTCTGTCTCTATGAATTTGCCTATGCTAGGCCCTTCAATCACTGCTTTTTAATTTTCATCCCTATATCGCCCCTATAAAGTTTCAAAGCGTTGGATACATTAACATATGTATGACATTTGAACATTTTAAAGGTATTTCCAAAGACAGAATATAAAATATTATTAAATAAAGAATGTGGCCGGGCGCGGTGGCTCAAGCCTGTAATCCCAGCACTTTGGGAGGCCGAGACGGGCGGATCACGAGGTCAGGAGATCGAGACCATCCTGGCTAACACGGTGAAACCCCGTCTCTACTAAAAAATACAAAACTAGCGGGCGAGATGGCGGGCGCCTGTAGTCCCAGCTACTCGGGAGGCTGAGGCGAGAGAATGGCGTAAACCCGGGAGGCGGAGCTTGCAGTGAGCTGAGATCCGGCCACTGCACTCCAGCCTGGGCGACAGAGCGAGACTCCGTCTCAAAAAAAAAAAAAAAAAAAAAAAAAAAAAAAAAAAAAAAAAAAAAAAAAGAATGTAACTGTGGCAGAGTCTGGACTTTGGTGACAGATCACTGGATTCTAATAGCAATTCTGTGCTTTCCTGTATGATGGCTAGTCAGGTAACCTCTCAGATTCTCGGTAATTTCATCTGCTCAATAAAAACAATGCCAACCTTAGAGGAGTTTAGGGAAAATGAAGGGAGATAATGAATGGCAACACATAGCAGAATACTTAACACAAAACAATAGCTGCTATTAGTAACTTATTTATATATTTAATATTTCCCTAAATATAGACTTTTGCTTATTAGGTATCCTTTAATTGTTGTATTGTTTTGTTATCTTCCTAAGCAGAAAGGAAAATTCTTTATGAACTCATATTTTGCCAATCAACTATGAGGTAATGGCCTTTCAGACATCAGCTAAAACAGACCTTTAATTTAGCAGTTACTCATGTTGGATGAGGCAGATATGATTATAGCATATAGCATTTTTTAGGGAGAGTGCATTTTAAACAATGTGGCCCTTTTTAGCTTTTTAGATTTTAGGAGTGAAAGCAAGAAACTGATGGGGAAATAAGACACAACATGCTGTTGTTAATCTATGAATTTTAACTCAACAGCACTTTTACTATCCTAATGTAGCCTTTATTTTATATGCTGAAGTGTAAGACACTAAAATAATGTGCTTTTTAGTATATAGCATTTGTGAGCAACAATAGTCAATCGACATTGAGCTTTCACCTTGCACAGAGGATCTGATGGAGCTATGAAGTAAGCTAGATGCATTGGATTCCTTGCTCATGATGCTTATGGTCATTACATTTTATTTCCTAAGAGCATGGGAAAAAAAGAAGTAATTTTCTATATGCAAAGTTGTACAGAGGCATGAAGGCATCCCTGTTTATGATAGAATTAATCAGATGTCAACCTTCAAGCATCTCAAATGTGAGGGATAAAACCAGATTTGGGAAAATTAAACATATACTGTCTACACCTTTTAAGACTTTATTAGAGAAACTCTTTAAATCATTTGACCATCCCTCCAACTCTTTAGTTTGAAAGCCTATAGAAAATTTGAAAGAATAGTACAGTGATCACCTGAAAATACGTGCTTTTTAAAGTCCAAGAATGCGAAATAGGAGTAATTAGGAAGTCTTATTATTGACCGTTTTTTTTCAGAAAAATATGTTCTATAGAAGTGATAAAAATAATTATCTTAAAGTTTTAATTACATTGACAACATGTGCTTTTTTTTTTTAAAGGGACTTTATTATTCCTACTTCAAGACCATTATTGAAGCACCTTCATTTTTGGAAGGACTGTGGATGATTATGAATGACAAGCTTACTGAATATCCTCTTGTAATTAATACAGTAAAACGCTTCCATCTTTATCCAGAGGTGAGTCATCATTTGAGACAAATAATATTTGAAGAGTGATCCTCTTTATCAGATAAAAATAGTCAGCACAATCTTGTTAAAAAGAAAGGGAGGGGAGCTTTCAGGTGTATAAATTTTGTGTATCCTTACGGTTGAGCAGAATATCATAAATTCCTCTTGTAAAATTTTAAGACCTCAGAAACTGTTCTCTCATGAACTCAAAGAATGAACCTTAGTGTGTAAATAATGGCCAGAGTAATAGACAAGCCAAATGGAAAAGAGAGTCATGGGAGCCAAAAAGGCTCTAAATGGGCATGGGCTTTTGGCTTTGGACACCTCATACATGGGCACAATGACCACATGAAGGGACAGTGAAAGTGATGAGCTTGAATAGTGATCTTGGAGTTACATTAGTATGGTAAGATTTCTTTAGTCACACAGCCAGAAATCTATTACTATCTTCCAACACTTAGCCTAAAAGAGTATGATTGTTATAGTACTCTACAAATGCTAAAAATTTGAAAAATGGAGACAAAATTACTGAATTCGGTTTGTGAACTCAAGATAAATGCTAAATTTGACACCATGGTAAATACTACTGTCGAGTTTAAAGTTGTCTCAGAATCCAGCATGTTAATTAAAAGTTACTGATTTTTAGTCCTTTATTCATTTTGTATAGTATTTTAAAATTATTATTCTTTAGATTTTGAAATGCTTAAAACTACAGAGACTTAGAAAATAATATTCAAATGTGTGTGATCAACCATCAAAAATAAATAAATGCTGATCTTTGTCATTTTTGCATCAACTATTTTACAATAATTAAAATATTATAAATACAGTTAAAATCACCTTTGTTCTGCTTCTAGTCCAACTTATACCTTTATTAAAATTTGGTGTGTGTATCCATCCAATCTCTGTTTCAGAGATTGTTTTATTATGTGCTTTAAGTTCACATAAATGATCTCACACTGAATGTGTCACTGTAGGATTTTTTCTTCAAAATTATATTTTTGAACTTTCTGTATATATATAATTTCTTTAATTTTAACCATTTTATGAATTCTAAAGTTTATGTATTTTCCCATCTTAATATATTATTTCCAATTTTTCAATTACAAGCAATGTAATCTCAAATGTGCACTTCTGTGTGGTTTTCTTCTGTATATGTGCAGCATTTTGTCTAGGATATATACCTAGAAGTGGATTTGCTGTTATAGAGTGTGTGCTTTTTCAGCTTTACCAGATATTGCTAAATTGCTGTCTGAAGCAAATGTAGCAGTTCACACTGCTGTCTAGAATTTTCTCATATCATTATTAGATTTTGAATTGTCAGACCATGTGATTTTTACTCTTATGATGGCCGTGATATGCTTTTTGTTTTAATTTATGCTTCCCTTATTATTTATGGGGATAAATATATTTCCATGTTTAATAAGCATTTGGATTTGTTCTTCTATCAACAACATATATAAGTCTTTGTCACCAACTCAGCTTTTTAGAGGTATGACTTACATGTAATAAAATGTGCCAATTTTGAGTGTACCATTCTCTGAGTTTTGACAAAGGTATGAAGCTAAATATCCATCACCACAATTGAGTTACAAAACATTTTCAGAATGCCAGAAAATGCTCCATTGTGGTAACTGTCTTTTCCCCCATTGAATTAATTGTCTCGGTACATTCATTGAAAATTGATTGATCACATTATGTGTGAATCTGTTTCTGGACTCTATTATTCTCTTGATCTATAATTATGCCAGTACCACACTACCTTGATTACTGTAGCTTTACAATAAATCTTGAAAGTAGATAGTTCTCTAACTTTGTTTTTCCTTTTTAAAATTGCATTTCTATCTAAATGTTAGGGTCAGCTTATTAATTTCTCAAAAAAAAAACCTGGGATTTTGGTTGGGATTATGTTGGATTTGTACATGTATTTGGGAAGAATTGACATCTTAACAATATTGAATTTTCTAATCCATGATCATAGTATAGATCTCCATTTTGTTGATTATTTTTAATTTGTCTCAGCAATATTTTGTATTTTTTCAATGTACAGTCTTCCCCGGTACTCTTTTATTATAAATGGTATTCTTTTAAAATTTTTATTTTTCCATTTTTTGTTGCTTTTGTATAGAAATATAGTTGATTTTGAATATTAACTTTGTATCTGCATCTTGATGAAGTCAGCATTTCTAGCAGCTTGTTTGTAGAATCCTTTGGATTTTTCTATGCACATGATGATACAGTCTGTAATTAAAAGCAGTTTTATTTTCAGTAGGTATACCCTAAATGTTTTTAAAACAGCTTTATTGAGGTATAATTGACATATGATGAGCATATCCCTCATCCCGAAATTTCCCTGTGCACCTTGGTAATCCCTCCTTCCTTCATCTCTCTTTGCCCACATCCCATCCCTAGGAAACGACTACTATTCTTTTTGTCATTACAGTTTAGTTTGCATTTTCTAGAATTTTATAGAAATAGAATCAGAGTTGTTCTGTGCCCAGGTCTTAATTTATGTGGTTGACTTGAGTGATGACACAGATAGATCAGTGCCACTGAAAGAAGAATTTATGATTAATACTTCCATGGAGAAGAGGACAAGTCACATCACACAGAGCCACAGGAGAGATACAGTTTGGTCAGGCAGAAGCAGTACTGAGGGTAAAGCCTAAGCCATCGCTTTTATTGGGGTTTCTATGGGAAAGGCAAAACGTGCAGAGTTTAAAAAAGAAAATAAATAAACAAAATCAAAAGACAGTTGACAAACTGGGAGAAGATATTTGTTTGGTTTCTTTTTGTTTGTTCTGAGACAGTCTCACTTCATCGCCCAGATTGGAGTGCAGTGGCGTGATTTTGGCTCCCTGCAGCCTCCGCCTCCCAGGTTCAAGCGATTCTCCAGCTTCAGCCTCCGAATAGCTGGGATTACAGATGCGTGCCACCACACCTGGCTAATTTTTGTATTTTTAGTAGAAACGGGGTTTCACCATGTTGGCCAGGCTAGTCTCAAACTCCTGACCTCCAGTGATCCTCCTGCCTTGGCCTCCCAAAGTGCTGGGATTACAGGCGTGAGCCACCATGCCCGGCCAGGAGAAAATATTTGCAATATACCTCACAGATAAAGGGCTAATACATCTGATATATAAAGAACTCTTAATTCTTTATATATTTAGCTTCTGGAGGCTTCAGGTGTCAGTTTGGTGATGAAGAGAGCTGGAATGATGACATTCTCATTCCTGCGACAGGAAAATAGCTGGACAAACTGCAAGATAACACCTTTTCTTGAACCCTTCAGAAAACTGAAGTCAGAGGACAACCAATGCAGAATTTCAAGAAGGACAGGTGCCTGCAGAAAGCAATAGGAACTGAGCATTCTGGAATAGCGACTGCTTGACTGAGATAGATGCTTTTGAATGCCATATAAGCTGGTACAAAGATTAAACCAGAAATTTTTTAATGAACTGCTACAGACTTAGTGTGAGCTGGCATGAAATGTGAAGGTGAGCAGGCTCTCTCAGAGAAGACTGGGGAAGTATTTAGAGAAAGCTTTCCCTATGATGCTGGCTAGGGGACAGGAAAAGCAATCATTGCTCAGACTCTGTGCACACCCATGTTGTGAAATCTCTCCTAAGGAAAAGAAAGCCATGATCTGTAGGGAGAACGGTATCAAACCCATTGTCTGAGGACACTGGTGGGTATCCAGTGAAACTGGTGAAAGAGAACAGGCAGGAAAATAAAAAAAAAAAAAGAAACCCTAAATGTTAAAAAACAGTCATATCCCTTGAGGAGGGAACACTTATGAAGGGTACAGCCCCCAAGTCCCAAATTCACAGTAGCTGCCTAAGATTGAGGCTTAATTGGAACATCAGAAAACCCATCACTCTTCCCCCATTACATTAACAAGCCTTTGGTAAAAATCACAGTGGAATGTGACTGAGTGAGTTTTGCAAGGCATTTTCTTTCTAGGGAGCAGCACAAAGGAAAACCCAAAACCAAGTTCAAAACAAGGTACCACTAGAGGAATTTGAAATCGCTAGTGTCCACAGCAGCAACAAACTCCAGCTTTGGTAACTGTAGCAATTACAAACTTCAAATCCAGCCCACCCTAACTATATTAACACAAATCCCTCCCTACAATAAAGACCTAACAGTAAGAAAGATGTTCTTATTTTCAAGCATAAAAATACTGACCTCTGTGCCTACTGTCTTTTACAATATGTCTAACTTTCAGCAAAAATTTTGAGGCATACCTAAAGGTAAGAAAAAGTGCAGTCTGAAGAGACAAAGCAATCATCAGCCAGACCCAAAGAAGATACAGATACTGGAACAACTGGACAGGAGATTTAAGTCAATATGATTAATATTTTAAAGACCCAAGTGGAAAAGATAGATGATATGCAAGATCAGACAGATAATTTTAGCAGAGAGATGGACACTATAAGAATCAAAGGAAAATGCTAGACATAAAAATAAAGAAGTAAAAAATGCCTTAGATGGGCTCATCAACAGACATAGCACAGCAGAAGAAATAATCAGTGAGTTTGAAGATAGGTCAATAGGAATGCAAAGAGAAAAGATAGTGGTGGAAGGAAACGATAGAGCATCTAAGAGCTGTGACACCATATCAAATATTTTAATATATGCATAATTAGAATCCCAATGAGAGAGGAAAGATGAGGAAGAATAAATATTTGAAAAATAAATGACTGAGAATTTTCCAAAATTAGTGACAGATACCAAACCACAGATCTAAGAAACTCAGAGAACATCAAAAAGGATAAATACCAAACAAATGCATGAATGAATAGAGAAACAAACCAAACGTGTATACAAACCTAGGGGTAAATGTAAACACATTAAAGAGTATGAGACAGAGACTATCTCACAAAGCCTAAAATACTTATCATCTGGCTCTTTATAGGAAAAGCTTGCTGACCTCTTATCTAAGAGAATGAATAGACTAGGGATATAATGTGAGTTTCTTGTGCAGCACCAAGGGCTTCATTTGAGGTTGATGGTGTTGAACTGAGAACAAAACCAGCCAACAGAATTGTGTTTCTCCAGCTATAATCAGATTCCCAAGTATGAACATGTAGAAAATGGAGAGTTGAATTTAATCATGTTGGGTCAGCTTTCCCTTGGATGTAGAAAGCCAAAAAGAACATTGCTCGTGGCCTTCCAGCAATGTCAGCAGCAAAAACAACAAAAGCCAGACAGTCTTCAAATTTATAACTTTTCCTGCAGCAGTCAGGGAGCTGAGATCACAGGGCAATCAAATAACCCAAAATAAATTAAAATGAAAAAGCACATGCAAGGAGAACAGAAACAAGCATTTAATTACATGGGTCGTGCCACTAGACACAATGGTAAAGAATTCAACTCACATTGTTCACCAGTCAGTAGGTAAATGCCTAGTATGAGTTAGCAAGGGAATTTGCAATTGCTTACAGACATTTTTACACAGATCTCATAAGGTGCTGACAAAAGATTAGCAAGAGTGCTCAGAAAGCATCCTCCATGGTAAAGCCTGGGAGAACAGGAGCCACTTAGAGAAAGACATGAAACCCATCCACCCCGCTCTTCCTTATCTCCCCATAAGTCTTAAACTCTCTTATCTTAAACTGCTAGGGGAAAGGTAACAAACACTGTCCTTTTCACATTATTGGTACAAAAATAGGCCACAGATCCTGATTTGGTCCTTGAGCCTTACTTTTGCTAACCCCTTGATGCCTGTTTCATATCTTCTCTCTCCAGTTATCCCGAACCTCCTCTCCCCCTTTCATTCTCAGCGAATGACCTTGTTTTCTCCTGTTTTCCTGTGCCCATTATGTATTTCCTAGCTGTATCCTAGGTGCTTACTTCCTGGAATATGGAGTTGATTCAATATCATATTTGTTGAGTGAATGAAACTGTGCAAATTTCCTTGTGCTACATACTCAGTAGTCAATGGATACAACCTAAGCACAACCAAAATTAGGTTTATCTGTATCCTCACCTGCATTTGGTATTGTCACTATTTTTTATTTTACTCATTCTTACACATATGTAGTGATATATCATTATGGTTTTAATTTGCATTTCCCTATTGACTAATGATGATGTACATCTTTTTGTGTTTATTTGCCATCTGTATGTGAAATGTGTCTTTATGTATTTTGCTCCATTTCTATTTGAATTGTTTGTTTTATGAATTTTGGATCTTAGGATGTTCTTTTCATGTTATAGATGCTAATTATTTTTCATATATATGGCTTGCAAATATATTTTCCTAGTCTGTAGCTTGTCTTTTCATTCTCTTAAACAGGGTCTTTATCATAGTATTGTTGAGTTTGTCTCAATTTTGGGGGAATTTCTGTCTAGTTCTATCAACTAAAAGAACTAGTTGAAAATACTAATTCTAGTTTTTTGACAGAGGGATTCTGAAGTCTCCTAGTACAATTATTTATTTGTGCATTTCTCCTTTAACGTCATCTGTTTTTCTTCACATATTTTGTAGCTCTATGTTTGGTGCATATGCATTTAGGATTGCAGGGTCTTCTTGTTGGATTTTTAAAAAAATAATTTAACGATGACTTTTTCTTCCTTCTCTGATAATTTTGTTTGCTCTGAAGTGTGCTTTTTTCTGATAACGGCATCATCACTTCTGCTTTCTTTTCATTACTGTGTGTATGATAAATTCATCATTTTCCATCCTTTCACTTTCAGTCTGACTTTATTATTATATTTGAAGTGAGTTTCTTGTAAACAATTGGGTAATATTTTTAAATCCAATCTGTTAATGTGTGTCTTAATTGGTATATTTACCAGTTGGCCACTTATATTTAATATAGTTATTAATATGTTGGAGTTTAAGTCTGAGGTTTTATTTTGTGGTTTCTATTCGTGGTTTTCAATTTCTGTTTTCTTTGTTTTTAACCTTGTGGCAGAACATTTTATTTGAACATTGTTTAGAGTTATATTTTGATTTATCTATTTTTAGAATATATCACTTTACAAAGCTTTTTTTAGTGGTTCTAGTGATTATATCAACACAATTTATTACAGTCTGTTGCTGCTGTCATTTTACTGCATGTTTTAATCATCAAACTTATTTTAAACTCAAGTTTTACACATATTTTATAAACTCAGGAAGAAAGTGAAGGCTTGTTTTATTTTATCTATGTTTTTTATTTCTTCCTCTTTGATGTTCCAAGATTCCTTCTTTTATCATTTCATTTCAGTTTAGGGAATTTTCTTTAGCTACACGTTTAGAATACATGTCTGTTCTAAAAGTTCTGCTGGCTGCTTTTTTTTCTTTTCATTACTGAAGGATATTTTTGCTGGACATAGGCTTCTGGGTCGATAGTTCCTTTCTTTCAGCATTTGGCAAGTGTTGTGCCGTTTTCTTCTGGCCCTCCATAGTTTCTGATGAGAAATCCACTGTTAGTTGAATTCTTTTTCTTTTTTAGGTAAGATTTTGTTTTTCTCTTGTTGTTTTCAGTATTTTTTTTTTAATTTAGTCTTCAAAAGTGTATCAAAGTATAATACTCAAAGTTCAAATGTTTTCTAAAGTATGTTGTGTTTTAGTGTAGATTTCTTTAGATTTTTTCTGTTTGAGATTTGCTTAGCTCCTTGAATATTTAGGTTTATATCTTTTGCCATATATGGGAAGTCCAGTCATATTTCTTTTTCTTTCCTTTTTTTTTTTTTTTTTTTTTTTGAGACGGAGTCTCACTCTGTCACCCAGGCTGGAGTTCAGTGGCCAGATCTCAGCTCACTGCAAGCTCCACCTCCTGGGTTCACGCCATTCTCCTGCCTCAGCCTCCCAAGTAGCTGGGACTACAGACGCCTGCCACCTCACCCGGCTAGTTTTTTGTATTTTTTAGTAAAGACGGGTTTTCACCATGTTAACCAGGATGGTCTCGATCTCCTGACCTTGTGATCCGCCCATCTCGGCCTCCCAAAGTGCTGGTATTACAGGGTTGAGCCACCACGCCCGGCCTTTCTTTCTTCTGTATGTATGTATGTATGTATGTATTTAATTATTTATTTATTTTGAGATAGGATCTCATTCTGTCGCCCAGGCTGGAGTGCAGTGGTGCAATCTCAGCTCACTGCAACCTCTGACTCCTGAAGTCAAGCGATCTGCCTACCTCAGCCTTCCGAGATCGGCAACCACCATACCTGGCTAATTTTTTTGAGTTTCTTGTAGACATGGGGTTTCACTATGTTGCTCAGGATGGTCTGAAACTCCTGGGCTCAAGCAGTCTGCCTGCCCTGGTCACCCAAACTGCTGGGATTACAGGCATGAGCCACCAGGACCAGCCTCAGTAATTATTTCCTTGAATTCTTTTTCAGCCCTGCCTCTTTCCCGTCTCCTTCCAAGACTCCAATGACATGAATGCAGGATCCTTTGTTAAAGTTCCACAGGTTCCTAGGGCTGTTGCGTTTTTTTTTATTATTATTATTCTGTTAGCATTTGTTTTTTCTCTTTTGCTCAGATTAATTTCTATTGTTCTGTCTTCTAATTTACTGGTTATTTTCTTCTATCTCTGCCATTCTCCTCTTGTACCATCCATTAAGGTTTTTTATTTTGATTATTTTATTTTTGAGTTCTGAAAGTTTTGACTTTTCTTTATGTCTTCTGTTTTTCTGCTGACACTTTTTCTTCTTCCAACTTCTGTTTTAGGTTCATGGGGTACATGTGTGGGTTTGCTATATAGGTAATTGCATGCAGTGGGGGTTTGGTGTATGCAGTATTTTGTCACCCAGGTAATAAGCATAGTACTCAATAGGCAGTTTTTCAGTCTTCACCCTCTTCCCACCCTTCACCCTCAAGTAGGCCCCAGTGTCTGTTGTTCCCTTCTTTGTGTGTGTACTCAGTGTTTAGCTCTGCTTATAAATGAGAACACGCAGTATTTAGTTTTCTGTTCCTGCATTAATTCACTCAGCATTCTGGCCTCTAGCTCCTTCCATGTTGCTGCAAAGGACATTATCTTGTTCTTTATAATGGCTGCGTAATATTCATGGGGTATATGTACCACATTTTCTTTATCCATTCCACTATTGATGGTATTTAGATTGATTCCATGTCTTTGCTATTGTGACTAGTGCTGCAGTGAACATACATGTGCATGTGTCTTTATGGTAGGCTAATTTATATTCCTTTGGGTATATACCCAGTAAGGGGATTGCTGGGTCAAATGGTAGTTCAGTTTTAAGTTCTTTGATATATTTCCAAACTGCTTTCCACAGTGTTTGAACTAGTTTACATTCCCACCAGCAGTGTATAAGCTTCCCCTTTTCTCCACAACCTCACCAGCATCTGTTGAAGTGGCCGGATCTCAGCTCACTGCAAGCTCCCCCTCCCGGGTTTAGGCCATTCTCCTGCCTCAGCCTCCCGAAGAATTGGGACTACAGGTGCCGCTACCTCGCCGGGCTAGTTTTTTTGTATTTTTTAGTAGAGACGGGGTTTCACCGTGTTAGCCAGGATGGTCTTAATCTCCTGACCTCGTGATCTGCCCGTCTCGGCCTCCCAAAGTGCTGGGATTACAGGCTTGAGCCACCGCGCCCGGCCCTACTTTTTAATAATACCAATTCCGATTGTGTTAGTGTGGTTTTGATTTGCATTTCTCTAATGATTAGTGATGTTGAACACGTTTTCATATGATTGATTGCCGCATAAATATCTAATTTTGAGAAATTTGTGTTCATGTCCTTCACCCACTTTTTTTTCATGTTTTAAAAAAGTGACATTGTTTTATTACTATCCACAGGTGGGGCCTGCATGATGTGGTGGATGTGCTGGGCTCAGGGGACATGTGGGCTGTGAGGAGGAGATGATGACAGAAAGGCTGGAAGGAAAAGGGGTGGGTTTGAAGGCCAGGCCCAAGGGGTCCTCAGGTCCATTTCTGGGAAGGGACAGCCTTAAGGAAGGAGTCATTTCAAGCCATAGCTAGGCGACCAATCAGATTAAGAAATTCTGGGAAATCTAACTGCCCATTCCAGTTTCTTCATGCGATCAAGGACACCGGGGTCCTTCTGGTTATTTGTGAAGGCAGCCAGCTCTGTATTCATGAAGCTTAGGAACTCTGTCTTGGAGAGACTGCAGTTGTAACCATCCTTTCCAGCATACTTTTGGAAAACAGCAATCAGGGACTCAATGCACCACTCAGTCTCTGTAAGGCTGGAGATTTTTGCCATGTTGGAGCTGAGCGATGCCCAGGAGGCTGTGATTGGGAGTGGCACGGAGTACCCATTTTTTAATGGGGTTGTTTTTTTACTTTTGATTTGTTCCTTATGGATTCTGGATATTAGACCTTTGTCAGATGAATAGTTTGCAAATATTTCTCCCTTTCTGTAGGTTGTCTGTTTACTCTCTTGGTAGTTTCTTTTGCCATGCAGAAGCTCTTTAATTAGGTTGCATTTGTCAATCTTTGTTTTGCTACAATTCCTTTTGGCATCTTCGTCATGAAATTTTTGCCAGGGTCTATGTCCAGAATGGTATTTTCTATGTTTTCTTCTAGGATTTTCATTGTTTTAGGTTTTACATTGCAGTGTTTAATTCATCTTGAGTTGATTTTTGTGTATAGGGAAAAAAAGGGGTGAAGTTTCAGTCTTCTGCATATGGCTAGCCAGTTATCCCAGCATCATTTACTGAATAAGAAGTCCTTTTTCCTATTCACTTGTTTTGTCAGGTTTGTTGAAAATCAGATGGTTCTAGGTGTGTGACTTTATTTCTGGGCTTTCTGTTCCATTGGTCTATGTGTCTGTTTTTGTGCTAGCACCATGCTGTTTTGGTTATTGTAGCCTTGAAATATAGTTTGAATTTGGGTAGTATGATGCCTCTGGCTTTGTCCTTCTTGTTTAGGATTGCTTTGGCTATTTGAACTATTTTTTGGTTTCATATGTTTTGTTTTAATTAATTTTAACCTTATTTACATTGAAGGAGTATCCCTATAAGTTTTAGGGTAGTTTTTGTAATTATGTGAAAAATGTCATTGGTAGTTTGATAGGAATAGCACTGAATCTGTAAATTGCTTTCCGTAGTATGGTCATTTTAACAATATTGAAGTTTCCTATCCATGAGCATGGAATGTTTTTCCATTTGTTTTTATTGTCTCTGATTTCTTTCAGCAGTGTTTTGTAATTCTCATTGTAGAGATCTTTATAAGTTTTTTATTACTTTTCTCTGCCTATTGTGAATGAGATTGCGTTCTTGATTTGGCTCCCAGCTTGGACACTGTTGGTGCATAGAAATACTACTGACTTTGGTACATTGATTTTACATCCAGAAAGTTTGCTAAAGTTTTAAAAAGACATATCCAGGAGCTTTTAATTAGAGACTATGGGGCTTTCTAGGTATAAAATTATATCGTTTAGAAAAAAGATAGTGTGAATTTCTGTCTTCCTATATGGATTTATTTTCTTTCTTTCTCTTGCCTGGTTGCTCTGGCTGGGACCTCCACTACTATGTTGAATAGCAATGGGGAAAGTGAACATCCTTTTGTTGTTCCAGTTCTCAAAGCAAGTGTTTCTAGCTTTTGCATGTTCAGTATGGTGTTGGCTATGAGTTTGTCATAGATGGCTCTTCTAATTTTGAGATATGTTCCTTCAATGCCTGCTTTGTTGAAGGTTTTTAAAATGAAAGGATGTTGAATTTTATCAAAAGCCTTTTCTGCATCTGTTTCGATAATCATGTGGGGTTTTTTTTTTAGTTCTTTTATGTGATCAATCATATTTATTGATTTGCCTGTGTTGAACCAACCTTTCATCCTGGGAATAAAGCCTACTTGATCGTGGTGGATTAGCTTTTTGATATGCTGATGGATTCAGTATGCTAGTATTTTGTTGAGGATTTTGCATCTATATTCATCAGATATTGGCTTGAAGTTTTCTTTTTTACATTATGGCTCTGCCATGTTTTGGCATCAGAATGATGCTGGCCTTATAGAATGAGTAAGGGAGGAATCCCTCCTCAGTTTTTTGGAATAGTTTCAGTATGATTGGTATCCACTCTCCTTATATGTCTGGTAGAATTTGGTTGTGAAGTCATCTGTTCCAGGGCTTTTCCTGGCTGGTAGGCTTTTTATTGGTGATTCAGTCTTGGAACTTGTTATTGGTCTATTCAGGGTTTTCATTTCTTCTTGGTTCAATCTTTGGAGGTTATGTATTTCCAGGAATTCAGCCATTTCTTCTAGGTTTCCCAGTTTGTGTCTATGGAGTTGTTTGTAACAGTCTCTCAGAGTTTTTTGCTTTTCTATGGGGTCAATGGTAATATCTCCTTTGTCATTTCTGATTGTGTTTATCTGGGTCTTCTCTCTCTTTCTCTTTATTAGTCCAGCTAGTGGTCTATTAAACTTACTTGTTCTTTCAAAGAATCAACTCATGGTTTTCTTGATCTTTTGTATGGTGTTTTTGTCTCAATTTCATTCAGTTCATCTCTGATTTGGTTATTTCTTATCTTCTGCTAGATTTTGGGTTGGTTTGCTCTTACTTTTTTGGTTCCTCTAGGTGTGATGTTAGGTTGTTAATTTGAGATCTTTCTAACTTTTTGAAGTCGGCATTTAGCTCTGTAAACTTTCCTCTTAACACTGCTTTAACTGTGTTCCAGCAATCCTGGTATGTTGTATCTTTATTTTCATTAGTTTCAAAGAATTTCTTGATTTCCACCATAATTTCTTTGTTGACTCAAAAAGTCATTCAGGGGCAGGTTGTTTAATTTCCATGTAATTGTGTGGTTTTGAGAGATGTTCTTAGTGTTGATTTATGTTTTTTTTTTTGCTGAGACTTTCTATTCCTCTGGCAAGTTTTTCAATTTTTCCATTTGTTTTAAGCATGCTCATTAGAGTATATTTATGATTGTTGCTTTAAAATCCTTGATAATACTAATATTTCTTTCATCTCAGTATTGGAATCCATTTATTTTCTCATTCAGTTTGAGACCTTTCTGGTTCTTGATGAGTGATTTTCACTTGAAACCTAGACATTTTGAGTATTATGAGACTGGATTTTATTTAAACCTGCTATTTTAACTGGATACCTCTGGCATCACTCAAGCAAAGGAAGGGGAAAGGGGGGAAGGCATCATCTTGTTGCTTTCAGCATCACTTGAGGTCAGGAGTTTGAGACTAGCCTGGTCAACATGGTGAAACCCTGTCTCTACAAAAGATACAAAAATTAGCCAGGCATGGTGGCAGGCACTTGTAATCCCAGCTACTTGGGAAGCTTAGGCAGGAGAATTGGCTTGAACCCAGGAGGAAGAGGTTGCAGTGAGCCAAGATTGCACCACTGCACTCCAGTCTGAAAAGAGTGGGACTCCATCTAAAAAAAAAAAAAAAGAAAAGGAAAAGAAAAGGCCCAGGGAAGATGGAAATCTAACTTCCCCACTTGGCCTTTGTTTATATGGTAGGGGTGGAACCACATTTTTTTTTTCTTTTGACTTTTTTGGTACTTTTTATATATTTGTCTTAGTCTGTTTTGTGTTGTTTGAACAAAGTATCTGAGATTAGGTAATTTATAAAGAATAGAAATTTATGTCTCACAATTCTGGAGTCTAAGAATTCTGGAGTCCAAGGAAGTCCAAGATCAAGGTGCCAGCAGATTTGGTGTCTGGTGAAGGTTGCTCTCCGCTTCCAAGATGGTGCCTTGATGTTGCATCTTCTAAAGGAAAGGAACAGTATGTCCTCACATGGCCGACAGTAGGAGAGTAAGAGAGCTTTAATCTCACTCATGAGGGGGGAGTCCTCATGGCCTAATCACCCCTTACAGGTCCCATGTCTTAATACTATCACATTGACCATTAAGTTTCAACACCTGAATTTTGGAGGGGACATATTCAAACCATAGCAGTGGCCATTGGCATTTCTGGATTGCCAGCCTCTTTAACTCCAAATCTGAGAAAATGAGGCACAGAGAGAGCCCATGGAATTCATAACCATGCTGTACTTTGGGTCTCAAGTCTGTCTTTTCTCTACTTTTCAGTCTTCTTATGTTTGATTTGTATGTAACTCAAAGGGTTTTCAGTTGTACTTCAAGGTAGTAATCAGGAAAAGTATATCTACTCCATCTTCCCAATAGCAAACATTTGTATTACTTAAATATTTATACATTGTATTTTCATTTTCATTCCATTCAAATTATTTTCTAATTTCTCATGTGATTTCTTCTTTGATCCATCAGCAGTTTAAAATTGTGTTATTATGGACACAGGGAGGGAAACAACACTCACTGGGGCTTGCAGGGGAAGGGCAGGGCAGGGGAAAGCATCAGGGAAAAGGGCAAATGCACGCTGGGCTTAATACTTAGATGATGGGTCAATAGGTGCAGCAAACCACCATGGCACACGTTTACTTATGTAACATACCTGCACATCCTGCACATGTATCCCGGAACTTAATAATAATTTTTAAAAACCTTCTAGAAACACACACACACACAAATAACAAAATAAAATAAAATCGTGTTGCTTAATTTCCAGGTACTTGGAAAATTTCTCAGATTTCGATTTCTGTAAGTGTTTAATGTAATTTGTAATAGTAACAATTGGATAATATAGATCTGCTTAGGATTAAAGCCGCAGTTTTCTGCACCGACTTTCTCTGCATCCCTGCTTAGTCTTTGAAGGCACTCTTCTGTTTTTATTTACTCTAATGGCTATCTTCATAACGCTAATGTAAATGCAAAAGCCCGAATGCAAAAACGTATTTCCTGTATCTTCAATTTCAGTTAATGTTGACTTTCTCTGTATATATAAAATGAGGGTTTAACTTATTACACTAGCCCCATTTCTCTCAGTGTTTGATACTTAGTATTTTTAATTTTTTGGTTATACCTGAATCTTAATTATACAGTAAAATTCTCTATTTCTTGTTTCATTAATTGCTAACAGTATGGTCTCAGTGACAACTTTCTTTTTACTTATTCAACAATGTTTATTGAATAATTAGCACAGTTTTCAATTTCTTTTTTGACGCTATCAAAAATGTCAAAAGTAATTATAATGTAGTTCAGTTGTTTTTAAAACTTGGTAGCATTATGAAGAACAGGAGTTGTTCCCAGTCTTTTCACATCACAGAGATTAAAAATTGAGAGGATCTAGATTTACTTCAACACTACGTAGTACTGCAATGTTGAATTTTATGTTCATACTTATTGTGTTCACAGGAGATAAATTTCTCATTTACAAATAAAAATGTAAGTTTAGAACAGAATGTTTTAAAAAGATAAAAGCATTCATTGCATACTATGTGCCAGCACTATACTTAGGACATATATGACTGTATATGTAAGCTCTTATCTCACTTCTCTTGTAGCATAGTTATTATTAAACTCATTTGAGAGATGAAGTGATTGACAGCTGTTGAAGGATTACTTGAGACCGTAGAAACTATAACTTGTAGAGTCAGAATTTGAGTTCAATTCTGACATCAAAGCTATGCTTTTCCAGCTATATCAAGCTGCATAATAAATCTACACTTGTGAGATGTGGAAAGATGTTTATGATGTTTAGCGATGCATATTACATTAACACTGATAATGTGATCTCATTAGGTAGTATTGAGTAACTCTAATTTCATGTTTTAAATGCTTAGGGGGAGGACTGGAAAGATAATCACCAGCTTTTTTCTTTTTTGAGATGGAGTTTCGGTCTTGTCACCCAGGCTGGAGTGCTGTGGTGTGATCTTGGCTCACTGCTGCCTGTGTCTTCCGATTTCAAGTGATTCTCCTGCCTCAGCCTCCCGAGTAACCGGCATTGCTGGTGCCCACCACCACACCCAGCTAATTTTTGTATTTTTAGTAGACGTGGTTTCACCATGTTGGCCAGGCTAGTCTCGAACTCCTGACCTTGTGATCTACCCGCCTTGGCCTCCCAAAGTGCTGGGATTACAGGCATGAGCCACTGCGACTAGCCAATCACCAAAATATTAAAAATGTTTAGCTGTAAGAGGTGCTTACTTTCTCTTTTCAACTCTTTATTTTTTGACTTTTTCCCCTAGTGATCTCACATTAGTTTTCCAGAATGTATACTGTTATTTTTAAAAGACCTCTGAGACATGAACATTCTGTTGGGATTTTTTTTCTCTTGTTATTTTTTCTTTGTCTTTGAACATTTAAAAATAGCTTGCAGATTGGAAAGAACTGGTCAATTAAATCTTCTGCTTGGTTAAAATTGTAATGGGCACAGGTGCTATTATTCCATTCTGTTCCAGTGTTTATAATATATTTTATATTTTATGAAGAAATAAATTCAAGGATCTAAATGAAATGAATTATAAAATGTTTCTGTAAGTCTTTGTATTTTTCTATTAATCACCATATTTTAATTATATACTTTTATATTGACTTACAGTTACTATTATTTATATTACAGAATTGGTTACCACATATATAATATCTTTGTATATAGAAGCATAATGTATAATTTTGAAGTGACTGATTCCAAAGTGAAATGATCTAAATGAATTTGTCAGAGTTTATAATGTCTAAGGCAACCATCACAAAATCGTGTTTTGGAAAGATTATTATTATGAAGAGAATGTATTTTCCTTCATTATCTCTTTGTTTTTATCTTTTTTAAGGTAGTCATAGCCTCCTGGTATCGCACATTCATGGGAATAATGAATTTATTTGGACTAGAAGCTAAGACCTGCTGGAATGTCACCAGAATAGAACCTCTTAATGAAGTTCAAAGCTGTGAAGGCATGTTTCTTCCAAAAATGCTGTCATTTGTAAACATTCATAAACATGTAATAATATTATGATTCACTTTTAAGAGTTATTGTAAAATACTGTTGTTGACTTAAAAAAATTAGAACTGACTCACCTCAATGAGTATTTTCCATTTTAAAGTAGTTTTCTGAGAAGGCTGTGTACTTACAAATTTGAGTACAAATTTTGGAATTTGAGTATTAACATATCCCATTGTAAGGTAATCTTGACTATAAGTCAGTCTTCTATTTCAGAATGCAAGATACAGAAAGATGTTTTTTGGGGTAGCTTCAATATATAAATTTTGAGGATAGATTAAATAGTCAGATATCTATTTGTAATAGCTAATATATAAATTTATGCATACATATTTAAAAATCAGATATGCAATAATAGATTGATTTAGAAATACTACTTTTTTATATATGCTCATAGTCCATGAGTAGTATTAATAAAACTCATCCTGTTTATCTTCTACATTGGTTTCTTTGTCAAAGAACCGCTTTTGGAATCATCTAACAGCTTTCCAGGATACATAGTGGTCACTTCTATTTAAGATGTTTGCATTTCAGCACTTTTACAATTCAAGTACGGTGCTGTCCCTTGAGACTCTCGTTCACCGCCACATGTATCTCTTTTCATAACACTAACACTGTTGTTTTTTCTTTATTTCTTCAAATTTTTAACAACATGACTTAGTATATTTTATGAATGAATTTTTAGACTTGTTTGTAACAACATTCAACTCTTGGGATATAAACTAAATCTATTTTCCTTACAGTTTTTGCTGATTCCCTCAGTAAAAATAGAATTGATGAGGATGTTTGAGGGGCAATTACACTTTTTTGTGTACGATGTAAAGGATTGGAGAAAATGCCTCATAAAATGAGAGGCTTTGCAATGATTCAGTCAGCTGGAAGGTGTGACCCTGTCTGAGTGGTGAAAATGATCACCTAAGTATGGTGTTAGTTACATTCCCTATAAGTGATAGGTTCGTGTTTGGCACTTGGGACACAGAGATGAACCAGCTAGGCGTGGAGCCTTACCCTCATCGAGTTTATGCTGTAAGGGAGCTGTTAGCAGTTACAACTGTGATGGATATTACAAATAAGAAAATAAGGTTCCCGATATTAGGAGTAAGAGAGGGTAAGTATTTTAAGAATAGGGAATAACATATTCAAATATCCTGAAGCAAGAGAGAACTGAAAGAAGGCTAGAATTCCTGGAAGTAATGGAGAAGAAAAATGATGTGAAATGGTGCTGGGAATATAAGGAAGGATCAGATCATGAAAGGCGTGCACTGGCGAAGGATTTTATACTTTATCCATTGAAGAATTTTAACAGAGTTTCATTTTAAAACATTATTTAGTCAATGGTATGGAAAGCATATTAGTAAAGGGACAAAAGTAGGTTCAGGGAGGCCAGGTAGGAGGCTATTATATTCTCAGCAAGTGACTGCAGGAAAGATAATGTGGAAATGCCTGGGTGTGAGAGATTTTGGAAGTAGCATGGACAAGACTTGGTAATTGTTTGGTAAGAGAGGGGAAGGCGAGTGAATAATCATGTGAAGCACAGTTGGGTTTCTAGCTTAAGTAACTGAGCTCCTTTGAATGGTAGGAAGCATTTGAACAGCAGCAGGTTTGTATTGTTATGTTACATTGTGTATGCATTAATTTGAGGTACTTAAGACACCTCAGAGTGGGGACATGAAGTGGCTATCTGGGTATGAGAATAAGGAGAAAGTTCTGGATTAAATGTAGAGTTGGAGTCACCTGTATATAGATCATTGGAGCCATGGATGTGGAAGAATTTCTTTATGAAGAATGTGCAGATGGAGAAATGAAGGGGGCATATGACAGAGCCTAAGGTGGTCCAATATTAAAGAGTGGTAAATAAAACAAGAGAAGTTACTGGAACTGACTGAAAGGAGTGATCAGAGAGGCAGGGGGAATCAGAAGGCCAGCCTTCAGACCTTTGCTGCAGCCAATTAAAGTGAAATAACCTTTGACAAGTTGAATATCTTATGTTCTGTTTTCTTGACCATACAAAAAGTATTTTTATACCAGCTAATATCATAAACTTGTTCTGAGAAAAATGTGGGATGATCGTAAAGTACATATTTCCACACACATGCATAATCTTCTATGTGGAATATACTAAGATTCTAGCTATACATAATAATGGATCAAATGACTGGATCATTTCATATAGACTAAAGCCGTACCCTGAAGTCAAAACCATGTCTTAACTCTTCCTACAGCCTAGCAAAAGATAAAGACAATGCAATGGTTTTTTTGTATTCATTAAGTGGTTCTACAGACAGTTCCAGACACTGAACACTAGCAGCATCAGCTAAATAAATGTGAATCCCCAACAAATCATTACAGTATAATAGTAATTCCTTAGAGGAAAGTACAAATGCAATTACAAAAAGTATAAGGTATAAGTGTAACTATATAATATCTCATTAAGAGTGAGCTTACATATGTGTATGTGTCTATATACACACATACATATATATACACACACACATACATATACATGTGTCTGCATACACACACACACACACACACACATACAAACTCTTATAAGGGTAAAGAATTAAACACAGCAGCAATCTGGAAAGCAAATGCTTTCAGCAAATTCATGAGCTCGTGATTGCAAAGCACTGAGATAATTATGCCCAATTGCTTTAGAGTCATATATTCATTAAACACTGATTATCTGTATCTTTTCAAAGGATTGGGAGATCCTGCTTGCTTTTATGTTGGTGTAATCTTTATTTTAAATGGACTAATGATGGGATTGTTCTTCATGTATGGAGCATACCTGAGGTAAGACTACTACTGAATTAAGAGACCTTCCAGTGGGCTTATACAGACTGGCTGATATTTGTTGATTAAATGAAAAGGAAAATTAATGAGATTAGATTCATATCAGGAAAGCTTGTGAATTATTTGATTTTTCAGAAGCTTAACCAATACGTAACCAGAACTGGAGATGTCACTAAAATTCTATCTCAAAATCATCCCTTTTATTCTGTTGTTTAAACAGATTTCCTAACAAAGGCTTTAATGGAATATCTCCTAGTTCATGTGTAAAATTAATAAATCATTGGAGGAAATCTTTTGTTAGCAGTAATAGCAGCTTATTTCTAATTGTGTTCTCTAAGGATGAAATTAAGAAAGCGTAGGAAAAACTGTGTATCACATGTGGTGGGCACTTACATCTGCAAGCCTGTCTATCTTGATAAGAGTACCATGGGAAGCAGCAGTAAGACCTGTCTCAGGTGATAAGTTGAAATTAATTTCAACGGCCATGTGTTTTGCCCCCACACTTAATTGCTCCCTGAGATAGCCATATCAGCTAGTTTTTGCCAATGAAAACTAAGGTGAAGTCAGTTTTGGTTACATCTAGGAAAGTATCTGCCTTTCTCACAAAAGGACAGACTTAGCTGCCCCTTCTCTGTTTCTTCCTGCTTTCATTACACTAAGATGTCATGCCCAGAACTGCAGCAGTCATCTTGTGACCATAAGGGAAAGGCCATAAACATAGGAGATCTATCTGGCCTACCATCCTTCTGCTGCTGAACCAATGCCAACAGATACTTATCGTTCATTTTTCTTGTTGAATGATATAATAAACAACATCCATATTGTGTAAGCCACCTTTGTTAGGTTTTCTGTTTCTTTCGGTGGAACATATTCCTAGCTGAATCATCAGATTTCTTTACAATGTTGTTCTTGTCGTGCAAAACATTTAAAATTAAAATTAATAGTTTTACTCTTTCAACAAATATTTATTGAGTTTTCATAGTGCTTATGTCAATATAGAGATTAATAAATATACACATTCTTTGTTTTAGGAAGTTTTCAGCATAAAAAAGACTAGCATAGAATCAATGAAAACTAGTGACATAGTCAGTGTTGTACCAGGGATACTATCCAGCACAGTACATAAAAAGAAAAGTAGTAATAAGTATAAGCATTGGAAAACTTGAAAAAAAAGAAATAAATGCTCTTAAAAGTAGATTACAGTGTATCTAGAAAAAATTTTAAAGTGTATGGATATAGTATTTGCAATAATAAGAAAATTTACAATGTTACTCGATGTAAGCATTAATATTAAAATTCAAATTATAAATTTTATACTTTAGCATCAAATAGAAAATGAAATTTAGAAAGGATGCTATTTAGAATAGCATTAAAAGCATGACATTCCTCAGAATAAATCCAACAAAAGATATATATGACAGCTATGGGAACATGATTAGAACTTTCCTGAGATATGTCTAGGAAAATCTAAGTGGAGAGATATTCTACATTCATTGATTGAAGACTTGATGTTAAAAAGATTTATAGATTCAATGCTCTACCAGTCAAAATTCCAACATATTTTTTGTTGACTTTGATGAGTTGATTTAAAAGTTATTCAGAAATGCAAAGGGCCAAATACAGTTAAGGTATTCTTGAAAAAGGAGGATTTGCACTATCAATTGTTGCTATATTATAAAGCCAATGTAAAAAGACACTATGATATTGGCACAGGAATAGACAAATAGATAACTGAAATAGAGTACAGCCCAGAAGCAGAAATGTACATTTAAAGGCATTCGATATATGGAAGAGTGGGTATCGCAGATTGGTGGGTAAGGACAGGCATTTTAATAAATAGTGCTGGAATAATTGGGAGATCATCTGGAACAAGGAGAAACTGGAACTATATAAAAAATCCAAGTTGGATTAAATACTCAAATATGAAAGACAAATTTATAAAGTGTTCAGCATATAATATAGAAAAAGTCACTTGGAATAAGAAATGATTTCTTAAACAAGATACAAAAATCCAGCCATGAAGAAAAACTGATAAATTTGATGAAAGAACTTCAGTTCCTCAAAAGAACTGTAAGATAAAAAATAAGCCTCCAAGTGAGTGAAGATATTTACAAAGTATATACCCCATCTACTATCCAGAAATTCCATTCATTAACTTGATAAATATTTATTGAAAGCCTGTTGTGACCAGGAGCACTGTTCTGGGTGCTTGGAATACAGAACAGAAATCCCTGTCCTTGTGAAGTTTATGTTAGAGTGGGAAGATAAAGAAGAAAGACAACCTGATAGAAAAATGGACAAAATGTTTATGAACTGATATTTCCCAGAAGAACACCAAATAGTCAATAAACATATGTAAAGTTGACCACCATCATTAGTCATGAAGAAAATACACATTCAAACCACAGTGAAATACCAACTCACATCTAATAGATTGAAAAATGAGCTTTCATCCACCACAGGTGGACACATAAATTGGTACAACTATTTTGGTAAACAGTGTACATTATCTTGTAAAGTTGAAGATATAGATACCTTGTAACTCAGTAATTCTAATTTAAAGTATATATTCCCAAAAAAGTCTTGCACATGTAGACTAGGAAGTATATACAATAATATAGTAGCATTATTTGAAATAGCTTCAAACTGGTAACAACCCAAATATCCATTAACAGAGAAATGAATACATTTTGGTTTATTAACATGGTGGGACAGTATACAATAATGAGAATGAATGAACTATATGGCTACATACAACATGGTTAAATCTTACAAATATAATTTTGAATGAATGAATCCAGGTGCAAAATTTTAAAAAAATACTGCATACTTCCATTGGTATGTTGTTTAAAAACAGATTAAAGTAAATCATAGTTTGATATGTATATACAAATTGTTATGTTGATAATCTCAAAAATCAGGTCAGTAGCTGATTCTTATCTTGGAGGCTGGCAAGTGGAGACTCAGTATAATCATTTCTCTATTTCAGTTAATTATATGGTGACTACATGGATGTTCCCTTTACAATAGTTCTATGAGCTAGAAATTTTAGGCACTTTTCTATATGCCATATAGAAAAAAATATAAGCTCAATAAAGTATTTTGAAGGAAAAGGATTGCTTTGAGATTGTTTGGGCAGGTTTAAAAATGTTCTATTTGTTTTAAAAAAGTTCTGTTTTTGGGCCGGGTGCAGTGGCTCACGCCTGTAATCCCAGCACTTTGGAAAGCTCATAAGGTCAGGAGATTGAGACCATCCTGGCTAACATGGTGAAACCCTGTCTCTACTAAAAATACAAAAAAAAAAAAAAAAAAATTAGCCGGGTGTGGTGGCGGGCGCCTATAGTCCCGGCTACTGGGGAGGCTGAGGTAGGACAATGGCATGAACCTGGGAGGTGGAGCTTCCAGTGAGCCGGCATTGCACCACTGCACTCCAGCCTGGACAGAGTGAGCCTCCGTCTCAAAACTAACTAAATAAATAAATAAGTTCTGTTTTTCAAAATAGTTTGTATTTCTTATCCTTTTTGTTTTCTAATATGGAAAAATGTTACAAAACAATGACTAAAACTTTTAAAAATCAGTATATTTCATTGAGAGGGCTACCAAAGAAGTGCTAATTTCTCTCTAAATTGGTTATATAGTCCTGGAATATAAAATATACTATTAGGCTCTATCTAGCCTTTAAGAAGGATATACAGATTCAACCAATATTGACTGTAGAGATATAATCAAAACTGTGAGGACAATGGAAACTGGCATTTGAGGAACAAAAGAAATAGAAATTTGTGGAAAACGTTTGTATTTGTTACAATGGCTACCCTCCCCACTGACACTAACTGGGAAGGTAGATACTCTACTTCTATTCTTTCGGTGGCTAACCATAAAATGTTAACATACAGATATAATTTCTTCAAGTATAAAATACATTGATATCCTTCCCCTTCTTCCAATCAAACAAGGAGTCTTGGAATGCTTTTCTTCAAAACGTCCTCTCATATCTTTTTTTTTTTATTATTATACTTTAAGTTCTAGGGTACATGTGTACAACATTCAGGTTTGTTACATATATATACATGTGCCATATTGGTGTGCTGCACCCATTAACTCATCATTTACATTAGGTATATCTCCTAATGCTAGCCCTCATCCCATCCCCCACCCCACGACAGGCCCTGGTGTGTGATGTTCCCCACCCTGTGTCAAAGTATTCTCCTTGTTCAGTTCCCACCTATGAGTGAGAACATGTGGTGTTTGGTTTTCTGTCCTTGTGATAGTTTGCTCAGAATGATGGTTTCCAGCTTCATCCATGTCCATACAAAAGACATGAACTCATCCTTTTTTATAGTTGCGTAGTATTCCATGGTGTATATGTGCCACATTTTCTTAATCCAATCTATCACTGATGGACATTTGGGTTGGTTTCAAGTCTTTGCTATTGTGAATAGTGCTGCAATAAACATGTGTGCACATGTCTTTATAGCAGCATGATTTATAATCCTTTAGGTATATACCCAGTAATGGGATAGCTGGGTCAAATGGTATTTCCAATTCTACATCCTTGAGGAATCGCCACACTGTCTTCCACAATGGTCAAACTAGTTGACAGTCCCACCAACAGTGTAAAAGTGTTCCTATTTCTCTACATCCCCTCCAGCACCTGTTGTTTCCTGACTTTAAAGATCACCATGCTAACTGTTGTGAGATGGTATCTCATTGTGGTTTTGATTTGCATTTCTCTGATGGCCAATGATGATGAGCATTTTTTCATGTGTCTGTTGGCTGCATAAATGTCTTCTTTTGAGAAGTGTCTGTTCAAATCCTTTGCCCACTTTTTGATGGGGTTGTTTGATTTTTTCCTGTAAATTTGTTTAAGTTCTTCGTAGATTCTGAATATTAGCCCTTTGTCAGATGGGTAGATTGTAAAATTTTTCTCCCATTCTGTAGGTTGCCTGTTACACTCTGATGGTGGTTTCTTTTGCTGTGCAGAAGCTCTTTAGTTTAATTAGATCCCATTTGTGAATTTTGGCTTTTGTTGCCATTGCTTTTGGTGTTTTAGTCATGAAGTCCTTGCCCATGCCTATGTCCTGAATGGTATTGCCTAGGTTTTCTTCTAGAGTTTTTATGGTTTTAGGTCTAACATTTAAGTCTTTAATGCATCTTGAATTAATTTTTGTAAAAGGCGTAAGGAAGGGATCCAGTTTCAGCTTTCTACATATGGCTAGCTGGTTTTCCCAGCACCATTTATTAAATAGGGAATCTTTTCCCCATTTCTTGGTCTTGTCAGGTTTGTCAAACATCAGATAATTGTAGATGTGTGGTATTATGTCTGAGGGCTCTGTTCTGTACCATGCTGCTTTGGTTACTGTAGCCTGGTAGTATAGTTTGAAGTCAGGTAGCATGATACCTCCAGCTTTGTTCTTTTGGCTTAGGATTGTCTTGGCACTGAGGGCTCTTTTTTGGTTCCATGTGAAATTTAAAGTAGTTTTTTCCAATTCTGTGAAGAAAGTCATTGGTAGCTTGATGGGGATGGCATTGAATCTATAAATTACCTTGGGCAGTATGGCCATTTTCACGATACTGACTCTTCTTATCCATGAGCATGGTATGTTCTTCCATTTGTTTGTGTCCTCTTTTATTTCTCTGGGCAGTGGTTTGTAGTTCTCCTTGAAAAGGTCCTTCACATTCCTTGTAAGTTGGATTCCTACATATTCTTTTTGAAGCAATGGCAGTTGTGAATGGCAGTTCACTCATTGTGAATGGCAGTTCACTCATGATTTGGCTCTCTGTTTATCTGTGTATAAGAATACTTGTGATTTTTGCACCTTGATTTTGTATCCTGAGACTTTGCTGAAGTTGCTTGTCAGCTTAAGGAGATTTTGGGCTGAGATGATGGGGTTTTCTAAATATACAGTCATGTCATCTGCAAACAGGGAAAATTTGACTTCCTTTTTTCCTAATTGAATACCCTTTATTTCTTTCTCTTGCCAGATTGCCTTGGCCAGAACTTCCTTTTCTGTTGAAAAGGAGTGAACACAGAGGGCATCCCTGTCTTGCGCCAGTTTTCAAAAGGAATGATTTCAGTTTTTGCCCATTCAATATGATATTGGCTGTGGGTTTGTCATAAACAGCTCTTATTATTTTGAGATACGTCCTATCAATACCTAGTTTATTGAGAGTGTTTAGCATGAAGGGCTGTTGAATTTTGTCAAAGGCCTTTTCTGCATCTATTGAGATATTTGTGTGGTTTTTGTCTTTGATTCTATTTATATGCTGGATTACGTTTATTGATTTTCGTATGTTGAACCAGCCTTGCATGGTTCCATCAAGTGATGAAACCAACTTGATTGTGGTGGATAAGCTTTTTGATTTGCTACTGGATCCAGTTTGCCAGTATTTTATTGAGGAATTTTGCATTGATGTTCATCAGGGATATTGGTCTAAAATTCTCTTTTTTTGTTGTGTCTCTGCCAGGTTTTGGTATCAGGATGATGTTGGTCTCATAAAATGAGTTAGGGAGGATTCCTTCTTTTTCTATTGATTAGAATAGATTCAGAAGGAATGATACCAGCTCCTCTTTGTGCCTCTGGTAGAATTTGGCTGTGAATCCATCTGGTCTTGGACTTTTTATGGTTGGTAGGCTATTAATTATTGCCTCAATTTTAGAGACTGTTGTTTGTCTATTCAGGGATTCAACTTCTTCCTGGTTTAGTCTTGGGAGGATGTATGTGTCCAGGAATTTATCCATTTCTTCTGGATTTTCTAGTTTATTTGCATAGAGGTGTTTGTAGTATTCTGTGATGGTAGTTTATATTTTTGTGAGGTTGGTGGTGATATCCCCTTTATCATTTTTTATTGTGTCTATTTGCTTCTTCTCTCCTTTCTTCTTTATTAGTCTTGCTAGTGGTCTATCAATGTTGTTGATCTTTTCAAAAAACCAGCTCCTGGATTCATTGATTTTTTGAAGGGATTTTTGTGTCTCTATCTCCTTCAGTTCTGCTCTGATCTTAGTTATTTCATGCCTTCTGCAAGCTTTTGAATGTGTTTGCTCTTGCTTCTCTAGTTCTTTTAATTGTGATGTTAGGATGTCAATTTTATATATTTCCTGCTTTCTCTTGTGGGCGTTTAGTGCTGTAAATTTCCCCCTACACACTGCTTTAAATGTGTCCCAGATATTCTGGTATGTTGTGTCTTTGTTCTCATTGGTTTCAAAGAACATCTTTATTTCTGCCTTCATTTCGTTATGTATTCAGTAGTCATTCAGGAGCTAGTTGTTCAGTTTCCATGTAGTTGAGCAGTTTTGAGTGAGTTTCTTAATCCTGAGTTCTAGTTTGATTGCACTGTGGTCTGAGAGACCGTTTGTTATAATTTCTGTTCTTTCATATTTGCTGAGGGGTGCTTTACTTCCAACAATTGATCAATTTTGGAATAAGTGCGATGTGGTGCTGAGAAGAATATATATTCTGTTGATGTGGGGTGGAGAGATCTGTAGATGTCCATTAGGTCTGCTTGGTGCCAACCTGAGTTCAATTCCTGGATATCCTTTTTAACTTTCTGCCTCGTGGATCTAATGTTGACAGTGTGGTGTTCAAGTTGCCCATTATTATTGTGTGGGAGTCTAAGTCTCTATGCAGGTCTCTAAGTGCTTGCTTTATGAATCTGGGTGCTCCTGTACTGGGTGCATATATATTTAGGATAGTTAGCTCTTCTTGTTGAATTGATCCCTTTACCATTATATAATGGCCTTCTTTGTCTTTTGATCTTTGTTGGTTTAAAGTCTGTTTTATCAGAGACTAGGATTGCAACCCCTGCTTTTTTTGTTTGTTTGTTTTCCATTTGCTTGGTAGATCTTCCTCCATCCCTTTATTTTGAGCCTATGCATGTCTCTGCACGTGAGATGTGTCCCTGAATACAGCACACTGATCGGTCTTGACTCTTTATCCACTTTTTCAGTCTGTGTCTTTTAATTGGAGCTTTTAGCCCATTTACATTTAAGCTTAATATTGTTATGTGCGAATTTGATCCTGTCATTATGATATTAGCTGGTTACTTTGCTCATTAGTTGATGAAGTTTCTTCCTAGCATCAATGGTGTTTACATTTTGGCATGTTTTTGCAGTGGCTAGTACCGGTTGTTCCTTTCCATGTTTAGTGCTTCCTTCAGGAGCTCTTGTAAGGCAGGCCTGGTGGGGACAAACTCTCTTCAGCATTTGTTTGTCTGTAAAGGACTTTATTTCTCCTTCACCTATGAAGCTTAGTTTGGCTGGATATGAAATTCTGGTTTGAAAATTCTTTTCTTTAAGAATGTCGAATATTAGCCCCCCTCTCTTCTGACTTGTAGAGTTTCTGTCAAGAGATCTGCTGTTTGTCTGACGTGCTTCCCTTTGTGGGTAACCCGACCTTTCTCTCTGGCTGTCCTTAACTCTTTTTCCTTCATTCCAACTTTGGCGAATTTCACAATTATGTGTCTTGGAGTTGCTCTTCTCGAGGAGTATCTTTGTGGCACTCTCTGTATTTCCTGAATTTGAATGTTGACCCGCCTTGCTAGGTTGGGGAATTTCTCCTGTATAATATCCTGAAGAGTGTTTTCCAACGTGGTTCCATTCACCTGGTCACTTTCAGGTACACCAATCAGACATAGATTGGTCTTTTCACATAGTCCCATATTTCTTGGAGGCTTTGTTCTTTTCTTTTTAGTCTTTTTTCTCTAAACTTCTCGCTTCACATCATTCATTTGATCTTCAGTCACTGATACCCTTTCTTCCAGTTGATCAAATCAGTTACTGAAGCTTGTGTATGTGTCACATAGTTCTCATGCCCCATGGTTTTCAGCTCCATCAGGTCATTTAAGGTCTTCTCTACAGTTTATTCTAGTTAGCCATTCATCTAATCTTTTTTCAATGTTTTTAGCTTCTTTGTGATGGGTTCGAACTTCCTCCTTTAGCTCGGAGAAGTTTGATTGTGTGAAGCCTTCTCTCAACTCATCAAAGTCATTCTCCGTCCAGCTTTGTTCTGTCGCTGGCAAAGATCTGCATTCCTTTGGAGGAGAAGAGGTGCTCTGATTTTTAGAATTTTTGGCCTTTCTGCTCTGGTTTTTCCCCATCTGTGTGGTTTTATCTACCTTTGGTCTTGATGATGGTGATGTATATATGGGGTTTTGGTGTGAGTGTCTTTTCTTTTTGTTAGTTTCCCTTCTAACAGTCAGGACCCTCAGCTGCAGGTCTGTTGGAGTTTGCTGGAGGTCCACTCCAGACCCTGTTTTCCTGAGTATCACCAGCGGAGGCTGCAGAACGGCAAATGTTGCTGCCTGATCGTTCCTCTGGAAGCTTCATCTCAGAGGGGCACCCGGCTGTGTGAAGTGTCAGTTGGCCCCTACTGGGAGGTGTCTCCCAGTTAGGCTACTCGGGGGTCAGGGACCCACTTGAGGAGGCAGTCCGTCCATTCTCAGATCTCAGACTCCATGCTGGGAGAACCACTACTCTCTTCAAAGCTGTCAGACAGGGACGTTTAAGTCTACATAAATTTCTGCTGCCTTTTGTTCAGCTATGCCCTGCCTCCAGAAGTGGAGTCTACAGAGTCAGACAGGCCTCCTTGAGCTGCAGTGGGCTCCACTTCGAGCTTCTCAACCATTTTGTTTACCTACTCGATCCTCAGCAATGGTGGACGCCCCTCCCCCAGCCTCACTGCCACCTTGCAGTTCGATCTCATACTGCTCTGCTAGCAGTGAGTGAGGCTCCATGGGCACGGGACCCTCTCAGCCAGGTGCAAGATATAATCTCCTGGTGTGCCATTTGCTAAGACCATTGGAAAAGCACAGTTTTAGGGTGGAAGTGTCTGTATTTTCCAGGAACCATCTGTCATGCGTCTCTTGGCTAGTAAAGGGAATTCCCCAACCCCTTGTTCTTCCTGGGTTAGATGATGCCCCACCCTGCTCTGTGGGCTGCACCCACTGTCGGACAAGCCCCATTGAGATGAACCCAGTACCTCAGTTGGAAATGCAGAAATCACCCATCTTCTGTGTTGCTCACGCTGGGAGCTGTAGACTAGAGCTGTTCCTATTTGGCCATCTTGGAACCTCTCTCCATCCTCTCCTATCTTACATGTTATTACCATCATTTAGTACTCCTGTTACCCCTCACAGCTGCATGATTATTATTTCTGTTGTCAAATCTTACTTTGATTTATCCACATGTCCCCAGTTCCTCCATATACAATTGATCCTTGCTGCTCACACCTTCTTTCTTTCAATTTCTTCCTCTGTGAAGTTCATCCTTTGGATTTTCTGTGTGAAGCTTTATTAAATGGTAAATCATTTCCCACTAGCTTTCCTCTGTTGTTTTCTTTCTTTCTTTCTTTATTAATTCAATCAATATTTATTAATCTTCCAAGTGAGAAGCTGGGGATCCAGTAATGAACAAGACAGATAAAGAACCTGTCCTTGTCCTCATGGTGCTTAGAATGTGCTAGACTAGGGAAGTGGTGTGTGGAGGGAAGATAAATGGAAGCCTAGAAACACTACACAGATGTGAGATTGAGCATCTGCATTCTCATACACAGACATGATCACAAAAAGGCAATTTAAGAAATGATTTTTGGACAGGCACGGTGGCTCATGCCTGTAATCCCAACACTTTGGGAGGCCAAGACAGCCAGATCACTTGAAGTCAGGAGTTTGAGACCAGCCTGGCCAACATGGTGAAACCCCATCTCTACTAAAAATACCAAAATCAGCCAGGTGTGCTGGTATATGCCTGTAATCCCAGCTACTCAGAAGGCTGAGGCAGAAGAATCAGCTTGAACCGGGGAGGCAGAGGTTGCAGTGAGCCAAGATCGTGCCACTGCACTCCAGCCTGGGTGACAGAGTGAGACTGTCTCAGAAAAACAAAAACAACAAAAAACAACAAAAAACAAAACAAGAACAACAAAAGAAATGATTTTTATCTTTCATCTGATTTTTGTATTCTACATTATTGCTTCTCTGTGACTCAAAGAATATTTGTAGTAGTTTAGACAGTTCTAAGTTAATGCTACATGAAGCTGTTAGACTCTTGTCTTCATCTCTCAGTCCCTTAAATCCAATTTCAAAAGATAAAAATTTGCTTTTATTCAGAGTGTTCAAACGATATGATCTAGACTCTAAAGTGCTAGCCTGTTTCTTAAAAATGATTTTATGTGGCTGGGCGCAGTGGCTCACGCCTGTAATCCCAGCACTTTGGGAGGCCAAGGTGGGTGGATCACGAGGTCAGGTGTTCGAGACTAGCTTGGCCAACATGGTGAAACCCCATCTCTACTAAAAGTGAAAAAATTAGCCAGGCGTGGTGGCACACGCCTGTAATCCCAGCTACTCGGGAGCCTGAGGTAGGAGAATCATTGGAACCCAGGAGATGGAGGTTGCTGTGAGCCGAGATTTCACCACTGCACTCCAGCCTGGGCAACAGAGCAAGACTCAGTCTCAAAAAAAAGAAACATTTATGTTCACACCTTATGTATTTTATTTAGAAAGTATTTTAGCTATAATAAATTATAAAATTGAGATAAATTTATAGGTGTACTTTTTAGAATTGTACATTCAGAATTTAAACAACCACATGGGTATGGTTTAGTACTATCATGTCTTACATATAGAAAACTATGATTTTAAATTCTGAGGTAATTTTGTGAAAAACTCACTATATTTTACATGAATTTTGATTGTATACTCTATTATTATTATTATTATTATTTTGCAGTGGGACTCAACTAGGAGGTGTTATTACAGTACTGTGCTTCTTTTTCAACCATGGAGAGGTTTGTTTTCTAGAAAGTTAATGCTACATGAACATTCTAGAAATGCTACAATTTTTAAGAAATAGAAGAGGCTGTAGAGGAACAAGGAAATATACTCATCAAAACAATATATAATTGTATACTACTTATGACTTCACAATATTTAAAGATCCGTGTGTTATAAGTTGATTTTTAAATCATGTTGATTGAAATGTTTAAATAGGTAGAATTTCAAACATGAAATCTCTTGCCTTGTTTTTAGTAAATATATACATATACATATATTCTGCAGAGAAAAGGAAATACTGTACTTCTTGAGTTGAATCATGTCATGCACATTATCTGACTTATTCCCACTAAACTTTATTTGTGGGTGGTGGTAGCCTCACCATACAAGGATGAAATTTAAATTTACACAAAGTTACTTATCCACATGCCCCATTTACTACATGATGAAGCTGGATTTCCCATTCTATGTCTGTCTGCCTCTAAAACCTCACATATATATTAATTTATATTTTATAAATTATAAAATTATAGTTATATTTTATAAAAACTTATATATTATACATATAACATATATATTCAACTTTTTTATTATGGTCAGAATAAGTAACATGAGATCTGCCCTCTTAACATATTTTTTTCTGATTTTTTGTTTTTATACTTTAAGTTCTAGGGTACATGCGCACAAAGTGCAGGTTTGTTACATATGTATACATGTGCCATGTTGATGTGCTGTACCCATTAACTCGTCGTTTACATTATGTATATCTCCTAATGCTACCCCTTTTCCCTCCCCCTACCCCATGAGAGGCCCCAGTGTGTGATGTTCCCCTTCCTGTGTCCAAGTGTTCTCACTGTTCAATTCCCACTTATGAGTGAGAACATGCAGTGTTTGGCTTTCTGTTCTTGCAATAGTTTGCTGAGATTGATGGTTTCCAGCTCCATCCCATATCCCTACAAAGGACATAAACTCATCTTTTTTTATGACTGCATAGTATTCCATGGTGTGTATGTGCCACATTTTCTTAATCCAGTTTGTCAATGATGGACATTTGGGTTGGTTCCAAGTCTTTGCTATTGTGATTAGTGCTGCAGTAAACATGTGTGCATGTGTCTTTATAGCAGCATGATTTATAATCCTTTGGGTATATACCCAGTAATGGGATGGCTGGGTCAAATGGTATTTCTAATTCTGGATCCTTGAGGAATCACCACACTGTCTTCCACAATGGTTGAACTAGTTTACAGTCCCACCAACAGTGTAAAAGTGTGCCTATTTCGCTACATCCTCTCCAGCACCTGTTGTTTCCTGACTTTTTAATGATCGCCATTCTAACTGGTGTGAGATGTCACCTCATTGTGGTTTTTGATTTGCATTGCTCTGATGGCCAGTGATAATGAGCATTTTTTCATTTGTCTCTTGGTTGCATAAATGTCTTCTTTTGAGAAGTGTCTGTTCATATCCCTTGCCCACTTTTTGATGGGGTTTGATTTTTTCTTGTAAATTTGTTTAAGTTCTTTGTAGATTCTGAATGTTAGCCCTTTTTCAGATGGGTAGATTGTAAAATTTTTCTCCCATCCGTAGGTTGACTGTTCACTCTGATGGTAGTTTCTTTTGCTGTGCAGAAGCTCTTTAGTTTAATTAGATCCCATTTGTGAATTTTGGCTTTTGTTGCCATTGCTTTTGGTGTTTTAGTCATGAAGTCCTTGCCCATGCCTATGTCCTGAATGGTATTGCCTAGGTTTTCTTCTAGGGTTTTTATGGTTTTAGGTTTAACATTTAAGTCTCTAATCCATGTTGAATTAATTTTTGTATAAGATGTAAAGAGGGAATCAATTTCAGCTTTCTACATGTAGCTAGCCAGTTTTACCAGCACCATTTATTAAATAGGGAATCTTTTCCCCATTTCTTGTTTTTGTCAGGTTTGTCAACATCAGATGGTTGTAGATGTGTGATATTATGTCTGAGGGCTCTGTTCTCTTCCATTGGTCTGTATCTCTGTTTTGGTACCAGTAGCATGCTGTTTTGGTTACTGTAGCCTTGTAGTATACTTTGAAGTCAGGTAGCGTGATGCCTCCAGCTTTTTTCTTTTGTCTTAGGATTGTCTTGGCAATGCAGGCTCTTTTTTGGTTCCATATGAACTTTAAAGTAGATTTTTTCCCATTCTGTGAAGAAAGTCATTGCTAGCTTGATGGGGATGGCACTGAATCTATAAATTACCTTGGGCATTATGGCCATTTCCACAATATTGATTCTTCCTATCCATGAACATGGAATGTTCTTCCATTTGTTTGTGTCCTCTTTTATTTCATTGAGCAGTGGTTTGTAGTTCTCCTTGAAGAGGTCCTTCACATCCCTTGTAAGTTGAATTCCTAGGTATTTTGTTCTATTTGAAGCAATTGTGAATTGGAGTTCACTCATGATTTGGCTCTCTATTTGTCTGTTATTGGTGTATAGGAATACTTGTGATTTTTGCACATTGATTTTGTATCCTGAGATTTTGCTGAAGTTGCTTATCAGCTTAAGGAGATTTTGGGCTGAGATGATGGGGTTTTCTAAATATACAATCATGTCATCTGCAAACAGGGACAATTTGACTTCCTCTTTTCCTAACTGAATACCCCTTATTTCTTTCTCCTGCCTGATTGCCCTGGCCAGAACTTCCAACACTATGTTGAATAGGAGTCGTGGGAGAGGGAATCCCTGTCTTGTGCCCGTTTTCAAAAGGAATGCTTCCAGTTTTTGCCCGTTCTATATGATACTGGTTGTGAGTTTGTTATAAATAGCTCTTATTATGTTGAAATACATGCCATCAGTACCAAATTTATTGAGAGCTTTTAGCATGAAGGGCTATTGAATTTTGTCAAAGACCTTTTCTGCATCTATTGATATAATCATGTGGTGTTTGTGTTTGTCTTTGGTTCTGTTTATATGCTGGATTACATTTATTGATTTGCATATGTTGAACCTGCCTTGCATTCCAGGGGTGAAGCCCAGTTGATCATGGTGGATAAGCTTTTTGATGTGCTACTGGATCCAGTTTGCCAGTATTTTATTGAGGAATTTTGCACTGATGTTCATCAGGGATATTGGTCTAAAATTCTCTTTTTTTGTTGTGTCTCTGCCAGGCTTTGGTATCAGGATGATGCTGGCCTCATAAAATGTGTTTGGGAGGATTCCCTCTTTTTCTATTGATTGGGATAGTTTCAGAAGGAATGGTACCAGCTCCCCCTTGTACCTCTGGTAGAATTTGGCTGTGAATCCATCTGGTCCTGGACTTTTTTTGGTTGGTAGGCTATTAATTATTGCTTCAATTTCAGAGCCCGTTACTTGTCTATTCAGGGATTCAACTTCATCCTGGTTTAGTCTTGGGAGGATGTATGTGTCCAGGAATTTATCCATTTCTTCTAGGTTTTCTAGTTTTTTTGCGTAGAGGTATTTATAGAATTATCTGATGTTAGTTTGTATTTCTGTGGGGTCGGTGGTGATATCCCCTTTATCATTTTTCATTGCTTCTATTTGATTCTTCTCTCTTTTCTTCTTTATTTTTCTTGCTAGCAGTCTATCAATGTTGTTGATCTTTTCAAAAAACCAGCTCCTGGATTCATTGATTGTTTCAAGGATTTTTTTGTGTCTCTATCTCCTTCAGTTCTGCTCTGATCTTAGTTATTTCTTGCCTTCTGCTAGCTTTTGAATGTGTTTGCTCTTGTTTCTCTGGTTCTTTTAATTGTGATGTTAGGGTGTCAATTTTATATATTTCCTGCTTTCTCTTGTGGGCATTTAGTGCTATAAATTTCCCTCTACACACTGCTTTAAATGTGTCCCCAATATTATGGTATGTTGTGTCTTTGTTCTCATTGGTTTCAAAGAACATCTTTATTTCTGCCTTCATTTCGTTATGTATCCAGTAGTCATTCAGGAGCTAGTTGTTCAGTTTCCATGTAGTTGAGCAGTTTTGAGTGAGTTTCTTAATCCTGAGTTCTAGTTTGATTGCACTGTGGTCTGAGAGACCGTTTGTTATAATTTCTGTTCTTTCATATTTGCTGAGGAGTGCTTTACTTCCAACAATGTGGTCAATTTTGGAATAAGTGCAATGTGGTGCTGAGAAGAATATACATTCTGTTGATATGGGGTGGAGAATTCTGTAGATGTCCATTAGGTCTGCTTGGTGCAGAGCTGAGTTCCCTCCTGGATATCCTTGTTAACTTGCTATCTCGTTGATCTGTCTGGTGTTGACAGTGTGGTGTTCAAGTTGCTCATTATTATTGTGTGGGAGTCTAAGTCTCTATGCAAGTCTCTAAGTGCTTGCTTTATGAATCTGGGTGCTCCTGTACTGGGTGCATATATATTTAGGATAGTTAGCTCTTTTTGTTGAATTGATCCCTTTATCATTATATAATGGCCTTCTTTGTCTCTTTTGATCTTTGTTGGTTTAAAGTCTGTTTTATCAGAGACTAGGATTGCAACCCCTGCTTTTTTTGTTTGTTTGTTTTCCGTTTGCTTGGTAGATTTTCCTCCATCCCTTTGTTTTGAGCCTATGCATGTCTCTGCACGTGAGATGGGTCTCCTGAATACAGCACACTGATGGGTGTGCTTTGACTCTTTATCCAGTTTTCCAGTCTGTGTCTTTTAATTGGAGCATTTAGCCCATTTACATTTAAGCTTAATATTGTTATGTGCGAATTTGATCCTGTCATTATATTAGCTGGTTATTTTCCTCATTAGTTGATGCAGTTTCTTCCTAGCATCAATGGTGTTTACATTTTGGCATGTTTTTGCAGTGGCTGGTACCGGTTGTTCCTTTCCATGTTTAGTGCTTCCTTCAGGAACTCTTGTAAGGCCGGCCTGGTGGGTATAAAACCTCTCAGCATTTGCTTGTCTGTAAAGGATTTTACTTCTCCTTCACTTATGAAGCTTAGTTTGACTGGATATGAAATTCTGGTTTGCAAATTTTTTCTTTAAGAATGTCAAATATTGCCCCCACTCTCTTCTGGCTTGTAGAGTTTCTGCCGAGAGATCTGCTGTTCGTCTGATGTACTTCCCTTTGTGGGTAGCCCGACCTTTCTCTCTGGCTGCCCTTAATTTTTTTTCCTTCATTTCAACTTTGGTGAATCTCACAATTATGTGTCTTGGAGTTGCTCTTCTCGAGGAGTATCTTTGTGGGGTGCTCTCTGTATTTCCTGAATTTGAATGTTGACCCGCCTTGCTAGGTTGGGGAATTTCTCCTGTATAATATCCTTCAGAGTATTTTCCAACGTGGTTCCATTCTCCCAGTCACTTTCAGGTATACCAATCAGAGGTAGATTTGGTCTTTTCATATAGTCCCATATTTCTTGCAGGCTTTGTTTATATCTTTTTACTCTTTTTTCTCTAAACTTGACTTCTCACTTCATTTCATTCATTTGATCTTCAGTCACTGATACCCTTTCTTCCAGTTGATTGAATCGGTTACTGAGGCTTGTGTGTGCATCATGCAGTTCTCATGCCATGGTTTTCAGCTCTATCAGGTCATTTAAGGATTTCTCTACATTGGTTATTCTAGTTAGCCATTCATCTAATCTTTTTTCAATGTTTTTAGCTTCTTTGTGATGGGTTCAAACTTCCTCCTTTAGCTCGGACAAGTTTGATCATGTGAAGCCTTCTTCTCTCGTCAAAGTCATTCTCCATCCAGCTTTATTCTGTTGCTAGTGAAGAACTGTGTTTCTTTGGAGGGGGTGAAGTGCTCTGATTTTTAGAATTTTCAGCTTTTGTACTCTGTTTGTTCCCCATCTTTGTGGTTTTATCTACCTTTGGTCTTTGATAATGGTGACGTACAGATGGGGTTTTGGTGTGGATGTCCTTTCTTTTTGTTAGTTTTCCTTCTAACAATCAGGACCCCCAGCTGCAAGTCTATTGGAGTTTGCTGGAGGTCCACTCCAGACCCTGTTTGCCTGGGTATTAGCAGCAGAGGCTGCAGCAGAGTGAATATTGCTGAACAGCAAATGTTGCTGCCTGATCATTTCTCTGGAAGCTTCATCTCAGAGGGATACCCAGCCGTGTGAGGTGTCAGTCTGCCCCTACTTGGGGGTGCTTCCTAGTTAGGCTACTCGAGGGTCAGGGACCCACTTGAGGAGGCAGTCTGTCCGTTCTTAGATCTCCAACTCTGTGCTGGGAGAACCACTAGTCTCTTCAAAGCTGTCAGACAGGGACATTTAAATCTACTGAGGTTTCTGCTGCCTTTTGTTTGGCTATGCCCTGTCCCCAGAGGTGGAGTCTACAGAGGCCAGCAGGCCTCCTTGAGCTGTGGTGGGCTCCACCCAGTTCAAGCTTCCAGGCTGCTTCGTTTACCTACTCAAACCTCAGGAATGGTGGGCGCCCCTCCCCCAGCCTTGCTGCTGCCTTGCAGTTAGATCTCAGACTGCTGTGCCATCAATGAAGGAGGCTCTGTGTTCGTGGGACCCTCTATGCCAGGTGCGGGATGTAATATCCTGATGTGCCATTTGCTAAGACCTTTGGAAAAGGGCAGTATTAGGGTGGGAGTCACCCAATTTTCCAGGTGGTGTGTGTCACGGTTTCCCTTGGCTAGGAAAGGGAATTCCCTTACCCCTTGCACTTCCCGGGTGAGGCGATGCCTGCCCTGCTTCATCTCTCACTTGGTGGGCTGCACCCACAGTCGTGCACCCACTGTCCAACATGCCCCAGTGAGATGAACCCAGTACCTCAGTTAGAAATGCAGAAATCACCCATCTCTTGAGTTGCTCAGTCTGGGAGCTGTAGCCTAGAGCTGTTCCTATTTGGGCATCTTGGAACCTCATTCCATATTTTTAAGTGTACACTACAGTACTAACACAATGTTGTATAGCAGATCTCTAGCACTTATTCATCTTGTCTAACTGAAACTTGTCTGACAGCAAGGACATGGTTAAGACGCTGCCACCTGCTCCCTCACTTCTTTCTGTTACGTCATGGTGTCTGTTCAGTAATGCAAAATGCTGAATTCAAAATAGACATTAACTTACTAATTCAGCCCAATGAAACATGGTCTACCTAAAAAGAGCTCATAGAAGCTTATTTCAAATATGATGGATTCATTCAACAAAATATTGAGCAAATACCATGTTCATGCTCTGTTAGATGCTGAGGATACGGCAATGAAAAAGAGAGAGATTCTGACTATTAGCTCTTGGGAGCAAAATATTTTATATGTTATGACACAGGTTACATAGGGTAGAAGTACATTTTTTTTTCAAGATGGAGTCTTGCTCTGTTTCCCAGCCTGGAGTACAGTGAGTGCAGTGGCGTGATCTCAGCTCACTGCAACCTCTGCCTCCTGGTTTCAAGCAATTCTCCTGCCTCAGCCTCCTGAGTAGCTGGGATTACAGGCATGTGCCACCATGCTCAACTAAATTTTTGTATTTTTAGTAGAGATGGGGTTTCACCATGTTGGCTAGGCTGGTCTTGAACTGCTGACCTCATGATCCACCCACCTTGGCCTCCCAGAGTATACTGGAGATTACAGGCATGAGCCACCATGCCCGGCCAGGGTAGAAGTACTCTTATCCATTGCTGTTGGGTTAATTTTAAAAAATCAGTTAGATAAAGGAATCATAAAAATTATACATAAAATCCTTATATATATTATTCTAAAGCAAACAAATGCATTGCCATTCAACAATGTGCTGATATAATGACAAAGCTTTTTCTTTGAGTGTGCCAGGAAACTGTTGGTATAAGTTGACTTTCTTATATGTATCATAATTCCTCTTACAACATTTACAATTTTGGTATCTTGGAAGAGGAGCAATAACTTATAACACTCTTGGAAAGTAATAAGAGTTCACATTCTTTCTAGAATTTCAGAATTTTTGACGGAAAATTTTTCTAATACTCTGACCCATATGTCTTAGAAGTAATTTTAAAGTTTGTATGAACATTTAATACTTTCATTACATGCATCACATTTGTAGTTCCCAAATACTTCTAGTTGTTTTTAAAATATATACTTAACCTTTTTTAAGTTACATTTTACAAATTCTGAGGCAATCTTAGCTATTCGAAGTGTGTATTTATATTCATTCAAACTTGTTATGTAGAAACTCTCTTGGTGCTTGCGAATGACCTAGGTGACATTTGTTTAGGTATTTGTCTTGGCATACATATATCCCAAAGCCTGGGATGCCAGGATCATATGCCAGGATCATACCTGCAGGACTGGACTGTGAATCTAGTTGGTCAGACACAGAATTCTCACAACTCTTATACATACAATCTTATTTGTCCCTTGGGTTTCCTTTTGCTCAGTCTGATATATCTGTTGCTGGTTTCTGGACATGGTAGTTAATTGCTCTCTACTTAATGGCCTCGTGTTAAGAGAGCTTCAAAAACTGAGAAGCTATGCCAGACACTCAGAAATGGGATATAGTGAGCCTAGTATTAAAATTACTAAAACAAACTCACCCCTGGTTTTTAAATATGTTTGTTATAGTAAACATGATGTAAAGTGGGCATTTTGTTGATTTCAGGCCACCCGTGTGATGTGGACACCACCTCTCCATGAAAGTTTTTCCTATTCATTCCTTGTACTTCAGATGTATATTTTAACTTTGATTCTCAGGTAACTTTGATTTATAAAACAAAGGCAAATAAATTATAATTTAAGTTTCTTAAAATATACTTCAATTCAGCACTTTGGGAGGCCAAGGTGGGCGGATCACTTGAGGTCAGGAGTTCGAAACCAGCCTGGCCAACATGGTGAAAGCTCATCTCTACTAAATTACAAAAATTAGCCAGGCATAGTGGTGTGCATTTGTAATCCAAGCTACTTGGGAGGCTGAGGCAGGAGAATTGATTGAACCGGGAGGCAGAGGTTGCCGTGAGCTGAGATTGTGCCACTGCACTCCAGCCTGGGCAACAGAGCGAGACTCCCTCTAAAAAAAAGTCAATATATATCTATATTATAGATATATACTTCAATCTATGAAGTTGTAATTACCAAATTTAGACAATTTTTTAGTTATTTTAAAAGTATTGAGTATAGATTTAAGAAAATAATTCAAAATTGCTATGTAAAAATTGGTCTCCATTTAAGAGTGTAGGCTACAGGTTTTAGATAACTACGTTATGTTTTAAAAAACCAAAAGGTATGTGTTTGTATATAGTTTGCCAAGATTCAAAAGTTTTTGAGAAACAATTACATTTTCTCTTCAGAGTTTAGGCACTCTGACATTGTTTTCTAACCTGTGATTTTGATGAATGTGCCATGAGAAAAGTGTTCTGTGTGCAAACGAATTTGGGAAATGCGGAGTTAGATGGATAAGGAGTACATATATTCTCTTATTTATGAAGCATTTCTGAACAACCAATGTTTCCAACAGGACAACCAGTTTCATTTCAAAGTTTTTTTTTTTTTGGATACACTTTTTTTTGTAGGGATTACATTTATAAGCATTTTAGATATTTAAGAGGTCTGAGAAATGAACAAAAAACCCCATAAGTGGTAGGTAGTATAAATAGCCTTATCAGAGAAATAAGTTTGATAGAATACTAATGAGAACTCTCACTGAATGAAATAATGATCACTATCTCCTCCAAACTCCCAGAGGACACCATTCTTCACCTACTAGTCCCTGGCAGATTCTGCCTTATATAAAAATCATTTGTTTGTCTTCCTTGTTTTTTAAAACAGTAAATTTATGAATCATCCACACATACATAAATTTTTATTTATTTATTTAGAGACGGAGTCTTGCTCTGTCACCTAGGCTGGAGTGCAGTGGCACAATTGGCTCACTGCAACCTCTGCTTCCCGGCTTCAAGCGATTCTCCTGCCTCAGCCTCCCAAGTAGCTGGGATTACAGGTGCACACCACCATCCTCAGCTAATTTTTGTATTTTTAGTAGAGGCAGGGTTTTACCATGTTGGCCAGGCTGGTCTCAAACTCCTGACCTCAAGTGATCTGCCCACTTCGGCCTCCCAAAGTGCTGGGATTACAGGCATGAGCCACTGTGCCCAGCCAGTTATATGTATTTAAAAGTACCAATGGTGCACACATCCATGCAAATATTTGTGGCACTCAGATAAAGCTAATTGAAGAGTGGTAAATAGTAGTGTACTGGGGTAGCACAAACTTTGAGAATGGAGCAGGCTAACTTCTGATTTCTTATCAACTTGACGAGTATATTCTGGGGTTGAATTTGGATTTAGGAACCTCCTCCTCATTCAGATCTCTGCATCTTTGCTCTACACTTTGCCTTCTCTCAAAGATTAGGTGATGGAAGCTGCCCATTCTTCATCACCCCTTGCTATTCATTCCCAGTTTAATTCCTAGGAAGGTGGGTTATTTTTATTTTTTTTTTGAAGTGATATCAGTCTGGTCAGTCAGGGGTTTCATGGAATAAAATGTCTTAATTAGAACATTTAGGGTTGTATCATTGAGGACATGTGCTATACTCGGTATCTTAGTCAAAAGTAATTTTTGTTTGAAAAATATAAGATTACAAAGTACATAATGAGTATTTTATGATAACAGTAAACAATATGAACATTTAGAATTTTGTTTTGGAAAATTTATATATGATTGTACAAAGATTCATCAAAACCCAACAGAGCATTTATAAAAGGAACAGTTACAGTTTTATTATTTATGTAAAACATTTGTGTTTCTTTTTTCATGTCTAAAAGTTATTGTAATTCTCTGTGGTAAAAGATACTGGTTCCCAATACATCTCAGTAATGGAGAATGGACAATTTAAACTTCCACACGCTTCAAGTGAATTCTAGAATGATTTTTTAATTTTTTAAGATTCCTTTTCCTCAAATTTTTCCCATAGTTGTTAACTTATTACTTTGTCAGCACTTAAATTTCTCTTCAATGTTTTTGGAAACAGAAAAGTGGTGGTATATAAAGTTGTTGCTACACATACAGGAGAAGCATGTTGAGGTGTGCAGGGGCAGTGCCACATCCTATTTTCTGACCTCCTTGCTGGAGTATTAAATTTCTAATATCATGCATATGTAGAGGAAAACAAGCTTTTGTATTTAAAATATTTAGTGGTAAATTACAATGTTATTTTTAAAACTCTAATTTTGATTGCTTCATGCAAGGCATGAAGTATTTCAAGTTCTTTTTAGTATGCTTTAAAAAGTTAACTATATTTTGTTGTATTATAATAAAGGTAATGGAATAATTTAGATTTTATCATTTTGCAACTAGTCTTTCTTTTCAGTGACAGCCTATTTTTAGGGTGAAACTTATTCGTATCAATTCTCTCTATTAAGGACCTCGAGCAATGATAGAAGACCCTTCGTTGCACTCTGTCTTTCCAATGTGGCTTTTATGCTTCCCTGGCAATTTGCTCAGTTTATACTTTTTACACAGGTAAGATGATTTTTTAAATTAATTTTTATTTTTATTTTAAGTTCTGGGGTACATGTGTGGGATGTACAGGTTTGTTACATAGGTAAATGTATGCCATGGTGGTTTTTGCACCTATCAACTCATCACCTAGGTATTAAGCCCAGCATGCATTAGCTGTTTTTCCTAATGCTCTCCCCACCCCATCCCCCAGCAGGCCCCAGCGTGTGTTGTTCCCCTGCCTGTGTCCATGTATTCTCATTGTTCAGCAACCACTTCTAAGTGAGAACATGTGGTGTTTGGTTTTCTGTTCCTGTTGCTGAGGATAATGGCCTCCAGCTCCATTCATGTCCCTGCAAAGGACCTGATCTCGTTCCTTTTTATGGCTGCATAGTATTCCATGGTGTATATGTACCACATTTTCTTTATCCAGTCTGTCACTGATGGGCATTTGTGTTAATTCCATGTCTTTGCTATTGTTAATAGTGCTGCAATGAACACATGTATCTTTGTAATAAAATGATTTATATTCCTTTGGGTATATTAATTAAGTTGAATGCAAGACGTCCTTGGTTGTTTCCATAGAAATTTTTAAATATGGTTACATTTATGCCCTAAAACATTTTCAAAATAGGGGATAAATTTTACATAAAGGTATGATTTTTATGAAATAATATAATTCCACAGTCTTTTACTGTATTAGTTAGTTTGACAGACTTTAAGGCTCGACATGTGAAAGAGTTTTTCTATTATTTTTATTCACAAATGTTATTTTTGGTGTTTGAGATATTATCTGTATATAACTACCTATAGATTTTCCTTTTGTCGTGGTGATCATTCTGGGTGCCAAGCTACACAGCATTCTAAGGGCCAGTCCTACTCTTCACAGCAGGATGTTCTGCTTCCCATCCAGCTAAATGTTGGCTGTTTTGTCTGTGGAGCAGAATTTTACCTGGCACCATTTCTATGAGCTTTAATCATAAAGCTCATCATTGCTTAAGTGAGCTGAGCCCATATCCTGTTTCTAAAGCAACTGCATAACTAGTACCAAGAAACTGAACTGGGGAAGCAGAGAGTAAATGGAGAATTCTGAGGAAATTTCATGATACTAAGATTTTCCATCAGAGCTCCTTCCTGCATAATAAATACTGATGATAATAATAATACTCTGTATTGGAAGTGAGAAATTCTGCCAAGAAGTCTTATGCTGCCAATAGCCTACAAAGAATGAAATTATAACCCCAGCTCAATTGGTGCTGCATGTTTAAAGTATTCCCTCTGCTTTACTTCATAATAGTTGGCTCCTTTCAGGTTATAACATGGACATTATTCTATGGTTTTCATTATTTGCAAATGTCAACAGAGTAGAATTGGTTTTTAGTGAGCAGCACTTCATTGCAAGCACATTTATTAACCCAGTGGTACTGATGCAACCAAGCAGCTCTTTGGGGCCAGGCACGATGGCTCATGCCTGTAATCCTAGAACTTTGGGAGGCTGAGGCGGGTGGATCACGAGGTCAGGAGTTCAAGACCAGCCTGGCCAAGATGGTGAAACCCCGTCTCTACTAAAAATACAAAAAAATTAGCCGGGCATGGTGGCAGGCTCCTGTAACCTCAGCTACTTGGGAGGCTGAGGCAGAGAATTGCTTGAACCTGGGAGTTAGATATCACACCACTGCACTCCATCCTGGGTGACAGAGTGAGACTCAGTTCCAAAAAAAAAAAAAAAAAAAGGTCTTTGGGTAAGTTTGATATTGCTGTAATGATTTTCTAGCCATTCTCTGGATATATACTAGGCTTTTATTTTTCTTTACTAATGTATATAGTTTTGTTTGTATTTGTGCGTTTCATGCTTACAGAGGGATAATTCAATGTTATTTTCTGGGTGTACTTTAAGATTTTATTCTTAATTGTGTTTTTCATAGATTAAGGTTAAACTTAGTTCATTGTGCCACCACATCTGGCTAATTTTTTAATTTTTTGTAGAGATGAGGTAGCACCATCTTGCCCAGGCTGCTCTTGAACTCCAGGGCTCAAGCAGTCCTCCTATCTGGGCCTCCCAAAATGCTGGGATTATAGGCATGAGCCACCATGCCTAGCCCAATTTTTTTATGACTTCTGTGCTCTCCTGGAATTTTCAATCCTATCAGTTATTTCCTTGAACATTTGAAGCATAGTTTAAAGACATATCTGATTGCACCAGACAAGTGTTTGAGTGATCTCCAAGCTAAGAATAGTTTTATGTATTTAAAGGGATATAGAACAAAAATGAAAAAGAATGTACAAGAGACTGTATGTGACCAACAAAGCATAACGTACTTATTATCTGGCCTTTTATATAACAAATGTGCTGATCCCTGATATAAATCTTTTGTGGATCTGTTTCTATTGTGTTAGTGATAGTGTCTTATCTTCATCTATGCTGGGCTATTTTTGATTTGGTGTTGGACATTATACATGAAAAGTTGGAGAGGCAAGTCAAAAGCACTAATTAATCTTGAACCACCTTCATGCAATCAGATTGAGATGATCCATAGATGGGTTTCCGTCTTTCTGAGGGCTGCTTGATTTCTGGTTCACTATTATAGTATGGCCTTTTGAAACTCCAAACTAAAGCACCCTTCTTGGTGCACTCTGAGTGCTGAATCTGCTGAAATGCCTGCTCAGCTTGCTGGTCTCCCAACTGCCTCTCAGCTGGCAGGCATCTGCCTCTGTTGAAATTGGCAGATACCTCTGGGAGAAAAGTGGTCCAAAATGTCATGCTCATTGCTATAGATTGCCATCTATCTTTTTAATTCCTCATTTGCTTTGTTAATAATCTGTGGCTTTTATACATATTTTAAAAATATTTTTATTTATATATTTATATTTTTCCTAGACATTCTAGTTCTTAGTGGGAAGGAAGGTTGGTTCAAATTCCTTTGCTTACCATTATTAGAAATGTAGCCCTCCTCTTATATTTACTTTGCCTATGAATAGTAAAGTGTTAGTTTTCTATACTTTTTTTCACTTTTGCTTTTTTATGTTATTTCAGATAGCATCATTATTTCCCATGTATGTTGTGGGATACATTGAACCAAGCAAATTTCAGAAGATCATTTATGTGAACATGGTAACATTTTTAATATATATAAGTCAAATGTTAAGATAGGTCCTCAGAGTTTATAAAATCGAAGTGATTCTGTTTTATAGGGTACCTCCTCTTTGGTAATATTTAATACATATGGTACTGGTGATATCCAGAAGGAAAACTGGAAATGTATATTATAGATGTCATATTATAATAGATTATACTTTCAACTAGACTATAGATGTGTTTTATTCTCTAAAATGTTTATGTTTTATTTATTATTATTATTACTACTTTTAAAACTGCCTTTTCTTTCTCAGACATGAGATTTTAGCATTTTGCCTGAATGACACTCTAGCTGAAATTTTATATTCTTGCAATTTTGTTTTTGGCTTAGGTCCCAAACATAGCTTCCTTAAAAATACAAAAAGTTAGTAAAGCTTCATAAATAATAGAAGTTCTGAAGTCTAACAAAAATAAGATTAGTAAAACTGGTATTTATAACTAAGTCTTTCTTGTTATATTACTCCATTGTTAAAACAATAGAAATCATAGACTTATTTTTCATTGTTCCAAGTAGCAGATGGAGAAAAAGTGAAATTCTGCCAGATAGAGTTTATAGTCTTGAATTTTAATACTTACAATGTAGCAGTGACTTGAAATTCTGTTATCATTTGGCCAAGAGTTATTCATCTTTATGCAAATAGATTTGCATTAGAAATGGCTATATACCTACAAAATATGCATTATGCCAATATATGTAATAACCATAAAATGTATTTTTTTCACTTTTTTTTCAGATTTCAGTTATCCTTAGTTTCATTTTGATGTTTGGAAATTCAATGTACTTAAATCTTCTTATTATTCTTCATCTTTATTAATGACGTGGGTAAGTATTTAGTTCATAAAGTTGGTGTTTTTTTTTTAACCTACCAAATAGCATGTTTTCCTATCTAAAACAGGTATAAGAGAATAAATAGGCCCTTTCCTGATTATCATTCAACATGACACAGTTCTTCCCAAGCAAACCTTTTTATCTGTCCTATCCTTGAAAAATATTATAGTAGGAAGTTTTTCTTTTTAAGACAATGCCCAAGTAAATATTTAAAAATTATCATAAAATAATGACTTACTTTAATCATATCCCATTTTATGATAAAAATGACTTCTTTCTCCTAAATCACTTGAGGAGGTTAAGTACTCATTGCAGTGCCACTGCCACTGCCCAAAACATTTTTGGAACTCCTCTGAGTTTCCTTCACAGATGTGGCACATTCTTTACAATGTCTTCACTGATGGCAAATCTTTGCCTTTCGAGAGTGGATTTGATTTTTCGAAATGACCAACATTTTGTGAATATTTTGTGTGATTGGGCTGGGTAATACAGGCCTTACTCAAATGATGGTGTGACAGTAAAGTCATAAGACCGATTATTTTGCACGTATAACTAAGTTATTTCTGAAAGCAGTTTAGAAAGTGTAGTTCCAAACTACTTTGAGCAATGGCAAGATAATTAGAATAAGTGTGTAGTCTCCTCACAGGAACTACATGGAATGACATTTTTTGGATATGTGTTTGGAAAGGTGGTTTAGTAAATCAGTTCTATTACATTGTAGTTATACTTCTGATATCTATAAGCTAGAGCCTAGAATATTCCCCTGTACCTCCCATCTCCACACTGATCAGAAATGATACCAACTACAGTAACACCAAAATATAGCCCTTTTCCATGTATGGTGCAGTGGTTTAATCTTTTGGTATTTCCCTTATGTTTTAACGTTTTTGCTTTTCATATCCTTTTTCCCTCATAGTAATTCCTCCTCTTTCTCTCCCAGAAAAAATACTTTTTCTTTCCAACATTTTGTCAAACTATTTCACCATTATAGAGTAGAGGACTCCTAATAGTGTGCTTATCTACCTCTTTTAATGAAAATTTTTTTATTTTGAAATATAGTACAGATAAAAACTGCATAAAGCAAAGGTTTTGTGTGCTGACTTAGTGCTGGCTAATACTGATGAGTACAATCTCCCCTCAGTGTCTGCAGGGATTGATTCCAGGACATCCCCAACCCCTGTGGATACTAAAACCTGCAGATGTTGAAGTTCCTTATGTAAAATGGTGTGTTATTTGCATATAATCTATGCCCATCTTCCTATGTACTTTAAATCATCTCTAGATTACTCTTGACATCTAATGCAATATAAATACTATGCAAATAGTTGTGTACTGTATTGTTTTTTCATTTGTACTTTTTAAACTGTTGTATTATTATTATTTCAAATATTTTCTTTCTGCCATTGGTTGAATCTGCAGCAATTGGAACCCATGGATGTGGAGGGGCTGACTGTGTTATGTATTATGTGGCAAACATTCTTAAACTACCATTATATCAAAATTATAATTTTCTAAATGAGTGTAAAAGCCCTCCATGTGGCCTGTCCCAAAGCACTCCCTTGTACTGCCCTAAAACAATAACGACTGTCTTGATTGCTATGATAGTAACTTCCCAGCATTCCTTTTTAGTTTCATCACTTAAGTTTCTCTTTTTGCTACAAGTTTCCTGCATATCTGCCTGGTTTTATCCTCATGAAATTTATTTGTTGAAGAACTGGAGTCAGAACATGTGGAGGATTTCATGGTCCAGATTTTGCTTTTTGAGTTCTTGTGGTGTAGCTAAGCATGGTCCTTTGTCTCATGGTATAGCTTAGTATATTAGAAACCGTATCTGAAACTTGGATTGCTTCAGGCTTGATCACTTTGGCAAGTCTATAGTATTGTTCTTCCATCAAAAGGCACATAATGTCTCTCTTTATGGTACTAGCCCTCAGTGCCTTATGATGGATCTGTTAATTCAATAGGGATTGCAAAGTGGTCACATTCTAATCCATCATCTAAAGTTCATTTAGGAAAAGTTAAGTAGGTGTTGATTTACCTCTTTATTTGCAAGTTTTAAAAATAATCAATTGATTCCCTGTCATCTTCCAAATGTGGGCTCTTTGGACTGTGTATGTGTGTGTTTAAGTTTCATTAGGAACATAGGGATTTAAACATTTTTGATGTATTTCAAGTTAATTGAAATTATTATCTTGACTCATTCTCAGATTGTTTCATTGTTGACCAGGGGAGCCTCTAGGTTTCTCCTGAGTTCTCTGATATGACCCTCGTGGTCTGATAGCATACTTGTGTCATGTATGACAAGTTTTTCCAGGTCTCTCTTGTGGACTCCTGCCCAAAACCTGGAGGAAGCCATTCCTGTGAGACACCCTCCTTGCCTTTATTGGGGAAATGGTATTTTGAAGACCGCAGTCTGGGACCCAAGGATACTCATTGCTACTGAGTAGGTCATTGTTTCTAGGCCTTCTTAGTGGACAGAGCTAGGAAATATCATAGGGTGCAGGCTCTCTCTTTAAAAATCTGCCATGAAAATATGTGTGTGTGTGCATGTGTGTGCGTGCATGCATTTATGGTAAACTAGCTCACAAGTTCTGATGGATATTTCCAAATCAAATTCAAGAATATAGGGTTTTTACTTAACTCTTTTTTGTGTGTTTGTTTCTCTTGGGTCTCAAGAAGCAAGGGGATGATAGAATATCACATATCCAGTTGCCTTCTCCCAAAGTGTATGCATGAGAATTGCTATACTGCACCACGCACATGATTATGAGAAATAAAGATTTTTTTTGCGTATCCTTCTTTCATTCTCTTCGCACATTTTTTTTTTTTTTTTTTTTTTTTTTTTTACTAATTCTGTATCTTTTTTTTTTTTTTTTTGAGACGGAGTCTCGCTCTGTTGCCAGGGCTGGAGTGCAGAGTGGCCGGATCTCAGCTCACTGCCAGCTCCGCCTCCCGGGTTTACGCCATTCTCCTGCCTCAGCCTCCCGAGTAGCTGGGACTACAGGCACCGGCCACCTCGCCCGGCTAGTTTTTTGTATTTTTTTAGTAGAGACGGGGTTTCACAGTGTTAGCCAGGATGGTCTCGATCTCCTGACCTCGTGATCCGCCCGTCTCGGCCTCCCAAAGTGCTGGGATTACAGGCTTGAGCCACCGTGCCCGGCTACTAATTCTGTATCTATATTGTCAGAACATAGAGTACTGCATACTGTACTTTCTGCCTTATCAACCTTATTTCATGTTTTTATGTGAACAAATACACATTTATTTATCAGCAGTCTTTATGCCGTTATCTCCTAGTTATCTTGGTTATTTTAGTCTTGTTCTACAAGAGAATTCCTTCAATTCTGATGTGTTTGTCACAGTTTGTTTTGTCACCTTTTACTTGAAAGTTAAGTTGGCTCTGTGTAAAATTTTTGTCTCTTTCACTTTTACTCTTTCTTTCTCTTCCTTCCTTCCTTCCTTTTCCTTCCTTCCTTCCTTTCTTTCTTTCTTTCTTTTCTTTTCTTTTCTTTCTTTCTTTCTGTCTTTCTTTCTTTCTTTCTTCTTTCTTTCTTTCTCTTTCTTTCTCTCTCTCTCTCTTTTCTTTCTCTCTCTCTCTCTCTCTCTCTCTCTCTCTCTCTCTCTCTTTTCTTTCTTTCTTTCTTTCTTTCTTTCTTTCTTTTCTCTTTCAGATGGAGTTTCACTCTTGTTGCCCAGGCTGGAGTGCAATGGTACCATTTTGACTCACTGCAACCTCCAACTCCTGGGTTCAAGAGATTCTCTTGCCTCAGCCTCCCGAGTAGCTGGGATTACAGGTGCCCACCACCATGCCCAGCTAATTTTTGTAGTTTTAGTAGAGATGGGGTTTCACCATGTTGGCCAGGCTGGTCACAAACTCCTGACCTCAGGTGATCTGCCCGCCTCTGCCTCCCAAAGTGCTGTGATTACAGGTATGAGCCACCATGCCCAGCTGTCTCTTTGAATACTTGTTTTACTTCTGTCCAAAAGGGTGGCTAATTAAAAGGGTTAGAAGTTTTGATACGTTATAAACATATCACTTTCTCTTGAATACTTTTTATCTTATTTCTTTTTTTATTTCTAAAAGTTTCTTCTTTTCACCTTTCATAGCTCTTAAGGCAGCATTATTATGTTCATTTCCTCATATTCCTTCTAGCTTTTTGTGTCTGAAATTATTTTTGTTTTGATTCAAATTATTTGATTTCTGTCAGCTCATTTCTCAGTTTTTCTAATTTTGATTTGTGTCATTCTTTCACATATTTTAGTATTTTTAAATGTCTTATTTTAAATGGCCATTTTGAAATGTAAGTTTTGTTTAATTATTCAGTCTTTCTTTTTTTTTTTTACCCTTTCTTAAATTGTTTAAATTAGCAGTCTGTTTTTTTTTGTTTGTTTGTTTGTTTGTTTGTTTGTTTTTATTATACTTTAAGTTCTAGGGTACATGTGCATGACGTTTATATCATGTATAACTCCCCAATGCAATCCCTCCCTCCTCCCCCCTCCCCATGATAGGCCCCAGTGTGTGATGTTCCCCTTCCCGAGTCCAAGTGATCTCATTGTTCAGTTCCCACCTATGAGTGAGAACATGCGGTGTTTGGTTTTCTCTTCTTGTGATAGTTTGCTAAGAATGATGGTTTCCAGCTGCATCCATGTCCCTACAAAGGACGCAAACTCATCCTTTTTTATGGCTGCATAGTATTCCATGGTGTATATATGCCACATTTTCTTAATCCAGTCTGTCAGTCTTTCATCCTTAAGTAATGGTGTTAGCCATAGGATTTTTCAGAGAAGCCCTTTATCAGGTTGAAGAAGTTCCCTTCTGTTCAGTTTGCTCAGTTTTTTCAAAAATGAATTTTGAAGATATGATGTAATCATATAGTTTCTCTTTTCTGTTTTGTTAATGTGCTGCATTATATTGGTTGATTTTCAAATGTTAAAGCACCTTTGCATTCCTTGAATAGACCTCACTTTGGTCATGCTGTTTTATTATTTTTTGTTGGATACAGCTTTCTAAAATTGTGTTTATGATTTTGCACCTAAGTTCATGACAATAATTGGTTCATAGTTTTCTTATGACATCTTTGTCTTTTTGGTTACATGGCAATGCTGGCCTCATAAAATGAGTTATGAAGTGTTCTCTCTTCTCCAGTTTTCTGAAGAATTTGGGTAAAATCATTATGATTTCGTCCCTAAATATTTGGTAGAATTTACCAATGAAGCTATCTAGGACTTTCTTTGTAGGAATGTTTTTAACTACAAGTTCCATTTCATTAATAAGATATACAGCTATTCATGTTATCTATTTCCTCTTGAGTGAACTTTGCTTGTATCTTTCAAGGAATTTTTAAATTTTATTTATGATGTCAAATGTATTGACAAATGCATACTATTTTTTATCTTTTGTGTATCTATAGTATCTGTAGTGACAGTTCCTCTTTCGTTCCTGGTATTAGATGTTTGTGTTCTATTTTGTTTTCTCTGATCAGTCTGGTTAGAGGTATATCAATTTTATTAATTTTCTCAAGGAACCAGCGTTTGGTTTCATTGATTTGCTCTACAGTTTTTGTTTTCTGTTTCATTGATTTATACTCGATTTCTTCTCGAGTTTTATTTATTGCCTCATTTCTTCTGCTTACTTTGGGTTTTGCTCTCCTTCTTTTCTAGTTTTTTTTTTTTTTAAGGTATAAAGCAAGGTCATTGACTTGAGAAACTTCTTTCTTTTTTTTTTTTAAACACAGGTGTTTAGTGCTATAAAATTTCCTCCAAGCACTGCTTTATCAGCATCCCATATATTTTGATAAAGTGCATTTTAAAATTTGTTTCATGTTATTGTCATACATTTTACTGAAACATATGATATAGAAATCTCAATGAGTTTTTTTAATTTAAACAGAAATTACCTTTTAAACGTATTTGAAATTTTTAAAATGTTATATATTTACCCTGTAGTTACTATTTTCAGTGCCTTTTACTTGTATACAGCCAGATTGACCTACTGTATTCCTGCTGTCTGAAAGACCTCCTGTAACATTTCTTTTAGTGCAAATCACCTGGTCATGAAGTCTTTATTTTGCCTTCATTTTGAAAGGTATGTTTCCTGGGTGTAGAATTGCAGGTTAACAGCAATTTTCTTTAAGAATTTAAAAGATGCTGCTTGACTTGTCTTGTTGTTTGCATTTTTTTCTTATGAAATCTGTTGACATCCCTGCACTTTCATCTGTAAATAATATGTTAGTTCTCTAGCTGTTCCCAGCTAGAGATAAGATTTTGTGTTTACCACTGATTTTGAGCAGTCTGTTTATATAATGTGCCTTACTATAGTTTTCTTTATGTTTCTTGTATTTAGGATTCATTGAAATTCTTAGATCTTTAGGTTTACAATTTTTATCAAATTTGGAAAAATTTTGGCCATTATTTCTTCAAATATTTTTCTGCTTCCCCACCTCACTTTCACTTAGGGACTCTCACTACATGCATACTGGGCTGCTTGAAATTGTTCAGTGGTTCATGGAGCCTTTGTTTATTTTTGTTCTTTATTTCATTTTGGATAGTTACTATTGCTGTGTCTTCAAGAATTCACTAGTTGTTTTTCTGCAGTATCTAACCTGTTGTTAATCACATCCAGTGTATTTCTCATTCAAGTCATTGTAGTTTTCATATCTAAAAGTTCCTTTTGGATCTTTGAAGTATTTTTGTGTCTCTAGTTAAATGTTCTCTCTCTGTTACCACTTCTTCACCATGTGTAATACGGTTATAGTAACTGCCTCAGTGCCTCCACCTGCTAATTCTGTCGTCTGTGTCAGTTTCAATTAATTGTTTCTTCTCCTCATATCGGGGTTGTGTTTTCTTGAGTGTTTGCATGCGTGGCAATGTTTACTTGGATGCCAGGCTTTGTGAATTTTATCCTGTTAGCTGCTGGGTATTTTCTTATTCCTAGAGATATTCTTGAGCTTTTTTCTGTGATGCAGTTAAGCCACTTGAACATAGGCTGATCTTTCTGGGCCTTGCTTTTAAGATTTATTAGCTGGAATTAAAGTAGTGGTTAGTTTATGGTTAATATTGCTGCACTCTGAAGCAAACTCTTCCATGTAGACTACCTGATGTGCCCTTTGGCTGCACCATTTTATATTCCCACCAACAAGGCATAAGCATTCCAGTTTTTCTACATTTTTGCCAAGATTTGTTACTTCTGGTTTTGTTTTGTTTTATAATGGCCATCCAAACAGGTTTGAGGTGGTATCTCATTGTGGTTTTGATTTACATTTCCCTGATGATTAGTGATGTTGAACACCATTTTAAATACCTGTTGGACATTTGTATTTATTCTTTGGGGAAATGTTTATTCCCCAAAGAATAAACATTTTTGCTCATTTTTAATAGAAATATATATATAGATTTTGCTATGTTCATCAGAAATACTGGCCTGTAGTTTTCTTGTAGTATCTTTTTCTGGATTTGGTATCAGAGTAATGCTGGCCTCATAAAATGTGTATATAAGTGTTCTCTTCAGTTTTTTGGAAGAACTTGAGAAGGATTGGTATGAATTCTTATTTAAATGTTTCACGGAATTCTCCAGTGAAGCCATCTGGTTTGAGGTTTTCCTTTGTTGAGAAAATTTTTATTACTGATTTACTCTCCTTATTAGTTATAGGTCTGTTGAGTTTTTTTTTGTGTTTTCCTAAGTTACTCTTGGTAGGTTGTATGTTTCTAGAAATTTATTTCTTATAAGTTATCTAATTTGTTAGCATATAATTGCTCATAGTTGTCTCTATAATCTATTTTGCTTGGTATTTTGGTTTTGTAGGGTGAAAAAGTAAATGTGGTTCCTGTTATACAAACTTGGACAGAAGCAGAAGTTTCATTCTGATTGATTTTAGTTACTTTGGGTGAAACATTACCATATTTCAATGAGGACTATATATATATATATATATATATATAATTATACTCAGAAAATATTCCCCACTATTCCTTCCAGCCCATTCTCTCCACCTTTCTTTTTACCCTGTTACTGCCTGTTCCCTTTAAGAAAGAAATCTCATTAGTTTTCTAGTTGACCCATTTAGTTGGGCTTTTTTGAGTTCTAGTAACTGTTACATGTATATTTTTTACATCTCCTCTTATATTAAAGATAGTCTTTTGTATTTTTTTTTTTTTTCATTTAACAGCCTATCCTGGATATCAGTTCATAGAGATTTTCGTCATTCTTTCTGGTGGTTTCCTAGTGTTCTACTGTGGATTTACTGTCATTCAGTCACTCTCCTATGTCTGGGCATTTAGGTTGTTGCCTAACTTCTGCATTTACAAACAATGTTGCAATGAGTAATCTGATACATTTATATTTTCCTATTGGAAGTTCAGTAATCCTGGCTCACTTTGGGAATTTCTACACCAACTAAATGATACAAAATTTGAATCCAAATCTAAATAATATGCAAGTCCAAGAATTCAGTTTCTCATGAGAGGACTGTTTTCACCCCAAACTTGGGAATAAACAAATTACCTATCAACTCTTAGAGATGGTAGGTGAAGTATTCCTAGTCTCTGTGTGTCTTAGTCAGTTTGGGCTGTTATAACAGAAGTACCACAGACAGGATGGCTTAAACAACAGGAATTTATTTCTCACAGTTCTGGAGGCTGAGCAGTTCAAAATCAAGGTGCCAGCTGATTTGGTTCTTGGTGAAAGCCCTTTTGGTGGTTTGCAGACAGAAGCCTTTTTGCTGTGTCCTCACGTGGTAGAGAGAGACATCAGCTCTCTAGTCTCTTGTAACATGAGCACACTAATCCCATTCATGAGGGTTCACCCTCATGACTCAATTACTTCCCAGAGGCCCACCCTCCAAACACCATCACACTGGGGATTAAAGATTCAGTCTATGAATTTGAGGTGGACACAAATACTCAGTCCATAGCACTGCAGGTATAGTTTTTGAGGACCCTAGCTTTATGTATTAGTCTCAATTCCAACTTCTTACCTTGCATAGACCCAAGGCCTCTTCTGCTGCCCTCCCCTTTACAATACAAGCCTATAGTTGTAACCTTATTCTACAGGCCTTTATAAAGACTGCCAGGGGTGGTGGTTCTCTGCTAATTAATATTGTATTTTTTAAAAACCACCTTTTTTCAAGCATCAGAGAAGTTATTTCTCTTTCACATGAGTATACACTTTTTAAACATGTTTAAATATTTTATTTGGCAGTTTGGAGAAGAAGAATTTTCATATTAGTTTAGTTCACTAATGTTGCTGGATAACTCACATACAGACTTGCATGGATGCTGTCATATGCTCATACATCATTTACCTTTGTAGAGGAATTATCCTGCAGAAAACGGACAGGGTATCTAAGTGAGGAAATAATGAGGCAACTTTTTGACACCCAAACCATTTAAGTCTCACCTCAAGGAAATTTGCCATGTCCAAAATTTAAAATCAACAGTTAAGGAGGAAAATGGCTGGTGATAGCTGAGATGGAACAGGGTGCCTATGTAATTTTTGAAATATACCATTTATACAAAATATAAATGTTAATTGTATTGAATTGTTTCATTTTTCCCTTATGTGCATTTTAGACAATAATTCTAAAGAGAAATGAAATTCAAAACCTGGCGGTATCTAAACTCAAGTTTTGGGTAAGATTCAATGTTTTTAATGCAGTTTATTTAAATTCTACTTTTTATTTCTATAAGTGAACACAGTTAATAATCTTTAAAATGCTAATGATTTATAGCTAATAAGTAGCTACTGACTTAAAAATAGCTACTATCTAAGGTAGATAGATACATAAGGAAATAGTCCTTAGCAAGGACTAGAAATCAAATAGCTACTATCTAAGGTAGATAGATACGTAAGGAAATAGTCCTTAGCAAGGACTAGAAATCATTTTCAAGAAGTTAGCACACGTATTTCACAACTCACTTCCAGGCCACTCTTCCTTTATGTTTTATCCTGCTATATCCACACAGCCTTGCTTTTTAAAATGTGTTTGTCTTGAGTTTCTCTGTTTAGCTTCAATTAACCTTCCCTTCAAAATAACTCGTTTGTAGTTTCTTTCCAGCTTTCTCCTTTTCTTTCCTCTGCATCTATCCATCATCTATCTCTCTTTCCTTCTGCTTCCAACTTTAGACTATTACTTTCGTCCTTTTAACATTTTCCTTCCAGTCTCCCAGCCTCTTCTAATTTGAACTCAGCCACTACCTAATCTTTGTTTGGCTTCTTTCCAAATATGCAGATGGATGGCCCATATTACCTCTATGGTTTCCTAGTGAAACAGGTTATTAGCCTGGTAGTGCAACTCCTAAATTCTCTTAATATGAGACAGATGATATTCTTTTTCTCTGGTCTGTGATGTACTTCTATTAAAAAATAAACCCTGGGCCACACACAATGGCTCATGCCTGTAATCACAGCACTTTGGGAGGCCAATGTGGACAGAGAGCTTCAGCCCAGGAGTTTGAGACCAGCCTGGGCAACATGGCAAAGCCCCGTCTCTACAAAAAATAGAAAAACTAGTTGGGCATGGTGGCATGAGCCTGTGATCCCAACTACTCAGGAGGCTGAGGTGGGAGGACTGCTTGAGCCCAGGATGGTTACAGTGAGCCATGATCACCCCACTGCACTCCACGCTGGGTGACAGAAGAAATGAACTGTATTTTTACATGTTATATATTGAGAGGGTAAGTCTGAAAATGTTACAAGTTGAGGAAGTAGGTTCCAACCCACAATACAAGAGAATAAAATGGAGGGAGTTGCTGTTTTCTCCTTGTTGGAGGCATTCTCCCATCCTTTATGGTGAAAATATAGAAAGATTTGTCCACTAAGTTGTTGAATGAATGATATGATGCTTTTTTTGTCTTTTTTTTATTCTTTATTGGTTCTACCAATTTGACTCTTTACCCAGGCCACCTGTCCTTAGGCATGCAGACTTTGTAGAAATTCACATATCGACATTACACTTGTGATATCTAATTCTTTCACTTCAGAAAAATTGAGCAATTTAATAACTCAACTCAAAAGAAGGTCAGAATTTCAGTTGCAAACTATTGAAAAATGACAATAAATAGAAGAGTGTCCATAAACATCAAAAAAAATTCTGCCAAGGCTGCACTCAAAGGAACATTTGCTGCCTTCATTTTCAACAACATTTTCCGTAGTAGACTGGAAAGAACATGAATTGACTAAGTTTTAAATTCAAGAATATCAAAGAAACAAAAAATCTAAGGAGGGAAAAGTTGAGATTTAACCAAGTGTTCAGCTTACATGTTTTTAAGCCTCCCTAGGTATGATTTTCTGTTTTTAGTTCTGTATATCTTTGGCAAAAATAAGTATCTATTACACACAACCTGAACAAGGTATTTTTAGATCTAAGTGATTCATTTTAGAGTTTAACGTCAATAGAAGCAAATTCACTGTTTAATGGGAGACTCCAGTTTTTGGTGGCAAGATAATTATTGCATTGAGCTCATGCTGAAATTTACAAAGGGGAACTTTGTGTGTGCCATGAGGCATGAGAATCATTACAAGAAGGGAAATGGAACCTCCAAGCCAGATAAGGATAGTATGAGAAAGGATATTCTTACTCGTGAGCATAGATTCAAAATTTCACCTCGATTAAAAACATTCCTTACACACAAAAGTATAAAAGATTAGTAACTCAAGAACAGCCATCTGTATGATAAAGATAATCCACTTGTGATAAATCTGGCTTATTCTAGGAATCCAAAGATGTTTCTGGAAAATCCAAAAATGTAAATTATCACACTAACAGATTAAAAGAGAAAAATATTTTATGATCATCCCATTAGATGCAGAAAATTGATAAAATTGAACACCCATTTATAATGAAAACATTTAACACAATACAAATAACAGTTTTCTTAACCCAGTAAAATTCTTCAGCAGTCATTAGTCTTACTGATAATAAGGTATTTAGAGTGTTCTGTTCAAAATCAAGATAAAGATAAATGTGCTTTTTCAGATTTTATTAAAGGTCCAAACTAGCCTAGTAATGCCTGAAAAGTAAATAATAGGAAAAGGAAAGAAACGGAAGGAAGCAAAATTTATTATAGTATCAATATTTACCTAGAAAGAATAAAATAATGACAGACAAATTATTAGAAATTAGAATAATTCAATACCATGGCTAGATATAAGCTTAATATTCAAAAATCAATTGCATTTCTATTCTTTGGCAACAAACAGAAAACATTTTTTTAAAAATATGCCTTATGTATTAGGAAGAAAAATGCATAGGATCTGAATGAATCTAACAAAATACATGTAGTATTTGTATTGGGAAATTTATTTAAAAATTTTAAGATATAAATAGAAAAATAAAACACATTTTTATGTATGAAGATTCATGTAATGCAGTTCTCCCCAGTTGATGTTCAGATTCAAAGCAATTTCAGCAAGATGGTCTTGCAGGTCACTTTTCACTAAATGATGCTGGAATAGTCTAGCTATATGAGAAAAACCGTATGTTATACACAAATATCAGTTCCAGGCCTAGCCGTTTTGAATGTTCCTAAGCTGGATGTCTTTTTGACATGTCTTTATAAATTGATAATGCTCCAGGCTTTTCTCAATTTTCCTTGTGCTAGCCTTGGAATCGGCCATTTTTTTCCAAGGAGCCCTGGTTCCTTTTAGAGGAGAATGGTATTTGGACACCAAGGCCTGAGTGGTATGTGCGGTCGTTACTACCAGTGTGTCCTTGTTCCTAGGCCCTTTCACTGCACATATGTGTACATGTGTGTGTGTATGAAATCGTGATTTCATAACTAGAGCTCCAATCCCAGCCCAATGCTATAGAAAGGCAGCCTAGTTAGGTACCTCAGAACTCACAGAAAAACACCACAGACTGCCATCTCCTGAAACTCCATCCAGTGGCAGAAGACACTCAGAAAGAGGGTCCAGGGAAATGCTCTCCATCTTGTGGGTCTGGTATCTACTATTCCCTCCAGGGAGGCTGCCCATGCAGGTAGCAGCAGCAGGGATCTAATAGGTGCCCTGTTAGGACTAGGCAGCCCAGGAAAGAGCCCTCTGCCTTTGCCAACTCACTACCCCACAATCCTGGTGTCTCTCACCCTCCACCTCATTGCAACAGGACATGGGAAGTACATTCTTCCTGCATAGCAGCATGATTTGGGGCAGAGACAGAGCACCAGGGCACCAGATGAATCGAGCTGACCAGAATAGCACTAGCACTGCAAAGGCTCTGAAAACTAAACTGTCACTGTAACTATAGCACACAGAAGTAGGCCAGGACTTGCGTGATAAACCTAAAAACAAAGTGACTCTCTGCTGAAATAGAAATTTAAAATAGGATCCACAGTCTCTAACATAATATAAAAAATGTACTGGACACAATAGAAAAACCACTCATCACAAGCAAGAATGGAGAAAATAACAACTTGAATGAGAAAAGACAATCAACAGATGTCAACACTGAGATGAATAGGATGTGGGGATTATTTGACAAGGGTTTTAAAGCAGTCATCATAAAAGCACTTCAATGAGCTGTTTTAAATACTCTGGAGGCAAATGAAAAGCCTATAAAATCTCACCAAATAATTTTTTTTTTTAAAGAACAACTTGGTGATTATAGAACTGAAAAATACAATAACAAATGAAAATTCAGTAAATGGAGTTGGTAGCAGAGTGAATATTATATTACAGAGGAAGCAATCAGTGCTCTTGAAGATAGAACAATAGAAATCTCCCAATCTAAATTGAGAGAAAATCACAGGAAAAAGGACAAAGCCTCCGGGACCTATGGTGTAGTAACAAAAGATCTAATATTTATATCATCAAAATTTCAGAAGAAATGGAAAAAGAGAGTGGGGGGCCAAACAGTATTTTAAGAAGTAATTGCTAAAAACTCCCCAAATTTGGTGAAAGACACACCTGCAGAGTGAAGACACAGCGATTCTCAAGTAAGACAAACCCAGAGAAATCCATGCCAAGATACATTATAAGTTAACTTTTAAAACTAAAAGAAAAAATCTTGAAAGCAGGTACGGAGAAATGACACATCACCTATAGGGCAAAATTGATTTGAATTGTAGCAGACTTCTCATGTGAAACTAAGGAGGCCAGAAGGTTGTGGCAGAACATTTGTCAAGATGAATTACATATTCAGTGTATGTTTCCTTTAGGAATGAAGGGGAAATAGACATTCTCCAATCAAGGAAAATTAAGATAATTTGTGGCTAGCAGAGAACCTTAAAGAATGGTTAATTGAAGTTCTTTTGTCAGGTTTGTTGAAGACCAGATGGTTGTAGCTACGTGGTTTTATTTCTGAGTTCTCTATTCTCTTCCATTCGTCGATGTGCCTGTTTTTGTACAAGTACCATGCTGTTTTGGTTACTGTAGCCTTGTAATATAGTTTGAATTCAGGTAGTCTGAGGCCTCCAGGTTTGTTCTTTTTGCTTAGGATTGTCTTGGCTATATAAGCTCTTTTTTGATAGCGTGGAATCAACCCAAATGCCCATGAATGATAGACTGGATAAAGAAAATGTGATACATATACACCATGGGATATTATGCAGTCATAAAAAGAAATGAGATCATGTTTTTGGCAGGGACATGGATGGAGCTGGAAGCCATTATTCTCAGCAAACTAATGTAGAAACAGAAATCCAAACACTGCATGTTCTCACTTATAAGTGGGAGCTGAACACCAAGTACACATGGACACAGGGAGGGGAACAATACACACTGGGGCTTGTCAGGGGAGGGTAGGGGGAGAGAGAGCATCAGGAAAAATAGCTAATGAATGCTGGGCTTAATACCTAGGTAATGGTGCAGCAAACCACCAAGGCACATGTTTACCTATGTAACAAACATGCACATCCTGCACAGGTACGCTGGAACTTAAAATTTAAAAAGTTCTGGAAACAAAAAGGAAACGCAAGAAGGAATCCTAGAATATAGGGAAGAAATATAAAACAGCAAAATAGATACACAGAGGGGTAGATATAATAGACTATTCTTCTCATGAATATTTCCTTTTGTGTACTTTTTCTGCTTTATTTTGTTATTCTTTATTTAGATTTTTAAGTCAAGGATTTAATTCATTTATTTTCACTCTTTCGTTTTTATTGAGAAAGCTTTTGAGGCCATGAATTTGCTTCTTATCTTTGCTTTAAATGTCTTCCTTAGTTTCCATATGGAAATGGTATTTGCCTGCCATGCTGCTGCCATCATTCTATTTTTCACCTTTCTGAATCTGTTTTTGTTTGTCTTCCCTGTGTAGCATAAGTTGAGTCTGTCTTTGCTTTGTGAGATAATGTGAAAACCTTTGTTGTAAGTTTTATGTGTATTTGACTATATTTGCTTTGTTTCTGTATATGATTCTCTTTTATTTCAAACTTTTTGTATTTAGGAAGGTTACTATTCCTCAATTGTCGCATATTTGAAACTTTTTTTATAACGTCTATACTTGAATGACAGATTAGCTAGATATAAAATCCTTGGTTCTCACTTTTTAAAGTTTCTTAGAAATGCCTCTACACCACTGCTTTGGTTTATATGTTTCTTTTAACAAGTCTGATGCTAGCCAAATTCTTCTGTCCCTTGTAAATTATGTGACTTTTGTGCCTGGAGGTTCTGAAGAATTTTTCTTCATTTTTCATCATTCTACTGAAAGATGTCTTGAGTTAGTTTACCATACCAGATTAATTTTTTCCAGTACCCCCTGGATCCTTTCCAAATGCCGATTCAGGTCTTCTTTTATTTTTGGAAAGTTTTCTTGGATTATAATTTAAACACTAGTTTTGATTCATTGCTCTGGTTTTCTTTTTCAGGCGCTCCAGTTGTAAGTATGTGCCTTTCTTCCATTTCTGCCACTTTCTCTGTTACTTCTCACTTCTTTCTCTGGTATCATTTTCATTCTTCATCATTGTTTTAGTGCCTTTACTTCAATTCCTTCATTAACTTATTTGAATTTCTTTTCATCATCTTGTGGTTTAGTTTTTATTTTTTGATGATAATCTCCTTTTCTTCCATTCCCTTTCTATGTCTAAACTATTTCTTTCTGCTTTTTTCCCCATTTCTGTTCTTGGTTTTTGAATTTCTTGTTTAAATTGCTTTTTTAATATTTCTGAATGCTTGTTTGAGGATATTTAATTCAACTTTTAATTCTACATAATTTTCTTCTGCTTTGTGAGATTTTATTGTTCAGTGCTGTGGATTTCATTAACTGAAATATTTGACTTTCATGTTTGTTATCTTCTTAAAGAAGCTTTGGATATTTATATAGGTATTTTTTCATCTATTAATTATTTTGTGTTTTCTAGTCCAAGTGCAAACCTCTTCTGAGAATGTAGCATAGTGTGATTTTTTCCAGTGAATAACTTTTTTCTTTTTTTGTGCGTGATGGCAGTAGTGATGGATAGCCTTTTGGTTTGGGTTCTCGTTTTTCCTGCTGGATACTTTTTCCTTCTTGCACTCCCCTTTTTATCCTCCTTTCTTTCCAGAAATGATGCCTTTCTGACATCACTGTTTTTGTCCCTACTCACTCTTAGGCCCTGCTGTGTACTCCCATTTACCAATCTCCCAGGGCTCTTTTTACACATAGGGTGGACTTTTCTCTTTCTTGGGTTATTTTAGTTCCAATTTTGACCCCTGTCTTTCCTTTTCTTCTTTATCCTTTTGTGGGTCTCCCCTCATTCTCTGCAAAGGCTTAGGTCAGGGACTTGAGGTATAACTCTATATATTCGTTGCTTCCTTTTCAATTCATAGGTGATTTGAAGTTTGTGCTGTTACCTTTTTTCCATATATGTGGTTGTATTGTTCTACTTGGTTGATATATGCAAAGATTTGAATTTAGGCTGTAACTTTCCCCAGGCTAACCAGAAGTACACAATTGTTCCCTTTTTAATCAAGGCTAGTCAAAAAATCAACAATAACACAGAAACCTCATTGCCATTCTAGTTCATATTCCTCTTTCTTAAAGGAAAGCTTAAGTTTTCACATTTCAAACTGTTATTTCTTGAAGATGGGTTCGTATATTTCCACAGGAGTGGTAGAAGAACTTTTAAGGTAGTGTTTTAAAAAATGGGTTTTCAGCTGAGAAATAATATTTAGAAACAAACACATAAACACTCCCTTTTCTT